>NC_141694.1:1679510341-1682257007 GCF_964263255.1 Lissotriton vulgaris | reverse complement strand
CCTATCTCAGTCTCAACCCACTCAGCCATTCACTGACTCATCAAACTTCTACCTGCTCCCTGATGCAGCAACTGTTTCATCCATTCACTCACTCATCCATATATCTACGCGTTCATCCTATCTATAGTTCATTGATCTCTTGACACACAAACAAAAAAGCACAAACTCACTAACCAATAAATAGACACTCTCACTTAACTAAATGAGTCCAAACGATTGGCTTTACCAGTGCTTGTTGGCAGTGGAGCGTGTTTGCTTGTGCGGTGCGTAAGCGTTGACATGCACCTATTACATTTAACGCGGACTGTCCAGTAAATTATGTGTAAAGAAGGTCTTAGATGCAGTCTAATTAAGTTTCTTCAAGTTTTGCTATTTGGACGCCTTGTGTCACAATTCTAAAAAGTTGTTACTGTACCTCAGGTTCGATATGCTTTTTTAAAATATTGTTAGATGATGCAATCCAAGTAATTAACCGAATCAAGATGTTCTAGCAAACAACCCCTTTTCCACGCAGGTGTCCGAAGGCACGATACCTACCGAGGTCAGCCGGGAACGTTAAAGTTAACTATTTAAGAGCTTTGTACAAGAAAGAAACTTAAAAATAATGCAGGCGGGAGCCCTCCTGTTAATACATAGTTGACGTCTGTCTTTTGTTCCGGAAGGTCAGGGTTTAAGTCCCTGCAGCGCGGGGGCATTCCATCCGCCTTACTTCATGTCATTGTTTTCTACAAGAGGCCAAGATTAAACCGGGGAAGGAAAGCTGGCACACTTGCCTGCGACTGGCTGGATGTGTCAGAAAATGTGGCGACACCCCAAGTACAAAGCAAGTGCGAGGGAGGGGGTCGAATGCCGGCCCTCCAGACGGCAGCAGGGATTTCAGCTGCTAAACTCCTTCAGAAGGTTACACATTCTCCGCATCTTCCCGCGTTTATTTATGTACTCGATACAATAATACAGCTAATAATAATAATTATTGGAGGTGGCGTGTTCTTTTACATCACAACTCCACCTGGGTGTTTTTACGTCATTTTGGTGGGCTGCACGACAGCTGGGTATGCTTGCATTAATGAGGCGTCCCCATAATTGTTGCGTTCCAGCGCATTATAAGGTTTGCACCCAACCTTAATTAGTCTTTGTGCATAGAGATATAGTATTACTGTGCTATGTGATATCTGATGAACGTCCTTGGCTGCCTTAACAGTGGGCGTGGCTCCACAGACCTTGACCCTTACTTGCGAGCGCCTCACACGCCCTGGAAGGGTGCTTGAAATGTTAAAGTAATTGATAGCTCTTGTGCCAGGTCTCGAGCGTAGGTGCAAACGCCCTTCTCCGAAGGCAACACATGCTCCGTGATTACGTCAGAACCGAAGCATGCATGCATATTTAGCAGACCCCCCAGGATATAGCGGCATGGATTAGCAAATTTAGCGGCACAAAAATGGAAATTTAGCGGCACAAATATGGAAATTTAGCGGCAATTTTGCGGCATTTTATGTGGCCATTTTTCCTACAACAAACACAGATATCTTAGTTTTTTTAGTTATTTAACAACATGAAGCTACGTATATTTGGTTTCTTTACAATGTAGACACTTTGGGGCAGATTTACAAGCCCCTTGCGCTGCTTTTACGCCGCCGTTGCGTCACTTTTGTGACGCAGCGGCGGCGCAAAAGATGCACCATGGTGCGGGGTATTTACAACGTGACACATTTCCCAGATGTGTCACGTTGCAAAGCCCTGCGCCAGAAGAGGCGTACCATTGCAGGTCAGTTTGTGTCATGCAATAGCCTTAGAGCTTGGTGCCACTGTACCTGCTGCACTAATGATGGCTATACCTATCGCCCCTTTACAGTGTATTTTGAACACGACCTGATATCCATCCTTTCACCCACCCCCTCATCATCCATCCATTCCCTCATCATCCATCCATCCATCCATCCATCCATCCATCCATCCATCCATCCATCCTTTCACCCACCCCCTCATCATCCATCCATCCACCCTTCCCCTCTTCATCCATCCATCCACCCTTCCCCTCATCATCCATCCTTTCACCCACCACCTCATCAACCATCCATCCATCCCCTCATCATCCATCCATCCATCCTTCCCCTCATCCATCCATCCTTCCCCTCCATCCATCCATCCTTCTCCTCATCCATCATCCTTCCCCTCATCCATCTTTCCCCTCATCCATCATCCAGCTACCCTTCCACCCATACATCCAGCTATTTACATTTTCTCTCCATCCGTCCCCTCTCATCAATCCATCCATCCTCTCTCATTATCCATTTATTCAATCTTTCATTCATCCATTCACCCTTTCACTAATTCATCCAGCCATTCACCCATCCCTTCACTTACTTACTCACCGACCTTTCCATATTAATCTTGAGCTGAGCCCTTTTGAGAAGAGGCCCATCAAGAACTTCACCCTCGCTGCAGGGGCCGTTCCAGGACTGGGACAGAAGCCACCCAGGGCGGAGACAGGATCCACCAAAGGGGGGGACAAGAGCCATCACAGGTGTAGGTGGACTGGAGCCACAACATGGGGGGACAGGAGCCATCACAGGCGGGGGATGGACTGGAGCCACCACATGGGGGGACAGGAGCCATCACTGAGGGGAGGGCACGAGCCATCACAGGAGAGGGAACAGGATCCACCAGGGTGGGCACAGGAGATACTCTAAGAGAACTGATTGTCCACCATACTTTGTTAATCAGTGTGGGTGCGATTGTGCCATTTCTTTATTTTCTTACATTATAGACTGCATGTTGAAGAACCGAGGTTTGCTTACAATTTAGTGACAGTAATTACGCTCTGTGAAGAGAACCACGTGCTGCCTCGGTGTAATCAGGGTTGTAATCTGGCCGAGTCTCGGATGTTTGGGGCCCTGGGTAGAAATGGAATGTGCGAGCCCCCTCCAAATAGCAGAGACATGATGCATTCAGGGCTGTTTGCATGTGAATGGATGTCGCTGCTCCTGAGCCTGCAGCCCCTCCCTCTCAGCCACCTTCGCAGCGCCTCTTAACAGGTCAGCAAGGGCTGGAGGTGTCAGCGATGCCCCCCCCCTCCTCTCAGTCACCTTCGAAGCACCACTTAACAGGTCATTAAGGGCTGGAGGTGTGAGGGTTGCCACCCCACTGTGCCTCTCCAATGCTGCTGAGTATCTTGGCTGCTAGCCCAATTCACAGGAGATAGCCACATAAAGCAGACCCCCCAGGATATAGCGAAAAATGCCGCGATTTCTAAAAAAAATGCCGATTTCGCGGGCATTTTTGTAAAAATCGCGGCATTTTTTAAAAAGTGCTGATTTCGCGGCAAATCGCGAAATCGCGATATCCTGGAGGGTCTGATTTAGCCTTGATTCTCAAATTATTTGCATCCTGCCAATCTGCATTACACTTAGGGGCGTATTTATGAGAGGTTTGAGTCATGCTTGCACCACGTAATGTGGTACATGTGTGACGCAATCCTCGAAATCAGCTTTATGAAACCACGCAAAGCTACTGTTCGTGGCTTCGAATGGCTTCAAAAATCTGCAGTAATGCAACGCAGAGCCAATGGCTGAATTGCATGGCTCTGAGTAAGGGAAGTGGAGCTCCATGGGCGTTCAGTGCTTGTTTCCACACACCACCCATGGTTTTTGACGCATTCCTAAATTTTACAAACCTGGGAATGTGCCAAATAAGATACGTCTCACCAGGAGAGGCTTAACACGGAGAAATATCTTTTTTTCTTGTGGTTACTTTCTCTTTCTACGTGTGCTGCAGAATATGCAGCACACATAGATAGAGGAATATGCCTCCAAGGACTGTTTTTGTGCAGGAAGGTACTCCATCCTGCACAATAACAATCCTGCATGCAATTCAGGCACCCTTGCACCATGGTGCAAGTGTGCCTGCTTTGGCTGTAGGTTGCCAAAAGGGCACCAATGCAGGGGAAAAGGACAAGAATGCTCAGTATTAGCTTGGTAGCCCCCTCTCCGTCCATTGCTTGTTTCAAGTGCCCTTCCCATTTTGCCATTCACGTCAGTCTTATCATTCATACCACAGACATTGCACTGCTCATTGACCACTCTCACCTCACAAAGCATTCACATCATTCATGTCACTCATAACATTCAACTCACTGACATTGTTCACCCCACTTGCATCAATCATACCATTACCTCAATCGAATCACTCCCAGCACTTTCATCACTAACACCACTTATGTCACTCTTGTTCCTTATAAACATGTGCTCCACTCACGTCACATCTCCCTCAACACACACATCACACACACCAATCACATCAATCACGTGTATTACACACATCACTTGTTGCAGTCACATTACTCACATCACTCATTACTCACATCACTCACACTGCTCACAGGGAGACAGCATCAGACTGCCTGCTTGCTTTGCCCCAGGCACTTGTCATAATTGAATGTGATTCTCAAACTAAGTAAACCTCCTTGCACTTGGTCAGAGGTTGATTTAAGTATATTTATCAGTTCCAATAACAATGATTTTGTGTATTCAGAAGTGGCGCTAGTGCCTGGTCTATCTGCCTTTCCCATTTGACCTCCAGTAGGACTGGCTGGTGTAAAGCCTACACTGTTATGGTGGTATTAAATCTTGGACTGTTGAAGGCATTCTAGGTATGATGTGACCATCCCAGCTGCAGTGCTCCTACTTGGATAACAGTGGCAATTCCATACATTCAATTCAATTCAGTTTTAGTCGATCATAAATGGCCAGAAAAACAAAACACCTAAAAAGATATACAATAAGCACATAGAAGAATCACATACCATATTTTAAAATAAAGAAACATCTCTTTACCCCTTAAAAGCAGATATACAATACACATTAACATGCAGTTCTTATTTCCATCACAGAATAAGTGACAATAGTTGTATAATTTGCAAATGTAAGAAGGCAACCTAACAGGTCCATGAATAATGGCTTGAGAATCCTCACTCTAAGCATTTTGTGCAAGTCTCAAAAGAACATAAAGTGCATCATGGTTTGTTGTAACCTATTGTCACAGTGACATAGATGATTATTATCAGAAGTAGTTAATCCCCTAGGAGTAGATAAGAGGTGGTGTATAATACTCTGAAATGAATTATTCGAATGCCTTCATACACACTTAGAATATGATCAAGATGCAGGTGTCAACAATGGTTACAAATAGTCAATATACATGATCTAGCAGATGACTTAACTAAATCAATATCTTCTCTCCCTGAAGCGCAATACTTATAAAGATTTTTTCACATTAATCTTATCTGATTTAACTTTATTTTTGGATGCAGAAGCAAATTAGAACTGGCAATTACAAAGCAAACATTTTTGACATATTTGAGCCACATGGGATGCCTGTCTTCAAATTCAAACAATCACAAATAATATGTTGCGATAATGTAGCGCTTTATTAACCCAGTTGGATATCCACAGGAGCATTGCAACCATATGTGTTATATTCTCCATATAATCTAAGCCTAACGTCTCATAATAAATATAATGCTAAAATTTTTGTGTAGAACCAAACTGCAGCCCCATAAGTGGCCACAGAGACACATTTGCTCCTATAGACCAACTTAATCAATTCCAATGGCTCTGCCCAATCTTTTTAGAGAAATTGATTCTAGCATTCAAGAATTACAACCATTTACCATGAATCTGGTTTAAAGACTTAAGGCCCCTATTACGATGTCGGTTGGAGTTGCCTCCGACTGGCACCGTCCATGTGTTGGAACCGACCAACCGTAGGTCGACCTTTCCGAACACCGTATTTCAATGCAACTGCACATGGTGCAGTCACAAACGCCCATTTTTCTATGGGAGTTTGTACGGCGGGTGGAAACTGCCTGCAGCACAAGCTCACATAGAGAAATGGGAGTTTGTGTAAATCCCTGCACCGTGTTGCAGGCACCATATGATGCCTGCCACACAGTGCAAGGATTTACAGGAAGCACCTCGCCCCTAAATGGAGGGCGCAAGGAGAAGGGGGCCCTGCTAGGGGCCCCAAAGTCTCTTTCTGATAGGCTTTTCATGTCAGAAAGCCTGAATGGAAAGCCTGTCGGAAATCAACATCATGATGGTGGAAACGCGGTTCACACAGGATTATTGAGGTTTTCCAGCTGACCGATGGGCACCATGAGTCCGTCGATAGCAAGCCGGAAAGACCAGCCAATTTGGCTTTCGACCACTGCAATCGTAATACGGCAGTCGGAAGTCAAACCACGGATGTCAGTCGCAAAGCCTCCGACCTCCGGTTGGCGGCTCTGCGACTGGAGTTGAAAGATCAAAATAAATGCTCAAAAAAGAAAATGTATGGAACCGTTTTATAACAAGGTTTGTAACCAAAAGCACTCTGGTCTAAGCTGCTTTAGGATGCAGCATATGAATGAACGGTTTAGAAAATTTGGGAACAATTCACAGGTATTAGTACAATGTACATATCCATCTCTCCTGGTCATAAAGACTTTATCAATAGCCTACGTCCATATGGAGCAAGAGTGGACGGATGCCTGAATTATTAAAAACGTTTATCATACTGTTAGTGTGTCCCTTTTCGTAGCCTAATTTCACAACATCATCGTTATTTCTTACTCCCTATTCCTCCATTTGTTCAATCTATTTTGTCTTGTCTTCTGGGGCAAACTTGCCCACCCTTTTGTTTAAAATGGTGTGCTGATAGTTAGAAACAAAATATTTTTGTGATAAAAAGCAAATACTTTAAATTACAACATGGAATTCTGTAATTACAATGCAGGAATCCAAGAACTAGCCTATACAAAAGTCCAGAATCCAGGAACCGAAGTCAAATTCTCCAAGCCATTTGAGGAGAATTCAAGTCAGTTAATGAGCTTTGGGGATGAAGAAGTTGAGTGATTTTTGGGACCAGTACATTCATGCGCTTCCCTTACTTCCTGTTGAGAGCAACTCCTCATTGTTTCTCCTTTCCTTTGTTCTCCTGTTTCTGGGCTATTGCATGAGGGTAAAGAGAGGCTGAATGTCTCAGCATTAGTGTTGCCGCATGCTAACCACGACCAGGACATAGTTATTAATATGCACATGGTGGGGTTGAACCACAGGGCACAAGTAACATGCGTAGTTTGGAGGCATAGTTTCTCATAGTGTCTGTACTCTCTCTCGCGCTCTCTCTCTCTTGCTACACCCTCCAATTTCAGTATTACCATGTGTGTAAATAACAAGTAAATACTACAATGATCACTTAAAGAATAGTAATGTGTGATTAATGAACTGTTATGCTATTATTCGAGAATTTGCTCTCACTTGCTTTCAGACCCCCCCCCACTGGAAGAAAATAATGATTGGGGAGACTTACAGTCACCCAGCGTGCCCAATCTAATCACAGTAGCTCTTCAAAGTTGCAAGGAGCCTACTGACTCAACGAGAAAACACACCCCCCTTGGGTAAGCTTCAGTGTTTATAAATAAAACTGCAGCGTGTTCACGCTGTGAGAGAACCAGTAAAAATGGGTCCTTCTCTTTAGGCCTTCCAAATCCTAGACGAGGAATCTTTCCAGTTGTGCCAAATTGAAATTTGCCAGCCTACGTCTACCCTCACATGGGGTAAGTCTTTATTCACCATTGTGCATCCCCGTAGCAGAGTCATATATGTAATGAGCTGCTGAGCATAAGATGTCATATAATAATACGCTCCATTTACTCTCTCACTTGTGCAGCGCCCGTCTGGGTCCCCTCTGTGTATTACTTTCTTTACTACACGCACGTGCCACACGTTCTACACCAGGCTGTGCAAACTGTCCTTCAGGTACTATACAGACCGCTTTCTCATACTTACTACAAGTACAGCTGCTTTATCACAGTCACATAATAATACCATTCCTCCTCTTTTTGTGGGTGTCCCCTCATTCTTAGGTCCTGAAGAGACCCTATGTTGCACACAGGGTCGAAACGCCGTCAACCGTTTTCAAAAGCGAACCATTAAACACCAGTACTTATCATCATACAATATATACCTCCAAGTGATCATTTTATATGAAGTATAGGAAACCTTGTATATATGTCAGGAATATGTCACTAGTATTATAGGTTCGGTTGTTTAATTGGGACACCACTCTCTAAAAACTGATGATTATTTAATTATCATTTATGTATTTTATTTCCAAAACTATATAAATAATTGTTTTTGAAATACTAAATCCTATGTGTATTTGACTCCTTCTCTTTCTGACATCACACTAACCCATTACATTGCCATCGTGCCTTCATACATTGAGATTATTTTGACATTAGTCCATAGGAGCCATTGTCTTTCAATAACAAATTAATTGAGAATTGGCAACATGCAATATTACCACCCTCAATCACAGAATTACTGTAAAAAGTGTCTGCCAGCAAAGTCCAGAAGGTAATACCAAGAGGTAAAAATGTTTTAGTAATAGGGTCTTAACTTAAAAAAATTTCAGGGGGCTCTAAATGAACCCATGAGTGTGTTGTCATTCCCATCTGCTACTACCACTATTTGTGCAGACCAGGTTTATGTTTTTACTCTATTTAGTTGCCTAAGTTGACACCATACCAGCTTCCATCTCCATCTTCTTAAGTGTTTGCTCCTGTGCAGGTTAATGATGTATGCATTTTCACTTCAGTTCTACAGTTGTGAGCCACACCCATCATTAAGTTGCCATATCATATAGGATTATCTGTTCAGCAGGTGTCTCTGTCTGTTCCTTTGTTGCTAGGCAGTCAATACTATGCTTACAGGACACGTCAACTCTTTAACACCTTGCATGCTGATGACAAGCTCAGCTCGTCATGCAGCACGGTGGCCGTGTGCTGGTGACTGGCTGAGCTCGTCATGGCCTCCGCGGAACGCCCACACGGGGATAATTAACCCGCTGTGCTGGGCGTTCCATTGAGCGGGCGTGGCCATGATGAGCTCAGTTTGTCATCAGCACACGGCCACCGTGCTGCATGACGAGCTGAGCTCGTCATCAGCACCGCAGCGCCGCGTGCAGCCCCTCTACCCCCCGCGCCGTGGGGGAATTAGCCCGTGGCGATGTGGTTAAAGAGTGTTTCTTTTTATTAAATAATGAAGCTAGGCTAACCAGTCCGACCAATAATACAAAAGATGTTGCCTTTCTGATATATGAACTGTCTAATGCCATATCCTGTAAAGTAACACAAAGGCACGGTCTACCTGTTACACAAAGGCACGGTCTACCTGTTAACCTATATGAGCAACAAAGAGGTGCTCTACCTCCTCGCACTGCTTCCCCATTATCAGACTCCTCCACTCTAATAGCTTCCTGCCCGACAGCAAAGCATACTCACACACTACTGGAATATTAGGAGCACTATTTAAGTCTACTGTAAATTTTCAGTGGTTTAGCACTTTAACCACTGCTCCACTATCAGCTGCTCAACACAGGCGAAATCCCCATCTCCCTTACAAAGCAGCAAAATACCTAGCCAACCCAATGGTTTTCAGTAAGCTTGACTCCTCCAATAATCTACTAACGGGATTCCCCCATAGCAAAAGGATCCACTTTACCTCTCCTTTGTCGGGTACATCACCACCGCACTCACACCCTATGTGCATCCAATGCATGCCATCTTTCAGTGCTTATCCACCTTGAGGTAACTCTGAATTACAGTTCTTCAGAATTCTCAGTGTACAACGTTAATAACATTTCTAAAATATCATTGGGCACAAATGTAGTGTAGAAAATATGTGATGACAAGAATATTGTGAGACAGAATATTAAACAAAAAATATAATTTAAGTGTAGTGCTATTTAATATTGTTATATATAATATTGATTTGTTTATTTTTTTAATTTAGTTTGTGTTATATATAAAAAACTTGTTGTATACTGTTTTAATTGTCTTATTTATTGACGTGTTGTTGGGTTGGTGTGGGAGAACAAAAAGAAGTGCTTTAATATATATTTTATAATGTTTTATAAATTTCAAAATTCTTTTTACATTTTTGTTTGGTTATTTAGATTATTATGTAATGTATTGGATTGTTTGGATTAATGTTTTTAAAAGATTTTATTGTGTCATGTTTAAAAAAAATATATTGGCCTTATCACATCGGCGGATAGTCAGACCACCGGCAGCCATCGTATCCAGCAGGAGACAGTCCGACAATGCGATAGCTGCCACAACTGCCCAATAATGATGAGGCCACCAGCACGGCGCTCTGAAAGTGCTTTTTTACTACTGTAGCATGTGCTGTGGCCAGGAAAAGGACCGAAGCATATGGGCAGTAGAAAAAAGCACTTTGTGCACATCCATGCACTGTGTGCCAGGCACCATGTGATGCTTGGCACATGGGGCATTGATGTGTGGGGGGGTGGTACATGTGCCCCCAGGCCACTTAGAAGTGGCCCACTGGGGACGGGGCCCTGCTTGGGGCCCCCAAAGTCCTTTTCCATCTGCCTTTTCATGGCGGCCAGACCACCATGAAAAGGCAGTCAGAAGGGGACATCCTAATCCCTACCCCGGTGCCTTTGCAGGCACTGCCTCCATTGTAAGAATAGGATTTTGACCGTCGTCTGACGAGATCTTGGATCTTGTCAGAGGCGGCAATCTTCCTCCGACCACTGTGCTCAGACTGCCTGCATTGTATGGACGGATGACCTGGATGTTGGGTGGACCGCCACCTATGGCCTGTCATTGGTGGTCCGCCTGACATAGTAATGAGGCGGATAGTTAGTATTCTTCTTGTATTTTTTTATTTAATGTGATTTGTTTTTATACTTAGTATTATTTTACATTTTTTGTGGTTTGTTATTTTTTTATGAATATTTGGTTATTTAGAATTTTTTTATTCTTTACAGTTTTATGTTATATTTATAAATCTGTTGTGTTTGTTATATTTCTGGTTGTATTCTATTTAGTTTTGTATTTAATGTGATTTATTTGTTTTTATATTTAGTGTCATTTTGAAATTTTTATGGGCTGTTGGATTTGAGGGGATTAGGGTGGGAAGCTAATCATTTAGATATATTTTCAATGTTTTTGATTGGGAAATATATTTTAATTAATTTTTAAAAAAAATTTCAGTAAGTAGATTATTTATTATATTTTTTGTTACTACTTAGGGCCGGATTACGATGCGGTCAGGAAGGCCTCCTCACAGCATTTGCTCTGTTTGAATGGGATCAGAAACGTGTCTTTCCGACCGAAGCGGATAGATTTCCGACTGACCGATCAGAATGTGAGTTAGGCCTAAGGAATATCCCAATCCGAACCCGATGGCATTTGGCATGACCGAGCCGTATGGTGCAGAATCGTACGTTTCAACGGGCCGCATTTTCAAATGACCTATTACGATGCCCGTTTCAGAGAGCCTTTCTGAATCATGCCATCGGACTCAAATCGGCAGTCGGAATCAGACTTTGGGGCCCGGTAATGGGCCCCCCTCACCCGGAGCCTTACCAATCGGGTTGGTGGGGTACCCATGCGTCCCCCCTTACCAGCCATGCTCAGTGTGTCAGGCATCAGGGAGTGCCCGCCACAGGGTGCCCAATTTTCTCCAGCCTCCCCTTTCTTCAATGGAAGACTATGTATTCGGTTGGAACATAGGCTCCTATTGAAGTCAATAGGAGTCCGACCCAATCGTATCTGGAAGCATCCAGATGCACTGTAGTTGGTCGGTCGGACTCTCCCGATCCGAGTGGTGGGAAACCATTCCCAAACCGATTCAGTGGGAATGCTTCCTGACCGCTTTGTAATCGGGACCTTAGTTGTTTAGAAAAAAATGTATTGACTATATTTTTGTTATTTTATATTTTTAGTGTTTACCTTTATAATGTTTCCTAAATATTATTAATTATTTTAAACAATTTTGTTGGTTTGGGGGGCTTGCGTTGGACGCCGATGGGGATGGCGGCGTAAGCCTGTAGCTCCGCGCCCGATCCCGCAATTTCTCCTGGTAAATCTCGCCTAAGTGCTGATCACGGTACAGGCACTCTGTCCGGAACACCGGGGGTAGCTAAGGAGCACACTTTCGAAGAAGCGGAGAGCCAAACGGCGTGAGGAGAGCCTATTTCGGAGTTGGAGGTGTTGCAGTCTGAATACAAGATGGCGGCAGCCCCGAATCGGAGAGAATGAATGGAGAGGAGCGGAGTCCCATGAGAGGTGAAAAGACGAGGAAAGAAGCTGGAAGGGCAAGTGGAGCGGGGACCACACCACGGAGAAGCCGACAGAAGGGGCTGGAGACGGGTGGAACCTCTCGCAGCCTCAAAGGACCGGGAATGCAGATGCAACGGCTGCTCCCTAAGATGGCGGCCGCGTGAGGAAGGCCTCGATCTCTAAGTGCGGTCCGAGACGGCTGCTGCTGAGGTGGGCCCGACCGCGGATTGCCGAAGAGCGGTTGTGAGGAGGAGCACCGTCTTCGGGAGTGCACGGGTGTGTGGTCACCTGGAGCCGCCACTCCGGACTCATAGGCGGTCAGTAGCACCACACCGAGGCCCCGACAAAACCTCGCACCCCGGTGAAGTGCCGCAGATTGCAGAAGCGAGTACTAAGCTGAACGCATATGGGACGCTGAGAGACCCACTCCGGTATACTCCGTGACACGGGCCGACGTCCGATAACGAGACTAGCGATTTGCGGTGGCTCTTTGGCGTGGCGTGGACGGACCGAGTGAGGACGCAGATAGATCGGTCAAAGATTTGAGGCAGCTCCCTGGGCAACAACGAGCAGTTAACTGTTGGTGCTAACACACCTAACTGGCACTCCCGCCATTGCATTGCTACTACAGTGCTACTGTACGAGGCCCCACCCGACCATTGCCTATGGGGGGTGCAGATGGCGCATAGAAGGGGTCCACCAGAAAGAGGAGGGATCGTGAGCCGCTGACTCCCTGTTGGAGAGAGGTGGAGAACTTTTGGGGGGGCTCGACGATCCACCAGAAGAGAACGCATCCGATCGTGAACAGCCATTTTAGACATGGATGCGGAGCCCCGAACTGAATGCACCTGGAAGGCCATAACGACCCACCACTGGGTCCCAACGGCAGGTATTGCGCTGTTGCAAAGTGACCAAGGCTGGTGTGAAGAAATAAGCTCTAAGAAGGGAATACGGTCTGACCCACATGTACCCCGGAAGCCTGAAAGGAGATCGCCCTTCCGATGGTGGAGCGGTGGGAGAAGCTGAAATTCGCGGATGGCTCAGACCCCTGAAGTGGTACGCGCGAGCTGAGGAGGGGACAAGATCGTTGCGGAAACATATTTGGAGAAATACCGATCTGGCATTCCAAAAAGGACAGGCAAACTACTTGTAAGTGTAACGGAAACAGTGACTTTGGAGATCAAGATGGCCGCGAATAGCCGAGATTTGAAACTGAAACAGGGGCAGGACCAGGCGAAAGGGCTGGAGACAGACTGCAATGCTCAAACCGACCCAGAGGGTACGGCGCAGGAGCAAAGACTGAACAAACAGCTGGATGGGATACTAGAAGCCATAACAGCGACCAAGGAGTCCCTACATCAGGATATTGCTCAGGTCGCCACGGGACTGGGTCTCTTGAGGGCGGATCACTCTAAGCTAGCAGATAGAGTGAAAGAAAATGGACAGCTGCTTCAGGAACTCAAGCCGGCAGTGGTGACAGCAGAGCATAAGTTAAATTATATACTCGATCGCTTGGCGACACTGGAAAAGAGGGCAGAAGACTCCGAAAGTCGTAATCGGAGGAACAACGTGTAGTAGGCCTGCCCGAAAAATCTGAAGGGGATGACGCAGCCGCGTATATGGAGAACTGGTTCAAAACGGTTATGGCCCCAGAGGGCCTATCCCCCTTCTTTTCTTTGGAACGGGCGCATAGGGTTCCAGCCCGACCGCCTTTACCGGGCCGCCCCCCTCGGCCAGTGGTGGTCAAGGTATTGCATTTTATAGACATAGAGCTGTTAATACAGAGGGCACGTTCGACGGGTCCTTTCCAGGTGGACAACAGTGCGGTCACGATCTTTGCGGACTATACACAGGAAGTCCAAAAGCGTAGGGCCTCTTACTTGGCTGTGAAAAAAAAACTGAGGGATGAGGGTATACAGTATTCCTTACTCTTCCCAGCTAAGTTGCGAGTGATTATGGACGGGTCGACCCATTTCTTTCAAACCCCCGAAGAAACATGGACTTGGCTTGAATGGTACAGGGCTGGCACGGACCGCAGAGGTAGAGGGGACAGAGAAAGGCAGAAACCTGTCCAGGTGCGCAAATCACAATGCATCCGCAAGCAAAACAAACTCAAGAGAACGATGCAGGATGATCAAATGGCAGCTGACAAAAAAGGGGCTCTGGCGGCGACAGCAGTGATAAATGGCAGCTGACAAGAAGGGCAGTCGGTGGGCTTGGAATCTGAAGATGGAGGAGGAAAATCTGGGGGAGACCTCTCGGATGTGGACAGCGCTGGGGGGCCATCGGTTACCCCCCAAACGGCATATGGGATTTTTAATGAGTGACAATGTTGGGGATGGACTGCGGTTAACTAGCTCTAATAGGATTGTTGACCTTGGTGAACTGCAGAGCAGCAGGTACTGTGACGGACCATTATATGGGATCCTGGGCTCGGGGTGAAGGCATGGTCCGCCCCCGGTTGGCCCTGAACCACCCTCCTGTTGCCCTTAAGCCCATCTGTAGTGGTGACTACTGTGGTTCCGTGGTTCTCGAACTGGGTTCGATGGTTCGAACCCGTTCACTTCAGATCGTCGGAAATGGACGATTTTAGTGTCGGCAGACCGCAAATGGCGAGTGTAGCGTGTCTGAGTGTTTTCGTATGAATCGATATAGGAGAACACTCTGTATTCAAGGATTTAGTTTGAACCTCCGGGTTCCATTTTGTATACGGCAGCCATTTTGTGTGGTTGCCCTAACATAGGCCCGATGACTGTGGCCGAACGAGTTCTTGAGACACGTACGCCTTAGCTGACTCCTGGGTGACCTGGCCGAACTGACTCCTTGCCCGAGGCTGACCTCGCTGAGCCAGTTCCTTGTTCAGCAGCTGGCCTGATAAAGACCAAAGAGCAGGGCGTGCCCGAGTTTATGGTACACTGCTCCCACCTTTCTATCTCCTTTCCAATCTGTTTCTGCCTTTCCTTTACGACATAATCATTGATTTGGGTTGAAGGCTTTATGATGAGTTTTTCCGGCCTGATCGAACAGGAAACCTGGAATTTGCCTGATCATTTCTGGTGGGCTGGACAATGGAAAGTGGGATTGTCTTTGGTTGTCGTCATACGCTACTTTTGAAATGTTACACTGTCATTGGTTAGTTTGTATGCACCGAATGTTAATTTGAAATGTTGCCTGAGGCTTGATTTTTGGCATAAAAGACCATGCTCCGCTTATTGAATTTGTGCAGTCTCTAGCGAACCACCCGTGTGTGCTTCGTAGATCTCTGTTCCTGGTTGCAGCCAATAAACTTTGGTCTTTGACTTCATCAAGAAGTATCCCGTGTCTCTGTTTGCCAAGACAGGTGAACTCAAAGGTTTCAGGCGTTCTCCCTGACGCCGCTGGGTTCTAAAAACCCGGTCCTTCAGTTGGCGCCCAACGTAGGGCGACTTCAGCGGTACGGTCCAAGCGGGGGTTCGTGAGAAGCTTCGTGTGAAAATTCTGGAGGAAGGCCAGCCACTTCATAGACCCCTGTATGTCGTCGTGGTCCGAAAGTCTTTGCTGCGAGGTTTCCCGCTTTCCCACGGCTACGAAGGACTGCTGCCCTGTTTTGGAGCCTTAGACGTTTGTAGAGCGAGACGATTGACGGGTCTTCTGGTGACGCCATCGTCATTTCAGTTAAGTATAAGCGGAGCGTCTCCTAGTTCTTAGTTTGTTTGGTATCCTTTAGTGGATCGCTTTGATTTGGTACCTGCAGGCCCCAAAGCCAAGGGATTTGTGTATTCACAAGGCTATCGTTTTAAGATTCCCCTTGTTGTTTGAAGCTAGACTAGTGAGCAAGATGCCTGGTTTAGCAGTTTTAGACACTTGTTTAGTTGTGGTTCAATAAGGGACTCCCGGTTAGAGGATTCGTGTCCGGTTCCTCCGATGGGAACTCCTACATACGAGTTGTATGTGAAACATGGTGTGGGCCCTATTAGTTATAATGAGATCTGGGTAAAATATACGAAGAGTGGCGGAGTCCTACAGTGGCCCCGTTACGGTAGTTTTGAAACTGAAATTCTAGATAACCTCGAGGTGAAGTTGTTCAAGAAGAAAGCCCGGCCGGCGATGTTTGACTCTTTCCGCATATGGCGCAAAGAAGCCAAACAGAAAGAAATGGAATTAGTGAAAAAGAATAAGCGAGAAAGAGGTATGTCAACGGTGCAAGCTGCCATTGCATATAAAGATAATGAAGAAGAACAAGAAAGTGAACAGATGCTCAGAGTGAGGAAGTTAGCGGTAGATAGATGCTACCCAGTCTTGCCGCCTAAAGAGCAGAAAGACGAGAAAGATCTTGCAAAAGATCCTTTAATGTCACATCAGTTAAATTCACCGCCACCTTATGCGTAGAATGCTACGGCACCACCGCCACCAGTGGTGGCTGTGCAATTGCCGGTTATTGTGCCTCCTGTAATTCCTCCACAGCCAGCTCTTCCGTTGGCTACTGTTCCTTTGGCGCAGCCTCCACAGGGGCCGCCAACTTTGCCTTCTTCTTCGAACAGCGGATGACTGCTGCCTTTTCTGGTTTTCTGACTCCTTGGTTGGGACAATTGGGTATGTCTCCAGTGAGTGAGCGTAGACAGTCGCGTAGTCAGTTGCCTGATACGGATGAACGAGTGGTTTTGGATCACTTGGCACGTAGATGGGTTACGTACACGTCTCAGTACGACCTTGAGGGTATCATGGATGTCTTTCGGCAATGGGAAGCACCTAAGCAACGATATGTTTTTGAGATCATGTGTGCGTTCCTCCATGACCAATGGATGGACGAAGTGGGTAAACCTCCTGAAGAGTTGTTCCGATTGCGTTCTGAGTTTGCAAAAGGAACGATTGTGAGTTTCCTCGACATCGAGAGAGCGGTGTCGACGTTATTGTCATTTCGAAATACTGCTTCTTCTGAACGGCTGTTTGAGCCCGATTCGTTAGTTGGGAGAAAAGCACGTCAATATCCGATGCGAAAGGTTCCTCCGGTTTGGAGACCTGCTGATGCTAATGCTGTTCCACCTGTTGTTGCGCACTTTCAGCGAGTGTGGGTACATGTTCCAATGAAACGCGCTGAAGTTCTACCGCTTAAGCAGACTTTGCCTGATCCGCGGAAAAATCCAGCAGGATATTATAAAGAGCTTACGCAAACTGTGAGTTCGTGCGTCATGAATTTGGCGGACATAGATATGTTGTTTGGGAATGTTGTTCCACAGCCCATCTGGAATGTCATTCGACATACGGATCATGATAATGAATTGGGTGATTCGTGGGTTAATCTGGTTGCTGCAAACGATAGACAAGTTGGAGGTGCTAAGCCTGAAAATATTATTACAGAACTTCCTGGTAGGATCATTAATCTCATGAAGACTTTGATGCCCGAAGTACGTGTTAATTGGGATAAGTTGTCTGCATGTAAGCAGAAGAAAGATGAGACTGTGTCAGATTTTTTCACGCATTTCGAAGAAACTTTCGTCGATCATAGTGGGCAGGATATGGCTACCGAGGGTGGCCAGAGATTGTTTGTCGACAAATTTGTACACAATCTTCTTCCCGAGTTATGCACTAAGTTGAAGGATTCTGAGAGTGCTTGGCCTGTTTCTACATTAGCACAGATTTTAGCTACGGCTCAGTACTATGAGAATAGACGCAAGGATGAGTTAGAGAAAGCGGATAAGAAGACTAAGGAATTGAAGACTAAAGTTCTTCTACAACAAGCTTATCCACCCCGTGTTAATAATCAGCGTGATTATCAGCAACCTCAACAGTATTCGAGAAACTCGCAAAAAGACGAGACTTCTCAACAGCGTTTTCCGTATGCCCCTAATCAGTGTGCGTATTGTAAAGAAGAGGATCATTATAAGAATAGTTGTCCGGTCTTGTTACAACGAGCGAATAGTGCTCCTGGTGTGAGAGGTAGAGGTGCTCAGCAAGCGCCTAGAGGTAGAGGTCGCGGACAGAATGTACGTTCTTTGCCCCCACAGAACTCAATTAATAGTTTTGACCAACAGCAGAATTCGTCTGGTAGGACAGCACAGTACTACGTAGATGATTATTACGTTGAAGGTGACGAAGAAAATGGTAGTAATTGTTAGGACAGCCATAGACAAAGGGAGGGAGTTGTTTCAGTTCCAGTAGATCAGAGTGGACCTTATGTTGAAGTGATTGTATCAGGTGTGTCAGAACCTTTTCTGCTAGACACTGGTGCTACGAAGAGTTCTATTATGCATTCTAAACTCCCTGGCGCACCTTTGTCTGGCTTTAACAATGTTTCTGTAGGTTTTTCTGGCGCCCCCGTTACGAATCCGATTTCTGTTCCATTACCCCTTTCTGTTGGTCCTCGTAAGTTTGAAGCACCCCTTCTTTTGACTAAAGGTTGTAATGAGAATTTGTTGGGATTGGACTTGTTGAAGAGATTGTATGCGACTTTGTATTGTTCTCCGGCAGGAGTACATCTTACTTTGGGTGAGAGTGTGATTTCTCCGATGTATGTATTGAAAGATTGTCTTCCATCGGAAGTGTCTTTGTTACCGGATTCATTGTGGGCTACGGGTCCAAATGATGTGGGCCTGTTGGATATTCCCCCGTATGTTGTGACACTGAAGGCGAATGCTAAGTTACCGCGCATTCCACAATACCGTATCTCGAGTGATGGTGAGCGTGCACTTTTAGCGATCATTTATGATCTGATCGACAAGGGTGTTATTGAAGAGACACGAGGTAATGTGTGCAATAGTCCTGTTTTACCTGTTCTGAAGAGAACTGATCCTTCACAGCCTCCTGTATATAGATTTGTCATCGATCTTCGTGAAGTGAACAAGATTGTTGTTCCGCAATTTCCTGTTGTGCCTGACATTACTGCATTATTGACTTTGATTCCGGCTTCTGCCACCTGGTTTTCGGTGATTGACCTGAAGAATGCTTTCTTCAGCATCCCGATTGCCATGGAAAGTAGAGATATCTTTGGATTCTCTTTAGGAGGATGAAGTTTCCGCTTTAAGCGCGCTACTCAAGGCTATTGCGAGAGTCCATCGATTTACAGTCAAGCGTTAAAGACACAACTTGATCTGTTGGTTTTACCTGAAGGTGCAGCTCTTATTCAGTATGTTGATTATTTGTTAGTTGCTGCCGATACTGAGGAGATTTGTAAGGATGCCACTTTGTCATTATTACGTCATTTATCTGATTGTGATCATAAAGTTTCTCTCTCAAAATTGCAATTCTGTCGACAAGAAGTTACCTACCTAGGTCACCTCTTATCGAAGGAGGGAAGGAAACTGACCCCAGAAAGAATTCAGGCTATTGTGAAAATGAGTGTTCCTACGACACAGAGAGAAGTACGTGCATTTTTGGGTATCACGTCATACTGTAGACAGTGGATTCCTAATTTTTCCTTGTTAGCGAAGCCTTTGATAGCTCTTACTGTTAAGGATACTCCACATCCTATTCCTTGGACTGAAGAATGTCAGAAGAGCTTTTCTGAATTACGCAATGCGTTGTGTTCGGCTCCTGGGTTGGGTACTCCTGACTACAGTAAGCCTTTCACATTGTATGTCCACGAGAGAGAGGGATGTGCATTGTCGGTTTTGACTCAGCAGTTTGGCGATAAGCAACGCCCATGTGCGTACTTTTCGTCGACTTTGGATCCTGTAGCTAGAGCATTGCCAAGTTGCTTGAGAGCCACAGCGGCAGCGGCTGTGTCAATTCGACAATCTGCTGGTTTGGTTATGGATAACACGTTAGTGGTTATGGTTCCACATGCAGTGGATACTTTGTTGAATCGTACCAAGACACAGCACTTAACTAGTGCTCGGTTGTCAGGGTATGAGCTTACACTGTTAGCGAGTCATGTGCACATCAAAAGGTGTAATACCTTAAACCCAGCTACATTGTTGCCGATTTCGCTTGAGACAGATGATGATAGTGAAGAACAGCATGATTGTTTTCTGAGAACCGAAGAAGAGACGAAAGGGAGAGTGGATCTCCGGGATACTCCTCTTCCTGACTGTGATGATGCTTTGTGGGTTGATGGTTCGTGCTTTAAGTTGCCGAATGGTGATACGACTGCAGCATATGCTGTGACGACTTTGCATACGGTTGTTGAAGCTGCACGTATCCCACATAACTCAGCACAAGCAGCTGAATTGATCGCACTTACGAGAGCATGTGTGTTGGCAAAAGGAAAACGCGTGAATGTGTACACGGATAGTCAATATGCGTTTGGCGTGGCTCATAGCGTTGGACGTTTGTGGCGTGAACGTGGATTTTTGACATCGCATGGGACGAAGATCCAACATGGGCAACTGGTGAATGAACTTCTTGAGTCTCTTACGTTACCATTGCAAGTAGCGATTGTGAAATGCAGTGCCCATAAAAAGGTTACGGATGATGTTGGTCGTGGTAATGCGTTTGCGGATGAAGTTGCGAAAGAAACTGCTAGAAACATAATGAGTCGAATGTATGTTGCGGGTCCAGCGAGATGGGTTCCAGAGAAGAGTATGTGTGAAGATACCATTGAGAGCGTGAAATCTATTCAAGGTGAAGCCACAGAGAAAGAGTTGAATGAATTAAGCATGGGCGAATTTTGCGAATCTCGCGTTCGCGAATTTTGCATATTTGCAAACTCGCAATCCGCAAAATCCGCGAATTCTCGCGAATTTGCGGATTTTTTTTTTGTGTTCGCGCGGGTTTCTGCCAGTTCGCGAGGGTTTTGTACAATTTCGCAAACGCGAACTTACCTGTCGGGTCGTAAGTTTTGCGAACTTGTTGTTTCTACGTGTCCAGCCTGTTTGGGACACTCTTCTTCATCACTTCCACTCTCTGTCACCACTGCCACTCTCTGACTACTCATGCCACCCTCTGGCCCACCCATGCCACCCTCTGTTTCATCACAGCACCCTCTGGTTGTCCAGTCAGTGTACATTATTGTGGCAAAGCAAAGCACACCTTCCCTGCCTCAAGTGACCTGAATTAATTTGGGGCTGATTAATGTGTCACAGAATATTTTTTTAGCTGGCACCTGCTTCCTTAGTGCTTCCTGATTAGTGATCTTTTGCACTTGCTAAGTGCTTTCATTGTTGCAAAATTAGTTACAACACGTGCCCTAACTGACAATAATGAATTAGGGGTTGATTAATGGATTTGAACTTCCAGCCTGGCTCCTGCTTGTCTCCCTTAGCTGTAATTCAGGACCTTTGTGGCATATGTGTAACTATTCTGAGGTTCAGAGCAGGGTCACATAATAGTTGCAACTGGCAACTGAACTCTGGAGGGGCCCCTCAGGAAGCACTACAGGAAATGGCTACTAATGATGAGCCTGAACTTTTGAACCTGGTAAGTAGTTTCAGTTTTGCTAAGATCGTATTTCTGCAATTTAGCGCTTATTCGCGGGGCGCGAAGTTGTACTGGGAAGCCGCGAACTCACGCGAACAGTGCGAGCAAGCCATAAAATCCGCTGCTCGCGGATTTGCGGATTTTGCGGGAGATTCGCGAATCTCGCGGATTGCGAATTTACCGAAAATCCGCAAAATCCGCGAGCGAAACGGATTTTCCGCCCATGCTTAGAATGAATGGAGAGAAAGCAAGGGTAGATTGGATTCGAATGGTTGCTGGACTGATTTGTCAGAGCATCAGAGATGGTTGTTGCCTAACGCGTATGTGCTTCCAGTTGTTACAATGGCCCATGGAACAGCACATATTAGTGTGAAAGGGATTTGCAAACTGTTGGCCCCTGTTTGGCAGAATGTGGGAATCCCCAGATGTGCAGAGAATTTGGTCAAAAACTGTATGGTGTGTTTGATGCATAATCCTGGTAAGGGAACTCCAACACCAGCTGGTCATTTTGCTCCTCCTACGTATCCGTTCGAGGCTTTGCAGCTAGATTTCATCCATATGGAGAGATACAACAACTTGAAATATGTGTTAGTGGTTGTTTGCTCCTTTTCTAGATGGGTAGAAGCTTACCCCCTTAAGGACAATACTGCTTTGTCCACAGCGAAGGCCTTGATAAAAGAATTTTTCCCGAGGTTCGGAATGCCGAGAATTATCCAGAGTGATAATGGGAGTGAATTTGTGGGTCAAGTTATGAAGAGAGTGTGTGAGGGTCTCGGGATTAGGCAGAAATTCCACGCTGCAAATCACCCCCAATCAGCTGGTTTAGTCGAGTGCTATAATGGCACTCTTAAGTTAAAATTGGCCAAAATTCAAGAGAGCACTGGTTTACAATGGCCAGATGCCTTGCCATTAAGTGGTACGCGCGAGCTGAGGAGGGGACAAGATCGTTGCGGAAACATATTTGGAGAAATACCGATCTGGCATTCCAAAAAGGACAGGCAAACTACTTGTAAGTGTAACGGAAACAGTGACTTTGGAGATCAAGATGGCCGCGAATAGCCGAGATTTGAAACTGAAACAGGGGCAGGACCAGGCGAAAGGGCTGGAGACAGACTGCAATGCTCAAACCGACCCAGAGGGTACGGCGCAGGAGCAAAGACTGAACAAACAGCTGGATGGGATACTAGAAGCCATAACAGCGACCAAGGAGTCCCTACATCAGGATATTGCTCAGGTCGCCACGGGACTGGGTCTCTTGAGGGCGGATCACTCTAAGCTAGCAGATAGAGTGAAAGAAAATGGACAGCTGCTTCAGGAACTCAAGCCGGCAGTGGTGACAGCAGAGCATAAGTTAAATTATATACTCGATCGCTTGGCGACACTGGAAAAGAGGGCAGAAGACTCCGAAAGTCGTAATCGGAGGAACAACGTGTAGTAGGCCTGCCCGAAAAATCTGAAGGGGATGACGCAGCCGCGTATATGGAGAACTGGTTCAAAACGGTTATGGCCCCAGAGGGCCTATCCCCCTTCTTTTCTTTGGAACGGGCGCATAGGGTTCCAGCCCGACCGCCTTTACCGGGCCGCCCCCCTCGGCCAGTGGTGGTCAAGGTATTGCATTTTATAGACATAGAGCTGTTAATACAGAGGGCACGTTCGACGGGTCCTTTCCAGGTGGACAACAGTGCGGTCACGATCTTTGCGGACTATACACAGGAAGTCCAAAAGCGTAGGGCCTCTTACTTGGCTGTGAAAAAAAAACTGAGGGATGAGGGTATACAGTATTCCTTACTCTTCCCAGCTAAGTTGCGAGTGATTATGGACGGGTCGACCCATTTCTTTCAAACCCCCGAAGAAACATGGACTTGGCTTGAATGGTACAGGGCTGGCACGGACCGCAGAGGTAGAGGGAACAGAGAAAGGCAGAAACCTGTCCAGGTGCGCAAATCACAATGCATCCGCAAGCAAAACAAACTCAAGAGAACGATGCAGGATGATCAAATGGCAGCTGACAAAAAAGGGGCTCTGGCGGCGACAGCAGTGATAAATGGCAGCTGACAAGAAGGGCAGTCGGTGGGCTTGGAATCTGAAGATGGAGGAGGAAAATCTGGGGGAGACCTCTCGGATGTGGACAGCGCTGGGGGGCCATCGGTTACCCCCCAAACGGCATATGGGATTTTTAATGAGTGACAATGTTGGGGATGGACTGCGGTTAACTAGCTCTAATAGGATTGTTGACCTTGGTGAACTGCAGAGCAGCAGGTACTGTGACGGACCATTATATGGGATCCTGGGCTCGGGGTGAAGGCATGGTCCGCCCCCGGTTGGCCCTGAACCACCCTCCTGTTGCCCTTAAGCCCATCTGTAGTGGTGACTACTGTGGTTCCGTGGTTCTCGAACTGGGTTCGATGGTTCGAACCCGTTCACTTCAGATCGTCGGAAATGGACGATTTTGGTGTCGGCAGACCGCAAATGGCGAGTGTAGCGTGTCTGAGTGTTTTCGTATGAATCGATATAGGAGAACACTCTGTATTCAAGGATTTAGTTTGAACCTCCGGGTTCCATTTTGTATACGGCAGCCATTTTGTGTGGTTGCCCTAACATAGGCCCGATGACTGTGGCCGAACGAGTTCTTGAGACACGTACGCCTTAGCTGACTCCTGGGTGACCTGGCCGAACTGACTCCTTGCCCGAGGCTGACCTCGCTGAGCCAGTTCCTTGTTCAGCAGCTGGCCTGATAAAGACCAAAGAGCAGGGCGTGCCCGAGTTTATGGTACACTGCTCCCACCTTTCTATCTCCTTTCCAATCTGTTTCTGCCTTTCCTTTACGACATAATCATTGATTTGGGTTGAAGGCTTTATGATGGGTTTTTCCGGCCTGATCGAACAGGAAACCTGGAATTTGCCTGATCATTTCTGGTGGGCTGGACAATGGAAAGTGGGATTGTCTTTGGTTGTCGTCATACGCTACTTTTGAAATGTTACACTGTCATTGGTTAGTTTGTATGCACCGAATGTTAATTTGAAATGTTGCCTGAGGCTTGATTTTTGGCATAAAAGACCATGCTCCGCTTATTGAATTTGTGCAGTCTCTAGCGAACCACCCGTGTGTGCTTCGTGGATCTCTGTTCCTGGTTGCAGCCAATAAACTTTGGTCTTTGACTTCATCAAGAAGTATCCCGTGTCTCTGTTTGCCAAGACAGGTGAACTCAAAGGTTTCAGGCGTTCTCCCTGACGCCGCTGGGTTCTAAAAACCCGGTCCTTCAGTTGGCGCCCAACGTAGGGCGACTTCAGCGGTACGGTCCAAGCGGGGGTTCGTGAGAAGCTTCGTGTGAAAATTCTGGAGGAAGGCCAGCCACTTCATCGACCCCTGTATGTCGTCGTGGTCCGAAAGTCTTTGCTGCGAGGTTTCCCGCTTTCCGACGGCTACGAAGGACTGCTGCCCTGACTGTCGCCCTGTTTTGGAGCCTTAGACGTTTGTAGAGCGAGACGATTAACGGGTCTTCTGGTGACGCCATCGTCATTTCAGTTAAGTATAAGCGGAGCGTCTCCTAGTTCTTAGTTTGTTTGGTATCCTTTAGTGGATCGCTTTGATTTGGTACCTGCAGGCCCCAAAGCCAAGGGATTTGTGTATTCACAAGGCTATCGTTTTAAGATTCCCCTTGTTGTTTGAAGCTAGACTAGTGAGCAAGATGCCTGGTTTTAGCAGTTTTAGACACTTGTTTAGTTGTGGTTCAATAAGGGACTCCCGGTTAGAGGATTCGTGTCCGGTTCCTCCGATGGGAACTCCTACATACGAGTTGTATGTGAAACATGGTGTGGGCCCTATTAGTTATAATGAGATCTGGGTAAAATATACGAAGAGTGGCGGAGTCCTACAGTGGCCCCGTTACGGTAGTTTTGAAACTGAAATTCTAGATAACCTCGAGGTGAAGTTGTTCAAGAAGAAAGCCCGGCCGGCGATGTTTGACTCTTTCCGCATATGGCGCAAAGAAGCCAAACAGAAAGAAATGGAATTAGTGAAAAAGAATAAGCGAGAAAGAGGTATGTCAATGGTGCAAGCTGCCATTGCATATAAAGATAATGAAGAAGAACAAGAAAGTGAACAGATGCTCAGAGTGAGGAAGTTAGCGGTAGATAGATGCTACCCAGTCTTGCCGCCTAAAGAGCAGAAAGACGAGAAAGATCTTGCGAAAGATCCTTTAATGTCACATCAGTTAAATTCACCGCCACCTTATGCGCAGAATGCTACGGCACCACCGCCACCAGTGGTGGCTGTGCAATTGCCGGTTATTGTGCCTCCTGTAATTCCTCCACAGCCAGCTCTTCCGTTGGCTACTGTTCCTTTGGCGCAGCCTCCTCAGGGGCCGCCAACTTTGCCTTCTTCTTCGAACAGCGGATGACTGCTGCCTTTTCTGGTTTTCTGACTCCTTGGTTGGGACAATTGGGTATGTCTCCAGTGAGTGAGCGTAGACAGTCGCGTAGTCAGTTGCCTGATACGGATGAACGAGTGGTTTTGGATCACTTGGCACGTAGATGGGTTACGTACACGTCTCAGTACGACCTTGAGGGTATCATGGATGTCTTTCGGCAATGGGAAGCACCTAAGCAACGATATGTTTTTGAGATCATGTGTGCGTTCCTCCATGACCAATGGATGGACGAAGTGGGTAAACCTCCTGAAGAGTTGTTCCGATTGCGTTCTGAGTTTGCAAAAGGAACGATTGTGAGTTTCCTCGACATCGAGAGAGCGGTGTCGACGTTATTGTCATTTCGAAATACTGCTTCTTCTGAACGGCTGTTTGAGCCCGATTCGTTAGTTGGGAGAAAAGCACGTCAATATCCGATGCGAAAGGTTCCTCCGGTTTGGAGACCTGCTGATGCTAATGCTGTTCCACCTGTTGTTGCGCACTTTCAGCGAGTGTGGGTACATGTTCCAATGAAACGCGCTGAAGTTCTACCGCTTAAGCAGACTTTGCCTGATCCGCGGAAAAATCCAGCAGGATATTATAAAGAGCTTACGCAAACTGTGAGTTCGTGCGTCATGAATTTGGCGGACATAGATATGTTGTTTGGGAATGTTGTTCCACAGCCCATCTGGAATGTCATTCGACATACGGATCATGATAATGAATTGGGTGATTCGTGGGTTAATCTGGTTGCTGCAAACGATAGACAAGTTGGAGGTGCTAAGCCTGAAAATATTATTACAGAACTTCCTGGTAGGATCATTAATCTCATGAAGACTTTGATGCCCGAAGTACGTGTTAATTGGGATAAGTTGTCTGCATGTAAGCAGAAGAAAGATGAGACTGTGTCAGATTTTTTCACGCATTTCGAAGAAACTTTCGTCGATCATAGTGGGCAGGATATGGCTACCGAGGGTGGCCAGAGATTGTTTGTCGACAAATTTGTACACAATCTTCTTCCCGAGTTATGCACTAAGTTGAAGGATTCTGAGAGTGCTTGGCCTGTTTCTACATTAGCACAGATTTTAGCTACGGCTCAGTACTATGAGAATAGACGCAAGGATGAGTTAGAGAAAGCGGATAAGAAGACTAAGGAATTGAAGACTAAAGTTCTTCTACAACAAGCTTATCCACCCGTGTTAATAATCAGCGTGATTATCAGCAACCTCAACAGTATTCGAGAAACTCGCAAAAAGACGAGACTTCTCAACAGCGTTTTCCGTATGCCCCTAATCAGTGTGCGTATTGTAAAGAAGAGGATCATTATAAGAATAGTTGTCCGGTCTTGTTACAACGAGCGAATAGTGCTCCTGGTGTGAGAGGTAGAGGTGCTCAGCAAGCGCCTAGAGGTAGAGGTCGCGGACAGAATGTACGTTCTTTGCCCCCACAGAACTCAATTAATAGTTTTGACCAACAGCAGAATTTGTCTGGTAGGACAGCACAGTACTACGTAGATGATTATTACGTTGAAGGTGACGAAGAAAATGGTAGTAATTGTTAGGACAGCCATAGACAAAGGGAGGGAGTTGTTTCAGTTCCAGTAGATCAGAGTGGACCTTATGTTGAAGTGATTGTATCAGGTGTGTCAGAACCTTTTCTGCTAGACACTGGTGCTACGAAGAGTTCTATTATGCATTCTAAACTCCCTGGCGCACCTTTGTCTGGCTTTAACAATGTTTCTGTAGGTTTTTCTGGCGCCCCCGTTACGAATCCGATTTCTGTTCCATTACCCCTTTCTGTTGGTCCTCGTAAGTTTGAAGCACCCCTTCTTTTGACTAAAGGTTGTAATGAGAATTTGTTGGGATTGGACTTGTTGAAGAGATTGTATGCGACTTTGTATTGTTCTCCGGCAGGAGTACATCTTACTTTGGGTGAGAGTGTGATTTCTCCGATGTATGTATTGAAAGATTGTCTTCCATCGGAAGTGTCTTTGTTACCGGATTCATTGTGGGCTACGGGTCCAAATGATGTGGGCCTGTTGGATATTCCCCCGTATGTTGTGACACTGAAGGCGAATGCTAAGTTACCGCGCATTCCACAATACCGTATCTCGAGTGATGGTGAGCGTGCACTTTTAGCGATCATTTATGATCTGATCGACAAGGGTGTTATTGAAGAGACACGAGGTAATGTGTGCAATAGTCCTGTTTTACCTGTTCTGAAGAGAACTGATCCTTCACAGCCTCCTGTATATAGATTTGTCATCGATCTTCGTGAAGTGAACAAGATTGTTGTTCCGCAATTTCCTGTTGTGCCTGACATTACTGCATTATTGACTTTGATTCCGGCTTCTGCCACCTGGTTTTCGGTGATTGACCTGAAGAATGCTTTCTTCAGCATCCCGATTGCCATGGAAAGTAGAGATATCTTTGGATTCTCTTTAGGAGGATGAAGTTTCCGCTTTAAGCGCGCTCCTCAAGGCTATTGCGAGAGTCCATCGATTTACAGTCAAGCGTTAAAGACACAACTTGATCTGTTGGTTTTACCTGAAGGTGCAGCTCTTATTCAGTATGTTGATTATTTGTTAGTTGCTGCCGATACTGAGGAGATTTGTAAGGATGCCACTTTGTCATTATTACGTCATTTATCTGATTGTGATCATAAAGTTTCTCTCTCAAAATTGCAATTCTGTCGACAAGAAGTTACCTACCTAGGTCACCTCTTATCGAAGGAGGGAAGGAAACTGACCCCAGAAAGAATTCAGGCTATTGTGAAAATGAGTGTTCCTACGACACAGAGAGAAGTACGTGCATTTTTGGGTATCACGTCATACTGTAGACAGTGGATTCCTAATTTTTCCTTGTTAGCGAAGCCTTTGATAGCTCTTACTGTTAAGGATACTCCACATCCTATTCCTTGGACTGAAGAATGTCAGAAGAGCTTTTCTGAATTACGCAATGCGTTGTGTTCGGCTCCTGTGTTGGGTACTCCTGACTACAGTAAGCCTTTCACATTGTATGTCCACGAGAGAGAGGGATGTGCATTGTCGGTTTTGACTCAGCAGTTTGGCGATAAGCAACGCCCATGTGCGTACTTTTCGTCGACTTTGGATCCTGTAGCTAGAGCATTGCCAAGTTGCTTGAGAGCCACAGCGGCAGCGGCTGTGTCAATTCGACAATCTGCTGGTTTGGTTATGGATAACACGTTAGTGGTTATGGTTCCACATGCAGTGGATACTTTGTTGAATCGTACCAAGACACAGCACTTAACTAGTGCTCGGTTGTCAGGGTATGAGCTTACACTGTTAGCGAGTCATGTGCACATCAAAAGGTGTAATACCTTAAACCCAGCTACATTGTTGCCGATTTCGCTTGAGACAGATGATGATAGTGAAGAACAGCATGATTGTTTTCTGAGAACCGAAGAAGAGACGAAAGGGAGAGTGGATCTCCGGGATACTCCTCTTCCTGACTGTGATGATGCTTTGTGGGTTGATGGTTCGTGCTTTAAGTTGCCGAATGGTGATACGACTGCAGCATATGCTGTGACGACTTTGCATACGGTTGTTGAAGCTGCACGTATCCCACATAACTCAGCACAAGCAGCTGAATTGATCGCACTTACGAGAGCATGTGTGTTGGCAAAAGGAAAACGCGTGAATGTGTACACGGATAGTCAATATGCGTTTGGCGTGGCTCATAGCGTTGGACGTTTGTGGCGTGAACGTGGATTTTTGACATCGCATGGGACGAAGATCCAACATGGGCAACTGGTGAATGAACTTCTTGAGTCTCTTACGTTACCATTGCAAGTAGCGATTGTGAAATGCAGTGCCCATAAAAAGGTTACGGATGATGTTGGTCGTGGTAATGCGTTTGCGGATGAAGTTGCGAAAGAAACTGCTAGAAACATAATGAGTCGAATGTATGTTGCGGGTCCAGCGAGATGGGTTCCAGAGAAGAGTATGTGTGAAGATACCATTGAGAGCGTGAAATCTATTCAAGGTGAAGCCACAGAGAAAGAGTTGAATGAATTAAGCATGGGCGAATTTTGCGAATCTCGCGTTCGCGAATTTTGCATATTTGCAAACTCGCAATCCGCAAAATCCGCGAATTCTCGCGAATTTGCGGATTTTTTTTTTGTGTTCGCGCGGGTTTCTGCCAGTTCGCGAGGGTTTTGTACAATTTCGCAAACGCGAACTTACCTGTCGGGTCGCAAGTTTTGCGAACTTGTTGTTTCTACGTGTCCAGCCTGTTTGGGACACTCTTCTTCATCACTTCCACTCTCTGTCACCACTGCCACTCTCTGACTACTCATGCCACCCTCTGGCCCACCCATGCCACCCTCTGTTTCATCACAGCACCCTCTGGTTGTCCAGTCAGTGTACATTATTGTGGCAAAGCAAAGCACACCTTCCCTGCCTCAAGTGACCTGAATTAATTTGGGGCTGATTAATGTGTCACAGAATATTTTTTTAGCTGGCACCTGCTTCCTTAGTGCTTCCTGATTAGTGATCTTTTGCACTTGCTAAGTGCTTTCATTGTTGCAAAATTAGTTACAACACGTGCCCTAACTGACAATAATGAATTAGGGGTTGATTAATGGATTTGAACTTCCAGCCTGGCTCCTGCTTGTCTCCCTTAGCTGTAATTCAGGACCTTTGTGGCATATGTGTAACTATTCTGAGGTTCAGAGCAGGGTCACATAATAGTTGCAACTGGCAACTGAACTCTGGAGGGGCCCCTCAGGAAGCACTACAGGAAATGGCTACTAATGATGAGCCTGAACTTTTGAACCTGGTAAGTAGTTTCAGTTTTGCTAAGATCGTATTTCTGCAATTTAGCGCTTATTCGCGGGGCGCGAAGTTGTACTGGGAAGCCGCGAACTCACGCGAACAGTGCGAGCAAGCCATAAAATCCGCTGCTCGCGGATTTGCGGATTTTGCGGGAGATTCGCGAATCTCGCGGATTGCGAATTTACCGAAAATCCGCAAAATCCGCGAGCGAAACGGATTTTCCGCCCATGCTTAGAATGAATGGAGAGAAAGCAAGGGTAGATTGGATTCGAATGGTTGCTGGACTGATTTGTCAGAGCATCAGAGATGGTTGTTGCCTAACGCGTATGTGCTTCCAGTTGTTACAATGGCCCATGGAACAGCACATATTAGTGTGAAAGGGATTTGCAAACTGTTGGCCCCTGTTTGGCAGAATGTGGGAATCCCCAGATGTGCAGAGAATTTGGTCAAAAACTGTATGGTGTGTTTGATGCATAATCCTGGTAAGGGAACTCCAACACCAGCTGGTCATTTTGCTCCTCCTACGTATCCGTTCGAGGCTTTGCAGCTAGATTTCATCCATATGGAGAGATACAACAACTTGAAATATGTGTTAGTGGTTGTTTGCTCCTTTTCTAGATGGGTAGAAGCTTACCCCCTTAAGGACAATACTGCTTTGTCCACAGCGAAGGCCTTGATAAAAGAATTTTTCCCGAGGTTCGGAATGCCGAGAATTATCCAGAGTGATAATGGGAGTGAATTTGTGGGTCAAGTTATGAAGAGAGTGTGTGAGGGTCTCGGGATTAGGCAGAAATTCCACGCTGCAAATCACCCCCAATCAGCTGGTTTAGTCGAGTGCTATAATGGCACTCTTAAGTTAAAATTGGCCAAAATTCAAGAGAGCACTGGTTTTACAATGGCCAGATGCCTTGCCATTAAGTGGTACGCGCGAGCTGAGGAGGGGACAAGATCGTTGCGGAAACATATTTGGAGAAATACCGATCTGGCATTCCAAAAAGGACAGGCAAACTACTTGTAAGTGTAACGGAAACAGTGACTTTGGAGATCAAGATGGCCGCGAATAGCCGAGATTTGAAACTGAAACAGGGGCAGGACCAGGCGAAAGGGCTGGAGACAGACTGCAATGCTCAAACCGACCCAGAGGGTACGGCGCAGGAGCAAAGACTGAACAAACAGCTGGATGGGATACTAGAAGCCATAACAGCGACCAAGGAGTCCCTACATCAGGATATTGCTCAGGTCGCCACGGGACTGGGTCTCTTGAGGGCGGATCACTCTAAGCTAGCAGATAGAGTGAAAGAAAAATGGACAGCTGCTTCAGGAACTCAAGCCGGCAGTGGTGACAGCAGAGCATAAGTTAAATTATATACTCGATCGCTTGGCGACACTGGAAAAGAGGGCAGAAGACTCCGAAAGTCGTAATCGGAGGAACAACGTGTAGTAGGCCTGCCCGAAAAATCTGAAGGGGATGACGCAGCCGCGTATATGGAGAACTGGTTCAAAACGGTTATGGCCCCAGAGGGCCTATCCCCCTTCTTTTCTTTGGAACGGGCGCATAGGGTTCCAGCCCGACCGCCTTTACCGGGCCGCCCCCCTCGCAGTGGTGGTCAAGGTATTGCATTTTATAGACATAGAGCTGTTAATACAGAGGGCACGTTCGACGGGTCCTTTCCAGGTGGACAACAGTGCGGTCACGATCTTTGCGGACTATACACAGGAAGTCCAAAAGCGTAGGGCCTCTTACTTGGCTGTGAAAAAAAAACTGAGGGATGAGGGTATACAGTATTCCTTACTCTTCCCAGCTAAGTTGCGAGTGATTATGGACGGGTCGACCCATTTCTTTCAAACCCCCGAAGAAACATGGACTTGGCTTGAATGGTACAGGGCTGGCACGGACCGCAGAGGTAGAGGGAACAGAGAAAGGCAGAAACCTGTCCAGGTGCGCAAATCACAATGCATCCGCAAGCAAAACAAACTCAAGAGAACGATGCAGGATGATCAAATGGCAGCTGACAAAAAAGGGGCTCTGGCGGCGACAGCAGTGATAAATGGCAGCTGACAAGAAGGGCAGTCGGTGGGCTTGGAATCTGAAGATGGAGGAGGAAAATCTGGGGGAGACCTCTCGGATGTGGACAGCGCTGGGGGGCCATCGGTTACCCCCCAAACGGCATATGGGATTTTTAATGAGTGACAATGTTGGGGATGGACTGCGGTTAACTAGCTCTAATAGGATTGTTGACCTTGGTGAACTGCAGAGCAGCAGGTACTGTGACGGACCATTATATGGGATCCTGGGCTCGGGGTGAAGGCATGGTCCGCCCCCGGTTGGCCCTGAACCACCCTCCTGTTGCCCTTAAGCCCATCTGTAGTGGTGACTACTGTGGTTCCGTGGTTCTCGAACTGGGTTCGATGGTTCGAACCCGTTCACTTCAGATCGTCGGAAATGGACGATTTTGGTGTCGGCAGACCGCAAATGGCGAGTGTAGCGTGTCTGAGTGTTTTCGTATGAATCGATATAGGAGAACACTCTGTATTCAAGGATTTAGTTTGAACCTCCGGGTTCCATTTTGTATACGGCAGCCATTTTGTGTGGTTGCCCTAACATAGGCCCGATGACTGTGGCCGAACGAGTTCTTGAGACACGTACGCCTTAGCTGACTCCTGGGTGACCTGGCCGAACTGACTCCTTGCCCGAGGCTGACCTCGCTGAGCCAGTTCCTTGTTCAGCAGCTGGCCTGATAAAGACCAAAGAGCAGGGCGTGCCCGAGTTTATGGTACACTGCTCCCACCTTTCTATCTCCTTTCCAATCTGTTTCTGCCTTTCCTTTACGACATAATCATTGATTTGGGTTGAAGGCTTTATGATGGGTTTTTCCGGCCTGATCGAACAGGAAACCTGGAATTTGCCTGATCATTTCTGGTGGGCTGGACAATGGAAAGTGGGATTGTCTTTGGTTGTCGTCATACGCTACTTTTGAAATGTTACACTGTCATTGGTTAGTTTGTATGCACCGAATGTTAATTTGAAATGTTGCCTGAGGCTTGATTTTTGGCATAAAAGACCATGCTCCGCTTATTGAATTTGTGCAGTCTCTAGCGAACCACCCGTGTGTGCTTCGTGGATCTCTGTTCCTGGTTGCAGCCAATAAACTTTGGTCTTTGACTTCATCAAGAAGTATCCCGTGTCTCTGTTTGCCAAGACAGGTGAACTCAAAGGTTTCAGGCGTTCTCCCTGACGCCGCTGGGTTCTAAAAACCCGGTCCTTCAGTTGGCGCCCAACGTAGGGCGACTTCAGCGGTACGGTCCAAGCGGGGGTTCGTGAGAAGCTTCGTGTGAAAATTCTGGAGGAAGGCCAGCCACTTCATCGACCCCTGTATGTCGTCGTGGTCCGAAAGTCTTTGCTGCGAGGTTTCCCGCTTTCCGACGGCTACGAAGGACTGCTGCCCTGACTGTCGCCCTGTTTTGGAGCCTTAGACGTTTGTAGAGCGAGACGATTAACGGGTCTTCTGGTGACGCCATCGTCATTTCAGTTAAGTATAAGCGGAGCGTCTCCTAGTTCTTAGTTTGTTTGGTATCCTTTAGTGGATCGCTTTGATTTGGTACCTGCAGGCCCCAAAGCCAAGGGATTTGTGTATTCACAAGGCTATCGTTTTAAGATTCCCCTTGTTGTTTGAAGCTAGACTAGTGAGCAAGATGCCTGGTTTTAGCAGTTTTAGACACTTGTTTAGTTGTGGTTCAATAAGGGACTCCCGGTTAGAGGATTCGTGTCCGGTTCCTCCGATGGGAACTCCTACATACGAGTTGTATGTGAAACATGGTGTGGGCCCTATTAGTTATAATGAGATCTGGGTAAAATATACGAAGAGTGGCGGAGTCCTACAGTGGCCCCGTTACGGTAGTTTTGAAACTGAAATTCTAGATAACCTCGAGGTGAAGTTGTTCAAGAAGAAAGCCCGGCCGGCGATGTTTGACTCTTTCCGCATATGGCGCAAAGAAGCCAAACAGAAAGAAATGGAATTAGTGAAAAAGAATAAGCGAGAAAGAGGTATGTCAATGGTGCAAGCTGCCATTGCATATAAAGATAATGAAGAAGAACAAGAAAGTGAACAGATGCTCAGAGTGAGGAAGTTAGCGGTAGATAGATGCTACCCAGTCTTGCCGCCTAAAGAGCAGAAAGACGAGAAAGATCTTGCGAAAGATCCTTTAATGTCACATCAGTTAAATTCACCGCCACCTTATGCGCAGAATGCTACGGCACCACCGCCACCAGTGGTGGCTGTGCAATTGCCGGTTATTGTGCCTCCTGTAATTCCTCCACAGCCAGCTCTTCCGTTGGCTACTGTTCCTTTGGCGCAGCCTCCTCAGGGGCCGCCAACTTTGCCTTCTTCTTCGAACAGCGGATGACTGCTGCCTTTTCTGGTTTTCTGACTCCTTGGTTGGGACAATTGGGTATGTCTCCAGTGAGTGAGCGTAGACAGTCGCGTAGTCAGTTGCCTGATACGGATGAACGAGTGGTTTTGGATCACTTGGCACGTAGATGGGTTACGTACACGTCTCAGTACGACCTTGAGGGTATCATGGATGTCTTTCGGCAATGGGAAGCACCTAAGCAACGATATGTTTTTGAGATCATGTGTGCGTTCCTCCATGACCAATGGATGGACGAAGTGGGTAAACCTCCTGAAGAGTTGTTCCGATTGCGTTCTGAGTTTGCAAAAGGAACGATTGTGAGTTTCCTCGACATCGAGAGAGCGGTGTCGACGTTATTGTCATTTCGAAATACTGCTTCTTCTGAACGGCTGTTTGAGCCCGATTCGTTAGTTGGGAGAAAAGCACGTCAATATCCGATGCGAAAGGTTCCTCCGGTTTGGAGACCTGCTGATGCTAATGCTGTTCCACCTGTTGTTGCGCACTTTCAGCGAGTGTGGGTACATGTTCCAATGAAACGCGCTGAAGTTCTACCGCTTAAGCAGACTTTGCCTGACCTGCGGAAAAATCCAGCAGGATATTATAAAGAGCTTACGCAAACTGTGAGTTCGTGCGTCATGAATTTGGCGGACATAGATATGTTGTTTGGGAATGTTGTTCCACAGCCCATCTGGAATGTCATTCGACATACGGATCATGATAATGAATTGGGTGATTCGTGGGTTAATCTGGTTGCTGCAAACGATAGACAAGTTGGAGGTGCTAAGCCTGAAAATATTATTACAGAACTTCCTGGTAGGATCATTAATCTCATGAAGACTTTGATGCCCGAAGTACGTGTTAATTGGGATAAGTTGTCTGCATGTAAGCAGAAGAAAGATGAGACTGTGTCAGATTTTTTCACGCATTTCGAAGAAACTTTCGTCGATCATAGTGGGCAGGATATGGCTACCGAGGGTGGCCAGAGATTGTTTGTCGACAAATTTGTACACAATCTTCTTCCCGAGTTATGCACTAAGTTGAAGGATTCTGAGAGTGCTTGGCCTGTTTCTACATTAGCACAGATTTTAGCTACGGCTCAGTACTATGAGAATAGACGCAAGGATGAGTTAGAGAAAGCGGATAAGAAGACTAAGGAATTGAAGACTAAAGTTCTTCTACAACAAGCTTATCCACCCGTGTTAATAATCAGCGTGATTATCAGCAACCTCAACAGTATTCGAGAAACTCGCAAAAAGACGAGACTTCTCAACAGCGTTTTCCGTATGCCCCTAATCAGTGTGCGTATTGTAAAGAAGAGGATCATTATAAGAATAGTTGTCCGGTCTTGTTACAACGAGCGAATAGTGCTCCTGGTGTGAGAGGTAGAGGTGCTCAGCAAGCGCCTAGAGGTAGAGGTCGCGGACAGAATGTACGTTCTTTGCCCCCACAGAACTCAATTAATAGTTTTGACCAACAGCAGAATTTGTCTGGTAGGACAGCACAGTACTACGTAGATGATTATTACGTTGAAGGTGACGAAGAAAATGGTAGTAATTGTTAGGACAGCCATAGACAAAGGGAGGGAGTTGTTTCAGTTCCAGTAGATCAGAGTGGACCTTATGTTGAAGTGATTGTATCAGGTGTGTCAGAACCTTTTCTGCTAGACACTGGTGCTACGAAGAGTTCTATTATGCATTCTAAACTCCCTGGCGCACCTTTGTCTGGCTTTAACAATGTTTCTGTAGGTTTTTCTGGCGCCCCCGTTACGAATCCGATTTCTGTTCCATTACCCCTTTCTGTTGGTCCTCGTAAGTTTGAAGCACCCCTTCTTTTGACTAAAGGTTGTAATGAGAATTTGTTGGGATTGGACTTGTTGAAGAGATTGTATGCGACTTTGTATTGTTCTCCGGCAGGAGTACATCTTACTTTGGGTGAGAGTGTGATTTCTCCGATGTATGTATTGAAAGATTGTCTTCCATCGGAAGTGTCTTTGTTACCGGATTCATTGTGGGCTACGGGTCCAAATGATGTGGGCCTGTTGGATATTCCCCCGTATGTTGTGACACTGAAGGCGAATGCTAAGTTACCGCGCATTCCACAATACCGTATCTCGAGTGATGGTGAGCGTGCACTTTTAGCGATCATTTATGATCTGATCGACAAGGGTGTTATTGAAGAGACACGAGGTAATGTGTGCAATAGTCCTGTTTTACCTGTTCTGAAGAGAACTGATCCTTCACAGCCTCCTGTATATAGATTTGTCATCGATCTTCGTGAAGTGAACAAGATTGTTGTTCCGCAATTTCCTGTTGTGCCTGACATTACTGCATTATTGACTTTGATTCCGGCTTCTGCCACCTGGTTTTCGGTGATTGACCTGAAGAATGCTTTCTTCAGCATCCCGATTGCCATGGAAAGTAGAGATATCTTTGGATTCTCTTTAGGAGGATGAAGTTTCCGCTTTAAGCGCGCTCCTCAAGGCTATTGCGAGAGTCCATCGATTTACAGTCAAGCGTTAAAGACACAACTTGATCTGTTGGTTTTACCTGAAGGTGCAGCTCTTATTCAGTATGTTGATTATTTGTTAGTTGCTGCCGATACTGAGGAGATTTGTAAGGATGCCACTTTGTCATTATTACGTCATTTATCTGATTGTGATCATAAAGTTTCTCTCTCAAAATTGCAATTCTGTCGACAAGAAGTTACCTACCTAGGTCACCTCTTATCGAAGGAGGGAAGGAAACTGACCCCAGAAAGAATTCAGGCTATTGTGAAAATGAGTGTTCCTACGACACAGAGAGAAGTACGTGCATTTTTGGGTATCACGTCATACTGTAGACAGTGGATTCCTAATTTTTCCTTGTTAGCGAAGCCTTTGATAGCTCTTACTGTTAAGGATACTCCACATCCTATTCCTTGGACTGAAGAATGTCAGAAGAGCTTTTCTGAATTACGCAATGCGTTGTGTTCGGCTCCTGTGTTGGGTACTCCTGACTACAGTAAGCCTTTCACATTGTATGTCCACGAGAGAGAGGGATGTGCATTGTCGGTTTTGACTCAGCAGTTTGGCGATAAGCAACGCCCATGTGCGTACTTTTCGTCGACTTTGGATCCTGTAGCTAGAGCATTGCCAAGTTGCTTGAGAGCCACAGCGGCAGCGGCTGTGTCAATTCGACAATCTGCTGGTTTGGTTATGGATAACACGTTAGTGGTTATGGTTCCACATGCAGTGGATACTTTGTTGAATCGTACCAAGACACAGCACTTAACTAGTGCTCGGTTGTCAGGGTATGAGCTTACACTGTTAGCGAGTCATGTGCACATCAAAAGGTGTAATACCTTAAACCCAGCTACATTGTTGCCGATTTCGCTTGAGACAGATGATGATAGTGAAGAACAGCATGATTGTTTTCTGAGAACCGAAGAAGAGACGAAAGGGAGAGTGGATCTCCGGGATACTCCTCTTCCTGACTGTGATGATGCTTTGTGGGTTGATGGTTCGTGCTTTAAGTTGCCGAATGGTGATACGACTGCAGCATATGCTGTGACGACTTTGCATACGGTTGTTGAAGCTGCACGTATCCCACATAACTCAGCACAAGCAGCTGAATTGATCGCACTTACGAGAGCATGTGTGTTGGCAAAAGGAAAACGCGTGAATGTGTACACGGATAGTCAATATGCGTTTGGCGTGGCTCATAGCGTTGGACGTTTGTGGCGTGAACGTGGATTTTTGACATCGCATGGGACGAAGATCCAACATGGGCAACTGGTGAATGAACTTCTTGAGTCTCTTACGTTACCATTGCAAGTAGCGATTGTGAAATGCAGTGCCCATAAAAAGGTTACGGATGATGTTGGTCGTGGTAATGCGTTTGCGGATGAAGTTGCGAAAGAAACTGCTAGAAACATAATGAGTCGAATGTATGTTGCGGGTCCAGCGAGATGGGTTCCAGAGAAGAGTATGTGTGAAGATACCATTGAGAGCGTGAAATCTATTCAAGGTGAAGCCACAGAGAAAGAGTTGAATGAATTAAGCATGGGCGAATTTTGCGAATCTCGCGTTCGCGAATTTTGCGGATTTGCGAACTCGCAATCCGCAAAATCCGCGAATTCTCGCGAATTTGCGGATTTTTTTTTTGTGTTCGCGCGGGTTTCTGCCAGTTCGCGAGGGTTTTGTACAATTTCGCAAACGCGAACTTACCTGTCGGGTCGCAAGTTTTGCGAACTTGTTGTTTCTACGTGTCCAGCCTGTTTGGGACACTCTTCTTCATCACTGCCACTCTCTGTCACCACTGCCACTCTCTGACTACTCATGCCACCCTCTGGCCCACCCATGCCACCCTCTGTTTCATCACAGCACCCTCTGGTTGTCCAGTCAGTGTACATTATTGTGGCAAAGCAAAGCACACCTTCCCTGCCTCAAGTGACCTGAATTAATTTGGGGCTGATTAATGTGTCACAGAATATTTTTTTAGCTGGCACCTGCTTCCTTAGTGCTTCCTGATTAGTGATCTTTTGCACTTGCTAAGTGCTTTCATTGTTGCAAAATTAGTTACAACACCTGCCCTGCCCCAACTGACAATAATGAATTAGGGGTTGATTAATGGATTTGAACTTCCAGCCTGGCTCCTGCTTGTCTCCCTTAGCTGTAATTCAGGACCTTTGTGGCATATGTGTAACTATTCTGAGGTTCAGAGCAGGGTCACATAATAGTTGCAACTGGCAACTGAACTCTGGAGGGGCCCCTCAGGAAGCACTACAGGAAATGGCTACTAATGATGAGCCTGAACTTTTGAACCTGGTAAGTAGTTTCAGTTTTGCTAAGATCGTATTTCTGCAATTTAGCGCTTATTCGCGGGGCGCGAAGTTGTACTGGGAAGCCGCGAACTCACGCGAACAGTGCGAGCAAGCCATAAAATCCGCTGCTCGCGGATTTGCGGATTTTGCGGGAGATTCGCGAATCTCGCGGATTGCGAATTTACCGAAAATCCGCAAAATCCGCGAGCGAAACGGATTTTCCGCCCATGCTTAGAATGAATGGAGAGAAAGCAAGGGTAGATTGGATTCGAATGGTTGCTGGACTGATTTGTCAGAGCATCAGAGATGGTTGTTGCCTAACGCGTATGTGCTTCCAGTTGTTACAATGGCCCATGGAACAGCACATATTAGTGTGAAAGGGATTTGCAAACTGTTGGCCCCTGTTTGGCAGAATGTGGGAATCCCCAGATGTGCAGAGAATTTGGTCAAAAACTGTATGGTGTGTTTGATGCATAATCCTGGTAAGGGAACTCCAACACCAGCTGGTCATTTTGCTCCTCCTACGTATCCGTTCGAGGCTTTGCAGCTAGATTTCATCCATATGGAGAGATACAACAACTTGAAATATGTGTTAGTGGTTGTTTGCTCCTTTTCTAGATGGGTAGAAGCTTACCCCCTTAAGGACAATACTGCTTTGTCCACAGCGAAGGCCTTGATAAAAGAATTTTTCCCGAGGTTCGGAATGCCGAGAATTATCCAGAGTGATAATGGGAGTGAATTTGTGGGTCAAGTTATGAAGAGAGTGTGTGAGGGTCTCGGGATTAGGCAGAAATTCCACGCTGCAAATCACCCCCAATCAGCTGGTTTAGTCGAGTGCTATAATGGCACTCTTAAGTTAAAATTGGCCAAAATTCAAGAGAGCACTGGTTTACAATGGCCAGATGCCTTGCCATTAGCACTTTTGTCCACAAGAATGACTGTGCATTCGCGAATGGGTTTGAGTCCGTATGAAGTCGTGTTTGGTCGCCCGGCAAATATTTGGGGCGTACTAAGACCAACGAGGTTCAGTGACCTCGAGTATCCTGTGTTGCTTGACTACTTGCGTGAACTGACAACTAAAATGAGTGTTTTACGCCAACAGGTGCATGACAGCCTTCCACAAGCTGCAGAGGATCCAGGCCATTCTATTGAACCTGGATTGTGGATTTTTGTACGTAACTTCCAGCGGACCAAGAACGAACAGCCCCGTTGGACGGGGCCCTACCAAGTACTCCTGTCAACAAGATCTGCGGTCCGAGTGCGGGGCAAGCGTAACTGGATCCACGGATCTCATACTAAAAGGGCACCTCTGCCCTTGCCATACGATAAGTGGGTCCAGGAGGGACTTGCAGACTCTGAAACAGAAGTTGTCCCACGGTTTATACCGTTCAGCGATGCTCGGCTGATTGGAACAAACTCAGAGAAAGAGAGCGATAGAATTTTGTAAGAATCAGTACCTCCTGCAGATCGGTTGGACACTACAGAGCCTCACCTTTTGTTCGCTGATCAAGAATTACCTGGAAAGAATCGCTATAATCTGAGACCGAGAGTTACGGACAAATAAATAAAGACTAATAAAGTTTGATGATTTTTTTCTGTTTGCAGGTTAACTCTCCACCAAGGATCTACTCATTTTTGTTTTTCTTGAACCGCCATCTGGTTCTTGCTGCTAGGGTCGCGGTTGCCACCAGTCTTTGGAGTGCAAGCCTAAGACACTAGGTCGAGGGTTCTGTTGGCCCAAGGCAGCCTTCCTGGGTTAGCAGAGGCATTCCGGAGCAGAAACAACCTACCACCGCAGGCAGCACATTTAGTTTAGGATGGATTTCTTTGAGTTGGAGAGACCTGTACAGACATTGACTTTTAGAAAACGAATATGTAAAATAATACCGAAGAAAAGTTTTTTGATACCGTGTTTATTTTTACTATTGAGCTTCGTGATATTTATAGCTGGTTATGTAACCTTTGTTTTTAAAATGACGTTTAATCCCACTGTACAACCTACACCTTCACCTACTATTTCTTCTCATTCTTTCCATCCTTTGCCTGAGCATGAGGTAGTTAGACAATTGGAATTTGCTAACAATTCCTTCATTCAACTTCTGCACCAACACCAGTTAGTGATGAATACGACAAACTGTTGGATTTGTGGTTTGATGCCTCATACAACTGATAAGGGTATTCCTTATTTAGTTTTGCCCTTTAGTTTAAACGGTTCGATTTGGGCTTATAGAACGATGTTTATCTACGCCCATAGTGTTTACCCCCAACGTTCACTGAAAGACAACCCAAAGAACAGTGCTATAGTTAAAGGCATTGTTGACATGATTAGAGGGATCAGCTCGTATGAGACTATTCCGAGAGATGAGACATTAGCTTACATTGGTTGGAACGTTACTGGATATGGAGTTAGTCTGAGTGTTAACCAGCGAGCGAAAAGTTCTCCACCAATTTGGATAGTGCCCCATCAGGGCCACTATTGTCTGCAGGGCAACGGCAAGAATCTGAAGGCTCAGTTAGGGAAGAGTGTTTGCGCTGAGACTTATGTATTTGCGTCTCAGTCTTCCGAAGCGTTTCTAGCTGCTAAGGGTACCTATTTTGTTTGCTACGACAAAGCTTATACATGGCTGCCCCCCGACTTCTCGGGCACATGTTTTGTTTCCTTTCTGTTGCCTCCCACTTTTACAGCTGCGGCAGATTACCATAAGACGAGAGTTGCTAGAGGTGTCTTTAGCCAAGAAGACACTGCAGGACAAGAGCTGGGAGATTTCTTCAAGGGTTTTCTGCCGTTCTGGGGACCTATGGCTAACAGTAGGAATATTCGCCAGTTGACGAGAGTGGTTGAGTCCACCATAGTCGAAACTGCTGGTGCCCTTGGTAACCTGACTGCTGAGCTCCAGTCGGATAGACTCATGACACTTCAAAATAGAGTTGCCCTTGATGTTATTCTAGCAGATCGAGGTGGAGTTTGCAAGCTGATTCAATCGAGCTGCTGCGTTTTCATTCCAGACAACGCCCCATCAGTCTTCCAGGCCATTTCCAAATTGCATAAAATCTCAGATTCTGTCCATTTGGACAAAGGAGATTGGTCTTTGATGGGATGGTTATGGGGATTGATATCCACTTGGGGTTGGAAGATTTTGATGGTTATTGGTATGGTCTTAGCAATCCTTTTCATGTTCTGTCTCTGTGTACAGTGTGCTCCTGCTATTTGTGGCCTCTGCGCTACTTTGTGTGCAAGGAGACCTGTCCAGAGAGAGGTACTAAGTAATAGGATGATGCTACAGCAACATATCGATGATCTGATGAATATAGATCCAGATTCAGATTGACATGGGTTTGGGTCTGTTGCCTATGTAAGGGCAAAAGGAGGGTCTGTGGTTCCGTGGTTCTCGAACTGGGTTCGATGGTTTCGAACCCGTTCACTTCAGATCGTCGGAAATGGACGATTTTGGTGTCGGCAGACCGCAAATGGCGAGTGTAGCGTGTCTGAGTGTTTTCGTATGAATCGATATAGGAGAACACTCTGTATTCAAGGATTTAGTTTGAACCTCCGGGTTCCATTTTGTATACGGCAGCCATTTTGTGTGGTTGCCCTAACATAGGCCCGATGACTGTGGCCGAACGAGTTCTTGAGACACGTACGCCTTAGCTGACTCCTGGGTGACCTGGCCGAACTGACTCCTTGCTCGAGGCTGACCTCGCTGAGCCAGTTCAGCAGCTGGCCTGATAAAGATCAAAGAGCAGGACGTGCCCGAGTTTATGGTACACTGCTCCCACCTTTCTATCTCCTTTACAATCTGTTTCTGCCTTTCCTTTACGACATAATCATTGATTTGGGTTGAAGGCTTTATGATGGGTTTGTCCGGCCTGATCGAGCAGGAAACCTGGAATTTGTCTGATCATTTCTGGTGGGCTGGACAACGGAAAATGGGATTGTCTTTGGTTGTCGTCATACGCTACTTTTGAAATGTTACACTGTCATTGGTTAGTTTGTATGCACCGAATGTTAATTTGAAATGTTGCCTGAGGCTTGATTTTTGGCATAAAAGACCATGCTCTGCTTATTGAATTTGTGCAGTCTCTAGCGAACCACCCGTGTGTGCTTCGTAGATCTCTGTTCCTGGTTGCAGCCAATAAACTTTGGTCTTTGACGTCATCAAGAAGTATCCCGTGTCTCTGTTTGCCAAGACAGGTGAACTCGAAGGTTTCAGGCGTTCTCCCTGACGCCGTTGGGTTCTAAAAACCCGGTCCTTCACTACAGAATAGAAGACTGTGTTGTGTTAAAAGTTTGGATGGGGGCTGATGATGTGTTATTAGGTCCTGTTCTGGGGTGGGGGGTTGTGGGAGTTTTTAGGGGAGTTTTGAATGTGGGGTTGTGCTGCAATGATGTGGGCAGTCGTGAGATACTGTTGGGGCGGGTGAGAGACGGCTACAACGGGGACGTTACCTAATTTGAAATTTCTTACATGGAACGTCCGTGGACTTCGAACCCTGTCAAGGCGTTATAAGGTCCATGCATATTTGGTGAGGCGTTGCATTCAGATAGCGCTGCTGCAAGAGACTCATATCACCAAGCAGGAATGTACTGCACTGCAGAGGAGGTGGCATGGCCAGGTGTTTCAAAATCTGGGAAGGAGAAACCCTTTGTTGAAAAGGGAAGGGGTTCTAAACAGACAAAAAAACAGGTTCCCTTTTCGTATGGTCTAGAGGAAGAGACTTACGTCTCTGGGGGGTTACAGAAGGGGCTTGGGGTGTGCCAAAACACGTATTAAAGTTGTTCAAGAATCGACAAATTCACAATCAATTTCAATCTTCATTAATAAACATAATTTTGCCTCTCTAAACATAACATAAGGTAATGAGGATGTAAACACTATTTGTATAAAAAGGGATTCTTTATTAATTGTTGTATATATTGTTTTCTGTTCATACCATTTTATAGAGCAAGTACATAAATCTATATATTTAAAAATATTAAAAACAGTTACTATAACATTATACTCCACAAACATGAAAAATCAAAATTACAGTTTAAAAAGGTTCTTTCAATGCAACAAATTTATCACATAAAATAAAAATTGTCAAATTTATCACATAAACACAATTTGTCGACGCGGCGTTTCGGTGATACTATGTCTTCACCTTCTTCAGGACAGTGTGTAAGTTAAAAACTCTATAAATTTAAAACACAAAGAATATATTAACATTTAATGTTATTTGATCTGTGGTAGAACAGAATTTTACTGTCACCTATACAATGTCTCCAGCATACATCCTATGTTCACAACAATACATATTTATTAAGCATTGCAGGCAATGTCATTAACACTCTCTCTATTATGAAAATTTCCAAAAAACAAGCCTATTAGTTATTTGTAAATCCCACAACTTTAGTTTGGTCACACCTTTTAGCTTGCATCCCTTCGTGCCTCTTATTCTAGGGCAATGGGTTGAACATTAATACCTATGTTACTTTAGGTATTACTTATTGGTCATCATTGTTTTAATGTTGTTCTGATGACATGGTATCATTTTTAACTATTTCTTAGATATGGGGTGTGTTTGGTTTATACGTACCTCCAATTAAGCTGTTGTTTGGTCAGTCGCTTTTTTAAGAAGAAATTGGCGATATGTGACCCTGTCGGAATTCTCAACTTCTGTAAAAATGATTAAATATACCGGGTCGTTAGATCACCTCTAGGTATTATTTATGTTTTCTCTAGATACATCTTACTTCTGATTTCTTTTACCTCTCTCTAAAGGGATTTCCTCTCCGGTAGAGTGGTGTTAGTCCGCCTCTCCGTTACTGTTTAAAATAGACGTGCCTATCAAGAAATTCTATATATTAGTAGTTGCTCTGACTTATTCCACCCATTATTGAACATCCTAGTTTAACTAACGTTATCCTATCTTAGCTCATGACTCTTAAAATAGAATTGTCAGTACCTGGGATTCTCCACAGACAAGTCTTTGTACTTGGATGGTATCACTTTGCTTCACCCGGTCTGTTCGGTGAGGTATTTTATCTTTAAAAAAACTGGGAAACACCAATTGATAAGATTTACCTCGAGACCACAGCGGGGATTCTCACATTATTAGAAATCCTATTTCCGCTTTATTATTAGGTTCTCTAACGTTTGACCTGGAATTTGTAAGTACCTGAGATGCTTCATAGAAGGATCTTATGCAGAGGACGGTCTTCCTTATCTTCGCCCGGTATTGGTCAGATTATTATTTCTAGTCTTTAGGGACACCGGGAAAAACATATGGGAACTTAGTTTAGGAGTATCTGACAATTCTATTTTAAGAGTCATGAGCTAAGATAGGATAGGATAACGTTAGTTAAACTAGGATGTTCAATAATGGGTGGAATAAGTCAGAGCAACTACTAATATATAGAATTTCTTGATAGGCACGTCTATTTTAAACAGTAACGGAGAGGCGGACTAACACCACTCTACCGGAGAGGAAATCCCTTTAGAGAGAGGTAAAAGAAATCAGAAGTAAGATGCATCTAGAGAAAACATAAATAATACCTAGAGGTGATCTAACGACCCGGTATATTTAATCATTTTTACAGAAGTTGAGAATTCCGACAGGGTCACATATCGCCAATTTCTTCTTAAAAAAGCGACTGACCAAACAACAGCTTAATTGGAGGTACGTATAAACCAAACACACCCCATATCTAAGAAATAGTTAAAAATGATACCATGTCATCAGAACAACATTAAAACAATGATGACCAATAAGTAATACCTAAAGTAACATAGGTATTAATGTTCAACCCATTGCCCTAGAATAAGAGGCACGAAGGGATGCAAGCTAAAAGGTGTGACCAAACTAAAGTTGTGGGATTTACAAATAACTAATAGGCTTGTTTTTTTGGAAATTTTCATAATAGAGAGAGTGTTAATGACATTGCCTGCAATGCTTAATAAATATGTATTGTTGTGAACATAGGATGTATGCTGGAGACATTGTATAGGTGACAGTAAAATTCTGTTCTACCACAGATCAAATAACATTAAATGTTAATATATTCTTTGTGTTTTAAATTTATAGTTTTTAACTTACACACTGTCCTGAAGAAGGTGAAGACATAGTATCACCGAAACGCCGCGTCGACAAATTGTGTTTATGTGATAAATTTGACAATTTTTGTTTTATGTGATAAATTTGTTGCATTGAAAGAACCTTTTTAAACTGTAATTTTGATTTTTCATGTTTGTGGAGTATAATGTTATAGTAACTGTTTTTAATATTTTTAAATGTATAGATTTATGTACTTGCTCTATAAAATGGTATGAACAGAAAACAATATATACAACAATTAATAAAGAATCCCTTTTTATACAAATAGTGTTTACATCCTCATTACCTTATGTTATGTTTAGAGAGGCAAAATGATGTTTATTAATGAAGATTGAAATTGATTGTGAATTTGTCGATTCTTGAACAACTTTAATACGTGTTTTGGCACACCCCAAGCCCCTTCTGTAACCCCCCCAGAGACGTAAGTCTCTTCCTCTAGACCATACGAAAAGGGAACCTGTTTTTTTGTCATGGCCAGGTGTTTGGCACGATCTACTCGGCATTTGCTAGGGGAGCGTTGATATGGGTGAGAGCGGAAGTCCCTTTTCAGGCCACGAACCATCTGGTAGACCCTGAAGGTAGATTTGTAGCGGTGGAGGGGAGGCTATTCGGCCGTGACGTGGTTTTATGTAGTGTATATGCTCCCAATACGGATCAGGCTTGCTTTTTCGATGGACTAACTGGTTCGTTGGCTCACTTTTTAGCAGGTCCAATAATACTGGGAGGAGATTTCAATTCCATTACAGATGCGTTGTTGGATAGATCAAACCACCACTGACTGACTCCCCAGTGCGCAGATTAGCTACACATAGGAAGGACTGGCAAGAGAGATGGGGCCTTATTGACGTATGGCGAGAACAACATCCTGACTTTAGGGACTATTCCTTTTTCTCAGCAATTCATGCTTTACATGTGCGAATAGATTCTATACTATGTAGTGGACCATTAGCTGCCATGATAACACACACAGAATATTTAACTAGAACCATATCAGATCATAATCCCTTGTTGATATCTGTTCAGTGGCAGTGAGTGAGATCAGCCGTTCCCACATGGAGGTTGCGGCCTGATACATTGGAGGACCAGGTGTTCAGTGATACGGTCCGTCAGGGTATTGAGCATTATTTTGGCGGAAATTAAGGTACGGCCAATACTAGGTCAGTGGAATGGGATGCCATGAAGGTGGTAGTGAAGGGCCTCTGCATTGGTAGGTTTTCGAATGAGAGAACGACAGTCCTGGCTGATGTGGTGAAAGCGGAAAGTGCGTTGAGGGACCTAGAACAGCAAAGGCCTGAGCGACCGGAATTACAGGCCCAGTTGCAGGAAGCAAGGGAATTGGTTGCGACAGAAACGGAATGATTGCGGTGTTACGATTATAAGTTGTATACCACCAAGGTGTATGCAGAAAGGGACAAGGTGGGTACGCTGCTGGCAAAACTTGCTAATCCAGAACCTAGAAGGAGCCCAATCATGAGCATACGGGCGGAGACGGGACAGGTGGTCTATTCGCAGGCTGCAGTCTTGTCGTGCTTCTTGAATTATTACTCGACTTTGTATGAGAGTCAATTGGAAGCCGAAGCCTCTGACATTGAGAACTATCTGGTGGGCGTTCAACTCCCGGTGAGGATACCGCGAAGGAATTGGGCTGTGACATCACGATGTCGGAGATTAGGGTGGCCATCAAGCAGATGGCTAGGAACAAGACGCCGGGGGTTGATGGCCTACCGATCGAATTATATGCAAAATATATCGACGTCTTGGCACCCAGGCTGTTAGGGGTATACTCTAAAGCCTTAGAGCTGGGGCGTCTGCCCCAATCGATGAGGGAGGCGCTGGTGGTCCCATTGCTGAAGCCTGGTAGGGAGGCTACCGACGTCACATCATATAGACCGCTGTCCATGCTGACGGTGGACTACAAAATTGTAAGTCGCATTTTGGCCACTAGACTGTTGCAGCACATGACCACACTAATTCACATGGACCAAGCCGGGTTCATTCCCACTAGGAACACCTCGATAAATATCCGTCATCTAATCCGAATATTGGAGAGCCAACTGGAGCCAGACCAAAGGCCAGCACTGTTGGCTGTTGATATCGAGAAAGCTTTAGACAGCCTAGAATGGGTGTACCTTGATAAAGTACTGGAGAAGTTTGGCTTAGGTGAAAGATTCGGGCGCTGGACGAGGGTTCTCTACTCTTTCGCGACGGCTAGGGTGAGACTGGGTCCTGTGATATCCTCCGACTACCCGATGCGTAGGGGGACGAGGCAGGGATGCTCGCTCTCTCCTCTGTTATTTGCGTTAGCGATGGAACCACTAGCGGCTCAGGCGCATTTAGGGGTGATGTACAATGGGATCGTAAATGGTGGGGAGTTTCATCATATTTCATTGTATGCGGACGATTTGTTGCTGTACCTGGAAGATACAGGAATGGCGCTGGAGGGTGCAGTTGCAATGCTGTCGAGTTTTGGAAGACTATCAGGCCTTAAGGTGAATTGGAATAAGACATGTGTTTTTCCGTTGCGGACGAATATGCCCCATCCACCTCTAACAGTAGATGTCATCTGGGAAGGAACATGCTTTACTTATTTAGGGGTCCGCATATATCACGAGGCTATAGATATGCTAGAAGGAAACATAGGTCGCTGTATTAGGGCTTTGAAGGGGTGCATGACCTTTTGGGCGTCCCTCCCTATCTCGGTGCAGGGTTGTGTGGCACTGCTAAAGATGGTGGCTTTGCCCCAGTTGCTCTACTACTTTCGCACATTGCCGGTGTGGATCCCCCAGCGGGTTTTTAAAGAATTGAGAACAATGATGACTGATTTCCTTTGGGGCCATGGGAGGCGTAGGGTGGCACTGAATAAATTGATGAGACCCAAGCTTGAGGGGGAAGGCTGTCCCCGATTTCGAGTTATATTACCTGGCGGCACAGCTACAGATACTAACCCAAAATATTGCTAAAGAGTTTAGAGGTCCGGACCAAGATAGAGGGAAAGGCATTCAGAGACATATCCTATCATACATAATCATGCAACAGAAGTTAGAGTTGAGGGGCTTGACCATGGAGGAGAGGACTCTGCGGTTGTGCTGGCATAGGACCTTAAAGAGAGCGAAGGCAGCGCGCCCATATGCACCGGAGATTCCCCTGGGGATGCTGACAGCGCTACCACATGGAGCAGACTGGTCCCCTTTACTGGAATGGGAGGATTCGGGCCTTCAGGTGAAGGGAGACCTATATATTGATGGGGTGTTGGTGCCCTTTAGAGCACTCCAGGATCAGTTTGGCCTCCCGGATGGGAGTTTCCTATTACACGCGGCGGTAATAGCGGCAATGCTGAAGCACTGGAGAGAGGGTTAGCAGAACCCAGCACGACCATGGCCTGTCAATATGTAGTAATGGCCGCGGGTAAAATTAAGGCGATTACCTGCCTCCACTCTAGAATGTTGCACGAGGGACTGGAGCCGCTTACAGCTCTGAAAGAAAAATGGGAAGAGAGCATAGGGAAACCCATACAGGATACGATCTGGGGACACATTTTGAAGAGAACGTGAAAGGGATGCAGAAATGCCCGCTTTCAGCAAGTGCATTTCTTTGTGATACACAGGGCCTATTTGACCCCGGGGAAGATAAGGAGGTATTTCCAGGTACAGGACGCAGCGTGTCCAAGATGCTTGGCGCCTGAGGTAGAGTTGGACCATTTACTATGGGGATGCCCGAAACTAGGGACGTATTGACTGGAGGTAGGGGAGCTTCTTAACGCAGTCACTGATCGGCAAGTGGAGTATGACATGGCGACATGTCTGCTGCTATGGTTCCCTCACACGGCCAAGACAAAAATCACAAGTAAATTCATTGACCTAGGACTATACTGGCCCAGAGGGAGATCACTTGGCATTGGAAATCAAAGGAAGGCCCATTGGTTAGGAGATGGATGAATGAATTGCAGAAATGGGCCAGGTGTGAGGGTGTGGTTAGGCTGCGGCAAGCCGCTCGTACAGCAAACGTGAAGGGCTTGGAGATGGCGAGGGCCTGGGAGGCAATAGTGCAGGCTCTGAAGGACTATTTAACAGAGGATGAAGACTAAGGGATGGTCTGGGTAGGAGGTTCCATGGGACATGAAGATGTGTATGTATGGATCCCTCAGATAGCGAAGTCTTGATTGAGAATTTATGATTATTGCCCACATCAGCAGCAGTTGAGGGGGTAGGGATAAGGGGGGGGTTAGTAGGGGTCCGATACAGATAGAGGAGGGATATCAGCAGAAGCTAGACGTGGCTATGGGCGAAGGAAGGAGCGCCCGTGGAACGGATCTTCGGCTAATGCATAGATTGGTTCATTGTGAAAGATTAGGAGAACTAGTACAGGGGAGTTCCGAAGTACGACTGAATGGAGCGGGTTGCGCTGACATTGACATTATTCACCATTCATGTAACGCTGTATTCCGATGAGTGTATGGGGGAGGGGGTTAGGAGTTATAGAAAAGCAGATACTGAATTATGTTGTTGACCGGATACCTATCTCAGGTGGTTTCCTTGACATCATTAACGGATTGGACACGTACGCCGCCCGGCCCCCGGGATGTGGGCTGAATGGCTGTGTGCAATTTTATTATTGAACTGTGTCTTATGGTGATCAGGGATGGGAAGGTCGAACTATTTCAATGTTTGTTTATGAATCTGCAATAAAAATATATATATTTTTTAAAAAACAATTTTGTTGGGTTGTTTAATTTTGTAGGGAAGCATGAACATCATTATTTTATTTATTTATTTTAACGTTTTGTAATGTATCAAGTAATAATTTGTTTTACATTTTTTTGTTGATTATATGGTGTAATCTTTAATGTTTAGCATATAAGTTTTCGTTCATGTGATTATGGTTTGAAATTGATATATATATGTTTTTTAAAATATGTAGTCCAGGAAATTTGCCCCGCGAAAGAATGTTAATACTCTTGGAAAGCTGCACCTGGCAGCGTTTTCTAGGTGTTCTTCTGGAAATGATTAGCGGATTCCCATAAGTAGGAAATCTGCTCACTACAGCTGGTGCAGTTTTACTACTTTTTTGGAGAGACGCCCAGGGCCTGTATTTTATATTGACAGGATTTTGAACCATACAGAAATGCTGAGACTGCTCATCGTTATGCCCGTAACTGACTGTGTAGGAATATGGCCCCTACGTCAAAAGTTCAAATGGTTATTTTTAATTTATCAGAATGTTATGAGGTAAATAGGAATAAGACCATTTTAACATTTGTATAGCTGTAAAAGATTTCTGGACTGAATATGTGAAAAAGCAAACAATGGATGCTACCTCACTAAAGGCAAGGTTTGAGCTGAGATAGGAAACAAATACAAATATGTGTACATTTTAGTCAGGTTATTGCTAGAAGCGAGCACTGTTTTCACACTTGTGCCATTTAACAAACCCCAAGGTCGTTTTACCACCACGATTTAAAACCTAAAAGCCATGAAAACGGAACAATCTAATTTTGAAAGGTTAACAAGTGGAAACATGTCGAGGGTGAACGTATTTCCCAAATATTTCCCCCACGCGGAGAGCATTCCTTGGCTTTCGGCGCTGGGTTTTATCAGCTTCGTGTGGGGTGAATGGGCGCTGCCTTCCGCCGTGTTTGTCAATTGAAGGTTAGTGGTCGGATTTGTCGCGATCTGTGGGCTGAGCTGTCAAAACACAAAACCAGTCTCCAGATCCGCAGAACTACACTTCTTTAAAGGCTTCAGTAAAACACGTTGTACTAGAGACTGAAACCACTCGCTTTGATTGCTCTCTGACGCTCCAAATATGTTTGTTCACTTTCAGGAGGTAGAACATTATTTTGAATTCTGGAGGGAAATAGGAAGACCCCTGTTTCCCACCACAGAGAAGAAACCTGCATATGATGCATTTTTTTTTACAGGGGAATAATCACAAAGGCGTTGTGGAGTGTAAAGTACTCTTGTAGTACTCCTTTACATAATCATACATTCCTTTGTCAATTGCCTGCCAAAGTCTCTAAAATGGGAATGAAATGGGAACATTCATTTTCAATTTAGTACAAATGAAACATGTGCCATGTCCTTTTTTCAGTTTGCCACTACACCCTGTAATAATGTTTTAAACTGTCATTTCGACCTGAAAAAAATATCCATTTGTAAGGCTTAACCCTCTCTTTTTAATATGTATACTTAACTTCTAAGGTAGGCCCTGTAGGGCAGGGCGCATTCTATTTAAAAAATAGGACACATGCTTAAGTTTTAGATGCTGTGGCAGTGAAAAACTCCTAAAGCAGTTTTTCACTGTTGTAAGTCCTATTTCTCCCATTGACTAACACTCAGTTACCTTATTATATTTAATATGAGCTAACTTCAGATTGAGAGCAGAAAGAGATATGCTGTTTAATCAATCAATCCATCAATATTTGTATAGCGCTGCCAGTCACCTGTGAGGCTACCCAGGCACTAGGTTGCAGGGCTCAGTCGAACAGCCAGGTCTTGAGTCTCTTCATGAAATTTGCCAGAAAAGGTGATGTCTGGATTTGGAGGGGAAAGCCGATCCAGGATTTGGCAGCGAGGTGGGAGAAGGAATGACCACCGCTGTGACTATGGCGGATGCGCAGCGTCTGTGCGAGTGCGGCAGAGCGAAGATCTCTTGATGGTTGGTGGAAGTTCAGGAGGTGGTTAAGGTATGCTGGTCCTAGGTTGTAAAGGGTTTTGTAGGAGTGTGTCAATATCTTTAATTGGCATCTTTTCTGGACCTCACACCGCAGCCTCACTGTATCTCAGAATGGACGCATCACTTTGGCTGCGCAGAAGATCTGCGCAGCGCTCCGCAACCAGGATTTAAGGTACTCTGCTCAGTGGGCCCAATTGAGTGCCTGTAGGTTCCTAAGGTGTGGTGTGATGTGGGTCTGTTTGGGAGGTTGAGGATGAGTCTGGCTGCTGAGTTCTGTATGGTCTGTAGTCTCTTCATGAGTTCGGTAGTGGTTTCTGTATACAGTGCGTTGGTGTAGTCCAGACGGCTGGTTACTAGGGTTGAGTGACAGTTTTCCTCATGCCGATGGGGAGCCATTTGAAGATTCTTTGGAGCGTGCAGAGAATTTGGAAGCAGACGGAAGAGACTGCGTGGATCTGTCGCTGCATGGTGAGGTTGCTGTCCAGGATGATGCAGAGGTAGGGGGTGTGGTCTGTCGGTGTGGAAGTGATTCGTTCCAAGGAGAGTTGTTGTTGCCAAACATCAGCACTTTGATTTTGTTAGTGTTGAGCTACAGACACTTGTAATTTAAAATCCTCATTTATGGTAATTTCAGATTCTAATTCAGAATTTTTAGAAAGCTGAAATTTTATTGTCCCAACCATTTATAGCATCTGCCAGTGTCTTGGGTCAAATGGCTGTGATAGTCTCTATTGTCGGGGTTTGTGTATTGCATCCAGACCCGTCACAAAGGTGAATTAGCTATGGGGTAGATGTGTGTTAGAAATGGCCCTTTCTGCAGGGTCACCCCCAAGCATTTTGTCTTTCTCGTCCCCTTTTCGCTGAATTTATTTTTATTGGCTTTCGGGGCCCGTGTGTAAAAAGTGAGCCCATATTACTATCCATGCCCGGGCTGCTGGCGCAAGTCGCCTCTTAGTTCCCATTCTGAATAGTTACCAAATAAAGAGACGGGCGCTGGAGGCAGGAATCACAAGAACAGGATTTATTTCTCATGAGGAGAGCCTGTCATTTCGGACACGAAACACAGTGTCTTTCGGGAGGTGCTCTAACAAGTTCTCTGAGACATCGCCTTTTATACTTTACAAAACATTCCTTATTACAATAACGACATTGTGAAACAAGGGAAAGACATCCCCATAATCCTCGTGTCAATCCCACCCCACATACATCCACAATAGAGGCCCTTAGCCTGCCGATAAGAGGAGGGGGCAATCACGCAGCTGAGTGTTCCGTCAATTCTTTGGATGTGTGCGCCTGATCGTACCCCAGGGGGTGGGGAGGCCAGGATCAATAGTGGGTCCTTTGAAGAGGAGTGACTCCATACAATAAGGGGCCGTAAACAGTATCTCCCGGCTTAGGCGATGGCCTCGGACCTGTGTGGACAGTCAATTGCGGAGGGAGGGTTTACCAACAGAAGGGTTATTCATGAAAGGAAAGGAGGTGTTGGTCAGGCGCGGCCGTGACTCCCAAGGACAGGGTCATGCGGACTTGTGCATGTGAGAGAGGGGGCAGCCGGGGTGCGCGGAGGAAGAGGGTCATTTGAAGGTGGGGGGGGGGTGTTCAAAATGCGCGCAGGAGGGAAGCCGGGGATTTCAATGAGCGGGCAAAGAGGCCATGGTGCCTAAAATGGCTGTCAGGTACATGCGGGCATGGGCCTTTGCTGGCGGTGTGATGCGGTCAACGTCTCAAGACATTCATGGTGCGCACAGGGAGGGGAATGGGAAAAGACAAATGAACGCCGCTTATGTACATCAATTTCGTGAATTTCCACAGTCGCCGCTTTTTACATAACAAAGTCCATTTCCTAATTGACGGGTGTACATATAAACATGTGTGGTTGATGAAATAGCATTTGTCAATACTAACATATTGCATATAATCATGAACAGTTGATGTGATTGGCAGAATGCAGCACATAGGAAATTGCATTTGCAAACGTACTACATAGCATAAATGCTTCTGATTTTCTCAAAAATGTGACCAATGAACATTTTGACCAAGTAGTTGAGGGAGGAATTCAGTCCAATAAGATCTCTTCGTCACAGTGTCTTTTTAGCAGTGAGCCATCACTGGTAGGCTCTAGTCCGTGTCCTTTTGTTGGCGCTGTTGAGCACCGGCGGTGGAGCTATAGGTCCAGCTCGGATCTATCCTTACGCGTTGCAGGGTGTGGTCAGTCCTCTGCTGTTAGACCACAGTCCTGTTCCCTAACCAATCCTTTTAGTGGCGCCTGATGCTCGGCACCTATATTTCCGTGGCATAACCCCATTTCCACCTAAATGCTGTTCTTCCTTTCGGCAAAAAGTCACGTGGAAAAGAGGGTGTGTGGTTCAATAGTCGATGGGAGAGAGAGCGGAGTGGGGTCAGATTTCCTGGGACACACCAAAGGGACCAAGGGAGCAAAGGATAACAAGCAAGCAGGCCCATCAATCGGGCTTGAAAAGGGGGACGGAGGCTTCAGGCACACGTGGGTTAGCGGACAGAGAGCTTCAGGACAGCCCTTCATCCTTTCGTTTACCGCGTTTGAGAGTGTTGCCTCGTCCCGTATCTTGTTGCGCTGCGGCTCCACCTTTGGTCGAGGTCGCATGTGTCTCATGATCTGCAGCCAGGCTGTGCGCCACGTCCGACCCTTCTCCTCCGATGATCGTATATCTTTGAATGGGTAAAAACAAGTTTTAGAGAACTGGCAGAAGAAGAGATCTTTACATTAGAATTCCACTCGCAATCCTAGCACCTGGGGGTTATGCTCATTGGTCATCGTCAGAAGTCTATTACTATGAAGTAAGTATGTGGGTATTTCTACTGTGTTCGCACCAAGTCTAATCGGCGTTCATTCATGACACATATGGACAGAGGTCAGACTCCTATCACTTGCGTATTTCATCAAAAACTCCAAAATTGGCAACATTCAGGGGAGACTCGTCCTTCTAACCCAAGCCTTAACAGTCTTACATTTCCCTTTAGAGCTGGCTAACTCTTTCAAGCAGAGCGGGGGTGAAATCATCGAAAGACAGTGTTAAACAGGTTTTTCTCGAGGGGCGACAGCTGGTCATGGTCATTAGTTATACATCGGGGACAGCAGCTGGGGTCAATCAGGTGGGGCGGGGACGCTTCGGGCATTCGCGCTTGAGTGCAAAGGGGTGGGGCAATCTGGGCATTGGGGATCAGTCTGGACATTGGCGCTTGTCTCTAACGAACTGAAAAATAGGTGCCATTGACATATAGTTCCCCTATAAAAGGCCATATTAGGGGACCTTAGTCGTCTTACCTGTCCTTTCTTTCTTAGCCAATCCGAGTTCATTCATTTTGCAGAAAGGAGAGGTAGCAATATGGCAAGTTACAATCTTTTTGGGTTCTGTCAATTTCGCTAAACACCTTCGCGTTCAATAAGTATCCAATCAGACTGGTGCCAGCGGGGCACAATTTTACCACAAAAAGGAAGATGAAACAGGGGGACTCTCATAGAGAGTAAGAGTCGTCCGCAACCTAAACGAGCCATTCGGTACACGTATGACATGTAGGGAGAGAGAGAGAGAGAGAGAGAGTTAGATAGAGAGGGAGAGAGAGAGAGAGAAAGAGAGACGTGTACGGGAATAGGTCATTTAGCGAGCTCACAACACAGAACAGCAGGGGTCAGGTAACAAAGAGACGCGAACAGAGGGGAGACATAAACCCATACAGTACATGCACACAAACTCAGACGAAGGAAGACAGGACACGTATCACATACAAAGAATATTCATGACAAAACAAAACATAGAACAGTTATTGGCCAAAAAAGATCTTTCTGCATGCTGCGCATCTTTAGTATCCTATTTGTCTACGTGCTGAGCTCTTTTTTACCTCTTCCTCCTTTTCCTTTCGTTTACTATCTTTGCGAGCGTTCTCGATCGCTAATACTTACACCTCGGTCGGCCGGTCAGAAATTAACCTGGTCGGGCTATTGCCCACGGTTGGATCTTAAACCACTTTGAAGTTTCTCCTTTTGGTGAGAAGTTCTTCAGGCTGAGGCAACGGAGGGTATTGATCGGGAGAACAGTCGGACAGCTTGGCTATATCTATAAGAGTGCGAGAAGGAGGTGGTACATTTGGAACATCAACAACATTCCTACTTTCCCAGACGGGTGGTGCCTAGGTAACCCTTACCCCGGAACTTTTCCTTGTCCTTTCCCTATCTAGTAAAACGTCATAGTTGCACTATCTGGCGTGCTGGTTCGAGTCAAATTCTGTCATACAGTACTAACCCGTCAAGTTTCTATGTCAGTCCATCCTCCCAGTTGCTATATTCTAAGGAGGAACAGTCATATCTAAGTCTATGTCTTTCAAAACTCGTTAGCATAAGTATTATGCTCAGATCCCCTCCTTCCTCTTTCGTCGGTCGTTCGATCATCACTCCTCCATACTTCAGCCGATGTTCCGGCGCAACCTGCAGAAGGGAGGAGAAAGAAGGGGGTGGGGGCAGCATTCAAAACACATCAACGCGCATAAATCCGAAAATGTTTTTACCTACCACATACTCGACCTATCTCCACGGGGTGCATTCTCTACCATCTCGGCGTTTAAGCCCAGAGGGACCAGTAGTGTCAGATAGATAATCATCGATGGTCTGCGTATCTACATGAATCACTTGATCGTGGCCTTTTAGGTCATGTACAAGGGTGGTGGTCAAGTGGCATTTCTTTGGTATCGCTTAAGGGCGTCTAAAACACTTTTCCGACTGCCTGTGACACATAATGTAGCTGCTAAGTATCGGGCCTTTTTACCCTTCAACCTTAATAAAGCTGCTTATTTTTCGCTGATATTGGAGACAGTAGTAACACATTCGAAACTCATTAATGCAATCGCTACAATTATACTTTCTTTTTCAATAAACCTTTAATTAAAAAAAAATGTTGGCGCACAAATACGGGCCTACAACCCAGTGGGCCGGCTACGGAGCAGACTGGAACTGTGCATAAGAGGGACGAAGTCGGTGGTCATTCATTTCATAAAGTGCAGCAGTGCAATAAAATCGTATCGAACTTTCTTACGGGGCGAGTATAATGCGTGCCAAGAATTCAAGCTTTCAATAATATCATCTCATTGTCCAACTATTTACTCAAGACCTAACGTATATCAATTCATTGTCCAAATGCTCAACCAGTGTCTATTTCATACCAATTCATTGCTTCCAACACATAATTAGTACCCACCCTGAATCAGTTCCCTGTCCCAGCACATAATCAATATCCATCTTATATCGCTTTCTTTTCCAAGCACATACTCAATATCCATCTTATCTACTTTCATTGTCCAAAAACTGCATACATATCTTGGAGCATCAAGGCTGAGCAATCAGGGTGCAACAAGGAGTTTGAAAGTCTTATTTTGTATCGGCGCCATTTTGGGCGAGGTCAGGCAGGTCCCAGTAGAGTCGGAATGCTTCCACTGACTCGTGGTTGGACCAGAACCTCTTTTGGTAGTTCAAAAAGTTTTTTCGCAATGGGATAACAGACTAGCAATATGGACCATCAGTCAAAAAGTGGGGAGGGCGGCAACAACCTTTCCTACCGGGTCATTCTGGTGTTCCGCCGGAACTGAACAAATCTGTATCTTTGCAGGATTTTAGTCATTTCCAAACTGAGGCTGGCGCCGGCAGGAGTGCGCCGACGTCTCGTGGCTCCATCGGAGGACGGGGGCGGGGGGCGCCTCGTGGAGAGGTCGGCCCCCCCGGCTCTTTTAGAATCTTCAAGGTTGAGGAGCACAGGGCGTGTGCCAGTCCTGGGCAAGAACCCGCTTTTTGATATGGACCCTCTTCAAGCAGGAGCGTTGGGGTGTCGCTGGAAGCCTCCACCTGGAGAGAGGTGGGGGAGGCTCGTTCGCGCCGCCTCCCCCTTCCAGCGACCCCGCGCCGTTCTTCGGCTCCAGCGCTTTGGTATTGCTGTGCCAGGCGATGAAGATGGGGGGGGTCGGAGGCAGCAAGACATCCCCCCCCTTTTTGTGGCGGGACTACCTGCAACTCTCAAGGGTTGCCGCTGTGGCGGGACTACCTGCAACTTTCCAGAGTTGTCCAAGACATAATTGAAAAGAAAGAAGTGTTGTCGCAGCCATTATAGCTGAAAGAAGCGCTGCCGACCTCGCCTTGGCTTCGGTCTTCGATGATGGCCGGATCAGGCAAGAGAGGGGGGGGGGGTCGGAGGCAGAGGCAAGACATCCCCCCCCGTGGCCTGCAGGGCAGCAGAAGAGGGGAAAAGAGGAGACCATTACGATTTTCGGGCCGTCCGCCCTACAGCCTCCCCTTCCGATGGCGGCCAGCCAGGCCCTGCTCTACACGCGCTGAGGCCTCGCCTTCCGGATGGGCGTAACCGCGGACCTGTTGCACTTCGGGAGCTTCCGGAATGGGGGTAGGTGTTTATTGATTTGTATCTATTTCATGTTACCGTTATTTGGGCGTGGTGGACAGTGAGGCAGACATGTTTGGAGCAGGAATAGGCAGTGGAGCCTAGCTACCTCGTGGCTGTCTTGCCATCAAGCTTTCGCCATTTTAAATTTCTTATTACGAACTATTCCTAATGTTTCTTATTTTTAGTGAAGTCGAAAGCTCATCAGGGGGTTACTGACTTAGCCCGATTTCTTTTATTTTTCCTTCCTTTCCTTAGCGTGTTTCAAGCCAAAGTTTCTGTTAATAGGGTACGGTGATCACTTCATATTTTTATATGTCCTTTCATTAGGGGTACTCCTGGACGGACCAGATGAGTTACCTCCAATAAATGGTCCGGGTGGAACTAGATTATCAATCAGTGGGGAACACATGTCCCTTCATTAGGGTATCATCCTGGACGGACCAAATGATGTACCTCCAATTACTAGGGTAGCCTCCTGGACGGACCAGATGGCCTACCTCCAATAAATGGTCAATGAGTGGGGAGCATATGTCCCTTCATTAGGGTAGCCTCCTGGGCGGACCAGGTGAGCTACCCCCAATAAATAGTCAATCAGTGGGGAGTGGGTAGGCCTGACGAATCATAAAGGGGCATAACCTACCCTTTACTACTTGCAAAGACTAGACAGAATATTTCTATTCCACGTTATTTGCAAACAGAAAATACCTCAAACGAACAATTCCTTGGACAACAATGTCCAGTCAATCAATCAATCAGTGGGGAGAAAAACAGGCATGACGGATTACAACGGGGACAAATGTCTGCATTACCTGCCCTTCGCTATCTGCAAAGGGAGACAGAATATTCCTATTTGTCTCTGTTTGTGGACAGGGAAGATCTCAAAGAGCAACAATCGATATTTAATCGATATCAAACAATCAGTGGGGAGAAAGGTAGGCATGACGAAACATAAAGGGGCATTACCTACCCTTCTCTATCTGCAAAGAGAGACGAACGTTCCTATTCGCCGCTGTTTGCAAACAAAGAATGTCTCGTTCTCACGAAGAGAACCAATATTTCAAGTAGCAACCAAAGCTAAATGAACCAATAAACAAACAATATCAGTATTTAAATACCGATTCCAATACAATCAATCAAACAATCAGATGGATAAAACCATCCTACCAATCAGGCGTAAAAACGCCCTACTTAATCTTACCTGGACCGGACCATGCGGACAGTTCTTCGTCTTCCCCCTCCAGCGCCCGATCGTTCTCTTACTCTATGCAGCATTCCTGTGGGATTCCAGTCAGGACAATAGGTCACTCGAGAGAGGTTCGTTCAGAATCGGTGAAGTTCATTCGATCGGCAGCCGGACGAGGGCCCTCTCAAGGCAGGTATACTCCAATCATTTAGATGTTCACCTCTTCGTCTGGATCTCTCTTACCGGACCTTATGTCACTGATGGACCCCGCGTTGGGACGCCAATTGTAAAAAGTGAGCCCATATTACTATCGATGCCCGGGCTGCTGGCGCAAGTCGCCTCTTAGTTCCCATTCTGAATAGTTACCAAATAAAGAGACGGGCGCTGGAAGCAGGAATCACAAGAACAGGATTTATTTCTCATGAGGAGAGCCTGTCATTTCGGACACGAAACACAGTGTCTTTCGGGAGGTGCTCTAACAAGTTCTCTGAGACATCGCCTTTTATACTTTACAAAACATTCCTTATTACAATAACGACATTGTGAAACAAGGGAAAGACATCCCCATAATCCTCGTGTCAATCCCACCCCACATACATCCACAATAGAGGCCCTTAGCCTGCCGATAAGAGGAGGGGGGGAATCACGCAGCTGAGTGTTCCGTCAATTCTTTGGATGTGTGCGCCTGATCGTACCCCAGGGGGTGGGGAGGCCAGGATCAATAGTGGGTCCTTTGAAGAGGAGTGACTCCATACAATAAGGGGCCGTAAACAGTATCTCCCGGCTTAGGCGATGGCCTCGGACCTGTGTGGACAGTCAATTGCGGAGGGAGGGTTTACCAACAGAAGGGTTATTCATGAAAGGAAAGGAGGTGTTGGTCAGGCGCGCCGTGACTCCCAAGGACAGGGTCATGCGGACTTGTGCATGTGAGAGAGGGGGCAGCCGGGGTGCGCGGAGGAAGAGGGTCATTTGAAGGTGGGGGGGGGGTGTTCAAAATGCGCGCAGGAGGGAAGCCGGGGATTTCAATGAGCGGGCAAAGAGGCCATGGTGCCTAAAATGGCTGTCAGGTACATGCGGGCATGGGCCTTTGCTGGCGGTGTGATGCGGTCAACGTCTCAAGACATTCATGGTGCGCACAGGGAGGGGAATGGGAAAAGACAAATGAACGCCGCTTATGTACATCAATTTCGTGAATTTCCACACGTGCACTTTATCACTGCTAACCAGTGCTAAAGTGCCTGTGCTCTAACCTTTAACATGGTAGAATTGGCATATACCCGATTGGTATATTTAATTTACTTATCAGTCCCTGGTAAAGTGCACTACATATGCCCAGGGCCTGTACATTAAATGCTACTAGTGGGCCTGCAGCACTGATGGTACCTCCCACTTAAGTAGCCCTTTTAACATGTCTCAGTCCTGCCACTGCCGAGCTGGTGTGTGCAGTTTACACTGCCATTTTGACCTGGCAACATGAATCTTTTGCCAGGCCCAAACCTTCATTTTTAATACATACATGTCCCCCCAAGGAAGGCCCTAGACTTACCCTGGGCGTAGTTCGCGTAGTAGCTCTACACGTACCAACGCGAAGTGCACTTCGCACTACTGTAGAAAATTAGAAATATTGATGTACATAAGCAACGTTCATTTCCCTTTCCCCACTCCTCTCCCTGCGCGCACCATGAATACCGTAAAGCATTGACTCCATCCCTCTGCCAGCAAAGGCCTGTACCCATGTGTACATGACAGCCATTTTAGGCACCCTGGCCTTTTGCCCGCCTAAGATAAGAATCACCGGCTTCCCTTCTGTGCGTATTTGAAACCCCCCCCTCTCTCTCACATGCATAAACCGTGAAACCCACTCCCTCTGCGCGACCCTGCCCTGAAAGGCAGCCCTTCTGCTTGACCCACGCAAACCCCCCCATTTCCTCTTGAAGAGGCATCCTTCGCCTCAGCTGACACAGCCCTCCCCAGCTGCACCTGACTGCCCCCGCTCTCTCATGCATGAGTCATAAGATTTCTCTCTCTGTGCGACTCTGTCCCTGTGCACCCCCTGGCCCCCCCCCTTCTCCTCACATGGGCAAGTCATAAACCTTCTTCGTCTGCAAGACCCTGTCCTTGGGAGTCACGGCCGCGCCTGACCAGCACCTCCTCTCCTTTCATGAATGCCCCTCTGTTGACAAAGCCTTCCCTCCGCGCTCGATTGTCCACGCAGCATGAATACCACTCCTTTGATGACCCCTTCCCCCGAGTCCGACTGACCACACATGTCCGAGGCCATCGCCTAAGCCAGGAGATACCATTTACTGCCTCTTATTGTATGAAGTCACTCCTCTTCAAAGGACCCACTATTGATCCTGGCCACCCCACCCCCTGGGCTATGATCAGGCGCACACATCCTAAACTGTTGACGGAACACTCAGCTGCGTGATTGCCCTCCCCTCTTATCAGCAGGTCAAGGGTCCCTATTGTGAACACATGTGGGGTAGGATTGACACTAGGATCATGGGGTTGTATTTTCCTTGTTACACAATATCATGATTGTAATGCCAAGTGTTTTGTAAGGTATAAAAGAAGGAGTCTCAGCTCACTTGTTAGAGCACCTCCCGATGACATCTTGTTTCGTGTCTGAAATGACAGGCTCTCCTCATGAGAATTAAACTCTGTTCTTGTGATTCCTGCTCCCAGCGCCCGTCTCTTTATTTGGTAACTATTCAGAATGGGAACTAAGAGGCGACTTGCGCCAGCAGCCTGGGCATCGATAGTAATGCGGGCTTCTTTTCCACAATTGGCGTCCCAACGCGGGGTCCATCAGTGACATAAGGTCCAGTAAGAGAGATCCAGACGATGAGGTGAATATCTAAATGATCGGAGTATACCTGCCTTGAGAGGGCCCTCGTCCGGCTGCCGATTGAATGAACTTCACCGATTCTGAACGGACCTCTCTCGAGTGACCTACTGTCCTGACTGGAATCCCACAGGACTGCTGCGGTAAAATCATGGAGTAAGAGAACGATCGGGCGCTGGAAGGAGGAAGGCGAAGAACTGCCCACACGGTCCGGTCCGGGTAAGGTCGCGTAAATGCGACAAATTGTGAAATGATTGTTTTGGATAATACTAGTATTACGCTTTGTTGAAACCTCTGGAGATTCACCGTCTGCAAACGGAGAAAACAACAGGCTCTCCCTTTGCAAGCAGTGAAGGATAGGTAACGCAGACTTTTGTCCCCGTTGTAATCCGTCGTGCCTATCTTCCTCCCCCACTGTTTCCCGAACTGTCGTTCGTGGATTATTGTCTGGAGATTCTTTGTCTGCAAACAGGGAAGAACAAGGTCTCTCTTTGCAGGTAGAGAAAGAGTAGGTAACGATAACTTTTCGTGCCCACTTATTCTCCCCACTGATTGTTTGATTGACCGAACATTGATTGTTCGATATTGGTTCTTTTGAGGTATTCACCGCCGCCAAACAACGGAGAATAGAAATATTCTGCCTAGTCTTTGCCCGCTGTGATAAGATAGGTAATGCAGACCTTTGTCCCCGTTGTAATCCGTCATGCCTATCTTCTCCCCACTGGTTGGTAGCCTGTTTAGCCCGGACCGCTTATTAGAGATGAACCATCCAGCTCCACTGGAGGGTACACCTAATAAGGACATGTTCATTAAGTGTGGACTAGTCGCTATAGCTTATAATAGGTTATGGCATAAAAATACAAGAAAAAGAGTTGAGCGAAATCAGTAGGCCACTGATGAGTTATCAACTTCGCTAAAAATAAAATAAGAAACGTTAGAAATAACCTGCAATAAGAAACATAAAAATGGCGAGGGAAGACAAGCTTGACACCAAGGCAGCCACGAGGTAGCTAGGTTCCATTGCCTATTCCTGCTCCAAACATGTCTGCCTCATTGCCCACCACGCCCAAATAACGGTCACATGAAATAGAAACAATTCAATAGGTACCTACCCCCATTCCAGAAGCTCCCGAAGTGCAACAGGTCCGCGGTTACGCCCATCCGGAAGGCGAGGCCTCGATGCATGCAGGGCTCGCCTGGCCGCAGTCGGAAGGGGAGGCTGTAGGGCGGACGGCCCGAGGAATCATGGAGGTCTCCCCTTTCCCTCTTCTGCCGCCCTGCAGGCCACGGGGAGAGAGGGGGCTGTCTTGCCTCGGCCACCGACCACCCCTCTCTCTCACCTGATCCGGCTTTCGACGAAGGCCGAAGCCAAAGCGAGGATGGCGGCAGTTCTTTGAGCTATAATGGCTGCAACTACACCCAACGCCTGACAGTTGTAGGTAGTCCCGCCACATGCCGACGCCTGGACAATTGTAGGTAGTCCCGCCACATGTCAAAAAGGGGGGGGATGTCTTGCCTCAGCCACCGACCCCCCCCCATCTTCATCGCCTGACACGGCCTTACCAAAACAACTGGAGCCGGAGAACGGCGCGGGGTCGCTGGAAGGGGGAGGCGGCGCGAACGAGCCTCCCCCACCTCCCTCCAGGTGGAGGCTTTCAGCGACACCCCAATGCTCTTGCTTAAAGAGAGTCAACATCAAAAAGCGGTCTTTTGCCCAGGACGGGCACACGCCCATGCCTCCTCTCCTCAACTTTGAAGATTCTATGAGAGCCGGGGGGCACCCCGATCCCTCCACATGGGCGCCCCCGTCCCCCTCACTGGGAACCGCGACATCGACACACTCCTGCCAGCGCCAGCTTCAGTTTGGAAATGGCTAAAGTGCAGCCACGGCACAGACTTGTTCAGTTCCGGAGGAACACCAGAATGACCCGGTAGGAAAATTGTTGCCGCCCTCCCCACTCTTTGACTGTCGTTAGACTGTTACCACATGATTCACAACCTTTTGAACTACCAACGGAAGGTTCTGGTCCAACCACGAGTCATTGGAGACATTCTGACTGTGCTGGAACTCGCCTGACCCCACCCAAAAATGGCGCCGACACAAAATGAGACTTTTTAAATAAACTTTGTTGCACCCTGATTGCGCAGCTTTTTGTCCCGAGATATGTATACAGTCTTTGGATAGTGAAAGTAGATATGAAGGATATTGAGTATGTGCTCGGACAATGAACTGACTTAGAGTGGGTACTGATTATGATTTGGAAAATGAATTGGTGTAATTTAGATAATGAATGAGCATTGGATAATGAATTTATGAATTAATTAAAAACTGAATTCTTGACATGCATCATGCTTGCTCTGTAGGGAAGTTTAATACGATTTTATTGCACTGCTGCACTTTATGCAATGAACTGCCACCAACTTCGTTCTTCTTATGTACAGTTTCAACCTGCTCCGTGGCCGGTCCACTGGGTTGTAGGCCTGTATTTATACATCAACACTTTTTATTAAAAGTATTTTGAAAAAGAAAGCATGGTTGTAGCGGTTGCATTAATGAGTTTTGGATGTTTTACTACTGTGAGCGAAGAATAAGTATGATGAAAGCTGAAGGTTAAAAAGGACCAGATATTTAGCAGCTACATTATGTGTCACAGGCAGCCGGAAAAGTGTTTTAGACGCCCTTAAAACGACACCACAGAAATGCCACCTGACCGCCACCCTTGCACCCAGCAAAAGGGGTTGCGACCAAGTAACTCATGTAGATACGTGGATCGTCAATGATTATCTATCTGACATTACTGGTCCCTCTGGGCTTAAACGCCGAGATGGTAAAGAAATACAGTGCGTGGAGATAGGTCGAGTATGTGGTAGGTAAAAACATTTTCGGACTACTGCATGCTGATGTGCTTTGAATGCTGCGCCCCACCCCTTCTTTCTCCTCCCTTCTGCAGGTCACGTCAGAACGTCGGCTGAAGTGTGGGAGAGCGATGGTCGAACCACCGACGAAAAGGGAAGGAGGGAATATGTGCATAGTCCTTATGACGATAAGTTTTTAAAAGACGTAGACTTAAACATGACTGTTCCTCCTTAGAACATAGCGACTGGGAGGATGGACTGACATAGAAACTTGACGGGTACTGTATGACGAAAATTGACTAGAAATAACACGTTAGACAATGTAACTAGACGTTTGACTAGGTAGGGAAAGGACAAGGAAAAGTGTGTGGGTAAGGGTTACCACGGCACCACCCGTCTGGGAAGTTAGAAATGTTGCTGATGTTCAATGCACTGCCCCCCTTTTCTCACACTCTTATAAATATAGCCAAGCTGCCCGACTGTTCTCCCGATCAATACTTGCCGTTGCCTCAGCCTGGAGAACTTCCCACCAAAGGAAGGAACTGAAAAATGGTTTAAGATCCAACCATGCGTAAATAGCGCAACCAGGTTAAATTCTGATCGACTAACCGAGGTGTAAGTATTGGCAATTGAGAACGCTCGCAGAGATAACTGGCGAGAATGAAAAGGAGGGAAGGGTAGAAAGAGCTAAGCACGTAGATAAATAGGATAGTAAAGATACGTAGGATATAATATGGATTTTGTTGGCCACCTGTTGTTTTCTGTTTTGTCGTGAATGTCTTATATATATGTAATACGTGTGCTGTCTTCCTTGTCTGAGTTTGTGTGTATGTGATGTACGGATTTATGTCTTCCCTCTGTCTGTATTTGCGTGTTACCTGACCTCTGCTGTTCTGTGTTGTGAACGCACTAAATGACCTATTTTCGTACACGTCTCTCTCTCTCTCTCTCTCTCTCTCTCTCCACCCCCTTATCTCTCTCTCTCTCTCTCTCTCTCTCTCTCTCTCTCTCTCTCTCTCTCTCTCTCTCTCTCTACATGTCATACGTGTACCGAATGGCTCGTTTAGATTGCGGACGACTCTCACTCTCTATGAGAGTCTCCCTATTTTCTCTCCCTCTTTGTGGTAAAATTGTGCCCCACTGGCACCAGTCTGATTGGATACTTATTGAACGCGAAGGTGTTCAGCGAAATTGACCGAAACTAAAATGATCGTATCTCGCCATATTACTACCTCTCCTTTCTGTAAAATGAATGAACTCGAATTGGCTGAGAAGGAAAGGACAGGTAAGACGACTAAGGTCCCCCAATCTGGCCATTTATAGGGGAACTGTATGTCAATGGCACCTTATTTTTTAGTTCATCAGAGACGAACGCCAACGTCTAGATTGACCCCCAATGCCCAGATTGTCCCACCCCCTTTGCACCCAAGCGCGAATAACCGAAGCATCCCCGCCTCACTTGATTGACCCCAGCTGCTATCCCGGATATAAGTATGATGACCATGAGTAACTGTCGTCCCTCGAGAGAAACCTGTTTTACCCTGACTCTCGATGATAGCGCCCCCGCCCTGTTTGAAAAGGTTAGCCAGCCTTGAAGGAAAATGTTAGAACTGTTAAGGCTAAGGTTAGAAAGACGAGTCTCCCTGGAAGTTCCGAAATGTTGAATTTGATGAAATGAACAGTTGATAAGAGTCTGACTTTTCTCTATATGTGGCATATATAGATGATGAATAAGCTTGGCATGAACGCAATAAGAATGCCGACATATGCACTGCCTGGTAATAGACCTCTGACTGTGACCGATGAGCGTATCTCCCAAGTATGTAGGATTGAGGGAGGAATTCACATGCGTAGATGTCTTCTTCTGCCAGTTCTCTAAAAACTTGTTTTGTACCTATTTCAAAGATATACGATCACCGGAGGAGAAGGGTCGGACGTGACACACAGCCTAGCTGCAGATCTTGAGACACATGTGACCTCGACCAAAGGTGGAGCTGCAGAGCAACAAGATACGGGACGAGACAGCAATTTCAACGTGGAACATGAGAAATGACGGGCCACCCTGAAGCCCTCCGTCTGCTAACCCACGTGTGCCTGGAGTCTCCGTCCCCCTTCTTTGGGCCCGATTGATGGGCTTGCTTGCTTGTTATCATTTGCTCCCTTGGTCCCCTTGGTGTGTCCCAGGAAAATCTGCCTCCACTCCGCCCTCTCACTCCCATCGACTATCGAAACCACACACCCTCTTTTCCACATGACTTCTTGTCGAAAGGAAGAACAGCATCCAGGTGGAAATGGGGTGCACCGCAGGAATATGGGTGCCGAGCATAAGGCGCCACTGGAGGATTGGTTAGGAAACAGGACTGTGGTCTAACAGCAGAGGACTGACCGCACCCTGCAACGCGTAAGGATGGACTCGAGCTGGACCTATAGCTCCACCGCCGGTGCTCAACAGCGCCAACGAAAGGACACGGACTAGAGCCTACCAGTGATGGCTCACTGCCAAAAAGACACTGTGACGAGGAGATCTTGTGTATTGAACTGAATTCCGCCCTCAACTACCTGGTCAAAATGTTCACTGGTCACATTTTTAAGTCAGAAACGTTTTATGCTATGTAGTGCTTTTGGAATGATAGGAATTCGACAAATGCAATTTCCTATGTGCTGCATTCCGCCAAACACATCAACTGTCCATGATTATATGCCATATGCTAGTATTGACAAATGCTAATTCTGCGACCGCACCTGTTTATATGTACCCTCATCGATTACGAAAATGAACTTTTGCTATGTAAAAAGGGGCGACTGTAGAAAATTAGAAATATTGATGTACATAAGCAACGTTCATTTCCCTTTCCCCACTCCTCTCCCTGCGCGCACCATGAATACCGTAAAGCATTGACTGCATCCCTCTGCCAGCAAAGGCCTGTACCCATGTGTACATGACAGCCATTTTAGGCACCCTGGCCTTTTGCCCGCCTAAGATTAGAATCACCGGCTTCCCTTCTGTGCGTATTTGAAACCCCCCCCCTCTCTCTCACATGCATAAACCGTGAAACCCACTCCCTCTGCGCGACCCTGCCCTGAAAGGCAGCCCTTCTGCTTGACCCACGCAAACCCCCCCATTTCCTCTTGAAGAGGCATCCTTCGCCTCAGCTGACACAGCCCTCCCCAGCTGCACCTGACTGCCCCCGCTCTCTCATGCATGAGTCATAAGATTTCTCTCTCTGTGCGACTCTGTCCCTGTGCACCCCCTGGCCCCCCCCCTTCTCCTCACATGGGCAAGTCATAAACCTTCTTCGTCTGCAAGACCCTGTCCTTGGGAGTCACGGCCGCGCCTGACCAGCACCTCCTCTCCTTTCATGAATGCCCCTCTGTTGACAAAGCCTTCCCTCCGCGCTCGATTGTCCACGCAGCATGAATACCACTCCTTTGATGACCCCTTCCCCCGAGTCCGACTGACCACACATGTCCGAGGCCATCGCCTAAGCCAGGAGATACCATTTACTGCCTCTTATTGTATGAAGTCACTCCTCTTCAAAGGACCCACTATTGATCCTGGCCACCCCACCCCCTGGGCTATGATCAGGCGCACACATCCTAAACTGTTGACGGAACACTCAGCTGCGTGATTGCCCTCCCCTCTTATCAGCAGGTCAAGGGTCCCTATTGTGAACACATGTGGGGTAGGATTGACACTAGGATCATGGGGTTGTATTTTCCTTGTTACACAATATCATGATTGTAATGCCAAGTGTTTTGTAAGGTATAAAAGAAGGAGTCTCAGCTCACTTGTTAGAGCACCTCCCGATGACATCTTGTTTCGTGTCTGAAATGACAGGCTCTCCTCATGAGAATTAAACTCTGTTCTTGTGATTCCTGCTCCCAGCGCCCGTCTCTTTATTTGGTAACTATTCAGAATGGGAACTAAGAGGCGACTTGCGCCAGCAGCCTGGGCATCGATAGTAATGCGGGCTTCTTTTCCACACTACGCGAGCTACCCGTAGCTACGCAAACTGCGTAATGCACTGTGCAAAAGGCTGTTCTCACTGAGTTCACAGTGCCGGATGCTTGTCCGCACTGTGCAATCAGTGCAAACCGCATCTTGCACAGTGCAAGCAGTCGTTTTCTGCCACTCAAGTAGATTTCTACTCAAGTGGCAGCTTTCTCAACGCGGACTGGTAGTTTCTCATCGCGAGCGGTCGAGAGCAAACGCGACCACTCACAATGAGAAATCTGACCTCCCCGCGTTGAGAATCTCGCCGGGAGATTTATATTCCACGCTCGCGATCGGCAACTTGATGTTGCTGATCGTGAACGAGGAAAAAGTCTCGCCGGGATGTAATTTTGCTCGCTCGCGGTCACCAACTTGACGTTGAGGACCACCAGCAAGCAAAAAATGACCCCTATGCATGTTTGCACTGTGCTACATGCAATTCGCGTAGTGCGAAGTAAAGCAAACTACGCGGGCGTAGCGTAGTACTTTGCCCAGGGATACCCTAGACAGTCCCAAGGGTTGGGTGCAGTGCATTTAAAACCTTGGACATGTACTTTTAAGTTGTACATGTCCTGGTAGTGAAAAACCCCTAAATTTGCTTTGCACTACAGCAAGGGCAACCAGTCCCATGGAATATCCCTGGAGATAACTTATTACATGTTATAAGTGTAATTTCCAAATTGGAAAAGATAACCCCTTCAAGTTTGGTGGCTCTGGAATCACAATTTAAAATCCTAACTTATGGTGAAGTCGGATTTTAAATTGCAATTCTGAAAATGCCACCTTTAGAAAGTTATTCAGAAAAGGGGGTGGTGATGAACAGAGTGTCTGAATTAAGCAGACTACTCTTACCCAGTCCAAAGATCAGGGCTTGATCCATCACGGTTATTTAGCTCACTGCACCATCCCAGCTCAGAACCTGGCTATATGCAAATCAGTCTGTCCCTGGCCCAGTGCCACATGGGAACAGGGCAGACCAAACTACCAAGCCAATTCTTCACCGGAAAGGAGACAAGCTTCCGGGGACCAGTTTCTGGCATTTCAGCCGTCGTCGGCCCGGCTTGCTTGAATCCTGATGGTGCAGTGAGCCAAAAACGATTCAGAAAAGGGGGTGGTGATGAACAGAGTGTCTGAATTAAGCAGACCACTCTTACCCAGTCCAAAGATCAGGGCTTGATCCATCACGGTAATTTAGCTCACTGCACCATCCCAGCTCAGAACCTGGCTATATGCAAATCAGTCTGTCCCTGGTCCAGTGCCACATGGGAACAGGGCAGACCAAACTACCAAGCCAATTCTTCACCGGAAAGGAGACAAGCTTCCGGGGACCGGTTTCTGGCATTTCAGCCGTCGTCGGCCCGGCTTGCTTGAATCCTGATGGTGCAGTGAGCCAAAAGCGATTCAGAAAAGGGGGTGGTGATGAACAGAGTGTCTGAATTAAGCAGACCACTCTTACCCAGTCCAAAGATCAGGGCTTGATCCATCACCGTTATTTAGCTCACTGCACCATCCCAGCTCAGAACCTGGCTATATGCAAATCAGTCTGTCCCTGGCCCAGTGCATCATGGGAACAGGGCAGACCAAACATTCAAGCCAATTCTTCACCGGAAAGGAGGCAAGCTTGTTTCCTTCCCAGTATAAGAATTGGCTTGGTAGTTTGGTTTGCCCTGTTCCCATCATGCACTGGGACAGGAACAGACTAATTTGCATGTAGCCAGGTTCTGAGCTGGGATGGTGCACTGAGCTAAAAAATGGTGATGGATCAAGCCCTGATCTTTGGACTGGGTAAGAGTGGTCTGCTTAATTCAGACACTCTGTTCATCACCACCCCCTTTTCTGAATCACCTTTAGAAAGTTGGCATTTTCTTGCCTTAGCCATTTGGTGCCTGCAGTCTGGCTCTGGTCACGTTACTGGGTGTAATTGGCAGTTGGGCTTTGTCTATTCCTCCTAGACCGTCACACACAATGGGAGCTTGGGTGTGACTGAGTGGGCCATCACTGGCAGGATGGGAGGGAGCAGCTGGGCCCAGCCTCACTTATCCATGAATAGGCCCGTGACCTGTCCCCACACAAAGGGCTGCATACCCTTTTTTATTAGCCTGGAGCCAGGGCAGGGAAGGCAGGGCATCTGTACACTTCAAAAGAAAGTCTCTAGAATCTTCTCTTCAAAGACACAACTGTATATAAAAGAAGGACCTCAGACAACCCCACTGCAGTACACTGGACCTGTGGATACTCTGCCAGGAAGAAGGACAGCTGTGCTGTTGAAGGACTGCCACTCTGCTGTGCTGCTTTGCTGCCTACTGCCCTCTTGCCTGGGTGAGAAGGACTGGACCTGTATCTCTTGAACCCAGAACCCAGAGTGACTACATGGGCTAGTTGGCTGGCCTCTTGATCTAAAGCCTCAGGGACATAAAAGGCCTCCAACAACTTGACACCTGCACCTAGACTCTACCATCTGTAAGTTTATCCTGCCAAATGGTGCCACCCCAGTCCTGGACCCTTGGATTGGAAATTATGCTTTTTGCTTTCTCCCCTAACTCAGTTAACAAAATTGCATCTGTTGGATGTGAGGATAGCAGGGAATCTCAAAGTTTGTCCATTAATGCACTCTTTTGGTTCTAGTTCTTTTTCTGTTTGCTTCATTTCCAACTTCTAGAGTCTGACTTTTGTTGTGCATCAGTATTAGATTATATTCATCCAGCACTGAATTAAAATGGTAGGGCCATATTATCAAGAACGGCGATAACATTATTGCTGCTTTAGCGGCAGGAAACTGCTGCTAAAGCGGCGATAAGGGGCTTGATAATATGCCCTTGTGAATGGGCTTCTATGGGAAATCACATGGGCATGTTATAAAGCCCCTTATCGCCGCTTTAGCGGCAGTTTCCTGCCTCTAACGCGGCAATAATGTTATCGCCGTTCTTGATAATATGGCCGGTAGTTTCTTCAGCCTACCAGAAATCAGTGGGAACGTCTTCCTCCTGGGCCCAGTGGGCTGTTGTGTCATTGGTTGACACCTGTAGAGCATTATCTTGGGCTACCACCCTCAACTTTCAGTTCACATTATACATTGAATGTAGCTCCGCAGAATAAAGTATCTTTTGGTTTAGGTGTTATATCAAATATAGATCTTGCTTAGAATGCTTGTATGCATTCCTTTAAGCAGCGATAATGTTTTGTGTTTGGAAGTGCAGAAGCAGCATTTCTGTTTTTGTGTGGTATGTTATCTTGGCATTCGCAGATATTGATGAAGGCAAGTGGAGGTAATGCCTGGGTTACTTTCCATTAATCTTCATTACTGCAATTCTTCTTTCCTTGTCCCATTACATAAAACCCCTTCCCTGCCTGGTCCTTCTTCATCGATCTGTTTATGGGCTTTTTAAGAAACAGGAAGTGAAGAAGGTGGGTAGTTTATAGGGAAATGGTGCTATCACTTAAGAAGAAGTAAACAAATAAAGAGGCTTGGGGAAGAGGTGCTGGGAGCTAAATAGAAACCTTTTGCTCATTTTAGTAAGGAATGCGGCCAGGAAGAAAGAGCCATAGCAATAACCACTACCAGTAAAGTAATCAAGAAATTGCACTGAATGGTTGCAATGCTATTTCAATGTCTTTCTCCTTGCAGCCAGTCTCTGATTACAAATGAGGAAAAAAACGCGTTCCCCCTCTCAAATTGAGCTGATGGTTATGATTTACGATTAGCCACAGAAAGAGTGCATACACGTTCCCTGACCCTCTGACACGTTTTACACGAGCCTTGATTTATTTCTATCTCACACCAACAGCTTCCCTGCGACTGCTGCTCCCACCGGCCAGACCCGGGAGAACTTCTCTCTAATCTCCATGTTACTAATTGAAGCGAAGCCTCGGCGTGCAGCTGAAAGTGAACATCCGTCATCTCGCGCGGGTTTACAGGTCTCGTGTCATGCAATGCCAGGCCCTTCCGAGATAGGAGCAGTGTAAAGCTCGCAGATGCCGACTGTTGTCAAACATGCCAAGGTCAGAACATGCAGCGGTGAGAAATTGCTTTATAAAACAAGGAAGACTGACTCTCTTAATTTAGGACGCTTGGGAAAATCGGCTTGCTGTCCAGTCAGGGGTTTTTCATTTGAAGATAACGCAAGAGCACCGAAAACTAATATGGCAAAAAGGCTGGGGAGGAGGCGCCCTGATGATTTCACGTGAAAAGTAAATATTTTCTAGTCACGTGGGTGGTCAGCCTCAATGCTTCTAGGACAAGATGCTACAAGGACGTAGAGTTACACTAGATCTCTTCAATCAGAAAAGATCGCCTGCCTTTGATAATTTTTTTTAACGTGCTTTAATGCATTTTCTTAAACAAAAGAATACGCTTATATCATAAATATAGCCATACAACGTGGTTCGATCAAGCTTAATAGTTGGCACTGGGCATCATCTGTGAGCATTCGTATATAATCCGCTACATGTTGGAGAAATGCCAGGCGACATAATGGTTACTTGTATACAAACAAGAAAAACAAGTAATAAAAACAAAACATTGAATGTAAAATATGACCTGAAACCTCCATCCCCTCCCCTGAACTGCCATCGGTAAACCACGTTTCTGAAAAACTGTACTATAGTGAGTGGGACCATTCTGCACCCCTAGTAACCTAAAGGGGGTTGTTTTTCATTTATACATGTCCTTCGAGTGTGGCAGGTGCCAGAGGAATGAAGGCACTGCCGCCAATGTGTGGATGGTGTTGATTATTCATTGTCAGCCTGGGACTTAAACTACTCCAGTAGGTCATCCCACACCAATGCTATAGGTCATCAGGGCCGGACTGGCTGTAGCAGGCATTGAACATTTCCATGGTGGGACGAGGGCCGGTTTTGTGACCATGGGGGTCGGTTTTGTCACTGGTGGCCTCCTGTAACAAAGGCAGGAGCAGTTCCTCTTGCTAGCACCTCCACCCCCGCACCCAGGGCTGGTCGAGCAGCAATCTGCCAGGGCTAGGGTGACAAGCCTGTAAAGATGAACTGGAAACTGAAGGTAAGTCATAAGTATTTATTAATCAGAACCACTGACACCAAGGGTACGTCTTCATTCCTGGTAGCTCCTCACCGCAACTGCCCGCCAACCATCACCCATGCCCAAGGTTCCATGATGGAATATAGGGACGTCATAGACCCCTGTGCATGGGCTCGCGGCGGCGGCAGCAGCGCGAGGGCATGACATCCAATGAGACAAAGAAATTGTGAATCATTACAACAAAGTAAAACACAACACATCTCCTTCTCAATAATAAAATGAAAATATGGGAAAGTTTCCTGGGTGAGGCAGCACAAGAAGGAAACAGAACCAAAGAAACTAATCACACTCAAAATCGTGTAACTTAGCTGGTGGTTTTACAACCCTCCTGTATCTGCTCACTGTAGCTTCATTCCGAACAATGCTGTTAGGGGACGTTCCATCATCCACATCTGAACCCTTCAGTTCATGGTTTGTATTTGTATGTTTGTGGAGAAGTGTGGCTCACTGGTTAGAGCAGGCAGACCCTGAAGCAGAGGTCAGACCCGGGACCAGGGTTCAATTCCCGACACGGCAGGGTCTTGAGCTCAAATGTCTACGGACTCGATAATTCTCGCTTCGGTGCCTGACCTAATCATGGGTTCACACTCTGCAACTCTGGGCATTAAGCTTGCTTAATCTCCACAACGGCCCCCTGCGGCGGGATGCCTGGCTTTCACCTTGGGGATGCCCTGTAGGGCCTATCTCACAGGGAAAAGCCAGGACGGGTTCCCAAGGCAAGCGCTTAGAGACCCCTGGGTGATAAGCGCTATATAAATCCAACATACAATACAATACAATACAATTGCTTGTACTGAGATTAGCTTTCTTAACTTCCGAAAATTCCCCACTCAAACTACTACAACTGTACTCACGAATGGGTGTGCCACCAGGAGTACTCTCACCGTCAGGAGACGCATTACTCGTCCACTGTGGGTAAGAAATCCTAACAGCATCACCATCCAGAATCCAATCATAGTCTGGGGAAAAGGAAGAACCTTGGTTATCAGAAATGCAATGAGAGGGGAAGGCAATGGCACCATCCAGACATAACGACAATGAAGAAAAATGCCAGGTTATGCCGTCACTTAAGAGGGCAAAGTTACAAAAACCTTTCTTAACCCCCATGGGTTGTGAGAAATGTCTTTGCCCTTTCTTAGTGAAATCAGATTTCCTTACTCTGACTCTGTCTCCCACTTGAATGTAAACTTTTTTGCATGCATGTTTAGAGTCATAGGGCCATATGTATCAAGCAAATTAGCAGTCGCAAAGGCCGAAATTCTGCGAATTTCGGCCTTTGTGAATGCTAATTTGCTAAATGGAATGTATGAAACATTTTCGCAGTAAAATAAGGAATCGCAAAATTTGCCATTCCTTATTTTGCGATTGCACTTAAGGAATCGCAAATTTAGCGATTCCTTAAATGCAATGTATCAAATAAAAAATAATGCAAAAATGCCCATAAGGAATCGCAAATTACCACCAACTTCTAGTTGGTGGTAAGTTGCGAATTCTTTTGAATAAGCAATTTATTTAAAATCCAAAGGTGGCATATGATGCTCATACATGCCCTTAGGGCATGTATGTGCGCCAAATGCCCACACATGTCATTTTCAGAGGTGCAGCAGGGTGTTCTTGTGACACCCCATGCACCCTTAAAATTATTCCTAAATTGCAATAAGCAAATTGCTAATCGCAATTTTCCCCTTCATTCCTATGGGCCTCCTGGCCTATAATGAATGAATGGGAAAATTGCGATTAGCAATTTGCTAATCGCAATTTAGGAATGTTAAGGAATCTCTAAAAAGAAGCGATTTCCTACATACATACCATTTTGCGATTTCTAAATAGCGATTCCTTAAGAATCGCTATTTAGAAATCGCAAATTGGCATGATGATACATATGGCCCATAATCTCTTTTGCTGTTCATTTGTGAATGTAGAAAACTCTTTTTCACCTTATCAGGAGACCAACAAACTCTTTTCGGGGTGGCCAACCCACACTATCTTTAGTGATGGGGGTTCTTCCTCTTAATAGTAAAAAAGGACCAAACAGTCAGCCTATTTTTGCTGCATTGTTTGTAGGACAGTAGGCATACCTCTGTAGAACTGAGCTATTAGTAGTAGGGATCACTATATGGTCCTGATGAGTAAGCAGTAGGGGACTGCTTACGAAATATGTCGACTAGGTAGCAAGCTAGTGCTCTACCTCACAATCCCCTTTTTAATGTTCCCAGCTAGAGAAGTGAATAAAATATATTTTTCTACTAAGCCAGGGAATTTTTAACTTTTTGTATCTTTTCTTGCACTCACTTGTTAGGTCCCTACACTTTCACTGACACCCCTAAGCCTACACATAGCCTCTGTCACAACTTACGTGCTCCCGCGTAGTTCGTTTGGTCGCAGCACGCCCCGCCCCGTTATAGGGACGGGAAGACCCCTATGATGAAGCATGACACTAAAGGACTTTTTAGTGTTTGAGGGATATTTTAACAAGCACACTGTGCTCTCATCTTTCTATTCCTAAGAGAGAGCCGAGTACCTCTCCGGACCCCATAAGAATAAAACATCATAAAAATGATCACCTCTTCACATTGATAGAATCCCATTGTTTATACAATTCTGCTAGGAGGGTGATTCTATCAGTACCTCTACGCTTCCTCTCTTGTTTTGGAATTACTGGCAGCGCACAGCTGCGGAGGCCCACCTAATACTTATAACTTTGCTCTCAACTACTACGAAAGTGATTCTGCACCCTGCGACAATCATTTGGTGGATCGAGGGACCCCTCTAAAATCACATCTTTCGCAACTAAAAATGGCTGATCTAGGCCTAGCATTCACTGAAGACGAGATTTCCAATCTAATGTCAACCCTGGGGACTTTTGAGGGTTTGAACACCGCAGGTCCCTCTACAAGAAATAACGACTGGGATGAATTGGAAGAACTAAGAAGAACCCAGATAAAAACTGCAATCCATGGCCTACTCATGTCTGAATACCTCAAAGTAAACACTGCACCATCAGGTCTCGTAGTCCGCAATGAACCATTTATCTTTCTACATGATAAAACTTTTAAAATCGACTGGTCCAAAATCTCGTGGCAATGTACCAGAGATTGGATTGTGCTCATTATAAAGATTGCAAGCAGGTTGGCTAGCGAACTCAAGGTTGAGATACAAACGATAGAAATACGTCTAAAGAGTTATGAATCTCCCGCCGACATCAAAAAATATTTGGATGAAATGAACAAATCATTGAATGAGTTCGAAACCACTCTCAAAGAGAGTAAATATGAGAAACTGAAAAAAGACACCAGTCGGTGGACAAAGGAGAAAATCTACCCCTACATCAAAGATGATTACAAATCAACTAATAAAAACACCACTGATGATGAATCATCCGACTCCGGATCTAATAGCTCTAATTCCAGTCGTAATAAAAGTCCGAGATACCAAGGCAATAGGAGGAACTTCCGCAGACCCAACTACCGTGGCACAGGAGGATGGAACAATTTTCATCCCAACATGATGTATCCCCCACAACAACAATATGGCCCAGCCCCCTTCCAACACCAGCAGGGGCCTTTTCCAACCTGGGGATACCAACAGCAAGACTGTGGCTACTTTGATCAATCAACGCCTTTTTTAGGGGCAAGCCAAGGCCGGACAAAGGGGAGAAACAGGAGGGGCACCACTGTACATTGGAACACCGGAGAGGAAGAAACCCCACGGGTATCAACAAGGAGCATGACAGGCGCCACAAGGAACCAGAAGTGAGTCTGGTGGTGAACCTCTCTGATACTGATTTAAAAGACCCACGAAAAAGAGTCCTGGAGAAGGGGCTAGGATACGTGCCTACAGCCAACATGGATAAGTTCCACCTCTGCAAAGAGGTACAGGAATTCATGCGACGCCTGAAGTTGCAAGTCTTTTTTAAAGACAAAGAGGATGAAACGGAACATGGAGATACCAACCTAAGACCTAAATCTAGGTTCACTCCGATGGATAACACTCTTCTAATTGAAGTACTAACTTTTGAAAAAGCGGTAATGAGGGAACTTGAAGATATTAACCCTCTAGACAAACGCGTCTTCCGAAATATCACCAATGAAGAACGAAAAGCATTACGAGATTTGAGCAACAATAAAGGAGTCATAATAAAGCCAGCCGACAAGGGCGGTGCTACTGTCATAGAAAACATAGAAAAATATGACAAGGAATGTATGAGACTTCTACAGGACAAAAGAAACTATGAAGTCCTTCACATGGACCCCACCGAAAGAATAAAAACCAAGATCGGCACAATGGTGGAGGAGGCATTATCCCATGACTGGATCACCAAAAAGGAAGGGGAATTTCTCTGCCAAAAGAATCTGAGAATCCCATATTTATACACCCTACCCAAGATTCACAAAGACTTGCAGAATCCCCCAGAACGACCCATCGTCTCTGGAATCGGGTCTATTTTAGAACCAGTCTCAAGATTTGCGGACGCCTTGCTCAGACCTATGGTTCAAAAAACATCTATGTATCTTAGAGATACCAAAGATGTATTGAATCTCCTCGAAGAGGTCACCTTCGACCCAAACACTCAGGTGCTAATCAGCTGTGACGTGGAGAGTCTCTATACCAGCCTGCCACACCATGCAACCTTGGAGATTATCGAAGATGTACTCTTTGAAGATTTTTGGGAATATCAGACACCGCGCAATGTGGTGATGGAGTGCTGCTCTCTGGCATTAAAAGAGAACTTTTTTGAATATAAAGGCACCTTATACTTACAAAAACACCGTACCAGCATGGGGAGCACATTTGCTCCCCGCATAGCTGGACTCTATGTGCACCATCTAGAGGTGACCAAAATACTGAATCCCAACAACCCTTTCAGATCTAACATCAAGTTGTGGAAACTGTACATCAATGATATCCTTATCATCTGGGATGGAGATGAGAGGAATTCCGAACAATTTCTAACATGGTTGAATCTTCAAGATGATTTCTTGAAATTCACGAGCGTCACCTCCAACAGCAACCTGGTTTTCCTAGACTTGAACATTTTTCCCAAAGATGGAAGATTAATGACCACAACCCACTTCAAAAGCACTTCAAAAAAATGTCTCTTAATGTACAACAGCTTTCACCCTAAACATCTACGGGATAACCTCCCATATGGTCAGTTTCTGCGCCTCCGCAGGAACTGCACAGAGATTGGCAACTTTAAACTACAATCAAAAGACCTAAAAAAGAAACTAGAAGCACGGATGTACCCAAACGGAATCATTGATCAGGCATACAAACGAGCCAAAAACAACTGCCGTGAGAGCCTCTTGGAAGAAAGAGTACCAAAGGATGAGGAGAAAAGACCTATCTGTGTGACCACGTCCAATACCAGTTCAAACCAAGTGACGAAAATCATCAACAAAAATTGGAAGATTTTGAATTGTGGCGGTCTGCAGATACCTAAACCTATGTTCTCACACAAAAAAGCACAAAGCATAAGAGATGTTCTAGTCCACACCAGAGCCAAATCAAACAACACCAACGGATAAAAAAATCCTAATTTTGTACAGGGCCACCATCCATGTGGAGGATGCAAAGTCTGCTGTCTAACTGAAAAGAGTAAAAAACTAACCTTCAACAATGGTACTGTTTGGGAACAGAGGAGTTTTAGCAACTGTAATAGTGCCAATGTCGTGTACCTGATCACCTGTCCCTCCAAACTTGAATATGTAGGTATGACAAGCAGAGCAATAAAGATCAGGATAGGCGAACATAAAAGCACTATAAAATGCAGACAATCAAGCACAAAACTCACTAACCATTTTTTGGAAAAGAACCACAAACCTGAGGAAAGTTCATGGACTGTGATAGAACAAGTCAGCAACGAAAATTTTCTCCTAGAAAAAGAACAAAGATGGGTGTTTCGCATCCAATCCCACAAAGCTGGTCTGAACGATGACATACCCTGGGGACAGCTATAATGAACTCATCTCGTCAATAAGTCAGTAATCTGGTAAAAAACCACCTGACCAGTTGGTCAATACTCTCCCCTCCCGCCCCGTAAAAACTCAAAACTACTCATTAGAATGGCATCCATCACTCTTTGCCCTCTGCATATATTTTTATGACCCCATCAATGATTTCCTTAGATTCTGATTTATATCTGAGTAAATACCAACCCCCCAAATGTGACCGATAAACAGAAAATCCAATGTTTTGCCTTGGAATGAAAATAGTAGAAAGACTTCCTATCTTTCTACTCCACTGTGCCAAAAAGCGGCAGCCATCTTGGGTGAGCGCACTAGCTTTTCCCAAATTTGCCGTGCACACACGCGGATGACAATGCGGAAATGAAGTGCTTTTAACAATGCCAAATACACGAGATCGGCAGTCCTCGGAGCAGCACGGGGGTAGGAATAAGGAAACGTTCTTCTGCCGGTGATGTAATTAATAGACTCTGACCTCGAGTCTCTAACAAATGGGTCACAGGGGCTAGTAACATCACGGATGCGATCCGTAAATGACATACGGGTGCGGTTTTATTTTGCAGTCAACCGCGTTGAACACCCTTCGCCTGCAAGCTCATGGGGCATTGAAAACTAATGAAAAGAGTACATATAATGCCATTTAAAAGGTTATAGTCAATATAACCAGTGTTTTTAAACGCAAACAAGGGTCTCCTGTACTTCTTCCATTTAGATTGTGTGTATGAGTGTATTGAGTCGCGATTGTTGGTATGTGTGATGAGACATACTTGAACCCCATCACCACGAGGGTTCCATAGCATATATCTGGTGATAATCAACCAGTTATGAGAGGTGTTCTGATTTTGCCTTTTATTTCAAAGGGCAAAACAATCGCCTTTTATGAACAAGGCACTTTTCTACCATTGTGTTACATGACCACATGAATAATTTGTGTCACCAGTCAAATTGATGTGCAAATCACGCATTTATGTTGGTTTCTCCCTCTCTTTTTCTCCTTTTCCTTTACAGAGACCGCAATAGGTCAATATTTTTGGTATTCATTGCAAATTACCATGCTTCACTCGGGCCAGCTCATGCCCTGAAGCCCAAACAGTCAGCCTATTTTTGCTGCATTGTTTGTAGGACAGTAGGCATACCTCTGTAGAACTGAGCTATTAGTAGTAGGGATCACTATATGGTCCTGATGAGTAAGCAGTAGGGGACTGCTTACGAAACATGTCGGCTAGGTAGCAAGCTATTGCTCTACCTCACAATCCCCTTTTTAACGTTCCCAGCTAGAGAAGTGAATAAAATATATTTTTCTACTAAGCCAGGGAATTTTTAACTTTTATGTATCTTTTCTTGCACTCACTTGTTAGGTCCCTACACTTTCACTGACAGCCCTACACCTACACATAGCATCTGTCACAACTTAAGTGCTCCCGCGTAGTTCGTTTGGTCGCAGCACGCCCCGCCCTGTTATAGGGACGGGAAGACCCCTATGATGAAGCCCACATCTTATTGTCAGGGCAGGACAATAAAACTAAACAATCTCACTGGCAGACAGTGGAGAACTCCGTCGCTTCAGCAGGAAATCTTGACCCTGATGGAGAAACAACGTCCCGGCCAACCTGTTTGAAGAAGCTTCAAAGAAGATGCACAGACGGTCAGGTGCAGCAGGATGGCAAGAAATCTCCAAGGCAGGTCAATGAAAACGACCCTCCACAACGTCAAAACCGGACAGGAACAGTAGGGTGGCAAGAACGTCCAAAGCAGGTTAGAAAAGACGTCCCTCCGCAGTTTGGATGACGAGGCAGAAAGTTAAAAAACACGCCATTAGGGTTCGCAGGGGTGTCAGGGCTCCCACGTCGCCAAAATTGTAAAGATGAACTGGAAACTGAAGGTAAGTCATAAGTATTTATTAATCACAACCACTGACACCAAGGGTAAGTCTTCTTTCCTGGTAGCTCCTCACCGCAACTGCCTGCCAACTGTCACCCATGCCCAAGGTTCCATGATGGAATATAGGAACGTCATAGACCCCTGTGCATGGGCTCGCTGCGGAGGCAGCAGCGCGAGGGTATGACATCCAATGAAACAAAGAAATGGTGAATCATTACAACAAGGTAAAACACAACACAACAGCCTGTAAATTTCACGGACTGTCCGTAATTGGGATCTCACGTCCGTTGTCCGTGATGATCCCTTTGACGGATGCCTTTTGTCCGTAATTTTGGCCTTTGGGGAACAGCACTGTTCCCCTGTGAGTCAGAGTCAGAGTCAGAGTCAAAAATACTTTATTCGATTATTTAAAATCATAAAAGTATACTACACACACATTTATAATAGAATATACATACATACACAAATCTATGATACAATACTATACAATACGTTACAGGCAATTGTTAAAAACAATTAAAAACGGTTAAGAACAATTGTGTGGGAAAAAGTCAGAAACAATTATAGCTTTTTAAAAATAGTTCATGTACCCTAATAAATCCATCAGATTAGTTCTATAGGTAGTTTCATTACCATATTACTTCAACCTGAGGGCCTAGACACAACAGGGAGCAAAAAATGAACAACACATGAAGGAAAGAAGTTAATCTAAACCTTGGCTATTACACAATACATTCCGTCATAGAAATATTCAATGATCTATGCCGTTTGGAGCGCATTGCTGCTACCAAAAAGTTGGCAACCCCAAACATCACAATAGGGGTCTCCATGAGTTGTAGGAACAACAAAGCGGGTTTCACTTGCTTAAATCCCTTGTCCCTCAGAAGTGGTAAAATATATTTTTCCCCTGTGAGAATCCTCAACGCCCTGATGGGGCCGCCTTGCACTCCTCTGAGCGCAAGAGGAGCCCCACCCTGCCCATTGTCATTCTGTATGAGGCTGATTGTCACATACAGAATGACAATGGGCCAGTGGCTGATAAAGCATGGGGTGGGCCTCCCCCTGCCTCGGGCATCCTGTCAGAAGGGCGAAATGTACGATAACACTCATGCTGCAAATAAAAAAGGATTTTAGGGCCAGATGTAGGTAAATAGTATTTACCGATTCTAAAATACCGAATTATACCGATTCGGTATTTTAGAATCGGTAAATGCTATGTAGCAAAAAATTTGGTAAAAATTACCAAATAGGTAATATTCGGTATTTGCCGAATCGGTATGGAGGCCCCTAGGAATGAATGACAATTACTGAATCGGTAAATACCGATTCGGTAAAATGGGGGACACATTCAAGGGTGCCAGGGTGTCACTTTGACACCCTGTTGCACCCCTGCATCGTGCTTGTGTGCAGATGTGGCACACATGCATGCCCTAAGGGCATGTATGTCTGCCACATGGCACAATTGAAAATGCACTGATTTGCGTTTTCAAAGGTATTCCTTATTTACCACCAACTTATAGTTCGTGGTAAATAACGAATCCTAAAATGGGAAAGGCACTCATTTGAGTGCTCCCTACATTGCAAAATCGGTAATTTACCGATTCGATATTTTAAGGAATCAGTAATTTACCAATTCCTTAAAATACCAAATCGGTAAATTACCGAATTTGCAATTTAGGTCACCTACATCCCAAATGCCCTATGCGGGTCGGTAACAGCCGAAATTCAGTAATTTCAACCGTTACCGACCGGTATTGGGCCACCTACATCTGGCCCTAAGTTCTTTCACAGTCTCATCATTTTAGAACTGACACATTTTCAATATTATATTCAAGGAAGCCATGGTTGCTGCTTTTTTATTTTATACAACTAACAAACATTGGCAAAGCCTATAGTTCTGGCTGTTTGTAGGTGTAACATTATTTAATTAATTATATATCTGAATGCAATGACAGAAGCAGCAAAATATCCGTTGGGATGCACACTATGCTAAACACAGATTTTTAGCTTCGGTGTTTTAAGCTACGCTCTTAATTACATCGAACAACCCCTTTGGAGAGACCCCCCAGTTTTATCATCCCACTTAAAGCCCTCGAAACAACACCATGCATGCCACAGTCACCCCACATCCTGGCACTGTGCATCATGCATGACTCATGACTTCCAAGGTTTCAGATTGACTATGTGCAGGGGCATCTTGAACCCCTCCCTTTGCCTTAGGAACTACTGTGAGGGGTGAGTTCCTGGTGGGTCTCCTCTGTCTGCAACTCTGCAGACAATGTCTCAGCTCACAATTAATGTGAGAGAGTAAGTGAAGGGATGGGTGGATGGCTGGATGGATTAGTGAAAGGGTGAATGGATGAATGAAAGGGTCAATGGATGGATGATGAGAGAAAGAGTGGGTGGATCGATGAGTGAAATGATGGATGGATGGATTGATTAATTGATAAGTGAAAGGATGTATGGATGGACAGATGTGTGAAAGGGTGGATGTAAGGATGGATGAGTGAGTGAAAGGGAGCGTAGATGGGCAAAAGGTTGGATAGATGAGTAAAGGAGTGAAAGGGTGGATGGATGAGAGAAAATATGGATGGATGATTGAAAGGATGATGAGTGATAGGGTCAATGGATGGATTCATGACTGGATGAGTAGATAGATGGTTGGGTGGAAGAAATGATGGATGGCTAAGTGAACGGGTCGAAGGAGAGAGAAAGGGAGGATGGATGTGTGGATGACTGAGAGGGTGAATGTGTGGATGGATGAGTAAGTGAAAGGCTGGCTGGATGGGTGAAAGGGTAAATGGCTGGATGGATGAGTGAATGGATGGATGGGTTGAAGAGTGGATGGATGAGTTTGCGTATAGATAGGGTGAAAGGGCGGATGGATGGATAATGGATGGATGAGTGAAAAGGTGGATGGAGGGATGGATGAGTGAAATAATGGATGGATTTACACATGATGCATAGGTTTGCAAATGGTTGAATATGTTTGGATCTGGATTAGCTGCATCTTATGGTTGCCACTTTACATCTCACAATGCAATGTCTATCCGAGCAGATCTTCCCGACCATTTCTCTCACCAAGCATGCTTGCTCAAGACCATGAATTGTAAACAAAATATCAGACTGGACAACCCAGTGCTGTAACCATATACATAGATTATTATCATATGAAATACCACAAAAACACCTGCACATTTGATCAAAGCTGCATGCATACTGAAAAACTGTGAAGTACACAATTGTTTCAACCCAATATAAACTTATTTTGACTAGTGCTTAAATGGTTGTCTATTTACTTACTTACATACTATTGCACAACCTCCTCTGATGGGTCTGGAAAACTTACCTTTTGTCCAGAAGTTTTGTCCTGAATTTTGACCTCCTGTCCTGAATGTTTGTCCAGAATTTTGAGCCTTTGTCCTGAATGTTTACACTCACGGTCCTGAATTTGCATCCATGCCAGTTGGTCACCCTAGTCAGGGTCGGTTGCTGTTCCCAGTCCGACCCAGTAGGTGATTTACGTATACCCCGATATTCCTCCCTGCATAGCGCATAGCTTTCAGCTGTGCCCCAGCGTATAACTTCCTCTTGCCAGCCCTAGGTGGGGGCCGTCTTAGGGGATTTCCAGCGTCTTGAATTCTATTGCTTGGCCAGAGGGAGTGCCAGGTCCGCGAACTGTGCCACTGTCTTGAATTTCTTAGGCCTACGATACAGGTCCAAGAGGCAGTGTTCAGCATTTTCCCATTGGGTAACCCCCATAAGCCCCAAAAGTGTGCCTTTTATATCCCCCAATGAGATGTCAGCAAGGGACTTTCCCACAATATAAGTAGCAGATCTGCAGTTTCTGCGTAACATCGAGGCCCATTGGGTGATGATGTTAGGAATATTGAATGAAGTTTTAACAATGCTTAATATGCTCTGTGTAATAGGAAAAATTTAATGGATTTAAAGCCAGAATTGCATGAGATCACACTTGGATGAGAAAGTGTCATTCCTTACCATGTAAGGTGCAATTCAAATCCACTTCTGACTGAGCCCATAGAGGGTCTAAAGATGTGTGTAAATTGGCATGTAGCCCCCTGTAGAGCCACTGAATTATATAACCTGTACCCATCTCATATACCACCTGAACCAATGTATGCGCTTCTGACTCAGACCCTGCTGGTGTCCAGTGATCACGAATGTAGCACAGAATGGTTGCGTGTGCTAGGAAAAGGGAATATGGGAGTCCATGAAGCTGTATAAAATCATAATGGGTCACCTGTGCAACCTCCTCAAATAGATCCCCTACTGTTGTAATCCCTTCACTCTCCCAGGGTGCCAACCTGACCAATGTGAGTTTGCCCACCGGTGTTGGCTGGCCCTTTAGTGGTCTATTAGGGGCTAAATGCAGGGGTGAGTTCATATTTCGTAGATTATATCTCCAGTATGTTATTGCATTGCTAAGCAGAGGTGGGGGATTAGGTGCCGCACCTCTCCGGCCACTAAAAAGCGTGCCTAGTTGCAACATATGCAGAGTATAGCCAATTTAGTTTAAGTGGAAACCCGCCCACCAGTAGGACAGCCATTGTTGTGAACCAATGCACTTTAAAGTCAGGAGCACCCATTCCCCTTCTCCAGGTGGTAACTGCATCATGTACAGGCCAACCCTACACCATACCCATATTTGGTCAATCAGTAAGGAATTCAGTGTTTTTTAAATGATCGTGGGGACAACAGCTGGAGATTGTCAAAGTAGTAAATAAGAGATGGCAACATCACCATTTTAGATGATGCAATCCGTCCTGCCACCAATAAAGGAGTGTAACCCAGATTTGTATTTGGAATTTCAGCGATATGATAGCTTTTAGTAAGTCTCCTTCTATTAAATCCATGATGGATCTGTGTATTTGGATGCCTGGGTATCGGAACTTGTAGGGTTTGCGTACCTATGTGTCATGGGCCATAGTGTCCTGGAATGGGAATGCATGGGATTTAGCGTGATTGACCCAGAGACCAGATAGGTCACAAAATGATTGGTGTAAATTAGATATATGTGTTAAGTCCCAAGGGTATAGGAAGTGTGGGGATGCGAGAGATTTTGGAGTGGGGGACACAATCATTTCCCCTCTACCTTCTGAGATTAGCAGGGCCATTAGCGCACAAAAGCGCTACCCATAAAGACCCTGCACTTGACCTGTGACCTGCCTCCAGTCACAGAGGCCACCCGCCCTCTGCCCTTTGTTATGCTGCACCCCTCCACAGAAATAGCCAATGCCCATTGATAAGGCTCAGACGCTGTGGGTCCTTCCTGCCAAGAGAAGGCAAGGACAGTGTCCACTGCTCTTGCTCTGCCGCTGGTAGATGCACTCCTACCCCCTCTCTCCCTTTATTTCTCCCTCTCTTTCTGTCTATGTCTCGCTCCTCCTCACTTGTGTGATTTCTAGAGACAGCTCTTACCCTCTCTTGCCTCTACTTTCCTTTATTTGTTCCACTGTGAGTTGGATTAAAAAAAGAACGAAACACTTTGGTTAGAATTGTCCTCATTTTTTGGACCTTTTTCTATTCCAAAGTGCAACCTCTGGACCAAGAGAAACAAGCATTGGCATAACCAATAGGCCTCGCTTTTGGGACCTTATAAGTATTTAGCTATGCAGCACAATATCCTTGGTGCAACAACATCAACTGTTGCATGGCTAAGCACTTATAAGGTCTCAAAGGTGAGACCTATTGGCTATGCCAATGCTTGTTCAATAATGGCATAATGGTGAGATCAATAAAAGTGAACAGAGTTATCTTATTTTATACTTCTTTGAAGGAAAGCCGATAACAATGAATTTTAAGTTAAAATTGCATTTTGTTGTTAATTTATTGTTTTTAATTTGTATTTTTGTCTGTATATTTTTATGTGTGTGATTTAATGGTTACGGACCGTCTTTAACTGAAATGCATTTAAGCAAACTTTAAAAACCTGTGGGCATTCAAGTGGCAAAAGGAAGTAACTTGATTACTGGCTGGAGTACAACAGTATTGTGGCCATGGGAAACCATTGATAAATAACAGTATAAATATAGGATACTGCCTAGTCTGCCCTAGTTGCCCGAGGTCCCCATGAGAAGAGTGACCATAACTTATTGGATAAACTACTGTCTGAGGCCTGGGCCTGTGAGTGGAATTAGCCACTTTCATAACATGTACTGGTTGGAATCGATGTTTCCAAAGCTCGTTGGGCCTTGCTGTGAGAAAAACAAATCCCAGGACGGCATTTGTAATTGCTTTCCATTCCGAGTCCATCCATGGCGGTCCCGTATTGCGTGGAAGGAAGTAGGTTTTACAGCTTGGCATGGGTCCTGTGAACAACATTTCTTTTTGGGATTCTATGAAGCAGATTTCATCCCTGGGTGAGTGTAAACCGAGAACAGGGGAGGCAGAGCTGGACTGGGACAGCAGGAAGGAAAAATGCCCATGGGTTATTATGGCTGTGTGAATAAATCCGCATTTATTTTGATGTTATGCGAAAAGACACATGTGTGCGCCATGAAGTGTGTAGTGTAGGATAAGCAACAAAGACACAAAAAAACACATGAACACAGATACAAACATGTACACACATGGAAACTAATAAGCATCTGACACAAACAAGTACCCACACAAACACACTATACCAAAATGCAATGAAACCCGCATATCAAAGACAATACACGCAATTAAGAGAAGGGAAGAAATTAAATAACACACCAATCAAGTGCGGTTAATTATCTTAAGATTGGTACACAATTACCAAGCAGTCTGCCATGCAATTTGCCATGCTATCTGTTCTATAAAGCTCCAAGAAATTGTCAAGTAATAAGCCAAGCATGATGTCCTGAGCGGTCCTTCAGTGCTCATGCAATTATGGAGTGGTCATGCTTAGGGTAATCTAGCCAGGCAGAAATATGGTTATTTAAGCCAGTGCTCATATATATTTTTTTGCCATATCATGCCCTTACACGTTGTATGAGGCAGGATAATTTGACTTCACTATGTGCTGTATAGCACCAATAAAATAACAGCACTGAACTCAACATTCCGCTAAATTTAATGCAGGAGAATACATCTTCCTTTGTGTAGCTCCCTAATTAAAAAGAAGCAGTACGCTGACTCCCCAGCATTTTGGGCAAATGCACTCTCCTTATTATTAGCTTCTAAGCATTAGTACCTGCAGAGCAGTTGCAGAAAGTGTGTAAGTGGGAGGGTCGCAAAAGTGCGTAGGTGCTGCACAGTTGAACACCGTGTTTTGGCACATGCCTCTTTGGGTGTAGCTGAAAGGACTACACTTACCCCAACCCCCACCTGCGCCCCTATAGCTCATCACTTTCTCCAGGATCCTGCTCTTACTGCTTCTCCACAACATTTTGAAATAAGCCAACAGTTTGCCACTCCAGTGCCTCTATTTGTGCGTCACGGATTGGTGGATTTGGAGGATGACGTAGCTCAAGTGGGTAGAGCTGAGCTGCCCTCAGAGAAAGGCAGTGTACTGCCTTGTTAACGGAACAGGAAGTTGCTTCATTAGTAGCGAAGCCCAAGTATAATGTCAACAACAGAATCTACTTACAGTCTCGCATCATACAAAAATGGTTCTGAATACTCGACCGCTAGGAGGTGATGGTGGGGGGACGATGGCTGGGAGCCGAAGCTGAACACCACCAAAGAGCAAGCATGAACGAAATAAGAAACAAGCAGGATGGAGCCCACCACGGTGTGCATAAGAAAAGAAAGGCGGCACATGCTTTATGCCTGGTGATACCGCAAGCCCGGGAGTTGTGTGTGCACGAGCGCAAAAAAAACCCAACCCGCAAGAGGTGAGAGAGTTGTGTGCGTGCGCGCAAAAAGGAAATTTTAAAAAAGCAGCGAGTGTTGCGCGCACGGCAGCAGCAAAAGTGAAAGTGATCGCGCTCCAGTTGGCGCCTCGGGCGCTGAAATCTTGCGCCGGCACGAGTGCACTCGCGCGTAGCCGCAAGCCAGCAAAAGCGTGTGATAGCGCTTTTAAAAGCCCACTTACTAAATGTCTCGCAGAGCAGAGCATGTGCTGGCTCAGGCGAGACCTAAAAAAAAAGATCAAAATACAAAAAATAAATAACTAAAGCAATACAGAGTGGTCGCAGACAGGTCAGATTGGTGTTATTCACACCTATTCACATTAGCGCCACTTTACATATTTTGCCAGTGCAGCGTTACTTTCTTTTTATCTTCTTCCTTTGAACAACAATCTTTTCCCAGGGCGGGGAAGTGCACCATTCCTGGAGGGACTGCAAAACCTGGTTGATGGGTGGAGTGGAAAATGTTTAATGTGATCCTTTTCAACTGTTTTAGTTTTTTTAGCTTATAAAATGTGTACGACGGCTCCGTGTTCAGGGATGTGGTCTTTTTAAACCAGACTCCTTACATTTTGTAAGGATATAAGCAATGAATTTGAAACGGGTGCCTGTAGTCATGTCCTCAACTTTTCAGGCAAAAGCACTCACTGATTTCTGAATAATGAGTGTAAATGTGTTAAGGTAACCATGTTGTTCCTGCTTACATTTCACATGCTTGACTTTTCCTCGCATTCCCTATGAGTGTTTGCTTTTTCCAAGATATTATTATTTTATTATATCAGGCAGGATAGTACGCTTGTCTAGTGCATGTTTTGAATTGAGTCACAACACAATTATATTGTAGCTGAAGGCAGTGCAAGTTTCTGTCAGTGGGGCAGTATGGTGCTCAGTGGGGGAGAGGAAGTGGCACTCTGGCCAGAGCTGCTGAATTTGGAACTGGAGAACCCGCTTCAGCCTTCATGACCAGTGCACTAGAACACTGTCCTGATGGAACACATTCCCATGCTACACCTTAGAAGGCCCAGATAGCCCTAGTGTATTAGCACCCGTAGGTGAACCCTAATGGTGGCAAGTGTGGGTTAACCTTAAAGACCTGTCCACCACAATCCATACAGAAGTTCACCTCTAGTCTTGTGGGCAGGCATACGAAGCAGCACACCCTAGAGTGATAGTGATTCTGTCAATGAGGTCACAAGACCCTTGAGGCCAGTCCACCTCACCCATTGGTATCTCCATTGGCCTTTTTCAGCAGTAGTAGTGCAACTCACTGGGGAACGGCAATACAGGATTTGCACACACACCAAAATAAGTTTGCAAATTTCATGGTCTATCTGCTTCATGCACAAGCACTTTAAACATGTGCTGCCTGCTCTGGGGCCACTAGAATTATGCAGAAATGTAGGACAAAATTATGTTGCAGTGTTGACTAAAATATGCAGCAAAAACAAGCAGTGTAATGCGGTACATTTTTTGATATTTTATTATTTTTACATTTTTATACAGCCTCTGCAAAGATTTTGACTCATTAGTACCTGTGTAATGTACAAATACAGCAGTGAGAAAGGTGACCAGTCAACCTTTGCAAAGGGTCCTCCAATTTGCAGCAACATAAGTCAAAATTATTATAGTAATTTTTGATCCATTTGAGCTACATTTTTTTTAAAATCATTATATTATGCACCAGATGATGTAATTTGTAATTTGTAATGGTATTTCTAAAGCGCGACGTTCGCTCCGGAGGGAGCATCTTGGCGCTGATAATCCTAGATGACCGGTCCAAAAACAGATGGGGATTAGATGTCTGCCTTGGCGTAGTCATCGGAGAGGTTGAAAATCCATGTCTTTAAGAGCTTTCTGAAGGGTTTTTCGAGGGTTTGTTGCCTGAGATTTTTGGGCAGGTTGTTCCAGGCTTTCGTGGCTAGGAAGCTTAAAGTTTTACCTCCCTTCGTCTTCAGATTGTACTTAGCGGGGAGGATGAGGTTGTCCTGGGACGAGCGGAGGGATCGACTGGGGGTGTAGTGGGGAAAACGTCTGTTAAGGTATCTTGGGCCGGATTTGTTAAAAGCTCTGAAGGCGATGATCAATATTTTGAAGAGAATTCTTTTGTGAAGGGGCAGCCAATGTAAGGATCGAAGGGCTGCGGAGATAGATGCTCTACGGGGCACTTTGAGTACCAGTCGAGCGGCAGTGTGAAGTACGCTTTGGAGTTTCCTTAGAGTGCTCTTTTTTGCCCCTGCAAGGAGGCCGTTGCAGTAGTCTAATCGTGAAATTATAAGGGCTACTGCGTCGAGAGGAAGAAAGTCAAAGAACTTTCTTAAGGATTTTATTATTCCGAAACATTTACCGGCTACAGTCCTGGCATGTTGATCGAAAGAGAGGTCTGAGTCGAATATGACGCCTAGATTCCTGGCCGTTGTTACAGTTTGAGGGGGAGCGACTGAGTCGTCTGGCCACCAAAGGGCTGGGCAGAAGGAGGTGTTTTTTCCAATCGGGAGTATCTCCGTTTTGTTGGAGTTACACTTCAGATGGTTAGTGTTCATCCAATGGAAAACCTCAGTTAGGCAATTCTTGAGGTTGAGCTCAGAGCTGGTGGAATTACCATCAAGGGGCACAATGAGTTGTGTGTCATCGGCGTACGAGGTTACTGGTATGCCAAATGATTCTATCAGGGACAGGAGTGGAATGAGGTAGATATTGAAAAGGAGGGGACTTAGGATAGACCCCTGCGGTACGCCAGAGGAGATCGTCTTCTCTTTAGAGTGGAAAGGGCCAAGAGCGACGGTCTGTGATCGGTCAGCGAGAAATTACTTTAACCAGGATAAGGCGGAGTCTGAGATCCCTATGTCCATCAGTCTACTGATAAGGATGGAGTGGGAGATGGTGTCAAACGCCGCAGTTAAGTCGAGAAGAATGAGGATTGAGTTTTTTCGCTGATCTTGTAGCAGTTTGATGGTATCTGATAGTTCTATCAGCGCTGTTTCAGTCGAGTGTTTGGGACGGAAACCCGACTGCTGTGGATGGAGTATGTTGTTTACTTCCAGGTATTGTCTAAGCTCTCTATAGACTAGTTGTTCCGTTATTTTTCCCAAGGCCGGGAGTAGTGAGATCGGGCGAAGATTGGTCAGGTCTGACGGGGATTTGTTGGCCTTTTTCATGAGAGGCTTGACAATTCCTTTCTTCGATCGGAGGGGGACGATTCCTGTACGGAGCGACGAGTTGACTATGTCGTTGATTGTTGGGTTCACCACATCGATTAGTTGGTGAAGTATTTTGGGGGGACAGGGGTCAGACGGAGAGCCCGATTTGCAGGCCAGGATGACTTCTCTGGTTTGCGCCAGAGTTACCGGGGAGAAACTTTTCAGGTTGCCGGCTCGAGAGTCAGGGGGGGGGGGAATTGAAGAAGTACAAAAAGGGGGGAAGTTGCTTTGAATGGAGGCAATTTTGTCTTCAAAGTAGTCAGAGATTTTGTCGCATAAGTCCTGTGATGGGGGTATTTCTGGTTGGAGTGCTTTGGGCTGAGTGAATGATTTTACTATAGTAAACAGAGTCTTTTGTTTTTGACTGGATTCTTTGATGGCGTTCACGTAGAAAGTTTTTTTAGCTGATTTGATATTCGAAATCATGTCTTGCGCCATTTTCGCTCTGCCTTCTTACAAAGTAGATGAGAGGTAGCTAGATCGGGGGTGAACCAGGGGGCATTAGTTTTGGTTTTTATATGAGAAGTGCCGTGACGTTTGGGAGGGTTTCTGGTTTTCATTTCCTGTGCGATCCAGTTGTAGAAGAGATCGGCGTCGAGTTCGACGTTTCCAGATAGGGTGGGGGTTTGGGATTGATGCATGGGTTTAAGAATAATGTTTTCTTGAACTTTTTTCCAATTGACGGAGTTGGTGAGGTGAGAGTTAGTTTTATTGCAGGAAGGAGGACGCACGTTATTGACATGGAACGGGATCAGGCTATGATCAGTCCAGATTTGGGGAAGAGGGGGCAAGGTGGTTAGGGAGGAGAGGTTGGTGCACACACCATCGAGGGTATGACCCAGCGAATGAGTAGGTTGAGTGACGAGTTGCTGGATGTTAAACATTTCTAGGGTTTGGGAGAAGTTGATGGTTTGAGCATCGGATTTGGACTCAAGATGAAGGTTGAAGTCCCCGAGTAGGGTGAAATGAGGGTACCTGAGTAGGAAGTGTCCCAGGGAGTCGCACAATGAGTCAAGAAACTCGGTGGCATTGCCAGGCGGGCGATAGATAAGACCACCTGAAAAGGAAGTTTGATCGTTCAATTTAAATGTATTATGTGGCAATTATGGTACAGCCATAATTAAGTGAAAAACATTTGCAAACTAGGATATTTTGCCATTTATGTTTGAGCTGCTCATGTGGAAAAAGGGAGGAGAAGTGCTGATGACAGAAACTGCATGGCTCGGAGACAGATGGCTTGTAACTTCACTTTTAAGCTTATTTGCAATATTCTGTGATCGGAAGCATATCCCACTTAGTGAATGTATTTTAATGTCAATAACTCATAATAAACCTTACATAAACATGTGTATCTATTGGTTGAACTAAACAATGTAATACTCTCTAACTGGTCAGTGAAAGGGCAAACAAATACTAAAAATAGGGGTGTTTTGCTCTTTCTGGCCACACCTCTGACTCCGCACACAGACCCAAATCTCAGGTTATTCTCACCCTCTGATTCTCCACCCAGAGTTTTCCTACTTGTTTTTCCCACTTCGACCACTGCTTCTTGTTTATTGTGTTTTGAATGCTGAGGCCGCACAAACTGAAATATTATTGGAGCCTGGAGATCACATTTGGCTCTGGTGGGATCTGGGGCTTGAAATTAGGAATCACAGACTGCATTGAGCACTTCCCCTGTGCCTTCTTACTTCACTAATGAAGCCTAGTAAAGGTACCAGATGACATTGTTCAATGCTAGGATTTTAACTTATAAACTTCAAGTAACAAAAGAATCTCACAGATAGAAGCAGTAACCCACTGACATATTTATATTATATGTTCTTTGCGATCTGCATGGTACACATTCTTTGCAGCAGGCATATTAACCGCCTGTGGCTACCTTACCATGGGTCAAAACTTCAACTAGAAAAACCTCCACTCTCTCTCAATGAAGAACATTAACCACTGGAATTATCTTGACATTTCTATTGTTTCCTGAACATTTATGGGTGACAGGAATGCAGCAGCAGGTACTTTTCAAACAATAATGCACTTGCATACACCATGCCCCCAATCAAAGTCAGTGACCTTTGTTTGCTTGGTGCATCTAGACGCAAGATTCATATGCATTTTTTTCACATGTGGTCCAAATACTATATGAATGTAAATAACAATAAAACATACTTGCAAACTGTGACTACATCCCTGCCTTTCTCAATTTTTCACTTCAAAACTTTGCGATTGTATTCGTTTAACAGGTTTACGGTCTCACACAATGGGCGATTTGTATAGGGTCATTGGAAAGTCCACATGGTTGTCCCTGTCCCCCCCAGAATGTTAGTGGCTCCTATGTCCCAGTTAAGTCCTCTCTCATGTCTCGAGCATGTACAATCATGTCATCTGCATACATGGAAACGGCATGAATGTGCGGCCCTTATGGAATGCCCCACTCACCTGCCACGTGCCTGAGTTGCTGCGCCACGGCTTCCATTACCAAGACGAATAACAGAGGTGAAGGTGGGAAGGCCTGCCTGGTCCCACAGAATATTGGGTACTGTGACAATATATGTCTCCCTGTTCTTGCAGTAAGGTTAGTGTATAGGAATTTGACCTAGCTGATGAAGGTGGGAGGAATATTGAATTTAAAGAATGTTGAGAACATATAATCCCACCCCAATGTATCAAATGCCTGCTGGAGATCTAGGGAAAGGCAACCTGCCGCTGGGAAGTGCTGTTTAGCTACCTTCATAACTTGGTACATTTGTCGTATTTTCGAGTAGGTGCTCCGTCATGGAGCAAATCATCATTGATTGGCATTTATTAACTCAGGGAGCAAGGAGAGCAGTCTTCTTGCCAGCGCCTTACTTAATATTTTATATTCAGTGGTTAGAAGGGATAGAAGTCTATAGGAAGATAGGTCTTCTGAGTTGCAGCTAGAATTTAGTAAGGATGTGACTAGGGATTGGCATGTGGTAATGAGTCCACTTCGAAGGAGGCATTATAAAGTCATTTTAATTGTGAAATTAACCGGTGGCAAATGTGGCATAGCCATCTATTCCGGGCATCTTATTACATGCAATTTCCCCAATAGCATTCGCCTGACGTCAGAGGGGCTCTCAACTCTTTCCTCTGGATAGCCAAGACGTATGGCAATCTCACACCATGAAGGACAGCATTTATACTAAAAAGTTTGGGGGGGCGCCATAGAACCCAGCATAGGTACTCACAAAATGAATCATTAATATCCAATTGAAGGGTGTAACCAAAAAGAGGACTGGCGAAGGTAGTTGCACTGCCCGCATCATACGAGCTAAGAGTGTACCTGTTTATCTCCTTCTGTGTGTAGTTTCAGGCTATAGGCATTATAGTCCATAACCCTCAGGCAGTCCCAGAGCTCTGCATATTTGAATCTAGTGTCTTGTAATTCTTCTGCATATGTGCCATTATGTGCCGTTGCACGTTCCAGCAGCCCCAGCTGTGTCTCGGTATTGCAGAGGTCTCACATAGCAGTCTGTCGTGCCACGGTAATGGTGGAAATTAACACCCCCCTTATTACTACCTTAATGCCTCCTATTCTATTAAAGGAGAGAAAGCGGTGTCTGTATTGTCAGCAAAGTATGTATCAATGGCGTTGGCCAAAGTTTCTTTAAATAAAATATCTTCTAAAAGTAGTAGTTGTAGGCGCCATGGAGCATATTTACAATGCCCATCAGCACAGTTATGCCAATGAAGCGTCACTTTTGTGATGCTCCAAAGGCGAAGTGTGCCGGCCCATATTTACAAGGCCTACAACATAGCATAAATCTTTGGCTGCGCCAAAATTAACGCTCTCCCAAAGCAGGCGTAAGGAGGAGAAATGTTTACGTTTTTCCTTATTTTTTCCTCTGTCTTTTGTGCAGGAAGGTGTCCCTTCCTGCACAAATAAAATGATGGCAACAACACAGACACCCTTGCACCATGGTGCAAGGGTGCCTGTGTTGGCGCTCAGATGCAGATTGCGCGCCAGCAGAAAGGACAGGAATGCACCGTATCTTGTAGATTTTGCACAGTCATGCCCTTTTCTTTTGACATAGGGCAGCACAGCTAGAAGGTTTGCCTCGCTGCCATACACCAAAAATATTGTAAATATGCCCCAAGTCGGGATAGTGGTTGGGACCAGGCCCCAGGCTATATTCAATTCAACGGGATTGAGATCTGACAGTGTTTTACCTACTTAAGTTGCATTCCTAATTTGCGCTTGCAACGGTGTTGGGCAAAGGATACGATCTAGATGGGAATGTAATTTATTTGGAAGAGACTAAAAGGTTTATTCCCGCATACCTGCCTTATGGTGTCTGAGGCGCTTTGTCGTCACCCTTGTTCACTCTCTGGCAATCTGGAGGAAAATCTTGAGTTGGTACATAAATGGATGAATACTATCTTTGAGGAGCTAGCTCCTGGGAAACTGGCTAAGTCAGCCTACAGGCGTACTTCGGCCCCGTGGTTTACTTCATCTTTGGGTGCGATGCGGCAGGAATGTAAGAAAGCCGAAAGGGCATGGAGACGCCTGTATGACCCCCATCTCAAGGTTAGCTATAGGAATGCCATTAAGTTATATCATAGGCATATCCTTGCAGGAAAAAAAGTCTACCTTAAGCGTAGAATAGACGACTCTGAGAGTACTAGCAAAGAGATATTTAGGATAGTTAAGGAATTTACCTCTTCATCCTCCAGTACTCCCTCTCATACGCACACCGAAGTTTGGATTAGCCAGTTAGCGGACTTTTTCGTGGATAAGATTAAAGTTATCCGCGATTCCTTTAGCCATTCATGCCTTCCACCACCGCCGGGCTATATATCTGGCTCGTCCACATCTACAGTTGAAGAATGGCCATTTCTCTCGGATTTTCCGGAGATGTCTCTCACGGTCTCTTTTTATCTTTTTTCTCGACTTAAATCCGGCTCTCCGTCTGACCCCTGCCCGGCTAAATGCTTAGGTAGAGTAGCGCCGGCTTTAAATGCGCTGCTTAATCCTCTGCTTAATGCTTCATTGAGCACGGGTGTTGTCCCTCAAGCGTGGAAGCAGGCAATGATTCTTCCACTGATCAAGAAAACTAACCTTGATCCTCTTATCCATGCTAACTACAGAGCTATCTCTCTCCTCCCTGCTCTGGCTAAGGTGACCGAGAAGCACGTGCATAGCTCTATTTCTAACTTTATTGAGAGTAATAACATTCTCCATGACTCTCAATCGGGCTTTCGCACGACTTTTAGCACTGAGTCTGCCCTTCTCGAGGTCACCGATGCCATCAGAGAGGTTTTGGATACTGGAGGGAAGGCCATTCTGGTTATGCTGGATTTGTTGGCGGCTTTCGGCACCGTCCCCCATGAAGGTCTCCTTTTAAGACTCCAGGAGATCGGTTTTCGAGGGACGGTGTTGAATTGGTTTAAGTCATTTCTGACCGGCCGCCGGCAAGTGGTCTGGGCACCTCCGTTTTCCGCTGAAATGCCGCCGCTGGAGGTGGGGGTGCCGCAGGGTTCTATTTTGAGCCCTGCGCTTTTTAACATCTACATGGCCCCCTTGGCGGCGGTTGCGGAATCTTTTGGTGTCCAGATCATAACCTACGCTGATGACACCCAGCTGCTCTTTACATCTGATAAGGGCAGGGATTTCGACGGTTCGCAGATTAGAGACTGTTTGGGAGCTGTCTTTGCCTGGTTTCAGCGCCACAGTTTAAAATGCAATTCCGATAAATCGGAATTGCTTTTTTTTGGATGTCCTCCAGATCCTGGCTGGAAGACCTGGTGGCCTTCAGACATGTTCCCACCGGATGTTGCTTCTTCTAAAGCCAAAAACTTAGGCGTTGTGGTAGATGATGGCCTCACCTTTGGCCCCCAGATCATTGGACTGACTGGTAAATGCTTCGGCCTTCTAAAGATGCTGTGGAAATTTCTTCCGCTGCTCTCGCTGAAGCACAGAAAGATCATCGTGCAGTCCTTGATAGGTTTGCGTCTGGATTACGCGAACGTTCTCTATCTTGGCCTGCCGAAATATCTTTTGGCCCGGCTGCAGATTGGGCAGAACTCTGCAGCTAGAGCCATTTTTGGCCTCCAGCGCAAAGCTGGAGCCACAGAGCTGCTAAAGAAACTGCACTGGCTTCCAGTTGCTAAAAGGATTGCTTTCAAGGCGCTCACTTTCGCCTACAAGTCCCTTCATCGGATAGGCCCCAAATACCTTCAGAAACGCTTGGCTTTTTATGTGCCTCGCAGGACGTTACGATCTGCGTCTCTATTCAAAGCCTTGACTCCCTCCATCCGTCTGACTAGAATCGGAGGACGTTCCTTTCGATTTCTAGCGACTCAAGGCTGGAATGACCTGCCTGTTTTGCTCAGGAAAACTGATGATTTGCTTTCCTTTAGAAAAGGACTCAAAACCTGGCTTTTCACTCAGTATTTGGTTTCTGTTTTCTTTCTTTTCGTGTCTGTTGTGCTATGTTCTCCTTATTCCTTAGGCTCTTTGCCAAAGCGCCGGGACACTCCTTGGAGTAGCCGTGCGCTATAAAAGAGCATTTTTAACATAACATAACATAACGGGCCCACCATGCATCAGTAAAAGACTAACCCAACACCCAGTCACTTAGGGCCTTTGCTTGTTTGACTGAGCTTGCACTCGGTAGAGGAGGGTGTGAATGATCTAATGTATATTCATGACCGTGTTAAAGTCTCCTGAAAAGGTGTGACCATTCAGCCAGTACAGAGGACAGGTGGACCAGTAAGACAATCTGGTCTGTGTTTGGGATATAAATACTATCCAGCACAATTAGTTCACCATCTAATATCCATTAGGGAAAATATATCGACCATTTGCGTCTATTTTAGTATCACAGGCTTCAAATGGTACTCAAGCTCTCAACCTAACAGCTGTCCCATGGGCAAAGGCTGAATATGTAATAGTAAAAAATGTAGTCTGGAGTTTAATTGCTTTAGCTGTGTACAGGTGTTTTCCTTGCAAATAGACTATGCTTGCCCTTGGGAACGTTAAGTTGGGCAAGGATTCAGTGACGTTTGTGAACAGATCCCATTCCCCTGACATTCCAATTCAAAATTGGATAATGATGCGTAAGATTCAAAATTTAAGATACTCCGCACAGTAGACATTTGATACAATAGGAGACAATTCAACTCAAATGATGACAGAAAGGAAAAGAACAGTTCCCAAATACTAGGTCCAGTGAAGAACAATTGTTCGTCCAAAACTGTAAAACCATAATAGCAGGTAATGAACGTGTGCAACTGCTTTGGGGTAGGCCAACAAGGCCTCGAAGTGAGACAGAGACGTATGAAATAGCAAAGGAAAGGTACCCCCGTGTACATCTCTCAGGAAACCAAGTTGAAAAAGCATATTGTGAGGTGAGTAATGCATGTAACTGATGGAGAGTATGGATGTGAGGGTAACGGATAAGGGGTGTAACAGATCCTTTTTGGTTAAAAGGCTCCCATAGAAAAAAGTGAAAGAGAGGGGAGGACCCATGCCAATGTGTTCAGCGAAAACATTTATTATTGGAGCGCAGGGGACTAGCAGTACGGAATTAAGTGCAATATTCCAAAGTGTGCCTAAAGCGCCCAAATAGGTAAAAGCATAATAGGGGCCACTTAATAGGCCTCTGAGTCTATGGGGAGAGTACTCCCCTAAGTTAAGGTCATCATTAGACCTACCGATAAATGAGGTTACAATCAGAATAGCATCAGTCTCAGAGTACATTATCTGCTGTTTGTGGTGTCACAGAAGGAAAAAGAGCCCTACTGGCATTGGAATCTGAATCAGAAGTGGCACTCGCTGAGGAACTAGAGCAAGGCAACATCTGCTGAGTTCTAATGGAGGGCACTGTTGCTATTATGGCCCACTTGCCCTCCAGGGCCTGTTGTGGGGAGGGGACGGCTCTAGTCATCATTGTTTGATCAACTCTACCTCAACACCACCTGCGAGGCCCATGCACCTCCTGAAACAGTGACTCCTTTGGAAGAGGACGATGTGCATTAGGGTAATACTGCTCTAACCAGTCCCAAACAGCTTCTGGGATGTCAAAGAACAGAGTGCATTGACCATGGACGACCTTCAACTGGGCCAGGAACATCAGTGCATAGGTGAGTCCTTCCATTCTAAGTTATTTTTTGGCAGCCAAGAAGGATACCCTCCAACACTGGATCACCACTGTGTTGTGCGGGAAGAGGGACACATTTGTACTATCCATAACTATTGGCATATACTCTCTGGCCTTCTGTAGAATCACGCATTGGTCTCTGAAGTTGAGAATGAGTACAATGATAGGTCCTGGCGGTTCCCCCTGGGGGCGGAGGTGGGAGGTTGCACTGCTACTCTGTATGCCCTCTCTACTGTAAACAGGGCTGAAAGTACCCATGGAGCGACCCCCTTCTGCAGCCAGTTTCAAATAAACAATATGGCTTTGGTCCCTTCTGTCCCCTCTGGCATTCAATGATGCCCACATTATTTCAGCATGCCCGGCCTTCGGCATCCTTCGCTCTGTCTTGCAAGACATTGTTTACAGAGGTTGTCCATAATAGCAGACTGTGATGCTTGTTGGGCAGCTAGCATAGATAGGATTTTTTTTTTATTATTCCCCAGTAGGGACAAGTCAACAGCACAAAAAAAGCAGATATATCACAAGTCACATAATTCCATTTTACACCATTTGTACTAGCAGTTAACATTTCAACATATCACAACTCTAAATGTTCTTGAATTGCACCCCAAATTAACATACCAAGTCTTCGGTTTTTTCCCCCTTTAATGCATAAAGGCTCCATTCTAGTTCATAAAGATTATATAATTTAGCTCGCCAAAATTCAAATGCTGGGGGTTCCTCTTGTAGCCAATCAGATGCGATACATAAATGAGCTACCATCATAGCAACAAATAAAAAATATCTATATTTATATAAAGGTGTTCCCTTTTTCACTTTATCCCCTATACCTAATCGCATAAGTGCCGGTGAAATCATCACATTGGTCTGAGTAATCATAGTAAGGAACTTTTCAATATTGATCAAAAATTGGTGCAATTTAACACAACTAAAAAATATATGAATGCTATCAGCATTATCAGATCTGCATTGGAAGCATATCCCATCGTATTGTGAGCCCCATTTCATCTCCCGCTCTGGAGTGTAATATAGTCTAAATGCAGTCTTAAAGAATTGAACATTCAAATTAGCCGATAGGAAAGCTTCCTTAGACAGCAAGATCGCATCTTCTATTAAAAGATCGGGTTCCCCCAGCTGACTTTGCCAATACATATTATACTTCTGTAAATCATCAGATCTATACTCCATTAACATATTATACAGAAACCCAATTTTTTCCCGAGTTCGAATAGCCTCTCAATAGGGTTAACAACAAATTGTATGTGCCTTCGGATTAAAAAGCCCTAACTTGCAGATATTTAAAAAATGATGATCTAGTTAATTGATATTTTAATGTCAGACTTTCGTAAGTTGCTATTAGCCCATCTGATTCATACAAGTCCCCAATTTGCATTATCCCCCTATGCGACCATTCTCTTGCCACTCGATCCCGAAAGACAGAGGGTAATATTGTCTCTGCATTGAACGGTGTATAATAAGACAATCTCCCTATCGTGTTCTTTTATAATAATTTCCTTCAAGTTCTTTAAATAAACTGTGTCTGGCTTGAGACCCTAGAAGTAAATAAAATAAAGATGGTGCTTCTGCCGGATCCTCTACAAACTCGACAGTCAATAACATTCGCTATCTTTGTAGAAAACATACATACAAATATAACAAAAAATCTGGAATAGCACGACCGCCTCTATCAACCGGAAGTGTCATTAATCTCATTGCCCGGCGGGATTTCCAGGGGCCCAAAGTAATCTCGCACATATGGATTGCAGCTGTTGAAGATAATTTAATGGAATCTCTAAAGGTATAGCTCTAAACAGATCAGACTTTTGATAAAATACTCATTTTAATAATGTTCCCCCTTCCAATTATCGATAATTGTAAACGACCCATCTGTCTAGCTACTGCTTGATTTGTTGCAATGTGGTAGTCCAATTAATATCCACTATATCTTTCATTAAGGTCTTAATTATAATACCAAGATATATTATTTCCGATACAACTCTGGGGTCACTAATTTGAATATTACCAGTATATAAGACTTGCGTCTTCGAGGAGTTTAATTTGTAGCCTGATGTTGAACCAAATTCATGGGTTAACAGCTCAATTTCTACTAAGGCCGCACCCTGATTGACCGTCGCCATAGCGACATCATCCGCATAAGCAATTACTGTATGCGGTATATTTTGAGCAATGAATGGTTTAATAAATGGGCTATTAGATAATCTACTCAAGAAAGGATTTATAAACAAGGCAAAAAGTAACGGGGAGCAGGGGCACCCCTGCCTGGTCCCTCTTGAGATTTTGATCCTTTCTGATTTCCTGCCCATAGCTGCAATTCTTGCGTTCGGCGCAGAATATAACACTTGAATTGCAGTTAGAAAGTTGTCTCCAAACCCTAACTTACGCATAACCTCCCATAAATAGTGCCATTCTACGCGGTCAAAAGCTTTCTCAGCATCTAGTAATATTAAGGCTAGTTCTCTATTTTCTGCTTGAGCGATATCAAAAAGAGTGATAACTTTATTTATATGTGTCACAGTGCCTCTGTTAGGAAGAAATCCATGTTGATTTAAAGAAACTAGCGGGGTGATGACTTTAGAGATGCGGTTTGCTAAAAAATTTTAATACAATTTACTATCGCAATTGAGTAGGGAAATCGGGCGATATGAAACCCGGCAGCTCTGGAGGCTTACCCTTTTTACTGAAAACAGCAATAGTTGCATCATTCCATGATTTCCGTGCTTTACCAAGTTGTGCCGCTCTAAAAGTATCAAGCATAATATATTTTAGTTGTTCAAAAAACTGTTTATAGACTTCTCCAGGAATAAAGTCTGGGCCTGCAGCCTTTCCATCCGCCAAACTTTTTACAGCCGATTCTAATTCTTCCATAACAAAAGGGCTGTTCAACCATTCCTTATCATTCGCACATAATTGTGTAAAACCCCCTAAATCAAATACTGAATCTGCTCCGTCTCCTTTTTGTTGCGTGTATAATTCGGTATAGAATTGCTGAAAAATATCTAGAATTTTATCTGGATCGTGTTGTACAATACCATACTGATCCTGTAGTTTAACAATTGATCTAGATGATGCCTGCATCTTTAGACGCAATGCCAGGGACCTCCCGATTGCCTCACCATATTCATGTGATTGCCGTTTATGCACCAAATACTTTCTTGCGTTTTCTTTACTCCAAATACCCGATATCCTAGCCCGGCATCTAGTTACCGTGTCCTCAGCTTCTCCAATATTCCCTTGGTTATCCCCTTTTTGAATTTCCTTTATTAAATTCTCCTCTGAATTCTTTAACGCCATATAAAGATCTTGTATTTCCGCCCTTAGCTTCTTCTGGCGATAATTGCCATAGTTCAACACCTCCCCTCTGAAACAGGCTTTAAATGATTCCCATACCATGTCAATACTGGCCGAGTGCAGGTTATAATTAATAAATTCCGTTATCCAGCTTGACATATAGGACTTAAACTGTTCATCTAAACAAAGTTTTCTGTCAAAGGGAAAGGTTCTACTTGTGTAAATAATCTTTAAATCAGGTGTGTTTATAACAATTGGAGCATGATCGGATGCTACTTTGGGGTATAGTTCAATCTGAGCGTCAGTTAATAATGATAAGGGAGCAAAAAAGTAATCTAGTCGAGCCATTTTCTTGTGTGTAAACGAATAGTAAGTGTAACCTGGCAAAGCAGGATTCATGTTACTTCAAGTGTCCACTAAATCGTGGTCTGTTATCAAATTATAAAGAGCTTTAAAGACACGGGGTTTACGTCCCCTATAGTTATCTGGCCCTCCTGCTAACTCTGTGTTGTTTAAGTTAATATTCATATCACCATAAATTATCAACGGCATTGCCCAGGTTGCTAATTCCATATTCAAGTTCTATAACACCTCAGCTTCATCTAAATTTGATCCATAAATTGAACATATAGTGAATCGAGAGGAATTGATCTTTAACTCAACGATAGCCCATCTCCCCCATTTATCAGTTAAGCTGCGTATGGTTGTGGCTACTCGTGGTTTCGATAATATCATCACCCCCGGGTCTTAGAAGTCTGTTGTGATGCACATATAAGAGAATATCCTAAATCTGATACTAGAAGTCGATTACTCCAAGATAGATGTGTCTCCTGAAGGCATAAAATATCTGGCTGTATATAGCGAATTTCCGATGCAACCCTCTTTCTTTTATTCCAATTGTTGAGACCAGACACATTTAAGGAACATAATTTAATACTACGAGCCATTGAAGATTATCCTAATGCTCAACATTGGAGTGAACCTATCACTTATACTCTCAAATCTCCTTATAAAAAATAACATTATATTGATAATTTCTTTCCTCTTGTGCTGTGTCTTGTGCCAACCGAGGTTTTTTCCCCTTTTACCCCCCACCATGCTGCCCACTCCTTCAAACCCCACCACCCTGGTCGCCCACACCCCCCTCCCCACCTCCCCCCTTTCCCCCCTCCTACCGAGGCTTTAGGACTCAGGGTCCTTGGATGAGAAGCTTCCCGAAGCCCACAGGAATACAAATATCCATGAAAAATGTCATCACCCAAAGTAAAAAGAAAAAGCAAAGTCTACAATCCAATATAACTGTATAACCCATCTACCTTAAACACCTTACATAGCATGTAAATATTCCTTTGCTGCAGCCAGATTGGTGAGATAACGAGTATTTTCCTTATGAACAACTTTAAGTTTAGCTGGATTCATTATATAGGCTTGAGCGCCCTTACTCTGAAACTGTGTAACCAACTAGCGTAGCTGCCAACGAGTCTCCATCGTATATTTACAAAAATCGGGTGTTGCAAAAAATTCAAAACCTTCACCCATTCTTTTCCTATGGGGCCGAGGATTCAAAAACACATCCTCCCTAGCAAGAAAACTATTAAATGCGACTAGAAAAGGCCTAGGTCTAGTATCAGTTGCCCACAGGTGTAAGCGGATATTAAATGGATATCTGTGTGCCCGCTCTATTTCTCTGTCCCAGTCCCACTTTGTTATCTCTGGAAAAGCATGTTTAAATAACTCTACGATAAATTTGCGAGAGTCTTGTCCCTCTTTTCCTTCTGGGATCTGAATGAGTCTCAAATTATTGCGGCGAGCGCGGTTTTCGAAGTCTGCCATTTTCCACTGTATGTCTTCCTTGTTAAGACTCAATAACTCAGGGCAGTCTTCTGTTGAGCGAGTTCGTCTTCAATGTTGGAAATCCTTGTTTCGGCTTCAGTAAATTTTTCCCCAAAGTCAGATTGTGATTTTACCAGACGCCTATTGAGTTTTGTAACTTGCCACAGGAGTTTTGTATTCTTTGACTTTCTTGCTCCGTCTTATCCATATGTGATAGGATTGTTTGAAAAATGGTATTCAAAGTGATATCTTCCTCTGTCGATGATGCTTTTGTGCCACTGTATGCAGCCTGTGAATGACTCGTGCCGTCAACCCCGTCCTCCATCATTGATTCTCCCCTCTCCCATACTGTTGCTGGGCTGTCTTCAACAAAGTCTGTGGAGTCTTCCAAGTCAAAGTCACTATCGTCAGCCATGCGCATTTATCTTGAATACTGCGCTGTTAAATCTTCGCAAGATGAAACCGAGCCTTCAGAAAGGGAGTGAAAATTCCCTGATTCCCCATCAATAGCTGACGGGTGTGGTACTGACAATGCTTGTACTGACTGTATTTGTACCTCATTTTGTGAGTTGCCGCCATTCTCTAGTGCCAAGTTATTGTTACTTAGGGGTAGGTTAATCTTGGAGTGCGTTAACAGTGTCTCTGTCGTAGAGGCTGTGGCTGTGTGAATAGTTCCGGATGTTTCATGGGCTATTACTGCTTTATCCCGCGGTGTCTCAGCGCTTATATAATTCTCTCCCCCCTCAAACACAGTCTCAGTCTCTATCTCGCTCACCAGTACATTCTCCGTATTATCTGCCGGAGCATTGACATCTGCATTATTTAAGTCAGCATTATCAGCGTTATCAGCATTATCAAGGCGATCATTAGATTGAGCAGCTGCTGCCACAGAGTTTACTTTCCCTTTTCGCTTCTCCTCAGCAGAAGTAAATATCGCTGGAATCGTTCTGTTTTGTGCCGTGTTTTTACTCTTACCGGCACCGTTCATCCTCTTCTCCGTGGCACCAGCAGTCTTACCGGACCTATTTCCCTCCTCCGGTCCGTTTTCCATACCGGTACCAAGTGCTTCCTGAGCTCGCTTTGCTCGAGCTCCCTTCAGAGGCATGCTCTGACCGCCAATCTCTCTGCTGTTCTCCGGAGTACCGGTGACAACGCTGCTCAAGCTCCGTAGACCGCCGGCAGCTGCACTGGTAACCGCCCACCATGCACAGCGGTATCTAATCGAAAAGACGCGGAACGCCACAAGAATACCCAGCATCGGGAAACGCTCCTCGCTCTGCTACACGTCAAGAATCAAAACTGTGAGCACTTCTGAATATTAATGTTCGACTTCTGTTCATCCGTTAATCCGAATGCATTCTCCGCCGCATACGGCACAAAAGCGCGTGAAGAAATGCTTTCTCTTAGAATCTCCCTGTGGGAAGGCTGAAGAGGTCAGCCTAAGCGTCCACTCGCGCGGGCGCCATCTTACAGCAGGTTTGACCCTATTAGATAATTTACAAGGATCATCTCTCAGAAGGCCCAAGTCTACTTCTAGTGTACTAATGCAGTGCTCAATATCTGCTCTGCAGTACACATACAGGTACATGCATCAATCTCGGCATTTGCGATTCCTTAATTGCAATTTTTAAGGAATCGCAATTAAGGAATCGCAAATGCCTATGCATCAAGAAATCGCTAAATAAATTGCGATTCCTTAGAATTCCTTATTTGCGATTAGCATTTTGCGAATCGCAATTAAGGAATCCCTTCCCATAGGAATGAATGGGAAGACAATCTCAATTTGCGATTCGCAATTAGCTAATCGCAAATTGAGATTGCGATTTCAAGGGTGCAGGGGTGTCCAAAGGACACCCTGTTGCACCCCTGAAATCAAACAATGCACATATGTTGTGTACACACATGCCCTAAGGGCATGTGTGTGCACAACATGAAAGTTAAAAATATGAACAAAATTGCATATTTCTAACTTTTCGCAAAATTATCATGAGGTCCAACCTCATGGTAATTTTTTCTCTCTAATTGCGAAATCGCAATTTTTTTAAATTTCATGCATTGCCTTTAAGGAATCGCAAAATTGCGATTCCTTGAAAGCAATTGCACTTTAAAAAATCGCTAAAATAGCGATTTCTTCACTTTTAGGTTGATGCATCCCAAATAGTGATTTGGGAATCGCAAACGGACGAATTTTGCGATTCGCACCGTTTGCGATTCCTAAATCGATTGATGCATGTGCCTGATAGTTCTTGGAGGATGATGTCCAGCTTATCAGGAGGGAGGTCCATTGTAGTGGGTGGACTACAATCCTCCATTGTGTGGGTCACTTGGGATGCTGCTGCAAAATGGTTTAACCAAGTTGAACACATATTGGAGTGATATTGTTTGTACTTGCAGTGAGTCAGCAGAGTATATGAAACAGTAGTGTGATGAACTGTTAAAATTGATACCTGAGCTGAAGTGCTTCCCTGTAAAAAATCCTTGCCACTTGCTAGATTGTATGCTGAAAGCATCTTTGCAATCTTCAGAGTTAATGAAGAATGCTGTTGACTTTTTAGTCCATTCTGGTGCACTGTTTCGTTATGCATGGGAACTAAAAAACAAATATTTCCCACTTTGGGCTTTGTGTGTCATCAAAGAAAGAGTCATCCGAACTGTGTAATTTAGCCTAGTCCTTGAGGCCTGTAAATGCTATATTATCCATGCGGCGACCATATATAACATTTTTGCTTGGTGATGATGCCAAAGGCAAGAACTGTGAGGATCTCTGGTCGCATAAGACAGTTATGTGAAAAAAGTACACTCCACTGCATGTTTAGATTTTTTATAATGATAATAAATATAGGTAGTCATGTATTATATGTGTTTGTAGTGGATCTGCCCCTGGCATTCAGTCAAGCCAAACACAAGGCCAGCAAGTATATCCCACATGCAGCAGATCACAAGTCCACCACTATTATCGTGATACATATAAAAGGGGGTCCCCGTAGGAAAGAAATGTGTATTGTGTGTTACATACACTGCAATTATTCAAAAATCAATAAAGCAGAAATTATGTAAGCGAATATCAGATTGGCATATATTATTTAATGACCAATGCTTTGTGGTTATCAAGTGCAATACAAAAATCATGTAGATTAGAGGCCCCAAAGGGGGGAGGAAGGAAGGGGAGGGGTAGTGCTCGAGGAAGTGTAGAAAGGTTATGACACAGTATAAAGAGGTAACAATACAAATTGACAACGGTTATCTAAAGATAATCAGAATACAAATGTCCCAAATCAGGACTACAAATTAAAGAACACATGTAAACCTTGCAATTCAACGGTCACATCTAATTATTAGAGAATTAAGGGGTGTGCCGGAAGGACAAATTAAAGAGAGAACAGTCGACGTTTCGACCCCTATCTATAGGCCAATTGGAGTCCTTTTTACGGGGTCTTCATCAGGATGTCAAATAGGGGAAGGAAGGTGGGGCCATTCATGGTTGGAGACCCAGAAGGGTTCAATACATGAACAGAGGAAACACGCTTGACGTCGTGGTCAATCTGATTGGGTGGACGATTAAAAATTTGCGGTGCGTAATTTCACCGTCATAAATGGGCAGACACTGTACAAAGTGTGGTTCCAAATTAGCAATCAAATCCGGATTGGGTGTTATATTTCAACTTGCAAAGATAATTATGCTCGCAAGTTCAAAGCGGCAGTCGTGTATACGGCGCCTGTCCGTGAAATCTGGAAAGCCATGTGCAGCGTGGGCACCCTCGAATCGGTTTAGACAAGGCGGTCCGGTTTTTAGTAAACTACGGCACCGGGGCTGCCAGCGACTTGAATCTCGAGCGCGAACTCCGCACCACTATTATCGGGCAAGTCGGAGAGGCATTTCTGGGCAGACGGAGAAGATCATTACCAAATCAATGGTGCTCCCAAGGAGCTGGTGGAGGCCCAAAACACAGCAGCCTGCAGGACCCAGGGTGGGAGAGATACTATGCGTGGCTACAGTCAAAGTCCAGGGAGAGTATAAGATGCTCCTGGTCGGGGACGTTAACTCAGAGGAGCACAAAGTTGTAGTGATGGGGAGGGGGGCTCCCAACATAGTAGATCTCATTCCCCAAGGCCCGTTTGTCCAGCCTCACCTGCATCCCCCAGGCCGCCGGCTGCAGGAGAATGTCCAATCAGCCCTGCATCGCAGTTAAGGGGGAAAGCGGTCAGCGGCTCCAGTCCTCTGACCCCACCGCTGCCAGTGCTCTCCACGAGCCCATCATCAGGAGAGCTAAATCTCCCCTGGCTCAGTTTGTCAGCTACTGCCAAAGTTCTCAATGTCTCCATCTACATGCTGCTCCGCTTCCCAATTTATATGGGCATCTGTGCTGGAGCACTAGGGAAGTGAACCCACCATCTCCTATGTTTAACCACGACCCCCATTGCCTACCTTTTTTAATGCTAGAATTGTCACTGGTGGAATCATACATTGCTTTCAAGCATTCCAATGGACTGTGGTCTTGTAAGAGCATTAAGTATCTCTTGCAGGTCCAGCTTTGGTCCTCAGAGGCTGGGGTTATACCAGATTTGTTGCATAACCAATAATACATTCATGATTCCTATTTAGATGACATTAGTGCACATATATCCAGTGGTGTGTCAAATTTGTTTATTGTATGATTAGTTAAAATCTTTTCCAATGTTATGATCAATGAAAAGCATTTAAAACACAACAAGACTAACAATAGCTAAAATATAGCAGCAACATTCATTTCAACCTTGTAGTGCTGGAAAGTGCTTGATTATTAGTAAAATACAGTCCATAATAGTTCCAAAGTGCCTAAAACGAATAAAGTGCTAGTGCCAGGAATAAAGTACAATTTAATTAATGAGTGGAATTCATATTACTTTGGAAGCCAATATAATATACTATATCTACATCTAATGACTAGCCTAACAGCAAATGTCATCATTATTCTGTGATCTTTGAATCGTCTCTGCTCTGGGATGAGTCTACGAATTGTCCATCTGGCCTAAGGAAGGCGTGGTATACCCACTGTATGTGTACAGCCTCTCAGGCCATATTTGCCTATTTTAAATGTATTTGTATAAGGATGATGTATTTACCAAATTTTAGCAGCTCTTTGGGCTCAATGATGGAGAACACCAAAGGGGTCATTAGGATGAAGGGCGGACTTAGTCTGCCTGCCATCCCATCGGGGAAAGGGACCGCCCGCCATAAGGGTGGGGGTCCTATGGGGGGTATTAGGATGTATTTTAGTAAACATAGAGAATCCAACTCAAAGGTAGGGTGAAGTGTTCAACAAATGGTGTTGAAGCACTTAGTGTTTTGTAAAATACCCCTCACACACCAAAAGGCCCCTTGGTGTCATGCTTCATCACCGGGGTCTTCGCACCCCTCTAACGGGATGCGGCGTGCTACGACCTACGACTACGTGGGAGCACTTATAGTTAATGACTATATGTGGTGCATGTGTTTTGGGTGTATTTACAAGTGAGTGGTGGGACGTGGTGAAGGTTAAAAAGTACCTGGCACGTGAGTATACTCGAAAACAATTTTATTCCTAACTCCGGCTGGTACTATTAAAAAAGTGCAGTGTGAAGTTAGATCTGTCGTGTTTATGGACAGGACCTCAGGTGTGCGTCGACATGTTTCGGAGGCAGAGCTCCTTCTTCAGGATGGGGGCACAACTTCCGCACCGGCCACTCTTCATCTGGCAGAGCCTCGTGCGACCTCCCACGACTCTTTGAGCTCTGCTGGTGGTAAGCATTGTCTGTCCACCTCGTCCCCGCACAGGACTTTATCCTGTGGTCTGCTGAATGCCCGCTCTCCCGTAAAGCACCATGCCGAGATTGCTCTCCTGATAGAAACCTCCCATTTGGACATATTATTTGTGACCGAAACTTGGGCTACGGTGGACTGTGGGATGGAACTGGGCTGGGCTTGCCCACCAGGCTATCTCATAAGACACACTCCCTGAGTTTCTGGTAGGGGAGGTGGAATAGGATACATCTTTAGAGAATCTATCTCCCTTTCGGAACTGGTGGTAAAAGAGGTGTTAGGATTTGAGCTCATGGGCTTTTCCATTGCGGCCCAGGGCGGTACCTTGGTAGCAGGTCTTGCTATAGACCTCCCTCTTCAACCACAACGGCCCTTCAAACGCTAGTCGACTTGATCTACGACCTTTCTAACTCCCATTCTAAATTTTTAGTATTGGGTGATTTTAACCTCTGGCCCTCCGGTCCCCATGATCTGGCCTTTAGAGAACTTTGCCAAGCGTGTAGCAATATTCATCTTGCACAGCTGGTTTTATCACCTACTCATGTTAAAGGACACATTTTGGACCTGGTATTTGCCGATAAGGATTTGGTTATAGTGGAAGAGGTTGTGGATCAGTGTTGGACCGATCATTCACTGATTACTCTGTCTTTTGTGATGCCTGCTCCATTGAAACCTAGCAATTCGGGTGGTATGAAGTTCAATCGACAATGGAATCGCCTTCTTAGGGAGCCGATTCGACCTACATTATTGCCTGAAACTTTCTCAGTGGAGGGTAATGTGGACAAGAGGTATGCAACCCTTTGCCAGCATATCCTGACAGCTTTGGATGAGTTGGCCCCTCTGCGAAGGGCGAGGGACAGGCCTAGAGGAGCTAACACCTGGTTCAACGAAGATCTTGAACAGCATAAGCTCTGCTGCAAACATGCGGAGCGTACCTGGAGGAGAGGGTACAAGGAGCAGGATAGGGCAGCGTATAAAGCGACCCTGCAGGAATATAAGGCCCAGCTAAGAAGTGCAAAATCTAAGTTCTTTGAAGACACCTTGGCGAAGGCCTCCAATAAATCACAGACCCTGTTTAGGTTGGTTAACAACTTATCCAACCCGTCTTGTACAGTGCCAGCTATTCCGGCTTCACAGGAATTATGTGACTCGCTGGCCCTCGCATTTGAGGAGAAAATCAGGACCATCTTGACTGGTCTTATAGCATCTGGACAGTCTGTGCCGTCTATGTCTTCCCCTCTGGATTCTTCCGACCACTTGGATAACATCAAGGAAGTTTCCCCTCGGTTGTCCTGTTTTCCTACTCCCTGGTTAGAGGAATTTCGCGTCTTGGCCAATGGCGTATCTTCAGGGTCACCACTTGATCCTATGCCCCATAAGATCTGGAAGGCATTTCAAGATGAGTTGTTTCCACCTCTTCATTCCATCTGCTGCCAATCACTGACCACAGCATCAGTCCCAGACAGCTGGAAGTTGGCAATTGTAACACCTTTGCTAAAAAAGGCTTCTCAGGACCCTCTCTGTGCGGCCAATTATCGACCTATCTCGCTTTTACCATTCGCGATAAAAATTCTTGAGAGGTGGGTCACGAGAGCCTTGTCTAACTTCCTAGAAACAAACTTCTGTCTGGATGCGGCCCAATTTGGCTTCAGACCGGCCCATGGCACCGAGACCGCATTGGTCACTGTGTTGGATGATCTACGGACGCGTGTCGACAGGGTCAAGTCAGCATTTTTGGTGCTGCTTGACATGTCGGCAGCGTTCGACACAGTAGACCATGAAGTTCTACTTGGCCGTCTTCGGAGCGTGGGACTGAGTGGTCTGGCTCTAAACTGGCTCACATCTTATCTTGACAACAGACAACAAGCTGTGGCATTACCACCATTTCGATCAGCCACACGACTGGTGAATCAAGGAGTCCCTCAAGGGTCGGCGATCAGCCCGATCCTTTTTAATTTATATCTCCGACCCCTGGTTGAACTGATAAAGTCATTCGGCATATCAGTAATCAATTATGCCGATGACACTCAGTTGATCTTTTCATTTGAAGGATCGGAGATAATTTCAAGGGACACTTTTCACCGTTGTATGTCGGCTACAGCAGCTTGGTTGCGAGCCAACTCACTCCAATTTAATGGATCAAAAACGGAGGTGCTCCATTGCTCTTTAGACCGTCTTCCACGTGCATTACCGGATGATTTTTGGCCAACCTCCATCCCGGGCTCGGTGGAAGCTGCAGAATTGGCTCGTAATTTAGGAGTTCTGTTTGAACCCAATTTACAGCTCGATGCTTCTGTAAACAGGACGACAGCGACATCTATGGGCCTGCTTCGCGCCCTACGTAAAATTCTGCCAATTTTTCCTCGAGGAGCCAGAGCTGAGGTAGTGCGTAGTTCTATCCTCAGTAGGTTAGACTACTGCAACGCACTACTTCTGGGAGCTCCCAAGACTTTGATCCTAAAGTTGCAAAGGATTCAGAATATGGCTCTAAACTGGCTCTGTCCTGACCACGGTCTGCTTCCTCATCCGCAGCTCTAGCCGACCTTCATTGGCTACCGGTCCAGCAGAGGATCGCTTTTAAAGCTCTTTGTCTTGTGTTTAGGGCTCTGCACGGACTAGGACCGATACCACTTCAAAACCTTTTTTCCTGGTATCAAGCCGCCAGACCTTTGAGATCCTCCTCTGCGTTCCTGGTGAGGATCCCCAGGATAAACAGAGTGAGGATGGGCGGCCATGCCTTCAGCTTTACGGCTGCCACATTATGGAATACTTTACCCCTGGCTTTGAGGAGTAGCCATGATCTGTCTTCGTTTAAGAGGGATCTTTAAACCCACCTGTTCCCTAGAGCAATGTAGCCTACTTCATCTGATGATTGGAAGGTCCTACCACTTCTGCCTCTAGAGGCCAAAAAGGTGGCAGTACAAGGCCTCATCCAGTCCCGCCTGGACTCTAACAATGCTCTATACGTAGGGGCCCCTGAGATGACTCTCCGGAAACTGCGCTACACGAGCTTTACTCCAGATCCCGCGAACCCAGTCAGCTAGATCTGGACTGAAACATCTGCACTGGTTGCCAGTGAGGCAAAGAGTGGCATTTAAGGCTCTGTGTATTGCGCACCGAGCCTTTTGGAACACGGGATCAGCAATTAACAACAACCTTGTCACCCCCTACCACCCAAACAGGAACCTTCGGTCTACGGAGGCTTTCCTGGCAGTTGTCCCTAGAGTGAAGAGAGCCAGGACCGGAGGTAGGTTGTTCTCGTTGAACACCACCAAGCTCTGGAATGCTCTCCCCCTCACACTTCGGTCCAACCCTGACCTGCTCTCATTCCGGAAAAAATTGAAAACACTACTGTTCACCAACCCCTCCTAGTCCCCTCCCTTTTCTCCGCCACATCTCTGCTTCATTTTTCAGCGCTTGGACGCCCGTGGGCAGCAACCGCGCTTAATAAATTTATTTTCATTTCATTTTCATTTCATTTCATTGGATATGGTCTCAGCGCCAGGGTACCCTTCTGGGTGACAGCCGCGCTTAACAAGCATTAAATACATACATACATACCTTACTCACGTTTCATTAAATATATATCAAAATGTATTAAAATTGATAATATAAAAAGTGAAAATAATATAAGACTATAATGTGCCTACAGCGGTCTGCTACAAGTTCAATGACCTGTAGGAAAAAGAACAGAGAATGGTTACCCATGTACCGGGTAGTTCAAGCAGGTGCAGTCATCTGGAACCTTACCATGTGCTTGAATAAGCCCTGTAAATAAAAAGACACTAACAAAACATGCAACAAAGATACATAAATTACTAGAAAATACTGGAAGTCTTGGTCATACTTATGAAACTTGCTTGCTTGCTTCATGAGCAATAGGAACGTCTGGGGTGTTGCTATTATGCAATCTGAAGTGAGAGGTAGTGCAGGTATCAGAATACATTCTCACTTACTTAGTTGGTTTTGGATATGGTTGTTTTTTGTTTCATACTCACGGGTTCGGGACACACTATCCACCGTCTTACCCCACACGCTGCTCCGGTGAAGTGAGGAGAGCTAACGGCGATCTTTATTTATACCCGGCTCTTAATTGTTAATGTGAGCGAGCGGAAATGAGAAAATGGCCAAACATGGGTATTCCGATGTGGACTGGTTAATTACATGCCCTTGTACGGTATGTCCGATCATGATCCATACATCCTGCGTCTCTGTGTGTTCAAAGGAGCCGTCGGTAGCTAAGCGCCTGTAGACACGCGTGTATCCATCATCGTGCATGCGCGAAGACTGCCGGTGGTCCTTCGCGCATGCATACTGGAAGCGAAGGTTTTCAGCCAGGGCGAGTAGGACACATGAGCATTTATTGTAGCGGGGATGCGCTACGATAAAGCACAACGAATTTAAAGTATCTGCGATTACTATGATCATTACGAACTACCACAAATCGGGCTATTCTGTAGGTTGTCCTAAGCTTAGCGATTTTAAAGTTTCTTGGAACTGTGATAACAGTGATCATTATGAACTGCCACAGATCGGGCTATTCTGTAGGTACAAATCAGGAAGATAGTGCTGGAATATATGCCTGTTCCCGAAGAGATAGTATTAATGTCTTTTATAATGAAAAAACAGGTTTTAGTGGGAAAGGTGTCCCCATGGAACCTCATCATTCAAACCTGTATTGTGTGTGCCAAGACGGAAAACACATCGTTGTTCCTTCTGAAAAAGGCCCGCCTCTGAAGGTAACTGTTCTATGACTGTCCACTTTAGGTCATTTGCACAATGTTGTACAGTGAGGTAATGCGTAGCAATTTTTGTTGTGCTTTTCCTGCAGCTCACGTTGCTTTTGTACTCGTTCATTTGTGTTTTTATACCCCTAGTCGTCATGCCCACATATTCCAGGCCACAGGGGCAGGTGATAAGGTAAACCACATTTTTGGAGTTGCAGTTTGTCATCCTCCTTTGCTGCCAGGTGGATCCGTTACGGAAAGTTAGTCTGGTGCTTTTTTGTGTGAGATGGCAGCTGCTACAGTTTCCGCATGGAAAATGGCCTTGTACTCCTATGGATGGTTGTGTGGCTACAGGTGACGGCGTTGGTCTTGTATGCACTAACATATCCCTGAGTTCCGTCCTCTGCGGTGAGCGAACATGGGTTTTTCCAAGTCCAGTTTGCCACATGTCAGTATGCCCCAATGCTTGTTGACGATCTTAGAGACTTCATTTGACATGGGGTTGTAAGTCGTTACGCAGATTGGTCGTTTGACTTCCGTGGATTTCTTCTGTCGATCTTCCAAAAGAGCCTCTCTGGTGTTGTTCTTTGCTCTTTTCATTGCTTTGTCAATGATTTTGATAGGGTATTGTCGTAATTTCAATTTCTCTCGTAGATCACAAGCCTGTGTTCTGAAATCCGACACATCAGTACAGTTGTGCCTTAGGCGTAAAAATTGTCCGTAAGGTAAATTTTCTCTTAGATGACGGGGGTGAAAACTATCAAACCGTAACAAACAGTTCCTTGATGTTGGTTTGAAATGGGTGGTTGTTTTCAACCTCCCTCTCTCTGCGTATATGTTTAGATCCAAAAAGACCAACGTGTGGTTAGAGACTGAGCTTGTGAATTTCAAGAAGGCATTCTGATTTTTGAGCCATACTACAAAGTCGTTCACAGATTGTTGGTCACCTTCCCATACAACCAGGATGTCATCTATGTACCTTTTCCAAGACTTAATGTTCTGTCTGTAAGGGTTCTGGGTATGGAGGATCTTACTAGTCTCAAGATGGTGTACATAAAGCCCAGCCAGACTTGGAGCAAATGTACTACCCATGCTGGTACCATGGCTTTGTTGGTAGATCGTTGTTTTGTATTGAAAAAAGTTTTTTTGCAGTGCCAAGGATATGCATTCTAAAACCAAGCCTCTCGGTGTTTGGTATTGCCATGGGGTGGTAAAGAGGACTTTCTCGATGATCAGGAGTGTCTCATCATGTGGTAAGCTAGTATAGAGGCTTTCCACGTCCAAACTGATTAGGAGTTGGGTCATGGGATCAAAGGTCATGTCCTGTAGGAGTTGTAAAACAGACTTGGTGTCTTTCAAATAAGTGTTTGTTGATTGTACCAGGGGGCGTAGAAATGCATCTGCGAACTTAGACAGAGGTTCCAGTATAGATCCGATGCCCGAAACTATCGGTCTCCCTGGTGGGTTCGTGACATTCTTATGAATTTTAGGGATACAGTAAAAATAGGGAATGCGGGTTGTTGGTTGTGCCAGAAATTCACCTTCCTTTTTACTGAGCCAATCATGTGCCAATCCCTCTTTAATCATGCCTTCAATTTTTATTTGAAGACTCTCGTGGGATCTTGTTGCAGGATCGTGCAGTTGCGTCTATCTGCTAGCAATCTCATGCACTCATTATCGTATGCCTCTGCAGTCTGTAAAACAATGGCACCGCCCTTGTCTGCAGGTTTTATTATGATGTCCTTATCAGCTAGGTCCCTCATGGCTTTTGTTGACTTCTGTCATAATAGCTTTTTCAAATGTTAATAGCTCGATTGGGAGCATAGAGTCCGGAGGGGTGAAGGTGGACTTAAGTCGGAGGCCTGTATCAGTGGGCGTTGCAGTTGATGGTTTATCAATGAAAAGGGCCTGTAATTTCAATTTTCTAATGAAGTCCTGCATCTCCATATTCAATTTGAAAATGTCTGGTTTGTGCGTTGGCACAAAACCCAGGCCTTTGTTCAGCACTGTTTTTTGTATCTCGGTTAAGGGTCTCGGAGTTAAATTCGCTACTAGGTCCTCTCTTGCTGCTGGTTGACGGATGGTTGGGTAGGGAGCCTGTCATACTCCTGGTCATTCGGGGGTTGCCCAGATCCTGGTCTTCCCAAGCAACATTGTTGCCCTTCCTGTTCCTTCCACGCGGTCCAGGGCGGGTGCCTAAAAAAGGCTGTGGGCCATAGAATCCGCCATCAAAATCTGGGTTCCATTGTGGGTAGCCATGTCCAGTGGTTGGAGGGCCTAACTGGAATGGGGTGAATGGTGCAGGCCCCATATATTGGGGGAATTGGGGAGGGTATCCTCTCCACCCTCTCTGTCTTGGAAATTGTTGCCTTTTCTGTCTCCATCCGCCTCTGTTGGGTCGATACCTTTGGTTGCCGCTTGAGTTAGAGCCTGATGAATCATTATCGGAGCCATCACTATCTATATCACTGTTCTGATTTTTAGATACGTAGTCGGGCTTGGTATAGGGGTATGCCCCCTCTGGTGTGAACTTGTCTTTATCCTTGCGCAGTTTATTAAACTCACTCTGTTTTAGCGTGTATTCGAACTCCGCCATTTGTTGGTTAAGTTCGTCTAATCTGGCTTTTAGATCAGCCGGGGATATATAGGTGCTCAATTGTACCTCAATTTTCTGGATCACAATTTTTAGTTCTTGAGTAATCCTGGCAGCAGTCTTCACTATAAGGACGAGCCAATCCCGAGTACAGTGCCAGGAGATGAGCAACCGCATGTCAGACTGAAATATGAATGGTTCGTTTTTAACGATCAAGCCTGGTGGTCCCATCTTATTCCGAAGGTACTCAGTCATGAATAGACCATGTAGTGCTGCTTTAATTTGGTTACGTCTAAGATTAACTATCTCATTCCAATCGTTGATATTTGGACCGGTCCCTGGGTTGCTGAGGCCTTCAAAGGGATTGATGGCAGTTAGAATGTTGTCAATTTCGTCTTCCCCACACGTGAGGCCATGTTCGTCCTCCATCCTGCTAAGACCGCTAACTTCCTGAAAAACTAGTGTGTATGTACCTATGTGTATGATGGAGAGTGAAACTCCCGCAGCTGTGCCCTGCCTAGAACATACAAACAACAGGAGGGGGAGGTAGAGCAAAATGGAGAAGGATTCTTGCTCCACAGAATACTTTAGTAAACATAGAGAATCCAACTCAGAGGTAGGGTGAAGTGTTCAACAAATGGTGTTGAAGCACTTAGTGTTTTGTAAAATACCCCTCACACACCAAAAGGCCCCTTGGTGTCATGCTTCATCATCGGGGTCGCCGCACCCCTCTAACGGGATGCGGCGTCCTACGACTCCGTGGGAGCACTTATAGTTAATGACTATATGTGGTTCATGTGTTTTGGGTGTAATTAAAAGTGAGTGGTGAGACGTGGTGAAGGTTAAAAAGTACCTGGCACGTGAGTATACTTGAAAACAATTTCACTTCTGCACACTGGAGGTCTCATCTGGGGTGACTCACCCCCGTCGGACTTACCGGACCCCTACTTAACGACTGCGCCTGATGCAACGCAAAGGACCTGAGCAGGGAGCCCCCACAACTCTGCACCTTGAAATTCAGCTTGGGCACCAGGGCACCTGCCCATCGACCTTGGGGGCACAGCAGGCCCGGATTGGCACTGACTGGCTCTCGGCCCTCCCGAACGGGCTGGAACACTAGAGGGCCCCCGGTGGCTCGAGCATAACAAATCTTCAGACCCCGGCGCGGACACACAGGCCTAACGTGCTCTGCCCTCGACAACACCTGCCACATGGCTACCGCGGGACGCAAAGGTTCCCGCAACATTGTGGACATGCTCCACAAAAACGCTCCAAAAGGAGAGAAGGCCCAAGTGAAGCCACCCCCAAAGACACCTGTCAGCCCCCAAGGCCAGTATGACGAGTCTGCCCCCCATCACAAAAGTGTTCCTAGCCTCCCTTTTTAATACCCTGAGGGACGACTTTCAAGCCCTGAAACAGGAACTGGCAGGGGAGCAATGAGACGGGAGCTCCGCCGGGATGTAGTGGCGGTGGGGGAGTGCGTGGCGGCGGTGGAAGAATCGGACCAGACCCGCAGCACGGAGGTATAACGGCTACAGCAGAAGATTATCCGTCTTCAGGAACAGCAGGTGGGCCTACAAGCACACTCTGAAGACCTGGAGAACCGCTCTCGGAGGAACAACATACGGGTCCGGGGAGTCCCGTTAAAATACGAGGGGAACAGCGTGGTCAACTACCTACAGGAGCTGTTCCGAGAGATCCTTGGGGAGTCCGGTGAGTTTGACATTCTTATTGACCGCGCACACAGAGTCGGACTGGCACGGCGAGCACCGGCCCCCCCTCCAGACATACTGGCCTTTCTCCCCGATTTTGCACTGAAGGAACGCATTTTGAGAGAGGCTCGATCGAAACATCCAATCTATTTTCGGGGGGACACTGTGGCCCTCTTCCAGGATCTCTCCGCCATTACCCTGCAGAAACGTAAGGCCTTCAGAGTTGCCACGAACTTTCTAAAGGACAACGGAGTGCCTCCAGGTGTGAGGATTAGCAGGTCTGTTTCCAACGGTCATCATGCCGCCTACAACCCTTAAGATCTTAACCTTGAAAGTGCGAGGTCTAAACAACCATGTAAAGCGACGTGCCATTTTGTCCCTACTAGAAAACTCCCAAGCAGACGTCTGTTTGCTACAAGAAACCCATCTGGTGGCTCGCGATTGTCATAGACTCTGCTCCCGAAAGTTCCCAACTCAACTCTTCTCTTCGGGCCCTAACAAGACAGCAGGGGTGGCGATCTGAGGGGCACGGACATTCAGAGGGGAGGTTCTACATAAATGTGCAGAACAAAAGGGGAGATTGTTAGTGTACCGCTTTGCCTTAGGTGGTCTAGTGTTTACAATCGGGTCCATCTACAGACCTAACGACGGCCAGGAATGCTTTCTGCACTCAGCCCTCACTGACGTCACTGACACGCCGGACAGACACATCATACTGGGGAGGACCTCAACATGGTGTTTGACACGGTACTAGATAGGTCAGCACAGCGTACTCCCCAAACTGGTGCGTTCTCCACCAACAGCACAGACCGATTAACAGAACTTGACCTCCACAACCTCTGGCGCCGCACACACCCACACGACAGAGAATACTCTTACTATTCTAACGCACACAAAACCTATGCCAGACTGGACCACCTCTTGGCTACTAGCCCAGTTTGCGCTCTATCCACCTCACCGGAGATAGGGGTGCTTTCACTCTCAGACCACGCGCCAGTCACCACCACACTCGCCTTACCACCTGCCTCAATTCCCCCCAGGGTCTGGCGACTGCGGGACACTCTTTTGCATAGAAAAGATGTTGTAAAACGCATTCAGGACGTTATTCACGACTATCAGTTATACAACGCTAACGATGAGACGACACGGGCGACACAATGGGCAGCCTTAAAGGCGGTGATTCGAGGAGAATTTATAGCCCTCTCCTCAGCAGAGAATAAAGACAGACAAAACAAACGGGACGAGCTTACACAGAAGGTGCGGGAGTTGGAGCGCATACTAACGAACAGGGGCTTCTAGAATATGGAAACAACTTAAACTGACCAGACACCTCCTGTCAGCACTAGATATGGATCGGGCGGAATACGCAGCCTTACGGCTGTGACATGCCTACTACACAGGAGGGGATAGATGTGGCCGGTTGTTGGCATGCCAAAAGAGGAGGGAGAAGGAGGTTTCTAAAGATCAGGTCGTCCTCCTAAGCATACATGTAAAAAGGGAAGCCCATATCTGGGTTCGGGGACCTGTCTTGTGTGAAGGCTACCTAACAAAAATATGTTGGTGTAGCTTTTAAGAAAGAAAAAATGTTCTTTCTTGTTTTCCCCTCACTCACCGGAGTTTCCTCACGGTGACATGCTTCATCATTGGGGTCATCCCAGTTCTCTACGAAAAGGGGCGTGCTACGACTTGCGAACTACGCAGGAGCACTGTTAAGGTGAAGGACTATGTGTGGTGTGAGAAGAGTGGAGTGGATGTGTGTGTGAGTGTTAAAAATACTGTGCTAGTGGGCCTCAATGTTTTATTCTGCTCCTAAACCGGTATGTTAAAAGTGGGGTTTATACTGTGTACCAACCAGCGATGTGGGTAGGTTCAGTATATGGTCAACATGTGTCACGCTACCCCTAGCGTTTCGTCAGGACCATACAGGGACCGCCCTGTACAATGCCACTCCTAAAAAAAATCGAAGAAAATCGAAGAAAATATTAGTGCAAAGAATATTTACAGTGAATGACGCTGTTCCAACTTGGTACACGCGCAGGTGTATTGTTCAATGGTGAACCTGTAAAAGATATGAACAAAAAAATTTTAACAACCACCTTGCCCCTATCTCAGCCGAGATCTGGGACTTTTAGTCCTTCAAGACGTACATTATCCATGCACGTTCAGACATGCACATGGTCTATATGGTGTGGTTTCGCCATATTGGTGCGTGCATGCTTTCAAAGTCCGTTGTCTGATCGTTAATTTACATTAGAAGTGAAAATAACGTGAAAAATCGTGACAGACATACAGAGTGACTATACATAGAACAGTGAACACACAGTTATGACACATAACCAAACGGAAAATCTTCCAGATATTTACATTTGTTGGTGCTTAATGGCACATCATGGTCTCTTAGGGGGGCGGTATCGCCTCGATGGAAACAATGCTAAAAAAGTTTGTAGAGTTATAAAAAACACAGAATTAGTTTTCTAACGTTTCTCATCTTGAATGGTGTGTGGAACTCGATCTACTGTTCCCAAGTCTTTTAGGCCCAGATGGATTAGAAACTTACTTCCTAGTCAGCAATGCCGCGTGGTATTACCTAGCTGCTTCCCCTTGGACCGCATCTTGCAAAATGGTCCGAGGGTTCGGTTTTTATAGGTATTGACTTCCGGGTTTGGAGACTAGACTGTGATCTTCCGGCGGCCATCTTTGGTGGATGTTAATATGCCTTGCGTGGGTCTTTCTACTATTCCCATTGTATTAGTTAGAGTAAGTAGGCCTCATTTTTCAAAGGTTATCGCAAAATGCATTGTCTTCCAGAGGACATAAAGGATTCATTGTTTTCGATTTAAGAACTTGTTAGAGACCAGTACTTGCGGGTTCAATGAGCGATAACACGTTTGTGTAGTGTTACCTGCTAAGAGCACCCCACGGTATGTCATCGTTCAACCCCCTTGCATCTGTCTGAAGTCTGAAAACCCAGCGTTGTTCACGCTCATGGAGGACTTTCTCAAGGTTTTTCTTGTTCTTGACACATTCCAGGACGACCCATCTCAGATCATTTGGGGTATGGTTTTTCTCGATAAAGTGGTTTGTCATGCGTGTTGTTGACTTCTTACAGCGTATATTGCTTCTGTGTTCCACAATTCGAGTGCTTACCTTCCTTGTGGTCATGCCCACATAGTGCAGATTGCACGTACATGTGATTAAGTAGACCACCCCACTCGTATTGCAGTTGGAGAAATCTCTGAGTTGCCATGTGGTATTGTTGTTGAAAGTAATTGTTTTTGTTACTGAGGTAAGGTGGCACACGCTACAATTGTTACACGGATAGTGTCCGTTTGATAATGGTTGCAGTCTGTTGGTGTTCTCAGCTGGTTTTGGTCGAGTGTGTACCAGGTAGTCTTTCAAGTTCCTTCCTCTTCGATGGCTAAACATCGGTTTTGGGATGTTTAGTTCCCCACTGTTCAGTATTGCCCAGTGTTTCTTTACAATCTTACTGACTTTGTCAGAGACCTTGTCAAAGGTTGTGATACAGATGGGTCTGTCATTATTTGGAGGTTGTTCGATTTTTGGTTCTAAAAGCGCTTCTCTGTTGTTATTGCTTGCTCTTTTGCAGGCTTTCTGCACCATTTTTTTAGGATAATTCCTTTGTTGTAATTTTTTGCTCAGTTCCTCAGCTTGTGCAAGGTAGTCTGATGTGTTGGAGCAGTTTCTTCTAAGTCGGAGGAATTGTCCGAAAGGGAGGTTTTGCTTCAAATGCCTCGGGTGGAAGCTGTTGTTAATGTTATGTTAATGTTAAAATATTTATATAGCGCAACGTACACCGGATTGGTTTCTTGGCGCTTCTGGGACGGGGCTCTGTGGAATGGAGGCTCAGGAGGAGGAGTAGGCTTGCTGGAATAGCCACGTTTTAAGCAACTTTCTGAAATGGAGATGCGAGGCAGTAGAACGGATTGGAAGAGGGAGGGAATTCCATATTTGAGGGGAAAGCGTAGAGAAGCGAGTGCCGCCATATTTTAGGCGCTTAAATCTGGGGGTGGTAAGTAGGTGTTGTCCAGCGGAGCGGAGGGTACGAGAGGGGGTGTATTTTTTGATCCGATTTGAGAGGAACCTAGGGCCTTTGTCAGAGAGGGCTCTGTGTGTGATACAGCAGATCTTAAAAATGCTTCGCTGTTCCACGGGGAGCCAATGCAATTTTTTTAACAAAGGCTTAGTATGGTGGCGGGCCGGGAGTTGGAAGATCAGTCTGGCCGCCTGATTCTGTATCAATTGCAGTCTATGTGTCTGGTAGGCTGGAATGCCAGCATACAGTGCGTTGGCATAATCCAGCCGAGAGACAATGAGTGCAAGAACGACCAGAGTGAGGGCTTCAGTGGTCAAGAATCTTTTTATTTTTTTTATTTTCCGTAGCATAAGAAAGCAGGCTGATACCACAGAACTGATCTGTGGAGTCATTGAAAGATCACTGCTGATTTTTACGCCTAGGCTTTTTGCGGAGGGAGCTGGGGTGGGCGGAGGGCCCAGAGCGGAAGGCCAGAAGCTGGAATTCCAGGGGTTAGAGGGCATAAGTGTCAAGACCAGCTCTGTCTTGTCAGGGTTCAGCTTCAATTGGTTGGTGTTCATCCAAGAGCTGATGTAAGTCATAGTCGACTGTAGATTGATTTCAGAGAGTCTTGTGGGTTGAATGTTAAATAAGAGTTGCAGGTCATCTGCGTAGTTATAGACCTGGACTCCCATTTCCCTCAGAGATGATATTAGCGGTTGCATGTATAGGTTGAATAAGAGGGGGGATAATGAGGAGCCCTGTGGGACTCCGCAGGAGAGCCGCCCTTTTTTTGAGCAAAAATTGCCCAGTCTGACAGATTGGAATCTGTTTGTCAAGAAAGATTGTATCCACCTCAGGGCCTGTCCTCCGACCCCAGCGCTGTAGACACGGTCGATCAGGATGTTATGATCGACCGTGTCAAACGCAGCTGAAAGATCAAGGAGGATCAGGGCCTGGGGGGAGTTAAGGTCCGCACCCTTGCGTAGCTCATCCATGACCGTTACAAGGACTGCCTCAGTCGAGTGGGCAGGCCTAAAGCCTGCTTGGTGAGGGTCGAGATGATGAGACTCCTCGATGAAAGAACTCAAACATTCCGTCACATGTGTTTCCAGTACTTTACTGAGATAGGGTAGGAGGGATATAGGACGATAGTTACTAAGCACTTGAGGATCCGCCCCAGGTTTCTTGAGGATGGGGAGGATCTCAGCACTTTTAAACGAGTCAGGGACTGTTCCACTGCCGAGGGAGGTGTTGAGCAGGGATATGGGGGGATCAGGGCACGCACTGAAGGCTTCGCGGAGTATGTGGGGGGGACCACTGTCGAGAGGGGAGCCAGATTTGACCTTGTTCGTCAGTTTGGAGAATGAATCTGAATTTATAGAGGGGAAGTGATCCAGTAAAAGGGGGTGAATTACGCCGGGTGAGGCAGAAGGATTGGGGGTGCTGGACAAGGGGATACTGGATTTTATAGTATCAATTTTTTCGAAGAAGTACTTATTTAGCCTGTCGCATAGATCTTGAGAGTGCACAGGTTGTGCTGACACTCTCTCCATCCCTGTCAGTTCGTCGACTATCGAAAAGAGCTCTCTGGTTTTGTTGGCCGAGTTTAAGATTTTACTTGTGATGAACTCGGTTTTACATTTTAATACAGCGGCTTTATAATCTTTGAAGAGAGACAGATAACTGGTTTTTAGTTCGGGGTCGTATTTCCTACGCCATTTTCGTTCAGCCTGTCTGAGGTTAAGTTTTTGAAGCTTCAGAGCGGGGGAGAACCATTTTTGGGCATCATGAGGCCTGCGTGCTTTTATGTGTTTTAGAGGGGCAACCTTGTTACTAGCTTGTTCAAGCCAGGTGGCTAGGTTTTCGGCCTGAGTAGTGAGAGAGGTGTCTTGGATTGGCGGGGCAGTGGTAATAAGGATAGTTTTGAAGGACTCGATGCTGGCTTGGCCCCAATTCCTCGCCTTCATGCTGCTTGGTCTAGTCGTGGGGGGTACAGCCAACCCAGCAAATGTGCATCTAATTAGACAGTGGTCTGACCAGGTGCAGGGGAGGACATCAAGTTGGGTGATGTCTAGGTTAAAAGACCAGACTTGGTCTAGGATATGACCCTTATCATGCGTGGGGGTGTGAATATGCTGAGTGCAATTAAGATTAGTCAAAAGGTCCGTAAAGTCTCGGGAGAGGGGGGTTTCATTTGTGTCGCCTGGCCAGTAGTTGAAATCACCCACGATCAGCACTCTGGTGTGATTGATGACCAGATGGCCAATTAGGTCGGCAAACTCCAATGGGTAAGATGGCATATGCAGTGGGGGGCGATATGCAACAACGCATGCCAGCGAGGAAAGGTGAGTTTCCATTTTGATGATGAGTGTTTCCGTCTGGGTAATTTGAATGGTTGAGAGTGCTGTGAACTGGTGTTTTTTGTGGATGATTGCTGCCACGCCGCCACCCTTTTTGTCTGAGTCTCTATCTGCATGGAGGATGTAGTAGGGGGCGGGAATGGCTGCTAGGATGTCTGGAGAGGAAGCATCATGCAGCCAGGTTTCGGACAGAAATAAAATGTCCGGCTCAGTCAGCTCTATCAGGGAGAGTATCTCTAGCTGGTGCTTGGCGAGGGAGCGGGTATTGAGATAATATATTGTTAAAGCGTCAGCTGTTATAGGTAAGGAGGCAATTCCTCGAGGTTGGTTTGTGATGAGTGGTGGTTACCAGGACTCCATCTCTTGCCCAGATATTTAAATCTAGGAAAACCAGATGACTTCTGCTCATGGTGTTTGTGAATTTCAAGAATGGGTCTTGTTCGTTTAGCCAGGCGCAGAATCTTATTGCTTCTTCCTCGTTGCGGTTCAATATCAACAAAATGTCGTCGATATAACGTTTCCATAGTCTGATGTGGTTGGTGTATGGGTTGTTGATAGTCAGGATTTTCTTTTTCTCCAACTGATGGACATATAGTCCTGCTATGCTCGGCGCAAAAGTGCTGCCCATGCTTGTCCCATGTTGTTGCCGGTATAGGGTTTCCTCAAATCGAAAGAAATTTTCTGTGAGGGCTAATCGGCAGCATTCAAGAACCACATGTCTCGGTGTGTGATAAGTCCACTCCTCTTCAAAAAGCACTTCCTCCACAATTTCCAGTGTTTCTTTGTGAGGTAGACTGGTATAAAGACTCTCCACATCTAGGCTTATTAGAACACTAGATATGGGGTCAAAAGTTATGTCTTTTAGAAGGCATAATACATCCTTTGTGTCTTTCAGATAAGTATCTGTTTTTTGAACAATGGGGCGGAGAAATGCATCAGCGTATCTCGATACTGGCTCCAAAATAGACCCTATCCCAGAGACTATTGGTCTCCCTGGTGGTTGTTCCATGCGTTTATGGATCTTTGGGATCGTGTAGAAGTAAGGTATGACTGGTTTTGAGTTTACTAAGAATTCTGATTCTTTTTTATCCATCCAGTCATTGACCAGGCTCTCCTCAATGAGGTGTGCAATGCAGACCCTTATTCTTTCTGTTGGGTCTTCTTTAATGATGATGTAATTCCTAGTGTCAGCAAGGAGACGTAGACATTCTTGTCTGTATTTTTCAGTATCTTGCAAAACAATTGCTCCTCCCTTGTCCGCCGGTTTTATGGTAATGGCGTTGTTATTTGATAGCTCGTGGATCGCTTCAAACTCCAAGTTGCTTGTGTTCTTGAAGACTTTTATGGTGTTTGGATCCAGGTCCTTCACATCCTTCATCACAGCTTTTTCAAAAGCTAGCAATTCGACTGGTAAGTTGTGGGGGGGTGGGACAAAAGCAGATTTCTTCTTAAGGCCCGTATCCGTCTCTGTGGTTGTTTTTGGGTCTTTGTCTTTGAAAAAGACCTGGAGTTTTAACTTTCTCAGAAACTCCTTTAGTTCTACACACAGTTTGAATTTGTCCGTTGTTGGGGTAGGCACGAAAGCTAGTCCTTTATTCATAACGCGTGTCTGGACTTCTGTTAGAGTTAGGGAGGATAAATTGACAACTAGATCTGGGGGTTGCTTGTTGATGGTTCCGGTGGTCCCTTGCTCCGTGTGTGACATCCCGTCACTTCCACTGGTTGGGCCCATTGTACCTGTTGGCCGGTTTTGTTTTTCGCTCTTTGAGTCGTTTGGCCTCTCCCTAAAAAAGGACGTGGTTGATTGCTTTGGTTGGTATTCCAATTTTGGAAAGGTTGTTGGGGGTACATCGGAGGGAACTGTTGTGGTCCGTAGAAAAATGGTGGTGGTGGGGGGCCATACGGAGGCTGGTAGGAGGCCACATTGGTGGTTGGTTTCCTCGGTATCTTCCTGAGTTGCCTCTACCTCTCCTTTGTTTCCTATTTGGTGGGTAATTATAACATTTTGGAGAGTTTGAATTTTCAGACCCGCTGTCAGATCCATCACTGTCTGTATTGTAGCCAGGATTTCTATTGCTTGGTTTGTAGTCTTCACGTATGTATGGATAGATTATTTCGTGTGAAAAGTTTTTCTTGTCTTTATCCAGTTTAGTGTATTTAGTATCCTTTAGACCAATCTCGAATTCTGTCATGGTTTTGTTCAGCTCATCTAGTCTTTTTTTAAGTTCATGGAACAACCACCAGGGAGACCAATAGTCTCTGGGATAGGGTCTATTTTGGAGCCAGTATCGAGATACGCTGATGCATTTCTCTGCCCCATTGTTCAAAAAACAGATACTTATCTGAAAGACACAAAGGATGTATTATGCCTTCTAAAAGACATAACTTTTGACCCCATATCTAGTGTTCTAATAAGCCTAGATGTGGAGAGTCTTTATACCAGTCTACCTCACAAAGAAACACTGGAAATTGTGGAGGAAGTGCTTTTTGAAGAGGAGTGGACTTATCACACACCGAGACATGTGGTTATTGAATGCTGCTGATTAGCCCTCACAGAAAATTTCTTTCGATTTGAGGAAACCCTATACCGGCAACAACATGGGACAAGCATGGGCAGCACTTTTGTGCAGAGCATAGCAGGACTATATGTCCATCAGTTGGAGAAAAAGAAAATCCTGTCTATCAACAACCCATACACCAACCACATCAGACTATGGAAACGTTATATCGACGACATTTTGTTGATATGGAACCGCAACGAGGAAGAAGCAATAAGATTCTGCGCCTGGCTAAACGAACAAGACCCATTCTTGAAATTCACAAACACCATGAGCAGAAGTCATCTGGTTTTCCTAGATTTAAATATCTGGGCAAGAGACGGAGTCCTGGTAACCACCACTCATCACAAACCAACCTCGAGGAATTGCCTCCTTACCTATAACAGCTTCCACCCGAGGCATTTGAAGCAAAACCTCCCTTTCGGACAATTCCTCCGACTTAGAAGAAACTGCTCCAACACATCAGACTACCTTGCACAAGCTGAGGAACTGAGCAAAAAATTACAACAAAGGAATTATCCTAAAAAAATGGTGCAGAAAGCCTGCAAAAGAGCAAGCAATAACAACAGAGAAGCGCTTTTAGAACCAAAAATCGAACAACCTCCAAATAATGACAGACCCATCTGTATCACAACCTTTGACAAGGTCTCTGACAAAGTCAGTAAGATTGTAAAGAAACACTGGGCAATACTGAACAGTGGGGAACTAAACATCCCAAACCCGATGTTTAGCCATCGAAGAGGAAGGAACTTGAAAGACTACCTGGTACACACTCGACCAAAACCAGCTGAGAACACCAACAGACTGCAACCATTACCAAACGGACACTATCCGTGTAACAATTGTAGCGTGTGCCACCTTACCTCAGTAACAAAAACAATTACTTTCAACAACAATACCACATGGCAACTCAGAGATTTCTCCAACTGCAATACGAGTGGGGTGGTCTACTTAATCACATGTACGTGCAATCTGCACTATGTGGGCATGACCACAAGGAAGGTAAGCACTCGAATTGTGGAACACAGAAGCAATATGCGCTGTAAGAAGTCAACAACACGCATGACAAACCACTTTATCGAGAAAAACCATACCCCAAATGATCTGAGATGGGTCGTCCTGGAATGTGTCAAGAACAAGAAAAACCTTGAGAAAGTCCTCCATGAGCGTGAACAACGCTGGGTTTTCAGACTTCAGACAGATGCAAGGGGGTTGAACGATGACATACCGTGGGGTGCCCTTAGCAGGTGACACTACACAAACGTGTTATCGCTCATTGAACCCGCAAGTACTGGTCTCTAACAAGTTCTTAAATCGAAAACAATGAATCCTTTATGTCCTCTGGAAGACAATGCATTTTGCGATAACCTTTGAAAAATGAGGCCTACTTACTCTAACTAATACAATGGGAATAGTAGAAAGACCCACGCAAGGCATATTAACATCCACCAAAGATGGCCGCCGGAAGATCACAGTCTAGTCTCTAAACCCGGAAGTCAATACCTATAAAAACCGAACCCTCGGACCATTTTGCAAGATGCGGTCCAAGGGGAAGCAGCTAGGTAATACCACACGGCATTGCTGACTAGGAAGTAAGTTTCTAATCCATCTGGGCCTAAAAGACTTGGGAACAGTAGATCGAGTTCCACACACCATTCAAGATGAGAAACGTTAGCAAACTAATTCTGTGTTTTTTATAACTCTACAAACTTTTTTAGCATTGTTTCTATCGAGGCGATACCGCCCCCCTAAGAGACCATGATGTGCCATTAAGCACCAACAAATGTAAATATCTGGAAGATTTTCCGTTTGGTTATGTGTCATAACTGTGTGTTCACTGTTCTATGTATAGTCACTCTGTATGTCTGTCACGATTTTTGACGTTATTTTCACTTCTAGTGTAAATTAACGATCAGACAACGGACTTTGGAAGCATGCACGCACCAATATGGCGAAACCACACAATATAGACCTTGTGCATGTCTGAACGTGCATGGATAATGTACTTCTTGAAGGACTAAAAGTCCCCGATCTCGGCTGAGATAGGGGCAAGGTGGTTGTTAAAAAATTTTTGTTCATATCTTTTACCGGTTCACCATTGAACAATACACCTGCGCGTGTACCAAGTTGGAACAGCGTCATTCACTGTAAATATCCTTTGCACTAATATTTTCTTCAAATCCTAAATCTAGTTTTTTTTTTTAGGAGTGGCATTGTACAGGGCTGGTCCCTGTATGGTCCTGACGAAACGCTAGGGGTAGCGTGAAACATGTTGACCATATACTGAACCTACCCACATCCCTGGTTGGTACACAGTATAAACCCCACTTTTAACATACTGGTCTAGGAGCAGAATAAAACATTGAGGCCCACTAGCACGGTATTTTTAACACTCACACACACATCCACTCCACTCTTCTCACACCACACATAGTCCTTCACCTTAACAGTGCTCCTACGTAGTTCGCAAGTCGTAGCACGCCCCTTTTCGTAGAGAACTGGGATGACCCCGATGATGAAGCATGTCACCGTGAGGAAACTCCGGTGAGTGAGGGGAAAACAAGAAAGAACATTTTTTCTTTCTTCAAAGCTACACCAACATATTTTTGTTAGGTAGCCTTCATACAAGACAGGTCCCCGAACCCAGATATGGGCTTCCCTTTTTACATGTATCCTTAGGAGGACGACCTGATCTTTAGAAACCTCCTTCTCCCTCCTCTTTTGGTATGATTCAAGCAGCCTCCAGACTGCGGGAATAAAACTAAACTCAGGACAGGTCTTTGATACCTACTCCATTAGAACAGTGACACGCACTTAAAAACACATACCTGAGAATCTATCCCAGATCCAGAAAATGGCAGAGATCACCGGCCTCTCTTTTTCGGAGGAAGAGATCGAGAGAGTAATGGCCTCCATTCTACCACACACTGGGGCTCCAAACAAAAACAATGGGGATTCCAGCCAAGATTGGGACGAACTGACGGAACTAAAGAGATTACATATAAAGACCTTAATACACGGCGTAATGATGGCAGAATACCTTAAAATCAGCGCTGCACCAAGAGGCTTAATAGTCAGAAATGAACCCTTCATTTTTCAAAATGATAAACAATTAAAAAAAGACTGGTCATTGATATCATGGCACTGCACCAGGGACTGGCTAGTCCTGATCATCAAGACAGCAGCTCGCCTGTCCGAAACACTGAAGGAAGAAATACAGACGCTAGACGTCCATCTAAAATCCTACGTAGCACCCGCTGAACTTAAAAAAAGACTAGATGAGCTGAACAAAACCATGACAGAATTCGAGATTGGTCTAAAGGATACTAAATACACTAAACTGGATAAAGACAAGAAAAACTTTTCACACGAAATAATCTATCCATACATACATGAAGACTACAAACCAAGCAATAGAAATCCTGGCTACAATACAGACAGTGATGGATCTGACAGCGGGTCTGAAAATTCAAACTCTCCAAAATTTTATAATTACCCACCAAATAGGAAACAAAGGAGAGGTAGAGGCAACTCAGGAAGATACTGAGGAAACCAACCACCAATGTGGCCCTCCTACCAGCCTCCGTATGGCCCCCCACCACCACCATTTTTCTACGGACCACAACAGTTCCCTCCGATGTACCCCCAACAACCTTTCCAAAATTGGAATACCAACCAAAGCAATCAACCACGTCCTTTTTTAGGGAGAGGCCAAACGACTCAAAGAGCGAAAAACAAAACCGGCCAACAGGTACAATGGGCCCAACCAGTGGAAGTGACGGGACGTCACACACGGAGCAAGGGACCACCGGAACCATCAACAAGCAACCCCCAGATCTAGTTGTCAATTTATCCTCCCTAACTCTAACAGAAGTCCAGACACGGGTTCTGAATAAAGGACTAGGTTTCGTGCCTACTCCAACAACGAACAAATTCAAACTGTGTGTAGAACTAAAGGAGTTTCTGAGAAAGTTAAAACTCCAGGTCTTTTTCAAAGACAAAGACCCAAAAACAACCACAGAGACGGATACGGGCCTTAAGAAGAAATCTGCTTTTGTCCCGACCCCCCACAACTTACCAGTCGAATTGCTAGCTTTTGAAAAAGCTGTGATGAAGGATGTGAAGGACCTGGATCCGAACACCATAAAAGTCTTCAAGAACACAAGCAACTTGGAGTTTGAAGCGATCCACGAGCTATCAAATAACAACGTCATTACCATAAAACCGGCGGACAAGGGAGGAGCAATTGTTTTGCAAGATACTGAAAAATACAGACAAGAATGTCTACGTCTCCTTGCTGACACTAGGAATTACATCATCATTAAGGAAGACCCAACGGAAAGAATAAGGGTCTGCATTGCACACCTCATTGAGGAGAGCCTGGTCAATGACTGGATGGATAAAAAAGAAACAGAATTCTTAGTAAACTCAAAACCAGTCATCCCTTACTTCTACACGATCCCAAAGATCTATAAACGCATGGAACAACCACCAGGGAGACCAATAGTCTCTGGGATAGGGTCTATTTTGGAGCCAGTATCGAGATACGCCGATGCATTTCTCCGCCCCATTGTTCAAAAAACAGATACTTATCTGAAAGACACAAAGGATGTATTATGCCTTCTAAAAGACATAACTTTTGACCCCATATCTAGTGTTCTAATAAGCCTAGATGTGGAGAGTCTTTATACCAGTCTACCTCACAAAGAAACACTGAAAATTGTGGAGGAAGTGCTTTTTGAAGAGGAGTGGACTTATCACACACTGAGACATGTGGTTCTTGAATGCTGCCGATTAGCCCTCACAGAAAATTTCTTTCGATTTGAGGAAAACCTATACCGGCAACAACATGGGACAAGCATGGGCAGCACTTTTGCGCCGAGCATAGCAGGACTATATGTCCATCAGTTGGAGAAAAAGAAAATCCTGACTATCAACAACCCATACACCAACCACATCAGACTATGGAAACGTTATATCGACGACATTTTGTTGATATGGAACCGCAACGAGGAAGAAGCAATAAGATTCTGCGCCTGGCTAAACGAACAAGACCCATTCTTGAAATTCACAAACACCATGAGCAGAAGTCATCTGGTTTTCCTAGATTTAAATATCTGGGCAAGAGATGGAGTCCTGGTAACCACCACTCATCACAAACCAACCTCGAGGAATTGCCTCCTTAACTATAACAGCTTCCACCCGAGGCATTTGAAGCAAAACCTCCCTTTCGGACAATTCCTCCGACTTAGAAGAAACTGCTCCAACACATCAGACTACCTTGCACAAACTGAGGAACTGAGCAAACAATTACAACAAAGGAATTATCCTAAAAAAATGGTGCAGAAAGCCTGCAAAAGAGCAAGCAATAACAACAGAGAAGCGCTTTTAGAACCAAAAATCGAACAACCTCCAAATAATGACAGACCCATCTGTATCACAACCTTTCACAAGGTCTCTGACAAAGTCAGTAAGATTGTAAAGAAACACTGGGCAATACTGAACAGTGGGGAACTAAACATCCCAAAACCGATGTTTAGCCATCGAAGAGGAAGGAACTTGAAAGACTACCTGGTACACACTCGACCAAAACCAGCTGAGAACACCAACAGACTGCAACCATTACCAAACGGACACTATCCGTGTAACAATTGTAGTGTGTGCCACCTTACCTCAGTAACAAAAACAATTACTTTCAACAACAATACCACATGGCAACTCAGAGATTTCTCCAACTGCAATACGAGTTGGGTGGTCTACTTAATCACATGTACGTGCAATCTGCACTATGTGGGCATGACCACAAGAAAGGTAAGCACTCGAATTGTGGAACACAGAAGCAATATACGCTGTAAGAAGTCAACAACACTCATGACAAACCACTTTATCGAGAAAAACCATACCCCAAATGATCTGAGATGGGTCGTCCTGGAATGTGTCAAGAACAAGGAAAACCTTGAGAAAGTCCTCCATGAGCGTGAACAACGCTGGGTTTTCAGACTTCAGACAGATGCAAGGGGGTTGAACGATGACATACCGTGGGGTGCCCTTAGCAGGTGACACTACACAAACGTGTTATCGCTCATTGAACCCGCAAGTACTGGTTTCTAACAAGTTCTTAAATCGAAAACAATGAATCCTTTATGTCCTCTGGAAGACAATGCATTTTGCGATAACCTTTGAAAAATGAGGCCTACTTACTCTAACTAATACAATGGGAATAGTAGAAAGGCCCACGCAAGGCATATTAACATCCACCAAAGATGGCCGCCGGAAGATCACAGTCTAGTCTCCAAACCCGGGAGTCAATACCTATAAAAACCGAACCCTCGGACCATTTTGCAAGATGCGGTCCAAGGGGAAGCAGCTAGGTAATACCACGCGGCATTGCTGACTAGGAAGTAAGTTTCTAATCCATCTGGGCCTAAAAGACTTGGGAACAGTAGATCGAATTCCACACACCATTCAAGATGAGAAACGTTAGAAAACTAATTCTGTGTTTTTTATAACTCTACAAACTTTTTTAGCATTGTTTCCATCGAGGCGATACCGCCCCCCTAAGAGACCATGATGTGCCATTAAGCACCAACAAATGTAAATATCTGGAAGATTTTCCGTTTGGTTATGTGTCATAACTGTGTGTTCACTGTTCTATGTATAGTCACTCTGTATGTCTGTCACGATTTTTCACGTTATTTTCACTTCTAGTGTAAATTAACGATCAGACAACGGACTTTGAAAGCATGCGCGCACCAATATGGCAAAACCACACCATATAGACCATGTGCATGTCTGAACGTGCATGGATAATGTACGTCTTGAAGGACTAAAAGTCCCCGATCTCGGCTGAGATAGGGGCAAGGTGGTTGTTAAAATTTTTTTGTTCATATCTTTTACAGGTTCACCATTGAACAATACACCTGCGCGTGTACCAAGTTGGAACAGCGTCATTCACTGTAAATATTCTTTGCACTAATATTTTCTTCGAATCCTAAATCTAGGTTTTTTTTAGGAGTGGCATTGTACAGGGCTGGTCCCTGTATGGTCCTGACGAAACGCTAGGGGTAGCGTGAAACATGTTGACCATATACTGAACCTACCCACATCGCTGGTTGGTACACAGTATAAACCCCACTTTTAACATACCGGTCTAGGAGCAGAATAAAACATTGAGGCCCACTAGCACGGTATTTTTAACACTCACACACACATCCACTCCACTCTTCTCACACCACACATAGTCCTTCACCTTAACAGTGCTCCTACGTAGTTCGCAAGTTGTATCACGTCCCTTTTCGTAGAGAACTGGGATGACCCCGATGATGAAGCATGTCACCGTGAGGAAACTCTGGTGAGTGAGGGGAAAACAAGAAAGAACATTTTTTCTTTCTTAACAGCTACACCAACATATTTTTGTTAGGTAGCCTTCACACAAGACAGGTCCCCGAACCCAGATATGGGCCGGTTGTTGGCAAACAGGCTCAGAATCATGCGCCAACAACAGGTAGTGAAAGAACTCTCCTTCCCAGATGGGGCTACGGTCACGGAAGATGCAGAGATCGCAGAAACATTTCGAAAATTCTATGCGACTCTTTATACTAGTAATCCTCTAGACATCCAGGCAGCGACTGCATATCTGGACTCAGTCACACTACCCTCCCTAGCGCCCTCCCAGGCGTAACACCTTGACAGGGATATCCGCATTGAGGAGGTGATCTCTGCCATATCCAAACTCAAACCGGGAAAGGCCCCGGGGCCGGATGGCTTCACGGCCCATTTTTACAAGTCATTCTGCACAACACTAGCCCCGATTCTCACCCATCTTTTTAATACTTTCTCGGAACCTGGTGCCATTCCCCATGACCTTCTGCGTGCATCCCTCTCAGTCATCCCAAAACCTGGGAAAGACAGAACCAAGTGTGGATTATATAGGCCCATCTCGCTACTAAACGTAGACCTCAAATTATACACGAGCATCCTAGCGGCACGATTGGGCCCCCACCTACCAGGACTTATAGACCCGGATCAGGCGGGATTCAATTCGGACCACCAAACAGTAGATCATACCAAGAGGGTTACACACCTAGTAGAAAAGACCTCCCGAATTCCCGGGGAGTATATGATGCTAGCGGTGGACGCCGAGAAGGCGTTCGACCGAGTCCACTGGCCATACCTAGACATGGTCCTGAAGAAAATTGGCATTGGAGAGAAATTCTACACTCTTATTTTTAACTGTTATAAATCCCCTACAGCAGTGGTCCAAGTAAACAGCTATAGCTCACAGAGCTTTGACATCGAGAGAGGCACGAGGCAGGGATGCCCACTGTCACCTCTGCTCTTTGCTTTATATATGGAGCCATTTGCTCAGAGGATATGCCAAAACGAAACAGCGACAGGGATACAGTTTGGCGGCTATACACACACCATTAGCCTCTATGCAGACGACGTCTTACTTACACTTCGCAGCCCACAGACAGCCCTGCCAGCATGCATGGCGAAAATAGATGCTTTTGCGGCGGTAGCCGGATTTAAAATGAATACTGACAAATCAATGGCCCTCGACCTATCTCTGAGACCCCCTACCACGAAATACCTGCAGACTCTCTTTCCCATCCAATGGGTGACGGACGCGGTGCCTTATCTAGGGATCCAGCTGACCCCCACACTCCCCACAGTGACAGCAGTCAACTATAATACGCTTCAAAAGAAAATTCGCGAAGAACTGGGCCGTTGGAGAAGCCTCCCCCTCTCTTGGTTGGGCAGGATAGCAGCGGTCAAATGACCATTTTACCCCAAATCCTGTACCTCTTCCGAGCACTACCGTTCCAGCCGCCCGCAGGATGGATTCGGCAAACACAGACTGACCTCGCCTGCTTCATCTGGCAGGGTCGGAAGCCGAGAATGAAAAGGGCACTGACCACTTTGGCTCCTGAAGCAGGGGGATTGGGAATACCAGATCTGCACAAATACATCCAGGCAGCGCAGCTACGCTATCTGGTGGAATGGAGCAAGTAGGAGTCCAAAAAACACTGGCTATTCCAGGACCAAGCCGTGACAGGGCGCCCACTTCAGAAAATACACTTCCTCAGCAAAGCCACCCGACCGTTTAACCTTTACGCTTCATTCATCACAAGGGTTCAACTACAAGTGTGGGATGCCACTAACACTACACATGAACTCACCACCTTTCCCTCGCCGCTCACGCCCCTGGTCGATAACCCGGACTTCACTCCGGGCATGGCCAAGGGTGCTTACGCCCATTGGCGATCGGCAGGATGTCGTTGCCTTTGTCACATCTATAGCCCGGAGGGTGTGCTCTCCTTCCCACTCTTTAGACAGGAATACAATCTCCCCGAGATGGAGCGGATGCGCTACCTCCAGGTCTGCCACTGGGCACTCCAACCACAGGTGAGGGAGATGGCAGACAGGCGCCTTCAGCCATATGAGAGATGGCTTCTATCCCGCACCACAGATACCAAATTAATATCTGATCTTTACAAATTCCTTCAACCGCAATCAGCTCGCCTTTATAACCCCGGCAGGGAACGTTGGGAGCGTGAGCTGTGCAGGACCCTGAGCCCCAAAGAATGGGACCAGATTTCATACAGGGCACGCCATTCAGCATACCACACCGGACTTACAGAGACACTAACTAAGATCACCACATACTGGTACTACTCCCCGGAGCGAATAAGTGAGATGGACCATAGCAAGGATAAAAACTGCTGGAGGAGCTGTGGACACATAGGCACACTACTGCATATCCTGTGGGACTGTCCCCTGGTACAGCCGTACTGGACACAAGTGATAGACGACATTGACACACACTTTCACACTGAACTACCACGCTTTCCTGCCTACATTATACTTGGACTACCTAACCCCCTGACATACCCCCTGCGCTCACGTAGGGGACGCCAGATGGCTATCGCACTAGGCTCCGCTATACAAAATATCCTAATACACTGGCGCACCACCACAGTCCCCTCCACTACAGGTTGGCTTCATCGAGCCGTGGAATATTAGCAAGTGTCTGATGGATTTCATTGTTAATTTGATTCCAGTTATCCAATAGATAACAAGTAGATATTTACCTGGTTGATTCTTGAAATCAAAGACTCTTGTTAATTTCCAAGATATTAATTTCTGCACACAGACCGGGCCCCATTTCACTCTCCTGATCAACTGCTGCCATTCATCTCAGAGTAGCTCACCCGCTGCCTTCAGGTCTTTTTGCTTGCTGATACTAGCTTTCATTGTGGTGCAGAGAGGTAGGTGGTCCCTCTATTTGCAAGTGGGAATTTCAAAGATCTCTAAGACCTTTAAAAGTTTTCAGTGATGAGCACATAGCCCAGGATAGTTATTTCCTTAAAACTATTTTGAATTTTTGGAATCTAGGGTTTATCTTCTAATGTATGCTGGATAGATTTAAGATGATCCTTTTTAAGAAGGGACCATAGTGGGAGTGAACCATGGCCTGCCCTAGTGAGGTCCGTCGATATTACCGCCCAGATTGCGCAAGTTAAAGTTGCTACATAGTAAGACTTCATTGTTAGAGTATTCACAGTACAGAGATTCTAGAAACGTGCACATTTGAGACAGTCTTGCAGCTCATCATAGGCCAAAACAGTTAAAGTAGACATTAGCTAGCAGTATTTTTGTAGACTGGTCATTTATATTAAGACCTTCCAGGGTGACTAGTTGAATCATTTCATCGCTTGTATAAACCTTCCTTAAATTTATTACTAGGCTTGTGTATATGGAAAGGCTGTCTGATGGTCTCCCAAAGATGTTTTTTTTGTTGCAGCTTGGTGGATTCATAGAATCCGGGGATTGGTATGGGGTTCGTTGACCAAGTCTCCTGGCGGCAAAGTAGGTCTGTATTAATTATAAACATGTTTGCTGATGGAGATTTAAGCAATTTTAGTCAAACAGGCTGCATTCAATAATTTCTTTTTATATTACGCATTCTCTTAGGGCTTTTCTTGAGTGGTTGGCCTCTTACGCATGGAATAATTTCAGGGATTACTCAAGAGGGTGGATGGCATCGAACCCAAGTCTCTTTCTTACTTTTTCCCCTCAGGTTCCAAGGCTATTCTCTTGATTGGATCCAGTCTATTGGTGAAGGATTTTGAGATAAGCAACTTGTTATAGGGCAGGTTTAATTGAGAGTGCCCCTCTCAGGATGCTATTATGGTGATTTTGTAGTTTTGTAGGCTTTCCTTGATCCTTCAGTAGATGTGGTGACTTGGATGCCTCTAATTTCATAATCTTAATACCCCCAGCCCTGTAAGGCTGAGTTTAGGAACAGGATCGCCAACAACAGAATAGAAGGAGGTTCCCCGGTGGGATAATTCGGGTATTGGCAGGAAAAGGAGGGGAAGTAAACAGCTGAATAGAACAGAGGTACCCTGCCAAGGTAGATTTCTAGGTCCCAGGGGGGGGGGGATCCTAAAGATGATGGGGTGGTGACAGCGAGCTACATATCAGTGACAATGGTACATCACACAACTTCAGTACATCTTTTTATGAAAATAGAATTTGTTTATTAATAAAGCAGTGGCTCAGACATGAGTCCATGTACAAACCGCAGGGCAAATGTGAAAAAGTAGATAAAACATTAAATATAAAACAAGTCAAAGTTGATCTTCACAGAGAACAATCCATAATTCATGTCCCACACACTTCCACAATCATTCATTCAACAGACACTCACTTTCACGCTACCTCACTATAATCATGCACTCATACACATTAGATCATCGGGGTACATATGGGCCTGCAGGGAACACGTTTATAAGCTGCTAGGACTAGAATAACATGGAGGCAGAACAATGTGGGCAGGATATTTTTACAGCAACTACACTAGAGGCCATCCATGTAGATCACGCCAACGCGCGTTTCGATGCGAAGCCTACTTAGGCTGCACCTTCATCAGGGCGACGTGGACCAGGGGGTGGGAACATGTACACTCTATACACATTGGGGAAGTCTAAGGTATGATGGGATTCAAGAGCATCACAGAAGGCTCTCTGCGTTGATGAATGAAGGATTCTCAAAGGACGGGGGTCTAGCTAGGAGAATCCCAATAAGAGGTTTTTTCCAGAGATAGATGGGTTTGTAGCAGAGGAGGTCCCAGGGGTTCCTTGTAGGGCATATAGTATCCTGGCAATATTATTCTTCTTTTACATAGGATGTTGACTGGATCACGTAGATCGTAAAGAGGAGGGGGAGGGGAGAACCATATGCGGTGGTGGAGGGGTTTAGACACCCAAGGGCGACGATGCAAGCGGAAACTTAAGTCAGTCGAGGTCTATAGCTCGTCCACAGTCATGCATGGATCCTAGGGCGTGTGCGGTGTCTACTGCAGGGGGGCGGGGCGGGGAGGGAGGGAATGACGGGGAGCATCTGTGTCCTCGTTATCAGCGGGAGCTGCGCGGCGACGTCCTCTCTCGGGAAGAGGGGGGCGAAGCGTGTGGGACATGTGTGGGACATGAATTATGGATTGTTCTCTGTGAAGATCAACTTTGACTTGTTTTATATTTAATGTTTTATCTACTTTTTCACATTTGCCCTGAAGTTTGCACATGGACTCATGTCTGAGCCACTGCTTTATTAATAAACAAATTCTATTTTCATAAAAAGATGTACTGAAGTTGTGTGATGTACCATTGTCTCTGATGGATCACTGAAATTATATCGACCTCAAAAATATCGAGTTGCCATAATATCGTTGACAAAATATCGATGGACAAAATATCGACTGGCTATCTTTAAACAGGTAAGTACAAAAATATCGACTCTAAAATATCGGGTTACTAAAATATAGACTGTAAAAATATCGTTTTTTTTTGTCTTTAAATTAAGTTAAAACTAATGTAGTAATAAATATATTTATTATAAACTTACTTAAAATTAATAAATTAATGTTATATTAATAAATATTTATTGTAAATTAAAAAGATATATAAAAATAATACATATATATTTATATAATTATTTTTTTATTAAATAAACATATATAATTATTTTACCGTAGCATAGCAAAATAGTTAAATTTTATTGTAACAACTGTAGTGAATTCTACAATAGCTAAAGCGTTGGATAGCGTAGGGGTTAAAATTACTATTCCCACTCCAGTGGGTGCTACAGTAGGGAAAGCGTTGGATAGCGTAGGGGTTAAAATTACTATTCCCACTCCAGTGGGTGCAACAGTAGGGAAAGCGTTGGATAGCGTAGGGGGTAAAATTACTATTCCCACTCCAGTGGGTGCTACAGTAGGGAAAGCGTTGGATAGCATAGGGGTTAAAATTACTATTCCCACTCCAGTGGGTGCAACAGTAGGGAAAACGTTGGATAGCGTAGGGGTAAAATTTACTATTCCCACTCCAGTGGGTGCAACAGTAGGGAAAGCGCTGGATAGCATAGGGGTAAAAATTACTATTCCCACTCCATTGGGTGCTACAGTAGGGAAAGCGTTGGATAGCGTAGGGGGTAAAATTACTATTCCCACTCCAGTGGGTGCTACAGTAGGGAAAGCGTTGGATAGCGTAGGGGTTAAAATTACTATTCCCACTCCAGTGGGTGCAACAGTAGGGAAAGCGTTGGATAGCGTAGGGGTAAAATTTACTATTCCCACTCCAGTGGGTGCAACAGTAGGGAAAGTGCTGGATAGCGTAGGGGTAAAAATTACTATTCCCACTCCAGTGGGTGCAACAGTAGGGAAAGCGTTGGATAGCGTAGGGGTAAAAATTACTATTCCCACTCCAGTGGGTGCTACAGTAGGGAAAGCGTTGGATAGCGTAGGGGGTAAAATTACTATTCCCACTCCAGTGGGTGCTACAGTAGGGAAAGCGTTGGATAGCGTAGGGGTTAAAATGACTATTAATTAATTAACAATTAACAATTTTAATTAATTTCCATATTTAATTAATTATTATTAAATTGCTTCCCACCCTATCCCCCTATAAACTCACAACCCACTACTGAAAATAATTTACTAAATATTAATTATTTATCAATTAAATATTTATAATTAATTACCAATTATATTTTAATTAATTACCAATTAATAATTAATTAACAATTATTATTATTTTACATAATTAATTAATTATTATTACATTACTTCCCACCCTATTCCCCTATTAACCCACAACCCACTACAGAAAATAATGTACTAAAAATTAATTATTACTCAATTATTATTTTAAACCAATTATACTTTAATTATTAACTAATTAATAATTAATTAATAATTATTATTAATTTACATAATTAATTAATTATAATTAAATTACTTCCCACCCTATTCCCTTATAAACCCACAACCCGCTACAGATTTATATTACACAATTATTAAAAAATATTAAAAACTACCTTATTTTCGATTTTTTTTGTCTATATTTTATCTAGTGGATATTATGTCTAGTCTATATTTTTGATTCGATATTTTGGCTATTATTATCGATATTACTCGATATTTTTGTAGTCTATATTATGTCTGGTCGATATTTTTGCTAGTCTATATTTTTTACTCGATATTTTGTCCAAACGATATTTTGGAATCGATATTATGTCTGTTTACCGTCTCTGATATGTAGCTCGTTGTCACCACCCCCATCATCTTTAGGATCCCCCCCCCCTGGGACCTAGAAATCTACCTTGGCAGGGTACCTCTGTTCTATTCAGCTAGGAACAGGATTGCCACTGCTAGTGAGGAGGTTTTCATCGTCAGCATAGTACAGGCTCTTCCATTCCTGCTGTTTTCCAGGAGTTTGAATTCGACCCCCATGATGTCTTCCATAGTTACGCCTACGTTGGAATGCTTTTAAAGAGATGCAACATGTTTAATCTGTTTAAAATGCTGTTTGGTCCTTTGTGGCATATTGCGGTGTAAGGATCAGTTTTGCTGGTATGGAGGTCATTTGTGGGCTTTTCTGTATTAAAATTGTCTCTAGTAGTACCATCTGGGGTTTTTTCAGGCATTGCACAATTTGAACTACAGTTTGAATTTGTTGCACTAGCTGATTCCTGTAAATTTTGTGGCCTAATTATGGTTGCAGGTTGACATTTTTCAGGTCCTGATTTAGAGTAAGGACTTGCAATTTGTTGGACGCCAGAAGCAGGGTGAGTGATTCTAGAGCATGCTGTATAATTCTTTCTGGAAGAACTAGCGCTTACTGACTTGGCACAATAGGTTCAGAATGTTATGATCGTTAAGAGCTCATTGGCTTTCTTGGCAGCTGCATTTCCCTTGATAATCGGGTAAATGATAGCTGGACTATTGTCTGTTAAGTTTACACAGAATTGATTCCCTCTGCTGCATGAGTTCATAGCTGTTGTTTCGCGACATTTTTTGTTAGCTTTTTTTTTTGCTCTTTTTGAAAGTGATCTTGTCCATTGTTCATTTTCACTTTTTGCTACGCCTTGGCTAGTCTGCACAGGTGTTGATGTTTTGTTTTTTAGGCAGCACAATGAGATTTTTTCACTGTTTGCCTAAGCATGGCCTTTTTAGCCTGCCATGGGTATGCCCTCACAGGACACAGGTAGTAATTTGGCAGATAGTGCCTCTTGGCCAGACGGGTGAATTCTCTCCCTACTCTGACTCTCATGTGTAGACAACTGTTTGCACGCCATGACCAAAGGCATATATATGGGATGCGCCAATTTCACAATTTTTGAATGAACCACTACTTTCTTCTAGGCGTTCAAGGGCTTAATTAAAATTGGTAATCATCAAGGTTAACACCTATGGTAGGGTACAAACCTTTTCAACTATTGGGTGGCTTCCACATGTTGTTCTTCGTGTATGAGCCATGAGTCCACTTTGCTCCCTCAATCAGTTCCAGCTGTAATTCTAATTTATCCAGTTACCAGGTCAAGTCATTTATTGCCGCTACCAGGGTGGAGTTGATTGATCCCAGTAAGATTTCCTGCTCAGTGTTTAACTGGAAAGTAGACTGGTCAATTTGTTGTTTCTATTCCGACTTCCAGATGTGCATAGGGTCTGTAATGTTGAAGTGTGCTCTTTTTGCTATGGGGTCAGGGCTTTAAGTCGGCTGGGTCTTGCTGGTCTTCAGCACCGGCAGTTCTTAAAAGCCGGTGTTGAGATGGGTCCCTATCGGGCTCCCCCTGTTTGCCCTCACCCTCAGGGTGAAAAACATAATGACCTCTGCAGCAGTGCCACCCTCACTGCCTTTGATGTAACTTCAAAGAGACTTGTTATAGTTTTTTCAAAGTCTCTTCATTTCATAACAGAGCCATTTTCAATATTAAATACAAGCCATAGTGTGGTGATCTGGCTGCATTGCATCATCATCTATGTCATGAGAATCTGGAATGTATTTTGCTTTGCCTGTCTGAGGAATTCTATGTGAGGCAGTTATTTGGGATCTGCTGCAGCTGTGACCAATAAACATACCTCATGAAATATGAATCTTTGGTGACTATTTCATCATTACAAATTGGCGACGAGGATGGGATACATTTTCAGCAAAAACAGCAACATTAAGAGAATTGATGAAGAAGGACAAAAAATTTGTCTGGGAGAAAAATTGTCAGGTAGAGTTTGATGATTTGAAAAAGAGATTATTTCAGCTGGGGTTCTTGGGCCATTTGATCCATCCCAGGGTTGCATTATTACTGTAGACGCGAGTAATGATGGGCTTGGTGCTACTATTGCACAAATGAAAGGGGAAAATGAAGTAACCATTGGGTTTGCTTCAAGGTCATTGAGACCAAATGAAAAAATATTTTTGGTTATTTAAAAGGAACTTTTGAGTTGTTGCTGGGCAGTTGAGAGATTTAAATGTTTCATTTGGGGGAGGAAGTTTGTGCTTAAAACCGACCACAAGCCTTTAGTCTGTATTTTGAGCGGGATCACTATAATGAATCATACACCAAGAATTGCACGTTGGAGTTCAAAATAATTACAATACAATTTCTCCATTGAGTATATTCCTGGTCGTAAGAATATAAGGGCAGATTATTTGTCTTGTTCACCCATTAGTTTGACAGATTTAAAAGAAAATGGTGATGAAAATGATGAAGATTGCTTGATTGCAAGTGTTGATGTTTGTCATGATACCACTTTTAATGGACAGGAGTGGTTTTCAGAATCTTTGAAAGATATGGAATTGGAAAATGTAAAAGAGTACGTTATGTCTGGTTGGCCAAAGGAAAGAACTCTTCTGCAAAATTTGCAACCCTATTTCAAGATAGCCGATGAATTGTCTATTGAAGGTAAAGGGATGTTAGTATGCGGAGATAAGTTAATTCCCCATGTTTCGTTGAGAGAGAGAATCATCATGTATGGCCATGAGGGACATTTGGGTCAAACTATAACAAAGAGGAAAATCAGGGATAGTAATTGGTGGCCCAGAATGGATGCTGATATTGTTGCCAGTGTCCGTAGTTGTGTAGTTTGTGCAACTAGTGACAAAAGTTTTAAAACTGAAGCAGTTCCTTTATAGCCTGTTGACCTACCAAGTACAGTTTGGTCTAAATTAGCTATAGACTTCATTGGTCCTTTTGGCACACTCCCAAGAAAATTGAAGTTTGCCATTGTAGTGGTTGATTATTACAGTAAATGGTTGGAGGTAAAATTTGTAGAGGAACCTAATACCATCAGTGTCATTAAGTTTTTGAAAAACTTATTTTTAAGAGAAGGATTCCCTAAAGAGATTGTTTCAGACAATGGTGTCCAGTTTGTCTCTAAAGAGATGAGAGGTTTTCTTGACAATAATGCGATTAAACACAGGTGTGTGGCCTTGTATCATCCTCAGGCCAATGGTTTAGTAGAAAAAATTAACCTTACTTTAGTGGAATGTATTCAATGGGGAATCCAAAACAAGTTTGATATTTGCAAGGCTGTTGAAGAAATGTTGTGGTCTCTTAGATGCTGTCCAAATGTGGTTTCTGGTATCTCACCATTCGAGGTCTTAGGAGGACGGCCTCCTGCCTCAAGACTTTGTCCTGTTTGGTTGAGAGAATTTCAGAACAAAAATGATCATATGCTAAACATGGACAAATTTGTGAGACCCAAAGTGGATGAATATCAAAATAAAATGAAAAGTCATTATGATACTGTCCACAGGGTGAAACCTGTGGAGAACAAGTTTAAGGTAGGTGATTGGGTCTGCATTAAGGATCCTGATCATGTTCCTAAGGGTTTATCGAAATTCAAACCTCCGGTCAGGATTGAGGTGGTGACAAAGAATGCACTGAGAACTAGTAGAAATGAATGGTGGAATAAGGGAAGAGTAGTCAAGGTACATATGCATGATGTTCTTTCTCAGGGTCATGATGTTTCTTTACATGATTCCAGTGCTTTATCTAAGACACCTGTCAAAACTGTTCTCCCTACAGTTTCTTCTCCTGATATCCATGTTGCTGTACCAAGGTCTAACTCCTATCGATTATCTGTACGTAGGACCGGTATGAGAAATATAGTCAGACCTTTGAGGTTTCGTGATTAATGTCTCCTTTTAACTATATTTTCTTAACAGCAATTTCTTTACTGTGGTTTTAGGTTTTTCATGTTATGTAATATTTTATTGTTGTTGTGTTATTTATCCACATAATTGTTTTGTTTAAATTATTCACTTTTGTGTAAAGAAGGGAGATGTTGTGGTGATCTGGCTGCATTGCATCATCATCTATGTCATGAGAATCTGGAATGTATTATGCTTTGCCTGTCTGAGGAATTCTATGTGAGACAGTTACTTGGGATCTGCTGCAGCTGTGACCAATAAACATACCTCATGAAGTATTAATCTTTGGTGACTATTTCATCATTACACATAGTTGTTGCTTAATGATTTTATGTAACTAATATTCATTGACAAAGCCAAAAGTCCTGGTCTGTTGTAGTTATAATCTTACTTGTTGTATCATATATCTGGATGCAACGACAGAAACAGCAAAATACCAGTTAGGCAGCACACCATGCTAATCACAGATTTTTAGCTTACATGTTAAGCCACACCCTTAATTACATTGACCATGCCCTTTGAGTAACCTCCCCCCAGTTTTTCCATCTCACTTAAAGCCCTGTATAGGGTAATGTTGTCTCTTCTTCTGTGGATATCATGGGTATGGCTCATGATACCAGTGCACATTGGTGCATCGTAGCGCAATAGGTTGTTTGAAGGTCTCCAGCGTGCTCTGACATACCCCCCTCCTTTCAAGTTGCTCTCTGTATTGCTGTATGGAGTGATGTCGTTGAGGGTCCTAAAAAAGCTCTTGTGTATCATTGCTGATGTAGAAAGGGGTGGAAGAAGAGAAGCAGTGGCCAGCAAAAACGAAACGAGCTAAGGTCAAATCTAGAGGCCTGCTAGTGCTACCAATGCTACTAGTGCCGGTACTCCTTTATGAGTTTATAGCCGGAGGTCGAACTACAGCATTAAGTGTAGGTTGTGGGTCCATTATGGTACTATCTGAGAACAGTTCAATAAACAAATTGTTCCCCTTTAGCTGGGTGCAGAATGAAATCTGTCTTCGACACAGGCTAACTAAAGGTGGGGGAATGCACTTTGTGGTCACATCACATGCATGTTTGAATTACCCAAATGTTCTTGCTCTTGACCATACACTGGTGATGATTTTTCCTAAAGAAAAGCTCTATTGTGTTTGTTGCACTTTAATTCCTTGTTGTTTGCTGGGTGGACTCAGGCACTGAATTCATACTTATTTTAGAGGGTTCAAATGCTAAAATACATCTGTCTTGGCCATTACTTGTTGTATTGTGTAGGCCTATGGTTCTTGGCAATAATAAATCCTTGCTTAAATCAACGAGAGAGAGAGGACTAAATAAGCTAGACCGTATCCCCTGGATTATGTATATATATCAATAAGGACTAGCTAGTAATAAGGGAAGTGGAAGACTCAGGTATGTACGTCAACAAATAAGGAAAAGCGCTGTTTTCCTTATAAAGCCCTCACCCACCGACCTAGTCGGTGGCATGCTTCACCGACTAGGTCGGTGGGTGAGGGCTTTATAAGGAAAACAGCGCTTTTCCTTATTTGTTGACGTACATACCTCAATAATAAATCCTTGGCAGTGACAACTTCACATTCAAACGGAGTCCATTTTCATGTGAGCGACCCTCTCAAAAGCGCTGGTGCTTGCATCTGGACATGTATCTTTGATCCCCACTGTTTTTAGGTCGAGCATAGCGCAGCACACATGCGCCTCACTAGGAGAGGGCCTCTTGGAATCCCTCCAGACTTCCCAAAGACTTCATCTTGTGAGTCGGACTCCTCCCACACCTTCCATTGGCCTTTGCGTGTGGCTTTGAATAATGAAGGCACGCAAATGGCCAAAGACGGGTAAATGTCCTGACATTCCTCAAAACTTTCACTCCCATGGCCTTTGGGTCTTGTGAGCGAGAAGGGGTGCGCAGGCTGGCAGCTTTTCATGGATCAGGTTACTAATTTATAAAATGGTCGCTTTCACTTTTGCCTACGCACTTGTTTTGTGTTTGTTTTTACTTTCTGCCACCACTCGATGCAAACCAGGTGAGGAAAAACGTGTTTTAATTTTACAGAGCTCCTGAAAAAACGTGTTTTAATTTTACAGACCTCCTTATAATTTGAGTTGCATGTGAACATGGTAGGTTATGCGGTGGTTCTTCACATATTTCTTTTATGTTTTTACTTAGGATTAACTTTCACAGTCACATGTTGTTAAAGCTCAGCCGTGAGGCGTTCAACGCACATCGTGCATGCCTCTTATTTCCCAGCCTCTTATGGTGTTTTCACTCAATGCCACATAATTACACTCTAATCAATGCAACACAAAAACACTCTACATAATACCATTCAGTGCCACATAATTACTCTACTCAATGTAACATAAAAACACTCCACATAATCCCACTCTGTGCCACATAATGACACGCCACATAATTACACTCTACTCAATGCAACAGAAATACACTCCACATACCAAACAGTGCCACATAATTACACTGCACTCAATGCAACATGCACTCTACATAATCCCACTCTGTGCCACATAATTACACGCCACATAATTACACTCTACTAAATGCAAAATAAATACATTCCACATAATACTACTCAGTGCCATATAATTACACGCCACATGATTACACTCTACTCAATGCAACATAAACATACTCCATATATTACCAGTCCGTGCCACGTAATAACACACAACATAATTACTCTACTCAATGCAATATAAATACACTCCACATAATACCACTCAGTTGCACATAATTACACACCAGGTAATTACACTCTACTCAATGCAACATAAATACACTCCACATAATACCACCCAGTGCTACATAATTACACGCCACATAATTACACTCTACTCAATGCAACATAATTACACTCCACATAATACCACTCAGTGCCACATACTTCTATGCTACATAATTAAACTGTACTCATTGCAACATACACTCCACATAATACCACTCAGTGCCACATAATTACATGCCATATAATTACACTGTACTCAATGCAACATAAATACACTCCACATAATACCACTCAGTACCACATAATTATACAGGACATAATTACACTCTATTCAATGCACCATAAATGCACTCAGCATAATAACACTGTGCCACATGATTACACTCTACTCAATGCAACATAAACACACTCCACATAATACCACTCAGTGTGACATAGTAACACAACACATAATTACACTCTGTTCAATGCAACATAAATACACCCCACATAGTACCACTCAGTGCCACATAATTACACACCACATAATTACAATCTACTCAATGCAACATAAATACACTCCACATAATCCCACTCAGTACCACACAATTACAGGTCACATAATTACACTCTCCTCAATGCAACATAAATACACCCCACATACTACTCAGTACCACATAACAACAAGCCACATAGTTACCTCTACTCAATGCAACATGAATACAATCCACATCATACCCCTTAGTGCCACATAATTACACACCACATAAATACACTCTACTCAATGGAACATAAATACACTCCACCTAATACCACTCTGTGCCATGTACTAACACACCACATAATTGCACTCTACTCACTGCAATAAAAATACACTCCACATAATACCACTCAGTATCACATAATTACACGTCACATAATTACACTCTAATCAATGCAACATAAATACACTCTACATGATACCACTCAGTGTGACATAGTTACACGTCACGTAATTACACTCTACTCTATGCAACATAAATACACTCCATATAACACCACTCAGTACCACATAATTACATGTCACATAATTACACTCTATTCATTGCAATACAAATACACTACACCTAATACCACTGTGCCACATAATTACACACCACATAATTACAGTCTACTCAATGCAACATAAATACACTCCACATAACACCACTCCGTGCCACATAATGACATGCCACATAAGTACACTCTACTCGATGCAACATAAATACACTCCACTTAATGCACTCTATGCCGCATAGCACCAATCGACATGAATGCACTCCACACCATGACATAATTTCACCAAGCATAATTTCACTCAACACCACAGTCCCAGGCCACACCACATATTTACACACCAAACAACATATTTCAACTTCACAACGCCACAATCCACAATGTACCAACAATACACACCATATAGAGGCACCACCTGAGCACCAAACATCAGTCACCGCGACCATTTTGCATCAGCGCACCACCTAAGCATCTCCTAATCATCACATAAACATCACCTAAGCATCACTTCAGTCTGCTTTCAGAATATGGCATCTGTTGATTCTCCCCTAGTGTCCATCCGCTGCTCGTGTTCTAATTAAATTACTGTTTCACAACCTCCACTCCCCCGTTATTTAGGTCCCACTCCCCCATAACAAGTATGAGAACAGGCAGGAAGAAGTTCCCAGCAGTGCAAGTACAAAAAAACTAGAAGAAATGTTTTATGTTAAAATCTTTTTTTAATCAGGTTGTTCAGTTGTATATAATGTTGTCTTGCTTTTTTATAAAGGTAACAAAAATGCATAACACTTTTTATTATAACTTTTCAACATGATGTTCAGCAGCCACAATGTTCTACAACATAGCCAAAAGTTCTGGCTAAACACATAAGGTCCCAAAGACGAGACCTATTGACTATGCCAATGCTTGTTATCATTGTGTTAATGCGACGCTGAGAAAAAAGTCTGCAGGAACGTTTCCACCATGATGAGAGAGGGTTAGGTAGCTCGGTTACTTGTTTTTTTCTCCTTTGGGAGTATCAACACCCCATATCAGGCCACCCCTCTGTTTCAGACATCTGTTAATGCATTTACACAAGGTGTGATCTGGTAACTGATAATTACCAGGACTTACTGGTTTAATATGTGGATGTTTGGGGCACTTTTGAAATCTTATCAGGGGTTTAGAGGGCTATGAGAGGTGTGGTCAACTATGAAGTTGAGTTGGTGCAGGTGCCCCCTGACCAACTCAATGCCGGCTCGTAGGTCATCTTACCTCACCTCTACATTCTGACACCAGGGGAGGGATTCCTGTGAGTCCCACCAGTCTTGTATAATACTAGTTTCCACCTTAGAGGTCAGTGCTTAAACCTTTATAGACTTATTAGACTGTGTAGGCTGTATAGACTTCTTGTGGTCTCCCTATGGTTCTACGGTAATGCCAGCATGGGCTATAAAGGAGTCGAGATGGCAAGAAAGAGCTGCATATGATTGAAAGTCAGACAGTGTGGCCCATTCAATATAAGTAGTGGTTGCAGTAGTGGCTAATGGCTACAGATATTGTTGACTGTAGTGGCTGGTAGTTCTCATGTACCTACATCTGAGTGTGTGTGAGGGAGAGCCTGCTGAAACCACAAGCCGTGCCAGGACCTAGCCAAGCCACCTCCATAGTAACAGGACCCCCCGCTGTAGCATGTAATGCCCCAGCTCTTGTGGCTGAACAAGCTTTTTTGAGTGATGTGATCGATATTTCCCCTGATCCTCCCTGGGCCTGGAGGGATTAGGCCGCTGCAGGTAAGTGTAAGTATGGCGTTTTCCATTTACCAGATGGTGCTGGCCTTAGGGAACCCAACTTCAGAAGGTCAGTGGGGTCCTCTCTCTTGACCCTTGACTTTAAGCTTGTAGATGCCAGCTGCTGTGGATGAGTCTGTTTTTTAAGCCCTATGCTCCGTGATCCGCAGCGACTGCACCGAGGGCCCAGAAGAGCCCGGAAGCGTGTGTCAGGGCAGGTAAAGATGACCGGCATTTCTCACAGGGTGTATGGGCGGCTGTAAGTTGAGTGGCCGATTTGAGTGGCTTGGTTGCGGGTGAGCTGATCTCCTGGCCACTCTCAGCGGTTCTCAGCCGCGCCCAACTGATCAACTGCTCAACTCTCCTGCACAGCATCTGATATCACCACCAGAAGCATTTTACGAGTGGTGACAATTTCCAAATCTCCCTGGGCCTGAGACGCTTACCTGCAAGGCAACATTTTAACCCATGCAATAGGAAATAATTTTACTGGAAATAGCATCACATTAGGTTTTATCTCAGGAACGCCAGTGGACATTGAGAAGGCCACTGGACCCATGTCTGCACAAGTTCTAGACTCAGTTGTTTGGATCTCAAAGTGATGCAGTTTCTTTTTGGCGCTTTGAACCAGCACGGAGCCAGATGCTGTTTGAATTTTGTTCTCTAAACACGCCAGGCTCCTTCTTCGTGTACAGGCATACAGCACATTTCACTCACAATTCTTTCCTTTTCCTGAGGAATATTATGAGAGTAAGGTGTTGTGTATCCATGTCCCAGCAAGAAGCCAGAAGCCGTCTTCAAACAGTATCAGGCTTCTTGCTGCGACACATTTAACTGCAAAGAGTATATAGTTATGCCAAGGCAGTAAATATAAATATAGGCCAATAACACATTATCAACTCTACTGATAAACACACTTTCACGCATTAATTAGTACAGTACAGCAAAAATCACATGCATAAAAATCAGTTTACTGCTTCACAGTTTGCAAGTTACAATGGCTTTGCGCAGGGAAACATCTCACCTTTTCAGACAAGTGCATGTGGCAATGTGCCATAAACCATGTATTCAGATGTGCAAAGTGCAATATGATTTTATTGCCATTATTGTGGGAGTAGAGGACATCCTGACACCCTCAACGTTTTGCCCTCAATGTTTCATTTGTGTGGTAGCCAGGTCCTACACTCAACCAATCAACAATGGTAAGAAAACACAGGGAACTCTGGGAAGTTCCCAAGCATTAGGTGGAGAGCAGCTCCTTTATATCGAACATCTTACAGCACCACTAACACCCTAAATCTGCTCACCTGAAATATTTGTTTTTAGCAGAATCTTTCAGCTGAGAATAACCCAGAACCCATCCACGCAGAGCTAGAAAAATGATAAAACCTTTTGCCATTCATTAGAAATGTCTTTAAGCATATAATTAGCAACTGCTATCCACATCGAGTCAAAAAATAAAAAAGACATTTTGCCATTTGAGGCATCTACTGGGAAAAAACGTCGAAATTATTTGGAAAAACTACGGGGCATATTACCAAGCAATAGCGATAATTATCGCTATGCATGGTTAGCGGGTAAAATTATATCGCCGAATACCGAGGATTTTTACAGCTGAGATACCTTGATATTATCAAGGTTTATCTCAAAAGCGGTAAAAATCCTGCGAAATGCATGAATATCGCTGAAAAATGAGCGATATTCATGCATTATTGTGACAATGCTCTTAGCCATGTTATCCACCTCCCATTGGATAACATGGCTAAGAACTGCTTTTGGCAGGCATAAGCTTTTGGAGATATTCGCGCTTAGCGCGAATATTTCTAAAAGTAGATAATAGGAGATAGCGATGTTAGCGAATGTTTCCAGTCGCTAACATCTTGGCACGCCCACTTTGCATGTCATTAGCGATAATTATCGCTGACATGCAAAGTGAGCCCCAAGATGATCGCTATCTCCTTAAAGCTGTCGCTAACTGGTGTTAGCGACAGCTAGGTAATAGGGTGATAAAATTATCACCGCTTTAGCGGGAAAAATTCCCGCTAAAGCGGCGATAAGGCCCTTGGTAATATGCCCCTACATTTATTTTGCACACATCTTAACCGTTAACTAAAAAGCCTTTGGTGTTTCAAGATATTCTAAAAAGGATAGGAATAGAATTTTACTAGGCTCTTATTACTTAAAAGGTACATAGCTTCTTTCTTTACTTCCACATTGATGTCACATTAGCAAACAGCTCTCAGCAGAGCTAGACATTCCTTACAGGCTTGTACAAAAGTGTTGCTTTTCAGGTTTAGAGCGAAATTGCACACTGAGACACCACATACACCATGCCTGTAGGCTTGGTGCAGTTTTGCTGGTATTGACCTAAAAAATTGAAAAGAATGATAAAATGTCCTCTCATGATTCAGCAAAAAATAAACTGGAGCTACAATATTCTCTCTCCTTGCATGCAAACAACGTCAACAACAGGCATTCGAAACTCAGCATGCCATCTTTGTATGTGGTCTCAAAATAAACGATTAATAAAAACCATTTCAATTCAATAACAGTTAAAATTGTCTGCTGATTGCTGCCCTTTGATTGCATGTAGAGATCTCTCAAAAACATATTTGGCCATATGTACAATGAAGTGGCAAAGAGAGGCGTTAGCCTTCCTTGCTTAAAGCCTCTCTCCGTCACTTCTGAAACGCAAGGCTGCACCATATTTACAAGAATGTGGTGCAGCCTTGCATTTTAGCAACTTAGCGTCAACGCAAGCACCCTTGCACCATAGTGCAAGGGTGTCTGCGTGCAGGGGAGGATTGTTGATGTGTAGGAAGGTGCCCCTTCCGGCACATAAACAATCCAAAAAGGTAATTCTGTCACTTTCATGTGTGCTGCTTCATGCAGCATACGTGAAAGTGACAAAATGGCATTCCTTTTTTAAAGATTGTGTATGTACAGGAAGGGAGACACCTTCCTGTATGTAAACATATCATCGCAATTTGCTTTTTCCATGTGTGCTGCACGAGGCAGCACACATGGAAAAAAGCAACAACAGGGAGAAATAATGCATTTCTCCTCATTTCGCCAATTTAAGACCAGGATTTACCTGGTTTTAATTTTGGCGCTACCTTCTATGAACATCACCCTTGTACATAGGGGGCAGCGTCAAAATGAATGGGTGTTGCGGTGGAACACCCACTGCAACACCCACTGCCCACCCCTTTCGCGCTATCATAGTGAGAAAGGGGGCTTTATTAACAAGGCAGCATTAAGCCACGTTAAGTGGCTTAACTCTGCCTTGTAACTAAGGCGCAGCCCCTATCGCCACCACAACGTTGGTAATAGTGATGTTAAGGTGGCAATAGGGGCATGTACATATGCCCCATTGTATCTTTCATATGCAGAAGTAAAAAAATAACTCCAAACTGTTTATAACGCAATTTATTTAGCACATCTGCACATTAATTTAGTTCTTCCCAAAATCGGACAAAGATGCCTGAAAACATCCGTTATTTACCGTTTGGCCCTAATATGAAAAAAGTAAAAGCAAATAGTATGTTAAATTGTTAAATGCATTGTTGCATTAAAACTCTCTTTGTACACATCCATTGCGTTCAATGGGGAGAAAACCACAATTAAAATGTTAGTTATCTCAGCCAAGTGCCTTTCTACCACCATATAATTGAGAAACATGCGGACATTCTGGGGCACTGCCTATTTAAGAATGTTTCACAGTTTCTCCATAATTCTTTAACTGCTTTTGGATTTAAATCGTTGATAACCAGGCATGACTATAAAGTGCGATAACGATTACTTAAATGGAACAAATATAAGTGACACTGCCACATCAATTCTGTGTTCAATGCCCAAGAGGGGATGCCAAAACACTGAGAACATTTATAATTTTGTTTTCCTACCTTTAGGATGTTTAAATAATTCATGAAACGGTGCCCAGTTATTTTATTTCGTGCCCCCTCCTCCTCAGTAGGGATAATATGTTTTTTTTAGTGGTGGAAGTGTTGGAAAGGAATTGGCTGGTGCCTCATCCTTTCTGGGCACCGGAAGTTTGACTTGCCTATCTGAAGGACGGATTTGATAGTCCCTTCCAGGTCTTTACACAGGATTGCACAAGTTGGCAAGGCCATGGGGGAGCTAATAGGAGCATCCCTGCCTCCAGCTCCTCCCTACCTACACCCACAGGCACGCACATCCAGTTTTTTGTGTGGGTAGAAAGGTTGAGAGACTATAGGAAAGGGAGGAGGAGTAGCACAGCTTCTCTAACCCTCCCTCTTACTATCCCTCCCATTACACCAACAGAAGAAATGAACCAAGATGTGAAGATTGGAAGGGAGGGAATAGGATTATTTATTTATTTAGTGTATTTTGATATTGCGCACAGATACCCCACCGGGGTGTCCTGGCGCTCCTGTGTGATTACATGCTGGCTGAGATGTTATTAAGTAGAGAAATGATCAAGAAAACAGGTGGGTTTTTAGGGCTCTCCGGAAAGGTTGTTCGTCCTGAATCAACCGAATGGCATTTGGTAGCTTGTTCCAGAGGGTCGAGGTCAACACTTGGAAAGTTTTCCCGCCTGAGCGAGTTTTCCTAAATCTGGGAACCGTGAGGAGATTTTTTGAGGAGGAACGAAGGGTCCTAATGTTGTTATAAGGAATCAAACAGGTGGAAAGATAAGCAGAGCCCTTGCCTCTCAAAGCACGGTGAGCCAGTACCAGAGCCTTGAATTCTGCCCTTTTATGTATCGGCAGCCAATGAAGTCTACGGCGAAGGGGCGAAATGTGTTTGCGCAAGGGGATACCACCAACCAGTCGGACTGCAGCATTCTGGACCGTCTGGAGGCGATGACAGAGCCCCGCAGACAGGCCAGTGTACAGGCCGTTGGCGTAGTCCAGGTGCGAAGTAATCAATGCCTGGACTACAGTCTTCCTGGTGTTGCTGGGCAAGAAGTGGATAAACTTTTTTACCATTCTGATCTTGGGGAAGCATGCAGCGGAGACTGTGTAGACTTGATGGTGGAGTGTGAGGTTGGAATCCCATCTAACCCCTAGATTTTTTACAGAGTCTTTGGGCAGAGGGGGGGCACTCAAATCAAGAGGCCACCAGATGTTGGGGTCATGGGGAGACGGCTGGTGGAAGAAGAGTACCTCGTTTTTCCTGCATTTAGGATTGTTTTTAATCCCACCTTTCCAATCTCCACCTGACCTCCTACCCTCCCTCTTACTATCACTCCCATTACACCAACAGAAGAAATTAACCAAGATGTGAGGATTGGTCGGGAGCAATTCGGATTGTTCCCAATCCCGCCTTTCCAATCCCCACTTCCTGCCTCAATTCTTTTGTTACTGACTAATAAGAAATTGCTGTGGGAGGGACTGGAGAGCTGGAGCGAGAGTAGGAGCAGGGGCGAGTGTTGAGGGGAAGCCATATGCTTTATCAATCACCTTAACAGTAAAAAATGGTGGGGGCTTTGGAGATGTGGTGGGGGTTCACTCCAAGATCAAAACAGTACACTAAAATTAATCCATGTACTATAAGAAACTATACAAATAATTAGTATAAGTGATACACACACGTATATAAATTACAAATATAATTAAATATAATAAAAAACAACCTAAATCTTAACTGTTATGCAATGATTCTTGCAATGTAATGTAGTGATTCTCGGCGTACATTTTGAGATGTAGAGATTCACTTTGCTGTACAACTTCAACGGAGCCTCCACACCACTGGAGTCAAGCTAGCCGGGCTGATGAGAGGTGTTACCTCGAAACCGGTCCGGTCCTCGGATGCTTGATTCCGGTCTGGGAAAGATATGGCTGTTGTAGTTCGGACTGGACTGTTCCCATGGGGCACAGGGTCAGAGCTGATTTGCATAAAGCCATTATCTGACCCAGGGTGGTGTGGAGTGCAAAAAACGATGGATTTAGGCCCAGATCCTTGTACTGGGGTGAATGTAAGACATTGATCTACATTCTGTCCATCAAATTGTTTTTTGTTATTTTGTACAACTTCAACAGCACAGATGGTATAATTATCAAACAATACAACTTCAGTTGCACAATGACATCACACGAGAAGATAGTGCTTCTCTAGTGTGCATATGCTAACAGCATGCAAATTCTGCTTACACAGACAATGCCTATCATCAATTTATGGAAGAAGTGACGATTAAAATTAGCATGCATGTGTTTCAAGCATAGCCTTACAGGAATACAAACGTCTGGACTTATTGTGACTTTTTCATGAATCCATTTTATGGGGAATCAACGGAAAATCATAAGATTACGTTTATTTAATGTGCCATTTTTTCCCCCAAATGTTTGTTTGTGAGTTGCGCACTCCGTGTCAAAAATCATTCATCTCACCATCCCTCTCCTATAGTTAAGGTTCCTAATATTTGTGCTTTCATATTTGTTGTACAAACATTACCTGCATTAAAATCTCTTTTAATCTATATAGTAGCACATTGTCTTTTGCTGTTTGAGGCTTATGCTGGGTTACTGTTTTCATTTGTTTTGAAAACTGCTTTGTCTTGATTTGACATTTTTGTACCAATAGAGCTATCTTGTTTTTTTCATCTTTTGAGTGATAAATTGTCTAAAACAATGACAATATTTGGTATAACACATAAATCCATTTCTACTAAAAGCCACAGATTGCTGTGCCTCATGTCTGTTGCTGGAAGAGCTCCCATTGTTCCTTCTCTTTCCAATTTGGGAGGGATTCCAAGGTTTGGATCTGGCTCTACAGCACTTCTTTGGACAAACAATGCATCGGATTTATACAAATCCGTAATAATATTTAGGTGCGCCTTCATGTGATTTTGTCAAAGGCTTATTTTTTTCTGATTCCTCTAAAAAAAATGTATTCATAGAAAAAATGTATTTTAACAATTAAAAAAACCTTCAATTTTTCTTAAATTGAGAAAAGTTCATTCTGTTTCTTTTTTGCTGCAGATATTAACGTGTTAAATTATTTAATCATGTTTAACTTAACTATTGTTATCAGCAAAAGAAAACAGATTACTGCAGCTGCAAATGTATGTAATTCATGAAGATACAGAAGGAATCATTTAGACTCTGGCAAGAGGACCAAAAGCCCTCCTGCTTCCTAAAGCTGGAAAAATAACAAAACAACGGGCCTGACACGCCAAAAGCATTTTGTTAGAATATAAAGTACCAAAATATATGTTTAAAAGACTTTATTTAATTCTAATAGTAACAATAAAGTAGTTAAACAATAAGAAGTAAAATACAATGAAGGAGTCTAAGAATTTGACTAACTAAGTCTTCAGATTTTTTTTTCAGGGAGAAAAAAAGGGGAAATGTGTAGAAGGGGAAAAGGGGTAATATAACTCTTGTATAACAACATAACAGTGATACTATTATAACACAACTAAGAATATAGCAATAGAGATAATAATGATAATAATATACTCAAAATATATCCAGATTTAGGAAAAACATTGGCAATTAATGATAGCCACAAGTCAAACTATAAAAGAAAGATAAGGGGGCGTGGCCAGCCATCATTGCCATGTAGACGCATTTCACGTAGGCTCCGCTTGTAGCCCTGCAAATTGGAGCTTTTCCACGCACACCCACCACTCAAACTTACTGTAATGTAGAGCGGAGGGTGATCAGACTATGGCGGATGGCTTTTTGCTGCATCCCGACCATGAGAGAGAGATGGACAGCTTAGGCTCAGTGTGAGCAGTGGTATGGCCTAGCAAGGAAAATGGCAGTCGCGGCGTGAGCCCTGGGCCCGGCCCAGGCAAGGAGAGTGGCCCTGGTGGTACATCAGCGACAGCGGGGAACCAGATGATAGGACGCATTGGACTGGTCCTGTCTCCTGTTGGAGAAGTCTGAGGACTGTGCCTGCACCCCCAACCCGATCGCAGCTCCACGGAGGAATGTGGAGCTTGTAGGAACAAATGAATAAATAAATGACCTACTTATAAAGCGCAAAAAAATGACCAAGGGTGTCAAGGTGCTGAAGCAGTGGTAGAAATGGGGGTCTCTAGTTGGCAAGGGTTTGCACCTTTGTCCAAGTAGGCACCCTTCCTTCTAGTTAGGGTAAGGGAGTTACACTCCTAAAATAACCCCTGCTCACCCCCTTGGTAGCTTGGCACGAGCAGTCAGGCTTATCTTAGAGGCAGTGTGTAAAGCATTTGCACATAACCAACAGTAATACACCACACCAGTTAGAAAAATATCCAATATTTTATATATCCAAAATAAGACCAAAAACAGACTTGAAATATAGATTGTTAAAGTGAATAGTTCCGTCTGGGGCTATCAAGGCGTCATAAACAACAAATCCAAACATTTCTGGCTGATTGCTGCATTGCGGGCCAGCTACGGTGTCCGGAAGATGCGCAAAACAGTACATTTAGAAATGTAGGGCATCAGCCATCTCTCCATGAGCCCTGAAGGGCTAATGTCTGCAGGCATTGGTGCAGGAGTCGTCGGGGCATTGAAGTCGAAGTCCTTGCGGTTGAAATCGGAAGCGCCAGCGTCAGTGGGCGTCGGGGCTGCGGTGCAAAGTGCAGTGGTGGGCCTGTGGTGCAAAGTGCAGTGGTGGGCCTGCAGTGCGCTCAGGTTGCTGGGCAGGCAGCGGCTCGGTGAAGGTCGTCCAGTGGCATCGGTGAGACCAGGGCTGCGGTGCGAAGTGATGCAGTGCTCGTCGCTGTGCTGGCAGGTCACAGTGCAAGCAGCGGCGTCGTTGTTGCTGAAGTGCTGTCGTCGGCTAACGAACTGCAGTCAATGGCGCTGGCATCGGTTGCCAAGGTTGCGGTGTGAGATGAGGACGGTGTGTTGTGTAACTTATAAGTAACCATGGGCAAAGCACTACGCTAGTTTGCGCTACTTCGCACTACGCGAACTGCATGTAGCACAGTGCAAACACGCGGAGCATAGCGTAGCGTAGCATAGCATACTGGAGCGGTCAATTTTTGCATGCTCGTGGTCCTCAACGTCAAGTTGGCGACTGCGAGTAAGCAAAATGACATCCTGGTGAGACTTTTTCCTCATTCGCGATCAGCAACATCAAGTTGCCGATCGCGAGCGTGGAAAATAAACCTCCCGGCGGGATTCTCAACGCGGGGAGGTCAGGTGTCTCATTGCGAGTGGCTGTGTATGCTGGCGAACGCTTGCGATGAGAAACTACCAGTCCGCGTTGAGAAAGCTGCTGCTCGAGTTAAAATCTACTCGGGTGGCAGTAAAAGACAGCTCGCACTGTGCAAGATGCAGTTTTCGATGATTGCACAGTGCGGACAAGTATCCGGCACTGTGCAATCATCGCACACAGGGTACTACGGAGTTCGCGTAGTGCTACGCGTAGCTCGCGTAGTGCAAAGTGCTACTTTGTGAGCTACACCCAGGGTTACTTATAAGCGGTGCCCTCGAACCACAGTGCAAGCAGCGGTGTCGATGTTGGTGTGCAGCATCGTCGGGGATACCAAGGCGGCCATCGTGAAGTGAGGTGGTGCAAAGTGCAGTGCCCACAGGTCACGGTGCAAGCAGTGGCTCGGTGGCAGCGCCGGATGGCATCGTCAGTGAGATCAGGGTTGCGGTGCGGCATGCGGCGCTGCCCTCTGCGGTGCCTTCAGGACAGGGAGTCAGCAGCGGAGTCGTAAAGGGCGTCAGGTTGCTTATTGTAGCACAAAACACACAGTCCCCAGTGCTGATGGCAGAAGAACTTGGAGTCTTTGCTGTTCCCGAGACATCTTAAACAAGGAGCAAGCTCTACCTCAAGCCCTTTGAGAAACTCACAAAATGAAAGTTGCAGAAAGTTCAGTCCAGTCCTTTCACTACCCAAGATAGAAACAGCCACTGCAGACCAGCACAGCAAATCACACAGCAAACTGGTAGTCTCTCCCCACAGCTTCTCCCACTCTTCTACTTGGCAGACTTCTTGGTTCCAAAAGAGTTCTAAAGTTCTGGGCCCCAATATTTATCCCCCAAATTCCTTTCTCCTCTCAGCAGAGAGTGTCTGTGCTGAGTTCAAACAAGTTCTGTCCTCTCTGGCCCAGCTTCCTGGCAAGGGGTGGAGACAGCATTGTGGAAGGCAGCCAGGCCCATTCAGGTGCAAGGAAGTCTCCTCCCACTACTATAATTGAAGCCCAAGTCTATTCAGTCCAGCACTGGCCCATCGGACTCTCTGGAGCCACTGCACATCCCCAGCCCCTGTCATCCCAAGCCAGACAGTCAATCCACATCCTCACAGAGGTACACAGTATGGCTAAGCAAGAAAATACTTACTTTCTACAAGTGGAATTTTCAAACGACGGGCCCGATTCACAGAACTAACTTAACATTTTGGTATTCACAGAAGGCTCTTACTCATTTCGGCATTCACAGAAGTTAGGAGTCCTAACTTTAGGACTCCTAAATGCCTTCTGTGAATACCAAAATGGTAGTAAGTTTACGATTTTGTCCTAAATTAATTCTGTGAATCGGGCCAACAGAATGTAAAAATCACCTCTACTAACAGATGCATCTTAAGATTCTGAGTCCAGGCATTTTAAACTTAATTTTCCTTTCTGGTCCCAATGGGAAGTTATATTTATAAGATATTATAAATGAACTCCCATGCTTTCCTTAGGGCCAGATAGCCTTGCAATAGTGAATAAATGAAATGGGCAGTATTTCACTATCTGGACATGCCACACATACCAGGACATGTCCTACCTTCCACATACACTACACCGTGCCAACAGGAGTAAGTTGGGCCTACCTTAGGGGTGACTAATATGTAAGAAAAGTAAAGGGTAGGGCCTGGCAAGTGGGTGCACTTGCCAAGTCAACATAGCAATACTAGACTGCACATAGATACTAAAGTGGCAGATCTGAGTTAGATTTACAGGCTGCTTATGTGGGTGGCACAATCAGTGCTGCAGGCCCACTAGCAGCATTTGATTTAAAGGCCCTGGGCACACACAGTGCACAATACTAGGGACTGACTAGTAATACAAATATGCCAATCCTGGAAACACCAATCCATAATGCAATTTACACAGAGAGCATATGCACTGATTAGCAGTGCTAAAGTATCCAGAGTCCTAAAACCAACAAAAAGAGCTCAGGAAAAAATACGAGGAAAAAGCAAAATGTTTAGGGATAACCCTGCAAAAAGGGCAATTTCCAACATGCAGATACTCTGCTAAAGGGCGAGAGCAGCATCCCTCTACCAGATAAGTTACAGGACAAAAAGCCAGGTTTTCAAGGCGTCACAGAAAGGAAGGTGTCCCTCCAGACAAGAGATGGATGGGTGGTTAGTATTCCAAAGTGTGGAGGCTGCCACAGTAAAGGCTCTTCCTCCCCATCTTGCTCTCCTAAACCTAGAAACAACCAGCTGATTCTTATCGGCAGAACGCAGTTATCTAGTGGGAATATAGCATTGGAAAAGCTGTGTAATTCCCTCCGGCCCGAGTTGTGAAGTGCCTTGTGAACAATGCATACAGCCTTAAACACAATTATTTTCTTATCTCGGAACCAGTGCAAAATCCGAACAGCAGCAGAGACCAAATGTTATTTTGGAAGATCCAAAACAAGTCTTGCTGCCGCATTCTAGACAAGCTGTAATTTATCGATGAATGCCTTGTTAATGCCCAAATAGAGTGTGTTGCAATAATCCATCTGAGGCCAATCAGTGCCACAGCTGCTTGTTTATGCACGAGAAGAGAGAGAAATGGAAATATCTTCCTACAATTCCTTATGACCCAGAAGCCGGGCGAGACTGTTTTATTAATCTGAAGATTAAAAGACAGATTGCTACCAACTAGGTTACCAAGATTCTTTGCCGAGTCAACGGGACAGGGACATTGTCCAAGCATTTGTGGCCACCAAGAATGGGTCCAGATAGATTGTTGGCTGCCAAAGGTCAGAACGTCGGTTTTGTCCCCATTCAGTCTGTGGTAGTTATTTACCATCCTAGAGGCCGTGGACTGCATGCAATTCTTGAAATTGATGGTGGAGGCATCTATATCCCTTGTGATTGAACAATTATTTGTGTGTCATCAGCATAGGATAGAGTCTGCAGTCCAAAGGCTCTAATCAGCTTAGCCAATGGGGTAACATATATATTAAACAAGGTGGGGCTCTGAGATGAGGTCTTTGGAACTACACATAAAGTAGATATGGGGTCAGAGTACAATTGGTCCACCATCACTATCTGTGACCTATCCTTCAGGAAGGAAGAGAGAAGCTTCAAGGCCAAGTCTGTCACCCCAATTTCCTGTAGGCGGTTAATCATCCTTGTCGGAGAGATAATATCGAATGCTACGGATAGGTTCAACAGGTTCAGCACTACAGTCTGCCCAGCATCAATCATGATATTGTAGTGAGGTCATAGGATTAACTGCACACATTGTTAAGTTAGCATTGCTTAGTATATGTTTGGCCGCCATTTTTGCCACTTTTGCAAACGTTACTACATGGCTTTATTCTCGTGGGTAGTCTCCTGGTGCATTTTTACATGATAACTGTCTGCTTTTCACACATTTATCTGTACACTGTGCTCCTCGTCTACAAAGCGTGTTCAAGGTCGAAAAACAATGTACGCTGTTGATTCACTTTGGTCAGTTCCACGCCCATAGACACAACATAGAACACAGCTGCACTACTGAAAGTCGAGTGCTTTTAATATGCCATTACATGCATGAAAAGGAACTTGGGGAAAATAATTCCAACGAAGAAGAGCTTTGCTTGTCCTGAGATGTAAACCCTTGCATCTAAACTTGGAGATACGGGTAACCCTGACAAAGCCCAGAGGTCTTCTATAATTATAATAAACTAGCTCGTAGTATGGGGAAGGTGGTAAGGCGCTATAGTCATGTTTCCACTGTCATTATAATATGATATCCCATTTTGTGCTTTCGTAGTTGTAACAATGCTGGTGATATTGTTCCTATGCATGTTTCTGTTAGTATTGGCTCGTGTACTGCATTATAGAGCACGTCAGTTAAAATAAACATTTTAAACTATACCGTGTCTCTGTTTACTCCCATTGTGGACAAGTATGAATGTTTACACGAAAGAGTGTTCTTCTTCCCGCGATTCCTGAGAGGGTCGGAGTGACATGTTCTAGGATGTCCAATCATTGGTGGCTTCGCTGTAGTACGGAGAACGAATGAGACACTATAGGTAGTCAGATTGGGGTTCTGGGCACCGAGGTGGGTTTTCTGGTACACCACTACACACCGAGGTCCTGGTGTCCTGCGCATAGTTCTGTATATGTGCAGAATCCCTGCAAAAATATGGATGTTATGGACTGCAGATATTAGTGCAGTCTCAGTCCCACAGTTACTCCTGATTCCATTGGGGTCAAACAGAAGCTGTTGTTCCAAATAAGTCATCAGCTGAGCATTAAGGTGTTTCTCCAAGGTCTTAGTGGGAACAGGTAACAGGGAAAAGGGACGATAGTTTTTAAATTCAAATGGATGCAGGTTAGTTTTTTTAAGGAGAGGATTGACAGCCACCGTTTTCCAACTATGAGGGTTGCGTCCAGAGAAAATGGCCAGATTAATAGTTGCTGTGAGGTGGGAAATAATGATGTCCCCTCCCAACTTCATCAATTTCGGGGAGCAAGGTTCAAGTGTTGAGCCTGATTTGATCCCTCAAAGAAGCTGGTCAGTCTGTTCATTGGATAAAGGGAGAAAAGCAGATAAGCAGACATACCTCCACTTAGTCTGTGAAGGACCAAGGACTGTGGAGTTAAATTTGTGGGCAATATTCGGAGTTAAGACTCTCCAAAAAGAATACATCTCAAAAAAATGTTTAGGAACATATTTGCCCATACAGTCACAGAAGTCTTGTGAGTTCTTACTGTGAGATGGAGCAGCCAGTATAGATAATAGATTGATCAGTTTAAACAGATCACTGGGGGACTTAACCCTTTCCCTGTGGGGATAATTCCCCCACGGTGCTGGGGATGAGGGGGAGGGGTGAGCGCCGCGATGCTCATGATGAGACCAGCTCGTCATATGATTCACAGTGGAGCTGTGCTCATGACGAGCTGGTCTCGTCACGACTCTGCCCACTGATTGCTTCACCCGCACATGCGGGGAATCAATCACACGTGGGCGGAGCACAGCTGTTATGTTGAGACCTGCTCATCATGAGCACAGCTCCACTGTGACTCATAACGAGCTGATCTCGTCATGAGCACCGAAGAGGTTAAGTGATCCTATCTTCTGATTACTTTATAATGATTTCTCTAGTTTAATGGCTGCTTTATACTCTGCCAACTTACCCTTGTGTTTAGTTCTTTCAATCGGATCATAAGATTTCCGCCAGATACGTTCTTGGCGGTGTCAGGCTTGCCTGAAAGTACTAAGCTTCTCTGAAAACCATGGGGCGGTGGGCTTTTTCCTACTTGAATAAAATTATTTGAGGGGAGCAAGAAAATTAATGGCATACGTGAGCCAATTTGAGTATTCGGTGGCGTCCAAATTAGGGTTGTTATGTTCAGTCCAGTGTTGGTTGTTAAGAGCTCAGAGAAGAGATTCCATCCTTATACATTTTTAATTTCTATTAAGCACCTTATTAATCTCCTTAGGAGCAACGCCAAGTATTGCAGAGAAAGAAAGAGAAAATGGGACAGCGTGATGGGCAGACCAAGAATGGGGAAGAGGTTAATTGACACTAGAGAAAATGCTGGCATCATGGGTGGCTGCCTTCACTAGTTGGTCAAGACCGCAGCATAGTATCATATCTTTAAAAGTCTGTGAAACTTTTTAGGAAGCACTGTCAAAATGAAAATGTAAATCTCCCAAAAGGGTAAGGTTTTGTTTCCCAAGGTAGGGTTCTATAAAGTTGGCAAACTCCATGATAAAAGGAGACCTAGGTCCCGATGGCCTGTAAGTCAGAACTCCAGCAACAGTTTCAGTTTGGAACACTTTTAAAGAGAAGAATAATGCTTCTCAGGATCCTTTAGGAGTAGACAGGGGCTCAAAAAAGCAAGTATAAGAAGCCTTATAGATAATAGCCAACCCACCCGCAATGATTTCTGTTCCATCAAGTCAGGAGAAGGTACATCCCTGCGGAATGGCATCAACCAGGTCAGGACCTCAAGAGTCCTTAGCCCAGGTTTCTGTAACAATCAGGCAGTCTGGTGTATGATGAGAAATTAAGTCAGAAAACTCAGTTTTATTTTTAATCAGTAATCTGGCATTGATTAGAAATCCAGAGAGGGTGTTCTCAACCGGGCCAGGGGGAAGAGAAATATCCAGAGCTGTCGTCAAACCCGGTTTCATAGAGGTGGGTCAAACATTTCAGACAGGGTAGGCAATGATGTTGTCATTCTGGAGTACTTCCAAGCTTAGGGGGAGGCAACAAGCAGCCATAAGCTAAGAAGCTGATCTCTGGAATAAGCAAGTATATTATGTTTTTCCCTAGTGCAAGAAACAGGGGTCCTGGACCACAATGCAGGCGCGTACGGGTGAAGACAAGCTTGCCTTTGGTGACCCAGCGGTGTGCTGATGCACGCGTCGGCCCCAGCAGCCAAATAATTGGGCTTTCCTTGAAGCACTAGGCTGCTAAGTCAGCCCGAAGTGCTGTTTTCCAAATTAAAATGACTCCACTTCCTTCCCCTCAATTGGCATGGAATGCCGCCACAGCCCAGAAAAGCGAGCCAAGCGTGTCCTGTATCAAGAAGCAGGTAAGATTACCATACATCATATTAAAGTAAAGAAAAGCAATTTTCCGTTTAAACCTGTACGAGGATGAGAATAATAAAAATTGATGAGGGATAAAGCACACATGCAGCCTACCATCAGGTCTACCATGTAATGGCGGTAGGAGTGCTGCACCCTGCTGGTAATCTGTGGCAGAGATTGGCTTGTCTGACCTGTATGGGCTGTGGCCTGGTCGTAGAGCCATGAATACAAGATGAGCAAAAAACTTTTTTTTCTTTTATGAAAAAATGAGGTCTGCTTAGTTTATTCGGCGAGCTGTATGATTAAATGCCGGACCCTAAGATGGAGCCTAAGTGAGCCTGGAGCTGTGATGTGTTGGACACTCTGAAAGTGGACAACTAGTGAGAGATACCTTAAGGGGATTCCTGGCTAACTTATCCCTTCTCGCGACTTCTATCTCTGGGACATACACATTGAGTTTGGGAACACACGACCGATTGTGCCCTTTAGGTGAAGCAGTCCTCCATAATAACTTCTACTTGTTGCTGAAAAGAAGTAAGATGAGGACACCTGTGAGGGGTGAACTCCCTGCTGCTCCCGAGGAAGGAGTGCTAGGGTTGGTTTGCGAAAGAACCCGGCGGACCCTCAAGGTGCACGCTGCTGTCCTTAATTGAATTTTACAGCCTGATATCAGGCTCATACAACCTACCCTGAGGGCATGCCATTGTTAGACATGTTTTTTTGATGCCCTGAAGTCCATGGTATACTCCCCGCAGAGATACGCTGACATACCCGCAAGCTTCTATGTCATTGAAAAAAGTGCAAGCAAACAGAGTGTTGAAGCCAACAACTTTGGAAATATCTAGGAGATCATTGTGTTGATAATGTTGCCCTACAAGAAACACATCTGAGAAGGGGTGATGATCCCAGCCAGCGACATAAGCTATACCCCCTTATTTATAAATCATACGCTACTACTAAACACCATGGGGTGGCCTTGCTGTTTCGTTCCTGAGCCCATTTCCAATTACAGGACACCAAAACAGATAGGGAGGGAAGGTTTTTAATGGTTAAGGGACTAATAGAAGTTTCTTTTTACCTTGCCCTCAATATTGTGGGGTTTTGGTAAAGGGGCATAATACTAATAGGGGACTTCTACTTGATTTGGGAATCTTGTTAAGATTCTACTCACTCCCATAGATCACACATTGGGGTTTTCACTAAATCAGTCAAATCGGCTCTACATTACTTGAGGTTGATATGGAGGATACTCAACCCTAATTCACATGATTATACCTTTTCCTCACACTCCAACGTAACCTGTTCTAGAATAGACCACATATTCCTAAGTCAACAATCACGTCACACTGTCCAAATAGCAAAAATACATTTGATTATTATTTCAGACCATGCCCCACTAGAGGCAGTTTTTAATTGGCCCGCCCCACATTCCGGGTATCGAAGATGGTATTTTCCCAGCATACTCAGTTGAAATGTAATCTTCCTGTATGAAATCTCAACTGAAAAATGCAAAAATAGACAGATATTAGAAAAAGGCCCACAAGTATGCTCCCTCTCTTAACCTACAGAGGAAAGTAGTGTCGCTGAAAGGGAAATTACATGTAATATATACTAATAGAGCTGAGCATGTGATATTGCACCTAAAGTAATTTCAATACGAGCATAGTATAAAAATTGGCTCCTTATTAGCGAAACAATTAAGAGCTAAACAGGAGAAGGAATATGTAGTGCAGATCAGGGATAAAATGGGACAAACTCACCACTGTGAAGAGGGGAAGGCCTGTACGTTTCAGGATTTTTATAGACGATTGTACAGTGCTAACTCATTAGACCCAGATTCACAATCTAGATATTTGGAGGTGCTCATTTTACCGCAAATCTCCCCAGAAACCAATGATACAATTAATCGCCCCTTCAACAGAGACAAAATACAAAGAGCCATAAATTCTCTTAAGCCTAAGAAAGATCCCGGCTTTAATTCCTAATTCTATAGAACATTTTGTAGTGTAGTTCCTAGTTTCCCACTAGGCCCTGCGCATTGGAATAACATAAACAGTAGTATCGACGTGGAACTGCGGATATTCCAGGCCTCCACTGACTATGCTAAACTTAATTGGGTTGTGTTACCAACTAGCTCAGAGGTCACTGGAAACTTTCTTCTCTGCATAGGAAGTGATCAGCTTCCTTGGCACAGACAAGAAGGGATTCAGCTTTCCAACAACCGTGCAACATGACAACTTTGCTCCTCAGATCAAGAGTCAATCTCTAGGGTCGTGTGAAACAATAGACATGTATTTCACTCAGTCAGTCTAGTGCAGTTTACTTTCACGAGATGTAGAGAATAGAGAGATGGGCGTTTGTCAATAAAGGGTTGACATTTATTGAACAGTCTTTCTTCTCGTACAAGAGAAATGTATTGCCACAATTGCAATAATTGTTATTGTAAAAAGTACGTACAGTAAGATAAGTATTGCGAAATAGAACTGTAAAAGCATTGATATGGTTTCTTAGCCATACAATGGTTTAAAAGTAATAAAACATATATACAGTCATATATACATTAGGCTAACATACTCAACTGGTGCTTCTAACTAAGCCTACCCCAGTGTGCCTGACCTAAGCCTAACACGTGAAAAGGGGAGTAAGTAAGTAGCTTTAAGTTAAGTTGGTTTTGCCAAGGTTTGTTTCAAGAATTCTCGTCTAAGGGTTTAGTCAACACCATACCTCTGAATAGAATGATGGAGGATTGGTATCTCCTTCAGGGGTCTCTCTCGATATCCCAGTCACCCGCGAGGGTAAACCGGAAACGCCGTGGCTGGATTTCTCTGCACGAGAAAGGCAGCGGCTTCTCTTCAGCGCGTCGAGGAAGGAGGGGGGACAGCGTCCGCGGGCAGCTGGAATCTGCTGGATGTCTTCGCAGAGGGACGGCTGTTCAGCTCCTTAAGCGTACTGCACCATAGTTCGCGCTTTAGCGGCGATAATGGTATCAGCAGCTTCACCACCACAGGATAGCAGGCTGCAGCGACAGAGTGCTAGATTTACCAACACGGGGTCGTGCAGGCAGCTGGCTTCAGTAGCTCGTACAACAGGCATTGCTTAAGGCAACATTGGTAATATTTATACCTGACAGGTGCCGGGTTTGACGCAAGTTTGCTGGACATAAGACGTCAATTAAAGATGTCACTAGGAAGTGATAGTTATCAGTTGCTCATTAGAGTTCTATTACTAATCAAAACATAGCAAGCGGGGATTTCCAGGTTTGCTGAGTTTTTATCTTGTTGAAGAACTCGGAGTGTTATCTAGGAATATCAGATAGTGACTACTGCTCTGTCATTGCACTAATTGGTCGCAAAGGAAGTGGCAGAGGGAACTATGCTGGAATGTGGCTCTGTTCGTGTGAGGCCAGAGATGACTTTTCAGAAAATCGCACTTGAACGGTTATGCCAATATAGGGAATAAATGGATTTATAGCCGAATAGGGGCATAAGGTCACAGTATCGATCAGGAACCTAGATAAACACGCAACACCCACTCCACGGGTTAATGTCCATCAAAATTACTAAAACTAAAGCAATTAGATGCATGTGTAACATTGCCCACCCCAAAATACATAAATGCATTCGAAATAGGCGTACTTGTAATACATGGATTTAGGTACTGTACGTTTTTTTAAAGCATAGTAATCATTCAAAAAATTATTGCATATGAAATCAATGAACGATTATGCAAAAGGAATTACACATGAAGTATCTCTGACAGAAGAAAAGGCGAGATAAATCATCACATAAAAATGCATTGTAATAACATGTGTGCTAGAGGCTGGTGTAATGTTGTTATGTCTCTAGATGTGTTTAGAAATAGAAGTGTGAAGCTTCTGTTCTCTAAGAATAGTGTTTACGTTAAGCAAAGAATTGTTCGTGCCAAAAAGGGGTCAATATTTAAAAAAATTGTCCAATTCAAAAGAAAATATATTTCCAAAGCTCTTGGCAGTTTTTGTTGATCAAAACTGAAGGCCGAATTCAGAGTTCATGGGAACGCTGTGTGTCGGAAAGCTTCTAAAAGTTATTTTTTCTCTATGGGTGAGAACATCGTATCAGACAGGCTCTCAAAGAATTGGTCTACAAATTCAGGTGATAGTTCAACCAAATTAGATAACGCTGTAACTTGGCAGGTGTGAGAATGATTGCTGTCATCGAAGGCAGGACCAGCAATGCTCACAGAACGTTGTACCTGGATGATGTTGCTTTTGTCACTCGCTCCACTGTTACCACTTGGCTGTAGTACAGGAGTCTCCACGAATGCCGTCATCAGGATTGGTAGCCGCTGGGGACAACACAATGTGTGAGCCGTTATTGGACTGAGCAAAGTATCGACGTCCATTGGTACTGCTGATGGAAGTGAAAGACAGATGTCCAACACGCATTCATCGCCGCAAAGCATACACCGTAGCACAGGTAAAATGCAATTTTGCCATATCGGTCTGAATGAAAGGAACCAGGTCATGTTTAGATCTCTCAGCCTGGCCAATCCAAGGACGTTAGTTATCCTGTCCCGGTAGCGCATTGCTAGGATTGTCTCTTCCATTCCTATGGGAGCTATGTCTGAGCCGAGGCTTTCCATAACGTAGCAGGAGGGTCAAAAATAGAATCCCTGCGACGAGTCCCAAAAATAATGGTATGCCGCCAAAAATGGAGTGCACAAAATTAGGAAAGATTCCCAAAATTGCCTGGAAGGGTGTTAGCAGTCCCGTAAAGACTGTCTTAAATATACCTGGGATGCTTGTTGCACTAGACATGTTAAGGAGTTGGCTGAACATTTCTACGAAATGCACGGGGCAATTTGTTGATAAAAGGTCATGAATTTCAGTAGCTGTCCTTGCAACTAGAAGATCATACGTCTCTTTAGATGACGTTATAGGCACTGTTGTCTGTAAAAGTACAGATTTCATTTTGCTTAATGTATCAATTCGTATAGAATAGAGATTCAGACGAGGCCAGATGGGAGTCACTATGTCTGGAGGCCCACTCGGAAACAATGCTTGCATACAACATTTGACCATGGACGTTACTTCTATTAGATAACTTTTCCCTGGCGTGAGGCCACAACATCTGTGATCCGTTCTAAGAATGTAACTCCCGTTCGAAAGTTGCATAAAGAAGGGCTCTATCTGAGTTGCAGGTGTGACTAGCTGGTGGCATGAAAGGTTGTTTGAATTTCCATCACATGCTCCGTGTAAATTAATACCCTGACACAAAAGTATACCGCTTAGTGAATGTTTACAATTCTCACCACTAAGAAATACATTTTTGTCACTGTCACTATAGCAAGAATGAGTGTATGGTAATTTCCATTCGGATTTTACATATCCTTTACCCAATTGTTCATACTGGCCAGCAGGTATGTACTCAAGGCACTTTTTAAATCGGAAAGTTGTTATCGGAATTGTGATAATTCCGTGTATTATCCATTCAATGACAGGACTCTCTGACATTGTCAATGGTAATCTCTCGAGTTTTTCGATGCTCAGGATTGTATAGCCTGCTCCTTTCTGTGCCAAACTGATCTGTTTATCAGTAAGGTTAAAACTGGAAAATAATGACGTCGTGTTGATTAAACGCCAAGGCACATAGCCTGAACGAAGATTTTGCAGCGTCCAGCCTAATTCTATAATAGAGCGTAATTGAGACTGGCCATGTTGTAACATTAGCAAATCTCTGTCTATCACATCAAAGGCAGAGGATACAATATTGTCCAAAGAATATATTCTGGAAGACAGAGTCGTTAACCCATTGTCTACCACAGAAAGTGATTTCTCCAAATTAATACGATCAATTTCTCGTATTTTTTCAGCAGTTTCAATTTGCTTTACTTTCCAAGCCTCGTTGTAAGCAGCATAGATACTGGTCGCTATGAAACGCTTTTGACGCTTTTTGCGTGGTCCAAGAATGAAATCGCGCAAATCAGCACCCTCTTTTAGTAAAGACAAGTGTTGCTTAATTTCAGCCAGTGTGGATGTTGTTAGCCATTCAAGGCAGAGTTTCCCTACACTGTATGTTGTTATAATCCCTGGATGTTGTCTCTGGGAGTATCTAGGGTCTAATCTGGTCATTTTTAACCCCTGTGTTTTATTCAGGAATCTATCTTGACAGCTGTTTGTGTCTGTAGGCCAGATTAACCACTTTTTCCAATCAGGATGTGTTCTGTTGAAATGTAAAATTTGTGACACGTCTAACTCAATATCTGTGGTTGCATTCTCAGGTATTGGCTTCGGTATAGACGGTGTTTTAAGTTCTTTGTTCTTAGCTAGGCCAAGACAAGATGTTTGGTGTATTGTGTCATTTAAAAATAACATTTGTTCAGGTATCATGCAGGTTCTAAATAGTGCTTCAATGCCTTGCACCTGCCAATCTTTTGTACCCCAAATTGTTTTCGTTTCAATATTATTTTTCCAATAATCAAAACCAAATGTCATCATTTTGTCATAAAATGCTTCTGAATATATCAATTTAGAATTTGTCAGCATTGTTTTCATTCCTGTTTTATCTAACAGTTTATAATAAAACGTTTCTGCATCACTGGTGTTAAACCCTGAGAAGTATTTGAATTTCTCAAAAAATGCTTTAGAACTGCTTTTAGGTGGTGTAGAACAATGTTCCCATTGATTATACATAAAAACATTTCTAGGCTGTGCAGATTTATGCAAGTAGTGATCCCCATAGTGGGTATAACAGAATAACTGCTCATAACTAGATGAACCTTGTAAATAATCATGATCTGTGAATCTAGCTGACATTACTAAATCAGACATAATTTCTTTAATACTGTTAAAGTCCCAATCATCAGAGAATTTACTTGGTGTCACAAAGTCACTTAAGGAAACCTTTAGTTGATGAGGATACTTCAGGATTTCGACCGGACCATAGATTTCATAGTCTGTTTTCTCCCATACTACCCCACCAGGTATTGGAATTGCTGTGACATTTACTGTTGACAGTTCTCTTTTCTTCACGTGTGATGATCTGTGTGGTTTCAGGACTAGGTTGATGTTCTGACTTGCTGTGTCCATTCAATTGTAATGAACTTTCCTAAAATTAAAACTAAAATTAGGCAGAGTAGGAGTATGAATACCCCTGAAATAATCCAATGCTCAATCAACGGTGAATCCAGATATAGTTCTTTGATTTGTTGAAGGAGTCCTGTTGTATTTTCTTTAGAATACTTTTTTGTTTCTGGCATCACTTCGGGGTCTTTTAAATCTTCAGAGAAGTTGTCGAAGTTGATGAAATAACCAGAGGCAGTTCTGTCAATTGATGGGATTGTTCTTTCAATCTGTCTATCGGTAGCACTTTCTGATGCCACATCATTGTAGACTGGTGTTGTTTCTTGACGAACTGTTTCAATCTGTGTTTCAAGAGGCACGAGTTCCATGGCATTATTGCATAGTCCTTCATTGTGCACTGCAGGCTGATCGAATGTGATGAGTCTTTCAGTTTGAACCTCTTGGATTGTTGCAAGTTTGGGTATTCTGTTGTTTCTTGGGAGTCCACTGGGCCTACTGTTGATTATAGGCCACATGCTTGTGGTTTTACCAGATCGATAGACATGACTCTGTTCTCCTTTTTACCAGCAAGGGGCGGTAGTACAACTGATCTTGTTCCGGTGACTGCTAAGACAGGTACTGCTTTTCTGTAAGAAGGCCCAAATTCCTTCTTAACCGCGATCTTTTCTCTGACTAGATCCCCAATCTTTGGAATCCAGACAGGCCTTGCTGGGGCTGTTGCGGGTGGTGCCTCGTCAGTGGTACTTGGCTGTTGCTTTAATTTTACGTTGCTTAATGATTTTCTTGTTTCATTCAGTTCCTGTAAAACAGCCAAACGATCTTTTACATCAAAGTGCGTTGTTTCTTCTTGTACCACTGACATCTGACTATCGAGGTCCTGAACTCGCATTCTAATTCCGAACAATAGTTCGTATGGGCTGAAACCTTTTAGAGAATTTCTTGGCATGTTGTTAAGACTAGTCTGGACACTTATTAAATGTTTGACCCACCCAGCGCCTGAACCTAATACCTTCGCTGTTATAGATTGCTTTATGTCATGGTTTTTTCTTTCTACCACACTATTCCCTTCGGGGGTATGACGGACAAGAATACCGCAACCCAATTCCCATGCTGGCCATGGCCTCCTTATAGGCTCGAGAGCTGAAAGCAGGACCCTGGTCAGAATGGAACGTGGTAATTGCGTATGTGCCGATAAAGACTCGCAAATCTTTTATAACCGTTCTAGTGTCAGCCGAGCGCTGGTGGCTTCATTTTTTAAGTGCTTTTCGTCTTAACTGTTAATAGGACGCAGGATGGGGTGTAGGCAGCGTTACGCTCTTTCTGACTGGTAGCCGGTAGCATGGTTCCTTACTGCGATCCCTATTACAGTTTTCACAGTTGTTTGCATATATTTGGTGTTCTACACTCATTCCCGGCCACCAGAATACTGATTGTAATTCGTTCAGTGATTCCTTGATCTCTCTGTGCCTTAGACCCAAACCCATGTGTGCGTCTGCTATTAAAAATATTCTCCTGGGGAGGAGCTTCGCGGGCGACCAAGATGGCCGCGTAAGCTCGGAGCTCCGTGGACCGTCCGATCCACCGCAATCATCCTGCTTGAAATCCTGACCCACGTTGGTGGAACTGTAATGCTGGTGGCCTACTGAGGCGGGGACTGCAATCGGCTTCCAAATCGGTGGCTCCTGAGCAAAGTTACGTCGAGCTGAACTCCGCTCCGTGACGGTGCCATTGTCCCTCCGGACTTCGTCACTTCGCCACTTCGCATGATCGGACTGCGTGGTGCCCGCCTGCCGCCTCCTTGGTGAAGACACCGCGTTCCTGTCTTGCCCTCGTCGACCTGGTCGAGACTTCTTGATCCGTCTGTCTCACGGCTGTGGACCCAGACCTGCTGCCGCTCTGCCTTTGTTCTCCCGTACCCATCATGGCGGGCAGAGGCGATCCGGACAGAGCATCGAATAAAGGTGGTCGGGGCAAATCGCAAACACAGAACAATCGCATGGAGCGATATGTAAACCTCAAGTCACCACCTACATCTGGGGCCGTCTCTAAAGGGACCCCATCGACTAGCCCGCCGGATGGCTCGGATCCTACCCAAATGGACATCATGGGTGCCATTACTAGCCTCCGTGCCGACGTGCAGCAGCAGCACGAGACTCTGTCCCATAAAGTGGACTCCATGGCTATTGACGTTACCCTTATCAGGGCCGACTTGGGCAAGACCAACGAGCGTGTGAAAACTCTTGATATTAAGACCGCCAGTCTGACCACGGATGTCTCCGAACTGCAGATTGAGGTTCGCAATCTGCGGTCGACTACTGATCTGTTCTCAAAGCGGCTGGAGGACTTTGAGGGGCGAGCCAGGCGGCAGAACGTCCGCATAGTAGGGGTACCGGAAGGGTCCGAGAATGGCGCAGCGGACCTGTTTGTGGAGGACTTGGTCAAGACTCATTTGGCGCCCTCTGGACTGAGTAATTTCTTCTCAGTGGAACGGGCCCACCGTGTACCAGGGGGCCCACCTAAAACGGGAGCGACACCGCGACCGATCGTGGCGCGCCTCCTCAATTTCAGAGACCGAGATGCGATCCTCCAAGCATCCAGATCGCATGGGCCGCTCCACTACCAAAATGCGGAGGTGCACTTCTACCCGGACTTTACCAGGCTGGTACAGCGTCAGCGGTTGAGCTACGCGGGGGTGAAAAGACGCCTCAGAGACATGGGTCTCAAGTACTCCATGCAGTTTCCTGCGAAGCTCCGCGTTGAATACAAGGGACGTGCCTTCTTTTTTGACTATCCTGAGAACGTCAGCGAGTGGCTGGACACTGTTTCGCCTGCGCGTGATGAGCAGGAAGATGATGTTGGGGGCGCCTCGGGCGGAGCGGAGCGGCAAGAATGAACTGGGAGCTGATGCTACCCCTGCCTCGAATGACCGCCGGACTGGTGCTATTGTTGCTTATTATTCTCTCCTTTATTTTCATGGTGGGTGGCGGGACGATTTCACGGGGATTCCTCACTCCTCTGGGTCTTTTGTAGAGTAGTTAATGGGGCGACAGGCACACTGCTGGTTGGGGGGGCTTTTTAGTCTAATGCAGGGGTGCAGGGTGGGGGGTTTGTTGGGCATGTTTATGGTTTGTGTTGTTTTCCTTTCTCTTTCTCTGGTGTGGCACTGGGACAATGTTGCTTCTGAAGTGTTTCTGATGCGGGTGTCTCTGGGTTCTGGGTGGGGCGGGCAGTGGAGGGATGAGGGGTAGGATGTTAAGAATTCTCAGTTGGAATGTTAACGGGTTGGGTGATCGGATCAAGAGAGGGGTGGTGATACAACTGATTAAACGGCATATGCCAGATATTGTCCTTCTTCAGGAGACACACTTGGTGGGCAACGCTTGCAAAGCTCTGAATCGTAAGGGTTATAAAATGGTGGCACATTCGGGGTTCTCTTCCGGCTCCCGGGGGGCGGGCATACTTGTGCGCGCGTCCCTTCCCCTAGAGATAGATACCACCTTGATTGACGATAGGGGGCGGTACGCCGCCGTAGCTGGTAGATGGGAAGGGCGTTCCCTCACGTTGTTTTCTGTGTACGTCCCGCCAGGGCTCCAGTCTAGTACTTTTCATGACCTTGGTGGTGCCATCTTGTCTATGCCGGCTGGTCGTTTGATAGTGGGAGGTGACTTTAATTCCGTTTGCTCCGGTTTACTTGATCGCCAACCGCCTCGCGACCTACGTGGCCCGCAGCTGTGGCTGCCGTCCTTCCTTGAGTCTATTGGGCTGGTGGACGGGTGGCGACTTTTACATCCCACGCTCCGCCAATTTTCCTTCCTGTCGGGTGCACACGGGAGCCTTTCGCGCATAGACTATGTTCTCACATTAGCTTCGGACGCACTTGCCGTTTCCGAAGCCCGCTTTCTGGCGCGGGGCATATCCGATCACTCCCCTCTGTGGGTCTCCTTTGATTTTGGAGCGACTCTGTCGGAACGTCCGGCAGCGATCAACCCATGGTATTTCCGGGATTTCAAGACCCGCTCCCTCCTGGCCAAAGCCATTGATCTTTACTTCTCCGAGAACGTGGGCTCGGTGAGGTCGGCCGTTACACTCTGGGAGGCCTTTAAGACGGTGCTCCGTGGCGAGGCCCAGGCGCTCGTCGCTGAGACCCGTCGAACTAGAGACTCTGACATGCTGACTATCGAGCAGGAAGTACTGCGCCTCGAGGCCCAATTGGGACCCGAGCCTGACCCCTCTGTCCTCCATGCTCTCTCGCTGAAACAGGCGGAGTACCACGCCCTGGCTACTGATGCCGCTCTCATCCTGGCCAAGGAACAGCGAGGCCGTATTTACGATGTGGGCGATAAGGCTGGGAAGTTGTTGGCTTGGCTCGACAGGAGGGAAATGGCCAGTCGTGTGGTGCCCGAGCTCGTTGGAGACGACGGTGTGGTCCTCACGGACCCTAGCGCCATTGTTGACTCGTTCGCTGGCTACTTTCAGGGGGTCTATGAGTCTGCCTCTGATTTTTCGGAGGCGGACTCGTCGGCCTTCCTCTCCGACATTGACCTGCCCAGTCTTTCCGAGGAGGAGAGAGAGGACTTGGATAGAGACATCTCTGCTGAAGAGATTGACCTTGCGATCCGCTCCTTAAGGACCGGGAAGGCCCCCGGGCCTAACGGTATACCGGTGCAATTGTACAAAATCCGTTCGGACGCGGTCTCCCCTCACCTCCGTAAAATGTTCTTGGAGTCCTTTGAGAGAGGCTCTCTCCCCCTGGATCAACGACTAGCTACCATCGTGGTCATCCACAAGGAGGGTAAGCCGCGGGACGTTTGTCGCTCGTACCGTCCCATTTCTCTCCTTAACGTGGAACCCAAGGTCCTCGCCAAGTTGCTGGCTAATCGCTTGGTTGGAGTTATCAGCGATCTCGTGCACCCCGACCAATCTGGATTCATCCCCCACCGAAACACTGCCCTTAACTTGCGACGCCTCCATGGTGTCATGGCCAGGGCCCATACTCTCGAGGAGCCGGCTGTCCTAGCGTCCCTGGATGCCACTATGGCCTTCGACTCGCTCGAATGGCCGTACCTGTGGACAGTGCTGACCAAACTCGGGTTTGGACCTGTTTTTGTGAGCTGGGTGAAGCTCTTGTATGCGGACCCGATGGCCAATGTCACGGTCAACGGTCGCCTTTCGGCGCCATTCCCCCTGCGCCGAGGTACCAGACAGGGCTGCCCCCTGTCCCCCCTCTTGTTTGCCTTGGCCCTTGAACCACTTGCGGCACTATTGCGTGCGCATCCTGACTTGCGAGGCATTACATGGGCCCCTGGCTTTGAAGACAGGGTCTCCCTTTATGCCGACGATATACTGCTTTACCTGACTTCCCCCTGCAGATCCCTCATCGTGGCCTGTGATGTCATCAGACTTTTTGGGCGCTACTCTGGCCTGATTATCAACTGGGCCAAGTCCTCCCTTTATGTCCTCAAGGGGGATACTCCGCGTCTCCCCAGAGGCTGCGGTATCCAGATTGCCACGCGCGGTTTCAAATACCTGGGCATTTACATCTCTGGTAATCCCAAGTTGAGACACGACAACAACCTGATTCCTCCTCTGCAGCGGTTGCGGCGTGACGTGGACAGTTGGCGTAAACTGCCACTCTCCCTCCTTGGCCGCGCCGCTCTTTTCAAGATGATGGCCCTGCCCAGATTCCTGTACGCACTCCAAAACGCCCAAGACCCTGTCCCGGCCCGTTATTTTCGTGACCTCGAAGGCCTTCTCCGTACCCTCCTCTGGGAGGGTCGCCCCCGCGTTGCCTTTCACAAACTCACGCTCCCCTGGTATGATGGGGGCATCGCCCTCCCAGACGTACGCCGTTACTATTGGTCCTCGCAGTTAGCTGCCCTGAACCATGGTTTCTATGGCCCAGTGGCGAGCCCCGGTTATGCCATGGATAGGTGGCTGATGGGCGATGGCAATTATTATCGGGCCCTATACTCGAAGTCCTTCGACCGACGGTTGACGGGCCCCACCCGCACGGCGGTCCACACCTGGCGAGCGATTACTAAGGCACAAGGATGGCAGGGCAGACTCACGAAGTTCACTCCCCTCTTTGATTCCGACATCCTGGGTAGACTGTGGCACACCAAGGGATTTGATAGGTGGGACCTTATCGGCATTAGTAGGGTTGATGATATGCTCTCTAAGGGCTCGATTAAGACCTTCCCCCAGTTGCAAGCTGAGTACCAGCTGGGCGCGACGGAGTTTTTCCGCTACGCTCAGCTGCGTCATGCGCTGCTTTCGGCCTCTCCGCCGGACGGCGTCATTCCCGAAAGTTCCCCATTGGAGGACAGGATCCTAGATGGGCACATGCCGGACAGTGCAATCTCACTCTCCTATAAAAAATTAATCAATGCACGCACGGACCTCCTCCTTAGTTTGAGAGACCAGTGGGTAGCAGATGGCCTTGAGTTGGACAATGAGGATTGGCAGAGCGTGGTTTCCTCTCCTAAGGAGGTTGCCATTTCTTCCCGTCTTCGCCTCGTACAATTTAAGGTCTTGCACCGGGTGTATATGACAGGGCCCCGATTGATGCGCATGGGTTTCTCGCCTGACGGTCTCTGTCCCAGGGGCTGTGGGGCTCCTGCCACTTTTCTACACATCCTCTGGGACTGTCCGGTGATCGCCTCCTACTGGAGAAGGGTACACCGCGTTATGGAGGAGGTGACTGGCGTGGCTGCCCAGGCGGAGGCCCGTCGATGCCTCTTGAACATATGGGAGCCTTCTGACCACAACGTTGCACAGACTAGGTGGGTTACCCTTGGGAACATGGTAGCTAAGAGGGACATAGCCCAGAGATGGGGTGCGGCCGAGGCCCCCCTGCTGGTTCAGTGGAAGGCCAACATGGACTGGTGCATGTTCAGGGAGAAGACAGTCTATGTGGCTAGAGGGAGACCTCGAACTTGGACTAAAATCTGGGGAGCATGGAATGAATACAGGGGGGATGTGTGCTTACCGCCTGAACCAATCAGTCAAAATGACAATGTTTCTCCCTAACCTGTGACGCCAACTGAGCTCTACTGTAATATATTCTCCTGATACCTTCCCCCTCCCTCCTCTTTCCCCATCCTGCTACCTATCCTCGATACGTGTTTCCCTGCCTCATACCCTACCCATCCCTGACACCCAGCGTCGCATTACTCACGCTGCCACTTTCGCGCCCGTGGGCGCTTGTTGTTGTGTTTATATCATGTAAAATTAACCTTCGACGATTATGTCTCAATTGTTTGACACTATTTTTCTCCTTCCGTATTGCTGCCTTGCCTCCGGGATGTCAGGCTGAATAGCTGTGTGTTCTGATTTCAATAAAGGTTTTCAAAAATTTAAAAAAAAAAAAAAAAAATATTCTCCTGTTCGTGTTTGGAATTACTCTATCCCCCACTCCAGGGATTCGAGCAAAAGGAACGGAGTTTGCATCGATTATGTATGCATAATTGAGTGGATAGTTTACGGGTAGTGCTGCACAGTCGCCTTTTACGGTCGTTTTTACTGCCAGCATTGTTTCCCCGTCTATGTATTTATCTGTACGCTTTTTTGTGGCTATGGAAGCCGGTTTAGTTGCTTCCGCTTTGGCTGTATTAGCCAATGAATTCCCTGCAACGTGAACGCCATCACGCTGAAGACTCTGTGCGTGAATCACGTGAGTCTTTTGTAGTTCTTTGCTTAAAAGAGCTACCTCGTTCCAGAGCAATTTATGCTTTATTGTGGCACCTGTGTCATCTTTGTAGTCGTTTTCGATCCAACTCTGCAGTTTATTGTTGTAAGAGTTGACGCAAAAATGAGAATCGCACACTATAAGTGTCGGGAATTCACGTTCTGCATTTTCGAGCGCCATCTTTAAAGATCTGATTTCAGTTCTCTGAACCGAACAGTTTCTTACAGATTCAGTTTTTGTTACTTTCGGTCTGAATTTACCGCACAGCCAACGACCTTTAATGATCGCACATGCTGCATCGTAGGATTTTCTCTCTACGTTGAAATGCTGTACAAAGCTATCTGTGTAGATTATACAGGCGTATTGTGGGAGAGGCAGAATTTCGATTGGCAGAGGATATTCTTCTTCATATTCTAAATCATTCAGTTCTTCAAATTGCGGGGCGAAATAGTATTTCACGTCTTCCGCTCCTAGAGAATCTATGCACTGTATCCATTTCGGATCCAGTGACACTGTAGGCAGATTTACTGGGCTGAATAGCGCCTCGAAGGCGGATTCCGCTGTAAGGATATTAATCCGTTTGCCGTGTGCTAGTTCTCGTTCATTTGCTAATGCGATTTGCACTGCTTTCACAGTTCTTTCTGTGTGACTGAATGTTTTTTCTGCTTGTGTGTACAAGTGAGATTTAATTGAAATTGGTACCTTTTCTCCCTCATTAGAGGTTAGGTACGTGAATCCGCATCTTCCTGGGATGACTCGGATTACAAGATCGATCGTGTTGTCACGTGTATCTAATTTAGTTTTTGCTAACATGTCTGTTTGCAGTGATCTCAAAATTTCTGTGTGTTTTTGAGTCCAATTGATTTGTTTAAAATCAGGTTTAATTAGTTTGTAGAGAGGTTTAACCCTCTCTGCGTAATTTAGTATGTAAGTTCTTCCGAAATTCAGAAAACCTAGTATGGATTGTAAATTCTTCAGCGTTTTTGGAGCTTGGAGTACAGCGCACTTCTCTAAGAAGTTGTCCGCTAGGCTTTTCCCTTCACTTTATAATTCGTACCCTAAGAACAGTACTGTCAGATGGGCAATTCGGGACTTTTTAAAGTTGAATTTGTAACCCTCTGCTGCGAACCCAAGTATAATGGTGTTCACTCTTTTCAAGTGAGTATCCAAGTCGTCGTCTGTGAGATAAATATCATCTACGTAAGATAATGCTTCATCATCATAGATTTGTAGTAACTCTGTTACCCTAGCTGAGAATAGTCCTGGGCTGTTCTTGAACCCCTGTGGGAGTCGACAGAATTTTTTTCTGCGACCCAAATGCGTAGAAAGCGGTCAAATATCTGCTTTCCGGTGCAATGTTTTGACAAAAGAAACCATTAGAAATGTCTAATGTCGTTTTATATTTTTTCCTAACTATATTATTCATTAGGGCTGCACTATGCGAGTTTTGTACTGCAAAGGTTTTGCAACATGTATTAAGGTGTCTGTAGTCCAAAACTAGACGATATGAATTGTCTGGCTTGGAGACAGGAAACAAAGGATTGTTCATTTGAGAGGTGCATGTTTCAATCACCCCCTGGTACTCAAGTTGATCTAAGATCTCCCTGACTTGTTTTTTAGCTTCTTGCTTTATGGGATACTGCCGTTGGGCAGTTGGTTCACTTTTTAATTGGATTTTGTGAGGCGGTGAATACTCATCCCATCCTACATGATTTTTATATAATGCAGGTGCCTGGGCCACTGCCCATTTCCTTGCATATGTATATTTTTTGTGAATCGGTATGTGATTCGAGAAGGCAGGCATAATCACTTCTTCGCCACGAGGGCACTCCCTGACAAACTCTGGGGGCCAATCTTTTTCAGCTAACAGAATATCATAGCCTTTTGAGCGCTTATCCCAAAACAGACCCTTAATTTTCCTAGTCTTATCACCCTCTATACGCAATGTTATTTCGTATATTTTATGGGGCTCGCTAAGTCTGGTGTCGGCAGTTTCAACCTGAATGTATTCATTCGTGTCCACTGTCTCCAGATGACTCATCAAGATCTTGCGCGCTATACTGATTTCTGCTGCACTGTCCAACATTGTCAATGCCCACTCCCCGTTTTTCAACTGTGTCCTCAGTATTCTCGGCATGGTTGATTACTCTAATACTGGCTACCTTCTTTTTCTGAAATTGAGATTTCTTATTTTGAGCAGGTTCCTTGTCTTTGGACTTGGTGTGCTCTCCTGGGTCTGACCGTCCTCTTCTTTCCGAATTCTGTGGAAAAGATCGAGAGGGACGTGTATCAATACTTTGATATCTATCAGGTTTTTTCAGATTATCCCTATTTCTAAGGTTATATCTTTTCTCAGAGGGCTCCCGCTGGGGAGACTGGCGTTCTCGAGTCGGAGTTCTTTCCCTCCTTCGAGGAGACCTTCCTCTGGACTGGAAAACTTTTTCCTTGGGAGTGGATTGTTTATTTCCATCCCAGCTCTTTTTAGGAGTGTTTAAATTATTTTTAATAAATAATTTTTCAGGATTTTCGAGCAGTTGGGGCTTTACCGGTTTTCCACCCAAGCTGTCTCTACCTAATTCTTCATAGCATTTTTCTATGATTTTGGCAAGCTCAACAGGATCTTTTATATCTGTTTCCTTCAACTTCTGGCGAATCGCCACAGATGCTGCTTCTCCCTTTACGTTGGCTAATAATATAGCCGTGACCTGCTTGAAGTCTTTCAGTAATTTCATACCTAGATTTAAAGCGGGCTCTGGACCGAATTCATTTTGAATCTGTTTTAGCACTTCTGGTATTACCGCCATAGACGGAACACCGTGTGTTTTTGTGTAAATGGAAGCAAAGACTGTACCCCAAGTGTCGCAGTCCTCCACGTGTGGTGCGATTCCCATAGGAAGGCAGATGGTCAAGATTCTGTGTTTCTCAATAGGGGTAGTATCAGGAAATACTGCCTCTATTTGAGTGATTTTCTGGGCTAACCAGAAAGGAATTTGTTCCCGTTTTACGGGTGTTTTACCAAGACATGACTGTATGTTCTGTGGTGTAATTTTATTTGTGTTCCCCTGATGAGGGGTCAGCTGTGGTGTATTAACAGCTGGCTGGACTGTTGCAGTCCGCATTACATATTGGACTAATTGCCTATGTATTTTTATTAATGTGTTTAGCTGTACTAACAGCTCTTCTCTAGACATTTTTGCAATGTCAGGATGTAGTGTGTAGCTGGCTAGAACCGGCCACGTGGCTCCTGGTCTACCTAGTGGACCGAGCCTAGTTATGTGATCATTGTGTTTTAGGGCGCCATTAAACCAGAGCAGGTGCTCTTGAAATTTAAGTGGAATTTCAATCTCCTCGAAAGGAGCGTACTCTTCCGGAGGTTTCTCTATTTTGTAATAGTGAAACTCTTTTGTTATAGCGTTTACCGCTGGAAAGTTTATCCATGAATAGAATACCTCTGTCTGCCGATACTCATGAGCCTCTATCACGAAGACGACCGTACCACCTTGAGGTGTCAGTCCGTTTTCTATAAGTTTTAACTTCATAGATTTTCTTAAATGTGCCGGGATGATTATTGTATCCGGGTCTGTGTATTCGGGACCTTGCTGAGTCGCATCTGCTGCGCCCCCAGTGGTTCCGTTATTTTCTACTGACATTGTATAAATGCAGGTTTTGCAGAGTAGGTCTCCAAGGAGACAAAGATTAGGTGCACAATATTTTGGAACACTGTATCCTTCAACGTTGAATAAACCAGAGCTTTACATAGGAATCTCTTCCTACTAAGGTCGGGCGGATTTTAACCTTTCACCCACTCCAGACGTCTATTGGAGTATTTACGGGAGAAAAGGGTGTGAAATATGCACGACTGAGTTACTCTACAAGTCTTGCGTTAGTTTATTGCCTTACCAAACGTTTGGCGCCATGTAGTGTAGTTCCTAGCTTCCCACTAGGCCCTGCGCATTGGAATAACATAAACAGTAGTATCGACGTGGAACTGCGGATATTCCAGGCCTCCACTGACTATGCTAAACTTAATTGGGTTGTGTTACCAACTAGCTCAGAGGTCACTGGAAACTTTCTTCTCTGCATAGGAAGTGATCAGCTTCCTTGGCACAGACAAGAAGGGATTCAGCTTTCCAACAACCGTGCAACATGACAACTTTGCTCCTCAGATCAAGAGTCAATCTCTAGGGTCGTGTGAAACAATAGACATGTATTTCACTCAGTCAGTCTAGTGCAGTTTACTTTCACGAGATGTAGAGAATAGAGAGACGGGCGTTTGTCAATAAAGGGTTAACATTTATTGAACAGTCTTTCTTCTCGTACAAGAGAAATGTATTGCCACAATTGCAATAATTGTTATTGTAAAAAGTACGTACAGTAAGATAAGTATTGCGAAATAGAACTGTAAAAGCATTGATATGGTTTCTTAGCCATACAATGGTTTAAAAGTAATAAAACATATATACAGTCATATATACATTAGGCTAACATACTCAACTGGTGCTTCTAACTAAGCCTACCCCAGTGTGCCTGACCTAAGCCTAACACGTGAAAAGGAGAGTAAGTAAGTAGCTTTAAGTTAAGTTGGTTTTGCCAAGGTTTGTTTCAAGAATTCTCGTCTAAGGGTTTAGTCAACACCATACCTCTGAATAGAATGATGGAGGATTGGTATCTCCTTCAGGGGTCTCTCTCGATATCCCAGTCACCCGCGAGGGTAAACCGGAAACGCCGTGGCTGGATTTCTCTGCACGAGAAAGGCAGCGGCTTCTCTTCAGCGCGTCGAGGAAGGAGGGGGGACAGCGTCCGCGGGCAGCTGGAATCTGCTGGATGTCTTCGCAGAGGGACGGCTGTTCAGCTCCTTAAGCGTACTGCACCATAGTTTGCGCTTTAGCGGCGATAATGGTATCAGCAGCTTCACCACCACAGGATAGCAGGCTGCAGCGACAGAGTGCTAGATTTACCAACACGGGGTCGTGCAGGCAGCTGGCTTCAGTAGCTCGTACAACAGGCATTGCTTAAGGCAACGTTGGTAATATTTATACCTGACAGGTGCCGGGTTTGACGCAAGTTTGCTGGACATAAGACGTCAATTAAAGATGTCACTAGGAAGTGATAGTTATCAGTTGCTCATTAGAGTTCTATTACTAATCAAAACATAGCAAGCGGGGATTTCCAGGTTTGCTGAGTTTTTATCTTGTTGAAGAACTCGGAGTGTTATCTAGGAATATCAGATAGTGACTACTGCTCTGTCATTGCACTAATTGGTCGCAAAGGAAGTGGCAGAGGGAACTATGCTGGAATGTGGCTCTGTTCGTGTGAGGCCAGAGATGACTTTTCAGAAAATCGCACTTGAACGGTTATGCCAATATAGGGAATAAATGGATTTATAGCCAAATAGGGGCATAAGGTCACAGTATCGATCAGGAACCTAGATAAACACGCAACAATTTAGGGGCCCATAAGGATGGCGGCGGACATCCCGATCTAAAACGTGACCGCCCGCCATAAGGGTGGCGGTCCCGTGGGGGCCATTAGGATGTGCCCACCACACTGGCGGGCGTATACCGCATTTTTAACATTGCGGCGGGCTGTCCTGAAAGCACCGCCCGCCGCAATGCTAAAAATGCACATTGTGCAGTTCAATGCACAAAGTGACAGGCACCGTGTTGTCTGACACGTTGTACAGTGAAGTGCAGGTGGGTACTATAGGTACCCCCCATGTGCACGCCCCCCCCCCCGGATCCCTGGGGGCCGCAACGGGCCAACACAAGACATTCCTTCATGCTTTTCCAGAAAAGCATGTCCCCGCCTTCACCCTAATATGGGATGGTGGTGTCTAACAGACACCGCCACCATATGAAACCCTTTTCCGCCCAGTCAACTCCTTGACCGGGCGGAAAAGCGGCTGATGGTCTTTACGTCCGCCGCGGCCCCCCCCCGCCATCGTAATATGGCGGGGGAAATGGGTAGCGGGCGGGGAAGGATGTCGGGCGGATAATCACCGCCCACATGGCGGTGGGGATTCGCCCGAAATCCTAATGAGGCCCTTAGTGTGGACCTCACTCCCTATCTGACTGACCTTGTATAAGAGATGTTACAATCGATGAGTGAGGCGTTAATTACAGTCATTCCTAAACCAGTGAAGAACCCTCAACTATTTGCTTCTTAAAGGCAAATTGTGCTACTTAACTTAGATGCCATAATATATACCAAGATATTAGCCAAAAGGCTGGAATAGATAATGCCCGAACTGATCCACTCTGACTAGTTAGGTTAATAATGGTCACCAGTCACATGCTAATTTATGTCGGGTTATCCACCTAATAGCAAAAGTACATACAAAGTTAATCACATCAGTCTTGCTGGCACTTGACGCCGAGAAGGCCTTTGACTAGGTGAATTTGTAATTTTTAATGCAAACACTTAGTCTTTTTGGGTCTAGGGAACAATTCCTTATTATGATAAAGTCAAACTATCATAGACCTAGATCTCGGGTATTGGTTAATGGTATAGCCTCAGACTGGCGGCATTGGTAAGGACTAATTCTGAGATTCAAGGACTCCAGTTTGCCATGGAGGAATATAAAATATTATTGTTTACGGATAACATCCTTTCATCCGTTACCTCTACTAGAGCTCAATAATTTTGAATTGGTAGAGGCTTTAAAGTTAACCTCTCAAAATCTTTTCTTCTTAGTTTAACAATCCCCCCAAATGAGAGGGAAGAGATTGCAGCCAATTCGCAGTTTCAATGAGTTAAAAAGAAGATTTCATATTTGGGTATTAAGATGAACCCTAACATAGCAGACTTTATAAGGCTAATTTCACTCCTATATTATGGAGACTTAACTCAGATTTTAAAAGGTTGGAGGCAATATACCTTACTTGGATTGGTTATATAAATGCAATCAAGATGACTGTGCTCCATGGACTTCCAATCAAAGTGAATAGGAAGTTTTTCTCTGAGATTTGAACGATGATTATGAAATGTATTTGGCAGGGGCGCAGAGCCAAGCTGTCACATATATTACTTACATGATCAAAAGTTTCAGGTGGTTCAGCCTTACCTGATTCTTCCCTCCATTAAAGAGCAGCCCAGCTTAGAGTTGTATCCGAAGGGTCCCTTAGGGCTTCAGATAAACATTAGCTACACATGGAGAGGGCGGTGGTGGGCCAGACAATATGGGATATCCGGTGGAAGACCAGGCAGTACTGACCACTGAATGCTTACCTAAGTACCCCTAAGGTGATTAAACTTAAAGTATGGGACAAGAGCTAGCATAGTTTCCATCTCTATATACACTCATCCATTATAATGCAGCATTCTCTCCCGCACTCTCCATTGGCCCTTTTGATAGATGGCGAGAAGAGGGATGCATTACAATTTCGGATTTATTTCCTGGGGGTGGGGGCTTTAACATTTGAAAATTGCTGTCGTAATTTTAATCTGCTGCCTTCCAAGAGATTTCACTATATTCAGATAAAACATTGGGTATTATAGCCACACATGAAGTTGGTAGCTAATTGGGACTTGCTCCCTATTGAGAAATTTGTAAGAAGTGGAGGTTCTTTCAAGGGCTGTATATCTTTACTCTGTTCTCTTTTACTCTCAACCAGGCTCCTGTGTGCCCCTTCACATGTGCCCCCTGACATCTATCCTTTTGGGATACCATGCTGGGCGTTACCATAGACGTAAAACAGTGGGGTATGCTTTATAGATATATCTCCAAATATAATCACTCTGTGGGCTTAAGGGAGGCCCATTACAAGATTCGATGTGACTGGTATCTTTACCCTCAGAAGTTACACACAATATTTCCAAGCACCTCAGATAGACGTTGGAGAGGATGTGGGTTGATGGTGGACTTCCCTACATGACCTATCAGTCACATTCGACACAGTAAATCATTCAGTACTCACACAACGGCTGAAGGCAATAGGAATTCGGGACACTGCGCTAACCCTCCTCAGTTCCTTCTTGACAGGCAGAAAACAGAGGGTGTGCTGGGATAATCTCAAATCCGATAAATATTATCTCCCATGTGGAGTTCCACAGGGGTCAGCACTCTCGCCCACATTGTTCAACGTCTATGTGACTCCGCTGGCCAAGTTAATCAAGGACCACGGCTTCTCGCTGGTATCGTATACCAACGATACTCAAATTATAATTTCCATCTCCTCCATGGAAGACACACCAACAACCAGATTCCAGTTGTCTCAAACACATTATGAAATGGATGCAACATAACTATCTAAAATTAAATACTAATAAGAAAGAGGTTATGGAATTGACACTGGTTCTCCCATCTGGAATCTAGCTTGGTTGTCAGCAGTAGCAGGAGCCTGTCCAGTCCCAGTAGTTAAAATAGGAAACTTAGGCTTTGTATGTGAGGATCAGTTCAGCTTTTCAGGGCTGATCAACCAGGTAACATCGACATGCTACTTCCTTTTGAAGAAACTGCGGAAAATCTTACCTTTTCACCCGCTAGAGCTGTGGAAAACTGTTGTGGCAGCACTCATTCTCTCCCGTATAGACTACTGTAATGCCCTTTACCTAGGGGTTAACAAGCAGCAACTATCCAAACTGCAATCTCTACACAACGCCGGAGTCCGAACCTTGCTGAATAATATACTTAAATGTAATCAAATCTCTGGGGCAGTTAAACAGCGGATTGAGTTTAAGGGATTATGTCTGGTTCAAGTTCAAAAAGCAACAAATAGCTGTAGGAATCAACGGTTGCACTACCCTGATATATACACAACAGTCAAAGCAAAACCTTATTTGCCAAAGTTGCCCACCTCTTAGGTCCACTGCTATAGAACCTTAATTAAACAGACAAAATAGAGAACTGAGAGGCAACAATATACAGTACAGTACATAAACCAAGTGGTTTTCAAAGGGTATACATATATGTTCATAAAAAAGAGTAGCGGTCCTTCAGATTATTCTTCAAAGAATTTATTTATTGCAGTCTTCAAACACAATCTTGACAGAGATGACAGCCAACGCGTTTCGCCCAAATAGGGCTTCCTCAGGGCAAGATAGTATTTTAAATGTAAACTGGACTTCAGTGTGATATCACGCGGAGGGCGAGCCTGGTTTTCGGATGTCAAGTTAACGCTGTCTACAAGAGAAGATATCCACACGCTTTTTATTTAAAGATGGATGCCAGCATACATTGAACATGAACACGGTGCTGGCGCAAAAATTTGTTTTCTGATGAATCTTCCTCTAATGTGTATAATGGTCAGGTCTGAATCAGTAATACATATTTTTCCGGGTGGACACTATGATAGGTGTCACTGGATGTAATAAGTTAAGTTACAGAGCGTGGTGGAGCCATCCAGCACCCGGTTCCGAGTCTTCGTAGGGGTCAGTCTTGCAAGAAAAACACGCAAAAAAAAAAAAATATATATGTATTACTGATTCTTTGAAGAATAATTATGTCTGGTTCACAAAGCCCTGTAAGGAGGAGGGCCTACGGACCATCACAAACTATTTCAATGCTATACCGCCGCCGCACTCTGAGATCGTCTAAGAAAGCACTGGTCAATATCCCTAAAATTAAGCAGGCAAGATGGAAGGAAGATGTCTCTCCCATCTGGAAACCAAGCTCTGGAATAAGCTACCACCTAACGTCAGGCTTCAATCTGTCAGATCACAATTTAGGTCAGTGGAGAAAACCTGCCTCTTCCCTCTACAGTAATGACCTGAACCTCCCCTGGTTTCGCTCCATTTCTTTGCAACCCCTAGCTCCAAGATGCCTCGGCAATCGAGCACTTAAGAAACCATTTACATACTTACTTACATATATGGTGGGACAGTCACTCCGTTCAACCCTTTTCGAAAGAAATACTGTCACAGAATATAGAATGGACAAAATATTGAATGGACAGAATATAGACATCAAAAATATCGTTTTGAAGGTAAGTAATGTAATATTGATTTTAAAAATATAGACAGTCAAAATATCGTAGTACATAATATAGCAAAGCACCGAGACCGCCCTCATCACAGCCACCAATGACATCCGAGCCCTTCTAGACAACGGGGAAACAGCGGCACTCATCCTCCTGGACCTCTCCGCAGCGTTCAACCCTGTCTGCCACCGCACCCTAGTCCAGCGCCTCAGCCACACCGGCATCCAAGAGAAGGCACCGAAGTGGATCATCTCATTCCTAGCTGGAAGAACACAGAGAGTCCGCCTCCCCCCGTTTCGTTCCGAGGCCACCGAAGTCATCTGCAGCATCCCGCAAGGATCATCAATCAGCCCCACCCTCTTCAGCGTCTACATGAGACCCCTCGCAGCCATCGCACGCCGACACAACCTCAACATCATCTCCTACGCCGACGACACCCAGCTGATCCTCTCCCTCACCAGAGACCCCGACACTGCCAGAACCAGCCTCCACGAAAGGATGAAAGACGTCGCCGAGTGGATGAAGAACAGCCGCTTGAAACTGAAATCAGACAAGACGGAAGTCCTCATCCTTGGACCATCACCCTCCGCCTGGGACGACTCCTGGTGGCCCCCTGCCCTGGGCACCGCCCCAAGCCGACAGACCACGCATGCAACCTGGGCTTCATCCTCGACTCCTCCCTCTCCATGACCAGACAAGTCAACGCCGTCTCCTCTTCATGCTTTCACACCCTCCGCATGCTCCGCAAGATCTTCCGATGGATCCCGATCGAAACCAGGAAGACGGTCACCCAGACCCTCGTCACCAGCCGGCTAGACTACGGAAACACCCTCTACGCCGGAACCACAGCCAAGCTACAGAAAAGACTACAACGCATCCAGAACGCCTCCGCCCGACTCATCCTAGACATCCCTCGACGCAGCCACATCTCCGACCACCTGAGGAACCTGCACTGGCTCCCCGTCAACAAGAGGATCACGTTCAGGCTCCTCACCCAAGCACACAAGTCTCTCCACAACCTGGGCCCCAAGTACCTCAACGACCGCCTGACCTTCCACACGCCCACCCACCAGCTACAATCCGCTAGCCTCGCCCTCGCCGCCGTACCACGCATCCAAAGAGCCACCGCCGGAGGCAGATCCTTCTCCTACCTGGCGGCTAAGACATGGAACTCCCTCCCCATCTACCTTCGGCGAACCCAGGACCACCTCGCCTTCAGGAGACAACTCAAGACCTGGCTGTTCGAGCAGTAGCGGCCCCCTTCTCCCAAGCGCCTTGAGACCCTTCCGGGTGAGCAGCGCGCTATACAAGTGATATGATTGATTGATTGATTGATTTTTTGAAAATATCGAATTTTTAATAATATCAAATTTTTTAAAGTGTTTTTATGTTAGTATATGTGTGAAAAGTGTATATATTTCTGTAATTTTTTTTAAGTAAGTAATTTTATGTTATTTATTATTGTGTAATTTGATTCTGTAGCGGGTTGTGGGTTTATAGGGGAATAGGGTGGGAAGTAATTTAATTATAATTAATTAAATATGTTAATTAATTAATTGGTATTTATTTAGAATAAATTGTTAATTCATTTTTAATTGGTAATTATTCTTAATTGATACTTATTTTTTATTAATTGATTAATTGATAAATATGTGAATTAAATTAATTTATTTTCTGTAGCGGGTTGTGGGTTTATAGGGGAATAGGGTGGGAAGTAATTTAATTTTAATTAATTAAATATGTTAATTAATTAATTGGTATTTATTATGATTAAATTGTTAAATAATTTTTAATTGGTAATTCATTAATTCCTAAATGATTATTTTTTATTGATTGATTAATTGATAATTATGTGAATAATATTAATTTATTTTCGGTTGCGGGTTGTAGGTTTATAGGAGAATAGGGTGGGAAGGAATTTAATTATAATTAATTAAATATGTTAATTAATGTATTGGTAATTATTTTGAACAAATTGGTAATGACTTTTTAATTGATAATTAATTAATTCTTAATTGATAATTCATTTTTATTAATTGATTAATTGATAATTATGTGAATTATATTAATTTATTTTCACTAGAGAGGGAATAGTAAAATGTAACCCTATGCTATCCAGCGCTTTCCCTACTGTTGCGCTCTCTGGAGTAGGAATAGTAATTTTTACCCCTACGCTATCCATCGCTTTCCCTACTGTTGCACTCTCTGGAGTGGGAATAGTAACTATTACCCCTACGCTATCCAACGCTTTCCCTACTGTTGCACTCTCTGGAGTGGGAATAGTAAATTTTACCCCTACGCTATCCAACGCTTTCCCTACTGTTGCACTCTCTGGAGTGGGAATAGTAAATTTTACCCCTACGCTATCCAATGCTTTCCCTACTGTTACTCTCTCTGGAGTGGGAATAGTAATTTTAACCCTACGCTATCCAACGCTTTCCTACTGTTGCACTCCCTGGAGTGTGAATAGTCATTTTTACCCCTTCGCTATCCAACGCTTTCCCTACTGTTGCACTCTCTGGAGTGGGATTAGTAATTTTTACCTCTCCGCTATCCAACGTTTTCCCTACTGTTGCACTCTCTGGAGTGGGATTAGTAATTTTTACCCCTGCGCTATCCAACGCTTTCCCTACTGTTGCACTCTCTGGAGTGGGAATAGTAATTTTTACCCCTACGCTATCCAACGCTTTCCCTACTGTTGCACTCTCTGGAGTGGGAATAGTAATTTTTACCCCTACGCTATCCAACGTTTTCCCTACTGTTGCACTCTCTGGAGTGGGAATAGTAATTTTTACCCCTGCGCTATCCAACGCTTTTCCTACTGTTGAACTCTCTCGAGTGGGAATAGTAATTTTTACCCCTACGCTATCCAATGCATTCCCTACTGTTGCACTCTCTGGAGTGGGAATAGTATTTTTTACTCCTACGCTATCCAACGCTTTTCCTACTGTTGCACTCTCCGGAGTGGGAATAGTTATTTTTACCCCTACGCTATCCAACTCTTTCCCTACTGTTGCAGGCCCTGGAGTGGGAATAGTAATTTTTACCCCTACGCTATCCAACGCTTTCCCTACTGTTGCACTCTTTGGAGTGGGAATAGTAATTTTCACCCCTACGCTATCCAACGCTTTTCCTACTGTTGCACTCTCTGGAGTGGGAATAGTATTTTTTACTTCTACTCTATCCAACGCTTTCCCTACTGTTGCACTCTCTGGAGTGGGAATAGTAATTTTTTTCCCTATGCTATCCAACTACTGTTGCACTCTCTGGAGTGGGAATAGTAATTTTTACCCCTGCGCTATCCAACACTTTCCCTACTGATGAACTCTCTGGAGTGGGAATAGTAATTTTTGCCCCTACTCTATCCAACGCTTCCCCTACAGTTGCACTCTCTGGAGTGCAAATAGTAAGTTTTTACCCCTACGCTATCCAACGCTTTCCCTACTGTTGCACTCTTTGGAGTGGGAATAGTAATTTTTACCCCTACGCTATCCAACGCTTTCCCTACTGTTGCACTTCCAGGAGTGGGAATAGTAATTTTTACATCTCCGCTATCCTACGGTAATAATATTGTGTATTTTTTATTAATATTATGTTAATATATATATATATATGTTTTAACAGATTAAATTAGTTATTTAATAATTTTAAGGTAATTTAAGTATTTGTAAGTATATTTTAGCTCTTTATGTTTAATATTTTCTTCATTTTACATTAATTTTAGGAAATTCAATATTTTTATAATGTATATATATATAAACGATATTTTGGGTTCGATATTTTGGTACTTACCTGTTTGTAGATAGAAATTCGATATTTGGTCTGTCGATATTTTGGAATCTATATTTTGGGTACTCTATATTTTGTCCCTCGATATTTAGTCAGTGATCCATGGATATATTGGCGTAAACATGGAAGAGCTTTGATTATGTTTGTGACCGCTTGGTACAGTTCCTCTGGGACGTACTCCCCCTTTTCTCCTGCCAACCCCGACTCAGGGCACTTTATCTTTTTCAGATATAGTCCGATTCTGCTCCCCCGTCCTTACCTGAGGGTTGACCGGGTGCTTCCTGGGTGTGTACCTCCTTGTAGATGGACTCCTATCATCTTCCATGTTTTGTTTATTTTTGTCCCTAAAATGGAGAAAATAAACTTGTATTTGCAGTTATTAACTCCTGTCATGCAAGATACGTACTAACGTTATCCAATCTGATTTTTCTTTGTGATTATATTTTTCCTTTTCAAGAAGGGTGTTTTACAGCATATGTTTGTAATTTTGAAGAATTGTAATGATACCTCAATGCTATGTATGCTTACAATGATTTATGCCGAGTTTATTTGGACACATTGAAACTGTATTTAGCAGATTGCTAACAATGGCTTATTGAATCGATAATAATGTACTGCATTGAGCTGATACCCTTGACATTTTTTCAATAAAAACATTTTGACAAAAAGCAAGATAAGAATGCAAAATAAAATAAACAGTAACATGGAGGTTGAAAATTCTCAGAGGTTATAGAATCAATGGAAGAAACACATTGATGAATTTGATTCAAAAAGTAGTCAAAGGCAAACACAACAATTGAACACTGGGAGAGGGTAAATATTGAGCTGTATAATTAATGTTCAACCTATGAAATGAGCAAACACAGTCCCTGCAAACGTTGTATGATAACTTAGAGGAGGATTACCAATTAAATACAACTTTTTGAAAAAGTAATTGCTAATAGAATATCTATTATTTTAAGTTGATGAATTGAAGGGATAAAGGTAGAGGTTAACATGCCTAAAACAAACATTTACAATGCCAATGGCTTAAACTCTCGCAATTGCGAGACCTATTGCATTGCAAATATTTTTTGTGTCAAAGTGCTTTATGCTGCGCTTTAATGGAGGCTTCACCCCTTTCTTTAGACAAGCCACATCTAAAGAAAGGGGCGTGGCCGACAATAATGTGAAACCACAGCATTTAAGGCTTTGACAAACAAAAGCACCTGTTTGTCAAGTTGGCAAACAAATGATATTTTTTGTAAAAGCACCCCATGGCACGCCTTCACTTTAATAGCGGCCGCGCACCTTGCTTTTGACGCGGCTTGTGTAAAGAAAGGGGTGCGGCCTCAGTTAATGTGAAAGTGCTGCTTGGGCGCTACTAAACAAAATAAATACGAAAATACGCGCAGCCGCTATACTTAAAGTGGACCGCTCTGCTAAATAAAGAAAGAAAGAAACATGGCCGATATAATTAATTTGGACTGCCATTAGTAATTAAAATAAAAGCGAGCGGCGTGCTGCGACGTAGTGGGTTGAATAGGGACAAATCATTCACAAAATAGGGCTCACAGATAAGATAAAGCAGATGACGTAACAAGACAAGTAAAAGGTCCAATGCTATGTAAGGATACAAATGCAGATAAGGCGGTACCAAAGGGGGACTAACAAGCCTGTTCAGGAATGAAAAGCAACATTTTTGCAAGCACTTGGGTGGAGCTTCAAGTCCCTACTTCAATACAGGATGCCGCGCAGAGCAGTGCATGTGCTTCCCAGGCTTGACCTAAAAGATACTGGAGATTGCAGGTGTGCTGTAAATGAAAAAACTTTGTTATCTGAGACCAAACCTTATGCCAAAAAATAAGACTATGCGGATATCAAAATAACAAATGCATAAGGTTAGGGATAAGTCACAAGACCAACATTTAGAAGGACTGTCTGATGAAAATTTGGCATAATGTATTGTGGTAAAATATAATCTATGGTATAGAAAAAACAAGGATTGAGTGATGCTCACAGATCTGGAAATGATTTAAATACGCGACTAAACCTTAATCAGAAATGATACAGTCCAGTTCACTCTAAGGTCATTCTCGCATGAAAGCTCTATCTTGGACTTGGTTCCAGTGGAATCAGGAAAGGAAAGAGATTTATAAATAGAAGTAGCTTTAGGGCCAGAGTTAAATGAGGTAGTTAGATCAGAAGCAAATGGAACAGAAATAGAAGTATATTGTATAAAAAAGTATGCATCTAGCACCGCTTTTAAAAGCAGCAAGAAATGAGAGTGAAAATATTTGGGACAATGAAAAAACTGTTGAAATTGGGGTAAGAGATAGGAGAAACATCTTCAAACAATTGACCGATGCAAAAATTACCTTTATTCTTCCATGAGCGCCAAAATATTGGCCTGGTAATTATTTGAGCCAGCGTATTCTACCATAATGGCATGGTAAAAAGCATCACCGGAGTTAGAATAGTAGAAGGGGAGAGGAGTTGGCCTAAAGGCGAGGGCGGTTGACCTCGAATCTGGGAAACTGGGTTAGAATCTCGGCAGTGACACTGAACATCCTGTGATTCTGGGCAAATCACTTACAGGTAGATTCATCAACACAAATTGCGATCGCAATAGCTGCAAAACAGGTATTGCGATCGCAATTCCATGATCCGCAATTCATGAAAAGAAAATTAACCAAAATGCGGCGAAGTCGCAAAATATATTTTGCGACTTCGAAAAATAAAATCACAGAATCAAGGTGGAACCCCCTTTGCGAATCTGTAATTGCGATTTCCCAATGATTCTGCGATTTCATTTGCGAATTCGCAAAATAATCACAAATGAAATGCATGAAAAATCGCAATTAGCGAAATAGCTGAAAATCGCTATTTGCAAGGCGCAATTTAAGGAGAACCCAAACCAGGTGGTAACCATAAAGTAAAAAAAAAAAAAAAATTAAAATGTCCTAACTAGCTACAGGTGCGGGGCTGAACAAACACACTTACGGAGACACAGTAGGAGCAAGAGGATATTCACAATGCCTGGACTCTACATGGTGGTAAGGCGGTGAAGGCTCCTGGCTGCAGCAAGGAACAGACGCCGGATCCAGGAGCGAATATTCTGCCAGCTGATCACACTCCTGGGCCAGACTGAGGAGGAAATCTACTCAAAGTACAGGCTGAATGGGGCAATGGTTACCAAGCTCATCTGGGACCTTGACCCCCTGATGCAGCACCCAACGAGGAGGACCATTGCCGTGCCCACCCATGTCCAGGTCTTGTGCTGCCTGCACCTCCTGGCCTCTGGAAGCTTCTAGGGGATAGTTGCAGTTGCAGGGGGGATGTCCCAGTGCACACTGTCCCGGTGCCTAAGAAGTTTCCTGGAGGCCATGCTGACCTGGCTACACCATTACATAACATTCCCAACCACCCAACAGGACTTGAATCAAACCAAACTACAATTTTACAACATAGCGCAATTCCCCCATGTAATTGGATGCATTGACTGTACCCACATCCACATCTGCCCACCCGCTGAGACAGAATACATGTACCGGAACCACAAGTCATATCACTCACTGAACATCCAGATGGTCTGCAACGCAAAGACAATCATCACCGACATAGTGGCACAATACCCGGGGAGAACGCATGATTCGTTCCTATTCCGGCACAGCGGCATGGACACACGCCTGGCCAGGGGACACTTTGGCGAAGGACACCTTCTAGGTAAGTACACATGCCAACAAACAGTACATCAAGACCATGTAGCTGCGCTTAACAGGCACTCACCCTCTGCTCCTTTCTTTCACGTGACAGCGCCTACGGCCTCCGTGAGTACCTCCTCACCCCATACCTCAACCCTGCCACACCACAGCAACGGCATTACAATGCTGCACACATTCACACTAGAAATTGCATTGAGTGGACATTTGGGCTTTTAAAGAGCAGATTCCGCATCCTACACAAGACTGGTGGGGCCCTCAAATACCAGCCTGAGGTCTGCTGCCGCATCGTGGCCGTGTGTGCAATACTCCACAATATTGCTATCAAGCAGAGGATACCTGTGGTGATATCTGGCAGTGAGTCGGAAGGGGACAACCGCCCACCTGCACATGTGCATCATGCATGCGGGGAGAAATGCGACTTCCCGTTTTTGTGAGATTTTGCGATTTTGGTAATTGCGAGTTTGCAAATCCAACATGGACAATGGGCGATTCTGCGAATTTTATGCGATTTTGCGAAAATCGTTTTCGGCAATTGCGGCCGATTGCGATTCCCTTTTTTAACCCGCTTTTCTTGATGCATCCCATTTTGCGAATTCTAAATTACGAGTCGGTATTTTTCGCAATTTAGAATTCGCAGAATATGGGCTTGATGCATCTGGGGATTAATCTCCCCGTGCCTAACAAAACTGAATGTGTCCTGATGTAACGCAATTGGTGCTATGTAAAGCGCTCTAAAACCCGATACCGGGCCAAGTTTGCGCTATATAAAACTCAGTAAAAAAAAATTAATACAAAGAGGAGAATGTAGATTTAATTAAGGAAAGCGTATGATAAAAAATAGGAAAATTGAGAGGAGGAACTGTTAGAATCTACTTGTTGGTTAATGCACCCTCCCTATTCATGTTCTCTGCCTTGCTGCTCAGTCAATGGTGATGTCATTGGAATGTTCAGAGTGTTTGTGCTTGAGGAGAAATCAGTTGGAGCACATGGGCTGAGCAGCAAGCAGGGTGATCCTGGTCGGGCATATTACAGATCTTACTATCATCCTGTAACTTTTATTTGAACCTATAACCTGATAAATAAACCAATAACTTGTTTTCTACACGACTTGTCTACGAGACATCTATCAATTTAACAGGAACATCAGAAGAAAAAGCAGGAACTTCAGGCCTGGTTACGATTGTAGTGAACCCTCCACCGACAGGCTGTCTGTGGCGGTTTCACCGCCACTGTGCAGCCATTTTCCACCCGCCAAATCGTGATGGTGCGTGGTGTGCTGGAGGCGGAAAACCCGACAGCAGCAATTGTTCCGATTGCCTGTCGAACCGCCGCGCATCCCCAGAATGGTGGTGTGGCTACCAGGTGCTGCCCCCCTGATTGGGATGCAGGATCCCCACCAGCCTTTCCATGGCAGTTCAACAGCCATAGAAAGGCTAGCGGGGATGTACTTTGTTAGCCTGTTGCGGGCCCCTCTTGACCAGGGGCAGTTTGGGTATGCACTTGGTGCCCTTCTACAGTTCCCTGCACCATGTGGCAGGCACCACATGGTGCCTGCTACGGAGTGCAGGGAAATGTAAGAGGTGCATTTTTAACATTGCGGTGGGTGCTGCAGCTAGCAACACCCACAGCAATGTTAAATATTGCAGAGGCGACCGCCGGGGTGGTAGTCACATCTTAATTCCATGTGCGGGACCCCAGCATTATAGGTGGGTGGTCCCTATCCCCGGGACGATGGCGGGTTGCCTGAAGTATGTCCGCCATTGTAATGACCCCCTTCTTTAGGAGAAAAGGGATGTAAAAGAGATGTCTCTACTGTCAGCCATAAAAGAGAAGAAGGAGAAAGCAAATCCAGAGTCCAAAGTGATGTTTCACGTAATCCAAATGCTACATGATACCAAAAAACACCTGGAAAATTCACCCTTCCTTCCAACTTTGATTTTTGCTTAAGGAATAAAGATACTCTTGATTTCTTATTATTCCAAATGAATTTAATAAGTAAGAATTAATATTTTTAAAGATTCTGTTGGGAATATGAACTGGGAGATAAGATAAAAAGGTAAAGAACAAGAGAGAATATCATCATCTTGATGGAATCTAAGCGACCCCACCAAGAAAGAAAGAAAGAAAGGATTCCAAGAACAAATAGTAGATTCCATTTTAGTGAAAAGATCCTTAACATTAATGTTGATGGATTCAGCAATTGAAGCGGTGAAGCGGTGAACCAAATACCTAATTATTTAATTTTGGAGGTGGTAGCCCATTGAAATCTGGTGCTCATAAAAGGTTGTTTCATCTTTTATCTATTAACTGGTAACATTTCTGTTTCATCTTTATTAATTTTGTATCCAGAAATATTAGAAAAAAGGGTAAGGCAGGTAAAGAGTTTTAGAGAGAAGAGATGAAAAGAGTATATAATCGGCATAAGCTGCCAACTTTAAATGTTGCTCATCGTAACCAAAACACAATATAGCAGAACTACTTTGAAAATGACATAAAGAAGGTTCAAGAGCTAAAAGAAATAGTAGGGGAGAGAGTGGACACGATTGATATAAAAGAGAAACAAAAGCTGTAAATGTAGAACCAAGAACATGCTAGGATAAAGATTTTAACATAAAGTCACAATTTATCCTATCAAATACTTTCTCTGCATCTATTGCAATAGCTGCAAGAGGAGATTTGAAAGATGGAGATTTGCTAAGTATGTTAAGGAATAACCTAGTGTTCTCAGATGCTAATCAACCTTTAAGGAAGCCTGGCTGTTATTCCCAAAGAAAGAAGATGGAAAAGATTTCAAACGGAGAGCAAAAGGTTTCACATTAATCGTATAATCTACATTTTACCAATGAAATGGGCCTATCATTGTTCGTGTAAGCTGGCTCTTACCATCCTTATGGATAAGGCATATTGTAGCTTCCTAAAAGGGCCAGCTATCAAATTAGAAGAGATAAAAGGTTAAAATAAATAAAGCACACAAGGAAGAAAGATGAGACAAAAGTGTACCGTAAAACCATCTGGTCCAGGTGTTTTGACAAACTACAATATTTTTTTGATTCTTTATTGCTTGAGTAACAAAAATATTTGCAGTTAAAGGATTAAAAACAAAACAAAATAAAAAGAAACACAATTCCCAGATTCTGTAAACAATACAAGAAGAATGTCTCTATGGTTACATGCCATATTAAAACATTGATACCACATATAAACATCTTTTAACACAAACGCAGTGTAATCATAGAACTGATAACATAGTATGGTTACATTTCCAGGAATATACAATAAAAACTATTAACATAATTTTACATTGTGCAAATATGCTGTAAAGTGCCCATGTGCACAAACTGTATCATTACGTACCAAAGTGCAAATGAGCAATAAGGTGTCTCTGTATGCTTTAAAGCCTGGTTTCTGAAGTTGACTTAGGGCTAGATTTTTAAGCAATAAGTTCTGTTGTTTTTTCATATTTTCTGTAGGGCCTAGTTATCATAGTAGCTTAGACACTAAGGGGCTGATTAGGATGGCCACCCTATCGGAAATGGGACAGCCTGACAGGCTGTTGCCAGTCCCGAAATAGGCATTTGATGTGACTGCCACCATGGTGGTCTTAATGCCTATACTTTGCATTGCAGCAGTTGCTGCTGGCTGTGGCACCGGCCACAATGCAATATAGGGACACCTCACTGGCAGGCTGCAGGAGCCGGTCGGGTGTGAGGTGGTCGGTTTTGTCGACCCCCAGCCAGCCGCCTGCAATTGAAATATGGTGGGGGATAAGATGATTCCGATGGCAGTGGGACAAACAACTACGGGCTGTCGGCGGTGGTCCCACCGTGATCATAATCTGCCCTTAAATCGTTCAAGTTGTCAGCAATCTAAAAACAACGGTTAACATTCATAATTCATTAGGACAACCCTTAGGTAGCAGATGCTAATAATTTCTCAGCATTAGCTAATAATGTTGTCAATTGACATAGCAATGGATTCGACCCGCTTGATAGACATACCCCCAGCCTCAAGGAAGAGAGGTTTTAAAAGTGTGCATAGTATTTTAAGATATTTAGTTGGTATTTCATGCCAACAGATGTTCGCTAAGGAAACAGGGTCAGATGAAAACATAGAGTACATGCATTTCAGAAATGACCCTTGCGCCACCATAGACTGTCTTTGGAGGCCAAACTCCAGTCTAATGTCTGCTTGTCCAATTGACTTAGGGATCCTTAAAGATTGATTTATAGGCCTTAATTACTAATAGGTCCAATAGTTTTGCATATTTCCCCTGGTAATAGCTGAGCCATATGAAATAGATGGCTGTAACTTAGCTCTCATAACTTTGTGGAGATGATCATATGATTGGCATCTCAATGATTTACGTATACATTTAAAAGCATGAATTAAGGTTGCAGCCTTTGCCCTTAGGTCTTTAAAATTACTTTTAAATGAGTCTCTGTTGTCAAATGAAATACACAGATATTTGTATGTATTTACCAATTCAATTGGCTGATTTTCATGAGTTTCGTTTTTTTAACATTACATTTAAGGCCATTCATTAAGATATAATCATCAATTGCATTAATTAATCTTTGTAGGCCTTTTGGGGTTTGGTTCAGTAAAATAGTTATGTCTGCATATTATAAATAACTAAGATGCATCTCACCAATTTTTAGAAGATGGACGTTAATGGCCTCTAGTGGCTGGAGTAGATCTGACAAAAAATAGATTAAAAAGGCAAGGTGCAAGGACGCAGCATTGCTTGAGACCATTATAGGTTTTAATTTTTTGTGATAGACTACCACCTTCACCTGGGTTGACCTGGACCCAAGTGTTGGTGTAGATGCCTATTATAGCATCCAGCAATTTTTGTGGAATGGCCGAACCTACCAGTTTTTCCATAGTAAAGCTTGAGCAACTAAATCAAAAGCTGCTTTTAAATCTAAAAGATATATATAGATTTTGCTTTTTTTAAACTGCCCGTTCTGCTAGTAAAGTAAGGGGCATCAGATTGGTAATCTGGTAAACCAGTTTGGTTGATTGGTATTATACCTTGCTGCTGCCCAGTTTGCCAGATCGATCAATATACGGGAGGCCAAAACCTTAGCATCCACATCAGTTAGGGCAATTACCCAATAATTGTCAGGGTTGTAAACTCAGCCACCTTTATAGATGGGCTGCACAATGGTACCTTTCCAAGATACAGGGGCAATTTTCAATGCCAATACTTCAATGAACACTGGAGTCAACACTTTAGCCCACATATTAATATGGCTCGGAATAACATTTCGATCAATGGTTTAAACAAAATTGTGAGCACACACAAAAATTCACTGTCCTTTTTTAAAAGACATGTGGGCACTTTTACAAAATAATTGTATACACTTTAAAAGAAATCCTTGCTCTTTTTAAAAAAATATTCACTTTGGATACTTTTTAAAAAATGCGGTTATGCGACTTGCTTAAGCAATGTTTTGTGATCTTTTTTAATTGCTGATCACAAATGTTAACATTTTTCTTCACTTCTTGAAAGAATGTTGCCTATAATTCTTTATGCAATGTACTTTCATAAAGACAGTTTTATATTATTTTCTGAAAGGTAAACATTATTTTTAAATAATATTGCATACATGATTCAAAATAGAATATAGCATACTCTTTTCAGGTTTTCTTCAGCTGTAGTATGGCCTAAGGCCTGTTTTTGTGCGCATGTTATGTTAGCATGGCTTATTAGAAGTTTAAACGCCATTTTACCTTTTGCTGCTTTTGCACACAACACTGCGTAGCTGTTTTTGTACGTTAGCCTTCACGAAGATCTACACATGAGAAAAGGTTTGTTTTCGACATCTCTAGGCTTACATCGTGCCCTTAGTCTGAACAGTGAGTGCTGAAGCCGTCAAGGTTATCAAAACATGTTAGCTGTTTTTCGGGATGTCTGTGTAACTTTTTCTAGACACAACATTTTGGCAGCTGTGAGCCAAGTGAGATTCTGGCGCTTTTATTATGCCACACTTGCCATGATTTCAGACACTTGGAAGATTCCTTTTCCAGGGATGCAGAGAGCCTATGCTGATCCAGATGTAATTTACTCTTACTGAGCGGAAAGGTAAATGGGGTCCCCCAAAACAAGCGTAAGAAACCTTCTTTAGTTTATAATACATAGATCCTATATAGGGAGGGTGTTATACTCATTATTTTTCACCAGCATTATAATATGCTTTCTCCTTTTGTGTTTTATGGAATTGTAACCATGCTGACCATATTACTTTTAATCATATGTCTGCTTAGGTTGGCTAAGATACTGCACTTGGGATCAAGTAGTTAAAATAAATATTTTAACCTTACAGTGTCTCTTCTTTACTTCTGTTGTGGACTGGTATGAGAGTACAACAAAAGAGTGTTCTCACTTCCCACCATTCCTGAGATGGTCCTTACTCGCATGTTCTAGGTTGTCTAATCATTGGTTACTTTGCTATAAGACGAAGAGCTAATAAGACACTCATGCTAGCTGGTTGGGGGTTTTCTAGGTACTGAGGTGAGTTTTTGGTACACCACAATTCACTGATGTCCTGGGTCTCTGTGCACAGTTCTGTATATGATCGGAATCCTTGCAAAATGGCACCCAACATGGGGCGGTCTTATTGTGTGACTCTTGATTAGTGCTTATATCAGTCCAACCCCCTCACTATTGTTTCCGGTTGACGGTATTGACGGATAAAACCTACCTATGGTTGTATAGGTCTATTCGAGCTTGATAATATAAAACGTTTTTCTATTGAATTACTATCCAGTTGTGCTACATTTCTTTGCATTGTACTTCTACCTTTCTGTGTCGTTATGTCTGTCGAGATCCTGCAACATAGTAGGGTGGCAGTCCGCAATCATTTGCAGGAATCCCTAATTTCTCTGGAAGGGAAGGCAGTGTTTTTGTAGTCTCTGCTGACGCAGCAGACCTGTTTGAGTTATTCTACTCGTGGGTTACATTCCCTGCGGTTGAGGCAGTTCCTGGTGTTTTTCATAGTTACACACCAGGTGCCGCACCTGCGGAATATGCACCGTATAGAACACAGGAAGTTCCGATTTCTGCTTGGCAGCATGCGATTTGGTTTAATGGCGCCCTCCCACACATTATAACGGCGGTCAGACAAGGGCCGTTGTCGATTCCAGGCGCTACCTGGCCTGTATTAGCTGCTTATACTCTGCATCCTAATGCACAGCGGATGACAGCTCCAGAATTGAGGCCTCTTTATGCCTCTGCAGTGTCAATGATTAGGGCCCTGGTTTATTATATTACGTGCAACCTCCCGGGTTGGGCCCCGGGGGGTGCGGCGCATCCAGTTGGTGCGAACGGGCTAAAGCTTAGTCTCGTCATGGTTAATGCGATTATGGGCAAGCGTCCCACAGATAAGGATGAAATGCCTTTCTGGCTTGCCGAGAAATTTGGCCAACTGGAAACAGTGTTCCCGAATACTACTCCTGCGGAGAACACAGGATTCTTACCATTAGCTTGCAGAAAGACTTAGTGCCGGACGTAAATGACTGTACCACATGGGGTGGGGTTTTTGTGGCAGTCTATGCTTGGTGCTTCGGCACCCCATCAATGGCTGTTATACCCTCCGTCATTAAGCGTGCTCAGGATGAGCAAGGACCGGAGGCGGCAGTTGAGTTGAGAATGTGACTGTTGGGAGCGTATGACATGGTTCGCGATCTCGTCCTTGCTAATGTCAAGGGAGATGCAGTAGGTTTCCAGGTCTCTAATGCTCTACCCGATATTCCTGAGGTTGAGAAACCCCGTCAGTTACCGAGAATTATTACGGAGGCTTATAAGACCGTGGGCCATAACAGTTTGGGTGTTAAGCCTTTTGCTTAAAAATAAACAAAGCAGAAAATGCCACAGGCGTCACCTGATAAAGATGAATGCCCTACAGTTCAGAAACAAAATTGGAGTAAGAACAAAAAACAGGGGAAACAGCAGCAGAAACAGGGGTCCCGTCCTGCTTCACCTACACCTGCCTCTACTGAGCGTACATATGAGCTCCGCAACCGCGCTACGATCAAGTCACTTGATAGATTTCAGGTTCCTGAACAACGTTCTCCTCACTCTTTGCAGGAATATTCGGTCTCACCCACCAGTGGAGAAGGCGGCGGCAGAGGATAAGGTGCCCAACAGAGCTGTGAGCAGCCTCGTAAGGCTGACGGAAAAGGCAAGTAGGTCGAGTCACTGCGTCAAAGGCCCCAGTTTCAAAAGAAGAAAGTTGCTGCGGTAACAGCAAGATATGCCACAGATAGTTAGAAAGCAGCTTCTGAATCTGACTTGGGCACTGACGCTGCTGGACAACCATCTTTCTCCAAATCGTGCTGGCTGCCTGAACATTTAGCTGTCTTGCAATCTTTGCAGGCTGATCTTCTAGAATCTATCGGCCACATGCATCATCCCGGCCTTTTGCGAATTCCAAATTCCGAAAAATAGGGAATCGCAATTTGGAATTTGCAAAATGGGATGCATGTATATTTTCGCAAAATATTTGCGAATCTGTAAAAATCGCAATTTTTACCGAATCACAAATATTATGCGAATTCCATAGTGCGAATTCGCAATTCCCATTGATTCCTATGGGCCAAAAGGCCCATAGGGATCAATGGGAAGGCTTTAACAAATTGCGTTTTTCTTTTTGAAAATTGCAATTTGTTAATGCATTCCAAGGGTGCAGAGGGGGGTCCAAAGGACCCCCCCTGCACCCCAGAAATGTAATTTGAAGTGCATGTTTCACACACACATGTCCGAAGGACATGTGTGTCTGAAACATGAAAGTGTAAAAAATGCATTTTTGAGCATTTTCAAAACTTTTCGCAAATTACCACAAGGTTCAACCTCGTGGTAATTTGCACCTCCTAATTGCTAATTCGCAATTATAAAAACAATCATGCATTGCTTTTTAAGGAATCGCAAATTTGCGATTCCTTAAAAGCAATCGCATTTTTGGAAATCGCTAAAAATAGCGCATTTCACAAAAATGCATGATGCATCCCAAAAACTTATTTAGGAAGTGCAAACGGCCGAATTTACCGATTCGCACCGTTTGCACTTCCTAAATAGGTTGATGCATGTGGGGGTAAGTACTTGTCGACTCGTGACAACCACACCAACCTGGTGATAAGAATCGGACCAGGAGCAGTGGGTTTCACGTATCTCACTTTTAATGAGGGTGACACAGTCCCAATCGCTTACAAGTCACACTTGTACACTTCGGCTGAGTTGCGGTTTTCCACTGTGGAAAAGGTTTTGACAGCAGTGCAAATGGCGATTCTTAAGGAACTTGCACTGTCGCAGGGAAAATGAATTATGGTTGTTACTCCGTATCCTGCCTTGGAGGCAGTGACGAAAGGCAGTGTACCAAATTCTGAAGCTTTGCACCCACGGTGGATACAATAGGCTACATCCTTGACATCCCCGGATGTCTCGTTTACTTTTGATTCCTCTCTGCAGACTCAGGAGTTTTTGCAGTATGAATTTGTTCATCCTGCTCCTCTGACTATGCGCCCACTTGAGTATTTCCGTTGCATCATTTACACTGATGGAAGCGCACAAGTGGCTACGGTTTCAAAGCATGCATATTCTTCGGCCTGCGCAATTGTGATTTGTACTATGGTGGATGGTGAATTCAAGTCCGATGTCGTGCATATACAGACATTATGGCACTGTACCGCCCAGTTGGCAGAACTTCGTGCTCTGATGCTTGCATTGGAGTATGCCGACCCCGGTGTGACTACTCTTATCGTAAGTGACTCTTACTGCTGTGTGCAATCCTACAATGACAATCTCCACTTTTGGTCACAAACTTCATGGTAATTTGCTCCCCCTATTAGCGAATTCGCTATTTTTTTACTTTCATGCATTGCATTTAAGGAATCTCAATTTGGGATTCCTTAAATGCAATTGCAATTTAAGGAATCTCAATTTAGAGATTCCTTAAATTGCGATTTTTGCATTTGGGATGATGCATCCCAAATGCTAAAATACCGGGAGCAAAGGGCCAGATTCTGAGAATCTGCCCATTTGCTCCCGGTATTTACTTTGATGCATATGCCTGTATGTAGGGAGCATTCAAGTGAGTGCATTTTTGATTTAAGGATTCGTTATTTACCACCAACTACAAGTTGGTGGTAAATATCGAATACCTTTAAAAAAGCAAAAAAAGTGCCATGTGGCAGACATACATGTCCTTAGGGCATGTATGTGCACCACATGTGCACACATGCATGATTCAGGGGTGCAACAGGGTGTCAATGTGACACCGTGCCACCCTTGAACATGGTCCCCCTATTACCGATTTGGTATTTACCGAATCGGTAATAGGGAATGGCTTCCCATTCATTCCTATGGGCCTCTAGGCCCATAGGAATGAATGGGAAGGTATTCCTTATTACCGATTTGGTAAATACCGAATCGGTAATAACGAATATTACCGAATTGGTAAAAATTACTGATTTTTTACCTACATACTATTTACCGATTCTTAAATACCAAATCGGTAAAATTCGGTATTTAAAGAATCGGTAAATAGTATTTACCTACATCTGGCCCTTAGGGTCTTACTAGCCCTCGGCAGCATTGCTTTGTGGACTCTCCCAACCAGCAGTTTTGTCAAATCATCCTGCAAATAATAAGTGTCTTTCAAGGAATGTGCAGTGCACCATCACTTTTCTAAATAAAACTAGACTGCTAATGTCATTAAATCGTTTATCCAGTGATATGACTTGTTTCCCCACTTTGGAGGGGACGCAAGCTCAAATTGGGCTGCACGACGCTAGGGTGCGGGTCTTTTGTAACTGACAGATGGCATACCCAGTCAATATCCAAAAAATCTGCAATGCCAAACTAAGCATCACCCACGTCCGCGCAAGCGAGTCGTATCATGGAGTCATGATCTAATAAATGTCTGCTTCAGCACAGTGCATGCCTCCCTGAGATGCTGTTCCATCACCAAAAACACTCCTACAAGTAGATAGGCTTACATATACTATTTGGGTACGGAACATCCTACTTTGCATGTTATCTTTGTAATTGCCTGCCACTAGTCACTGCCTACAAGAACAGTTATGCAGACTACAAATCAATTTATTGAGTCATATCAAACTCTCACTGCACTTCATTTCACAGTCTCACTGCATGCAGCTGTAGACAGGGCTAGAGGCACGTATAGGTACCTCATAACATTATTAAATATGGTTCAATGCATTTTTTAAGGTTTCTTTAGAAATTCACTGTTGCATATGTCAGTAACTCCCTTGCGGCATCGACCACCAAAACAGACTTCAGGTGCAAATCACCTCACAAACGAAGGTATATACAATCAGGAATGGCCTTCAAGTGCAAAAGATAAGGCTGACACAGAACATGAGTGGAAAGCAGTGGCAACATGCTGTAAGTTTCACAGCAGTGGCATCACCTTTAACAACTGAAGATCACATTTATCTTGACAGTGAGTCTGCTGAGGCCATTCTGCTTGTTGATTGCAATGACAGGATCACAAGAGAAAATATGATAAAGCACTTTCGGTAAGAAATGTTGAATAACCTGCTCGGCTAGCAGCACCCTACCTACCTTAACTAGGACACCATCTCGAATTGTATCCTCATACTTCCACCCAAACCACAACAGCATCAAAACTCTCATCATACTACCCCACTGTAGTAACACAGGCAACATTCTGATCGCAGTCATCCGCGGTTTGTACTGCCATTTAGGAAGCATTGGAAGAGTACCATAATATTTTTAATAACAGGATTTCCACCTGGCATCAGTGGTGTGACTTCATTGTCTATGGTCTGTCACTCAAATGGATGTCTGTCTGTTCATGAAGCCACATGATTGAGTAATATTTGTGGTTGTGGAGGTGACACTGAAGGGTGGTGGGGCATCAACATAGTCACCTGTGTCATCCATGGCATTCGAATGTGGATCATTCATGTCCTCTGTTTATGGGTCCACATCACCCCAATGCCATAAAACTAGTCCTACATCTCAGAGATTGCAACATCTTAGGTATACATTAATGTATGTTATGAAATGTACATACTGGACATTTGTGATTTGAGTACAGTTGGTGACTGGCCTATTATCAAGGTCTTCTGCTGGCAAAGAGATGCTACGGCATCTGGAAACCTCTTTTAAAGACATGTTCGGCTCCCCTTCTCACCCAGCAGTTCCTAGTGAGTCCCCGGTAACAAGAAGTGCATCAGCTTTGACAGATGGCTATGTGATTAGTAGTACAATGACCCCATTTTTCTACAACACGTCATCATACACATTACCAAATGTATTTTGTTCACCCACAGTCCCAAAACGAGATCTGGTTCACTTTCATCTTCTGTTGTCTGCTGGAAAAAATGTATCATTAGCTGAGTAGGGTGAAAGCCCTACTCAAATAATAAGCACAATCCTTGTCAGGGTGAACCACAAACGTTCCTAAATAATGTGTCCTTAAGCCTCTGTTAGCTTGGCACAAAGCGGTCAGGCTTAACTTAAAGGCACTGTGTAAAGTAGTTATGCAGTACTCAAAACAGTAATAAAGTGAAAATACAACAGAAGAACAATATCAAACCAATTTAGAAACATGGAATAGATTTTAATAAATAAAATGACACAATTTAATCAGTCGAAATGGAGATATGACTTTTAGAAGTTTTAAGTGCAAGTAGCCTACAATGCACCACTCATAGTTACCAGTCGCACTAGACCGGGTGAAAGTCACAAGTTCTGACAAACCACAATGGACCACGGGTCGGAAACAGACCAAGTTAGCCCCACTGATGTGTTACCTTCTCAAGTCTGGCACAATGGGTGCCTTTATCAGTTGGCTGTGGTCACGAGGAGGAGGCTGTCAGCGCAAGGAGCAGGTCGAGCATCCTGAACGATCATTGCTGTATCAAGAAGAGTCGGTCATCAATGGAGCTTTGAGTTGGTTGATCATCACAGAGGTTACTGTTGACATGGCAAATAAGGAATGGCTTTCCTATTAATTCCTATGGGCCTAAAGGCCCATAGGAATGAATGGGGAGTCATTCCTTATTTGCGATTAGCAATTAGCGAATCACAAATAAGGAAGCGATTTCAAGGGTGCCAGGGTGTCCAAAGGACACCCTGTAGCACCCCTGAAATGCAAATGTACACTGGTGTAACATACAACTTAGAAAAATGCACTAAAGTGCATTTTTCTAAGTTTTCGCTATTTACCACGAAGTTACACTTCACGGTAAATAGCGGCCCCATATTGCGAAATCGCAATTTAAAAAAGGTTCATGAATAGCATTTAAGGAATCTCTAATTGAGATTCTTTAAATGCGATTTGTCGCAATTTAGCGATTTCTATAATTGCAATTTTTGCATTTGGGATGATGAATCCCAAATGCAAAAATAGCACTCGCAAAGGGCCGGATTCTCAGAATCTGGCCCTTTGCGAGACGATTTCAGCTTGATGAATCTGGCTGCATGTCTTTAAATGCTTTTTAAAAACAGAAAAGCAGTCAAGACCAGCAATTTGGGGAGGAAGGGTGTTCCATAGTTTGACAGCAGCTACCGAGATGGGGTGGCCACCTCATGTGGCCTCCCAAAACCTGGGTATTATTGCCTTTTTGTGGAAGGAGGATCTGAGAGGTCCTCTAGGGATGTACCAGCGAAAAAGATGCCCTCAAAGGCTCCATCCTGGATTATTTATCTGAACATGAGTCTTGGAGCCCAGACACCGATATGGAGTATGGTGAACTGGGCTGTTCCTACAGCTACCCTTCCTGGACTTACTACTGCAACTGCGGATCATGACGAGGTCCTAGTCGGACCGTACGTCGTCATGAGAACAAAATCATGCCAACTTCACCCAGCATTCGTGGACAACATGCCACACAAAAACATGGCAAAAAAATATGCACCATCATCCAGACACCAAACTTGGTGCATCAGCAAAATAATAAAGCTTGTTCACTAAAGCAATGTCTAGAATCAAAACAACTCCTTCCTCATAAACAGGGAAGAAGCACAGAGGTTGTGCACGCGTGTATAGCAAAAGGAAAGAACCTCCTGTTGAATTTAAAATCCCATCGATCAATATAATTCTGCACAACCGTAGGACTGTGAACAAGCGTTTTGCAAAAGCATTCCACAATCCACAAAGAATAGGCAGGTGTGCCTGACACCGATTGGAAATTGATTCTACGCACAGATCACAGGTATGCGCAGACCTAATGGATGCGAAATGCCAGCTACAGTCCACTAGAAGTAATCAGCCACAAAAGACAGTACTCGGATAAAACACTGCACTGAACAATATACAGGACCTCAGTCCTCGGTTGACACACGGATGACTCATTGCGCTATTATACTTTGGAAGCTAAGAGATGCTGATGCCTCTGGTAAACAAAGGGAGAAAGACATAGTGTCAGCATCATGCAGGAGAAAGCTGATGCGCGTGATGCCTTCTGAGAAATAGACAAATAATTGTTCTAGGTATTCAATCTCTGTTCTGGGTTGGCCCGTATTTCCAGAAGATAAAATACAGAAGAACTATGAAGAGATTTGACACCCTGAATTAAAAGATATAAAAAGTTACGTGGAGATTGCACTGTTTATTAATGCTAATAAGGCTTGAATAGCAAATTCATGTTATGTTTTTAATTTCACATGAATCACATTCTTAACACGGTGTACCTTTACAAAGAGTTGATGAAACTTTTATTTCTGTTTTCTGCTTCATTTAACATATATATCACCCCTAGGGGCTGGTCAGTCAGATGCTTTCTGAAAGTTTGCGCTTGTCAATAATTCAGTTTAATGCCCTGCAGCAGGAGTCATATTGTGCCTGGTACTTTGGGACAGTGACTTACAACCCAAGTCTTATGAAAGATATTCCACCTTTTAATTCAGTCTGTCAATGCTCTTCATGTACCAGCAACATGTGCCTGCCGATGTCTGTGCCACAACCAGACAGAAGATGGCTGGATTGCCAATTCAGAAACCCAGGTTCATAATTATTCGGTATATATTCAAATATGGTGGTAATGTGTATCTAAGGGGAATTTATTGGGGCACAGAAGCAACGCAACAAGGAAAGGCAAAAATGTTAGAATTAAACCAGGGTGACATGCAACATTCCGACAAGTGTTTCTACTGCCCTCCTTCTTCCAGCCCTCTCCACCCACTCCAACATGTGCCTCTCCCACCCTCCTTCCTCCTTCCCCTCCATCCACTCGTAACACATTTAGCCCTGCACAGAACTTGGCAAGTGCACGTGGGCTCGATCTCCTTTCCTTTACACAAAGGCATCTCCAATCTAATCTTCTCTACACTAGAAGGTGGTTTTCCTGCAAGAAAAAAGTTAGGCCATAGAAACATGTGTGGAGTCCCTTGTAGCATGCAGCCCTCTCCAACATCTGAATTACTGCCTCCTCTGTGTGTTTGCTTTTTGTACTCCATAAAACACCTAGAAGGGACTGAAAAGTGTCTATAGCTGCATGCTGGCCTCTTTTACACTTTCCAAATGCAATAAGTTGGGGCAGAAATGTCTTCTGAAATACTTTAGAGAGAGTCTTTGGATATTTTTGATATTGAGTTTCAACACACATGTAATCCTGCATGTATGCCAAGGATCTGCGCAGATGTGGATTTAGACCCAGTGGAGTGATGTGTAGTGTGGAGGGGCACCAGATGAGCAACTCTAAGTTTCCATGAATGATTGTCACCAGTTCACTGGGCTATGGTGTGAAGGACTGGCAGCGGTGCAGCGACTGGTTACACCTGCAAAGACAGGCCTTACAACCTGTTACATGCCTGGGGAGCATTGCCTTCAGTCTAACATTTGTCTCCCAGTTATAACAGAGACCTTCTTTCCATCCAAGTTGGATAATGATGTCGTATGTATATTTACACAATGGTTGTGTAGTAGAATGAGGGTGGAGTATATGTGCTGAGCTTGACTTCTGCAGCCAAGGAATCGATTTTGTATCTCCTGTCTGTGAATGGTACAAAAAATAGAGGTTGGAGGAAGCCTGCCGGATGGCAACCTGAACTGCAGGCGTCCTCCTAAGCGGCCCAAGGTCCTCTGAAAAGGATGTGGATAGGCGACAGAAACCCCATTTGCACAGTAGCGATAGTTGAGGCTATCTTCCTGCTCCGTTCTTCAACACAGATGTAATCCCCAACTCCTTATAAGGTAGGTGAGTGAAAAAGTGCCATTCTCTTTATTTTATTTTAATTGTTTACAAAGAACTCACATCATCCCCAAGGGGACATCTCGGTGCTAGAGCCAAACAAAGACATTCTGCAAATAAACATCCTTTAAAGAGCATGCAACCAAGACTTCAAATGTTTGTGAAACATAAAAAGATCCTACTTGAGACGTATACCTAAAGGAAGAGAATTCCAATGAAGAGGGGCTAAATGGCCGAAAGAACGGCCACCCAGCATGGCTTTCCTAATTTGGGTACAACTAATCAGGGCTTGCTGGGAAGAACACAGCACTCTTCCTGTCTTATAGAAGCTCAGCTTACCACATAAAATAGCAGGTCCTGCCTTGTGACGTGCTTTAAGCACATAGCAAAGTATTTAAAAATCTGCCTCTGTTCCGTACTGGGAGCCAGTGAAACTGATTGTGGGAGGCATATGCTGAACTCCTTCTAGGTCTGTTGTAGATTAGTCTAGCAACTTTATTCTGAAAAAGTTGCAAATGACTGAAAAGATAATCAGCCATCCCTAAATATAGGGCAGCGGCATAATCCAGTCTGCTCTGAATGAGTACCTGAGTGATTAGAGGAATCCATCTAAATAGCTTCCTTAGAATGTGTAAGAGACCAAAGCACTTTCCAAACACCAGGTTTACTTGATCCTGCATAGAAAGGGGGTCATCTAATAAGACTCCCAAATGCTTGGCAGCTCCTGCAGGCATAGAAGCCCCCCCATGGGAGGTACACCACCAGGTGTCATTCCAGACTTCATTTTTTTCTACATTTAGCTTCAAGCAATGAGAATGCATCCAGGTAGCACATCAGAGAGACAGCCCAAGAGATTGATGAATTTGAGGCTTAATTTCTGACTCCACAGCCAGAGACCTGCTCTCTCCCTCTGCAGCTCCGCTGCTGTGCCGCTGCCCTGTGCAATGCTTGGTGCAGGTAGGGGTTCGAGCCACTGCCTGGGTTGTGTTTTGCCCCTCTGCATTTGTGCCCTGTACTTTAGTTGATATTTGTTGCATTTCATTTATTGTACCCTGTTTTTCTTGAATGTTATTGTTGCCTTGCCTTATTGTGCCATTCTCTGTTTTGTGGAGCATTCTCTGCCAGTTTCCCGTTTCCCTTTAGAGCCGCTGCTGCCCCCATGGCCCCTTCCTCCTGCCAATTCCCGCTCCGGCCTCCCAGCTGCGCCTTCCTCCCCCTTCCCTTTTTAATGGCGGTCAACGCCAAAGGCTAGCCTGTCTGCACCCGTCAGTGACCCGACCGTGACCAACGCCAGTCATCCTGGATCTCAGACCATCCACTGCTACTTCTCAGCGGCCCTCCTCACACTCAACCCCGGATGGAACAACAACTGCCAGCTGTCCACGCCGAACACCACGCATGGCCAGTTCTCCTGCCGTCACTGCCGCCAGTCCTTCACCACCCTCCGCACCCCCATGGGCACCACCCTCACGCCGGACACCAACACCACCAAAGCCCTGAAGTGCATCCTCCTCAATGTGCGCTCCCTGCACAGACACGCCATAGAGATCTGGGACCTCCTCAACACCTTCTCGCCAGACGTCGCCTTCCTCACAGAAACCTGCACCAACACCTCCTCTGCCCCTGACATAGCCACCGCCATCCCTGATGGATACAAGATCCAAAAGAAAGACTGGCTCAGCCGCCCAGGAGGAGGACTCGCCATCACACACAAGAGCTCCCTCCGACTCACCATCTCCACTACTAACGACTCCCCGTCCACCACTGAGCACCTCTATTTCCAGAAACAGACAACCCCCAGATACAATCTACGTGGCATGCTCTCCTGGAGGCCTCCCGCACCCCAAACTGCATTTGCCACTACCAATGCTGACCTCGTTGCACCCCACGCCCTCACCGCCACTGAGTACATACTCATCGGAGACCGCAACTTCCACCTACAAAACCTCAACGACCCCAACTGCCCCACCCTCCTGGACAACCTTGGACTGAAACAGCTCACCACCACTCCCACCCACAAGGCAGGACACACCCTCGACCCTATCTTTGCAGAAGGTAACAACATCCACTTCAGCCACACCACGCTACCCCTCTGAACAGACCATCACTGTGTACATTTCCATGTTTATAAACCCACCACCCCAAACCTGCACCCCATCTTCCGCGAAGGAACTAGAGCAAGGTCACCGAGGAGCACCTTAACTCCACCCTCAACCAGGATGTCCCCTCCACCTCGACCTACGCCATCCTTGCAGCCAAAGAACTACAAAGATGGATCTCAAACTGCGCAGACAAACTCGCAGGCCCTCCGCAACCCCAACAGACAAAGCCCCAGGAAGGCCACCTGGTTCACTGCTGATCTACGGGAATCCAGGTGCACCTGCAGACGTCTCGAGAAGAATTGGCAAAACAGCAAAACGCCGGAAGACCGCACCACATACAAAAAAGCCATGATGGAACACCATCATCTCATCAGATCAACCAAACGAACCTTCATTCAGAACAGGATCTCCGTCAATGCCGGCAACTCGAAGGAACTCTTCAGCATCATACAGTAATTCACCAAACCCCCCCAGTGAGGCCACAGACATCACCCCTTCCCAGGATCTCTGCAACAAGCTCTGCTCCTACTTCCATCTGAAAACAAGGCCCTCTACGACAACTTCAATGAACAAACTCCGGACTCCAGACTCCGAAACCACTCCCCCTCCAACAACGCCAACCAACCCTCCATCTCTGCCTGGACCCCAGCCACCACAAAGACACAGAATCAACCATGAAAGGCATCCACTCTAGAGCACCCACAGACCCCTGCCCTCCACACATCTTCCACAGAGTCCCAGCCATCATTGCACCGAAACTACGACGCACCATCAACACCACCTTCGAAACCAGGACCTTCCCAGGTGAATGGAAATGCGCAGACGTCAAGCCCCTGCTCAAGAAGCCCTCAGCAGACCCCTTGGACCTCAAGAACTACCAACCCATATGCCTCCTTTCCTTCACGGCCAAATTCATTGAGAAGACCGTCAAGGCCCAACTTACAAAATTAATTGAAGAGAACTCCATCCTCGACCCCTCCCAATCCGGATTTCGCAGCAACCACAGCACTGAGACCCCCCTACTTGCCAACACAGATGACATCTGCACCCTCCTCGACCAAAGCCACACCGCGGCCTTGATCCTACTCGACCTTTCCACAGCCTTCTATACTGTCTCCGACCACACACTCGCCACCAGACTCCACGGCGCTGGCATATGGGGAACCCCCCTTGAATGGCTCCTCTCCTTCCTCACCGGCAGGACGCAAAGAATCAGACTGCCACCCTTCCTCTCTGAACCCATAGAGATCAACTGCAGAGTGCCTCAAGGATCATCACTCAGCCCTACGCTCTTCAATATTTACATGGTCCCCCTCGCCACCATCATCAGACAGCATGGACTCAACAGAGTCTCCTATGCTGACGACACCCAGCTCATCCTCTCCCTCACCAAGGACCCCGTCACCACCAGACTCATCTTTCAGGAAGGAATGAAGGACTTCGCATCGTGAATGAGTAGCAGCTGCCTGAAGCTCAACTCAGAGAAGACAGAGATCCTCGGCCTCAGATCCTTCCCCACCGCATGGGACAGCACCTGGTGGCCACCGCCCTTGGCAGCCCGCCCACCCCTAACGACCATGCCCGGAACCTCAGCATCGTACTCGACTCCTCCCTCTCCATGACCCGACAGGTCAACCCCATCGTCTCCACCTGCTTCAACACCCTCTGCATTCTTCGCAAGACCTTCAAATGGATCCCCCCGAATCACCCACACACTCTTAACCAGCCGACTGGACTAAGGAAATGCCCTCTCTGCCGGAATCAACAAGTCTCTGCTGCATAAACCCCAGACCATTCAGAACACCACCTCCAGACTCGTCCTGCGCATCCCTCGATAAGAACACATCACCCAACTCCTGCAAGACCTCCACTGGCTCCCCGTCGAGAAGAGAGTAACCTTCAAGAAACTCATCCACGTCTTCGAATGCCTCCACAACACCGGACCCCAATACCTCAATTATAGAATCTCCTTCCACGTACCCAAGAGAAACCTCTGATCCGCCGGCCTCGCCCTTGCCAAAACCGCACACATCCGCAGAACCAGAACGGATGTAAGGGCCTTCTCACACATCTGAGCCAAGACCTGGAACGAACTCCCTGTCGACATCAGACGTGCCCTCAATGAACATTTCAGGAAGACACTCAAGACATGGCTCTTCGACTGAACGAAGCTGCTTACACCCCCGTGCTTTAAGACCATCACAGGTGAGTTGCATGCTTTCAGTTCCCATATTGAATGATTGTTTGATTGATTGATTGTTGATTGATGGTAATAATAAGCTGGGTGTCATCCAAATGAGAACATTTCTCGAAGCCCCAAGATTTAACGTGTTCGCCAAGGGAGCAACATAAGCATTAAAGAAGGACAGGCTTAAAGATTACCCTTGTGGAACACCACAATTAATCTGCAATGTGGTGGATCTACACAGCGCCAAATAAACAGAATAAAATCTGTTAGCCAAAAATGCTCCAAACCATTGGAGAGTGGTGGCTTGCAAGCCTGCTTCATGGAACCCACAAACTAGCTGGAAGTGAGAGACAGTATTAAAGGCAGCAGACAGGTCTAATAGGATCAGCACAACAACCTTGCCCTGAACCACCTCCAATCTAATTCTGTCAACCATTTCCACCAGGGTGGACTCCATGTAGTTATTTGCTCTAAAGCCCATTTGGGAAGTGTCCAGAATGTTGTTGGCTTTCAGAAATCGAGTTAGCTAGGTATTAACTATCCTTTCCAACACCATCACCAAATAAGGCAGGAGGGAGATAGGACAATAGTTGGAAAAATCACCAGCCTCTTCTCCAGCCTTTTTTAATACAGGCAGCACAAGAGCAAATTTCCAGCAAGACAGAAAGTTAGCATTCTCCAAAGATGGCCTAAACAACCAAGTAATAAACGACTTTGGACCTGGAAAAGTCTCGAAAACATAAAATGGTGACAAGGATACAAAGGAGATTTTGACTTAACATCCATCATGGTCTTTTTCACTAATTCCTGGTTAATCTCCCTGAAATTCACTCAGTGAATAGACGTTCCAGGGTGATGACCGACTTCCTTCTGGAAGAACTCTGTCATGGAGGATTGAGTCTCGAAAGCAGAGTACATCTCATCTACCTTCTCAAGGAAGAATTCAGCCAGATTTACACATCGCTAAATCGAAATAGGGATATTTTGATTCACAGCCGTGGGCTGAGATGGTTCCTTGACTATCTTAAAGAGTTCTTTGAAGGAGCTACTGTTATCCTCTAGTGTCTTCACAAAATTAGCCTTTTTAGCGATCTTGAGCATTTTGTGATAGGATTTTAAAACAGCTCAAAATACTATGCAATCCAGCGGAGATTACGAGATCGGCAACAGCGCTCTAATGCCTTACTCTGTTTTGTGCCATTGTTTTGGTTCTTTTGGACAGGGAACTCCCAGTTCATTGTCTCCTTCCTTATTTATTTATTTATTTATAAAGTTTTATATAGCGCAAACAAGACCCCAAGGGATACCAGAGTGCTTTGCAATAGGATGGGAGGAAGGACATAAATGCAAAATCGACATCAAGTAGGAGTAAAAAACAGAAATGATCGCAGATTCAAGGACAGTTGCTGTCTTTGCCTAGAACACCACATCAAAAGCATCAGCTATTGGTACAGACATCTGCTATTTTGGGCAAAATAGTCTACCAGTCCTTTATAAACTCTGGAATCCAAGTTGAGTAGCAGCCCCGCATCATCAGCCTTTGGCAAAACGAATAACAGCATTCCAACGGGCTTTCAAATACACACATGGGTCCCTGTTCGGCACCCTATTTAGAGATAATAGATTCCTGGTCGGCTACTGCATAGATGTAAACTACCTATACACCCCTTTTACCGATCACTGGGCCCCTCTGCTCCAGCATCAGAAACAAATAACTATTGACATTAGAGTACAAAGACTGTGTCTTGGCAAGTTTAATGGAAATCCCCAGAAATCCTGAACTGCCTGAAACCTGTGCTAGAGATGGAACAGAATTCATAATCTCTGTTTGAAAACTGAATATAAGTATGGGGCTGATGGCATCAGGTTCCTCGTTCCAGACTCACTCTAGAACCCCAGGCCGATTACCCTTTTGCCTGATTTGCAAGTGTGGAGGGGAGAAAAAGGCATTAGCCAATTACATTACCATTTCCCATGAACCCAAAGGACCACTAATCCAAATTATATCAATGTATTATAATACCAAAAGTTAGTTGGACATTTAAACACCCCAAAACGAGAGTGTAGAAATATATGGGCACTAGCACAAATCCGAATCTACGAATAATATTTAAGCGGTGCAACATGCACAGTATAGACAATTTCAAAATTAAGACGCAAATGGTTGTAGAAACCACATCTAGGATCTTCTTCATTAATGGACAATAGACACAACACTATCTGTTCCTACACTATCTCTATTATGGCATCCCTACTTGGCATCCAGAAAGGTGTCAGCATGTGAAGACTTCCTAAGAAACACACCATTGTTATATGGGTCGAATAGCTTAAAGCTACAGAGCTCGTTCTAAGATGCTCTTCCCTCTCCAGGTAAAGCAGAAGCTTGTTGGGCTCTGTCCCTATCCTTAATACAAAAGGCAAAAATTACACCCACAAAAACAACACATTACTATTTCGTCCAGTTGAACACCGCCTTGTAGGTAACTTTCCATGAAGCAATAGTATGTCCAGGTTCTTGCTCAATGACCTTGGTTCTCAAGCCTTTCCAAACATGGAAGGCATCCTCCCTTACTATCAGCTCCACTTGTTCAAAGGCATCTTCTCCTCTCTATGTCTGACTAACTCCTGGAACAAAGACATTACTCTAACTAATGAGGACAAATTATTGCACCTGCAACAGAGACTTGACAAGAAAAAAGAATATTCCACAGCCACATAAAACTCCAATTAACAGTTTCACTTAGGGCAGACAGGGAGAAACAAAAGTTAGGCCTATCTAGTTCAACTAATATAAGAACAGTGTCTACTTTTAAAATGCCAACATATATCAATCATTGATATACACGTTATATGAGCCATGAATACACTTCATACGTATATTCACCTAAACATGTACATTTACTACTTTAATTCTTTGATTACATGAACAAAATATCTAACACTTCACTTGCATGTTCACCTACTAATACCTTAATGTTAATACAACAGTAGATTATTTGTGGATGCAGACTAACCAATGCACACCTACAAAATAAAGAGCAATGCTGCGCTCTGTCAGGGCAGAAATCCCTCATCGATGTAACTAGAGTTTTCATCAACCAGTTTCAGGGATTCCATACTACTAGTGACCAAGAAGGACTTCAAATGTACAGGGTTGGATTTGCTGACTACCAATTCCACTTTGCCAGGTTATGGAACAGGAGCCTAGACGTCTGCATCCTGCAAGAAGAAGCTGTCTCCAACTACCTTTAAGCAGATTCCCCTGACTGCTGGAGTGCAGAATTGGTGTTACCCTTGCACAAAGGAAAAGTTGTGCAAATGAGAAGCGCCCACAGGACAAGTGCAGGAGAATTTGCTGCACATTGGCCCATTGATACTGCCATGCACTATGGTGAGACCTTGTAGCCCTGATCCCACTAAAGAGTGACCGAGAGTGAGGCAACATGATCCTAAACTCTGTGCTTGACTAAGAGCATTTTGACCTCGCCTTGATAAATCTGCAGAAAGCAGTGGGAGATGACCAGAAATGTCAAGAGTGACAACGGAAGATGAAGTCCAATAAAAAAATGTCTGTGATGGCTTAGAGCTAACGAAAAATCACAACTATAGTTAACAATTTCTTCCCAAAGAACAAAGCCTCTGTGAGAGCTTGGCACTAAAAGATCTTACGACGAAGCGGACTACCTCTATGACCGTAAGCTCCCTTTCCCACTGTGAATCCCTTGCATCCTACTTCTTGGGGAAGGTCCAAGCTATTTATCGGACATTCCCTAGCATAGGGTACAGTGGGGAAAGTACTAATGGGGCCCATCATCAGACTACTCTGCTTGTCTTCCCCCCCCTTACCTTGGACGGCTTTGACAAACTTGCGTTGCAAGTCAAATCTGGATCTCCATCCGATCCAGGAAGGCCTGCTCTCTTCCGAGATCAGGCTTTTATGGGGCGTCCAGCTGTATGTTCCCTCGTCAACCTTTCCTTGGCAACGGGAGTTGTTCCAGCTAAGTGGAAACAAGCCGTGGTGTCCCCAATTATCAAAAAGCCCACCCTGGACCCATCCAAGCCTGAAAGTTATCGCCCCATCTCGTTGCTACCCTGGCCAGCCAAGATCACTGAGGCCCATGTCAATCTGGCCCTGTCTGAACATCTGGTACGGACCAATGCCCTCGATCCCACACAAAACGGATTCCGTGCTGGGCACAGTACGGAAACTGCGTTACTTGTGATGGTGGAACATCTCCGGGCAAGGCTGGATGCTGGTCAAACGGCGGCGCTTATTTTGTTAGACCTTAGCGCCGCCTTTGACACGGTGGACCACAGCATCCTCCTGCATCGGCTCGATGAGACTGGCATTGGCGGTCAGGCGCTGCAATGGTTCCGCTCCTTTTTAGATGACCGCTCCTTCTGTGTTGCCATCCCTCCCTTCAAGTCCAATTACCAACCGCTGGCCATGGGGGTTCCGCAAGGGTCCTCGCTGAGCCCCACGTTGTTCAACCTTTACGTGAGACCGCTGGCTGATGTCGCTAGGCAGTGGGGCCTAACTTTGGTCTCATATGCCGACGACAAACAGCTGGCAGTTACTCTCAGCGGGGATGCGGAAATTGAGGCCCCCAGGTTTCAGTCTGGACTGAAGGCGGTGGCTAGCTGGCTGACAGGCAACTGCCTTCAGCTAAATGCCACAAAGACGGAGGTGATGGTCGTCGGTAAGGGAGTGGAGCTGTGGGGCGACCACTGGTGGCCCTCAGAGTTGGGACCTACTCCGATCCCGGTATCGGAGGTGAAAAACCTGGGGGTATGGCTGGATGCGGGCCTTTCCTTTGTAGGGCACACTAAAAAAACTGCGGCCTGCTGTTTTGGACTCCTAAGGGGCTTGAGACCTGTTCTCAAGTTCTTTGACGCCCCAACCAGGCAGCTGGTGATCCAGGCTACTATCATCTCTCGCCTGGACTATGCCAGCTCTCTCCTGGCTGGGGCTAACCAGGCCGAGCTAACCCGCTTGCAACGGGTTCAGAATGCTGCAGCGAGGGCGATTGTTGGCCTGCCCAGATTCAGTTCGGTGGCAGGTGTCCTTCGCTCCCTACATTGGCTTCCGGTTAGGAAGCGCATTCTCTTTAAGGTTCTGTGTCTTGCCTTTAAGATCTTGAGAGGTATTGGCCCGGAAATCCTGTCGAGCTGTCTTTCCTTCTATGTTCCCACCCGTAGCCTCCGTTCCCAGGGTTTGGCCCTTGCGGTGGTCCCCAGATTCAGGCTCAGTCGCATGGGAGGCCGCTCGTTTAGAGTAATGGCCGCGTCAGCATGGAACTCCCTGCCTGTTGAAATCCGTCTGATGGAGGACCTCTTGACCTTCCGGAGGGCTATAAAAACCTTCTTGTTTTAGCTGTTTTGTTTTTATTCTCCTGTTGTGTTATGTTCTACCTTGTCTCTGCGCCGGGACGCTCCTTGGCTGGAGTATCTGTGCGCACAATAAATCACCGTAACATAACATAACATAACACTGACGAAAATTGTAACATCATTCAGCGGTTGTACTTCATGCCCTCGACAAGATACCCCCTGTAACCTGCAGTAGGCTCTTCATTTGTTTGGATTGCAAGTTCAAGCATTTGTACATGAGGAAGATCCAACAAGGGAGTGCAGCCTCCCTCTGGCCAAACAGCTCCTCCCTTTCAGGACTGGACAAATGCAACATCAGTGTATGTTGTTGGAACCAGCAAGGCAGGGATGGAGTCAGCACAAACTTCCACAGGGACTGTGCAAGTACGAACATAAACGGGGGAGACTCCCCGACTCCCAGAAGCAAAGATTTGGTGAGAAGCTAATGCCACAAAACTCAAAAGACATTGTGTGCACTATGAAATCAGGTAAACTGATAGCATTTGAAGGAAGTTGGGTTTTTGATTGAGGGTAGTTGAAGACCCTTTTAAAGCAACAACAACAATCCCTGTCAGGGTAAACCATAAAAAGTCACTGAATTAACCTGTGCTTAACCTTCTGGTAGCTTGGCTTAAAGCTTCAGGCTTAAATTAGAGGCAATTTGTAAAGCATTTATGCAGCATTTAAACAGTATTCAAATTAAAACACAACACACGAAAAAATCCCACAAAAATTGAGAAGAAAACAAATGACAAAAATCCAATCAGTTGCCCGGAGATATGAATTTCTGTCATTTTTAGCGAAAACTAGCAACTAGCAGATCAAAGCGCCAATCGTGGAAATCTAGTCTCCGAGACGGGGTCAAAGCCAAAAGTTATGGCCTACTGCGAAGGAATGTGGTTCGGATACACATGGTGGATTAGGCCCGTCTCAGCTTACCTTCAGACTTAGAGGAAATTTTGAAGAAAAATCTCTGAGAAGGTAAAGTTCAGAAGTGCAAGGCAGTCAGTGGTGTTTGAGGGAGATGTGTCTTTGTAGGGGAGCCACTGGATGAAGTTGTGATGAGGATTTCTACATTAGGACTTTGTCACTTTTTAGGAAGTAAAACATTTCCAGCTGTACCAAGTTGTAGGCTGTAGCCAGCGAGGGTTTCACAAGCCCACATACCCCTTTCAAGAGGAGGCGGTGAACAGGATTTGCTGCTGTGTAAAAGAAAGTTTTCAAGAATACAAATTGCCAGCCACACACTTACTCAAATCCTCTATTTTTGACGGAAAAACCAAGTGAAACTTCCTGGTTGATCCGGTTATATCACTATAACCCTTTTATTATTTCATTTTTTACCCTTTTTTTTGTTTGATGTATGAAAAAGACACTTTGTTGTATTATGTTTTGCTCAATAAACGCTTATTTACAACTCACAATTATTTACAACACAAAAACATACACATAGCTAATTGTATATACAAAATTATTTGCTTTGATATATACACAATCAAAAATTCATAGTTACATGAAGACAAGAGTTATTCATAATTACGTAAAGACTCTGCCAATTTTGCAGGATCTTTTGTCTTGAAGTCTATTAATGGTCCAGCTAGCCCCACGTCCCAGGACCTGACTCCCCCATTCTCTAGTGTAAAAGAAAGTAGCAGGAGCTACTGCCAAGTCTCACCGACCGGTAACGCACCTCAAGCGGATATACAAGCAGGTAGGGTCCAGTCGTCTGTCAGTTCTCAGGCCGCAATTTGGTGGAAATGTTTCCAAGTCCCAAGATTGAGGTTTTGGCTGTTTGGGCACATTTATACTAACTTCCAACAGTGTAGGACTGGGTGGCCACCACTTGTAGAACAGGACTTAATTCAGGCAGGGTCCATATTCGAGTTAAAGGTTGATGGAGCTTGTTGTGTCCCAGTAGCTCAGAACAGGAGGCCAGGCAACAAACCTTTACAGTCACTCTGGTAGTACTGGGATCAAACAGCAAGGCAGGCCTCAAGCAGCAGGGCAGTCCTCTGCGGGTAGAAAGCAGACTTCAAGCAGCAGGGCTGTCCTCTGATAGCAACAGTGAAGGACTGGGCTATTCTAAGGCCCAGCGGTGCCAGGGGACAACACCTGAAACCTTCGTGGGTTACCTGTTCCGGCGTACAAATCACAGAGACACGGGACACTTCCTTCGGCGTCAAAGATTGAGGTTTATTTACTGCAGGGAACACAGAAGTCACAAGAAGTACAACGTGTGTAGGTTCTAGGAGACTGCTTCGAATTGCAACAGTGGATCGCTCCTTTTATACAGATTTTAGTCATAACACAACATGATGAACAAAAGGTTACAACTCAGTTCCCACAGTAAACTTCAAAAGGGTTGCTTTCATGTATTCAAGAGCCCGGAACATAATTGCAGTAACATCGCCGGTTCCCAACTGTAAAAGCACGTTATCCCACCATTAAGTACATTCCATTCTAGCTGTAAACAAATTAAGGAAAAGAGACAGAGACAGATGCAAGGAAGATAAAGTTAAACAACAGATTGGAAACGAGTGTAGGGGGAAATATCGGAAGCACGATTGCAGGATCAAAGGATTCATGCCTAATGCATGCACGGCTAAAACAATAGATCGGTACGGCAAGATGAGCCTCGAGCGGGGCTATCTGCCTTTGCAGTGTCATCCCCCTCGTCATAAAGACACCCTCAAAGGAACACGTGTCTTCCGCAAGAGCTTGAGAATCCCAGGGTCACGAAGCGGACAGTGTCCGTTCGCTGGCTACTTGAGGGCAAGAGAAAAAATGGATGCCGTATCTAAAATGGAACCCGTGGGTTCAGATGAAGAAACCCACGAATAAGACGAATGGTTCAGGCCGGCGTAGCGAAAACGCGTACACCCACTAAACTCATCATTTGCGGTTCATAGATACCAAACTCGTCCATATTCGAACAAGTCGAAAACACCACTATAATTGTCACGGAACCTCAGACGCTCCTTTTGCCCTCATGTAGGCAAGCACTAGTCGATATCAGAATCGATCTCGATATTCATCAGATCATTCAGATGTTGCTGCAACATCATTCTATCCAGCAATGCTTCCTTGGTAACAGATGGCCGTCTTATACACGTTGTAGCACAAAGGCCACATAAGGCAGGACCACACTGTACGCAAAGACAACACGTGAACAGAAATGCTACAACAACCCCAATGATCATCAGAATCTTCCAACCCCACGTCGACATCAGGCCCCAAAACCATCCTAGTAGCGTCCAATCACCTACGTCCACGTGTATGGACTCGGAGATCTTGTGCAACTTCGAGATGGCTTGATAGACAGTTGGAGCGTTATCAGGGATGAAAATACAGCAACTCGAATGGATCACCTTACATACACCACCTCTATCTGCAAGAACAACGTCTAAAACCATACGGTTTTGCAACGTCATAAGCCTATCCGCCTGTAGCTCTGCTGTCAGATTACCAAGAGCACTTGCAGTTATATTAGCAGTTGATTCCACCACACGAGTCAACTGTCTCAGGTTCCTACTATTAACCATAGGTCCCCAAAACGGCAGGAAACCCTTAAAGAAATCTCCTGCTTCTTGACCGGCAGTGTCCTCTTCGCTAATAACGCCTCTCACAACTCTAGTCTTGTGATAGTCCGAGGCAACTGTGAAGGTTGGTGGCAACAAATTCGCAATATAACAGGTGCCCGAGAAATCACGAGGCAACCATGTATATGCGCGGTCGTAACATACAAAGTATGTACCCTTGGCAGTCAGGAAAACAGGGGAAGAGAGCATTGGTAAAACATACGTTTCAGTACAAGCACTCCTCCCAAGCTGAGCTCGCGGGCTTCGGCCAAGACCTTTCAAGCAGAAATTACCGAGATGGGGTACGATCCAGATCGGAGACGAGCTTTTAAGCTGTCTATCACCCACTGACATGCTATACTCAGCCTCACTCAGATCCCTGTATGCTCGCACCTCTTCCACTGGAATAAGCGATGCATCAAAAATATCTCTATCTAAGTCAGCAATCGGTCTTGCCAAAGGCTTGTGGTACGGGCCGGGACCATGATCTGCAGTGCGTGGCTCTCGATGGGGGTAGGAATCTAATGCGCTATGAAACATAGTTTGGAATGCTCGAGCTGACCCCTGGGAGCTATAAGGAAGAACCAAATACGGAATACCCCTATCCATGGTATGTGGCATTAACCCACACACCCAACAGTTATTAGTATTCATTACCAACTGATGCTGATGTAGGAGCTGGACAAAGGAGTTGTTCATGAATTCCGCACGTCTAACCTGTTCATGTTGGGGCAAAGGATGAAAGGAATGTGGAGAAACAGTGGGAATAGAATTCAGTTCAGGAGAAGAAGAAGTAGGTGAAGTGGAAGGTAATAACAACTGTATTCCAAAATACACTCCACCCACCAATAGCATAGAAACAATCAGAAACAGCAGGAACACCTGAAACAGAAAGCATTTTGTTTTTACAACCTTATGGACTTTCGATCTTTGAGCTAGCATCCTCTCCACTTCCGACAACTTAGAGAATTCCATCCTCTAGAAACCGTCCGCAACGTTTTTGACGCACTTCGTTCTGAGTAGCGATTATCAATCCCCAGGGGTTCCCAGGAATCGACAAAAGTAACCGACCTAGTGTCAGGAACCTGCTAAACAGAAGGAAGTACCCGCACGGCCCTACGGTCAACCCGGATGTAAGGTTTTCTTTAATCAAACATTCGATTTTAATGCAAATCTCCTAGCTGTGGGAAAAAACATACGTGGTAAAGAACTCAAGAATTGATAGAGGATGCAATTGTTCATAATGTTCAAAACGACAGTTAGGGGGGTAATATGAATTCAAAAAGGGGAAAAAAAACAAAAAAGTGTTTTTATTAGTCTTTGTTATGAGAACGAAGAAAATATCTGCTTCTTCCAGGACGAGTCTGCTCTTCAAATAATTGTTCAGGTTGCGGAACAGGGTCCTGTCGATCAGATGACAGTTCAAATCCCGAGTTCTCCAATGACGAAGGTTCAACAAATGTATCTGACTGCAGTGAAGTGTCTCCTACAGGTTGAGCATCACTAAACGGCACAAATTTTGTTGGGGTCTCTGTTTCCGTTGTGGCAATTCCGGTCCTTACCCAAGGATCTGCTGGTAAAGGGATAGGCACTTTTTTGGTGTGGGTGGCATGCACCCAGTTCTTCCGGCCTTCCAGACGAACTGCAGTCCTTGTGGCGAGGAGGACTTGGAATGGCCCCACAAATCTCGGCTCCAAATTGCGTTTTCTGCCGAAGTTGCGGGTGACTACCCAGTCACCCGGTTGGAGCCGATGTCCAGGACCCTCTGTCTGTGCCAGTAGAGCTTCAAAGACCTGTTGATGAATTAACCTCAGTTTAGCAGTCAGATCATGAAGATAATCAATTAACATTGGGTACTCAAGACTATCAAAGGCCCTAGGCTCGGGACTCCCCAGACGTTCGCAGGACGGCCGAACACAATCTCATATGGGCTAAGCCCTACTCGAGAGTATACAGTCGCCCTGGTCGACAAGAGAGCCAAAGGCAAGGCATCAGGCCATGACAAACCAGTCGTAGCTTGGATCTTAGCAAGTTTCAGTTTCAGAGTACCATTGTACCCTTCAACTAAACCTGCTGACTGGGGATGATTGGCGCTATGGAATTTTTGTCGAATTCCAAGGCCCTTACACACACTCTGCATCACACTCCCCACAAACTCACTTCCGTTATCCGACCATACAATCCGTGGCATTCCATACCGAGGAAAGTATTCCTTCAGTAGGACTTTCGCTGTGGACAGGGCAGTATTATCTTTGAGAGGATAGGCCTCGATCCATCTGGAGAATGCGCAAACCACAACTAAAACGTACTTCAGGTTATTACATCTCTCCATATGGATGAAGTCCAGTTGGATAACCTCAAAGGGACATGTAGGAGGAGCAAAATGGCCTGGTGGAGTGGGGGTGCCCTTGCCGGGATTGTACATCATGCATACCATACAATTCTTAACCACTCTCTCAGCACACTTAGGGACACCATCATTCTTCCATACAGGGGACAGCAACTTGCAGATACCTTTCGCGCTAATATGTGACAAGCCGTGAGCCATAGTCACAACGGCTAGCACATATGCATCCGGCAACATCCATCTCTGACTTTCCGACAAATCAATCCAACATCCGTGCGCATCTAACTTTCCTGTGCTTTCTTTCCACTTAGTCTTTTCAGTTTCGGTGGCCTCATTCTGAATCGCTTTCACGCTCTCAACAGTGTCCTCACACATACCAGTCTCTGCCGGCCACCTTACTGAACTCGTAACGTACATTCGGGTTGCAAGGTTCTTAGCTGTCTCTTTAGCAATGTCATCCGCAAATGCGTTACCACAACCAACATCATCCGTAACCTTTCGGTGCGCGCTGCATTTAATAATCGCCACCTGCTTAGGCAATGTAAGTGCGTCCAAAAGATCGTTCACGAGCTGTCCGTGTTGGATCTTCGTGCCATGCGATGTCATAAATCCTCTTTCTCTCCACAGACGACCAAAGCTATGTGCAACGCCAAATGCATACTGGCTATCCGTAAACACATTCACTCGCTTTCCCTTAGACAAAACACATGCTCTCGTCAACGCAATCAACTCTTCCGCCTGTGCGGAATTCTGGCTTAATCTCGCAGTTTCCACAACCGTACTCAACGTCACCACAGCATACGCAGTCGTCACATCACCATTCGGCAACTTAAAACATGAACCATCAACATACAAGGTACCATTGGGATCTGCCAATGGAGTGTTTTTTAGGTCAACACGACCCTTCGTTTCTTCCTCAGTTCGCAAATAGCAATCATGTGGTGGTACATCATCTGATTCCATATTAGTCGGCAGTAATGTTGCCGGGTTCAGTACATTACAACGCTTGATTTGTATATGACTTGCCAAAAGCGTCAACTCATAACCAGACAGCCTTGCGCTCGTCAAGTGTTGGGTTTTTGTACGATTCAAGAGAGTGTCAACCGCGTGCGGAACCATCCCTGTAAGCATATTATCCATGACCAGTCCTGCAGATTGCCGGATGGACACCGCAGCTGCCGCTGTCGCTCTTAGACAACTCGGCAATGCTCTAGCTACTGGGTCCAAGGTCGAGGAAAAATATGCACATGGACGCTGCTTACCGCCAAATTGTTGCGTCAAAACACTTAACGCACAACCTTCTCTCTCGTGGACGTATAGTGTAAACGGCTTACTGTAATCAGGAGTACCTAACACAGGGGCCGAACACAACGCATCACGCAATTCAGAAAAACTTTTCTGACACTCTTCAGTCCATGGCAAAGGAGTCGGAACATCCTTGCACGAGAGGGCTACCAATGGCTTCGCTAGAAATGAAAAATTTGGAATCCATTGCCTGCAGTATGACGTGATACCTAAAAAGGCACGCACATCTCTCTGAGTTGTTGGCACAGTCATTCGGGCGATCGCTGCAATTCTCTCTGGGGTCAACCTTCTACCCTCCTTTGACAATAAGTGACCTAGATAGGTTACTTCTTGACAACAATATTGCAGTTTAGAAGGTGACACTTTGTGATGTAAGTCACATAGATGCTGTAACAGCGATACTGTAGCAGTTTTGCAAATCTGCTCAGTGTCAGCAGCCACTAACAGGTCATCAACGTACTGAATCAAGGCCGAACCAGCCGGTAACACAAACGCGTCAAGTTGACTCTTAAGGGCTTGGCTGTAGATCGATGGACTCTCACAGTAGCCCTGAGGAGCACGTTTAAACCTGAAGCTGCGACCACCTAATGAGAAGCCGAATAGATCTCTGCTTTCTCAGCAATTGGAATGCTAAAGAAAGCATTCTTCAAATCGATCACTGAGAACCAAGAGGCAGAAGCTGGAATCAGAGTCAGTAAAGCCGTAATGTCAGGCACCACAGGAAATTGTGGAATCACAATTTTGTTTACCTCCCTTAAATCAATGACGAAACGGTACACAGGAGGCTTGGATGGATCAGTTCGTTTCAAAATAGGTAACACAGGACTATTACACACGTTTCCCCGAGTTTCTTCGATAACATCTTTCTTGATCAAGTCATATATGATCACTAACAACGCACGTTCACCATCGAGAGAGATACGATACTGGGGAATACGAGGCAATCGCACATTCAATTTCAATTGGACAACATAAGGTGAGATGTCCAGCAGACCCACATCATTGGGACCTGTTGCCCACAAAGACTCAGGAAGAGAATTCAATTCCGGTGGGAGCTTATCAGTTGACAAATACATAGGAGAGATCACTCTCTGACCCAAAGTAAGCTCCACTCCCGCAGGAGAACAGTACAGGGTCGCATATAACCGTTTCAGCAAATCCAGGCCCAAAAGATTCTCACCACAACCAGTAGTCAAAATCAAAGGAGCGTCCAGCTCACGAGGCCCAATCGTGAGGGGCAAAGGGCTAGAAACCGGATTGCTAACGGGGGTGCCAGAGAATCCAACGGAAACATTCGTTAAGCCAGACAAAGGTGCGCCAGGGAGTTTCGAATGCATGATGGAACTTTTCGCTGCACCAGTGTCCAACAGAAAAGGCTCAACTACGCCCGATGCGGCAACTGCGACGTAAGGCCCTCTCTGATCAACCGGAACTGATACTACTCCCTCTCTTTGTCTGTGGCTGTCCTAGTAATTACCATCAGCATCAATATCGTGCTCGACGTAATAGTCATCCACATGATACTGTGCAGATCTACCAGACGATGAATCGCGCTGATCAAAGCAATTGTTCAAGTTTGATGAAGTGGCAGAACGCTCATCCTGATTTTGAGTGACACCGTGACCTCTACCACGTGATGCCTGTTGAGGACCACTACGACCTCCTCGGGCCGAAACACCATTATTTCGGTCACGTAAAACCGGACAATTAAATTTCAAATGGCCCTCACCCCTACAATATGCCCATTGATTATACCCAAGCATGGATCGTGGTGTAGAGGAGTCAGTACGCAACTGAGTCCTAGAAGACTGTGACTGTGATCTATTTTGCTGCTGTGAGTCACTTTGATTCGAGCGCGGAGGATACGCTTGCTGCAACAGAACCTTAGTTTTAAGATCCTTCGTTTTCTTATCTGCACGATCACTTTCTTCTTTTTCTCTATTTTCGTAATATTGAGCCGTGGCTAATATTTGAGCAGTAGTAGAAACAGCCCACGAACTTTCGGAATTTTTCAATTTGTTGCTGAGTTCAGGCAACAAATTCGATACAAATTTATCCACAAACAGTCGCTGACCTCCCTCAGTGCTCATATCCTGACCACTATGATCGATGAATGCCTCCTCAAATCTGGTAAAGAAATCAGAGACACTCTCGTCTTTCTTTTGCTTGCACGCAGACAATTTATCCCAATTAACTCTCATTGCCGGCATAAGCGTCTTCATAAGTGTAATAATCCTCTGGGGCAGATCAGTAATAAGCTGTTCAGGCTTAGCCCCACCAACTTGTCGCCCGTCAGCCGCCGCAAGAGCAGCCCAATCACCGCCCAACTCGGCTATGTGATTCTCTTGACGGATTTTTGCCCAAATTGGTTGAGGTACTACGTTACCGAACAACATATCAATATCGGCAAGGTTCATAATAGTAGCATCCACAAGTTGGGATAACTCCTTGTAATAACCTGCCGGATTTTTGCGGGGGTCAGGCAAAGTTTGTTTCACCTGCAAAACTTCCGACCGCTTCCATGGGAGGTGTATCCAAACTCTCTGGAAGTGTGGCGGAATAATAGGATTAGCCTGCGCATCACCTGGCATCCACACTGGGGGAACTTCTCGCATGGGATACTGACCAGGTGTTGCCATCCACTCCTCAGTTTCGTCCTTAAACAACGCTCGAGGTAGTACAATAGACCGAAAAGATAGAAGACGTTCTACAGCACGTCGAACATTACTACCTACAATCATACCGCTCGAAAACTGATTCTGGAGTTCAGTCATTTCAGACGGTACATTGTCTACCTCATCAGTATCCCATACCTCTCGTAAGGATTTACACATTTCCTCAAACACAAATCGTTGGGTGGGCTCATTAAATTGAGAGAACGTGTCAAAAACTATGCGCGGGGTGTATTTAGCAGGATGCCTAATCCATTTACGCGTCATTTTTATTAACGTATCACTTTCCCTACCACCAGGAATTTGACTTCGTCTCTGAGAAACATCAGAAACATCGAACCCAAGAATCGGTCCAAATGGAGAGTAAAGGTTAGCAACAGCATTAGGTATGCGACTACGGACAGAAGGAGAAGAGGAGAGAAGTACAGGGGCAACAACATGAGGGCTGAACGTTGGAGCAGTTGGGAGAGCAGAAGTAGCGGGAACAATATACTGAGAGGGTATAGGCAGTGGAGCAGTAGGAAGAAGGGCAGGTAAGGGAGCGGGGACAGCTTGAGGAGCAGGAGGATTCGGAAGAACAGGACCAACGGCAGGCTGACCAGCGGCTGCCGGAACAACAGGTTGAGGAACAGGAGGAACCACAGGGGCTGTAGTATCCTGCGCATATGGAGGTGGTGATTTCAGTAGATAGGACAGCAAAGGGTGCTCTACCGCTTCTTCTCCCTTTTTATCAGAACTCGACGGTAAAACAGGATAACACTTATCCACCGCCATATGTTGTAGTCTAGCAAAAACTTCCTTTTCCTTCTCTTCTTTGTCTCACTGAAACTGCTCTGCATTTCTCATCACCGTAATGATACCTTCTCTCTTATTTTTCTTAATCTGTTTGATTTCTTTCTGCTTGGCCTCTTTGCGCCATACCCGAAAGGAATCAAACATGGCCGGCCTAACTTTCTGTTTAAACAATTTGGCTTCAAGATTATCTAAAATTGCAGTTTCGAAACTACCATGAGGTGGCTAACTAAGGACACCATCCTTTTTAGTGTAACGGATCCAATATTCATTATATACGATAGGGCCCACTCCGTGGCGACTATAGAGCTCATAAATCGGAGTTCCAACTGGAGGTATCGGACATGAGTCCTCCAATCGGGAATCCGCACCACAACTTTTAAAGCAACTAAACAAAGTACTACGGCCAGGCATCGCGCACACTAACCGAGTTTACAAACTTCAAGGGTTATCGAATTACGATGTCCTCGCAAAAATGCAAGACCCTCGGTTTTTGGCAATTGCAATCATCAAATAAAACCCAACAACTAAGAACCAATAACTAAGAACCACAAATGCAATGGAACCATGCAAACAACCAAGTTTCAACAACAACCAAAGACTCTGGGGGCGACCCACAAATACTTATTTGAAAGAGCAATGGCGTCACCAGGAAGGCCCGTCTATCGTCTCGCCGTACAAAGGACTACGCCAGGCACCAAAACAGGTCGACAGTCAGGGCATCAGTCCGTCGCAGCCGTCAGGAGGCGGGAATCTTCGCGGGAAAAGTCTTCGGACCACCTATTTCGACAACAGGATCGATGAAGCGGGGTGCACCTTCCCTCGGAGATTTCACACGAAGTTCCTCACGATCGTCGGGCTTTGGACCGGTACCACTGATGTCGCCCTACGTTGGGCGCCAACTGAAGGACTGGGCTATTCTAAGGCCCAGCGGTGCCAGGGGACAACACCTGAAACCTTCGTGGGTTACCTGTTCCGGCGTACAAATCACAGAGGCACGGGACACTTCCTTCGGCGTCAAAGATCGAGGTTTATTTACTGCAGGGTACACAGAAGTCACAAGAAGTACAACGTGTGTAGGTTCTAGGAGACTGCTTCAAATTGCAACAGTGGATCGCTCCTTTTATACAGATTTTAGTCATAACACAACATGACGAAAAAAAGGTTACAACTCAGTTCCCACAGTAAACTTCAAAAGGGTTGCTTTCATGTATTCAAGAGCCCGGAACATAATTGCAGTAACATCGCTGGTTCCCAACTGTAAAAGCACGTTATCCCACCATTAAGTACATTCCATTCTAGCTGTAAACAAATTAAGGAAAGGAGACAGAGACAGGTGCAAGGAAGATAAAGTTAAACAACAGATTGGAAACAAGTGTAGGGGGCAATATCGGAAGCACAATTGCAGGATCAAGGATTCATGCCTAATGCATGCACGGCTAAAACAATAGATCGGCACGGCAAGATGAGCCTCGAGCGGGGCCATCTGCCTTTGCAGTGTCATCCCCCTCGTCATAAAGACACCCTCAAAGGAACACGTGTCTTCCGCAAGAGCTTGAGAATCCCAGGGTCACGAAGCGGACAGTGTCCGTTCGCTGGCTACTTGAGGGCAAGAGAAAAAATGGATGCCGTATCTAAAATGGAACCTGTGGGTTCAGATGAAGAAACCCACGAATAAGACGAATGGTTCAGGCCGGCGTAGCGAAAACGCGTAACCCACTAAACTCATCATTTGCGGTTCATAGATACCAAACTCGTCCATATTCGAACGAGTCGAAAACACCACTATAATTGTCACGGAACCTCAACAGGGCAGTCCTTAAAAGTTCACAGCAGGTCTCAAGGAGCAGGGTAGTCCTCTGAAATACAATGCAGTTCTCCCGAGGGTGCTGTACAGGTCCAGGAGTGAACTTAAGAGTTGGTCTGAGGGTCCAATAGTTATGCCTGGTGCCAGCAATTGAAGTGGGGGAAACCTCTAGAGTTTCCTCCACTTCTGGTTCTGGAAATATCAAAAGACTGTTGTCAAGTTCTTTGTGAGAGTGCAGGAGGCAGCTCCTTTGAAATATAAGTGGGATACGGAACAGTTCTACACCTCCCATCCTGGCAAGATGACCCTTTCAGCCAACTGCTTCTCCCTCTTCATCTCATTGTGTGTGAGGAATACTAAAAGATGAACTGCCACTCTATTCACAGTCATCTTACCCAGAACACAGGCTGCAGGTACCGAATGGGTAGGACAAAACAATGCAAACTTTCTAAAAGTGGCATTTTCATAATTGTGACTTAAAATTCGACTTTACCATCAAAGAGGATTTTACACTGCAATACTTTTGAGACCAAATATGATGTTTCTACCTGTTACCAATCATAAATTAGCCCTTATTAAAAATAATAAGGCTGCCCAATGTTTTCTTACGGGAGAGGTGGGCCTTGCAGTAGTGAAACATAAATGTAAGAATGTTTTACTACCAGGACGATTAAAACCCTTAAAGTACATGCCCCCCTTTTTTTAATACACTGCACCAAGTCCTATGAGGTGTTTAGAGTAAGCATGGGCGAATTTTGCAAATTCGCGATTCGCGAATTTGCGTATTCATGAATTCGCAATCAGCAAAATCCGCGAACTTTCGCTAATTAGCGGTTTTTTGTGTTCGCAAGGGTTTCTGCTAGTTCGCGAGGGTTTTTTACCAGTTCGCAAACGTGAACTTACTTGTCGGGTCGCAACGTCGCGACCATGTTGTTTTTACGTCTGGTTCATCACAGCACCCTCTGTTTCACCACTGCCACCCTCTGGTTCACCCATGCCACCCTCTGGTACATCACTGCCACCCTCTGGTTCATCACTGTAGATTATGGGGGGAAAAGCACACCTGCCCTTCCTCAACTGACATGAATTAATTTGGGGCTGATTAATGTGTCACTGAATTTGAGCTGGCACCTGCTTCCTTAGATGTAAGTGCGTCCTGATTAATGATGAGCTTGAACTTTTGCACCTCCTAAGTGCTTTCAGTTTTGCAAAATTCGTTAGCACACCTGCCCTGCCTCAACTGACATGAATGAATAAGGGGTTGATTAATGTGTCACTGAATTTGAACTTCCAGTCTGGCACCTGCTTCCTTATCTGTAGTTGCTTTCTGTTGCAGTGTAATGTTTTTTAACAGGACCATTGTGGCATACTTGAGCTATTCTCTGAGCCTGCTTTGAGGGTCAGAGCAGGGTCATAGAATAGTTGCAAGTAGGCAACTGAACTCTGGAGGGGCCCCTCAGGAAGCACTACAGGGAATGGTTACTAATGATGAGCTTGAACTTTTGCACCTGCTGAGTGCTTTCAGTTTTGCAAAAATCGTTTTTCTGCAATTTCGCGGGATTCGCGGGGCTCGAATTTGCGCGAGATCGAATTCGGAAGCCGCGAATTCGTGCGAATATGCAATTTTGTTTTTTAGCGGCATGTTAGTTCACGTGTTTTTCTGCGTTTTCGCAAGCCGCTGGTAGCGCAACGACGCGAAGTTACCCTAGCGGTTGTACATGGGCGCGGCCATCTTGTTTGCGTGACGTATTTCCGTTTCCGGGCGCTATGTGTAATCTCGCAAAGTGTGCGGCTTGCTAGTACAAGTTCGCGTGTGATCGTGGGGCAAATCTCGCGCGAACTTACCCACGCGGTCGTGAACGGGCGCAGCCATCTTGTTTTTCATTCATTGCTATGGTTCTGGGCATGCTTTCTGTATCCTCTCTCAATCTCTGCCATCCTTTGCTTGTTTGAAATTTTTTTTAATCTATTTTACTTATTATCTATCATCCTATTATTCTAGCTCTATATTTTTGTGTTTTCTGCTACTTTTGGTTAATTTTAAACTACTTTTTTAAACTCTTTTCTTTTCTTCTTCCCTATTCTATTTCTTATTTCTTATTTACCTTCCTTTCTGCCCAGACCATGGTAAAGGGAGCCAGGAAGCAACCCAAGAAGGGGAAGGGCCCCGCACCCCATGCCCGGCTCCCGTGCGGGCGTTTGAGGGGGAAGCTTGTGATGCCACTGGAGATCTTTAGTGTGGAGGAGGTGGCCGCACTAGTGTTCTATGTACAGCGCCGCCTCCCCAGGACCATGATGGCAGGTGGCAATATCGCAAGCGGCTACGGGCTCCGGGAGCGCCGGAACCAGTGGGAGAAGGTGTGCCGGGCCATGTATTCTCACTCTTGGGTCCGGCGCACCTACAACCAGGCCACCCACCGTTGGACGGATCTCCTGGACTGGGAACACAACCTGCTCGACCTGCTCGACATCGAGATCCCCGGGCTTGGTGAGTAGTAGTAGCTATTTCATCACTACTCTGTTTTCTCCTGCTCTGTTTGTTATTATATTGCAAATTTTTGTTTTTTACCAAGAGCAATAATGCTGCCGATTACATTGTAGGTAAATTATATTTCAAAATCTTCTGTGCATTTCAGGTGTTCTGCTCTCCTTCTCAGTAGCGTTGCTACTATGCTTATTTGTTTTCGATTTTGTGTTCCTTTCATTGGCCTGAGAAATTATGTATGAGTGTAGTTTACAGAACTGCGTAATGCTAGACACTAAGGGGCAGATTTGCAATTACCGGCGCATCCCTGCAAAGTAGCAGGGATGCGCCAGTAATTGTGCGCCACTCCACCACCACCCATGGTGTGCCGTATTTACAATGCGGTACAAAGGGTGGTAAAAGGGTGATTAAACCCAGATCTTTTGACTGGGTGTGAGTGTTTGATTGATTTAGATTCTCCGTCCATCAACACCCCCCCTTTTTTACCGCTTTTGGCCGCCATAAGTGTGGCAAGGTATGCTCAGATGTGAGTCCCTTGCTCACTTTGCCACTGGATTCAAGCAAGCCGGGCTGAAGACGGCTGGAATGCCAGAAACTGGTCCTCGGAAGCTTGTTTCCGGTTCAGGGAAGACATGGCTTGGCAGTTCGGGCTGGACTGTTCCCATGAGGCACAGGGTCAGACTGATTTGCATATAGCCATGTCTGAACTGGGGTGGCAGAGTGGGCTAAAGAACGGTGATGGATTAAACCCAGATCTTTTGACTGGGTGTGAGTGTTTGATTGATTTAGATGCTCCGTCCATCACCACCCCCTTTTTTACCGCTTTTGGCCGCCATAAGTGTGGCAGGGTATGCTCAGACGTGAGTCCCTTGCTCACTTTGCCACTGGATTCAAGCAAGCCGGGCTGAAGACGGCTGGAATGCCAGAAACCGGTCCTCAGAAGCTTCTTTCTGGTCCAGGGAAGACATGGCTTGGCAGTTCGGGCTGGACTGTTCCCATGAGGCACAGGGTCAGACTGATTTGCATATAGCCATATCTGAACTGGGGTGGCAGAGTGGGCTAAAGAACGGAGATGGATTAAACCCAGATCTTTTGACTGGGTGTGAGTGTTTGATTGATTTAGATGCTCCGTCCATCACCACCCCCCTTTTTCACCGCTTTTGGCCGCCATAAGTGTGGCAGGGTATGCTCAGACGTAAGTCCCTTGCTCACTTTGCCACTGGATTCAAACAAGCTGGGCTGAAGACGGCTGGAATGCCAGAAACCGGTCCTCGGAAGCTTGTTTCCGGTCCAGGGAAGACATGGCTTGGCAGTTCGGGCTGGACTGTTCCCATGAGGCACAGGGTCAGACCGATTTGCATATAGCCATGTCTGAACTGGGGTGACAGAGTGGGCTAAAGAACGGTGATGGATTAAACCTAGATCTTTTGACTGGGTATGAGTGTTTGATTAATTTAGATGCTCCGTCCATCACCACCCCCTTTTCCCCCCTTTTTTACCCCCCCTTTTTTACCGTATTTACAATGCGGCGCACCATGGGCCCAAAACGTCACCGGAGCGTTACGCATCTGTGCCATAAAGGTGGCGCATTGCTGGAGTTGCGTCGCAATGATGGCACACTCCAGCAATGCTCTGGGGTGCCCTATCTCCCCAATGCTGCGTCAAGCCGTACGTCTGCTTCAAGCAGGCACAGGGTTTGAGTGACGCATCATTGTCCTAAAAGTGACTGATTGAAATCTTGTAGATTTCCCTCAGCCACTTTTAGGATGTGTTCCTGCGCAGGAACGCCCTCCCTTGCGCCGGAACGCCCCCTGATGGTGCAGGGCTTTACAACGTGATGCATCTCCCATATGCGTCATGTTGTTAATATACGCCGCACCATGGCGCCTCTTTTGTTCTGCCTCTGCGTCACAAAAGTCACGCAACAACGGAGCAAAAGAGCCGCAAGGGGCTTGTAAATCTGCCCCTACAGACTCAAGTCCAGTCCTTCCTTTGTACACCTGGCAATAAGAAGAAATAGTGGTGGTGGGTTGATAGTTTGAGTATTTTAATGACTGGTTAATGTAGTGGGAAACTTTTTAGTGTTGTCACTAATCTGCAATCACGATGGAGTTTGTCTGTCACTTGGCGTGCTGCGGACTACTGCCTGCCAGTCCTAGGCGAACCTTTTTAGTAGTTTGTTTAGTGAGTTACATAACTTTCCAAGTCGACGGTCCGCAAATCAAGCAATACTAATATCGTAGTAGACCACATGAGATAGGTCAATATATCCCGTGGAATAGTTGTCTATTTGTTATTTCACCAAAATATTTTGTTATTGTTCTTTTGAAATGTTTCATTTGGTTGACAACAATCATCCATGTTTTTGGGTCTTTCTTTCTTTTATGTTGTACATCAGCTCCCCCCAGCGGCAAGAGGACAGAGGAGGAGGGGGTATCAGCTCTGCTGCTGTACAAGGCCAGGATCAGTCAGGCGAGGGCTCCTTTGCTGGCCCCGGTAAGTTTTAATTTTAATATAGAGTACCTATTTTTTCCTAGCGTTCCTCATTCGATTTTTTCTAAATCGTCTTTTATATTCTTGTAGACTGTATATAAATTCTTATCCTGCCTCTACTATGACTCCCTGTGGTATTACTAGATTATTCTTATTAGTCTGTCTGTGTAGCTAACTAAGATTGCACATTTGGCAAAAGGTTTTAAACAAAACTCCCATTCTAGTCAGCAATTGCTCTATGCACTGAGTGCAGTCCTCTGGGATTGTCCATAATGTCTTTTCAAGTCATCTAAATGTTTATGTTTTGACAATTACCAACAATAAAATGTGAATGACCACCAAGAAAGAATAAGATACTACTTTACTTTTGGTTTGGATAGGAGAACAATCCAATGTACTACTGTTGCAGGGACAAATTTGCACAAACAGAACTATGGACACTAAATAGTTCATTGTTTATCAATTATAATAGGCGCAGGTAGACTTTCCACATACCTCAGTGATATCAGACTTTGAAGAACCCCCAATCTCCTTACTGACTAGATAGTGTGGCAGAGTCATTTGTTCCCGAATTTATCGATGATTGATCCCCAATGATGATTATCCAACGCAGGACAAGAGTACGGAGTCAGAGTCCAGAGTCCAGAAGTGTCAGAGGCACAGACTCATGCTTACAAATTGCAAAATCTTTTGCTCAGTCACTCTTGACCAAAAACCACAGAGTCTATTTACGTTTTAAAGCTTTATTAAAAGTAAAAACATTTATTAAAATCAAGCTTGTCGTAAAACATAAACGGTTGATTAAAAATGGAAAAGTGCTTAGTGATTTATTTCACACATTTATTGTGGGCGAGCCGAGCCCTCACCTGGTTTGAACTTTAATTTTTCTTTTTGGTGCTGAATCGTTGGTCACTCCGTCCTAGTGATGATGATCTGATCTTGCTCTTGTTCTTAGAAGTGAAGCTTCTGTCTGGTATAAGAAAAATGGTGGGTGTTAAAAAGCAAGCATTCATCAGTTGTGCCAAAAAGTGCAGCAACACAACACCCTTCCCTGGAAAAAGGGACATTTTTACTTTAGAGTAGACAGTCACAAATTATTAGATTGGTTTCTGTATTCACATTTCTTCATTCCTAGACAAAATACTAGTGAGTGGTGTATGTCTATGACATCTAACATTCTTAAATGTACTTTGTAGGTGGAACATCTGGTGCCAGGGCCAGCGCGGAGGTGGAGGAGGACACTTCTGGGGAGGAGGCGGTGCAAGTGCCGGAGGAAACTGCTGTGCGGGTTGCCACGGTAGTGGCGGGCAGTGGTAAGCTCTTATATTTCTTACTTATTGAGTTTGCAGACTGGAGAGTATGCTCTCTGCACGGGTGTAGTATATATGTTCTACAGTTAAGTTACTATACTGTTAAGCAGACTTTCAAATTTAGAACAAAGTTTTTATCAACCAGGTAGCAGCCTCCTCTAAATTTACTTCAACTCAGCGGTGAATTTTTTTTCGAGAATCCAAATCAGATCTGAGATGAGCTTGATGGATGGGATGAACGAAAAGCGAAAGAAGGGTGTAAGTAAGTGTGGAAGGACGAGCAAGTTAAAAGTAATGATGACTGACAAAGAAAAATGATACGTGTTTGATTGGTGCCCGAGGTGGCTGGGAAGGAATATGATGCATGGCTGGGTAAAGGATGAAGCAAGGATGGGTGGAAGGAGAACAGCCTGGGTGGGTGAAACAGAAACTGTATGTGTGCGCAATATATGCTTTGGTTGAAATTCAAATGCAAGCCAAGCACGGATGTATGGCTTGCGGTTTCCCAAATAAAATGAAAAGGTTGTTTTCCCGTGAGAAAACATAAGGTTTGTCCAGATGAGAGACATGAAGAAGAATGATTGACATATAGTTTGAATCGATGGATGCCTGGATCATGGTACTATCTGACTCTTAGATAGCATATGTGTATCTAGAGAGAGTAGACGGTCACTGGATGAACTAAGTGTTACTTTGAAGAGCATGTAGCACCGTACCCGCACGTCCGTCCCAGTGTAGGAAAGGCAAGGAAAAAAAGTTGTAATTTTGTCAGAATACTACCATGAATAGTAGCAGTAGTTTGTATTGCAAGCACAGCATATATCCGGCTATTACGATGGCCACTCACTACCTCTGTTAATAAGTTTAGTAGAACTCGGTCATTCATGTGTGGATGTATCACTGTTCACTCAATAAAAAGCAAAGCACCTAAAGTCATCCCATATGTAAGCAAATACATACCATGTGCAGTGATAGATAATCAGATTATTTATCTTCTTCATTTTCCTTTTCTAGTATTCATTGGCACTGTAGGGTGAAAGTTACATTAATTAAGCAGTAGCCCTTGTAACAGAGTATTCTAAGTGCCACTCGTAATAGAAAAGTAAGAGCATCACCATCTGCATGTACTGGACTGGTACAGTAATGCAAGTCTGTCTCACTCATCATGGCGGGCGTCTGTTTTTCTCAGGTGCAAGTTGACTGCGCTGGCATTATGCCGGCTTGCAGAAGTTAACATACCAATTTTGGTAAACAAGAGAGAAGAAGAAGAATAAGACTGGTGTACTGTCATAGTCGACTCTAATGGAGTGAGTCCATAGCGCTCGTAGAATTGATTCCTTAAACTCCCACTAATGTTAGAGCAAGGATGAAGAAGTGGGAGGTTAGATAGATACTGGCAACAATAGTTATGTACTGCGCTTGCAAGTTGCTAGTTCTACTGTGACACAACTTTCTGCTGAATCATTTTGTGTTAATCTTAAAGAGCATTGGTTACAGACTATGTCTTTCTTTCTTCATATAGATGCTCCTTCCAAACCAACAGGGAAGGAGCTGGCTAAAAGGGCCCGGCAACGGAGGCTGGAGGCGACTGTCGCCGAATATCGGCAGCTGGTGGCCCAGGAGGCGGGGCACACGCAGTCGACCACAACATCGACCGGAACAGCTGCATCCTCCTCCGTGCTCCCTGGGTCAGCCAGTCAGCGCAGCAGGTCTCCAGCAGTACAGAGCCGGGGTACCGCAGCCACCCGCCACCGCCGAGCAGCAAACAAAGCAGATGCCCCCCACAGCAGTACCAAAAAAAGGTTGCACCGCCTTTCACTCAGGGTGTCCTACCTCGAGCAGGAGCTGTTGAACACCAAAACCCTGCTCAAGACCCTCCGCAAGGTGCATGCCGACCTGGCCCGAAAAGTGAAGAGCAGCCAGCAGTAGGGGGAGACTGTCCCTTGCCCCTTTTTTAAAGACTTCTGGGGGTGGGAATTGGGAGTTGGGTTTTTTGGACTTTTCATGGACATTCGTTGGGGTTAGGGATGGGGGGTGGGTTGGGTCTTGCGGGAGATTATTGGTGTTAGGGATATAAATATACTTTAAACTTTATCTTAGCATACATGTTTTTACTGCTTTTGAGGCTGGTGGGTGGGGGTTTAACAGTAAGTTTGTTTTCCTGAAATGTAAGTGGCATCTTGATTCAAGTTGTGTAAGTAATTACCAATTGCCCAAATGTTTTCAAAACTAAGTGCCTCTCACATAGTAAGTGAATTCAATAGTCCTAGGACTTTACTAGTACTACCGTCAGTCTCTCGTCTCTCCTAATACTCCATTATACTACCTCCCCAAACGCTTATCTTACCTGTAATTTGTGTTTGGAAATAGGGCTAGGCACAGGGCTGGCTGCACGGGAAATGTCGATTAAGGTTGGCAATCCTGGGCGGATGAAATGTCATCATTGCGGTGGTACTAGTGGTGTTACACAGTGGCAGTTGCAGCATATGAAAAAAAAGAAAATGAAACCTTGTTTGTCCTTACCGTAGCATTAGAACGATACGATAGAGAATATAGCAGGTGACAGTACACTAGAACAGTGCCACAATGTAGCCTAACAAATGGTAAAGTATTGAAAGTATTACTAGTACTTGCGTTGAATTTCTTTGACATTGGCTACTACTACAAGAAATAGTACTGAAGGTGAAGGACACAGCAGCGTAATAATTTGCCACGTCTAGGAGGAGGATGTTCTTGATGACCAATCAAGTTGATGGCGCACATGAAAATCTGCTTTCATTTGCCAATAGTGACTCTGTGTCAAGCTGAGTAAGAATATATCCTCGGATTCCTTCACCAGCCTGTTGCTATGACCTTATCCTCCCCAGCAAGCGTGTGGAATTATTGCTGTAATTTAGTCACACATCAATCAAAACCACACAGCCCAGGGGAAGAGGGTTAGGGTTTAGAAAATGGGTGGGAATGGGGGTTTTTGGGAAAGTTTTGTTGAGAGAAGAAAAAAAACAAAGCATGGACAAACAGTAATTGAAGATAAACAAATCTTTGGGTACAAAGCTATCCATAAATCTTTTAAGTGACATAAAGGAAGTGCATGCACTACTGCATGCATGGTTACTGAAAAGTAAGTAGTACTGTTGCCAACCGTGAATGAAAGAATGCGACAGTACAGGGCTGCAGTAATAATTATGCGTTTTCACTTGCCTATCTCTGCACTCAGAGAAACACTTCGTAAATTAAATTAGGTTTGAAAAATAGCAGAAGTAAAACCTATACAATGGCTGTAGGGATGAATTTAGAAGCAGAGATCAAAGAAATGCAGAGTCACACTCATAGAAGTTCACACCAATAACATTACTTAAAAGATAATTAGAAAAGAACGGATACTGTATCTGTATGTTGTTGTAGTTGTCCTGTTGAATTTGGTAAGTTGCATGCATCCAACCATTCCTCTTATGACCCGGACTCCTCCATTCCATCTGACACTCCGTCCATCAATGTTGGTGACCAGAAGACACCCTGTCCACTGCCTGCCTGACGGATGCTGAATTGCGGCTCGCTAATATGAAGCCTGACTTCATCCTTTTTTTCACATTGCACAGGCTGAAACCCGGCCTGTAATTATTGGTGGAAAACACCACTGACAAATAAATATAAGGTATGTACGCTGTGTAGTGCAAAAAGTCACACTTTGAGTTTCCTAATAGACAGTACAATAGTTTTGAAAGTGCGTACTCTGTCTGAGTCTCCTTTTGAAGGATAAATAAGTATGGGCGAATTAATTTAGCGGATCTTTCCCCTCAAGCTAGGTGTACTGTAAACTGTGCTTTAGATCAAAATTAGACCTTCCCAGCAGTGCTCCCAGACCCTTACTAAAGCCAGTCACAAAAATGTAGAGGACCCCCAATCAGATCTCCAAAAATGAGGCCTAGTAGAAAATGGTGACAAAACGTACTTTGAAAGTAAAGTAGGCCCAAATCCCCTCTTACCCACCATGGATTGTATTCAAACCACTTGCAAGAAACCAAAAGTATCCATACCCCACAAACACCAGGAACCCCCACAAACAGCCCCCCGAAAACAGTAGAGTGAGCGACATCTCAGAAAATGCAAAAACCTTTTGCCCAGGGATTGTCTCCAAAACACTTTCTTTCGGGTATTAGACCTTCCCAGCAATGGCCCCAGAACTGTCAACCCGGGCGAAAACAAGTTTAACACCCCCAAACAAGCCAAAAGGCAAAACCTGGGAAAAGCCACACTTAGAAAACTTTGGGCCTATCTGGAATTCAGTCCAAACGCGCTCTGCAGCTAGGCCCCAACTCCCCTTTTTCCACCATGGGTTTCCTGTAAAACAAATGCAATCAACATTAGACTGTGCCAGCAGTGCTCCCAGACCCCAAAACCCACCCACAAAAACCTGGAAGCCCCCCAAACAGCACCCCAAAGACAGGCAAGTGAGCAAAAATGCAAAAACTTTTTCACCATGGATTTGGTCCAAAACACTCAAGCATGTAGAAGGTTGAGTTCCAACGTGTTACCACCTCCTGGATGAGTGCTTTCACTGGCACTTTATGTTCATTTTGCAGGCACCTCAGCTGCTTCCGGGCCTTAAAAGAATGGTTGAAATGTGTGCACATTCTTTGGCTGGTGGTCAGTAACTCGCACACTGGACTTTCTTCACTCAAGAATTTTTTAACAACCAGGTTTATACAGTGCGCCAAACACGGCACTCTGAAATAGTTACCCTTATCCATGGCCTTAACTACATTGGCGCCATTATCCGTGGAAACATAACCAATCGTGCGTTTTCTTGGGGACAGCCATTGAAAGACCTTTGTGTTAAACTCATGCAAAATGTTTTCTCCTGTATGATTTTTCCCCATGGCAAACATGGCTAGTGTTGCATGTTTCCGAGCAGCTTTATAAACTTTGTCTGTGTCAACACCTGCGGTTACCTTTGCTTTAACCCCTGAAAAAAAGACCCGGTGTGCAGTGATGCACATGTAATCAACGGCTTGGCAACTGGTCCACATGTCTGTTGTCAGATGTATAGTGTGAACAGCACTCTTCTGCAAAGCTGCCCCAATCACCTCCAGCACATCTTCATGTAGTGCTGGAACCGCAACTTTGGCAAAATACAACCGGCTAGGAACCTTCCATTTAGGGCAGAGCGTTGCCACTAATTCGAGAAAACCCACCCCTTCCACAAAAGAAAAAGGGAGAATGTCCAGTGCTAGCATTTTAGCCAGCTTAGTGTTATACAGACGCGCCGTTGGGTGGTTGAGTTCAAATGGCGCATCTGAAAACAACATGCTTCTAATGGTGGGCTGGACCATTTTACGGGATAATGATGACTTCTTCGACCCAGTTACGCTCGGTGATGATGAACTTTTTCGCATTGGCGTCTCACTCTCTACCACACTCTTAGTGTGGCTCATATATCTTGCAGAGGGTGTGCTGCTGACAGGGGTACTGGGTGTAAGTGAAGAAATGTTTGATGCTTCTTTCTACTCGTCATCATCAGATGAAACATAAACGGATACAATTTGTTGACTTGCGATTCGGGCTGCCTTGATCTGCTTTAGGTGCGCATGCCATTTGACAGTGTGCTGTCTCTCAAGATGACCTCTCTGGCCTCCGGTACCATAGTTGGTACCAAGCTTACCACGACTAACTCAAACCTTACAAATGGTACAAATGGCTATGTTTTCCCTTGTTGGGCTAACACTAAAGAAGTTCCAAACTGCGGACTTCAAATGTCTGTGGGAGGCGGAGGAGGCGATACTGGGAATGCTAATCCCAGATGAAGTGGAGGATGTGTGTTGCTGAAATTTACTACGTTGTGCACTTACAGCACCACTAATTGAGGAAATGGAGGTCGAGGTGGATGGAGGTCCCTTCTGGCGAGAAAATATGGAAGCGGTAGGTGGTGGTGTACTAGTTAACTGCATTGGTGGTGGTCCCATTGCCACGTCGCCAACATAACACTCAGCAGCATTTCGGGATAGGGTAAAAATGTCTGTTTGCTGCATGCCCCCTGAGGCTGGAGTGACGTCTATGATGACTGCGTCGTCGTCGTGAGAGTCATCATCAGCAGGAGTATACGCCACTTCTTGTTCAGCGTCATCATCCCACTCCATAACTATGAGACTTTCAGGGACCTTCCTTTTACGTTTAGCTACCTTTGTCAGATGATGGTGTGCCTCACTCTCAGACAGCCGTGGTGGTTCCAAATTTTCATCCATGTCATCAGAAGGAAGGGGGCTTGAAGAAGATGTAGAAACCATCCTTAATCTTTTCCTTGCTAGGGCTCTGGAAGACAATGAATGATCAGGAGGAGTGGCTTCCTCAAATGATACCTCGGCTTGAATGTCGATTTCCTGATGTGCCCCTACTTCGAGAGGAACAACTATTGTGGGCTCTTGTGCCGCTCCATGCACCTCTGCTTGCGCCTCTCCTTGCGCCGCCTCTCCTTCCACATGTACTTGGGCTTGTACTTGCACATGTGGTTGTTGTTGCGGCTGTGGTTGTTGAACACTCGTCAGATGAGTTACAACAACCTGTGTTGATTGAGGGATGCTGCTACTTTCTTGCGATGAGCCAACATCACTGGTCGATAGTGATTGAACAGCTATACTGGCTGCCTCTGCAGCACTCAAGGGCTTGGACCTAAGTTGGCGTGGTGGTGGTGGCACTGAGCCCAATGGAGCGGAAGTGCTGCTCCCAGCTTGGTCCCCAGCAGACCCCGCTGCTGCTGTAGGCGTACCTTTTTTTCCCAAAAAATGCGGCGGTCGGCACACCAGTCTCCTTGGTAAGTGGCGCCACTTGCTTCTTCTGCTCCTTACTGGCAACTTTCGTGCTAGAGGAGCTACGAGCAACTTTTTTTGGGGCCATCTTCTTCAGATGTCAGAACAGCAGGCCGCAGTTTCACAAGTTGCAGAGTTGTCTGTGGCCACACGTGACGTTGTGCTGCACACACCGCAGCAGGACTTGTTCCTGGCACTGATGAGAAACGATGAGGCTGATGATTCGACTTTCTACACCTAAAAGCAAAGGAAGCCAGAGGAACATCAGTTAAATAAATGTTGCATATGTAGCGCTACAATTAATAGTTTGCAAGTAAGCAATTTTATTATACCCACCCCCCAAAATGGAAAGACCAATAAAATGCACCACTGACAGAGTACCCCTGGGCATAATGGATGAAAGCATGGCAGACTGGGTGCAGGCCTATGGAACAACAAAGCACACTGCCTGGCTTCAAAATGGCCCCTAGACCCCCACCCACATGGCCAGGCCCTGCCTGGACCAGGCCTCAAAATTGCCCCCAGCCACATGGCCATGCCCCATCAACACCCCAAAAAATCGAAAAACACACAAAAATCACCACAATCCAATGCCATCCATGCCCTCCATGATGTTTACAAAGAGACCCCACAGAAAGACTCAGTCCATGCACCACAGAGTACCCCTGGGCAAAAGGCCCCAACAACAACCAAAAAATTGAAAAACACACAAAAATCACCTCAATCCAATGCCATCAATGCCCTCCATGATATTTACATTAAAGAGACCCCACAGAACGACTCAGTCAATGCACCACTGAGTACCCCTGGGCAAAAGGCTCCAACAACAGCCAATAAATCGAAAAACACACAAAAATCACCACAATCCAATGCCATCCATGCCCTCCATGTTGTTTACATTAAAGAGACCCCACAGAACGACTCAGTCCATAAACCACTGAGTACCCCTGGGCAAAAGGCCCCAACAATAGCCAAAAAATCGAAAAACACACACAAATCACCACAATCCTATGCCATCCATGCCCTCCATGATGTTTACATTAAAGAGACCCCACAGAAAGACTCAGTCCATGCACCACTGAGTACCCCTGGGCAAAAGGCCCCAACAACAGCCAAAAAATCGAAAAAAACACAAAAATCACCACAATCCAATGCCATCCATGCCCTCAATCATGTTCAAATTCAAGACACCCCACAGAAAGACTAGGCCCATGCACCACTGAGTAACCCTGGGCATAATGGATGAAAGCAAGGCACATTGGGTGCAGGCCTATGGCACAAAGCACACTGACTGGCTTCAAAATGGCCCCTTGACCACCACCCACATGGCCAAGCCCTGCCTGGACCAGGCCTCAAAATGGCCCCCACCCACATGGCCATGCCCCATCAACACCCCAAAAAATCGAAAAACACACAAAAATCACCACAATCCAATGCCATCCATGCCCTCCATGATGTTTACAAAGAGACCCCACAGAAAGACTCAGTCCATGCACCACAGAGTACCCCTGGGCAAAAGGCCCCAACAACAACCAAAAAATCGAAAAACACACAAAAATCACCTCAATCCAATGCCATCAATGCCCTCCATGATATTTACATTAAAGAGACCCCACAGAACGACTCAGTCAATGCACCACTGAGTACCCCTGGGCAAAAGGCCCCAACAATAGCCAAAAAATCGAAAAACACACACAAATCACCACAATCCTATGCCATCCATGCCCTCCATGATGTTTACATTAAAGAGACCCCACAGAAAGACTCAGTCCATGCACCACTGAGTACCCCTGGGCAAAAGGCCCCAACAACAGCCAAAAAATCGAAAAAAACACAAAAATCACCACAATCCAATGCCATCCATGCCCTCAATCATGTTCAAATTCAAGACACCCCACAGAAAGACTAGGCCCATGCACCACTGAGTAACCCTGGGCATAATGGATGAAAGCAAGGCACATTGGATGCAGGCCTATGGCACAAAGCACACTGCCTGGCTTCAAAATGGCCCCTTGACCATCACCCACATGGCCAAGCCCTGCCTGGACCAGGCCTCAAAATGGCCCCCACCCACATGACCATGCCCCATCAACACCCCAAAAAATCGAAAAACACACAAAAATCACCACAATCCAATGCCATCCATGCCCTCAATGATGTTTACATTCAAGACACCCCACAGAAAGACTAGGCCCATGCACCACTGAGTACCCCTGGGCATAATGGATAAAAGCATGGCAGACTGGGTGCAGGCCTATGGCACAACAAAGTACACTGCCTGGCTTCAAAATGGCCCGAGACCCCCACCACATGGCCAGGCTCTGCCTGTACCAGTCCTCAAAATGGCCCCCACCCACATGGCCATGCCCCATCAACACCCAAAAAAATTCGAAAAACACACACAAATCACCACAATCCAATGCCATCCATGCCCTCCATGATATTTACATTAAAGAGACCCCACAGAAAGACTCAGTCCATGCACCACTGAGTACCCCTCGGCAAAAGGCCACAACAACAGCCAAAAAATCGAAAAAAACACACAAAAATCACCACAATCCAATGCCATCCATGCCCTCCATGATGTTTACATTATAGAGACCCCACAGAAAGACTCAGTCCATGCACCACTGAGTACCCCTGGGCAAAAGGCCCCAACAACAGGCAAAAAATCGAAAAACACACAAAAATCTCCACAATCCAATGCCATCCATGCCTTAAATCATGTTGAAATTCAACAAAACAGTTGTATCATGCACCCATAACTAACCTTGGTCCTATTGGATACTGTGGCTACCCACAATATATTTTATTTAATGTTCTGGAAAAGTTTCAAAATTGTAGTTGCAGCAACTGTAATGCCCCAAACAAACTTACTTGTGAAATTTCTAATCCAAAAGTGATCCAAAGAAAGTCAAAAAGGCCTCAAATCCAAATATCCAGCAGCATCCACAAAAAGTAATCTTTCCAGGTCAAGATCCAAATCAAAGTGACCAGGACATGAACAAAGCACTGGGAGGAGCCTGCTGGACAGGAAGAGGAAGTTTGGAGACTGTGGGACACTTCCTTCCTCCCCACCCCAAATGGCAGGCAAATGTCAACCTGAGGAGTTATTCTGATAAAAATCATCTAATTTCAGAAGGTTTATGCTGCCTGCTGGTGGATTTCTTGTGCAGAATTGGAAATTTAGCAATTTCGCAAAACGCAAGATTGTTGCTGCCTGCCGCATCTACCTGTTCGCAATTGTTTACTCCCGCGATGCGTGATCACGGGCCTTTATGACGTACTTGCGTTGACAAACTCTCGCTGTGCAAGGTGGCAAGCCGCGATGACGTAATCGCTGTTGACAAACTCCCGCGGGATCCCGCAGCAAGATCCAAAATGGCACAGCACACGCAAAACATGGAGAAAAACAACTCTGCAAACGCTAAATGACAGTAAGTGAACACCGCGCGCAGCAATATTGTATCACCAAGCAAAAAAATCCGCTGCGTGCGAATTTGCAAATTTTCGGGAAATTCGCGAGAATTCGCGCATCGCGAATTTGCCGAAAATCCGCAAATTCCGCAAGCGGAACGGATTTTACACCCATACTTAGTTTAGACCCTGCTTTATGAGTGACTTATATGCATTAAAATGATGGTTTTGGCTTGGCAAAAGGTTTATTTTGACAAGTCTAATTTGCAGTTTTAAACTACACACAGGCTGCAATGGCAGGCCTGGAACAGGGCGGCTAAAGTGGGTAGCACAGTAAGGGCTGCAGCCCATGAGTAGCATTTCATTGACATATCCTAGGTACAGGCAGAACCACTCTACTAGGGACTTAGAAGTGAATTAAATATGCCAAACAATTAAATGAGAGAGCACAAGCACGTTAACACTGGTTAGTGGTACCCTGCACAGAGTCCTAATGCCAACAAAAACAAAATGAATAAAAACAGGAGGGATGAAGGCAAAATCTTTGGGGGTGACCCTGCAGAGAGGGCCAAATCCAATAACATTCAAATATATTGCAGCAACTATCTTGATACCAGAGAGACAGACATACATTGGCAATATTATTTCTGTTGTGGCTACTACCCTTAGGAGTAAAAGGAGATAGTATGCCAGGGCCTGAGCAGCCCTTCCTTATGTAAATCACATTCACTTTTCCACACTGCTTTTGAAAAGGGTATCTTAAAACTGGTTCTGACCCTCTTCTAATTTTCTCCAGACAATGATTCGTATTTTCCTCTCTGCATTTCATGTTTAGCATTAGGTGCATGGTACAATTAAAGTTATTTTTCTTTTTGAATCAGAGCCATGAAGGGAAAGGATGTTTTAATAGTTTTTATCTATTGACTAAGTTCTGAGTCTCTAATCCACACCATCTCCTAAAGTAAGTCGTGTACTGCTCCACCTAGCTACCCTCGGGTCAAGTGCTAAAGGGGGGTGCATGGTGATCAGTTTTGGGTCCAAAAATAAGGTAATCCTCAAAACACCAGAGGAAAACGGTTCTCATTGTCACAGTTTGAGCCTAGATAACCATGGTTGTCCGGTTCTCACAAAAAACTTGCCATTCAGTGCAACATTTAAAAAATACAGACATCAGACATACACATGGAACCTCCCCATTCTGCAGTAATAGACACCAGGTTGTCCAGCTGCTCTGCTGATCCTATTACCCGTCTTCGGCAAAATAACCTTTAGTAACACTACTGTCAAACTGGCAGCAGATTATTAATGCCTCGCTGGCAGGTAGCTGCAACATAACCCATGTACTTGTAAAACACACATTCACTCGTTTGGGTATCTTAGTGCTGACTAACAGAAGTTTATTGTTGCCCAACCTAATTATACTAATTTATCAACCTTAGAAGGATGAAAGGCTGAGTGGGGTCGCTGGGATTCGAACCCGTGGTCACGAGGTCAAACACAGATTTCTGAAGGAGATGCACTGCTCCCCTAGGTCACCTGTACCGGCTATGTATCAAGCTCCTTTAGAATAGGCAGAATTAGACAGCAGAGTCCAATACAGGATTCTGCATTAGACTCCGACATGAGTCTAATGCAGATCAGGAACTCCCTGAAAATTATTACCCAAACACTAACTACTCATTCTGAGGAAAATTCACAGAAAGTTGAGAAACTCCCCTGCTAAATTAATGTTTGTGTCAAAGCCAACTTCGGGGGTTTCCCCAAGATAGTTTGAGAAGATGTCACAGCAATGAAACCTCCCTGCTCACAGTCATGGAGCCTACCATTCACATCTTTGATAAGAGGTGGTGCTGCATTATCCTACTATTTGACCTGTCATATCTGCCTTTGATAAAACTGCCCTCAACATTCTCACCAACATGCTACCATACATTTTCTGTGAGAAAACACTAATAGATCTCATGGCACTTTTCATCAACAAATCACGTTAGGGCAAGATAATAAAGCTCCTCTTTAACTCTTGACCTAGGATGTACAGATTATCTAAGGAGTTCGCTCTGGTCATTGTATGCTTTAAGTTATCTAAACCCCTTCGGTTGTCATCTGAAAGGCAGTGGTGTCTTTGGCTGACAGTATGATGATAAAATACAGTTCTATTTTAAAGCACACTTGGTACCCCTGTATTAGACTTCACCCCCAATGGCTTTCTCAAAATTAGACTCAGACACCAAGGGCATAGGTCGACCTGCAATGCACCACCTTTGAGTACTTACTCAAATCCTTCTTACCTAATATAAACACTAAGAGGGCAGTACAAACAAACTGTTCCTTACTGCGCAGCACGCGTCACGTCCAATACAAAGAAGCTCAACCTCACCATCCCTGTCCTGTCTTATGTTGAACGTCATCCACCAAAAGCACAAAGTATCCACTGAACAACATGCATTAAGTATAAAGAACTAAAACAAAATACTCATATTTGCTGAGCATAGTAAGTGCACCTTTTCATCAGTACAGCAAATGTGAAAAGAAAATACCTTACACTGGAAGGCATACAACTATTATTGCCCAAAGATACACCTAGAAACTTGAATACAAATTCTTGCTGAATCATAGAGAAAAGGACTGTAGGACTCCCCGTTCCGAGATGCAGTTAGTTTCTCTAGTTTCAATATTTGCCATATCAGGTGCAGCCAAGCGGTCTGTGTGTCGATTCTATCCATATCACAGTGGGAAAAATCGCCTGGTGTGTTGCTCCCAGTGCTAGAGTGATTTTGCGGCCCCTCCAACATTTAAATTGGTAGGTAATGAGATTGGGAAGCCCAAGCAAAACATATGCCAGAAAACAAAGGAAATGCATTCCCATATGGGTAATATTGTCATTCAGGAACTCAACTCTTCCCAAGCTCGAACCAGTTTTGGGCATGTCCACAATAGTAGCAACATGCCTGTGGCTCTGCACCCTCGCCAGCACCCTCGCGGTGGGCCAGGCTCCATGTGTGTAGTCTAGCTGGAATAAGATACGAGTATGTGGCTATCTTTGTGGCGTTTTCTACACTGGCTTCATTACGTGCTGTATGTTGAGCTCGGTTGTAGAGTTGTGAGAGGGTTCACTCTGGCTCTAATTCCCATTGTTTCTTACCTGGGGTTTTCTTTCTTGGGGGGTGTTGTACTAGGAGAGTATAGAGTTGTGATTGTTTATTTGTCCCCTTCATTCAAAACGACCCATTCCTGGAAGACGGCGATCCGCCTCTGCACACCTATTCTAATGGAAGGGTGTGTGACCCAAATTCGGATCTAAAGGTATTGGAGGCGTTTTGTTTCCAGTACTCCTTAGTTGGCCCTCATTTTGTCAAACGGGAGGATCTCATCATCATCAAAAAGTTGACCAACGTGCTTACAGCCTGCTTGTTTTCATACAGAAAACAAAGTTGGGTGGGGACCCTGTGTAAACTTGGGGTTGCCCAGGATAGGCATCATCTGTGATGGGAAGAACAACAAGCCCCGTCATAGACCCACCCTGTCCCAGACCACTAGTGTGACCCGCATGACGAAAGAAGAGTGAAGGCCCTATGTTTTTGCTGGAACCAAGGAACTTTCCATATGTGCATGCCAGCTATTGCTCAATCGACGAAGAACCAGTGTTTGGATGATTCAGTGTGGCTCCACTCCACCATGTAGCAGAGCTGTGCCACTTGGTTGTATTGAGTAAGATGGAGTACCCCCCAGGCCACCTTCGGATGCCAGCCTGTAATTCAGGTTGTGATGCATTTGGGGCTGCTTTAACCTCATAGAAGCTATGGAACGTCCAGCTCCAGTGCTGGACGTTCCATTGTGCAGGTGAGGTTTGAATGTTCAATGGCTGACGGCAGCACTACGGAGGTAGTGGTGCCGTCGGCCGCCGAACGTTCGCAGCAATTAAGGGGTTAAGTTCCCAGAAATAGCAATTGAGTTCAGCCTTAAGAGATTCTATTTCCGGCAGAAGGATTTGGAAGAGAAACAACATAATAATAATAATAATAATATAGACTTTTGTATAGCGCGAACAGCTACCTCAACTAGGAGGTGTCCCGGCGCTGTGAGAGCAGAACAGGTCTAAGAACCCTGGGAAAAGGAATATCTAGTTTTCCTGTGTGAAGAGCCAGGTCTTTAACTGCTTTCTAAAGCTGGATTCCGAGGGGGCGCTCTGTAGGCTCGGGGGCAAAGAGTTCCATGACCAAGCCGTATTTGCCGAAAACGTACGTCCTCCTATTCGAGCCCTTCTCACTCGTGGTTCGAACAGCAGAACCCGGCCGTTCGAACGGAGAGAGCGGGCCTGGGAGTATCTGGGCAGCCGCAATCTTAAATAGTGTGGACAATTTCCGTGCATAAGATATTGCAGTGACCCCCCAGTTGGCAATTAGAGCGGGGCCAGATAAATGTTGAATAATAAAGGGCTTAGTGCCGACCCCTGCGGAACGCCACATCTCAGGCCCCTAGACTTTGAAGAATACGCCCCCAGTGCCACCTTCTGCGATCTGTTGGACAAATAAGAACGTAGCCACCCGAGAGCCTGATCCTGAAGCCCAATCTAGGGAGGATGGTCATTTTCAGGGCTGTTATTTGACTGAGCCATGAAAGGCTATAGTGTTTTCACTGTACGAGGTCAGCTTTCACCTGGCACAACAGGGTGCGATATTTAGCCACCAATGTATCGGTAGTGGCGATCTATAGGGGTGATCTATATCCAGAGATAGGAGATAATGGCAGTAGCCCAGGTAAGCGGATATTGGGCAGTCAGTCAAGTGTTGTGGAACTAGGCAAAAGTGAAATTGAGGGCTTTGGATATTTTGTAAATTAATGTGAAAGTCCGACGGAGTTCCGAACTGCCCACGTTCATCTAAGAAAGTGGACAAAGAATGAAGACAGTCATCTAGCGCCACCAGCACATCATCAGCATACAGGCTAATAGTGTGTGTGTGTGTGTGTGTGTGTGTGTGTCTCCACCAAAGCTCACACCAGAGATCATTCAGCAGATCATCCCTGACCCTCTGCGCCACAGGTTCCATGTATAGTGAGAATAACATCGGAGACAGTGGGCAACCCCGCAGTGTGCCGCTGTGTGTTGGAATAGAGTTTGAAATAACCCCATTTACCCACACCATGGCCCTAGGGGAGCTGTAGGCAGTATACCCTCAAACTCTTTTTTAGCATCAGTGGCCAACAAATGCATTACCTCCCGCCTTATCTACCAAGTGTAGTATTCTTTAGCATTGTCCCTGCATTGTTGAAGCAGAATAAGCCCAGTCTGATCAGAGTCTACTATCAGGGGCATGAGAGGGTTCACCCGGGTGGCCAGTATACCGGAGAAAAGTTTAGCATTGACGTTTATCAATGAAATTGTTGTATAGGAGCTACAACAAAGTTTATCTTTCCCGGGTTTAGGAATGCCTGTAATGGAGTTCTCTAGCTTCAGGCTCGGGAGAGTCCACATAACTGAGAAGGAGTTGAAGACCCTGGTGGGCGTTGGGGACAGTGGTTGGTAAAACGTCTTGAACAAGGTGGAAAAGCTGTCACCACCAAGGGACGTAAAGGATTTTAGTCTGCTGTCGGGCGAGCTTATTTACTCAGGCATCCTACAGGTATGTACGTTTATCAGCATCTTGCAGGTCTTGTGTGTCATACAGGGTTTTTATAGAAATCTCTGAAGAACACTGCTATTCAGGCATCAACCCTGACCTTGGTGCCTTCTGGCTGAGGAAAGTGCTTATTCTGTCAATATATGTTTTTTTGGCGTGCAGCTTGTGTGCTATTAGCCTGCAACATTTACCCTTCCCTTTGTAAAATTTATGTTGTGGGAGTAGCATTGCATATTCTACCCTGTCTAGATCAAATCATCAGAGTTGGTTATGCGTGACATCTAACTTATACCACACCCTTAGCGCTCCTGTGTGATTATGTATAGCTCTGAATTCCATCACTTGCCCCTCAAGTTCTGCCTTCTTTTTCATCCGCAGCTTGTCAGCGGCAGAGATAGTAATTAATTTCTCGTAAACTACGGTCTTTAGTGTTACCCATAGGGTAGCTTTAGGTACTTCCCCAGTGTCATTTTCCATAAAGTCAGTGATAGTGCAGTTGATTGTATGGATGTTGTTCGGTTTGTGGAGAAGGCCGTCATTTGGTCTTCATTTTCTTATCACTTTTTGGGCTGCCTCCACCTGTAGAGAGAGGAGGGATTGGTCTAACAGTGACAAAGGCTCAATGGATACCTCCTGGGTGAGAGTTTGGAGTTCAGGAATGGCCAGGAAATAGTTGATGCAAGCATACGTTTTATGGGAAACATGCAGCGGTCAATGCACTACTAAAGAAAACGTTAGCAGACCCCACCCAGATAGCAAAGTACTGCCCAATCCTTACCCAGTTAAGGTCATAGGGAAAGCCATCGACAAGCAACTCGTCCAGAGCCTAAATGCACACCAACACCTGGACACCACTCAATCAGGCTTCAGACCAAATAACAGCACGAAGACTGCCCTTGTCACAGCAAACAACATCAGTATGAGTCTTGACTGAGGAGAAACAACGACCCTCATCCGGCGTGACCTCTCAACCACCTCCGCCACAGTCTCCCACTCCATTGTGATGACTACAGGAAACAGGCATTCATGGATCCACTCTTAACTGGATCTGCTCTCTCGTCATGGGAAGAACATATAAAGTCGGCATGGCCCTCTATATTTTGGAAGCCAGAAACCTCATCTACGGTGTCCCCGAAGAATCATCTATCAGCCCGACTTTGTTTAACATCTACATGACCCCACTGGCAGACATCATCAGATCATATGGCCTCAACATTCTTTGTTATGCAGACAACATTCAACTCATACTATTCCTGTCGGACAAGACTCCTGTGACAAAAGTCAACATCGCCACACGCATGAACATGGCAGCCACCTGGATGAGATCCAACTGCCTTAAGCTCAACTCAGACAAGATCGAAGTTGTGATTTCGAAAGTAAGACCTCTGCTTGGGATTCCACATGGTGGCTGGCAGACCTTGTTTCCACACCAACTCCCACCACGTACTCCAGAAACTTAGGGATCATCCTAGATGACAAACTCAGTATGACAGCCCAAGTAAATGCACTGATCTTCCATCCTGAGGATGCTGCGAAAAAATCTTCAAGTGGCTACCAGAGAATACCAGGTAAACAGTCACTCAGGCCGTAATAGCCAGCAGTCTTGACTATGGGAATGCACTCTATGCTGGAATTATGAAACAGTTCTTGAACATGCTCCAAACCATCAGAATGCTACAGCAAGACTCGTCCGCAACTTACCACACCGTACCCACATCACTCCACACCTCAAGGAACTTCACTGGCTCCCATACACAAACGCACTCAATACAAACTCCTCATACACGGGTACAAAGTACTACACAGTACAGGCCACACCTACCTTAACAGCCACATACACTTCCACCAACCTTGCAGGATCCCCCACTTTGCTGGATTTTCACTAGCAAATATACCTCACATATACAAAAAGAAAGTATCTCCAAAAAAGCATGGAACATAAACTTAAAGCACATCACAGCCTCTTCATCTCTTGAGTGCTACAAGAAGCTGAAGACCTGGATTTTCAGATGTTATGTTATGTTAAAGATTTATTGAATGCAACAATTACCCAAAGGTGTCAAGGCCTTAGCAATGTGGGAGAAAAACAGATGCCCTGAAGAGAAGTTACTTTAGCAAAAGCCATATTTTTAATCCTTTCCTGAAAGAGAGCAGATTTGGATTTGATCTGATGTATAGGGGAAGTGCACTCCATTCCTTAGTTGTCGAGTTAAGAAAGCTTCTTCCTCCCCAGTTGGTCCGTTTGAACCTCGGACCACCATTTGCAGAGTGCCCAAGGACCATAGGTTTCTACTTGGAGTGTACCAACTAAAGGATTGTTTAAGGAACTCTGGGCCCTCTCTGAAGAGGTTTATTGACAAGATAGATTACTTTAAATTTGATCCTTTGTCTAAAGGGCAGCTAAAGAGATAGTTGATGGCCGAGGAGGCTGATTTGTATTTAGGGATCCTGGCAAATGCTCAGGCAGATGCATTTTGTAACACCTGTAGTTTGTTATGGTTTTGCCCCTGCACGGTAAGATATAAGTTGTTGCAATAGTCTATTTTGGCCAACACCGGTGCAGAAATCACTGTTTTCTGGGGGGCTGACCAGGATGAATGAAAAAATCTTTCTGCATTTGCAGGACAAGGAAGGCTGAAGCAGTGACCGTTTTAACATGCGGTCCAAGAGTAACATTGTTATCTACAACCATACCCAGATTCCTAACCTTTTTTACTTGGGTGGGAAGGGCACTCATTTCCTGAGGGCAGCATGATGGGGCCCAAAGTGTCAAATTGATTTCAACAGAATGACCTCTATTTTTCCAGAAATCAGTTTTAAGCAATTCTGGCTCATCTAATGGCTAATTGCTAGCATACAGTTGTAGAAATGTATACCGGTTTGGTTACTAGCTGAGGACATCACTAAGTTCTCTGTAGGAAACCACCACCTACCACCTGCGAAGTGCCTGGATAGCCTCATACGTGATTAGATTGCTACAAATATGCATAACACAACATAACCTAACATGACATGACTTGCTATGGGATGACATGATATAACATAACATAACACAACTTAGCATAATATGGGCTGCAAAGTAGCACATTTACAGGCACATGCATCAATATTGCTTTTTGCGATTCCTTAATTGCGAAAAATAAGGAATCGCAATTAAGGAATCGCAAAATGCAATGCATCAAGAAATCGCAAAAAAAATTGCGGTTTCTTAATGTTCCTTAATTGCGACTCGCAAATTGTGAGTCGCAATTAAGGAATACCTCCCCATTCATTCCTAGAGGCCCATAGGAATGAATGGGAAGACATTCTGAATTTGCGATTAGCAATTAGCGAATCGCAAATTGAGAATGCGATTTCAAGGGTGCAGGGGTGTCCAAAGGACACCCTGTTGCACCCCTGAAATCAATCTGTGCACATATGTTGTGCACACACATGCCCTAAGGGCATGTGTGTGCACAACATGAAACTTTGAAAAATGCACAAAAGTGCATTTTTCACAGTTTTCGCAAATTACCATGATGTTCAACCTCATGGTAATTTGCTCCCCCTAATTGTGAAATCGCAATTTATTTAAGTTTCATGCATTGCATTTAAGGAATCGCAAAATGCGATTCCTTAAATGCAATTGCAATTTGAGAATTCGCAAATATTTGAAAATTTTCAGATTGCGAGGGCCTTCATGAATTCCAAATTCAGATTTTGCGATCGCAAACGGCCGATGTTTGAGATTTGTGCCGTTTTCCGATCGCAAAATCCTTTGATGCATGTGTCTGTTAGTTTCTAAGGTTTGGATGTGATAGTCTTAACAGGTCCCCGACCCCACACTCCCACAGCCAATCCAGACCACCTTTTGCAGGGGTCCTCGCCTGATCAAAGCACTGATCTGACCTAGCCTAACCTAACCAAGGCGATGTTCAGCACTAAACTGAGGTCTCCCCTATTATGACAGCTATGTGATGGTTTGAGAACACCTAATCACTGTGCTTGTATGAGGGACGGTGAGAGTAGAGGGAGTGTATGGTGCTTTATTGTATGGGGACATGGAGTCTATCTTGGGATTTTTTTGTGTGAATGTCCTAGGTGAGGCTACTCTTAGGACGGCCTAGGTGAGGCTACTTTGTTTGACCTGGAACATTCCTGTGCCTTTCCCCAGAAGTGGATACTGTTGCTAGGCCCTGGAGACTGGTGGGAGGAAGTGTCATATCCTATCCTTTATAGTGTGAAAGCGGACCGTGCAGCCTTCTTGCCTGTCACCAATGAACTATCACAGTGGTCAGGCTGGAGAACTTAAGTGACAATGATGCCTTTTTCTGTGTGAAGTGTTGCTTTCTATTCCCTGTCAGGGCACATATAGCTGCAACCCCTCTACTTGCTACATTTGGGTTGCATAGGAAATAGCATGACCATTCTAGGTCTAATACTCACATGGTAGAAACTGACTGGAGTCAGCATGGAGAGTACTGCCATGGAAGACACCCTAGACATGCCCTAAACATTCACTTATCATTTAGCTGAATGCAGAATTACTATTTGGTTTTGAAAGTAAAACACTGGATGGATTAGAAGAGTTATTGCCTTTATAAACTCTGGTGAGTTTTGAGTTGCTAGCCTGCACCACCTGCATGAGTAAAAGGCCCCACTCGGTCCAAATGCAGCAAAGAAACACTTGATTGCACGGTCCCATGAAAACAAATTCCCACAAGGATCATAGTTCCCGATGGTTTGTAGATGTTCTCCCAGCTCACACTGAAACCCATTGCTCTACTGTGTCTCTGAGGTTCTTGAGGATGACAACTCATTTTTGCAATCAAACATTTCAGCCATTTAGCAGTTTCAACCACCTATATTAATCAGTGCACTGCTTAATTTGTAAAAGCTGTTGGTGTGCTGAATGCAAGTCTGCATGTTTTTGCTTCCATGTCAAGTCTTTTTAATCCACTACCAGACACTCCTTGCCCCTTTATCCTACTCTTCCAGATTCCTGCTTTCTCCATTGTGTTTTTGCCTCCTTTGCTTTCTTTCTTATGAGAAAAATAAGTTCTAGTCACCAAAAATGATTGCCGGTTCACCCCACCAGCAGCCATTGGCTCAAATTAAACATTGAATCAGTGTCATTGTCATCTTTGTTATGTTATTTAAACTATCAAGTATTGTCAAGTATGGTACACTAACATGTAAAGTACTCTGTAGCACGGGTGGATCTTGTTCATACTTTATAAAAACTGAACTCATAAATAAGATGTAAACCAGCATTTTGGTGAGCTTGACACCCATTCACATCCACCTTCCTAGAGAGTAATCTAAACCTTCCAAGAATTTAAAATCAATGCTTCTCCCTGCCACAAAATTACGAAGATATTGATATAAATATGATATGTGCTGTTCTGATGTCCAGACCTGTCCCAAATGCTGGTTGCTGAGACTGTGATGTCGTTGAACAGAACCAACAATGACGTTAATGATAACAGGCAAACTAATGGGAGTCCAAGAACGTTTTTTTCATTTAATTCATGATCGCTTTAGGTAATTTGGAAGCAGTGTGAAAAGAGGCTTTGATCTATGCAGTTATCTAAAAGCAAGTTTTTTTATTTATTTAATTATTTTTGGGTTATCTGACATATTATTGTAAGAGATGGGGTTGTCTGTTAACTGGGGTGTGAACCCTGGTCAAGCAACAGTGACAATTCTTTTCAGGTTGAAGTCACAAGCAAACCCTAATTTAACCTGCGCTTTGTACTTTTTGTGCTATTTTACACTTAAATCTTAAAAATTTAATATCTCCAGCTCTACTGATTAGAGTTTTGTTATTATGGTCTTGTTTTATTTATTTAATTGTTCTTAATGTTGTTGGTCTGGTATGGGATCCTTTTGTGGTGTGTTTTCACAGTGTTGCTGTTTGAAGTGTTGTAAAACTACTTTACACATTGCCTCTGAGTTAAGCCCGACCTTTAGGTAGCTTGGCACAGAGCAGTCATGCTTAACTCAGAGGCAATGTGTAAAGTACTTTTACAGCACTTCAAAAGGCAACACTGTGAAAACACACCACAAAAGGATCCCACACCAGACCAACAAAACAGAGAAAAATGAAATAAATAAAACAAGACCATAATAACAAACCTCTAATCAATAGAACTGGAGATATTTAATTTTTAAGATTTAAGTGTAAAATAGCACCAAAAAGCACAAAGCGTGAGTCATGCTATCTGGTCATGTGAGACTGGGAGAGAGACCACGGTGGAGCGTGGGTCCGATTCAAGGACCACATTATTTCTGCTGAAAAGCTATCTTGTCAATTGAGCGCAGAGTCCTGTTCATGCTTCATGGGGCTGCAAGGAGCAGAAAAGCATTGTAGATGGTCGTTGATGTAGCATGAAGAGTAGGCCAGGCGTCGCGGGCAGTGCACAGATGTTTTCATTGCAAATGGTCAGGGTTTCGCTTTGTTATGTAGCTCCATGCTGGCGGTTAATGCAGTAGCGCGAAGGGTAGAGCTGATGAAACTTCACATTGCTGGCACGTGTGAGTGACAAGGAATCAGCTCTAAGGGGCCTATTTGGGGTCATGATGGGCCCAAAAACATCATTTCAGCCTCTCTAAGGTCACACTAAGGGTTCAGGACCTGAGGGGCACCACTTGGGGGTCAGAAGATTGCTCCAGGTGGATCTGGTGCTAGCGCAGGTGGTTGGGAGCCAGTTATGATCCTGTGGCTCAGAACAGGAGGCCAGCAGACATGTCCTTGGAGTCACTCTGGGAGTGCTAGGTTCAGGGACAGATCTAAATACCTCTGACTCAGGCAGGTGGGCAGCAGGCAGCAGGTCAGCACAGCAGAGCAGAAGTTATTTAAAATTCCAAAGACACCAAACATGAAATGGAAACCTGTTCCCATTGGAAATGACAGCTTATTAAATGTAATAAGGTAATTCCAAAGTAATCCTTTGGGAAAGGGAGGCTTTGCACTAGTCATAAAACAAATGTATGAGTTTTTTACTACTAGGACATGTAAAACTTACAAGTACATGTTCTATTTTTTAAATGCACTGCGCCCTGCCCTCTGTTTTGTCCAGGGCCTACCTTGGAGATGAGTTACATGTACTGAAAAGTAAGCTTTGGGCCTGGCAAAGTGTTTAGTCTGGCAGGTCAAAATGGCAGCTTAAACAGGCTGCAATGCCAAACCAGAGATATGTTTATTGGGGTACTTAAGTGGGTGGCACAATCAGTGCTGCAAGGGCACTAGTAGCATTTTATTAATAGGCCCTTGTCACATGTAGTACACTTTACTAGGAACTTACAACTAACTTAAATATGACAGTGGGTTATAAACCAATTCTACCATTTTTTGGGGGAGAGCGCAGGCACTTAAGCATTGGTTAGCAATGGTAAAGTGCACAGAGTCCTAAGGCCAACAAAAATAAATTCTACAAAAATAAGAGGAGTGAAGCTAAAACGTTTGGCGATGACCCTGCAGAAAGGGTGAAGTCCAACAACTATGATATCAATACCTAAAAAAGTGCTTGATGAACCTGTTCACCCCCATGTTCTGTCCCCCAAGACTGACGAAAAATCACAGACAATGCTATCATTACTGTTGCAGATATAGATACACCCTGAAGCGGTGTTTTAATGGTTTAATCCTCTCCTACTAACTGACAGTTGGGGATGGGGTATTATTCTCCTTGATTGCCTCAGGGCTCATGGCACTCTTGCTAGATCATTGTCAAAAATCAACCATTTGAATGTTCTTGTTTGGTTTTCAATGTCCCTATTATGGTTTGTTATCGACAAATGGTGGCTTCACTCACAGTGTCCACAAATTGCTGGTTGAACTTTGATTTAATATTGTTTATCAGATGTAAGGTAATTCATCCTAAAAAGGGCATATGATTGACCAAATGCTTTGAAACTTCGACATAGGATAATTCAATGGCTTAATGTTCTAAAAGAGAAAGACCCTTTAAGAGGTTCATTAAGAATTTTGCTGAAGAAATTAAGATTGCCAAAGGTTGTACAGAAGTATGGAACCAGAATATTGTTACCAAAATATTGTCTCAAGGAAATATTAGGTGATATCGTTTTTAAAAAAATTGCCTTGATGGAATTAAGAGAAACTTTGCACCTAAATGGGCAACAATTTTATAAACGATATTTAGGACACAATATTTCCGTCAGTTGATATTTTGCTAACAATATTTGGACATACAGCCAAATGCAGAATTTTGCTGCTCTAGTAGCTTTTCCGTATATGGTATGGTTAATCCGTACAAAATTATTTTTGTGGCTACTTTTTGTGACTTCTAACGAATACCTTTTTAGCAGCCTAAGATCAACCATAAATTTCGTATAATAATTTTTTGCCTTTTAAGATTGTGCAGCCAGTCAATAGCACAGTCTCAATAAGATTCACTGAGACTGATCCACCAATGCACATAAAAAAGTAAAAGATCTACTGATAGTTTTTGTTCCATCATTTGGGGATTTTTCTCACAGTTTGGTGGCTTACAAAAAAAAGTCATGAAAATGCGTGGAAGTCATAGGTTTCTATGCCTACTCAGGTTGAAGCTTATTAATTAAGTGTGGTTGAAATGTGCGTTACCACATCAAAATTTGTGTTATTCGTCCCCACCAGGAAACCTTTTTTTCAGGTGGAGAAATCCCTTCGCACATACCCTCTATGAAAGATAGTGACATTTGGTTATTTTTCCACATACAAATTACATCTTTTTGACAGTAATAATTTTTTACATTGTTGAGAATGTGTGTGGATTTCGAGAAAGTTAGACCTTGGTTCAGTTTTCAAAACCTTGACAATGTCAATTCCCTGCCACTCCCCAGGGAATATCCATATTCTCGGCTCCTCAGCTGTACTGTCATATATTCTATTACACCCAATTATGCAATTTTTAATGCAACTAATTCTAAATTTGGTGCGCAACAAAACTTTGTGAATCAAAAAATGGTTATTTAGTACTCACTCACAGATAAGTTAGCACTCACCCAAATATGAGGTGACCTGTTTGTTCTTTCTCAATGGATAAATTATCTTGACATCCAACTAACGACCATAATTGGCTGCATCACAACTTTTGCAGTAAACCTGCTTCTGCATTCCTGAACCAGGAAGTATCTGTACCATTGGTACTTTGAGCAGGCGAATTGTCTGCATGAAAACCTGGGAGCCACAGTTTTACTGTGCATGGTAACTCCTTTTTACACTACCATCAGGAATGACAGCTCACTTGTAATCAGGTCCATTACCTTCCTCCTCCTTCTTCCTCATCATAGTCACCCGGGAGCATTATGTGTTCAGGGCACAGAATTCACCCATATAACAAATTCCCCACCCAACATGGCAGCCTGACAGGAAGTAACTGTCACCTGACCTATAAGGGTGGTGCAACCCCAGGCCACATCCTGCTTTTTTCTCTATGTTCCGGCTAGAACACCCATAGACATTGCACTGCTATGCAGTGGCAAGTTTGTGTTCTTTTTGCTTTATGGGACTGCTATAGCTTCAGTGAAATGATTGCCTGCACACACCCTTCTTAAATGCCAAGTACTCCGTGTATAAAACTATTTAGACCAATTATGTGTACTGTTTGGTTGGAAGGCAGCCAGCCCAATTGAGGTTCAACATCTGGTGGAAACACCACTAGTATACCAAAAGCACAACGTAGTATAAAGTATAACAATGATAAAGCATTTAACTGTGACTGGTTAAGCTCCCAAATAATCACTCAAAAAGTTACATTTTATTTTTAAAAAAAAATTGATTCTGTTTATGAATTCTCTTGCATTTTCAATAATCACACAATAACATGTTTACACATGATATCTGGTAAATCCAAAAACAAAATCATTGTCATGAAGCTGTTATACTGGGTTGATTAAACGTAAAAATCAATCAATTGTAAGCTTATAATAACATAATCACAACTTAAAGTAGGCCCAATGCATTTCGGGAAACTCCCTTCTTCAGGGGCACTATGAAAAAAACATGAAACACTAAATCAACACTATGTGTAAGTAGCTGTAGACATTTAAACATATTGTTACTGAATGCAGTGAAATAAATGAATGAATAACATCACTCAATAGCAATTCTTCAAACATACTGGAAACGCTATTAATTACAACAAGTTGACTACCTAATGAGCTTATTTCTAGGTCAAGGGAAACCAAAGTATCAAGAAAGTGAAGAAAAGAAAATGCCTTTAATTAGACCACCACCTTGAGTGTGAAGTTTTAGGGAAATTCATGTTTCTGAGACCTTTATGGTTGTCACCAATGTCTTACTACCACCATTGTGGGAATTAAAAACCCTAAAGGAACCCGAAATCATGCTCCGTCTGAACAAAATCGTACTCACTTCTGAATTAAGTTGTGCGGAAAACGATAGCTGTGTAACTGGATTGAATATGTGGGGCTCTGCACCTCTGTTGTTAAACAATAAACACAAGTGCCGTAACGGCCATTAGAGAAAAGAGTGGCCCATTTGTTAGGAATATCACAATGCTGTGGTCGCACTCAATAACTTACTGTAATCAGCTAAATACTCAGTGCGGCAGCTGGTTGTATGGAAACACGTACCCGCAACTACATATTATGATGCACTCGAATGTCAACCTGAAATGTCAAACGAAATTTCCTAAATAATTTGGATATAAGTGAGTGAGCCAACCTGATAACATTCTTATGTGCAATGGATTATGCACAAACCTAACTCACCAAAAAAGCTAATCACGTCCCTCTCAATCCAAAATTCTCGATCCTGCTCAAGATGATGTAAACACTGATAATTGATCGTAATCTGTAATAAGTAAGTGAAGCGCTGTCAGTATATGAGCGTTTACACTGTATGTTCAAACAAACTAGCTTGTTGTGACTGACACTCTATATCTAACTGAACGACTCACCTACGAGTGGAAAACTGAATCCACAGTCAGCGCAGTGTGTGGTCAATAGGAAACGTACTCTGAAAAAGACCAAAGATGCTCTCAATTATATGGTTCCTGAGACCCGAAATACCTGCTTAAACTATCCATTACTTAAAACAAAGTATGCCATAGTTCCTGTACTCACCAGGACGGCGAAAACGGTTAGCCTCGGCTGGTCTGAACCACAACCGCGAACACGTGTAACTGCAAAACACCTGAGTTAAATGGACGCGTGCATCCTGAGCACTCATAAAAAAAGGACTAAACTTGTCCGCCATATTGAAGTGGTGGAGGAATAATGCTCCCCATCTGTATATATTGAATTAACGACTGTTGCTTAATTATGTGCGGCTCGTATCTGAAAAGCGAATAAAGCTGAATTACTAGGAATATTGTCGTAAGCTCTAAGGTTCGGTATGTTGATCATGTTAATTTAACCACAATCAAGACACCGTGTTGGATACCTGAATAAGAAAGCCAACACCGACGTGTAAACTCAAAAAGGTTTGCTAGAATCAAAAGTTCCAGATAATGAAAAGCTACCATCCTACATGGCCAATAAAAGTGAATAAAAGGATTGTCAGTGACTAAATGTGGTTGACTGTGAAATGTGGTTGCTAACTCGCTCGCAAAGTGGTAACTGAATGAAAGAAGAAAAGCCAATATTGAAAAATACCATGCAAAGAAGAATATGATAACCAAAATATAGTGAAAGACTGAGGTTGACAGAGGAAAACTAGATTATTAGACCAGTGCCACATGTGATAATTGACCTAAAAGTAAACCCATTTACAATAGTTGTAATAATCGACTGTAAGTGCAATCCTGTTTACAGTACTTCAAGGCTTTCATAGAAAACATTGCAGTTCAATTCTGTCGTTCAGCCCACTAGGTACAAGAGTTTGCAAGTATTTAATCCACCAAGCTTCTCTTTGTGCTAATAGAGTTGTGTGATTGTAATCTGGCTTAACTGCTACTATTTCCAAAATAGTGTACCTTAACTGAGCATTGGTGTGCTGGTGTTCTAACCAATGTGTCGCAAAATAGGACTTGGTGGACTTTGTACGAAATGTACTTTTATGTTCTGTTATTCGTACTTTGATTCTTCTTGAAGTTTTGACAACATATAATGATCCACATGGACATTTGATGGTGTAGATTACATTACAACTGTTACAATCCCCATTGTATTTCAATGAGATTGCTTTCCCTGAGTGTGGATGGTGTATCGTATTACCTGTCATTACATTGTTGCAATGCACACAGTTGTAGCATTTGTGCATCCCATGATATTGTTGTTCAACTGGTACTTTGGTAGTTAGAATTTCCTTAATATTTTTGCTGCGTGTGTACGCAAACAGAGGTTCTTCGTCATATAGACCCTTAAAATCAGGTTCTTGTTTCAGTAATTCCCATCTTGATTTGATTATGTGCTTAATTGCATGAGATCTGGATGAATATGTCGACACGAAAACATGTCGGTTAGTTTTTTCTTTTGGTTTAGTTGTCAGCAATATTTCACGTTCTTTAGACTCAGTCTTACTGAGTGCTTCTGACAGGATTTCTGAAGGATAGCCACGTTCATTGAATTTTGCTTGCTGTTTCTCTAATGCCTCTTGTAAGTTTAGTCTGTTGGAAGTAATTTGTTTAACCCTCAACATTTGTGAGTAGGGTACATTTTTTATCAATGAGGGTGGTTGAAAACTTGTATACAATAACAAGTTATTTCTGTCTGTTGGTTTTGTGTATACCAACGTTTCCAGTTTGTCATCTTGTTGGCTGATCAATACGTCCAAATAATAGATGTTGTGTTGATTAATCTCATGTGTGAATTTTATTCTCTCATGCTTGTTGTTAAGTTCACAAATTGCTCGTTCCAACACGTTTTTGGAATTTTTCCACACTAAGAAAATATCATCAATAAATCTTGTGTAAAACACTAGATAGCTGGACCAGATTTCCTGACTGAAAATATGAATGTCTTCGAATTGCGCCATAAATGTATTGGCGTACGCCAGTGCTCCTGAAAAACCCATGGAGGTTCCACTTACTTGTAGAAAGTGAAACTGTGCTGAAGACAGAAAATCAACAGTTCTAGTACGAAAACTTTGTTTACAGTTAGTTCTGGCAATTGTAAAAGAGCCCACTTGCAGGCTTCAACATACAATGAAGTGACGCCAATAGTGCACATCAGCCAATTGGGATTGTAATCATTTTGCACATGTTGTTACAAGTTCAAGAAATGAGTGGTGTCCTTAACATAGCTTCGCCAGGATTGTACTAATTTTTGAAGAAAGTGGTCAATCAGTTGTCCTGCTGGCGCAAAAATTGAATCACAACCAGACACTATCGGCCGAAAAGGTGGATTGTTCCAATTTTTATGCACCTTTGGGAACATGTACAGCCTAGGTCTCCTCGGATATTGAACAGTCAAAAAATTCGTAATGATGATGTGATCCAGGACATATTTTCCGCCTTGTCTAATATTTCATTGAGAGTTTCCATGAAGCTGATAGTAAGATCTTCTCCCAATTGGATATACGTTGTTGTATCTTCAAGATGTTCATTGACTTTGTTAACATAGAAACTTGTGTCCATAATGACTAAGGCTCCTCCCTTGTCTGCCATATGAAGAGTTATTTGTTCATCCGTTCTCAGTCTGTGTAAAATGTCCATTTCATCCTTTCTCAGGTTAGACCGTATCTGTGGACCAAACTGAATCTACGTCCACGGATACGGTCTAACCTGAGAAAGGATGAAATGGAGATTTTACACAGACTGAAAACGGAAGAACAAATAACTCTTCAAATGGCAGACAAGGGAGGAGCCTTAGTCATTATGGACACAAGTTTCTATGTTAACAAAGTCAATGAACATCTTGAAGATACAACAACGTATATCCAATTGGGAGAAGATCCCACTATCAGCTTCATGGAAACTCTCAATCAAATCTTAGACAAGGCGGAAAATATGTCCTGGATCACATCATCATTATGAAATCTTTTGACTGTTCAATATCCGAGGAGACCTAGGCTGTACATGCTCCCAAAGGTGCATAAAAATTTGAACAATCCACCTTTTCGGCCGATAGTGTCTGGTTGTGATTCAATTTTTGCGCCAGCAGGACAACCGATTGACCGCTTTCTTAAAAAATTCGTACAATCCTGGCGATGCTATGTTAAGGACACCACTCATTTCTTGAACTTGTTACAACATGTGCAAAATTATTACAATCCCAATTGGCTGATGTGCACTATTGACGTCACTTCATTGTATACGTCGATTCCGTTGAAAGAAGGAGTTGAAGCCTGCGAGTAGGCTCTTTTACAACTGCCAGAACTAACTGTAAACAAAGTGTTTGTTCTAGAACTGTTGATTTTCTGTCTTCAGCACAGTTATTTAACATGGCAAGAAAGTTTTTTCTACAAGTAAGTGGAACCTCCATGGGTTTTTCAGGAGCACCGGCGTACGCCAATACGTTTATGGCGCAATTCGAAGAAATTCATATTTTCAGTCAGGAAATCTGGTCCAGCAATCTAGTGTTTTACACAAGATTTATTGATGATATTTTCTTAGTGTGGAAAAATTCCAAAAACATGTTGGAACGAGCAATTTGTGAACTTAACAACAAGCATGAGAGAATAAAATTCACACATGAGATTAATCAACACAACATCCATTATTTGGACGTATTGATCAGCCAACAAGATGACAAACTGGAAACGTTGGTATACACAAAACCAACAGACAGAAAGAACTTGTTATTGTATACAAGTTTTCATCCACCCTCATTGATAAAAAATGTACCCTACTCACAAATGTTTAGGGTTAAACGAATTACTTCCAACAGACTAAACTTACAAGAGGCATTAGAGAAACAGCAAGCAAAATTCAATGAACGTGGCTATCCTTCAGAAATCCTGTCAGAAGCACTCAGTAAGACTGAGTCTAAAGAACGTGAAATATTGCTGACAACTAAACCAAAAGAAAAAACTAACCGACATGTTTTCGTGTCTAAATATTCATCCAGATCTCATGCAATTAAGCCCATAATCAAATCAAGATGGGAATTACTGAAACAAGAACCTGATTTTAAGGGTCTATATGACGAAGAACCTCTGTTTGCGTACACACGCAGCAAAAATATTAAGGAAATTCTAACTACCAAAGTACCAGTTGAACAACAATATCATGGGATGCACAAATGCTACAACTGTGTGCATTGCAACAATGTAATGACAGGTAATACGATACACCATCCACACTCAGGGAAAGTAATCTCATTGAAATACAATGGGGATTGTAACAGTTCTAATGTAATCAACACCATCAAATGTCCATGTGGATCATTATATGTTGTCAAAACTTCAAGAAGAATCAAAGTACGAATAACAGAACATAAAAGTACATTTCGTACAAAGTACACCAAGTCCTATTTTGCGACACATTAGTTAGAACACCAGCACACCAATGCTCAGTTAAGGTACACTGTTTTGGAAATAGTAGCAGTTAAGCCAGATTACAATCACACAACTCTATTAGCACAAAGAGAAGCTTGGTGGATTCAATACTTGCAAACTCTAGTACCTAGTGGGCTTAATGACAGAATTGAACTGCAATGTTTTCTATGAAAGCCTTGAAGTACTGTAAACAGGATTGCACTTACAGTCGATTATTACAACTATTGTAAATGGGTTTACTTTTAGGTCAATTAGCACATGTGGCACTGATCTAATAATCTAGTTTTCTTCTGTCAACCTCAGTCTTTCACTATATTTTGGTTATCATATTCTTCTTTGCATGGTATTTTTCAATATTGGCTTTTCTTCTTTCATTCAGTTACCACTTTGCGAGCGAGTTAGCAACCACATTTCACAGTCAACCACATTTAGTCACTGACAATCCTTTTATTTACTTTCATTGGCCATGTAGGATGGTAGCTTTCATTATCTGGAACTTTTGATTCTAGCAAACCTTTTTGAGTTTACACGTTGGCTTTCTTATTCAGGTATCCAACACGGTGTCTCGATTGTGTTTAAATTAACATGATCAATATACTGAACCTTAGAGCTTACGACAATATTCCTAGTAATTCAGCTTTATTCGCTTTTCAGATACGAGCCGCACATAATTAAGCAACAGTCGTTAATTCAATATATACAGATGGGAGCATTATTCCTCCACCACTTCAATATGGCTGACAAGTTTAGTCCTTTTTTTATGAGTGCTCAGGATGCACGCGTCCATTTAACTCAAGCGTTTTGCAGTTACACGCGTTCGCGGTTGTGGTTCAGGCAGCCGAGGCTAACCGTTTTCGCCGTCCTGGTGAGTACAGGAACTATGGCATACTTGTTTTAAGTAATGGATAGTTTAAGCAGGTATTTCGGGTCTCTGGAACCATATAATTGAGAGCGTCTTTGGTCTTTTTCAGAGTACGTTTCCTATCGACCACACACTGTGCTGACTTTGGATTCAGTTTTCCACTCGTAGGTGAGTCGTTCAGTTAGATATAGAGTGTCAGTCACAACAAGCTCGTTTGTTTGAACATACAGTATAAACGCTCATATACTGACAGCGCTTCACTTACTTATTACAGATTACGATCGATTATCAGTGTTTACATCATCTTGAGCAGGATCGAGAATTTTGGATTGAGAGGGACGTGATTAGCTTTTTTGGTGAGTTAGGTTTGTGTATAATCCATTGCACATAAGAATGTTATCAGGTTGGCTCACTCACTTATATCCAAATTATTTAGGAAATTTCGTTTGACATTTCAGGTTGACATTCGAGTGCATCATAATATGTAGTTGCGGATACGTGTTTCCATACAACCAGCTGCCGCACTGAGTATTTAGCTGATTACAGTACGTTATTGAGTGCGACCACAGCATTGTGATATTCCAAACAAATGTGCCGCTCTTTTCTCTAATGGCCGTTACAGCACTTGTGTTTATTGTTTAACAACAGAGTTGCAGCGCCCCACATATTCAATCCAGTTACACAGCTATCGTTTTCCACAAAACTTAATTCAGAAGTGAGTACGATTTTGTTCAGACGGAGCATGATTTCGGGTTCCTTTAGGGTTTTTAATTCCCACAATGGTGGTAGTAAGACATTGTTGACAACCATAAAGGTCTCAGAAGCATGAATTTTCCTAAAACTTCACACTCAAGGTGGTGGTCTACTTAAAGGCATTTTCTTTTCTTCACTTTCTTGATACTTTGGTTTCCCTTGACCTAGAAATAAGCTCATTAGGTAGTCAACTTGTTGTAATTAATAGCTTTTCCAGTATGTTTGAAGAATTGCTATTGAGTGATGTTATTCATTCATTTATTTCGCTGCATTCAGTAACAATATGTTTAAATGTCTACAGCTACTTACACATAGTGTTGATTTAGTGTTTCATGTTTTTTTTCACAGTGCCCCTGAAGAAGGGAGTTTCCCGAAATGCATTGGGCCTACTTTAAGTTGTGATTATGTTATTATAAGCTTACAATTGATTGATTTTTACTTTTAATCAACCCAGTATAACACCTTCATGACAATGATTTTGTTTTTGGATTTACCAAATATAGTGTGTAAACATTTTATTGTGTGATTATTGAAAATGCAAGAGAATTCATAAATAGAATAACATTTTTTTTTATAAAATGTAACTTTTTGAGTGATTATTTGGGAGCTTAACCAGTCACAGTTAAATGCTTTATCATTGTTTTACTTTATACTACGTTGTGCGTTTGGTATGCTGGTGGTGTTTCCACCAGATGTTGAACTGCTATAGCTTCTCCATGTTTTGCTTTTTTATATTCTTTTTTTTGTTACTCTGGGTCGCCGCTCCTGCTCTGGGCATTGGTGTGGTGGTTTTCAGTTGTTTTCTCTGTCACCTCCACTCCCAGTGATTGGGAGCGGCTGTGTGCTTTCCTGTTTTTCATGCTGGATTATAGGAGGTGATGACTCGCTTGTAGGACAATTTGGTCTTTCAATCTGTGGTTCCTCTGGATGAGGAGTTTTTTCTCTCAGTGCCGCCGGAAGGAGCCTGATGCTCGTCCCTTCCATAACGCCATCCGGGTGCTATTATCCAGGGAATGCTCTGATGTTGAAAAGGCTGGTTTCTCTCGGTTACTTGCAAAGAAGTACCCTCATCAGAATTTTTCTGGCTGAGTTCACCACCCAAGTGAAGGTGGACTCTCTGATGGTTGGACTGGCTTCCAGTGGTTCCATCATCTTGGCGGATGCCCCTCCTAGCGATCCGGTTGATAAAAAGATGGACAGTGCTACTAGGCAGGCTTACTCAGCCGCTAACTTTCCCATCAGGGCTGGTGCATACGTCTAAATATGTGGCTCACTCCTGCATGATTCACAGGTCTTTTCAGAGGACCTTCAGCAAGGCGATAATATCAATTGGTGTCTGTCCTTATAGAGTTACAGGTCCCCTTCTTGTCTGGTATTACCTTTGACTCTCTGTCCGCTTCAGCAACCATTTCTGGTTCCATTGTTTCTGCTGGGCGACACATCTGGATAGGACATGGAAGGCGGAGTCCCTCCTGTCACGTTTGCCCTTTGATGGGGCGATGTTGTTTTGCCCTCAACTGGAGGATCTGCTGAAGAAGTTGGTGAAGGATAATAAGCTCCTGACTCCTCTACGGCCTGTAGTGAGAGGTCAGAGTGTGGTTAGTGGCGAGCATTTGGGAATCCCCACTCGCCTGGGAAGGGGTCCTCCCAGCCCTTTCATTGGAGGGGATGTGACCTACGCACCCCCTTCTCTGATAAGTCCCGGCACGAGCCGTGGGAGCTGCCCTGGCCAATTCTACTCCAAAATCATGACTGTCTCGGGGTGGGCGGTGGAATTGGACAATATTCTTCCGCTTGGACAAGCGACGTAACAGATTCCTGGATTCTTCGCCTGGTGGCCAAAGGTTATTCTATCAACTTCTCTTCTCACCCTCCAGATATTTTCATCCTGAACCTGACTCCTACAATCATCTGAAACTGAGTTTATGGCAGAAGGTCTTGGAAATGTTCCAGCAGGGTGCCATCATTCCAGTTCCGGTGAATGAGTTGGGCCAGGGTTGCTACTCTTTGATGTTCCTGGTACAGAAGGCATCGGGGGTTCCGCCCTGTTCTGGATCTCGAGACCATGAATGCCTATGTACCTTACCAGAGATTCAAGATGGTGAGTGTGCAGAAGATTATGCCCTTTTTTCTCCTGGGGCCTATCTGACATCCTTGGACCTTTTGGATGCTTATTTCCATATTCCCTTGCATCCTCTCTTCCAGAGTTGTTTGCAGTTCTTTGCCCTGGGACAACATTTCCAATTTTGTGTCCTCCCCTTTCGTTTGGCCTCTGTCCCTCAGGTGTTCACAAAGATCCTGGCACCCCTGGTGGGTCTGTTGCATGCACTGGGGGTGCATTATTTCCCGACCTTGATGACTGGCTGATTTCTTCCTCGTCTTTCCTTAAGGCCCAGGAGGATGTGGCAGTGGTGCGGAATTGTCAGGAGGCCCTTGGGTTCCTTGTGAATCTCAGCAAGTCCCACCTCAGCCTGTCTCAGGAATTCCAATTCATCAGCGCTCTCTTCATTACCCAGTTGGGGATAGTGTTTCTACCTCCGGATTGTCAGCTCGGCACAGGTCTTGTCATGAGTCCCTCCAGTCTGCCCCGCCGGCTTCCACAAGTGAATGGTTGTGGGTTTAGGGGGACATGGCTGATTCCCTTTTCCTGGTTCCTTGGGCTCGCAGACACCTCTTCCAACTGGTGTATCACCTTCTGTCTCACTGGAATCCGAGGTCCCAGGATTAAGATGCCTCAGTATCTGTGACTCCCGCCATTTCTTTCTAGCTGCACTGGTGGCTGCTGCTGGACAACCTGGCAAAGGGGGTGCCCTTGGATCCTCTAGTGCCCTGTGCCCTGTTCCCTGATGACTGATGCAAGCCCTTGGGGTTGGGGGCCATCCTCGGGACTCTTTCTTCTCAGGGTTCTTGGACTTCCACGAAGAGCTGGATGCCTTCGAATTGGAAGGAACTGGTAGTGGTGTTCTAAGCTCTTCTGCACTTTTCCCCTCATCTGAAGGACAAGTGGGTTCAGGTCCAGGTGGACAATCAGGTGGCGCGTGCCTATTTGAATCATTTGTGGGGGACTTGTTCTACGCTTGTGGCTCTCCTGGTGGATCAGATTGGAGCATGAACGGAAGCCAACCTTCTGGGTCTGATAGCGATCTATCTGCCGTGGTGGGAGAATGGGCATGCAGATTAATTGAGTCGCCTTCTTCCTTCCTCGGTTTCTCTGTCCCTGTCTCCTCTGTTTTTCGAGAGATTTCAGGGCAGTTCAGGAGGCCTTGATTGGATCTCTTTCCCTTCCCTCAGGATGCTCTTCTGCCAAGGTTTTGCAACCTTCTTCTTTGCAGGGAGACAAGGGGGGTAGACGCCCTGAATTTCCCATGGCCTAGGGGGTCTTCTCTTTGCCTTTCCTCCCTTTCCACTTCTTAGCGGGGTGCTGGCAAAGATCAGGAAGGAATGAGTGGTTGTGCTGTTTGTGGTCCCCTTTAGGTCTCACCAGCATTGGTATCCCCTCCTTCTCCGTTTGACTATTGCTCCCCCTTGGAGGTTCCCACTATTCCCTTTTCCACTCTGCTTTCCTCTCCTGTCTTGCCAGGCGCTCAGCCAATTGGTGTTGAGGGTTTGGAAATTGAGAGGCGATGGCTAATCTCTTTGGTTTGTTCAGTACAGTGTGGGGTTACGAACGTCACTGGAGGAATTTCTCTGCTTGGTGTTCTTCAAGGGGGTTCATCCCTGACTCTTGTGAGGGGGGTTCTGTGTTTGAGTTCCTCTGGGATGGTTTCTTGTTTGGGCTGTCGGTTTCTACGCTCTGCAGCGAGTGGTACACCATTGAAGCTGTTAGGAGGGCCTCACTCCTTTCTTTTGAGTCCTTGGCATTCACCTTCTTCGCAGTTTTTTTCTTCAACGGCCTGTCACTGCTTCTCCTGCGCCCCCCGGGATCTTTCTCTGTTCACTCATGCCTTGTAGCACTCCCCGTTTGAGCCACTGACTTTTGTGTCTCTTGAGTTTCTTACCCTGAAGGTTTGTTTTCTGGTGGTTGTTACCTCGGGAACTCATTTGGGGAGCTTGGAGCCCTGCTTTGACATCCTCCCTTCTTGCATTTTTTTCCTGATAAGGTGGTTCTTCACCCTAACCCAGCCTTTCTTCCCAAAGTGTCCTCTCCTTTCCATTTGTACCAAGATATTGTTCTTCCCGCCTTTTTTCTTAACCCGTCTATGGCAAAGAAAATCGTGCTTCATTCGCTGGATTTAATTAGGGCTCTTGTTATTTACCTTGGGCGGACCGCCTCCCTTCGCCATGTGAATTTTTTGTTTGTCACTTTTGGTGCTGCCCGGTGGGGTCATCGCCCTATGAAAGCTACTCTTTTGCGATGGTTTCGGTTTGCTATTTCCTTGCCCTATCTTCATTCGGGGGTTTCTCTTCCTCCTGTCATTCAGGGGCATTCCACCGGGGCTGTAACTTCCTCCTGGGCTTTTTTTAAGGGAACCTCCTTGAACGATCTTTGTGCTGCAGCGACTTGGTCCTCCCCTCATCTCCCATTTTAAGTTGAGGATGGCGGAGGTGTTTTCTGGGGATTTTGGATCTGCTGTCCTTGCTGCTGTTCACTGATTGTGCTTGTCTGCAAATACATTTCCTTGGCATGCTTTGGTTGTCTGTTTTCTTTTTGATTTGTCTGGCGCTTTAGTATGCGCTCCTGGGTGACTGTGATGAGGAAGACGGAGGAGGAAGTTAATGACTTGGTTATTTACTGGTAATCTTCCTTACTCCGAGTCATAGTCTTCCTCGTCACAGTCATGTTCCCTACCTCCCGCCCTTGGGAGTTGGGGACGAACAAAATTTGACCTGTTCCTTCCGATTGCTACTCTGCTTGTGGGTATTACAGGATGTGGTCTGGGGCTGCCTCACCTTTATAGGTCAGGTGACATGTACTTCCTGTCAGGCCCCCATGTTGGGTGGGGGAGTTTTTCTATGGGTGAATGCTGTGCCCCCAACACGTAGTGCTCCTGCTGTGACGAGGAATACTATGATTTGGAGAAATTAAGATTACCGGTAAGTAACTGAGTCAGTGTTGCTATTCTGCATTCACTCATTGGTACTCCTTAATAGTCAGAGAAAGCACAGAGGAAGGATTATCTGTACCTTATCACACTTACGTTACCCTGTTTATTTGCAGATGTCCTTTGGCTCCCAAAAGGGGAGCTATGAAGCACGACCAGACTGGCTATTTTTTAACATTGGGCATTTCCTGGGTGGGCTGGAGCCCTCAGAGGCAGCTTTTTTGAAGGATCAGTGCCACTGATGGCACCTGTAGAGAGAGAGAGAGAGAGAGAGAGAGAGAGAGAGAGAGAGAGAATGGATGGATGGACAGTGAGAAGGGAGGATGGGTGTGAGCTTATTCGAACATTTTTGCCAAGGCAGCTTTTGGATTCTAGCCATCAAATTAAAATGAAGAGGTTACTTTTTACTACATATCTTTCTTCTCCCTCACCTACATCTTAGATAACATCTTTTTCTTTCTTTCTTTATTCTTTCCTTTCTTTTTCTTTCTTTCATTTGCTTTTCCTTATATAAAACATACTTGTAATGTATTCATTGTCTTATATTACTATTTTTCTCAACTGGAACGATACTATTATTTTGTAATTGAATTGGAATAATCCAATATGTTAAGGTTGTAATGCTACTGTTGATCATTTTTGTGTTTTTAACTCTTCAATAAAAAATATTAACCCCCCCAAAAAAAGATGAAGACGAGTCACGAGACTTGCATATGCATAAACATAGCTGATCAGGGTTTTAATCCTCGCTCTATTTCCATTTTCAAATCGCTAACATTTGCCTCATGCTTTATAGAACCATTGAATGGCGAGAACAGGCACAGATGCCGCTTTTGATAGGCTTTGGAAAGCCTGGTCGAATTCCTTAAGGTACATTGTGCATTTTTTGCTTTCTTAATTTCCAGCTGCCTTGTAGAGCAGTTTGTCACTTCAGCTTTGCCGCTTGATATTATGCATCTGAACGGGCTTCTGATCGGAGTTAGAAGACAATGAGGTTCTAAAATCAAGACTGACGCCATCTTGGGTCACAAGACTTCCTGCGTCGCTCTATTCTTCATATCTCTTGCTTTACTTCAACATTCACACCAGAACAATTGGGGAACAGCTGCCGCATGACTAACACGTTTGTGTGCATTGTACTTCCCCGTCTCCATGTGCTGTTGGCGTCATTTCATTACCTGAGAATTCTTCTAATTAAAATAACATCTGTCAGCTGCAGTAATCTGTGAAGATGCACCGCTGATGTCTTCGTTCCAGTCTTTTATAGAGCATGCAAACAGGTGGAGGAGAAAGCTTCTCGCCATTACCATCTTTCACTAAAACGAGGAGGGACGGCTGTCTCCCAGAACTTCGCCATCGCACTCCCTGATTAAATGGAGATGCAGTTTCTGTTGTTGTGCTTCAGGCAATGCGGCTGAATAGAATTGTGTCTTTGACGCCATCATATCGTGTCAAAAAAGCACACAGATTAACAGGAGTTGCTGATTCCAGAATTTATCCAACTCACAGAAAGTTTTTCCAAACTTTTGCTAAGTGTGTAATTTCCTTAGGCCTGAAATTAACCCATGTTTTGCAAAAGCATTAGTTCAGTTCAACACTCTTTATTTCGGTAAAAAAATATACCATAAAAGAGACATACAAATACAAGCAAACATACATTCATATTCTTAAAATAATAAATACATAAAAAAAAAAAAAAAAAAAAAGCATTAGTGCTAATGCCTAAGAACAATAATTGGCAAAACCAATACGTCTAACTGGCCTAAACGTGTGTTGGACACGTTGTTTCATTATCAGAATTCATACATATATGGACCTACATGTACACAGACAACACGCAGATGCATTAGACAGACAACACACATATGGGGACAAGCAGATGCAGATACATTTTACTCAGATACATGAATGTGTGGTTGTATACAAGGATGATATGTTTGGGTGGCTCTAGGTGCGGATAATGGTGGGTAGTTATATTGGAGGTTAATGCCTCATCATGGGTAGTAAGTGCTATATAAATACAATTTCATTATAGTTGCAAAGCTGGATTTATGCGAATATGAATGGAAGGCTGTTTGGTTCTGAGCTGATGGATGAATGCATGAGTATTGAACAAGTATAAATGTTGGATGCTTGGGGATTGATGGATGGATTCACAGGTGTGCATAGATATGTGGAGGTTGGATGAACATCTGAATTCTTGTATGCATTTAGACATGTATGTCTGTATGTATGTATGTATGTATGTATGCGTGTGTGTTTCTATGAAGTATTTATGAACCATAAACCTAGCTGATTGGCAGAAGGCGCCAAACACGTTTATCTATACAAGGTCCAAGGAACCGTTAACTTTGGGTTGGTGGGGTAGTAGTTTCTAATAGTGTAAGTGAATTCTCACTCTATCACAATGTAATGTTCTTTAAAGAGTTGTTTCTTCAGCTCTTTCCTCAATTGGAGCAGGGTGAGACAGTCCTGATTATTAAGGGGACATGAGTCTCAATCTGGAGATATGGAACAGATGCGTGTTTCCTTCTTTTTCATTTTTTTGCGCTTTATTCCACGTTGAGGGTGACCCAGCTGCAGGTGAACAAAAGGATAGGATAGGATAGGATAGGATGTGAATTTATAAAGCGCGGGTTGCTGCCCAGAGGCGTCCAAGCGCTAAGAATACCGGGTCCAACCAGGGGAAAAACACAGAGGGAGGGAGGGAAGATTAGACTGGGTGAAATAGGAAGGTTTTTAATTGTTTGCGGAAGGTCGTAAGGTTAGAGTTGGATCTTAAGTGCAGTGGAAGGGCGTTCCAAGCCCTCGCAGCGCTGTGAGAGAACGACCTACCTCCAGATCTGGATCTTCTTACTCTTGGAATGACTGCTAGGAAGGACTGGTTAGATCTTAGGTTCCTGTTGGGCCTGTAATGATGGATTAGGTCCTGTGTAATCCTGGGGCCAGAGTTCCAGAAGGACTGGTGGGCTATGCACATGGCTTTGAACAAAACTCTTTGGCGCACCGGTAGCCAGTGGAGAGTGACTAGCCCGGACCTAACTGACTGTCTGCGAGGGATGTCAAGTAACAGACGTGCGCCGCATTTCTGCACAATCTGCAGCCTTCTCAAGGTGGATTCTGGGGTGCCGAGGTAAAGGACATTATTAAAGTCAAGGCGGGATTGGATCAGGCCTTGTACCGCTGCTTGCTTGGCTTCCATAGGAAGGAGGGGAGAATTTTCCTAAGCATTTTCATGATGCCAAAGCAGGTGGCCGAGAGTTTGGTAGCTTGTACGTCGAAGGAAAGAGATCTGTCCATCCATATTCCCAGGCTTTTAATGCTGTTTTTGGGGGTTGGTGGAGGGCCCATGCTGGGTGGCCAAAGGGTGGCCGGGAAGCTAGGGACCGAGTTGCCGAGGATCATAAGCTCGGTTTTGTCCCCATTTAATTTTAAGGATGATTGGGACATCCAAGTCTTTACCTCCTCCAGGCACTCTCTGAGTCCGCTCTGTACAGGTAGATTGGTCTCCTGTGTCAGGGAGACCACTAGCTGCGTGTCGTCCGCGTAGGAAATGATCTTGATCCCAAACGGACGGACGACATCAGCCAGTGGTCTCATGTACAGGTTAAAAAGTGCCGGGCTCAGAGAGGATCCTTGGGGGACGCCGCAGTTCAGAGGAATGCTGGTGGAGACCGAATCGCCATCGAACACCTGGAAAGATCTGTCTTCCAGGAATGACCGGAACCAGGTCCACGCTTTACCCTTGATCCTGACCTGGGACATGCGGTGCAGCAAGGTGACATGGCTGACCGTATCGAAGGCCACACTGAGATCAAGGAGGATCACTGCCACTGATCCTCCCTGATCTAAGATTTTCCTGGCCTCCTCGGTGACCATGAGGAGGGCGGTCTCGGTCCCGTGTTTGGGTCTAAAGCCAGTTTGAGTGGGGTCCAGAAGAAGGTGGGTTTCTAGAAAGTTGGTAAGTTGGAGATTTATGTATTTCTCCAAGACCTTGCTTGCCCAGGGGAGCAGGGATATTGGGCGGTAGTTGCTCATATCCGTGGGGTCTAGGCTGGGCTTCTTCAGCAGGGCTTTCACCATAGCTTGCTTCCAAACTGTAGGAACTATGCCCGTGGAGATGGAGGTGTTTAGGATGTCCCTTAATATGGGTAGGATGGTCTGTGAGGCCGCCATTATTATCTCTGGGGGGGCAGGGTCATTAGGTGGGTTTGTCCATCGGTAGGCTGGGCGGGAGTTTTGTTAGCTGTTTTATGATTTTGAAAATTTCCTTCGGTTTGGATTTTGCCAGAACAATTTTCTCCGAGAAGTAAGCGGCCTGGGCTTCCTTTATCAGATTTTTGTAGTCGCTAATGGCTTCTCGGTAGAGTATTTTATGTTCCGATGAGTAGTCAGTTCGCCATCGTCTTTCGTATTTCCTACAGCACCGTTTTTTGTCTCTCAGATTCTCCGTGTACCACGGGGCAGTTTTATGGAGGCGTTTAAGCGTGATTTCCTTTTTCGGAAGGGCAATGTCGAGAGATTGGGAGATCCAATTAATATAAGCCTGGTTGGCTGGATCGGGGTTGTCGGCGATCAGGGGTCGGCTCTCTATAAGTGTATTAGTCCAGTTATCAATCATTAGATGGGACCAGGCTCTCTTGAGTCTTGTGGTGGGGGTAGGTTCGGGGGGTTTAGGGATAGTCCAGTTGATGGGGATCAGGAAATGATCCGTCCAGGGGAAGGGGATGGGAGGACTGGTTAGGAGGTTGATGCAATTGCTAAAAACTGGGTCAAGCAGATGGCCCTTTACATGTGTGGACAGGGTGACCCGTTGTGAGAGCAGCAGAGCTGCTAGGTCGCCTGTTAAAGTTGAAGCAATGAGGTCAGAGGACGAGTCAAAGTGAAAGTTAAAATCACCTAGCAGGATGAAGTTGGATGAGGAATTAATACGTTCGGATACATTTGTGGGTAGACTGACGTGGAACTGCCTAGGGGGGCATGGGGGTCGGTAGATCAGGGTGCCTGAAAGGCACTTATTAGGGGACAGTTCAATGTTAAAGGTTAGGCTTTCACAGTCTAGAATGGTTTCGACGTCCACTCTGCAGTTGAACTGTACTTTTTGTATTATGGCTAGGCCTCCTCCCCTCCCTTTTGGCCGGTCCTGGCGCAGGATTTGAAAACCTGCAGGAAGCGCAGCTATTACGGCTGGATCGGCTTCCGGGGAGAGCCAGGTTTCTGTTAGGAACAGAATGTCAGGAGAGTGTTCTTCTATTAGCAGCGTTATTTCGGCTGTATGTTTGGGGAGGGAGCGGCAGTTCAGCAAAAACATCCAGAAATTGTAAAGAGGTTCGGGGGTTGTATTGGGTTTGAGGGGTTTGCGGCACTCTGGGCAGGACTGAGGTAGGTTGTCAGCGAGGAATCTGTGACAGCAGTGATTGTTCGTGGGAGTCCTCAGACTATGAAGGAGGTCCGCACTATAGCATATGCGGTCTGTTGATCAGGGCACAGGGGTTCTGGCCCGGGGCCCGGACTCGGCGCGGACGAGCGCAGATGAGCGCAGACGAGCTTGCCTTATGGGCGCCTTCGGCGCGCAGTCGTCACGCCCGCTGCGCTTCCTGTGCATGCACATGTTTATTGGGAGGGTTAGGGGGCGTGTCCCTCGCTTCCTCGCGGCCGATGGCGGCTGAGGAGGGCTCTCTCAGGCACTCCCTCTGAGCGCTAGCTCCGCTCTGGCGGATGCTTCAGTGAGGATGGCAGGCAATCAAAAGGTCTAAAAACAGTTTAAAAGCAGTATTTTTAGGTAAGTGTAAATCAGCAATAAGCAGCGTTTCCTCTCCCGGCTGTGCCTCAGGAGGGAAGTGGTATAGCCACTGAAAATAGTGAGCTTGTCAGCCAGATAGCAAGGGGTGCCAGTCGTGATGGCTTTGTAGGTGACGCAGTTGGCCTTGAAGACTTTGCGTCTGGCAAGGTCATCAAATTGTTTTTCACCAGCATAGGAGTGGGGATGAAGTGGTAATATTTATAAGGCATGCTGCTGTATGTAGGATGCTTTTAAAGGGGCCAGTGTGTAGTTGCAGAGAATATAGAAGAGGGCATTGCCACCATCCAGATGTGGGAGTACAAGTACTTGAACTGCATTTACGAAGTCACTTGGTGGAATATTTTCACTTTATTTAGTAGAGAGTGTTGGTACCCTGCCATCTGAGTTTTCTTAACAATATGTTCCGTGTGGGTGAGATCGTTGTTGGAGGCAATTGGGTTACTTGTTGATGGGGTGAAAACCTACTCATGCAGCAACCACCATTCTTGTCCAGTGAAACAGGATCAAACCCCAAATTAACCTGTGCTCAACCCTCTACTAGCTTGCCACATAAGCAGTCAGACTTAACTTAGAGTCAATGTGTAAAGTATTTATGTAGCACACAACAACAGAAGAAAAATCACACATCAATTTAGAAAAATAGAATAGAATGTAATCGATTATTTGACACCAAAGTGATAAAAATCCTAGTCTGGGTGGTGAACTCCACTCCACTCGCAGAGTTTGCAGAGTTTTCTGTACTCAGAGTTTTTATCCTCTCTCAAGCTCTTCAACATGATTTTGGCGAGCAAGGAAAATCCACCTCCCGGGCAGATTTTTCCAGATTCGTGATCGTCAAAGTCAAGTTGGCAGGCGCAGACATGAAAAATCAACCTCCCGGTGAGATTTCTCTACACGGGTTGTCAGATTTCTCATTGCAAGTGGTCTTGTATGCTCACGACTGCTCGCGTTGAGAAACCGTCCGTTCACATTGAGAAAGCTGCAACTCAAGTAAAAACGCTACTTGAGCTGCAGAAAGGAAGCAGTGCCTGCTTGCACTGTGCATGGGGCCATTCGCAATGATTACACAGTGCGGACAAACACTCAGCGCTGAAAATCACTGCGAATAACATTTATCTAACGCACTCTGCCACTTATTGAGCTCTGCGCAGTGCAGCAGGGATTTTTTTGCACTTCACAGAGTTCCTCTTAGTAAGGCTCCCCACAGCTGATCCTGAGATATGCACTTTTAAATGTTTTGTGAAAATCAAGCACTTAGAATCATAAAGCGGCATGGTGGAACGGTTCCAAGTCACAAGTTCAGGCTGACCGTTATTGAGCGCAGGCCGGATACAGGGACCAAGTTAGGCCAGCTGACCTTGTGGGCCTGCATGCCGAAATGCACAGCCCTTGTTTCAAGATGCAGAGGCCGGCATCGAGGAGTCGTCAAGGAGGCGTTGTGATTAGGGGCGTGTGAAACTTCCACTCTGTCGCTGGAGTTTGTGGAGTTTTTCCCACTGAAATGCGGAGTTCTGTCTGAGTTTTGTCTTGCGCACGGTTCACAAGCGTTAAGTTGGTGAATGAGAATGTGCATCCCCTAGCACAATTTTCGGGTGCTGGAATGCCGCCCAGCAAGATTTCTCAATGCAGGCAGTAACGACAGGTTATGACCGTTCGCATTGAGAAAGCTGCCGCTTGAGTAGAAAATATACTCGAGTGGAAGAAAGAAGCAGCGCCCTCTGGAGTGCCATATGGTCCTGTTTGCACTGACTTTACAGTGCAGAATATGTTTCCATTACTAAACAACAATGAGACGCATGCAAATTCTGCCCACCCCTAGTTGTGATGCAAGGTAAAGTGCTGAGATCTGTGGCGCAGTGAAGTAGTCGATCACCATTGACGAGGAGCTGTGATGGGAGGTCCAACTTTATCGTTGAGGAAGCCGGTGGGGCTTGCAGAGACTTGTTCTGTGATGGGTCGGAGCAGGGGATGAGATGTGTATCACTGGACTGTTGTCAGCATCGGGCGGCACCAGAATTTAGGAAGTCGCTGGTGTTGCCAGGACTTGGGATGAGATGCATTGGCATAGAGGACGAGTTGCGTCACACTGAGGCAGAGTTGATGGCAGGCTGCGAGGCACTGAATTGAGATGCGTCAATGTCGAAGAAGCTTGTTATAGCCCTGTGGCGTGGACAGGGGGCCAGCCAACTGACCTATGGAGATTTACTGGGGTTCTGGACCCACACAAGCAGGCTGGATTTAGCAAGGGAGCTAACAGCAGCAGAAGAGGCTTGACAAAGCAGCAACAGACCTTGGCAGGGAAGCAATCCTCTGTCAGCAAAGCAGTCCTTTGTCAAGAAGCAAATCACCAGGGCAGACTTCACAGCTGGACAGTCCTTCTTTCCGGCAGAATCCACAGGTCCAGAAGTGATCTGAAGAGTTGGGTCTGAAGCTCCAATATTTATACTTGGTGCCAGCTTTGATGTGAATGAAGTTTCCCAAACTTTCCATCCCCAGAGTTGTTTCTGGGTCATTGTCATTGCCCCTGTCTATATAGTTTTGTAAAGGATTTGCACTCCCTAGATTTTTTTCATTTTGTTTTTTTCATTCTATTACCTCTTATAAGTAAACACCCCTTCGGATGATTTTAGTTCACACACAGATTGCTCAATCTCCTCACATAAGCATGTCACTCACAATTTGAAGTCATTTACTACTATTTCATGGCCACACTTATTGATAGACATACTTTGAGAGTCACGGAGTTTGAACACAGGGAAGCTGGATGTTATGAGACTGGTACACCCATTTTTAAACCACAGCGTGTATATAAATGAATTCAGCAGGTCTGAACCATAGGTACGTTCATCTATAGTATTTCAACGTTCGATGTATTATTTAAGCACTTTCAAGCATAACTAAGCAACATAGTAGTTGCATCGGTACACCTCGCCCCCCACAACCTTCACCACCCAAATGATACACAGACAAGTACGTTGGGAATAAGAAGTTGCAGGTTTATTTGTGATACAAATAACAGAGCGGGTTAACTGACAGGCGACCCCCCTAAGCCCCGCAACCCCTTGTTGCAGGGCGCCTGAAGTTGAGCCAATGACGCGGACACAATGGCCCTGGCCAGGTGTCGATCCTGGGAGGCACCAGCCTCCCACCGGTGGACCTATCGTCCACCTGCCCCACCCTCCAGACAAGGGAGAGTCAACTCACACCTTGCCCATCCAGGCGGGGCGTTATTAGCAAACCCCCGGTTGTTCAGGCTTACAACCGCCCTAAGGACTAACGGGGTGCCGTTGAACCAAGATCCCCGAGAAGGGCCCCTCGGCTTATATATGACTCAGCGCTGTGCATTTGCACTGGGGCTTCAGGTCCTGTTCCTGCGCCTGTCCTGCATGGGGGGGGGGCGCCTTGTAACACCTCCTGCAACCTAGAAAACATAAATACAACATTAATATTCCCCCCTCACCACTTCCCCCCTTTCAGCGGGTGAGCGGTAGGGAGGGGAGCTGAAAATTGCGGGCCTCGTGTCCGGAGTCGTGGGGTGAGGGAGAGGGCCTAGGGGGGCTAACGGGCCTAAGGCTGGCGAGGGACAGCCTTGCGACCGCAGTGGTAGAGGGGCAGCAGCAAAGAGGATGCCTGGAGGGAGGAGCTCCCCTATAACCTCCCAGGAAAAGGGGGGGGGTGGCCTGACCTAGCGTGACCCCGCCTCCCCGCCCCCTCCCTCCCTCCCACGGGCTGGCCTCGGTTCCCTGCGCCCTACTACGGGGTTTGCCCTCCCATGGGGGCCCCTTGCAGGGACCTCGGGCATCCTTCATTGCTTGCGTGAGTTGTTTACAACTCGCAGTCCATGAAGTCAATTGAAATCGCATCGCATCCTCACACACTAGGGATTCTGCCTCTTTAAAATCGCTTGGCATGTTGGGAAGGCTTTACGCGTTCAAGAACGCACAAGAGTGATGTTTGCTGGCGTCAGAGTTGCTACTGGTAGTTTGATTCGGTGAGTGTCAGAGTCCTTGAATTTCATCTCCACTAAGTTCGCACTCACGGTTCAGTTACAATTGACTTCAAGAAGGGCTTCTTTGTATTTTAGGAACTGTTCATTGTATCCATTGAAGTTGTTTAACTAAGAGGACGACGCGTAACTATCTGACAGGTAAGACGTCACTTTACCCAGAAATGCCTTTTTGCATTCAGTTTCATCATAGCTTTGATTTTAAAACTATGCACTTCTCATGCAGTGACTCGTCTTGATACAACCAAACACATACGGAGGTCCTCTTCTAATTTGAGAGATTGAACATACATCTATTGAGGTTGTAGTCATCTAAAGGTTGACTTGAATTTGATAATATCAGTCGGGTAAGGCGTTTTTCTACTCGGTAATGGTGCTTTTTTCATCCTTTGGAGTTAAAGCTGGTTTTACAAACCCTCTTATTTCTTGTTTCCTTTTTTCTATGACTATATATTGAGACCTCATGCTTTTGCCGGGGGTAAGCTATTTATATTCAGGTACTCTGTGTACAGCGCCCTGGGATGTTTGGGATCTTTTCTATTTCTCTTATAGGTAGCACGTTATATTTATCAGCATGCGTTTACTCTACTGCGTCCACGCACTGTTTGAATTGTTATATCTTTACACATGGGACGTGATTGATCATGTAGAGATCATTTTCCTTTTTGCATGGCACACTGTACTTACGCAATATCTGTCTTGAGTGCAAATCCTACCCCCATGTACCCATGTTTGTAAATTCATATTCATGACGAAATTTACTTGTTTCTGATGGGCTTTATAAACTTATTGTGTTGTAGATTCTGAAGGAGGACACAGCAACTTATATATATTTTGTTGATTTTACATTTCAATGATCCCCTGATGAAGGCTTCAATGAGTACCCGAAATGCATTGGGAATGAATTTTGTACTGTTAACGTATTGTTATAATTGGACATGTTATTCTTTTATTAATTTTTCAAAGCATTTCAAAATCAATTCACCTGTTGATTCATTGAAGTTTTTTATAAGTGAAACATTTCATATGTTGCCAGATAATAATTTCATGCTGTTTAATGAAATATATTACTGTTCTAACATATACTAATATTGTGTACTTATTTTCGCTAAACTTGTTGGTAGTTTGTAGAAATATTTGTTGTTCTTAGCTGTGCTTCACGTAGGCAGTAGTTTTTCACTGCCTTTATAAGTTAACTTTCTAAAAGTGGCATTTTCAGAATTGTGACTTAAAATCCAACTTTACCATTATAGAGGGTTTTAAATTACAATTCTTTAGACACCAAACTCAATATTCCCCAATTGCTCCCAATTGGAAGTTACCACGCATTAACTGTAACAAGGTAACCCAATGTTAACCTATTAGAGAGGTAGACCTTGCAGTAGTGAAAAACAAATTTAAGAGGTTTTCACTACCAGGACATGTAAAAGTAAAAAGTGCATGTGCAACTTCTAAAATACAGCTGTATAAGGCCTAACCTAGGGGTGACATATATGCATTAAAAAGGAAGATTTAGAACTGCAAAAGGTTCATTTTGCCAGTACAAAGTGGCAGATTAAAACTGCACATACAGGCCATAATGGCAGGCCTGAGATATGTTTTAAAAAGGCTACTTAAGTGGGTAGCATAATAAGTACTGTATATCCACTGTTATCATTTACTTTATAGGCCCCAGGTACATGTAGTATCACTTTACTATGGGCAAGTAAATGAATGAGTCAAATGGGTGTAAGCCAATTTCATCATGTTTAGGAGAGAGAGCTCAAGCACTTTAGCACGGGTTCAGTGGTTAGCAGTGGTAAAGTGTGTTAGTAGTGGTAAAGTGTGTTAGTAGTGGTAAAGTGTTCAGAGTCCTAAAGCAAACAAAAACAAATTCAGCAAATACAGGAGGAGTAAGGCAAGGTGTTTGGGAGAAGACCACCCTGAGGTTGACAGGTATAGCAGTTGTCCAAGGTGAATCTGAGTAACTTTACATGGGTAAGTCAGGTGCAGACTAGTTGTTGCTTGTTGTTCTTGGTGAAGATAAAGCATTCTGTGTTTGTTGGATTAAGCTTCAGGTATGTGCTGATCATCCAGGTCTGAATGTGTTGCATTCAGTGCTTGAGGCATTGACTGTCTGGAGCAGAGGAAATCTTCAAATGGACTCATTGGTGTATCTGAGGTTTTTGATGCAGTTATCTGTGAGTAGAGAGCCAATGTTGTTCGATGGAAGGATAAATAGAAGAGTGCCTGGGTAGATGAGAGTGAGTAGAAGGGTGGATGAACAGATGGGGCCATTGTGAGATAGATGGAATAGGTTAACATGTCCAATTACATTGATTTGCTGATGAATAATAAGCAGTTTATGAACAGGAAAACCAAATGTGCTTTGATTTAACAAACGCAAGCTTATCCCATGAATCTCTCTACTCTGTGCGGACAGAATTCCAAATCTTAGTGTTATGGACTGAAAACAGGAAGCAAAAAAGTCTCCACCCTATCTGTTTACAAAGTATTCTAGCTGTGGGTTTTTACAACTGTCTAGTAACTCTTTCTTAAAGAAATGTATCTGGAAAAGATTCCCTGTAGAAAATAGGTACACAATTCTACAGGATGTGGTGCCCCACCTTGTTGCTGCCAAAGTGCATTGATTGAGACACCTTGTATCCCTTCTGCAATGTGTGTCCATATTCTTAGATACCTGGCAACTCTCACTTGATTTCCAAACAACTCTTAAGTCTTGGGTGTCTTCGTAAACCCACAACAATGTACACTGGGTACCTTGTATGCTTTTACCTATGGACAACTAGCAACCCCACTATACTATACAAAAACAGCTTATCCCTTAATCCTGGATTTATGTAAACCCTCACAACAAGCTCCACTGTGCACCTTTTATCCCTTACTCCTGGGAGCCTGCTAACACATTCCGTCTGACACCTTCTACCATGTACTATTGGGAATCTTGTAACATACAACACAGTAACCATCACAGTGTTTGAAGTATGAATAATATGCATGCCTTTGTATTACAACAACTGAAACAACACATTCCCTAATCACTGTAGAGAACACAATGAACATGCTCATATCACAGTTTACACACGCCACATTAAAATGTGTTCACAATACACACAAGAGGTCTTATTTAGAGTTTGGGGAGGATACCTTACCACAACATGGCAGATGTCCTGTCCTATGTACGACAAATGCCATGGGTTCAAATGCACTTATAGTACGGCAGACAGGATATCTGCAAAATCTCTAATTTCTCTCTAATTACCCATGTACAATTCCCTGAACCATGAGGGAAGGTCCTGTTTAGTAATAAACAGCTAACATTAAAAAAGGCGTTTTACTGAACCTCAACAGAATGGAATACATTTAAAATACACAGATATTGGTCTTTGTGTATTTCTCCTAGACAGCCACACAGAATAGGGAGCTTAGGTGTACTTGGATGGGCCATCACTGGCAGGATGGGAAGGTGGAGCTAGGCACAGCCCCACTTATACTTACACCTGATTAGGCTGTGTCCTTCTGTCATACAAAGGATTAAATGACCCATGTAGTTAGTCTAGAGACAGAGCAAGGGAGGTAGGAATCCTGTTCACTTCAAAAGGAAACCTCTAGAAGCATCTCTCACATCAAAGGTGGCACCAGGTAAAAATATTGGACCCCAGACACTAACTATTCAGCACACTTCTGGACCTGTGGAAGACTCTGCCAGGAAGAAGGACTGTTCTGCTGCTAAAAGGACTGCCACTCTGCTGGACTGCTGCCCTGAAGCACTGCCTGCCTGCCCTGTTGTGCTGACTTGCTGCCCTGGACTACCAAAGTGACTCAAAGGGACAAGTATCTTGTAAGTAGCACCTGCTGCCAGTTGTTGGGACAGTTTTCCTTTCTGTTCTCCTTCACCCCTGGGCTCACAAATTTGTGTATCCTCGACGTGGACACTGGAGAGAGTCTGCCTGTCAAAAATAAAATTTACAGGCTGTCGGAAAAGGTGAGGGCCAGTATCAAGGAGGTGGTCTCCATTATGCTGCCATTAGGAGCGATTGAGCCCTCCAACAGTCCTTGGTCTAGCTCCATTATGCTGGTACCCAAAGCTGCTCTACCAGTCACCACTCCAGAACTCAGGTTCTGTGTGGACTACAGAGGAGTCAATTCCATCATTAAGATTGACGAACACCCCATCCCCAGAGCTGATGAGCTCATGGACAGGCTAGACGCTGGCAAGTTTCTCAGTAGTTTGAACTTATATCAGGGTACTGGCAGATTGCTCTGACTGAGGGGGCAAAAGAGAGCCCTGAGTTCTCGGTCCCAGAGGGCCACTTTCCCTTCAGGGTCAATGGCCTCTGGCTTAAAGAATCCCCCTGCCACCTTTCAGAGGTTAGCCAACAGGGTCATAGCTAGGAAGGAGGCCTTCTGTTCCCTCTACTTAGACAGCATCGCTGTCTTCAGCTCCAGCTGGGAGGAACACATATACCACCTACAGGAGGTGCTTCAGGCCATGAAGCAGGCGGGCCTGACTATCAAGGGCAGTAGGTGCCAGATAGGGCAGGGTTCCATGATGTATCTGGGCCACATGGTGGGCGGGGGTAAGGTGTAGCCCCTCCAGGCCAAGATTAAGACTATCCTGGCATTGTAACCCCCTAAACACAGACTGAGGTGAGGGCCTTCCTGGGCATTACAGGGTACTATAGGAGGTTTATTAAGGGATATGACATCATAGTTGCCCCTTAACAGAGCTGACATCTAAGAAGCAGCACAGAAATGTGACCTGGACAGAGTCCTGTCAGACAGCCATTCACACCCTCAAGGATGCTATGTGTACAGCACCCTACCCAAGGCTCCTGACTTCTTTAAGGAGTTTATTGTGCAGACAGAGGGTTTGTAGCATGGCATAGAGGCTGCCTTAGCACAGTTAAATAAAAAGGGACTAGAACAACAAGTACCCTTCAATAGCAGGAGGTTCCTTCCCCGGAACAGAGATGGAGTATGATTGAAAGAGAGGCCTTTGCTGTGGTCTGGGCACTGATGAAGCTAAGGTCATACCGGTTTAGGACTCACTTTCGTGTTCATACAGAACAGAGGCCCCTCAGATGGCTCATGCAAATTCGGGGTGAACATCCCAAACTGTTGAGGTGGTTCATCTCCCTAAAGGGAATGAACTTTAAAGTGGAGCACTGTCTTGGTCAGACCTAAGCATTGTTGATGGTCTATCCAGGTTCTTCCACCATAGTGATGAGAACTTCCAAGAGGGTGGATAGTTCTCCCCTCTTTCAGCTCGGGGGACACATGTTCGACCTGCCAGTCTTAGGGTGGTCTTCCGCCAAACCATTTGCCTTCCTCCTCCATTTTTGTTGATCTCGTTTTTACAGGCCCTAGGACTCTGGGCACTTTACTACTGCTAACTAGTGCTAAAGTGCATGTGCCCACTCCCTTAAATATGATCAAATTGAGTGATCCTCAATTGGCATATTTAATTTACTTACAAGTCCCTGGTAAATTGGTACTATGTGTACCCAGGACCTGTAAATGTAATGCTACTAGTAGGCCTGCAGCACTGGTTGTGCCCCCACTCAATTAACCCTTTAAGCGTGCCTTCTGTCTCCCATTGCAGCCTGTGTGTGCAGTTTTAGACTTCAATGTCAAACTGGCAAAATAAACCTTTTTGCCTGGTCCAGACCTTCACTACTAGGATAGGCCCTAAACAACCTACAGGGCAAGGTACTTTGTATTTAAAAAGAGGGACATGTACTTTTAGGTTTAACATGTCTTAGTGGTGAAAAACTCCTATAATCGTTTTTCACTATGGCAAGGCCTACCTCTCCTATCAGATACCCTTGGAGCTACCTTGTAATATTTAATAAGCTGTAACTTCCAAATGGGAAATGCTGAACAGTTAATGTTTGTTCTCTTTGGAATTGTAATGAAAAATCCTCTTTTATGGTAAAGTCAGATTGTTAATTGCAATTTTGGAAATGCCACTCGTATGAAGCTGTATAGTCCAAACAATAGTTCAAGTACACCACTTGGAATAGAGACACTCTTTAGAGAATCTGGCAATTTTCCTGTCTAAGCCATTTAGTGCTTGCAGTCTGTCTCTGGGTCACATGGTTGGGTGTAGTTGGCAGTTGGTCTTCGTGTATTCCTCCTAGACAGTCTTTCACAATAGAGAGCTTAGGTGTTCCTAGATGGTTTGCTGTGCTACACTGCATCACTATGTCATAAATATGACCTCCATGTTCAAAATAATTTTCACAATATTCTAGAGTCAGTTCTTTCCAGTTTCAACAAAAGAATACCTGCCTCTAGATTTAAGACAAAGATAGGCATAGGATTTTACTGGAAAAAAATATTAGACTGATTAAAAGAGGGAAGCTAATTAAAATAAAAATGAGGCCAGATGCAATATTCCCTCAAGTTAAATAGTACAAGCTTACAAAAGAGGCAGAACAGAAAATAAAGTCAGTGACTGAATAAATGATTGCGCAGAGAAATCTCTGGGAGGTACTTGTAACTCTCCAGTGATGGAAATTATAAACTGAGTGGTAAATTGCAGACAGTTCAGGATTTGGGCTAGATTATTAAAATTATTCTTCAATGTTGTCCTGTGGTATCAAATCTGATTTTGTTTCGTAATTCCTTCAGATGCAGAATGGTGTTCAGTTATTGACTTATGTCACACATTCTTCTTTATTCCTCTAGAGGAGGAAAGTCACTACTTATTCACGTTCCAATTTTCGAATGATAATCCCATGTGGTGTAGAATCTCACCAGAGTGTGGCGAAAGTACTTCAATTTGTAGTTAAATCCTCAAGAAATATTTAGAAAGTCTTAGGTTGTCCTGTAGTTCAGTCAAAAGAGGAGTTACATTTGATTCAATTGCCTTGTTAAATCATTTAGCTAACAGTGTACATATGGTCTGTCTAACTAAAATGCAGTACTGTAAACAGAAGTGATTTATCTTTGACATCATGTTGTAAAAGGTGTGAGGAAAGTTTCAAAAGAAGGTGGTTCTGCAATTCTGAAAATAAGCCCACCAACCACTGAGAGGGAGATTCCGATGTTCCTGGAAAATGTTGAGTACTGTCATCAGTGGATTCCAAACTTTTCCTTAATGCAAAGCCTTTTGAGAGACAGACCCCCAGGGTTATACAAGATCCGGTATCATTTGACCAAAAAGGTTTCAAAAAGTCAAAGAGTTGAGAGAGAGAGAGAGAGTGTGTGCCATGTACCAGCATTTGGAATTCCAGACTATAATCTAACCTTTATCTTGAATTGTCATGAAAGGAGTGAGTGTGCATTATCGATCTTACCCAGCATGGTGGGTTAATGAAGTCAATAGTATATGTATCAGCTGTATGGGATCCCATAGCTATAAGACTTCCAGCAGTGACGGCAGGTGCAGGTAAGAGAATAGGGAGCGGGGCGGGGGGGGAGTCCACAGATGATGATGAGGGAAAATAAAATAAAAAGAAAAGAAAAACACCCTGCACTTGCCGCATTACCTAGTCGGCAATGTGGCTAGCGCAAGGTAAGTGGTTTTTTTCCCTCGTTGTCTTTTGACTTCCCCCACCCACCGGTCTTACATGCACCGGCCGCAACTGATTTCTAGGCTGTTTGAATTCGGTTGCAGCTGTTTATGTTGCCATTTAACAAGTGAAGGAAAAGTGATGGGTCATACTTTAATTGTATATGTCTCTCAATCTGTGGAAATTCTATTGACAAGAACGAGAAAACAGCACATGATAAAAAGCAGTTTGACACATAATGAGTTAGTCATCCTTACAGCTCAAAACACCTTTAGTACTTTGAACCCAGCAATACTGCTTCCTATTTCAGACAGAAGTTGCACAGACAGGAAAATTGATAAAAATGATGAAATTGATGATGAATTAGATCATGACTGCATACAAGTTACTGAGCTATGTCCCAAACCAAGACTAGACGTTAGAGAAATGCCTTCGGAAAAGGCTGGTCTGACACTAAATGTTGATGGTGCTTGTTTAATAGGCCAATATGGAACATTGAGAGATGCTTATGTAGTATCAGAGACTTTGGGAGTTTCTTTTCTGCTAAACGGAACTTCAGCACTAGTGACAGAATTTATTGCATTGACAAGAGCTTGTTGGTTGTCAGAAAATATGAGTGTGATTTTGGTCAACTGTGCTCACAAAGAGGCTTCATGACATTTTCCAGAGCTAAAATTACAAACAGTGCTTTTGTTGAAAGCAACACAACGGCCAAAGGAAATTGCAGTGGTCAAGTATGCTGCCTATAAGGCTGGAATGGATTTAAGGTCTTATTACAAGTTTGGCAGTCCTCTTCCTGACCCGCCACCACTGCGCCGACATGAGGACAACTAAGCCTGTAGTGCACCTGCCTGCCTGATTAGGAGTGTAATCCAGGGCAGGCAGGCAGTACTGCAGCGGTCTTATGGTAGTGGGCTGCTGGGCTCATAGGAGAGCCTAACCTGCGGCCCGCCACCATGACAGCACCTGCAGCACTTTACTTCACAGTGTGGCATGCGTGCCACGCCGTGCAGGATCTGGGGCGTAATTACAGGGGGCCCCATGCACCCCCAGGCCCACATCCTGCAGGGGGCCCAGTTATGGCCCCCTTTGTTGCCTCTCTGTAAACCTTTCATTGGCGGGCTCACCACCCTGAAAAGGGCGGTGAACAGGCAACTTGTAATATGCTTGGCGGTGCTGGCAGAGAAACCACCAGCATCTTCAGGCCAGTTTCAGACCGCCGACCAGCGGGATCCTCGACTCCACTCTCAGAATACTGCAGGCAGACCTCATTGTGGTGATGTTCTGACCTCCACCACGAGTACTGCTGTCCTGAGGACCATCATACTTATAGTAAGACCCTTAGTCACACTTGGCAAAAAGGCTGCTGATCCAATGGCAAAATATTGTGCATTAGAGGACAGTGGTACAGGAAAATCAAAGTAATCAATTTACACTAAGTACAATACAAAACGCAAAAATGTTATTTGTTTCATTATGAGTTCAATTCAGGCTTCTTTGAGTGAGCTGAGAGACCTGCAGGAAGAAGCATCAGAAGATGAGAAAAGGAAATAGGAAATATTGGGCTGCAAATAATTACCAGGATCTGTTTATCAATGCTGAGAGTACATATGTTCTTCCATATTTAATGTTGTACCCAATGGGTAAATGCCTGCATAATCAGACCGATGCAGTTAGAGAGAGTATGAGACGTGTATTTAGGAAACATTGGGAAATGTTGCTGAGGACATTCACACAAGGTGGTTGACCTGTCAGAAAAATATAATCAAGGAAAAAAGACATTGATTATGATGGGTGTTTAGACAAAATATTGAATAAGAAATATTGTGATACCAAAATATTGTGTCAAGAATATTGGGATGCCAAAAATATTGTGGACAGTACCATCATAGGTGAGAATATAAATTTGTGTTGTATTTATTATTGTTGTAAAATAATAGCTTTAGATATATTTTTTATGTGTTTTCTATATGCATTTTATTGTATTTTTATTTTAGTTGTTTGCTCATTTGTTTGATTAGTGTGTTTATTAAAAAAATTATGTTTATTGTGAATTGTTTTTAAGTTGTATTAATGTGAGTAATTCATTTTTATGTTATGCTGTTATAGTAGGGGTATGTTGGGTTTTCATGGGATAAGGGTGGGGAGGCGTTTTACATGTGTATATTTAAATTAGATTTTATGTGAAAGTAAGAAATACTTTATTGTTCAGTTAATTAAAAATGACAATATTATCACAACAAGATCACCAGATAAATCATTGCCCAATAAATATAATCATAAAATACTGTCACCATTCAATCGAATACTCATTTTTTTCTCCCTTGAAGACACAACCTAGTATAAGAAAGGAAGATATTAACGAACGTCATGAATCATGTGATAACATTCCAATTCTTAAAACCACCAACCAAGAAATGATACTAGGTTTACTGGATCAAGAGTCTTTACAATGAAAGTGCTTTAAGCACTCAAGATTTTTGCAGGCGATGGATTGAACTATTCATATATAACATAACTGTAGATGCGAATTCACAACAAAATATTGCAACAAAATAATATAACCATAAACATCTAATTTGTGCAAAGTAGTCAGACAAAAGTGTTAGGTGTATATCCTATATTTCATACTACGTACTAAAACTTTTCTTTTGATTGCCAAACTACCACATTTAAAACATTCTAACTTAACATGAGCATTCATACTGTGCTTTGAGCTATCCAATTTAAAGATAAGAGCAATAAAATTCATGCTTAGTTTGGTCAACAGTACATGCCTTTTTTTAAAAAATAAGCACAAAACAGATTTGTAGGTCATTAGGCATCTCCAGCACAATAGAAGTACCACAGGAAAGCTTCCATTATAACTCATACTTTTGACTCTGTGATACACATAAATTTCAGGAATTTCCCACAAAACATCACATCGTCCCCTTGGAGACAGACTTTAACTTCTTGCCGACACAGGCTTTCTAGAGTTTCCAATAAAGAACTGTCTCAACAGCCCCTTCCATTCTGCCATTAATGCTGGACAATTACAGACAGTATGACAAATGTCTTCCTTAGGATAGTTACAAAGCTGACGTGAACTCTCCTGTCGATCTCTTCCAGATGGGGGAATCAAATCATGTTTCCAAATCACCAAGTCAGGGACGCAGCGGCTTGAGTTTTGGTATTAGGCCATACAAACTCCCTAAGTATGTTTACAATTTGTGGGGCCATCTGATCCTATTACCATCTATACATGGGTTCTTTTAGACAGCACAGCATTGGCCATTCGGGATGAGATCTTTTTCCCAGATGAGTTTATGGCTTAGTTGAATGCATATTGTGAAAGGGTTAAGGCCCAGAGCTTCTCAGCCTTAAAGGTGGTTAAGGCCAGATTTAAATAATCATGTGCTGTGGTGTTTCTTGGGTCACTTATGGCTTCCCACGCGATTGAGTGTAAAGCAGATATTGGGTCATTTTGTAGCTTGTAGCAGAATTTCAAATAAGCACCCAAACTACTTATAGTCTGCCTCCTAAGGCCGAACTCTAGGCGAATTAGAGCAGGAGAGACATGGCGAGGAAGATTGAACAGGCGTCGATATGTCCCTACAATGGCATTGTCAATTATTTTGTTGGCTCTTCCACTCAAAGCCTCAACTCCGTACTTAAGAGAGAGCATGTTTAGCAGCCATTACTTGCAAGAGTGGCTGAAGGAACGCGCCTTTTAAAGAGTTTCGTAGTGAAAAGAAAGCAGCAGCTAGTGTGTTTTTTCTTCTTTGAATTGCACAACACTTATTCTTAAATACTCCTCTGGAGTAAAAAATCATGCCCACATACTTGTACTCAGACACAGTTTCCAAAGCTGACCCATCCATATACAATGTGGGAGATGAGAATCTTCTCCTTGTCACTAACATGGTTTTTGTTCTATTAATATTGACTCTGAATTCATTTTCTGTGGCATACTAAGCGCTGAAGCCCGACCTTTGTGTAACTAGTCAAGGCAACAATGTCAGAGTACAACCTATGTTAAGCATTAAAGCCAGTCAATGTGGGTGTGTGAGAGTTGACCCAATTTAAGGCAGATGACATCACTGCAAGATAGATGCAAGTTAAATAAAAGCAGAGCCAATACACAGCCTTGATATAGGCCGTTTCTTGTTGGGATTTTTTAGAGATCGTCATACCTTTTCCCAGCCTTACCCTTGACCTGGTATTTGTTTACAGCAATTGAATAGCTTTTAAGAGGTGAAGAGGAATGCCCCAGATCATCAGCTTGGACAACAGGATGTTTCGCTGCAAAGTATTTTGATTCTCCAGCCATTAAAGCAATCAACCTGTATTTAGAAGGTAGTCTTGTTTGACCTGCTTTGTAGATTGGGGACACAATAGACCGGCACCAGCAATCTGGAATTTCCTGGTTAGTAACAACATAAATAACTAAGGTGTCGTGATTGCAGAGAGCTTTGCACAGTATTACTCCAAGTTGTACACCCCCAGCGAGGTCCTGTCGGCTGAGCAAATACAACGGTTCATAGAAGATCTTCCACCTCGGACCTTGTCCGACGCTGCGCGGGAGCATCTGGATCGCCCATTTACAGAAGAAGAGATGGTGTGGCCCTAAGCGACCTCAACTCGGGAATAGCTCCCGGCCCTAATGGGTATCCAAGTGAGTTTTAAAAGCAATATTTTGTGAATTTGGTTCCCCATTTCCTGCCTGTAGTTGAGGAGGCTAGGGAGTGTGGTTGTCTCCCGCGGGACTGGACACATGCTGAGGTGGTAGTATTTCACAAACCAGGACGACCCCCAGATCGCCACGAATCCTATCGTTCCATCTCCTTAATAAATATTAAGGCTAAGATCCTGGCCAAAGCTTTGGCTAATCATCTTCAGCAGTACATCACCTCGCTGGCCCATCCGGACCAGGTTGGCTTCATGCCCCATAGGGCGACAAGGCATAATTAGGCTGTGGGTTTTAGGTTTAAACATATAATAACTGATAAAACCCCACTGAAAGAAAAATAGCCCTCACCGGTGAAAACATATAAACACTGAAAAAACACCTGGACCACCACAAACTAAATGCCATTCAAAGAAAGGAAAAAGAGAGTGAAAGTGTCATTTTTTTCTTCCTGAAGGTGTCAATACAATGTAACTTTTTTATACAAGCTAGCAGTAAGAAAGAGTGGCTAACATTATTCTGCTTGAGTTTTGTTCTTTAGGGATGCCAATAAAATATTGTTTCTTTTTCCTTTTACTTTTTTCGTTTTTGTGGCCTTTGGTCGAAAGATGCAGAGTTTAGTTTCATGTTTTAGGTCTAGTTTAATCCTTTTATAAACTATAGAGAATCAGGAAATATCAAACTCATATTTGATATTTTGGCTTCATTTGATTCTTTCACTAATAGGTAAAATGTCTGGTTTCATAAAAATCTTTCCTAATATGTGTCATCACATTTACCCACAGAGAATGGGTAAAAACCCTTAACACATCAGACCATAGTTTCTAGTGGGTCAGTATTGATAGTAGGTGAATTGCCAACACCTCAGGCTTTAAACATTCAATGCAAGGTATAGTGACAAGTATATACATCACCAAGCATCTGGGATAGTGGTGAAAACATGACACCAGACTTTTGGAAAACATGGAACGCATTTTCACTTGTAATGCTCTGCAAAAAAGGTTCTTTCCAAGATCAACAAAGATTGGAGTAATATTGTTTGTATTTGCAGTGATTCAGCTACATATATAAAAAAGTTGTGTGATGACATGTCAAAATTGATACCCGAGCTGAAGTGATTCCCTGTAGGAGATTCTTGCCACTTGTTAGATGGTATGCTGAAAGCATCTTTACAATCTTCAGAGTTAATGAGGGATGCTATTGACTTTTTAGTCTATTCTGGTGCACTGTTTTCTTATGCACAGGAACTAAAACGCAAATATTTATCATTTTGTGCTTTATGTGGCATCAAAGAAAGAGTCATTCCAACTGTGTCCCTTAGCTGATGGTTCTCAGCCCAAGGGGCTATGAATGCTAAGAGGGCCTTTTCACAGAAGTTTACATAGGAAGGAAAGGGTGACAGCACATGACCCAGAGACTCACTGAAGAAGTATTGTATGGTGTACTACAATAAGATTAATTTGCAAAAATCTATTTAGACCTCATATACACTATAAGTACACTGTCTATATACCATGTTCTTTCAGTGCAATAAGCAAGCAAACATAAAACCAAAATGTTCCATAAACACCAGAAAAACACTTTTTCTGTTGCTTTTAGTGGCACGAAAATTTGTAATCACTGATAACAACTGTTTTTTAAGATATTGAAAATACTGAAAAAACCCCACCAGAATTTACCAAAAATAGAAACTGAAAACAGGAAAGCCGAGGCATAATGTACGGCGCACCCATATTGCTATAGATACTGTGCGGGGGCTTGATGTGCCAGGTAGTGCACTTCTCCTCGCGGATATGGACAGGGCGTTCGACTCCCTCAGTTGGACGTATTTGTTCGCCCTTCTGGACCGACTCAATATGGGACCAAGATATTTATCCTACTTTCGATTACTATACACTGATATCACAGCTACGGTCCGTGTTGTGGGGGTTGTATCCCCTACCTTACTGGTGGGCAGGGGAACCTGTCTGGGGTGCTCTTTGTCACAGTTTCTTTTTGCCCTAGCTATGGAACCGCTGGCGGCGTGGGTGAGAATGGATGCACAGATCGATGGCTTTGAGTGGGCGCAGGGATTGTCTGATCATATTGCTTTGTATGCTGATGACATCCTGTTCTTTCTGACGAATAATAATAGGGCAAGTCCTAGGTTGCTCTGGATTATGGAAATATTTAGGGAATCATCCAGTCTATTTATGAACCCACACAAATCTACCCTGTGGATGTTGGGGCCATGAGTGGAACTCAGCCCTTGGGCGTCGGTGGTGCAGACGACTACGGTAGGGGTGCAATACCTGGTTTTTTTTGTCCGACTCCAGGGATGTCTTGTGGGAGCGTAATATTCAACCGGTGTCGGCGCGGGTAAGGGAGGAACTCCGGGCCTGGTCGCAAATGCCCCTATCCCTCCCTGGTCGGTTGGCTATCTATAAGATGGTATCGCTACCATGCTTGCTGTATCAACTGCAGAACTACCCCTTCCCTGTCCCTCTGTCGTGGTTTCGACGAGTTAATTCAACCCTGGGGCAGGTTTGTGGGCAGGAAGGGCCCATAGGGCAGCACTGCAAACCTGCTTTCAGTCGACGTATTGTGAGAACCTGGCCACGTCATATGTCCATGCTTACTATATGGCCTCGCAGTTATTAATCTTGAATGCCTGGTGGTATGGAGACACGTCAGACCCGGCGTATATGGTACAGTGGAAACGCATGGGGACAAACACTAGTCATACAATCTTATATACAGCATCTTTCGCAAGGCTCTACCCTCGGCCACTCGAGTAGTTTTCAAGTTTGGAAGCAGGCACTACAGAAGATTGGGTGGTGGGGCAGGTTGACGAGGGAGACCCCACTTTAGTCTAATGGACGCCTGCCCCAGCTGGCTGGTCTGGCGGGCGTCTGTGAATGGGACTATGTTGGGATTTCCACCCTGTGGGATGTGATGCGTGGTACGGTCCTTAAATCCTTCCAACAGCTCCAGCTCGATTTCCAGATGCCCAAAACACAATTCTTCAAGTATCTACAGTTTAGGCATGCGATTCTCCCTAGTATTGCTGGGCTGGAGTCCCTCCCAGCCCTTAGCCCTATCTAGGCCAAGGTGTTCATGGGAGACCTACAAGACCATAAAATCTTCAAGATCTATCAGTCTCTTGTCACTAATAGCCCCACTACCTTGAATAAAATTAGACAAGCATGTGAGGAGGATCTTGGCCCAATGGAGGAGGAGGATTGGACAGAGGCCTTATATTCTCCTAGGGAGGCTGCAATAGCAGTGCACCTCAGACTGATACAATTTAATTATCTCCACCAAGTAGATTATACTTGTGTCAGACTGTGGAGGGCCGGCTTGGTGACTTCGCCACTCTGCCTGAGATGCGACCAGGAGAATGGCACCATCTTCCACACAGTATGGCAGTGTAGTGTGATTTTGATGGTCAGGAGGGGAGTGGTTGCATGCTTGGCGGAGTTCTTGGGATGGGAGCTCCCTTATTCACCTAAACTGGGATTGCTGCATATCATGGAGGGGGTAGGGGGTAATATATATAAGCGCCACTTGCTCCTCCTAGGGTTTACACTTGCCAAGTGTGATATTGCATGGAATTGGAAGGCGTTAATGGCGCCCTCCTTAACAGTATGGAAGACTGGGATGGACTTTAATATGGGATTGTAACTCCCAATATTTAAGGCACAGGGTGCCCACAAAAACATGGAAAAGTATGGAAAAGATGGGCGGAATATAGAGGCCTTCCCCTGGATCCTACAGGTACAAATGATGAGACGGTTTAAGGATTGTATCCCCGAATATCATGCAATATACGGATAGTACTGGAGAAGTCCGCCTATGATGCGATAGATGTGGAGGGTCTACATGGGTTGCGGTGCATGGGGGTGGGTGTTTTTGTTACATTTTCATTGTATTTCATTATTTGTTTTTCTTAAAAAGTCAACACAATAATTGTGTTGTGTATGTGGCAGCTCGCCTCTGGGTTACAGAGCACTGCATAATATTTGAAGATTGACGCAATAAAAGTTGTTTAAAAAAAAAGAAATATATAAGGTGTCTAGATGTTTGGCCAAAATTGCAGATTATGTTTAAATATCATCTGTGGCAAGCCGTTCGTAACCAGGGGCACCATCACGGCAACTCCTGATGCTTATTTTCCCCACAGCTTTCAGTGAGGCTTACTCCTCCAGATTTAAGAACACATTTATTTTTGCTCCCTTTGATGATACTGTACTACCATACATTTCCTCTAAATAGGCTGAACAGGAGGCTTCTGGAATGTTCAAATTTGAGGGAGACATCCTCAGACCTGCAGCTGGATTCACCAACCACCAAAACTCTCTGGCATCACTTGTCTGGTAGCAGAGAGAACTTTCAATCGATATAGGTCAACCACGGATTTGGCTAATTCCCACATTTTGGGTATAATAATCTTAGGTTTGGGAGGATATCACCCCATATGTTTCAAGTTTGGGTTATTTTTAAGTATATGTAAAGCATTGTTCAGCTTGTTTTTTTGCTGTTATGAGTTGAGCGGAGACTCTTGTGGCTGGATTTGTGCAAGGCTGAGACAGTTAGAGCCTTTTGGATACCATTTCTTCAGAAGTAACTTAGGGAATTGGACCCATGGGCTCGGTGGGTTAGAGATTGTTTCACTTCATTTTCCCCATTGGAATCTAGCTAGGCATTCCTCTTTCTCAATGGAATCTACTGTCCCCTGCAGTCTCTATAATTGGTCATAGAGACTATACTATTATCTGGTTGGACTTGATCATGCAAGGAGACATGCAGATTTAGCTGGATCATCTGCAGTTGATAATTACTCTCCAGCCGGCTTCCCAGAGCAAAATGAGCCAGCATAATGAGCCACCATATGAAATAAAGGGAGTGACATTAAAGTATGGTCATTAACTGAATAGGAAGCTGCTGAGTGATGGGGTAGATGCACCAAAATGTTAGGTTCAATGTGACCATTCAAGACTCTCAAACCCAGATGCTCCACATTGCGTATAAATTGTCACCCAGTGTCATCCTTCCTCTGCTTGTCAGGTTGAAATGAGGAAATATGCCATATCTGGTCAAGTGCTTCCGCTATATGATCCCTGGTTGTTGCCTGTAGCAAATTTATGTTAAAGTCGAAGGACATTAGGATAAGAGTTGCCAGATTTGTTATAGATTGAGCGGTGATAAATTCCAACCAAATCTTTACCTACCAGAGAGGGATGTAAACATTTATATTCAGAAGGGATAGTGCACTAGTTAAGAATATTCCCAAATGTTACTGCTTGCAAATAGGGATGCTCGATGATCATCTCTTCTGTTCTTGCATTAAGTTCAACCGCTGCATAAATAGTAAGTCACCCAGCAGGGCAGGCCCGTTATGTTTGTTTTAACCACTGGTTTACTGAAGCTCAAATATGCTGGAAGATCCATAACCTCTTTGGCCAAGGTTTCTTGCAGAATCACCACCTGAAAGATTTTAATATAAGCTAGAAAGACCACTTCGTCAATATTTCTCTGTAGACCCTCTATATCCCAGGGCATGGCTTAAAAGACTCTCAATTGGGGAGATATCAACAAAGTAGTAGTAGGGCACTCGGAAGCCAAGACCAGTACAGTGCTAAATGTTGAGGTTGATGTCCAGGCAGGACGGCATTGCCATGTCCATTTGTGTTGACGACGTCTTGGCCACATGTTCGTGTGACCGAGTGGCTCCAGGCTCCTCTAAGTATTGATCCTGGCTGAGTCTGTACATTGTCGCTAAATCTCTTTCCATGTCCTTGTAAACCTCATTTCACTGCATAACCTGGGTAAGAAAGATGTTTCCCAGGGCTATGGGACAAGAGAAATTGAGGGTAGGCTTCTTCAGCCTCTCTAGAGATATCAATTCCCCATCTTGCAAACGCCTGCTTCTCCGCCCACAACTGTTCCGAGAGCAAATCAGATGCCCAGGCAATGACAATTTATTCTTCCCCTCCAGAGGTTAAGGCACTTGTGAAAGTGACTGAATTAATGTCAGATGATTTAATGTGTCTTGAAGAAGAGATTTCTTGTACCATACAGAACATAATACCTCTAATGATTTTGCCAAAATGTCCCCTCCAATTATATTTTGGTGTGAAAATAACATTATAGAGTTTGTAAGGAGGGCAGACAATATTCGATGTTGAAGCATAGGAGAGGTAAATTATGTTCCAAGGATGGCTGTTTAATAATAATAACCTGGTGGGTAGGTCTTACATCGTTGTTTGTCATTGAAGAGGCTGTATGTACAGACTGCTGGATATGTGCCAGAATTTCTCTGCAGCTAATGCAATGAGAATGTGTACCCCCAATGATGGGATTTTGTACCTCCCGTGAGAGGGTATAGGTCATGGTGATTGGCTTTTGCATATGACAAACTGCCTTCAGGTATGGCTTGATTGTTAGTTGAGTTGATTCTCCCTCTTGTACTCAAGTGGCATGCTACTGTTAGTTGAGTTGATTCTCCCTCTTGTACTCAAGTGGCATGCTACTAAGACCCGCTCTTGTTGCTTACCCAAAACAGTGATGCCTATCTCGTCCTGCAGGGATGGTTTGGAGATTTTTTTCATTGAGTACAACTTGCTGCCAAGAAAGGTTTGAATTTTTTAAAGTAGCAACAGTTTCTTTAATGGCTTCTTTAACTATTTCATTAACCATGTTTTAAGCAATATTCACATCAACAAACTGGCCCTCTTCTTCTCTCATGTTACTGGCATTCTCTTTTGGCTTAGCAGATTGTCCGAAGATGGAATCGAACTAGGCCCCAGGTCATTATTTGAAAGTGTTTGTTGCGTGGTCCTCACATTGTGTCCAAGCTCATCAAAGGACTTACTAATGGAGGACCATGAAAAAACAACTATTGACCTCACTTCCCACCACTCGTTTGACCAGCATGTCTTGTATCCTCTGTTGCTGGTAAGTTATTAGTAGAACTTACCATTGTTGGCTGACGAATTACCGAAGATGGTTGGCTGATAGTTGTGTGTTGCCCAGCGTTAGATAGGGAACTATCCTGCTGTTGGTCTCTGGAGGTGCATTTAACAGGCTTTATTGCTGTAGATATTTCAACTGCATGGGTGTATGGCTTTACCTGCAATTTGATGTCTTTTAACACAGAGTCTAGAATGACCGGAAGGCATTACAGTTCATCCTGCATGAGCAGGAAGAAACTAGTTGTGCTTCAGCTTGAGCCATCTGTTTCAACAAATTAATGCTCCAATTTGTAATTAATAGCAGTAGCATAGATAGCCATTGTGTTAAGAAGATCCACCTGTAGGTCCAACTTGCCTGACTGATATGATAAAGCATTTTCTAGTGCCTGAAATGAATGACGCAAGACGTACCATGTTTCATTTGTCTCACTTTCCTGCCAAGGCATTTTACTGTGGAACCGCCATGAAAATGGCAGTTGGAATGGGACATCCTATCCCTACGGCAGTGCCTGTGTAGGGAACCCCCTCCATTAAAGGGATTAGTGTCCCACAGCAGCTCCAACGGGCTCCTTGAGCCTGTCAGAGGCCTTCCCCCGACCACTGTGCCCCGACCGGCGGAATTGTAATCCGGCGGTCAGGCCACTGCCCTAGAAGTAGGTGGGACTGGCGGTCCCACTGGCATCATAATGAAAGCATTAGTTGTGTTTGTGTTAGTGTAATTCACTAGTGTGTTAGCCTTGGTGTAGGTAGAGTTTGCAAGTAATTAATTGGGTCTTATTACCCACATTATGTTATGTTCTTTTACACGATTAAGTGTGCTGTATGCTATTTTTGAATTTCCTGTTTTTTGCAGGTCGGTATTGTGTTTCACTTGATTGCCAATGTCTTTTATGAATAGAGGGAGTTAGCATTTTGTGTTCTTTTTAAAGGAAATACATTTTTGTTTGTAGTAAACCAATATTTATTACTTTAATTTCCTTTCTTTTTTTTTGTTTTCCAGGATTGTTTCTATTTTCTTTCTTTAGGGGGGTTACATGGTTTATGAAGACTTTGAACTGCTACCATGGATCCCTATTGGAATAGTTCATTTTTGCATTTTGTTTTGGGCTTCTTGGAGTTTTTTCTCTCCATGTTTGGTGGATTATATTTTTTGCTTACATGGATACGGAAGAGGATTTGCAGTTACAGGACAGTAAGTTCTATTTAAGTAATTTTTCAGGGTGGCAAATGTTATATTTTGTGAATTATGACAGCGTTATGTGATTGATATTTCTTAAAATACATTTTATGAGTTTTAAGTAATTTTTATGTTACATTATATGTCTTATCTGAGGTTTGTGGTTGGTAAGATTAATATTTTAATATACATGTTAAACATAATATTTTTATTCCTCTCTCTTCTTTTAAATTACTGTTTTATTTATTTTTTGGGCTGATGTTTTAAGAAACGATATGCATATTATTAATTTTTAAATGATTTTGTTATGCTGGTTTGGATTATGTGATTTGGTTTTTAGGGTTTTGTAGGTTGATATTTATTTTATTAGAGTTTTGGCTATTGATTCTAATTAGTATACTATTTTTTGTTTATAAAGAGTTTTACTCTACATTGCAGCTTATCACACATTATATTAGGTTTGTTTGCTAGTTTTTGGTGTAATTTGGTTTACTGATTTATGCATTTGTAGTTGTTGGTAGCTTTGTTCTTTTTGTAGAGCTCCTATAAATCTATAGATTAGGTTGGGTTCTGCCTAGTGTGAATTGGACTGCATTGTGCCATTTTTCAATGAGTTGTTTATTTTGCCTTTCTCTGCCATGGTAATGTCGTAGACATTCCACCGAGGTATTTGGAATTTTGGTTGGTGTCTGTGTCCAAAGCGATGCAGTCTACCAACCCAAGTTTCTTCAAAATAATACATATGGGAACTTTGATTGCATTCATTTTGTTGATAGAAAAGACTTTCTATAAGTAAATTGTAGTGGTTAGCTACCTCTGTGACAGGGTTATAGTTTTCGCTGTAATCGTTTTTTTATTGGAAAAGTGATTTCAAAAGCAAATTGACTGTAGCATTAGTGGAGATTGTTGGAGATGTCTCCATTTGCTTTCATTGAATTGGTATAGTAACAGCCTTGTATGATTGTGTGTGGGTAACCTTTTACAATGGTATGAATCATGGCTTGTTCAAAATCAATTATCATTTTATGTGGACAGTAGTTGTTTGTTTTAATTGTAATGATTTTTTTTTCCATGTATGGTGTGTATTGGAGAAAATGGTTATGGACTCATTGTGAAAGTCCCTTCCAACATCCATGTTTGACAATCTCTTAGTTTTAGCAAGTTATCTGTTGTAGAAAATATCAGGATTTATTTATCATTGTTTAGGTTTCACATAAAAGGAAGGGTTCCTCATTATGTGTGATTGTTAAGCGTTCAGCTATTGGGATATCTTGTTTTCTTCTAGGGGCAGGAGAGGCTGGTGGCTTTTTTAGTTAATGTGATTAGACATTTTAAGGGTAGTATAGCTGCTAGATAGGCCTGTGATGTGTTCGAGGACTTTAGGTAGTATATCTTTTAGGATTCTAGTAGTGAGCTCTTGGGAGCTATTGCTTGCTTCTCTTATACCATGCAATAAGTGCCTTATTTCTGTTTCTAAAGTATACAAAAAACTGATGAATAGAATGTTTGAATTAATCTCAGCTACTGATAAATACTCTGGTCGCATTCCCAATCCATCATTATTTTGCACACCATGTCACCTCAGTTGGGACCCAGCTATATTCATATCAATCTTGGCCAATCGGAACAGTCCAGCCTGAACTGCCAGGCCAGGTTTTCCCTGTACCGGAACACGGGTAACCCATGACCGGTTTTGCCATGTACAGCTTGGGTTCATTGACAAAGTGTGCATGGAACCCACATCTGGGCATACCCGTCCCATTTGGGGCAGCCCACTAGAGTATTCACAAAAGTAATGAATGGAATCCTTGAATTAATCTCAGCCACTGGAAATTACTCGGGCTGCATCCCAATCCGTAATAATTGTTTTGCATACCATGTCACTTCAATTTGGACCCAGCTAAATGCAAATCAGTTTTGACCTTGCTCCAATCGGAACGGTCCAGCTCGAAGCGCCAAACAGGTCCTATTGTATGGGTATCTGGTAAATAGTTTGCAGCAAGTTTGTTCAAAAAATGGGACAAAGATATAGTGTTACTCATTATTATGAACATCTAGTACAAGATAATGAGTGGGTGTAACTCGCCAAATTGTTGTAACGTAATTGTAAAAAATGACTGCTAAATTGCGCAAGATTATGTGGAACTGCACAAGGAGCGTAACTCAGCATTTAGCACTATTTTCATAGCGCAAACTGCACCCTGGCATCTAAAATGGACTCAAGGATGTATTTTGTGCTAATTGCAACAGAACATGAACAGCAGCAGCTGCTTGTGCTGCTCAGTTCTTGTGCTTTTTGGTAGGCATTTTTGCCCCATATTACTCTAAATTACAGGAATAGGCATAATCAAGTAATTTGCAGTATTTTCACATCACATGAGTAACACAAAATTACCAAAATGACTCTGTTTACTCAAAAATAATAAAAATGTCACCCATGCCTATACAAGATATCTAAATTCAATTCAGAGTTCAACTAGGGACCAACATTTAAGAATATTGATTTAGTTTCAAAATCATATGTATTGATATATTATACTCCAAAAATTGCAGCATAAAATGTATTATGATTTCTCTCCATAGTGCCCAAGTTCGGCAATACAAGTATTGAATATTTGCAGAATATGACTTCAGAACTGCAAAACCTTTCACCCGGGGGTCTCAACTTTCTGAGTACACTCTCAGACTGTCCTTTGCCTGAAAGAGCAGAGACCTTGTGAGTTGAGCTTTGGATACATAAGAACACAGAATGGTAAGCCTGTACGACAGATCATGGCATTGGGGTTAAGAAGAACCTCAGGCATGGAAGGCACATTGGCCAGATTGCTTGAGATGTCTCTTGCTCAGGTTCTTAGCTATAGAAGGCAGCCCCATTCCACGGGCACACCAGTGATAATGAAAGAGTGACCATGTATTATGGAAAATAGAATCATGGCGTAAGAAGAAGCTTTTTCTACGTAGGAACAGCTGCCTGACTTTACTGACCAACCATAAAATCAATATTTATGAAAACTATAGTTGAAAAAAAACAGAGATCGACTTGCATTGTGAACAGACAAAAGGACCCGGTAAACTCTTGAGGAAATGCAGACTCATGTATTCATATTGCCAGCAGTACTTTCTGCAATATTTTCAACATCTCCAGATTTTTTGACGAATTACCCCTGAAAACTGCAGAACTCCCCTCTCAACAAAAGATTGATGGAGAAAGCAAAAACAAATCAGAAAATAAGCAGGAGGTGTGCAGTCTTATTGCAGGACATCCCAGTATTTATCATTATCATCAGGGATGGGTGCAGTGGCAGCCATTGCTAAATAGAGTGAGCTTTGGTCGTTCTTGATGCTTTCAGCTCTGCTGCTGATGGGTGCTCATGAAGAATGGCGGCAGAATACCTGGAGTCCAGATAGCATGAAACAGCCTCTCTCATGAACTGTCGAATTTTTATAATAGTCTTAAATTATTTGAAAAATAAAGGCTTCATGCATTATCAGCGGGGAACACACACTCTCAATGTCTGAGACTAAAGTCGGTAAGAGCACGCTGGAGTGTGATTTACAATCTCTCTTCTGACAGATCTTTTTAAGTTGACTGAGACGAAATGGAGGTATCAATAAAAAAACAATTTAAGTTTTGTGAAGCCCATTTGATCCCACAAGGAGGACTAGGAGTCAATGATTGAAGCCTCACACTTGCAGGAATAAAGGATGCAGAGAATCTGCTCTAACTCCTAGCAGTGTATGCATTAATTAAAACATACAGAAACTTCTGTAACTGTTCTATCTCCTCCCACCCGTCCAGGAGTGAATAGTCTCAAATCTCACGTTGTGCAATTGCAACATTTCCAGACTTTCTCATCCCACAGACTTTGGACAGTTACTTTAACCTTTGATATCCCCTCGTTCCTGATACACGATGATTAGGCGGCTACATCTACTCATTAGGGCGCCATTTTTATACCAAAAATTATCTTCTCAGGCCTACTATGAAGAAACTAGTACAGACAACAGCACATTTTTTCTCTAGCCAAAGAAACTCTAAGAATGTATCTGGAAAAGAAAAGACATGCTGACCAAACGAAGTACATTTTAAATTAAAGGCTCTAATCAGGCTAACTTTAAGCATGTCAAGTGCACTTCAATTTCATGGTAATACGTGCAAATGTAATATTATAGCAAATTCAATTTGTGAGCATAACATGCATGATTACACTTCCGAAGTAACTTTCAGAATATACGCAAATGTAATCTAAAGTATAAATGTGAAATGTAGGTAAATAATACATGATTTATGTCATGTTGAACTTCAGTGTACATGTTATAAAGCTCTAAGTTCTACAGTGAATACATGTAAATGTGTTTCACATGTTAATATTGTTAAAACACATAGAAATATAATGTTAGGTGCAGGTGTAGAACTGCACTTTTGGGACGTTTAATGGTGGAGCTTACATTGCCCTGCCCCAATCCCCCCTTTGATGGCGATGTTAACTCTCCTTTCAGATCAGTAATGTTCTTAATGTACTTCTTACTGTTAACATCTGACAGATCCACCCTCCATTGCAAGAAGGATGTCTAATGCAAGACGATGCTGCAAAACCATGGATCTCATAGCTACCATTTCAGTATCTACAGCCAACAAGGAACATGCTGTACTTATGGACAATTTATCTACATTTATGGACAATTTTCTAATTTTGGGATCAGTCATGATTACCGCTACAGAGGGTATTATTATATCAAAAATACCTTCCACTATTTGAGCACCACTACTACCTTGTTTAGTTCTGGATTTCGTCTCCCATAAAGGATCATTCAAAGGTTCCACATGATGAATGTTTAGGAAAACTACACCTACTTAACATGTACCATACCATCCCTTGGGCAATTTTAAATATGCAGGCTTCCCACAAATGAAATAAATTCCAGGAATAATGGGATCTTGTCTTCCGGAAAACAGAAGCCAAACTCTATTGTACTTGAAAATATGAAAATATGATCACAATCACTTTTACCTATGTAAATGGTGTTAGGAGAAGATCTATCCCAACACTCACATTACTTTCCTTTGTGTTGCCATCTAAAAGTAATGCAGATGTAACTCCTAAATTTCGATGTTTTGCTTCTTTCACATCCCACTGTTCTTTAGATTTCGGATCCTGTTTCATTCATTGCTCTAATCCTGTCTTCAGTTAGATCCAGTAAATTCCTCTTGTCCTCCGTTAAGGAACATATCAAATTGTGCCTATGAGCATAATCTGTGTCCAGTGTCTCTTTTGGTCTACGGAGACCATAAACTGTCTCCATTGTCTAAGCATAATAATGTCAAAGCAAAGGGACTTCAGAAAGTAGCAAATCATAATTCGAATAATAGTATTGGAAATATCCCTTCCCATAAATCAGACTTAACAGAAGGCTACATGTAACAACATATGTAAGAGGAACATGGTGATAGGTAATTCTCTTTGACACTGACGCAGGTAAATGCATGCAGACATAACAGTTATGTCTAACAGAAGACAGGGATAGAGCAATCTCTCTCTTTCTTGCCCTCTTGGCCAACTGTCCTCAGTTGCTACTCGACGGGACTGCACTAGGTCCTTTGTCAGGGTCTAAGTCTGGCTTAGGTAGCAGTTTAGGTCAAAACTCTTCAACTGTCAGTTTATGAAGCCCCCTCTCAGGCAGATGATGTGCTGTCACAGGCTCTTGCCAAGTCTCAGTACTCAATGCACCCTCTTCTCTTTGTCTCTCAGTTGTGGGTTGCTCATCAAGGAGAGGTACTGTCACATCATCAAGAGGACACTCCACGGTATGTGCCGTGCAGATCTAATTAGGAAGCCCACCACATTTTCACAGCAGTGTTCGTCACTAAGATGACCTGGTAGAGGTCATGCCATTGAGGAACCAAACACATCTTCCGAGCGTGTTTCTTCACTGAAACCCAGATTTGGAGAGGCGGCAACTGCTTCAACCTGGCGGGACAAAGAATGGACTACGTCAGCTAGTCCCTTGCAATAGTCAAGAACCATGTCATCTGTAATTTTCAAAAGTGCATTTGCAAGTACTGCAGGCAATCTCATTGATCTCCCCATGAATATCTTGTGCGAGGATAATCCAGTTTTAATTTCAAAAACACTGCAAAGATGCATCAGCACAAGACTCAAAGTGACTGGCCATTTTGATGCACACCCTTTAGCTAACAGTTATTCCAATGTGCCATTTACCTGCTCTACAATACCAGAAACCTCTGGCCAATAATTGCAATGCAATCTCTGATCCACCTGGAGCACTCTGCACCAATTTTTCAGGACCTCATTATTGAAATGAGTCACTTGGTCTGACTCCAGTAAAGTCGGGAAACCAAACCTTGGTATGAGCTCCCTTAACCAAAATTTAGGCACAATGACATTGTCATTTCTTCTGGTAGGTAAGCTTCAACCATTGCGAGAAGATATACACAATCACCTGGACATATCTCAACCCATTGCACTCAGGCAACTTAATAAAGTCCATCTACATCCTGTTGAATGGCCCCCCTGTCTTCCTCAATGGGGTTCTTTTCCCTACATTCATCTGTTGAAATACAGCACATCTCTGTCACAGGTTTTCAGTCACCAACCTAAATGGTGGATTAAACCAATGCTGCTTAAACAACCGTACTAGGACAAACCTCCCGATATTTACAGGTCCATGTAAATGTCTTACCATTGGGGACAACAGGCTGGTTGGCAACGCTGGTCTACCATTTGCAGAAACCCATATATCATCATCTAGCTTCACACACTCTGCTCTGATCCAAATCTGCTGTTCTGATACTTCCTCCTGCAATCTCTTCACTTCTTCCCAGGTTTCCTCTGTTGACAACAAAAGGTTATAGTTGGTCCCACCTTTGGGCTCATTGCCATATTCCCTTGTGCACAGTATTGTGTGACCTCATCAGCGGTTACCAACTGTTACATTATTATCAGCACTGCGATGACCAGGAAAGGTTAGAGCTGTGATGTTTGTTGTTTGCTGTAGTGCTTCAAGAAGTCTCATTCAATGGTCCCCATTACAAATTGGGGATCCAGATGATGTCATAAATCCTCTTTGTAACCATGACTGCCTGAAGTCATGAACAACACCAAAGTCATAGTGCCTATCTGTGAATATAGTCCCTCTTAGCTGGCCAGAAACACAGCACGCACTAGTAAAAACTATAAGTTAAGCCATTTGTGCAGAGGACACCCCTTGCAGCCTGGAGGCTTTGACTACTCATGAGACTCTGTAGATTGCATATGCGGCTCTCAAGTTTCATTCATTTTCTCTAAACATGATCCATCCACAAACAGAAAGTAATCGTTTTCTACCAGTGGCTCATCATGTATATCTGGTCGTGGCTTGGTGCATAGTTCAGTGACATTGAGACAATCATGCTGAATTCCCCCTCAATTTTTTCATTCTACGGGAGTGTCAGGATTCAAAGTAGCACTTTGTCTTAGTGTGAAATTTTCAGCCACCAAGACGATGTGTTTGTATTTAGTCAAGAGTTTATTCGTTAAATGCTGTGTGTGGTATGTGTCAACAATATTCCAACAGAGTGGGGTACAAGAACAGTTAAGGGCTGTCCCATCACAATACTTTCACACGTTTCTATACTGGTACCAGCTGCTGCCACAGCTTTAAAGCACCCAGGCAGCCCCGCTGCTAGAGGATCAAGGGCTGCTGAAAAGAATGCCACAGGTCGTCTCACATTTCTGTGCATCTGTGTGAGCACTGATAGAGCACAGCCCTCCCCTCACTGCAGAAAAGAATAAAAGCCTTGTAATCAGCCATTCCCAGGGCTGGGGCATGGCAGAGAATTTCTCTCTGCTCTAGAAAGTCAATCAAGCAGTCGTTATCCCATATTATCAGATTAGACACATCCTTTTGTAACAGACTCTGTAAAGCCTTGGCCACTAGGAAAAAGTTGGGTATCCACTGGTGACAGTAGCCCACCATTTCCCAAAAACATCATATCTTCTCACTGGGTGGTTGGTGGATTCACTTTAAGAATTGCTGAGATTCCTTTTTGTGACACTATTCTCACTCCTTTATGAATGTGATGTCCAAGATTGTGGCAATACTGCAACTTACTCGGGGAACCTTTAACCTCATTCTCAGCTAAGTGGTTCAAAAATGCAATGGTATCTTGTTTATAAGCTTCCTGGGTACCCAATACTACCAACAAATCATCTATGTACTAGACTAGCATAGGCTTGGGTGTAGAACTACGCTAAACAACATCAAGTTGGCGACCGCAAACAAGCAAAATACCATCCGGTGAGACTTTTTCCTTGTTCGCGATCTGCAACATCAAGTTGCCGATCGCGAGCGTGGAAAATAAACCTCCCGGCGGGACTCTCAACGTGGGAAGGTCAGGTTTCTCATTGCGATTGGTCGCGTATGCTCGCGACCGCTCTCGATGAGAAACTACCAGTCCGCATTGAGAAAGCTGCCGCTCGAGTACAAATCTACTTGAGCGGCAGAAAACAACTGCTTGCACTGTGCAAGATGCAGTTTGCACTGATCGCACAGTGCGGACAAGCATCCAGCACTGTGTAATAAGCGCGAACAGCATTTTGCACAGTGCACTATGCAGCTCGCGTAGGTTGTGTAGTGCGAAGTGCACTTCGTGTAGCGGTACTACGCAAACTACGCCCAGGGTTAGACTAGAACTGGGTTACAGGGCATGACTAGAGCCTCAAGATTATTTTTAAGAATCTGATTGGAAATGTAGGAGCTCTTCGTATATCCTTGTGGGACTCTACACCATGCCCAAACAAGGTTCTGGAGCCAGAAGGCAAAATGACATTGTCCGTTCACATGCAAGGGTACAGAAAAGAAGGCCTGATGTAAATCGATGACAGTGAAAAACACAACCTCACATGGAATTTGAAACAAAATCACAGCTGGATTTGGTTCCACGGGACAAAAAGGAACAACTATGCTGTTCTTCAGAGGTCTTGCACCATGCGGCATTTACGAGGGGTTGGCAGAACTCGCTGAGTTTCAGCAGAGTTAGAAAAAAACTCTGCAAGATTCTATTAAGTTCCACCCACCAACTAAGTGTGGCTGAGCAAGGAGTTTTCTGTTGATACGGAAGTGGAAGGGCTCAGAGTGTTGGCAAGCATTTTAGACACTTTCAGAAAATGCTTATATGAAACTAAGAAATGCGCAGACCGTGGTCAGTCTGAGACTTAATCTGGCTGCATGGTTATTCCGTAATAGGAAGCTAACGGGTCGGAGAACTAGCGCTGCAGCCTCAATTGCTATAAGTTGCTTGCCAATGAAAATGGATGTGCATCAGCCTAATGCATTGTTGTGAACTTGTGATGTGAAATTATCCACTAATATGCAGCCGCACAGAATGGAATGCCCAAAATAAATATATCCAATACTGCAATAAATTTCAGGGCTTCACTTTAAGGCAGCAAAAAGTGCTGCTATTTAATAAAAACACAATGTAATCTGGCATCCTCATGAGACTTCATATGCCATAAATCCCTCAAAATCTCTGAGAGATTTTTTTAACTAAAAAACCCCGTCCTGAAGAAGGTGTTATCATCAACACAAGACACCGAAACGCCGCGTCGACTCTTTGTTTTTTTTAATAAATGATGTCTATTTGAATGTATAATTGTTTTATGATTGCAAACTTAAACTGTATTGTTTTTAATAAACTGTTTTTTACACTGGTAAAGATTATAGTCTCCTAACTAATGTGGTGATTTGTAGACAGGGTTCCTATACTGACTGTTAGCTTGTATTTGAAAATTATGTGTATGTTAAGTGAAATTCCATCTTGTCCTTGACAGCGTAGATACCCCTTGAGCCTTCGGGTTGGGTTAGTCTACACTGTAGGGTATATACCCCCACCATCTAGGGACTTCTTGTGTTTTTTTGCATATTTGTTTACCCGGTCCCTCACTGGTCTTTAGGGTACCTCCCTCATTGTGTTGTGTGGCTATTTATAAATCGGCAGCTTCCCTTGTTCTCTCCTGCTGATGGACATTGCTACCATAATGGTTGGGCTCCTGAATGTGGGCTAAGCCTTGATTGCCCAACAAATGCACAACATCTAATGTTATAGTTACCATCAGCTTGAATACAGTACACCTGCTCAGCATCCTTGGATACACTGTGCAATACATTTAATTTTCAGCACATCTGTCAATAAAATATACCACACTCTGCTTCTCTGCCTGGCTGTAACCTTCCTCAATACATATTACTGGTTCCCCAATGATACACCATGAATAAATCATTGTATGTTGATACGTGGGAGCCAATACTTTATGAACCGCCTTGTGAAATATAATTATAGGCTTGCTGAAGGCGGGCTTGGAATTGGCAATGGCGAATCATGTACCAGGCTGGGGAAGTGAAACTCCAAACTGCTACCTTGCAAAATGAAAGACGTGTAAGCTATAAGGAGTGCACCTACCCCAGGAAAGTGATGCACTTCGGGTCTCCGCCTCTGTGGCCACCTGGGGTCAACTTCAAATTGTACAGTAGCTGTTGCTAGAGGTCTCCTGCGAGGACTGCTGTGGATATTCCAGCCCACTCGCCTGCTGCTGCTACAGTATCAGGGATTTCTCTGTGATAGCTGTAGGAACAGACTATTACTTTAGATTTCAGGTCTCTGCACGTGCTTTGTGTGTGTGTAGATGGGGCCCCTGGGTATGGTTTAGAAAGCAATATTGTTGAAATGGATATCAATTTAATGGAAAGCAAGAGCAGTGTCAACAGTCATAGGAGACCCCCCTCCCCGAGGGCAGCAATAAAAGTAAAACGAGCTGAGCATTGCACAGAACAGCCTGCCAAAAATCATTAGGGTGCAGAGAAATGCAGGGGGTGAGAAGCGCTGACAGGAAGGCTCTGCTTTGTTCAGACATAGCCAGAATTGGAGGGCCAGATCTCTGCCAAGGCCAGGAGACATTTGAAATGGCCATTTGACGACTTGTAAAACACGTGTTTCAATATTTTCAGTTTAAAAATTATGGTCAAACAGCGAGAGCCAGCCTGCAGAGTCTTGCAAAGGCATCTGCCAGCCTGTTCCTGTTGATAATCGTTGGAAGAGTGGTGCAGGAGATGTAAAGTAATACCTCTTTAGGGGTCTTCAGGTCGCGAAATGTTCTCTCATCACCCGGTGAACAGAGGTCCACAGTCAGTGTTTGGACTCAGAGAGTCAGAGCTATGGGTGCAGGTGACAGCCACCTATCACAGGAGAGGAAACATGTCCTACGAGCTGACTAGAAGTGTGGAGCCCTTGGATTGAGTAATAAAACGTGTAATCTGGCATTAACCAGAAGAGATCCTTTTGGCTGTAACATCTTATACGTTGCACAGTGGCTCGCAATTGGTAGTGGTAAACCATACCCTTTATTGAAATTGTACCAGAATAGATTTGGCTGGCATCAATTATATACTGCTTATCCTTATTAGGGTGGGCGCTGTAAACCTCACTACACCAGATTATTGGAACTTTCTGCCGAACTCCGCACTCCAAATGGAGTGCGGAAAGGCAAAACTGCACAAACTCCATCAGAGTAGCAGAGTTTACCGCCCACCCCTAGTACTTACAACTAGGCTTCTGCGTGCCCATAATGGGTGAATTACATGGATTCCCCATTATCTTCTTCAAAATGCCTTGGTATATCATTGACTCAATCACTGAGGTAATCCCAGCAATGGTTTCAGGGGGTCATATCATACTGAGGGATTTTCGGGTATTCAGCATTTGGTTTAACATTAAGGTGGTTTGGCTGAACCTCCTTTATGAGAATGTAGGAATCCGGCTCTGTATATACTATACCAAAAAGAGGTGTAGTGTGCATAGAGTCCAGGGAGTCACCAAAGATATGGCATAGGCTAAAGTAGATAGTACCTTACTCTCAATTTAGTGGTAGCTGGGCTGAACAGTTAGGCTTATCAGAGGGCAGTGTGAATGCATTTGTTGTACATACTCATCAAAGGTACCAAATAATACTTTACATGTGCATGAAATGCTCTTCAGTACAGAAAGAGAAACTTTGTATCCAGGATTACACTTAGGACCCTATTACCATGACGGGTGAAGTTTCCTTTGCCCAACATTGTCTTGGTCATGGGACCGACGGGCACCCAGTCAGCAGTCCCGAACGACTAATTAGGATGCGACAATACTTCATACTGGGAGCATGTATTCCAGCCGGTATACATGCTTCCATTGTACACTAAGAGGGGCAGTTCATCGCTGTATCCCTGGGCAGGCACCTCAAGGTGCCTGCAACGGGTGCAGAAATCAATAAGGGGCCTCATAGGTGCCCCCTCAGCCTACAACTGGAAGCCGTGCACTCATGGTGGCCCCCAAAGTTTTGATTCGGCAGCCTTTCTGTGTCAGAAAGGCCGGCACAGAAAGGCTGCTGAAACCCGACTTCGTAATCCTAAGGGTGGAAAGAGCCGCACTTGGGATTACTGACAGCATTCCGACTGGTGGTCAGGCTCTCCGAGCCCATCGGAAACCATTTGGATTGACCGGTCAGATTCCTTACCGACCACCTCTATTGTAATGCAGCCGGCGGAAAGGCTCCAGTATCGTAATCAGCACTTTAATACAATGCATTGCGAGACCAATGCAATCCTATCGAAAAACGACAGGGGAGTAACTTACAGGTAAGTAAGCAGTTGTGAGTTTCAGTCTTCAGTCTCGGTCAACACTAGGCAAGGGTCGGACCAAGGTAGGTACAGCACCTCCAGCGGCACTGGGGCAGCCGGGTGCAGAGGTCACTGGGCCCAATGTTATCCTATTGAGGCTGGGGGCTCCTCGAAGAGACACCGGTTACAGGTAAGTATCAGCATTTCAGAGAGATAGGCCCTAGGGGTTAAGATCAGCATTGGAGGGGCCACCATAGAGCACTTTGGCTGCACCACCAGCGGCGCAGAGGCGGCCAGGTGCAGACTGCAAAGGTGGTGTCCCATTGAATCCAATAGAGATCCTCGGTTGGGGAAAACGGCTGCAGGCTCAGTTCTAAAGGTTGGCTAAAGAAATCCCATGACTGGAGCGGTAAGTTAGATAGTGGGTGCATTCCAGGACAGTGTCAGTTGGTCACTCCTAGGCCGGGGGTCTGCCGGAATGTCTTTGGACATCAGCTTTCTCTCACCAGATCTGATATCGATCGGAAGGACAAGTTGAGGCTACAGGCATCAAGGGGGAGGTCAGGAAAGGGCGTCCAACAATGGATCCCAGGTCAGTATTGCCAGGGAGACTACATTGGGTTGTTGGGCCAACTGGACTCAGACCTTGGGCGTTGGGTATAGAGTGGTGCAAGTGTTGTGGTTCCGCCTGGATCTGGAGTCCTTGTGTTGGTTTCTTGCTGGACAAATCCAGTATCCACTGGAGACAAGAGTCTTTTTTTAAGACAGCACAGGGCCCAGGGGTTCTTGTAAGTTGCTGGCTGTGGGCCACACCAGTTTCTTGGAGCAGGGTCCCTGGAGGAGAAGACAGGTTGGTAGGGCTGGGGCCAAGTCAGTCGCCGTCTTCTTCTCCACAACTGTACAGCTTTTTGGTCTTTCTTCTTTGTAGATCATCAAATCTGAGGACAAGGTTCAGGGGAGCCCTTAAATACTAAATTTAAGGGGGTTTCCTGAGCCGGGTCCCCTAGGGTGACTACACCATTTGGGTACCCCTCCCTTTAGGTAGAACATCCTTGTTCCTATGGGGCCTAATTCTCTCATTCAAGATGGATAATATCCAGAAGAGTGGTTCACCTCAACTAGGGGTGTGCCAGGTTATGGGAGACACGCCTACTCTTCCTAATAAGTTTCCTACTTGCCCTGCCATCAAAAGTGGGGTGTGGACAGGGGGACGGGCATCTCCACTGGATGGAGCCGTCCAAATCAGAACATCTCGAGGTGAGATCCTTTGAGGCTGTCCATGCCAGGGGATAAGTGTGAAGCACCTCCACCCAGAGCAGACTTTGTTTCTGACCTCCAAGAGCACAAAGGAACTCACCCCATGAGGACAGAAACCTGACTGGTGGTGGCTGGATGGCAGGGACCAGTCAGTCAATACACTAGAAGTTGGTAGTTTTTCAGGGAGCATCTTTAAAATGCTCTCTGAGTGCATTCTATAATAAATCCAACCCTGACATTAGTGCAGGTTTATTATGCTGAGAGGTCTGGTACCAAACGTCCCAGTTATCAGTAAAGCCATCATGGAGCTGTGGAAAACATAATGAAAAACTCCCAGCACATGTACCCAATATGGCTTCACAGCCGTTACAATGTCTGTGAATGGCAGAGACACTGTAGCGACATAATGCTCATGAAGGTATGCCCTTACCTGGAGTATGAGGCAACCTACCTCAAGGCTGTAAGGCCTGCTAGAGAGGTGACTTATCCATGCCACAGGCAGTGTTGGTGGTCATGGCACACAGGGATGGATTCCATGTCAATCCTTCAGTTTGGTCTGTACCCAAACAAGCAGCCTGCAATGGCATTGTGTAAGTATTAAGGTGTCTCTGAAGGTGACATAATATGTGCTGCAGCCCTCAGAGGCTCTCTCTGGTCACAAGGCCCTTGGTGCCAGAAGTACCTTTTATAAGGGACTTACATGTGGCCCAGAGGTGCGTTAATTGTGGAAACAAAGGTACAGGTTTGGGAAAGAACACAGATGCTGCTTCCCGGTTAGCAGGATCCCAGCTCACACTCAGTCAAGTAAGCATCAGGTATCTGGCAAAAAGTTAGGGGGTAACCATGCAAAAAGGGGCACTTTCCTACAGAGACCAATGTCTTTTCCTGAAAAGCCCCAAACTTCAGACTTCACAGTATCTCTAAGATCCGGTGGTAAATCGTCATTAATAATCCGAGGGTAGAATCCAATGGTTGTCCCTTGACTCATCAATTTAAAGGTGACAACCTCATAATTGGTCTGAAGTTTCACTCCTTTCAGGGTACAATAGAGAGTGCAGTTTAATTTGCTCAAGATATCCCATCCTAGTAAGCTCACTGGACTCAAATCACACACCACGAATTGGTGATTCACCTTAAAGGACCCTATTTTAACAGGTACGTCTTCCGTTACAGGGTTTGTCCTTTGTTTATTTGAGACTCCTACTCCTGGATTGTTTTTCCGGAGAGGGGTAGGATTGGAACTTATAAGGTTCTTGCAGTAGAATGGGTAGCACAAGTATAAATCAAGAATGACATGGGGTGGCTATTCACCTCACCTTCTGGTCTACCTCCAAGACTGCACCAAGTATTCAATCTTCCTCCTGCCTCAGCCCATGTCATTGGGGCTGGTCTGAGCATTAGCCCTCAAGCCCCTCAAGCATAGCAAATTGCTGAAACGTATTCTGATTCTGAAAGAGTTCTGATTTAAGTTTAGGACTTGTTTTGAATTAAATCAGGGACCACATGCATTTTGCTGTGGCATCGGGACTTGTGGAACTTGCATTACTGGAGCTTGAGGCACATTAGAATTCTGCATTCTTTGTCTCAGTACATTATGTGACTGCACAGGGTTATTATTATGGGGTTGTACAAACCCTGCATTCTGAATCAGGTTATCATTCCTCACTCTTTTAAGATTAGGACAACATTCCTTCTTCCAATGTCCTAACTTGCTGCAATAGTGACAAGGATTCAATCTTTTCAAAGTTGTAACATCAGTCTCAGTACTTGAATCAATTAGAACAACACGACCTCTACCTGGTTGTGGGAACCCATTTCCATCATAGGATCTCACTGTTGACACACTCCTTGCACAGAACCAATATTCCAAACAAAAGGTTGACTCTGACTTCCTCTTTGTGCTGCTTTCAACTATGCCACCATCGATTTCTCCTTCAACCGCTTTTGCTTCATTTCCAATTCGTCACAAAAATATTTCACATTTCTCAAGATCTCATCAACTGATTTGTTCTGCCAATAAATCAAATGCTATTTAATCATCAAAACTAATCTCTGGTCTCAACCCTGTCACAAACGGAGACACAAAAATTCCTATATCTTTAGTTTCAAGAGTCTCCATTCCACAGTGCTGTATAAACACCTACAACAATCCCTCGCAATTGGCATACACTGACTCTTTGGGCTCTTGAGTCGTCCGGTCAATTTTGATCCAGAAAATCTCTTTAGCTGCTATTTTCCCTTTCAAAAAGGTCATCACCTGTTGTTACGTTTTCAAAATGTCTTGTTTGCTAGATGTGTTCCTATATCCTATGGTTATTTTGAACCCTCTATGTTTGTATTCTGGACCAGTTTCTCTGTTTGCTCCTATCCACACTCCATTCCAGGTTTTTCCATCCTCTGTCTTGTGCCTCCTGGTTTCCCCGGTCTTCTTTCCTGCAAACCCCAATTCAGCTTTCCCTTCATTGATGGTTCCCTGATTCCATGCACCTGGTTAATTTCTTGCACCTGGCTCTTTTCCTGCACCTGTGCTCCTCCCCTGAACCTCCAGGTATTGCAGTCCTGTGGGTGCACAGTGCACTGGCTTTGCAACCAACTCCTGTTGTGTCTCCTTCTGCACTGTGCTCCTGCTGCTCTTACTACAGTCTTGTCCTTTGATTCTGTTTCCTTCATCCTTTTCTTTTGGCTTTATCCCTTTCTGTTAGCTATATGTAGTATTTGTTTCTGTCTAAAGCTTTCCTGTATCTCAGTTCCAGTATTATCAATAGTTAAATGTGTTATGCCTTCACTCTTCTTGATCTGCCCTGTTATATGCAGACTTCCTGCCTTGTATTTGGTGTTCCTGTTTGCATATTTCCGTCTTGCCTTGTTGGAGTACAAATCCTAATTAATTAATTAATTAATTACCAACAAGATAGGGAGGATTAGAAAAGGATCACTCCTATATCCCCAATCATAAATACAAGAAACAACTAAGGAGTACAAATCTTACCTAGCCTTGTTCTCAGAATTCCAGTCCTGTTCCTGACCCTGATTTTCAGTTCTGCTTTGCCTGAGCCCAGTTTCTGTTTGGTGTTCCTTGTTCTGTTCTCAATTGTTGTCTGGATTGCAATTGCTTCCAAGGGTGCCAGTTAGACTCCAAGGCTTGTACCTTTGGCACAGTGAACCACCCACTGCACTTTCTCCGTAGGAGCTTCTGGGTGTTTCCTAGAACTCTGTGAGAATAATCTACTCTGTCCTTTCGTATAAGATCTTTTTACCTCACAAAGAGATCATTTCAGAGGAGCAGACAAACTATCATCTAAAATAGTTGTCTATTGTTTCCCTGCTTATATTCCTGTCATACGTTCTTGAGTTTGCCCTTGTTCCAATCCTCTGCTCCTGTCCTGCTTCCCTTCCAGCCTACTATTGTGAGTATTCCTTCAGAAACCACACGCAAACCTAGCATCCAGTTTGGTACCAGTCTCACCCAGCTAGTCCTCTGACTGATCACCCTGCTAGTTTCCTGCTAGACCAATGATAGATTGCAAAGCCTATCCAGACAGAGATACTGAATCCTATCTCTTCTCTGGGGCTCCTGCAAAAAGACATATCATATTTTGCTATCTCGGAGTGGACTTTTCTTTAGGAGTAGATCCTGTCTGATTCACAGTTGATGCTGTGGAGACAACACAAATATATTCACCTGTGTCAGAACCAAAGGAGTTCCTCCCATTCCTGAAATCACAGGAGTTTTAGCTGATATATCTACTCCAATAGGGACTGTCAAAGTATGAGTCATGCTTCCTCTTGACTCTGGTTTATACAAAGGAAATGTGAGACCAATAGTGACCAGAACAGCAATTGCCTCTGGGGCCTTGGGAACTTTGAAGCTAAAAGGGACACTAATCCCTGGAACCCTCCCTTTCAGACTCAGGCTAGTATTTACTTGTGCTATTCCAGAGTTTCTACCAGCAACTGCATCATTCCTTCCAGCAGGTTGGACCACATTATATGTATGTGGACATGTTCATAACAATACATCTAGGAAATCATCACTAGAATCACTTCCACTGTCTTTGCCTTTTTTGTCTTCTCCATCTTCTTTTATTCTCTTCACGCGTCAATGTGGGATCTAGCCTAGTTCTTTATATGTTTAGTTTAGTTTAGCCATTTGTAAAGCGCCTGGTTACACCACTGGTGTGTCCCCGCGCTAAAACAGTCCCTCTTAAAGGATTCATGGAGACAATTACATATCATGCCCAGTAACTGTATTTTCGTGTGAAGTTGTGAATAGCCATGTCTTCCGTTGCTTGCAAAATATGGTTTTGCATTGTTCTGTTCTTAAATCCATTGGTAGAGTGTTCCACATTTTTGCTGTGAGATATCTGAAGGAGTGTGCACCCATTCTGGCTTTAACATTTTTAGGTACTATCACCAAAGCCCTACCCTGGGACCTTAAAAACCGGCTTGGTGTGTACTGTGTTAACAGTGGTTGCAGGTACCGTAGGCCTTTCCTTGACAGGATGCGGTGACGGTGGCACATTGCCTTGAAAACGATTCTTTTTTCCACTGGCAACCAGTGTAGTTTGGCCAGAACTTTCTTAGCAGAGGCTCTTCTCGGAAGGCTCAATACCATGCGAGCAGTAGCATTTTGTACAGTTTGCAATTTGGACAGCCTTTTTTTTGAGGCCCCTAGGTATAGTACAGTGCTGTAATCCATTTGCGAGGTTACCACGGCGTGAACTCTGGTTTTCCTCACATTAGGTGGCAGGATCTCAAGGATCTTTCTTAGGATATTCATGGTCCCGTAGCATTTGCCTGCTACTTTACGAATTTGGCTGTCGAATGACAATTCAGAGTCAAACCAAACTCCAAGGTATTTTACTTCTGATTTTGGGGTGGGTACTTGGCCCAGTGTCCCTGGCCACCAGGCTGATGACCGGATGGTAGGGGTTTTTCCCACAATTATTACCTCAGTTTTATTCCCATTGAGCTTTAGGCAATGATTTGACATCCATGCAGCTACTTCTTCTAGACACTTAGAGAATGTAGTAAGGTTCTTCATATGAATAAATCCAAGTAGGCAAGAATAAAAATGTTTAAGTTTAAAATTTAATCGTAGAGTAAATAACCCACGACCAGTAACTTGAGAGTACAGGCTCAGAATGAGAATAACATCACATCGTACAATTCTAAGAACATGAGATAGAACATAACGGAGACATTCCTTAAAGCAACCTAGTAATAACATAAACAGTACAATACATGCATACTACAGAGAAGCGAATTGCTGCCTGTTCCCTGTCCCGAGACAGCATCACAATTAGCTGTGTGTCATCAGCATATGACACAATAGACACCTTGTGTTCTTCCACTTGCTCAGCCAGCTTTCCCACATACAAGTTAAATAGAGTCGGACTCAGAATCGATCCCTGTGGGACGCACCTGAGGTAGGGGGATGCTCTTTGATCGATAGGATTGTTGAGCAACTTGGAAGCTTCATGCAGATAGAAAGGATGATGCAGCATTTCTCCAATCTTTGGGGAAGTATTTTATGGGAAACAGTGTCAAACGCTGCGCTGAGGTCCAACAGGATCAGTGCGCCCGTCTGCCCCTCATCGGCATGTTTTATCATTGTTTCTGTTGCCATGAGCAGTGCTGTCTCAGTCGAGTGTGCTGCTCTAAACCCCAATTGGGAGGGGTGCAGAAGATCATTCTTTATAATATCAGTTCTTCATCGCTTCTATTCTGCATCTCATCTAGCATCGGCACAGCAATGCACTGCCTTTCGAACCTTCCCCTGATAGTTTTTCTGTTTGTCTAACATGAGCTGCTCGCTCTCAAGCATTAAGAGCTGTATACTGTGAGGGTCCAGGAGATGGCTTCATTTCGTATAATACCCTTCCTACATTTTCAACGATTCCCAAATTAATTGTGCAATAGTGTGGAAACATCAATGCACCTTTTTTTTTTAGTGATCCTATACCATTGATTCAGCAAAATACATGTGTGAAGACAGATGTTTATAGCCATCTAATGGGCTGATGTTTTTTCGGGTGGTGCTTCTTTTCCCTCCCGAACAGGTATTCTCACATCTCCTCTGATTAGATTTCATATAGCTCTAAAGGATTTAATTTTCCAACAATAATATCAACAATCACAAATAGAATTTCACTTCAAACCAGGAAATAATTCTTTACCCACAATTTCTCGTTCAGTGTCAACAACCAATAACAGCACAGCACAATCACCACATGTCCAATCTCAGCGCGACACACTGTGACGTAATAACCAATAACAGTGAGGCACAAATGCCAACAGACCAATCTCAGTGCAGCACACTATGACGTCCTTATTACTCCTCGCATCAGCTCACCCTCTTTTACAATTATCTTTGAGTGTTGCAATACCAGTACAACACCAAACGCAAAGCAAATTCAACAACTTTGTCTGCTCCACCAGAGAATTGTTAGTATTCAATCACAAAAGAAATGGTCCAGAGAGACAGATTCTCTCTCACTCCTACTCACACTCGAGTGAGCCTTCAACCATTGGGAATCGCCTGGATTGGTGTAGCTTCACCCCTGCGCACAAGGTTTCACCACACCAACCACATCTTACACTCACACAAAGATATTTGTCCCTATCTCAATTGTGCAACTGTTGACACATCACAACTAGCACCACAAAGCTTAGCAGACAATGACAACATAGTGTTTTCTAAACTGATATCTTATGACTATCCCAGGATCTTAGGCTATGTTGAGCCTGATAACCACTTCAACTTCTTGGATTAAGCCATTCCACATCTTCACTACAACTTTTAATGACATTGCATCACACCACACAATATCAGCAAAGATAAACAAACTAGACATACACAATTGCAATGCACAACCCTAATAAAACTCACTCATCTGCTGTTACAAATCTATTCCAAATTGTTGGAATGCCGCCACTCCCCTGAATCAGGACATGAACTTTGGGATCACGACTAGGCTTGGGCAAGTCTGGGGTTCTCACTTAGATAGTATAACTGTCTCTGTCTGAATAACTGAACCATCCGACAAGCTACCATCTGAGAGTATAAAGGAGCGTGGTTTATAATATTTTTAAGTGCACTGAGACAAAAGGGAGTTATCAATAATAAAACAATTCATCTTTTATGAAGCACATTTGGTCCCACAATGAGGAATAGGAATCGATTATTAATTTAAGCGGTTTATTTCAATTTTATAATCAAACCAATTTATACAAATATCAAATGAATAATAAAAAGAAAGAGGATTACAGTTGATAAACTGAAATCTCTCAACTGGTTCAGTTTCAGAAGAAAGACATATGAATTAATTACATTCACGATGATACTGAGAACAAGAAACAAAAATAGAATGAATAAATGAATGATTGCATTTGTAGAGCGCATGTTACTCGAAACAAGTATCCCATTGCTAGCCGTCTCCATCTCTCTAACCATCAGGATCATCCCTAACCCCTAAATAACCAAGTTTTAAGCAGTTTTTTTAAAACAGCCAGGTCAGATATTGATCTGAGGGTTGCTGGGAGTTTGTTCAAGGCTTGGGCTCCCAAGAACCTGAAGGAACTACATCCCGAGTGGGCTCGGCGAATTCTAGGAACACATGCCAGGCTCAAAGAGGATGCCCTCTGCGTTCTGGCCTGCATGTGGTGGCTAACTCTTTTCTTGAGATAGCTTATGCTACTATCTTGCAAGGCTTTAAAGAACAGGACCAGTGCCTTAAATTTGATCCTTGACCTCATAGGAAGTCAGTGCAGTACCTTTAGGTGCAGGGACAGGTGCGTCCTAGATTTCAGCCTAAGAATAAGTCTAGCAGCAGGATTTTGAACCATCTGCAGGCACTGTAGTAGGCCCAGATACAGGACATTAGCGTAGCCCAGTCTGGAGGTAACGAGTGCCTGGACCACGGTTTTCCTGATGTCTACTGAAAGTAGTAGAAGGAATATCCTCAATGTTCGCAACAGGCCAACTCAGGTTCCTACCACAGCCTGGACCTGGGATTTCGTTGAAAGAGCTTATTGACATAGATGCCCAGATTTTTTACTGTGGATTGTGGTGCAAGGGAAAGATACTTTTCTTCAGGTCACCAGCATCTCCAACTGTCCGTGGGTGAGTACAATAAAAAATTATCTCAAACTTCTCAAAGTTATATTTCAGTTGATTCAGCCTCAGCCAGTCAAACACCGTAGTGAAGCAGCATCTGATCTGCGCACCCTTGAAGTCAGTTCCCTTATAACAGGTGAAAATCAGCTGGGTGTCATCAGTGTATGAGATTATTTTAGCACCACAGGCTTTCGCAAGTGGTGCAAGGGGCGACATATATAGGTTAAAAAGAGTAGGGCTCAGTATTGATCCCTGAGGCATCCCCACTTTCGAACAAGGAATGGAGGATGCAAATGAGGAGTCCAGATATCCTGACTCCACTCCGCACGGAAGGAAGTCAGCCACTCTAAAGCCGATCCGCCCATACTCAGATCTCTCAATCTGTCTAGGAGCCTGTTAGGGGGACCATGTTGACGGCCGCCGACAGGTGCAAAAAAATCAGAATGGCTCTACCTCCTTGGTCAAGCTTCTCTTTTATGTTCAGTCACCTCCAGTAAAGCCGTTTCAGTACTATAATTTGCCCTGAAACCCGGCTGGCTAATGTGCAGCAAATTATTTGTTTAAGAATAGTCAGAGAGTGATTTATTCATGTGTTTCTCCAGAACCTTAGATAAGGCAGGTAAGAGAGTGATAGGCCAATATTTAGCATACACATCAGGATCAGCTGATGGTTTCTTCAGCAGAGGAAGGATATTTGTGTGCTTCCAAATGGCAGGCATATAGATTGCTATTTAGGACCTTATTTACCACTAGGTTTATGGCCGCAGCCACCGCAGCCATCAACGGCTCTGTACAGGGGTCAAGGGGCGAGCCTGGCTTGAGATCCTTCAAAATATCCAAAGATACCTCAGGCTGCATCAGAGGTATCTGTAGTAATGCAGGGAGTTCTCTGGCTGGCTGTACACTAGCAGGAGATAGGACGTGTGACAAGTCAGCAGAAACCCCCCCCGGGGAATGAGACCTGTATATTTACGATCTTCTCATGGAAGAATGTTGCCAAATTATTGGTCCAAACTCCAGAGAGGGGAAAGTCCCTGGTGACAGCCTTAGTGAAGGGGAAGGATTTTATGATTTTAAAAATCTCTTTTCCTTTATTGTTGTAGGTTTCAATTTTCTTTTCCAGATAACTCTTCTTAGAGTCATTAACTTTAATGTAGTACGATTTCCGTGCCGCATTATACTTTAACCTGGTACACAGTCAAAATATCGAGTTTTTAATGTCGACTTGCACTAATATCGAGTATGAAAAATCGAAGGTAAGAAATGTCGATGTTTGTAATATCGTAGTACTAAATATTGTTTTTTGTGTTTATAAATAATATCGAGTTCAGTAATGTCGAGGTTTCAAATATCGAAAAGTCAAAATATCGACATGTCAAAAAGTGTATTTTAAATGTTTGTAAAATACTAAATGTGTAGCATTTTAGCTATATTAGTTTATAGTAGTAATAAATAGTGTTATAAAGTATTATACATTTTTAGGAGCGGGATGTTGGGTTTATAGGGGATATGGGTGGGGAGTGTTCTAAAATGTTGTATTTATGATGTAAAAAATATTTAAATAATGAAATAGAAATAAGATTTAGAAAATAGAAATTTAAAAAAAATGTACATTTTTAGGAGCGGGATGTAGGGTTTATAGGGGATAAGGGTGGGTAGTGTTTTAAAAATGTATACTGATTTTTTTTAATTGTTATAAAATAAATAAATAGAAATTGGAATTTAAAATTAGAAATTCGAAAATATTTTGAAATTCGAAATTAGATTTAAAATTTAAATTTAAAATTTAATTTAATTTTTAGTAGGGGGATGTAGTGTTTATATGGGATAAGGGTGGGAAGTGTTTAAAAAATTATACTGAGTTTTTAAATTGTTATAAAATAAATAAATAGATATTAGACTTGGAAATTAGAAATGTAAAAATATTTCGAATTTCGAATTTAGATTAAAAATATAAATTAGAAATGTTCATTTATTTTTTAGTAGCGGGATGTAGGGTTTATAGGGGATATGGGTGGGGAGTGTTTAAAAAATATAAACAGACATTTTTTGAATTTTCGTAAAATTTAAAATACAAATAATAATTGAAAATTTGAAATTCGAAATGTATTAAAAAATAGAAATTAGATAAAAAATGTAAATCATAAATTGCATTTAATTTTTAGTAGCAGGATGTAGGGTTTATAGGGTATAAGGGTGGGGAGTGTTTCAAAAATATATGAGTTTTTTTAGATTTTTAAAAAATTTAAATAGAAATTTGTTTTTAAAATTTGAAATTAGAATATTGTTAGAAATTAAAAATTAGAAAAAAATATCAATTATAAATTTAATTTTATTGTTAGTAGTGGGATGTAGGGTTTATAGGGGATAAGGGTGTGGAGTGTTTTTAATATATATATATTGAGTATATTATATGTTTGGAAAAATAATTTAGAAATGTGAAAAGCAAATTTCAAATTTTAAACTTATTTTCCTTCAGAAATTATTGATGATTTAATTTTATAATTATCATTTTTACAAGTGGGATGTAGGGTTTATAGGTTGTAAGTATGGGGAGTGTATTATGTTTATCTAAAATAGAGGTTGAATAGTAATTTAAATAGGTTCAGTGTCTAGCACCTACCCTCATTAAATGTAGTTAGGAGTTGGAATAGTAAATTAATTAGGTTCAGTGTCCAGCACCTACCCTAATTAAATGTAGATAGGAGTGGAATAGTAAATAATTAGGTTCAGTGTCCAGCACATACCCTAATTAAATGTAGATTGGAGTTGGAATAGTATATTAATTAGGTTCAGTGTCCAGCACCTACCCTAATTAAATGTGGATTGGAGTTAGAATAGTAAATTAATTAGGTTCAGTGTCCAGCACCTACCCTAATTAAATGTAGATTGGAGTTGGAATAGTAAATTAAATAGGTTCTGAGTACAGCACCTACCCTAATTAAATGTAGATTGGAGTTGGAATAGTAAATTTAATAGGTTCAGTGTCTAGCACCTACCCTAATTAAATGTAGATTGGATTTGGAATAGTAAATTAATTAGGTTCAGTGTCCAACATCTACCATAATTAAATGTAGATTGGTGTTGGAATAGTAAAATAAATAGGTTCATTGTCCAGCACCTACCCTAATTCAATGTAGATTGGAGTTGGAATAGTAAATTAATTTGGTTCAGTGTCCAGCACCTACCCTAATTAAATGTAGATTGGAGTTGGAATGGTTAAATAGTTAGGTTCAGTTTCCAGCACCTACCCTAATTAAATGTAGATTGGAGTTGGAATAGTAAATTAAATAGGTTCAGTGTCCAGCACCTACCCAAATTAAATGTAGATTGGAGTTGGCATAGTAAATTACATAGGTTCAGTGCCCAGCACCTACCCTAATTAAATGTAGATTGGAGTTGGAATAGTAAATTAATTAGGTTCAGTGTCCAGCACCTACCCTAATTAAATGTAGATTGGAGTTGGAATAGTAAATTAAATAGGTTCAGTGTCCAGCACCTACCCAAATTAAATGTAGATTAGATTTGGAATAGTAAATTACATAGGTTCAGTGTCCAGCACCTACCCTAATTAAATTTAGATTGGAGTTGGAATAGTAAATTAAATACGTTCAGTGTCCAGCACCTACCCTAATTAAATGTAGATTGGAGTTGGAATAGTAAATTAATTAGGTTCAGGGTCCAGCACCTACCCTAATTAAATGTAGATTGGAGTTGGAATAGTAAATTAAATAGGTTCAGTGTCCAGCACCTACCCTAATTAAATGTAGATTGGAGTTGGAATCGTAAATTACATAGGTTCAGTGTCCAGCACCTACCCTAATTAAACGTAGATTGGAGTTGGAATAGTAAATTAATTAGGTTCAGTGTCCAGCACCTACCTTAATTAAAGGTAGATTGGAGTTGGAATAGTAAATTAAATAGGTTCAGTGTTCAGCACCTACCCTTAATAAATGTAGATTGGAGTTGGAATAGTAAATTAATTAGGTTCAGTGTCCAGCTCCTACCCTAATTAAATGTAGATTGGAGTTGGAATAGTAAATAAAATAGGTTCAGTGTCCAGCACCTATCCTAATTAAATGTAGATTTGATTTGGAATAGTAAATTCATTAGGTTCAGTGTCCAGCACCTACCCTAATTAAATGGAGATTCGAGTTGGAATAGTAAATTAAATAGGTTCAGTGTCCAGCACCTACTCTAATTAAATGTAGATTGGAGTTGGAATAGTAAATTAATTAGGTTCAGTGTCCAGCACCTACCCTAATTAAATGTAGATTGGAGTTGGAATAGTAAATTAGTTAGGTTCAGTGTCAAGCACCTACCCTAATTAAATGTAGATTGGAGTTAGAATAGTAAATTAAATTGGTTCAGTGTCCAGCATCTACCCAAATGAAATGTAGATTGGAGTTGGAATAGTTAAATACATAGGTTCAGTGTCCAGCACCTACCCCAATTAAATGAAGATTGGAGTGGGATGAGTAAATTAAATAGATTCAGTGTCCAGCACCTACCCTCATTAAATGTAGATTGGAGTTGGAATAGTAAATTAACTAGGTTCAGTGTCCAGCACCTACCCAAATTAAATGTAGATTGGAGTTGGAATAACCTAAATTAATTAGGTTCAGTGTCCAGCACCTACCCTAATTAAATGTTGGTTGGAGTTGGAATTGTAAATTAGTTAGGTTCAGGGTCCTGCACCTACCCTAATTAAATGTAGATTGGAGTTGGAATAATAAATTAAATAGGTTCAGTGTCCAGCACCTACCCAAATACAAGTAGATTGGACTTGGAATAGTAAATTACATAGGTTCAGTGTCCAGCACCTACCCTTATTAAATGTAGAATGGAGTTGGAATAGTAAATTAATTAGTTCAGTGTCCAGCACCTACCCTAATTAAATGTAGATTGGATTTGAATAGTAAATTAATTAGGTTCAGTGTCCAGCATCTACCATAATTAAATGTAGATTGGTGTTGGAATAGTAAATTAAATAGGTTCAGTGTCCAGCACCTACCCTAATTCAATGTAGATTGGAGTTGGACTAGTAAATTAATTTGATTTAGTGTCCAGCACCTACCCTTATTAAATGTAGATTGGAGTTGGAATAGTAAAATAGTTAGGTTCAGTGTCCAGCTCCTAACCTAATTAAATGTAGATTGGAGTTGGAATAGTGTATTAAATAGGTTCAGTGTCCAGCACCTACCCTAAATAAATGTAGGTTTGAGTTGGAATAGTAAATTAATTAGGTTCAGTGTCCAACACCTACCCTAATTAAATGTAGATTGGAGTTGGAATAGTAAATGAGCTAGGTTCAGTGTCCAGAACCTACCCTAATTAAATATAGATTGGAGTTGGAATAGTAAATTAAATAGGTTCAGTGTCCAGCACCTACCCTAATTAAATGTAGATTGGAGTTGGAATAGTAAATTAATTAGGTTCAGTGTCCAGCATCTACTCTAATTAAATGTAGATTGGAGTTGGAATAGTAAATTAAATAGGTTCAGTGTCCAGCACCTACCCAAATTAAATGTAGATTAGATTTGGAATAGTAAATTACATAGGTTCAGTGTCCAGCACCTACCCTAATTAAATGTTGATTGGAGTTGGAATAGTAAATTAGTTAGGTTCAGTGTCCAGCACCTACCCTAATTAAATGTAGATTGGAGTTGGAATAGTAAATTAAATAGATTCAGTGTCCAGCACCTACCAAGATTAAATGTAGATTGGAGTTGGAATAGTAAATTACATAGGTTCAGTGTCCAGCACCTACCCTTATTAAATGTGGAATGGAGTTGGAATAGTAAATTAATTAGGTTCAGTGTCCAGCACCTACCCTAATTAAATGTAGATTGGAGTTTGAATAGTAAATTAAATAGGTTCAGTGTCCAGCACCTATCCAAATTAAATGTAGATTGGAGTTGGAATAGTAAATGACATAGCTTCAGTGTCCAGCACCTACCCTAATTAAATGTATATTGGAGTTGAAATAGTAAATTAAAAAGGTTCAGTTTCCAGCACCTACCCTAACTAAATGTAGATTTGAGTGGGAATAGTAAATGTAATAGGTTCAGTGTCCAGCACCTACCCTAATTAAATGTAGGTTGGAGTTGGAATAGTAAATTAGTTGGGTTTAGTGTCCAGCACCTACCCTAATTAAATGTAGATTGGAGTTGGAATTGTAAATTAAATAGGTTCAGTGTCCAGCACCTACCCTAATTAAATGTAGATTGGAGTTGGAATAGTAAATTAATTAGGTTCAGTGTCCAGCATCTACTCTAATTAAATGTAGATTGGAGTTGGAATAGTAAATTAAATAGGTTCAGTGTCCAGCACCTACCTTAATTAAATGTCATTTGATTAGGAATTGTAAATTAAAAAGGTTCAGTTTCCAGCACCTACCCTAACTAAATGTAGATTTGAGTGGGAATAGTAAATGTAATAGGTTCAGTGTCCAGCACCTACCCTAATTAAATGTAGATTGGAGTTGGAATAGTAAATTAGTTGGGTTCAGTGTCCAGCACCTACCCTAATTAAATGTAGATTGGAGTTGGAATAGTAAATTAATTAGGTTCAGTGTCCAGCACCTACCCTAATTAAATGTAGATTGGAGTTGGAATAGTAAATTAGTTAGGTTCAGTGTCCAGCACCTACCCTAATTAAATGTAGATTGGAGTTGGAATAGTAAATTAAATAGATTCAGTGTCCAGCACCTACCAAAATTAAATGTAGATTGGAGTTGGAATAGTAAATTACATAGGTTCAGTGTCCAGCACCTACCCTTATTAAATGTGGAATGGAGTTGGAATAGTAAATTAATTAGGTTCAGTGTCCAGCACCTACCCTAATTAAATGTAGATTGGAGTTGGAATAGTAAATTAGTTAGGTTCAGTGTCCAGCACCTACCCTAATTAAATGTAGATTGGAGTTTGAATAGTAAATTAAATAGGTTCAGTGTCCAGCACCTATGCAAATTGAATGTAGATTGGAGTTGGAATAGTAAATGACATAGGTTCAGTGTCCAGCACCTACCCTAATTAAATGTATATTGGAGTTGGAATAGTAAATTAAAAAGGTTCAGTTTCCAGCACCTACCCTAACTAAATGTAGATTTGAGTGGGAATAGTAAATGTAATAGGTTCAGTGTCCAGCACCTACCCTAATTAAATGTAGATTGGAGTTGGAATAGTAAATTAGGTGGGTTCAGTGTCCAGCACCTACCCTAATTAAATGTAGATTGGAGTTGGAATAGTAAATTAAATAGGTTCAGTGTCCAGCACCTACCCTAATTAAATGTAGATTGGAGTTGGAATAGTAAATTAATTAGGTTCAGTGTCCAGCATCTACTCTAATTAAATGTAGATTGGAGTTGGAATAGTAAATTAAATAGGTTCAGTGTCCAGCACCTACCTTAATTAAATGTCATTTGATTAGGAATTGTAAATTAAAAAGGTTCAGTTTCCAGCACCTACCCTAACTAAATGTAGATTTGAGTGGGAATAGTAAATGTAATAGGTTCAGTGTCCAGCACCTACCCTAATTAAATGTAGATTGGAGTTGGAATAGTAAATTAGTTGGGTTCAGTGTCCAGCACCTACCCTAATTAAATATAGATTGGAGTTGGAATAGTAAATTAATTAGGTTCAGTGTCCAGCACCTACCCTAATTAAATGTAGATTGGAGTTAGAATAGTAAATTAGTTAGGTTCAGTGTCCAGCACCTACCCTAATTAAATGTAGATTGGAGTTTGAATAGTAAATTAAATAGGTTCAGTGTCCAGCACCTATCCAAATTAAATGTAGATTGGAGTTGGAATAGTAAATGACATAGGTTCAGTGTTCAGCACCTACCCTAATTAAATGTATATTGGAGTTGGAATAGTAAATTAAAAAGGTTCAGTTTCCAGCACCTACCCTAACTAAATGTAGATTTGAGTGGGAATAGTAAATGTAATAGGTTCAGTGTCCAGCACCTACCCTAATTAAATGTAGATTGGAGCTCGAATAGTAAATTAGTTGGGTTCAGTGTCCAGCACCTACCCTAATTAAATGTAGATTGGAGTTGGAATAGTAAATTAAATAGGTTCAGTGTCCAGCACCTACCCTAATTAAATGTAGATTGGAGTTGGAATAGTAAATTAATTAGGTTCAGTGTCCAGCATCTACTCTAATTAAATGTAGATTGGAGTTGGAATAGTAAATTAAATAGATTCAGTGTCCAGCACCTACCTTAATTAAATGTCATTTGATTAGGAATTGTAAATTACATAGGTTAAGTGTGTAGTATCTATCAAAATTAAATTTAGTTATATGTGTGAATAATAAAAGGGTCACAATATTGTAATTATTTATTTGTAATGTTTATATATATATATATATCTATATAAAGTTTATAAAAAAAACATTTGTTATTCATGATTTTATAATAGGTAGTAGATAAAAATAAAACAGTTGTTTTTCAAAAAAAGTTTATTCATTTGTTCATATAGTACATAAATTAAATTATAAATTTATTACAAATCAATGTATAATATATTAACAAATAAGTATAAGTACAATGTAATTTGAAATTATACATTTTTGGATAGTTGTTTAGTAAAGTACATTTTAGGTATATACAAAAAATGTAGTACATGAATATAGATTGAGGAATACAATACATAGAGTACATACATTTTTATACAAAGTAAAATATTTATACATCGATATTAAATTAACATTTATTACATTTTTAATATTTGAATGTGCTGTACAAATTATGTTATACATGTTTTTACATTTTTAAATTGAAACATTGATATTAGCAATATTTAATATTATACAATAAACATAATTTTAATAACATTTTTACATTATAATATCATTTATATATTTTACATTTATTATTAATTTTATATAATTAATAATAATAATTTTAAAATGTTAGTGAAATTTGGAAAAATAAATACAGAAAAATTATACATTTATTTTGACAATTTTCAACAGAACATTTTTTAATAATTATTTAATTAAATATTAAACAGTAATATTATTTAATGTAATAAATATTTAAAATATTATTATAATAATATAGTAATGGAAAAATATAAATAAATTGGCAACATGTTGGTAAACAAATTGTAACATTTTACCTTTTTTTTCCAAGTAAAATAAATGTATTTGACATTTATTTCACTATTTCCTTGGTAATACTATTATTTGAGTCTTTTATTTTGTAACCGCTCATAGTCTTTTTGGTTCATTTTTGAAGATTGAAGCTCGCGGTTGGAAGCTACTTCACGTCTTTTAAACCTGTGTTTACTAATTTATAAATATTACAAAGTGAAGTCAGAATTATTACATGTTTTTATCATTTTACCTATTTATTAAGTTTTTTTAGTGTAAAAAAACGATTTTTCATATACATACGTTATAATTAGGTTGTAGTACTTTTGTTGAAAATATTCATCTGTTTTTAATAGTAGAATATGTTGTGGAAAAAAGTAGAGATAGAAAGAAATAATTAGTTATAAAATTTTGACTATGAGTAGTGTGGCTCACTGGTTAGAGGCGGCAGACCCGAGAGCAGAGGACGGCCCGGGACCAGGGTTCAGGGTTCGAATCCCGGCGCGGCAGGTTTCTGGACCAGGGTCAGCGGACTCGATAATTCTCTCGCCTCGGTGCCCACTCTGATCAGCGATCACACTCGGCAACTCTGGGCATTAGCTTGCCTCATCTTCACTAACGGCCCCACCAGACCGCCGGGGATGCCTGGTCTCACCCTGGAGATACCCATTAAGGGACCATCTCTCAGGGAAGCCAGGAAGGGTTTCGCAGCGGTCGAAGCGCCTTGGGACCCTCTGGGTAAGTAGTGCGCTATATAAATGCCTATACATTACATTACATTACATTAGATAAAACATTTCATTCTGAGCTGTAAGATTACTTACTTTTTGTAGTTTGTAGTATTTTCCTTCACGGAAGAATCTTTAAGGTAGTCGAAAATTTGGCAGTATATCTTGAAGCTGAATATTTTCTGCTGGTTTTAGGGTATTATTTTAACTTTTTTATATAGGGTATGTTTGATTAGTGTTTGTTTGTGATTGGTCACATACCTTGAGATATGTTTGTATTGGTTAGTTTGAATTTCTTTAAGTTAATGAATTAAGTTAGTTGTTTGTTAAAAGTTTATACAGAGGAGTAGTGTATTTGTAAGTATTTTACAAATAATTTATATAATTTGTATTGGTTGTAAAATAAGATTAATATTTGTTTAAAAAAGTCGATATATTTAATGTGTGTATACATTTTATTTATTGATATTGTAATTAATAATAATTGTTTTTGAGATATATATTTATATAAATGTATTTTGTATGTTAAAATATATTTCAATGGGTGTATTTTTAATAGTGTTTGTGTGTAGTGTTTAGGAAATAAGTATTTATTCATTTAGTGTTGTCGATATTTAGAGATAGTCGAAATATGTGCTGTCGATATTAGTGTAATCGATATAATATTTATGTCCTATATTTAATTATAGATGTCGATATTTTGTATTTCGATAAATATGCTATAGAAATTTGTGTAGTCAATGTTTTTGTATATCGATATTGTGTGATCGATGTTTTAGTATTTATTTAAATAAGTATAGGGTGTAGATGTAATTGTAAATGATGTTTGAGACTCGATATTTGTGTAGGTCGATTTTAGTGAAATCGATAATTTGTCAGTGATTCACTTTAACCTATCCTCTGTATTATAATTTTTCCTCCTGTTCATTTCCAAGCTTTTGGATAACCTTTTGCTAGTCAACAGATGATCAGTAAACCAGGGGGCTGAAGGCCTCACCTTTTTGAAAGTGAGCATTGTGAAAGGGGCTAATTCATGGGTATTTTGTCTGAACACTTCCCCCTCTAGGCTCCCTGACAGCAAATGAACCAAAGCTTTAAAGGTGTCCTCCCGCACTGATGGTAGAATTTTGTGAAAAGCTCTATACTTATTTTCAGATCTGTTAAGCTCCTCCTGCGTGCCAATTCCAGAGCTTGGCACCCTAAATCTGATTATATAGTGGTCTGACCAGACTACAAGTTAAGGCAAATCAGCCTCCAGCCCGACATTTGAGAAAATATGATCTAGGGTGTCTCCCCGACTGTGATTCGGCAGGGATACAAAGGGGAATAACTTGAATGCCGAGAGCGTCTTTGTAAGAGATGACATTCAGATCCAAGGGGTTATCCATATGCAAATTTAAGTCACCCAGAACCATAAAGTGGCTGTATCCGAGTGCCAGGGGTACAATCACCTCATTCAATGATTTTGGAAAGGTGCCGCCGGCCCTGGAGGCCTGTATATTAGCACACTGGTGAGACATTGGTGAGGCGATAGAATGCAGCGAGAACCGAGACATTCTGCATCCTTTAAGTCTTCCGTATTAATAGAAAAGCAGTCTAGTTCTTGTTTAAAAATTATGACCACACCCCCCACTCCCCATTAGGCAGTCTTTCCTAAGTACCTTGTACCCAGGTGGTATGGCTGAGGCAATAGTAGGATTCGAAGAGTTAGTCAGCAAAGTTTCAGTTAGGAACATAAGGTTAGGGCGAGAGTCGTGCAGAAGGTGGAAGACCTGTGATTCGTGCTTCTTAAGTAAGTGTTTGTTCAGCAAAGAAGCCTGGAAAGTCCTACCATACTTCTCCTTCCCACTTCTCTTGGTGGTGAGGGCTGCCGCCGCAGTGGAGCCCATAGAACCACGAGGAAGGACCCAGCCACAGCTTGAGCATCGGAACTCAGACAGTTTTTGGCAGCTCACAGTTTCTCTACTGCAGTGACAATGCATCCCCAGACTAAGGAGCATTTCCCTCCTATACAGTAATCTTGGATCAGTGGCCAAGTCCCAAAAGACAGCATGGCCGGCGCCGGTCGCCTCCGGGCGCAGACGGGCTTGCCATATGCTTTTATGCCTCGGAGACTAGAGCGCGCACTGCCTAAAAAAGGCTCTGCTCTATGTCTCCAACGGGTAGATAAAACCAGACTACTCGGGAGAGCCCGTGCAACAGTGTACCCTTTTTCCAACACACAAATTCTTAAAACAGTAATTCCCACAGTTTTATCCTGCACATATACTAAAAACAAGACAGAGGTATACAAGAAGGTAAAAGCTTAAACCCGACCGACCGGGAGTCAGGTAGAAAATAAGTTGCATAAAGAAACTCCTATATTCCCTCCTAAACATGAATAAGTTCTAGAGTCATCCAATCGAGTTTCTGAGTTCAAAATAAGCATGGTTTCTACAGTAAGGTCTCAAGGGGATTCCAAAAGGCGATAAGGTGTCAGTCTTGTGAAAACATCAGTGCAAGTCTTCCAGAATGGAAATAAATATTTAGCATAAAGCTTCACACTTGCAGGAATAAAGGAAACAGAGAGGACTGTACCCATCAAATTCCAGGGAAAATCTGTTCTAACTCCTAACAGTGTATACATTATTTAAAACATACAGAGACTTAATCAAATTTTGTATCTCTTCCCACCCCTCCAGGAACCAATACTCTCAAACCACACGTTGTGCAATTGCAACATCACCAGACTTTCCCATCCCCCAAAACTTGGACAGTTAGTGCAACCTTTAATATCCCCATGTTCCCGAAACGGTATACAACGTTTAGCACGCATTTATTACAACGCACTACCATTAGAATGCAGGCATTACCACGCATACCATTACAACGCATTGCGCTGGGGGGAGCTCTAGGATAGGGAATAAGTATAATTTTATATCCAACACCTTCCCTAGTGTCCACGGGGACTGGAGTTGGAATATAAAATTATACTTACCACTATCCAGCACCTCTAAGCGCTATGCGTTGTAACGGTATTCATTGTAAATACCGCGTTGTAAAGGTATGCGTTGTAATAGTATGCATGCTAACGTCATACATCCTCCTGAAACGTAATGAATAGGAAGCTTCATCTGCAAGTTAGGTTTCAACGTTCCTGCCAAAATCTTCTTCTCAGTCTTTCATATTAAGAAACTAGTACAGGCAACAATACTCATTTTCCCTAGCTAATGAAACCTTGAGAACACACCAGCAAAATAAAAGACACACTGACAAAGCAATGTACATTTTAAATTAAGGCCTCTAATCAGGCTAACTTTAACTAAGCATTAAAGTGCACTTCAATTTCATGGTTATGTGTACACATGTTATCTTAAAACAAATGACAAATGCAATACATGAGCAAAATATGCATGATTATATTTTCAAAGTAACTTTCAGAATATAGGCTAATTTAACCTATAAGTATAGATGTAAAACGTGAGTAAAGATTACATGATTCATGTCATGTTGAGCATTAGTGTACACATTATACATCTCTAAGTTCTGCAGTGAATACATTTCAGTAATGCATTTAAATGTGTTGCATGTTACTATCGTTAAGGCACACAATAAATCTAATGTCAGGAGAACGTGTATAATTGTACTTCTGTGACATATAAGGGTGGAGCTTAAACTACGCTGCTCTAATGGCATCACTCTGACTGCTTCCTGATTGCACCCCTTCTGTTTGCAAAACATTTAGTTGCTGGTTACCAGTGAGTGGGGAATGTTGAGATATTTACAGCACCTGGTAAATACTGATTTTGCATGTTGAGGAATTCTCGTATTCTGAGTTTTTATCTGTAAATGAGAAAATGCATGCAGAATTGCCATTGACTCACTGAATCTGTATATATATGAAAAGTTAGGCAAGCTTTTGTAAAGGGCAAATTTCTGGGGTGCAGTGTTTCCAGTCAGCCTTGAAATTCTGAGCCCCGCAGAAAGGAGCTGCATGGAAATCAGAATTTACCGCCTGAATGTCCCGCAGGACATGGAGGAGTAGCCGACCCTAGAGGGACGGCGGCTAACCCACTCCCGTGGACGGCATCCGAGGGGCACAAAAGAAGAAGGGCACAAAAAAGCATGCCAAAACAAGAGGTTGTAGTAATGGCCAAGCAGTTATACATTCAAATTGCCACTTTGTAAAGGAGGGGGTGTATCCTCAGACATGACCAAAAGGATGACCAAGGAAGCACCCAGCATCATTGTCATTGAGAAAGTGTGGTCAGAAAACCATTCGGTGGTCCAGGCAATAAACCTAGGGGCGGTATGCTGCCCAAAAGTGTGAGGACTGCTGCAGCACATGGTGAGTTGCCAGCTGGAGAACAACATAGCTATAGCCAGGTATGTGTCAGGATGTGACAATTCAATTGCTGATGCTCTCTCTCTTGCTTTCAGTAGGAGAGGTTCTACCAAAGCGCACCATTGGTGAACGAGCAGACGACAACATTATCTGAAGACACATGAGAAGCGGTGGTGATAGGGCCTTGACATCAAAAACTGCAGCCATATATTGTAAGATTTTGGAACAATTCAAGGTGGCGATGGAGAGGGACAAAGTGGAAGAATTCATACAATGGCATTTGAGAAGGGCAGGCCCAGAGTGTGGGTGCAGTTACACTTGAGCACCATAGCATACCAATCGAAGCTATACAAGGGGGTTAACCCAACAAAATCATTTTACTGCCACGCGGCAATGAAGGGCCGGGGCCGTTTGTAACCCAAACATCGCAACACCAGACTTCCAATTGATTTTGAGAGGCTATTATAGCCTTGAAAAAGACACTGTGTTACGAAATATGTGTTAGCAGTTTTTAAAGAAAGAAATTGTGAACTTTTGAATGTACTGAAGACCATCAATTTCTTATAGAAGATAATAAACTGAACTGCTGTTGTGAAACGCAAGGCCTTATACTAATTTACAATACTGTTTGAGTGCTTTGTTTTTACTCTATAATAGTTGTACATATTCTGTTTTTTACGATTCATTGTGTAAGCCACACCCTAAGTAGTAAGGTGTATATAACCTAATAGCACCATTCCGTTTTACAAGCAACTGCGTTAACCATATTATGCCCACAACAAACACAGGTTTGCTAACAAAGACCAGACCGCCGGGGATGCCTGGTCTCACCCTGGAGATACCCATTAAGGGACCATCTCTCAGGGAAGCCAGGAAGGGTTTCGCAGCGGTCGAAGCGCCTTGGGACCCTCTGGGTAAGTAGTGCGCTATATAAATGCCTATACATTACATTACATTACATTACATTACATTACATTAGATAAAACATTTCATTCTGAGCTGTAAGATTACTTACTTTTTGTAGTTTGTAGTATTTTCCTTCACGGAAGAATCTTTAAGGTAGTCGAAAATTTGGCAGTATATCTTGAAGCTGAATATTTTCTGCTGGTTTTAGGGTATTATTTTAACTTTTTTATATAGGGTATGTTTGATTAGTGTTTGTTTGTGATTGGTCACATACCTTGAGATATGTTTGTATTGGTTAGTTTGAATTTCTTTAAGTTAATGAATTAAGTTAGTTGTTTGTTAAAAGTTTATACAGAGGAGTAGTGTATTTGTAAGTATTTTACAAATAATTTATATAATTTGTATTGGTTGTAAAATAAGATTAATATTTGTTTAAAAAAGTCGATATATTTAATGTGTGTATACATTTTATTTATTGATATTGTAATTAATAATAATTGTTTTTGAGATATATATTTATATAAATGTATTTTGTATGTTAAAATATATTTCAATGGGTGTATTTTTAATAGTGTTTGTGTGTAGTGTTTAGGAAATAAGTATTTATTCATTTAGTGTTGTCGATATTTAGAGATAGTCGAAATATGTGCTGTCGATATTAGTGTAATCGATATAATATTTATGTCCTATATTTAATTATAGATGTCGATATTTTGTATTTCGATAAATATGCTATAGAAATTTGTGTAGTCAATGTTTTTGTATATCGATATTGTGTGATCGATGTTTTAGTATTTATTTAAATAAGTATAGGGTGTAGATGTAATTGTAAATGATGTTTGAGACTCGATATTTGTGTAGGTCGATTTTAGTGAAATCGATAATTTGTCAGTGATTCACTTTAACCTATCCTCTGTATTATAATTTTTCCTCCTGTTCATTTCCAAGCTTTTGGATAACCTTTTGCTAGTCAACAGATGATCAGTAAACCAGGGGGCTGAAGGCCTCACCTTTTTGAAAGTGAGCATTGTGAAAGGGGCTAATTCATGGGTATTTTGTCTGAACACTTCCCCCTCTAGGCTCCCTGACAGCAAATGAACCAAAGCTTTAAAGGTGTCCTCCCGCACTGATGGTAGAATTTTGTGAAAAGCTCTATACTTATTTTCAGATCTGTTAAGCTCCTCCTGCGTGCCAATTCCAGAGCTTGGCACCCTAAATCTGATTATATAGTGGTCTGACCAGACTACAAGTTAAGGCAAATCAGCCTCCAGCCCGACATTTGAGAAAATATGATCTAGGGTGTCTCCCCGACTGTGATTCGGCAGGGATACAAAGGGGAATAACTTGAATGCCGAGAGCGTCTTTGTAAGAGATGACATTCAGATCCAAGGGGTTATCCATATGCAAATTTAAGTCACCCAGAACCATAAAGTGGCTGTATCCGAGTGCCAGGGGTACAATCACCTCATTCAATGATTTTGGAAAGGTGCCGCCGGCCCTGGAGGCCTGTATATTAGCACACTGGTGAGACATTGGTGAGGCGATAGAATGCAGCGAGAACCGAGACATTCTGCATCCTTTAAGTCTTCCGTATTAATAGCAAAGCAGTCTAGTTCTTGTTTAAAAATTATGACCACACCCCCCACTCCCCATTAGGCAGTCTTTCCTAAGTACCTTGTACCCAGGTGGTATGGCTGAGGCAATAGTAGGATTCGAAGAGTTAGTCAGCAAAGTTTCAGTTAGGAACATAAGGTTAGGGCGAGAGTCGTGCAGAAGGTGGAAGACCTGTGATTCGTGCTTCTTAAGTAAGTGTTTGTTCAGCAAAGAAGCCTGGAAAGTCCTACCATACTTCTCCTTCCCACTTCTCTTGGTGGTGAGGGCTGCCGCCGCAGTGGAGCCCATAGAACCACGAGGAAGGACCCAGCCACAGCTTGAGCATCGGAACTCAGACAGTTTTTGGCAGCTCACAGTTTCTCTACTGCAGTGACAATGCATCCCCAGACTAAGGAGCATTTCCCTCCTATACAGTAATCTTGGATCAGTGGCCAAGTCCCAAAAGACAGCATGGCCGGCGCCGGTCGCCTCCGGGCGCAGACGGGCTTGCCATATGCTTTTATGCCTCGGAGACTAGAGCGCGCACTGCCTAAAAAAGGCTCTGCTCTATGTCTCCAACGGGTAGATAAAACCAGACTACTCGGGAGAGCCCGTGCAACAGTGTACCCTTTTTCCAACACACAAATTCTTAAAACAGTAATTCCCACAGTTTTATCCTGCACATATACTAAAAACAAAACAGAGGTATACAAGAAGGTAAAAGCTTAAACCCGACCGACCGGGAGTCAGGTAGAAAATAAGTTGCATAAAGAAACTCCTATATTCCCTCCTAAACATGAATAAGTTCTAGAGTCATCCAATCGAGTTTCTGAGTTCAAAATAAGCATGGTTTCTACAGTAAGGTCTCAAGGGGATTCCAAAAGGCGATAAGGTGTCAGTCTTGTGAAAACATCAGTGCAAGTCTTCCAGAATGGAAATAAATATTTAGCATAAAGCTTCACACTTGCAGGAATAAAGGAAACAGAGAGGACTGTACCCATCAAATTCCAGGGAAAATCTGTTCTAACTCCTAACAGTGTATACATTATTTAAAACATACAGAGACTTAATCAAATTTTGTATCTCTTCCCACCCCTCCAGGAACCAATACTCTCAAACCACACGTTGTGCAATTGCAACATCACCAGACTTTCCCATCCCCCAAAACTTGGACAGTTAGTGCAACCTTTAATATCCCCATGTTCCCGAAACGGTATACAACGTTTAGCACGCATTTATTACAACGCACTACCATTAGAATGCAGGCATTACCACGCATACCATTACAACGCATTGCGCTGGGGGGCGCTCTAGGATAGGGAATAAGTATAATTTTATATCCAACACCTTCCCTAGTGTCCACGGGGACTGGAGTTGGAATATAAAATTATACTTACCACTATCCAGCACCTCTAAGCGCTATGCGTTGTAACGGTATTCATTGTAAATACCGCGTTGTAAAGGTATGCGTTGTAATAGTATGCATGCTAACGTCATACATCCTCCTGAAACGTAATGAATAGGAAGCTTCATCTGCAAGTTAGGTTTCAACGTTCCTGCCAAAATCTTCTTCTCAGTCTTTCATATTAAGAAACTAGTACAGGCAACAATACTCATTTTCCCTAGCTAATGAAACCTTGAGAACACACCAGCAAAATAAAAGACACACTGACAAAGCAATGTACATTTTAAATTAAGGCCTCTAATCAGGCTAACTTTAACTAAGCATTAAAGTGCACTTCAATTTCATGGTTATGTGTACACATGTTATCTTAAAACAAATGACAAATGCAATACATGAGCAAAATATGCATGATTATATTTTCAAAGTAACTTTCAGAATATAGGCTAATTTAACCTATAAGTATAGATGTAAAACGTGAGTAAAGATTACATGATTCATGTCATGTTGAGCATTAGTGTACACATTATACATCTCTAAGTTCTGCAGTGAATACATTTCAGTAATGCATTTAAATGTGTTGCATGTTACTATCGTTAAGGCACACAATAAATCTAATGTCAGGAGAACGTGTATAATTGTACTTCTGTGACATATAAGGGTGGAGCTTAAACTACGCTGCTCTAATGGCATCACTCTGACTGCTTCCTGATTGCACCCCTTCTGTTTGCAAAACATTTAGTTGCTGGTTACCAGTGAGTGGGGAATGTTGAGATATTTACAGCACCTGGTAAATACTGATTTTGCATGTTGAGGAATTCTCGTATTCTGAGTTTTTATCTGTAAATGAGAAAATGCATGCAGAATTGCCATTGACTCACTGAATCTGTATATATATGAAAAGTTAGGCAAGCTTTTGTAAAGGGCAAATTTCTGGGGTGCAGTGTTTCCAGTCAGCCTTGAAATTCTGAGCCCCGCAGAAAGGAGCTGCATGGAAATCAGAATTTACCGCCTGAATGTCCCGCAGGACATGGAGGAGTAGCCGACCCTAGAGGGACGGCGGCTAACCCACTCCCGTGGACGGCATCCGAGGGGCACAAAAGAAGAAGGGCACAAAAAAGCATGCCAAAACAAGAGGTTGTAGTAATGGCCAAGCAGTTATACATTCAAATTGCCACTTTGTAAAGGAGGGGGTGTATCCTCAGACATGACCAAAAGGATGACCAAGGAAGCACCCAGCATCATTGTCATTGAGAAAGTGTGGTCAGAAAACCATTCGGTGGTCCAGGCAATAAACCTAGGGGCGGTATGCTGCCCAAAAGTGTGAGGACTGCTGCAGCACATGGTGAGTTGCCAGCTGGAGAACAACATAGCTATAGCCAGGTATGTGTCAGGATGTGACAATTCAATTGCTGATGCTCTCTCTCTTGCTTTCAGTAGGAGAGGTTCTACCAAAGCGCACCATTGGTGAACGAGCAGACGACAACATTATCTGAAGACACATGAGAAGCGGTGGTGATAGGGCCTTGACATCAAAAACTGCAGCCATATATTGTAAGATTTTGGAACAATTCAAGGTGGCGATGGAGAGGGACAAAGTGGAAGAATTCATACAATGGCATTTGAGAAGGGCAGGCCCAGAGTGTGGGTGCAGTTACACTTGAGCACCATAGCATACCAATCGAAGCTATACAAGGGGGTTAACCCAACAAAATCATTTTACTGCCACGCGGCAATGAAGGGCCGGGGCCGTTTGTAACCCAAACATCGCAACACCAGACTTCCAATTGATTTTGAGAGGCTATTATAGCCTTGAAAAAGACACTGTGTTACGAAATATGTGTTAGCAGTTTTTAAAGAAAGAAATTGTGAACTTTTGAATGTACTGAAGACCATCAATTTCTTATAGAAGATAATAAACTGAACTGCTGTTGTGAAACGCAAGGCCTTATACTAATTTACAATACTGTTTGAGTGCTTTGTTTTTACTCTATAATAGTTGTACATATTCTGTTTTTTACGATTCATTGTGTAAGCCACACCCTAAGTAGTAAGGTGTATATAACCTAATAGCACCATTCCGTTTTACAAGCAACTGCGTTAACCATATTATGCCCACAACAAACACAGGTTTGCTAACAAAGTGCGAATGATAAACCACTACAATCCATTGTTCTGTTTTTGTTATGATTTTGAGAGGCTACCGGGCATAAGTAGATCTGTGAGGGACACTCACAGGTTTAAAGAAGCTTTTGCCCTGGCATTCTTTTGGGCATTCAGGTTGAGCAAGCTGGTGGAACCGTCAAGGGTGAACCCAGGCGTGGCATGCATCCAGGTAGAGGACCTACACTTGGGGGACACACATTTGGAGCTGCACCTGAGAAGATCAAAAACTGACCAGGAAGGGAGAAGAAAGCACACTTGACTGGAATGCCTCGCAGCAAGCAAGCACTGCACGGTATGCTCAACCTGCGACTATAGGCAAGTCAGGGCAGAAGGTGACCCTCCCCTATTCATACACGAGGATGGCAGCTACCTCAGCAGTTTCCAATTCACTGCAGTCCTGCACCAAGCCCTGGCAATGGCAGACTCATACCCGCATGCTTCGGGTCATACTCATTCTGCATCTGGGCCGCCACAACAGCAACGGATGGCATGGCGGATGACAGGATCGAGCACATAGGGAAGTGGAAATCTTCAGCGTTTAAGCCCATTATTGTACTAACACTGGGTTGTATCTCTCATAACAGAGAATGGATCAAAAGAATGAACGGCATGGATAGTAGGACATTCCTACATCACAAGGGCGCAGCGGTGGGCTGGTGCCAGGAAGCTGTTTGACAGCATATGTCTGCGCAACACCAAGATTATATGGCTAGACAAGCCAGGCATGAATTGAGGCCAGTGTTACGTTGGTTCTTTCCCCATTTGCGTTTATCCCCTGCATGCCCCCGTCCCTGCCGCGTGACTCCCGCATTTGCATGCATTACGTCAGAGAGCTATTGTCCTATGCCATCTAACAGTTGAATTGACAGTTGATGAGGACAAGAGCAACTGTCCATGATTGTGAGCTGGTGACCAGAGCGCTCTTCCTTTTACCGGTGTGTCGTTTATGACAGAGAATAAAGTTACACTTCCAAGACTTGTTGAGTGTCTTATCTTAACAAATTTGGCGACGAGGGACGGCATACCGGAGAACCCACAACTTGAGGAATAATTGAAAAGTGAAGAGGAAAGAGGCGGAACGGCATTGTGAAATGTGTATTGAAATACACGAAGTAAAATTGAGTTAAGGAAACTGTGCAGTCTCCGTGAACTCGGCAAGTACAGATTGAACCTTTGGTTAATTTGAGTAATGAAAAGAAATAAATGAAAACCTGCAGTTCTTTATCTGCAACATCTGAGTGAAGTTGATAAAGTGAGCCTTGGATGCTTAGCGTAAGAAGCGTGACCGGTGAATAAAGATTGAACTTTGGGAGATCGTGAGGAAATGAAATGTAAAGATAAGGAACCCGAAGTTGCTGAACACTGGAATCTGCGCTAGGTTTATGTGGTGAGCCTTGGATGCTGGGAGGAAGTAAAGTGAGCGGAGCAGGGAGCAAAGTTAATTCTCTGAAACCGCATTTTTAAATTGATTTTAAGCAGCGCATTAAGCGTGTGAAGTGAGATTCTCCTCAGAACTTCAGCGTGCAGCCAAGAGCAAACGTCATAACGTACTGGCGTCAAGGAGCCATTTTGAGTGAGGAAGACACTGCGTAGTGAAGCAAATGAAACGCGTGTGTTAATTTTGAAGGGAAGTTAATAACCTAAAGGCACCAGAAGTGTATATAAAGATAAAATGGGATCAATAAATGAGTAAAAAGTGAAAAGAAGTTACAAGGTGAATAAAGCGGAAGGAATTTCTGGAAATAAGTAAATGAATGTCAAACTTCTTTGTAAAAGGGAATAGTACAGGAATTTAAAATAAAACAAAACAAAATGGAGATACATGTAACTAAGCAATTAAAATTTGGCCAATCCAGTGAAAGAGAATTGGATCGTTTATCTGAAGTTTCGGCAGTTAAAGGAGAAAGTAAAGTAAAAGGTGAATAAAAGCAAAGACAAAGCAACTTGGAACAGGTGGACGGTGACTAATGGAACACAAGTAACAGATCAAAATTATTCAGGTGCAAGAGTCTCATTGGGCGTAAGCACTGAAGGCAAAAAAGTAAAACGAAACGTAACTACTGGCAGAGACATTGAGCAGAAAAAGAACTACGTCGAAAAAAAAATACTTAAGTTAAGTGTAAAGGCTGAACACTCTCTTCAAAGGAACAATTGTGTGAGGAAGTAAAATATGGGAGCTACCTCAGGAGAATACGAACTGCATTTCGGCGAGTATGACGTCATCGCGCTGAGCGCCATATTGAGAGTAGGAACAACTAGGCAAACACGCATCACCAATAGCGTGCGATGCAAATAAACATCGTTTAACAGCGAATCCTGCAGGAAGAGTACAAAAACAGTATCCTTTACAGTAAATAACAAGGAAATTGTGAATTTTGAAGCAAAATTAACAGAAAAAAAGGGGATAGTACTGGGAACTGTAAATTAAAAAAAAAAAACAGAGTTTAATATGGCTAACAGCAACATTTAAAATTTACATCCACCTGAGCCATTTTTGAAAGGGGATGGTACACCAAATGTAAAATGGGAGGAGTGGAAGGAATATTTTTGCAATTATATATCCATATTTGAGAAGGAGAATGAACCATTAAAACCAGAGGAAAAGGTAAAAATGTTGTTCCACAGTTTGGGGGCAGGTGGTATGAAAGTGTACAATAATATTGCAAAGAAAGAACATGATGGAGCAGACGGGAATGTATTTGTGGATGCTATGGAAGATTTAGATGTACATTATAAGCCAGTGGTGTGTGCCGATGTACACAGGTACAAATTCTACGGGAGAGATGGAAATACCAAAGAGAAAGTCGAGGATTGTAAAAAAAAACCTGAGTGTGTCATTACCATAGGAGGAGTTGACATAGACATAATCCTGGATTCAGGGTCACATTGTACAATGGTTAGCAAGAGTATATGGAAGAGTAAATTAGTAGAGAAACTAGGAAACGGATTAAAGGAAGCCGACATATCCATAGAAACATATACAGGGGAAAACATTGAAATAATTGGATGCAGAGAGATGGAATTGAGTTTCAAGGAGAGAAGCACCAGGAGTAAAGTATACATTTCTGAAAAAGGACCCTCTGTACTGAGGTGGAAAGAGCAGGGAAAACTAAGAATAAAGCTAAATCCAAACAGTAAAGAAACAGTGAATGGGTTGGCTCTGAACAATAGTACACAAAATACCCATTTTGAGTTGTTAAGTGGGAGAACACCACGATCTAAGGACAATATTGGATGGAAAAGGGCTGCAAGGAGAACTGAATGGACAAGCGAAGCTGCAATGGATAAATTCAAACACAAACAAGGTACATACATGGGAAAAGATAAGGAAAAACATATAAGAAATAAATTCAAGATCAAAAAAAGTGAAGGAGAAAGAGTGGAAAAGAGAGTATTTGTCAAAAAGGGACAATGTGGGGTTACACAACCCATAGGGATAGAGGTGGACTTTTGTAATTCTGCCCGCCTCAAATATGGGAAAGTGTGGCATGCTACTGCACTGATTGAGTCCAAACCTAAAGTAAAGGAGAAATATGCAGGTGACATTGACCTGGAAGGGGAAGATGGTCTGAGCATGGATGAACTAAAGTGCAACAACAAAGAAGATTACTATGACTGGCTATATAGTGAGGAACCACAAAAACACTTACAATGTCCACACCCCAAAGTTGATTCAGGGAAGAACAGGAGGCTTATGGGATCAAGGAGAGAATACGAGTTCAGTGGAACAGATGACTCAGCCGTCCAAATTGGACGAAGGACAGGTCTTAGATGAAGCTCATACGGAAGGAGTGGCCCTTAACGGAAAGAGAATTACCAGTGGCTCTTGCACAGAGTACAACAAGAGGATCAACGTTAGACCTAACAAAGATGATGACGATGGGGAAGAGACCAGATGTATGTGTAGGCGTAGACGCAGTGTGGTCTGGTCCAGGAAATATCCCAAGGAGAAGGATCTTCAGGCTGGTATCACTGACCTGTATGGAGAAGATGGTACGAGTAAGGGAAGACAAGAGCACAATAACAAAAAGGATTACCCTGGCGGGTTGTACTATGAGGAGTCAGAGAATGAGGGTAAGGAGACACACAAACTCCTACAATGTCCACACCCTGAAGTAAACTTAGGAGCTGACTGGATGTATATTGAGTCTATTGGAGAGCACGAGTTCAGCGGATCAGAGGACTCTGCCCAATCCTCCTGGGAAATTCATTTGTCCACATTGGAGGATGGACAGGACTTAGTGTAGGCCATTACGGAATAAACGGAACTTGTCGACAGCAACACCACCAGGGATTCTAGAACTGAGAACAACTAGAGGTCCGAAGTTGGACTATGCACCTGGAAAGGCGGGATTATTTCTCTAGAACCAGAATAGCTTTCTCCAGAATCCCGTCACAGGTCGACTAGACCTTTTTACCTGTCATAGAGTGAAGTAGGCAATCTTATCTAAACAGTTTGACCATCAATTTTAACAATTTCCATTTTATTCCCCAAAGAACAACTGACTAAAGATCAAGTTCAAAAATGTATTACAAAGACAATTGGATGTATAAACATCTCAGCAAAAGGTTCAGTAAATAAACAGGAACTAATACAAACATAATCCTACGGAAAATCCTCAGTCGGCACAGAAACAATACAAGAATTAGTTCCAGAATCATCAGGCTAACAAGAATTGCTATGACCTGAGTTTTAGTATGCATTTGAAAGGAAAGAATAAAATCCAGGTTAATGTGTCCCTACACTATGCTAAGTGACATCCCTACTCCACTATGTTCCCTCCTAACAAAAGGTGTCAGCCGCGGTGACTTCCAAAGAAGTACACTCACTTCCTTCGGACTTAGTCTCAGAACGGCTCCCTCCTAACAAAGCTCCCTGCCTGACCAACCGCTTCCTTCGCCCTCATGCGCATCTGCTCTCTCTTACCCTCGGGGTGCTGTCCCTAATACAAAACCCCACAATGCGGACGACACGCCTTCAGGTACGCCCCTCTCGAAGGTGTTGATTTTCAGAATTTTCCACCATGGCATCTCTCCATCCTTGTCCGTTAAAACGTCCTTGGGTCCCAGACTCTTCTTCTCTTCATGTTGCTTCCCTAAATTCCTCAGTCACTCCTCCACGTCTGAGTCTACCATCCTAACACTCATACACAATGGGCCCTTCTTCTGCAATCCCTACTTAGTCCTGCACCTGCAAAGGAACGCATGTGAATCGGCTCACAGTTTTATAATGTTGCAATTGACTTTAACTAAAACAGCTTTCTTAAAAACATTTCTATGGTTTATTGTCAAGCAAAGCATTTTCAATCAAGCCTACGCGATTTTCATGACTAGGCCTCTGCACGTTTATGTGTATCACATCCGACCACAAGCAATACATTTTCGTTCGTTAGGCCTTCATCCTTAACACAGAAATACATTTTCTAACTTAAGCAGTTCTATCACATTATAAGAATACAATAATGAGTTTTAATAAGGCAACTAATACAATGATGATCTATTGAACATCTCTTAATTAGTTTAATTTTTCACTGCAAACGACATTCCTAGGATAATATGGCATCAATGCTTTTCAAAACACTTACGCTACTCGATGCGTGTTTCTAACACATTAATTCTTAGTCCTACAATACATTTAAACACGATTAATAAGTCCTCTATGTATGTGGGTGCTAACTACTGGTGAATATGATGCACCCCTACTATTTCTAACTCAATTTTGCGCTCTCTCACACTGATGGACAACGGAGAAGAAACCAGTTACCAGTGTCGACATGGTTGCTTTGTGAACAGACCCATGGAGTACAAGGATGTCTTGTGTGACTGACTGTTACATGTTCTTTCTCTTCTTTTTTTTTTATTTCTTCCTTCCCTTCGGAAGGAGTTGTGTTACGTTGGTTCTTTCCCCGTTTGCGTTTGTCCCCTGCATGCCCCCGTCCCTGCCGCGCGACTCCCGCATTTGCATGCATTACGTCAGAGAGCTATTGTCCTATGCCATCTGACAGTTGAATTGACAGTTGATGAGGACAAGAGCAACTGTCCATGATTGTGAGCTGGTGACCGGAGCGCTCTTCCTTTTACCGGTGTGTAGTTTAAGACAGAGAATAAAGTTACACTTCCAAGACTTGTTGAGTGTCTTATCTTAACAGCCAGCTCACCCCGGTGGTAAAGGACGCTCAATGGGCACATGGGTACCTCCATGTGATAGTCATTCATCTTAGCTGCAACGATCTCACATGAATGGAGCGCAAACTTCTGTTAGAAGCCGTCAGGGCGGACCTGACACCTAAATTAAGGCTGGTGCGCTTAGCGGCCATGGCATGGTCAGAATGCAAAAGGCAAGGAGCTGTGAGCTAAGGAGCTTTTGGGAGACCGAGGCGGAAATCAAACAGATCAATGAGCAAGTTCTGCAAAGACGTGTGTTGGGAATTCATGAGGCATGGCCTCATCCACCTAAGAGGCTGGGTTATGACGCAGACAACATGGTACACCTGTCTGGCGAATGGATCGACATGTTTCTCCTTAACATTGTGAGATCATTGGAACTTCTAGGCTTCTCATAGTCTTGGGGGAGCTGTCGGAGGTTGGTAAGCCGCAGTGGGAGCTACAAAGCTTAACAATACTTATCTTGACACAAGGACATAAAAGGGCAATTGCCCGAACATGTTCATATGGAGGAAAGTAACACAGTCTACTTTATTAATAAATGTGCCCATTAATATCTACTGTTATCAGTTGACAAGGAAAAGGAATGCTAAGTGGGGGCGAATTAGTAACATCAAGATTGCGTGCGCATTGCATTGTGACAAAATGGGCACTACAATATAATGTATCGCAAACATCCCTGCAATCTACAGTAACATCTATTAAATGAAAACGTTTACATCATTTAACATGAAGTATAAGTGTTTCAATAAAGCTACCGTGAAATGCTCTGTTAAAACGAACAGTGGTTTGATTCTATCAAAGATGTGGCTGTTTATTCAGCCTTTCCTTTTTTCTTTTGATGGATGTCAGACAATTGCTCGTGATAAGCTGTTCGCATCTTTACACCGCTGTTCTGAAGACGAATGGAAGCAAACCTCTGGAGCAGCGCATGACCTCTGAGCTGCAACTACAGCTCGCAATGTTACTGTCTACTATCGGAGAAATTATATATAAGTGCTAATAGCATGTAAAGGATATACGTAAGATCGATAGGTTTGGTCTTCATAGTGAAGGTTGCAGAAGAGAGCCGAATATTCATAAAATACAAAGAAGTGGTGTTGTCTTTGGAAATGTTTGGTTTGAAATATTTCTGTTTTCCCTAATGCTTCAGAGACTGATCATCAGTATCAATCAGTGATCAAATGCAAAATGATGCCCCCAGGCCCCCTGAGACTCCGATATCCTCCAGATATTAATTGTCACTGGGGTGAATGGGAAATGGAAATAATGCAATAATTACATCTGTTGCTACCAGACATTGCATCTTCAATCCCTCATGCAGCAGGAGCTGCAGCAAGGTATCATCACCCACATCCAAAGGCGTGCGCCCATCATCTCACTCACCCATGTAGCTGCCAGAGACCCAGACTGAAGCAGGTCAAACTGCTCAAATAGACCCACTCACATATCTATCACTTCAACCAGATCTTCAGTCAAGCAGATAGATGAGATCATCAAATTGATCTTAACTAGTTGAACAAAATATCATATATTTCTCTGCCTTGCTCCTATCAGTCAAGAAAATCGCAAACCAACCTCTGCACACCCTGTGAGCCTGTATGCCTGTTATAGAACCTATACCAGAAAATCTTTGCCCTAGATATTATTTCCCATGTTAGATATCACACAACAACACAAGACAATAAAGCACTACAGAGGTGGTTATGTCAGCGGCAACCTTCAATGTCAATGATACAAATTCAACTCTAAAGAGGACAAAATTCACTGGAGGAACGATTATCAGAGGACAATCAGAAGAGCCAAAAAGACTGAGGAGCGTTGCCCCACTGCTCGTTGAGCCGTGCAAAAGAAAATGATAATAATAGGAAGGTATTTTTCTGTGCCACTGAAAGCCATATTAGGTGCAGGGGAGGCTGGGATCCCCACCATCAGATGGAGCAGGAGTGGTTTGCACTCCCTAGGTGTGCATGGCGGCTTTGGCTCTGGGGCAGGCCAAACCACCACGTGCACTTAGCATGTTCTCCACTGGGCTGTGTTGCACAGCCCAGTGGAGAACATGCCCAGCCTGCCAGGTACTGCCTGAGTAGCCAGACAGCCCACTCAGGTTAATCATGATGCTGCTCATGCAGAGTTGTGATTGGCTCGGAGAGTCCGGGAGCCTCAGTGGTTGCTTCTGGTGCTGCCAGCAGTGTGAAGACAAAGGAGAGGCGTGTGGTGGCAGCAGCAGCGAAGAAGGTACTTTTTTTTCATCCCCTCAGCATATTACAGGTAACTCATCAAAAGAGAACTTTAACCTTTGCTGTCCAGTAGTCTGAAGAACCACACACGCGCATCACAATAACACTATGAACACTTACCGATTTCTTGTAATCCAAAATGTCCAAAATACGCAAGACTCTCTAAAGGACACACAACTTGTCTCAATATCCTTCCATCTTGCCACCTTTATTGTGTTCCACATTCATATCATTCAAACACCAAAAGAGTGATAGGATTCCAGAATGAAAGTGTTTCAATTCACATATGGATATTTGTTTAGTGGCGTCCCTTAAATAACTCATACGTAACTCTCGAAAAGAAGCTATTGTCAACCCATTCCAGAAAACACTTAAGACTGTCCTTTAGATCTTGGCTAACTAAAAGGCCATATCTAATTACATTTCCATTTGAAGTTCTTGGGAAAGGAAGAGACATGTCATCTTCAAGAGCATACTACATACACTCATCTCCTCCACAGCCACCTCTCTCATCATTGCCAACCTAAAGGAGCAATTTCCCCTCCCAATGGATGAAATGAGAAAACTATCCAAGTTTCCTTGATCTGTCCATGGCATGCAACATTGTTGACCACACAACTCCATTGGGTAGTCTAGAAAACTGGGTGACAATAATGGGTATCGCTATACTAGATCCAATGATTTTTCTCTAGCTTCGGTCAGGAAGGCAGCATAACAGCTGACTCCCCCACATGCCAAATACCACCTTGGTACAGATTCTTGAGCAGAATTGAGTCAGCTTTCAAATGTATTTAGAAGATACCTATGTTTATTTCTAGCTCAAAACAACCCCCATAATATCCTCTTGTGCTTAGACTACATCCCCCAGTTGCTGAATTAGGGGGATGCAGTCATCTTTGCATCAGCGAAACCAAATAGGAGATCACCATACTGGGAGAGAGAGGGAGCCATCTCACTAGCTTTCAACTGGCCTCAAGTTTTAGGAACCCCTGTCAGCATCCCACAGCTGAGAATCTGGTGAACCTCTTTGACTCAGAACTGTAATTCATTCTACAAGTCTGCAAAATACTAATTTTACTCCAAGTAAGTCATTGGATGGAATTGACCTGGAACCCCAACGTGTTCTGACTAGATGATTAAAATATCATCCACACTGATCTCCCTAAAGCCCTGCTTTATCATCCGCATGGGCCGCCTGAAAGCCCTGCTTTATCTGAGTCAGATTCAAATATTACTTTATTTAGACAATGAAGTCCGTCACAATTTTTCATTAGTGTTGATAATTCAACAGATAACCCATGGTTTATCCGCAGGCTTCCTCAATGGTTAAAAAATGTAAAATACAATTCGATAGCCAACTAATAACTTGCGCATTGTTCAGTAGGAAGCTGACGGCAGATGGTAATGTCTGTGTCCCCTCCTTAGCCCACAGGAGCCGGAGCAATCTTCTGCCGTCTTCCAGGAGAATAGAACATATACAGAGCAAGTGAGTTATTGACACCTGGAAAAGACCGCCCGTCGACAGATTTTCAACTCTGGTTTAACTGCCCATGGTGGCGACAGGTCTAAAGATGCAAAAGAGCCCATCCGAAGCTGCAGGTATTTCATTTTGTAATAGGAGGAGAATGGTTTGTTGATATATTTTTGTGGGCCTTTTCTGTCCTAGCTGCTAGGGACCAAGTGGGCATGTTCTCTTCTAGCAAGTGCTCTTTGGTCAGTTTTAAGAGATGTAATTTTTAGCTTTCTGTTCAGGGCGGTATTAAACTGAAAGTGTGGTAATTTTAAATTCCACAGCTCCATTGAGCCAGTTTGCACCAATGCTTTGGAGAGGGATAAAGTGTGGTAATTTTAAATTCCACAGCTCCATTGAGCCAGTTTGCACCAATGCTTTGGAGAGGGATTGTGACCAGGCATTTGAATGGATTGCACTGTCGGAGCATGCAACTTATGACAGACAGCAAAGACCGATAAACAGGCAGCTAGAATGTGCCTTAGCAATCTAAGTAAAATTACAGAAACCTGCCATGGAAGCTATCCTTCAATTACCAGTTGAAGCCAGGATTAAATTCAATGATCTTGGCACAGTTGACAAAGCCTTCTGTAGAAAGGTCTCAAAACATACAGACCCATCACCACTTCATCACAGACAGAAACCTCTGTCCATCATCTTCTAACCTTATGCATCAACTATTAGAGAAGTAAACATAGAGGCAGATCATTGAGAATGTGGAATCCTTCGAGTACCTCCCCTCTGATTTGAAACCAATCACATACTGAAATCTGAACTATTCAGACACACTTGCTATAAAGACTGTAGAGCATCAGATGCAGATCCTATCCTTTTTGACTTGTTTTTTCTCCTGCTGCATGGCCTTCTTCACATTGGACAATGCTTCTGTATACTTTGCGCTCTGAAGGAACCAAATGCTTATGGGAAGCTCAATACAAAACTCATACATTAATAAACAAATTGACTCAAAATTGATAATGCTGGGGTGGATACCTTAGGCCGAAGAGCAATTTATCCATGTCTAATTTTTAGATTATCCATTAGATACGTTTATATACAACACATCTCAATGGGACTCATTCATGTGGTCAGTGATTACCATGAAAATATGGAATACATCCAGTCCTTTTGGACCAACGTTGGATACATTTGCCAAAATCCATGTATGTAATTACGTACCAAGAATCATATACCTCTAACAACATTTGCTAAATGAAGTCTCCATCTTTGTCTCCTTATGTTGTTGCTTGGGTCAAGTGAGTTTCCCAGCTATGGAAGCAAGGATGTTAAGGATGCCCATCATATGTGTACTAGCTGAAAGGCCCACTGCACAGAGGAAGACCTATAATGTAACAAATTTAAACCTGGTTGTTAGAACCGGCTGTCTCTAGTTGGCAGAGGTAGGCACTTCTGACAAATAGGGACACACCTTTTCTAGTCAGGGCAAGGGGATCACACCCTTTGATAACCCCTGCTCACCCCCTTGGTAGCTTGGCAGACCAGACAGGCTTATCTCAGAGGCTGTGGGTTAAGCATTTATGACCACATACAGTAATAAAGTGAATACACTACAAATGGACACGACACAGTAGTTTTATAAAAATAGGGATTTTTATATAAGGCTTAGCACAAGACCAAATAACGACAAAAATATACCACAGTCTTAATAAATACTCTTGGAAGGGAAAATAATAGTTCAAATGTAGTTTCTTCTTAGCACAAAAGTCTTTTAGTATCAAAAGCAACTCTTCTTCTTTAAAACACAGTTCTTGGCAACAATGTAACCCACACGGGAGTCACACGACGTCGAGGCAAAGTTAATCCAAAGGGTTCGGCGTCGACCGCGAGGAGCGCTACGTCGAGCCCGGAGTCGAGCAGACCCCCACAACACAGTACCTTGGAAAAGCGAAGCACACGATGATCAGCGGCGTCGAGATGTCCGGCGTCGCGGCTTCGGCGTCGATCCGGCCTCGGAGTCTGGGCGACCTGCAGCGGCGTTGATCGATGTCGGAGCAGGAGCAGCGCTCACGAGGCGAAGCAGGATACGGCGTCGTCGTCGATGTCGATGATGTTGCAAGAGTGAGCAGCGCTCACGGCGTCGAGAGGGCTTGAGGTCGATGCGATCAGCAGCGGTGCAGACACGAAGTCACTTGGAGCTGGAGCCGAACACACTACTCACTGGCGTTGCTGCTGGCGTCGATCGGGCCCGGCGGCGGGCGTCGAGGAAGCGGGACACTGGAGCCGTTACTCACGATGTCGGGCTGGATTCGGCGGCGTCCGTCGGCGTCGAGATTGCTGGATTCTTTCAGAGGTGCTGGATTCACAGGTTCCAGCAAACAGCACTTTAAGCAAATGATGAAGTCCTTTAGCCCTGTGACTTCAGCAGGAGACTGGCACTCTTCCAGTCCTTGGAGATTTTCTTAGCAAAGTTTGAGAGTACACACACAGTTCCTGTCTCCTGGTTCCTTGGCAAAAATAAAGAAGCAATGCAGGATTCCCCCCAGCAAACAGCACACTGGCAGAAGGGGTAGGCAAGTCCTTGGATCAGCAGGCTTCTTGTCCTTGGTTTCAGGGTTCCTTGTCAGAAGTGATCTAAATTCTTGGTTCAGGGGTCCTTCTCTTATACCCCTTTTTGGCTTTGATCACTTTGTCCATGCAGGAGAATTTCCCAACATCCTGGGTCTGTTGTGGGTGTAGCCAGGCAGAGGCACCTGGCCTATTCACTGAGCAGGGCAGAGTCCTCAGCCGCCCAGTAGGAGGTGGAGACAGTATTGTCACTGTCAGGAGCAGAGCTATCAGCCTCCCGGCAGGAGGTGGGGCCGGGATCGTCCCTGGCAGGCACAGAGTCATCAGTCGCCTGGCAGGAGGTGGAGCCAGCATTGTAACAGGCAGGGCAGGCTATCAGAAGCTACTCTCCCCCTACTCTCAATGCAAATGTCCCATTCATCCCACACTTACTCATCCAGACCTCTGGAGCCACCCAGCTCCTGTCACACACGCACCAAACCAGCAGAAACCAGAAATAGTTAGACAAGAAAATAGCCACTTTCTAAAAGTGCTATTTTCAAACCCAGAGTCCAAAAACCATCCACACAGACGGATGCGTAATTAAACGCCGAGTTCAGGGATACCAAACTCGACATTGCACCATGCTCCCCGAGCCAGCTAGGATTATAGCATTAATAATCCTGGCAGCCCATTCTAACTAATGGAGAGCAGGTTACCTCGCAATAGTGAAAAACGAATATGGCTGTAATTCACTATTAGGACATGCCAACTTGGTCAGGCCTGTCCTACCTTTTACTTACAATGCACACTGCCCATGGACCTACCATAGGGGTGACTAACATGAAGTTAAGGGAAGGTTTGGGTACTGGCAAGTAGGTGTACTTGCGCAGTCAGCGTGACAGTACCAGACTGCACGTAGGTCTAGCAATGGCAGACCTGTAGACATACTTTTACTAGGCCGCTCTTGTGGGTGGCACAACATGTGCTGCAAGCCCACGAGCAGCATTTGTATTTACAAGCCCTGGCACTCCTGGTGCACTAGACTAGGGACTGACAGTAAACCAAATAAGCCAAACATGGAATTCAATCAATACAGTAATTTAACATTGGGAGCACTTGCACTGTGGCACTGATCAGCGGTGGCACAGTGCCCAAAGCAGTATACCAGCAAAAACATTGTAAACAGTGGAGACTCAAGCCAATGATGTCAGGTCTAACACGTGTCCCCTCCAGCTGAAATGTGGGGAGAACTACCCTTGACCTCGGGAGTCCTCATCACTAAGGTGGAAAAATCTGGACAGACCATCAGCATTGGCGTGATCTGTACCAGGGCGGTGTTCCACCGTAAAGTCCATCCCCTGTAGGGAAATGGACCACCTCAACAGTTTTGGATTCTCACCCCTCATCTGCATCAACCATCTGAGGGGCCTGTGGTCTGTCTGAACCCGGAAGTGAGTCTCAAACAGGTAGGGTCCTAGCTTCTTCAGCGCCCAGACCACAGCAAATGCTTCTCGCTCTATCGCACTCCACCTCATTTCCCTTGGGAAGTAACCTCCTACTGATGAAGGCTACGGGTAAGTCTCGGCCCTCTTCATTCACCTGAGCTAGAACAGCCCCCACGCCATGCTCTGAAGCGTCCGTCTGGACAATAAATTCTTTAGAAAAGTCGGGTGCCTGGAGTATAGGTGCTGTGCACATTGCAGCTTTCAGGGTGTCAAAGCCGTTTGACAGGCGTCAGTCCAGATCACATTTCGTGGCTGCTTCCTGGAAGTCAGCGAAGTCAAGGGGTGCACAATGTTACCATAATCCTTGACAAACCTCCTGTAGTAACCCGTGAGACCTAAGAAGGCTCTCACCTGAGTTTGGGTTTTGGGCGGTGCCCAAGCCAGGATGGTATCAATCTTGGGTTGCAGGGGGGGCACCTTGCCGCTCCCTACTTGGTGCCCCAAGTACACCACAGAACCCTGCCCAATCTGGCACTTACTGGCTTTGATTGTGAGGCCTGCTCTGCGCAGGGCCAACAACACTTCCTGGAGGTGGCGCAAGTGTTCCTCCCAGCTGGCGCTGAACACTGCGATGTCGTCCAGGTAGGCGGCACTGAAATCCTCCAGTCCAGCCAAGACCTGGTTGACCAACCTCTGGAAGGTGGCAGGGGCATTCTTCATCCCAAAGGGCATCACCCGGAACTGGTATAGCCCATCTGGTGTGGAGAATGCTGACCTCTCTTTTGCCCCATCAGTTAAGGCGATCTGCCAGTACCCAGACGTGAGATCAAACGTACTAAGGTACCGGGCAGCCCCCAACCGATCTATGAGCGTCAGCTCTGGGGATGGGGTGCGCGTCAGTCTTTGTGACTGAATTGAGTCCTCGGTAATCCACACAGAACCGAAGTTCTGGTGAAGCACCAGGCGCTGCAGCCTTCGGGACCAAGACCACTGGGCTGGCCCAAGGACTGCTAGAGGACTCAACCACCCCTAAGGCAAACATTTTGGAGACCTCCTCCTTAATGTATTCTCTGACCTTGTCAGTCACCCTGTAAGCCTTGTGCTTGACAGGAGTGCTGTCTCCGGTGTCCATATCATGGACACACCAATGAGTGACACCAGGAACCAAGGGAAACAGATCAGGGAATTGCCCCAACAGTTGGCGACAATCTTGCTGCTGCTCAAGGGTCAGTGTGTCTGAGAGGACAACACCATCCACTGACCCATCTTGCTCTTTCGCAGACAGGAGGTCAGGAAGAGGCTCACTCTCCTCCTCCATTCCAGCATCTGTAGCTAGGTGCATGCCCACTTCGGACCTTTCTAAGTGGGGCTTTAAACGGTTGACATGCAGGACCCTCAAGGGGTTCCTGGGAGATTTCAAGTCCACCAAGTAGGTGACATCGCTCTTCTTCTCCACAACCTTAAACGGTCCAGTCCACCTGTCCTTGAGGGCACAAGGTTCCACAGGTGACATGACCCAAACTTCCCGACCAGGCTGAAGTTCAACCAGAGTGGCATTCCGGTCGTACCACCGCTTCATCTCTTCCTGGCTGGCCTCCAGATTTGCCTGAGCAAGATCTCTGAGGCGCCTAGTCTGGTTCCTAAAGGCCAGCATGTAACTGTATACATCCTGGGGAGGTTTCCTGGGAGATTGCTCCCAGCCTTCTTTGACCAGACTCAAAGGTCCTCTTACCGGGTGACCATACAAAAGCTCAAAGGGGCTGAGCCCTAGAGACTTCTGTGGCACCTCACTGTAAGCAAACAGTAGGCATGGCAAGAGGACGTCCCATTTCCGCCTTATTGGTTCTTCAAGACCCATGATCATGCCTTTAAGGGTCCGGTTGAATCTCTCAACCAGCCCATTTCCTTGAGGGTGGTAAGGAATACAACATGGAAATGGCAAGGCTTAAGATAAATGGGCAGTTGGAGTTAGAAAATGCAAAAGGCAGAAGAAAAGCTGATTTGGAGATCAAAAGGTTGGAGTTTGAAAGAGAAAAGTTAGCTTTGGAGCGTGATACCAGGTTGAGGAAGTTGAAGATCCAAGCTAAGAAGTTAGAATTGAATCCCTCTGGTGGCAGCATCCCATAGGTGCCTGCAGAAAGTAGGTTTTATTTCCCTAAAGATGTGATAAAAGATTATCATAAGAATGAAGATATTGGTCAATGGTTTAAAGCATATGAGTTAGCATTGTTGGCCCACCGGGTCCCTGAGAAGGATTGGGGAGCGGGGTTGTGGGGTCGCTTTGTGAATGAGGGGAGAGATACCCTGTTAGACATGCCTGTTGAGGATAGGATGTCTTATGCTCATATGAAAGATGCTTTAATGTTGAGGTATGGCCTAACCCCAGAAAAGTACAGACAAGCCTTTAGAGAATGTAAGAAGTTGCCTGGTACTACGTGGGTTGAATATGTGTCTTTTTTTTGCAGAGCCATGGATGGTTGGGTAAAGGGCGGCAAAGTGGAAAGTTATGAAGCTCTTTATGATTTGTTTGCTTGGGAGCATTTGTCTAATAACTGTTTTCCAGGGTGAACTTGTAGGTTACCCCACACTCCTTCCACAGAGACTTCATATAGTTGGAAATGAAGTTGGTGCCCCGGTCTGACACCACCTCTCTGGGGAACCCCATGCGGGAGAAAACACCCATCAGTGCCCGTCCCACCAAGGGGGCCGTCACTGTTCGGAGAGGGATGGCTTCCGGGTACCGTGTGGCATGGTCCACCAAGACCAGGATGAACCTGTTGCCCAGGGCTGTCTTGGAGTCCAGGGGCCCAACAATGTCAAACCCCACCCGGTCAAAGGGGGTACTGACCACTGGAAAAGGTTAGAGGGGAGCCTTCTGCTTCTTTCCGCTTTTCCCACTTGCCTGGCAAGTGTGACAGGTTTTCCAATGGATGTCTACATCCCTTCTCATCTGGGGCCAATAAAAATGGGTGACAAGCCTGTCATAGGTCTTGTCCTGCCCCAGATGTCCAGCTAAAGGAACGTCATGAGCCAAACCCAGTAGGAAGGCTCTGAAGCTCTGGGGTACCACCAGCACACGGGCTGACCCAGGCTCAGCAGCCTTAGGCTCGCTATACAGGAGGTCGTTCTCCCAGTAAACAAAATGTGACCCTGACTGATCACCTGAGGTTTGGGCTGAGGCATGCTGCCTCATACCCACAAGAGAAGGGCACACTTTTTGTTCTGCACAAAATTCTTCCCTGGAGGGACCACCATCCTGCTGCCAATGGGTCAGCTCGGGCAGGTCTCCCAGTTCAGCAACTTGTTCCCCTGTGGGCTCCAGGGCATCCCCCTCAGGGTCTACTTCCTCCTGGGCCACGGGAACTATGGGGGCCGGTTTCCCGCGCCTCCTGCCTCTTCTCTTCACAGCTGGGTCCTGGGCCATACTTTCAGGCTCCGGGACCCCATCAACACCCTTACTTGCTGTCATGGATCGAGTGGTTGCACACACCCACTCTGGCGCACCCAACATTTTCAAATGTGTCTCCCTCTCCACCTTAGCCCAAGGGGAGTCTTCTAAATCATTGCCCAGGAGACAATCAACAGGCATGGCGGGCCTTACAGCAACTTGAAGAGTACCTGAAACTCCCCCCCATTCAAAGGAAACTTGAGCTACCTCACACTCTTTCTGGGAGTTGTCAGCAGCTATCACGGGGTAGAATGCGTGGGGAACCACCTGCTCTCTGGACACTAAGTGACACTTGACAGCTGTCACACTCGCTCCGTTGTCTCTGAGAGCTTCCACTCTATGGCCATTAATGGTCACCCACTGCCTATATTTATTAGTGTTACTAGGCAGAGGGGGTGGAGGGACCATTGGCATGTCTCCTAAAGAGACCAGGGACATCTCTGCGGGACCCCTCCCACCAGGGGCAACCATCTCCTCCCCTCCCAGGGCTACACTCGCCAACTGACGGGGGGGTGCACGTGGTGGTGCATTAGAATTCTTCATGGGACACTGGGATCATAATACCGGTGTCCCACCTGTCCACAAACGTAGCAGGTCAGTGGGCCCCTATGAACAGGTTTACCTGTTGGGGCCCCTGGCTTCTTCTCAGGGGGAGGCTGGGAACCTTTCCCTTGGTTCCCTTGGGGATTACTTTGGGGCCCTTTCTGGAACTCCTTCTGTTTTCCCTTGTCCCCCCCACTCTTCTGCTGGGGACCCTGCCCACCTTTGGCTGAGTCTCCCACTGGACCCTTGTGGACCCTGGTACTGACCCAGCGGTCCGCCTCCTCAGCAAGTTTTCTAGGGTTAGATATCTTGCTATCAATAAGGTGCTGGCGCAGCCCTGGAAAACAGTTATTAGACAAATGCTCCCAAGCAAACAAATCATAAAGAGCTTCATAACTTTCCACTTTGCCGCCCTTTACCCAACCATCCATGGCTCTGCAAAAAAAAGACACATATTCAACCCACGTAGTACCAGGCAACTTCTTACATTCTCTAAAGGCTTGTCTGTACTTTTCTGGGGTTAGGCCATAACTCAACATTAAAGCATCTTTCATATGAGCATAAGACATCCTATCCTCAACAGGCATGTCTAACAGGGTATCTCTCCCCTCATTCACAAAGCGACCCCACAACCCCGCTCCCCAATCCTTCTCAGGGACCCGGTGGGCCAACAATGCTAACTCATATGCTTTAAACCATTGACCAATATCTTCATTCTTATGATAATCTTTTATCACATCTTTAGGGAAATAAAACCTACTTTCTGCAGGCACCTATGGGATGCTGCCACCAGAGGGATTCAATTCTAACTTCTTAGCTTGGATCTTCAACTTCCTCAACCTGGTATCACGCTCCAAAGCTAACTTTTCTCTTTCAAACTCCAACCTTTTGATCTCCAAATCAGCTTTTCTTCTGCCTTTTGCATTTTCTAACTCCAACTGCCCATTTATCTTAAGCCTTGCCATTTCCATGTTGTATTCTCGCTCTTTCGCCCTTTCTTCTCTTTCTTCAGGGGAAAGACCTTTGGAGGAAACACTGCTACCGGGAGAGGACACAGGACCATTCACTGTCACCTCCTCATCCCCTTCCCCTGGCGGTACCACCACCGCATCAGAGGGATCTCTGGACTCTAACCAGGCCTCCAAAGCTTTGCGAAAATCCTCCTTAATTTTGAGGCCTGTGGTAGGAACTTTAAACTGCTCGCAAAAGTGTTGCAGCTGCTTCTTCCTGTATTTCTTTATCTTCTTCCTATCAAACTCCCCCACAACAACAACAGGGGTAGTGACTCCAGTGTCACTCATGGTCAAAACTGGCAGTGTACAAAAAATCAAGCTTCAGAAAAGCGGAGAACAAAAATAGAATCCTTCCAAATTAGATTGTGGCTGTGCTATGGTCTGCTTTCACTATGTAGCGCACACTAACTACTGCACATGGGTCATAAATACAAGGTTCAAATCCTCACCGCTGCGTCCAATGTTAGAACCGGCTGTCTCTAGTTGGCAGAGGTAGGCACTTCTGACAAATAGGGACACACCTTTTCTAGTCAGGGCAAGGGGATCACACCCTTTGATAACCCCTGCTCACCCCCTTGGTAGCTTGGCAGAGCAGACAGGGTTATCTCAGAGGCTGTGTGTTAAGCATTTATGACCACATACAGTAATAAAGTGAATACACTACAAATGGACACGACACAGTAGTATTATAAAAATAGGGATTTTTATATAAGGCTTAGCACAAGACCAAATAACGACAAAAATATACCACAGTCTTAATAAATACTCTTGGAAGGGAAAATAATAGTTCAAATGTAGTTTCTTCTTAGAACAAAAGTCTTTTAGTATCAAAAGCAACTCTTCTTCTTTAAAACACAGTTCTTGGCAACAATGTAACCCACACGGGAGTCACACGACGTCGAGGCAAAGTTAATCCAAAGGGTTCGGCGTCAACCGCGAGGAGCGCTACGTCGAGCCCGGATTCGAGCAGACCCCCACAACACAGTACCTTGGAAAAGCGAAGCACACGATGATCAGCGGCGTCGAGATGACCGGCGTCGCGGCTTTGGCGTCGATCCGGCCTCGGAGTCTGGGCGACCTGCAGCGGCGTTGATCGATGTCGGGCAGGAGCAGCGCTCACGAGGCGAAGCAGGATACGGCGTCATCATCGATGTCGATGATGTTGCAAGAGTGAGCAGCGCTCACGGCGTCGAGAGGGCTCGAGGTCGATGCGATCAGCAGCGGTGCAGACACGAAGTCACTTGGAGCTGGAGCCGAACTCACTACTCACTGGCGTTGCTGCTGGCGTCGATCGGGCCTGGCTGCCGGCGTCGAGGAAGCGGGACACTGGAGCCGTTACTCACGATGTCGGGCTGGATTCGGCGGCGTCCGTCGGCGTCGAGATTGCTGGATTCTTTCAGAGGTGCTGGATTCACAGGTTCCAGCAAACAGCACTTTAAGCAAATGATGAAGTCCTTTAGCCCTGTGACTTCAGCAGGAGACTGGCACTCTTCCAGTCCTTGGAGATTTTCTTAGCAAAGTTTGAGAGTACACACACAGTTCCTCTCTCCTGGTTCCTTGGCAAAAATAAAGAAGCAATGCAGGATTCCCCCCAGCAAACAGCACACTGGCAGAAGGGGTAGGCAAGTCCTTGGATCAGCAGGCTTCTTGTCCTTGGTTTCAGGGTTCCTTGTCAAAAGTGATCTACATTCTTGGTTCAGGGGTCCTTCTCTTATACCCCTTTTTGGCTTTGATCCCTTTGTCCATGCAGGGGAATTTCCCAACATCCTGGGTCTGTTGTGGGTGTAGCCAGGCAGAGGCACCTGGCCTATTCACTGAGCAGGGCAGAGTCCTCAGCCGCCCAGTAGGAGGTGGAGCCAGTATTGTCACTGGCAGGAGCAGAGCTATCAGCCTCCCGGCAGGAGGTGGGGCCGGGATCGTCCCTGGCAGGCACAGAGCCATCAGTCGCCTGGCAGGAGGTGGAGCCAGCATTGTATCAGGCAGGGCAGGCTATCAGAAGCTACTCTCCCCCTACTCTCAATGCAAATGTCCCACTCATCCCACACTGACTCATCCAGACCTCTGGAGCCACCCAGCTCCTGTCACACATGCACCAAACCAGCAGAAACCAGAAATAGTTAGACAAGAAAATAGCCACTTTCTAAAAGTGCTATTTTCAAATCCAGAGTCCAAAAACCATCCACACAGACGGATGCGTAATTAAACCCCGAGTTCAGGGATACCAAACTCGACATTGCACCATGCTCCCCGAGCCAGCTAGGATTATAGCATTAATAATCCTGGCAGCCCATTCTAACTAATGGAGAGCAGGTTACCTCGCAATAGTGAAAAACAAATATGGCTGTAATTCACTATTAGGACATGCCAACTTGGTCAGGCCTGTCCTACCTTATACTTACAATGCACCCTGCCCATGGGCCTACCATAGGGGTGACTAACATGAAGTTAAGGGAAGGTTTGGGTACTGGCAAGTAGGTGTACTTGCGCAGTCAGCGTGACAGTACCAGACTGCAAGTAGGTCTAGCAATGGCAGACCTGTAGACATACTTTTACTAGGCCGCTCTTGTGGGTGGCACAACATGTGTTGCAAGCCCACGAGCAGCATTTGTATTTACAAGCCCTGGCACTCCTGGTGCACTAGACTAGGGACTGACAGTAAACCAAATAAGCCAAACATGAAATTCAATCAATACACTAATTTAACATAGGGAGCACTTGCACTGTGGCACTGATCAGCAGTGGCACAGTGCCCAAAGCAGTATACCAGCAAAAACATTGTAAACAGTGGAGGCAAACAGAACAAATGGAGGAGAGACTCAAGCCAATGATGTCAGGTCTAACACTGGTACTTTGTAAATGAAAAAGACAGAGTTTTTGCCTTATTGCCTAGTGCCAGCCTGGATCCCTGCGGTATGGATGCTCTGTTCTTTTTAATGCAAATCTGTGAGCCACTTTACTACCTATCCTTGTAGCGAGGCAATTGTATATGTGTTCATCTACATGAGTATGAAGTTGGAGATTATTTACAAGGTACAGCGTGCACTAAAGCTCTAGAAATAAAACATTTATTTTTATGGTCATGCCTAGTCTGAATCCCTAGTAGTAGCTTAAGAAAAGATATCTACCCCATTGGACTAAGTGGTTTTACAAGGCTGCATGCACTATGCTAGTGATTTTGCCAAAAGCATTTTTTAGACTTACATCAAAAACGCCCTGTTTATCACAGATTATGTCACACATCCATCATTTCATCACTTTTGCAATCACTGAAATCAAAGATGAAAGTTCAATTATTTTAAATTAAAATATATGCAGTCTAAATCATAGTGAATAACTTGTAGTACAATAGTGTTACTATTTTCATTTAATTAAAACACATTTAGGGCCTGTTGGACCTGACATCCTTGATGTGGTTTCCCCCCAACTATCTGCCTTCCATCCCCCTGTTTTTGCTGAGTTCACTTTCGCTGGCCTTGAGACTTTGCACACTTGACCACCTGTAATCCGTACTAAAGAGCTTGTGCCCTCTTTTTTAAACATGGTAGAATTGGTTTATACCCAATTGGCACATTCAATCCACTTGTAAGTCCCTAGTAAAGTGGTACTACAGGTAACCAGTGCCTGTAAATGAAATGCTTCTAGTGGGCTGCAGCACAGATCGCGCCATCCATTTAAGCAACCTTCCAAACTTGTCTCAGGACTGCTATTGCAGCCTGTGTGTTTAAACTGCCATTTCAAGCTGGCTTGATAAACCTCTTGCCAGACCCAAACTTCCCTTTTAAATGCATATAAGTCACCCTAGGGTAGGCCCTACTCAGCCTGGAGGGTAGGCTACAGTGTATTTAAAAAGCTGGTCATGCTATTTTAAGTTTTACTTGTCCTGGTAGAGAAAAACTCCTACATTCATTTTCACTATTGTTATTCTATGGGAGAGACCTACCTCTCCCATAGGATAACATTGGATTGCCTTATTACATTTAATATGTGGTAACTTTCAATTGAAAGCAGATAGGAATGTCAAGTTTGATGTCTATGGAATTGCAATTTAAAACAATCTGTAAAGTAAAGTCGAATTTTAAGTCACAATTCTGAAAATGCCACTTACAGAAAGTGCTACAATCAAAAACAATTGCCAATACTGCTACTAATTCCTATACTATGTCCTCTCTGGTATAAGAATGAAACATCACTATACCATAAAGCTCATAAATAGTTTTTTATTTTGAAAAATTATTTCATTTTTTAGAAAAGAACATTTATCAGTTTTTTTACATATGTACAAAATATATCACAACAAGCCCACATTTAACATCATATCTCCAGGACACAACTGATTTTATTACTAATTTACAAGAGATAAAGATTTATTAGTGACATTAGATGTCCCAGATTCCCCAAGATAAGGCCCTGGCTGTGCTAACTCATTTTCTAGATAGCAGAGAAAGACCATTTAGAGTACCCACTGAATTTATTGTAGATCTGGCCGCATTTGCACTAAAAAAGAATTACTTCTCTTTTGCCAACGATTTCTTTTTTCAAATAAAAGGCGTGGCAATGGGGTGTCCCTTTGCACCAGAATTGGCCGTGCTGTTCATGTTCATGCATGAAGAGACATTCGTTCATAATAACAACCCATTTTCTGAGTATATCACAACCTGGCTAAGGTTTATAGACAACATTTTTATGGTTTGGACCGGAGGTGAGGAACAATTGCAATCTTTCTTCAATTGGCTTAATTTAAGGACACCTGATATACAATTTAGTATATCCCAATCTACCTGCAGGATTCCCTTTTTGGATGTGGAGGTTTATAGTGAAAACGAACCTGTACGTGCTGTGAAAGCACTGTTGAAGGCGCCCTTTTCAGCCACAAAGGAACGCACTGGAAACATGACACCTTTTCCAATTGCAAAACCAAGTTTGTAGTTTATGGAATCACCTGCCCGTGTGGAGTGCTCTACATAGGGAAAACCAGTCAGGAGATACGCCAAAGAATAACCCAACATAAGTCACGGATCCATAAAAAAGTAGAGACGGCACCGCTTGTCAACCATTGGACCAGAAAATCACACACAGAAAATGACTTAAAATGGACTGTTATTGCAAATGTGGAGATGGACCCACGTGGAGGAGATAGAGAACAAAAATTGTCTAAAAGGGAAGCATTTTTAATAGTCAAATTAGATACGGCGGTATCGGGATTAAACGAGATCTCTGAATTATATAAATTATGAGAACGACGTTTCATGAATAAATACGTTATCATCATAGGACACTTCAAGCAACACCTGTCCTGCAGACATCATAGTCTTCTGGGGGTTCATAATGACTTCAAATATCTTATATGCGGATTACGGCTGATAAAGATACTGAATGAAAGTATCATTGTTATAATTCATCATTTATTTTTCATACACGCCATACAAACTGGATGTTGAGACAATGAGAAATAAGGTTTGCCCAATTTTAACAATTACATGTGGCATTATCTATCAAACAAGAACATGAGTTTGTAGAATTTCATGCGGTCTAGTGACGAGAAAAGAACCGCTCGATTTGATCAGCATGAATTGACTCTGCATATACGTAAAGAATATTACAACTGCTGTCAATAAAGCTCGCCCATTCAAAAACAATCACATTCCACAGCCACCCTATTGGGAATGCTATACGACTCGTCCGGATCACACCCCTTGCCATTTCATAGAGAACGGAATTTGGAAGAAACTACATCGCCCAGCAATCCAAGCGGGGAATGTTAATCCCCTTTCACCACATGACCAAACTACTCCGGCATGGGCGGCGCACCGAGGGAGAGATTGGACGGATAAGGAGTGGAACCTAGTACTAGCCAGCCCAGTGAACGTCCCCCGCAATTCCCGCTTCCGCATCATTCAACTGTACATACTGCACCAGGCATACCTAACGCCAGACAGAATAAACGGGTACTTCGTGATCGACACTGCCGTTTGTCCCAGATGTGACCTGTTGGGCGCAGATATCCTGCACATGCTATGGCACTGCCCAACCCTGACCGTGTACTGGGGGGAGGTGATCTCACTCCTGAATCACAGCACGGGCCCGGGCCTGCCGGACACATGGGAGGCGTGCATTCTCGGACTTTATAAAAGAACCAAGCTGAACAAAACACAGGCACGATTCTGGGATCTGGGCCTCATCACGGCCAAACGGCTGCTTACACGACACTGGAAACGGCGGGAACCGCCCACCCCGAAACACTGGTTCGCATCCTTTACAAACTGGGCCAGGGCGGAAGGCACAGCGCTCCACCGGGAAGAAATAGCGGGCCTGCGGCAGTTCCCGATAGCACAGCTCTGGGATGGCATCCTGGGGTCCCTGCAGGGGGAGGGCACTGTCAGAGGGCTCACGTAGAACAAGCGACACCAGGGGCGGGCCACAGAGGATAACGCTCTATAGCAGGAACCACCGCCTGCGGCGCCCCCCCCGCCCCCCCTGTCACAGACAAGAATCAATCAGCGCGTAGACCACAGACACGACCTGACGCCCGCACGGGAGCCCACCAGCAGCCATTGCCCAGCAGAGCGCCCCAAGCACAGAGCTACTGACATCACCCCCACAAGCACACTCCACCCCCCCCTACCCACTTTCATATATATGTTTACATGTTTGTAGTATCGGATCCCTGCTCACGGACGGTAGCCTCCCCAACCCCCCACGCCACAATGGATAGACGCCGTCGGTGGCGCCCCAGACGGCAACCGAAGGCGTACACGCCGCTTGCCACACCGACAGCGAGGCTACTTCAACTACCTGCTACATGCTCCACTAACAAGGCCGGCGACCGGCGAAATACCATAGCCCAAGGAGCTGTCCCACACTAAGCACGAGCACACTTGCGCATGCACACCTCTGCCCTCTTGTAGTACTGTAACAACATCGGCGAACACCACACCGATTAGAGGTGGCTCCTACTAACACCATGCAGGTGGGGCGGACTTCAAGTGGTGAAGTCGCGATAGGAACACTGGGACATACAGATACAAACCGTTCTGTTTAGTTTGCCAAATTCATGGCCCAGTTCTAGAAAAAAATGAAAAATAAGACGTCATTTCTGGACTTTTCCTTGCTTGATTTACAGTAATGTGACTATCTTATCTATGTCCTAGTACACCGGGGACACAAGAGGCGCAGTGACACACCCTCTACTGCTGACCCGCAGCCTCACGATTCACCGTTTATTTGCAGCCGGCCCGCAGGGTTGTAGGCTTTGCTATATGTACTGCACCTTTGAACATTAATAAACGTCTTGAAAAAAAAAAAAAAAAATGACCAAACTACTCCGGCAAAAACCCGCCTAGGACCTTGTTCCATTAGGCGCATTCATTGGCCACATTTGAGTTGAGACTAGAGATCAGCTTTCTTGCCACTCTGCCAGTAGGCTTTTTTTTGATATTTTGTTTGGTTTACATCGCTTTGCTCGATTGGACGTTACACAGTTTACCAACCGAGTGCTCTTTACCCCGCAGTAGACAGAATACAATCCATTAAAGAGGCACAGCCGGGAACGCCTTCTCAAAAGGTAATCCACATCGCGCTTTGGCACCTTACACTAGTTTAGTTCTCAGGCTTTCAGAACGTTACCTTCATACGTGCATGTTCTCGTTTTCAGACACTACTGATCAAATGATCGAAACCATTCTCCTATTGCTCCCGCCTGGCTGATCACTTTTTACGTAAGTTTTTAGATACAACTCAGCTGCGGAGCCATTGACCTTCACCTCTTCCCAATTTCAAGAAGCTGCCACATGTGTGGCATAATGACAGTTGCTTTTCTTTTCTGTCTCTTCCCATTTTCTCCTAGAACTATCACTTCCCACTTTTTGCCAGTTGTCGGCACACACCTCATGGAGGTAAGCAGTTGCTGGTGTTTGCTCTGGTGGAGCCTTAAGTAGTTTCTTAAATATGGTCAGTTTTTTGATTAGTGCTTCTTTTTCTTTTTCTCTTTAGTGAGGCTTTGGTCCTGATGAGAACCCCCTCATTGGTGGGGTTCAAAACGCGTAGACCTTCAGATAAACCAAACTATCATTTGTATTTTTTCTTGCACAAAATGATATTTGTTCATGATTTATGAATCATGCAAGTTGATTAAGTTCATCAGAACGCTATAAAAATGTATATATTCGCATTCCTGTAGGAAAAAGTTCTTCCTTTTGATAAATTGTTTGTTTGGTTTACTGTATATGTTGTATTATAGAGGTATGTGTATGAATGTAGTTTGTTTGACCGAGAATGTTTGATTTGATTGTGTCGTATTGTTTAGTATTTCGTACAGTTAAATGTGGGCTTGTTGTGATATATTTTGTACATATGTAAAAAAACTGATAAATGTTCTTTTCTAAAAAATGAAATAATTTTTCAAAATAAAAAGCAATTTATGAGCTTTATGGTATAGTGATGGTTCATTCTTATACCAGAGAGGACATGGTATAGGAATTAGTAGCAGTATTGGCAATTGTTTTTGGTTGTAGTATAAGTGAGTTCAGCCTTGCTGCTTAAGAGCCAGACCCCTTTTTTGATACTTATAGAAAGTGGGCATTTTCTTATTCTAACTATTTGGTGACTGCAGCTTGTATTCTGGGTCACATGACTAGGTGTTGTTGGCAGTTGGTCTTTGTGGATTGTTCCCAGACAATAAGACAAAGAGGGAATAGGTTTTGACAGGATAGGCCACCTCTGACTTGATGAGGGGGAGGAGCTGTCACCTACCAAATTTGCACATCACAAAGCCTATCCCTGAACACTCTCACAAAGGGTTTGTGGCTAGTGTTTTCTGAGCTCAGATCCATTTTTTAATTCTTTGATGCTTCCACTAGACAGCTTATTGTACAAGCTATAATTCTGTCTAAGTTGCATTACGCTAGCTCTCTCTTGCTTGGAGCTAATCAGGCTGAACTCTCCAGACTCCAACGCATTCAGAACGCTGCCGCCAGGGCTCTGGTAGGCTTACCAAGATTTTGCTCGGCCAAAAAAACTATTCATAAGCTCCATTGGCTTCCTGTTGCTCAGAGAATTAAGTTTAAATCTCTTTGCCTCTCGTTTAAAATCCTGAAACACTCTTCCCCTCAGACTCTGGAGCATCTCATCTCTCCATATGTTCCATCTCGGTCTTTGAGGTCCTCGGGACTACACATGGCTATAGTTCCACGCTTCAAGAGGTCTAGGATTGGTGGCCGCTCCTTTAGAGTGCTAGCTGCTAAGCTATGGAACTCCATTCCTGTTCACTTCCGTGCTATTGACGGACTCTTGGCGTTCAGGAAGGCTGTTAAAACTTTCCTTTTTCCCTTAGATCTTTAATGTTGTTGTGTTCCTGCCCTTGACACTGTTTTTGGCCGCTTTTCTGTCCTGTTAGCGCTAGGACGCCCCTTTGCTGGGGCATCTGTGCGCTCTACAAATCCGGATAACATAACATAACATAACATAACCTCAGACAAGCAGGCCAGGGCAGTGCAGCAGGACATTCCAAGCACCTCTGGAGGTGGAAGCCTCTAGGAACGTCTCCCACTTCAAAGTGGGCACCAGGTATACATATTGGACCTTCAAATTCAACTCTTTAGTAAACTTCTGGACCTGTGGAAGACTCAGGACTGCTGTGCTGCTCTGGAAGAAGGACTGATACTCTGATGTCCTGCTGCCTGAGAGAGAAGGTCTAGACCTGCATCTTAAAGCCAGGACCACTAGAGTAACTCCAAGGGCTAGTTGGCTGACCTCCTGATCCGAGCCCCAGGGACAGGAAAGCCTCCAACCCCCCTGAACCCTGCACCTGGACTGTGCCTGCTGTGAATCTTGCCCCCCAAGTGGTGCCACCCCTGTCCTGGACCCGTGGAAATTAGCCTCATGGTGCTCTGCCAGCCTAGAGAATAAACGTAGGGAGGGTCAAAAAGGGCTCTATTTAACGACCAAAACCACTCATGCCCTAAGAGAGACTATCAATAAACAAAAAGTGGCCTGGTCAGAAACCTGTAAGTGTGCCGCAACTGAACTAGTGCCCCAAGACCATTAGTAGCACTAGAAGTGATAACCCGGGTCCCTCGTCACCACCTTTGAACAAGCGGTCAGACACGATATTTCGCAGCTGCAAAATACCGAACAGAGTACGTTCCACAATTTCTCAAAACTTGAACAGCAGGCGGTGAAAAATCTCTCACTAGATCCGTCCATCATCATAAAACCGGCGGACAAAGGGGGAGCCACTGTTGTTATGGACCTGGAACAGTACCGTCAGGAATGCCTTAGACAGCTGGACAATGACAAATTCTATCGTCGTCTCACTTCAGACCCCACCCAGAGTTTACTTACTGAGATTAAAACTTTGGTGGATGAAGGGAATTTGGAGGGGTGGATCACACCTCAGGAAGCTAGATTCCTTGTAACAGAGAAACCCACTATTCCAGGTTTCTATTGTCTCCCCAAGATCCACAAGGCCACGAGACCACCACCAGGCCGTCCCATCATCTCAGGGATTGGTTCCATTTTGGAACCACTCTCCACTTTTGTAGATCATTTTCTCAGACCTCTAGTTAAGAAAATGCCCACGTATCTGGAGGACACAGCCGATGTCCTCAGGTTATTACCAACTATTGAGTACAACGTGGAAACTGACCTTATGGTCAGTTTTGATGTAGAATCACTCTACACCTGTATTCCACAACAGGATACGTTGGATACAGTCAGAGGTCTTTTGTCAATGGAGGATCTGGACAGCATAACCCCAGTTAACTTTATTCTATCTCTTGCAGAACTGGCAATGAAGCAAAACTATTTCAAATTTGAAGAACAGCTGTTTCTCCAGATCTCCGGGACCTCCATGGGGAGTGTCTTTGCCCCGAGTCTGGCAAATCTCTACGTACACCAAATGGAACAGACTCATATCCTCAACCATAGCAACCCTTTTTTTAAACACCTGGTGCTATGGAAGAGGTATATAGATGACGTCCTGGTAGTGTGGCGAGGCTCTATCCCTGAAGTGCAGGCTTTTCACACCTGGCTCAATGGATGTAATCCTCATCTTAAGTTCACGCTTGAGTACAGCCTTGTAAGACTCCCCTTCCTTGACTTATCTATCTTCCCCGAGGATGGCAGTCTCCGAAGTGAGTTATTTACCAAACCCATGGCAAGAAACTCACTCTTGTCATTTAACAGTCATCATCCACGCTCCCTGAGGGAGAACCTTCCGGTGGGCCAGTTCCTCCGGGTTAGGAGGAATTGTTCATCCAGAGAACTTTTCAATAAACATGCAACCACACTAGCCATTCATCTAGAGGAACGCTACTACCCCAAGCATCTTGTGAACAAAGCATGGAAACGTGCCTCGAACAACAACCGCGAGGCACTTATTGAAAAACGCCCATCTAAACCACCAATGGAGCGCTTGACATTTGTTAGTACGTTCAGTACAATGTCTAATGAAAATGGTTCGCAAACACTGGACGATTTTGAACAGCACTGGGGCAAACCTTCCATCACCACTGTTTTCATTTAAAAGGGCACCTAGTCTTCGAGACACTCTTGTCCATACAAGACCCAGGACTACCAAGACTGACGGCTCAACAACCCTATGGAACCTTCCCCCAGTTTCTGGTCACTACCCCTGTGGGTCATGCAGTGTCTGCCCCCAGACTGAGAAAACCACTACAGTAGACATAGGAACTGGGAGGACATGGTTGCTCAAGAAGCATACTAATTGCAACACCGACAACGCCATATATATGATAACGTGTCCCTGTTCTCTTAGATATGTTGGCTATACCACCCGCAAGATTAAAATAAGAATAGGGGAGCACAAAAGCACCATTAGGTGTCGCAAACAGGCTACCAAACTAACAAACCACTTTCTGGAGCAAGGACACACTGCTGATGAAATGAAATGGGTCATTTTAGAAAGGCCATTCATTCCGTCACACATCAGTGACGTGGCCAAATTCCTGTTCAGGAAGGAGCAGAAATGGATTTTTCTTTTGAAAAGTCACATGCAAGGTTTAAACGATGACATACCGTGGACATCGCTGTAATTCAACTAGTCCCGAGTTTCTGTCATATGTCTTCTACATTGACTCATCTCGTTATCATATTTGAGGTCATTCAAGACACTCCATCTTTGAGCAATTTAAGATATTTTGCGCCTGATACATTATTCCACACATGCAATTGCTTATTCTTAGCATATATAGTCCAATTGACACTAGCTGTAGTCATTAGAAGAATAGGCACTGTTGCTTTCACTTTGGCTTAATTTCCACAATAATACTGACAATTTCCGACATTGGTAATGGGTAAATGAGCATACATGATCCCGTTACACTTTTCAGCGCATGCACTCACAATTAACTATTTTGCTGTGCCTCTGATATAGCTGCCTGTTTTGATTTACAACAGTAATGCTCCCTTTGCCTTATGGTGGTCCACATCGGCAATGGATCGCCATCGGATGCGTTCCTACGTCGGCGCATGCGCAGTACACTCTGGCGATTGATCCACATGGCTCAGAGCCCGCGCATGCGTATTGCGGCCGAAATGCCGTACGCACGCGCACAGCGGTTCACTGCTCACGGCTAGCACTACCGGGATGCCTAGCGCATGCGCACTATAGCGCGGGCATCCCGTTTGGACGCGCTGGTTAATAGAAACAGCTGCAGCATGTTAACCAATTAACCAGGATATAAACAGACATGCGCGCTGTGCGTCGGTACCTCCGTTCCTTCTCGGACGCCGGCATCGAGGTACCGACGGACAGGTAGGGCACTACACCTTGATTTGCTATGCCTATAGGGCGAGTCACCTCAGCACTAGCAAGAGTCCTTTATAGGGTGGCCCTATTTACCTTGAGTGTTCAGCCATTTGCACAATACTTGGTTATTGAGAGCGTTAGTACCTCTTTTAGTCATCTTATCGCTAGACATAGTCCTCCAAGGAGTGGCTCTGCCCTCCATTTTTTGTTAATCAAATCTTGCAGAGTCTGTACGTCATTTCCCTTATACCTGGTTGAGTCTTTTTTCTGTTTAAAGCTAGGTCTTGTTAAGAATAGTTCTGGAAATGGTAGCTATTATTGTTGCTAGTCCCTTTTGCTACTTTTCAAAGGTACTTTCTTGTCCATTTCCCTCCTTAACTAGAGCGGGGCCTCCCTTTTTCCCGAGTGGGTTCCGGGTGAGGTGAGGCGTACTCCCACATAATGCTGGGTAAGTTACCACATTCATTCCCATATCTGTGATTTTTATACACTGATTTAAACATGGTAAATATAATTAGCGGGGAGAGAATGTCTCCATCGCCCTGTTTGTGTGCTTAGCATCTTGTGCTTGTTTTCCTTAAACCTGTTGTGCACTATATGGTTTTTAGATTCACGCTTATGTGTCTTCCTTAGGAGATACACAAAGTTCTGGATTTCCCACAGTATTCATCTGGGCTCAGAGGAACTGGTAGGACTTATCCAATGTATACTAGCGTGCATCACTAAAATATAATTTTTGATTTGCAGTCGCAGTTTCCTAAATGGTCCTGAAGAAAGCTAAGACCAACAGTCAAAACAGCTGAAACATGTCGACCTCCACTCACTTTGCCCACATATAGTTATTATTTCAAACTATTTTGGCAAATTTTAATCTTGACACGAGCGCCATACTGATTAAAATTAATTTTGGCCCTCGGAGTCAATTTTACTTTCACGTTTTTCACTTTAATTTTTTGCACTGCACCCCATTAGCATCATCACCAGTGAAGCCCAGTGGTCTGTATTTACACCATGTTAATCCATCTCTGCACCATGACTAGGTGCACTGTTTGAGAATTGGATTGGTGACATCTCCCACATGACGACATTCCGCCACATGGGTGGGCTGATGGGAATTTTTCTCAACAGACCCGGGTTATCACTTCTAGTGCTACTAATGGTCTTGGGGCACTAGTTCAGTTGCGGCACACTTACAGGTTTCTGACCAGGCCACTTTTTGTTTATTGATAGGCTCTGCCAGCCTAACCTGTTTTCACTTAAATCCATAAAATTGCATATCTCTGGGTCTACTGATTGGATTTTTGTCATTTTGGTCTCAAATTATTTATCACAATTTACTCATTTTTTTAATTTGGTGTGGGATTTTTCTCCTGTTGTGTTCTCACATTATTACTGTTTTAAGTGCTGCACATATTCTGTACACATTGCCTCTAAGTTAATACTGACTGCTTTTGTGCCAAGCTACCAGAGAGTTAAGCATAGGTTTATTTGGGGTTTGCTGGTGTTTCACCCTGAAAGGAATTGTGGTTGCTGCCTGAGCTGGATTTGACCCCCTCAACCAGTAACCCAATTTCCTACAGAGCCAGATTTATAACTTGGAGGACAGTTGTATTTTTATCTGGGCACCAGATTAAATCACTCCATCGCTTTAAAGGGCATCCTTACCCCCAAATCATGAGATGTCTGCTGGCCCAGTGGATATTTCTTAACATTGGCAGAGACCAATATCACGGTGGTTCCTGCAAATGTTGTAAAAGATGGCTCCGCCAAACTTTTACATAGTTTTAATTTTTTCAAAAACAAAATTTCAAAGATTGAGTTTTTTGTGATAAAAGTAGAACTAATGACCCCCACACCATGAGAGGTGTCTTCCATAGTGTGGGGAGAGAAGTGCTTTTTTTATTTTTACTCTCCCTCACCATTACCTGGCTGTGCCGGACAGCAAAACCAACCATCTGACTGATCAGTATAAATTGGGCAGAAGGACAGATGGCTAACTTATTGGGGCGTCAGAGGACCATGTCGGTTTTGGATCTGGAGTAGACTGTCACGTCAACATAATTAGGGTCTGCCTAGCCCTAAATTGGGCGAACGAGTATCCTGTCTGACTAACTTAAAATCACTCTCGTAGTTTCAAAATATTCATTAAAAAGAGATGGCTCCAGACATGTCTAGGATATCCAGTTTATTATTGGAACATTTGCATCCTCCTTTTCAAGTGGCTTGCTGCTTATTCTCTCAAACTTATTCTGTAGAACCGTCTCAAAAACTTTGAAACCAAATACCGATATTTTATCTGATTCCGTGCCATCCTTCAACAAGGATCATTCCCGTTGACAAGGTCATGCATCTCTCATACATAGCACATCCTCATTCTCTCAAACTCCCAAAAGTTGGGAATCTGAATTCACCTGACTTGCTCGTAGACTGCAAGCTTTTCCAGGCATTTCTGTGACCTGACTTATCACTTGATTTAGACCATGCATCCGTCTATCTTACCCAAAGTTGTTCTAAAAGTGCAATGTCTTCCAGTTGCTCTTGGAAATGCCTAGTCTAAATTTTTTCACCATATTGTCCCACTTTTCAGTTTATCCACTCATTATCTCGTTCTCCTATCCTAGGGACTTTAGAAGCAGCCTTGACAACACACGGTAGTTAAGCAGTTTCTACATATTTCTTTTATATGTCACCATCCTCCTATCTCACTTTAACCTGTAATCTAGCCTTCTTTTTTGAATCTCACTAGTGCGCCTTACTTATACATATCTTCAGCGTGAATTACTTCAGCAATCTCCTATCAGCCTTCTTGCCACTATTAGCTGTGATTATCAGTCCATTCTGCTTTACCATTACAATCAGCCATTCTCTGACATGAATTAATCTCTGTTTATTTCTTAATCTTCTCATTATTCCATTGCTTTTTACATTTTTTTATCTAGCATTATCGCAATTCAACTCAAAAAGAGAATCTTTGACAATCTACATGTACATTTGCAGCTTTCCTTTTTCCGTCAACAAACATAGATATTTTTAAGGTCAGCACATCCCTCAGTTTAATTAACTTCATTAGACAGACCTTTTGCTTAATGTTTTTCTGGTTTTTATCTTCAGCCCGAACATTTTGTGAGGTCTGCTCCCACTGTGTAACATACATTATATTGTAGGAGAAAAATGTTGCGTGCCTTCATCGTCATAAATACTGCACTGCAGTCTAGATTTGCGGAAATAGATGTGGAATTAAGAATACTAATTCTACACTTACTTTGACTAGTGTCCTTGTGTATCTGGAGCTAAAAGATGTGGATTTCAGGTCACTAGGAAATACTTAACTGTGTCACTTTACACCCTCAGAGGTAACACCGGTGTTCTGATGCATTTAAGTGTTGTAATAATTTCTAGCATTTTTAATTTGAATACCTATTATCATGTTTTCCAACATAGTCGCTGTTTTCTTTTCGTATGGTATTGTGTGTAACATTGAATCATGCATCACCAGAATCAAATTACATTGTTATACGATTTGTATAGTAAGCATTTGGTCTTAAATTTGAGAAATGTCTTCGATTTAGCAAAGTTGTATTTTATAAAATATGGTTTGTGCAAATTTGAAGTCACTTGGATATACACTTGCTTGCTTCCTTGCAGATTGAGCTGACTATGGTGCCCACATGCTTTTACTCTTGGTGCAGCATCAAGGATGTATATGTATGTGCAATTCCAAAGGGTGACTGTGCCTATTACTCCCATAACAAAGCAAAATGTTATGCACAAAATATATAAGATGCCAAAAACTTGAAGTTTGTATCGCCACCTTCATAAAGAAAATTGAGTGTTAGCTCATGCATTTGAAATGCCTTATGAAAAAACAGCATAATGAGCAGTGTGGGTCAATGCAATTTTGAACTCTTAGTCCCAGAAAGTGAACACAGAAGTGTAAAATGTATGTGATTTATCAGCAGTAATAAATGATTTGAGAAAAGTATGTATCCTTCTGTTTTATGGAGCTGTTACTAAGGATGCACTCAATTGTCCATTTGCCTTCAGCTCAAAATGCAGTAGTCAACAATTGTCTTTTTTTATATTGCCTTCTACAGAACTAGATTATTTTATTTCCTGTGGTTTTCTAATACTGGCAATAAATACACCATCTGTCAGTCATTTCAATTGTAGTTTGACTGACGATAGTCTGATCGATGGTATGAAATGTGTCTATTTTCATACAAGAGGAACAAAAAATAAATGACAATTTTATATTGTGATTGTAGCAGATCTTGCCTGCCAGAAGGAGTTGGCTGCTCTGGATAAGCCTGTTCTCTTCTGCTACTCACTGTTATGCCTTAAATGAATAAGCAGGCCCTACCTCTTCTCCATTCTTTTTTCTGGGTGCTTCATCCAATCCATTTTTACTCTGCTCTGTTTGCCCTGCTCACAGTTTGTAAAATGAATGTATCTACATATTACTTTTTGTTTTGCATCCCATGCAAAAAAAACTGATTTATTCTTTTTTTATAGAATGCTTTACTCATCCAGAGACTTAGAGCCTAATTACGATGGCAGGGGATCGACCGCCGACAGCCATTGCAGGGGGTCAGGAGACTGCCCAAAAAGCACATGGGTAGTCCAACCGCTGAATTTGGATAGGAATGCCAGGCTGACAATCGAAACTACAGCTGTACCATGGCGCAAGCATGACACAGGACGTGCCACAGCAGATGCCGCCACCGCCCAGCACCTTCTGCACGTCAGTGCGCCATGTGCCATGCACTAAGCAGGGCATAGCACACAGTTCATGGAGGTAAGTACCACAGAAGGGGAGCACTACATGTGCCCCCAGGGACACTTTTCCAGAGGTTACAAAGTCTGGGGGCTCCATTTTGAGCACCCGATCCCTTTCCAACAACCTTTTCATTACAGGGTTCACGCCATGAAAAGGCAATCGGAAAGGGATATCATAATCCCAATGGCAATGCCTGCCTCGCCACCGCCGCAAGTCCTGGGCGCTCCTCCGACGCTGCACCATCTGGATCCTAGCAGTGTTGATGGTCTTTCGTACATAATCAGGCCCTTAGTATACTGACACTTACCATTTGTTTATAGGTTTGTTGCAGATTTGCTGTGTCATGCCTTATTTTCCCCTGTAAATCATGATATACCTGCTAACATATTTATTTATTTAAATAACTTTCGAACCAATGTTATCTACTGTTAGTTTGACCCACCCTCCCGCCCTTTGTAATTGATACTTACAGTGTTGTTTTAGGTATAAACACAGGCATCCTAGTTGCTTGATTATGTTACTGACTTGTTGGTGGCACTTCTTGGACTGACCAGATTATTCATTTGTACCAACTACAATACAATTCTGTGTAATTAATTTTGGTTGGCGTATTTTTTAACTCTCTATATATTTGTGGAAACAACATAGGCTGTCATTACGATGTCTGTCGGAAACTAAACTGGCTGACTCCTTGTCTGATTCAGTTCCGACCGACTTGGGGTCGGCCGTTTCACCTGACCGATTATGATGCTTCTGAACACCATTCGGATGGGAGCCTGTGTTCCGACTGACAACACAGGCTCTTATGGGGAAAATGGGTCTCTGTGGAAAACTGTGCACTCTTTCGTGGAACCCATGGTGCCTGCCACACTCTACATGGTTTTACAAGGGGGTCCTTTGGGTACTCGCTCGACCCCAAACCGGAGGACTCAGGATGAAGGGGAACCTGCTAGGGGCCCCCAAGTAAGTTTCCGAAAGCCTTTTCATGTCAGACAGACCAAGTCGGAAAGGCTGTTGGAATCCGACATCGTAATCGGTCGGTCAGAAACGCTGTCCGTTTAGCTGTACAAATCAGCTCGGACTGGCCTGGATTCTCTGAATGCCGGTCTGAACCGATTCGGAATGACCAAACGGTTCCCCTTCCGACTGCGAGCATTGTAATCGGTCAATCGGTATTGTTTCCGACCGAGTAAGGCGGATGGGTTCTGACACGGACTAGGGGAATCCTACTGTCCGTCAGAGGCTTTCTGACTGACATCGTAATCAGGCCCATAGTTGTAAGCCTGTGCTGTCCTGAGGAAGATCTCATCCATATTTGCATAGGGGTCAAAACACCACCAGTACTTTCAGATACAAATTATTAATTGAGTTGAAATATGTTTAAATATAACAGTTACTCTCTGGTTTTGATTTTGTGATTATTGATGTTACTCATTCTTTTCATTATCACACCCATTCACTTTTCAAAATCTATTTACTGCTTTGTTTCGCAGTTTGTTTGCTACACACATTTATATGATATTTTGTATGATCTATGATAATTAATTAGGAATGTCACAAAATCAATGGCCTTTTTGCTGTTTTTTTATTTTTTTAACTGCTATATGTACAACATATAATGCAATCATTGATCAACACTGTTTATTTAGAACGAGTTGAATTGAGTTCTAAGTGAACATCTGTTTTTTGCTCATATATTCACCAAGCATACCTGACAGAATAAAGGCAAAACCGATATGAATACATACATTATTTAATGAGTGGAGGTGTTATTAATTCTCTAAGAAGTCAGTTTCGCAGAGCACCATGCATGTTTGTACTCCTGTACTTTTTAGTGTCAAGGGGTGCATTGTGGAAGCAGGGCTCTGTCCCTGCTCTGGCTGCTGTGCAGAACGAGACACAAAGTAAAAAAACAGCCTCATCAATATTCATGAGGTGGGGCTATGCTCTTCACCGCCCACAGCCCCTTTGAGTATCATGGAATCAGTGCTTCCAGTCCTGGGCCGAAGGATGGGGCTGATGGCAGTAGAATGCATCGCTAAAACTCCATTGCACTGCGATCAACTCTGTTTGTGCATCTGCTCCTTTCATTTGCTCAGACAGATTAGACATAAATATTTTTTTTTCATTTATGCTCTTTGGAAAATTGCTAATTGCTATTATTCTTATGGTTTATGAATGTAATCATCATGTGTACATACAATATAACACCACCCGATGTGACTTCATGGCACTTTACGCTCTTGTCCTACCAACTCTAGTTATCATTGGCCAGCCATTTTTCCATTATCCTTAATTATTCCTTCACTATTTGTTTTTACGTCTCATTATGAGTGATTTCATTACTGCGCCCCTCGTCGGCTGCCCACTCGTTTGCTCCCGCTATATTGCCACCACAGCCAGTCTGTGAGCCTGCATCTGTTTCCAGGCTCGCTCGGTGTCATCATCACCACAGCTATTGCGTCCAACCTGGAACATGGCCCTTTTCCTTTCAAAAACACTTTCTCTTTCCAACTGGAATTGTTTACAGAAAAGAAAAAATACCAAGGCTACGTTTTAGGTCAGACCAATTAACTAATGCAGCGCTAGATAATGGCGGCTCGAGAGGCTGCCTCGCGACTTCGGCAGCCTCCTCGTGGCAAGCTTAAAGCCTGTCCTGACACACCGGCACGCGCTAGATAATGGCGGCTCGAGAGGCTGCCTCGCGACTTCGGCAGCCTCGTGGCAAGCTTAAAGCCTGTCCTGACACACCGGCACGCGGCAAAAGGGGAGACATGAGACTCCGTTTCACACACATGGAATCGGAATTGGGTTGTTCTTTTTGGTCCAGTAGTTGTTTTTTGGGAGGCAGAGGAATGTCACTTGAAGTCATGGATATAATTATAATTTCAATGATAGTGGATTGCATTTCATGAGCTATTTTGCATCTTCCCTTGACTGGATAATCATGCAATTTTAATTCATTTATGTTGCATTTATTTTCCTCTACAATTGTACACTTTGCATTACTTTGCCCTTAGCCGTGCAATTTTCAGGTCGTGTTTGTCAATCAGCTAGCCTAGAATAGGGTATATTGTTAATGTTATTGTGCCTCGGTTTATCTAACGCCAGGCTGTGTTGTTTCTCGTTTTCTATTGTCGTGTGTTGGTGTGTTTGTGTTTTTCGCTTTCCCCATCTGTGGAGCAAATCAATAGGCATTTTGAATTTTACTGTGTCAGTGATATGAAATAACATCGGGGCATATTACCAAGGGCCTTATTGCCTCTTTAGCGGGATTTTTTCCCGCTAAAGCGGCGATCATTTTATTGCCCTATTACCTAGCTGTCGCTAACACCAGTTAGCGACAGCTAGTAGGAGATAGCGATCATCTTGGGGTCCACTTTGCATGTCACCGATAATTATCGCTAATGACATGCAAAGTGGGCATGCCAAGATGTTAGCGACTGGAAACAGTCGCTAACATCGCTATCTCCCATTACCTACTTTTGGAAATATTCGCGCTAAGCGCGAATATCTCGAAAAGCTAACGCCTGCCCAGAGCAGTTCTTAGCCATGTTATCCAATGGTAGGTGGATAACATGGCTAAGAGCATTAGCTCCGTAATGCATGAATATCGCTGACTTTTCAGCTATATTCATGCATTTTGGCCGATTTTTATCGCTTAGGAGATAAACCTTGATAATAGCAAGGCTCCTAAGCGTTAAAAATATGCGATGCATGGCGATAAAATAATAGCCGCTAACCAAGCATAGCGATAATTATCGCTTATGCTTGGTAATATGCCCCATTGTTATTAATGCTAGGATGCTTTTTAACCTTTCATATTTACATACTGATTTGTGGTCGTTTTTTGCTTCTTGTATTTATCCTGTGTTATGATAAAATCGTTTTATATATATAAAAAAGGATGCCACCAACTGGCAATAGGTTCTTAACACTGCCGATTGTTATGTAACAATGCTTCAAAATCAATTGCTAATCTGTTTTATGGAGCTTTGTCTTTTTTACAGGACTTGGAGCGCTTGCATGAGCACACCAGTCACATTACACATTCATTTAATTGTAGGCACAAGGACATTAAGTGATTTACTCAGAATCACAAGATGTTGAGCTGATGTTGAGACTCAAACCTGGGGCCTGAATACGATGGTGGTGGGACCACCACCCCAAGGCCGTCGGTGACGGCCCCACTGCCATTGGTCCCTGCAGGTCCGCAATCCGCATTACGATGGGGAGGGGGGGAGGCATCTTTCAGAGGGACCGTCCGCCACGGTTCCGACAGGCTAAAGGAGCCTGTCGGATGATCGGAGGGACAGTAATCCTTACAATAGGTGCAGTGCCTGCTCAGACACCGCCGCAGGGATTACAATGTCCCTTCCGACCTGCCCTTTCATGGTAGTTAACCAACCAATGAAAAGGCAGGCGGAGAGTGACTTTGAGGGCCCGTAGCTGGCCCCCTGGCCCTCCGCTATGGGCCCTGGAGGGCACCTATGGTAAGCCCTAAACCTCCCTGCACCATGTGGCAGGCACCGCAGGGTGCCTGCTACATAGGCCAGGGATGTTTTAAATGCAGCCCGCAGCACATGCCACAGTCCAAATATACGCATTTCGACCGCCATCATAATGTGGGCAGCGGGACCGCCAACTCATAGTTGGGCGGTCCTGCTTCCTCGTCAGTGTCTGCCCGGCATCATAATCAGGGCCTTTGTTCCCCAGTTCTAGAGTCAGTCGTGCGGACCGTAAGGCCACATCCTCTCCAGCAGCCTAGGTTTTCCCAAAGTATTTATTAAAATGTCATACCACCCCGTCTCTCAACAGACTATGCTTAGCAAGGATAAACCATTACTGCTCCAAGCGAGCATATGCTGATAGAATTAGTGAATACTCTAGAGGGCATTACATCATGAGGTAATTGCCTGTAAGCTTTATGTGTCTTCTGCCTGTAACACATAACATGGCTGGTGGGCGATTTTCTCACAATAATATCCTTTGGAACATATATTGATCTATAGAGGTAGGGAAAACATTCACAAAAATGCTAGAGAACATATTAATGTTGAACACTTTGATAGTCTCTTTGGTAGGAAAAATGACACAATTTGTCATAAATATGTAGAGGATTGAAATACATGGAAAGGTCCAAGGGATTGGAATGAGAAGAGTCAATAAGGAAAGTAATGTTATATCACGTTCTGTTAAAACTTCTTTCTAAAACCATGGGCGTAGCTAGAGCTTGTGGTGCCCGGGGCTATCCCTCAGATTGCGGGGGGGGGGGGGGGGGGAGTGGGTGCTGGGGAAAAAGGACGGTGAGCACTTGAAAGATGTCCGAGAGACACATAGTATTGCTGCTAATAGTTACCTGATCATGTAAGTTACATGCACATACATGACACGGTCAAAGGCTACACAGTTGAATACACTGCTGACTGGCAGTACAAAAGAGAACACACAGACTGCATGATCTATCTGGGGACTCAGAAAAACCGCATGTGACATCCATCAGGGAGCTGTGTGAACAATTAACCCTCAGCACAATGCAAACATGCACATACATGACACTGCTTTCCACCTGTTTCAAAATGTTAAGACTTTCCCCATAATCAAATGAGTGTAATTTCTGGTATTCATATGTTTTCTTTATCTTTATTGAGGGATTTTAATTTTTGCCCCTGAGAAAGTGTGACTTGTAGACGTTGAAATGTCACTCATAATTACAATAAAATTCTGAAAGTGCCACACATAGCAATCTGAAACCTTGGCAGCTATCATGGATGAGCCACAGACTCAGCCACCCACCCCTCTGAATCTGCTGCTGCTCTCCTCTTACCTCACTCGCTCCAGGCAGGGTCTATGGCAGGCAGGGGTGGTTCCAGGGGTTTCAACTTTGTTCCCCTATTAATCCTGAGTCTGCAGTGCAGTAGACTCACAGTCCAGAGAGCCAACCAGGCCAGCAAAACGCCCAAAGCTGCCTGCAAGTATAGTAAAAAACACAGTTGATGGATAGAATGCAGAACAATGTCTTACATTCACCCCAGTACAAAGATCTGGGCCTAAATGCATCGTTTTTTTGTTCTCCACACCACCCTAGGTCAGACACTGGCTATATGCAAATCAGCCTTGACCCTGTGCCTCATGGGTACAGTCCAGCCCGAACTACCAAGCCATGTCTTTCCTGGACTGGAATCAAGAATCCAAGGACAGGTTTCTGGCTATCAGCCTTCTTCAGCCTGGATAGCTTGACTCCAGTGATGTGGAGAGCCTGGGACTCACGTCTGAGCATACTGAGCCCACTCGGGGTGAAAATTGCAAAAAACACAGTTGATGGATAAAATGCAGAACAATGTCTTACATTCACCCCAGTACAAAGATCTGGGCCTAAATCCATCGTTTTTTGCTCTCCACACCACCCTAGGTCAGACACTGGCTATATGCAAATCAGCCTTGACCCTGTGCCTCATGGGTACAGTCCAGCCCGAACTACCAAGCCATGTCTTTCCTGGATCGGAATCAAGCATCCAAGGACCGGTTTCTGGCTATCAGCCTTCTTCAGCCTGGATAGCTTGACTCCAGTGATGTGGAGAGCCTGGGACTCACGTCTGAGCATACCCAGCCCACTCGGGGTGAAAATTGCAAAAAACACAGTTGATGGATAGAATGCAGAACAATGTCTTCCATTCACCCCAGTACAAAGATCTGGGCCTAAATCCATCGTTTTTTTGCTTTCCACACCACCCTAGGTCAGACACTGGCTATATGCAAATCAGCCTTGACCCTGTGCCTCATGGGTACAGTCCAGCCCGAACTACCAAGCCATGTCTTTCCTGGACCGGAATCAAGCATCCAAGGACCGGTTTCTGGCTATCAGCCTTCTTCAGCCTGGATAGCTTGACTCCAGTGATGTGGAGAGCCTGGGACTCACGTCTGAGCATATCCAGCCCACTCGGGGTGAAAATTGCAAAAAACACAGTTTATGGATAGAATGCAGAACAATGTCTTACATTCACCCCAGTACAAAGATCTGGGCCTAAATCCATCGTTTTTTTGCTCTCCACACCACCCCAGGTCAGACACTGGCTATATGCAAATCAGCCTTGACCCTGTGCCTCATGGGTACAGTCCAGCCCGAACTACCAAGCCATGTCTTTCCTGGACCGGAATCAAGCATCCAAGGACCGGTTTCTGTCTATCAGCCTTCTTCAGCCTGGATAGCTTGACTCCAGTGATGTGGAGAGCCTGGGACTCACGTCTGAGCATACCCAGCCCACTAGGGGTGAAAATTGCAAAAAACACAGTTGATGGATAGAATGCAGAACAATGTCTTACATTCACCCCATTACAAAGATCTGGGCCTAAATCCATCTTTTTTTTGCTCTCCACACCACCCTAGGTCAGACACTGGCTATATGCAAATCAGCCTTGACCCTGTGCCTCATGGGTACAGTCCAGCCCGAACTACCAAGCCATGTCTTTCCTGGACTGGAATCAATCATCCAAGGACCGGTTTCTGGCTATCAGCCTTCTTCAGCCTGGATAGCTTGACTCCAGTGATGTGGAGAGCCTGGGACTCACGTCTGAGCATACCCAGCCCACTCGGGGTGAAAATTGCAAAAAACACAGTTGATGGATAGAATGCAGAACAATGTCTTACATTCACCCCAGTACAAAGATCTGGGCCTAAATCCATCGTTTTTTTGCTCTCCACACCACCCTAGGTCAGACACTGGCTATATGCAAATCAGCCTTGACCCTGTGCCTCATGGGTACAGTCCAGCCCGAACTACCAAGCCATGTCTTTCCTGGACCGGAATCAAGCATCCAAGGACCGGTTTCTGGCTATCAGCCTTCTTCAGGGCTGGACTGTACCCATGAGGCACAGGGTCAAGGCTGATTTGCATATAGCCAGTGTCTGACCTAGGGTGGTGTGGAGAGCAACAAAACGATGGATTTAGGCCCAGATCTTTGTACTGGGGTGAATGTAAGACATATTTCTGCATTCTGTCCATCAACTGTGTTTTTTGCAATTTTCACCCCGAGTGGGCTGGGTATGCTCAGACGTGAGTCCCAGGCTTTCCACATCACTGGAGTCAGGCTATCCAGGCTGAAGAAGGCTGATAGCCAGAAACCGGTCCTTGGATGCTTGATTCCGGTCTAGGAAAGACATGGCTTGGTAGTTCGGGCTGGACTGTTCCCATGAGGCACAGGGTCAAGGCTGATTTGCATATAGCCAGTGTCTGGCCTAGGGTGGTGTGGAGAGCAAAAAATGATGGATTTAGACCCAGATCTTTGTACTGGGGTGAATCTAAGACATTGTTCTGCATTCTGTCCATCAACTGTGTTTTTTGCAATTTGCAAGTATAGTAAAGCACTGCCCCAGGCCAGAATTGACTCCTCACGACGAGAGCGTAGCGGTGAAGCGCGTAACGCTTCATTGTTACGTTCTGATCGTGAGGCGAGTGCTCGCCATAAATGTCATTACAGGGCCGTCATTGGTAGCGCTCGCGCGCGCCGCGCACGCTACAACTGATTGACAGCCCTGGACTCTGAGGCTGGGACGGGGGGGCCAACAACGGTCGGAGGACACACTAACGCAGTGGCCGCGGGACTTAGTTAAGCCGCGCTGCAGCCTTCACTCCTTCTGACCTGCTTTCGGTAACTGCTGCCCAGTGCAAACGCAGGACTTAGTTTTTGGCAATTTAATTGAAAGCACTGTTGTTGCAGGCGGCCACGGTGCATTCAATTAAATTGCCAAAAAGTAAGCCCTGCGTTTGTGTGCACTGTGCAGCAGTTACCGAAAGCAGGCAGTCTCTGTGTGTGATACTAATGGCAGACTCTGTCTTACACACGTGTCCCTAACCTTAACAACAACATTAATGCATCTCCACTGCTCAGGCCTGAAGACATGCTGATCCCGCACTGCAGAGCTCAGGTGGTAACTCAGCATTCTTTGCCTCTCATGTCTTACTAGCTATAGGGGAGCATAGATCTGTATCGGTCAGCAATGCCAGCACGATGGCATCGTTTGTGTCCTTTAATCTACCTGTTCATCAAACATGCATCCTTTATTTAGCACAGTAGTGTCTGAACAAACCATAGTTGCCAAGGTTTCAGATTGCTGTGTGTGACATTTCATAAATCCAGCGTAATTATGTGTGACATTTCAACAAATATGAGTGACACTTTGTTGCAATCAAAATCAAGCAATGAAAACCAGGAAAACATATAAATATAAGCAGTTAAACCCATTTGAGCAACAAGACATTCTAAGAAGATGTAAAAATTGCTGGAAAGCAAAGCACCAGAAACTATAGCACCTAGTTCTCTTCTAAACTGATCGTACTGTTATACAAAACGAGGACTCAGGTCTACACCAGTCATTTACAGTGTGCGCCGTGCCACTGCAAACAAAAGAATCTTTCTGTAAATTTTAGCGGTCAGTTATTGTAATGGGTTAGATTATGTTTTTCAAAAAACTGCGCAGTTTGCTTGCTACTTGCTCACATCAGGTACAGAGAATAACAACTGCTGTAGTAGGGGATAAACAGAGAGGGAGGCGGATAAGGACTGTTTTCCATGGGTCCTCCCACTTGAAAGCAGTAGCACACATCAACGTTCGCTGGGGTACGGAAGGTAGCCATAGTGCACTGCAGACTTCACTACCGAAATTTTGAGCAGATGTACTTTAATTTCTTCTGCTCTAACGTAAAATAACAAGCTTTACCTAATCGCTTTCTAGACTGCTCGGTCGTTATAAATCTGGCCTAATCAAATGAGTAAAGGGACATCAGTTGTATTTAAAAGCACTGATAGTTTAACAAGTTGAGAGTTTTCACTTACTTCAATTCGAGGCAGGCGACGAGCGAAGATGGCGCCATGGCGATAGGTCGCCCCCTCCCCCCCGGGGCTGGGACATGCTCAGCCAGCTGCAGGCAGCAGCCCGCCAGCAGGCTCTGGTCGGGCCAGAGTTGGTTGATCCCTAGTCCAGGGGATCTTTATTTTAATGACAGTACGGGCCAAAAGTGGTGAGCAGCAGCTATCGCCACAGAGCAGGGCGGCAGCAGGCTCACAACTGAGACAGCTGCCGCCAACGCTGGTGGGGCCTGTTGAGCCTCAGGAGGCCGAGGCAAGTCTGGGGGGTTGCGAACGGTCACGGCGCGGGTTACGGTGGCTTGCGCATAACATCAGCTAACAAGACTCAGCACGGACCCATCTACCTGTCCAGTGAATGCTGGTGCCAATTATGAAGGGGCAGAACAACAATAGGAGAGGCAGGGAGATTCAGGAACACTCTCTTAGTCCCCGGTTGTAGTACATCAACAAAAGAAGAGAAGTTAAATGTGTCTCAGAAGCCACAGAGACGGAGCGATGCAAGGATGGAATTACACACCCAATTTGGGTAGATTAGAAAGCCCTCACACACCGACCTAGTCAATGTCATGCTTCATCATAGGGCCCCACCAAAGAGGCAGAGTGCCTCTTTGGTGTGCTACGACGCCAGAAGACTGCGGGGCTGGTTGTGTGAGTGGGCTTGCAGTGAGGTATATAGATAAAAGTGCCTAAAGAGTATCTAAAAAAAATGTGTTATTGATAGATCCCTAAGACACGATTAAAAAGTTCTAATGTGCCTGAATTTACAGCCAAAGGTAATGGTTTGGTTTAATTCAGAAATTATACACAACAATACACTTTCCAACAGATGGCTTCCTTATTATATTTTCATACACCTACTATTGGACGAGAGTTTGTGTTATTACCTTTCTCATTTGAGAATTGTGAAAGTTTTGCTTAGAAACATGCATATACGGACTCCTAAGTAGCATACTTGGCAGCGGAGATATCAGATACTTTGTTTTCTGTAGAGCTTCTCTGTCATCTGGCAGCCACAGTGTACTGCACTGCATTCCTATGTTGTAATACTTTAGAAAACAAAATGAAGAAATGGAAGACATAAAAATTGATGCAAGGATCCATTTCAATCTAAAATATAGCACTAAACATATATATTTGTAAAGTGCACGTTCACCCAGAAGGGTAACTTGGCGTTGAATACAGATGTTTATTATTACCCAACTCAATGGTACTTATTTGATCGACCTCAGAAGGATGAAAGGCTGAGTGGGCACACGAGGATTTGAACCTGTGAAAAGAGGTCCAACACAGGCCCCCACAGTGGGCACATCAGTCCTCTAAGTCCTCAGACAAGGCTTAAATGACTGCTTTGCATTTTGAGTAGTTACAAGAAAGCTATTCTTGCATACCTCTAAGATATTTTGGGGTCAGAGTCATTGCAGAAAGTTTATATATTAAGGGGGATCAGATTTACTATTCTAACTTCAGTCCAACTTACATTTGAGAAAGCACATACATTTAGGGAGGTCATATTTACTATTCTAACTCCAGTTTAACTAACATTTAGGAAAGTACACTTATTTATCTTTTTAACCCCAGTCCTAGAAGCATTCGTGTTAATATGTATAATTGGGGCATGGGAATATTTACTATTTTAATTCTATTCTAACAAAAGTTGGTGTGGGGATGTGGCCTGGAAAGATGGCCAACAGGAGGTAGCCGTACTCAGATCCCTACCGCATGGTCTAATCCTGCAGTATCCTGCTGTACTGTCAGTGAACAAAGACAGTAATGAGTGGCATCCTGTGCTAAAATCTCCTGGCTATTGAGGGGGATGAATTTGAGCCTGTTGGGGACTGTAGTGGCCGCATAATTGGAGGCCCAGCAGAGCCCAGCAAAAGACTTGAGGCAGGGTACTGTTGCAGGGATTCTTCTCAGGAACAGAAGTATGCTTAGGACCATAGAACATTGGCATATAGGGACTCACCATGCTCCCTCAGTATATATGAGCCCCAGTCCGACTAGATATAGTGCCTCACTTGCCCTCCTAACCTTTCCAGGGAAAAAAGTGAGTTCGCATCCGAGAACACTACACTTTTGATCCTCCCAGGGATTGCGTTAACTTGACTCACCCTTTTGCTCTCTCACTCATACTTGTCCACAATAAGAAAACAAGAGACGCAAAGGAGAATTAGAATATTTATTTAAACTATCATGCTCTAAGATTTGCACCACATTAAGAGAACAATTGGATAGCTAAAATATCACTAGCATGGTAAACAACCCATATATCATAAAAAGCCCTGTCATGTTATAAAACAGATCAGCCTCCCTCCCCCTCTTCTTCCTACTGAAGCTAAATGATTATATTTTCAAAGTTTCTGGGATTAATGGCAGACCGTGTACTTTAACAAAGATAGATGGATGTTCTACATCTCAGTTGACGCGATAATCTTGCCTCAGTACCTTCTCTCAGTGTGTGTTTTTAGAACACCTGCCCTCAGCTATATGACAATACATGTTTGCTCACAAATCGCAGCTGCATTCCTGTGTTCTGTCTAGGTGCTAGTGCCTGACCAGATAGAATAACAAGGGGCATTATTGTTGGACCTTATCTATGGTGTTCAGACAAAATCCCAGGAAAAGAACAGAACACAAAAACATGTGCTGATTCTGTGTGAAAATACAGCAAGTGTGTTTTTGTAGTAATGTGGGCAAATAAATGCGGCCTACAACGTGCACAACTAGGCTAATATGGGGAGAATTACAATGGCCATGCAGGAAACAAATGACAGTACAACCTGGCACCAATTCCTGCTGGTGCGGCAGGCATCATGGCTGCATTGGAGGACGGGTGAGCGGCCTGACCCCGAATGATGCAGAAGAAACACTGGAGTTGAAGCGGTCAAGTCGGGGGTTGTCGAAGTGCGTCCCTAAAGAAGTGAGTCCCCTTCACAGGCCGACCGTACGGAGGTTGCAGTGGCTGGTGTCTGCAGAGGCTGAGATGAGGAAGTGGGCTGATGCGGTGGAGTGCTGCCGCATCTCCAAGCTGAAACCAGGGGCTCACAGACGTCTGCGTGTGAATACAGAGGCTGGGTAGATCGCGCTTGTGATGCCTGCAGCTGCCATAGGATTGCCTAGTGCAGCTTATGTGAACCCTACAAATTGGCTGGCCCTGTCTTTTGCTGGTTGGGGTGGTCCCTGGAATGGGCACTGAACCTTTGGTATTGCTGCTTGGCTCATGGCGGCCTCGAGGGGAGGTTGCACAGATGAATCCCCTGCCACTCCTCTCATGGTGAGAGACTGAACAGCTGGCACTGGGGAGAGCATCTGAGCTGGTGACACATGGTGGGAGCAACAGACCTTGGCCACTGACATGGCCTGGGGACACCCCTGACTGACGCGGTCTGGAGGAGTGAAGTTTGGTGAGCCTTGGATGTTGCTGTAGAAGTCCGCTGAGTGGAACAGGCTTTCCTTGAGGGTGGAAGAACAGCTGGCCTGGCACACTTCTGGCTCCTTGCAGGGGTCTCGGTCTTGGCCTGTGAGGCTGGCCTAGCCTGGACAGGTGTGGCTCCTGCTGGAAACAGGGCTGTTCAGGGGTTGAAGTCAATGAAGTGATGGCCTAGTGTGGCCCCAGTTGAAGTAGCAGGCTGAGAGGCCCTGGAGAATTAGAGAACTCTAAGGGGCCTATTACGACCGTAACGGAGTGCAGGACCACCCGCCGATGCTGCGGCAGTCTCGCCATGCACATTAGGATGCGCCCGCCACACTGGCGGGCGCATCCTGCGCCTTTTACATTGCGGGTGGATCTGCTGGCTGCAGACCCGCCTGCAATGGGAAAGGACTGTGCATGGCACTGACATGCACAACATGGCAGGCACCACATGGTGCCTGCCACGTAGTGCTTGGCAATGAGGGGGGTACCATAGGTACCCCCATGTGCTCCCCCCAACCCCCTTCACCCTGGGGGTCAAAGCAAAGGCTGTATGCCTTTCCAGGCAGTGTTGCTGCCGTGGAAAGGCCATTGACTGCCAGCATTGTAATATGGGTGGCAGTGTCTTTCAGACACCGACACCATATGCAGGCACTTTTTCCGCCGGTCGTCGTGTCGACTGGCAGAAAAGCGGCAGACGGGGTTTTCATCCGCCGGGTACCCCCCAGCCATCATAATATGGTGGGGGTCTTTGCTGTGTGGATGGCAGGCGGATCACCCCCACCGGGCAGCGACGATCTGCCCACCATCCTAATGGGCCCCTAAACCTCTTGCTGGGATAGACCTTTATGAGCTCCACTGGTGTTCATGGAATTGTAGAGCATCTTAGCATAGCGGAAGGGGTCTTATTGAGATTATCGAAGTTGGCTGGAGCCAGAGATCCTCAGAAACCTATTCTTTTTGAACAAGAATCGCAGTTTTGTGGGGGCGCATTTGCAGCTGCGGGGCTCTGAGCACAATGGGTAAGGGCAAGGCCACTCGCTCATATGCCACTAACAATAGCACTCAATATACTGCACCAAGAAAGCCATTTCAGTGGATTAGCAGGCATGGAGGTGTGGAGTCCAGGAACACCTCCTCAAAGGGGATGGTAGAGCCCTCACATGCTGACCTGATGGCTTCAATATAGGGTTCCCACACGGCACTACAGCATAAGATTGAGACTGCTTCTATTGACGTCAACTTGTTCAGAGTTAACATGAGAAAAGTGTCTGACAAGGTGACGGAGGCAAAGGGTAACACTGAAAGCTTTCAGAGGGATGCATACAGCTTAAGCATCAAATGGCTAAGATGACTACTATAACTTGTGAGTTGGAAAAGAGAGCGTGACCACAGGGAGCCAAGTGCAGGGTCTGTGTGTAGCTCAAGAAGGGGCTTGCCCTGCCCTGCAAGGGATAGATGGCGGCTGGGCACTTGGACACTCACAGAATTATGTTTCAGGAGGGTGGAACTATGCAGATGATGGAAGTGGTGGACATGCAGGTGTGTGATGGGGTCCCTCTCCTCTCTCTGACTGTGGATGAAAGCATAGGGCATGAGACTGTCAATGCCCCAGAAACAATGTTGACTGCTCCGGAGAGTTCATAGAAATATCTTGCGATGAAGCTTGCCTGAACACAGGCCTTGAATCATGCTGGTGGGGCTGGGTGCTTTCTTAGTTAGTGAACTCTAGTGGAGCTACTTGGGGGAGCGCATCAGCACCTGATTTTGGGCATCTTTAGTAGGTCTGATAGTGTGATGTCATTTGAGATGTCATCAGTGATTTAATCAGCGATGTCAATGACCATGTCATGAGTAATGTAATATGTGAGGTCATAAGCAGTGCATTGTGGGGCGTAAGTTATAGTTAGCTCAGCTAACTATAACTGCTAAATTTCTCTGATTTTGTATGAGTCAAATGTCACCCTAACTATAAAGTCCCTGTAACCTTTGTTTTTTTGAGTGAATTTCTAAGTTTTTAAATTCTATTTCCGAACTATAACGTCCCTGTAACCTTTGTTTTTTTCATTGAATTTCTATGTTTTTCAACAAGTAGTCAAAGGGTGGACAAAGGGGACGGGGCCTCTGACCAAGTCTCATGAATCCCGCTGTGTCGCACTTACTAGAGGTAATAGGAGGGCTTCTTGACCCCTAAAGACCCTCAGCTTCCAAGAGAACTTCATCCCCCAACCAGTGGTGCACACGGAGGCATATTTGCAGAATGGTGGAGAAAAGAGGCATGGACTCCGAAGACCTTTCAGGAATCCCGCTGTGTGAGATTTACTGGAGGTAATTGTGGGGTTTTGTTGACCCCCAATGATCATCTAGAGCGAAGGGTACTTCACCCCCCAACCTGCAGTGTACCAGGAGGCGCATCTGCAGAGTAGTGGAGAAAGGGGGCGTGGCCTCTGAAGTCCTCTCAGCAATCAGGCTTTGTGGGTCTTACCGGAGGTAACTGGAGGGCTTGTTGGCTTCCAATGACCCTCAGCATCCAAGGGGACTTCATCCCCCAACATTCAGTGCACAAGGAAGAGCATTTGCAGGGTGGTGGAGAAAGAGTCCTCTCAGCAATCGTGCTGTGTGGAACTTTCTGGAGGTAACAGGAGGGCTTGTTTGCCCAAAAGGACCCCCCGTATCCAAGGGGACTTCCTCCCGCAACTAGCAGTGGGCCAGGAGGCATATTTGCAGAGTGGTGGAGAAAGGGGGAGTAGCCTCTGAAGTGCCTTCAGCAATCGTGCTATGTGGGACTTACCAGAAGTAACAGGAGGGTTTGTTGTCCCCCTAGCACCCTCAGCATCCAACGGGACTTCGTTCTCCAACCAACACAGCGCCAGTAGTTGCGATTACAGAGTTGTGGAGAAAAGGGGCATGGCCTCCAGTGACTTACTGGTCTGTTTTCTTTTTTCGTTTTTATTTATTAAGGAAGGAGCCTTGTAGTCCTCCTTTCCTGGGCCAATTTTGGGGCACGGGGACCCCATCCCCTGTGGCCTGCCTTTTCTTTTCAACTTTAAGGGGCTAATCCCAAATTTTGCCCCGGGGACCGCGTCCCCCGGGGCCTAGCCTTTTTTTTGTTTAATTTTATTTTTTACTATGAGTGAGGAGGGCTGAGTAGCCCCCCTCCTAGGCTGATTTTGGCCCCTGGGACCCCTTCCCCAGGGCTCAGCCTCACTTGTGGGTGCCCAAATCCCAGCTCCAGGAGGGGGTACTCGTGTGTCCCACCTCCTTTATTTATGCAATGCCCAGGGCCAATTTGAAATGAAGCACGTGAGCCAGCACTTTATTAAAAAAAAAAATTGGGGTGGGAGTCGTGGGTCCAGCGTGAATCCCACCAAAAATTAGAACAATTTTTTTGGGGGGCGCTGCGTGGTCCCAGTCAGACCCCCCCCGCCCCCCAAGAGGCTTAGGAGGTTTGTACCCTGCCACCTTTTCTTTAAAAAAAAAAGTTTTTTCCTGTTGCTAGGATCAACCGAGTCACAAGATGGCTGCCTACTCTTCCTGCTTTTAAGTGTTGGCTAGTAACCAGATCTCAGCATGAGATCTTGGGGGGGGGGGGGGGGGGTCACAGATCCTCTCCGTCCGCAATTGTATTCTGAAAAACCTTTAAATTGCTCTGCAACTGCTGAAGGAATTTACACCATTTAACAAAAAGTGTGCTTTCTGGACCAAGAGCTACCTTTATGACAAATTGGGTGTAATTCCATTCAGCAGTTTGGGCTGGCGCTGTGTCTAAAGTTTCCTATGGAAATTAACATGGGAGAAAAAGTGTTTTGGGACCCCTCCTTTTTCCCTAGCCCAGCTTGACGGTTCACTACAACATTTTCAAGACAGCAGCTGAAGTGAGTGGCAAACTAGTTTTGGAAAGTTTGTGAGGATTCATCAAATGGTACCAAAGTTATTGGCAAATGAAAAAAAACTCTTCTTATCGAAACTAGGTCCTAACAATAATTACCTACTGGTGACCGCCAGTAGGTAATATATAGGCCCGGGTGGTAAATTCTGTTCCGCTCGTGGAATTTAGGTACTTTTGCGTCCTGCAGAGAATGCAGAATTGCCAAAAATTCTGCAATCCGCAGCTTCGCGGACGTTTTTGCTTGTTCGCGCTTTCAAAATGCATGTTCGCAAGACATTTCCCCCGAGCATGCAAACAGCGTTTGCGAACAGGAAAAAAGCATCGCGAACGGATGGAACAAGCAATTAAGCGTGCTTGCAGAGATTTGTTACCATTTCGCGGAGCTTTGCGTAGCATGACTACGCAAATTCCGCCCACCCCATGTATTATATAACTGAGGAGGGACCTCATTTTTTTTTTACTGCAGTCACACAAACATAGGTGAACATGCATATAACTGGGGGAATTTTTACTATTCTAACTCCAGTTTTACAAACATTGGAGAAAGAGCATATAATAGGGGGGAATGCCACATTTACTATTTGTAAAAAAGTGTCACTTTTTGCATGTCACGCTTGTCCCCATTTATGTGGACTGATGCACCTATTTTTTTAACTCTGTGGACTGAGCTACTACTTTACAGCCCAATGAATGTGCTCTGACTCCTAAAATATTGTAATATTGGCTAATCCCCAGTTAGTATATTTAAGGCCGCCGTTTATTTTTATTTTTTTTTTTTTTTTTTTTTTTTTGTCCTCATTTGCCACTTAATCGATCCAGGGGCCTTCCTCCGCGGGACCCAGTAGCCTTTTTAAGGTACCGTCAATTTTCCCTGGAAGGCGGTCTGGTGTCAAAGCTGAGAAATATAGCCCCACACGATCTAGCTCCAATATCCACCCAAAATGGGCTGATCGTCCAATTTAACTATGGCATGGGGCGCCTCCCATTGGACATGGAGACAGAGGCTTAATCATTGGACCCGGGGAAAAAAAAAAAAAAAAAAAAAAAAAAACACCCCGGGGTCCTAACTGTTCCGACTCCACTCAATTAAGAAGTTCCAAAATCTCACAGTACGGGGGTTACATGTTCTGGCCAGATCTGTTTTTGATGTGATGCAAAGTGAAGACAACCACTCTGCATGGGTTGGTGGGTTGATGTTAACCCAATTTTTGCATATTTGTCTTCTAGCTAATAATATGGCGTAGTATAGGAACTCTCTTTCTAGTCCTTTGATATTGTCACTCAGTCCAAATATTACCAAGGACCATGAGAGGGGGACAGAGATTTTGAGGATTGAATCCAGCGATGTCTTTACTTCCTGCCAGAAAATAGTAACATTCGGGCATTCCCAGAACATATGTAGATCTGAGGCAGCTGGCAGGGAACATTTACTGCAGCATTTCCCCGGTTGAAACTTAGAAAGCCTTTTGGGGGAATAGTATGCCCGATGTAATGTAAACAGTTGATTGCGCCTCAGCCAGGCTGGTTTTATAATCTTATAAAGAAGCGTAAAGGACTCAATCCATTTCCCTTCTGCTTGGGGTTCACCCTCTCCACCCCATAGCTTTGTCGGAAGATTAAGCTCGTCCTCTTTTTCTTCCAAGATACTCCAATAATGTGCAGCAACCTCTTTTCCCTTGTGTGATTTTTCCATTAGATTCTTCTCTAATAAACTGTCTCCTCCAAATTTGGTATTTTTAGTTGTTTGAAAACGAAGCCAGCTTAAAAGCTGACTATAGACAAACCAAGCTAATGGTGAGGTTGCCTTGTCTGAGAATATTTCCCAATCAATAAGAGAGCCATCTTCTACTAATTCTCCCCATCTTGTAATTCCTGCTTCTTGTAGGACTGTTTTTATTGTCTGTATGGAATTCGATGAAAGCCCAGGAAAGTCCCATATCGGTGCATAGTCAGAGAAGTATGCTATCCCCGCCTTCGATTTAATTTGAGACCATTCTTTTATGGAGCAGTATAGTGTCTTCAATCTAACTTTTTTAAAGAACCTTTGATGCCCGAATTTAAATAGAAATCCGTCCGATGGAAGGTCTGAACCCAATAGCATGGCTTTGAACAAGTTACCGTTAGAGTTGTCTAATGGGGACTTTAATAGCATCCTGGAATGGGTCAGATGAAAGGCCCACCCATAGTATTCCAGATCTGGCAGAGCAAGGCCTCCTTTTTCCCTTCTCCTTCTCAGTTTCTTCCACGCCAACCTGGATGATTTGTAACACCAAACAAATGAATTTATGTTTTGTTGGGATGTTTTTAATTTGTTCGTGTCAAATAATAAAGGAATTGTATTGAAGAGAAAAGTGTATTTCGGGAGGATAGACATTTTTACTAAGCTAGTCCTTCCATAGATGGTGAGAGGTAAAAATGACCAGGACTTCATTAATATTTTCGCTTCGTGTGAAACGCGGTCTAGATTGTTCTGAGCCAACACGTTAGGATCTTTGGTGATTCTTATACCCAAGTAGCGCATTGAAGATTTTAAGGGAAGCTGAATATTGTCGATGTTCCAAGCCATTATCTCCGTCTTCCCTGCGTTAATTTCATAGCCTGAGTGTTTCCCAAATTCCTCTGCGCTATGGATTACCCTAGGGAAGGCCCGTGTCGGGTCTGTAGTGTAAATAAGAATGTCATCAGCATACATCCCGACTTTCTTTTCCCACCCTGAGAATGAAAAGGGAGGGATATTAGGATTTTCTCGTATGGAGTGAGCAAAAGGTTCCAGATAAATGTTAAATAGTAGGGGGGAAAGAGGGCACCCCTGTCTCGTTCCTCTTGAAATTTGGAAGGGATTTGTGCATGTTCCGTTTATTATCAAACTTGCCTTAGGGTTTTTGTACAATAGGCCTATCGTTCTACGGAATTTAGGTCCTATTTTAAACTTTGCCATAGCGGCATGTAAGTAGGACCAGTTTACTCTATCGAATGCTTTTGTTGCATCGAGAGTCATAATTGCAAGAGGTAAAGCAAATGTTGAGGCAATGTCTATGGCTCCAACTAGATCGTATGTTAAGTCGGCAAGTTGTCGGCCTCTTATAAACCCCTTTTGGTCCTGATGTATGATACCTCCAATCTCGCTACCTAAACGAGCGGCCAAAATTGACGAAAAGATCTTATAGTCGTTGTTTAGGAGCGAGATTGGACGATATGAACCACAGTCTGTTGGATCTTTATCTGGTTTTAGGATTAAGGCAATATTTGCTTCTCCCCAGGATCTAGGTGGTGTCTCTCCTTTTAATAATATATCATTAAATAGATTTGTCATTATCGGGGTAAGTGTGGAGTTAAGGACCCGATATACTTCACCCGGAATCCCATCCGGTCCTGTGGCTTTTCCCTGTTTTAACTTCTTGATGGTATTTTCAACTTCCCCCTGGGTTATCTCCCTGTCTAGATTCTCGCTCTGTTGCTCTTTTAGCTCTGGAAGATCTAACTTTTCCAGCCATTTATTTCTTTCCTCGATGTTATCAGTATTATCAATTATTTCATCAGTATAAATTTTTTGAAAGAAGGTGCTAAAGGCTTCACCAATCGCTATATCAGTTTTTCTGGTATTTAATTCTCCACCCACTCTAATTTCTTTTATGTGTTTCCTAACCTGTTCAGCTTTTATTTTCCAGGCTAATATCTTTCCTGCTGACTCACCATATTCAAAGTGGGAGAGTTTACTAGCCTGCCAACGTTTATTAATTCTCTCCTGTAATAATGTGTCTAATTTGTCCTTTAGCTCTTTTTTCTTATCTGAGTTGGTGTAAGGTACTTGATCCATTAAATCCAGTTTTGTCAGATCTTGCTCTATCGACCTTAATTCCTCTCTATACTTCTTTTTCCTGTAAGAAGCCCTATTAGTAATGCATCCCCTTATATATGCTTTCCACGTCTCCCACACACTAACCAATGTGGCCGAGTCTGAATTCAACTCTAAGAAGGCAGTGGTCTCAGATGTAAGATAAACCCTTTCCAGTTCCTCTAATAAGAGAGTACGATCGAAGGACCATGAGGCAAAGCTGTGTTCGCGGTCTACTGTTAGCGAAAAAATGATAGCAGAGTGATCTGATAAGTGCGATGGTAGATATGTGATATTCCTTATCAAATCTTTTAGAGAGAAGCTAAATAAGGCATAATCAATTCGGGATTTATGCCTATACTTATGGTTATGATAAGAGAACCCCAATGTTTTCCCAGCTCTCTGTCTCCAGAAGTCTTCAACTCCCAAATTAGACATACAGTGCAATAATGTTTCTCTAGATTTGTTATGACTTATTGCCCTAGAACTGTGGGATTTATCTAACTTAGGATCTAATATCAAATTAAAATCACCCGACCATATTATAGGATTAGTGATGTTTATCAGATGGTTTTGTATAGTGTTTATATAAGTGGGGTCATCTTGGTTAGGTCCATAGTACACTACTAGGGTAAATCTCCTAAGATCTAGCTGGACATTGGCTATTATCCATCTCCCGTTTGGATCTGCCTTGAAATCTTCAATCTGGGCTTTAGCGCCTTTTTTAAAGATAATAGCTAACCCACGGATGCTAGCGTTGTGATCCGTGGTAACAAATTTATCGACCCATCTTAATTTATTTAAAATATCTGAAATTTCTTTTTTATTTAAGTGTGTCTCCTGGATCATTATAATCTGCGCGGGCGAATCTCTGAGATACTGCATGATTATATGTCTTCTCCCTCGTACGCGCAGACCGTTTACGTTCCAGGAGAGGAAATCAATGTCTCTCATTTCTCTCTAGCGTTCCCTTGCCTCTCTTTACTCATTCCCCCTTTAATAGTTTTTGGTTTTCTCTTTGCTCGACCTTCTAGTATCTCTCCTTCATTGGTTTGGATCTTGACCATTCTTATACTATATTCCCTATATACCCTGGAATCGATAGATATCCGTTTTTTGAAGTTTTGGTCTTGAGGACTTTTTTGTGCTTTTTTCCCCACTACCTCCCCCCTCCCTCCCCTGGAAAACCCCTCCCTACTTACTCTGGCCTGATGGCTGGCCAGCTTTTCGCCCCCGACATACTCCTGCCTGGAGCCCCAATTGTCACGGGTATCAGTCAATCGATCCTTTGATCATATTGGAAGATATACAAAAGCGAGAGGAGGAAGACACTTCCCCTTTATTATTATTTTTTTTTTTTTTTATTTTTTTTTTATTTTTTTTTTTAATTTTTTTTATTTTATAAAGTTGTGTACTAATCTGAGTGCCTCCCCTTTTTATTCTCATTTGGCTGATATGCGTACTCTTTCTATGTATCTATGTATGTATATATATGTATATTGATAGATACACACACACACATATCCATATACCCACACACCTATACACATATATATATATATATATATATACACATATTTATTTTATTTATGTATTTATGTATATATGTTTTTTTTTTTTTATATCTGGATTTTTTTTTTTTTTTTTTTTGGTGCGGGGGACCCCAATGCTATTTATTTATTTATTTATGTGAGTATCTTATTTATCTAGGTGTGTGGGAAAATTCGCTGATGGAGACTAACAATTCGTCTGCCTCAAGAGGTGTCTTGATATTATACATTTTGTTGTTAAACATGATTTTTAAGAAGGCAGGGAATCGCATCTGCGCAGTAGCTCCCAAGGCTCTAAATTTTTCTATACGTTGGCCTAGCTCCCACTGTCTATCCAAAGTAGTTTTAGATAGATCAGATCTTACTTCAAAGGAAAAATCTGAGGCCTGCAGGGTTTTAGCCTTGAGTGCTAAGGTTAGAATCGTTTCCTTGTTTCTGTATGTCAAGAAGTTTACTAGAATCTTCCTAGGTTTAGGTCTACTTGGATTTAAGCGGAACGGATCTCGATGAACTCTTTGTATGTCAGTCTCCAAGTCTGCTTCTGACATCTCTAATTTCAGCGAGTTCTTAAGCAAGGTCACCACGTATTTTTTAAGATCACTCCCCTCTTTTCCTTCCGGGACTTTTAAAATCCTGAGGTTGTTCCTTCTTGAATAATTCTCTAAGGACTCTACTCTATCCTTTACTGCTTCTCCCTCCCTTCTCATGGTCACCATTTTCTTTTCAGCATGATCTAATCTTGCTTTGAGGCCCTCTACCGTTGTCTCTAGGCATCCTGTCCTTTCAGAAAGTCCATCTACTTTGGATTCCAAATTTTCACACATGACCCGGATTTCCGATTGGTTTTGCCTAGATTCCGCAAAGCAAGCTTTTGACTCTTCAAAGCCAGATTTAATTTCCTTGCTCATATTGAGAAGTATGCGCTGTATTGTATCATCGCTGTCATCACTACCCTCCTTCCCCTCGCCTAGATTTTGGGCCGGGTTGCTTTGTTTGTCCGTCTTTTCTCCGCCTGCTGAGTTTGCGTTCAAGGGCAGTGTCTCTGGCGTCTGGATACCATTCAGCTTTCCGTCATCATCATTGCCCTGATCTTCGCCCTGATCTGAAGTTTCTGCCTTTTTATTGGTCTCTATCAAGAGCCCCGTACTAGATATGACTGATGAGACAGAATTTTTTGTTATGATAGACATTTCTGATGCTACAGGCCGGGGCAGTTGTTCCTGGGTAAGGTTTAGAATCTGGGGTAGGACCTTAAAATAAGATTTCAAAGAGGGTGTAACTCTTGTACCCCTGGGTTTTTTAAAGCTGTCTTCAGACTGGGGTATCTCCTTCTCTGCTATTGTTTTATTAGTACGTTTGGACGCAATCCTCCCCTTGGCCCCCAGGGTCTTATTGCCTGATATTTGTAGTGCATCTACTTCAGACCCTATTTCTGTTTCTGACTCTGTCTCAAGACCAGCTTCTTTTTCGAAAACTTTCACTGAGTTTAAGTCCAGCTGCAAACTATTTTCACACTCCTCGAGATCAAGATCCTTTTGCCTGCCCTTCCCCTTCCCCTTTGCCTTCCGCTTCCCCAGGTTGTCGCTAGTTGAGCCTTTCTTCTCACCGGTTACCTTCTTCTGTTTAGATGGAATTTTTCTGATATTCTGACGTGCGACTGCGTTGGAGAGGGCTTGTAGTCTATTCTTAACAATATTGTTGGAATCAGGAGAAAAGGCTCTTATCGGGATTCCCTCATGACTTGTCGTTTGATGCTGTGCTTCTGTGTTTGGCGCCCAGTTATTAAAAGAGTATTCTCCTGCCAGTTCAGTTTTATTTTCTGAGGCACTGCCGAAGCAGGGGGGTAGATTATTAGCCCCCGTCTGCAGCTCTACCACATCCCCCTCTACCAAGTAGTCCCGCTTACCAGACCTTGTTACTGAAGTTGTGGCTGAAGTTAGAGCTGCACCTTTCGTGTAAAGAACTGCCCTCCTGCTCCTTCGCAGCTCCACGGCTGCCTCGCTCCAGCGAGAGGGAGCAGGAGAAAAAAAGTGCCCCCAGCACATCGGCCGTTAGACCACTCCTCAATGCTACAGATAGCTGCCGAGGATGATTTTCCCCCTGCAGCCAGCGCCAGTTCACGAAAGACGAAGAAGAAACCAGAAAGGCAGAAACACAGCTCCCCCGAGGCACTCCCAGTGGCTACAGATGGGCGGGGTGGTGCCGAGCCGAGCACTCGCAGGTGTGCTCCGAGTTCGTTCGGTCCCAGTCAGCAGCTGCAGGCACAGAGACCGAGCGCCAGGGAAACCTCAATCGGCTCAGCTCGCTCCAGCAGGGGCGGCATCAAGCACTCGCCGAGCGCCCAGAATCAACTCTGCTTCCCTGCCGAGCCGGGCTCCAAACAACAGCCACGAGCACCGAGACCGGACGGCGGGTGCTTCACGTGTGCCCGGGATGGGGATCCTCCGCAAACGGCTCACCTCCCTCCGGCATGCATGGCCTCCTACTCAGGTAGGATCGTCCGCCTCATTGGAGGCTCTAAAGCGCTTTTCTGACCTCCAGGCAGGAGCCTCTGTCGGGACGTGCGGTCCGCATTAGCAAGCGGCCGCCATGTTTTCCTCCATCCAAGGCCGCAGTTTATTGTGTAAGAAAATATGCTACTCACATAGAAAGTTAAATGTAACCTGCCGATGGTAGCACCAATTCTGCCATTCACGGTGGTGCCAAGAAAAATGATTTCAGGCCTACATACGTAGCCTGACAACACATGTAGGCCTTCAAACCTGTAGCATTTAAACCTGCATGCAAACCTGTCAAAAACGTTCTTCACAGGAAGGTACCCTCCTTTTAAATATTAAATAACCCCCAAGAACGCCTTGCAGTCCCAAGGTAAGGTGCCTTGTATTCAAAAGTGGAACATGTAAAAATTTCATAATGGCATGTTCCTACAGTGTATAATGCCCTGCATAGGCTTCGTAGTGCATATTAAGCATTATTAATAACACCAATGTATAACAGAAGTGTTGGGTGGGGGGCTGCATAGGGCTGCACTCTATGCAGCAGAGCCCCAGAAGCAATTAATAAATGTGAATCCTAAAGATCCAGGGCCATTGAACACATGACAGGTTTCCATAAAGCACTCTGAGCTGGAGCTAAATGCACTATAGCTGAAGTGCAGGGGCACCTTGTAGTTGGTTATATGGCTGCATTTTGTGCCCAGAAGAGTGTGAAAGAAAGACTCAAACACATGCTTATGTTTGTTCTGAATAGCACTGCTTTATTTAAAATACCTTAGTGGCAAGGATTCTTAGTGAACATTGAAATGTGTGTATTAATAATGAGTAACTTGGATTATGGTTATTGATTCCATTAGTTTTAAAGGCAATTTATCACATGTGGTGGAATTATTAAAGTGGTGATTGTTTGACATAGCCAATAGGTTCTGCCTTTTTGACCCAGTGACAAAGCCCATAGGCCTGACTTTAATTTATTGATAAGATGACCCCTTGACAAAGTCAATATTTAAAATGACATCCCTTATGTTGCATTAAGTATAGGTGGTGTCAGTTTGCACAGTCTCCATCCTGGACAGAGGTCTTGGTGGTGGGGCCAGTCCCACATCAAACTATACTGCACAGAGCCTTCACCCTGCAGATAGATCTTTGAGGACAGGACACTCCCTAACTAAACCCTACTATTAGGTCAGAGCCTCTTGAAACCTTACTGTGCACATCTTTCATCCTGCACAGAGGTCTTTGGGGCCCTCACCAAACTCTACTACACACCAACTTCACTCTGCACAGAGATTATTGCAGACAGGCCTGTCGCTCATTGAACCTTACAATGCCCAGATTTTACCCTGAACAGACGTGTTGGGGGATAAGCAAGTCCCACATCAAACCATGCTTCCTTACACACTGCCTTCATCCTGCATATAGGTCCTTGTGGACAGACTAGTCCCTCATGAAACCCTACTATGCACAACCTTCGACCTGCACAAAGGTCTTTATGAACAGGCCGGTGCCTCACTATATTCTACTAAACACCGCCTATGCCCAGCACAAAGCTCTTTGCTGACTGGCCAGTCTCACACAAAACCCTACTATGCATAGCCTTCACCCATATAGAGGTGTTTAAAGACAGGCCAGTCCCTCACCAAACCCTACTACTCACAGCCTGCGACCTGTACATAGGTCTTTGCCGACAGGCCTGTCCCTCACAAAGGAACACTATGCACAGTCTTTGTACAGCATAGAGATCTTTGCAAAGAGGTCAGTCTCAAACCAAACTCTACTACACACAGCATTCAATCTGTACAGAGTCACTTACGGACAGACCAGTTCCTAACCAAACCCTACTATGCACAACTTTAATCCTGTGAAGAGGCCTTCATGAAGAGGCTAGACCATCACCAAACCCTTCTACACATAAACTCTGCTCTGTAAAGTGTCATTGTGGAGAGCCCAGTCCTTCACCAAACCCTACTAAGCAAAGCCTTTGCTCCCTTTAGAGGTCTTCACGGAGACCAAATAGCTAAAAAACAGTTATAGGGTGTAACACCGCACTCCAAGTCCTCCCAAAGTATGGGTTCTCTGCTCCGTGGGTTGATCAATGAAAGAAGACTGAATATAATACAGACTCAATGTACTTGTTGTAATTTAGCAGCGATTAGGTAAAGCATTAGCAGAAGACATTATGGGCCAGATGTAGGAGAGAAAATACAGGTCGGTAACGGCCGATTTCGGCCGTTACCGACTGGTATTTAGGATTTGGCATGTAGGGGCCATCATTTTACAGAATCAGTAAATTTACCGATTCGGTAAATTTACCGATTCTGTAAAATACCGAATCGGTAATTTTACGGATTCGGTAAATCCACATGTAGGTGACACTCCTAAGAGAGTCACAGGCCCTTAAGGATCGTTATTTTACCACCCAATCCAATTGGGTGGTAAAATACCGAATTCAGGTGTGCATGCACATCTGTGCATGCACACCTGTGCAATGTGACACACAGACATGCCCATAGGGCATGTCTGTGTGCCACATGGCACACAAGTCCGGAATTGGGGTGCTAGAGGGTGTCAAAGTGACACCCCCTGCACCCTTGCAGGATTCGGTATTTACCGATTCGGTAAATACCGAATCGGTATTGCCTATTGATTCCTATGGGCTTCATGGCCCATAGGAATCAATGGGCAATACCGATTCAGTAATTCTTAAATTCGAATTACCTACATCTCCCCCCTTCATATTTACCGACTCTTAAATACCGAATCGGTAAAATTCTTTATTTAAGAGTCGGTAAATATGAATTACCTACATCTGGCCCCTTGTATTTAGATACTATCTTGTCCATTTTGCGGAATCCATTTTGTATTTCTGGCAGCCATTTTGTTTACCATGTGCTCGCCATGTGCTCTGTCCTACCTCCCTGTTAACTGCTCTTGAAATCTGCCTAGAGACGAAATATATTTAGCCTCTTCTGCTTCGCACATGCTCAGTTGAGCTTACAGCTGTCCTCAACTTGTAACTGTCAGGATGTGTCCACCAGAATTAGCTAACTGTTAGCTCTTCCCACTTGTTGCTTGTACACTTTCTGTATGACTTTATATGTACTTACAACCAGCATTCTGTACTTGTACCGCCTTCATTTGAGCCCAAGGGTGGGTATAAAAGGACACACAGGCACATGCATCAACGATTTTTGCATGCGCAAACGGTGCGAATCGCTAAAATCGGCCGTTTGCGAATGCAAAATCATGTTTAGAGATGCATCATGCATTTTTGGGAAAATCGCTATTTTTAGCGAATTCCAAAAATGTGATTGCTTTTAAGGAATCGCAAATTTGCGATTCCTTAAAAGCAATGCATGATTAATTTTAAAATTGCGAATTCGCAATTAGGGGGTGCAAATTACCACGAGGTTGAACCTCGTGGTAATTTGCGAAAATGTGTTAAAATGCTCTAATTTGCATTTAAAAACACTGTCATGTTACAGACACACATGTCCTTAGGACATGTATGTTTGAAACATGCACTCCAAAATACATTTCAGGGGTGCAGGGGGGGGGGGTCCTTTGGACCCCCCCCTGCACCCATGGAATGCATCAACATTTTGCGAATTCCAATTTGCGAATTCGCAATTCCCATTGATTCCTATGGGCCTTTTGGCCCATAGGAATCAATGGGAATTGCGAAATCGAAAATTGGAATTCGCATAATATTTGCGAATCGGTAAAAATTGCGATTTTTACCGATTCGCAAATTTTATGCAATTTAAATCATGCATCCCGTTTTGCGATTCCTTATTTGCGATTCCTTAAAAATCGCTAATAAGGAATCGCAAAACGTTTTATTGATGCATGTCACCGCAAGCTCCTTCCATTCAGTGTGTTACTTCATGCATTACCGAAGGGTGCTGTGTGAATGTAGTTCCACCTCATGAGGTTTAATAAACTCTGTCTTTTCTATTCCAGTTTCTGTGCCAACTTCCTCCTATTGGTCTGAGGACTCTTTGCAGAGAAGGGCGAATCCCTTGCACTGGTAGGCCTTGCTGAGGCTCACCACCACATACTTACATACAGAAGGAGCACTTCATTAACAGTAAGAATCAACTGTACTAGCCAAAAGTATTCTCAAACTATATTCCAAAATAATATAGAAGAATTATTGTTCGCAGTCAAAGTATTGTTCTTGACTTTTCTCTTATAGAAATTGCGATGAACACAGCCAACTCATCATGGTAGCGTCTTTTTATCAGTTATAATTCAGCTACCTATGACTTATTCCCACACTGTGCACTCAAGACATATACAATTACATTATTGATAATTGATAACATCTCAAATGGCACTATTTGGGAACTCATAATTCCATTTATAATAAATTCAGCACATTACACTGAATAACTTGCATTCAAAAGCTCTTGCTAAAATGAGTTTTTTTAATTCATGCTGTGCAACCGAACACAAACTCTCAGCTGGGTTCCAGGCAGCATAAATGATCACTAATACATCAAAATGTATTCCTTTGCCAGATAGGAAAAACGTCTGGATTCCTTAGCTGGTGTAGGCAAACAATGCTTTTAAAGCATGACTCCAATCCCTTGCATTTTGACCTACTACAGGCCTTTATCAAGGAAAACAATGTTACAGGGCATCCGTCTTTGCATCGTATCTCTACATAGTTAAGTCATGTGATTTCAAGAAAAAAAGAGGATGAAAATGTGTACATACATTTTCACCAAAATTACATGTAGTATTGTTTTACTTTCATTCTTTATTGACATGGGTTGAGTTTGAACCCTTATCTCTCTAAGAGGACTACTGCACTATGCTACCTATCAAAATGGTTAATAGTGTTCCCCTTTTTCCCATCATTGCATTTGGGATTAATACCCAGCATAATATTTTTTTGTTTTATTTCGAAAATTACTGTATAGGGCTTATTTTGATGACGAGCGGACTTGCGTCCACCTGACAACGTCGCGGAAAAAGGACTGACTGACTTCCGGTCGGTGGTCCGACACCTAATCGTGATGCGACCGCACATGGTGCAGTCACATACTCCCATTCCTCCATGAGAGTTCATGCTACGGCTGTATACTGGCCTTAACTCAGGCTCTCATGGAGGAATGGGAGTCTATGTTCATCCCAGTACCCCCAGGTGCCTTCCACGGGGGACAAGGATCAACAAGGAGGCGCCTATGGCATCCCCTCGGCCCCCAACTGGAGGCTGAAAACAAAAGAGGGCCCTGGTAGGGGCCCCCAAACACACTTTCAGTCAGGATTCCCATGTCAGAATGGCTGGCATGGAAACCCTACCAGAAACCGTGCATCGTAATCCAGAAGGCAGAAACGCCTTCCATTTGGATTATGGGTCTGTTTCCGACTGGCAGACAGGCTCTTGGAGCCCATCAGATACCAGCCCGAATGACGGGCCAGTTTCAATTCCGACCGGCTCTAACATAATTGTAGTGTAGTTCCTATTTTCCCTATAGACAGTGTAGACGTAGGACTGAGGTCTTCTAGGTCTCTACTGACTATGTTAGACTTAATTTACGTTTGCGCCAGCTAGCTCAGAGGTCACTGGAAACTTTCTTGACTGAATAGGAAGTGATCAGCTTCCCTGGCTCAGACAAGAAGGGATTCAGCTTCCGACAACCGCATAAACATGACAACTTTGCTCCCTTAGAATAAGAGTCAATCTCTAGAGTCGTGTGAAACAATAGACAGCCATTTCACTCAGTCAGCTGTGCAGTTTTAATTTCACCAGGATGCAGAGAATAGAGAGACGGGCGTTTTCAATAAAAGATAGTATTTATAGAGCAGTCTTCCTTCTCATGCAAGAGAAATGAATTGCCACTATTGCAAGACTTGTTATAAAGTAAAGTACGTACAGTAAAAGGAGTATTATGAAATAATACTGTAAAAGCATTGATATGGTTTCTTAGCCATAAGACACTTTAAAATGGATAAAATATATATATATACATACTAGCAGCCCGTCCCGACGTTGTCCGGGAGCAAAAGGCTGCTTCTGGGCCCCCGCCTGCCCTGATGTTAAGGCTGCTTCAGTGCCCCCGCCCGCCCCGACTGCCCCCCCCCATGTTAAGGGTGCTTCAGGGCCCCTGCCCGCCCCGACGTTGTCATTGTGTCTCCCGTTGCGCACCCGCGGGTGCTCGCTTCCTCCTAGTGCTCTGTCGGCGGCTTAGCAATGGCTCCTGAGCTGCTTTGGCAACAGAAAGTGTAGCGTATCCTCAGGATGTGGGTGGAAGTCAGGCCACTGAATTGCATCACTCGGTAGCCGGATGTACCCAACATAGCATGCAAGGCTTTCACTGCTGCGGTATGAAAAGAACTTAATTAGCAAACAATTAAATATTTACTGCCCTAATCTAATCAACATATCGTTTACACTTGAAGCAATTGACTTTCAAAATAAACCACATAATGAATAACAAGGGAAATTGATATATTATCTATTTTTGTTAATTGTTATAGAGTAGAAAAATTATTATTTAGTCCATTGATTTTTTTTTTCTTTTTCTTTTCTTATTTCATAAAAGATTTTTTACTTTATCGACATACATAAATACTACAAAGACAGAGAAAAAATACATAAAATGACATATACATAACGTAGTTTAGGTCGATGTTTTTAAAGATGCAGGCAATATGGTGTTAAACAACGCGCGTTTCGGCCTGTGGCCTTCATCAGGTGACCTGTCCTACATATATGACACAAATTTATACAGGACAAAAAGTGGCATAAATATCTGAAAAGAGTATAATATCAGTCATTTGATAACCGTGATTTAAAGCAATAATTGCTGTATCCAAATTTATGCAAACGTAGAAAAGTAGGGTCAGGGCAAGCTCATATTTTTTCAGTTATGACAGCTTCTAACTCTTCTTTAATCTAGATATTTATAAGACCTTTTTGAATAAGAATGTCTACTGCATTGTTATGACCTATAGTTAAACACGTAATTATTAAAAACATTATATGTATATCCTTCTCTCATAAGATTTCCGTTTGTTCATTTGGTACAGAATTCAGTTTAAATTTCAACACATGATATAAACATTTATTGCAATACCTTATATTTATTGGTTTGTTACAAAAGCAAACAGATTGACTCGATTAATGAATTTATTGCTTAATGTACAATATGTAATGGACAAAAAGCGTGGAATAGCATTTCCTTTGAACAACCAAAGAACAAAAAAGTTATAGATAGTAAGAATTCAGTGAAGGAAAAAGAAGAAACAAGTGAAAATATGAAAGAGAATGAAATTAAATATCTAGCAATTAGTCTCATCTTTGTCCCAAAGAAAAAATATTAGGTTAATGGGAAGGGGATTCTTATAGTGAGTCATCACTTACTTATAACAGTGTCTCTAAGGATGAATCATTCGCAAGCTATAAATTCTGTTTTAGCACCTTCTTTGTTGATACTTAAAGAGGAACTAGAGGTTCTGATAAAATTCTGTGAAAAAAGAGAGAAAAAAGCCTATTTATAAATATGGTTGCATCCTTAAATTAAAGGGGCAAAAAGTTGGAACTTTGGCCTATATCCCAGATAGATTCAGATGGGATTGATGTTATGCTCTCTATATTACTATATTAAAGTAAAGGTTATGAGGGTATATACCTATATTATCATTAATTTGGGGTTGGAGTAAAATATGGTATAAGTGATTGAACACAGAGGTAGATATGAATAAATGAGCCTCTCCTACAACATGATAGAACAAATAAGGCAAGAAAATGATACCTTATATGTGTCCTAGACCATCTTAAAAGTCTTCTCAAGTTGATATATTAATATCTTGAGATGTTACTAGAGAATAAAACATAAGTTGAATGAATTATTCAAATCAATACACTATTATATCGCAGAGACTAAAGGTGGATATATAGTTGTACCTAAAGTAGTATAATTACCTTAGTACTACTAAATACTGTGGTTGCGTGGTTGTGTGAGGTTCTAATTAGGGGCGACTGTGGCTACAGCGAACTTTTAGTACAAGCAGCGTTTCTTCTTTGAAAGGTCTTCTTAAAAGTAAGGACACAAACGAGAACGAGATTTAGCCATTATGCTATCATGGATAATATCAAATATATATTGTTTGAATGATATAACTAACATTATCTAATTACCTTAGTTGTGATTCAATGTACTAGGTCTTGGGGGTTCTGTTTAAGACGAGTTTGTAGCGATGATTTCGGCTATAAAAAGCAGGAAGCTTACTGTCTATTTGTTATGGCCATCGTTGCAGTCCTGGTTTACTTATTTTTCTAAGAGAAAGGAGAGCACACGCAAAGAAATGCTTTAAATGAAGGAGCGCTAAATATGTGTCGGAAAATAATCTCTTCACGGCTATAAAAAACCGCTGTGTTCGTACCTGTATTAGTTGTGGACTCGCGGCATTGGGGTATCTTCACTGGCTAGTCACGCATAACCGACGGTGTAGCAAACATTAATGAATAGATCCTTCCTTATATAGCAGTATTAACCCACTAAAAGCATCAGAAATGGTTTCAGCTGGACAAACGATACCTGACGCTTTGGTATATACGTCATATGAAGGGGACTGGTTTGGTCAACAAAACAGAAGATGGACTTAGACGGTCACCCGAGATAGAAGCTAGCCTGTCTGCTTATTGTGTTTGAAAACCTGACACTAAAGACGGACCAACCAATTTTCTTGTTAGTATAAACGCCTGATATTAAAAACGAACTTGTATGTTCTTTGCGGATATTTCTTTTATATCACGATTGCGCCATGTTAAAACTAGTTTTTATCTCCCATTATATGAAAGACCAAAAAATGAACTCGAATAAACACACCTCTCGCTCTTACATTGTTTCATTATTGTTTATAGAAACAAACACGAAAAGCAAAATAGAATCTGTTCATTGTGATATTTTCTACTCATAATGTGTATCAGGACACTAACCATATTAATGTATTGTATAGATGGCGAGATTTACAGATTATAGTTGTATTAATTTAGTATTTGGTCCAAATTTGTGGTGGTAACAGTAATAATAGATTATATTTATTTCAATTTAGTTTGGGATTCAAATATTATTAAACATTTTATCCACGATATAGATAATCTGCAGTATATAATTGCCTAACTTTGTAGCGCAACATATGGTGCGTCAATATTTAGTTTGAATGGGAATTCACGATATTACTTAGACCCTTAATCTGTTGGATTAAATGTACAAAATAACAGTTGAAAAGAGGATTGTTTATAAATCTGTCCATTGTGTTCTAACCATGATTATCCTACCTTACTTAATATATACAAAAAAAGAAAGGAAACCTTTCTTAGTTACTCAATTAGGGGCTATATAATGGCTTGTTCCCACGGGATTTCTAAATTGAGTCCCGATATTGTTGTCTCTAATGAAAAAATCCAAAAGACTTCTCGTTTGCATCTGATCTTATCCGGACATAGACCTGCTCTTGGAACAATTTTTTCCAGAATGATCCACTGGATATCTTCTGGTTTGTGGTCTGCTTCAACACAATGGGCCACTATTGGTGCATGTATTTTTCTTGTTCTAATAGCCGATTTATGCTCGGTTAATCTAGTATACATAGATCTGGAAGATTCTCCTACATATCCCTTATTGCAGGGGCATAGCAATAGGTAAATGATATTTTTAGTTTTGCAGTTTGTCATGTAGCTGTTCTTTATTGTGATTCCATTGAATAAAAAAATTAGCTGTCTCGATAGTTTGTGGACAGATTTTGCAATTCCCACATTTAAAGTTACCAGTTACCGGAGCCCCGGTAATTAGATTTCTGTATAGGTTCTCTTTGATAGGCATCATACGTGATCTTACTACTAAGTCTTTAACATTCTTATTTTTGCGATATGCAAATAAAGGCTTAGGTATCAGTTCTTGTTTTGTTTTATTTACATTCAGTATATGCCAGTGAGAGTAAAAGATCTGTTGCACTTGGTTGTTAAGTTGAGAATGTCTAGTAACAAATACCAGACTGGCATCTTTTTTGGGTTTAGTATTATTAATTAGGTGTTGTCTGCCGTAATACCTGGCTCTTTTACATGACTCTCTAATTAACCTATGGGGGTAGCCACGTTCTTTAAACTTCTCCTTCATTACAACAGCTCTCTCATCAAAGTCTGTAAGATGTGTACAATTTCTTCTGAGTCTTAAAAATTGACTTAAGGGTATGCTGTTTTTTTGTGTCAAAGGATGGAAGCTGCTGTAATGAAGGAGAGTGTTACGGGCACTAGGTTTTACAAAGAGATCCATAAACAAAATGCCTTCATCATGTTTTATGGTCAAATCAAGAAATTTCAATTCTGTTTTACTTTTCTTATCAGTAAACCTTAAGTTGGGGTCACAAACATTTAACCATAACATAAATTCCTGAAATAGCTCTTCTTCGTCATTCCTAATGAATACAATGTCGTCAATATATCTTGACCAGTAAAATATTGACTCAAAAAATGGTGCTACCTCATTGAATATGTGTTTCATTTCAAAGTGAGCTACATAAATGTTAGCAATCGTAGGGGCGCAAGATGCGCCCATGCTAACTCCCTTTGTTTGCCTATACATGTTACCACGGAATTCAAAGATATTGTCAAATAAAATGATCTTTAAGCATTCTAGGATAAATTCCATGTTGCAATCTATTTCATATAGTTCTATGAACCACTTAGTCGCATCTATGGCTCCTATACATGGGATATTTGAGTAGAGGCTCTCGACGTCCAATGTTACCATCCATTGACGGTGAACATTGAATGGTGTGCCTTCAAATTCTTTGATGACGTGACAAGTATCCTGAATATATCCAGGTATCTTATCTATATAAGGACGCAAAATTGCGTCCAAATATTTGGAAATAGGTTCTGTTACGCTCCCAATAGTTGTTACAATGGGGCGGAAAGGTGGATCCCATTAATTTTTATGAACCTTTGGGATTCCGTAAATGCTCGCCATTTTGGGGTTATCTATATTCATATATTGATGTTCCTTTATACAGATATCACCATTATTTAATGCTTTAGTAGTCAATTTAGATATATTTGCTTTTAATTTTGGACGTGGGATCTTGGAGATTTGTATGTAATAGTTAGTATCACTAAGCATGTTCTCTATTGTTTCAATGTATTTGATGGTATCTAGGATGGCGATCCTGCCACCCTTATCACAACTTTTTATAGTTATCATGCTGGAATCTTTAAGTTCCATTAATGCCTGATGTTCCTTCGATGTTATGTTATAAGGAGTAGATGGTACAAATTTAGTGGCATTTTTGAGTTTCTTTAGGACTATTTTTTCAAAAATTCCCACTTCAGGTGCTACCTGTTCCAGAGTGGGAGTAAAAGTAGATTTAGGGGTTAAACCTGATCTATTAAATTCCAAGGTATCATTGTCTCTATTGGAGAAAAAACTTTTGAGTCGAATTTTGCGAAAAAAAGTCGTCACATCGTTGAAAAGTTCAAATTTGTTCAACCCAGAATGGGGAACAAAGGAAAGTCCTTTAGATAGGACTGAGTAGGTTGACTCACTAGCTTCATGGCTACTCAAATTGAAAATAGGAATGGTCTTCATTGTCGCCAATACCTGGCATTTCGTGTTTCCAGGTATCGATCTGGGTTCACTTGTTGATGGTCCTGGAAGCTGGGTTGATATTGTCCCTGGGGCTGGTAAGGTTGTTGATACTGTACTTGTGGGGGTTGATATTGTGCCTGGGGTTGATATAACTGATCTGATTGATACTGGCCCGATGGTTGATAAGATTGATTTTGTTGATGTTGATATTGGGGCCGATACCGTGGTCGATAATTGGGTCTCCAGTTCCCTCGATTGCGGTAACGTCCTCCTAAAAAAGGTCTAGATCCTTGGTTAGACCTAAATTTGTTATTTCTTGGTTGAAATGGTGACAAACTAGAGTTGCTACCAGAGTCAGAGGAATTGGAGAAAGTAGTATACTTTTTGGGGCCCTGATTTTGGTAGTCCGATGCATTATCTTGATTAAATGTATCTGGTTGTGTATAAAAGTTATCTGCCAGATATGGATATATTTTTTCTTTACTAAAGATTCGCAAGTCTTTTTGGAATTTATCAGTTTTTCTTTTAAATAGATAATCACTGTATGAGCTGAGATCTGATTCAATATCATCTAGCTTTTTTTTAATATCAAGTATTACAGTGGATGATTTAATTTTATCTTACAATTACGAAATTTCTTTAAAGAGTTGCTCTAATACTTCCTTGGCAGTTTCTACGATCAGCATCATATGGTCCCTCGAGCACCGATTGGAGATGAGGGACCAACGTTCCAAAAAGTGTTTAAGGTGTATAAAGAGACCAGGGATATTTTTAATTTGAAGACCTAAAGGAATTGTTCCAGCTTTCAAGTAATCTAGTATGAATCTACCATGAAACTCTACTCTTTTGGCCTTTTTCTTAAGAAATGACAGATTTATTAAATCTTCATTTTGTTCAGTATTGGTGGTGTTCCTAGAATCAAAATCTACTGTTGACCCTACCATGGAGGCAAAATCCTCTTCTGTGAAGCCAAAAGATTTAAGTGTGGCCATATTTTAACTGGGTATGTTGCACTACAGGATGAGATTTAATCTATGTGGACTAATTGTTCTATTAGATCAAGAATAAGTAGAAAAAGATGAAGAAAATTATAAGGGAGAGTGAAAAGAAAGAGAGAGGTGAAAGATATATAACAAGGAAAGGAAAACTTTAAATGTACAAGGGTATCACGTAAACATAGTACATCTATAATACCAGAAGCTGTAATCTCTATATTGTAAATGACTTATATGTCTGAGAACCTTGTATTCCCCTCATGGACCGGCCATGAGAATATATTGATTTGGAAACAGGGGACCCCTACTTATAGTTAAGTTTGCTAATGGTAGGGACTAATATTGAACAGGTATGAAAAGAACTTAATTAGCAAACAATTAAATATTTACTGCCCTAATCTAATCAACATATCGTTTACACTTGAAGCAATTGACTTTCAAAATAAACCACATAATGAATAACAAGGGAAATTGATATATTATTTATTTTTGTTAATTGTTATAGAGTAGAAAAATTATTATTTAGTCCATTGATTTTTTTCTTTTTCTTTTCTTATTTCATAAAAGATTTTTTACTTTATCGACATACATAAATATTGCAAAGACAGAGAAAAAATACATAAAATGACATATACATAACGTAGTTTAGGTCGATGTTTTTAAAGATGCAGGCAATATGGTGTTAAACAACGCGTGTTTCAGCCTGTGGCCTTCATCAGGAGACCTGTCCTACATATATGACACAAATTTATACAGGACAAAAAGTGGCATAAATATCTGAAAAGAGAATAACAAAGAACAAAAGATAATATCAGTCATTTGATAACCGTGATTTAAAGCAATAATTGCTGTATCCAAATTTATGCAAACGTAGAAAAGTAGGGTCAGGGCAAGCTCATAATTTTTCAGTTATGACAGCTTCTAACTCTTCTTTAATCTAGATATTTATAAGAACTTTCTGAATAAGAATGTCTACTGCATTGTTATGACCTATAGTTAAACACGTAATTATTAAAAACATTATATGTATATCCTTCTCTCATAAGATTTCCGTTTGTTCATTTGGTACAGAATTCAGTTTAAATTTCAACACATGATATAAACATTTATTGCAATACCTTATATTTATTGGTTTGTTACAAAAGCAAACAGATTGACTTGATTAATGAACTTATTGCTTAATGTACAATATGTAATGGACAAAAAGTGTGGAATTGCATTTCCTTCGAACAACCAAAGAACAAAAAAGTTATAGATAGTAAGAATTCAGTGAAGGAAAAAGAAGAAACAAGTGAAAATATGAAAGAGAATGAAATTAAATATCTAGCAATTAGTCTCATCTTTGTCCCAAAGAAAAAATATTAGGTTAATGGGAAGGGGATTCTTATAGTGAGTCATCACTTACTTATAACAGTGTCTCTAAGGATGAATCATTCGCAAGCTATAAATTTTGTTTTAGCACCTTCTTTGTTGATACTTAAAGAGGAACTAGAGGTTCTGATAATATTCTGTGAAAAAAGAGAGAAAAAAAGCCTATTCATAAATATGGTTGCATCCTTAAATTAAAGGGGCAAAAAGTTTGAACTTTGGGCTATATCCCAGATAGATTCAGATGGGATTGATGTTATGCTCTCTATGGGCCAGATGTAGGTAGCCCTTTACCGATCGGAATCGGCCGAAAATACCGATTTTCGGCTGTTTCCGATCGGTAAAGGGCTATGGAGATATAGGGGCACATATTCGGTAATTTTACCGAATCGTTATTATTACCGAATCGGTAAATTTACCGATTCGGTAATATTTACCGATTCGGTAAATTTACCGAAAATGCAATGTGGGTAGCCAATTTTCCATTGGCACATGGCTTCCAGAATCGGTATTTTACCATGGAATACAAATCCATGGTAAAATACCGATTCCTGTGTACATGCACATCTGTGCATGTACACATGTGCCATGTGACAGACAGACGTGCCCTTAGGGCATGTCTGTGTGCCACATTGCACACATGCCCGTTTTGGGGGTGCTAGAGGGTGTCAAAGTGACACCCCCTGCACCCTTGACAAATTCGGTATTTACCGATTCGGTAAATACCGATTCGGTATTTGAATTGAATCCTATGGGCTTCAAGGCCCATAGGATTCAATAGCAAATACTGATTCAGTATTTACCGAATCGGTAAATACCGAATTTCAAGGTATCGGTAAAAAATCCAGATGTTGGTACCTACATCCCATTTACCGATTTTGAAATACCCAATCGGTAAAATTCGGTATTTCAAATTCGGTAAATGTGATTTACCAACATCTGGCCCCAAATTACTATATTAAAGTAAAGGTTATGAGGGTATATACCTATATTATCATTAATTTGGGGTTGGAGTAAAATATGGTATAAGTGATTGAACACAGAGGTAGATATGAATAAATGAGTCTCTCCTACAACATGATAGAACAAATAAGGCAAGAAAATGATACCTTATATGTGTCCTAGACCATCTTAAAAGTCTTCTCAAGTTGATATATTAATATCTTGAGATGTTACTAGAGAATAAAACATAAGTTGAATGAATGATTCAAATCAATACACTATTATATCGCAGAGACTAAAGGTGGATATATAGTTGTACCTAAAGTAGTATAATTACCTTAGTACTACTAAATACCGTGGTTGCGTGGTTGCGTGAGGTTTTAATTAGGGGCGACTGTGGCTACAGCGAACTTTTAGTACAAGCAGCGTTTCTTCTTTGAAAGGTCTTCTTAAAAGTAAGGACACAAACAAGAACGAGATTTAGCCATTATGCTATCATGGATAATATCAAATATATATTGTTTGAATGATATAACTAACATTATCTAATTACCTTAGTTGTGATTCAATGTACTAGGTCTTGGGGGTTCTGTTTAAGATGAGTTTGTAGCGATGATTTCGGCTATAAAAAGCAGGAAGCTTACTGTCTATTTGTTATGGCCATCGTTGCAGTCCTGGTTTACTTATTTTTCTAAGAGAAAGGAGAGTACACGCAAAGAAATGCTTTAAATGAAGGAGCGCTAAATATGTGTCGGAAAATAATCTCTTCGAGGCTATAAAAAACCGCTGTGCTCGTACCTGTATTAGTTGTGGACTCACGGCATTGGGGTATCTTCGCTGGCTAGTCACGCATAACCGACGGTGTAGCAAACATTAATGAATAGATCCTTCCTTATATAGCAGTATTAACCCACTAAAAGCATCAGAAATGGTTTCAGCTGGACAAACGATACCTGACGCTTTGGTATATACGTCATATGAAGGGGACTGGTTTGGTCAACAAAACAGAAGATGGACTTAGACGGTCATTATTGTTTATAGAAACAAACACGTAAAGCAAAATAAAATCTGTTCATTGTGATATTTTCTACTGATAATGTGTATCAGGACACTAACCATATTAATGTATTGTATAGATGGCGAGATCTACAGATTATAGTTGTATTAATTTAGTATTTGGTCCAAATTTGTGGTGGTAACAGTAATAATAGATTATATTTATTTCAATTTAGTTTGGGATTCAAATATTATTAAGCATTCTATCCACGATATAGATAATCAGCAGTATATAATTCCCTAACTTTGTAGCGCAACATATGGTGCGTCAATATTTAGTTTGAATGGGAATTCACGATATTACTTAGACCCTTAATCTGTTGGATTAAATGTATAAATAACAGTTGAAAAGATGATGGTTTATAAATCTGTCCACTGTGTTCTAACCATGATTATCCTACCTTACTTAATATATACAAAAAAAGAAAGGAAACCTTTCTTAGTTACTCAATTAGGGGCTATATAATGGCTTGTTCCCACGGGATTTCTAAATTGAGTCCCGATATTGTTGTCTCTAATGAAAAAATCCAAAAGACTTCTCGTTTGCGTCTGATCTTATCCGGACATAGACCTGCTCTTGGAACAATTTTTTCCAGAATGATCCACTGGATATCTTCTGGTTTGTGGTCTGCTTCAACACAATGGGCCACTATTGGTGCATGTATTTTTCTTGTTCTAATAGCCGATTTATGCTCGGTTAATCTAGTATACATAGATCTGGAAGATTCTCCTACATATCCCTTATTGCAGGGGCATAGCAATAGGTATATGATATTTTTAGTTTTGCAGTTTGTCATGGACTGTTCTTTATTGTGATTCCATTGAATGAAAAATTAGCTGTCTCGATAGTTTGTGGACAGATTTTGCAATTCCCACATTTAAAGTTACCAGTTACCGGAGCCCCGGTAATTAGATTTCTGTATAGGTTCTCTTTGATAGGCATCATACGTGATCTTACTACTAAGTCTTTAACATTCTTATTTTTGCGATATGCAAATAAAGGCTTAGGTATCAGTGCTTGTTTTGTTTTTATTTGCATTCAGTATATGCCAGTGAGAGTAAAAGATCTGTTGCACTTGGTTGTTAAGTTGAGAATGTCTAGTAACAAATACCAGACTGGCGTCTTTTTTGGGTTTAGTATTATTAATTAGGTGTTGTCTGTCGTAATACCTGGCTCTTTTACATGACTCTCTAATTAACCTATGGGGGTAGCCACGTTCTTTAAACTTCTCCTTCATTACCACAGCTCTCTCATCAAAGTCTGTAAGACGTGTACAATTTCTTCTGAGTCTTAAAAATTGACTAAAGGGTATGCTGTTTTTTTGTGTCAAAGGATGGAAGCTGCTATAATGAAGGAGAGTGTTACGGGCACTAGGTTTTACAAAGAGATCCATAAACAAAATGCCTTCATCATGTTTTATGGTCAAATCAAGAAATTCCAATTCTGTTTTACTTTTCTTATCAGTAAACCTTAAGTTGGGGTCACAAACATTTAGCCATAACATAAATTCCTGAAATAGCTCTTCTTCGTCATTCCAAATGAATACAATGTCGTCAATATATCTTGACCAGTAAAATATTGACTCAAACAATGGTGCTACCTCATTGAATATGTGTTTCATTTCAAAGTCAGCTACATAAATGTTAGCAATCGTAGGGGCGCAAGATGCGCCGATGCTAACTCCCTTTGTTTGCCTATACATGTTACCACGGAATTCAAAGATATTGTCAAATAAAATGATCTTTAAGCATTCTAGGATAAATTCCATGTTGCAATCTATTTCATATAGTTCTATGAACCACTTAGTCGCATCTATGGCTCCTATACATGGGATATTTGAGTAGAGGCTCTCGACGTCTAATGTTACCATCCATTGACGGTGAACATTGAACGGTGTGCCTTCAAATTCTTTGATGACGTGACGAGTATCCTGAATATATCCAGGTATCTTATCTATATAAGGACGCAAAATTGCGTCCAAATATTTGGAAATAGGTTCTGTTACGCTCCCAATAGTTGTTACAATGAGGCGGAAAGGTGGATCCCATTCATTTTTATGAACCTTTGGGATTCCGTAAATGCTCGCCATTTTGGTGTTATCTATATTCATATATTGATGTTCCTTTATACAGATATCACTATTATTTAATGCTTTAGTAGTCAATTTAGATATTTTGTTTTTAATTTTGGACGTGGGATCTTTGGAGATTTTTATGTAATAGTTAGTATCACTAAGCATGTTCTCTATTGTTTCAATGTATTTGATGGTATCTAGGATGGCGATCCCGCCACCCTTATCGCAACTTTTTATAGTTATCATGCTGGAATCTGTAAGTTCCATTAATGCCTGATGTTCCTTCGATGTTATGTTATAAGGAGTAGATGGTACAAATTTAGTGGCATTTTTGAGTTTCTTTAGGACTATTTTTTCAAAAATTCCCACTTCAGGTGCTACCTGTTCCAGAGTGGGAGTAAAAGTAGATTTAGGGGTTAAACCTGATCTATTAAATTCCAAGGTATCATTGTCTCTATTGGAGAAAAAACTTTTGAGTCGAATTTTGCGAAAAAAAGTTGTCACATCGTTGAAAAGTTCAAATTTGTTCAACCCAGAATGGGGAACAAAGGAAAGTCCTTTAGATAGGACTGAGTAGGTTGACTCACTAGCTTCATGGCTACTCAAATTGAAAATAGGAATGGTCTTCATTGTCGCCAATACCTGGCATTTCGTGTTTCCAGGTATCGATCTGGGTTCACTTGTTGATGGTCCTGGAAGCTGGGTTGATATTGTCCCTGGGGCTGGTAAGGTTGTTGATACTGTACTTGTGGGGGTTGATATTGTGCCTGGGGTTGATATAACTGATCTGATTGATGCTGGCCCGATGGTTGATAAGATTGATTTTGTTGATGTTGATATTGGGGCCGATACCGTGGTCGATAATTGGGTCTCCAGTTCCCTCGATTGCGGTAACGTCCTCCTAAAAAAGGTCTAGATCCTTGGTTAGACATAAATTTGTTATTTCTTGGTTGAAATGGTGACAAACTAGAGTTGCTACCAGAGTCAGAGGAATTGGAGTAAGTAGTATACTTTTTGGGGCCCTGATTTTGGTAGTCCGATGCATTATCTTGATTAAATGTATCTGGTTGTGTATAAAAGTTATCTGCCAGATATGGATATATTTTTTCTTTACTAAAGATTCGCAAGTCTTTTTGGAATTTATCAGTTTTTCTTTTAAATAGATAATCACTGTATGAGCTGAGATCTGATTCAATATCATCTAGCTTTTTTTTAATATCAAGTATAGTGTACAGTGGATGATTTAATTTTATCTTCCAATTCCGAAATTTCTTTAAAGAGTTGCTCTAATACTTCCTTGGCAGTTTCTACGATCAGCATCATATGGTCCCTCGAGCACCGATTGGAGATGAGGGACCAACGTTCCAAAAAGTGTTTAAGGTGTATAAAGAGACCAGGGATATTTTTAATTTGAAGACCTAAAGGAATTGTTCCAGCTTTCAAGTAATCTAGTTTGAATCTACCATGAAACTCTACTCTTTTGGCCTTTTTCTTAAGAAATGACAGATTTATTAAATCTTCATTTTGTTCAGTATTGGTGGTGTTCCTAGAATCAAAATCTACTGTTGACCCTACCATGGAGGCAAAATCCTCTTCTGTGAAGCCAAAAGATTTAAGTGTGGCCATATTTTAACTGGGTATGTTGCACTACAGGATGAGATTTAATCTATGTGGACTTATTGTTCTATTAGATCAAGAATAAGTAGAAAAAGATGAAGAAAATTATAAGGGAGAGTGAAAAGAAAGAGAGAGGTGAAAGATATATAACAAGGAAAGGAAAACTTTAAATGTACAAGGGTATCACGTAAACATAGTACATCTATAATAACAGAAAATGTAATCTCTATATTGTAAATGACTTATATGTCTGAGAACCTTGTATTCCCTTCATTGACCGGCCATGTGAATATATTGATTTGGAAACAGGGGACCCCTACTTATAGTTAAGTTTGCTAATGGTAGGGACTAATATTGAACAGTTATGAAAAGAACTTAATTAGCAAACAATTAAATATTTACTGCCCTAATCTAATCAACATATCGTTTACACTTGAAGCAATTGACTTTCAAAATAAACCACATAATGAATAACAAGGGAAATTGATATATTATTTATTTTTGTTAATTGTTATAGAGTAGAAAAATTATTATTTAGTCCATTGATTTTTTTCTTTTTCTTTTCTTATTTCATAAAAGATTTTTTACTTTATCGACATACATAAATATTACAAAGACAGAGAAAAAATACATAAAATAACCCGCAAAGAGGCATGAGCAGTGGGAGTCTTTCTTGCCTGCTCCTGAGTTCAACGCTCTTCCGCTGCTCGCCGGTCGTCACCGCTCCTCCCTTCTTGTCCGCCACTCCTCACCGCTCCTCCCTGCCTGTCCGCCGCTCCTCCCCGCGCTCACGTCCCCCGCTCTTCCTCTTGCTCCTGTACGCCGCTGCTCCACGCGCTCCTGATGTCAGCACGCACGTCGCGGCCGGTGCTTCTTCCAAGGGACTACTTTTTTTTATATTAAATTTTTTAAATAACGTATATTTGTTTTTTTAATATAGCCTATGTCCATCTGCTTGCCCTGACGTTTTCAAAGATGTATTGGGTGTTTGGATTGGTGGTGTAGTTTTCGAGTTTACCTGGCTCAAAGGACACACCTCTCTCTTTATAATAGTAGTATAGATATACATAGGCTAATGTGCTCAACTGGTGCTTCTAAAATACGCCTACCCCGGTGTACCTGACCTAAGCCTAATACGTGGGAAGGAGTAAGTAAGTAGCAATTTACTGAGTAAGTAAGTAGCAATTTAAGTTAAGTAGGTTTGTTGCCAAGGATCTGTTCAAGAATTCTCTCTAAGGATTTAGTCAGCACTGTACCTTGGCAATAGAATGTAGGAGGTCTGGTATCTCACTCTCAGGACTCGATATTCCAGTCACCCGCAAGGGTAGGCTGGAAACACCGGAGCTGGATTTTCTCGGCAGGAGAAAAGACAGCGTCTTTCTCAGCGCGTCAAAGAGGAGGGGCAGCGTCCGTGGGCTTCTCGCTTCTGCTGGGCTCTCGGAAAGTAGATTAGCTGCTCTGCTCCAGAATCACCACTGTGTGTTTGCTTAAGGCAACGTTGGTATATTTATACCTGAAAGGTGCCAAGTTTGACGTAAGGTTTGGACATAAGACGTCAATAAAGATGTCACTAAGAACTGGTCGTTCTTACAGTGCTCGCAGGAGTTCTATTGCAAATCAAAACAAAGCAAGCGGGGCTTTCCCAGGTTGCTGGGGGTTTGGTGTGTTGAAAGAACTCGGTGTGCTCTCTAGGAATCTTAAGGAAGTAGCTTCTGCTGTGTCATGGACTGCAGAGGCGAGTTACTGAAATATGGCTCTGATTGTTATGCCATTATAGGGATATTTATTGATTATAGCCGTATAGGGGCATAAGGTCACAATATTGAATCGGGTTCCTAGATAAAACACATCATAGTCAGCCGGTCGGAATTGAAACCGACGATGAGTGTCGGAAAGCCTCCAACCTGAGGTCGGCGGCTATTTAGATTAGTAAATATATATTTTTAAAATGAACATTTGTGATTATTACAATTCTTTAAAAATCACAAAATATTTTTTTTAAACTGTTTAGGTTGACTGAAAAAATAAATAGCTATTATTTTTATGTTTAAAAATACCACCTTATTTCAAAATGAAGGCTGAAACGTTTGTGCTGTCCTCATCCAGGAGCAGGTCATAAGTCAGTGACCGGATTGCTTTCATGGGTTATATGGCTGCAGTGGATGAGTCCGATCAGAAATACTCCTGGGTCAGCATTATGCGCAGCCCCAAAGTTGCTTAGCATATGTTAACAAATGCCTCAAAGTTGGAGTTTTACCTTCAATGCCATAGTCCAGATGGCACATGATTGGCAAACGTCAATGCTAGCCACAATATCATTCCATTTGAGCAAACGGCTTCACAGGTTCATCAAAAGTGCATACCACTTGGGCATAGTCAGGCTAGTGCCACAGTTTTAACAGCATGGTCTACAGGGAGATCTACCCATGCACACTTCGGAAATGACACCAATCCTCTGCTTCAGTGATAGTGACTGGATCTGAACCAACAGCATGCCACTCACACTCTTCACATGTATCTGTTTGACGGACCCACAGCAGGGGGATTAGCTGTTATTGTCAACATTGGTAGTCAATTTCTCCTGCAGGCATGGTTCATTCCTTCCTCGTCTTCTAGGCTGAACTCTCCAGGCATTTAGGGACAGGGTAACATCTCTTCCACCAGAACAGGCTCCAGGTGATGTTCCTTAACGTCTGGAAATCTCACAGTCAGACAGAAACCAACTCTGGTTGCACAATAGTCCTCTGGATACTCTATGGATGCAACTACTCTTTGGGCAAGGAGAACTTGGAACTGGAACAAGTGGGTCATTAGATCACCTTTAACTTGGAGATCAGGGAAATGGGTATCTCTTTCTGCACTTTTAGAACTGGTTTGGGTTACTTCTCCTTTCATGTGTCCTTCTAGGGCTGTCTTCCAGACTCAATATTTGTCTCAAGTGATGCTCTTCACACCAGGGTCAGCTCCAGCCACACCTGACAGTGCTAAGGAAGATGGAAAAATACTGACCCCTTCTGATGAGGATCAATCCAAATTTGGGGATCTTGCCAACAAGGAGACACCAGGGTGCCTGAAGGGCCTTCTCTTCGCGTAGAGGTTTATTGAAACCCTGGGAAAATAGGTCTGTACGTTCACCGCCTTCAGTAAGGTGCAGAATAACATGAGACGATTGTTCATCAAAATAATTTTTGGTAGGGCTGACAGGAGGGGACTGGCTGTCTGCCACGGACAACAAAGGTCCCATTGTTACCACTAGGACCAGCTGGGGTATGGAAGGAGTTTCCATGTGAATAACAGATTCTTCCTGCAAAGAGAACAAGCACCTTACTCATGAGGCTGCAGGAGCAGGTTCCAGGGAGCTGGAGATCAAGGTAAAGGTCAACCCTTCAATTGGTTCTTCCCAGTCAAAGGTTATGTTTTTTCAGCCAAATTTGGTCGGCCATAACAAAGGATTCTTGGGTATTACAGACTGTGAAAGGTTTCAAAATAGAGTTTTACCTGGCTCGTTACCAGAAAGTTCAACTAAGGAAGTGGCCCTTAGATCAGGAACAATCAGCACTGGTAGATTCAGAGGAGGCACAAATGTTGCTCAAGGGAACAATATGGAAGGTGACGGACTCAGGAAAAGATTTTATAAGTATTGTTTTTCTAGAGAAGAAAAAGGACAATGGCTGATGTCCCATAATAAACTTGAAGGAGCTGAACAGGTTTCTGGTTTACAGGCACTTTAAGATGGAAGGAATCCATACTTCACAATTCCTTTGGAGCCAGAATCTCAGAAGTATTTATGATTCAGTTGGCGAGGTATACTGTATTATTTTTCTGCCTTCCCTTTGGCCTGCCATCAGCCCCTTTATGTTTCACCAAAAATTCTGCACCCAGTAGTAGCTTTGAGGAGAACACTTACTGATTGATCTAGATGACCTGCTATTGATGTCTAAAGAACACAGGGAATTGCTGAAGTACATGAAGCGGTCAATGGATCTCTTTGAAGCTTTGAGGTTCATAATCAATCTGGAGAAGTCAGTTGTGATTACCACTCAGAGCTTGGAGTTTTGGGGGTTTCAGGTAGATACCTATATGATATAATTATGTCTCCTTCAGAAAAAGTTGACAAAGATCACAAAGGATGTAGCTTATGTTCTATCAAGGATGTGGTGTCTTTGAGAGGTCTGCAAATATTGGTAGGACTTTTATCATCCACCATTCAGGTCATTCCCCCAGGTCCATTGCATTACAGGGCTCTTCAGATGCTGAAATTCATAGGTTAAAGGAAAGGTTTGTGGTATGCATGTACAGTTCCCCTTACCCAGGTGACTCTAGAGGACCTTCAATGTTGGTTGAGCAACTAGTAAAGCAATTTTTGTTAAGGTCCCGAAATTTACTGTGGAATCGGATGCAGACAAGCTTGGTTGGGATGGGAGAGTAGGAGAGATAGAAACTGGGGGAAAGGGTCCTGGGAGGAACTCTCCTTACAAATAAATTGCCTGAAGATGATGGCAGGCCTGAATGCATTGGTGAGTTTCAGTTCCATTAAAAAAATCAGTGTAGTATTATTCCTCCAGATGGACAATTATATTTCAGTATCCTATATCAATCATCTAGGGGGGGGGGGCAAGATCACAACAACTTGCAGATCTAGCCAAGGAAATTTAGTATTAGTACCAGAAAAAGATACACACGAGTATGTAGAAAATGGTGCAGTTGGTGCTTGAAAAGCAGACTCCTGACTCCTTGAACGTTAATCTTATTTTTGACCTGTTTGTTCCTTGGCCATATAATTCCTATCTTTCAAGAAGACAGATATCACAGAAGTTGGTAACTTTGGTTTGTCTTATATTTTTTTAGAAGAGTCTCAAATGTTAGGGTATTGGAGGTTTGTAATAGGTATTATGCACTGAATTTTGGGTTAACTTTGAGATCTGGTAAAACCATGTCTGAAAACATATTTTACATCTTTTTCAATGACTGCAAGAAGTTGTGTGTAGTGAGATGCATGGAAGTTTACAACCAAAGTATGCTGGAATGTAGGCCAGATGATGAGGATCAGTTATTAATTTTTTACGTTAAATTGTATAGGGCAGTTTCAACAGCAACTATTTCACAAAGGGTGAGTGCAGTGATTTCCAAGGAAGGAATAGATATGTCCAAGTTTAGAGCTCACTGGTCTAGGGTTGCAATGACCAGTAAGATTTATTGGGCAGGAGGTACACTTGCTGACGTACAGAAAGCGGCAGACCGATCAAGTGGTAACACTTTTGTAAGTTTTTATCTTAAGCCAGTGAAGCATGTGAGCAGTGTGGTGCTGGGGAGCTTTAAGCATGCATAATGGTAGTTTGATTTCACTACAGACAATGGAGGCTAACATTATCCCACCTACTACTCCCATTTAATTTTCTTACATTTGTGTATTTGAACTATTTGTTTACTACAACTTTTTTTTACTATATCATTAATGTGATGTGTTTCCTTACAGAGGTATATGTTTATTTACTTTACAATGAATTTTTTGGTGGTATCACTTGATTCTTTATATTTCAGATAATTTTTTGCAGTAAGAAGGTTTATGGATTAAACCGAAGAAGCATTGTTGTTTCGTCACAGCATAAAGATCAAGATGCCTAGTGACATGGAGTTATATGTTGTTTGGAGTATTTTAAGACAAATGTTTTATTTATGATGTAGTTTATGTTCTTTAAATGGCTGCATATAGGGGGAGCGATAAAAGGTTATTGCATAATGATAGCCTCTGTTGAATTTAATTAAATCAAGATTCTCTCTGTATGTCAATTGGAGAATCACTATGAATATCAGGGTGTAACAGAAAGTTGCAACTCTACAATTTATAATCTCTTGTTTCCTGTGATGAACCAAATCATTCGTATCCCTTGTTTTCTGTGATGAACCAGATCGTTTCAGATCATGTATTAAATTATAGTCATTTAAATACAGTTATTCGAATATTTGCAGTACAAAACGTGCATAGCGTGGAACTAATGAACAACATAGTGAGAAAAAATACAAAACCACACTAGCTATCTCTAATGGATTTTTCTGCCAAAATATAGCACTTGGAAGCAAGTATTTGATGACTTCCAGGGTGCTGGGTTCTCAGAGGTAATTATGTTGGTCTGCCTTAGAGTTGTAGGAATAGTTGTAGGGCTGTTCTCAGTTGGAGGAACAGAACTTTTACAAAATGTTGATGACCAGGCATTGTCCTATGTTGATGACATATATTTAATGGATGACGACCTTTAACCTCTTCCACGCTCGTGACGGAACCGTTCGTCACGAGCCACGGGTGGGCTGTGCTGGTGACGAACGGTTCCGTCACAAGCACAGCTCACCCGCGAGCCGTGACGGAGTGGTTACGTCACAAGCACGGAACCGCCGCGCGGCCGCCCCACCCCCTTAGCGCTGCGGCGGAATAGCCACCGCAGCGAAGGGGTTAAGTACACTTGATGAGAGTGGATCACATAATTCTGGGATTTGCTCACATGGGCTACAAATGTAACTTTCAAAATCAAAGATTGCCCAACTCAATGCTGTTTCTGGGATACGAGCTGTCAAGCAAAGGCAAAAGCCTTGCAACACATTTCTTAGAGAAGTATGCGCTATTACAACCTCCGACTATGTTGAAGAGGTTACAATCCACATTGGGATTCCTAAATTTTGGCAGAACATACATTCCATACTACGCATAACAAGTTTAACCTTTCTACGACCTGATGAAACCACATTTCTCAAACATTTATTGATCCACTGAGCAGACAAACATATTACGTTCAGTACAAGCTGACATGTGAGCTTCAAAACACTTACACATATGTAAACACAACAAACTTAGTGATCCGCATAATTGTGGGGGCATCAGGGTACACCTATGTTACATTCAATGAAGGTGACACTGTACCAACATCATATAAATTGGATTTATACACCAATGACAAAATGTGTTTTGCTCTGACAGAAAAAATACTGATAGAGGTACAGACTGCTGTGGTGAGGGAGAGAGCACTGGCTGAGGGAAAACTAATTATTGTTGTGACCCCAGTGCCAACCTTAGAAGCAGTCACAAGAGAAAGCACTCCAAATGCATAAGGATTATGTCCACGGTGTATGCAATGGGCTAACTCACTCTCTGCCACAGATATAGACTACATATTTGACTGATTAAACTACAAAAGCAACAGTAAAAACTGTTGCAGTCTCTGCAATTACTCATTTATATATGAGAATAGACACAGACATCATGACGGCTGTCAACACTGCACGCAATGACACCCACCTGCCAAAAAGCTTTCCACTCAAGTACTCCTACAAATTAGATTTGCAAAACAAAATATTTCCGCACATTCCTAGAGTGAGGGATAGAGTAAAACCAAGTTCAGACCACAGGCTAGGTTTAATTGTAGCTGCATATGGGGGTCTTACCTTCGCACACACAGGGGTGGCTGCTACAATTTCATTACTGCAGCAATGCTACTGGTTGCCAGGTCTCTACAAATAGGCCAAGGACCTTGTCCTCAAGTGCGACATCTGCCAGAGATGAATGGTTCCACAGTGGCACGTCCACCATAGACACCTTTACTGATGTCAAACAAGCCTTTGGCTTGTGTCTATCTGGACCATTGTGGCTCCTTGTAATCAGATGGGGCTTACAAGAATATCTTTGTTGCCATAGATTCCTGCTTTTGATTCCTATGGGTATGGCAACGGTGGTCAGCTGAGGCCCGAGCTGTTATAAAGGATTTCAGAGTCGTTATGCGGACATATGCAGTAGGCACACTACATTTCGACCAAGGTCCAGTGTTCGCCTCCAGGGCTTTCAACAATGCCAGGGTAAGTTTGGGTGTGACACTGCGATATTCCTCCCTATAACATCCCAAGGGAAATTCGGTTGGGGAGAGAAAAAAATGGGACTTAAAGCAGTCTTTAATAGCTAGGATATGGCTCAGGTCGCAGATGGGTTAATCATCTATATGGGGTACAGAGGGCACTGAAAAACCTGCCTAGAAAATCCCTGGGTGGTCAGACTTTCTGTGAAATCCTGTTTGGAGTAAACATGTGGGTCCTAGGGGAAACATCTATTACAATGCAGGCATTACATTGTAATTCCTTTACAAGGCAGCCATTACAATGAATGCACCATTACAACACATGCGATTACAAAGCATGCGATTACAAGGCATATTTCATTACAACACATGCTATTACATCGAGAATTAAGGTAAGTTTAGGTAAGTATTATCAAATAATATATAGCAGTATTGTATTTATTAGTGACATTGGTATTGTTTTTAATTAGAGGGTTTCATTATTCTTTGACAGGACATGCAGGGGAATTAGGGGTTTTAGGTGCGGGAGTGTATTAATACTCGGATGTACATTTTAATACCTGTGAATTAATGCATATTGCGTTTAATATTAGTTGTAAGTAATATAATAATAATAAAAAATAATGCTTATAAGGGTGTGACACACTTTCCCTGGCACGGGATGCAAGGGAAGTAGGGGTTTGGGGTGGGGGACTGTAATAATACTCAGGAATACATTTTTAATGGGTATTAATACTTATTAAACATTTGAACTGGGTATTAATACGTAGTAAACTGAATATTGTTTAATTTAATAATAATTACAAATAATACTTATGAGGGTGTGACACCCTTTCTCTCGCACGGGGTGTAAGGAAAATAGGGGGATTTTGGGTGAGGGTATTAATATTAATTCGTGTTTAGCAATTTAATTTTGTAATATTAATAGTTTAAAATACTTTTTATAATTACAATAAAAAGTTAAGAGGATTTAAAATTTACAATCTGGAATTTTATGATACAGAAATAGATTTTTGGAGTAGTAATTTAAAAACATTATCTATGAAAGAATAGTTGATATATAATAAATTAATAAAATATTTAAACAAAGGTAAAAATGGCTATCTGTACACATTATTAAAAAGACATTCATATATAATCTTTAAGTAAAATACATTAATAGGACAAATAAAAGTATTTAATAAAGAGATTTTTTATGTAAAAAATATATGACTTAATTAGAAATACAAAAATATAAACGTTTAAAATTATACATAACTTTTTAAAAATTGCTTTTTGTAGATATTTCCTATGTTTTCCATTGAATTGAATGGGTAAAATTGTCCTATTTTTCTTTTTACTTTTACAGATGACGTACGCGGTTGTGCGTTTGTTTCTACAGTCGGTAGAGCAAGGAAAAGCTGTGGTCAGGGGAGAATCATTTTATTTATTTAATAAAGATTGTGGGTGGCATAGTTTATTTTAAGGAGAGATGAGGGAGGTAGTTAGATAGATGATCGTATTTTGAAGTATGTTTTGAATGTTTAACAACGTTTTCATTCCTAGGGCGGATTTAAACATCCCAACCATCATACAAATATCACTAGTCTCCAATTTTACAAGGTTACAGGGTGTGCCAAAGTTTTGTATTCTTTTCTGAGGGTTTTTGTTGTCATGCACAAGAAAGGTTTCTTTTGTAACAGTAACAGTTGAATCAGGAGGAATGTTAATATCAGAGTATGTTTGGGGTATTACACATTGGGGGTTACTTGCCTGTTTTTTACTCTGTATAATTCTGCATAAGTTTGGGATTGTGTGCATAGAACTTGCTATATGTATAGGAATGTGTTTTAGTATACCTCCCTCAAAACTGCGCCAAAGGCTTCCTTGGAGGTGAATGCAAGTTCTTTCATTTGGTTAATGCTTTCTCTAACTTTGATCTCCATTGCAGAGGCAGAGTGGTTGTGCTCTGTGGTCCTTTCAAAAGTGTCACCAAGAGGAACCGCTCTGCCTGAGCAATGGGATGAGTAATACTGCACACACCTCCAATGACTCCTGGGTTCAGTTGCTCTCTCCTTATAATAAAGGTAGCCACCGTGCTTTAGGAGTCAATTTCCTCTTTGGGATTTCACATAGGTGGCATGTCTTCCTGATGCCATTATGTATCCATACTAATATAATAAAGAGAGAGCCCAAACCTTTGAGGCAGGTAATCTCAGGAACCACAGCACCAATCACAACACCCAATACAGCGTTGGAAAGGGCAGTTGCAGCAGAAGGACATAGGCTATGCAGACGCCCACCATATACATTTAAAAGGTAAAAGAACGTGCCAGCAAAGTAGTCCCTTGTGGGCATGTCTGCGTTGTGCTCTGGGCTTGTGCTGGGGGCATGACAAACGCTGGGGGCGTGTGGTACGTTCCGCCCTTCACGCCATGTCTCATATTGGTGCTAATCCCACCCAGCTCCCTTTAAATACCCCTGCACCCCATAATCATAACCCACCCTTACTCCTTGAAATACACCAACAACCTTAAACACTAACCCATCTTAATCCTATAAATATACCCTATACCCCAAAACCCAAACCTATCCCTAAATGCTAAAAATACCCTGGTACCCCAAAACCCAAACCTAGCCCTGAACCCTAAAAATACCCCTGTACCCCAAAACCCAAACCTAGCCCTGAACCCTTAAAATACCCCTGTACCCAAAACCCAAACCTACCCCTGAACCCTAAAAATACCCCTGTACCCCAAACCTAGCTCTGAATCCTAAAAATAACCCTGTACCCCAAAACCCAAACCTACCCCTGAACCCTAAAATACCCCTGTACTCCAAAACCCAAACCTATCCCTGAACCCTAAAAATACCCCTGTACCTCAAACCCCAAACCTAGCCCTGAACCCTTAAAATACCCCTGTACCCCAAAACCCAAACCTACCACTGAACCCTAAAAATACCCTTATACCCCAAAACCTAAACCTAGTCCTGAACCCTAAAAATACCCCTGTACCCCAAACCCCATACCTATTCCTAAACCCTAAAACTACCCCTGTACCCCATAACACAAAACTATATCGGAACCCTTAAAATACCCCAAAACATATACCTCAGTACTCCAAAATATATACCCCTATACCCATACTTACCTTATCCAAACATTTTTAAAAAACATGCTTTTACCATTCATGCATTTACAACGAATTTTGTTGTAAATGTATGCGTGGTAAAAGCATATAAAATGTAATGCCATGCGTTATAATGGTATTGCGGAGTCATGGTACTTTCGTAATGAAAGTATGTGGAGTGATGGTATGAGGAAAGAAAGTTGCGGAATAATGGGTGTTTACCCTCCCCCGGGAAGTACATTGGTGGCACGGAGGCCCACATCTCCAGCAACATACTTATATTTTTTCACCACCCATTTGAAAAATGCACAGGTCGATCTCAGTGATGGCCAGCACCGACATACACTTTTAGACACACCTCCCGCCACAAGTTCTAGAATTACGAACTTTAGGGCTGGGGAGCTACGTTCGAATCTCGGCATCAGCTCAACATCCTGTGATTCCAGGAAAATTGCTTTGTCTCCCCGTGCCTACCACAAATGAGTGCGTTCTTCTGTAATTTAAAATGTGCTCATGCCATGTTGTCGAGTTTGCGTTATGTAATATTTCAAGGAAAAATAAAGTAGGGAAACTCGAGTTCACACACTACTGAACGCACACTCTTAAGTGCATCAGCAGTGCACTGTGAATCGGAGCGTTTCACAGGCCTGTCACAGATAAGAAATACTATCTAAACAAAATCCTACAAAACAATATACTACTGGCCGGCAGCAATTCATACCCGGACAACGTCGGGACGGGCTGCTAGTATGTCTATAAAAGAAGGGAGAAAAAGAGTTTTTGTGTTATATTTCTTAAAATGAACGTTTAATCTGGAAAAAAATGTTCGTTTTACATGTTTGATTATGTTTAAGAATACATGTTTAACAATGTTTTAATGTTAATTTGTGCTTTTGTAACTTGAAACTGTTTATTGATTACAACCTCAAAAAAAATAGTTAATGGCTGATTAGTTGTTTACTGATTTTTCGAAGAACATCTTGTTTATTACAGTGTTAGGTTTAGATTTTGCCAGCTTTGATTTTCTAATATTGTTTGTTGTTGATTCCTGTTAAGGATAAAGAAAAATTTCATTCAGATAAGGGAATATGCCTCAGTAAGGTTTATTTGTTTGCTTGTTTGTCCTTTGCTGGTGCAGTTCGGTATCTTCAGCTGTTTTTGCTGATTTTGTTTTTTCCCTTCTGGGTGATGTTGGTTTGGTCTAAAAAGAAAAGTGGATTTTTAAAGACTTTTGTTTGCTTGGCTTTTTATTTTCTGAAAAGAAATGTTTTTATGAGTTTTGGTTGCAACATTAGGTTTTTCAAATATTTCTCCTGTGAAAGGTCTTCTGTTTGATGAACAAGTGCTTGAGAAGATGTTTTGTAGTTCAGTTATGAATTTGATTGTATTGATTTTAGACTGAGTTTATTGAAGCTGTATAGAAAAAAGGATAATGACTGTATGTATTCAGTTTTTAATTGTTTACATGTATTAAAGCAAGAAGTGGCCAGCACATTTCCTGAGGCAAGCACCCTGTGGAGCTAATATAGGGATTTTGCTCATCACTACTGGCCAGCACCTTCCCTGAGTTAAGCATCGTCTAGAAGTTAGGATTGTAAATTTGCTACGCACCACAGACCAGCACCTTCCCTGAGGCAAGCACCGTGTGGAGTTATCATATTAATTATGCCCCCCACCATTGACCTGTATGCTCCCTGAGGCAAGCACCCTGCAAAGTTACAATAGTATTTCCCCCACCACTGACCAGAACCTTCCCTGAGGTAAGCCCCCTGCGAAATTAGAATAGCAAGTTTGCTCCTCACCACTCACCCCGAGGCAAACACCCGGTGGAGTCAGAATAGTAATTTTGCCTCCCCCCCCCCACTACTGACCAGCACCTTCCCTGAGGTAAGAATCCTATGGAGTTTGAATAGTTTACTCCTTACCACTGACTGACTAGCGCTTTTCTTGAGGCAAGCACCATGTTGAGTTGGAATAGTAAGCTTTTCCTCCACCACTGACGGTCACCTTCCCTGAGTCAAGCACCCTCTGGGGTTAGAATATTAATTATACCCCCCACCACTGACCAGCAGATTTCCTGAGGCAAGCACCCTGCAGAGTTAATATAGTGAATTGCTCCTCAATAGTTACCATTTTGCTCCTCCCTATTGACCAGCACCTTCCCTCAGGTAAGCACTGTCCGGAAGTTTTAAAAGTAAATTTGCTCCTCACCACAGGCCAGCACCTTCCCCAAAGTAAACACCTGGCGGAGTCAGTAATTTTGCCCTCACCACTGACCAGCACCTTCCCTGAGCTAAGAACCCAGTGGAGTTTGAATAGTAAATTTGTTCCCCACCACTGACCAACACTTTCCCTGAGGCAAGCATTGTGTGGAGTTAGCATATTAATTATGCCCCCTACCCTTGCCCTGCATGTACCCTGAGGCAAGCAGGCTACAGAGTTACAATAGTGTTTCCCCCCCCACCACTGACCAGCAACTTTCCAGAGGTAAGCACCCTGCGGAGTTGGAATAGTATGTTTGCTCCTCACTCCTCACCAGCACCTTCCCTGAAGGAAAGACCAGGCGGCCTCAGAATAGTAATTTTCCCCCCCACCACTGACCAGTACCTTCCGTGAGCTAAGAACCCTGTGGCGTTTGAATCGTTTGCGGTCTATTAGGAGGGCGGTCGGAAAACCACAGCTGAAAGGAGAGGCAAATAAACACTCCATCATGACTCACAACACGCACAGCACCACCACCACTTCCACACCTGCACCTCTATCCCCTCTGCACATCACACACCATACACATCACCCCCACCACTTACACTCCTGCACCTCTTACCCCTCTGCACATCACATACCATGGCACCACAGAAAATTCCCAAATTCACAGAGAGTCAGTTGACAGTCATGGTAGATGAGATAATCAGAGTAGAACCACAACTGTTTGGTAGCCTGGTCCACCAGACACGATTAACCACAAGAGCCCAAATGTGGGCAAGGATAGTCGACAAGGTCAATGCAGTTGGGACCACTCCACGCTCAAAAATTGAAACCATGAAGTGGTGGCATGACTTGAAGAGAAGGAGAAGTGTGGCTTAAGTGGTTGGAGCGGCAGACCCTGATGCAGAGGTCTGGCCCGGACCAGGGTTCAATTCCCCGCCTCGGTGGGTCTTGGGCTCAAATTTCCCCGGACCTGAGAATTCTCGCCTCGGTGCCTATTCCAATCATGGAGTCCCACTCTGTAACTCTGGGCAATAGCTTGCTTAATCTCCACAACGGCCCAGCGCAGCGGGATGCCTGGCTTTCACCTTGGGGATGCCCAGTGATGGGTTATCTCGCAGGGGAATACCAGGACGGGTTCCCTAAGCAAGCGCTGGGACGCTTTCGGGCAGCCATGCGCTCTACAAATCAAATTTCATTTCATTTCATTTCAAGAGGGTTGTGAAAGAAAAGAGGAACAAGAACCGTTAGCTGGCTCAGAGGACTGGCGGTGGCCCTCTAATTCCACCAAGAACATTCACTGCATGGGAGGAGAAGGTCCTTGCCATACTGCATCCAGAGAGTCTCAGGAATAGCCAAAGAGTGCAGGCTGGTAAGTACAAATACATGTAGACCATTACACTGCCATGTACTGTCAAGCACAAATACAAAGCTACATCTCAGAGGCACAAGTATATCAAAAGCAACAAAATATCCAACACATGTCCCACAGATGTAACATTCACTCCATCTGAATCACCCCAAAGGTAGACAACATTTACAGGGTTGTACGTGTCCAGGCAACCAGCACTACAACTCCCAACAGACCCCCCTGTCCCACTCCTAAGCTGGATGTAGCACTCTCCGCCACCCAGAAGCATGTGCCAGCTATTGTATGGTTCCCACGCACCTAATAGATAGGTAGCCATCTTCCCTGGGAGGGCTGTGTGGGTCTTGGAGACCTGCACAACAACTCCCACCATACCCCCTTGTACCCCAGCTTAGCAAGATGGAGCACTCCTCACCCACCCAGAAGCATGTAGCAGCCATTGTAGTACAGCAACCAAACTTACAGGTTGGTAGCCATCTTCACAGGGAGGGCTGTTTAGGGCTGGGAGGCCTGCACTGCTACTCCCACCAGGTACCCATGTCTCACCCCTGAGCAGGATGGAGCACCACCCCCAAGGCATGTGGCAGAGATTGCATTGCCCACATCAAACTAACAGGTAGGTAGCCATCTTCCCAGGGGGGTTTGTGGGTGTGACTTCGACCACCATACCCCCTTATTCCACAAATCATCCAGATAGAGCACACCCTCCAAACCAGATACATATGTCAGACATTGCACTGTCCACTTCAAACTAACAGGTAGGTAGACATATTACGCTCTCTTGTCCCACCCCTGAGCAGGATGGAAGCCTCCAGCACAAACACACAGAGGTGTGTCACAAATCCAACACAAATGTGATAACAGAACAGGTAAGTAGCCAGTCCATGCACCCAGCCATTCCTTTCAAAATGTGGGGTGCCATATGACAACACCAGCCCTCTCATCACACACAAATAAACATCGATCCTATTGCCACTCACAGTGTGCAGACAGCTAAGCAAATGAAACTGTCACAGCAACCAAAGTGTGACACACCAATTCACATGTAGAAGAAAGTCTGTGCAGATTAATGCATAGAATTGAATGCCATATGTAAGTGCCATGTGGCCAGAGCATCAAGGACCATATGAAAGCAAAGAAAGTATGGTTGGTGGTACAAATTTAGATTTGCACATGACATGACAAAGATATGCATGAGATAAAAATGGCCAGTTCAGGCACAGATGTAGTGTCTGCCAGGCAGAGTAGTCAACACAGAGGCTTCACATACATTCTTTGTTGTGCTAGTCGCTAGATGGCAACATGTCCCTGTAATCACAAAATATGCACGTGGTGCATGGTATGTTTCAACACGTCACACCATGGACAAGTAATGCATGTACCTCAACCTCATGTCAGGAGGCACAGTAAGTAGTGTGCATACAAACAATGTGATGATTAGTCAACTGCGTGGTGTATACACAGTGAATAATACACATCTAACACAAAGCTTGCAGGGTGCACTACAATGACCATTACCCCTCTGTCCCACAGGTAACCAAGAACTGACTGCAGAGGACAACACCAGCAACCTGCAGAGTCAGTCTCCCCCCGGAACATGGACTCTCTGCTGTTGACTCCCGGGATTCAGAGGACAAGGAGCTTGAAGCCAGCCCTCTGGTGTGCCAGGGCGCAACAGGTCCCAGGACCCCATCATCCCCTCCACCACATCTGTAGCAACACCAACCTATCCTGTGCTGTTATGGCCTGTGCATCCTCCACCACCACCTCTAGTGCTGCCTGCAACACTCTCCCTGTCCCAGAGGATAAACAGCCACACCACCAACTGAGGAGGGCAAGGAGAGGATGTGGGGGCCCACAGCGGTGAGTCAACAGGTCCGTGGCATCAGGGCAGGTGGGACGGCAAGGGTCAGTCACAGACAACCAGACCCTGGGTCCGATTCCCTGGACAACATCAACAGAGTCCTTGGGGCCCATGAACGGGTCAAGGGGCGAACGGGCCAAGGGACGAACGGGCCTGTCAGAACAAGATTCACTTGAGCTCCTCCTGCTAATGAGGTTCATGGACACCCACATGGGCCAAATTGTGGACCTCTTGGGCCAGCTAGTGATGGTACAGAAGCCCCCCCGCCAAGCGACGAAGGGGCCGTCCCAAGAAATCCTTGGGAGTATCCTGTGGCAAAGCACCTGCCAAACGTCAGTTACAGAGCCAGCCATGAAGGCAAGCCTCTTCACTACTGCATTGACTTTTTGGACTGTCCTTACCCACACTGGTTTGTGAATGGCATCTGCCTGTTGGACTGGGTCACCACATCAATGTGGTGACTACTTGATTCTCTCATTTACCATAACTGTAAACTCACTGCTTCACTAATCACCTCAATGTAAATGTTCACCCCCCTCACATGTCACCATTGTAAATAAATACTCCTTACACACGCCGTTGTTTCTGCTCCGTGTTTATTCCAGGATTTACAGTCTTCACCGTGATTACAATGTACCAGGAGTATGGAATGTATGTAGGCAGGGAGAGGCTGAAGGGACCTAGGAAAACACAACAGAACAAGATTTCCTAGTCAGGGGTTGGCATCACAGACATCACAGAACGCTTACCATCAAGCTACTCCATCATGTACACATCAGAATGAGCAACAGTGCCAACATACACATCCTGTACATGTGCCAAAATACCCTGTTCCAGAAACATTGTCAGCCACCACTGAGTCAACAACCGGCTGCAGTCACAAAGCTCACATACAACTTGCCAACAACAGTGACATCATCAGACAACGGGTCCATTGTGCATCGTTACTCACCTTCAAGTGAAGTAGCGGTTGATGAGCTGTTGATGCAGGTCAACACCTTCCTCCTCTCCACTATCCTCGTCACTGGACGCGGGTTGGTTTGCAGGCCGGGGGCCTTGGCTACTCATCGGGCATCCTCTGAGTATGTGGCTACCTACCACCCCTAACCACCAACTGCTGCTCTCTCCGGGGCCTGCTGCCTGCCACCCCTCACCATCAACTGCTGCTGCTGACTCCAGGGCCTGCTGCCTGCCACCCCTCAACACCAACTGCTGCTGACTCCCGGGCCTGCTGCCTGCTACCCTTCACCACCAACTGCTGCTGTCTCCGGGGCCTGCTGCCTGCTACCCCTCACCATTAACTGCTGCTGCTGACTCCAGGGCCTGCTGCCTGCCACCCCTCACCACCAACTGCTGCTGCTGCTGTCTCCAGGGCCTGAAGCCTGCCACCCCTCACCACCAACTGCTGCTGACTCCAGAGCCTGCTGCCTGCCACCTCTCAAAACCAACTGCTGCTGCTGTCTCTAGGGTCTGCTGCCTGCCACCCCTCTACACCAACTGCTGCTGCTGCTGTCTCCTGGCCACAGTGATGTCAAGGACTGAGAAGATCTGTGCCAGTCCCTTCATCACCGAGGAGCTGAAGTTCCTGGTGGACGAGGTGCTCACACAGTATCCGAGGCTATATGGTGCTCCAAATGTCGTGGTTAGTTTTCCAGAGTGGGAATGAGAGTGCAGTGGGGGGCACACATGAAGTTGATCTGTTACAGTATGTGCCTCAGAGAGTGGGGTTGTGTCATGCACTGCCTAGCATGCTGTCTCCTGGGGAAAGGGGTGTATAGCCTATTTCACACGTCTCCCTGCCTGCACATCAAGATTGGAGGGACATGTGTTGTCTTGTCAGCCGTACAGTGACGCAGCAAGTTAATAATGCAGGAGACAGGGTTGTGATTGCTTGTGTGAATGGCTGTGTGGGTCCCTGATGTCCTTCACAGGCCCATCTGTGGCCTTAGCTGGGGTTTTCGTCCAGAGAGCAGCAATGGAATTGTGTCTGGCTCAAAATTGTACATCATCTCCAGTTCAGTACTATGCTCGGTACTTCATTGCCCAATGGTGACACTCTTGGTGGGCATTCACTTAAGACACAGCAGATTACCGTACTATTGTGCGCAGCACTCTCCATTTCCACCAGCATGTGTACTGACTGGTATCTGTAGGCACTGTTTCTGCTCTCAAATTGTCCCTTCATGTGACATTTCTGATGCCCCACATTGGACCTCAGTGTGAGCCTACCTGGCCTGCACAGCCACTGCCCAATCTGACAAGGACACATCACTGAATGCACAGAGTGTTACATGTGTGTTTTTTGTGGGACTCTCCATCAATGAGCCATCTCAGCCCTGAAGATTGCACATGACAGGCCTTGTGAGAAGGGTGTGGGTTTTTAAGATCATGTCCCTCAATGTGACATCCATAACACAGTGAGCCATTCACAGGGATAGGATTTTGAGGGCTGCGCAGTGTTGGACACAGTGAGTCTACCCCCAAACATATATTGATATGTAATGTGTGTCTTGCTCAACTAAAAAATGAACAGTAGATGTGGGCAGCCTACACATAGCTTTCTGTGCTGGTATCCTGCATGAGATGGGCAGGTACTGTGTCCACCCTCATACCTGCATGCATTTACATGTGATTCTCCAATGCTAATGTACTATGTGAAAGGCTGTAATGTCTCTGTTAGACATATCTGTGAATTTGGTATGAGTTAGTATCATGCTCCTGTACTGAGAGATATTGGTACGTAACACTGTGTCACTGATTTTCCCCCTCTTGTCTCCCATGCCTGCAGCTCAAAGTCCAGCAGCTTAAGGCCGTGTGGAGGGCCATTGCATGCAAGGTGTGGGCTCTGGGTGGCCCAAACCAACAGCCCACACACTGTCATAAGAGGTGGGATGACATCTTCCGGCTGAGCAAGAACGTGGCAGAGGTGACCCTGGGGCTGCTCCCTTGGACTGGCAGGTTGGCTCGGCGGAGCACGGTACCACTAATGGCCCGTATCTTGGCCATGACACAGCCTGAGCTGGATGCACGTTTGAAGGAGCATCAGCACCAAGCTAGGGGTTAGTATTCTTGGAAGGGTGACTTTGGTTGTGAGTGGCTGCATGTGTTCACAGCCCAGGCCAGCGCTGGGCTTCGTGATGTTGGTAGTGTGATGCAGTGGCTTGTAAGTGGCCTTTGTGTTGGGTGCAGCAGTCATGCATTTGCCCTACCTGTACTTCCTAATGTAATTTGAGTAATGGGTATTGACATTGCATTCTGAGTTGTGGGCTTCAGGTATAATCTGCATTGGGGTAGTCAGGGACATCCCATGGAAGGGAACGGCAGTGTGCATAATCTGAGTGTGCTTTCAGCAATGCATGCATTACCTCACCTCAGAATGGTGAGGCTTAGACATCTGACACCAATGTGCAACATGGTGGATGGCATAAGCTCATGGCCATTGTGGACTGTTATGTTATAGTCTGTATCTGTGTTGTCCCCTTCTGCTCCATCCAGATAAGTCAGTGGCAACAAGTCGTGGGGTACATCTTTGCCCCATCGTGACCCTAGGTGTACTCAGAGCTATTTGTGTGTCTGGTTAAATGGAGCCACTGGCAGGATATTGTGCTGTTTGGTCATAACACGGCTCACTCATGCCCCATTTGCTTGTTGACACGCACATTTTGAGTAGAAAATTGAGGTTGCACAATGCTATTGGACAGGGTGGTCTGCAACATGGAGATTTCATCATCTTTATTGATGCTTTGCTTGCATATGATTGTTCTGTTGATGCCAATGAACTGACCCTACATCTCTCTCTCCCATGCATCATCTCCTGTGGGCACAGAAGGACAGGGGACGGACACCAGTGGGGAGGAATCAAGCACAACTGCTGCACATGAGCACAGTGACACAGATGTGACCAGCACCTCGGAGGGGGACAGGAGTCTGCTTGAGGAATCACAACCAGAGATGCAAACCTCAACGTCATCGGATGCCAGCAGTGACGCATCTAAGTTGGAGGGCACAGGGAATGGGTAATCTGCCTCCTCTTCTACCACACAGCGTACAGTGCCCATCCTTCCAGCTACTTCCACTTGTCCCCAATCTACAAGAGATTGGCAGATTCAAGGGAATGCGGCTTTGTCTAGCACATGTCTTATATAACCACAGATGATTTTCTTGAACAAAACTGTGCAACAAACATTATGTCTTGGTTTAGTTAAGACAGAGGTTTGAACACACTACACATTCCCACATTTGCACTTTTTGAAAAACTAGCAGCAGTTTACAAAATACAAGGAAGAAGCACTAGATATTATGCTATGCAATGGCATGTACAATTTATCAGACACCAATTGGAAGGAAGGGTTAATTTGTCCATCAGATACTAATGGATGTCAAGCACTATTCCTGGTTAACACGAGGGCTTTAAGATCAACAGACCTGACCTGCGTTACATACAGACAGGACACTCTTTGATGATAACAACTTACAGTGTTGGGAAGCTGTGCCTTGATTGGCAAAAAACCACAACTCTGTCCAAGGTGAAACAATACTTGTTTCTGATGACCTGGAACTACAGGACTTCTCGTTAGCTCCTTGAAAACCAGATAAAAATGATTCATACATGAAATATAGAAATTTTCTCAGCAGGAAGCTGCAGAAATACAGCGCTAGATTGACAGGGCTAATTTAGCGAAGGCTCTAGCAGTAGTTAACAATGGCATGACAACCTAGTCTTCTAGAATGTACTACCTTGGTAACATGATGTAATTGCAATTGACATTATACAAAATGACTTGTCCAAATTACAAAATGGACAAAGATCCATCCTGCTATTGAGTTGGACACTTCAAACACTTCGTTCTGGTCATGTACCATTGTGACTATTAATGCCACAAGCCTGATTCCATCACATCAACTTACAAAACAGCAAATATTCATTACACACAAAGATGCCACTTACACTATGTTACACATACAGAATTTAGAGATGCTTCAATTCACTGTCACTGAGATGTCTTCTGTGGATTGGATAATCCACGGGTTCATTACTCTGCTGATTTCAACATTTTATTTCCAGTACTGCTAAGAACACCACTATGTGGGAAGCTATGAAGCATTAGAGGAAGGGTATGTACATGAGTAGTGGGAATTACCTTTTGTATTCTGGTGTCAGAATAAGGAAACTGAAGTTCTTCTGAACAGTTCCTCCTGCAAGAATGCTTTAAGTGGTATCTTAGTTTTCAAGAAAGTTTCACTCTATGCTACTTGTAATGTGTCTGTAGTAATTTTATATTGCTTCTTGAAAGGTTTCCCAGCAGCCATGATTTGGCTGTCTTTCAGATTACTCTCAAATGGGAGTTATTTGATGTTGAACAATAAATATTGTTGCGGTATGAGACTGGGCATTGCCTGGCTTGTCACAGATTCTTCAGTGGTCACTTGCTGTGCAAAAGTATTGTTTCCACCTGCCTGTGCAGTTAGAGAGGCACCACTTTGAACTTCAACAAAACTTTAAAATGTGTGCTTTGATACCATGATCAGACTAAAAGCCTTGCTGTTTCAGAAAGATGTTGTCTTATCATCTGCAAAGGAGACATTTGATCTTCAAGTTGCAAGGTCCTCTTCAAAGATACAAGTGCTACTCCACACACATTTCCCACAATATTTTGGAGAATTGGTGCACCACATTTTTAACATGTCTCATACTGCAGTGTTAGCACACTTTTTTAATCCCTTCTCTGCTAGGCTTCAGCTCCGTGCTACGCCTTTCTTTTGCTTTTTGGGGTAGTTTGTACTTAGGCCACTGTAACCTTTTGACCACATAAACTATCCACGCTAAATTTGCGTCCTTTTCTACCAACTACCTGGGGATTTGAAAGGTACCCAGTGTTTGTTGATTCCCCTAGAGGGGACCCAGAAATTAGCCAAAATACAGCTATGGGGGGATATGGAAAAAAAGTGCTGCAGATCAAAGCATCTGTTGATTTCCCTGCAAATGGTATAAACAAAGGGGTTGTGGTGCTGAAATCACATCTTCCCAGCTTTCAGAGACTGACAGACCTCTGTCAGAGAACCAAACTTTTGTACACAGGTTTTGCCTTTTATTGGGACATAACCTATTTTTGCAATTTTTTATGCTTTCAAACTCCTTCCACTTATCGGTAGAAATGGGTATGAAAAAAATAATGGATCCTGGTAAGCTATACATTTCAGAAAAGTAGACACAATTCTGAATATAGCAAGGGGTCATTTGGGTAGATCCTTCAAGGATTTTTTTATAGAAACTAACAGTTGAAAATAATAAAAATTGAAAATGAGCTGAAAAAACAGCCATTTGTGCCAATGTTTTCACCTGTAACTTCTTCTAAAAATGACAGATTTTTTAAAAGAATATATTGTTACATCCACTGGACCCTTCTGGTTGTGGGGATATATAGGACATGTAGGTTCCCCAAGAACCTGACAAACCCAATGCCAATAATATTAACTGAGCAGTCTTTCAATGTTTTTTTTATTGTGTACCGGGTATATAGCAATTCATTTCGGAAAAAATAAACAGGGAGAAAACGATATGTAAGACATCTATGTATTTCTGAAATGGGAACAAAATATACAGTTTAGAAACAGTAGGTATTTGCACATCTCCGAAATAGTGGGTACCCACACTATCATGTGAATTGTAGGACATTTTTTAAAGTGACTTCTTTTTTACACATTTAGAAGGCAGAAGTGCATCAAAAGTCAATAGGTAATACCAGTTTCTCTAAAATTCTGTGTTCCCCTAAGTCTCCCGATAAAAATAGTACTTCACTTGTGTGGGTAGGCCTCGTGTCCGCGACAGGAAATTGCCAAAACGCAATGTAGACACACCACATTTTTACAGTGAAAACAGACCCTTTTTTGCAAAATGCCTAGCTTTAGCTTTGAACCCTAGCTCTGCCAGCAGCTAGGAAAACCTAGTAAACCTATATATTTTTTCAAAACTAGACACCCAGGGAAATCCAGGATGGGGTGACTTGTCTGGCTATGACTAGGTTCTGTTACCCAGAATCCCTTGCAAACCTCAAACTTTGTAAAAACAAAACCTTCCCAATCAAATGGTTCCTCACTTGTGTGGGTAGGCCTAGTCCCTGCGATGGGAAATGGGCCAAAATACAATGTGGGCACACCACATTTTTACAGTGAAAACTGACCCTTTTCTGCATAGTGCCTAGCTTTAGATTTTGAACCCTAGCTCTGCTGGCACCTAGGAAAACCTAGCAAATTAATACATATTTAAAAACTGAACACCCAGTTGAATCCAAAATGGGGTTACTTGTCTGACTCTCACCAGGTTCTGTTACCCAAAATCCCTTGCAAACCTCTAACTTTGTAAAAAAAAAAAAACACATTTTCCTCACATTTCTGTAATAGAAAGTTTTGGAGTCTGCGTGGATCCACCAAAATTCCACCCACCCCGCATTCTCCTTCGTCTCCCGATAGAAATGGTACCTCATTTGTGTGGGTGGGCAAAGTGCCCACGGCAGGGAAGGGCCCAAAACTTATTGAGGCGACTTCAAAATGACCTATCACAAAACAACCTGGTATTGCAAGGGGTGTCACGTGGGTTGTTGGCCCTGCGCTCAGAGGCCATCTTGGGAAACTACCAAACCCACACATTTCTAAAAACTAGACACCCGGGGTAGTCCAGTGAGGTATAGCTTGCCTGGACCCCCCAACATTTTCCTACCCAGAATTTTCTACAAACCTAAAGTTTTGCTGAAAAAAATCAAATGTTGCCCACATTTCTGTGTGGGAAAGTTGTGGGATCATCGGCCTGTCATAAATTTCCTACAACCCAGCGTTCCCCCTATTCTCCTGATAAAAATGGTACCTCACTCGTGTGGGTGCCCCAGGTACACGTGACAGGCAAGAGCCCAAAATGTATTGAGGAGACATCAAAATTACCTATCACAAAACAACCATATTTTGCAAGGGGGGTCACCTGGGTTTTTGGCCCTGGGCTCGACCGCCATCTTGGGGAAACAACCAAATCCATGAATTTCTAAAAACTAGACCCCGAGGTAGTCCAGCGAGGTGTTGCTTGCATGGATACCTCAACATTTTCCTACCCAGAATCCAGTGCAAACCTCAAATTTAGCTGAAAAAAATATTTTCTACATATTTTTGTGGGATCACTGTGTCTGCACAAATGTCCTACCCCACAGCGTTCTCCTTAGTCTCCCTAGTAAAATGATACCTTACTTGTGTGGGTGTCCAAAGCAGAATTGGATAAAAACATATATTTAAAAAAAAAATGTAATGCTTAGAATCCGCTGTGCTCTAACCTTAACCCCTATGTTTTTGGCTCTTCCCAGTCACAGGCCCTTGCCCCACCCACACAAGTGATGTATCATTTTAAAGACTGTCAATTATTTGGGATGGTAGGTGCATTGGGATACCCATTCTGGGCAGCCCCCACCACTATGTATAAAATAAAATGCCTGGTGCCTAGTGAGCTTCTAGTTGACTTTCTGACCCCCGGGCAGATATGGGGCTACTGTCCCCATCTGCCTCCTGGGAGGGCAGAACAACTGTGGCATTTTCTTGGGGAGGTTTGGGTCATTGGGATACCCATTCCGGGCGACCCCCACCACTGAATTTTGAAAAAAATATACCCCTGGTACATAGTGGGCTTTCCGCCCCCTCAGGTAGGCAGATAAGTGGCTATTGCCCCACCTGCCTCCCGGGGTGGCAGAAAGACTAGCATTTTTTAGGGTGTGGGGGCATCAGAATGCCCATTCAGGGCAGCCCAAACCCCTATGTATATAAAAAAAATCCCTGGTGCCTTGTGGGCTTTCTGCCCCGCCCGGGAGTCCGATCAGTGGCTACCACCAATCTGCCTCCTTGGGGGGCAGAAAGACTGTGGCATTTTTTTGGGGAGGGTGGTGGCATTGGCATTCCCATTCTGGGAAGTCCCCACACCGAACTTTGGAGGAAAAAAATCCCTGGTGCCTTCTGGGCTTTCTGCCCCCTGAGGGGACAGATACAGGGCTATTGCCCCATCTGCCTCCAAGGGGCTAGAGAAAGACTGTACCATTTTATTTGTAGGTGGGGGCATTGGCATGCCCATCCTGGGCAGCCCCTACATATAAAAAAAACCCTGATGCCTCCTGAGGGGCCGAAAGTAAGTTTCCTTCTTTTGGGGAGGTGGGGAGGTAGGGGGGGGGCATTGGGATGCCCATTCTGGTCAGCCCCCACCCTCGCCTATAAAAAAAGAGTCCCTGGTGTCTAGGGTGCTTTCTGCCCCATTTGCCCCCCAGAAGGGGCAGAAAGACTGTCTGTGGCAAAAATGTATGGGGGAGCAAAGGCCCTTGCCCAGGTGGCCGCTCCCCCCTCCCTGGTGCTAGTGGGGGGATCCCTGTTTGGGGAACGCCTTCCTGCGGTGATCCCCAAGCAGGGATCCACTAGGGAAGGGTACCATTGGAAAACAGAGATTCTCCCCTTTTCAACCATACCTCTCCCATGTGTTTCGGTGCTCGGTGGGTTGAGATGGCCCCACAAGCACCGAAACTGTTTGTTTTCATTATAACAATGACAGCGTGCCATGTGCGCGATCATCATTACAAGGAAAACCAAAGACAGGCCTTGGTAGATTGCGGAAGCTCCCAAGGCAAAAACAAAATGGGAAATGCCTCTGCTGTTTACAAGCAGGGGAATTTTTTGCAAGTGTGCTCATGACGGAATGGTTCCGTCATGAGCACCCTTGCGCTTGTGCTCATGACGGGACCATTCCATCATGAGCATGGAAGGGGTTAAAAGCTCATGCTCTGGTTTCGGTAGAACCTTACAGACATTCTTTAGAGCCTTTCTATCTTTCATTCACTCCATGCTCGAAAGCGTCTTGGGAGGTCTTTCCCTGGTCCTGTTCCTGATTGCTGGGACTGTGCTTTTATTTTTTTCTGCTGCACAATGAATGTGCCATTTTGAGTTCAGAGGGAACTGGCTCTACAACATGTGCTCCTGTGCTGTGAACCCATGCTACAATGTTTCGGCACACCCTTACTTAAGGAATTTTATGAGCATTGGTTCTTATAGTTTCAGCCTGTGTGGCTTCACTGCGTACAGCCTGTATTCTGCTATCTGCTGTGCACATTCGAGTGTGCCTTGGACTTGTGCCTAGGAACACAATTGGTTCAGCCTCTGGACATGGAAATACTGGTGCACCTCTTAAAGGCCTATTTGTATTGCTGTCCTCTGCATTTACTGCTGCTTCTGAGTGCATTCTGATATCCTTCCTGGTGAGTTGGAAATTGGCTCTAGTTCTGTGGATTTTCTACTGGCTGTGTCCACTCCTTCAGCAGGTGCTGTAGGGGTTGAATGGCTCCATAAAGCAGTTCTGAGGTGTGTCTCTGGGATCATCGTCTGTAGTTTTTGGGAACAGAAATGTTTTGTCTATCTACACATAATAAACTGGCTATTCCATTTGTTGGGAACATTTTGATTCTGCCTATTTTTAACATTCTAAATTCTTTCAAAATTTGTTTTCTATTAGTTTTTATATTTTTTAATAATGGCTCTCGGTATGCTGTCGGTTTTAAACTGTAAAAATTGCCTTTTTAATACTTTTTACCATCTTTTATATGAACATATGCTGCAGCATTGTCTGAATAGCTTTCTTATTATTAGATAGCTTTAGTCATTTCATGTCTGAGGAGTGGGTGTCATATGGCTAGGATAGTCCCGGGAAGAAACACTGCCATTTTACATGCACACGTTTCTTAAGTTGCCTTCTTTTCTCCACAATGAGTTTTGACACACATTTGCTTGTGTGACACTGCAGGATTAGTTTTTCTGAAACCACATTGCTTTCAATTGCACTTCGTAAGTACACTACCATGACACCTTCAACATTTAGTACAAGGCCTGTGCACATATTGTGCAAATTTGTTGTTTGTCATTCATCCATGAGGCGACCTAGCTATCACAAAGACAATGAACAATGGTGGCCCGGCTGAAGACTCGACACAGAAGCACAAATTATGTTATTGTAAATACACACGCATTTCCGTGCTCATATTACAGGAGCACTCTTCTGTCATTGTGAGGTCATCGCTCTGTTGGAGTCTCAGCCCTAATAATTCCTGTTCACCCTCTGTGAGGAAGGATGTCCAACTTGTGACCAAGACAGGAATCTTGTCTTCAGGTACTAGGGAGTTAGATCATCCTGTAGGAGATTTTTGGCAGAGCACCGGCCCTAGACAACCAGCTGAGTCTGACTGTACCCTGGGCCTTGCTAACCAGGCCCAAGGGCAGAACTCTGATAAAAAAGATATATGGTAATTATATTTCATTACAATTGGCACTGACAACCTAACTGTAAGCCCCTGGTACATGATAGAGCATGTAGGTTTAGAGGCCCAGCAACTTTGGGTTACTTCAGTGTGCACTGCTGTGTTGCCTGCTGACAGTTTAACCCCTTCGGTGCTGATGACAGCCCCCAGCCGTCATGCATTACGGTGCTCGTGTGCTGATGACGGTTGGGGGCCGTCATGAACCCGCCCACTCATTAAAAGCGCCGCACAGGCGCAGAATCGCTGCTGCGCCCAAGGGGTTAAAAGTCAGACTACTATGCAAGCTACTTTTAAATTTAAATGATATGCAAATTCAATTTTGGATTTAAAGGTACTTCCAACATATGAAACTACTTTATTTTTAAATATGTTACTCTAGGGTCTACCCAATGTGCCCCCCAGTGTAGGGTGTCATGTAAAAATAAGCAAGGACATTTTAAAAGATGTTTTATATGCCCTGGTGAGGTCAAACCTGCCAATTTTGGGTTTTCCCATTTTACCATTCTAGCTTCATTGGCTAACATGGGAATCTTTTAATAAAGTATAACTATTGACAGAAGTGAGCTAAAGCATTTTTTAAAGGACTTACAATATTGGTAATGAACACACCAGCAACTTGCCACTGTTGAATTTATCATAACTAGTACAGAAAGAAATGATAGAACTTTGTTTTTTGTGAGCCAAAATCCAGTCTTCTGGCAGCCTCCCCTGATTGGCCAGTCTTGCCAGGCCAAACCAAACTGCTTTGATGAGGTGAAAAGTGGCCTGCTTAGAGGCTGAGGTTATCTGACTGGGGGAGATCTGCAGCTGCAGAGAAAAGGGGGCTTGATCTTCAAAGAGAGCCAGAAAATAATGAATGCTAGCCTAACCCTCTCCCTGTTATTCCCAGCCAGATTGGAGCCCCAGGAAATTAATTTGCAAGAGGTCTGGAAGGGGAGTATTAAGGGAAATGAGCCACATCAGTAGGTTGGCTTAGCCAATTTTTGCTCCCAAGGAGACAAATTGTCCATCTTGAATTTTAAAGTACAGTGCTTTGTGGGACGAGAATATGTCACACTTTGGAGGGAGCTGTCATGCTTTAGGGTTGCACTCTGTACCCCATTGGTCATAGTTGCCCCCCTACTTGTCACCCCAGGACATTGGATAAATATGTGAGAGCTGCATAGCAACTCATCTCTTCTACATTAACCTACAAGGAGAAGAAGGACTGCCCTGCTGGAATCCTGGTCTGCACCCCAAGGATTACACTCTGAAGGACTTCTCCTGCTGCACACTTGGAACTACAGCCCTGAGGACTTTGCCTTGCTTCCAAAAGGATTAAGGAGTAGACTCCCTGAAAGCAACAAATTAACATAGCTCACCTGCATAATCTAACACAAGAAGTCCCCAGATTGTCCATCCAGTGGACTTTTATGGATTTGGCAGGTGCATTGTGGGAATTGTAGTCCCAAATTTCCAAAGACCATCTCAGAGCTTCTAGGCCCTTGGATTTGTGTTTTGGACTCTTTGAACCCTTAAGAGGAACTTCAGGAAACAGATTCAGAAGTTTGGAGAACTTTGTAGCAACTTTTTGAAACAGCTCCATAAGGTGATCGACCGGTTAATGAAGAATAGTAAAGGACGTCGAACCGTGACCCAGCCTGGATTACATGTTTGTCCTGCTGAAAGCTCCGGAGGTCAAGACTTCCAGGATTTCATCCAGGCCTTGCGCTGAGCCAAGCCGCAGTCATCAACTCAAATCCTGGCCTCAAGAGGAGCCTCGCTCGACGCCGAGAGAAAATTCTCCAGAACAGTTTCTAAGTGCAAAGGTAAAATTTTGACCGGGGTCTCCCGCTTGGTGTATCCGACTGGGGCTCCACTGCAGTTGGCCCTAAACTTTGACTTTGTCCTGGTCAAACAAGATCCGAAGCCCCAAGTTGGTGCTATATGTTTTTAAACACTAGAAAGTGTTTATTTTTTCAAATTCATATCTCCGCTTCCCTAAATTGGATTTTATTTGTTTTGAAGTCATTCTAATCATAAAAATATTTCCAATTTTTTATAAATTAGTTGTGGATTTGTATTGTGTGTTATGCCTTACTTATTTAATGTATTGGTATTTTTAAATGCTTCACACACTTGTTGCCTTAGTTAAGCATGGGTACATGTAGCCAGATACCAAGTATTGAGTCAAGGGCTAATGTATTGAGACCGTGACTGGGCATTATATTGAGTTGGTGGCTTTATTGCTAGTGCTAGGTGCTTAATAATCCACCTTTTAACATCAGTAGTTATATACTGTTTTAGCACAATGGCGGATTTTTTTTTATCCTTTTCACTGTTCTTACACTGCTAATCAGTTTTATCTGCTTCTTGTTTGATTACTGCAGCGCATATATTTTATTCCAGTATCACAGTGGTTCAATACATTTTGCAATGCCCCTTTGTGTATTTCTTATGTACCTTTCTGAGTATGCATGAGTGACTGAGCAAAAAGGTTTGTGATCTGTTACCACTATTCCTTGGGAAGTCAGGGTTGTGATTTTCTGAGGTTGCCCAAGCCATTTGTTACATTAGCAGGTTTATGGGTACTTTTGGTGGCACTGTGAAGTAGAAGGTCTATAAGCCAACATATCCTGAGGGGGTACTTAGAATCAATCGGACACCATCCAAACGTTTATGTTGTCCAACAAGCGAACAGTTCCTACAGAGAAATTGGAAACTGTACGACAAGAGGGAGAACGTGGTTCCAGGGCTTTGCTCAACATGGAGCGATAGATTGTTGATATATCTCCTTTACCAAATCTTCCCATTGTTATCTAGGCTTCAAGGAGATTGCATTTGGGGATCTGAACATCTACTGGGATGTGAACCCTACAAAATGTATCGCAGCTGAAGATATTAAAAGATCTGTACTGATCTCGCATTTCCTGAAAGGACATTAGCATCCCCTGAAGACCCGACACCTTTTGGAACCAGGTACCCTGCCATAGCGAAGTCATGTCCGTAAGGTGGCGATTCCAACAGATAAAAAGCACCGCTGCTCTTCCACAAAGCAGTGCACCAGGGTACAGGAGGGAGTTGTTAGAGATATCAGGTTGTCATAAAGCAGGACAAGGCACCCATCAAGATCAATGAGGTAAGGCTCAAGTCAGTATGCCGGATCATCCCATCCCCCCATAAACAACTTGCTGACTGGGACCAGGTGTGCAGCGAGGTAATAGCCATAAACATCGGGCATGCCAATGCCTCCATCAAATGGGGACTTTCGTGCTGAGGCAAGTCCCCCCACCCTACCCCTCAAAAGAAGGCTGCCATTTTCAAAACCATGCCAGAGGGATTGGATGGGGGAAGTTCATCAGAATATAGAGATCTCGGGCGAGACACATCATTTTGAAGACAAAAGTGCATCCCATTAGACTTAACTGCTGCAAGGGGATGAAAATTAAGAGAACAGGCCTTAAGTAGATTTTTTACCTGAGGCGCTGGAAAATCAACTCAAAATGCGGTTTCAAGTAGATATTTACCCAAATGGACATTTTGGGTATTTTTATTTAGCCCAAAATGCACTTTTTATTATTTTCTTCAACTAGGAGGAAGTGGCAAAGAGACTGAGACCCTACTTTACATACACTAGCAACATCCTCTTCCTGAATACTCTTCTATGTTCAGACATTGGTCACTTTCGATTTGGATTTTGGAGGAAAAGCATCACTCTGTGTGTCAAACATTTCTACTGCCTCATCACCCCTGGGGAAATTAGGTAATTTCAGTGCACCACTTTGGAAAAAATGTGTTGCTTGAGAGAGGGCGTGTACCACTATTTTTTGTTCTTGTTTGTTTTAGGTTCTTTTATTTTGTATCTTTGTTGGTGGGAGACCTGGAGTTTGGACGGAAGTGGGGAAGGGGAGGGGGCTTGTGAGAATAACTTGTTTAAGGGGAAATGTTTGCATTTTTCTGATGCTGTAGGCATGGGTTTAAATGTACTTTTTCTATATTTTCATTGATGGTTTCTGTGAATTTTGAAGTGATTTTTTTTTCTCATTCTCCTGTGATATTGTTTTACAGTTTAGAGCCTAGTCTTTGATCTATGTGGGGATGACCACCTGCTAGTTCAGATTAAGAGTAGTGGAAAACAGCAGCTCAATAAGATAAAAAAAAATAACACCAAGCTAAAAAACACTACCTAGATGCTGGTCATATAGAAGATGTAATCAAATGGGTAGGCTTAGACAAACCTCACTACCTCCCAATGATGGGTACCAATGAATCAGTCGTGGATCATTAGGCTCCGCTGTGAAAAACAGGGGTTGAGATCCCCTGGACCACTTTGTGCCAGTGCCCTCGAAATGAGGGTAAGAGCCCATTAACCTCTAGAGAACTCTGCTATGACAGTCATACCCTATTCCCTACAAGATCTATCTCCTATGTCCCTTTACGATTTGGAGTTGCTTACCGCCAAGATCAAATCTGGTTCCCCGGATGACCCACTTAAACCCAACCTCTTTAAAAAATTCTATGACTGCCTTCTGATGGAGGCACAGGAATTGATTAATAGGTCACTTCAAACTGCGGAGATTCCAAAATCATGGAAACACGCTAAGGTGGTTCCCCTGCTGAAGAAGCCTACCCTAGACACAACCATGCTGGACAACTTCTATCCAATCTCCTTACTCCTATACTTGGCTAAAATTATGGAGTCCCATGTAAAATACCATCTTGACTCAATATTTGGAGCTGAATGACATTTTGCAAGGATCACAGAATGGGTTCCGATCGAGACACAGCACGGAATCTGCCCTCCTGGTGGTTACAGAACAGTTACGGATGATGCTGGATGAAGGTAATACCGCGGCATTGGTGTTGCTTGACCTCAGCGCAGCCTTTGACACCGTCTCCCACAGAATATTACTTTAACGTCTGGGGAGATTGGTGTCAAGGGCAAGACTCTAGCCTGGTTTGAATATTTTCTGGGCGAATGCACTTTTCAAATCCATGCCCCTCCCTATCGTTCCAGGGTCTGTCCCCTCAGCTGTGGTGTTCCGCAGGGCTCTGCCCTGAGCCCCAGGCTGTTTAACGTTTATGTCCGACCACTGGCCCTTTTAACAAAAGCATGGAACATCAAGTTGGTATCATATGCTGATGATACCAAGCTGCTAGTCACCTTTTCTAACAACATTAATCAGGACCAAACACAATTCCAAGAGGCCCTTCTGGCCATTGCAGACTGGATGACCGACAACTGTCTGTAATTGAACTCCACCAAGTCTGAGGTGCTCTTGGTAGGTCGGGATACCCACTAATGGGACAACCAATGGTGGCTGAAGGCCTTAGGCGTCTCTACACAACCTAAATTGGTAGTTAAGAATCTAGGGGACTTGATGGACAATGCCCTTTCACTTGAAAACCATGCGAAAAAAGTGTCAGGAACCTGTTTTGGCCTCCTACTTGGTGTGAAAACTATTCTAGGCTTCTTTGATGCACCTATTTGCCAAACGATTGCTCAAGCAATTGTGCTGTCCCGCCTGGATTATTGTAATGGGCTCCTACTCGGAGTCAATAAAACTGTCACTAAAAGACTCCAACGGGTTCAGAATGAAGCAGCTCGCATTCTTTTTGCCCTTCCGCAGCACTGCCATACCTCCCACCTCCTCCGCCATTTGCACTGTCTGCCAATTGAACCGAGAGTTCAGTTTAAGACACTCTGAATTATGCATAAGATCCTGCATGGCCAAGCCCCTCAAATTCTGCAAGGGATTTGCTCTCCATATGTCCCAGGGCGGGCTCTTGCCTCAGCCAATTTGCATCTGGCCAGTATTGCAAGATTGTGCAGAAAAGAGCAGATGGATGCTTTTTTAAAGCTTTGGCCCGGCCCTGTGGAAGGCCGCCCCTCTTGCTGTGCAGAGCACACACGATCATTAGGCCTTCAGGAAATTAACAAAAACGTGTCTTTTCTCCTCCATGTAGTTCTTCATGCTCACTTCTCCGTGGTTCGCTAGCGGTGGGACGCCCCAGAGTTGGGGCAGCCATGCACTTTTTAAATTCACTTAACATAACATAACATGACATAACATTAGAGATAAACCCCACACTTGTCTTACACCCTACAATGACATGCTAGAACTGACTTGGACGATGACATCATACACTGGGCCCTCCGGATCATGCCATACATAGCATGACCGGGAGGGCCCACGGACTTCTGCAATCTAGTCTATCCCCCTTACATAGTCCTACTCTTCTAGAGTCACATTACACTACAGCCCATCGTTATATATTCCCAACCTGGAACTCTTATTTTCTGTCCAACCTGGACAGCTCCATATTGATTTTCCAGCATTCAACATTTCACTATGATTTTAGCTCCCTGATTAACAATTTCCATCCGGGACATACATCCGCACTTTGCGGATAAGTGACCTGCAACTTTTTGCATAACCTCAGTTAGGTTTTCTCTGTGGGAGTTGTTCTAGGTTCCTTCCCATTTAACCTGCTTATCCCTCTACCTCCCGATCAATGGAAACTGGCCATGGCCACTGCCTAAAAAGTACAAATAAGTATGTACATCAGATGCAGTACCTCTCTTCCGAGAGTCAGACTGTGCCCCACCTCTCCAAGATTTTGGATTCTGCGCCCGACAATTCCCTTATCGGCCCAGATTAGATACAGACTTGGGAGTCGCTTACCCCATCGGCAGAATGGCTGCGCTCTCCATTTAATTGGAATTGTTCCATACACTGATATCTGCAATTCTAATCTCATAGTTTACCAAGCACCATTTTTAAATATCAGACAGGTTGCTACACTGGCTACTACACTACTACAACTGTAATTTGGGTACAGACTTGTCTTTCCACTCTTACATATGGGTATATTGAAAACGAATAGCATTATACCATTGTGATGAATGGTGTGGTTCTCTTTTTGGTTTTTTTCACTTTTGTTTTAGCTTTGCCGCAAGTGGTGTCACCTTAATTGCTGGAGAGTGGGATCTCTATGTTACCATGTAGATAGACGGTGGACACACAGCAAACATGGGCCATCACCATATCTGACAGGCTACTGGATTTGGTGACCAGTATATTTATAAGTTATTTTTAAGATTTTTTGTTTATTTTTGTGCAGAGTGACTATTTACTTGGTCCTGAAGAATGCCCCAGCCAGAACCCCTAGCTGGGTCACTTAATCGCAGAAACATGTAGACCTACTGCACGGTTACATATGTTGATAACCCCTAGTCCTCTCTTCTTTTATCCCTGTCCCAGGAAACCATGAATAAATGTCAATTGGTCTTCTGTAGACAGTTTTACCCTTCATTCTTTCCTTAATTGCACTCTGCCCTAAACTCACTTCACCTTTTCAAGTGAGTTTCCTTAAAACACCTCAGATCATCCTCAGTCTTAAAGGGTTGTTGCCCATATCAATGACCATGTGGCTATGGTGTGAGGAGGGAACCCAATGATGAAGCATGTCACCTCCGGGTGAGTGAGGGTTCTTGTCCTAAAATAGGTACTCTCCTGTATAATAGTTGAAACACTCTGTTCAATACGGAGACAGCAACAGGGTTGGCAACAGTCACCCTTTATCCTGAGTTTTTCCAGCAAACTTTTTGTAAGATTCAGAGGGCCTATTTTTTTATGAATATTTAATATTTTCACTGCTAATGTGCTATATGTTTTTTAAAAAACTTGTAGGGGGTTGTGGTGGATGGGTTTGGAATGAATGCAAAATGTATGTTATATTTTGTCTGCATGTGCTAGTTGGTGGCTAGGACTGGGGTGACTCCATTGTTGATTTATTGTTGGTGGGTAATGGGCAATTGCATGTGTAGCTTCGTACATATTTTGTGAATAATATCTTCACTGTTTTTACCATGCAATGCTCCATTCCATTTTGTGCAGCCAGTATATACTGTGTTTGTTGTAGGCCACCATTTTGTCTTTGCCCTCTCTCCATGCCTCCTTATTTGCTGGCCATGGAGTGATGGCAATTTGGTGTAGCAAGTGTGTACTGTGTTTATCATAGGCCACCATTTTGTCTTTGTTCTCTTTGTCTTATTTGCTGGCAATGCAGTGATCACCATTGTGTCTAGCCAGTGAGGTTTGTGTGTGTGGTAGCCATTTTGTCTTGGTTTCCATGCCTCCAAGAGCTATGTACCACCGTTTTCTGCAGCCAGTGTATCATGCAATACATTTCTGCCATTATTAAAAGTTATATTCTCGAAATATTTATAGATGTGACCTATTATTTGTTTTAGATTTTATTTATTTTCCCTGATTTATTTATTTGTGCTTGTGACCTATTGTAGTACAGTGTTGTTTATTATTCATTTTTTCATTTCTTTCCTGCCTTCCATGGAATCACTATGGGCCCTGAAGGACCACAACCAAGTATTTATTGGCACCAGAAATTATTACATTATTTTTTCAATAACATCACTGCAACATCTGAAATTGAATCATTGATGACAACACTGTGCACGGCAAGGCACAAGTTATAATTACTTGACATAACTATAACTGGTGCATTTAATTAGTTTTGTTACTTTAAAATAGTATGTTTTAACTGACATTTTCACCTATCTATAATCTCACCGTAAGAAATTGGGTCATTGGTTGTGGGGTGTGGAAGCCGCATTCAGGTAACAATCCCAATCCTTGTCAGAGGGAACCACAAAAAGCCACTAAATTAGCCTGAGGTTAACCTTCTTGGCACGAAGCAGTCAGGCATAACTTAGAGGCAATGTGTAAAGTATTTATGCAGCACACAAACTGTAATAAAAAGAAGACACAACACAAGAAAAATACCAATCCAAATAGAAACATAGGGTATCTTTTTATTTTAATGAAATGTTTTCAGAATGACAAAAATCCAATCAGAACTGGAGATTTGCAGTTTCAAAGTTTTAGGTATAAATATTGACTAAAAACACAAAACAACACGCACGGTCATCTGGTCGCACAAGAACTGGGTAAAGTCACAAGTTCAGGCCGATCTCGATGCAGTGTAGGTTGGACAGAGGAACCAGGTTAGTCCAGCTGAAAAAAGTTAACGTTCCAAAGTATGGCATAAAGAGTTCCATTCACAGTGAAGGAGGCTGTGAAGAGCAGGGACATAATTATGGATGGTCATCGCTGTATTGTCAAGAGTAGCCAGGGCGTCATGGGCTGTCGCTGCTGTAACACGAAGAGCCGTTTCATGCACCACAAACCAATGTTGTTGGGACTTTGCATTGGTGGTCACTGTGGGTTGTCTTTGCTATAGCACACAATGCAGCTCTCGCGTTTCCTGGTCATCACTGGCAGTCACTGTAGAACGCAGAGCAGGTCTCACCAGAACTTCTTGTTAGTTGTCATTACTGGCAGTAGAGTCTTAGTATGAAGGGGCTCCTTTGTTTTCACATAGAGGCTAGCAAGGCTCAAGCAAGCTCATATGCAGGTCCGTGCAAGTCCTCTTTCAGCAGGTATGCTGGATAGTTGCAGGGAGGTCTCTTGAGCTTGTTATGTTCCAATATGTCAAACAGGAGGTCAGCCATCGACCCTTGGAGTCACTTGGGCTAGCTTGCGACAAAGGTAAGCAGGTTCTGTCTTCCTTCTCAGACAGAAGGGCAGTTCTAAAGCAACAGGGCATTTCTCTGGCAGCAGGGCAATCCTTCTTCTATTTTGTGATAGGTTCAAGAGCGTTACTGAGAGCTGTCTGAGAGTCCACTATTTTACCTGGTGCCAGCCTTTGTGTGTGGGAGACATCCTGTCCTACCCCCACATTTGGTTCTGGAAAGCTCTTCACTTCCCCTCTTAAAGATCCAAGAAGTCTAGAGTGACAAAAGGTTGGAATCAGGCTCCTTTGTGTGTGCTTGCGTCAAGCCTTTCGAAGTACAAATGGGGCAGGGCACCACCCCCAGCCATCTTGACAGGATGGCAGGTCCTGCCCCCGCCAAGTCCCTTTTGTGAGACTGTCTGGGAGAAGTACACAAACCCAACCAGCAGAGAACTTAACAGTCATCTGATCCAGGATACTGACAGAAGGCATACATTTTTAGGACAATAAAATGTGATCTTTTTAAAAGTGGCATTTTAAGAATTGTGACTTAAAATCCGACTTTACCATTAAAGAGGATTTTAAATTACAATTTATTTAAGTGTGAACAGTATATACTTACTGTTAGAAATTAGGTTTCTGGTTGGCTAGGGTATGCACCTAAGCCGGCAGATCCCACAACTCTAGTCAGGGTAAGGGAGTTACACACCCAGGATAACCCCTGCTCATCTGCTTGGTAGATTGGCACGAGCAGTTAGGCTTATCCCACAGGCAATGTATAAAGCGTTTGCGCAAAACACACCCCAGGGACACAATAAATACACCACAAAAGAGACTTCCCACAATATTAATAAAACATAAGTTTCTGTATTGCATATAAACATAAAAGAAAACAACATGAACTAATAATTACTTTGACAACAAGGCTATTATCATAATATCAGAGCTATTGCAATAAGATAAAGACTTATATTATGCACATGTCATGAAAAAATAATTTCTGCGCATATAAATGCAATCTTGAACTAATACTTGATACTCTGCCAGTGTAAGAATCAAGCCAACATACACTAGCAGATCAGGTCATGAAAAGCAGCTGTTATGAAATGGGAACACATTAAATATTCTGCATATCAGGTGAGTCCAAAACAGTATACATGAACCATCAGGGCATGATATGCGATTTACATCATAAATATCACTAACAGTACATAGGTGGCACAAAATTACCCTAAGAGCATAGGAGACAGTGTACCTGCCCTCCTACTACATGCTATATGGTAATTCAGGGATTCCCTGCATGGTACAGGGAGGCTCTGCATTCCATTTTGTGATATTACGGTAATTTGTTGCAGTGAGGAAAACAGAGCGCTGGGGGCCTCCGTTGAGGCTTTACCCCATACAAGACACAATATCCAGTGCGTCCAGAACACATAGATGCCCTGACACTTCTCAATGGGAGAAGGGGGAAACACAAAATTCATGGCCAATGTGAGGAGACCTCATCTGGTCATTCCCCCACGTTTAAGGAATCAATGTCGCTGCCAGTAAATTTGCTGTGCAGTGAACAGTGTCAGGTCATGCAGGCCCCCAGGTGTGCTTTCTGGGCTCAAATGAGCTGAGGAAGGCTGGGATGCCACGTTAATCCTACTCTTGGGTATGGGGCAATTGCGTTGGCCCAATGCTGGTTCCTGGTAGCAACGGCAATCCGCTTGAACTGCAGTGAGAGTTTCCTGATGACTGGGTCACACTGAGAGCCACATCTACTTCCCAAATGGAGCACTTCCATGTGCTGGGAAAATGCAAGGACAAGACCACAAGCCCCTTGAGAACACAGAGGGCACCAAAGCAGGAATGTAAGCAGAAGGCAGGCACACAGAGTTCTTGTAGGTAGACAGGCAGTCCTTCTTACAGCCAATTCAGCACACAAGCAAGAGAATTCAATGGTGGTTACTCTTGGCAACATAACAGTTCCTTGTGGTAAGGTGCAGTCTGTAGAGGCAGAAGCATCTGGTTAAAAGTTCCACGCAGTGCATAAAAATAATGGGGTCAGAGCCCTTGTACTTATACTCAAAATGTCTTTGATGTGAAAGTAGCTTCTAAAGAACTTTTAAAAGTGCACTACACCCCCACAACCCCATCTCTGGCTCCAGACATCAGTAGGGGGTAAACGAGACCTTTGTGTGATCTGATAAGCGTTTTTCGAAACTGAAGTCACCCTTCCATCAGCCATCTTGGCAGCAGTATGCCCATGAACAGGGCAGATTTCCCTCTGGCAGAGGGAGGGACAGGAAAGCCAAGTCTCGCTGCCGAAGCCTCTTTCCTGACTGTACGATAGGGGTCACAGGAATTTGTGGTTTTTGGATAGAATCAGCACTTCATTTTGGCTTGGGAAAAATCTTCTTCAGATGCATGGGTGCTGGACATTGGTTACCGGATAGAGTTTGCAGTGATTCCTTCAGATTCTGTGGTTCATCCGACTCCTTAGCCTTCTATGCTGGAGAAGAGGGCAGCATTGTCAGAGGAGAGTTGCTTGCTGCTGCAGAAGGCTGCCATTCTGGAAGTCCTGCAGATGGACAGAGGCAGGGGTTCATAATCTTCCTGGTTGTCAAGTCTACAGGGGCTTTTGGCTGCTGTTGAACTTGAAGACACTGAACAAGTTTGTCATTCACCTGCCCTTCAAGATGGAGACCCTCCAAAGGTTGATCCCATTGGTGCACATAGGAATCTTCCTATGTATGTATGTATTGCAATCTTATATAGCCCAACACTGTCACACAAAGGGTATCCTGGCGCTGCACTCTGGATCTGCAGGCTGCGTATTATCACATTCCAATCCATCCCACTACCGGCAGTATCTCAGATTCAGCGTTCAAGGCACTCATTATTAATTATGTGTCCTGTTCTTTTGCCTTTGGTCTGCCCCAAACATTTTCACCAAGGTGGGGCTCCCTTGGTGGCTTCTTTGCATCTCCAGGGCAGCTTCTTCATGATCTACTGGTGGTTTGCTCAGTCCTGGTGAATCATGGATTCCTGGGGAACCTTCAGAAGTGTCAGCTGATTGTCAGTCTCATGACATGACATTTATCGGGCCGGATTTCACAATGACCTGAACAGGGTGTTCTTGTGGGTCTCCACGGATATGGTCTTGATGTCCCTGGTGTGAAGGTTGTGGAGGTGCTTCCTTTCAGGTTCGACTGTGGTTGAGGCTTCTGGGTTTCATGGTGGCAGCTGTATTCACAGTGCCCTCGGTCTACTTCTACCTCTGTGAATCCATCTGCTGTTCATCGGAATCCGGTCTCTCGACCTCGACCAGCAGGTTTTGGTAATTTCAGCCATCATACCAGATCTGCCCTGGTGGACGGTCCTGAGGATACCGTTACAACCCTTTCCTCCTGTAGTCCTTACCACATTGGGGGAGAGCACTTTGCAGGCTTGTTGGTCTCTGCAGGAAGAGAGGAGGTCGTACAATTGGATTGAGTGTCCTTTTCGATTCTCCTCCAGGTTACTGTTTGAGCATCCTCTTCTTCCTGTGTATGGCTTTTTGCCCTGCATGGGTTGGGTGTTGATTCCCTTTTTTGTTAATTTTATTTGGATGTTGCCAGCTGTGCACTCCTGCATGATGCTTTGGCCTGTGTTTATAAATCACCTCTGAGCTTTATTGTCTTGTGTGATGTCCTTTGGTATTTTCATTCTATATGAATGCCAGGTTCCAGGCTTGAGTATTCTCAATCAGTAATGATTGGAACAAGGACAGGAGGGACCTGGGGGTAATACCATATTACTTACCGGTAATCTTCAGTACTCATGGTCCCATTGTCCTCATCCCATTCATTACCACCATCACTCCCTCCCGGACGGCCAGGCTTCATATGTGGGGCTTGGTAGTTCAGAATGAATGGTGGGTAAGTAAACCATAAGCACTTCCGTTGGGAGTGGGTGGGTTGGAATTCAAGTATTCCTTCTGCTCTTTTTTCTGTCTAAAAGATAGATATATCACAATCAGTAATGAATGGGACGAGGACAACGGGACCGGGAGTAATGAAGATTACCGGTAAATTATAGGGCCTCAGCGGAAGTGACCAGAATATCTTCACAACACTGTGAGTGAAGAAACAATGAGTTAGGAGTGTGAGTATGGGGGAAATGGGCGGAGTGAGTGAAGGAAAGAAAGCATGCAATGGTAAGGTCAGGAACTTCATAATATTTTTTATATCCTTTCCTTTGCACGTTAAATATATATATTCAGGAAAACATCTCTTATCCAGGATATCCTCAAGAAATACAGAGGTGGTGTGCCCTCTTTCTCACATTTATTTGCACTATCCCTGAATGGTCGAGGGCGAGGCCTAGGTGGAGCAGATATTTGTAAAAGTGTAGCAAAATTCACCATTTGGGTAGACGTTGTCGGGGAAAGAAAGTGATGTTTATGTAAGAAATACGAATTCTAGACGCAAATGCATTGCAGACATTGACAAGTTGGCTATTATGAAGAATGTTTTTAGGGTGTAATACAGATTCTTTCCAGAAGGTGCCAATCGGCATTCCTGTTCAAAGTTTTGGGGTTGCCTATTATGGGATGTTGTCCATGTCTGCCAGTCACTCAAAGCACTTTGCATATAATAGTGTCATGTGTGTTACTAACGGTATGTAATAATAATTAAACTGAACTGTGTTCCTGTGGTATCCCATTACTCCTTAGAAAATTCCAACACATGCAACCTTTTTCCCCTTCAAGTATTCCTAACTGGCTTTGCAAGGCATTGTTACCTACTGGCACTCAAAAGTTTCCACATTGTGCAAAAATACACAATTTGCAATGGAATCTTATCATTTCATTTAATTTTTATTTAATTTCTTTATTTTAACGCTTAGTTTCTGCTGTTTTTAGTTTAAGTCATTAGTTTCTTTTCTTCTGGCCACCTCGCAGACTTTTTTACGTGAAGTACACACAACTGCATTTTCTTAATTTCTGTACATGAGTATTTTTTTTCTACTTCCATGCATTGTGTCCGTTTTTCAACATGGGTTCAACTATTAGTAGATGGATGAAATATTTGTATTTATACACAAAAGGTTTTGAGACGAAAGCGATTAAATCAATCACCCAATGACAGACCTAGCGTTTGCTGACAGGGTTATCTTTACGGTGACCTCATAAAATATGAAAAAGATATCTAAAAAAGATTTGTCATAAGGCACTCTGTAATGTCTTTTGTAAACAAATGTCAATGACGTTTTATAGGTTGGACTAGTTTCATTCTGGTAGTGGATGTGTGTTAATTATGCGACTTTCACCAAAAATACTTGTTGACATTTAAATAAAAAAACTTAAATAAGAACGTCTTCTTTCATTTAATGCATAAAATATAAAATGTACGCCTCGTGCAAGTCAATCACCCACAAATTATACAGTGAACAGAAAATTAAAAGGCAGCAGGATTATTATTAGACAAAACAATTACCAGACATTAATATTTTAGCATACAAACATATAACATTTCAGCCCAGGGGCTGTTTTCAAACTTTCCTTCAAAATAGCCTCAGGGGCGAACCATTGCTGATGCATGTTTTGCCTATTGATGTATAGTAAATGTTATGTGCAGCATCACATCTGCTGTTCTTTGATTTTTTGATAACTTTATTGTCTATTTGAAATCAACTCCAGGTTAAAATTAGGCAAAAAGTCATTTAATTAGGAATGATTGCTCGCTACCGCAGCGCAGCAAGGCAAGTTTCCAATTCCTGTAACAAATACCCAATAAGACAAAGTATTATGAAGCAATGCTGCCTTTGTGGAAAATAATTTATTTTGTATGCACAACATAAAGGGTCCGATTAAGATGCACATCTTGTTTTACTTTCGGACCACCATATTATGATGCTGGTGGTCGGAAACAAAACCGGCTGGTCATTCCAGCTGGTTTCCGATAGGCTCAAGGAGCCTGTCTTCCAGTGGGAGGCCAGCCCTTAATCCCAAAGGGCGGTCTTTCTGCCCTTGGGATTACAATGCAAGTTTTCCGGCAGGGTTTCCATGCAGGCCTTCTTGAAGTGGGCCCCTTGTGTGAGCGGCCTCTGGTTGGGAGTTGAGGGGACACCTATGGTGCCCCCCTGTTAATCCCTCCTTCACCCGTGGCATGCACTTATACAGTTAGTCACACACCCACTGAATCATCCATACAGACACTCATACAGCCACTGATTCACCAATACACTTTGGTAATTATATTTAACACTCATAACCTTTTTAAAAACATCCACAGTCATTGGAGGATGTCATGATTGATGTAATTTGAGATGTCATCAGTGATGTCATCAGTAATGTCACCGACCATGTCATGAGTGATATAATATGTGAGGTCATAAGCAGTGCATTGCGGGGGCGTGAGTTATAGTTAGCTCAGCTAACTATAATGGCTGAATTTCACTGGTTTTGAAGGAGTAAACTCTGACCCTACCTATAATGTCTCTGTAACCTTGTTTTTTAGTGTATTCCTAAGTTTTTTTATTCTATTTGCTAACTATAGCGTCCCTGTAACCTTTGTTTTTTTCAGTGAATTTCTAAGGTTTTTTAAATGCTAATTGCTAACTATAACGTCCCTGTAACCTCTGTTTTTGAGAGAATTTCAAATTTTTTTTAATTGCTGATTCCTAACTATAACATCCCTGTAACATTTGCTTTTTTCTGTGAATGTATTTGTTTTTTTAACTAGCAGTCACGTTTGCAGAGTGGTGGAGAAAGGGGGCCACAGACCAGCCTTTTGGACTTCCGCTGTTCAGGACCAACAGGAGGTACACGGAGGGCTTCTTGGCCGCCAAAGTCCCTCAGGAATAAAGTGGACTTCATGCCTAAAACAGTAGTGCACCATGAGCCACTTTTGCAGAATGGTGGAGAATGGGATCGTGGCCCGTAAGATCTCTTATCAATCCCGCTGTGTGGGACTTACTGGAGATTACAGGAGGGGCAGTTGGCCACCAAGGACATCCTTTGGGGCCAACTACCTCTCCTGTTACCTCAGTAAGTCCTACACAGCGGGATTGCTGAGACCTGGTAGCAGGCCACGTCCCTTTTTTCCACCACTCTGCAAACGCACCTCCTTGGGCACTACTGGTAGGGGGATGGAGTACCTTTGGCTATTGAGAGTCCTTTGGGGCCAGCTATCCCTCCTGTTACCTCCAGTAAGTCCCAGACCATGGGTTTGCTAAGAGGCTTGCAGTGGCCACGCCCCCTATCTCCACTACTCTGCAAAAGTGCCTCCTTGCACTCTACTAGTTGGTGGTTGAAGTCTCCTTGGCTCTTGAGTATCCTTGGGGCCAACTAGCCCTCCTGTTACTTTCAGTGAGATCCACAATGCTTGATTGTTGAGGTGTTTGGAGGCCAGACCCCCTTTCTCCATAACTCTGCAAATGCGACTCCTGGCACACTCTTGGTTTGGGGAAGAAGGCTACTTTAATCCTGAGGCCCTCAGGAGACAAGGGGACCTAATCCCCCATCAGCAGTGTGCCAATAGATGTGTTTGCAGAGTGGGTAAGAAAGGGGGCTAGCCATCTGACCACCTCTCAGCAATCCCACTGTGTGGGGCTTCCTGGGAGTAACAGGAGGCCTTGTTGGCCCATAAGGACCTTCACGAGTGAAGGGTACTTTATCCTCCAAACAGCAGCACACCAGAAGGCTTGTTTGCAGAATGGTGGCAAAAGGGGGCATGACCTCCAGGATAGTTGCTGTTTTTTTTCCAATTTTTTAGAAATAGGGGGCCTTGAGATCACCTCCCAGGCCGATTTAGGCCTTTCATTTTTTTCATAAATTAATGAATGGGGGCCGCGTAGCCCCCCTTTCCCAGGGCCATTTTCACCCCTAGGGGACCCCATCCCTCAGGGCCTGCCCCATATTTTAATCAATTTTTTTTGAAGGAGACGGCTGCGCAGTCCCCTCCTTAGGCTGATTTGAGCCCCGGGGGACCCTTCCCCGGGACCAGGCCACTTTGTTGGAGACCAAGAGGGGATCTTGAAGGCCCCTGTGGTATGTGCTTTTTATGTTAACACGCCTCAAGGAAGTGATGGGCAAAAATGGTCCCATAAGGGCATATCCTCTGGGTCTTTTTAATCATCCATATATGGGACTCAGTTCTCTACAGAGGCCAGTCCAAATTCAGCCTAAGCACTTCAACCTTACGCACCTATGGCTGAATAACTAGTCAAACTGTTTTGAAGCACTTTCTAGTCTAACTGATATTGACTGACTATAGGATTAGTCCTGCCTGGTAGATGAAGTGGGGGTCCACATTTTTTAAGTAACAACCAATGGAAAATGAATTGTGAGGTGGAAAATGTATCTGAAGAAGTGGCCTTGTTCTCTGTTGGTATCCCTTATGCACCTGTTAATGTAAATTTGGGGCAGGTTCCACAGGGTGATATCACTACTAATCTTAAACTTTCATCATGGAATATAGCTGGAGTCCGTTCAAAATTGGGGAATGAGGACTGGTTGGGCTTTATTGGAGGTTTTGATCTTCTATGTTTGCAAGAAGCCTGGGCTGCAGATGAAATTTTTATAGATGGGTATTGTTCTTTCTGTGTCCCTGCGATCCAATCCTCATCAGGAAGGGTCAAGGGTGGTTTTGCGGTGCTTATTGCGGTAAAATATGCTTCTGTAAAAGTAATCTCTGGTTTGGAAAAGGTTAAAATATTATTGGTGAACTTGTACCTTAACATATTTGATAAAAGTTATTGGCAAGTAATAGAGTCCCTACAAATGGGAATCGCACAAACCTCTGTAAAATGGCAGCCATTGTGTATTTTATGGGTCGGAGATCTTAATTGTGCATTTTGTAAATGCAGTCCTCATCGTGTGTGTGGGCTGGACGACTCTGAGGGACAGCCCTTGGATCATTTTATTCCTTCTCCCAAGGGGGAAGCCCTAAATTCCATCTTGGTAGTAAACAACTTAAGTTGTTTATATAATTAAGCCAGCAACTCCCTTTTGCAGTGCCCAACCTATGTTGGTGGTGGTAGGGACAGTTCTGTTGATTTTATGCTAATGAGAAATAATTGTACCTCTTTTATTCAGGACTTTAAGACAATGCCAAACTGCTTCAGTGACCATTATCCTCTCACTGTTTCTCTTAATATAAAGCCTAAGATGGAGTACACTGATGAATCTCCATTTCAAAACAATCCTAATAAAGGAATTAGACTGAAATGGGATCAGGTAGATACATCAAAATTTGAGCAAGATGTCACCTTACAAAACTATAATTTAATACATGGGTGCCTGAGGCTAGACTCTACCCTGGTTGAAATGGTGAGGGATTTTGAGTTGCCCTGTACTGACATTGCCCATAGGTTGGTTAGAAACATTTCACGGGAAATACCCTTTGACCTAACCGTAGGTTAGGTCAGGGCAGGTCAGGGCAATTTGTTTGTAAGACTCCGGCCCGAATAGGTGCTCCTTGATCTTTTTAAGAGAAACCCCAATCTGTGAAAACCACTTTTAACGAATATTGTTAAAGCAGCTATAATTGGCCCATTGCCTGAGTCATGGAAAGAGGTGACTGTGGTCTCTGTTTTTAAAAAGGGTGATAGAAGTGATCCGGCATGTTATAGGCCTATATCACTGATTGATGCAACAGCAAAGGTATTGGGTAGGGTCCTAATTGCACGTTTAGAATAGTGAGCATCCTCCAAAGGGCTCTTGTCAAATACACAATATGGTTTTAGGAGGGGGCTGGGTACGACTGAACAATGTCTAAACCTGTCCCTAATTGTCAGTAAGCAGATGAGGTCCATGAAGAGCTCTATTTACTTGCCCTTTAAGGACTTAACTAGTGCCTTTATACCGTTAATCAGGACAAATTGTGGGCTATGATGGAAGACATGGGTGTTGAAAAAGCACTAATACTCCTTCTGCATAGGGTCCAAAAAAACACCACAGTCACCATAAAATATGGCAGTAAGGGGGAAAAAGCCCACCTAATTTTCTCCATGGACGGGTTTCATCAAGGATGTTTTTTTAGATCAGTTCCTGTTTTTAATTTATACAAATGGGCTGGAGGCTTTTTTTTATTAAAAAGGGAGCTTGATTGCCTCAAAATTTGGATTGAATCTGTTGCCCTACTGTCATATGCAGATGATACAGTATTATTGGCAAGGACAACCATGAGTTTTCAGAAATACCCTGATTCTTATACGAATTTTATGACATCCCGTGATTTAAAAGTTCATTTTATTAAATCGTACATAATGGTATGTGGACCAAAGACCACTAAAACCAAACCTTTTATTGTCCAGGGAAAAAAGATAGAAAAAGTTAATACATTCTCCTATCTGGGTAACTTATTCGATAATCAGATGTAGTTGGAGCCACTAGAGCACAACAGACAAGCAGGGCTATGGATGGGTTATTTCGGTTTGCTTGTATATTGGGGCATGAACTGGTGAAGGAATTATTAACTCTTTACATAGCTAAATGCGTCCCTGTTGCCACACATGGGGCCCGTGTCTGGGGGTACAATAGAAGCCTACAGCTTCGACTAGTAGAGAACACATTTACTAAAAGACTACTGATGTTACCAAAAAGTGCCACCATTTTATTTTGCCATACTGAACTGGGTAAAGAGTTCATAGAAGTTCGTATTGGCTTTGCCCCTTTGTATTTATGGGCCAAGATTTGGCTTTCAAAAGACCTAGAGTTTTCAAGAGATGTTATTAAGGATTCCCTTAATACGTACAATGCTATAAACATCCTGTGGCTTTGCTTTGTGAGGGAAACATTTCAAGAGATAGGTCTAGGACTTTTCTTTGAAAACCCGAAAAGAATCCCTCCATATGCTAAGGACATTATTAAAGAGGCGTTTCTCGCCAGGGGCATGCACAATTTTATTTATCTTTTTCTATGAATTCCCAGATTATATTTTACCTAATTAGGTTCCAAATATGCACTGTGCACCTTTTTGTTGGTGTTTCCTCGTCAAGGAGGATGGGCAGGCAAGCTTATACCTGGCCCATGAGATAATTCTTCTAGGCAAAGCACAATTCACTTTCTATTACTTTTCACATTATATAAGTCGGTGAGAACCAGATTTCTGCTTCCATTATTAAGGAATATTTGTCCTTGTTCGTATAATGATAATTTTAAATATTTGCACACATTGGCCTCTTCTGATATCTGCATCACGGAAGAAAATCTCATAACGAGCTATACTATATATAGTAGGTAGTTACAGTTAGGACTATGTTTCCATAGAAAAAAATTTTTTTGACTCCTAACTACCTAATATATATATATATATATAAGTTTCAAGGTAGGTTGTGTGTCATGGAAAGTATGGGGGTGATATGTGCAGTAGGGATTGAGAAATAGGGGTGCAAAATAAAGGTGCATTTGTAATGTTAATTTCCATAAGAACGCGTTGTTGAACCTACAGACCCAACTATTGGACGAAATGAGACATAATTTGGCAGAAAGGTAGATATTATTACGCAGATTGTGCTTTTTGTTATTTGGTGCAAATCAGTTTAGTAGTTTTTGAAAAAGTTAAGTTGCAAATGATAGTGGTATCTCTGGCCACGGATATTTTGCTACGAATTCGCCATTAATCATGAAAGCGCGCACCAACAGGAATGCTGAGATTGACTGGACGCAACCTGAACAGAAAGTTGCGACAGCCATTTTATCGATCGGGAATTGTTCCCGGGGCTAAAAATTTCGGTGAAACCTAACATAAGGGGTCAGGTTGGAGGTACGTTGACCCCATGTTTGAAAAATAGAGAAATAGGGGTGTTAGTGACAAAAGTTATGCTCCTAAAATATATTTTTTTAATCATGTGTGATATTCATGACAATGCCGTGATCGCCAGCACACCCCCGTGTACCGTCACGGGTACATGCAAATATTGCAATATCTTTACGAATATTGGTGGAAATATAAACGAAAAAATATCTATATACCCATTCTCACTGGTCACAGTCTCAGACTCATGAACCTTTTCACACATCCACACAGACACTCAAACACCCACTCACATTCCCACTTAAACACTAGGGTACAGACTCACTCGGAGACCCAAGTGTGTACTCAGATAAGCATTCAGAGGGTCATGCACCCATGCACAGAAGCACTCAGAGATTCATGCTCCTACTCACATAGATAGTCAGAGACTTACACATCCAGTCACAGACCCACTCAGACACTAACACACTGTCTCACAGACCTACTGAGACTTATACTTTCACTCACACACTCACTGATAGACAGACCCACCCAGTCACAGACTCATGCACCCATTCACATACACATACAGACACTCACACACCCACTCACATAACCACTCAGATACTTATGCACCCACTTATAGACTTACTGAAGTACTCATGCAGCCATCACAAAGCCACTTGGAGACTTGTGCACCAACTCACATAACCCAGTGAATCATGAATACACACTGTTAAAGAGATATTGAATGACTGATAGATATTTTTGTAGAGTTATTTAGAAAGTGATTTATTTAGTGTGATGGTTAGAATGAAATATATAGTTATACATTTTGAATGTGCTCGTGGCTATTGAAGTTTTGCTTTCACTTTGCGTTTTGGCGATGTATCCGCGAACGTCGCGTGTACCAACATCATTGCGGCTCCCGATGTTATTGCAAAAATGGAAAATAGGTTTTAAAGAGGGTTTTTATAGAAACTCACTAGAAAAATATGATTTTGAATTGTACAGTAATAAACTCTTGGTGACAACAATAATATAATATATGTGCATATATGTGTTTTTTTAGTCTGTAAAAATGGCGCAATCGTCGCTGTTACCGACATCATCGTGACTTCCTGCATCACTACGAAAACTGTAAATATATTTTAGAGATGATTTTTATAGAAACTTTGCTGTTACAGACATCATCGTGACTCCCTGCATCACTACGAAAACTGTAAATATATTTTAGAGATGATTTTTATAGAAACTCATTAGAAAAACATGACTTTACGCAATACACTAATAAATCCCTAGATTGTAAAATACTGTAATATGTGTGCATATATGTGTTTTACAGGTGTAATCGTTGTGGTTAACAATGGTGTTGTGACGCCTAAAATAACAGCGAAAACAGGAAATAGGTTTCAAAGATCTTTTTAAAGAAACTTAGTACAAAAACATGAGTTTTAGGGCTCCATTAGGATGGCGGGCGAATTGCCCCCGCCAGGCTGGCGGTAGCCACCGCCAGCCTGGCGGGGGAAATCCACCCGCCATCCTTCCCTGTATTCCCCCCAGCCATATTAGAATGGCGGGGGGGACCACGGCGGAGCAAAACACCGCCCGCCACTTTTCCGCCCCGGTCGCATTGCGGCCGGGGCGGAAAATGTTTAATATGGTGGCGGTGTCTATGAGACACCGCCAGCCATATTACAATGGCAAGTGTGCAATGCCTTTCCGAGGCAGCAATGCCGCCACGGAAAGGCATGCGGTGTTCACTCTGGGGGCCCCTGTGGGCCCCCGGAGTGAAGGCCAAAGGGGGGTGGCACACAGGGGGGTACCTGTGGTACCCCCCTGCATTTGCATAATCAAAGCAAACCACGCGGCAAACCACGCGGTGCCTGCCGCTTTGATTACGTAAATGCTGCTAAGCATTTTTAGTATTGTGGCAGGCGGAGCAGAGAGTTCCGCCCGCCACAATACTATAAATACAGGATGTGCCCGCCACTGTGGCGGGCACATCCTAATGGTGTGTGCGGGACCCCCGCCCTTAGGGCGGGCAGTCCCGATTTCCGACAGGATGGCGGGCGGGCAAAGCCCGCCCGCCATCCTCATGGGGCCCTTAGTGTTTTTTAAAGAAGCATGTATATAGTAATATTTGTAGTGCAATGTTTAGAATGGTATTTTTAATTTGTTATTATTTTTGCATGTGCTGGTAGCCATTGAATGTGTGCTTTTGTTTTGGGCACTAGGGTGGAGCCTTTGTGTTAATTGTGTATACATGAGAGCCCCACATAAGCCCGGATGCAGAGTTTGGGTTTGCTTAGAAACAACCTGTTGCCTTCGACTGTAAAGTGCACTCCATAATTTCTATAGATTCTATGCATATAGAAACCCAGGTTGTTGTAGATAGAGCCCATGTTATGGTCTCTGAGGAATGCAGGAACATGTATTCTGGCTTTGTCAATCTGTGGACAGAATTGATTAGCCCACTTCCCGTTTCTGTCTTTGGCATATGTTAGAGTACACCAAGACAGTGTAAGAGAAAAGCATCATCAATTCAGCAAAGGTATCCTTCATTAGGATTTCCAGTCCTACTCCAGTTAATGTGCCTAGGTCATTGACACCACAGTGCCCAATGATGTGGTCAGGAACTGCTGAACCCACAATAGTTTTAACCAAAGGTAGTAATTGATGAAACTTTAATCTTCTCTGTCCAATCCAAGCAATATTCACATTAGCCAAACCCAAGTTCCTATTAATACGTTTCTTTCCTGCAGCCTCAGCTGCCCAAAATACATAGCTGGGGCCCACAATCCACACTCTAGGCGTATTCTAGGAAGGAGGATTAGCACATAGGATAGGTCTGCAGCTGAAAATCACAGTTAGTACTATAAAAGACAGTGGAAATGCATGGGTGCTAGTGGTTTGAAAAAAACTAAACATTTGATTTGGTGGAGGGAATATGCAGGTAAAAAAAAGTAGGTAGCATTTTTTTTTGTGTGTGTTTTATAGAGAACGAACTTGACCCGTGAGGGTATCAGAGCACTTTACAAGATATACAGAGGAGTACAAACAACGTTCTGGTGCAGAAGTATACATACAAAACTGTACAAGGGGATGGCGATGGGCCGCGGTTTAGGGACCATAGGCATATTGGTGATAAACAAGAAGATTGCAATCATATTTAAAGTCGGTAAAAAATAAGAATAAAATATTAAAACAATAAAGATAAAAATAAGGGCCCCGAAAATTCTCTGCGGGGAGAGTTGGTGATCTGAGGAAGAAGCACTAGTTTTAGAAACATCAGACTTGTGGTCAGGCATGGCAGGCATTTGACGAGGAATTTACCCATGAGGAATGCTTTGGCCTCCTTCTTGAAAAGTGCTAGAGAGGGGATTCTCCTGATGGTGAATGGGAAGGAGTTCCAGATTCTAGGAGCTGCCCAGGGTGATTGCCCTATTATAGGTTCTTTTTTTCTGGAAGAAGGCGGGTTGGAGTAAGAGGTTTCTGGCGGTCCGGGAGTCCCTGCTTCCTCCAGATACCACTAGTTTTTGTGCCAGATAAGCAGGGGAGTTTGAGTAAAGAGCCTGGTGTGTGATGCATGCCAGTTTCAGCGGAATTCTGGCCTCTAGGGGGAGCCAGTTCAGTGCTTTCATATGTAAGAGATGTGGTCGAATTTCCTGGTGCCGGTGAGTAGTCTGGCGGCCGCGTTGAGGCAAGCTTTTAAGGGTGCAAGGGAGATCTTGGGTAGACCAGTGAGGGTGGCGCAACCATATTCCAGTCTGGAGATGACTAGTGCTTGCACTGCCATTTTTAAGTCAGCAGCCTCAATGAAAGGTTTCAGCTTCCAAAGACAGCTCAAGCGGAATCTAGCTGCTTTAGCCATTGAGTTGATGTGGTCCCGCATGTTCAAATTACAGTCTAGGATTATGCCCAGGGCTTTGGAGTCCACAATGCTCGGCGGGCAGTTTAGGGCTTGATCCACGTCTGAATCTCAAGGTTGGATTCAGAAGGGGAGATTAGGAGAAATTCGGTTTTCTTTGTGTTGAGTTTTAGTTGGTTAGCGGCTAGCCACTGGACAGTCAGCTTTAGGGTCTCGTTCAGGGAGAAGATCTCCTCCAGCAAAGAGTTATTGATATATATTTAGGTACCGTCCGCGTACATATGGTAGGAAATGTTGGCGGTACAAAGAACTTCAGTGAGTGGCTCTAAGTAAAGATTAAAGAGGGTGGGGGCCAGGGTTGAGCCTTGGGGGACTCCAACCGTGACCGGAGTGGGAGCTGAGTTTGAGGCGTTCGAGAAGTTTATCATGATTGATCATGTCAAAGGCAGAGGATAGGTCTAAGAGGATTAGCAGGCAGGTTTTGCCTTGGTCTAGGGCCTGGAGGGCATCATCCACGATGTGGAGCATAGTGGTTTCAGTGCTATGCCCCGGTCTGAACCCAGATTGGAAGTCATCAAGTAGGTGGAAGTTACTGATGTGCTGACTTAGTTGTTGATGTACACATTTCTAAAGTACTTTGGCTAGTAGCAGGATATTGGAGATGGGTCTGAAATTGTTGGGGGAGGAAGGATCCAGTGATGGGTTTTTTAAATGGGGAGGACTTGGCCAGCTTTCAAGGGGTCCGGAATCGATCCCTGTTGGAGAGAGGCATTTATTATTGCAGTCCAGCAAGGAACAATAAATTGGGAGGCAGCAGTGAGGCAGTTGGAAGGTAGGTGGTCATTTGGAAATGATTGGTAAATATATGTTTGATTGGGTCTGGTAAGTATGCTCTACAGAATGTGCATTAAACCACACCTGCTGCACTTCATTTTGTGACTAATGTGGCCCTTCTCAAATGTGCTGTGAACTTGTGACCTACTGGTTTTAGTGTTTTTTGATGGAGAATCTGCAGAGGGTGTATTGGGGAAGGGTGTTAAAGAGACAGGTATCAATTTTCTTAAATCGGAGAGGTTTAGCTTCCTTGTTTTATAAGGTAAGTAAGATTACCTAGTGAAGATTTTGCAAAAAAGTATAGAATAGTGTTAAAAATATAAAGGAGAGTAGGTTATCCGACTCCCGTTATTTCCGTAAATTCATCGCAATTATTGCGATTACATCACAATTATTGACACAAAGGCATCCATTTTAGGCGAATAGGTTAACAGACAGTAACCATTCAGAAATGCAGTTACAACAATGAAATAAGAAAGGGATGTTTTTATCCTCTGACTTTTACAGTATCAGGCAATGCAAAGTTCAGAAGGTTGCCATTTATGGTTGCTTTGTATGAGAGTGGTATACTATTCTTAAGCTAAGTTTTTACACACCCTCAGAGTATTCCATCTGTATAATACAATAAAAAAAGTGATTTTACCAACAAACTCAATATTCTGGTATGTTACTTTAATTTCTTTGTAAGCGAAAAAATTTATTAATAAGGTAGAAAATGATGTCATAATGTGATAAAAGATTTTGAAATATTTATAGGTATTTAAAGAAGGAAATGCAGATATATAATTGAAATTGTGAGTGTTTTTATATGTTTATTAATAGGTAACTAAGATATTTTTTTCTCAGGTGCAGACTAGGTGTCTGTCAAGTTAGTGTAGAATGTGTTTCCATGGAGGTGTATATTGCACTTGTATTCCCTTACTCTATTCTGTAATTGGCAGAAGAAAAGAGTTCACACATATGGTTAAAATTGTATGTAATAATGTAGTATAAGATATCAAAGTTTTATATGTGTATATTTTAGAAAGGCTTATAGGTCCATTGTTGACAATTGCTAAGTTAGCATGAGCTTCGCTGCCGTGAGGCTGCTTTTGCGCACGACACTGCTTTTGCGCACAACACTGCATGCATATATTTCACAAGCCTCTGTTTGATCTCCTTTCACATGAGAACTGTCTACCTTGCAAGTTCTTTGCTATGCTCTGAGGTTTAGTCTGCAGACAATGTTCAACGCTAAACAACAATGCCCCTTGTTATTCTGTTCTGATCAGTCCCTCGCACTCAGACATAACATGCTACACACAGCTGCACTTCTGGAAATAGTGTACTTTAATATTGTAACTGTAACCTGTTTTTGCACAGTCGGAGATACACCTTTCCAGAGGGAAGAGCTATGTTTGTCCTGCGATGTGAACATTGCATCTAGGCCTTGAGGTATGGGGGTCTGCTGACAAAGCCCAGAGGACTTCTGTTTTATAATAAACTCTCTCTTGTCATGGGAGAGTGATTATGTCATTCATTCTTTTTCCACAGTTTTTTATGACATGACATCCCCGTTCGTATTCTAAGGTATTGTAACAATGCTGACTATATTGTGTTTATGCATTCTGCTGGTAGTATTGGCTCGTATACTGCACCATAGAGCACGTTAGTTGAAATAAACATTTTAAACTATACTGCATCTCTGATTACTCACATTGTGGACAAGTGTGAGTGGCTAAGCAAAAGAATGTCTGGCTCCTGGGATTCCCAAGATAGAGTGCATGTTCTGGGTTGTCTAATCATTGGTAGCTCCACTGTAGATGGAGAACGAATGAGACACTATAGCTAGTCGGTTTGGGAGTTTGGGTAGGGATGTGGTAGGTCGGTACACCACCTATTCACTGAGGTCCTGTTTTCCTGTGCATAGTTCTGTATATGTGCAGGATCCCTACAACATTGCACCACCAACGTTTGGTCTGGTTCTTATCTGCGAGATGCTTGAGGAGTGCTTGTGCTTGTCCACGATACCCTCACTTCTGCCTCCGGAGGAGGCTGTGATGGGACAACCTCCTATATTGATGTTTTATAGGTTCTTTCAAGCTTGATGTGATATAAAAAAGGTTACTTTTTTATTTGCCCTTGGGCTGCCTGTTAGTAAGTTATTCTTCCTACTTTCGTAATGGGACATAACATTACCGCACACAATCATGCTCTGCTCAGGGATTTCGTGAGAAATTATGGTGTCCCTGATGAAAGGGTGTGTTTGATTTTCGTAGCAGGTGTGGATCTTGCGTATCTGTTTGAAGGCTTTTACTCTTGGGTCACCTTTCTGGCAGTGAACGCAGATGACAATTTGTTTCATGATTAAACCGCAACAGCTGTTCAGGTAGCTTATCATCCCTATCAGACCTGTGAGGTTCCGCTTACAGCTTGGCAACAACGTATTTGGTTTAACGGTGCCCTTCCTCAATCGTATACGCCGGTCTGTTTAGGTCCTTTATCAATCGAAGAGGCCACATGGCCGGTGTTCGGTCGTTATGCCGCGTGGGTTGACAGCCGGTTTGCTGGACAAACTGCAGGTGTTGCATACTTCCTTAATTTGTGTACACAGGGCTGCAATACAGTTCATGTCATGTACTTTCCAAGTGGCACCACCTGGAGTTGTACCACAACCTATGGGGGCTGGTGGAGTGTCTATCAGCACAGTTATTGTTAATTCGGTGATGGGCAAGCATCCGACTACTAAGGATGAACTGCCTTATTGGTTTGCCGAGAAGTTTGGACAGCTCAAAGTTGTTTTTCCTAACACCTCTCCTGGAGAAAAACACAGAATCTTAACTATTAGTTTGCCTCAAGATTTGCTTCCTGAGTTAGCTGATTGTAACACCTGGGGAAAGGTGTTTGCAGCTGTATATTCGAAGTGTTTCGGCACACCATCAATGACTGTCCTCCCCTCCGTGATAAAGTGTTTTCAGGATGAACACGGGGCTGAGGCGGCTGAGTATCTAGGGATGCATCTGGTGGGAATGTTTGACGTGGTGGCTGATATGATCCTTGCCAATGTCAAGGGCGATGCTGTGAGTTTTCAAGTTGCTAACGGCTTGGCAGCAGTCCCTGAGATGGACAAACCACGCACATTACCAAAAAGTATTAAAAAGGCTTATAAAACCATTGGCTGCAATAGTTTGTGGAACCAACCTTTTACTCAATCGCAAACACAGGATCAAACTCAGCCTAAAGTGCGATCTGACACTGATGGACACCCAGTCTTTTCTAAAAAGAACTGGAGAAACAAAAAAAGGGGCAACAACAACAACAGAAACAGGGGTTGGTACTTGCTTCCCAACACATGAATCTTCTGAGCGTACTTATGAATTGCGCAACCGCTAAAAAATCAAGACTTCTGATGGATTTCCAGTCCCTGATCAGCGTTCTCCTCGTTCTTCACAGGACACATCCCGCTCACAAGCTGGTGGTGGGGATTGCCAGAATCATGGCAAGAGTCATCCAGCTCCAAGGGGACGTGATCAACCTTGTTAGTTTGACTACAAGGGGAAGCAGGAAGAGCAACCATGTTTCTGAGACCCTGTAAAAAGAAAAATGGTGTCGCTTCAACAGCGAGATATACCTCAGTCAGTGAGATCTCGACAACTGGATTGGACTTGGGTGTAAACCATGCTAGACAGCGCAGCAAAAGTTATAATAGTGCAGGAGGCACTGCGTCCTTGTCTGGAGGTGACATCAACTGAAACAGTCCTTACTTTTGAGACAGCTGACACCCGGGTGGCCCCTCCGGATCGGCTGTACAAAATAGTTTTTCGTATAGAGGTTGACATTGAGAGTGTAATCACTGGGATATTTTGGGAGTATCTAACCGCTTCCTATGACATTTTTCTGGCGGAGGCAGACTGGCCCCCACCTTTTGTTTTGGCCACGGCTCACGCGGAGGACGTGATACTTCCTAGTTTTTCTCATTATGTTCCCAAGGAGCATGTTGAGGCTTTTGCAACTGAGTGGGCTTTGGCCCTGGCGCCGGCTATGTACCGTAATCAAGTTGGCTGGGATAAAGACTCACTGCCACATGAGATTCCATTACGATCGATGCCTCAACCACAACCCCAATATCCCATTTGACGGGAAGCAAAAGATCCTATCGCTGATATTCTCACTTAGCTGGAATATCAAGGAGTGATTGAAACATGTATATCGCCAATGAATAATCCGCTCTTTACTGTATCCAAACCCAATGGGTCTTACAGCATAGTTTTTGATTACCAGCATTTGAACTCCCATTGCCAGACCTTGGCTGTACAAAATACCCATAGTTCTGCCTTAGTGGACAGCATAGTTTGTAAAAAAATATAAAACAACACTTGATATCTCCAATGGTTTTTACAGCCAGAATCTGTCCCCTGAATGCAGTCAATGGACTGCATTCACAACCCTTGGAATACAGGAAAATACTGGCGTTTGCCAATGGGCTACAAAAACAGCCCCCGAGCATTCTCTGCACGGGTTGTCTCTTTGTCAGACAGCATTGACCCAGATGCACATTCTTATGTTGATGATATCTATCTCACAGAACGACGAATTATGGCAGCATCTGTGCCAAGTTGATCGCATAATTCTGCACTTTGCAAACTATGGTTACAAGTTTAATTTTGCCAAGTCTCAAGTCTGTTATGAGGTGCTCTTCTTGGGCTATGAGCTCAACAATGAAGGCCGAGGCCTGGCTTCCACTTTTTTTGAGAAATGCGCACAGTTGCAATCTCCAACCACACTGAAAAAACGTCAGTCCTTGAAGGGATTTTTAAATTTCGGGCGTTCTTATATTCCCAAATATGCCCAGCGTATCAAGCCACTTTATGCTCTGATACAACCTACTTTTTCAAAAGCCAGCTGGCTACTGGAACATTCAGCTATTTTACTTTCTTTGCAATCTGACTTTCTCGAATCTAAATACTTGTTGACGTGTGATAACCACACTAACCTGGTGATACGAATCGTACCGGGCGCAGTGGGGGTCAGTTACTTGACATACAATGAAGGAGACACAGTACCAATCACATACAAATCGCATTTGTACACTTCAGCCGAAATGAGGTTTTCAACTGTTGAGAAGGTTTTGACAGCTGTGCAAATGGCAGTCCTGAAGGAAAGCGCTGTGGCATAGGAAAACGCTTTTTTGGTGTTTACACCTTACCCTGCCTTAGAAGCAGTTACAAGGGCAAATGTGCCAAACTCAAAAGCTACACATCCCCATTGGATACAATGGGCTACTTCTTTGACGTACCCAGATGTCACTTTTATCTTCGACACCTCTCTTCAGACACCGGAGTTTTTACAGTATGAACATGTTCATCCACCTCCTTTGTCTTTACTTCCTTTGGAAAACTAAGCGTGTATTATCAACACCCATGGTTTGGCTCAACCGGCCACGGCTTCTAAACATGCTTACTCAGCAGCAGGTGCTATTGTTGCAGGTACAATGGTGAATGCGGAATTTATATCTTCCATAGTGCACACACAGGTGCTGGGAGACTGTACTGCACAGTTGGCTGAGCTGCGTGCCTTAGGTCTTGCTCTCGAGTTTGCTGATCCAAAAGTTTTGACTCTTATTGTCTGCGATTCTAATTACTGTGTTCAGACTTTCAATGACAACTTATTTTTCTGGTCTCAAAATGATTATCGAGATTCTAAAGGCAGCCCAATTAAGCATAAAATGCATTGGGCTCGAGTGGCAGATCTTAAACAATGTTTGACACTCATACATGGTATACATACTCTTGCCCATCAGCATGTGGGGGCACACACTGTTAGGAATAGTTTAGCTGATGAAGCAGCCAAATCTGCAGTAGCCATGTGTTTCGTAGCAGCCATTACTAGATCCATGACGAAGATTGATAATGGCATTTTGGCAGTGATAGCTGCAACAAAGGAGGGCCTTAATTACCCGCAGGGTTTCCCTTTGAAATATTCTTATCAGTTAACACCCGAACAAGTTCCTTTTGCAAGAATACCAGATGTTGAAGATCGGCTGATTCCCAACGCGGACCACAGACACACTTTAAACAAAACCGCACACGAAGGCATGGCTTCGGTACATGCTGGAGTATCTGCAACTGTTTCTATTTTGCAGCAAGGGTACTGGTGGCGAGGTTTATATAAACAGACCCACAATTATGTGCTTTCATGTGACATCTGTCAGCAAACCAAGCCTTCTGTAGTAACATATCCACCACAAAGACCTCTTAGCATTGCTAATCTGCCTTTTACTTGTGTGTATCTTGATCACTGCGGTCCCTTTTCTTCAGATACTGCATATAAATATATTTTATTTGCAGTTGATTAGTGCACCAGATTCCTTTAGGTGTGGCCAGAACGCAGTGCTCAAGCTTGAACTGTCATCAGGGATTTGCGTGTCTTTGTAGGGATTTTTGCCTGTGGTACCTTTTATTCCAACCACGGTCCAGCATTCGTCTCTAAGGCGTACAAGGATGCTATGAGGTCTTTGGAGGTACTGGTGCAATTTTTGTCCCCATACAGGCCTGAGAGCAACTCAATTGTGGAGCGAATGATCCGTGACTTAAAGCAATCCTTGACAGCTAGAGTCTTAGGTACTGGCAGGAATTGGTTAACCCATTTGTATGGCATCCAATGTGCACTTAATAAACTCCCTAGAAGACCTCTGGGTGTGGCATCAAAAGGTTTGTGCCAGACCTTGATAGTCTAGACGTTGCGGTGGCTGCCGCAATCTTTGACGAAAATAATCATTCTGATATGTTACAGAATCTACAAGAGACCCTGCCAGCCTTTCTACCGAACATGTGTCTTCAGCAGCTGATGCAGCACTCCAGAATCCGGTGGTCGGCTGGCTTCCTAAAGTTGGAGAACTGGTCCGAGAAAAGCTGGAGAACAAAAAAGAATTTGGTCCATCTTATTGTACACCAGTTTGAGTGCTTGGCCTGAAGGGTACTCGGACAGTAATTTGACCTCCTCTTCCAGGTCGCAAAGACAACAGATACATCTCAGTGGACAATGACAATGTCAAGTTACAACATCTGGTCGATTCTGACTAGTGTGACACCAGCCGTTTCGTGTCCAATAATTTCAAGAACTCAAGAGAATATAATATCATCAAAGTTGCTAAATGACACTGTCATCAAGATGGACACTGTTGTTGATCATTCTCCTATACCTCCTGTTTCATCCGACAATAATATTTACAGCACTCAACACGTTTGTCTGTTAAACAACATTTATTTCTGTTGTCCGATAATATTAATTTGGCCAATTTTGTACTAGGCTTGAGAGCTCCAAGAACAAAAAGATGGATATATGCTGCTTACAATGAAATTAATTTGAAAACTGTCTCAAATAGAAGCTGCATCCTGTTTACGGGAGATAGACCAGGCAAACTTGAAAAAAGTTTTAGCTCTTGTCGCCAACAGCATTAATACACTGTCTTCCCATATTTATACATTATATAATATTGTTTCCTCTGTTATTGACATTGTGCAAGAATATGTGTCTCTGTTATATCATGGTCAAACCCAATTGTGTTCAGTGATGCAATTCACATGGACTTTGCAAACATTGAAAATTGCAAAAGAGGCAAAGGATTTTTTTAATGCAACCGCTTTGTTTTCTCCTTTTAATTTGACAGACAAACAGCAATTTATGTCCATGAAGGATGCCACTTACACTCATTCGCACATTGAAAAAATAGACCCTTTGCCCTTTTGGGTAGGGGAATCGGATTCTGCTGTTTGGTTAATCCATGTAGTTATTGGTTGACCTTTCTCTCTGTTTCGGTTTATATCCTGTATGAAGCATTACCTTGTGGGCCGTTTTGAACCCCTTGGAACTGCATTTTTACATGAACTGTGGTTTTTGCCTTTCACTTATCAATGTTTTAAGGACAAAAGAGAGGTTTACCTAACAGGGGAGGATTATGATTCCACTGTGTGATATTCCCTGTTCTGTAATAACATACAGTTGCACGGAGCATGTAATCTTTCAGCTCCAAATCTCGTGTGTGTTTTAGAGGTTAAACCAAACCTTGCCATTGTTCCCACATTGACACTGCTTATAAATGGTAGCTATCTTATTTTAAATACCCAAAAATGCTGCGGCTTGAAGGCTGGCATTCCTTACATTGAAACGGTTTCCCAGCGCGTTGTTTGTTGCAATAATGTGCTTTTCCGCCCCCACATGGGCCACAAGATAGTTCAGTGTGGCCTTCAATCCCAACTATGAAAGCAGATTTCAACAAGCTGAGCAGATTAAAGGCGCTTTTAACGCAACAAGAAGTTGCATTGACTTCCCTACGTTAAACCTTCACACTCCAGGTGGTTAGTGCGGCGTCTTAGATTCAAACTCATTTAAATACTAACCTCCCACTACATTTTGGGGAGTTGATTCATTGCATATTCAATGCGTCGAATACTGAAGGCCTGGCTAATTTTTTTAAACATGTGTGTTCTGGTGTCGTTAATTCTTTCAGACTATATTTGGTGTTATACCTGCATTCATTCATTCTATCTTTTCCAGCGTCATTGGCGGTTTTCCATTACTACTGTCTTTGGCAGCGGGAATCCTGCTTCTGCTGTGCCTGCTACGCAATGGCTGCTCCTCTTGTGGTACTGTGCAGGCCAGGCCGGCTTCAACTGCTTTGTGACCGTATGAATGAATGCTTCGGTACACTGCCTCTTGCGACACTCAGTGTGTCTTATGGATTATCCTTCGGTACACTGCCTCTTGCGACACTCAGTGTGTCTTATGGATTATCCTTCTGTTTTGCTTCCTTTACTTGCGTGCAATCTGTGTTTTAGTGTCTCCGCTGTCTCACATATTAGGTCCCTACACTTCACTGGCATCACCTGCACCGACACATAGCCTTCTGTCACTAAAACCAGTGCTCCCGCGTAGTTCGTGGGTCGCAGCACGCCCCGCCCCATTAGAGGGACGGGAAGACCACCATGATGAAGCATGACACTAAAGGACTTTTTAGTGTGTGAGGGGTATTTTAAAAAGCACACAGTGCTCTCGTCTTTTCAGATCTAAGAGAGAGCCTAGGATCACACTATACACAGCAAATTTATAAATTAATAAAAATAGTCACCACAACACATTGATAGAATCCTTTTGTTTATATAATTCTGTTAGGAGGGTGATTTTATCATTACCTCTACGCTTCCTCTATTGTTTTGGAGACATTTTGCCAGTAGACATCAGCTGGGTCTTCGGATGCTTTGTATTCAACAATGTTTGTACTATCACTTTCTCCTCTCTTTCTCGTCTTTTGACTTCTTCCAGGACTTGGTGTTTTTTGCACAAGCGTTCGTTTTTGCTTTATCCAAATTTTATGGACATGCCTATTGATATCTGCTCATGCTTTTTGAACTTTGCTTTCTTGTTTACTCTACATACGATGGCCATATCAGGGGGAGAGTGTAGTAAGGCTCATATTTCCATTGTCGACAATTGCTAAGTTAGCATGAGCTTCGCTGCCATGAGGCTGCTTTTGTGCACGACACTGCATGCATATATTTAACAAGACTCCTTGTGCTCCTTTCACATGAGAACTGTCTACCTTGCAAGTTCTTTGCTGTGCTCTGAGGTTTAGTCTGCACACGATATGCAAGGTTAAACAACAATGCCCCTTGTTATTCTGTTCTGATCAGTCCCTCGCACTCAGACATAACATGCTACACACAGCTGCACTTCTTGAAATAGTGTACTTTATTATTGCAACCGCAACCTGTTTTTGCACACTCAGAGACACACCTTTCCAGAGAGAAGAGTTATGTTTGTCCTGCGATTTGAACATTCCATCTAGGCCTTGAGGTATGGGGGTCTGCTGACCCCCATATGTCATAATAAATAATAAACTATCTCTTGTCACAAGGAGGGTGGTTAGGTCCTTCAGTCCTTTTCCACTGTTTTTATGACATGACATCCCCGTTCGTATTCTATGGTATTGTAACAATGCTGACTATATTGTGTTTATGCATTCTGCTGCTAGTATTGGCTTGTGTACTGCACCATAGAGCGCTTTAGTTGAAATAAACAATTTAAACTATACTGCGTCTCTGATTACTCACATTGTGGACAAGTATGAGTGGCTAAGCGAAAGAGTGTCTGGCTCCCGCGATTCCCAAGATAGAGTACGAGTTCTGGGCTGTATAATCATTGGTAGCTCCATTGTAGATGGAGAACGAATGAGACAGTATAGCTAGTCGGTTTGGGAGTTTGGGTATGGATGTGGTAGGTTGGTACACCATCTATTCACTGCGGTCCTGTTTTCCTGTGCATAGTTCTGTATATGTGCAGAATCCCTACAACAATATATGATGTGCAGCTCATAATTAATGTTTTCATTTGATTTGTGGGAGTTGTAGTCTTATTTGTTCCATTATAAAAGAAGACTAGAACACCCATATTTTGAAAGTGGAAAGTATATACTGTTTCTGTATTTGAATAGTGAATCTCTCAAAGTTGATAGCTACACGTTACAAACTCTTTAGTGTAGGTGTCAGATAATTACAGCGTAGATTTGTATGTGCATACATGGGGAGATATGTTCTTTAATTATATTCAGATTGAGATATGTAATATAACACTGCTAGGCACTGTTATGCCAACTCCTATATAAAGTATAGCACCTATAATACATGTGACATACATGTCTGTAAATTATAGAGGATCTTTCTCACTCACTCATGGATCAAGAGAAGCACTTATATATTCACTAAGATAGTTACAAATTAGATTTATGTGTAGCAGTTCAAGGGCAGTTAGAGATATGTTTCAAATTCATAATACAGGTCCTTGGGTAATTATTCAGCAATGTACATTGATATTCCTAAAGCTTTCAAAACTGACCTTATGGGACTGCTAGGTAGACTATAGTGCAGGGGGCTATGTAGCTAATATGTAAGATATGTCCTTTAAATATTTGAGTGAGCTATATGTACGTATAAAGATTTTGTTCTGAAGTGTACATGCACTGTGTAATACACATTTTAATCTGACATATTTTAGTAGAAAGCTAGACATTCTGTGTTGGATGTGGTGTAATTGGCCTGTGCATGCAGTTTCACTATTAGTGCTGTCTTCTTACTTAAAAATCATACACAAGGTGTAAACTGTAAAACATATGAGTCTATACTAAGGAAGGGTGTAGCTACTGTAGTGAGCTATATGCTTAAATCTAAGACATTTACTCTGAGATTGACTGAGGTATATGCACTCTTAGAGACCAATGTGGCCAATTACACATCCAGCCTACACCCAGTCTTAAATCTAACATGCCTAAGTAGAAAAGCAGACCGGCACTGAAACACCCAGTTAGGTAGCTAGAGAAGCACGTAAACATTCACTCACACAGACATGTACAACTGATATGTATCTTGTTTCACATACACTTAAAATATCCAATATTCACTACTATACCCAGGAGGCAATCGATGCAGGCCCTTACAGACACATTTAGAAAAACATATCTCACAAAGAAAGGCAGTGATTTGCTAACAAATTTACATACACATGGAATCACAGCCCTAGATAAGAAATGAAACAGTCATTCAGATATCTCTTAAACAACTGATACTTTCCATTTTACCAGGAAGTAGCATTTAGATTATGCCTCAGGCCTGGTATACTTGAGCTTTGGCATGTAGTTTTACTGCTAGGGCTGTCTTTTCACTTAAAACTGCAACACAAAGTGTAGGCTGTTCTTGTACCACACATAATTGAACGATGAGATAGGCTGTAGCTAGTCCATAGCACAAGGAGCTATGGCCTTAAAAAGCAAAAGATGCACTATGGCATTTCAGTGATTTGTATGAGGTTCTAGAGACCTATGTGCCCAATTATACATCCAGCCTACACCAAGACTAAAATCTGACATACCTAAGTAGAAAAGCAGACAGACACTAAAACACCCAGTGAGGTAGTTAGAGAAGCATGTAAACATTACCTCACTCAGACAAACAAACTGATATGTATCTTGTGCTAATGGAGGGGGTTTCACACACACCTAAATTACCCAATACTCTCTAATATACCCAGGAGGCAATGTATGCAGGCCTTTACAGACATATTTAGAGAACTATATATCAGACAAAGAGAGGGAGTGATTTAATAACAAATTTACATACACATTGAATCATAGCTCTAGATAGGAACTGAAAAACTCATTCAGATATCTTCTAAACAACTGACTCTTTCAAGTTTACCATGTAGAGAAATAGCTCTTCGATATTGTCTCAGGCCTGCTATACTTTAACCCTTGCATGCAGTTTTATAGCTAGGCCAACCTTCATATTTAAAAATCCTAGGAAGGCATGAACTGCTCTATTACCATGTATACCTCATAATCGAGATAGGCTGCAGCTACGTAATATTGTAGGGTGTTATATGCTTAAAATGTTACACTCATACTCGGAAATTTTAGTGAGCTATATGCAGTCCTAGAGACAAATGTGCCCAATTATATATCCACCCTGCCACAGACACTTCAATCTGAAAACCAGACAGAGACATACAGTCTGTGAGAGAAGCATGTAAATATTCACTTATACAGACAGGCACAACCGTTATGTATCTAGCACTGATGGAGGTAGCTTCATACACACTTAAATAACCCAGAACTAGTCCTTACATCATGTCTCCAGCTTGGTAGGTTTGAGCCTGTGCATGCTCTCCGGCTTGGTAGAGTTGAGCCTGTTTTTGCAGTTTTATGGCTAGGCCAATCTGTACATGTAAAAGTCCTAGGGAAGGCATAAAGTGGTCTGTTACCATATATAAGTCACCACTGATGGTGACTGCAGTTAGTTCATAGGGTAGGTGGTATATGCTTCAAATGTAGCACATGTACTGTGATGTTTAGTGAGGTATATCTACTTCTACAGACTTCTGTGTCATATTAATTATCCATCCAGCTACCCAGACTTCAATCTGAGATACCTAAGTAGAAAACCAGAGAGACACTAAAACACTCAGGGCCCGATGTAAGTAAATCTCACTCTAGAATACCGAATTTTACCGATTCGGTATTCTAGATTCGGTAAATGAGATGTAGGAAATAATTCAGTAATTTTTACCAAATCGGTATGATTTGAGGCCCATAGGAATCAATGTCAATTACCGAATCGGTAAATACCGATTCAGTAAAATTACCGAATTGTCAAGGGGGACAGGGTGTCACTTTGATACCCTGTTGCACCCCTGATTCTGGCTTGTGTGCCATGTGACACACATACATGCCCTAAGGGCATGTGGCACACATACATGCCCTTAGGGCATGTATGTGTGTCACATGGCACAGGTGTACATGCACAGATGTGCATGTACACTGGAATTCGTTATTTACCACAAAATATTATTTTGTGGTAAATAACAAATTCTTAAGGGCCTGTGGCACTGTTTTCAGTGCCACCTACATCTAGATTTACCGAATCGGTAAATTTACAGAATCGGTATTTTACCGAATCGGTAAATTTACTGAATCGGTAAATTTACCAAATCTGTAAAATGTAAGGCCCCTACATATCAAAAACCAAATACCGGTCGGTAACGGCCCAAATCGGCCGTTACCGACCGGTATTTGGTGTCCTACATCGGGCCCTAAGTGAGGTAGTTACAGAACCACCTAAATACTAACTCACATAGACAGGCTGAATTGATATGTATTTAGTGGTAATAGAGCCAGCTATACACATATTTAAAAAAAGAATACTCACTAACACACACAGGAGACAATCCATGTAGCCCCTTACAGACACATTTAAAGACTCATGCATGTCACAAAGAGAAGTAGTGATTCAGCAACAGACTTATATACACATGCAATCAGAGCCCAAAACAGGAACTGACACACTCGCTCAAATATCTAGTAAAGAACTGATGCAGAGAAGAAGGCTTTGCATCATGTCTTGGGCCTGCTACACTTGAGCATGTCCATGAACTGTTTTTGCATGGTCAATTTTCACAATGAAAAGTCCTACAAAAGGTATAAACTATTCTTTTACCACATTCAACTCTCCAGTAAGATAGGCTGCAAGTAGGCCTAAAAGCAGGTTGATTTGTGCTTACAATGCATGGAATGTACTGCAAAGTTTAAGTGAGCTATCTGCACTCCTTGAGGCCCATGTGCTCAATTATACATCCACCTTGTGTTCCAAGCTTCGATCTGACATATGTAAGTCGAATAGCAGTCAGACAAAAAAACACCCAGTGAGATAGTAACAGAAGCACCAGAACATTCACTCACACGGACAAGCAGAACTGATATGTATCTAGGGGTAATGGAGGCAGTTGTACACACAGTTAAATAATCCAATAGTCACTAAAATACTGAGGAGGTAATCCATGCAGACCCTTACAGGCATATTTAGAGAACCATGTGTGTGAAAATAGGAGGTATCCCCGACTAAATTCCTAAACCGGGATAAATCAAATGTTTGCAAATATAAGGTTTAGTGAACAAAGGAACTAACTTAAACTGTGGACATAATTAGACACAAAGAAATGAAATAGGGTCTGTGTTAGCCTTAAATATACACTAAGATGCACAAACAGATATTATTGAAAAAATCCTTTTTATTAATATTTATTTAAATTATTAAATACTCTTCATATTTGATGTGGTAAACCTTGTTTTAACACATATATTACTTTTGTACTTTGTTTTCTTTTTCAATTAATACAATTAGTAAATAATTTCAAATAACAGTTAAATCATATACAGACATATTCTTGTATTTAACATGGCTAGAAGACCGTGATTAAGGTTGACAAAAACCAAAAGTCTCTTAATACTACACGCGTTTCGGCTATAAGCCTTCCTCAGGGAGCCATGATGTTGTGCGCTTAGTGCCACCTTTACAAGAAACACAGGTAACCAAGAAAATACATATCAGTGTCAATTAGTGCAGTCCTACTTATAAATTATTCTTACATAGACAATATTTACAATATATACAAACTTTTCTTACAATAATGCTAAAAACCTAGTATATACATGTGTTACACATATGGCGTGTAATGGACCACTTGTCACAACATAAAGTCCCTCTGAAGCTAGATGTTGGTTATATTATTTACAGTTATATGTTATCTTAACCTCACATTCAGATAGTATAACAAGGGGATCCTACGTGGCCTCTTTTGGATAATAAGGGAACAAGGGAAATAATTTATTTAAATACTATGTATCTGTGCACCTATGTATGAATTCATTGCTGTATCAAAACTTCAGCAAGTCAACAGGAGTTTACAATCTAGGTGAGAAAAACATAGTATTATCTTTTAGCCTATTTATTACAAGTTCATTCATGGTATCTCTGCGCTAGCATTGAAATGGAGAATACACAGAGAGTTACTGATGGTCTAAGAAGCTATCTTACCTATATTGGAGCAATTGGTGGCTGTCTTATCTTGATTTGACTGGTAATAGCCCTTTAAGCGGTGGATATTAATTTTCTGGAAGCCACTGGAATGTAGAGTTCCCCAAACCTGTTGACAACAAGTGTGGGGGAAACATTATGGCTTAAGGGGCAAGAGCGTTTAGGAGAAAGGTGCACTAAATACAATGATATAACTGCCCTTTCAAAATGTAATATTAACTAAAACCTTGTCTTGGTCAGTCAATACCTTCGGTTTGTTTGGAGAAGGCTCTCGGTCGCGGAACCAGCTGTAGAGCAAATGAGATTTCAGAGCAGATGACAGGACCCATTGATTGGCGAGGCCCTACAAACAGCTGTACCGGATAGACCTATGAGCTGTCCTAATGAAAATACAAAAATTGGTGGGAGGTTTTGTTTATTGTGCCATTGCATGCTTAGTAAAGGGGAGAGACACGTGGGGACCCTAAACCTAAGGGAATAAATGCAACTTACCAATCTGTTATTGCAGCCGCAATATACAGTCGGAGTGTGGGGACCCTTGATGGAATTCTACTGTTACCCTCCAGGTGTTTGGTTAGCCTGTAGTGAAAAATGGGGAGAGTTGTAATGAGTCTATTGTTGGCTCTATATTCGCCTGATAGTGAGTTCCACTGTCTTGCGCTGCAATGTGATACCCTACAGGGCAGGGAAATGTAGAGGGGGGATGCTGAAAAGGGGGAAAAAAGGGGAACGAAATCGAACTATATTGATGTTCCTTACCTAGAGCAGCATATAGCTGCGTGGTCTAAATGCCTGACGCGTCCGAGCTTCGGCGTCTAACGGGTCCCGTTATATGTGCTGTTGGTGGCTGCACAAGAAATAACCAGCTGGTGGCTGCACGTGAAAGAAACGAAATAGATACGGTGACGTGAGCATGGGACCATGGAGAGGAAGAAGGCAAGGGGAGGTGGGAGTTTAGGAGGGGGGGGAAGAGAAGTTGGAGATGGTGCAACAGTAGTCTGCCGATGAACCTTACCTGGTATGGTCTATGGATAGATAGTCCGTGTAAATGACATCTCCGTGGCTGCACGTCTCACGGGTTCCGCTATGTCGGCTGCAGGTAGCGTTATGCTGTATTTATATTTTTATTTGACCAATCGTTTGTTTGTCTGGAGGGCGGGCCTGTCCTATCCCAATGTGAAACACTCCATAGTGCAGAGACTACTTCCGGGTGGTCGACAGGTCAAAAGACCAAGAGTACCCTAACCCGGAAGTGTATGTTCTGTATAGCCGCAACCTGCCGACATGGTGACAAAACGGCAGCCATACTAATATGGGAATCGGTTTGGGCGCTTACTGCTTAAAGCGCACTTAAGTTCTTATATATAGGGGGCATATTCATACTTAGCAATGCATTATATGAGGACAACACTTATGAACAAGAATTTCATGGTCTGATTGTAGAGCAGATGTGCCAAATGATTGATGTAATAATTGTGGGCAAGATGCTTAGTATCTCAGTGATTCATAAAGGGGCGCCCGACTTAATTATGTCATGATTGGATGGAGGAGCCGGATAGTTGGGATTCAAAAAATGAAAATCCCAGATGTGAATGGAGCAACATGTTACAAGTTCGGCCATGTTGGAATGGTATTTATCTGTATGAAACGTCATGGTTACAGAGAAGAGTTTGTTACCTTGTACAGGTTATTGGCTAATATCAGCCATTGTTGTATTTAAGCATGGGATCTCATTATTCATGCCTGATAGATATGTGTCTAGAATAAATATCCAAAAGACTTCTCTACATTTTCTTATCTGAGTGCTAATGGTACCTGAGCTGGTTCTGATTTTTTCTAAAATGAGCCAGCGTATGTCATTGGGGCCATGTTCTGCCTCTACGTAATGTTTTACCAAAGGGGGTAGCAGTTTCTTATTACGGATGGCGATCTATGTTCAGATAATCTGGTGTACATCATTCATGCTGAGACAGTCATTCAGATGTCTTATAAACAACTGACACTTTCAAGTCTACCACTGAAAAAAATCAAAATTCACTAACACACTCAGTAGACAATCTATGCAGCCTTTTACAGACACATTTAGAGAACCGTAGATGTCACAAAGAGAGGAAACCATTTACCAACAAACTTACATAGACATGCGATGACAGCCCCAGATAGGGACTGAGATACTCATTCAGATATCTGCTAAAGAACTGACACTTTCAAGTCTAACATGCAGAGAAGTAGCCCTTGCATCAAGTCACAGGCCTGCTACACTTGAGGGTGTGCATGCAGTTTTACTGCTAGTTCAATCTTCACATTTGAACCTCCTAGAGAAGGCTTAAACTATTGTTGTAACATGTATACCTCACCACTGAGGGAGGCTGTAGGTAGCCAATAGGGCTGGATGGTATTTGCTTGATAAGTAACATAAGTACTCTGAAGATTCAGTGAGCTATATGTGCTCATAGAACCCATGTGGTCAACTATATCTCCACTGTGTCACACAGACTTCAATCTGACACACCTAAGCAGAAAAGCAGACAGGTACTAAAACATCCAATGAAATAATGACAGAAGCACCTACATATTCAGTCACATAGACAAGCATAAGTAGTACGTATTTCATCCTAAAACAGGTAGTTGAGCACACACGTATATAATCCAATATTCACTAACACACTAACACACATGCAGCCCCTTCCGGACAGATTAATTGAACTATAAAGGTCACAAACAGAGGTAGTCATTTTCTAACAAAGTAACATACTCATGGAATATCGGCCAATGAGAGGGACTCACACATTCATTCAGATAGCTGCTAAAAAACAGACACTTTCAAGTCTAACATGTGAAGCTCTTCTTAAGCTTTAACCTACTCTTCTACCACATATGATTGTCCCCTGAGGTAGGCTGTAATCAGTCAATAGGGTAAGCTTCTATGAGTTAATGTCTAATGTCTGTGTAAGTAGGTGTACAGGTGAGTGAGAGGGTGTGTGAGTAACTCAATGGGTGAGTGAGTGTGTGTGTGTTTGAGTAGCTGTATAAACACACTTTTACTCACCCATACATATAACTGAGCTATAAGGTAGGCTGTGGATAGTTAATAGGGTGGGTGCTATGTACTTATAACGTAGCACATGTAGTCTGAAAATTGCCTGAGCTATATATGCTCATGTAAACTAAATGTTTGAATAGTTAAATAGTTACAATATGAAATGTGATGCTGTGTAATGAAGTGATGAATGTATGCCTCTATTTTTGTTTTCAGACATCAATATCTAATTATCTACAGAAAATTCCCCCACCAACAAAAAGTCATAGAAGAAAGAAGCAGCAGCCAATAGAGTGTCTCCTTAGAACTGAGAAACAAAAAGGGTAAAATGCAGAAAAGACAGGCGTAGAGAAATGGCCTGCTGGTAAAAGGACCAAGACATTCCTTAGAATTATTTGTGCACAACTGGAGAAAGTATCAGATGCACAAAAAGTCTCAGATATAATAACATGGTATTGAACAAAGAAGACATTTTAAACAGAGGCAGTTCAAGGAAATCAGAGATGGAATGGTCCATACTAGAGTAATTTGCAATTTGTTAGCATCTATGAAGAAGTGTAAAAAAAGAACACAAGCAATCGGAAAAAGAGGCATATGTTGAAGGTGTAGTTGATGAGGTGTTTGCTCTGAAGAGAAATCTATCTATCTTGGTTTTAAACCGAATGAAGACACTGGACAAAATAGTGTTGTCTATGAGGAGACAGAGCCAAAGGAAAAGCCTTGCTAATAGAAGTAACTTTTGCAAAGTTTTTAGTTGTGAATGGATACATACTTCGAGTACCGAGCCATTCTTCAACAAAGAAGGCTATTTGTAAGAAAACACATTAGTGCATGCAGTTGATGAATCTGGACGATGTTATTGGATGAAAAATGGAACTCCTAATCCAAAAGAAGTAATGGTACAAAGAAATGTTGAGGAAGTGATTGTTGAAGAGTGGCAAGGAAGGTGTAGATAGGCCTCTGTGTACAAATGGAATTGTAGTAGTGTTTGTAGTATTCAGCAACAGTCAGTTGTTATATTGAGAAATTTCCTCTGTATGTATGCTTCCAGAGGATTAAAAGAGAAATTGCAAGGATTAGATCCATGTAAAGGAAGAAAGCATACTAATTAACAAGGACACTCACTAACTTGGCTATGAAACAAAGTGTGTCAAAGCAGCTTTCATCATTTCAGAACGTTAAATGTACACCATTCAAAATTTAGAACTTTTGTTAGAAGGCTTTACTATGTAAAACCTCCTGCTGCATGTTTAGGATAAATGAATAGAGCTCTTCTGCATGGTACTGTAGTAGAAGTAGAAAAGGCTTGTGATGATGTTCGTTTCTTTGGACCAGAAGAGGAGTGTAGGGAAAGTGAAGAGTTGGTGACAACAATAGTTGTGCAACAGAACAGAGGAATTAGTTTTGGTAATATTGAAAAAGAGATTAGAAACTTTAAAGCAGTTTGTTTAGAGCAACCAAACTGTGTTTGTATATGTTGTTGACGCACTCACTGCAAATTTCAAACTCGTAATGTTGATTTGTTCATTGAAATTGCAAAAGAGAATAATGCTAAATGGAGTGAATTTGCTGTTAACTTATTTGTAGAAGGATGATTTGACTTGTCCACCCGACAAGTTATTTGTAATGAACTGCTATAATAAGCTAGAGGAAAACAGAATGCCTGCTAGAGCAGTACACAAGAACTTAGAAATAGTGCCTGTTCCAGAAGTACTTAAAGATTTGAAAGTTTATGAATCCATAGTAATACAGTCTATACATCCTTTTCAAGCTATAGTTTGCATGTAGGCAAAGTCAAGGAGATTACCTCCAAATGAGCTTCAGAAAGGTCTCTAAGGTAGAGTTGTATACATGCCATTAGAGTTTAAGGACAATGTTGAAAGGGGTACAGAGAAATTTGGGAAAGGGACATGTAATTCTAGTTCAGGGTGTCCCGACCAAGACTAAAAAGATATGCAAGAGTTAATAGATGTAGGTCAAGGTAAAAACGCAACTTTATGTCTGGTACAAAAAAAATATCATAAAAATGCAGAAATTCTTCAAGCTAGCACACATCTGGAGTACAATACATCATCAACGGATTAGATTGAAAAAGGTGATTGATGCAGAGTAGAAGAAATTCATGAACATTACAGCATCCCTCCCCTACATTTCAAAGACATTGTTGGTGATGCCATTGATATATATCAACTAAACAAAGCAAAAGGCACTCCTTTAAGTGTATAGGAAACAGGTTTAGAAGCTTGCTGTTTCCCTCATCTGTTTCCTACAGTAATAGGTGGTAGGTATGATGAACAATCTCCACAAATACCTGCAGCCGAGCAAAGATGTACTAGACTTTATTCAGAGGACCCTAGATGTCATCAATGTATCCCCTATATGTTTCATCTATTACTTGAAAGTGATTTTTCAGCATTGTCTTATGCCGTAAGTCACATTTTGAAAACAGGAGTAAATCTGCAAAATCTATCTGCAAGAGAATTTGTTGAGAAAATTCATGGAAAAGATAAACAACTGGAATACAACTTGATTAATCACATGGCATGAAAATGTGAGACCAATAAATATTGGTATCGCCGTCACGGTAAACTAAAATGCATGTTGAGAAATTTGGGAGCACCTACATTGTTTCTAACACTCAGTTGTGCTGAGTACCCATGGGATGACCTGCTTCAATTCTTGTGAGAGGCAAATTCAAATATAAAAAACATCGATCTAAAGACAACAGGAGAACTCTACTCATCGGATCCTGCAAACATTTGCAGATATTTTAACCACCAATTTCAAGCTATGGTGGCTTTTATCTGTGATAAAACTAAACCACCTCTCGTTGCAGTGACTGATTTCTTTTGGGGCAAAGAATATTAAGCCAGAGGTGTTCCACATATTCACATGCTATTATTGGAAACATTTTGAAACAAACACTGATGAGTCTGTGTTGTCTTTCACAGAGCAGTATGTGACTTGCATCATCCCAAAAGAGACTGTTGACAAAATGTTCAGATAACAAGTTCTACGATTCCAAAATCATAGGTGTGGGAAATACTGTGGTCAAAAATGTACATCGAAAGGAATGTTTTATACAAAATTTCATTTTGGATTCTCACCACCTATGATTTCAGAAGGAAGAGTTAACAGCTTTTTGTCTGCAGTCAGGCACAGTGTCACACGGAAATCACCAAAGAACACATACACCTTAGAAGAGCAGAAGCTTCCAAATACATTAATGACTACAATCCTGTACTTTTGAAGATGTGGAATGCGAACATGGATATACAGCTTGTTGATGATAATTCAATTGTCCTTACTCTGTACATCACTTCTTATATACCAAAGTCGGAGAAAACCAAGAAGAAGGAGATATGGGAAGAGATTTCAGCAGAAAAGACTCTTACAAAGAAATTGTACAGTTTTAGTTTAAAAATGCTTTCTCGCAGAGAGATATGCTCTTATGTGCCGACCGGTTAAGCTCAGCAAGTTTGTTTTGATAAATCTAGACGAGTTCTATGAGTGAGTTTAGAGCTTGATAATAGTCGTAACAGAGTAAGGATGTCTTTTCCTGAAATCCATTAATTTGTGGAATTTGAGCCACACAGAACAGATATTATGAAGACTAACATGCTGGATACGTACTATCACTATACTATAATATCAGTTAAAACATAGAAGAAGGAACATTTGCTGTTGATAGATGTGAAGGATGTTTGGTCAGAAATAACAAAGGACATTTGATCAACCATTGACAGCTGAGTTGCCAAACTCCAGAAAAAAGAAAGTTCCTCTATTTAGCCATGTTGCAGTTGTTCATGCCATGGCAAACTGAGTGCTATGTGTGCCCAGTGTATCTTCACATTTTGAGAGAGAAGATTGAACAAGAAGAAACAATTGCTGCTGAGATAGCAAGAGAGAGTTCTCAGAGTGGTCAAAGTTCAGTACCTAGAAGTCAAGATCCTCTTGGACAGCCAATCATTCAAAATGGAGCTTCAATATCCATGAATGAGGTGAAGAGTGCAATGCAACAAGGAATACATGCAACTGTGGATCTAGAAAAACTAATACAGCAATTGAATACAGATCAGAAATAAATTGTCGATGAAGTAAAATGTGAAATCGAACAAGGATTTTTGCATGAGAAGAAAGAGGGCATGTTCCTCATATAAACCAATTCTATTGTACATAAAGGATACAGCTGGAACTGGAAAAGGCTTCTTGGTTAAAGCACTGACAAGTTATCCACAGAAGACAACAGATTCCAATTTGTGGTGTGCAGTAACTGAGCCAACAGGCTCAACTGCACATATTATTAAAGGAGTTACACTTCATTGATTATTAATTTTGCCTGTTGAACACAACAACAAATTAGAATACAACACATTATCTGGTGAGGCTTGTCATGAAGTGGCAAGAGTAATAAAGAAATTAAAGCTACTAATTAATGATGAAGTCAGCATGGCTTCTAACTTAATGCTAACTTTTGTACATTTAAGAATGCAGCAGATATTAAAAAGTGACTACGACTTGCTTTTTGGAGGAAAACACTTATTAGTCTTTGGAGACCTGCTACAACTAACTCCAGTCAAAGGACAACCTGCATTCAAGACACTACTACATAATGAGACTAGGAATTTCCTAGGAAGCATTGGAAAAGCAAACATTTGGTAAAACTTTGAATACAAAGAGTTCATCAGAAACATGTGCCAAGCATCAGATATGCAATAGGGAGATATACGAAAGAACTTAAGAGTGGGAGTCATCACCTGCAACTGGAAGAGATCATTGAAATTAGACTAAATGATAACATTGAAAATCAAGGAGTTACAATGCACCTAACAGAAAAACTGCACTCAAAATTAGATAGTTTAGAAAAGTCTGAGTAGAAAACTGCAGGATTAGAAAAACATTTACAGATCTGTAAACATTGTTGTGTAATCTAACATCGCAATTTAAAGTTTGAAGAATGGCAAATGAATAGCACAATGAGTAAAGTTATGAAATGTATTAATTATCCAAACCAAAATAATGTGGAATACTTAGCCATAAAATGATGTTGGAAAAGTTATTTATCACCACCCCCTTTTTTGTTGGAAAAGTTAAGCAGATTGGAAGATGCGTTGGGCGTTTCCTACTTGTGAAAGATCTGTATGTCCAGCGAAAGCAATTCCCACTGTCTTTAGCGTATGCAGTAACTATCCATAAATCGCAAGGTTTAAGTGTAGATACAGCTCTTGTTAATATTGTTAGTAGTGTATTCAAAGAAGGAATGTCATATGTAGCTGTGTCACGAATTAGAATATTGTCTGGGTTATTTCTGATTGATTTTGATGAGAAGAAAGTAAGTGCTGATGTGAGCTGTGTAAGGAGGTATGGTCGGTTAAGAGGTCATTATGCACCTCATTTAGGCAAGTATCCTGTGTCTGAAAAACCGATAATGAGTCCAAAGCATAAATTAAAGCAGTCTAGCAGAGATTAACATAAAGACAAAGAAAAAGAAAAATTACAAGGTCCTAGGAAATGAAACCTACAACCCGATAAGGAAATGGAAGGCTATCACTTTGATAATAAATCTGGAGTGAACTGTTATGCAGATGTAGTGTTAAATGCACAATACCATTTGCCTCATTTTACAAATTGCAATAAAGATGAAGTGGATAAAAGAATATTTTCACAACTATGTAGTTTACGTGAAGAATTAAGAAGTGACAGAACTATTATACATTCTGCTTCTGGAATAGAAAAACTTACAGATGAGTGTACTGGATCAATAGTGCTTTCTCAAAATCTTCAGCAGGATGCCAAAGAATTTTTAATGGTAATGGTAGAATTAGAAAGAAGATGTGAATATCAATCCATTATTTGGTTCAACTTATAAATGGAACCATAACTGTGAAGATTGTGAATTCATGACTAGCACTGAAATAAATTCAGAATGTCGTTACCAGATTGTAAAGCAATAGTAATTTTATATGTATATTGAATTAATAATTAACTGTTGTTGTAGTAATCTCTAAATTAGAAAGACAGCGCCACCTTGTGGCAAACTGTCAAGCTCCGCTGTTGACAATTAAGTGCCGGTGCTGAGCACCGGTAACCACCAGTTCAAATTAATCACTGGTGGAAGGTACTAAATTAGAAACTGAAATTACAAACTTTGTAGTTGGACAAATTCTCATTTCAAAAAGAAATTTCACAACTATAGCAATCATATTTTATGAAGGAGTTAATATAACCTCTGGACATTACACAATATATTTAAGATGTCAAACAGGATAGAAAGAGTGCAATGACATTCAAATCAAGACTACCTAAAAAGTTACCAAACTCATATCTGCTATTTCTAGAACAGAAGTTCTAAGGACAATTTAGGATAACAAAATGTGGTATTATATTGACATGTATACAGATTATGTATTTCTGAGACATTATTTGGCCTATTAGGGGTATTGTCTACAGCAAGCTGTTAGAAATGAAAGGCTCTTTTTAACTGCAGGAAAGGAATTTATAAAACATTACAGGACTACATTCTGTTACTATGGAAAAGAACTAAATGAAGGTACCACAATACCAACAGTCTTAAGTTGCATCTATGAAGTCTCTTCTCTACAAAGGAAATTACCCCACTGGTTTCTGCTTCAGCAACTTCTACGTAGTACTTTGTGTTATGTTGTTCATTCATGGACCAAGAACATTTTAGATGTCATTTGACCTAACAGGGATGATGTTTACAAAATGATATCCAAACATGAAGACTGCTTCATAATTATAGGACATTTTGTACCAGATATAAAAATATCAGAAACAATTTTGAGATGTATTTGCCTTCATTAAGATAGTAACAAATCAGCAAGTCACTATTAACAAACTTGTAGTGAGTGGAATGCACAGTATCACATATTTGTAATGATGTGCTGTGCACAGTTGGGTCATTTTTTACAATCCATTGTTTGTTTTTTCCTCACTGTTTGATGATAATGCTTCATACAGACCACTATTAAAAGTAAAGAAGTATGAAAGCTGAAAACATAAAAAAAATCTATTAACAATTTACTCTAGTGTATTAAAGTTTTTATCTGGTTTTGGTTGCCTAATATTAAAAATGAAATCCAAATAAAATGTTCTTTGTTTATATTTTCACACTGGTTTCACATGTGTTAAATCAATATTATAGTGATGGGTTCATCGAGTCACTACTCATATACTCATCCCATCATCTACAAACTAGACTTGTACTCATGCAATGACCCATGTAGTACCCATATACTAAACCAATCACCCACACACTACCTATGCACTCCTCCAATCACCCAGGCACTACCAATTCACTCTTCCAATCACACAGACACTACCCATGCATTCATAAATCACAGAGGCACTACTCAAGCAGAGATCCAATCACTTAGGCACTGCCCATGCAGGCATCTAATCACTCAGGTGCTACCCATGCATGCACTCATCCAATCACTCTGGCAATAGTCATACACTCATCCAGTCACCCAGGCATTACCCATGCACTCATGCAATCACCTAGGCACTACGCATGCAGTCATACAATTACCCAGGCACTACTCATGCACTCATCTAATCATCCTAACACTACCTCTACACCTATCCAATCACCCATGCACTATAGAGGCACTCTTGCAAACAATCAGGCACTACCTATGCAGTCATACAATTACCCATGCACTCATGCAATCACCCCGGCACTACCTCTACAATCATCCAATCACCCAGGCACTACCCGTATATTCATGCAATCACCCAGCCACTACCCATACACTAATCCAATCAACTAGGCACTACCCATGCAGTCATACAATTACCAAGGTACTACCCATGCAAACATCAAATAACCCAGCTATTACTCAGGCACTTACCCTGGCACCACAGATACACTCATCCAATCCCAATCACCCAAGCACTACCCATGCTCTCATCCAAATACCCAGGCACTACCTATGCAGTCATGCAATTACCTAGATACTACCCATGCACTCATACACTCACCCAGGTACTGCCCATGCAGTCATCCAATCACCCAAGCACTATCCATGCATTCATTTAATCATCTTGACACTACCCATACACTCATCCAGTCACCCAGGCACTACCCGTGCACTCACCCAACCACCCAGGTACTACCCATGCAGTCATCCAGTCACTCAGGCACTCCCAGTGCACTAACCCAATCACCCTGCCACTACCTATACACTTATCCAATCACCAAGGCACTACCCAGGCACTCATGCAAACAGTAAGGCTCTACCTATGCAGTCATACAATCACCCATGCTCTACTCATGCACTCATGCAATCACCCAGGCACTACTCACACACTCATCCAATTACCCAGGCACTACCCATACATTTATGCAATCACCTAGGAACCACCCATACACTCATCCAATCAATTAGGCACTACCTATGCAGCCATACAATTATCCAGGCACTACCCATGCAGACATCCAAACACCCCAGTACTACTCGCACTCTTCCAATCACCCTGGCACTACCCATAGACTCATCCAATCACCCAGGCACTCATCCAATACAATTGGATTCAATTTCCTGGGTAATTGGATAAAATGTCCCAGACTTTACCCATGCACTCATGTCATCACTAAGGCACTACTCACGCACTCATACAGTCACCCAGGCACTACTCATATATTCATGCAGTTATCCAGGCACTACCTATATACTTATCTGATCAAACAGGCACTACCCATACATTCATAAATTCCCCAGGCACTACCCATGCACACATCCAATCACCCAGGCACTACTCATGCATTCATTCAATTACCCAAGCACTAACCGTGCACTCATCCAATCACCTGGGCACTACTCATGCACTCATACAATCACCCAGGCACTACATTTGCAAACATACAATCACCGTGGTACTCATTTAATTACCCAGGCAGTTCCTATGAGCTAATCCAATCATCGAAGTACAACTTATGCAGTCATACAATTACCCAGGCACTACTAATGCAGTCATACAATTACCCAGACACTACCTATACACACATCCAATCACCCAGGCACTAATCAGGGACTCATTCAATCACCCAGGCTCTACCCATGCACTCATGCAATCACCCAGGTACTACTCATGGACTCACGCAATCACCCATTCATGCAATCAACCAGACACTACCCATGCATTCAGTTAATTACCCAGGCAGTTCCTATGTACTAATCCAATCATCCAGGGACAACTCATACAGTCATACAATTGCCCAGGCACTACACATACACTCATAGAATTACACAGGCACTACCTATGCACTCATCCAATCACCCAGGCACTACTCATGCAGTCATACAATTACCCAGTCACTACCCATGCACACATCCAATCACCCAGGTACTTCTTAGGCACTCATCCAATCACCCTGGCACTACCCATACACCCATGCAATCACCCGTGCACTACCCATGCACTCATGCAAACACCCAGGCACTATCCAGGCACTAACACAATCATCCAGGCACTACACATGCAGTCATGCAATTACCCAGGTACTTCTGATGCACTCATAGAATCACCCAGGCACCATTCTTGCACTCATTCTAACATCTACAAAGTACTTATGCACTCATTCAATCATCCATGCACCCCTCATGTACTCATCTTAACACCCATAAAATGCTCATGCACTCTTTCATCCATTCAATGAATGGTTCTGAAAAGATTTTCTTTTCTTTTCTTGGAACTGATTTTGGGTTTGTTTGCTTTGTTTTTCATCATTTTCTGTATTTGTTCAAAACTAAAATGGCAATGAAAACAACATATTTGTGAGCACTGACTAATTGTGGTGTAGGTGCTGCAATAAAAAAGTAAAAAGAAATACATCCACAGACTTCTCCCCAGCTGTTACGATGGTGTTAGAGTCCATGCAGCAGGTAGCAAAACATTTTAGTTCTGGTGACAGTTCACTGTATCTTCTCTTCACCTCAGCTGGAACTTTGTCACCAGGTGGAGGGGCTGGAGGTCTGGAGGCTGATGATCCCTCTCCTTGTCTCTCTCTCTGCAATTTTAATTTGCTTTTTGTGGTATGTTTTCAAGTGGTACAACATACTTGTTGTACCACATGAATATTTTCATGCTTTGCCTCAAGTTAATGTCTTCTCACATATGCTGCACCTCACCAATTTAGCTGTGGTTTTCGATTCACCAGATGAAATAGTAAAAAAGTCTCATGCTATGCTTTGTTACTTCATTGGGGAGTCTTCATCAGAAGACTGTTCATGTACTGCTGAGTCCTCCTGCTGTTCAACAACTACAACCAGTTGTAGGTCTTCTTCTGATGCCATTTTATTTTTGTAATAATAGCCAAACAACCAGTGAAAACTTGAAAATCAGTTTGCAACATCTCCTATAATAAACTAACCAGTACCTGGAAAGTTCAAGAAGGGATAAATGAGTGTGTACTTCCTTTCATAAATGAAGCTGTGTAAACCAATGAAATGTCTTTATTTGGTAGTCACATGTTATTCACGAGTACTGGTGTTGTTGCAACTTCCAGCGTCGCCGCGAAGACAAAAAGCTATTTTTAAGAACTGCTCTTTTTGACAAATGCGTAGAGAAAATAAACCTAAACCAATATGTTACTAAACAGATAGAGCCAAACTTTATGTAAATATGTCTCTATATGTGTTATACACTTTGTCAAAAACATGTGGTATTCATGACTACAGACATTATCATGACCATTGGTGTGGCTGCGATCAATTAAAATGCATTTTAGATGTAGTTTTTAGACAAATTAATACAAAGGGGAAAGTGAAAATAATATCTTACTAAACAGCTAGACTCAAACTTTAAGTGAAACATGTCTATATATGTGTTTAACACTATGTCAAAAACATCCAGTATTCATGACTGCCGACATCATTGCATCATCTGGTATTGCCGTGAATAAGGAAAATGCATTTTTGTGGTTGTTTTTTCAACAAATGAATACAAGTGCGAAAATGGCATTAATATCTTGCTAAACAGCTAGACTCAAACATGTCTATATATGTGTTTAACAAGATCACGACCTCCGGTGTCGCCACGAACAAGGGAAATTATTTTACATTTTTGATGTATTTTTTTGACAAATAACTACAAAAGGGAAAGTTCAATTAATATCTTACTAAACACTGACTGAATGTTTATGTAAAGTATGTCTATATATGTGTTTTACACATTGTCAAATAACCGCAGTATTCTCTACCGAAGTCACAGCGACTGCCAGTGTCGTCATGAACAATAAAAATGCCTTTTTGCTGTATTTTTTTGGAACAAATTAATATAAAGAGGAAAGTTAAATGAATATATTACTTAACAGTTAGACTCAAACTTTATCTAAAACATGTTTACATATGTGTTCAACACTCTGCAAAAACACACGGTATTCACAACCACTGACATAATCACACCCTCAGGTGTCACCACAAACATGGAAAATTAATTTTTGATGCACTTTTTGACCAAATAAATACAAAGCGGAAAGTTAAATTAATATCTTAATAAAGTTTGAATGAAAGTTTATTGAAAGTCTGTCTATATATGTGTTTTACACATTGTCAAATACACGTGATATTTGCTGTGTGCCCTCGGCGATTGTAAAGTCATCGCAAAAACAAAAAATATCTTTAAATCAGATGAGTAATGTACTTTTTAAATAAATAGATGACAAATACAACAATTAGTGGTGCACCAGGCAGATGTAATGTTCATTACCTAATTAAAGAAAAAAACAAAGGTTACAGTGAAGTTATAGTTAGGAATTAGCATTTGAAAACCCTTAGAAATTTACTAGAAAAAACAAAGGCTACAGGGATGTTATAGTTAGGAAATCGAATGAAAACAACCTTAGAAATTCACTGAAAAAAACAAAGGTTACAGGGACGTTATAGTTAAGCTGACATTTCACTTGTACAAAACCAGAGAAGTTCAGCAGTTATAGTTACATGAGCTTACTATAACTCACGCCCCACAATGCACTGCTTATGACCTCACATATTACATCACTCATGACATGGTCAGTGAAATCACTGATGAAATGTCAAATGATATCTGTCATGACCACTGTTGACATCTGAAATGACACCACTGATGACATCATCCAGAGAAAAACGGACAAACCCTCTTACACCCTATAAAACATGTCATACACCCACTCTCACACAATCACTAACAAACGTATTCACAGAACCAATACAAACACTCACACTTCTCATCACTCATCCATGCGGCCAGTAACACATCAACTCACCCATAGAGCCACTAATGGAACCACTAACTCACATATAGAGCTAATCATGCACCTACTCACATACCAATACAGCAAGTCACAAATTCAGTTTTAGAGACATAGACACACTTACACACCCACTCATACACCCATAAAACTACTGACATAGTAAATGAGTTAACCATACACCTACTCACACACCTACTCACTCACCCATACAGTCACTAACACAGCCACTAACTCACCCATACAATTACTCCCCCCACCACTCAGTTGCTTATACATATACTAATTAACCCTGGGCGTAGTGTGCGGAGTGGGGCTACGCGGAGCTACGCGAAGTGGGCACAAAACTACGCCCACCCGCGCACTCCGCGTAGCACCACTCCGCGCCGCCCGCCTCCCTCCCGCCCTCCCTAAATACTGCAATAAATGGCTAGAAAGCTTTTAAAAACACTTACCTTGTCCGCCGCGTCCCCGGGGCTCCCTCTCGCCGTCCCTGGATTCGCGCCGTCATTTCAAATACTAATGCGCATGCGCGGGCGCCCGCGCATGCACATTTCTCGTGAGAAATGCGTATATGTTCAAAGAGTGTTTCCATCTTGTCTTGTCTCACACCTTCTGGAACTGCTGCCCCCCAAATGAACAGGGCAGCAAAGTGTGATAAACTTCCATCAAGGAATAACAGAACCGAGTAATCTTCACTTGACTTTGACTAACCATCAACATGGATCCTCTCTGATCGGTGTATGGGAGGCAATCGCATAAACCTCCATTGTGATCTGTAACGGTGCAATGAAGTGTTTTCCATCACCAGCCAGTGCGTTACTAAAGAAGCAAGGAAAGAAAGAAAAAGAGAGAAAAGCTAAAAATATTTTGACACAATATGAGTAAATTGCTAAGTATTCTTAAGGGGCAAGTAAGGAGTTAGATTGTGAATTTAAAATGCCCGCCAATTTGCCAATCCGTCATGTTAGAAATTCTTGAAGCAAATTTCTTTTATGTACATATTCAAAATCTTTGCTTATCAATTTATAATTTGGCTTTGGTCAATTTTCTTGCTTCTAAACACTTCAAATGTGAAATTTTGCTAGATTTTACTTGTTCCACAGAACTATGTTTTAAAAAGATGATCAATCGGTCTTGTGTTTCTTTTTGTCCTGCCTATATGGGAATTTTGCATCAGCTCCCACGATTGTGTTTTTTTGTCCATTAAAGCAGTTTCATATTTTAACTGAAGGCAGTCAGTGGTAATCGCACTCAAGACAGTATGCACATTTTTGACATTGAAACATCTGTTCATAGCCACCAGCGCTGAACCAGAATAGGGGAAGGGAATGAGCGAAGCAGGGCTGCTCAAGGGGAAAATGACAAGGTTTACATAAACAAATACACTGGTGGCTGCAGGTTTTCTAGCAATGATATTTAAGTGCTACTTAAATAACAAAATGTAAAGCAGCAGCAGTGATTTTGAAACCCTCCTTGGGACTAACTGCCTACAGCAGGCGATTACTACCTCTGTTACATTTTATCATTGAAAATATATTTTCATGTGTATTGTGTGTTTTTTTACAAAAGCATCGTTTGTGTGCAGACAGAACGCTGAAGGTATGTTTGGTTGAAAAGTATACCTGAAGCTGTCCATGCCGAGAGCATTGCTTCAGGCTGTTAATTATCATACAAAAATGAATAATAGAAACATTCAAAGCCCGTAAGTAAATACAATGAGTTAAAAGAAAAGGGAGACATTTACAAATCTTTTTCAGATGGGGTTGTTAGTTTATTCAGTGCTAAACAAGGGAAATAAGACAGCTTAATCTGTGAATAAAAGGAAAAGGTGAAAAAATAGCTAAGAAACGTAAGTATGAAGCCAGTGGTTGCCATTGTAGGAAACCACAGGCCTTTTCATCATGGACTCCGCAAGCACAACGCAGTACTGAGCATAACGTCAATTCTTTCAACCCTACGTTTTACTGAGTGCATTATTTTAGACAGCATTGCTCAGAAACAGCTCGAAAGCAGAACGAGTAACCCCTGATCACTGTTTCCGACCTGTATGTAGAGCCACCCGGCCGCATCCATACAATGTATCCACTCTCAACTCTCTGGGCCGGGCGCGGACCAGAGGGTATAAATAAAGGTGCAGCCAGCGCTCATAGTGCCCACACTGCCATCCGCTCCCACCCAACATCATACACATTTTGCCAATATAATGATTACTCTGGACACATTGTTTCTGGGTGAGAACTGCTGCAGGTTTATTTTCATACAACAAGCGTATGACATTTGATGGGTTATCTTACGGGCGATCCAAGGCAGGCAGCCCCTCGCTGTCCCGCCTGCCTAATGAGCCAGCCAGCACGGTGAGTCGACGCTCGGACAGTGCAGCACCTTGTAGATCCTTATCTTATACTCCCGCCCCCTCTTTCAGGGCGGAGCGGTATGGCACACCCCGGGTCGGTTCAGGCCCCCCGCCCGCCCGAAGGACTAACGGGGCGCCGTCGCGGTTTCCCGGAACCTCCTGCAGCTCCAGGTCCTTGGCTCAGGCACCCTTACTGTGCCAGGCAGAGGTACCCCTACTGTACCAGTCTGCCGCAGAGGTACCCTTACTGTACCCGTCTGCCTCCAGATTGCCCTGTAACTCCACCACAGCTCTGGAGGAGGCTACCGTCGATGACAGAGCCCCCCCACCTCCGAGCTCCCTACTTCCATCTCGTAGCTTCCCGTGCATCCATATATCAAGGAGAAACATATCCATCCCGACTTGGACAAGTGCACGCCGACTTCTAATGATAGGCTTACACTCTTGCCTGTAATAGTGCCAATGCTCTACCGCAGCTATGGACCTGGCACCCCGCTGGTCCCTACGTGGAACAATCCCTGACCACACTAGCTCGCATGGCCCCGATTATTGCTGATAGTCCGCTATATCATTGCACATGGCCTGTGAAAGTGCCCTCCTCCCCATGGTTACTAAGTCCTTGCCACCTGCATGGGTAACCAGGACGTGGGAGGGGTCCCCAAAGAGAGCTGTTGTTAGCCTGGTCCTCCCTCGTCCTGGGTAGCCCACATACAGCTGCGTCCGTGCGAGACCCTGGGTCCAGTCCCCGTGCGTTGCCCTCCATGCCAATCTGGCAACATATGGGTGCCCCCCAGCCACCCCTGACAACCTGATGAGTAAAAGGGACGCCATCTTGTCACCACTTATGTAATTGTTTGCAAACACTGCGCCCCTTATTGCACCATTACTAATACTCAACGAAATTAGCTGTTCATTCTACCCAAGGAGGACTTCATTGCTTACAGCGGTGCCCCCCCACCCAGGAAAGTAAAGTCATGCCTCTCCAGTGTATGCCAATAGATGGGGAGGGGGAACACTCCCACCCACAGAGTGCCGCAATTTCTATTGCAAGCTGTTCCAGCGCATGCTGGGGATCCCAACCAAACTGTCTCAGTAGAGAGTGGCAGCTTCCCCTAAGCTGTGTTCGCGCGTGCCTCCCTTTCAAGCCCAGACCTAGCTGCCGGCATCTTAACGGACACTGCACACCATCTTATACAGTTACCAAATCTCACACCTACTCACAAGACCGTTGGTCCTGGAAACTTCTGCAATGCTAGGTTGCCACCCTTTATTGTGCTTCCTTTGTCATGACAAGTGCATTGGGCTGGTGGGACACTAGGAAATTTAACGCTCCCAACTAGCCTCCGCCTTTGTATTGACCTACCTGCTGAATCACCTTGTTCCTGACCGAACCCCTGAGTGCGTCCCCCTGCGCCACATCACTGTTCGTGTATACCCGGAAGAAGGTAAGTGGGTGGTAACAGTCCTCTACATCCTTCCTCTTCTTGCCGCCTAACCGCATTCACTGATGGCGGTGTCTACTTGAAACCACTGCCCGCCACTGTGGACAGGTCATAATTGACCGTGCCAAAGGTGTGTGGCTACCTCTCCTCAGTGTAGGAGGAACATAAAGCATGTGCCCCGAAAGCCCAATAGTGGGTGCAGGTGCGGCAGAATCCTTACACAAATAGCAGCGGATGTAACACTCAATACTATCATACATTGTTCATGATATTCACTCACTGGTACTAATTTTATCAGGATTCATAGGTGTACCTGCCCGCCCCACACCCAGGGATGGTAATGACATTGGGGAGAATGTGGGTCGGCTAACCCTAACACATTGCCCAGTGTGCTATGACCTTTATACCTGTTGATAGTCAGGTGGCCCCCCCATGTGCGTAAGGCAGTTCTCCAGTGCTGTTCCTGCATTTAGGGACAGAAAACCTTCAATAGAAGACCTGCCCCCTTCCATCTACTCCTCCGGATCCTCTGCAATGGCGCTACCCAGGCCAAGCCTGTTTGGATTTACTATAACTAGTTTGTGAACTTTACCTTCACACTTCCCAATTTTACTTGAGTCTTCTCTATTATATGAAGAACGACATTTCAAATAGAAATTCTATTCTCCCTGCCCCTGGAAGTGTCTTTCCAGTGGTTTGCTAGTCTGCCCCTCGTTGCAGTGATATCTCTCACCCTGGGGGTTGGTACTTGATTGCGACATGCGCCCGTCACTTTTCCCTGGTAATACCCTGTTTGCTACCTCCTACGCTGCGTTTGTTCTGATACTTGCACGAGTGGAACCATAGCGCACGCAACGTTTGTTCTTATGTTTGACAGTCTGATATGTATCACAGTACCGTTCACCACTTGTACCTCTTGTGGTTAGTGTCTGCCATATATTGCCGTATTATCCTTCTACCTGCGTTTGGCGCATGGAGACCCCGGGTAGGGGCAGACGAGGCTCGCTGTACCTCCTACGAAGCCCTGGACAAGGGAATGGGGGGCTGCGACTAGTGACCACTAAGGTGGCTGCCCTGCCAATGTCCCCCTGCGTGGGACGCGGGCAGCGGCATGGCTGAGCGCACTCTACTAGCAACCTGTGTGGTATCACATTATTCTAGGTCACAAAAATGCCCTTCTGCGGTGCATATCGCTGGTCTCCCACAACTAGTATAAGGCCCCCATACTGCCCCCGCCACATTGGCGACGAGGTGAAGCGGGCACATGGTGTGCAAGACCAGAGATACGTGGCTGCCGGAAGCTGTGGAGCTACGAGGCCCGAGGCGCCTACCTGCTGCCGAAGGTTGGAGCAGTGCAGGACGTTGTACCTCAGAGCGGCGATCTGCGACGCTGCGGCCGCTGAGGTGAGGTGAAGCATTGTGGCTAAAGGAGTGGGCAGCTGTGACTGCATAGCCGCCTTTAGTGCCCCCTTCAAAGGAGTGTGAAAGGGAGCACATGTTAGCCACAGGGAACGCCCCTGAACCGGGGCTCCTAGCAAGCACTCCTGCAAAAGGCAACATCAGTGGGAGGAGTGTGGCAGAGGCGGCGCTCTGTGGAAGCCTTGACAATGGCGGGAAGAGATGCATAGTCTTCCACGTGGTGCACCAGCCTAGGTGAGAAGCGGGCTGAGGGTGGATGTGTACGGCAGGGAAGACAAGGCCCCGTGTGTATGCAACAGTGAACAGGGCGGCCAGGCAGGAAACAATACGAAGCAAAGAGTGAAGGGAAGAGCACAGTCAAGAGGGAAACAATATGAAACAGAGCACATTGAAAAGGAGTTAGGAGGCCTAACTGCAGAAGAAGGAGGGAGTGAACAAGGAAGGATCTAGAGCAGGCAAAAGGCCCCTAGGATTTGCATCAGCACGTGGGAGTGTGCATGGTCAAGAAAAGAGTCGCAGGAAAACACACAACAGAGCAAGGAACAGACATGTCGGTACAGACCAGCGGAGGCGGTGAAGGAGCAGTGGAGCAGGGTGCTGGCCCTATGCTAGCAGAGATACAACCATTCACCCAGCTGGCGGACCCAGCCACAGCAGCACCAAGATGGCAGAAGTGGGTAGGGCGGCTGGAAAACTATTTTCTTGTGACGCGCAAAACCAATGGCACAGTAAAGCGGTCCATGATGTTACACATGGTTGGTGACAAACTATGAACTATTCCTAAATTTGCCCGATGCCAGTGATGTAAACGACTACGACAAAGTGGTAAGAGCCCTAGACAAGAATTTCAACCCACGGTAAACCCTGATTACGAGCACTTCAAGCTATGACAGGCCAAGCAGTTAGAAATCAGAGCTCAACTGATTCAAGGATGTAAGCCATCGGATCTACGGAAATTGATTATGCGCCAGCTAGGTATCACACTGGATGAAATCCTGGTGCTGGGGAAATCCCATGAGCAGGTGAATGCCAGAGTGAGAGAGATGGGATCAGGGCTGGCACTGAGAGCAACGGGATCCCTTCCGACTCACAATCCACATTAGGAATGGGTCAGGAAGAGGAAGAGGAGCCGCCAACGCACACCCAGGTGGGTGGGGATGTGGAAACTGTGGGCTAGAAAGTCACCCACGTAGGGGATGGCCCGCGTATGGGAAGCCATGTTTGAAGTGCGGCAAAGTGGGACACTTTGTGAAAGTGTTCATGAGTGCAGTGGAGGTGTCCATATTTGGTAGCAAGACCAGAAAATGTGGGCAGTCCAAACACATGGTCAAGGCGGCCGAGGCCACAGAGGACATGGATAGTCTATACCAGTGCATGAGGGTAATGGATGACGATGAAGAGGACGTTGTCATCGTCATCTCGTACACATCCCGTGCAAATCAAAAGAGACGACCTCCACCTGCCAGATACAAATCAGGGAGGACCAGGTGACGGCCCTTATATTCAAGAATGGGGGTGACCAGCCCATTCCGCTACAGGGTGTCATTGAGGTGGGCCATGGAAACATCTTGGCGCAAACAAAGTTCCACGTGACGCAAGACAGCCTGGGAACACTGCTTGGTTGTCACTCGGCTGAATACCTGGGCCTGGTAATGTTTGCGCAGCAAATCCACCAGTTGTATGAGGAAGAGATCATAGCCGAATTTCCAGGACTGTTTGAAGGGCTTGGCTCTTTGAAGGGCGTGAAGGTCAATTTACACATCGACAAGTCGGTCAAGCCGGTGGCTTTGCGCCACAGGAGAGTGCCATTCCACCTGCAACTGCTCTTGGGGGGAGAGTTGGAGAAACTTAAAAAGGTCGGAGTGATTGAAAAGGTGTTGGGTCCCACTCCGGGGGTGTCTCCACTAGTAATAGCCCAGCAACCCAAACATCCGGGAGCGATACATCTATGTGTAGACATGTGGCTGCCTAACAACGCGATAACGAGAGAAAGGCACATCACCCTGACAATAGATGAGATAGACACTGAAATTAACGGGGCAAAGTGGTTCTTAAAGGTGAAGCTCAATTCTGGATACCATCAGCTGCTGCTTGACGAGGCAAGTCGTTATATCACAACATTCTTGATGCATGTGGCGTTGCAGAGTTTTAAACGGCTCAGCTTTGGAGTAATGTCAGTGGAGGAGGTATTTCAAGGTGTGACCCAAAAGGCCCTTTTGGGGTTGATGGAAGTCATCAATGCCAGTGATGACGTGCTAATCTTTTCTCTCACACTGGAAGAGCATCACAAGTGCCTACGGGCGATGCTGCAAAGGCTAGTGGACCAGGGTCTGACGCTGCACCAGGACAAGTGTGCATTCTACACCAAGAAGTGGAGTTCTTTGGCTACAAATTCTCCAAGAACAGTCTACAGGTGGACCCGGCAAAAGGTGATCCGTACCACAAAATAAGACTGAGATGCAAAGCTTCTTGGGCTTGGCAAACTATTGCCGCCATTTCATACCCCACCTAGCAACAATCTCGGAGCAATTGAGGACCCTCACAAAGAAGGACACCAAGTGGCAGTGGACGAGCGAGGCAACAAGGTCATTTGAGGAGATGAAAGTAGCACTACTGCTAGGAGCAACAGTGCCTTACTTCAAACCGGGAAACCCCACAGTGGTGGATGCCAGCCCGGCTGGCCTTAGTACCGTACTCCTTCAGCAGGAGGCACAGAAGGAATGGGTGCCAATAGCATATGGCAGCAGAGCGCTAACAGCCGTGGATACAAGGTACGCTCAAATTGAAAGAGAGGAGCTGGCCATTAGATGGACGTGCAGGCATTTTAACACCCACCTTTGCGGGCACAGGTTCAAAGTGATCATGGACCACAAGCCATTGGTGCCACTGTTCAGGGAAACAGCAAGGAATAGAGCTCCGCGCATTGAAAGATGGGCGGTGCAGCTCCAACACTACAGCTTCGATGTAGTATACTGGCCAGGTTTATTTATTGCGCCATCCCATGGCAGTGGACCCCGGACATCAGCAAGAGGTGGACAAGGGGGCAGAATGCTTCATCAAATTAATCATTCAGTCTGCCTGCCCATGAGCTCTGTCCCTGGAAGATATTGTGACGGCCACAAGAGAAGGTGCATGCCTAACGGCGGTCAAGGGGGCCCTGCTTGAATGCTGGTGGAAGAATTTATTGGATGGCATGAGAAGCTTGACGGAGGAAGAAAAGGAATCCCGAACAGGCATTTGGCTGTGTCGGGACAAAGTCAGTGAAAGCAGTGAGGGGCTGATTCTGAGAGGCACACAAATTATAAAGCCAGTCAGCTTGTGGCAGAGGACAGTGGAACTCTCTCACCAAGGTCATCAAGGGCTCAAGAAGGCGAAAGCACACCTGAGAGCTTAAGTGTGGTTTCCGGGGGTGGACCGGATGATGAAAGAATTGGTGAAGAGTTGCCACGCCTGCATCATCACTGGAGGTGAATTGCCAGCTCCTCCGGTGAGTACGGCAGCACCCCGTGCATGGCCATGGACAGTGATAAGTATGGACTTTGGGAGCTTCCCTGACGAGCGATTAACCCTAGTCATGATGGACAGTCACTCAAATTTTCCTGTCGTTGAGGTTGAGAGGTCCACAACATTTGAATGTGTCAAACCAATAATGGAGAAAACGTTCGCTTTGCTGGGGACACCGGAGAAAATTCAAACAGACAACGGCACTCCTTTCCAAGAGTTCAGAGAATACCTGCAACATCCAATACAAAAGAGTGAACCCCAATGCGCTCAAACCAACGGGGAGGTGTAGAGATTTATGCGCACGATTAACAAGGCACTAAGGATTGGGGTTGATCCACAGGAAGATCTAGAAGGGTGTTTGACTAGTTCTTGACAGCATGTAGGCAAACGCCCCACAGCACGACTGAATGTTCGTTGAGTGAACTAATGAAAATGGCAGTGAGATATGTCGTACCTATGAGTGAAAACTGGACTACTCATGAACTGGATAGTGAAATTACCCAGGCAAAGAGCAAAAGGAACAATGACCAGGCCAGCCAGAGGAGGAAAGCCTGAACGGTGGAATTTTGCACAGGAGATAGAGTGGTGGTGAGAGACAGACATCCGGGGTGGAATTACAAGAGAGAATGTGCTCTTCGCATTGGAGTGCAGATTCAGGCCTATGAAAGAGAGTGACGCAGCAAAAGAGTCTGCTCTTGAACCACTCACTGCTCCTTCTTGCGCTTGCGTCCGAATGTCCTGCAGTTGTAGGTGGTGGAGACCACTCCACAGGCAAGGGCAGTGTCTGACTGCAACTAACTCTCATGGAGGGGGATGGGGGGTGCCCATCCATCATTGTCGTTTTTGTGCTTTGTATTAAAATGTGCTATAGAGGGGTCTACTAACTCGCTTACTCTGCGTCACTTCCTAAGTGATGCTCAAGTGGTGCACTTCCTGATGGAATCTTTGCGCCTGCAACTATGTCAGTTATGAGGCACCAGAGTATGTCAAAGATGTTCTCTTTTTTAAATAGCGCCACGAGGAAATGCACCCTGACACTGCCAGGGTGTCTATTGCATTACTTCTTCCTCCATCTTCCTCGCCACAGTAATTACATAATAAGCTTTAGCCTCACACAGAAACTCCCAGGTCAAAGTTAGTATACTAGCCTCCCATCCCTCCAATATGGCTGACATCGTCTTCCTCTTATAAAGAGGAAGTCTACCCACAGCACACCCTGTCACCAAATCCACAACCAAGAAAAAGATTAAGCCCTACTCAACAAGGCAGGGAGGGATGGGAAATTACACTGTGGCGAGGAAGACTAGAACTCGGCGTAATAAAGATTACCGGTAAGTAACTGGGGCATTAGCTCCTTGTCTATCTTCCTCGACACAGCAATTACATAATGAGCAGATACCAAAGCAAGAATCGGCTTAATCAAGAACTTAGTGAACACTGAAACTAAAGGAAGAAACTGTAGAACACATTTAATATGTCCAATAGATTCAAGATTGGCCAACAAGAAAGCAAAGAGGGATCTAATAAGAGCAGAGTCCATGTTACATCTGAGCCTTGTCCTACTAGAACAACTAGAAGTTAAACTTCAGCTAGAGAATCTAGTTTAACAGCATGTCCAGTTGAAAGATCAATTTGTATTGCTACTAGATGTAAATGATTATATTAGTTTGAAAAACTAGGTGAAAGCGGTTAAGGCTATCACGGATCACTGACTGAATATCGACAACAAAAATGTAGAATGGACAGAATATCGACACCAAAATATCGAAGATCAGAATATCGACTCCCTATCTACAAACAAGTAAGTTCAAAAATATTGAAGACAAAATATCATTGTTTAAAATGTAGGGTTCGATTATGATGGCGGTGAATCCGCATCCACCGCCGGCCCGGAGGATGCGGATTCACCGCCGCAGTGACGGAAAACACCCACCGCCAGATTAGGATGGCGGTGGGAACAGCGGCAGACGGCAGGTCCGTCCGCCGCTGATCCGCGGGATGATGAGCGCTATTTGGTGGCGGTGTCTGCAAGACACCGTCAGCCAAATTAGGATGTGTGTTGAAACATGCTTTTCCACGGCGGCTTTTCCGCAGGTCTTTTGTGTTTGGGGGCCCCTTGCAGGCCCCCAGGGTGTTTGGGGGGTGGGGGTGCACATGAGGAGTACCTATGGACCCCCCTGCATTTACATGCACAAAGCGGCAGGCACCGCGCGGTGCCTGCCGCTTTGTGCATGTAAATGCAAATCATGCATTTTTAACCTTGCGGCGGGTGCAGCTTCAAGCTGCACCCTCCACAAGGTTAAAGATACGGGATGTGACCGCCAGGGTGGCAGTCACATCCTAATTGCAACGGAGGGACCGCCGCTGCCCCTGCGGACGGTCCCTCCACCTCGGGGGTGGCGGACGGACGCAAGTCCGTCCGCCATCCTAATAGGCCTCATAGTTTGTAAAAAATATCGGCTTTTTTAAATATGTTAAAAGTAATATTACCTTAATAAATAATCAATATAATTAAATGAAACATAATTAAAATTAATTTATAAATATTAAAATTATAAATAATATACGTAATGTCTAAAAATAAATTTACATCAGCGTTGGTTAGCTAGAGGGTAAAATTTACTATTCCCACTCTAGTTAGTGCAACGGTAGGGAAAGCGTGGGGTTAAAATTAATATTGAAAATCAAAAGGAACTAGCTGAACTGATGTTTGCTCATGTAGTGTGTGTCAGAAAAACATATTCGTTTTTTATGAAGGCCCTCACCCACCAACCTAGTTGGTGGCATGCTTCATCATCGGGCCCCACCAGAGGCACCGAGTGCGCCTCAGGTGTGCTGTGACCACTGCTTACATCGGACCGGTTTTATTGTTGAGTGAGTGTGCAGTGATGGTTTGCAGAGTGGGGTTTAAAAACTGTCCTAGGGGGTGCCCATTTCCCGAGGGTTACTTTATATGTGGGCCCTTGGCGGATTAAAAATAAGGCTAGTGGATGTGGCTGGAGAGACTTATGGTCACCCACATCCTGTGTGGTCAACTAGTTTCAGATCTAAGACAGAGGGAGAAGGAGGAATGAGAGACTTGGTCGCCCTCCAAAATTTTAATGCACAATGTGGAATCCAAAAAAATTGGTTTCCGAGACCTAGTTCATGTCAAGGTAACTGACCTGACTGATCAGTAGTACCTATCAAGAAAGAAAATGTTCTTTCTAGTGTCCCCTCACTCACCGGGGTTGCCCCACGGTGACATGCTTCATCATTGGACACTTTAAACTTTAAACGGATTGTAGCGACCTGCTGTTTGCCTGCTGGAGGATTGCGGCGGACCAGCTGCCCTGTGGATTTATCCCTCATCATCAGAGGGCTGCACCGGGAGCTGAGGAGGAGCGCGGGGGTCAGGCAAGTGAACCGGCGGGGCTGCGAGCAAGGCAGGGGACTCCAGTGACCAGGAGCCCCTGCGCGCCCAACCAGTAACACCTGGGCTGCTCTCCCCGCTGGCCACGCCCCCCCGCCAACGGAGACAAAACCTGCTTCCACACCAACGCCTGTGGGACACTTTAAACGGATTGTAGCGACCTACTGTTTGCCTGCTGGAGGATTGCGGCGGACCAGCTGCCCTGTGGATTTATCCCTCATCTTCTTGACCTCACGACTCGCCGGACCCGCTTCGCGGGTCCCGCAGCGCGTCGTTTCATCAGAGGGCTGCACCGGGAGCTGAGGAGGAGCGCGGGGGTCAGGCAAGTGAACCGGCGGGGCTGCGAGCAAGGCAGGGGACTCCAGTGACCAGGAGCCCCTGCGCGCCCAACCAGTAACACCTGGGCTGCTCTCCCCGCTGGCCACGCCCCCCGCCAACGGAGACAAAACCTGCTTCCACACCAACGCCTGTGGGACACTTTAAACGGATTGTAGCGACCTGCTGTTTGCCTGCTGGAGGATTGCGGCGGACCAGCTGCCCTGTGGATTTATCCCTCATCATCAGAGGGCTGCACCGGGAGCTGAGGAGGAGCGCGGGGGTCAGGCAAGTGAACCGGCGGGGCTGCGAGCAAGGCAGGGGACTCCAGTGACCAGGAGCCCCTGCGCGCCCAACCAGTAACACCTGGGCTGCTCTCCCCGCTGGCCACGCCCCCCCGCCAACGGAGACAAAACCTGCTTCCACACCAACGCCTGTGGGACACTTTAAACGGATTGTAGCGACCTGCTGTTTGCCTGCTGGAGGATTGCGGCGGACCAGCTGCCCTGTGGATTTATCCCTCATCTTCTTGACCTCACGACTCGCCGGGTCCCGCAGCGCGTCGTTTCATCAGAGGGCTGCACCGGGAGCTGAGGAGGAGCGCGGGGTCAGGCAAGTGAACCGGCGGGGCTGCGAGCAAGGCAGGGGACTCCAGTGACCAGGAGCCCCTGCGCGCCCAACCAGTAACACCTGGGCTGCTCTCCCCGCTGGCCACGCCCCCCCGCCTATCACCAATTGGAAACATAGCTGTAGTATATCAAGAGTGTAGAACCTCCGCCTCGCGGGAGCGAGCGGGAGCGACCGGGAGAAGCCCGGGACAAGGGCGGGGCCGTCTAAGGCCGTCCAAGGACGTACAAGGTCGGGTCGGGGCTACCTCCCTTTTATTTCATTATTGATCCCAGATTGTTCCATTATCAATATTTTAACTATTCATTTATAAATTTTGGCACTATAAATTGTGCCTTGTTTCATAATTCTCATGATGTCCACACGCTCAGGGAAGGGCAGACAGATCACCGTTAAAACAAACAATGGTAAAGCCACTGGAACTTTGGACGATTTTATAAGCCGGGCAACCGGAATTTTAGAAAAGGAAATTGCCCTCACAGAAAAGCGTTTGTCACTTGATCTGATTACAGGCAAACGGTCATCTTTGGGGAATATTGCATCGAAAATTACCCCCACTAAACCACCTACTCCTGAGCAAAGTTTAGTTTGTTCTGATAGTAATTTGGAGGCCAGCCCAAATCTAGTGATAATCCCTGACTCACAGACAGTCTTGATAGCAGATCCAGGGGATTCCCAAGTTGAAGCACCTACACTTACTCCCATACCCATTTCACCAGATATTATGGGGGTAAATGTGATAGATAGCAACCCGAGTAATTTAAGCAATAATGGGCCTACCCTTACACAAGATCAGACAGTGGTATCTCAGCGGGAACCCGATAACCCAAATAAACGTAAGAGAGGTGGCACTCATAGGAAAGGAGCAAAATCAAAGTTAGCGAAGTCAGTACCATCTAAAACCCTAACAATCCCTACTAAGCAAAAGGGCCCCCAATTAGCTGACATGGGACAGAAAACTTTCTCTTTCAATACCAACAACAATGACCGCCTTCTGGGGGAAATTGAGAAATTAGTCCAGATGCTCTTGTTACCTGTTTTAGAGAAAATTCAGATTGTTAATCTGAAGTTAGATCAACTGGAACATATTATTTCTCTTAAAACCAATTCCCTTGAAACTTTAGTAAGTAAGAACAAATTACCTGAAGAGGGGGGTATAAACAACAAGAATAAAAATGGTAATGTCAACAATAGTGACCCAAAAAAGGGGAGTGAGAACAAAAATATGAACAAAAACTCTAAAATGCCTATAACTGCTAACCCTAAGGTGGTACCGGTCCCTCTAGTTCGAACAAAACCTATACCACAACCCCGTTCTAAACCTGTTTTGGTGGATGTTGTAGGGACATCTGGTCAAAAAATGGGCAATGTGGCATCAATGACGGAAGCCACTACCCCCAAACAGGGAAGTACCCAAGGGCGAAAACAAACAGGTTTACAGGGTCCCGTAAAAAACACAAAAAGCACTGATAGTGAGACAGTATATAGAAAGAAACCACCACCCTTGAATTTGCCGCCAGATTCTGCCCCTTTTATGGTGATACTCACCGGAGTACCCCCACTCCTTCCCAATAAAACAGAATCTACCCAGGAACTCAAAAACAAAATAACATATTGGCTTAACATTAACAGACCACTCCCCTCTGACCCTAAAACAAATATACTTAGTGTACGTAGAGTCCCCTGGGTGGGCCCGAGTGAGAAGGATCTCGAGGGGGACTGTATCTTGATCAATTTTAGTAACACCTGGGTAAAAGATATCATCTGTAGTAAACCGAGATTTGCTAGAGTTGGGGATATTCAGTGTATAGGTCTGGAGTATTTCTACCCAAGCCTGAATTTTGTACCCCAAACCCTCCCTTACAAGAATGCTAGGCAGGTATTTAACAATGAAATGTATCCTATGTGGACCTACAGAAATAGGGCCATATGGCCAAGTCAGAACAACTGGGGACCCCCCCAACAGAGTGATGCCTTCTCCTGGGGCCCAATCCATAGCAATAACAATTACTCCCTGCAAGCTTGGCATAACAATCTAAGACCAAGGTATCAGGGAGAGGATTATCTAGGATGGCCCCCAAATAATGTTCCCTTGAGAAATCGCTTTAACCCACTCGTAGGTATGGATGAGATCGATTGACCATCACAAGATCCTCCTAGGATTATTGATAATCCAGCAATAGGAGAGCCCAGCTTGACGGAGAAGGGGGAAAGTGGCAATGACAACTCACTGGAGATTGCTCCCACCGATGATGACCAAACTACTGATGTTCAAGTTCTTAAGGTATTTTCTACCAAAGAATGTGATTCAAGTCCAATCCTTTTTGGGAACAATTTAGAAGCAGTAACAGGACCAGACATGAGAAAGAAAAATGATCACAAGATGGGCCTAATTTCGTGGAATATTGCTGGACTTGCATCAAGACTGGAGGACGAGGCATGGCTGGACTTTGTGGGGGATTGTGACATCCTGTGCCTGCAGGAAACATGGAGCAGAACTGCCCAGAGTATTGAGGGTTTTCACGCTTTTAACACCTTAGCAATACCCTCTCAAATGGGCAGGGCAAAAGGTGGTTTAATGTCAGCAACCTCCTTAAAATTATGTAAACTTGCGGCCTCTATAATAGTTGATTCACCTTGGTTTCAAATGTTAATGCTGGTTAATTTGTTCCCTGAACCATTGTTGTTGATCAACTGGTACTACAATATCTTTGACAACAACGAGACAACTATAATCTCAGAATTAGAAAGGGCCATAGCTAGGGTTCGTCAAGAACAACCCCAACTATTTGTTATCTGGTTGGGAGATTTTAACTGTTCACTATGTGCCCATGGTGATTCAAAGGTGTGTGGTTTGACAGACTCACATGATCAACCGCTGTTACATTTCAAACACACACCTCAGGGGGATGCATTAAATAACATCATCATTTTAAATGATTTATGCATATTGGAGCCCTGGGTTGGCCCAAACTCTGTGTCTATACCGACGTTTCAGGGAACCAGGGGCACTATGAGTTTCATCGACTTTGTAATTGTCTCTAGTGGGCACCTTTCCTATGTCGATAAGTTGGAAGTAATACCTAACGCTGCCAGTGACCACAATCCTTTAATTCTAACCTTGTCTTGTCCGGTCAAACCCAAATATTCTATTTGGGAGCAACCGGTAAAGTATAGCAAAAATCAAGGTATTACCCTTAAATGGGGCAAAATAGACGCGGTGGGTCTTGAGGCAGAGATCCTAAATGGATATAGTGCTGAATATGAGGCCTGCCTCATACCTACAACCAGTCCAGAAGAGGTCATAGGTAATTTTGAATCCCTATGTGAGCATGTGGCTGAGCGCCTAATAAAACCGATTGGTAAAAATAAAAAGTTAGGCCCCAGATGGTTTGATGCTGCATGTTCAGCAACGCAGAGATCGCTGAAAGCAGCATTAAAACAAAAACCTAGGGATATAGAATCGGTTAGAGCAGCTAGATTAGCTTATAAAGAAGCTATTAAATCAAGGAAGTTGGGTTTAAAAAATCAAGCATGGGAAGATTTAGAAAAGTCAACGGAATTAAAGGATAGCAGACTTTTCTGGGAAGTCATCAATCGCCCCCTCTTTGTAAATAATGGTATGGACAATATCGTGATGGAGATTGACTGTGATTCATGGGAAACTCACTTTGGGAACATTTTCAATCCTCATAAAATTCAACCAAATGTGATATCGTCAGGAGATGTAAGGGTATCTGTGGTTCCCCAATCTTCCCTTTCCCTGAGTTTATCGTTGACTCTGCAAGAAGTGGAGGATGCGTTATTAAAAGGCACACCATTAAAAGCACCTGGCCCCGACCGAGTACCTTTGGACTTTTTTAAGCACAATGTCAAGGTCTGGGTACCTGTGTTGTTGAATGTTTTTAAAGCAGTTGTCACTAGCCATATTCCGGCATCCTGGAAGGAGGCAGTGGTGGTGCCAATTTTTAAGAAGGGCGATAGATCAGATCCCCGATGCTATCGCCCAATCTCATTAATTGATGCATCATGCAAGATTTTGGGCAGGGTCATTTTAGCAAGATTAGAATCATGGGCGGATTCGGTGGGTCTCATTGTAAATTCCCAATATGGATTCAGAAAAGGCAAAGGCACTGTTGAACAGTGCCTTAATTTGGCCCTAATTATTGGGAAATACACAAAGGCAAGAAAATCTTCAATCCATCTTGCTTTTATGGACCTATCAAGTGCATTTGACACTGTGTGTCGTAGTAAGTTGTGGCAAATGATGGAGGAAATGGGTTTCGAGGAACCCCTGGTCACTCTTCTTCGCAGACTTCATGAATCTACTACGGTGGCCATAAGGTTTGGGCCAGGGGGAGAGAAAACCAAGTCTATTCCCTCGACCGAGGGTGTCCGTCAAGGATGCATATTAGCTCCTTTTTTATTCCTTGTATATACTAATGGCCTGGAAAAATACTTGTTGGACCATTGTCACGATTTCCCAAAAGTCAATGGCAGAAGCATTCCAATGCTTTCCTATGCCGACGATACGGTACTCATGACACTTACAGCAAACAGTATGCAGCACTGCCTTGACGCCTTTCACAAATTTATGTTGGACCTAGACCTTAAAGTAAATTTTGCTAAGTCTTTTATCATGGTCTGTGGCCCGAAGGGCACCAAGAGCAGAAAGTTTGTAGTGAGTAACTCCGTCATTGACAAGGTTGAAAATTTTAATTACTTGGGAAACCTTTTTAATCATAAACTAAGTTGGGCACCGTTAATGAAGACACGAGTCCAGAGTGCTAGTCGCTCAATAGAGGGATTGTTCCGCTTCTGTGGCAAATTAGGCCAAAAACCCATTATACATTTAAAAACTCTGTATAAAGCTAAATGTCTGTCGATTGCTACCTACGGGGCAGGGGTCTGGGGGACAGATAGCCCCGACACGGTACAGATTATGGAAAACAAATTTTTAAAACGTGTCTTGGCCATCCCATCAGGCTCCTCAAACAAATTCGCCCACAATGAACTAGGTTTAAACTATGTAAGTGACATTATTCGTCTTTCGCCTCTATTGTTATGGGGCAAAATATGGTTATCGGAGGATTTGCAGCTCACTAAAGATATCCTCCAGGACTGTTTAAAATTGTCAAATATGAATCAAATCCCCTGGCTATCCTATGTAAATGAAATGTTTCATAAAATAGGCTTGGGTGATACCTTTGACAATCCGGAAAATATACAGGGAGATATTAAAAATGTAATTAAATCGAATTACTGGAAATCTTCTATTGTAAATTGCATGGACAGCCCCTATGCCCCTAAGGCTGCCTTACAGCACCAGTTTTATCTGACCTTCACAAATCATGTACAATGGCGTTTTTATTTGACAAGATTTAGGCTACATACTTTGCATTTTCTTTTTGCATTTCCTATACAGAGGGGCTGGTGTGAGGAACTCCCCCCTTGCAATTGTAATAACAAAGATAGCCAAAACACAATGCATCTTGTTCTTTTTTGTTCCTTATATAAAGACCCGAGAACCAGGTTTATCAAACCGATTCTCAAGGAAAAACAACTACGCCACTATAAAGAGGGTTATGATTTCTTAATATCTCTGTCATCCCCTACAGTCTGTTGTGCAATGTTGAACTTTATACGCGTATCACTCCTGATTAGGAAACGGTATGGCTAAAATTTTGCCCCAAGAATTAGACCACTTGATATGTACACTTTATATTTCTGTACCGTGATTTTCCCTACTACTTATCTTACTTGTTCTTAAAAATACCCTTGCTCAATGAATCATGTATTACCCAGAGATGATTAATTGAACGTAATAATATGGTTATGTGACTTTACCTGCCAATGAATTTTATAGTGCCACAAATTGTAAAATTGTCTTTTATAATGATTTTTACTGTGTTGTAAATGTACTTCTACTTTTATGATTCTTTGCACTGAATCGAATAAAGTTTTGAAATGAATGATATTGATCATTAAAAATTAATATTTCCACTCCAGAGAGTGCAACAGTAGGAAAAGCATTGGATAGCAGGAGGGTAAAAATTACTATTACCACTCCAGAGAGTGCAACAGTAGGGAAAGCGCTGGATAGCGGGAGGGTAAAAATGACTATTCCCACCTCAGTAAGTGCAACAGTAGGGAAAGCGTTGGCTAGCGTGGGGGTAAAATTAATATTCCCACTCCAGAGAGTGTAACAGTAAGGAAAGCGTTGGATAGCGTATGAGTAAAAATTACTATTCCCACTGGAGAGAGTGCAACAGTAGGGAAAGCTTTGGATAGCGGGAGGGTAAAAATTACTATTCCCACTCCAGAGAGTGCAACAGTGGGGAAAGCGTTGGATAGCGTAGGGGTAAAAATTACTATTCCCACTCCAGTGAGTGCAACAGTAGGGAAAGCGTTGGATAGTGTAGGGGTAAAAATTACTATTCCCACTCCAGTGAGTGCAACAGTAGAGAAAGTAATGATTTAATTTTTAAATAAAAAGAAATAATCAATACCAATACAACATGTAATGAACATAAATTACCAATTACAAAATATTTAATAATTAATTTATTATTAATACCAATAAATATTATTTACTAAACATTGATTAGCTATTAATAATTAACAACGAATTAATTTTCAATACCAAAAATGTAATAAGTAATAAAAAAAATTACTAATTAATAAGTACTTAACAATACATTAATTATCAATACACAAAAATAATTTGAATAATTACTTATTACAATTAAATTACTTCCCACCCTATTGCCCTATAAACCCACAACCCACTCCAAATAATAAATGAATACAATTAACATAATTATCATTTAATCAATTAATAAAAATTAATTACCAATTAATGAAAATAAATTACCAATTAATAATTAATTAACAATGAATTAATTATCAATATCAATAAATACAAATACATATTTACTTAATGACAATTACATTTCTTCCCGCCCTATTCCCCTGTAAACCCACAACCCGCTACAGAACTAAAACACAAAATCAAATGAAAAATAATTAATAATTCCTAAAAATTCATATTTGATTTACTATAATTAAATTAGTTCCCACCCTATTCCCCTATAAACCCACAACCAGCTACAGAATTAAATTACGCAAAAATAAAAAAACATAACATTTATTAGTTAAAAAAAATAAACTACAATGCAAAAATAATATACACTTTTAACACATATACTAACATACAAAACACAAAAAATCGATATTATTGAAAATTCGATATATTTTTAATGCCTACATTATGTACTTTGATATTTTGACAGTCGATATTACTTACCTGCATTTCGATATTATTAACCACTATATTATGTGCATTTGATATTTTGACTCCGATATTCTGTCCATTCTATATTTTTGATTCAATATTTTGTCTAGTTACCGGCTATCACTATGTAGCTACAAATGGCAACATTTTGTTACTGTTATTGTTAAACACAAACAATTTAGGGGGTCATTAGGATGGCGGATGGACCTGCGTCCGTCCGACACCCCCGAGGTAGAGGGACCGTCCGCAGGGGCAGCGGCGGTCCATCCATGCCAATTAGGATGAGACCGCCACCCTGGCGGTCACATCCCGTATCTTTAACCTTGCGGCGGGTGCTGCTTGAAGCAGCTCCCGCCGCACGGTTAAAAATGCATGTATTGCATTTACATGCACAAATCGGCAGGCAACGCGCGGTGCCTGCCGCTTTGTGCATGTAAATGCAGGGGGGTACCATAGGTACCCCCTATGTGCACCCCCCACCCCCTGACACCCTGGGGGCCCGCAACGGGACCCCAAACTCAAAAAACCACAGGCTTTTCCACGGTGGAAAAGCCGCCGTGGAAAAGCATGTTTCCTGCCCCATTCTAATATGGCTGGCGGTGTCTGATAGACACCGCCACTATATTAGAGCTTTTCCACCGCGGTCGGAAGGCGACCGCGGCGGAAAAGCGGCAGACGGTTTTCCCGTCTGCCGATGACCCCCCAGCCATCCTAATCTGGCGGGGGGTCTTTAAAGGCACTACTGCGGTGATTCCGCATCCTCCGGGCCGGCGGTGGCTTCCGCGGCAAGGAGGATGCGGTATCACCGTAATCCTTATCGGCCCCTTAATTTGTAAACTCCTATAAAAATATTAAACATTATTTGAAGAGAAAGCTTTCAAAAATCTTAAAAATAATTGTTTGTCCCATCAATTCTTCATTTTTGACCTACAGCAGCTATGGTAACGTCCTGTCTGGGAACGTTCTAATCTTACGTTGATCCTCATTGTCTGAGTGCTTTTTCAAACTATGATGTTCTGTACCATTGCATCTGTAGCAATAATTTGACAATATGTGACTGGATCATATCCCAGTACACCACCTGATTTTTGAAGGCAGCAAAATCCAACTTTCAGTGTTCTCAAATTTCTCTTGATAATTGATCTTGTTTGTGTTGTGTGCATTATTGGACCTCCTCTCGCTAGATGATCTTGGATGAATATATGGCGTAAAAAAACAAGGTCACAAGGAATATCCACTGCCCTCTAAAGAAATAAAAGCCTATGTAATTTTAAAATATATATATTTTATATTAATCATAAAAACGGACTTAAACAAGATCCAATCTGTTCTGTGACTAGCTGGTTATATATGCACAATGTTGTTTAAAAATATAGCAATCGTTGGTGCATCCTGTAAATTGTGTTACTGTGGTGACATTTTCTATTTCTATAACTATATCCTTATTCGGATGTTGGACGAATAAGGATGAGTAAAATCCATATATCCAACTGCACTTGGAAATTTGATATTTAATAAAAAGCAACCTTAGTAGCTTGTATTTCATCTGGGGCATGGGGAAAAGAATTATGCTAGTGTAGTTTCTCAAGCATAGCATCTAGAAACGTGTGCAATATTCTAGATAGAGCACTTGTTGATATGTCCCCAGAAGCTTCTACTGTATGTTAATAACTCTCATACACTAGGGGTGAAGGCTATATAACAGCTGAATACGTGCAAGGATAGCCACAGTATGTGAGATGGACCTTTCTAATGCAGGCTCAAATTAAGAAATGAAACTTGAAATAATCTCTTTACTAAACCAGTACTCTCTATTCACCCTCCTCTTCTATTTGTTAAAACAAAGTAAGCCTCTGTCTCAAAACTAACCTCTCTTCTAGAATGCACATCACCATTGCATAAAGTGCAGCCCTTGCGAAAGATTGCAATGCATTTTAGATGACTTTTTATTCCTTGTGCCTGATTACCACCTGTTTGTATTTGGTATTAAATAGCTCAAGCAATTTGTTGATTTTGCAACCATTCGCTAATTACAAATGGTTAGTACATACAATTAGTGATTGGATAATGATGAATTTACGAATCGCAAATTAAGAAATGCAAAAAAAGCAATTGCACAAGAAGAAAGTAGTTAATTTCTGTTAGCAAAATTACATTTTCCTTCAGATAGCAACCCATTATGAGAAAGGTTTGCAATTCATTAAACCTTAGTACATTAGGCACTTTGGGCCAGATGTACTAACGTTTTCTGCGGGCACAAAGGGGTTTCACACCCGTTTGCGACCGCAAAAAATGTGTGGCCCATGTACTAATCCTATTTTGCGAGTCGCAAATCAATTTGCAACTTGCAAAATAGGATTAGCGACTTGCTATTAGGAAGGGGCGTTCCAAAGGCGTCCCTTCCTAACAGCGACTCCTGCTATGTATGACTGTTTTGCGACCGCAATTGCAGTCGCAAAACAGTGGAAGTTTACCACCCTTCAATGAAGGGTGGTAAACAACTCACAAATTGCATGGGGTCTCCAGGGGACCCCTTCTCCTTTGTGAGTGGCTCTCATAATATTTTTTAAGGGCAGGCAGTGGTCCCAGGGACCACTGCCTGCCCTTAAAAAATGAAACTGAAATGTATTTTTTTTAATGCATGCGTTTTCCTTTAGGGAAAACAATTTTCATTAAAAAAATATTTAAAAGCAGTCCCAGACATGGTGGTCTGCTGACCCCAGCATGCCACCATCCCTGGGAGTGCCAGTCATTCCAAATGGGGTCGCATATTGCAACAGCCTCATTAATATGCAAGAGCATGCAATTTGCAACCCCATTGGGAATCGCAAACAGTGTCTCAGACACTGTTGTGCATCCCAATTTGCGAGCCACAAATTGCAAGTCACAACTTCGATGCAATTTGAGACTCGCAAATTGGCGAGTCGTACATCTGGTACTTAGTGACTTGCACAAAACCTTTTTGCCCCTGCTATAGATACTCTAAGGTAGCATGTGCAGATGCAGAGGGTTTTCCTTAAAATCCCACATAAAATGTCTGAATCCGAAGGATAGAATTTCCCATTCTGAGTCTGCGAAAGACGTGCATCAAATCCACCATTCAAGACCTGGCCTTTTGAGCATTTGGATATTAATGCACATACTCTGCTATGTAAAGCTTAAACTTAAACCACAGCATCAGGTAAGGTTTCAGCAGGCTGTAGGATTAATTTCCAGTAAATTCTGACTGGAATTGATGTGTTCGTCGAAGAAAACGGGCCCCTTCGACACGGAGCTCACAATGCGGCGGCCATCTTGTTTTCGCGCGCTCGGGCGTCTCCAGGCTGCATTATTCTCATCATAGTATATTCTGAGGGAACGGAGCAGTGTGTAAATCACTAGATTCTCCTTTACATTTTACATTGTGACTAGCTCCTAATTTGCTACTGTTCCATTACGCTTGATGTAGTCTTCAATTGATAACCAGCTAATCTACTACTGCTTTACAAAAGTAACTTTTCTATTGTCAGGCACTATAGTGGAATGACACCACCATAAAGGTTGCTTGTAAATGTTATATGAGGAAGTCATATGCAAAACTGGCATTATCACAGTCTGCAGCAATAGCACCAGTGAAATCACATCATGTGCTTGTCCTGCATTGCCATGAACCACTGAAAATGTAGATAGATACCTAATATATATTTGCTTGTAAGCTTGGCACCTTTTTGCAGTCCTCCAAAAATAAGTTCTTTAATCTCTTTCCTTGTTTTCAGAGTGTCTTCTAACTTTCTGCAAAGACTCACTGGATACTACAACATCGAATCAAGTTGTAGGAAGAGTCAGAAAAATTCTAGGTCAGGACTACAGTAATATGTAAATGTATAACTAGTTCCTGAGATTCAACAGCACCAGCACCAAATGGACACAGCTTCATCAGTCTCTAGTTGTGTTTGTTCACTTCAGAGTTGTGAGAGAAAACCACAGCGAAGCAGGCTTTTCTGGACAGGACTTAACGATTGCCAACCACTTTGCAGCAAAAAGCTTTCTTCAGCCATGCAAGAAGCTATCAAGTACTAGCAATTTCAGACAGTGTTCCAGATACAATTTTTCCCACTTTCCTATATCAAGCATAACAATTGCTCCAGAAGTCTTCTTTTCTTCTTCTGTACCAGGCAGCTCTCTGTCGGAGAATGGTCATGGAGGAGCTTTTGAATAACTAAACTAGCCTATGATAGGTGACAATCTCATAACATATGGAAATATGGGCCCACATGCATCAAGCATTTTTGGAGTCGCAAACGGTGCGATTCCTTAAAATCGTCCGTTTGCGATTCCAAAAGTGCTGTTTGGGATGCATCATGCTATTTTAGAAATCACAACTTTTTTGCGATTTCTAAAATTGCGATAGCATATAAGAAATCGCAATTTTGCGATTTCTTAAATGCTATGCATCATTTCCAGAAAATGTGCGATTTTTCAAATTGGAAGTGCAAATTACCACGAAGTTCAACCTCGTGGTAATTTGCAAAATTGTTTAAAAATGCACAAAAATGCATTTTTTAAACAGTTAAGTTACAGACACACATGTCCTTAGGACATGTGTGTATGTAACTTCTACTGAAAAGTACATTTCATGGGTGCAGGGGGGGTCATATTAGACCCCCCCTCTCCACCCTTGAAATGGATTGATGAATTGCAATTTCAAATTGCGAATTCGCAATTCCCATTCATTCCTATGGGCATTTTGGCCCATAGGAATGAATGGGAATTGCGAATTCGCAATTTGAAATTCGCATTTTTTATGCGATTCGGTAAAAATAGCGATTTTTACCGAATTGCATAAAAAATGAAAAAATATTCATGCATAGGCTTTTGCGATTTCTAAATTGCGATTCGCTATTTTTCGCAATTTAGAAATCGCAAAAGCCGATATTGATGCATGTGGGCCAAAGTTCTTACATTTTCTCTTAACATTTTTGGCAGTGTGGCTCAGTTCCTGTTTAGAGTTGTGCTTTACTGTAACATGTATGATACAGTCATTTTTGCTACAGAAATGCAAGATGTTCACATCTCTTCTTTCTCTCTCTCTCTCTTTCTCTAACTTCGTCACTCTCTTTCTCTCTCTCATCGTCTCTGTATTTACCTAAAAGGGTCCCCAGGAGGATCAGCACTGGGTTTTATCTATGTTGTGGGTACTTTATGGTTGATACATTTCAGACACAGGCAGTGGCGGCTCCTCCGCTAAGGTGGAGGAGTGGCGTCCCACTGCTATTTGACCAGTGCAAAAAATAAAAATAAAATGCTAAAAACAAGCCGTTATTATCATTTTATTTGTAAGCGAGGTATTGAAGCCAGGTTGCAAAGGGGCAGGGCTTTGCACAGCAAGGAGTTGTTTTTTTCACTCCTAAAGTGCATATGAGTGGTTGCCCGGCACTCTTGGGTCAGCCAAACAATCATGTGCATTGAGCATGCTCTCCATGGGGTTGTGTTGCACAGCCCCATGGAGAAGATGCTGAGGCAACTCAGACCAATCTCATGCAATGTTGAGATTGGCTAACAGAAGCTGGGAGCCTGGGTGCTTCTGGTGCTGCAGAATGAGGACGGAGGAAAGGTGTGCGGCAGCAGCAAAGAACATACATTAAAAAAAGTTTTTATCCAATTCCCCCCCTCCTCACCACCTTCATTCCGAAGCAGCTGCTACTGGGCATAGGTACAGATTCCAACCACCAAGTCCCCTGTGAAGAAATTCAAGGGAACTATGAAACTGCCTTAATCTCTAGAACAGTTTGCCTCGAAACGTTACCGCTGGTGATTGGTACACAGCAATGTTATATGAAAAAACAATGATGTGACCTTATTAATGCACCAACATTTCCTATCCCATTATATTGGGAGCTAAATGGCTAAAACAACGCATTCCACGCACCAAGTAGGAAACCCACACTATTACATTCTCATCTTCTAACTCTGCAGAATTTATGTTCCAGAATTCCCCCTAAGAGAAAATTATCAAGTGTTTCTCTGCAGTAACCATCTCCCACAACTTAAACGGAAATGCCAACAAAGATCCTTCTATGCTGTTACACATTAAGGAATTTTTGGATGTCTTCAATTAGAAAGGAGTGGATATGCTGCACCCCAATAGGGAGGATGATTATATTATTGACTTGGTACCACGGGAGCCTTTTTGATAGGGAAGAATACATGCAATTATATAGATTGGTACTATCTGACATTGTGCTCCAGTGTTTATTTTAACTTTAAATTTAAGGAATTGTTCTTATACTTTAGTAATGTATAGCGTTTGTGATTAGCCAAAAGTGGCCTTGCGCTGAGAATAAGGAATCAATACATTTTTTAATAGGTGGATTTTTAAAGACTTGCAGAATTTTAAAAAGATTGAGTATGGGACGTAATTCAATGGGGAGTTTGTTCCATGCCTAACTTGTTACCACTGAGAAGGTATGTCCGCCAAGTCCTAACCTGCGATACCTAGGCACAACTGCCTGATTGAGAGAGGCTGAAGGTAGTAATCTAGGAAAAATATGCCTTTTGAACATGGAGGAAATGTAGTTAGTATGGTGCATCGGATAAAAGGCTTTATGGGACAGGCGGTGGGCCTTGAACCAGCATCACTCCTGTATGGGAAACCAATTAAGTTTTCTATGATGAGTCGAGATACTCTCAAATTTACAAATGCCTAATATCAGTCTGGAAGCAGCATTCTGGATTAACTGCAATCTGTGTATGAGATTGGCTTGAAAGCTAACATACAACACGTTACAGTGCTCCAGACTGTTAATAGTCAGTGCATGTATAAGCAACTGCCTGTGTATTTGCTGGGTAAAATGCAAGATTCTTTTTTAATTCCTAGATGATCATGAAGCAGGTGGTCATACATTTCCTTACATGGAGTTCAACTGACATGTTGCCATCAAATTGGACTCTTTCATTGCAGACATTAAGAACACATTGCTGTTAGTCATCCACTGATTTTTATTCTGATTACCTGTTTTGCACTATATGCACTTTGAAGGGTGGGTACTTTCTAAAGAGATACTTGAAGCAGCTGAATATTTTGGAGGGTCCCAGTTTTGGCAGTCCTTTTAGGAAACCTCTCTATGCTGTAGTTATTTTGTTTCTCCCAGGTGAGGGAAAAACGCAAAAAGCATCTGATTTTGATTTCGATAAATATCTGAAGAAAAGGAAAGACAACGACTTCAACAACTAAATATGTATTGTGGAAATCAAGCAAGTATGTAAAAGGCTGCCAGTATACGCCTAAGAGCTTAAAGAATCAAGTGTAGCAGATGGAAAACAAACTGGATTATTCAAAAATGAAAGCATTTCCCTGGATGAGTGAAGGAAATCAGCCACTTTCAACTTGTTTAGAATATTATGTCCAGTCACCAGTTGCTTATTTCAAAGTGGCTATGAAAATGATTCAGGACTTTAGTTTCCAGAGCCAAAGGAAACTGTCTGGACATTCAGTTTGTTCAATATTTACAGATACCTATGATAAAAACGGTTTCTGGACATATTAAAGTAGAAGGTGGTTTGCCTTACCTTCAGGGTCTGTACATTTTTATACCGTTATGAGTTATTTGGTATGTTTTGGAATTCACCAATTTTAAATTGATTTTGGATGTGCCATGGTTAACCTTGCATAATCCTTCCATTCATGGGGCTACAAAAACCCAAAAATATTGTAACTATCGTTCTTCTATGTTAGGGGAACAAGCTTATAGCCATCCTTCAAAAGATTTTGCTTGAATAATGACAAAGTCATGTTATTGGTTGTGCAGCTACAGTGCACTCTTATTACAAAGAATTGTAAGATGTGTTTGATAAAAAAGAAAGTATATTAACTCAGCTGCAAAGTTAGGTATGCAAGATTGAGCTGGAGCCAGAAACATCTATATCTCATAGCCCTGTATATTTACTCTGCCATTCAGAAACAAAATATCTCAGACAATATTCAGATGAGAAGTTAACTGGTGTATTTATCAGACTATCATAGAATCCAGGTTCCTCTTCTTTCTTTTTTTATGCCGTTAAAAGAGGAGACTTAAGAACATGGATTGATTACAGAGAAATCAACATGATTATAGCTAAAAGTAGGTATGACTTGCCACTGATATCTCTTCTTTTAGATGGGTTCAAACTAGCAACTATTTTCACCAAACTTGAACTTAGGGGAGCATATCATGTTAGCAATGCCTGTGTCAGTGATGAATGAAAAACTGCCTTGCACCAATATTTGGGCTATTTTAAAAACTGGACATGCCTTTTGGATTATGTAATGCCCCAGCTGCCTCTTCATTGTTAATTGGGGAGCTACAGAGAGCATGTTTGGGGGGACTTTGTACAGTTTATCTATACAATAGCTTGATGTGTTCTGACTCTTGTGAAATGCATGTGCAACATGTTCAGGCAGTGTCACAAACATTATGAGATGTTAACCTTTTTTGCTAAACTTGATAAGTTTATATTTCATGCCACTTCATATTAATTTTTTCTGTATATAATTAGGCCACTGGGAATTATAATGGGTGAAAAGAAAGTTTTAGCAATACTTCACTGGTGGCACCTACTTTTGTAAATGTTGTGCAAAGTTTCCTAGACGTTTCCAACTCTCTAGGAAATGAATTCCCCAGTTTTATCAGATAAATAGACCTTGTAATAAATGTTGTAAAGAAGTTACCTTTACCTGGCCAAGAGAAGATGATCAAGCTTTTAGATTTTTGAAGAAATGTTTTTCTTGTTCTCCTTTGCAGCATCCAAATATTCTATTTAAATTGTTTAGACAGTGTTCTCATATCATGCTGTGAGAGATTTTTTTTCTCAGAGAATTTCAACCTCTGTACAGGGACATCCATTGGCCTAGTTTTTCCTGATATTTTTTCGCAGAATTTAGGGCCCGATGACAACTTTGGCAGTGCAGGAGCGGGGCCGCCACACTACCGCCCCACTTCCACACTGCCAAAGCCATGGGTGCACCGCCCGCCAGATTACGAGTTTTCTCATGTCTGGTGGGCGTTTCTTTGGCAGTCCCACAGCAGTACCTCTGAAAAAGGGTACCGTAATGGGAGCGCCAAAGGCAGTTCCTGCACGGCATGGACTCTGCAGTCAATGCTATACAGGAACTGGGGTGCATGGACATAGGGGGGCACAACATGTCCCCTTCTGCATGCACCCCATAGCCCTGAGGAAACAGGGGGCCCTTTATGACCCCCTTTGTATCCTCTCCACAAGAGTTTTCATGGAAGGTTCACTGCCCTGAAAACTGTGGTGGAGAGGAAATTCGTAATATGCTCAACGGCACCGCCAAGCATATTGTGGGGTCAAGACCGCCACAGCACTGCCATTGCAATTTGTAATAGGGTGTTTAGACCAGCGGTGCCTGCACCTCCACCTTGGCTATGGTCATAATTACGCCTCAAGTTAGAACCTTACATACAAAGAAGGCAACCAAAAGATCTTTTGAGGAACGTAGAAATTATTCATTAGGATCAAAGCAGCAGAGATATACACAAACTACTAAAATTTTGGTTAAAAGCCTGCTAGAATGTTGTCTCCTATATAGTTGAAGTGGGCCTTGTTCTTTTCGAATTATGATTTTGGTGAGGCGGATGCCTTATCTAGACAGAATCAATAACCAGGGCAAATTGTCACGTTTTGCAGGTATTGTTGCCTCCCCTGAGTAAAGCTGTCTCAGAAACTCCCCTTGAAGAGCAACCCATGAGTAACATTCCTTCTTTCTCAGCATACTTGCTGGTTTGGAATGCATTTCTGAAAAAGATTCTCAGGTTTCATCAAGGCTACCTTGTGAACTTCACTTCCTCCTTGAGCTCATACATCACTTGGCTGTGGAGTCCTCGCTGTGTCAGAACAAAGTGGTGAGTTCTGAGGAATTCTTCTGCAGACCTCAGTGAAGTTGCTCTTAGGGTGGCCAGAGTATTTAAAACCCCTTTTTGCAGCTGCAGTTTTCGGAATATGAAGCATAAAAGTTGGCACCCACCTGACTCACCACCCTTTGCCCCCCCCCCCCTCTCTCTCGCTCTCTCTCTCTCTCTCTCTCTCCCTCCCTCCTTTCCGGCTGATCCCTTCGCTCCTTGTCGCTATTTATGAGCAGCAGACATTTGCTGAGCAACCCAATCTCTGGGACTGAGAATTGAGCAATATGTGCCATTTTAAACTGTTAGGAGCAGGGGCGAGAGCAGAGCTCCAAGGGTTCACTTCCGGGTAATTCCCCTCATAGTAGCCACCACACAAAACCCCCCTTTTGTGGGGGGTGAATCGTCTATAAAGGAAATCAACATATCCCCTGATGCTGCATCTGATGGTGGTCTCACTTTTGAGCTGTCTATGAGTCCTATCCAAACACAACGATTTACCATCTTTGCCCTCCTTATTTTGATGGTTTATTCCATATACTAAGGAGTCTATATTTAGTCAAATGCATTTACAGACTGCCTGAAATGAGTATTTTATTGTAACTCTACAGTCTCTTTCTATCTGCCTCCAAACAATTGAAAATCTGAGGTTTAATGTAAAACTTATTAATTACAGTTTTAAAGGGAAAGAATGAAATCCAGCTGCTCCGGAGTATATTCCTCAAATAATGGAAGCAAATTGTGTGAAATGTGAATCTCTTTTTAATGGCAACTATTGACTCAAATGCCTGCACAGAGATTAATTGTGACTCAAATAGGCTTTAATAAACTTAGCTTGTAGCTATTATCAATGAGGAACTCCTTTCAGGATAAGAGGTATCTATTTGAGATACCTGTTATTGGCATCAAGACAAATGATACATTATGCCAGTTCTTATTATTCTCATCAAGTCTGATGGGCGTTAATGTTTGTTTACTTATATTAATGCTTTGTACTCATCTGCTAATGCTAACCTTTTTGGTCTTCTTCACTTGTCTACAAGTGAGAAAGTATTAATACGTCTAATTCCAAATAGAGGGCATTAGAATGAAGTTGTTTTGACTGACAGCTGTTAATACCCCGTACATTATGATTTTCAAATGTTTAAAGATGTTTTCAGTGCCCACACATAAATCAGTTTTTGCAAATGTTGGGGTTGCTGATGCTTTCAATACAGCCAAAGCACAATGTGCCCAGTGATTAAGGACATTTCCAAGTGTACATTTGACTTAAACCTTGAAACAGATGTAACCCATTCATGTATGACGTATGCAAGAATCAATTTCAAAGGCCTATTGACAGGTGGAGTTACATGATTTGTTCTTACTCAAGAATAAGTGAGGACACACACACATGTACACGGTTTCATAGTCATTGAAGCCCACTGAGGTTCCCTCCCTATTTATGTGTACTTGCTGCTGCAGCAGATTTATTCTGAAGAAAACCATATGAATGCCTTTCTTGTGCTACCATATGATGTGATGTGATGGCGGTGGTGGAGCACTCAGTTATTTTTTGTTTCTCAGAAACGAACACACATTTTTACATGCATTTCATACACTTTATGGCACATTTAAGTCATGTCTGAGAAAATCAGGCTTGAAAGTGTGTAAAGGTGTGGGAAAGTGTGACATGTTTTCACATGGAGATAAAGGAAGCATAGCTGTTGAAAATGTTAAACTGAAAACAAAACCAGTTAAAAAACTTAGGGCCTGATTTAGATCTTGTCAGTAATGGCCCTGCATCCCTTTTTCAACACATTCCCTGTCTGCTTACTAGGCGGTCCACCCACTCTAGTTAGATGGTGGCGCTCGAAGGACAAAAGACCGTTGGATCGCCGCCGACTCCACCAAGTATGTTGACCCATGTCAAATGTGCCATAGGCAAAACGGCTGCTGGAGAGAAGACAGTCTGTTTGTCCGCCGGGCCAATCAAGATGTGCCTTCCAGCTGACGTGATTGTGGAGGCAAAACCTTGACACCTGGGTTGGCAGTTTTGAAGGGATATAAGGCGAAAACTGCACTTGTTTTTACCTTCAGACCTCCTTTTCCGCCATGGACCCCATCTTTTAAGTCCTGCCTCTTCTGCTGCTGCTTGATGACAAACAACATCAACACTGTTGTGGCTGAAATCGATGGTTAGATCCACTTTTACCTGTTACTTTTTGCTTGTCTGTTAACATTTACACTGGACTTGGGCATTTTTTAAATCTCTCTTACAAGCAATTGCATACCGATGTGCAATTCATATGTGTGTATAATGTTGATGTTTAGGAAATTTAAAGAAACACACCCATATGAATAAATTGTATTTCAAAATTCCAGGGCAATCTGCCCTTAAAAAATTGACACTTGCACAAAAAAAGGATTTCAATCAAAAAGTCACCATACAGGTGTGTTCAAATAAATTTCGAAAATTGTCTAATTAAAAACACATGCATTACACATCGTTGGGATATCGTCTGCACAGAGGAGTATCCAGAGGGGGAATGCCTCTTTCTGCGGAACATCCATGGTACATTTTTTAACTGTATTTGTGTAGAGTGAGAACAGGAAAGGAACGAAGACGCTCCCCTGTTTAAGTCCTTGCCCAATACCAAATGGTATTGTACACTCCTGCTCTACCATATCTGACACAGGCCATTACACCAGCATAAAGCTGTCTTATGAAGTTAATTATTACTGGATCTACTCCCAGGGTCTCTATAATTTCCCACAGCTTACCAGTGACCACGCAATCTAACATGGCAGAGACTTCCCTAAATGCCAAGTAGAGATGACCCTTGTTCTTTGATAACTAGCGCCTGAACTGTGGTTTTTAGGTTGGTGGTTTCCAGAAAAGGTTTTAGTTTTTTCAAGTAGCTCAGATGGAATCTGGCAGTTTTGGCCATCGAGTTGATGTGTTCGCGCATATTGTAAATGTAAATGTAAGGCCCATTTATACCGCGCTAACAATCGCTCCAAGGAGCATCTCGGCGCCAATGAGAGGTCAACCTGGTGTTAAAGTTGCCTTACTGCTTAAGGAGACCCGGACCGGAGTCACACTAGTGCTCTGGCGGTTATATCTGGAAGATTGTAAATCCAGGTTTTTAATTGTTTGCAGAATTCAGATTCCTTGTCCAGTGCTCTTAAAGGGGGGGGGGAGGGCATTCCATGCTTTTGCACCTAGTACCGCTAGGGATTTACCCCCACGGGTTTTAAGTCTGAACCCTGGAACGGTCAGTAGATTGGCATTTGAGGACCGTAGTGCTCGAGTTGGGCAATATCTTACAAAGTTTTTCCTTAGGTATAGAGGGCCTGAGTTGTGTACAGCACGAAAGGTGATTGTCAGTACTTTGTACAGGACCCTTTTTGTTATGGGCAGCCAGTGTAGTACATTGAGGGCTTTGGTTGCTGAGGATTTCCTTGGCCATTTTAAAACCAGCCTTGCTGCCGCATGCTGTACCATCTGGAGTTTGTGGGTGACTGCCTTATTAGTACCGGCATACAAGCTGTTGCAATAGTCAATGCGAGATGTAACTAATGCAATAGTGACTGTTTTCCTTGCTTCGAGGGGCAGCAAGTCAAAGAACTTCCTGAGCAGTTTTATCACCCCAAAGCAAGTGCCTGCTACTTTTGATGCCTGATGTTTGAAAGATAAATCGGCGTCGAATTGTACCCCAAGGTTACGGGCCGAGGAGGTAGTGTGGGGTGGTATTTCTGCCTTCGCGGGCCACCACAGTCTGGGGATAAATTCATTTTTTGGGCCTATAGGCATGATCTCGGTTTTGCCTGTGTTGCATTTTAGGTGGTTTTTCCGCATCCACTCAAAGGTGGCCGTTAAGCAACATTTGAGTTTTTCCTCCCAGACCTGGTTATCTTTGTCCATTACCAGGATCAGTTGAGTATCGTCGGCATATGCTATTACATCTATGCCGTAGGACGATATCAGCTGTATCAGGGGTGCGGTATAGACATTGAATAATGTCGGACTCAGGCTGGAACCTTGGGGTACTCCCGTCGACAGTGACTTCTCACTGGAACGGAATTCCCCCAAGGTCACCACTTGTCGCCTGTCACTAAGAAAATTCTTTATCCACTCCAGGGCAATGCCTTTAATGCCAGATGTTATTAGCCGGTCTATTAAGATAGCATGTGAGACCGTGTCGAAGGCCGCCGACAGGTCTAATAATATCAGGACGGCCTTCTTGCCTTGATCTAGAGCTGAGTGGATAGTTTCAGTAGTGAACAGGAGAGCCGATTCGGTGGAGTGTTGAGTCCTAAAGCCAGCTTGGTTGGGGTGCCATGCTTCATTATCTTCCAGAAAGCGTGTCAGCTGTTTATTTACTGTCGACTCAGTGATTTTACACAGTGCCGGGAGCAGTGAGATTGGACGTAGATTTGAAAGTGTGGTGGGGTCGGGAAGTTGTTTTTTTTGTAAAGGTTTTACTGCTGCCAGTTTCCACTCTGGGGGGACGTTGGCGGTAGACAGTGAGTTGTTAACGATGACATTTATGTCTGGGCTAACAATATCAGCAATGAGATGCAGGAGTCCTATAGGACATGGATCAAATGGTGATCCTGACTTGGTTGCCAGAATGGCACGTTTTGTCTCCTCCAGACTAATTGTACGAAAGGCTGTGAGCTGGGTGGCTTCCTGCCTTGTGTTTTCGTCCTCATGCCTTGGACCGAAAATAGTAGCCTCAAAATCTTTCGTCAGACCCAGAACTTTTTCTTCAAAAAAGTCTGCGATAGAATCACAAAGCATTTGTGAGGGTGGAATGTCCTGCATTAAACATTTGGGTTTACTAAAATCCTTCACGATTTTAAAAATCACTTTCTGTTTACTGTTGGCTGTTACTATGGCTGACGTGAAATACTTTGTTTTAGCCTGTTTAATTTGTGCGTGATACGCTCTCTTGATCGTTTTATATTTGCTACGTTCTGTGCTAAGGTAATTTTTCCGCCAGCTACGTTCAGCCCGTCTTATTCAGATTACTGTCCACAGTTATCCCGAGGGATTTGGCTGAATCCACTATGGTCGGCGTGCAGTTAAGTTCTGTCATCGAGTTAACCCTTTCAGGGATGTTATTGGATTTTTTTTTGGGGGGGGGGGAGATGAGAAGGAACTCTGTTTTTTGGGCATTCAGTTTGAGCTGGTTGTTGGCGAGCCATTGAGCAGTGAATTTCAGGGCATCATTCAGATAGGTAATCTCCTCAAGAGAGGAGATTTTGATGTATATCTGAGTATTTATCGGCATACATGTGGAAAGAGATGTTGGCTGTGCGAAGAATTTCAGCTAGTGGTTCAAGGTAGAGATTAAAGAGGGTAGGGGACAGAGTAGAGCCTTGAGGGACACCAATAGAGATCAGGGAAGGAGAAGATAGGTTGTTGTTGACTAAGAATCTCTTGGTGCGGTACTGGAGGAAAGAATCAAACCATTTGATGACGGATTAAGGATATCAGCCCCTGATACAAATAATTTATGGGGACACAGATCAGCCGGTGATCTAGAGTTAATGGCTTTCAAAGTCTGCAAGGAACTTTCAAAAGAAATAGGCTTTAAAGTACACAACTTTATCTTGGAGGGAGGAATTAAACTAGATTGCTGTTTTATCCAGCAGTTTACATCTGGTCTTAACCCTACTGACCGACTGGCTTGAATGCTTAAAATGTTAGTGTTAAAAAAAAAACAGCGAGCTGTTCTCACCATTCAACAGAGGCGAACTGTGGACTAACACATGCTGAATGGGTTGTCAAACTCTTAACAATTGAAAAGATCACTCTTGATCTATTCCCAGCCCTTCCAATCCTTTCCTCAAATTAGATGTGTTTATTTTAATTATTAAAACATGATATTCCTTTAATGCTAATTTATAGACCTCTTTGTCCCGTGTATTATACTCCTGTCTCCATTTCCATAACAACACCTTACATAGTTTCTTTTCTATTTTAAGCAAATCTGTAAACCATGGGCTAGTAGGCTTCTTTCTATTTGTTCTGCTTGGCAAAGCCGAAGCCAAAGTTCTGTGAACTTTCTAATCCAATCATCACAACTTGTTATATCATCCTCCAACTAGCTATTCAAAGTCGGGATATCTTGTTCAAGAGCCCTCGTGAACTCCATTAGTTTTATCTTATTAACAGCTTTCCCCTTACTAAGCCTTCCGCCTGACGCTGGATCACATATTTTTGAGAGCTGCCTAACAAATCTCAGTAAGTTGTGGTCTGACAAAGTTTAGGGGTGCGGATCTTCCATTTGGATCTCAACATTGAAACAAACTTGATCCAATATATGCCCACCCTGAAGTGCCAGTTTATCCACAAATAAGGTTGTGCCAAGAACGGCCATCATTTTTTTAAACTCAAGGACCTCTCTATCAGATGATTTGCCCAAATGCAAATTAAAACTCCCAAGAGCACAACATGTGAGTACCTCAAAGCTAGAAAAGTCATAGCTTTATCTAACGACTTCAAAAAGGGGCCAGCTGATCCCAGTGGCCGATACATTAAAACTCTAATATTATCAAACAAACAGATACATTGAGGTGTAGTAGTCATTTTGACCAGATTTATCCGACCATATTTAGTAAGGGGTAGATTCTACCATCTCTTCATTTGCCTTTCTGTCTCTATGCTGACCCTCTATGGATCTTGTATTATTTTTAGTCCCAGGTATCTTATTTCTGCTGCACTTTGAATTCCCATACAGAACTATTTCCAAGTCATTATTTCAGTTTTTTTCCCCTTAACCTCACGAGCCGCATCTGAAGTTTATACCATCGGTCACATGCATTAAGTGCAATTTTTCTAGAGTATGTCCCTACCACAAATGGCATTATTTTCTTGTTCAACCTCAGGCTTTGGGTTTCCCATGTTTTAAAGTCCTTATTTGGTTGTGGCTGAAAGAATCTTTCCATCATAAACACCTGCTATGCATAGATAAATCAATGTTGAAAGCTGAATGGCCATTTCAATGTTGAACTTGACTCCTTTAAAGGACAAGCAGTGTGTTGAATTGAGAAAGGAGTACATGTTCCACAAACATTGGGGCCAATTTACAAAGGTAGTTTCTGCCATAAACCTTTGTTTACAGCTGAAAATACCGTCATTAATGTAGCCAGAAATTCTCAGTAGAATATCTGGTGGGCATAAATGAGTTTACCACTGCGGATTATTCCACAAGTGTGACGACACCTGCAGTAGTTAATGTCCATCTACTGAGAATATATGTGAATTGTAACAAGTAGTAAACTTGAACACGTTCGTGGGCATACTTATCAGATGTAGATTAACTACTTATGTTTGTAAATTGGCCCAACTGAAGGTACATTTTAGTCTTTAGTGAAAATAAGATCTAATTTATTTGAGACGAGTACACACTTACATTGCACTTGCTGAGGAATCCAAAAAAAACATAAAACTCAACTGGTATTGAAAGTATTCTATTTGTAAGATAACATTGAACATTGTTTCATTAGACAAAACACAATCCCCCAGGTTCATGAGAGCCTGCTGCTGAATAAGGCATTGCCAGCAGCTGGATTACTGTAAGGCTGACAACATACACAGGTATTATAACTGTGCATTTTTATTGGTGAATTCTTATTCACAGAATCATGTCTCAGTTTATATATTATGATATTTTCAACCCTGTCACCATCCAAAACTCTTTCCTTTATATGTGTCACTATTTCAATGAGTTAACTTGTAAGACATAGACACCAATTAGTGGTAAGAAATTATATATTCTGAGTCCTGAAATATGAATGTGATCTCTAGTATATGCTAGGAAAACCTGGCACATGAAGCTGCCACCTTGTAAATGATGGTGATCATAATGAATTAAAGATCTGGTTAAGTGGACAGAATTAGGCCTTGGATACATATTTTACTTTCATTCACAAGAGCAGTCATATCTCTTGGTAAAACTTGATGAATCACAAAAATCTCCCAGGAAATTGTGACTTCAACTTTGATACCGTGACAGAAACCACACATTAATTCTCATTTGCAACATTCTCCGAGCATGGATCTCTTTTATTTATATTTCTAAACCTAAATCAATATAGAAATTACATGTATTATTCCATTCTCAGGATTTAGGAGAGAAGGGGCATTTAAAGGCCTTCGGTGCTGGAAGGGGCCATTTCTATACCCTGTGAGCACTACATATTGCTCTGTGGCACTCGGGTATTAATCATGGATGCAAATGAGCAGCAAAACAAATCTCAGTATGTCCTTTAGTGAATAAGGGATAGTCAGAGATATGTGCCTTCCAACATCCGAGGCCCGCCTCCATACACACTTCTACTGAAGCCGTTGTTTCTGCTATTTTCTTAAACATGCATTTGTTCTGAATACTTTATGCCAACATTCACTTTGTGAGTTAGTGTGTGCATAGATACAACTTTTTCTCATCTTGAGCACAGCATTATAAAACATTATTTGAAAATATTGCTTTAAAGTGCATAACTTTTCTGAAAGTATTTCATTTAGGCATCATTACGAGTGCCCCTTTCCCAACCATTCATTACCCCAAGTGTGCTGGTCGCCATCCTAGCAGCATCAGGCAAAGTACTGATAACATAGGCATAAAGAAATGCTTTGAAAAAATACTAATTGAAACTGTAGATTGAGCAAACTACTTTAGAAAGATTTTACATATCATTATTGGGGCATACACAAAAAAAATCTCCAAAATACAGGCTTTGACATGTCGACATGTACCAATCGGGGCTTATATTATTTTCTATCCAGTAATGTAAGCTCAGTGGAATTTATGCATAATTATTCAAGAAGTACCTTTTAAAATTATTTTTCACTTTCAGACGGGCTGCATTTTAAGATTATATGTACGTCACCTAAGATTTGTTCGCAACATAATTTCCTAGATAATGAAAATTAAAGGGAAGGATAGATGAAAAGAAGTCAAAATGCAAGTCCCAGTTTCAAGGTCGGGGCTGCTTTAGGTTGCAACATTTCACCCACAAAGGACAAGTCTCGATGCAGTAAAATAGGGTAGCAATTTAAATGACAAGCACTTTGGTTGATGTTGTTTTTCATACTTAGTAGCTGTAAGCTTCTCAATAATAAGGCTACAAACACAAGTGCCTGAGTTGATAAGATTAAACTAATATTTTCAGTAAACAGATGGAAGAAGGCATTCAACTATTACAATTATTCTTGTTTGAATAGTTCCGCCTTTGTTGCAGCAGCTCTGAAGGACACTTTGCTTATTTATTTCAGACTTTGTGACCAACCATGAAAAGGCTACATACAGCGCGTATGAATTTTAAAAACAACTTAGTATGCCTACTTTTTCGAAGTAATATTTTCCTTTTTATTACCACGTAAGAATTCTAAATGGGGGCACTCAGTGCAGAGGAAAGATTTGCAAAAAAAGCATATTATGAACTCCTTATTAACGAATAAGAAAGCCTTTTTTTAAATGAAATCACATTAGTTCTCCAAGACCCGAATCATTTTGAGATGTCAATAAAATGTATAACAAATGAAACTTTATGAGATATAACATGTTTGGTTGAAACATTACATGTGATGGAAAGATAGGGCAAAGAGGAGTACAGACTTTTTGTTATGAAAACAAAGACGTTTATCTACTATACCTTGTCTGCAGTTATAGAATAATTAAGTCGATGATGTTAAAATCATGACTGAAGCAGACAATTGACAATTGCCATGGTACTAGGTAACAGTCCAGTTAGATGTAAGCCGCATAAGTAATTCGCTGGACATCTTCAGGCTATATGCTTTATTAAAGTTGGCTGCAGCATCAGAAACGAGAATAATACAAGACACTCAACAGAAAGCAACAAGAAAAGCAATGAAATTCTCTAAGTACTTACCAATAATTTACACTGCTCATCCGAATCTCAATCCTTGTAATATGAGAGTGGATCATACTATTCAACTGGTGTAGACCATACATATGTTTACAGGATTTTAGCACCTGCCCTTCACATAAATACCTGACCTCTCAAGACGCAGTTCTGTTTGTAATGATCAAGAAGTGGGCCCTAGGTCAAAGATATAAAAAGCATAGGAAGGAAGAGAGGTCTGGCCATCTTTTTTCCGCCTACATTGTTTGTCAATTTTACAAATGTTGCAACATTTCACACATTCAATGCAATTTGTAAAATATTGTAAATTGTGTATTATTATTTCTAGCAGGAGACTAGTTTGGCAAGAAAATGTCTTGGGGCAGGCATTTGTATTCCCAAACAGTCTCCTGGCTGTATTTCTCATGCCTTTTGTATGCAAGGTCTATATTCCTGTTCAGTTTTCACCCAAGATACCAGTAAGTGTGAATTTCATTAAATGTTTCCTTTTTCACATCATTTTCACAAAATAGAATGACTAATCCCCCCCCCAAAAGTCACAATTTCACAACCTCTTGTGGTATTCCATTGTTGTGATGAAGAAAAGTAGAACTCAGTATAACGAGGATTACTGACAAGAAAGCAGATCATTAACACTTTGTTCCTCTTCCTTATCATAGTCCTAACATGAAGGGGATTAAGCAAGCTGTGCCAAGTCGATCAACATGTCTCATCTGCTACCTATGAGTCCTGCAGGACTTATGACTCTTTTGGAAGCCCTGAATTGAAACCATCACAAGTCAATACACTATTTCTTGAACCACTAGAGCCACAGAAAACTGTCCCCCATATCATAATTAGTGGCAATGAAGCCATCTACAGCAGGACATCATTTACAGAAGGCATCAAATCATCACAATATACAAACACCCAAACAAAGAACACCAGGGATACAATATTCTTAAGCAACCAAAATCTAGGAATATGGAGGCGGGAACCATGCCCAAAGGAGCAAGAGGAGAGAATTATCAACCAAAGTGAAATCCATTGAAAGCAAGAATAATAGAATAAGTTAATTACACAAGTCACCTCAGTGAGGAGCAGAAGAACTATCAGCCAGATTCATCAAGCTGAAAACGGCTCGGAAAGGGCCAGATTCTGAGAATCTAGCTCTTTGCGAGCGCTATTTTTGCATGTGGGATTCATCATCCCAAATGCAAAAATCGCATTTTTAGAAATCGCATATTTGCGAATAATTGCATTTAAGGACTCTCTATTAGAGATTCCTTAAATGCAATTCAAGAAGCATTTAAAAATTGCGAAATCGCTATTTTGGGCCGCTATTTACCGCGAGGTCAAACCTCGTGGTAAATAGCGAAAACTTAGAAAAATGCATTTAAATGCATTTTTCTAAGTTGCTTGTTACACACACACATGTCTTTTGGACATGTGTGTGCGCAACACCAATGTAGATTACATTTCAAGGGTGCTACAGGGTGTCCTTTGGACACCCCTGGCACCCTTGAAATCGCATCCTTATTTGCGATTAGCAAATTGCTAATCGCAAATAAGGAATAACTCCCCATTTAGGTCCATAGGAATGAATGGGGAGTTATTCCTTATTTGCGATTAGCAATTTGCTAATCGCAAATAAGGAATGTGTAGGAATCGCAATTTATTTAGCGATTCCTACATGAATCCCGTTTTGCAAGTCCTTAATAGCGATTCCTTAATAATCGCTATTAAGGACTCGCAAAACGGCACTATGATGAATCTAGCTGAAAGTCTTAGAAAGCAAAATGATATAGAATACACTTGTACATCATAATAACTTCTTGGGGGATAAGAGCAAAGCAACGCACATGCAGCAAGTCGTTTTACAACACATCTGTCCTGAGCAGAATGATACATGCTAACACTGCAATTCATATGAAGTGCCATACCTCAGCATAGTGACCAAGCAGAAGTTAAAACTAAAAAACACAGTCTTCACATGCTGTGAGGACAGCCATGTAGAAATGGAGAGCAGCTGTTGAAGATGAACAGCAGGCAAAGCTAGAACATTGTGAACGTGAAAATATTTAGCTGTTTTATCATCCCAGCTATGAGAACTAAGCATTAAAAAACAATAACTCCAAAGGAGCAAAACCTACCGGGAAGGAATTCAAAGCCATAAAACTAGTAATTTACAGGTTGACGTCATATGAGAGGGTTTTGTGGGTTTGTCAGATAGACATGGTGGTGAGCAGATCCCACAAATTCATGAGTGAAGATGTTGTTGTAAGGTGCAGGAGGCTGAGGACTTATGGATCCAGTTCCTTTCGGCTATATTTGTGACCTAGAAATACCAGATTCAGACATATACATGACAGTGAGGCTTCCTCCATTCTTATGTGTGTGGCCCACATAATAAATACTGTAGCCTGTGGGAAAAAGGATGTCTAGGATGTGCAAAGACGTGGACATGAACCATGTTTGTGTGATCAAGTGGGTATGAAGCTTGTGATAGGTGATCAGGTCTGTGATGTCTGGTGCTTGAAGTACTGCAGAGTCACTGTAGATGAACATGAGCTTAAATGTGTCTTTTGTAGTTTGAGGGTGTGTGCTAGTTAGTGAGGTGTGTACGTGGCTGGGTCTATGTACTGTGCGAATGCTAAGTGACTGTCTTGGTAATCTACATCTGGGTCTTATTGTGGGGCTTGGCAGTATGGGGTGCTGGATGATGCACACAATTTTATCTTAGCTTGTAAATTTCAGTGGAACAGGGCTCCTGGCCCTAAGTTCTTTCTGGGTCTTGTCAAATGAAAAGAACCCAACGGCGGAACTTCCAATCTACACCTTACGCTAGTTTTGTTTTTCCAAGAGTCCTGTTCACAATTAATTCCAGTACCTGCACACTTAGTCAATAAAGCAAAAGAAGGTGCGCCAGGTAAGGTAGTCCAGTCAATCTAATTTTTTCAAAAACCTTTATTTTCACTTTTTTCATCGGTTATAATTCTTTATTAACACATACTGCTCAGCCAATGCATTTTGTCCCATAAACAGTAGGAACTTCTTCAGGGCTTTATCATATATGATAAGGAAAACGGGGAGACGCTTCGGTGTGCATCGGGGTGCATTGGTGAACTTCCAGTCCCAGGAGGCAGCAGGGACCAACGAGTGCTGATACAGCCCCTCCCTCCAGCCCTATAACTACGGCTCGCGCCACCTGCTACGCGGGAGACGCTTTGGTGTGCATCGGGGGTGCATTGGTGAACTTCCAATCCCAGGAGGCAGCAGGGACCAACGAGCGCTGATACAGCCCCTCCTTCCAGCCCTATAACTACGGCTCGCGCCTCCCACTACGCGGGACACACATGGGCGTGGGCGGTGCCGGGCGAAGCCCGGGCAAAAGGCGGGCCGTCCAAGGCCATCAGAGGACGAAGGAGGCCGGGCCGGCCCACCCCCCCTTACATCTGCGAATGGGTAAGCGCAAGCAACAAACTAATGCTGAGGAGGGGGGAAAGAAGGCCAAGGTACCTAGACATTCGGAGTCCATTATTTCATATCTATCGTCCTCAGTGGGGGCTCTCACTATGGAAATAGCCAATGCAGAGCAGGAGCTTGGTCTGGCGCTCCCACTCGCTACAAACAGTACACATGACATTGAAATCTTACAAGTGCCTAGTCTTCCTCTAGAGCCGGAAGTGGTAGTGATTAACTCTACTAATGTAATTGCATCTACTGGACTCCCACTGCTTGATAAAGTTCGATCTCCGACACTGGTACAGCACACCGGGGCTACAGGCAAGGGACCTAAGAAGAACATTAAGAGGACTAAAACACAAGATACTTTATTGAATACTGCTACTGTGACTAGTGATAACCTTGGCGATCAGTTAGAGGCTGTGTTTAACGCACGTATTGAGCCTTTGCTACTGGGCATAGCTAAAGATATTGTGGAGACTTTAAACACCTGTCTTGCTGGTTTATTAAAAAAATGTGCTCTTATTGATCAATTTGTAAATGATCACATTCCTGAACAGAATCTGCCCAGGTCGGACATGGATTCCTTACGTAATAGAGTTAAAGCTGACGCTGTGTCAGTGGTTCCCACGCCCCTTAATGATGTGGTGGCTTGTGATATTGGTTGGGCCCGGGTTGGACACCCAGACATAGCAAGTCTTGGCTCTTCTTGCCCTAAGGCTGGTCCTTTAGGTAGTCATCTAGCGCCACCATGCCCAGTTTCCACCATTCAAGGGGATGTCCAGTGAACCTGGACCTTCCACCGGATGCCGCTCCTCTGGTTGCTATTTTTATTGGAGTTGATCCGCTCCGAGTGGGGGAGGCAGAATCAGTTACTGATCTGATGCATAAGGCCAGAGCATGGTGTGCTGATTCTTGCAGTGGAGGGTTGGACATCTCCACTAGGGTCATCATGGCCAGAAGGGTGGGATGGATTGGGAAATGCGAGAAGAAAGTAAAGGGGGACTGTGTAATAGTTAAATTTAACAGCTCCGATCTGGCAGATAGGCTGTTTTGGGATGGCTCGAAGATAGCCCAAGCGGGGATGAGACCAGTCCCCTTGGGTTTTTGTTACCCACCGCCGGACAAAGCCAATGGGGCACGTAGCTTGGTTATGAAAAAGAGAGCTTGGAAGGCAGACCTTGATAATGCCAGGTCTCTTCAGAATCATTATCTACCGCCACTGAAGGAGGGTCAAGGTGGCTCTGTGGCTTTCCACTCCCTGATGACTCGCAAATTACCAGAAGGCATGGGGCTGGTACTGAGTAATCGTTTGGCCCCCATATCGGACATGGGAGAAAATGATTGACAGTCAGTCCCGACTCAGCCCGTCTTGTCTAGTCTCCCCAACTCTGATGACGCATCTGGTTGTAATATCATTAGTTGGAACGTAGCCGGCACTAGAGCTAAGAGGGCTGATATTGCCTGGGTGGACTTCATCGGTAGCCATGACATAATTGCCATACAGGAATCTTGGGAGCTGTCTGTTAGCTTTTGGCTGGATGACTTCACTAGTTTTGTTGTTCCAGCCATTCCTAGTATTGCAGGCAGAGCGAAGGGGGGTCTTATTTCCCTTTTTTCCTTAAATCTTATGGGGACCTTAAGATTGGTGGACGCTGGCTCGCCAAATCTCTTAATAGTGGAATGGGTAATTTCATCTACTTGTAAAATTATTTTAATTAATTTTTATAAGTCCTGGGAGGGAGACGATGGTTCTCAACATATTGCCTCCCTGGAAAAAAAATTGTGCAATTATGGTCATAATGAAAACACTGTTTTCGAGTTTATTTTAATAGGAGATTTTAATATACACCCCTGCAGTGACATATGTTATGCAGGGGCGCAGGAGGGCCCGCCTGGCTCTGTGGCACCACATTTTGAGCACACAAGGCAAGGAGAAGCACTCGAAGAGTTGTTGGCCAATTTTAATATATTTGAATCAAGCCACATCAAGGGGGAGGTAAGGGTTGCTACTTATAAGGGTACCGACCCTGGTACAGTGATAGATTATATATTTATATCAACTGGAATCTTACATAGGGCAGTGGCCTATAAAGTAATTGCATCAATATTTAGTGAGCATAATCCGGTGTTGCTTGAGATGCGACTGGGTGATTTAACAGGCATAAAGAACTGTCCTTTCTAGTTGGGGCTCGCAACAATTCCTAAAGATCAAGGACATAGGCTTAAGTGGGCAAAGGTAGTCCCCGAAACTTTTCTCGAGGATTTGTTTCCTAAGATCGAGGGTAACATGGTGACATGCATGGACTGCAATGCAGCTAACCAAGAAACCATTGGTGCCTTCGAGATAATATGTTCTCATATTTCTGAAGTTTTGACCACTAAAATACACCATGGCAGCAATTCTCAATGTAGATGGTTTGATTCTAGCTGTTCTAGGGCTCATAGGGCTTTCCTACAAGCTTTGAAGGTCATCCCAAGAAACAAGGCGCTTGTTGTTGATCTGAGGAGGGTACATAAACAAACAATTGCTAGACGAAAAAATGAAATAAAAAAGGCAGCTTGGGAGAAGTTACTGTCAACTGACGTCCTGCGCGACAGTAGACTGTTTTGGGCAACGATAAATCATTCATTTTTCTCTGACTCCGAGAACACTATCTTGGATTGTGTCATTCCCGATGACAAATGGCTACACCATTTTAAAGAGGTTTATGGGGATTCAGGTTCTGGTTCCCAGACTGCCTTACTAATGGTACCTGAATCTTCACCCTTACTTTTTAACTCTGATGAAGTAGAGAGAGCGATACGGGAGACCTAAAAAAATAAGGCTCAGGGCCCGGATGGAGTCCCTGCTGATCTTTATCGCCACTCTCCTAAACTTTGGGCCAAGATTTTAACAAACGTTTTTAATGCTTCCAGTGCCAAAACTTTCCCTGCCTTGTAGGCTACCTCTATTATTGTACTGATTTTTAAAAAGGGGCATGGAGGGGACCCCTCTTGTTACAGACCCATTTCCCTGTTAGACTCTGCGGTTAAAATTTTTGGCAGAGTCTTATTGTATAAATTAAGGGAAAACAAAGATCGTTGTGGAGTTTTGTCTAATCTACAATATGGGTTTAGAGAAAAGAGGGGTACTCTGGATCAGTGTTCAAACCTTCATCTTTTAATTGCTAAATACACGGTGGCGAAGGAGGGGTCCTTATTTATGGCTTTTATGGACCTCTCCTCGGCCTTTGACCTGGTGAATAGGTCCAAGCTGTGATCGATGCTCTTGGAGATCGGCATCGACCCTCCGCTTGTTAGTTTCATGGCGTGCCTTCACCAGGAGCTTTTTGCCTCAGTCAGGGTTACTAAAGAGGGTAGGTGCACGAGCCACTTTAGATCAGAGAGGGGAGTCAGGTAGGGCTGCATTCTGGCCCCTCTCCATTTTACCATTTACATTAATGGTTTGGGTAACTAGTTAGTCATACCGGGGGTGGATGCACCGCGTGTAGGAGACGTAACAATACCGGTTCTCCTATACGCGGATGACGCTGTTTTATTGGCTCGCACTGGGGTGGCTTACAGAAACTGCTGGATTTATGTGGTGTTTTTATGGATCTGCTGGATTTGAAGATCAACACAAATAAATCCCACTCTATGGTAGTCGGTAAACATCGAAATAAGCTTAAATCCAAACTTTTCTTTTGCAAGGGAGAGGTGGTCACCAGGGTTCCCGTATTTTCTTATTTAGGGGTTTTCTTTGATGAGAAGGGTACGTCGGGCCCTCAAATTAAGTTCAAGAGCATTTCTGTGGCAAGGTCCACGTCAGCTCTTATGGGCTTCTCAAAATGGTTGGGGGCACGTCCCATGGAGGCCGTTTTGAAGGTATACAATACAAAATGCATTCCAATCGCCACATATGGTTCCTCTTTATGGGGCTACGTATCCCAGGACAAGATACAATCAGCGGAAAATAGGTTCCTGAGATACTTTTTGACAATCCATCAGTCTACTCCTACTTTTTCAATACATTCAGAGGTAGGCTTGGAATATGTCACAGATAAACTGAAAATGGCCCCACTAATCTTCTGGGTTAAAACTTGGCATAACCAAGAAATAACCTTGAACCATGCTATCTTGAGCGATGTTGTATCACTGGATCATGCTAAAAGGGTACCCTGGCTGGAATACCTGAGAACAACATTTGAACAGTTAGGCCGCCCTGAGCTTTATTTAACTCCATCTTGTATCAGGAAAGAGGATGTAAATTGGATTAAGTTGCACTTTAGAGATATGACTAGATTGGTTTGTGAGGAGCAGGAATTACTAAAATATACAGTAAGATCCCATAATATGTTATTGATTTCCCCCTCACTTGAGGCTTATCTAAAAATTGTGACTAAACACTACCATAGAGTTTTATTGACAAAATTTAGATTTAATCAGATACATTATTCTCTGGGTACTTATCAAACATGGGGGAATCCAGAATGCTGGCCGCCCTGCAACTGTGATAACTTCTCATTACAGGATACAATGCATTTCAATATGTTTTGTGGGTTTTATTCAGAAATAAGGAAAAAATATCTGCTACCGATTCTGCAAGAAGCTGGCTTTATTCAAGTCAGACCTGCTCTTATTTATCTCCAGATGCTAGGCAGTACCCGCAACATTTTTTATGTGGCTAGTTTTTTAGTGGCAGCAATGATAATTAAGATGAAAAATTTGATGATAAATGTATAAACTTGACTGATTTTTAAATGAATTGCATTTTCTCTGTTTTATATGGGTTAGCGCAGAGATTGTAAATATATGAAATGCTCAAATTTTTGCATGTATGAATTGTTGTCTTTTATGATTTTAACTAATCGAATAAAGTCTTTTTTGACTGATAAGGAAAATACTGTATCGGATATACTTCAGGAAGGCGCAGGATACTTATCAGGGAATCTGTTGATGAGCACAGTGATGCCTTGGAAATATCTCTAATATGCTAGAACACTGAGCTGGAACAAGAATATTGAGATCTCATTGGAGATTATTTTTTTATTATCAAAGATGATCGAGCCCTGATGAAGTTCCTACTGTTTATGGAACGAAACGCTTTGGCTAAGCAGTATGTGTTAATAAAGAATCATAACCAATAAAAAAAGTGAAAATAAAGGTTTTTGAAAAAACAAGATTGACTGGACTACCTTACCTGGTGCACCTCACTTTGCTTTATCATCTTTCTGGCTCTCATCAGCCCAAACAGCCAATGCCCTTGTCTGTGTCCACCCTTATAATGGACACCCTTATAATGGAAACATCCAAGTGATCAGACACCCTTAAGAGTTTACTGAAGCAAGAAAATGCAGCAAGTGATGTCACTTCCTGTACACATGGATGATGAGAAATGAGGTCCTCTTGCTTGGCTTCTTTTTTTAATGATGATTTTGGTAGGAAACCACTGATGTTACGTCCTGTAATACCACTTACTGTGCATATGGATAATGGAAAATCCTGTAATGTCTCTTTCTGGGCAGATCGGTGATGGGAAATTCATTGACATCACTACCTGTGCAGATGGATGATGGGAAAAATATGCTAAATATCTATCCATGAACATCCATATCACCTGATCCTTTCGATAGTAGCACCATTTATATAAATGTTGTTTACTAGATGGCAGAAGCCAAAGCACATCCATCATATGCTCTATTAGAGGCATAATTTCGGAGTACAGGTTTGCAGTTCCTTATAAAAGTAGAAAGGATTTTAACCGAATCTGTATTTAAGTAATGAATCATTTTTTTGTTGAAATGATGTATCATGCTCAGTGTCTGTCACTTCTGTTTCTGATCAATTGGTTCATGGAACCAAAATAGTAAACGTTCGTAAGAGAATTAATTTATGTCTATGAAGGGAATTCAAATGAATTATAGGATTAAGGGACGCATTAATTGTCTGCAAGCTAAGCTGTATCCACCCACAATTGCTTTACATTGGGATGACCTTCAGGCGGTACCACCAGGGTGTTGTAATTGTAAATGGACAATGTACAATCCATTTTGTTATTGTGCTGTGTCATATTTCTGCTTTGATCTGTAGTCCATTTGTTGTAAAACACGCCACTTTTTTACGGTAAGGTTCACATCAAATAAAGTGCAAGCACATGACACTATAATCCATATCACTTGTGTAATAAACTCTCAGACTGTTTTAAAATCACTCGTCTGATATTTGTCAAGTTGCAAAGGATGCAGGCACTCCTGTATCAACACACACAGACATCACATACGTTTATGATATGTATTGTGTTCTCATCAAAATTGAAACAAGTGTGATTGATTCTTCAATTATCACGTGTACCTGCAAATATTTACCCAAATCCAGCCTCCACTGTATTAGCAAAATCATGGAAGGCTAGTTTACATCACAACTAGAAGAATTAATAGAATCATACTCGATTTTGCGTGACAGACAATCTGAGTTCAGACCAGGGTGACAGGAAGAAATAACATGGAAGGTATACTTTCCTCCTTGGATTTTGGTTGACTAGAAATTATAATGCTCTTTGGCCCGGATGCATGAAGGTAAAATCCGCTCACAAAGGGACAGATTCTCAGAATCTGCCCCTTTGCGACCAGTATTTTTGCATTTGGGATGCATCATCCCAAATGCAAAAATCGCAAATTAAGAATTCGCTAAATTGTGATTACTTGCATTTAAGGAAACTCAAATTGAGATTCCTTAAATGCAATGAATCAAAGTTAAATAAATAGCGATTTCGCTATTATGAGTCGCAAATTACCATGTAGTTCAACTTCATGGTAATTTGCAAAAACTTTGAAAAATGCACTTTTGTGCATTTTTCAAAGTTTCATGTTGCGCACACACATGCCCTAGGGGCATGTGTGTGCGCAACATATGTGCACAGATCAATTTCAGGGGTGCAACAGGGTGTCCTTTGGACACCCCTGCACCCTTGAAATTGTATTCTCAATTTGCAATTCGCAAATTGAGAATGTCTTCCCATTCATTCATATGGGCCTCTAGGCCCATAGGAATGAATGGGGAGGTATTCCTTAATTGCGACTCGCAATTTGCGAGTCGCAATTGAGGAATTGTAAGAAATTGCTATTTTTTAAGTGAGTTCTTCTTGCATAGCATTTTGCTATTCCTTATTGCCGATTCCTTATTTTTCGCTAATAAGGAATCGCAAAATGGATGCTTGATGCATTTGGGGGTATGTCCTTTATATGGCAGGTAATGCCATCAACAACAAAAATGTTAAACTACATGGAGAGATGGGCAGGTATCTCTGGAACACCACTTCAATGGTGTAACTTGTTGTTGTCAAACCTTGCCAGCAAAGCAGAATTGACCATGATTCCACTGTGATGCTCATCCCAGGTGTGGTCATACAGAGATCCCATCTGCCCACCGGCAGCCTGATTACAGCAAGTATTTATGTCTGACTCCAGAGAACACTAGTAGCAGTTTAAGGTATTGCACCTAACTTCAGAAAAGATTGTTTCTGACTCCAGGTGCCACTAGTAATGACCTAATGTTCTGCATCCTGTTACAGTAAAGGATTTGTGTCTGTCGCCAGCGATCTTTAGTAATAACCTGGGATACTGTTGCCTGACGCAGATAAGGATTTGTTTCTGCCGGCAGGGACCCTGCTACTAAACGCATTTGTATCTCTCTGCAGTGACCTATAGTACAGGCTGTAGGGATGTCCAATAACGCCCATGCAGCCTGCATCAGAAAAGTGTTGATTTTTATTGTTTCAAAACTCCAAGGGCATGGGAACGTCACATTTGGCTGAAGAGTTTTTTTAATGTTTTCTGTTTATTTAAATCTCATGCCTTTGGCAGGTACAGTTACAAAAATGCTAATTATAGGGAGTGGTCATGTGATGTGAAGAGGCATTTGCAAGGCTGAATGGTTTGGTTTTCATGTTCCGTTGCTAGTCAGTACTGCTGTCTTTGGCAATGCTTGTTTAAAAATAGCAATAATTGATGGGTTTGCCAATACTTGTTTTAGGTGTATGTGAAAACCAGGAAGACAATGTTCATTTTGTTGTTTCACTGAAGACCCCAATAGAGCTTGCATCCTTGATACAATGTCCTCCTTATATCAGAGTCACCATACTAGTATGGAATACATGTAGAAATTCAGCATCCACTTTTAGTCATCTTGGCCTCACATCTTCTACACAGGGATGGATTTTGTGGATATGCATGTCCTGTTAAGGAATTTAATGTATAAGTTTAATTTTGTTACAGGAGATTGTCTTAAATTGACAACAAGCTCTGTTCTATTTTGAATCCATCCAGGATCTACCACAATCTCCCCCACTCTCCACCATGCTTTAACCAACATATGATGTTTGAAACTGTCAGTCTATAGCACCATTTATAAGTACGTCATTGCATGGTTACCTGATTATAACCCTACAATTACTCCCAGTGTCTTTACTGTCTCTGTTGTGGAAAATGTTGACATATTAATGTATCAGCTCGGTTAACATGGAATAAGATCCGTCCACTCTGAGCTTCAAACTGCATTTGGCTTTCTGTGAACGAGAGAAATTTGCCCAAAGTGTACAAATGAATCGATCGATTTCAGTAAATCCCCCTTAAATCTAACACATAAATACTTTCTCTCTTCTCAAGAGTTTGTAGAGTGGTATGTCCCACAGGGATGTTTAGGTGGTATACTGTACATCTTACCATTCTACTTCAATAAATATCAAGCATCCTTCATCTCACCCCCATATTTTTAAACCATTAATCATTCTCTTTAATGTTTGCTACCTTAGTTATATACTTAACTGACTTATCTTCACTTTGATATGTATCCCTTTTTTCCACCTTTCTACGACTAAAAGCTGCAAGCACATACTTTTCAGAAGCAATCATTCAAAAAGTATTGTTTACAGACAAACACTTGTTATGCTTGTCTGAGATCTAAAATGCTAAGTCTACTTATCGACTATTAGTTCATTGACAAATTCAGCATGGTGTAAGGGTTGTAGCATATACATTGTTTAATTCATGTTTCTAGTGTTTTGGAGCTATATTTACACCATCACCTTAGTTGTCAGTATCAAAGATTTGTGGAACACCTTCAGGTCAGAAGGAAATTGTTAGAGGTTGCCCTTTTTGCAGGTTTATCCCCAAACATTTTGCCTTTTTCCTCCTAATTTTCTGACTTGTTTTGGTTGGCTTTAGGACTCTGGGCACATTACCACTGCTGATCAATGCTAAGGTGCATATTCTCTTTGTGTAAATTGGGATTATGATTGGCTATCCATGATTGGTATATCGGATTTACTGGTAAACCCCTAGTAAGGTGAACTGTGTGTGTCCAGGGCCTGCAAATCAAATGCTACTAGTGGGCCTGCAGCACTGGTTGTGCCACCCACACATATAGGCTTTCAAATGTGTCTCAGACCTGCCTCTGCAGTGAATACACTCGTAGTTTTTAACTGCCATGTTGACCTGGCAAGTGCACCCACTTATCAGGCCCTAACTATCCCTTTTTCTACAAGTAAGGCGCCACTAAGGTAGGCCCAACGTACCACTATGGGCAGGGTTTAACTATGTGAAGGGTAGAGCATGTACTGGTTTGTGTTACATGTCCTGATAGTGAAATACTGTGTGTTTCATTTTTCACTATTGCAAGGATTAGCTCTTCCATTGGAACTGCCTTGTAACATTTTATATGTGTAACTTTCAATTGGGAATAGCTAAAAATTTGGAGTTTAGGCTCTCTGACTCAGATTTTAGTAACCCACCTTTGAGTAAAGGTGGTTTTTAAATGGTTTGTTTGAAAATTTCCCATTTTCGAAAGTGGACATTTTCTTGTTTAACCATTCTGTGTGCCTCTGCCTGTTTGTGTATTCACCGTTCGGTTTTGGAGTGACAGGAGCTGGGGATGTGCGTTCACTCTAGACAGTCACATGGGGGGAATGAGGTGTGTCCTGCCTTTCTTCGGTGACTCATAGCCAGCCTGAGTAGACCTTTCTGTATTTACAGTGGTGGGAGCAGTTTCACCAGCATCTGAATAGGCTGCGTCTGCCCTGCTTAATGCTGTCTCCACCTCTTGTAGTGCATCTGGACCAGTGAGGACAGAACTGATTTTTACTGAGCTCAGAGACTCTTGAAACAAAGACTACAAAGAGAAAATGGGGCATCAGTATTGGACCTAAAACCCCAGAATTTTGGATGACTCTGAACAAAGGAACCTGCCAGGAAGAAGAGATGGAAGTGCTGTGTGAGGAGTGTGCCCCTTGTTGTGGGGGATGGGTTTGCCTGCAGTTGCTGCTTATGTGTTGAGCAGAAAAAGGACTGCCCTATTCGTTTGACCTTCTAAGTATCCCCAAGGGGTTAATTCAGAGCTTGCCTCCTGTTGGAAGTCACAGGGAAATCGACATCACTTCTGGATCAAAAGGAACCTGCTAGAAAGAAGGACTGGAAGAGCTGTGTGAGGAGCGCTGCCACTTGATGTGTGTGGGAAATCTTGGCTTGCAGTTGCTGCTTCTGTCTTGAGCAAAGAGAAGGACCAGACAGTTCTTCACCTTAAAAAAAGAAGCCAATAGTGAGCGCTTTATTCCCTGGGTCCCGGTCGCTTATAGGGTGTGTTAGCACTCTTGTGGTATGAGGACCAGCGTGCTGCCCAAAACGCTCCTGACCTATTGCCCCGTAACAAAAGCAGGCACCCATTCCCGCAGCTGAGGCTTCTTTCAGCTGTTTGTCACTACCACGACTCGAGTAAAACCACCAGGGCCTCACCCACACCGCAAGCCAGTGAGGAGAAAGTCCCTGGCCAGGAACGAACATGCCTGCTCATAGATCCATCTGCAGAGTCCCGGACCGCTGAGGCTACCTCGACGAAGCGAGGGAAGCACTGCCTGGTCTGCCTGTTCCGCTGTGGATATTTACAACAGGGGGTGGTGAGGGACAGAGTCTCTGAATTAAGCAGAAAGCTCTCACCCAGTCAAGAGATCAGGGCTAGATCCAACACCGTTTTTTAGCTCACTGCACCATCCCAGTTTCAGAACCTGGCTGTATGCAAATTAGTCTGTTCCTGTCCCAGTGCATGATGGGAACAGAGCAAACCAATCTACAAAAGCCAATTCTTACACTGGGAAGGAAACAAGCTCCCGGGGACCGGTTTCTGGCATTACAGCCGTCTTCGGCCCGGTTTGCTTGAATCCTGATGGTGCAATGAGCAAGGGTCTCACATCTGAGAATACCCTTCCACGCTTAGGGTGGACAAAAATATTTACAACAGGGGGTGGTGAGGGACAGAGTCTCTGAATTAAGCAGAAAGCTCTCACCCAGTCAAGAGATCAGGGCTAGATCCAACACCGTTTTTTAGCTCACTGCACCATCCCAGTTTCAGAACCTGGCTGTATGCAAATTAGTCTGTTCCTGTCCCAGTGCATGATGGGAACAGAGCAAACCAATCTACAAAAGCCAATTCTTACACTGGGAAGGAAACAAGCTCCCGGGGACCGGTTTCTGGCATTACAGCCGTCTTCGGCCCGGTTTGCTTGAATCCTGATGGTGCAATGAGCAAGGGTCTCACATCTGAGAATACCCTTCCACGCTTAGGGTGGACAAAAATATTTACAACAGGGGGTGGTGAGGGACAGAGTCTCTGAATTAAGCAGAAAGCTCTCACCCAGTCAAGAGATCAGGGCTAGATCCAACACCGTTTTTTAGCTCACTGCACCATCCCAGTTTCAGAACCTGGCTGTATGCAAATTAGTCTGTTCCTGTCCCAGTGCATGATGGGAACAGAGCAAACCAATCTACAAAAGCCAATTCTTACACTGGGAAGGAAACAAGCTCCCGGGGACCGGTTTCTGGCATTACAGCCGTCTTCGGCCCGGTTTGCTTGAATCCTGATGGTGCAATGAGCAAGGGTCTCACATCTGAGAATACCCTTCCACGCTTAGGGTGGACAAAAATATTTACAACAGGGGGTGGTGAGGGACAGAGTCTCTGAATTAAGCAGAAAGCTCTCACCCAGTCAAGAGATCAGGGCTAGATCCAACACCGTTTTTTAGCTCACTGCACCATCCCAGTTTCAGAACCTGGCTGTATGCAAATTAGTCTGTTCCTGTCCCAGTGCATGATGGGAACAGAGCAAACCAATCTACAAAAGCCAATTCTTACACTGGGAAGGAAACAAGCTCCCGGGGACCGGTTTCTGGCATTACAGCCGTCTTCGGCCCGGTTTGCTTGAATCCTGATGGTGCAATGAGCAAGGGTCTCACATCTGAGAATACCCTTCCACGCTTAGGGTGGACAAAAATATTTACAACAGGGGGTGGTGAGGGACAGAGTCTCTGAATTAAGCAGAAAGCTCTCACCCAGTCAAGAGATCAGGGCTAGATCCAACACCGTTTTTTAGCTCACTGCACCATCCCAGTTTCAGAACCTGGCTGTATGCAAATTAGTCTGTTCCTGTCCCAGTGCATGATGGGAACAGAGCAAACCAATCTACAAAAGCCAATTCTTACACTGGGAAGGAAACAAGCTCCCGGGGACCGGTTTCTGGCATTACAGCCGTCTTCGGCCCGGTTTGCTTGAATCCTGATGGTGCAATGAGCAAGGGTCTCACATCTGAGAATACCCTTCCACGCTTAGGGTGGACAAAAATATTTACAACAGGGGGTGGTGAGGGACAGAGTCTCTGAATTAAGCAGAAAGCTCTCACCCAGTCAAGAGATCAGGGCTAGATCCAACACCGTTTTTTAGCTCACTGCACCATCCCAGTTTCAGAACCTGGCTGTATGCAAATTAGTCTGTTCCTGTCCCAGTGCATGATGGGAACAGAGCAAACCAATCTACAAAAGCCAATTCTTACACTGGGAAGGAAACAAGCTCCCGGGGACCGGTTTCTGGCATTACAGCCGTCTTCGGCCCGGTTTGCTTGAATCCTGATGGTGCAATGAGCAAGGGTCTCACATCTGAGAATACCCTTCCACGCTTAGGGTGGACAAAAATATTTACAACAGGGGGTGGTGAGGGACAGAGTCTCTGAATTAAGCAGAAAGCTCTCACCCAGTCAAGAGATCAGGGCTAGATCCAACACCGTTTTTTAGCTCACTGCACCATCCCAGTTTCAGAACCTGGCTGTATGCAAATTAGTCTGTTCCTGTCCCAGTGCATGATGGGAACAGAGCAAACCAATCTACAAAAGCCAATTCTTACACTGGGAAGGAAACAAGCTCCCGGGGACCGGTTTCTGGCATTACAGCCGTCTTCGGCCCGGTTTGCTTGAATCCTGATGGTGCAATGAGCAAGGGTCTCACATCTGAGAATACCCTTCCACGCTTAGGGTGGACAAAAATATTTACAACAGGGGGTGGTGAGGGACAGAGTCTCTGAATTAAGCAGAAAGCTCTCACCCAGTCAAGAGATCAGGGCTAGATCCAACACCGTTTTTTAGCTCACTGCACCATCCCAGTTTCAGTGGAAGCAGCTGACCAGAGGTTTAGAGTGAGCTGGGGCACTGCTGTCCGGTGCTGCCCCGTGACCGGCTGAGTCTACTGTGACGGTTGCGAGGAAAACTGACGGTGGTTTTGCAGATGCACCACGCCATTTCGTGCACCTGCCTTTCACCACCGGGAGTGGGAAACCCACTGAGGTCATCTGTGGCACCCTGACATGTGTGGGTGTATTCTCACTCACTCGGGGTATTACCCATTGCTAAGTGGCATTGTGGTTAATCCCTTAAAGAAGGGCCCCTGTTGCGAAATTTTCAATCTACGTGACGCATACCAGCACATAGGAGCACTGGTGCGCTGGGCTCTATGTGTTCATGGCAATTCAGTTGTGTAACCCCTGAATCACCTAGGAGGAGGTCAAGAGTACTGTGCCCTCAGAGTTTATGAAGTTACTCAGTGGCCCATGGGCTGGTAAGGAAATATTATGGTTCATGCCCTGATGTCAGAATATATGTCATTTTTGCCTTGCACTGATAGGGCAACATGTATAGTGTCAGGAAGTTGCATTGATGTGTGCAATGTTAGTGTTTTTATGATGGGTGCAACCAATAAGTTGTTATCTTATTGCCCTAACTGTGATGTTTTGACCATTGCCTAGTAGGCAAAGTGGTATTGTGATATATGTATGTTGGGTTTTTGTTGTTTGTTCTTGTTTGGTTTAGATGAAGAGACTTTCTTTTTCTAAACTGATGCAGTGTCCATTTGCGTTTTTTTTTTTACTGTGCTACTGTGTGTTTAGGTATAAATACTTTACACATTTCCTCTGCGATAAGCCTGTCTGTTTGTGCCAAGGTACCAAGGGGATACATCGGGGTTACCAAAGTGTTTAACTCCCTCATCCTGACTAGAAGGAAGGGTCCCTACTTGGACAGGGTGCAAGCCACTGCCAAGTAGAGACCCCCATTTCTGACAGAAATACTTCCTAATCATGTTTTAAGCCAGTCACAAGTTGACAAATGTTCTACAGTAAAAATGTGACGTTGGATTCAGTTACTGGCTAGAAACTAGGTAGTGATATTATGTGGACATTGGACAGTTTCATGGTTTCTTTTCAGAGAAGACTGGTGTCAACAGGCATTAAACATTCTTTATTCAATATTTTTTTTTATTCATGTTTGACCTTGGAGGGAATGATGAACTTGAGTTAATCACAGAGTCCTGCACAGAAATTATTTTGATCTGTTTCAATACGGATGCGTATACAAGACAATCCATTTACTCTTAAACCAAGAGGACGCCTCTTCTGGAAGTGATAAGCATGCGGGTCAAACTCTGCAGAGTGAGCATAAAAGGCAGACTGAAAAACTGCTCGGTACCAGGCAACTGTGTGTCTTGCTGGTTTCTTTTATCCCAGATCACATCTTCAGTGTCATTATATTCACACTGTAGGTGAAGCCCTCCTCTAGCCTGCAGAGGAGCTCCATTGATTGCCATTGATTTTTTAATTATAAGAGACAATCAATCAATCAATAAATCAATCATTTGTAAAGCGCACTACATACCTGCGAGTGTCTGTAAGCGCTGGGGGGGGGGGGGGGCGCTACTGATCAAACAGCCAGGTCTTGAGTATCCTCCTGAAGGTCAGAAGGTCTTGGGTCTGTCGTAGGCTCAGTGGGAGTGTGTTCCATGTCTTGGCGGCGAGGTGGGAGAAGGATCTCCCACCGGTGGTAGTTCTTCGGATGCGCGGGACGGTGGCGAGTGAGAGGTCGGCGGAGCCTAGCTGGCGGTTGGGGATCTAGAAGGAGAGCCATCTGTTGAGGTAGGCTGGGCCGGTCTTGTGGAGTGCCTTGTGTGCATGGGTGAGGAGCTTGAAGGATATCCTCTTGTTGACGGAGAGCCAGTGCAGGTTTCTCAGGTGGGGTGTGATGTTGCCGTGGTGTGGTATTTCGAGGATCAGTCGTGCCAAAAGTTTTTGGTATACACCTGTTACAACGCATTTCTTACAACGCACTACCATTACAACGCGACTTTTACAACGCATACCATTACAACGCATTGCGCTGGGGGGCGCTCTAGGATAGGGAATAAGTATAATTTACTATCCAACACCTTCCCTAGTGTCCACGGGGACTGGAGTTGGAATAGTAAATTATACTTACCACTATCCAGCACCTCTAAGCGCTATGCGTTGTAATGGTATGCGTTGTAATGGTCGCGTTGTAATGGTAGGTAGTTGTAATGGTATGCGTTGTAACGTCATACATCCAAATTTTTTGGTTGCGTTGTAGTAGTTTGATGAGCTTGATTGGGGCTCCCGCGTAGAGGGTGTTTCCATAGTCGAGTCTGCTGCTGACGAGGCCCTGGGTCTTTCTTGTATCTGTCGGAATCCATCTGTAGATCTTGCGGAGCATGCGGAGGGTGTTGAAGCAGGAGGAGGATACGGCGTTGACTTGCTTTGTCATCGAGAGCGTTGAGTCGAGGATGATTCCCAGGTTGCGTGTGTGGTTGGTGGGTGTCGTGGCTGCCCCCAGTGCCGTCGGCCACCAGGAGTTGTCCCAGGCCGAAGGGTTGGAGCAGAGGATGAGGACCTCCGTATTCTCCGAGTTCAGCTTCAGACGGCTGGTCTTCATCCAGTCGGCGACGGCCTTCATTACTTCATGGAGGTTGGCTTTGGTGGTGATAGGGTCCTTGGTGAGGGAGAGGATCAGCTAAGTGCCATCGGCGTAGGAGATTATGTTGAGGTTGTGCTGTTGGGCTACGTGTGCGAACGGGCCATGTAAATGTTGAACAGCGTCGAACTGAGGGAGGATCCCTGGGGTACGCCGCAGATGATCTTGGAGACTTTGGAATGGAATGGGGGGAGGCGGATGCTCTGGGTTCTGCCGGAGAGGAAGGAGGTGGTCCAATCCAGAGCCTGGTCTCCAATCCCTGTGGCGTGAAGGCATGAGCGTAGTGTGCGGTGGTCCTTATGTCATCGGTGGTGGCGACGAGGGCAGTCTCGGTGCTGTGATTGCTGCGGAATCCTGTCTGGGAAGGGTCCAGGATTCTGTTTTCTTCGAGGTATTGGGTTAGCTGTCTGTTGACGGATTTCTTGATGACCTTGGCTGGGAAGGGGAGTAGAGAGATGGGCCGGAGGTTCTTGAGGTCTCTTGGGTATGCCTTAAGTTTTTTGAGTAGGCCGTTGATCTCGGCGTGTTTCCAGATCTCTGGGAAGGTTGTGGTCTCGAGTGAGAGATTGATGACGTTGCGCAAGTGGGGTGCGATGCAGCTGCTTGCTCTGTTGAAGACGTGGTGCGGGAATCGGTCTGACGGAGAGCTGGAGTGGATTGTGCGCATGGTCTTGATGGTGTCATCGATGTTCAGGCTGGCCCAGGCTAGCAGGGGGTCATGGTCGATGGTGTGCGGAGGGTCTGTGGTGTTGCTGTCTGTTGGGGCTGTCTGGGTGTTGAAGCTGTCGTAGATGTCTGCTATCTTGGGGTGGAAGAAGGTGGTGAGTCGCACAGGGCTTGTGACGGTGGGATGTCGTTGGTGTTGGAGCTGGGGTTGGAGAGTTCCTGCACGATGTTGAAGAGATCCTTGCTATTGTGTGTGTTGTTGTTGAGGCGGTCTTTAAAGGAGGTCCTCGTGGCCGCCCTGATGAGGTGGTGGTGGTTGCGGATGGCATCCCTGTGTGATGCCTCGCTGTCCGGAGTTTGTTCACTGTGCCATTTCTTCTCTAGTTTCCGGCAGGCTTGCTTGGAGGCCCGGAGTTCTGGGGTGAACGAGCTGGCCCTCTTGCTGGTGTCTCTGAGGGGGGGGTTTCTTCAGCGGGACGAGGGTGTTGGCGCAGTCCTCGATCCAGCGTCTGAGGTTGTGGGCAGCGTCGGTAGTGTTGGAGGGTTGGGTCGGTGGGCTGAGAGCGAGGTTTGTATGTGGTTGGTCTTCGGTGATTTTGCTCCAGCAGCTGCGGGGGATCTGTTTGGTGTGGTGGTGCGTGGTGGGCTTCTGGAAGGCAAAGTGGATGCAGCGTTGGTCGGTCCAGTGGTGTGGCTAATGGAAACGTGCAGGCTTATGGAGAAGACGGGGTCGAGCGTGTGGCCGGCGGAGTGGGTGGGCATTGTGACAAGTTGCTTCAGTCCAACGTTGGCAAGGTTATCGATCAGGGTTGTGGAGTTGTTGTCGTTTCTGTTCTCAAGGTGAAAGTTTAGGTCTCAGAGGAGGATGTAGTCGGTGGAGGTCAGGGCGTGCGTGCTGATGAAGTTGGCGATAGAGTCACTGAATGGGGGCGGGATCCGGGGGGTCGGTAGACGAGGGTGCCTCTGAGGGTGGAGTTAGGGTCTGTGTGGATCTGAAAATGCATGTGTTTGTCGGTGCTGAGCGCGTCGTCGGTGCTAGTCGAGACCCTGATGCTGTTCTTTTGGACGATGGCGATTCCTCCTCCAACTCCGTTGGTGCGGTCTCTGCTAGTGATCTTGTAGCCGTCTTGGATGGCTATGGCGATGTCGGGTGCGGAGGAGTCGTTAAACCAGGTCTCTGACAGGAAGGCGACATCCGGGGATGTTATGTCGAGCAGGTCCCAGAGCTCCCCGGCATGCTTGCGTGCGGAGCAGGTGTTCAGTATGCATCGGAGGTGGTTGGGGTCTTTCTTGGTGGGTGATTCGTAGGCGGTGTAGCTGAAGTTCCGGTAGGTGAAGGGGCCGTGTGTGCGTTTCGGGCGGCCTTGAAGCAGGTGTGGCTCCGAGTTGAGAGCGTGCAGAGTGCTGGCGTCATAGTCGTGGCGGTCGTCATGGCAGGTGCGGGGGCCAGGGGTTCTGAGCTGGGCGCGGTCCAGGCTCGGACGGGCGCAGACGGGCTTGCCTTAGGCATGGGAGTGAGGTGCAGCTGGGAGGCGGAAGGCGGGGGCAGTGGGCTGTCAGGGCGGCGGGGCCGTAGGGGACGCAGCGACGAGGGCGGTGAGGGACAACGAAGGTTACAGAAGGAAAAAGGGGCACAAAATCGAGGGAAAAACGAGTGGCACAGAAGGCAAAAGGGCATAAAAAATGAGTGGAATAGAAGGCAAAAGATGCACATAAATGAGGGGAAAACGAGTGGCACAGAGGGCAGAAGGGCACAAAAAAAGAGTGGAACAGAAGGCAAAAGGGGCACAAAAACAAGGGAAAAACGAGTGGCACAGAGGGCAGAAGGGCACAAAAAAAGAGTGGAACAGAGGGCTGAAGGGCACAAAAACGAGGGGAAAACGAGTGACGCAGAAGGCAAAAGGGCACAGAAATACAGGAAAAACGAGTGGCACAAAGGCAAAATACAGGGACAGCTAAGAAGAGAAGGCAGAACGGGCAGAGAGGCATGGGGGCAGTGAGGGGAACAGAAGGGAAACCCGAGCAGAGACACGGGGGCAACGAGGGGAACAGAAGGCAAAACCGGGCAGAGACACGGGGACCAGCGAGGGGTACAGAAGGAAAGACCGGACAGAGAGAGCACCGGGACAGCGAGTGGTACAGAAGGACAGACCGGGCAGAGAGAACACGGGGAAAGTGAGGGGAACAGAGGGAAGAAAAAGGGGCACGGACCACGTAGAGGCACCGGGGGAAGACAGGCAATAGCAGTCACAGATACAACAATGAAAATACAGGCAAACCAATAAAAGCAATAAAGCGGAGGATGAACAAACCTACCTACAGCCTACCACTGGCCACCAGGGATGAGGCACAGTTGGAAAAAATGAGTGGCGCAGAGGACAAAAGGGCACAAAAAAGCGAGTGGAACAGAGGGCAGAAGGGCACAGAAAACTAGTGGAACAGAAGGCAGAAGGGCACAAAAAATGAGGGAAAAACGAGTGGCACAGAGGACAGAAGGGCACAAAAAAACAAGTGGAGCAGAGGGCACAAAAAAGGAGTGGAACAGAAGGCAAAAGGGGCACAAAAACAAGGTAAAAATTAATGGCACAGAAAGCAAAAGGGTAGGGCGGTGAGGGTCAACAAAGGTAACAGAAGGTAAAAGGGGCACAGAAACGAGGGAAAAACAAGTGGCACAGAGGGCAGAAGGGCACAAAAAACAAGTTGAACAGAAGGCAAAAGGGGCACAAAACAAGGGAAAAACGATTGGCACAGAAGGCCAAAAAAAAAAATGGAACAGAAGGCAAAAGGGGCACAAAAACTAGGGAAAAAGGAGTGGCACAGAGGGCAGACAGGCACAAAAAAATGAGTGGAACAAAGGGCAGAAGGGCACAAAAAATGAGTGGAACAGAAGGCAAAAGGGGCACAAAAACAAGGTAAAAATTAATGGCACAGAAGTCAAAAGGGCACAGAAATACCGTAAAAATGAGTGGCACAGAGGCAAAATACAGAGTACTGAAATACAGGGCCAGCTAAGAACAGAAGGCAGAACGGGCAGAGAGGCACGGGGGCAGCGAGGGAAACAGAAGGGATAACCAGGCTGATACACGGTGGCTGCGAGGGGAACAGAAGGGAAAACCGGGCAGAGACACGGGGCAGCAAGGGGAACAGAAGGGAAAACCTGGCAGAGTCATGGGGGCAGCGAGGGGTACAGAAGGAAAGACCGGGCAGAGAGCGCACGGATACAGTGAGGGGAACAGAGGGAAGAAAAGGGGACATGGACCACGTACAGGCAGCGGGGGTAGACAGACAACAGCAGCACAGACACAACAATGAAATACAGGCAATACAATAAAAGCAATAAAGCGGAGGATGAACATACCTACCTACGGCCTACCACTGGCCACCAGGGATGAGGCGCAGGTGGTAGCTTGTGGTGGTAGAGGGCCTCCAACTTCCTCAGCAGCGGCAGCTGGGGCAGGGAGACATAGGCGGTGCTGTGCGGAGGGAAAGCGACCTACAATGCTATAAGACACATGCTATGCCCAGGGCCACTGGAATTCTAAAATTCTGCGGCTGCAGCATTTCCTGCATACCTATGGATGTGCCGCATTTGCCATTTAATCCATTATCTGTTGATCAAAAATGTGTTTCTAGCGCAATTGGATCAAAAGTTACTAAGTACATGGTAACATGTTCCTGTACACTGCAAGGCCCTTTTTAAAGGTCAAATGATCATCTTTGAGTTGTTTATTACTGCATTTCATTTTTCATTGTTGAACTGGTGCTAATGAGGTAAAACCTATGCCAAGACAGTGTTGCCATGTGTTTAAAACACAGAATATTGAAGCAATATTATTTCAAAATGTGAAAAATAGTGATTTTGTCGCTTGTTGCAACTTGTTGCAAATAATTCTTATTTTGACGTATGCTCAATTTGGTTTTTGACTGTGAATTGTGTTATTTATATGTGATGGTTTCTGTGTCAATTTGAGAAATATGTGTTTCTTTTTCAGTCTTTAAAAAAAAAATGGATCCGTTTAAAGACTACTTAATAAAAATTCTATTTGGACAGATAAAAGAATAGTCTGCCCGTTACTCCATAAATAGTAGGAGTGTAGGCTAGTACGGAGCTATGTGTTCGTGTTGTATTTTGAATTTTGAATAGCCCTAACTGGCAATGGTCCTTTGGGCTTAACCCCTATCGTTGTTACTAAGTTTTTAAAAGTGCCATTTCCAGAAATGCGACTTAAAATATGACTTTCCCATAAAAGAGGGCTTTGTTTTACAATTCTTTAGATACCAAACTTGACATTCCTGCTGGGTCCCAATTAAAAGTTATCGCTTATTAAATATAATAAGTTAACTCAATGTGAGAGGTATTGCAGAGGTAGCCCTTGCAGTAGTAAAAAACAAGTTTTCCCAACCAGGACATGTAAAACTTAAAACTACATGTCAATCTTTTCAAATACACTGCACCCTGTGCTATGAGCTGTTTAGGGTCTACCCTACGGGTGGCTTATATGTATTAAAAAGAAGGTTTTGGCCTAACATAAGAATTATTTTCCCAGGTTTAAATAGCACTTTAAATCTGCACCCAGAGGCTGAAATAGAAGACCTAAGGCATGTTTAAAGGGCTACTTAAGTGGGTGGCACAATCAGTACTGCAGGGCCAACAATAGCATTTCATTTACAGATCCTAGGTCAGAGGTCTTCAAACTTTTGGATGCCGAAACCCCCCTGTCAACATTTTCAGGCATAAGGGCCCACTCCTGACAAAAATTTCTAAACCCTGTGTGGGTGACAAGAGTACCCAAGTGACTGCCCGGTGCGCGATGCAACAGTGTGAGAGTAGGGTAAAAGGAGTGACTGCAGGGTAAGAGGTGACCGTATGAATTAGGGTTCGGCTGTAAGTGCAGAGTGGGGCAAATTAATGCATGGTTAGTGATGGCCTTGTTTGAATGAGCTACAGATTGAACAGTGAGGGAGGGACAGGTGAGTGAAGTGTCACATGAGTGCAGGGTGAGTAGTGTGCTCATGTGACTGCAGGGTGAGTTACAGGGTGAACAACATTGTTAGTGTAGAGTGATCACTGTGAGTGCAGGGTGAGCGGTGAATGTTGTGAGTGCATGGTGATCAGTGTGAGTGCATGGTGATCACTGTGAGTGCAGGGTGAGCGGGTGAATGGTGTGAGTCCAGGGTGAGCGAGTGAATGATGTGAATGCATTGTGATCAGTGTGAGTGCATTGTGATCACTGTGAGTGCAGGGTGAGCGGGTGAATGTTGTGAGTGCATGGTGATCAGTGTGAGTGCAGGGTGAGTGGGTGATAAGTGTGAGTGCATTGTGATCAGTGGGAGTGCATGGTGATCAGTGTGAGTGTAGGGTGAGCGGGTGATCAGTGTGAGTGCATGGTGATCAGTGGGAGTGCAGGGTGAGCGGGTGAATCGTGTGAGTGCATGGTGATCAGTGTGAGTGCATTGCGATTGCTGTGAGTGCATGGTGTTTGCTGTGAGTGCATGGTGATTGCTGTGAGTGCATGGTGGTCAGTGTGAGTGCATTGTGATCAGTGTTAGTGCATTGGGATCAGTGTGAGTTCATTGTGATCAGTGTGAATGCATTGTGATCAGTGTGAGAGCATTGTGGTCGCTTTGAGTGCATTGTGATCACTATTAGTGCATGATGATCAGTGTGAGTGCAGGGCGAGCGTGAAAGTGAAGGTGAGAATGAGGAGTGAGTTGTCTGAATGCAGGGTGCAGTCCCAGAAACTTGAAGCGTAGGGTTTCAGATAAAATTTAAACTATTGCTATAATGGCATCAATCTGGGATCGAGGGTGGAGGAAATAAATAATGTGCTGATACAGCTCATTATTTTGATGGCCTAGAAATAAGCAGTCACCTAAAGCTGTATTTTAGCACTTATCTATGAATTATTAGAACAGCAAATATAAATAGAAAGCACTTTTAATTGTGTTCTAGAGCTGCCTCAATGATCCATGACTGATAATTAAAGAGAACAAAGACAGAAAAGTCACATAGCTAATTAATACATACTTTTTTATTTATAACTCTATTTAGTGTAAAGAGCAGGTCTCTGTGGGTTCTTTAAACACACAGCAGGCATTTTTCTTTTGGCTACCCAACTTTATATTTCTTTTCATTAAATGCATTCTCACACTACAGCAGTAAGTGTAAAAATACAAATGTAAGGAATAGGCAGAGTGGGCCCAGGGCACTGCAACTATTAAAAAAAACTAAGCCTAGGTAACCAGTTAACAAAGGCATGTAAATATCCAAATGGTCTTTAAAGACCTGTGAAAAGCTCAGGCGGCCGGAGAGAAGACTCCAGACACCTCCCAGCCGAGCCCCCAGCAGCGCGAGCTGCACTGCAGCAGCCCAGGCTGAGAGACACTACAGGGAAGGAGGGGGGCAGAAGCTATGGGCCTGGGCAGAAGCATGAAGGGAATGCACGACCCCCTTCCTGGGGGTTGCGCCCCACAGTTTGAAGACCCATGCCCTAGGTGCATGTAGTTCTGCTCTACTAGTAAACTAAAATGTGCCACTTGGATGTAAGCCAATCTAACCATGTCTAAAGGAGAGAGAACAAGCACTTTAGCACAAGTTAGCAATGGTAAAGCACACAAAGTCCCATGGGCAACAAAAACAAGATCAGCAATAATAGGAGTAAGGCAAAATGTTTGGGGGAAGAGCACCCTAAGGCTGTCAGGTCTACATTTATTAGGTACAAAGCATTCAGGTTTATTGGAAGCAAGGGGCTTGTAGCTCATTTCCATCTTGAAATTCAGGCCACTGCAGACCAGTATTTCTCTCTCCCCTTGTGTAAGAATTATGGGGCATGAAAAACCCATTTTACCCAACTCTTGGCAAATTGTGGTGAAGCTCTTTGGCCTAGGTGCATCTTCCGTAATACTGCTATGTCACTTTTAAGCCTACGAATTTATAGGTTGGTATAAACTGTTCGGTCTCCATAGAACATGTAGGAATGGAACTTCGCCAAACCCACCCATCTCCCTGCCACCTTCTCTGGTTCCCCAACTTATCAGTGACTCAACTTTGTCAAACATACATCCCCTGTAATACTTGATCATTCCAAGTGTTACACACATCAGGGCAGGAGCATGTGCCCACCACCCTGCATCAAAGCAAACTCGTGGCAGCAAAACCTTAAATCTCAGTAATAGGCTTCCAGACTGGTGTAGAGAGTACATCTTATTTGGCTCCAAACTGTGCCTCCAAGCAAGCAATAGGACATAAAATGTGCCACGGGGCGGCTTCCATGATAAACAACAAAGGGCTCTCACATCAGTGCCTCCTGTGAAGGTTAGCTATCAGGGCCCATACCAGAGGGAATATGGTAACAGAAAGAGCATAAAGATGGTTGTATATCTCACATATTGTAGTGTAGTTCCTAGTTTCCCACTAGGCCCTGCGCATTGGAATAACATAAACAGTAGTATCGACGTGGAACTGCTTATATTCCAGGCCTCCACTGACTATGCTAAACTTAATTGGGTTGTGTTACCAACTAGCTCAGAGGTCACTGGAAACTTTCTTCTCTGCATAGGAAGTGATCAGCTTCCCTGGCACAGACAAGAAGGGATTCAGTTTTCCAACAACCGTGCAACATGACAACTTTGCTCCTCAGATCAAGAGTCAATCTCTAGGGTCGTGTGAAACAATAGACATGTATTTCACTCAGTCAGTCTAGTGCAGTTTACTTTCACGAGATGTAGAGAATAGAGAGACGGGCGTGTATCAATAAAGGGTTAACATTTATTGAACAGTCTTTCTTCTCGTACAAGAGAAATGTATTGCCACAATTGCAATAATTGTTATTATAAAAAGTACGTACAGTAAGATAAGTATTGCGAAATAGAACTGTAAAAGCATTGATATGGTTTCTTAGCCATACAATGGTTTAAAAGTAATAAAACATATATACAGTCATATATACATTAGGCTAACATACTCAACTGGTGCTTCTAACTAAGCCTACCCCAGTGTGCCTGACCTAAGCCTAACACGTGAAAGGGGAGTAAGTAAGTAGCTTTAAGTTAAAGTGGTTTTGCCAAGGTTTGTTTCAAGAATTCTCGTCTAAGGGTTTAGTCAACACCATACCTCTGAATAGAATGATGGAGGATTGGTATCTCCTTCAGGGGCTCTCTCGATATCCCAGTCACCTGCGAGGGTAAACCGGAAACGCTGTAGCTGGATTTCTCTGCACGAGAAAGGCAGCGGCTGCTCTTCAGCGCGTCGAGGAAGGAGGGGGGACAGCGTCCACGGGCAGCTGGAATCTGCTGGATGTCTTCGCAGAGGGATGTCTGTTCAGCTCCTTAAGCGTACTGCACCATAGTTCGCGCTGTAGCGGCGATAATGGTATCAGCAGCTTCACCACCACAGGATAGCAGGCTGCAGCGACAGCGTGCTAGATTTACCAACACGGGGTCGTGCAGGCAGCTTGCATCAGTAGCTCGTACAACAGGCAACAGGCAACAGGCAATTGCTTAAGGCAACGTTGGTAATATTTATACCTGACAGGTGCCGGGTTTGACGCAAGTTTGCTGGACATAAGACGTCAATTAAAGATGTCACTAGGAAGTGATAGTTATCAGTTGCACATTAGAGTTCCATTACTAATCAAAACATAGCAAGCGGGGATTTCCAGGTTTGCTAAGTTTTTATCTTGTTGAAGAACTCGGAGTGTTATCTAGGAATATCAGATAGTGACTACTGCTCTGTCATTGCACTAATTGGTCGCAAAGGAAGTGGCAGAGGGAACTATGCTGGAATGTGGCTCTGTTCGTGTGAGGCCAGAGATGACTTTTCAGAAAATCGCACTTGAATGGTTATGCCAATATAGGGAATAAATGGATTTATAGCCGAATAGGGGCATAAGGTCACAGTATCGATCAGGAACCTAGATAAACACGCAACACCCACTCCACGGGTTAATGTCCATCAAAATTACTAAAACTAAGCAATTAGATGCATGTGTAACATTGCCCACCCCAAAATACATAAATGCATTCGAAATAGGCGTACTTGTAATACATGGAATTTAGGTACTGTACGTTTTTTAAAGCATAGAAATCATTCAAAAAATTATTGCATATGAAATCAATGAACGATTATGCAAAAGGAATTACACATGAAGTATCTCTGACAGAAGAAAAGCGAGATAAATCATCACATAAAAATGCATTGTAATAACATGTGTGCTAGAGGCTGGTGTGATGTTGTTATGTCTCTAGATGTGTTTAGAAATAGAAGTGTGAAGCTTCTGTTCTCTAAGAATAGTTTTTACGTTAAGCAAAGAATTGTTTGTGCCAAAAAGGGTCAATATTAGAAAAATTGTCCAATTCAAAGAAAATAGATTTCCAAAGCTCTTGGCAGTTTTTGTTGATCAAAACTGAAGGCCGAATTCAGAGTTCATGGGAACACTGTGTGTCGGAAAAGCTTCTAAAAGTTATTGTTTCTCTACGGGTGAGAACATCGTATCAGACAGGCTCTCAAAGAATTGGTCTACAAATTCAGGTGATAGTTCAACCAAATTAGATAGCGCTGTAACTTGGCAGGTGTGAGAATGATTGCTGTCATCGAAGGCAGGACCAGCAATGCTCACAGAACGTTGTACCTGGATGATGTTGCTTTTGTCACTCGCTCCACTGTTACCACTTGGTTGTAGCACAGGAGTCTCCACGAATGCCGTCATCAGGATTGGTAGCCGCTGGGGACAACACAATGCGTGAGCCGTTATTGGACTGAGCAAAGTATCGACGTCCATTGGTACTGCTGATGGAAGTGAAAGACAGATGTCCAACACGCATTCATCGCCGCAAAGCATACACCGTAGCACAGGTAAAATGCAATTTTGCCATATCGGTCTGAATGAAAGGAACCAGGTCATGTTTAGATCTCTCAGCCTGGCCAATCCGAGGACGTTAGTTATCCTGTCCCTGTAGCGCATTGCTAGGATTGTCTCTTCCATTCCCATGGGAGCTATGTCTGAGCCGAGGCTTGCTATAACGTAGCAGGAGGGTCAAAAATAGAATCCCTGCGACGAGTCCCAAAAATAATGGTATGCCGCCAAAAATGGAGTGCACAAAATTAGGAAAGATTCCCAAAATTGCCTGAAAGGGTGTTAGCAGTCCCGTAAAGACTGTCTTAAATATGCCTGGGATGCTTGTTGCACTAGACATGTTAAGGAGTTGGCTGAACATTTCTACGAAATGCATGGGGCAATTTGTTGATAAAAGGTCATGAACCTCAGTATCTGTCCTTGCAACTAGAAGATCATACGTCTCTTTAGATGACGTTATAGGCACTGTTGTCTGTAAAAGTACAGATTTCATTTTGCTTAATGTATCAATTTGTATAGAATAGAGATTCAGACGAGGCCAGATGGGAGTCACTATGTCTGGAGGCCCACTCGGGAACAATGCTTGCATACAACATTTGACCATGGACGTTACTTGTACTAGATAACTTTTCCCTGGCGCGAGGCCACAACATCTGTGATCCGTTCTAAGAATGTAACTCCCGTTCGAAAGTTGCATAAAGAAGGGCTCTATCTGAGTTGCAGGTGTGACTAGCTGGTGGCATGAAAGGTTGTTTGAATTTCCATCACATGCTCCGTGTAAATTAATACCCTGACACAAAAGTATACCGCTTAGTGAATGTTTACAGTTGTCACCACTAAGAAATACATTTTTGTCGCTGTCACTATAGCAAGAATGAGTGTATGGTAATTTCCATATAGATTTTACATATCCTTTACCCAATTGTTCATACTGGCCAGCAGGTATGTAATCAAGGCACTTTTTAAATCGGAAAGTTGTAATCGGAATTGTGATAATTCCGTGTATTATCCACTCAATGACAGGACTCTCTGACATTATCAATGGTAATCTCTCGAGTTTTTCGATGCTCAGGATTGTATAGTCTGCTCCTTTCTGTGCCAAACTGATCTGTTTATCAGTAAGGTTAAAACTGGAAAATAATGACGTTGTGTTGATTAAACGCCAAGGCACATAGCCTGAACGAAGATTTTGCAGCGTCCAGCCTAATTCTATAATAGAACGTAATTGAGACTGGCCATGTTGTAACATAAGCAAATCTCTGTCTATCACATCAAAGGCAGAGGATACAATATTGTCCAACGAATATATTCTGGAAGACAGAGTCATTAACCCATTGTCTACCACAGAAAGTGATTTTTCCAAATTAATACGATCAATTTCTCGTATTTTTTCAGCAGTTTCAATTTGCTTTACTTTCCAAGCCTCGTTGTAAGCAGCATAGATGCTGGTCGCTATGAAACGCTTTTGACGCTGTTTGCGTGGTCCAAGAATGAAATCGCGCAAATCAGCACCATCTTTTAATAAAGACAAGTGTTGCTTAATTTCAGCCAGTGTGGATGTAGTTAGCCATTCAAGGCAGAGCTTCCCTACACTGTATGTTGTTATAATCCCTGGATGTTGTCTCTGGGAGTATCTTGAGTCTAATCTGGTCATTTTTAAACCCTGTGTTTTGTTCAGGAATCTATCTTGACAGCTATTTGTGTCTGTAGGCCAGATTAACCACTTTTTCCAATCAGGATTTGTTCTCTTGAAATGTAAAATTTGTGACATGTCTAACTCAATATCTGTGGTTGCATTCTCAGGTATTGGCTTTGGTATAGACGGTGTTTTAAGGTCTTTGTTCTTAGCTAGGCCAAGACAAGATGTTTGGTGTACTGTGTCATTTAAAAATAACATTTGTTCTGGTATCATGCAGGTTCTAAATAGTGCTTCAATGCCTTGCACCTGCCAATCTTTTGTACCCCAAATTGTTTTCGTTTCAATATTATTTTTCCAATAATCAAAACCAAATGTCATCATTTTGTCATAAAATGCTTCTGAATATATCAATTTAGAATTTGTCAGCATTGTTTTCATTCCTGTTTTATCTAACAGTTTGTAATAAAACGTTTCTGCATCACTGGTGTTAAACCCTGAGAAGTATTTGAATTTCTCAAAAAATGCTTTAGAACTGCTTTTAGGTGGTGTAGAACAATGTTCCCATTGGTTATACATAAAAACATTTCTAGGCTGTGCAGATTTATGCAAGTAATGATCCCCATAGTGGGTGTAACAGAATAACTGCTCATAACTAGATGAACCTTGTAAATAATCATGATCTGTGAATCTAGCTGACATTACTAAATCAGACATCATGTCATTAATACTGTTAAAGTCCCAATCATCAGAGAATGTACTAGGAGTCACAAAGTCACTTAAGGAAACCTTTAGTTGATGAGGATACTTCAGTATTTCGACCGGACCATAGATCTCATAGTCTGTTTTCTCCCATACTACCCCACCAGGTATTGGAATTGCTGTGACATTTACTGTTGACAGTTCTCTTTTCTTCACGTGGGATGATCTGTGTGGTTTCAGGACTAAGTTGATGTTCTGACTTGCTGTGTCCATTCAATTGTAATGAACTTCCCTAAAATTAAAACTAAAATTAGGCAGAGTAGTAGTATGAACACCCCTGAAATAATCCAATGCTCAATCAACGGTGAATCCAGATATAGTTCTTTGATTTGTTGAAGGAGTCCTGTTGTATTTTCTTTAGAATACTTTTTAGTTTCTCGCATCACTTCGGGCTCATTTTGATCTTCAGAGAAGTTGTCGAAGTTGATGAAATAACCAGAGGCAGTTCTGTCAATTGATGGGATTGTTCTTTCAATCTGTCTTTCGGTAGCACTTTCTGATGCCACATCATTGTAGACTGGTGTTGTTTCTTGACGTACTGTTTCAATCTGTGTTTCAAGAGGCACGAGTTCCATGGCATTATTGCATAGTCCTTCATTGTGCACTGCAGGCTGATCGAATGTGATGAGTCTTTCAGTTTGAACCTCTTGGATTGTTGCAAGTTTGGGTATTCTGTTGTTTCTTGGGAGTCCACTGGGCCTACTGTTGATTATAGGCCATATGCTTGTGGTTTTACCAGATCGATGGACACGACTCTGTTCTCCTTTTTACCAGCAAGGGGCGGTAGCACAACTGATCTTGTTCCGGTGACTGCCAAGACAGGTACTGCTTTTCTGTAAGAAGGCCCAAATTCCTTCTTCACCGCGATCTTTTCTCTGACTAGATCCCCAATCTTTGGAATCCAGACAGGCCTTGCTGGGGCTGTTGCGGGTGGTGCCTCGTCAGTGGTACTTGGCTGTTGCTTTAACTTTATGTTGCTTAATGATTTTCTTGTTTCATTCAGTCCCTGTAAAACAGCCAAACGATCCTTTATATCAAAGTGCGTTGTTTCTTCTTGTACCACTGACATCTGACTATCGAGGTCCTGAACTCGCATTCTAATTCCGAACAATAGTTCGTATGGGCTGAAACCTTTTAGAGAATTTCTTGGCATGTTGTTAAGACTAGTCTGGACACTTATTAAATGTTTGACCCACCCAGCGCCTGAACCTAATACCTTCGCTGTTATAGATTGCTTTATGCCCCGGTTTTTTCTTTCTACCACACTATTCCCTTCCGGGGTATGACGGACAAGAATACCGCAACCCAATTCCCATGCTGGCCATGGCCTCCTTATAAGCTCGAGAGCTGAAAGCAGGACCCTGGTCAGAATGGAACGTGGTAATTGCGTATATGCCGATGTGGACTCGCTAATCTTTTATAACCATTCTAGCGTCAGCCGAGCGCTGGAGGCCTCATTTTTTTTAAGTGCATTTCGTCTAAACTATTAATAGGACGCAGGATGGGGTGTAGGCAGCGTTACGCTCTTTCTGATTGGTAGCCGGTAGCAAGGTTCGCTACTGCGATCCCTATTGCAGTTTTCACAGTTGTTTGCATATATTTGGTGTTCTACACTCATTCCCGGCCACCAGAATACTGATTGTAATTCAGTCAGTGATTCCTTGATCTCTCTGTGCCTAGGACCCAAACCCATGTGTGCGTCTGCTATTAAAAATATTCTCCTGTTCATGTTTGGAATTACTCTGTCCCCCACTCCAGGGATTCGAGCAAAAGGAACGGAGTTTGCATCGATTATGTATGCATAATTGAGTGGATAGTTCACGGGTAGTGCTGCACAGTCGCCTTTTACGGTCGTTTTTACTGCCAGCATGGTTTCCCCGTCTATGTACTTATCTGTACGCTTTTTTGTGGCTACGGAAGCCGGTTTAGTTGCTTCCGCGGTGGCTGTATTAGCCAATGAATTCCCTGCAACGTGAACGCCATCACGTCGAAGACTCTGTGCGTGAATCACGTGAGTCTTTTGTAGTTCTTTGTGTAAAAGAGCTACCTGTTTCCAGAGCATTTTATGCTTTATTGTGGCACCTGTGTCATCTTTGTAGTCGTTTTCGATCCAACTCTGCAGTTTATTGTTGTAAGAGTTGGCGCAAAAATGAGAATCGCACACTATAAGTGTCGGGAATTCGCGTTCTGCATTTTCGAGCGCCATCTTTAAAGATCTGATTTCAGTTCTTTGAACCGAACAGTTTCTTACAGATTCAGTTTTTGTTACTTTCGGTCTGACTTTACCGCACAGCCAACGACCTTTAATGATCGCACATGCTGCATCGTAGGATTTTCTCTCTACGTTGAAATGCTGTACAAAGCTATCTGTATAGATTATACAGGCGTACTGTGGGAGAGGCAGAATTTCGATTGGCAGAGGATATTCTTCTTCATATTCTAAATCATTCAGTTCTTTGTATTGCGGGGCGAAATAGTATTTCACATCTTCCGCTCCTAGAGAATCTATACACTGTATCCATTTCGGATCCAGTGACACTGTAGGCAGGTTTACTGGGCTGAATAGCGCTTCGAAGGCGGATTCCGCTGTAAGGATATTAATCCGTTTGCCGTGTGCTAGTTCTCTTTCATTTGCTAATGCGATTTGCACTGCTTTCACAGTTCTTTCTGTGGGACTGAATGCTTTTTCTGCTTGTGTGTACAAGTGAGATTTAATTAAAATTGGTACCTTTTCTCCCGCATTAGAGGTTAGGTACGTGAATCCGCATCTTCCTGGGATGACTTGGATTACAAGATCGATCGTGTTGTCACGTGTATCTAATTTTGTTTTTGCTAACATGTCTGTTTGCAGTGATCTCAAAATTTCTGTGTGTTTTTGAGTCCAATTGATTTGTTTAAAATCAGGTTTAATTAGTTCGTAGCGAGGTATAACCCTCTCTGCGTAATTTAGGATGTAAGTTCTTCCGAAATTCAGAAAACCTAGAATGGATTGTAAATTCTTCAGCGTTTTTGGAGCTTGGAGTACAGCGCACTGCTCTAAGAAGTTGTCCGCTAGGCTTTTCCCTTCACTTGATAATTCGTACCCTAAGAATAGTACTGTCAGATGGGCAATTCGGGACTTTTTAAAGTTGAATTTGTAACCCTCTGCTGCGAACCCAAGTATTATGGTGTTCACTCTTTTCAAGTGAGTATCCAAGTCATCGTCTGTGAGATAAATATCATCTACGTAAGACAATGCTTCATCATCATAGATTTGTAGTAACTCTGTTACCCTAGCTGAGAATAGTCCTGGGCTGTTCTTGAACCCCTGTGGAAGTCGACAGAATTTTTCTGTGACCCAAATGCGGAGAAAGCGGTCAAATATCTGCTTTCTGGTGCAATGTTTTGACAAAAGAAACCATTAGATATGTCTAATGTCGTTTTATATTTTTTCCTAACTATATTATTCATTAGGGCTGCACTATGCGAGTTTTGTACTGCAAAAGTTTTGCAACATGTATTAAGATGTCTGTAGTCCAAAACTAGACGATATGAATTGTCTGGCTTGGAGACAGGAAACAAAGGATTGTTCATTTGAGAGGTGCATGTTTCAATCACCCCCTGGTACTCAAGTTGATCTAAGATCTCCCTGACCTGTTTTTTAGCTTCTTGCTTTATGGGATACTGCCGTTGGGCAGTTGGTTCACTTTTTAATTGGATTTTGTGAGGAGGTGAATCCTCATCCCATCCTACATGATTTTTATACAATGCAGGTGCCTGGGCTACTGCCCATTTCCTTGCATATGTGTATTTTTTATGAATCGGAATGTGATTCGAGAAGGCTGGCATAATCACTTCTTCGCCACGAGGGCACTCCCTGACAAACTCTGGGGGCCAATCTTTTTCAGCTAACAGAATATCATAGCCTTTTGAGAGCTTATCCCAAAATAGACCCTTAATTTTCCTAGTCTTATCACCCTCCATACGCAATGTTATTTCGTATATTTTATGGGGCTCGCTAAGTCTGGTGTCGGCAGTTTCAACCTGAATGTATTCATTCGTGTCCACTGTCTCCAGATGACTCATCAAGATCTTGCGCGCTATACTGATTTCTGCTGCACTGTCCAACATTGTCAATGCCCACTCCCCGTTTTTCAACTGTGTCCTCAGTATTCTCGGCATGGTTGATTACTCTAATACTGGCTACCTTCTTTTTCTGAAATTGAGATTTTTTACTCTGAGCAGGTTCCTTGTCTTTGGACTTGGTGTGCTCTCCTGGGTCTGACCGTCCTCTTCTTTCCGAATTCTGTGGAAGAGATCGAGAGGGACGTGTATCAATACTTTGATATCTATCAGGTTTTTTTATATTATCCCTATTTCTAAGGTTATATCTTTTCTCAGAGGGCTCCCGTTGGGGAGACTGGCGTTCTCGAGTCGGAGTTCTTTCCCTCCGTCGAGGAGACCTTCCTCTGGACTGGAAAACTTTTTCCTTGGGAGTGGATTGTTTATTTCCATCCCAGCTCTTTTTAGGAGTGTTTAAATTATTTTTAATAAATAATTTTTCAGGATTTCGAGCAGTTGGGGCTTTACCAGTTTCCCACCCAAGCTGTCTCTACCTAATTCTTCATAGCATTTTTCTTTGATTTTTGCTAGCTCAACAGGATCTTTTATATCTGTTTCCTTCAACTTCTGGCGGATCGCCACAGATGCTGCTTCTCCTCTTATGTTGGCTAATAATATAGCCGAGACCTGCTTGAAGTCTTTCAGTAATTTCATACCTAGATTTAAAGCGGGCTCTGGACCAAATTCATTTTGAATCTGTTTTAGCACTTCTGGTATTACCGCCATAGACGGAACACCGTGTGTTTTTGTGTAGATGGAAGCAAAGACTGTACCCCAAGTGTCACAGTCCTCCACGTGTGGTGCGATTCCCATAGGAAAGCAGATGGTCAAGATTCTGTGTTTCTCAATAGGGGTAGTATCAGGAAATACTGCCTCTATTTGAGTGATTTTCTGTGCTAACCAGAAAGGAATTTGTTCCCGTTTTACGGGTGTTTTACCAAGACATGACTGTATGTTCTGTGGTGTGATTTTATTAGTATTCCCCTGATGAGGGGTCAGCTGTGGTGTATTAACAGCTGGCTGGATTGTTGCAATCCGCATTACATATTGGACTAATTGCCTATGTATTTTTATTAATGTGTTTAGCTGTACTAACAGCTCATCTCTAGACATTTTTACAATGTCCGGATGTGGTGTGTAGCTGGCTAGAACCGGCCACGTTGCTCCTGGTCTACCTAGTGGACCGAGCCTGGTAATGTGATCATTGTGTTTTAGGGCGCCATTAAACCAGAGCAGATGCTCTTGAAATTTAAGTGGAATTTCAATCTCCTCGAAAGGAGCGTACTCTTCCGGAGGTTTCTCTATTTTGTAATAGTGAAACTCTTTTTTTATAGCGTTTACCGCTGGAAAGTTTATCCATGAATAGAATACCTCTGTCTGCCGATATTCGTGAGCCTCTATCACGAAGTCGACCGTACCACCTAGAGGTGTCAGTCCGTTCTCTATAAGTTTTAAAGTTATAGATCTTCTTAAGTGGACCGGGATGATTATTGCCTGTAGGAGACTCGAGTCCTCCTCTATTAGTATGGAAGCCAGCCTAGCTGCTTCCCTTTCTTCTTCACTGTCTGACATTTTAAAAATGCAGGCTTTGCAGAGTAGGTCTCCAAGGAGACAGAGATTAGGTGCACAATATTTTGGAACACTGTATCCTTCAACGTTGAATAAACCAGAGCTTTACATAGGAATCTCTTCCTACTAAGGTCGGGCGGATTTTAACCTTTCACCCACTCCAGACGTCTATTGGAGTATTCACGGGAGAAAGGGGTGTGAAATATGCACGACTGAGTTACTCTAAAAGTCTTGCGTTAGTTTATCGCCTTACCAAACGTTAGGGCGCCATGTAGTGTAGTTCCTAGTTTCCCACTAGGCCCTGCGCATTGGAATAACATAAACAGTAGTATCGACGTGGAACTGCTTATATTCCAGGCCTCCACTGACTATGCTAAACTTAATTGGGTTGTGTTACCAACTAGCTCAGAGGTCACTGGAAACTTTCTTCTCTGCATAGGAAGTGATCAGCTTCCCTGGCACAGACAAGAAGGGATTCAGTTTTCCAACAACCGTGCAACATGACAACTTTGCTCCTCAGATCAAGAGTCAATCTCTAGGGTCGTGTGAAACAATAGACATGTATTTCACTCAGTCAGTCTAGTGCAGTTTACTTTCACGAGATGTAGAGAATAGAGAGACGGGCGTGTATCAATAAAGGGTTAACATTTATTGAACAGTCTTTCTTCTCGTACAAGAGAAATGTATTGCCACAATTGCAATAATTGTTATTATAAAAAGTACGTACAGTAAGATAAGTATTGCGAAATAGAACTGTAAAAGCATTGATATGGTTTCTTAGCCATACAATGGTTTAAAAGTAATAAAACATATATACAGTCATATATACATTAGGCTAACATACTCAACTGGTGCTTCTAACTAAGCCTACCCCAGTGTGCCTGACCTAAGCCTAACACGTGAAAGGGGAGTAAGTAATAGCTTTAAGTTAAGTTGGTTTTGCCAAGGTTTGTTTCAAGAATTCTCGTCTAAGGGTTTAGTCAACACCATACCTCTGAATAGAATGATGGAGGATTGGTATCTCCTTCAGGGGCTCTCTCGATATCCCAGTCACCTGCGAGGGTAAACCGGAAACGCTGTAGCTGGATTTCTCTGCACGAGAAAGGCAGCGGCTGCTCTTCAGCGCGTCGAGGAAGGAGGGGGGACAGCGTCAGCGGGCAGCTGGAATCTGCTGGATGTCTTCGCAGAGGGACGTCTGTTCAGCTCCTTAAGCGTACTGCACCATAGTTCGCGCTGTAGCGGCGATAATGGTATCAGCAGCTTCACCACCACAGGATAGCAGGCTGCAGCGACAGAGTGCTAGATTTACCAACACGGGGTCGTGCAGGCAGCTTGCATCAGTAGCTCGTACAACAGGCAACAGGCAACAGGCAATTGCTTAAGGCAACGTTGGTAATATTTATACCTGACAGGTGCCGGGTTTGACGCAAGTTTGCTGGACATAAGACGTCAATTAAAGATGTCACTAGGAAGTGATAGTTATCAGTTGCTCATTAGAGTTCCATTACTAATCAAAACATAGCAAGCGGGGATTTCCAGGTTTGCTAAGTTTTTATCTTGTTGAAGAACTCGGAGTGTTATCTAGGAATATCAGATAGTGACTACTGCTCTGTCATTGCACTAATTGGTCGCAAAGGAAGTGGCAGAGGGAACTATGCTGGAATGTGGCTCTGTTCGTGTGAGGCCAGAGATGACTTTTCCGAAAATCGCACTTGAACGGTTATGCCAATATAGGGAATAAATGGATTTATAGCCGAATAGGGGGATAAGGTCACAGTATCGATCAGGAACCTAGATAAACACGCAACAATATCAGTTGGTGTCTCAGAAGTGTTTCACCATTGCATAGAAGCAGGGGGCATCTTATATCCCCATCATCATCTTTCTCCTCATATGTTTCCCCTATTTTTCTTGTTAAAACAGGCAGCTCCAATGGCATCACTGAATACAGCAGCCTTCCCACTGACCATTACTTTCAGTTTGTCTGGGTAAGGCAGCGAGTACTTAATCCTCTGGAGTGTGAGATGTATTTTCATGTCCATGAAGGCTTTTCTTGCCTTTGTAACTGAAGTAGTGAATTCTGGATACAGTGCTATTGATGGTCCTTGATACTGCAATTGCCTCTTCTCCTTAGCTAGCTGGGGAGCTACACTACAGTCTGAATAATTTAGGCATGATCAGACGTGAAACTGTGACGTTCAATAATTTAGCAATGATCAGACGTGAAACTGCGACAGGTGGTGAATTTAGAGCTATTAATTTCTGCACCTTCTCCACAGTGACAACCTCCAAGAGGTTTTAATGTCCATAGCATTTGGAAAGTGGCATCACCATAAACTGTTCCAGCTTACCCATTTACATCTCCTAGGGCATGATTCCAGGTCTGTGATTTTTAATTCTGACCTCTGTCAGTTCTTTCGCAAAGCTGTGAATATTCCCACCTGTAGCAGTAGATTTATCCACTATTTAAGATACTAAGCATTTGATCATGTCAAGTAGAACATACTATTAAGTCTCTGTGTTAGCCAGCCCACTCGCATGATTAGGGCATCTACTCTGGCCTCAATTAATTTGACTCTGCTCCTTATCCACACTGCCATTGTTAACTATGTTGACCTTAATACTGGCTTCGTTGACTCTGCTTCCGTGCTTTGGGAAGGCTTCAAGACGGTAATTTGGGGTAAATGCATATCCAAGCAGGCTGGAGTGCTCTGCTCCCTACGTACCACGTTGGCCTCGCTTAAAAAGGAGATTAAAGAACTGGGCGCCGCCCAGGTTGCGCATCCCAGCCCTGATAACTTGGCTTGCATATGCCAAAAACACACCGAGTTCTCTGAAGCGGCTGACCGTGCACTCTCCTTTCTAGGCCGCGAGAGCCGGGCGCGACGTTTCAGTGAGGGTGATCGCCCGGGTCGCACTCTAGCCAACCTCCTTCGTCCTCCACGCGCAGCTACTTTCATTACGGCTTTGGAGGATGATGGTTCCTCAAGGACTACCGCCCCGGAGGAGATTAGATCCTGATTTCTGGATGTCCACTCGCAACTGTACTCTGCGGGCTCCCCCCCACCCACAGCGTGAGGCCTTTGACCAATACTTCGAGACCATCGCGTTGGTCTGGTTGGAGGACTATCACCAGGAATTCTTAGAAAACCCCTTCACCAGGGACGAAATTCTCCCTGCTATCAGTGGCTTGCCTGGGGACAAAGGTCCCGGGCTTCAATGGTCTTCCGCCATCCTTTTATAAAACGTTCACTGACCTACTGGAGCCGCACCTGGTGGAAATGTACAATGAATCTTTTGAAAACGGTCTTTTCCCTCAGTCCCTCCGAGAGGCCCCTATTACTCTCCTCCTAAAACCCGACAAGCCCGCGGCCCATCATGATTCCTATTGCCCCCTCACCCTCATAAACATTGAAAATAAAATCTTTGCAAAGCTCATCGCCTCTCGCCTCCTTCTCCTCATGCCCCTAATTGCTCTCCCGGATCAATCTGGCTTCATCCCCGGGAGAGCTACGTCACACAACCTTCGCACAATCTTCTCTGTCCTGCATCACATCAACCCAGCCTTCCAGCCGTAGCTGCTCTGCTGGACACCACAAAGGCATTCAACACTCTGGAGTGGCCTTTCCTGTTTTACCTCTTACCCATATGGGTTTTAGTGAGAATTTCTTGTGCAAAATCCAACTCCTCTACACAGCTCCATCGGCCCCCCTACTCATTAACGGCCAGGTCACCAACTCCATCAGTATCCATCGAGGCACCAGGCAGGGGTGTCCACTTTCACCTATGCTTTTTGCCATCGCAATGGAGCCCCTCGCTGCCAGGCTCCGGCAGCACCATACGCATAGAGGAATAGGATTGTCCTCCCACTCCCTTCTTGTCTCCATGTACGCCGTTGACGTTACTTTGTATGTCCGCCACCCCCTGGATAACCTTAGTCCCTTCATCCGGGAAATCATATGCTTTGGTGGCTTGGCCGGTATACAAGTGAATTGAAGCAAGTCGGTCTTGTTCCCGTGTACGGATGCCACTGCCCCGTTCACGCCTGACTTCCCATTTGTGTGGGCAACTGGCCGAACATGCTACTTGGGCATCTGGCTAAGTAGGGATCTGGACGAATTATGGAGGTTGAATTTTGGGTGTGCTGTGGACTGGTTTGAGTCCAAGATTTTAGTATGGCGCAGACTCCTGCTGTCGTTGGCTGGTCGGATTGCAATTGCCAAAATGGTTGTGTTTTCGAAATTCCTCTACCTGTTTTTAAATATTCCCATCCTCCTCACTGCCCACTTTTTCCATAAATTACGCTCTTTGATTATTTCACTTGTCTGGGCGGGCAGACAGCCGCGGGTGTCATACGATATTCTTACTCTCCCCATGTTGGTTGGTGGCCTGGGTGTACCTGACTTTAAGATATATGCGTTGTGTGCACAGGTCAGCGTCCTGCACTTCTGGCTACATCCCACACCCTATCAGCTTCATGTGGCCGTCGGGCGGACATTGCATCTTCATGGCCTTGGCAATGGCACTGTTTGCACCGGTGACCCGCTCCTGGGCAGAGGTGGATACGGTCAAGACGCTGCGTTGGGCCTTGTCTGGGCTTTGCCGGCTCTCGGGCCTCCCCTTGCTCTCTTCAAACGCTGAGCCAATTATTAACCACCCTGATTTCCCCCCCTCTCCAGCCTTCCGACATGTCTAAGCATGCTTTGCGCTGGGCTTGCGGATGATTGCGGACCTATACCCTGGAGACGCCTTCTATTCCCTCCCTGAATCATAATGCCCACTGGACACACTACACTTCTACCAGCTGCACTCCATTTGTAGGACACTTCATCCTACTTTCCCCCAGCACCCCCCACCATGCCGTCCCTCGACCTTGTGTACACATCCCCATCCCCACATAAATTGGTCACCATACTGTACGCGCTTACACTACTGGCAACCTCTATTTCAAATGACTGAGCACGCGAGTCTTGGGGTGTGGACCTTGGCATAGACATAGCGCAGGCAGACTGGCTCTATTGTTGTAATCAGATGAAGAAGTTGTCACCTAACTACCGGCTTTGTCTGATACGTTTTAAGTTCTTGAATAGGATATACCGCACCCCGGCCCAGCTCCACAAGCTAGTGCTCTTACCTTACGATACCTGTAGGCGCTGCGGAGCCCCTGCTGCAGACTTTGCGCATCTGGCATGGCTGTGCCCGAGGGTCGCCGAATTCTGGCAAATCGCTTGTTCCACAATCTCGGCTATTACTGGCGTCTTAGTTTCCCCTGATCCCCACTGTGCCTCCTGGGCTTCGTGAAACACTGCCCAGATGCCTCCCGTCGCCTAATTGCTATGTTGCTTGTCCTGGCCCGTCGCAGGGTCGCCATGTGTTGGGGCCGCAGGCCTGCTCCCTTGGTTAATGCTTGGCTTGAGGACACCGCATGCTGTCAGATGATGCTATTGGAGTTTTGGGACTTAATGCCCTTCAACTCAAGGCCGGCTGACATTTGGGGTCCCCTAGTAACCTACCTTCATTCTAGATCCTACCCCAGTGGCACTGCCTCTCCCGCACTCCCTGCCGGCTCCCCGCCCGCGGCGGCCGCCGGTGCTGTCCAGTGCTCACCCGCCCCTCCCCGGCATTAGGCTCCTGCATGTTTCTCATATTTCATACAGAAGCGGTGGAGGGTCCTCCCCTTTTGTGGAGGGCCTACTTTATACGGTATGTCTTTGCAACGCGCCCTCGAGATGGTGTACGCACGTGACTGTTTGCTGCACTCTCTGTTTCATGTTGTACTGGCTTCTAATGTATTACTTTACATTTACCTGCTGCACAGTGTACTGTACTTGACGTGAAATTCTTCAATAAAGGTTTTTGAAAGAAAAAAAAAGAATTTGACTCTGCTCCTTATATCCAAAAGATGCACTTAATGTATATTTCATCGACCTCTGCCTCATCCTCCCAACAGTGGTCTGAGGTTTGCAAGATGTTTGCTCATGTAAGAAGTGGGGGAATCAGAGATCCACACAACCTGTGCTGCCATTTTGGCAGGCAATCAGCCATGCCCTAAACGGCCTCATGTTCTAGCTGATATAATCACATGCTAGTAGCGAGGAAAGGTGACTTTGGAACATACCAGGAAGATGTACTACCACAGATGTACCTCCAATTGTAGATTATAGCACTTAGTCTATTTAATGGAAGCAAACTGAGAATATACCGTGGAGTGGTGTGGCTCACTGGTTAGAGGCGGCAGACCCGGAAGCAGAGAACGGCCTGGGACCAGGGTTCAATTCCCGACGCGGCAGGGTCGTGGACCAGGGTCAGCGGAGTCGTTAATTCTTGCCTCGGTGCCTACTCTAACCAGGGATCACACTCGGCAACTCTGGGCATTAGCTTGCCTCATCTCTACAACGGCCCCCCCACATTCACCAGGGATGCCTGGTTTCACCTTGGAGATACCCAGTAGGGACCATATCACAGGGATAGCCAGGATGGGTTCCCCAGCGGTCTACAGCGCCACGATGCCTCAGGGCAGCAGTGCGCTTTACAAGACACATACATTTACATTTACAACACCCAGAAAGTAATAAGTTGGCACTGGAAACTCTCAGGCTGGAACCTGTTTCCATTATGACATGGGGTGAGACAACCACCATAATAAGGGGTAACTTTTTCTTCAGTGTCTTTGGTTGTGTACCTCTCTTTTAGTGGGTACATTGATTATGTAGCACCTGGAGTGGAAATCATCATGCAAATTAAAGCAAATGAGCATGCATTCCTCATCAGAAATAGTAGAGGATAGGAGGTGAAGCATTCCTGGTTCCTAGAATAAACAGTAGTTGCAAGATTACTGTGTTTAACATATCACTATTGATTATTATAGTCTGTTATTTCTCAACAAATGGCAAACATCCCATAACTCTAGGAAGTTCCACTATTCTAGCTGTGGTGAAAAACGTCAAACCATTTGACGACAACTATCATACACTCCACAATGGAAACCATGGCACAGATTTACCAAACATCGTCCAGTGCAGCCCTGTGTGAATTTCCACAACCATGTGTTGCACAAAGTGAAAGAAAATTGCTCATCCTTATATTCACGCATTCTCGTGCTTATGATGTCATCAAGGCTGCTTGCTCTAAATATGCATTTAAAGTGTAACGCCATGCTGCAAATAGGAGTGAACAGTGTCTTGCTTGTGATTTGTACACTGTTTGAGTCTGGTATAATTTGCAGATAAGATTCCACGCAAAGCCAGGTTACACTATTACACTATTTTAGAAGGATCCTACGGGTATTTGCACTTTTCCAATTCCATTAAACTCAATTTGCATAAGGTAGCAGGGGTACGGGGCATTGTGACGCATTGATATTTGGCACTGTGTTTGAATCAACTTTTGGTACAAAAATAGGTTTTCTGTGCTTTAGTTTGCAATGAGTTTTGCTGACCATGCTATTAATAGTATTGTATTATATTGTATTGTAATCTTTTTATACTGCCTATTACCACTATATAAGCTGCTGAAGAAATTGCCAACATGGGTTAAATACTACACCGCATGAGATATGAGGTTGTAAGTGTGTTGTCTTTGCTTTCTACTCTAGATTGCCAATTTTGAGATATTTTGTTCAAATCTAAGGATCTCAGTAGGCATAGGGGCAAGGGAGAAGTGGTGGTGTGATCTGCTGGGATGGACTTTGGTAATACCATCCATAGCAAATTGTGAGATGTGAAGAAGAGATTGTAGTATGCTACTAGTTGGGACCTGCAGTGGTAGACTAAATAAACATTCTCCATTGGCCAACAGCATATGACAGATCTCTTGAGTTATTCAATGCCTATTCTGTTAGTGATGGGTGATTTATTTTCTGTGGATTGTTCCAGTACTGATAGATGGGAAAATACCTTAGCATTTTTGTCTTATGTGAATGTAAGAGTGTCAAGCAGCAAATGGGAAATATTATGCAGCCTATCGACTGCACAACTACAGAGTGTTATGATAATGGATTATATATTGTATTTGTATTGAGATTTCATTTATATAGCATATACTACCACCAAGCAAGGTGTTCTACCACTTTACGCCGGGCAGTACACTGCTCCGGAAGCCAGTCATAGTATTTTTGTTATTAGGATTATTCTTGCACACTTACGGGAAACATGCCATGATTTACAGCAGGTTGTATGTTGTATATTCAATGAATAGGAGTTAGCTGTGACCTTTAGTGGGGGGTGGGTATGTGAATTCATGTACTGGTTGGTGGTTGTACTAGAGGAAGTAAAGAAGATTAGGTATTGTTAGAACACGGGCTATGAATTTTAACACAGAGGTTGTGATCTTTGAAATGAGGTGTGGGTGAATTGCACAGAAACAATATTAGGGTTTAAGGCACAACATATTTTTTTTTCTCATTTTTTTATTCAAAAACCTTTATTAAGGAAAATCATGTCAGACACAATACACTGTGCAACACTGTGTCTCAAATCGACAAAGTACAGATCAAGTCAAGCATTTAGTAACAAGTAGACTACATCTTATAGCAAATAGAAAAATGTGAAGGTTAAGATCACAGCTCCACTACACAGAGGTCCCTCCCCTCTTAGGGGAACACACATAAAATGACAACATCAGTGGGGCGTACCAAAAAGTGGGGGTGCCTATAGAAAGAGAGGAGGCAGTAACTGACCAGCGCCGGTGGCTGCCGCGGGCACAGGGCCGGTGGGAAGCGCGGGAGAGGCAGAGCCACTGGAATCGGAACAGGTAAGGAGATAGGTAACTAGAGGGCCCCAAATACTTGAAATGGATCAGACGGAGCTGGTAGTTCGGTGACAGCTTTTTCGTCTAGTTACGGCAGTATAGCCAAGTGGCCTGCGAAATGTCAATACCAAGATCCGCGCCCCACGCCTCCCGCGCCTGATCTGAGAAAACAGGGGCAGACACTAGGGTGAGTGCGTACAATTTGGTGACTAATTTGTGTGGCGACGGGAAGTATATATGAAAACCAGGGCCGGCTTGGTGGGTGGGGGCTCAGGGAATGTGGGGTGCAGTTTCCGGCAAGTGGCACACAGTTGATAAAATAAAAGCGTGCCCAGCGGCCCTGAGGAGTCAGGAAGAGAGTAGAAGGTGTTCTCTGGTTAGAGATCCGCCACCGTCCTCAAACCCAACTGTGTCGTATGCCTAGACATGCCAGAAGGCTGAAGTGGGGGTAAATCTGGGTGGTTCACTATTGGCACAGAATTGGCAGAGAGCCGGGGAAGGCTGGAAAGCCGTAGCAGGCTGGACCAGGCCCAGCGCAGCATCTCGACTGTGTTGACCTCCACCCTAGGGCGCACCGCGGACATGAACAAAGCCGTGGACAGAGGCCAGGGAGAAGCTACATCCGTCTCAATGGCAACGTGAGGCTGATAAGGGGTAGGATGAATCCAAAAATGCAGGAAACTGGCCTGGGCACACAAGGCATAGATCCTGAAATCAGGTGCGCCCATACCACCGGCAGACATGGGGAGAGTAAGGATGTGATAAGCAACTCTTGGCTGTTTACCCGCCCAAACAAGTGAAATTTAAAATTAGGGAGCGTAATTTGCAAAAGAAATGAGAAGTTAGAGGAATTAGGGATGTTTAAAAACAGGTAGAGAAATTTAGGCAGGACCACCATTTTGGCGATTGCGATTTGACCAGCCAGAGATAGCGGAAGTCGGCTCCACGATGGAATCCTAGACTCCAGCCAGTCGACTGCACAACCGCAGTTAAATCTCCACAGTTCGTCCGGATCCCTACTCAGCCAGATGCCCAAATAGCGTGTGGGGCCAGAGACCCACATGAACGGAAAGTCAGGTGGGAATTGCACGGTGGCCTCCGTCAAGGGGAATAGAACAGACTTGCTCCAGTTCACTTGAATGCCTGAGAGCCCACCAAAATGTATAATTTCCCAGACCAAGAGGCTGAGGTTCTCCTGAGGATGACGGACGTATAGGGTAACTTCATCCGTGTACCTTGAGATGAGCAGGGAGCAGGACAAGAAGCCTATTCCTCTGTGAGTGTGGTGCTGCCGAAGCCTGTTGGCCAGGGGCTCCATTGCAATGGCAAACAGCATGGGCGATAACGGGCACCCCGACTTATGCCACAAGCAATACTAATAGGCTTGAAGACCTGACCATTAATACAGAGACATGCAGAGGGATTGGTGTAAAGGAGTTTAACCTTGCGCATAAAAAATACGCTGAAGCCCATGTGCGGCAAGATGTAAAATAAAAAGGGCCACTCCAGCGTATCAAACACCTTTGTAGCATCCAACAAGGTAGCCACAGCCGGGAGGTTAGGATTAATTTGATGCAAAACTAAGAAGATAAGGAAAAACATACATTTAAAGTATAGTAAGCCATTCTCAAAGATAGGAGGTATCCAGAGGATGGAAAGCAGAGAGATTTTTTCAAAGAAAAGGGTGATTGGACAATCAGACGTTTTAAGTGAAGGTCAGTTTTTTAGCAGTGTTTCTAGGAATATAGCGCCACTTTCCTCACCCACTCCCCTCTCTGCCTCGTTACTAACCCTCCTCTCTGCTCTAACTCTGGGCCTAGCTAAGACTGGAAAGTTACACTAAATAATGATTACAAACAAAACCCAACGAAAGATATTACTGTGTAAAATGTATTTCTGACAATTCAATTCAAAAGGATTTATTTTGCACATCGCTATCCAAACAGGCTTCCCAGCCCTAAAGGTCTAATAGGTTCAGTACAGTGATCTTAAGCAAACAGTTAGGTCTTGAGTTGTTTTCTAAGCTGAGTAAATTATCATTCAGGCTAAGAGTTAGTGGTAAGCCATTCCACAATTTGGGGGAAAGTAGGCAAAAGAGTGGCCACCACATCTGACTTTTTTCACCCTGGGGGATAGAGAGAAGACTCAGGTTGCAAGACTTTAGTTGTCTTTCAAGGCGGTAAGGGCTGACTAGATGATGAAAGGATACGATTACCCTCTCCATGTGCCTCACACGATTAGCCATGCAGAGTGCTTTAAACTGAATCCTCTTGATTATGAGCAGCCAATGTAGAGTAACAAGTGCAGAAGAGGCAGTTTTAAAATTCCAAAAAGGATGCGCCGCTGCATTCTGTATAACCTGGAGTTTTTTAACAGAGGGTGGACTGCCCTAAGAGAGTTCCCATACCTAAGGCGGTATAGTATTAGACCCTGAGCCACCATTCTCCGGACAGCAACTGGTAGCAAGCTCAGCGTCTTCCTGAGGGCTCTTAAAATGCAAAAACACTGGATGCCTGCTCCTTGGCCTGAGCTACCATAATGAGTTTTTTGTCCAGTTGATACCGACCACCAGAACCTCAGTTTAATTGCCATTTAAACATAAGGCAAATGGCAGCCATCCAATCAGCGACTTGCTTTAAGCAGGAGTTAAGCTGCTGTGAAATAAGTCTTGTTTTGGCAGTGTATGAGACAATGATCTTTGTATCGTCCACATAAGGCATCCTAGAAAAAACCTAAAGACTAAATGATGTCTGACAGTGGGCGAAGGTAAACATTAAAAAGTGTCAGGCTCAAGGAAGAGCCCCGGGGAACACCATATTTTAGGTGATGGGTCGCAGAAATCAATGGCCCCTCACTAGTTTTAAAGCTTCTGTTATTTAGAAAAGATGAGAGCCGTTCTAGTGCACTGTGATCCTGATGTCTTCTAATCTGCACAGTAGGGTTTTTAGTGGGATGGGAGGTTGTGAGGTTAAGAAAGCGGTCCTGGTGCAGGATAATGTCATTAGTGGTAACTGTCATGTTGGTGGACCCCTATAAAATGCCTCTGTACCAAGTATCCCAGGCCATGGTTTGGTATATCTGGCTTTCTCTGGTGTTAACCACAAGATTGATTGTTATCGGGTAGACGGTAAGCCCAAGCATACCTAGAGATGACACATGCGAGCAGTGGTCCTCTTCTCACAGCAGCCTATGGCATGATTAGTCTAACAGTTAAACGTTGAACAATCTGTCACGTAGAAGGCACTTCAAGAGCGAGGGAGAAAGGCACATCAGTTCTTTTTGTCTGACCTTTATGATTTCATTAACTGGTTAGATTGCTCTGATTTTGTAGAAAACGTGCCTCTGTTAAAAATCTTTTGATGATTAATGTTGTCATTCATTCCCTAATTTGTCTAGAACTTTGTGTGTAGTGTTAAGGTAGTAGAAATGGTCTTGGTTTTTCACTTGTGTTTTAAACTGAAAGCAGAACATCAAAATTGTTGGTTATGCATGCAAATGTCTCTATTTTAAAGGCATTGCGTGATGTCGTTTTTAAGGATATTTACTGGTTCAATGCCAATATTGACATCTGTTCATGCATGTAAAAGGAAATGTGAAGAACTTTTTATTCTCAGCAAAATTGTGTGTCTCAGACAAATCTAATATTATGGAAAGCTAACCATGGACGTGCTACCCTGCATAGGTTTTCATATGCCCTAACTTGGATGTATCCGTAAACTGGTTTAAACTACCCTAATTTGGATGTATCCGTAGACTTGTTTTGGTGTGTTGTTGTGACCAATATCACTCATTTGGGCTGCAGGAAAACCTTGTATAACTTCCCTCCTCCTGATGCTTGGGGTCCGCACAGTTGAGCAATTTCAGAAAGATCTACTAACAAACCTCCACAACCAACCACACCAACAAGAAAGCCGCCTGGTTCACCAAAGACTTCTGGATCTCCAAGCGCACCTGTCGGAAGCTGGAGAAGAAATGGCTCCACGACCGAACACCAGACAGCCACACAGCCCACAAGAGCACCACACGCAAACACCACCAACTCATCAGGACCACCAAGATAACCGCCTTCAAGGACCGCCTAGACAACAACGCACACAACACCAAAGAGCTCTTCAGCATCGTGAAAGAACTCTCCAACCCTAGCTCCAACACCAACGGCAAACCACCATCACAAGACCTGTGCGACTCCCTGGACACCTTTTTTCACCTCAAGATCACCGACATCCACAACAGCTTCAACTCCAAGACCCCCCGCACCCACCACCCAGTCCACCACCCCCGCAACCTCTACCCACACCAGCCGCCTGACCGCCTGGTCCAACGTCTGTGACGAAGACACCATCAAAACCATGAACTCCATCCACTCCGGATCCCCGTCCGACCCCTGCCCTCACCACGTCTTCAACAAAGCCAGCACAACCATCGCGCCCCACCTCCGGAAAACAATCAACAGTTCATTCGAGACAGCAACCTTCCCGGAAAGCTTGAAGCACGCCAAGATCAACGCCCTTCTGAAGAAGCCCAAGACGGACCCCAAGGACCTCAAGAACCTCCGGCCCATCTCTCTGCTCCCGTTCCCGGTGAAAGTGACAGATAGATTGTCAACAAACAGCTATCCCGCTACCTAGAAGACAACAACATCCTGGACCCCTCCCAATCTGGTATTCGCAGCAACCACAGCACCGAGACCGCCCTCATTGCCACCACTGACAACATCAGGATCCTGATAGACAAAGGAGAAACGGCCGCCCTCATCCTCCTGGACCTATCAGCAGACTTTGACACAGTCTGCCACTGCACCCTGTCAAGACACGCCTGCATGACGCCGGAATTCAAGAGAAGGCCCTGACCTGGACCACATACTTCCTCTCCGGCAGAACCCAGAGCGTCCGCCTCCCACCCTTCCGCTCAAAAACCACCGAGATCATCTGCGGTGTCCCACAGGGATCCTCCCTCAGCCAGACGCTGTTCAATATCTACATGGCACCGCTTGCCCACGTCGCACGACAACATAACCTCAACATCATCTCCTACGCCGACGACATCCAGCTGATCATATCCCTCACCGAAGACCCCCACACCACCAAAGCCAACCTCCACAGAGGAATGAAGGCCGTAGCTGACTGGATGAAGGACATCAGACTGAAGCTGAATTCAGACAAGACGGAGGTCCTCATTCTCGGACCCACCCCATCAGCCTGGGACGACTCTCGGTGGCCCACATCGCTAGGCACAGCCCTGGAACCCACAGACCACGCACGCAACCTGGGGGTCATCCTCGACTCCACCCTTTCCATGACCAGGCAAGTCAGCACCGTCTCTGCATTCTGCTTCAACACCCTCCGAATGCTCCGCAGGATCTTCAAGTGGATCCCTCCCAACACGAGAAAAACCGTCACCCAGGCCCTCGTCACCAGCAGACTCGACTACGGGAACGCCCTCGACTCAGGAACAACAACCAAGCTCCTGAGACGACTTCAACGAATCCAGAACGCCTCGGCACGTCTGATCCTCGATGTCCCCCGACGCAGCCACATCACACCCCACCTGAGAGGCCTGCACTGGCTCCCCGTCAACAAGAGGATCACCTTCAAACTCCTCATCTACACACACAAAGCACTACACAACATCGGACCTACATACCTCAACAACCGACTCAGCTTCCACATCCCCACCGAAGCCTTCGCTCAGCCAGCCTCTCCCTCGCCACAGTCCCTCGTATCCGAAAAACCACAGCCGGTGGCAGATCCTTCTCCTACCTCGCCACCAAGACCTAGAACGCTCTCCCTACCAGCCTATGACAGACTCAGGACCTGCTGGCCTTCAGAAGACTTCTCAAGACCTGGCTCTTCGATCAGTAGGGCCCCCCCACTCTCCCCAGCGCCTTGAGACCCTCACGGGTATGTAGCACGCTTTAGAAATGCAGTGATTGATTGATTGATTGATTGATTGGTTGAGACTACTGATGTATGGAAAATTCACAAAGCCATATAACCTGATAAACACGATAACATGATAGAACTTCTGAAACACAGAATGGGATTATCTGGATCAGTTCTAAATTAGTTTACTTCATTCCTTCAAAACAGAAAACAACGATTCAAGGTCAACCACTCCCTGTTCAAACCCGTCCCAGTCACTTTAGGAGTCCCACAAGGAGTCCCACAAGGATCTTCACTATCTCTGACACTGTTCAATCTATTCATGGAACCACTCACTGAAATTCTCTACTTGTCTAACGTGCAATATCACATGTATGCTGATGACACACAACTATACCTTAAGATCCATAACCTAGAAGACATCAAATTGCTCAACACAACTCTCGGAAAAACTCAGACCTGGCTGGGAGAAAAGCATTTAAAACTGAATGCCCTCAAAACAGAATTCCTCCTAATCGCTCCTCCCGCCCAAGTACCCATATTGCAAGACTGGATCAAACACGTTACGGCACTCAACTGCCAACCTCTCATCATTGATTCAGCAAAATCGCTGGGAATAACACTGGACAGAAACCTCAATATGCAAAAGCACACCAGCAATGCAACAAAAGGAGCAAACTCTCAGATAAATACTTTGAGAAAACTGAAACCTTTCCTGCCGGTAAAGGACTTCAAGCTGGCAGTACAAGCTCTAGTGATCCCAAGAGTGGAATACTGGAGTGTGTCTCTCTGCGGCCAGCCCAGAGCTGCAACAGCTCCTCTAAGAGTCAAGTCAAGTCAAGTCAAAAACCACTTTATTCGATTTAGTTAAAAATCATAAAAGCATACTTCAAGCAATTAAAAGGCAATTAAATTTCATAAGAATTTAACATACATCAATCAATATCAGATTACATATATAAAGTTTAAAAACAGCTTAAAAAGTAATGTACAGCTAAAAGTTATACAGATAAAAAGAACACATTTCGGCCTTCAGTACAGACCCCTCAATTACGTTTGCAATCGCCTTCTCCTAATCCTTACTGCAGCAACAAGATAGTTAGCCACACTAAACATAACCAAGGGTGAGTCTAACATTTGCAGATACAGGAGAGCTGGTTTTGCCTGGAGAAAGGCTTTATCCTTCAGTAAAGGCACCAAATATTTCTGTCTGGGCATATTAAAGAAGTGGCAGAACAGCATTAGGTGCATGTTGTCTTGCAGTGAGAAATTGTCACAATTGCACACAGGTGCATCCTCCTGCTTAAACCAACCATGGCTGTCACAAAGAACCGTATAGATCTGATTAAACCGAAATTTAACCAGAAGCCACCTGTGAAAAGGGATGTTAACTGTGGCAAGATACGGTTGAATGGTTAAGCAAGTAATAGTCAAAAAATGAGCTCTAACTGTGGGCTTTGTAAGTTGCTGTTCCTCTCTCTGCATGATCTTCATTTTAGAAAAGTGGAGCTTAACCCAGTCTAAATCAGATTTTTTCAAACCCATCGGGGCGGAAAATATCTCAGGGCGGCCAAGTTCCAAAGAGCACTTATAAATGTATGACAACCAAGCAATGTTTTTAAATTTTTCCAGTTTTAGGCAGTCCAACAGTACTTTGTGGTTTAGACCTAGGTTGTTATTGGTCCAAGTCCTGATCCAAAGAAGAATAGGTGCCATTGAAAGCATATCTGCAATGTACCCTATTCCAAGCTCCTGGTGAACTGAGAATGTGGCTGTTGATTGAGGGAGGCCTAATAGGGACCGCAGGAACTTATTTTCCTCCCTTTGGATGGTTTCACTGCTCACATAGCCCCACAGGCCTGCACCGTACCTAGCTATTGCCATTGTTTTAGCCTTATACAAACTTAATAATGCACCGCTTGGTTTCCCTCCAAGTCTCCTTGAGAAGCTCAGAATTGCATTTGCCGAGCTCCTCACTGCTTTGGTTTTTGCTATAATTTGAGGGCTCTAGCTACCCTTAGTATCAAAAATGACACCAAGGTAGGTAAAGATTTTGACATTAGTGATCACTTCATTGTTACAATAAAAAGATTTTGTGTTATTTTTAACAGCCCCAAACACCATGACATGGGATTTAGAGTTGTTTACCACTAAGTCAAGGGAAGACATGAATTCATTAAATGCATTTAAAAGTCTCTGCGGGCCTAAATGTGTCCGCGCTATCAAAGCAGCATCGTCCGCGTACAGGAGAACGGGGATGCGGGTGTCCCCTGCACGCGGTGTATCCAGAGTAGCAGTTAAAAGGCTTTTCTCTAATGAGTTTATATATAAGGTAAACAACATGGGAGCAAGGATGCAGCCTTGCCGTACACCTCTACTTGATTTAAACCAATCTGTGCGGTTACCGTCTTGGTCCATTCTGATCGATGCTTTTAGGTCTTTATGGAGTTCAGCCAGGAAATGTACAAGCGGAGGGTCAAGACCCAGTTTTAATAGCATGGTCCACAGCCGAGCACGATTAACTAAATCAAAGGCCGTGGACAGGTCCATAAATGCAACATAAATTGACCCCTTTGCTGCGGTTGTATATTTTGATATTAACATATGGAGATTTAAACATTGATCCTCTGTACCTCTTCCTGTACGGAACCCATATTGGACATCCGTTAAAATGTCATTTTCCAAAGACCACTTGTTGATTTTTGCCAATAATACTTTGCCGAGTACCTTCATGGAAGAGTCCAGCAGAGATATAGGGCGGTAGCATTTTGGGTCACTTCTTTGGCCTTTTTTAAAAATAGGGACTATAATTGAGCAAGCCCAAGTTTTTGGAAAACCCCCCTCAAGTACGCAGTTAAAAACATTGGCTAATATTTCAGCCCACATCTCAGGGTTTGATCTATAAAGATCCAGAGGAACCCCGTCTGGATCGGGGGCTTTATTTGCAGCTGAACCTTTTAATGCTACCTCCACTTCACTTTTACTGAAATTTAATTTAGGGAATGGAGTTGAAAGAGGAGGTGCAAAAAATGTCTCAACAGTTTCATAACTCCCGTATATGTTAGAGAAGTGTTTTAGCCACTCTGCTTCAGGAATGTTTACTTCAAGGTCTGTATTCTTTGATTGGGCAAATAGAGGATTATTGATTATGGACCAGAATTTGGAACTTTGTCTAAGGGTAGTGGAATCCATTAAAGAATCCCAGGCTTCTTCTTTAATGACCTTTTTTCGAGACTTAACCGCCACAGCATAATTCTTCCTCAATTGAGCTACCAGTGGCTTATCTCTGGGAGAACATTTAAGCGCTTTCAGCAGAGCCGAATGTGCCTTAGAGCATGTATGATCAAACCAGCCAAAGGCTGGGGGAGGACCCCTCCTTGGTTTCGCTGTAAGCTCTGATTCCACTCTCGCACAGATAGCCTCAAAAGCGGTAACTACCTCTTTCCTCCCTATGTCTAAATCCCTGCATATATCAAGTTCCAGATTCATTATTTGCTCAATTTGGCCTAGGAAGTCCTCGGGACAAACATTACACCATTTAAGACGCCTTCCCTGGTCTTTACTCTTTACATCCTTTATAGCAGTGGCCCTCTTGGCCCCTTTGGTTAGACCAATGGAGGCGTCCAGGACTAGCAACACAGGGTTATGATCACTGAACCCACTTACAATGGCATTATAAAACAATACAAAACGGAGAAGACCCGGGGACATAAAAATATAATCAATAATTGTTTCACTTCCCCTTGCATTATATGTGACCACATGATCGTTTAAGTCAGCAAACCCAGGTTCGAATAGATCATTAGATGATAGCAGATCTTCCATTGCTACTCCCTTTGGGCTATGCTCAAAATGAGGTAGAGTTGTATATTCTGGACCAGTATCATCCACGATCTGACAATGTAGCCCACACAAATGAACATTAAAATCACCCATCAATATGAGTTGCACAAAAGTGGTTTGTTTTGACATGAAATTACTTAAAAAAGAAGATAGACCTTCCAGAACAAAATTCGGGGGACCCCCCTGCATGGCATTATAACAGTTGATTAGGACTATCTTATTCTTATCCGCTAGATGGATTTCCAACAACTGAAAATAATGAGAGGGACAGGGGATTTCCTTGACACTACCAGCTAAATTAACTGAAACCAGAAGCAACCGAGGGAGCGTCTGCTCTTTGTAGCGCCTCCAGGCGCGAAGAGTGCAGGAAGCAGGAAGTGCCTGCAAAGCTCGCTGGGAGCTGTAGTCTCCAGCCGCGTAGATGGCGCTGTGGCGGCGAGACTACAGCGTTCCCCACCCAGGAGTTGGCTTGGAGCGGCTGTCGGCGTGATGGTGGTGATGTGCTGGCCGGTAAGCTCCTCTGCAGGAATGTCGTAATCTTTAGGCTTCGGAAGTGTGGCATGACGGAAGTCACTTTCATTTTGGCTTAGGCCTGGCATTGAGAGCTCTGCCTCTGTAATGAAAAATGTACATCATATTGGATGCTGGCGGATCCACATTAGAACGAAATTTGTTATGTTCGTCAATGAGCTTTTTCTGAAAATTGGAGTCGTAAATAGAAGGCACGTTTTGTGGAAGACAAGGGACGAAAAGCTCTTGTAATAGCACACACGCCAACTGCCACCCCGTCTCCCCTAAGAGCCTCAATCAACGCCGCAGAGAGACTTATCACTGGCTCCAAAAGAAGCTCCCACATATCCCCTTACCTAAAATCCCTTTACTGGCTACCTTTTGAAGCCAGAATTCATTTGAAGATAGCATGTATGACACATAAAGCCATTCATCACAACGCACCCAGCTAGCTGGCACAGAAATTAGCACCCTCATGTTGGGTCAGATCTTCAAGAAGTGCTATAAAACCTTCTACTGAAACCGCAAAGATTCAACAAGAAGAAATCATATAACCGAACCATTCAGGGATGGTGCCCCGAATTTGGAATGATCTACCCCCAGAAACTAGACTAAATCCCTCTACTGCATCTTTCAAGAAAAAAGTGAAATCGCTTCTCATAAATTCACTTGAGCATGGACTACTGTTATTATGCGCCCCAACGTATCTTCAACATTGAACTTTATAATGTCTACAGTCCAGCCAGGTATCCTAAATATTGTATCTACATTATGCTTGATATACTGTGAACGTTTTGTTATGTACCATATACCTATATATCTACAAAAGGATGTTTATACTATCATTGATTTGCATTGAACTTTATGTTATCTACCTTGTACTATGTACCTAAGACACTTACCTTGTAAAGCGCTCTGAAACCCGCAAGGGTCTGGTTCGCCCTATATAAAACTTTCAAAATAAAATAAATAAAATACAGTTGGGTTAGAGACCTTGTCAAATGCTGCACACAGTTATGGGAGAATAAGAGCAGCTGAGCCACCTAGGTTAAGGACCTTTTTTAGCTCCTCCATAGCAACCAAGACTGTTGTTTCTGTACTACACCCTGTCTGGAAACAAGTTTGGGTAGGGTGTAAGATGTTATTAGATTCCAGAAATATCTACAGGTGGTTATTTATTGCTTTTTCAAGACTTTTGCTAATTCAAGGAAGGAGAGATAGACCTACAACTTTCGACTAACTCTGGGTCCAAAGAAGGTTTCTTTAGTAAAGACTTAAAGATCGCATGCTTCCATGCAGCTGACAATTTGTAATTTTTTTTGTGTTTTATATAGCGCAATGTTGACCCAAAGATATCAGGTATCAGAGCCCTTTACATGAGCACCAGATTCGTTAGAGATGGACACATTCATTTTTCCTAGACACGGGGAGATCATTGGCCATATGTATCAAAAGAGAGTTTTGCAAGTCTAAAATTGCGATTTTTAGTGAATCGCAATTAGAGAATAGCAGAATGCAATGTATGTAGCATTTGCTAAAAATGTTGCGAATCCTACATATTCCTTATATGCAAATTGCAAGTTGAGATTCGCAAATAAGTAATACCTTCCCATTTATTTCTAAGGGCTAGGAGGTCCAAAGGAATGAATGGGTAGACATTCTCAACTTGTGATTACGAATTAGAGAATCGCAAATTGAGAATGCAAATAAAAGATTGCAAGGGCGCCAAAAGGACACCATGTTGCACCCCTGAAAAATGCAAATGTGCACATTTTGCGCACATACATGCCCTAAGGACATGTATGTGCGACATATGGCACTTTTAAAAAATCAAAAAAGTGATTTTTTTGAAGAAAGTCGCAAATTACCACCAACTTGAAGTTTGTGGTTAATTTGCAATTCCTTAAGGCCAAATAGCAAATTTCTGGTGCTTCCAGAATTGCATTTAAGGAATCGCAATTTGCAATTCTTTAATTGCATTTGCAAAATAGAGAATCGCTAATTTTGCAATACTCTATTTTGCGATGGCCTTTTGGGATGATACATCCCAAAAGGCTTTTTTCTAATTTGCAAACGGGCCAATTCTGAGAATCTGCCCATTTGCAAATGGGAAAAAGGCTTGATACATATGACCCTACGTGATTTACCCAGAATCACAGGATGTCGAGCGCCCCTGCTGAGACTCGAACCCCGTTCCCCCACTTTGAGGTCGAATGCTCAAGCCTCAAGGCTACATTCTCTACCCTCCGCACATTGCGGCTGCCAAGTGATAAACTATATATGCCAGTAAGTACTGCAAGAATAACATTCCCCTTCCCCCTTCAATGGGATATCTGGAGTTGCAGGATCCAATAGAGGGCTTGATTTCACAGTTTTTGCAATGTTTAGGATTTCCTCCCTGATAACCCGTGGTAATGAGGAAAATTCCTCCCTTTGACCTGTCAACTGAGACCTTCTTGTTAGTCGTGTTCTTGGGATCTGATACCCCAACGAGCGTGTCGTAAATTAGTCTTGCTATCCCTAAAAAGTAATTGGCTAATAACTCACAAGGGGACTCAGAGGGAGGATTGCCTGCGCCTGTGATAGGTTTCAAAAAGGAATCGACAATTTTGAAAGTCCAGCCGAGGACTTAGAGGAGTTCTCGATCCTTGCAACAATCAGCAAAGACTCACTTTATGTTATAGTAGATGAGATCTATAAGGTTTCTTAATTAAGAATCATTTTTTTTGCAAAAGTGCCTTATCTGTTTATTCATACAAAGGGGTTTAAACTCTGTGGGGCCTTAACAAATTGAATTTTGTTGTATGTTTAGCAGTACCACAATAGTACTACTATCGTACTAAAGAATGCTATTCCCTAACCTACGTGCATAGGACCCTACGTCTGCCTCCAGCACTTTTATGTGCCGAGCTCTCCAGCCCAAGTGCATAGATATCTGAACACATCCCCTTATATTTTACTAGTAGATGTGGAAGGGACAGAGCGATAGGTTGGAAAATAGTCAATACCTACTACTAACGGGAAGGGTTTTGGAAGGAGTATGGAGAGGTAAAGGGAGATCTGGCATGGGGTTTAGGGAGGGACATCAACCTACCAACAAAAGAGAAATCACATTCCTATTTACAAACTGCATTTCGAAAGTTGCTATAGAAACAGTTGTAAATTAACTCCAGCTCAGAGTTGTAGTAAGTCCAGTACCGTTCATAGCCACTCACAAGTACTCCGACACCCTCCCAGTGTAAACAATGAAGGTAGATAAATAAAATAAACCCATAACAAATAATGTTCAAATAAATGAATTTACTTAAACTTTAATAAAATATATACATACATTTGTTTTAATGTTCCAGTATAAAATATAAACTATAACTAAATGTTATTTAAAAGGAGATTAAATTAATTAAAATTAATTCTATACATTGCTTTAGTAACTTTTAATAGATATTAAATAAATGTAAACATTTTACTTTAAGAAATGTTATTTCTTTTCATCTTTAAAAACGATTTTAATGTAATGTATTGTTAAATAATATCTGTAAGTTAAATGTTTACATAAAATAATTGTGTGTGTGTGTGTATATATATATATATATATATACACACATATATATGTATATATATATATATATATATATATATATATATATATATACACACACACACAATTATTTTATGTAAACATTTAACTTACAGATATTTAAAATATTTCATTGTAATTTTTACATTTCTCTATATTTTACCATAGTGAGATCTCCGCCCTGATTGTGGAACATGAGATCCCATCGTAAGTCAGTTCTAATAGCTTTACAGTAGTATATGATATTTTTCTGCCCCGACTCACGGTGTGGGTTTACACTCATAAATGGTGAATAGCCAAAAGAAGTAAACTTACACAAAATGGTGAGAGTAAACTTACACATGTACATTTATTCTGATGTAACTTTACCTTTGTGAATAGGCGTCTTTAATAACACAAGTATCATTAATTGTTTTTAGAGCAAGGGTTACCTATGTTTGGCCCACAATACATATTTGTAATAAATCAAAAAGTGGTTACAAAATAGTAAAACGAGCTGAATACAGATGTGCAATGGAAATTGTAATGGATTTCCTCTTAATGTAATAGAACTGGCATGCGATATTGGAAACTGACAGGAGAAGTAGTTACCCGAGCATTGTGTTTGTGTGTTATTTAAATACAAGTGGCAGCAGTGTAAGTACCTCTGAGTACACCTGAAAGAAATGGTGCCTTGTAATCATTGTTTCAGCAATTGACAGCTCTTTGCACAGCAGCATCACATTCTCTGCTGATTAGAATAATACACATGCTTAAACACCAGCTGGATAATAGAGGGATAATTGAAACACAGTGTAAAGCTCTGATTTGTAGGCACGGTGGTAGGGCCCTTCTCTTTTCCATACAATGCTGCACTCTCCTGCTTGCTGCTTGAAAAATTAAAAAATACAAGTATTGTTTCCAAACATGTCTGACTACGGTGTTTAGAAGTGGACCTCATATGTTTCATATTCTAAAATCCATTTAATTAAACCTTAAGTGTTTATGAAAGAGATATCAAACACGTCCCACAGTGTGGAAGTCGGTAGGGTTAGATGAGCTGGGGGGAGTCTGCTGCCAATTATGCATGAAAACACTTTCTTTATTTTAAATAGTACCTTAAGTGAGAAGTACTGACATGTTTAAATGGTCACACACTCCAGTTGCAAAACATTATTTAAGAATTTGGTGCAAGGTAAATTACAAGCAGCATTATAGCTTCATTATGCAGTGTATTCCAAAATCCCTTAATGGATACATTCCCTGTACCCGGTTTTATTCATAGGGCCCGATCCATAAACCTATTTGAACTTTAATAGGTTTACAAGAGCAAATGTCACTTTTGGGGCTGCTAGGCACTCTCAGTAGCTGATATAGCAGCAAGGATTTTCTCAATGTTCAGAAGCTGGATAATGTTGAGCGGATTGCCGGCTATATAGAGGCTGGGGCAGAGTGTTAAGGTTCACTAGGTGATGAAAGCACTGAGGCGTTCATTTAGGCTTCAGTTGGCTGGCATCTCAGTGGGTGAACAGATGAAAGCAGTGCTACCATACTGCTGTCCACTCGTTCATTGGACATTTTTGGAAACGTGTATGCGGCATCCTTGGAAGGGCCCTCATTACCAAAATATGGTGGCAGGTCCACCTTGCTTGACATGGTAGAATTGGGGATACGCTGTCACCAGTGCTTAACTTGAGCCTGTGGTTTCCGGTGCTCAGCTCCGGCACTTAATCATCAACTCCATAGATTTTCATGAGCACCAGTTAAGGAAACATTCATTTCTTGGTAGGCACAGGAAGATGAAGTGATTTGCCCAGAATCACAGGATGTTGAGCCGACGCTGAGAGTCGAAACTGGTTCCCAAGCTCCGAAGTCAGCAGATCTGGCCATTAGAGCCAGATCGGCTTCACACTTTCATGGTTAGTAGTTGGTTCTGTTTTAGGCGGCACTAACAGGAGAAATGGGCTGTTGCAAGCTGCCTCATGATGAGAGCCCCCTGATACTTATATTTTTTACAAAGGAACCACTGATTGTCACTTATCTTATTTTCAAAGAAAGACCCCAGAATCAGGGGTCCATCTTCAGAGATAAAATAATATAACAGAAGAAACACCAGCGCGAATGGTGTCAATGTGGCTGCCATAAAAGAGATAGGAGCAGATTTACAAGCCCCTTGCGCCACTTTTGCGTCACTTTTAACATGGGAAAAGTGACGCAAAAGTGGCGCAAGGGGCTTGTAAATCTGCCCCATAGTTTTCGGATACTATTCCCGTCAGTTCAGGTAATGGTGTAGCAAATGCGCGATTTGTGTGGCACTAAAATATCGTTGCCGGAATATAATTTGACATAAATAATGGGAATAAAATGTCGTCTAATCGAATTCATAATAGGCAATCTAAGTATATAACCTATTTTAACTTTTTTAATGTATACTGATGTACTCCTCCTCTCAGGATAACAATGAAAATCCATCAAGTTCCAAGTATGAATGTGCGAAATTCACGTAATTTGCTTTTTATTTTTTAATTATGAGAAATTGCAAGAATTTAGGCAAAATGCAAATCCATCATTTCATGCTATAGTTTAGCACGAAATGAGTACTCGCAATATGTCCTCACATGAATTTTTGACACGCTAACAAAATAGTGCAATAAAGCAAAATTCCGTTGTTCCTGTGCGTTTGCGGTACATTTTTATGACAAATGGTGCATTTGCGGTTAGTTTTTACTGTAAGCGGGACATAATTACACAAAGTGGCACCATTTTGGGAATTTTGTACAGCAAGCGTGTTGCGAAATTCCCAAGATAATAACACAAATTACACTGATGTTATTTAAATTTCGCTAAGGCCTAGTCCCAAGTACAACGCTGTGCAGGCTGTGTATGGCTGCTGAAAGTCGCAGTTTCCTCTCGCGACATTCATGTTGTCAAATCTTTTTTATTAAGTTTCAGACCAGAAATGAATACTATACAGCATACATATGTAAAACCGTACATAGAAAAAACATGTCAACATAAACCAACTAAAGTAAGGTCAAGCACAGTTTGGGTTCACAGTACTATCGCCAAATTCAGGGATGATGTTAAACCATACATAGAATACAAAAGGCAACGAGGGGGTCTGGAAATGCGGGAATATGGCAACCAAGGATGGGCCGTGAAGGTCACAAGAGATGGAGAACTAAACCATGAACGGTGAATCTCACAGAAAGGAGACAACAGTAAGGAAGGAAGGGTGGGCAAGGGATTGATGAGGGGATGGCAGAGCCCCCAGTGGTGAGGGAAATGGGTTAGGATCCGGAAAATGGTTAACGGTAAGGATAAGGGGGGGGATGTGGCAACCATAAAACCATGCACATAAGCCCCAAAGGACAAACCCAAAGGGAGAGAAATATTGGTGGGCAGCCACCCAATAGTCAAGGGTTGTAGAGAGCGACAGCCTGTCACAGTACATCACAAAGTATGGGGCCACAAATATCAGTAAATAAATGTTTCTGGTCATTCAGTCAGCAGATCAGCCCTTCATGTGCCGCTATAGTCGCCATACTTTAAAGCCAGTCATCCTGGGTGGAAACTGCTGGGAGGGACCACAGGCGGAGGATGCGCATCTTGCCTTCAGTCAGCATGGGGCCACTCATCGAACCTCATGTGAGGTGAGTGCATGGAGGCCCCATGTGTCAGAGAGGATCACGGGGGGGAATTGGAGGGCAATGGTTTAACCAAGCATATCACCCAGGAAATGAACAACCACAGTCTAGAAGGGTGTGAGCTCCAGGGCAGGACCATAGAACTTGCTGTTTGTCACAATTCGGGGCATGACAACACCAACAGGCTCTTTGTAGCTTAGCGGGAGAACAGTGCCAGTCCTGCAAGATTTTGAAGTAACAAAACTTAATTCTGGCCTCCCGCAGTCTCCTACCATGGGAGGCCAGAGGAGAGACCATTCTGGAGAATAGTCAAATTAGAAACAAGTCTGCCATCGTGTCCTGAGGAGGCGTCCCAGCGATATAGAGAACAATTTGGACACCAACAGTCTACAAAGTCCAGAGACCAGTTTTCTGTTGGAACCTCATTGCCTCAGGTAGGTGTGGAGGAAGGATGGAGGGGCCAAGCCCCAAAGTGAAATTGCAAGTGAAGACAATGTTGAATCTGGAGGTACCGCCAGAAATGGGAACACAGGATATGGTAATTCGCGACAAGGCTCTCAAAAGACATAATGGGTATAATCAGTCAGGAGGCGACGGAGCACCAAAATTCCCACTCCGGACCAATAATGTCAAAATAATGGTAGGCAGTCGATCATGATGGAGACACCGTGCCACACAGGTGCTTTTGGGTGTAAGAAGCAATCTTCCTTCAGGAGAACATGCGTCGATTTCCAGAACACTGGCATTTCTAACAATATGGGATTGCATGGGTCTTACGGTGTCCGCAGCTGCACATAAAGGACCAAAAGGCCCGGAGTGTCATTGTGAAGGCTTTGTTCAATCTTGACTCACAAGGGAAGTTTGCTGTGCAGTAGAAGGTGATATGCCATCTGACATAGATATTGGGTCCTATAATAGGACTGTAAGTGGGGAAGTCGGACTGCTCCAGAAGAAGTGGCAGCATAGAGTTTAGCAGGAGCAAGTCTTGGGATCAGAGATCCCGAAATACAGTTGTGGACCGGAGAGTCAATCTGCAGTAGAGTTCTAGCTGGTAAGTTGAAAGGAAGCATACCAAACAGATAACTACTCTTGGGCCGTCACCATTTTAACTGTCTGGACTCTGCCCTAGAGGGACAGACTTGACAAAGTCTCCTTTTGTCGAGTCCATAAGTGGGGGGAAATTATCCTGCACCATAGTACAAAAATCCCCGTGTTGGAAGATGCCTAGGTATCAGAGTCTGTTTGGGAGCCAGGTTGCTGGCAGTTGAGACAGAGAGCATTCCTAGGTATGGAGGTCAACGGCATTGGATCCATCATGACCCAGTTGATCTTATAGCCAGAAAAGTGGGCAAAGGTCTCTACGAGGTCCATAAGAGCTGGAATCAACACTCCTGGATTGGATACTGTCAAGGGAATATTATCTGCATAGAGCAGGAGTTTTTTAATTCCACTGCCCATGTCTAAATCCCTGAAATGGGTGGTGAATATCTAATGGCCACTGCCAGGTCCTCCAATGGCAGGAGGAAATGGAGGATTGACAGGTGCCCCGGGTATTGGAGACCGGGTTGGAGAGGAGGCCCTTACAGTTGATCAGTGCTACAGGGGATTGATACAGGCAATGAACCATTTGGATAAACTTGTGACCAGTTTCGAAACTAGCCATGGTGCGGAAAAGGCAGGGCCATTCGACCTGGTCAAAGGAGCTCTCTGCATTAAGGGGGAGCAGCAGATTCTCATCCAGGGCCAGCATGGTAGATCATATGACATGCGCCAGTGTACTCAGGGGATTTCAGGACGAGCGATTCGAGGCATAACACACCCCATTGTCATGCATCAGTGACCTGATCATCCATCGCAATTTTGTGGTCGGGAACTTAGTCAATATTTTCACATCAGAATTCAGAAGTGATATGGGGAGGTGATTGCTGCAGTGGAGGTGGTCTTTCCCCAGTTTTTTAATGAGGGCGATGTGCGTTCTATTGAATTCGGGACAACACAAGCCCGTAGTCGTAGCATCCTGGAACATAGCAGTAAAGAGGGGGGGGGGGCGGTCAGGTCACAAGTAGGCCTGTAGAATTCTATGAGGCAACTGTCATCCCTGGGGGATTTGGCCATGTTCAAGAATGTGATGGCCACAGCAATTTCCTCCTCCAAAATGAGCAAGTCCAGGGCATGAAAGCCTGTTCCTGTGTGGTAAGAGCTGGACAGTCTAAAGTGCTGTGTCAAATGTAGAAAATTCTTGCACAAAGTCATCCATAAGTGCTTTGTCAAAAGAAGAAAATTCCTGCACGATATCCAGCGGGTGAGTCAGGAGAGTCCCGACATCAGTCTGGAGGACTGGGAACTCCTTCTGCACTTCCCGTAGTCTCAATTGCATCAGCGGTAGGCACCCTGCTTTTTCACTGTGATCGTAGGTGGTCTGTCGTATACGGGACAGCACTTTTCCACTGCCAGCTTTTACATGCGGTGAGTTCAAGCTTTTTGTCAGTAGGGTTCGCAGGCCTGAAGGAGTGGAGCAGGCTCTGCACTATTCCAGAAGGGTTTAAACATCTTTCTCCAAGGCAATACTCTTATCAATAGCTTCAGAGCATGCAATACCAGCCTCCCTCATTAGCAAGACATGCATGTATGCCTTCCCCGCTGCCCAGAGGAATTGTTTAGAGGTCGGTGGAGAAAGCAGGCTATAAATGGACACAGTTGCAGGCAGAAAGAGGTGGAACAAGAAGCAGTTGTAACTCTAGCGGGAAGGTGAATCTCAAGCTTATCAGCTGTGGGAAGAAAGAATAAAGGAACTGAGGGACATCCTGTGAGTCAGTCAACTCAGGGGCCTAAAAATATGAACATATTTCTGTGACTGTGATCCTCCAGGTCCATCAGCTTCTTGTGGGTGTAGCAAAGTTCACTGCTCCAGGTCATGGTCTCCATCACCTTTGGGTCAACGCCATCCACCTTGAGTTTTGTAGTATCCATGCAGTGTCACAATTATGTCTAATCTCACCTTTCAAGAGCTTGAGTACCACATTTGTTTCCATAGTGGCGGGGTTCAACTGTGGTGTTTGAGGACTGTATATCCTTTAAGGCGCTCATGATAGACTCCAAGGTACCACTCGATGGGGTTGGGGAAGACAATTTGGTGGTCCGAGTAGCCTTCTCAAAGATCAATTACGGTGTTGCTTTGCCTGAAGCTATGGGTGCCCTGAGATGGGGGGAGGCGAGAGAGGTGTTAGGACCCCAAAGTTCACTGGTAGCCTCACCAAGATGCTCCATAGCTGAACTCTTGGGTGGCAGAAGTGCAGGCAAATCCCATGAGGCAACCTCCAGGAAACAGAAACAAAAACACTGAGAAAAAGGGGCAAGGTAAGTCCAGAGGAGAGGACCTGCGAGAGACACCAGAGGGCCGACTTGCCTTTGGGGAGCACCCCATGGGGACTCCCTTTCTGGGTCCTCGCAGGTAGTATCCACCAAGGGGCCATGAACAGCAGGAGAAGGGGGACCCAGGGAACAGTAGAGGGTTCAAAGATGGCAGTGACTCCAGGCAAGCTGCGAACGTCCCAGGTGGTGGCTTTCTGGCTTACCAGGCATCATATCCCAGTAGCACCAGCACTGCACCTCAGTGGCAGATTTAGTTCCCCGAAGAGGCCCCCGGCGGCGGCTTGCCAGGCTTGGTCCGCTTTCAGCACCAGCACCACCTCAACAGATAAGACCAGGAGTGTCATGAATGGAGGAGAAGTACCTGGGGCAGCGCAGCCTACAGGAAAGTTGTCAAATGTGATGCACCTGGGGATGGGAAAAAAAATACAGGTCGAGGCCCTTATCGCCTCAAGAGGTCTCAACCCATCACTGCAGAAGGAGTCAGAAAGCCAATTGAAGGTACTCAGGGGCTGCGGTTTGCTAGATCGTAAAAGCGGCAGCACGACGCAGACAAGGGCCAAGTGGCGGCGAAATATCATGTTGGGTGGCAGCTTGCCAGGAAGAGTCTGTTGGCTGCACCAGCAGCACCCGGGTCAGCCAGGCAGGCAGTGAGAGGCCTAGGCAGAAGGGTAGAGTCTGCTGCCATGGTGGAGCGTGATGCGGCCTAGAGCCTGCAGGCCATGTAGCTCCCTCTGCATCACAGAGAAGCTCTCAGATGTCTCACCGGGGCTATCGGATGTTAGGAGGGTGACCTGACACACCAGGTTGGGGAGGTAGGCTGGGTGACCCGCCTGGACCAAGGTAGTATGTTGTATGGAGCGGGAGGCTCAGGAGCGGCACTCATGTTGTCTCAAGTCAACAAATGATGGAGAAAAACTATATCCAGATACTTTCTCTTTAGCACTAAGAGTCCAGAAGGCATCTGTAACTTCAGGAATGAGAAAACTCATTTAACCCATGACTGACAAACAGGTAGTCACTGAACTCTACCTTACCGACTCAATGCATGGCAGTACAGAGACTTTGTTCAAAATGGTACCTGCACTTCCTCATAAGAGGAGCGTTGTGGTGTCTAACAAAGATTAAGTCTTCAATCTCAAATGGGAAAGTAGTTCAACAACAAGAGAGTTCATTGGTGTCAGAACTAGATAGCCATCAGAGTCACTCTGGGTAAACCTGATTGCTACAATGAGCTAGAAGAGGTGCATTAACACATTCTCAAGTCTGCGGAATGGAAGTTCTGTTCTTTTGCAGAGTTGGTCCTGTGAAGGGGTCATAAGTAGGAAAGGGCACTCACCTGGTCCCTAGGGTGTCGGTCCCATGATGAAAGCTCAGGATTGGGTGCTCAACCTAAACATGGAAGAAGGACATGGGTTAGACAAGGAGGAAAGGACATAGAAGGAGAAAGGAGTGGAAACTAAAGGAGGGCTCGTCCCTACAAGAAGGAGAGGGTGAGAGCAAGACAAAAGCTGCAAGGATATGAAGAAAGGGAAAGGGGAACAAGGGGTAGACAGAGGGTGGATGGCGAAGAAAAAACGAATAACTGAGTTATCCAAACCAGAGAAGAAGTGAGGCAGCGAGGAGGAAGATTGTGGCAAGCCTAGCGAGAGAGTTGGAAGAGAAGGACACACCGGCAGATGCTGATTGAACACAGGGACCTCGACTGCCAGGAGAGTGAAGAGGAGGACGTGTAGTCTGAGGATTGGTGGACAGTCTCTGTGGATATGTATTCACCTGCGACAACCCAGGAGGATTGTGGCTAACCAGGTGGGTGACGGGGGGATAAACATTAGGCAGATAAGGGGACACCTGCACGCTACCTTTTCTAATGTTTGTTGGGAATTTGCCTTGTATCTACGTTGTGTTACTCACTGTAATGTCTCACATTGTGAAGTGGGACCTAGATGGGACATGGGATGGGGTGTGTTGTGAACCCAATGGATATAAACCTCAGTGAGGGAAACTAACCAGTCATTAGCCTTCAAATGTAAACCAGACAGATTGCGGGCCAAACCAGAAAGTAAGGTCCTAATAGGAGAGAAACCACAGGTGAGCATTAGTGAAGGGATTGGTTTGCTTGACACCTCAAGACAATAAACAAAGTAGTAAAAGAGAATTGACAGGAGCAGAGTGCATCCCGTTCCATCCAGATTAATGGAGAAGATTTACGGGGAAATAAATTGACTTACCAGGCATTCTTTTTTTTCTAGGTGACACGGGTTGACCCATCCAGCCGAACCTGGGAATAGAAGAACACAGAAAAGCCATTACCAGATAGTCAACTCGCTTTCCTGGACATTCTGCTAAACCACACCCTCCTGACTTCCAAAGATTGTTTTTTTTCTCTTTCTTTATAACCTCCATCCTAATGGTGTGCTTAGTCTCAACTTCAATTGAAGTTGCTAATAAGTCAGACTAGCCTTTGAAACCTTATTTTCACCCTTTTCTTCTTCCACAGGTCCTCAACACACATCCACAGCAGACTCACTTTGTCTCCCCAGAACCACACTATTTATAGAAATATTTGATTTAGAGATTATTATATTCCCTGTAATCTTACAGTCATCTAACAGCAATTCCCCTTCCTCCTTGATGTAGAAACTGAGCAAGAAAGAGAGGGACAACAAGTAATTAGGGGAAACAACCAATTGCTTTCTATTAGGTCTAACATCCTGCCCAGGCTTTGATGAATGAGGCAAGAAAGTGAAGACATATGAAAGGGTCTTTTTTGACAAGAGATATGCCTTCCAAACCAACAATCGAGATATAAACACTGAAGTGGGGCAACAAATCGCAGTAAATGAAGATGAGGAAATTGCTAGAAAAATAAAAACAAACTGAGCAAAGGGTCGGCATTACTGGTTGCCTATTGGCATCCCTTGTGCAATGCCCATGTCTCAAACAGTGAAATTTTAAAGGGAAAGACATTTCTTAATTTGGTCAAATCCTTTTAAGAAATAAATACATTTCTGGACCGATACACCTTTCATATTATCCCATGCACCAAGAGTGGTACAGGAGACAAAATCAAAAATATCCATAATTATTTTTGTGTCCTTAAAGTGTCAATGGTCCAGAGAGAGTCCCCTGGATTCTTCATAACACTGCCCTAGTCAATAAACCATCATCATAAACACACACTGATGCATAATAATACACATGAAAGGCTTTTCATTAGCTCTCATAATCTGCCACTTATGTGTAAAACAATTTAGCCTAAACTTTTTCTGTCTCCTAATGACTGCAAATGGTTTTTCATCCCTGTAAAAGCACACAATTATATCCAGTAGTTATATTATTAATTTAACCATTACCTTCTTTAGTAATCTTTTCAAGTCGCTAAGATTTCCTTCATTAAGAGCCCACCTCAAACGTGGAGCCTCTTCTACATCTTGGCGCCTAAGGTTTGTAATGTAACATAAATCTTGGTCAGGAGAAACTGCTTACATATCAGCAACTGTAGGAAATTGGGTTTTTGATTGAGGTGGGTGAAGACTATTCTCAAGTAACAACCGCAATCCCTGTCCGGGTGAATCACAAGTCACTGATTTAACTTGTGCTTAACCCTCTGGTAGCTTGGCACAAAGGCAGTGAGGCTGACCTTAGAGGCAATGTGTTAAGTGTTCATGCAGCTAAAACAAACAGTGATACAGTTTAAACACAACACAAGAAAAATCCCTAACCAATTTAGGAAAATAGAGTACATTTTACTAAATCAGATGGCACAAAAACAGCAAAAATAAAAATAGAACAGAAGAAATTAGTTTTTAATGTTTTAGATGAAAATAGCGTCATGAAGTACAAAGCTCCTCTCATGGTTACCTGGTCGCCCGGGACTTGGGGAAAGCCACAAGTTCAGGCTGACCTCAATAGAGCAGGAATTGGATGCAGTGACCAGGTTAGTCCCGCTAAAGGGTTACCGTCTCAATTCCAGTGCAAAGGGTGATGATTGTCGCGGATGAAATCAGCCAGCACGAAGAGCAGATCCTGATGTAGCTTTGCATGGGCAGACATCCCTGGCAGACGATTTTTATCGTGAAGAGGTCACAAGAAGCCCAAAAGTAGTTCACATTGATGCCCACCAAGGGAACAGGATCTGGGGGGCACCTCTTGGGGATCAAGACTCACTCCATCAAAAGCCATCAGCAGAACCAAGGCAGGTCCAGTTAGTGCTAGTCAGCCGCGAAGTTGCAGGGAGGACTCTGGAAACTTGTGTTTATTGTCTTTCTGTAGCTCACATAGGAGGTCAGCCAACTGACCCTTGGTATCACTATAGGTAACCTGGGTTGAATGCAAGCAGGTCCAATCTTCCTTTATCAGTCAGCAAGACAGTCCCTCTTCAGAATCTTCTACAGATCAAGGAGTGTTTTCATGAGAGGTTCTGAAGATGCCATGTTCATAACCGGTTCTGACCAAGTCTTACCCTTACCCTGGTTGTGGCTCCAAATTGTCAAAGGTGACAAAGGCAAGGACAGGCCGGTTGTCATGTAACCCTAGGCGTAGTTGGCGTAGCGGGACTATACGGAGGTCCACAGAGTTGCGAACAAACTCTGTGGAACTCCACTATGCCTCTTTCCTCCACCCCCCATTAACAACTAATTATACATTAATGAAAAGTAAAATAAAACACAGTTACCTGTACTGCAGTGTCCCTGGCTGTCCTCCTCCTCTTCCTCGCCGTCTCTGGGTAATCCTTGCGAAAACTGCGCATGGATCACTGAAATAATATCGAGAGACAGAATATCGACCATCAAGAATATCGTTGACAAAATATCGACTGACAAAATATCGAGTTTCTATCTACTAACAGGTAAGTACAAAAATATCGAGTTTAAAATATCGTTTACAAAAATATAGTTGTAAAAAATATCGACTTTACTAAAAACAATGTTAAATTAAATTAATATTAAAAATTAATTACTAAAATATACTTAAAATACTTAAATAACTTATAATAATTAAATAATTAATGAAAGTAAAAAAGAAAAAATTAATTCATATTTTTTAAAACATATATATATAGTAGCAAAATATAATTAAATAATAGCCAATATTATTAACGTACAATAACAAAAGTGTAAAAATTACTATTCCCACTCCAAAGAGTGCAAACATAGGGTAAGCGTTGGATAGCGTAGGGGTTAAAATTACTATTCCCACTCCAGTGGGTGCAACAGTAGGGAAAGCGTTGGATAGCGTAGGGGTAAAAATTACTATTCCCACTCCAAAGAGTGCAACAGTAGGGAAAGCGTTGGATAGCGTAGGGGTGAAAATTACTATTCCCACTCCAGTGGATGCAACAGTAGGGAAAGCGTTGGATAGCGTAGGGGTTAAAATTACTATTCCCACTCCAAAGAGTGCAACAGTAGGGAAAGCGTTGGATAGCGTAGGGGTTAAAATTACTATTCCCACACCAGTGGGTGCAACAGTAGGGAAAGCGTTGGATAGCGTAGGGGTTAAAATTACTATTCCCACTCCAGTGGCTGCAACAGCAGGGAAAGTATTGGATAGCGTAGGGGTTAAAATTACTATTCCGACTCCAGTGGGTGCAACAGTAGGGAAAGCGTTGGATAGCGTAGGGGTAAAAATTACTATTCCCACTCCAAAGAGTGCAACAGTAGGGTAAGCGTTGGATAGCGTAGGGGTTAAAATTACTATTCCCACTCCAGTGGGTGCAACAGTAGGGAAAGCGTTGGATAGCGTAGGGGTTATATTTACTATTCCCACTCCAGTGGGTGCAACAGTAGGGAAAGTGTTGGATAGCGTCGGGGTTAAAATTACTATTCCCACTCCAGTGGGTGCAACAGTAGGGAAAGCGTTGGATAGCGTCGGGGTTAAAATTACTATTCCCACTCCAGTGGGTGCAACAGTAGGGAAAGCGTTGGATAGCGTAGGGGTTAAAATTACTATTCCAACTCCAGTGGGTGCAACAGTAGGGAAAGCGTTGGATAGCGTAGGGGTAAAAATTACTATTCCCACTCCAAAGAGTGCAACAGTAGGGAAAGCTTTGGATAGCGTAGGGTTTAAAATTACTATTCCCACTCCAGTGGGTGCAACAGTAGGGAAAGCGTTGGATAGCGTAGGGGTTAAAATTACTATTCCCACTCCAGTGGGTGCAACAGTAGGGAACGCGTTGGATAGCGTAGGGGTTAAAATTACTATTCCCACTCCAGTGGGTGCAACAGTAGGGAAAGTGTTGGATAGCGTAGGGGTTAAAATGACTATTCCCACTCCAAAGAGTGCAACAGTAGGGAAAGCGTTGGATAGCGTAGGGGTAAAAATTAGTATTCCCACTCCAGTGGATGCAACAGTAGGGAAAGCGTCGGATAGCGTAGGGGTTAAAATTACTATTCCCACTCCAAAGAATACCACATTAGGGAAAGTGAATATTTCATATATTATTCAAAATCTAAAAATGATTATCTATTAATACTGAATTAAAAATAAATAAAAATGTTATCTAATATAATAATTAATATTTTAAAATTACTAATTAACATTCATTATTTCAATTAATCACATATTATTACAAATTAATTAAACATGAACAATTAATTATTTAATAATTAAAAATTATTTTATAATTATTTCCAAATAAATACATTTCAAATAATTTTATTTTTTAATTCATTATTAATAAATTACTTCCCACCCTATTCCCCTATAAACCCACAACCCGCTACAGAAATTAAATTAGTACAATGTACATAATTACCAATTAATCAATTAATAAAAATTAATTACCAATTATAATTAAATTAATTAACTAATATAAATTAATTAACAGTTCATTATTAATTACTATCAATAAATACATTTACATATTTAATAATTATAATTAAATTACTACCCACCCTATTCCCCTATAAACCCACAACCCGCTACAGAATTAAATTAGTAAAATTTACATAATTACCAATTAATCAATTAATATTAATTCTTTTTCCAATTACAATTAAATTAATTAACACATATAAATTAATTAACAATTAATTACAAATTACTATCAATAAATAAATTTACATATTTAATTAATTATAATTAAATTACTTCCCACCCTATTCCTCTATAAACCCACAACCCGCTACAGAATTAAATTGCGCAATAATTATAAAAACAAAATTCATTAAATAAAATTATTTATAACATTAATACACACTTTTCACACATATTATACCATAAAAATACACTATAAAAAATTATATATTATTAAAAAATCGATATTTTTAACTAACTATATTATATACTTCGATATTTTAACTATCTATATTTTTAACAGTCGATATTACTTCACTTACCTTAAAAACGATATTTTTGTCATCTATATTCTGTCCTGTGGATATTTTGTCCTGTCTATATTAAAAACTCGATATTATGTCCAATCGATATTTTGGACTCGATATTATGTCTGTGCACCCTGCGCAAACATGCCCGCACATGCGCATTTCTTGCAAGGATCTCCAGACGTGCTTTTATTGTACCTTAAGCTATACATAAGCTGGCATGAATTGACTGTACTTTGAGATAGTCCTCAGACCCGTTTCTGTGTGTTGAACTCCCAATCGAGCTGTTTATTTAAACCAACTGATCCTGTTTTGCCAAACGCCACTTGTCTTTGTTTTTTCAATGTACATTAGTATTCAATCGTCAAGTACAAGGAAATCAGCAAGGGCTTACCGTTTATTTTTTTGGTAAAGTATTGATTTTTTTTTAATGGTTTTTAAAGTACACACTTCAATAACAGCATTCAATAGAGTAAAGAATCATGATCTGCAAGTGGCTGTTGTGCCCAATCAGCTTTATTTGACATACAGTTCTTTATCTCTATCAGCACAGTCACTTGTGACAATTATTTAACGTCAGGAAAGTTAAGATTCAAACTTTCAAAGACAGTTTGCAATTCTTCTTTGGATTATCCCATATTTAGGGCACTTTTGCTGACATTCAGAAGGTCAGATTGGAACTCTGGAATGTGGATTGTGATCTGGAACCCATGCCTGTGGCGAATGAACTCCCTCGAGGGTAACATGGCACTAGGTGGGACAGGTTAAAGTTCAACCAAATCATCAGTAATCTCAGGTGAAGGTGCTCTCCTCAAGGCTCATGTTCAAACACTCTTGCCCTTTGCCTCACAATCTATTTCTGACTATCCCGAGTGTTGGACCTGGCTCTTTCTGCAGGGTCAACCCAGATTTTGCCTTTGTTTGTTGAAGCCATTTTTGTTGTCTTTTTGGACTCTGTGCACTCTTTTCTTGCTAACAAGTGGTGAAGTGGTCTCCCTTGATAACATGGTAAAATGTGCCTACACCTAACTGGTACATTTAATTTACTTGTATGTCCCTAGTATATGTTACCACATATACACAGGGCCTGTAAATTAAATGCTACTAGTTGGCTGCAGAACAAAATATGCATCCCACTAAAGTAGCCTTTTTAAACATGTTTCAGGCCTGCCACTACAGCCTGTAGTGCAGTTTTAGACTGCCATTTTGACATGGCAAAATAAACCTTTAGCCAGCCATATACCTTTCTTTTTTATATTTTTAAGTCACCCCTAATGTGTGCCCTAATGGCTCATAGGGGAGGGTGCATGGTATTTAAAAAACATGTGGGTTTCAATTTTACATGTCCTGTCAGTGAAAAACGCCTAAAGTAATGTTTCACTGTTGTTAGGCTAAATCTCTGATAGACTAAAATCTGGTAATATTATTACACTTAATAACAGCTAACGTACGATTGAGAACAGATAGATGATGTTTACACTCAAACAAATTGTAATTTTAAATCTTCTTTGAGTTTAAAGTCAGATTTTAAGTTACAATTTAAAAAATACCACTTTAAAAAGTTGGCATTTTTCGGCCCTAACCAACTAGGCCTTTCCGCCAGCGTCCTGAGTCCCATGACTGGGCATGGCTCTCCTACTGTGTTTTGTGTTATACGGTTCCCACTAAAAAAAGTAGGACTGCATTTTAGGATGACAGAACTTCAGAATGTAGGGACTGAGTCCATCTACACCATCAAAGACTGTCAGCTCAATTCCAAGCTATCTCACAGTGCCTCACCGAACCCCTAACCTTCCTGGAATAGCAGTTGGTTTTGGTAACCTCGGACATGACACTCTGATCCCCAAGGGAATCATGGAAACAGAGCTTTCCCCTTTTGTTGTTTACCTATGCATGCCCACAGTAAACACAAGAAAGATATGAATAAATACATTTATTGAAACAATCGTAGTATTGTATAGAAACAATCGTCTGGGATTATTAGGCGGCAGCTAAAACAAAGCAATGTAACCAGCACGATGAACATGATGAAAAGAATAGACCGTCAAACCATGGCAGTCTGATTTTTATCCATGTCTACCTATCACTACCCCTACTCTGAGAGTAGAGTGGGTGTACCTCTGTCTGATCTCTTGGGTGCGCCTGAGGTCCCATACCTGGATAACTTGGCTAGGGAATCGGCCTGAAGTTGGATTGTCAATCCTTCTCTGCAGGATGGAAGATCAGCATCACTCCTTATACATTATTTGCAAGAGAACAAAAAGCTAAGGGTGATCTACAAATACATTCCATCATTCTTTCTATCTATTGTGACGCAATAAATAACATATGTTTCTTTGATATTATTAAAAACACAATGGTGTCATCACCAATAGATCAACTATCTGCATACCCACACCTCTCACATGAGATTCTCATACAGAATCCCTATAGACCAGTGCACCCTAGGAATAGGGATGTCCTCATAATCCCTCAAGTAAGTGCAGATGTATTTCATCAACACACCTATGCAGGAGGCTTTGTGAAATAGCATTACCAACATGCAAAACATTTCCCTTAAATCTACTCACTTACCCTTTCTTTTTAAAATAACTATTGACGGTGGTTTCCTATGCTCATCTTACAATAAAAAAATCTTTTAAATATTTTTCTGTTTAAGAATAGTATATACAAAACAGAACATGCATGGGCCTAGTCCATGGAATGCCTGGGACAGGTAGCACTTTTTCCCCTTACTCTCACATTTTTATATTAGACTAATGGATTCATATATGTGGCCCACCTTCAATATTAAGGTTTTTTTCCTCTGCAGTTTGGAGGATTGACAATCCCACTTCAGGCCATTTCCCTGGCCAAAATCCAGGTATGGGACCTCAGGCTAACCCAAGAGATCGGGCAGAGGTACACCCACTCTGCTCTCAAAGTAGGGGTAGTGATAGGTAGAAATGTATAAAAATCAGACTGCCATGGTTTTACTGTCTATTCTTTTCATCATGTTAATCGTGCTGATTACATTGCTTTGTTTTATCTGCCTAATAATTCCAGAGCATTCTTTCTATACAATACTATGATTGTGTCAAGAAATGTATTGAAATCTTTATTCATATCTTTCTTGTGTTTACTGTGGGCATGCATAGGTAAACAACAAAAGGGGTAAGCTCTGTTTCCATGATTCACTTGGGGATCAGAGTGTCATGTCCGAGGTTACGAAAACCACCTGCTATTCCAGGAAGGTTAGGTGGTTCGGTGAGGCACTGTGAGATAGCTAAGCATTGAGTTCACGGTCTCTGATGGTGCAGATGGGCTCGGTCCCTACATTCTGAAGTTCTGACATCCTAAAATGCAGTCCTACCTTTTTTAGTGGGAACTGTATAACAACACAAAACACAGCAGGAGAGCCATGCCCAATCATGGAACTCTGGACAATGGCGGAAAGGCCTAGTTGGTTTGGGCCGAAAAATGCCAACTTTCTAAAAGTGGTATTTATAAAATTGTAACTTAAAATATGACTTTTAAAATCAAAGAAGATTTTAAATGATAATTTGTTTGAGCATAAACATCATCTATCTGTTCTCAATCGTAAGTTAGCTGTTATTAAGTGTAATAAGATTACCAAATGTTAGTCTATCAGAGATATAGCCTAACAACAGTGAAACATTTCTTTAGGAGTTTTTCACTGACAGGACATGTAAAATTCAAACCCACATGCTTTTTAAATACTATGCACCCTCCCCTATGAGCCATTAGGGCACATATTAGGGGTAAATTAAAAATATAAAAAAGGAAGGTATATGGCTGGCTAAAGGGTTATTTTGCCAGGTCGAAATGGCAGTCTAAAACTGCACTACAGGCTGTAGTGGCAGGCCTGAAACATGTTTAAAAAGGCTACTTCAATGGAGTGCATATTTTGTTCTGCAGCCAATTAGGAGCATTTAATTTACAGGCCCTGGGTTTATGTAGTAACATATACTAGGGTGTCATATGGTTACTACGTTTCTATATTTGTGTTAAGTTAGCATGAGCTTATTAAATGTTTAAACGCAATATTTTATTTCAGCTTGAGTTTGCACACGACACCTACTTGTTATTGTAGCTTTCAACCTAGACGAAAGATGTGATTTATTTGAGAATAATATGTTATTGCTCTAGTATCAGCCGTGCTTGGTACACTTGGTACAATTGTCTCCACACCGAGAACTGCACACTCTAAGAATAACCTAACACAAGGTTGCTGAAGGCCTGATCCTCGTACCACGTTAGACATAACACAAATAATGTTGCTGCCAACATTGGGCTCTACGCGGGTTTAAGATAGAGTTACAGGGAATGAATGAACACACTTGATGCTACGCATGCAGAGAGCTGGTAGCTGTTGATGTGATCTACTCCTACTGAGAATTAGAGGTATGGGCCCGCCCAGCTAGAACCCAAAAGAGACCTTCGTAGATATAATATAATATACTGAATAGGGTGCGCGAAATATAGGTGATACAGAATTCTATAGATTTTTGCATCATAACATGCTATCACCTTTTACTTATTATGGATTAGTGACTATGCTGCTAACTCTGATTTTTATAATATGTATGTTGATATTATACAAGATACTGCGTTTGAGAATGTTGCATTGAAAAAATAAACATTTCAAACTTGCACGTGTGTTCTTTGCCTCCCAGTTTCGGTTTGTAATGATTATATAACGAAAGAGTGTTCATGTGTTCCACGATACCTGAGGTACCCTAAGTTCATGTTCTGGATTGTCTAAGTCATTGGGAAGTAATTACTACCGATGAGACACTGTAGCTAGCTTGGTAAGGGGATTTCTGAAACAAAGGTGAGTTTTGGGTCACCCTGACTCACCCAGGTTCTAGATCTCTGTGCACAGTTCTCTGGGAGAACGGAAACCCTGCTACATGGCGCCCATACGTTGATTGGCCTTATATCATGACACTCGAGTAGTATATCATTCAAACCTTAACCCCTTCATTCCCGTTTCCGGAAAACGGCAGTGTCGGAAAAACCTACCTATTTTTGAAATAGGTCTTTTTTCAAGCTTGAATCTATCTAAAAACGGTTTCGTTGAATTACTACCCAGTTGTGCTACACAGTAATCTTTGTTTTTTCACTTTCCTGTGCTGACATGGCACAAGCCGTGGACATCCCGCAGCATAGTCGCATTGCGGTGCGTGACCATTTGCGGGCTTATGATGTTCCAGTAGAGGGCTTGGCTGTTGTTCTGGTAGTGAGTGCGGAACATGCTTACCCGTACGAACTGTTTTATTCGTGGGTGACCTTTCCGCCGGTGGACGCTAATTCTGGAGTGTTCCATTCTTACACTGCTTCGGCTGTACCGGTTGCGTACGCTCCGTACAGGGCACTGGAAGTTCCTATTGACGCTTGGCAGCATGGAGTTTGGTTTGGTGGCGCCCTGCCACACGCTTTAACCGCTCCGAGGTTAGGTCCTTTGTCCATTCCGGGCACACCTTGGCCCGCTTTGGCTGGATTCACTCCTCACCCTAATCGCGCCACTTGTAACGTGGGAGATCTGCGCCGACTTCATGAAGTTGCGGTGGAAGTGATTAGAGCGCTTGTTCATTACACTAGCCGTAATGTTCAGGACGCGGCCCCCAGGGGGGCACAGCTTCGTGCAGAACATGCTGGTTTGAAAATCAATCCGGTCATGGTGAATTCCGTGATGGGCAAAAAGCCACAGGACAAGGATGATTTTCCGTTCTGGCTTGCAGAGAAATTCGGCCAGCTTGAAGCTGTGTTCCCTAATACGAGTCCCGGTGATAAACACCGGATTCTTACACTAAGTTTACCGAAAGATTTGGCACCTGAGCTTGTCGATTGTGAGACCTGGGGTAAGACTTTTGCAGCGGTCTATTCGAGGTGCTACGGCACCACGTCTGTGACCAATCTGGGTGCGGTCCTTAAACGTGTTCAGGATGAACACGGACCGGAGTCGGCGGTCGAATTGGGTATGCGCCTGTGTGGCTCCTTTGATGTAGTTTGCGATCTGATCCTTGCAAATGTCAAGGGAGATGCAGTGAACTTTCAGGTTGCTAACGCTTTAGCGGTAATTCCCGAGGCCGAGAGACCCCGTCGGTTGGCAAGGATCATTGTAGCCGCTTATAAAACGGTTGGCCGCAATGCGAAGGGGCTTAAGGCTTTTCCTGATAAAGAGAAAAAGCAGCCCCAGGGTCAGTCATCGGAAACTGGTGGTCAACAAAAATCCAAGAAACAAATTTGGCCTAAAAAGCAGAATCAGGGTAAGCAACAACAACAACAAACACAGGTTTCTGCTCCTGCGTCTCCGTTGCCTGCGCAGTCGGATCGAGTTTATGATTTGCGCGACCGCGCGATGATTAAATCGCCTGATAGGTTTCAGGCTTCTGACCAACGCTCTCCTCGTTCCTTTCAGGACTCATCGGCTCCGTCAACCGGTGGAGGAGGGGGCAGCAGGGGCCGGGGTGGCCAGCAAGGACGTGGTCAGCCCCGCCCGCGTACCGGTGGAGATCAGCAGGAAGGCTCTACGCCCAGGAGACCACAGTTTGCCACGAAGAAAGTCGCCGCCCTGACAGCGCATCGATATGCCCCAGATAGTGAGAACGCGGCTTCGGAATCTGACGTGGGCTCTGACCTTGCTGGACAGCGCAGCAGAGATTACCATAGTGAGAGAGGCCCTCCGTCCACTGTTGAAGGTGACAGCGACTGATACTTATGTTGTGATTGAAACTGCTGATACGCATGTTGCTCCCCCTGAACGTCTTTTTGAAATTGTCCTGTTAATTGAAGGTGACATGCAGCGAACTGTAAAAGGGGTATTTTGGGAAAATCTCTCGTCTACATATGCCATTTTGCTTTCGGAGGCTGACTGGCCCCCACCTTTTGTTCTCGCAGCTCCGCGAGGGGAGGAGGTAATCCTGCCCAGTTTCGCGCACACTGTACCAAGAGTGGAAGCGCTGCATTTTGCAGAAGAGTGGGCTCTTGCGCTTGCGCCGGCTGTGTACCGCAATCAGTGTGGCTGGGATAAATTGTCACCAAGCCACGAGATTCCTTTACGGTCTCAACCGCAGCCTCAACCTCAATATCCCATACGGCGTGAAGCCAAAGCTTCAGTCGCGGCTATCCTTGAACAATTGGAATATCAAGGTGTAATTGAAACGCGTGTGTCACCGATGAATAACCCCCTTTTTACTGTGAACAAGCCGGACGGCTCATATCGTTTGGTTTTGGATTATAGGCATTTGAACTCGCATTGCCGTAACTGCGCAGTACAGAATACACATGGCTCTGCTTTAGTGAATAGTCTTGAGCGCAAACGGTTCAAAACCACGCTTGACATTTCCAATGGTTTTTATGCCCATAGATTAGACGGTCTAAGTTCCCAATGGACCAGTTTTACATGCGGCGGTGTGCAAAAAATGTTTCGGCGTCTCCCAATGGGCTATAAGAACAGTCCTGGAGTATTCTCCGCCCGCATTGTCTCTCTTCTGGAGGGCATCGACCCAGTTGCTTGTTCGTATGTGGATGACATTTATCTCACAGACGACCATCTTTGGGAGCATCTGTGTCGAGTAAATAGCATAATTTGTAACTTTGCTGACATAGGTTACAAGTTTAACTTTGCAAAGTCGCACATTGCAGAGTACACAGTGTTGTTTCTCGGTTACGAGCTTAACCACGAGGGAAAAGGGTTAGCCCCTCACTTCCTGGAGAAATGCGCACAATTGCGCTCTCCGACAACACTGAAAAAATTACAGTCTTTGCTGGGATTTTTGAATTTCGGGAGAACTTACATTCCGGAATATGCCCAGCGTATCAAGCCCTTGTATGCTTTGATACAACCATCTTTCTCCAAATCATGCTGGCTGCCTGAGCATTCAGCCATTTTGCAGTCTTTGCAGGCTGATTTGCTCGCTTCTGAATACTTACAGACTCGTGATAACCAGACCAACCTGGTGATAAGAATTATCCCTGGGGCGGTGGGTTTCACGTACCTGACTTTTAATGAAGGAGATACAGTACCTATTGCTTACAAGTCAAACTTGTACACTTCGGCTGAATTGCGCTTTTCCACTGTGGAGAAAGTTTTAACGGCTGTGCAGATGGCAATTCTTAAAGAACGTGCCCTATCACAAGGAAAGCGCATGTTGGTTGTTACCCCGTGCCCTGCCTTAGAGGCGGTTACGAAAGCCAGTGTACCTAATTCCAAAGCTTTGCACCCTCGGTGGATTCAATGGGCTGCATCCTTGACGTCACAAGATGTCACGTTTATTTTTGACGCCACTTTACGGTCGCAGGAGTATTTACAGTATGAATTTGTTCATCCTGCTCCATTAGCAATGCGGCCGTTGGAGGATTTCCATTGCATCATTTACACTGATGGTTCGGCGCAGGTTGCGCATGGCTCTAAACATGCCTACGTTTCCGCTTGCGCCATTGTGGTCGGTGCCATGGTGAACGATGAGTTCAAGTCCAGTGTCGTGCACACGCAGACACTTGGGGACTGCACCGCACAATTAGCAGAGCTTCGTGCTCTGATGCTTGCATTGGAGTACGCAGATCCTAGTGTGACGACTTTGATCGTAAGTGACTCTTACTACTGTGTCCAGTCTTATAATGAGAACTTGTTCTTTTGGATTCAGAATGAGTTTCGTGATTCCAAAGGTAGCACAATAAAACATAAAATGATCTGGGTCCGAGTGGCGGAACTTAAAGAGGAGTTGCCACTCGTGTTTGTGATTCATACTCTCGGTCATCAGCGCGTGGGGGTCCACGCTGTTGGCAATTCGCTTGCTGATGAAGCAGCGAAGTCAGCGGTATCAAAATACTTGGTTGCAGCAGTCACGAGGTCCAAAAGCAAAATAGATGATGACATCTTGGCAGCAGTTGCTGCAACGGAGAAGGGAAGTAAATATCCTGCGGGGTTTCCTTCTAAATACACATACCACTTAAGTCCCGATAAGGTTCCTTATGTGAAAATCCCTGATGTTGGCGAACGTCTAGTTCCCAACTCGGATCGCAGGGCTGCTTTGATTACAGCGGCTCATGAAGGTGTGGCGTCTGCGCATGCGGGCGTCTCAGCCACTGTAACTCAGCTACAACAAAGATTCTGGTGGCGGGGACTGTACAAACAGACGCGCGATTATGTTCTTCAATGTGACATTTGCCAGCAGATTAAGCCTTCAACTGCTGCGCGTCCGCCTCAGACACAGTTGTATATCTCGAATAAACCGCTTGGATGCGTTTATTTGGATCACTGCGGTCCATTTTCTTCTGATACTGCATACAAGTACATCTTAGTAGCAGTAGATTCATGCACACGCTTTGTGTGGGTATGGCCACATCGGAGCGCTGATTCGCGTACTGTCATTAAGGATTTGCGAGTCTTTGTGGGAATTTTCGCCTGTGGTACTTTCCATTCGGATCAGGGTCCGGCTTTCGCCTCTAAGGCGTATAAGGATGCTATGGTTTCGATGGGGGTCCAAGTCAAATTTTCGAGTCCCTACAGACCTGAGGGTAACAGTGTAGTTGAACGAATGAACCGCGACTTAAAGCAATCTTTGACAGCTCGAGTTATAGGCACTGGCAGAAACTGGTTAGCCCACCTCATAGGCGTGCAGCGTGCGCTTAATAATCTCCCTAGAAGGTCTCTGGGTGGGCGGACCCCATACGAAATGCTCTTTGGTATCAAGATGTACGTCCCTGACCTCGTTGGTCTAGACTGCAATGCCCAGGCCACGGCCTTTGACGTAGATGAACATTGCAATGTTTTACAGAATCTACAAAAGACCAGAGACAGTCTTGCAAGGGAACATTTGCCCTCCACATCGGATGATGCGCTGCAGATCCCGGTAGTTGGCTGGCTACCCCAAGTTGGAGAACTGGTTCGAGAGAAGATCGATAACAAGAAAGAGTTTGGTCCCTCATATCGTGCACCGGTTCGAGTTCTTGGAGTGAAGGGCACAAGAACAGTCATTTTACCACCACTTCCAGGTCGTAAGGAAAACAGATTTATTTCTATTGACAATGTCAAGACACACAGGGTGGCCGATTCTTCATAGCATGACACCGGCTGCTTCCTGTCCTTCCATGGTGAGGCACTCTGTGCTGGCTATTACATCTGGTGCAGAACATGAGGTGTCCCTCGAGATGCCTGCCATATCCAGTCCTTTATTAAATACTATTCCTGTAACTGACATTGATGAGTTGAACTACACTTATCCTGCTGATTTATCGATGCCTGATTTGCATACCCGTTTGGCCAACCAGTCCAGATTCTCTTTTGACTCTGTTTCGGAACTTTCAAAGAAACCCTCAACTATTGCAAAATATACCACGTTGTTTAAAAAACATTTTTTGATTCCCCCTTGGACATACATTTGGTTGATACTATTTTCATTTTACCTTTTTATGTCAATTGGTTTTGTGTTTTATTTTTTCTGCCTGATTGATGGTCACTATGTTAAAGAAAGAACAGGAATTCGATACCTTAATGGAACATTGGCCCCTCTTTCCTCTTCACATTCAGCGCACAGACTGAAACGACACTCAAATACAGGTAACATTACTGCTTGGCCTGTCCTTGATGGGATTGTGTGGGATGCGGTTAGGTTTCAGATACATGGGCCCACTGAAGTGATTAATGTTCCAAATGTGCTTAGAGTAAACATGGGAGATGTGATTAAACAAAATATACGTTCTGATGATTGGGATATTCAGGCCGTAGAAGCATTATTCTCTGATTTGAAATATTATGCTGCCTTCGATGCTGAGGATCTGTATTTAGATTCTATTAATTATGGTGATTTGTTTTGTTTTCAACACTATGGTAATAATTTTTTACATAAGACAAATTCAAGGAGGGTTGTTGTAAATTATACACAATGGGAACATTGCCCTGCTCCATTAGGTGGCATCTCCAATACGTTTCTGAAGAAATATACTTATTTCACAGACTTTAATCAATCAAATCCCGAGTCATTTTATTTTAAAATGACACAAAAGTCCATGTCCAAAGTTAGACTTACCGATACAAAATTACTGTATTCGAAGTCCTTTCTAGACAGGTTGGCTGTAGATGGCTACGAGTTTTGGAAAGGAACAATTGACCTTAAATCGGTTTGGGGTACCAAGGATTGGCAGGTACAAGGCACTGAGGCTTTGCACCGTGCATGTCTCATCCCGAATCACATGTTGTTTTTAAATTCATCCATTTTCCAAACAACATGCTTTGGATTGGCTACTTCTAAAAAATTAAATACACCAACCATCCCAGATTTAGAGGAATATTCAGGTTGGGGTAACTTTACTGAATTGTCCATTCATGAGTTGCAAGCTCTATTGCAAGATTCATCCTTTAACATTTCCAGTTTGGATTCCAGGGGTTGGCTGATGTGGCATAGGAGTGCTGATTCTTGCCAACGTCGTTTTCTAGGTTTGGCTGAAGGGTTCACAGAAGTCAGACCCGACCCCCGTTTTGAAGAAGATTATACTGTCACGACTTATTCTGTTGGGAAGCTGTGTCAGAATTGGTTGCAACATTCCACATTAGCTGCAGTTAAACTACATCTGTCTCAATTGAATGATAATGTGGATTTAAATGATTTTATAAAAGGCCCAGCTAAAGGTAGATCTAAACGGTGGCTTTATGCTATTTACAATGAAATTTAGAAAGTTTCCCAAATTGAGGCTGCTAAGCGCCTGAGGGCTATTGATCAAGCAAATTTAGAAAAAGTACTTGCAGTTGTTGATAACAGTATTAACACGCTTTCTTCCCGAATTTACACGTTGAATAATATTGTGTCTTCTGTAGTTGACATTGTACATGATGAAGTGTCCATGTTATATCATGGTCAAAATCAATTGCGTTCTGTGATGCAGTTTGCTTGGACACTACAGACTCTAAAGTCTGGTCGAGTACCTTGGAATTTTATGAACGTCTCATCACTATTTGCCCCATTTAATCTGACTGAAAAACAGTGCATGCTTTCAATGAGAGATGCATCATTTTCTATGTTACACATTGAAAAACTAGAATCCTTGCCCTTTTCGGTGGCTGAGGTGACTGCTGCTACATGGCTTATCCATGGTGTTATTACTTTGCCTTTTGCCCTGTATAAATTTACAAATTGTATGAAGTATATGGCTATAGGGCGATATGAATCATTAGGCAGTGCTTTCCTCCATGAGACATGGTCTTTGCCATACACTTACAGATGCCTAAAGGAGGGGAGTGAAGTGAATCTGAATGGTGAAGAATGTACACAGTCACCTGACCGCTCACTAATATGCAGACACATCCAGTTGCATGGTTCTTGTAATCAGGACAAGCCTAATTTGGCTTGTGTTTTGAAGGGGACACCGGTTTCTGCAATAGTTCCCACGTTCACGTTATTATCCAACGGTAGTTATTTACTTTTGAATAACGAACTGTGTTGTGGGTTACAGGTCGGTATCGCATATGTGGTTACCGTTTCAGAGAGGGTGGTTTGTTGCAAGAATGTGTTGTACCCGCCCACGCATGGGAATTCAGATGTTTCAATTTGGCCACGAATACCAACTTTGAAGGCCGTGTTCAATGGTTTAAGCCGAATAAGAGCCCTATTGTCTCAGAAGCCAGTGGCCCTGAGCTCTGCCCGCGAAACTTATGTCCTTCACATAGCTAACACACGCACAGAAGTGCAGGCGCTTTTAAATACTGATTTGCCTTTTCATTTCTCCGAGCTGGTTCATCAAATCTGCAATGCCTCCTCCACAACAGGTCTGGCACATTTTTTAAATTGGTTAGCAGTGGTCTCGTGACTACATTTGAAAAAGTATTTGGTATTATCCCTGCGTTCTTTCATTCTATATTCGCAAGCTTGTTTGGCGGATTTCCTGTTTTGCTGGCTTTGGCTGCAGGCGTTCTGGTGATATTTTGCTTTCTAAAACATGGATGCCCATCCTGCGCAAGAAAACGCTCAGCCCCTACTGATGCAGTTTCGCAACCGGATGCTTGATTACTATGGCTCCTTGCCGCTTGCGACTTTAAGCACGGCTTTTGGATTATCGTTTAGATTTTCCTACTTCACATGTGTCCAGCCCGTGTTTCATTGCCTGAGCTGTGATTTCGACTGGGCCATTGATTTGTGTCTCTGTTTACCGACTTCTCCTGACGTCGATTTTGATCAGCTGATGAACCCCGTAGTGGCTCACGAGTTGGTCTGTTCTGGCGAAAGGGTTATGGCTGTGGCAGCGATGCATGGACTAATGGGTCAGTGGGACATATTCGCAGCGGCGCATGACTTTCTGGCACATAGCGTTCTCGAGAACCCACTGAGTTGTCCTCTGATGTTGCTAGAGGAATCGGTGTTGGAGGAGCACGTATGTTCTTTCCCATTGCTTAATTGGATGGCTGAACTGTTTTCGGATGATGACAGTGATTTCATGTTGGAAGCTGTAGCTACCTACTTTGCATATTCATTCAACCCATGAGTGACTTTGAAGATTTTCATTATTAAGGCACGTGACTTTTTAGTAATTCTGAATGGTGCCCTTTTTTAATACGAACATTCGACTTTCATATGTTCTGGGCCTATGAACTGGGAGTAGGCCTTAAGTTCGACTTTTATATTTTTGTGTGGCCACTGTAGGCATTCATACATATTTTTGATATTAAACTTTTATATACATTTACATACATTTAGCTTGGCTCAATATCATTGAACTCTGCTTTCATGTTTTGCCTCTCATAGAGTATTGGCTTATATTTTCTCTTTTTTAACCGTCCTCGGATCATTGGGGGGGTGTCATATGGTTACTACGTTTCTATATTTGTGTTAAGTTAGCATGAGCTTATTAAATGTTTAAACGCAATATTTTATTTCAGCTTGAGTTTGCACACAACACCTACTTGTTATTGTAGCTTTCAACCTAGACGAAAGATGTGATTTATTTGAGAATAATATGTTATTGCTCTAGTATCAGCCATGCTTGGTACACTTGGTACAATTGTCTGCACACCGAGAACTGCACACTCTAAGAATAACCTAACACAAGGTTGCTGAAGGCCTGATCCTCGTACCACGTTAGACATAACACAAATAATGTTGCTGCCAACATTGGGCTCTACGCGGGTTTAAGATAGAGTTACAGGGAATGAATGAACACACTTGATGCTTCGCATGCAGAGAGCTGGTAGCTGTTGATGTGATCTACTCCTACTGAGAATTAGAGGTATGGGCCCGCCCAGCTAGAACCCAAAAGAGACCTTCTTACATATAATATAATATACTGAATAGGGTGCGCGAAATATAGGTGATACAGAATTCTATAGAGTTTTGCATCATAACATGCTATCACCTTTTGCTTATTATGGATTAGTGACTATGCTGCTAACTCTGATTTTTATAATATGTATGTTGATATTATACAAGATACTCCGTTTGAGAATGTTGCATTGAAAAAATAAACATTTCAAACTTGCACGTGTGTTCTTTGCCTCCCAGTTTCGGTTTGTAATGATTATATAACGAAAGAGTGTTCATGTGTTCCACGATACCTGAGGTACCCTAAGTTCATGTTCTGGATTGTCTAAGTCATTGGGAAGTAATTACTACCGATGAGACACTGTAGCTAGCTTGGTAAGGGGATTTCTGAAACAAAGGTGAGTTTTGGGTCACCCTGACTCACCCAGGTTCTAGATCTCTGTGCACAGTTCTGTGGGAGAACGGAAACCCTGCTACAAGGGACTTAGAAGTAAATTAAATGTACCAATTAGGTGTAGGCGCTTTTTACCATGTTATCAAAGGAGAACACTTTACCACGTGTTAGCAATGAAAAAGTGCACAGAGTCGTAAAAGCCAACAAAAATAGCTTCAACAAACAAAGGCAAAATCTGGGTTGACCCTGTAGAAAGAGCCTGGTCCAACACTAGGAATAGTCAGAAATAGATTGTGAGGCAAAGGGCGAGAGCCTTTGAACACATGCCTTGAGGAAAGCGCCTTCAGCTTAGAATACTGATGATTTGATTGTACTTTCAAATGTCCCACCTAGTGCCATGTTACCCTTGAGGGAGTTCATTCGCCACAGTCATGGGTTCCAGATCACAATCCACATTCCAGGGTTCCAATCTGACATTATGAATGTCAGCAAAAGTGCTCTAAAATATGGACTAATCCAAAGAAGAATTGCAAACTGAAAGTTTGAATCTTAACTTGGCTGACGTTAATCAATTGTCACAAGTGACTGTGCTGATAGAAATAAAGAACTGGCTGTTAAGTAAAGCTGGTTGTCCACAACAGCCACTTGCATATTATGATTCTTCACTCTACTGAATGCTGTTATTCAAGTGTGTCCTCTGAAAACCAATAAAAAAAGATCAATACTTTAACAAAAAAACAAATGGAAAGCCCCTGCTGATTTCCTTGATCTTGACACTTGAATACTAATTTACCTTGAAAAAACAAAGACAAGAGGCGGTTGGCAAAACAGGAACAGTTGGTTTCATTAAACCCTTTGATTGGGAGTACAATCCACAGAAACGGGTCTGAGGACTGTCTCAAAGTACAGTCAATTCATGCCAGCTTATGTACAGCTTAGGTACAATTAAAGTACATCTGGTGATCCTTGTTTGGTAAAAGAATGTGGGCCTTGTCTGAGGAGTCATAAATAAAGGGTCTTTAATAGCAAATGCAGGTGGCTCGACCTTGCGTGGACACAATGTGGGCCAGTGGGTGGTGTGTCCAGATGTCCAGCATGAGGGATACTTGATTGTTGTATGTACTGTGTGTGCTGTGTCCTGCTAGGTTGTGTGTTCCTAACTCCATGTGGCATCTAACTTTATGGTGGTTGAAACTACCGCAACACTCTGGACATGTTTCCTTTATTGGGGCCAATTTCCCTGGACCATTGTGGGGTCGCTGTGCTTATCAGGGTGATGGACCTGAGTTTCCAGTTCACACGTTTATCTGCCGGCTGAGTGCCACCAAACCTGTGACCAGTCAATCAGTTACTGCGGGCCTGGGTGGCAGTGCAAGCTTGATCGCTTATTTTCAATCGAGGTTGATGGAGAATTCATGTTGGGCAAATTAAGGAATAGGGATGTGATTTCATTTGCATATGTAAGTGTTCAATGATAAGCATTAGCATTGTTTTTATCAATATAAACATTTCCCCCTCTAGTTGAAAGTTCAACTACATTATTCAACACACGCTTAATGACAGTCACATTATTGCAGACATATTGTTCTTCAGTCTTGACTACTACTACTTTCCTATTTACTTGCATTCTACCTAATTTCAGGACTGCGTTTTTACAGCAGGAACCTCCAATTGTAGGAACCCATACAAGAACAATAAAAATGTGAGAATGGGTAACAGTGACATGCACAGTTCAGTCAGCCACCTGGGGAGCCATGCAAACCATTTCATATACAATGCCTTCTCAGGGGCACCTCTGTCCTCATGCATGACTATTTGTAAGCGGTGCAGTGCTTGGATAGCAAGAGTCAGAGACATTACCTGAGATAAACGTGCAGCAGGATGCACCAATCTTGCAACACACCCCTCCCTCCATTACGGTCATTAAATCCAACACATATCGATGTTGCATGACCATGAGGCAGATGGCTCACAGTTTATCCTTGATTGCATTTAGGTAGAGTTGAGTGCTGTTCATCATCTTGAAGCTCCCTTCTGGCTATTATTAACCAGCGGCTATTTGCATTTGTCTGTATTGTGAAGAAGGATATGGACCCCCTGCGTTGATTTTAGTGTCACAAAACCTTTCTCTCAAGCCTGATGCAACAAAGTTGTCTTCTTCCCTAGCGGTTGTGGATAGAACTCTGACAGATCCTCTTCAAGAATGACCAAGGTTGGAGTGTGTATGGTAATGTGGGAACAGAGGCCATGCCATCCAGGGACGAGCTGAGTGTAAGCGAACTCACCACATTGTAAGTAGTAATCTCTCAGCGTGGAGGTACCCCATTATATGTCCGGAAAGTGCAGCACTGCACCACAATTCTCATTTGTACCCAGTGGAATGGCTTCTTTGCCTCTGAAACTCAAGGACAGAGTGTACGTTTCCATACAATTATGAGTTTTCCATTCCTTTCTAACCACGTATATGTATTCAATTCTGTGTCCCAGATTTACTGACATAGGGTATCTATGCAGTTATTCAACCCACCCCTACAAGACTTGTTTCCCTTGGTGTCATTGAGGGGGATGGCCCTTTATTGGAACTCCATGTCTGGGGTTCATTTGTTATTAAAGAACACAGCCCCAGAAATGCTAATAGCCATCCTGGGATCGCATATAGAAGCAGGAGCAGACATGTTCATCCATTTGTGTGGTGGTTTTGCTACCTTCAAAAATCTCTTTTTTTTAAAGTCTCAAGCCAAACAGTATCCCCCCCCTATGGCGCCCCTCCTGTGCTTTCTATCTAGATCTGGTTGAATTTCGGTAGGCTCTGTGAAAAGATAAAATGATGTGGGGTTGGTCTCATATCGGGTCAGATTCACTATGACTCTATTGTGTTCTACTCTGTCGGGTTGTAGCAGCAGCTACCTCTTGGGACAAGTAAAGCCTGTCTGAGCTACTACTTGCGGTATAAGAGAACAGACGTAACACGACCTGGATGTTGTCTTGGAGCCCATTGAGGTCATGTGCTGATACCACTTGTTGTGTAAAAGGGTGCTATGTATTTCTTGTGGAATGCAAGTGTTGGGTTCAGTGTTATTGTAAGTGATGTGGGAGAGGTCCCTATGCAAGTGCAGTGATAGCTTTGGGGTAGACTCCATCAGACTAGGTGGTGCATTGGTGACAAATGGATGCACAAACACTCATAACAAACAAAGGGTACATAGAAGTGCAACAATACATAACTTATGGAGCATCGTAGATCTTGGGGCTGGATACAGGGGAGGTGTCAGTGATCCTCTGGCATTTGGAAATTTATTTAGTTCAAGGAAAATAGAAAGTTTACTGTACAGTTTGTAGGTATTAAGTCACAAACTGTAGATACTGCCAGGGTGCTGAGGTGACCGCAGAAAAGGTGGTGCACTTAGAGGTTCGATCTTCAACCTGTTAAATAAAAGCTATGTTTATGTGGTTAGTAAAACACAGTACATCATAGTATGAGCCTTTATTTTTCTTCATGGTTCCTGTGCTTTTCTTTTGAGGGTTATGCTTTTTTCCATTCATTTGCGCCATTTTAGTGAGGTAGCAGAAGGTGGCCCCAGTCAGGGTATCTTGTTTTGAAAAAAAGCATTATGGTACATTGCTTATTTTAATTTCGAGGGTTTATTAGGCTTTTCGTTTTCATGAAATGGCAGGCCTCCCCCTTCTCTGTACCTAGCTGGCAGTTAAATTGGTGTAATATTTTTTACCAGGTACTCCCATGAACATGGGTTGTTATTAGCCCATCTGGAGTTACAGGGGCATCACCAGCCCCTCTCTCCAAGGTGTACCTGGGAAGTACTATTGGTGCAGGTGGCGTTTTGACCTACACGTGAGTGGGGTGATGTATAAAGGAGGGGGCGTTCGCAATTAAGTGCTGCTGGAGGTTGCAACGTGCACTGCGGTCATGTGTATAACCCTCTAATCCTTACATGCGGTGTGCAACGTGACTCTCCCAGTGACGCCAGGTGTCTTGACTGTGCCTGGGCGGAAAATCCGTTTCGCTCGCGGATTTTGCGGATTTTCGGGAAATTCGCAATCCGCGAGATTCGCGAATCTCCCGCAAAATCCGCAAATCCGCGAGCAGCGGATTTTGCTCGCACTGCTCGCACTGTTCGCGTGAGTTCGCGGCTTCCCAGTACAACTTCGCGCCCCGCGAATAAGTGCTAAATTGCAGAAATACGATCTTAGCAAAACTGAAACTACTTACCAGGTTCAAAAGTTCAGGCTCATCATTAGTAGCCATTTCCTGTAGTGCTTCCTGAGGGGCCCCTCCAGAGTTCAGTTGCCAGTTGCAACTATTATGTGACCCTGCTCTGAACCTCAGAATAGTTACACATATGCCACAAAGGTCCTGAATTACAGCTAAGGGAGACAAGCAGGAGCCAGGCTGGAAGTTAAAATCCATTAATCAGCCCCTAATTCATTATTGTCAGTTGGGGCAGGGCAGGTGTTGTAACTAATTTTGCAACAATGAAAGCACTTAGCAAGTGCAAAAGATCACTAATCAGGGCGCACTAAGGAAGCAGGTGCCAGCTAAAAAAATATTCTGTGACACATTAATCAGCCCCAAATTAATTCAGGTCACTTGAGGCAGGGAAGGTGTGCTTTGCTTTGCCGAAAATAATGTACACTGGACAACCAGAGGGTGTGGTGATGAAACAGAGGGTGGCATGGGTGGGCCAGAGGGTGGCATGAGTAGTCAGAGAGTGGCAGTGGTGACAGAGAGTGGCAGTGATGAAGAAGAGTGTCCCAAACAGGCTGGACACGTAGAAACAACAAGTTCGCGAAACTTGCGACCCGACAGGTAAGTTCGCAATTTGCGAAAGTGTACAAAACCCTCGCGAACTGGCAGAAACCCGCGCAAACACAAAAAAAAAAAATCCGCAAATTCGCGAGAATTCGCGGATTTTGCGGATTGCGAGTTCGCAAATCCGCAAAATTCGCGAACGCGAGATTCGCAAAATTCGCCCATGCTTACTCGAAACTTCATTGTGGGCTAACTTGGGTCTTCTTTAATGGTCTTTTGGGCTCTTCCCTAGATCTCTTGCGATTGGCTATCCCACTTTATCAGGAAAATAGAGATGGTCAGAAAGGTGGGTTGGCTTCTGATACTGCAGTGTCTGAGCCTGAGCTAACTGTTTCCTCCGGATGGTGTTTGTAATAAGGCCTAGTGTGTTGGCTGACTGCTAGTTCTGACAAGGTGGTGAGTGCATTCCTGAGTTCTTAATCTGGTACACAGTGGCATAGGAAGGGGGGTGCGGTGGGTGCGGGCCGCCCCGGGTGTCATCACTGAGGGGGGTGACAAAATGGCAAAAATATGTGTTTTAAACACATATTTTTGCCATTTTGTCAAGCTGGGGGTGACAAGAACTTTTTCGCACTGGGTACCACCTGACCTTGTTACACCACTGCTTCTACAGATCTGTGATAGACTTTTTCGGACCCTTTTTTCCCCTTGCACCTTCCTCTCCCTCCAACCCTTAAAATTGTGAGGGAGAAGGGAGGAGAAAACATTACTGCTCAGAGAACCCACAATCTGAGGTCAAGAACTTGTTGAGATTTGTGTTCAGGAGATCATGGGCTGGGTTAGTTGACTGCTCGGATGGACTTGCCTTCCTGCACTAACTCGGCACTTGCAACCTGTCAGATCTTATGCGATGGGGGTGATGGGGTCTTCATTATCCTGAGCGAACGGGAACCCTGCCTACCAACACCAGAGGACAGACATCATTTTGGAACTGAAAGGGGGTCTTCATTTTCTGGAGGCTCCTGGCTTTTGCGGGTGCTGTGGTTGGAACCACACAGCATGAAGGAATTTTGGTCCCTGGCCAAGAATGGGGGTTCGTTCGATCTTGTTATTGGAACCCATCCAAATTGCTGGCTGTAGGGACTTTGATGTCTACTTTAAAGACTGGACGGGCCAGCCAACCCCACTCTGTGGGATCAGCAGAAGAGTGGGGGCTAGGCTATAGCATTCACCTTGGATTGGCCGAATCTAGCGAGGTTACCTGATTGAATAAACCCATTCAACAGTCCTGACTTCCTTAATGCAAGTAAAGGCTTGAATTCCCTAATATTGTCTCATTGAGTTTTGGTAGGGTGAGTTTGAGAAGTGTGCATGAGATGGAGGGCACATTACTAGGAGTTTTGCCTTACTGTGTGTTTGGGTTCTGTGTTTGTGAGAAGTCATTGCCTTGCCAGACAGTTACCCCTCGCTGCCATGGCTGTGGCCCCAGTCCCTGTTGGGCAGGGTTTCCCTGTCTGTGGCTGCTGTTACCAAGGGTTTGCCCAATTATCTGATGCCTGTTGTGATGCAGTAGCTGGCTAACATCCATGAGGCTGTGTGTATGGTTGGTTCGGGGCTCCCTGCGTTCGGTTTTGTGGATGGGGGGTTTGCGGAGACTGGCCCATGTCTATTGTTCTCTTCACAAGAATTGCTCTTAACCTGTATTGGTCGGCCATGTCGCTCATCGTGTTGCAATAGTAACATTCTCTGAGTTCTGGCTGCTGCCTAACTCCCTGGTTCCTGATATTGTAGTTAGGTGTCTCATTGGGTTGGCTCCTGTTTCTTCCTATCATTCTCCTGTTTCTTTTCCTAGTAGTGCAATATGTAAGCTTGTATTTCCTGCCAGGGTTTGGTGTCTAAACCTACTACACTATCCAAACTGCTCTGTATTTCGGTGGGTAGCCCCTTTTTATGGATGGTATAGAAGAACGCAAATTACGGGCCCACATCAGTCCATTGCTGTCCTGTCTCTTGTCCCCAGCGTTCCTTCAGTCTATCCAAAAACTTAGTTATGATCTCCCCAGGTTTTATAGTTTCTGCCATTAACCCTCTTGCATCCAGGCATTCAGGGAGTATATCCCTCGTGTGGTCCAATTCTGGTGCTAGTACGAATTGAATGCAACCCCGTCATGCTTGGTGTTCTTCTTAGAACATAAGATTAATTGTTCTGCTCTATACAGTAAGGGGGGGACTTTGGTCTGTAGCTCTTCTTTATCCATCTGAGCTCAGGGCACATAGATGGTCCCTGATGTGCCCTTCTGCAGCTGTGGGTACATTTTGGTAAAGGAGAGAGCCACTGGTTGTTTCCTAACATAGCGTTTCCATCCTCTTAGGTATTCCTACATGTAGGGGAAGTTCCACTTGGCATCTCCCTCTTCATGGCAGGTGCAGTCTTCTGAGACAGTCATGTTCTCTTGTTCGAAGGATACCACCTCCGGCCGGGGCCTATCACACTGAATCTTTACTTTGGTCCAATGTGCTAGCAGGTGGCAAAATGGTAATGCAAAGATTTCGCCTTCCTCTCGAGCCACTATCTCCCTTGGGGTTAGTCTATCACCATGCACATCCGGCAGGGGCAGCAGACGTCTTTGTTGTTGCTTCCCTCATGCACATGCACTTCTATGTCGCAATTGAGTTTGCACCAGGCTACTATGGTCCCTGATTTCCTGGTCTGCACCACTCCATTGACAAACTGGTGAGACCCGGGTCCCAACCCGGACCCTCTCCTCTAGCCCTGACTCGGATTCTACCTCGAATCATGCTCTGCGTTTCAGGAGGAGGGCAGGCAGCTCTGCGTTTCGGCTGGGCCTCTATGGCTCAAGTTCTCTCTCTCTCATTAGTTTGAGCCTTTCCTCGACCTCCCACCTAGATTGCCTCCTTCGTTCCAAACTATGCACAGCTTTTTAGGTCAGAACTTGCCTTCGAACTTGCTACCCATTATTTCTTTGGCTACCTGTGCAAACTATGTGGCTCCCATCTTATCATTGGATCCTGGAGGGCTGGGACCCCATTCTTTGCCCCTGCTAGTCCTATCAATATCCAGAACAGCTATGAATCTCCCTGTTACCCAAGTGTGGTCACGTGAACCGGTGGGAGTACAATGTCATTGTGCTCCTGGGGATTGATGGGCCGAAATCAACAGATAGGGTGGTTGAGCTTCGGAGATCCCTAGCACTGGACTGGGGCGGTGCCTGGGCCTGCCGCCCTGTCAGCTTCTCGTTTTGAGACCCAACATTTGGTGTATCCTAATGTGGGGATAGCTGGAATTGGGTAGAGTGCCTACATTTGGCAGGGGAGGTGCTTTAATTATCGATTGTGGGATATGATTATCGGTTTAAAAACTGTATGCATTGGTTAGCAAAACAAAAATCTGTAATCCCTCCAGGAACCTAAGAATTAATCCACTGAATCTATACTCATGTCTCTGCAAATGCAATCTTTTCAGCCACCACTCAGAGAGCAGGAATCAGAAAGCAATGTGAACCTTGAAGACAGGGCTGACAGCAAGGTGTAAGAGTTAGAAGAGGCCATGGGCAGGAATAAGGAGAGTTTGCCCCATCAGGTAATTTCTCATATTTTGATTTAAGGGTCAATTACAGTGCTGGAAACAAGATTGCTTCAATCTGTTCCAAAGTTCACATGAACTACCAGAGCACTTCCCCTTCCAAATTGATGCCCAACATTTGAGAACAGCCCAAGAGGAACCAACTGCCATGCATGTGCCTTAATCACTGTTGATTAGAAGGGTCACACATACGATGTGTCATTAACAAAAAGCCCACGTCGTGTCTGATTGATACTGGTGTTAGATCATTAGCTCTAAAAGCCTCCTTCTCCCCTTCTTGTGTGAAACTATAGATGCAGTTGGCATTTCTAACAAGCCTATAATATGAATTCTGTGACTAGTTCCTTTGCTTTGATTATTGGCCAACCCGCTTTCCTTTTGCGTCCCACCTCCCCCACAAACCTCTTTTGGAGGAAATACTTATACAAAATACTGTAGGATTCTTTTGTGGGTGATAGTGCGCTTTACAGATACACATAACATAACAACATAACTTATTCCTACTATCCTTTACCCACCTTTTGAGGAAAATGAGCACCTTAATGGCTGCCATCCAAGGAAGAACAGCATTGGAGGAACCCAACCCTTCCCACCTTACCACCCTCCCACGACAAACAGGGAAAAATCAGCCCCTCCACTGAGTGTGAAAATTGTATTTATTTATTCTTGCCCAAATCTTTCTCCCTTTTTTCTCCACTGTTTTCACATCAGTAGAAGTTCCTGGAGCATACCGTTATGTACTTTAGTTCTGCAAAAATGTACACAGATTCATCATGTTCAATGGTTACTCAACATGATTGTACATGCCTAATCAATATCACTTAAACCCTTGTCTGGCGCCACTTACTATTTCTGATTACTAACTTTAGAGCTGGATGACCATTGTGAGATGTGAGCTTCAACCTTTGCTTCCTGTTTTATAAAATAGGTTCTGCTTTTCCTATTTCTTTTAGATGTCTCTGGTATCAACCCTTTAGGCTTGCTATTGGTCACTTTTGAAATTCTTCTTACTGAAGTATTAATAAATATTGAACTTTGGTCAACCATTACTGTTGCTGTACAGCATGCTGCAGCTGTATTATTGTAGACTATTAAATCACAGCACCTTCCTGTGGATAGGTTGTCAATACATGCAATATCTCACATCACACTGGTTCACATTGGTTCAATGCCCTGTGTTATATCCAGGATCTTTGTTCCTTACCACCTTCTTAGGTAATACACAAAACTGGTTGCTCGCAGCTGCCCACATTATAAACCTATGTTGACATCACAGATGCACCTTTACTGAACTGAAATCTTGTACATAAAGTTGATGTCTCCTGCCTCACAAATCACAAGAGAGCCATGGTTACTGGATGGTCTGCCTTGTTTTTAGTTGTTGAAAGTAGATGTTTCCCACAATGACTTTCTGCTCAAGTAGCCGAATTTGCAGCCCTTACCAGTACCGGGCTTTAGCGATTTAGGCCCTGATTGCAAGTGGGTTGGTGTATTCCGACCCATGTGTAAACCTCTGTTTGCATACGGTTGGAATGATGAGTTGGGAGGTATTTAACCCCTTCGCTGCTGATGACGAGCTCAGCTCGTCATCAGCCACAGTGGTCATGTGCAGATGACGAGCTGAGCTTGTCAGGTAAAGCTGCTTTTTAAAATTTGCCGCACACAGCGGGAAAAGCTGCCGCAGCGATGCGGTTAATGTATCCAATAATTATCGGATGGGTTAAATACCTCAACCCATGTTAAATTTCGGCGGGTCAAACCTGTCAAAATTCAACATGGGACATGTGTACATATTTATTGTATCATGCATATTTTGGTACTGTAAATATAAAATCTGCAATTGCATTCCTAAAATGTCATAGTAGGCGCTATATATTGCACTCGATAAATAGCATACTCAAGTGTATGGTTATTTATAACTTGTAACTAAGCTTTTTAGAAAACTGGAGCAATTTTCAGATTCCAAATATGCTTTTAGAGTTGCTCACGCATTGTTGAGTCATGTGAATGCAACAAGGGTTTCTCATTTCACCTGGAATACTAATTAATTAAAAATGGGTTTTATATCAAAGTTTTGCTTGTTGCTTTTCAACTGCCCTTCAAGGTCGCTAATGTCAAATGTTCTGCCCACGAATCTGCTCCAAGGGTAATTTGTTCTCTGACTCAACTGATAAAAAGGCTGCTTGTCCCCTGAGTCTGGGGTTACTGTGTAAGTGCCCCACGATGTTGAACCCCTCTTGTCCACTTCAAATGATACTGTCAATTTCCAGGATCAATCCCCCCAAAAATGTAAAAAATACCTAAGTTAAGAACAAGTGCCAAAAACAACCTGATGGATTCTGACAAGACAAACTAGAAAACAGAAGCAGCTCCTATAGTATTGCTCCGCAATTTAACTCAATTGTATAATGGTGTTACTCAAGTTAGCCAAGATGGAATAATACATGCTGGTGACACACATTCATTCACACCTCATTTGCCTCCTTTACTCAGCATTACTGTCAAGCGTGTGCCTTATGCCAAGCCTACAATGTTGGTAAAGGGGTCAAAATTACTGCTGCTACACACCCTACTCCATGGAGCCAATTTGTACACGTTCAGTTTGAATTCATGTAGATGCCCAATAATCTTTTCCTATGTTTAAGTGCTCTTGTAGTGTAGTTCCTACATTCCCAATAGGCTCTGTGCATTGGAATAACATAAACGATAGTTTAGACGTAGGACTGAGGTTGACTAGGTCTCTACTGAATATGTTAGACTTAATTAGATATGCCAGCTAGCTCAGAGGTCACTAGAAACGTTCTCGAATGAACAGGAAGGAGTTAACTTTCCTGATTAGATAAGAAGGGATTAGTTTCTGACAACCGCATAAACATGACAACTTTGCTCCCTCCAGAATAGGGAGTATATCTCCAGAGTTGTGTGAAAACAATAGATAGCTATTCCACTCAGTCAATCGTGCATGCTTAGTTTCACCAGAGTGCAGGGAAATAGACGGGCGTTTTCAATAAAAGTTGTTATTTATTGAGCAGGCTTCTTTCTCATGCAAGAGAAATGAATTGCCACAATTGCAATACTTATCATAAAGTAAAGTGCGTACAGTAAAAGGAGTATTATGAAATAATACTGTAAAAGCATTTATATGGTTTCTGAGCCACATGATACTTAAAACGGATATAATATATACAATACATACAATGATAAAAGGTGACTAAACGTACTCAACTGGTGCTTCTAAAATACGCCTACCCCGGTTTACCTAACCTAAGCCTAGTACGTGGGAAGGAGTAAGTGAGCTGCAGTTTAAGTTAAGTTATTTTTGCCAAGAATCTGAATCAAGAATTCTCTAAGGATCTAATCAGCTCCGTACCTTGGTTTTAGAATGAAGTAGGTCTTGTATCTCTTTCTCAGGACTCGATCTCCCAGCAACCCGCAAGGGTGACTAGAAACACTGGAGCTGGATTTCTCGGCAGGAGAAAAGACAGCGTCTCTCTCAGTGCGTCAAATGGGAGGGTCGGCTTCCTTCGGCACTCGCATCAGCTGGGCTTTGGGTAAGTAGATAGCCGCTCTGCTCCAAACCACAGTGTGTTGCTTAAGGCAAATGCTGGTATATTTATACCTGGAAGGTGCCGAGTTTGACGTAAGGTTGGATATAAGACGTCACTAAGAACTGTCACTAAGAACAGGCAGTTCTTTCAGGACTCTCAGGAGTTCTAGGACAAATCAAAACAGAAGCAGGGGGAATTCCCGGGCTGCTGGAGGTTTGGTTTGTTTAAAGAACGCGTTGTACTTTCTAGGAGTCTAGGGAAGTAGCCTTGCCGTATTTGGACTGCATGGGCTATGACTAAATATGGATATGATTCTTCTGCCTTTATAAGGATATGATTTGTTATAACCACATAAGGGCATGAATCGGGAATATTTAATTAGGGTCCTAGATACGTTCACAACACCCACTCCACGTATAATGTCCATCATTACTAAATACTAAGCAATATATAAACATATGAGTATGCATGTGTTTTCCAGACCACCCCAAAATACATCAAGTGCATTTGAAATGGTATAGATACTTGAAAATGAGTATTATACTGTACGTTTTCAAGCAGTGGCATCATTCAGATAACATTTTTGTAGTGCATTATAATCCTCACTGAATGAATCACAAAATTTACATTTATGAAATGGCTCTTAATACAGAAGAGAAGGTCGAGACCATTTCATCACATAATTATACAAGATTGTACATTTGCTAGAGGTTGATTCAAAATAATGTCTTTAGAGTCTCTAAAAATAGAAGTTCTGTTCTCTAAGAATAGTTCTACTTTAAGCAGAGTACCATGTGCCAAAAAAAGGTAAATATTTTGGAAATTGGGAAAAAGTAATTTCGCTTTCGGGAAGAAAATAGTCCCAATGTTTTTTAGAAGTGCTGTTTATCAAAACTGAAGGCCGAATTCAGAATTCAGGGAACGCTGTGTGCTCGCTATTTCAAATATTATTCTCGTTGTTAGGAGAGAACAGTACCTCAGATAGGCCGGCAAAAAATTTGTCTAAAACAGTAGGTGAAAGTTGGGCCAACTACGAAAAATCGGAAATAGTGCATATATGCGATGCATTGCCATCATCGGTGTTTAGATTAGCAATGGTCACAGAAGGTTGTACCTGTGTGGTGCCGCTTTCATCTCGTACTTCACCGCCACCTAATCGTAATGGTGAAGTCTCAACGAATGCCTTCATCAGAATAGGTAGCCGCTGGGGACAACATGTTGCATGAGCGGTTACCGAACCAAGCAAAGCATCGATATCCATTGGTACTGTTAATTGTAGTGTAAGATAGACGTCCAACACACATTCTTCTCCGCATAGCAGACATCGAAGCACAGGTAAGATGCAATCTTGCCAGATTGGTCTGAATGAAAGAAACCAGGTAGTATTCAGATCTCTTCCAATCCGAGGACTTTAGTGATACGTTCTCGGTATTGTATTGCTTGAATCGTTTCTTCCATCGTAGCCTGAGTTTTGTCTGTGACTTGGCTTGCCATATCGGAGCAGAAGGAACAAAAATAAAATTCCTGCTACGAGTCCGAAAATAAGAGGCAGGACACCGAAAAAAGAATGCACAAAATTTGGGAAGATGCCCAGAACTGTTTCAAAGGGTGCTAACAGTCCCGAAAAAATTGTCTTAAATACATGTGCGATGCCACTGGTGAAGTGAAGTGAAGTGAAGGGGTTTTGTAGAGCGCGACTGCTGCCCGAGGGCGTCCAAGCGCTGATTAGAGAAAGAGGAGCTCTGGGGGGGAGGGGAGGAAGGACTGGGAGGGGGGCTAGTTTCTGAATAGGAATGTCTTCAGCTCTTTGCGAAAGGACAAAAGAGTAGGGTTAGATCTTAGTGAAAGGGGAAGAGAGTTCCATAGTCTAGCAGCGTTGAGCGTAAAGGACCTGCCTCCTGCTCTGGACCTTTTAATTCTGGGGGCTGCAGCAAGAAATGCGTTTGTGGATCGAAGAGATTTACCGGGACAGTAAGGGGAAAGGAGTGAGTGGTTAATCTCAGGGCTAGCTCTATGGAAGGCTTGGTGCGATATGCATAGGGTTTTGAACTTTATTCTGTCCCTGACGGGGAGCCAGTGTAGTGATCTGATTCCTGCCTTAGCTGACTCTCTGCGAGGGATCTGGAGGAGAATCCGAGCTGCACAGTTCTGTGTGCGCTGAAGTTTCTCCAGCACGTATTAAGGTGCTTCCAGGTATAGAGCATTGTTGAAGTCCAGCCTGGACTGGATGAGGCCCTGAATAACAACCTGCTTAGCTTCAAAGGGTAGAATCGGCAAGATCTTTCTTAGCATTCGGATAATCCCGAAGCAGGTTGCTGCTGTTTTGGTTGCCTGGGTATTGAAGGTGAACGTTTTATCCAACCATACTCCTAGGCTTTTGATGTCCTCCTTTGGGGTTGAAGGTGGGCCTAAGCTTACGGGCCATAACTGGTCGCAGGTGATAAGAGTAGGGGGGCCGAGGATCAATATCTCGGTCTTGTCACCGTTGAGTTTTAAGGATGATGATGTCATCCATTTTCTAACATCCTCCATGCAGGCTGCCAGGTTGGGCTGGGGGAGCCCGCTGTTTTTCTGTGTCAGGGAGACCACCAGCTGGGTGTCGTCCGCATACAAGATGGTTTTGATACCATATTTTTGGACGACCCCAGCCAGTGGCCTCTTGTACACATTAAACAGCGTAGGGCTCAGGGAGGAGCCTTGGGGTACACCACAGTTTAAGGGTCTGCTCGTGGAGCAGGAGTCGCCGTCGAAAACCTGAAAGGTTCTTCCGCTGAGAAAGGAACTCAGCCAGTCGAGGGCGTCTCCTGAGACTCCAAGATCGAATAGTTGGGACAGCAGGGTTCTATGGCACACCGTGTCGAACGCGGCGTTTAGATCAAGGAGGACCACTGCCACTGACCCCCCTCGATCCAAGATCCTCCTGGATTCTTCCGTGACGGCTAGAAGAGCCGTTTCTGTGCCGTGTTTGGGGCGGAATCCTGTTTGGGTGGAGTCCAGTAAAAGGTTCTCCTCAAGATAGTTGGTGAGGTGGAGATTGATATACTTCTCCAGAATTTTGCTTGTCCACGGCACCAGGGAGATTGGACGGTAATTGTTAGGGTCTGTGGGGTTGAGATTGTTTTTTTTTAGCAGTGCTCTCACCATTGCTTGTTTTCAGGAGGGGGGACCACTCCTCTTTTCATGGAACTGTTGAGTAGGTCTATGAGGATGGGGAAGATGACTTGGTTGGCCATGTTCATCAACTGCGGGGGAGCTGGGTCGAGGGGGAGCCAGATTTTACCTGAAGTGCAAGGGATTCGAGTGATTTCAGGTCTAGCGGTAGGAATTCATTCAGATGAATTTGCGGAAGATGTTTTGTGACGTTAGGGGGAGGTGATGTGACAGTGATGGTTTCCAGGCTGGTGGCTGCGAAGGAAGAGTATATTTTATTGATTTTTTGAAAGAAAAATTCAGCCAGTTCGTTACAGCGAGAAAGAGGATTGTAGGATGGGGCTATGGGAGGGGGGATCTTAGAGAGACTTTTGACTACTTGAAATATTTCTCTTGGTTTAGAGCGAGCTGCCAAAATTTTCTCTTTGTAGTAGTTGGTCTGAGCTGAGTTTATTTCAGTTTTGTATGCCCTGATGGCTTCCCTATATCTGTCTTTCTCGGTGATGGTATATCCTAGGCGCCACTTCCTTTCCATTTTTCTACACTGTCGTTTCAGTTCCCTGAGTCTCTCCGAATACCAGGTGGCAGTTTCTCGAGCTCTTTTTAGTCTAGTTTTCCTGGAAGGGAGGATGGGGTCGATAGAGTCCTCGATCCACTTATTGAATGTCCTGCTGTCAGATGCAGGGTTATTGGAGAGAGCGGGTTTGGAGGTGGAAAGGAGGCTAGACCACTGCTCTAGCGGGAGTCTCGACCAGTTTCTCATCTTGCGTGATGTGGGGGGGGGGCGGGGGAGTGACTTTCCAAGTGGACCAATTGAGGGGAATTAGATAGTGATCCGTCCATGGTAAGGGAGTAATGGAGCCAACTGTTAGGTTGGTACAGTTGGTGAAGACTGGGTCGAGCAGGTGCCCTTTGTCATGAGTGGGAGTACTGATTAGTTGTTGTAGTTGAATCGCGGCTAGACTAGAGACTAGCTCGTTAGCGGTACTGTCGGTGTTAACATCAAAGTGGATGTTGAAGTCACCCAACAGCGTGAAATTGGAGGAAGACATAGCAGCTTCTGCCGCTAACGAGGGTAGAGAGGAGGGGAAGTGATTCAGTGGGCCTGGCGGGCGGTATATGAGTGCCCCTGTCAGACAGTCGTTGGGGGTGAGTTTGAGGCAGAAAGACATGCTTTCGCACTCTGGGATTGAATCTAGGGAGCAGTAGCATTGGTATATAGATTTATAAATAATGGCAAGGCCTCCTCCTTTTCCACGTGAGTGGTCCCTACGCTCAATTTGGTAGCCCGGTGGTAGGGCTTGAATTACATCAGGGTCGCAGTCTGGGGTTAGCCAGGTCTCGGTTAGGAAGAGGGCATCAGGAGACCGTTCATCTAAGAGAAGGGAGATTTATGCACTGTGTTTTGTCAGAGACCTGCAGTTTAGGAGCAATAGGGTAAAGTTTTGCTGAGCCTGCTTGTGGTGAGCCGTTAGCAGGTTGGTATTGCAATGCTGACAGTAGGTGGGTAAATTCAGAGGATGGTGCTGGTGGAGGCAGCTGTCCTTCGTGGGGGGTTTCAGTGTGAGAAGGGCAGCGGCGCTGTATAGCATAGTAAGGGGGGGAACCAGGGGGGTGGTCCCTGTCCCCAGCCAGACGCGGACGGGCGCAGACGGGCTTGCCTTTGGTGGCGCGTCCGCTGCGCGCGTCCGCTGCGTGTTCAAAAAATGCACATATTTGTGTTTGCGGGAGGGGCGTGGCCTCGCGGCAGTGAGCGTGGCCTTGCTGGCTATCGAGGCTAATGGCGGCAATGTTGTTGTTCTACCCGTGACAGCGTTCTCACGCGCTGCGCGGGAATGTCCAGGTGGTCTCCAAGGGGGGGGAAGTGCCCAGGGAGCAGTGAGTAGCAAGTAAGAACAATTTTAAACAATAAGTAAAGTTTTTCAAAAGCGAATGCTTACTCGCGTCTTCCGCCTCAGGAGTCCTGTTCTCTGATGCGAGTTAGCATTTCAGCGCGTCTTATAGAGAGAGGAAGGGGGTGTGGCCTCCTGGCAGTGGGCGTGGCCTTGCTGGCTATCGAGGCTAATGGCGGCAATGTTGTTGTTGTCTCGTGACAGCGTTCTCACGCGCTGCGCGGGAATGTCCGGCTATCGAGGCTAATGGCGGCAATGTTGTTGTTCTACCCGTGACCCGTGACATGTTTAAGATTTGGCTTAACATTTCTACGAAATGCACGGGGCAATTTGTCGATAATAGGGTATGTATCTCTGCCGCTGTCCTTGCAACTTGCAGATCATACGTCTCTTTGGACGAGGTTAAAGGCACAATTGTTTGTAAAAGAATAGACTTCATTCTGATTACACAAGAAATACCTAGGGGTCAGTGAAAATACTGTCGCTCAACTGCAAAGGTAGATCTCAGAACCACACAGGCACCAGGAGTGGAAAAACAGACCATACAACCAAAGTGAAATAGAAGGGAGGGTTCAAAAGTATGGGCTAAAAATTCCCATCAGAAGCCACTCTGTACCACCCTTTGTTACATCATTTGGGTACTCCTTGCCCAGGAGATAGATGAGAACAGTCCTTTAGATGTAATAGTGACTGTCCTAAGATGTAAGGTGAAAATGTGTCAATAAAGGGTGGTTTAAAGATTCAAAGTTAAGTGTGACTACTGAAAAAAAGCAGTGTAAAGAAATTAAGTGATAAAGGTAAAATTGGATAAAGCTAGGTGGATATGAAATTTTTTATTGTGTTCCCCTAGTTGTCCAAGATTAAAAACAAAGTGAGAACAGATTTGAAATAATATCTGTAAGTAGTGACGGTCAACATATAGACTTCATTCTGATCAAGTATCAATTCGAATAGAAGAGATATTCACAGAAGGCCATATTGCTGCCTCCATGTCTGGATTGCTGTTTGGATACAATACTTGCATAAAACAAATGACCCTGGAAGTAACGCTCACAAGATAGGCTTTTCCTGGCATCATGCCACAACAGCTGTGGTCACTTATTATAACGTAGCTATCGTTGGAAAGTTGTCTGAAAAAGGGCTCTATCTGTGTAGCAGGGGTGCCGTGCAGATGACATGAAAGGTTGTTTGATGAACCTTTGCAGGCTCCATGCAAGTTAATACCTTGACACAGAAGTGTACAGCTTAGTGATTTTTTACAATTGTTACCACTAAGAAATACCTCTTTTTCCCCTCACTATAACATCTATGTGTATAAGGCAAATTCCAGGTTGACTTGATGTATCCTTTACCCAACCTTTCATACAGGCCTGCTGGTATATACTTTTGGCAGTATTGAAACTGAAAAGTTGTTATCGGGATTGTAATGGTGCCATGTATTATCCATTCAATGACCGGTCGTTCTGACATTGTCAATGGTAATTTTTCTAGTTTTTCAATGCTCAGCACCGTATAGCCTGCTCCTTTTTGTGCCAACGAGATTTGTCTGTCAGTAAGGTTAAAGATAGAAAATAATGACGTTGTGTTGATTAGACGCCATGGCACGTAGCCTGAACGGAGGTTTTGAAACGTCCAGCCTAGCTGTACAATAGAACGCAATTGGGATTGACCATGTTGTAACATTAGCATATCCTGTTCTATTATATCAATAGCAGATGATACAATGCTGTCCAGCGAATAAACTCTGGAGGACAGAGTCGTAACCCATTGTCCACTACAGAAAGTGATTTTTCCAAATTAATACGATCAATTTCTCGTATTTTTTCTGCAGTTTCAATTTGTGATACTTTCCAAGCTTCATTGTAAGCTGCGTATATACCTGCGTATATAAAAAGTTTTTGACGCTTTAAGTAAAGTTGAGTGTTGCTTAATTTCGGGTAGTGTGGATTTCTGTAGCCATTCGAGGCATAGTTTTCCTACACTATATGTAATTATCCCTGGGTGTTGTCTCTGGGAATATCTTGGGTCTGGCCTGTTCTGTTTGAACCCCTGTGTTTTGTTCAGGAATCTATCATGACAGTTATTAGTGTCTTTGGGCCAGATTAACCATTTGTTCCACTCAGGAATTGTTCTGTTTTGTTTTAAAATATGATACACGTCTAACCCCTCATCTGTAGTTTTATCAGTCATAGGCTTTGGTATAGAGGGGTTGTTTAAATCTTTTATCTTGGCCAGGCCAAGACAGGTTGTCTGTTGAATGGTGTCATTCAGGAACATTATTTGTTCTGGGATCATGCAGGCTCTAAATAATGATTCTACACCTTGTACCTGCCACTCCTTTGTACCCCAGATGGTTTTTGTCTCAATGTTGTTTTTCCAAAATTCAAAACCAAATGTAGACATTTTTTCATAAAATTTCTCAGAATAAATCAGTTTAGTATTTGACAACATGTTTTTCATTCCTGTCTTATTTAACATTTTGAAATAAAACGTTTCTGGATTATAATATTAAACCCTGAGAAGTATGGGAATTTTTCATAAAATGTCTTTGAACTGCCTTTTGGCGGAGTTGGACAATGTTCCCACTGATTATAACTGAAAACATGTCTAGGATTAGCAGATTTATGCAGATAATGATGCCCAAAGTGATTGAAGCAATACATTTCTTCATAATTCGACGAACCCTGTAAATAATCATGTTCTGTAAATTTTGCTGACATTTCTAAATCTGACATCATATTATTAATATTTTCAAAGTCCCAATCATCAGAGAAAGTACTAGGTGATACAAAGTCACTTAAGGAGATCTTGAATTTGTGTGGATATTTCAAGAGCTTAACCGGGCCATAGGTTTCATAGTCAGTTTTGTCCCATGCTATACCACCAGGTATAGGGATGGCTGTGATGTTTACTGATGATAGTTCTCTTTTTTCGATGTGAGAAGATCTGTGTGGTTTCAGGACCAAGTTGATGTTCTTACTTGCTGTGTCCATTGTACTATATTTTCCATCAATAAATCTACCCAAACTTAAAACCAAGATGAGCCATAGAAGGAGGAAAAGTACGCCTAACACAATCCATAATTCAATCCATGGTGAAATCAGATATGTTTCTCCGAGTTGATGAAAGAGCTCTGTAATTTTCTTTTTGAAAGTTTTGTTTGCTGGCTTGTCTCCATGTTCACTTGGATCATCAGAAAAGTCATCGAAGTTGATAAAGTAGCCAGATGCAGTTCTGTCAATTGGTGGAATTGCTTCTGGATTTTCATTTATCTTTGGATATGTATGTTCAGATGCTATATCATTGTAAACTGGTGTTTCTTGACGAACTGTTGCAATTTGGGTTTCAAGAGGCACAAGTTCCATGGCTTTGTTGCATAGTCCTTTTTAATTCACTGCAGGTTTATCAAATGTGATTAGTCTCTCAGTTTGAACCTTTTGGATTGTAGCAAGATTTGGTCTTCTGCTATTTCTTGGGAGTCCACTGGGCCTACTACTTATGATTGGCCACATGATTGTGGTTTTACCAGGTCGATTGATACAACTCGGTTCTCCTTTTTACGAGCAAGGGGTAGTAGTACAACTGATCTTGTTCCGCTGACAGCTAAGACAGGTACTGCTTTTCTGTAAGAAGGCCCAAATTCCTTCTTCACTGTGATCTTTTCTCTGACCAGATCCCCAATCTTTGGAATCCAGACAGGTCTTGCTGGGACAGGTGGTTCTTCTTCAGTGGTCTTTGGCTTTAGCTTTGTGTTACTTAGACTCCTTCTTGTTTCATTCAAGTCCTGTAAAACAGCCAAACGATCTTTGCTATCAAAGGATTTTTGTTTCACCACTGAAGTGTGACAATCGAGATCATGAATGATCATTCTTGTACCAAACAAAAGTTTGTACGGAGTGATACCTCCTAGAGAATTTCTTGGCAGATTATTAAGACTACGTTGGACATTTATGAGATGTTTGACCCACCCGTCACCCGAACCTAATACCCTCGCCGTTATAGATTGCTTTATGTTACGGTTTTTTCTCTCCACTACCGCATTTCCCTCAGGATGGTATGGACTGGAATACCCCAATGCAATGCCCATGCTGGCCATGGCTTCCTTGTAAGCCTGAGAGCTAAACGCAGGACCCTGGTCAGAATGTAGCATGCCAATTGCGTATGTGCCGATAAAGACTCGCAAATCTTTTATAACAGTTCTGGCCTCAGCCGAGCGCTGGGGCCACATCCAAATGAATCTCGTCTTAATATTTATGGGACCGCATTTGTCCGGTCGGACGCCTGCGTATAGATAGTCTAATGCTGTCTAATAAAGGTGTCTGGGCTGGTCTTACTGTGTTAGAGGTGCGAGAAAAAATCCTAGGACATCTAGGAGTGTGAGTGGACAATTAGGTCAGACCAGTGATCAAGAAGGAACAATGGAAAAAGGTTGTCAAATTTATATAAAAAGTATATTTTTATTCAGTATGTTTAAAAATCATATTAGAAATGACCAGAAGGCCAAACAATATGATGGGTGTTAAAATTTCTTGTCAAAATTACATACAGTTACAATAAACAATTAGCATAAAACTCATATTCCACAGAGTAAAAGAATATATTGACAAAAACATAGGAATAATCACAAAATTAATAGAAAAAGCATAAAAACTCGACGCGCGTTTCGGCAGAGGACCGCCTTCTTCAGGAGACACAGTTTAATTCCTGAAAAATAATTGTAAAAGAATATACATGTTATCTAAACATTCATAAATTCGTGTCAGCATATTAACCAAAATATAACAGTGTTGGAAATGGGGGTTGCCCAAGTCTCAAAGGGGGTAGCATGGCATCAAGCGGGCAGGCCAAACTTGGAGGACATGTGAAGCACTCACGCAGTACCCTCAGTCAACACACCAGGCACACTACAAAAGAGGCAGGACACCAATCTGAGTTGGAAAATTAAACAGTTTAGTATCTCCAACCTGCAAGGCAAAAGAATGCAAAACAGTAGTGTCACACAAGACGCCCAATGGCGCCAGAGCCAAGTGAATAAAGGGGGGAAATTATGTACATAGGAAGTAGTCCATGCTGAAAGAGAAAAAGGATGGAATCAAAATGTCATTAGATCTGGAGCCCAATCTGGCGGGGCCAACTCAGACTCTCATCCTACAGGGAAGGCTGTAAATGCAAAAGTTCTACATTAGCATAGTTAACCATCATGCACATTAACACCAACCCAACCCCTGTTAGGGAAAGAAAACATTAGGGCATCACGGCATAACATGGACAGGAACACCTGCAATAAATCAGCCTATCTGGCCCATCAATCTGGTACATAACAAGGGCCTGGAATAACATCAGGCCAACCCATTGACCAACCTAGGCGGAACATACTTCGCCCAGCATAAATATCAGGTAGGGGCCCTTCTCCTAAATCAGGAACACCTGTCAGGAATCAACTAGGCTCCCTCTACCATCAAACTAGGGGTATCAAACATCAGGGTGTACACAGCAGTCAACCCTCTTTACTTCTAGACTCCCTTAGACCGTTCCTCCCTCAGGCTTCCTTAATAACTGGGGATCTCAGGGCAACCCAGACAGTAGGGACCTAAATTTGCAATGAGGGGGGGATAAGACTCTCTACCCCAAAATATGCAATAAAGGCAACCGGCTTGCTCCAGAGTTGTCTAGTAGGGCAGTTAGTTGCAGGAAAGTCAGGGCAGTTCAATAAATCTGGAGCCCAAGTCACAGATGTCCTCTGCCATACGGGCCGCCTGACAGGGTAACACAGTCCCAGGGGGCGGGCACCGGCAATGTACCCCGTTGCCCCCCCTCCACCAGCTTAAGACAGGCCCCACTCACCGGACTCTCCTCGATGGCTCTTGCGGGGCTCAGTAGGTCCTGCAGGCGTTCTTTGGGGTCTCCACTGCAGGGGGGGGGTCACCAGGCACCGACAATGTGCCTCGAGTCGCAGGACTCCTTTCCAGAGGAGGGGCCAGGCACCGCAATGTGCCTCGAGGCCTCCCCCTTCTCTCTGCATCACCCGGACCTCTCCTCCTCACGGGGGCCCAGGGGATTCAATGCGGCCAACTTGGGTGCGTGGGGCTCTCTACAGCTCAGGAGAGCCCCGCCAGCAGCATCGCTTCACCGGGCTTCTGAGGCAGGGACTGGGGCAGGCACCGAACCCATGCCTCGATGCCCCCTCCTCATGACAGTGAAAACTGCGCTATTCACAGCGCACTGCTCCTCAGAAGACGGCGCTATTCACAGCGCACTGCTCCTCCCTCTGCCCACAACCTCAGCTCCTTCCTCAGACCACGCAGAGGGGGCAGAAATCTAGCACTTCCTCAGCGCTTCGCAATTATCGCGCCTGACAGGCAGGCTTTACAGCACTAGGGGGCCACAACAGTCCCAGGGCCCAGCGCCTTCACAGGGCCTCACAGCACCTCAGCCAGCAGCATTTCTTTTGGGGGCACAATCTTCCCCATGGTGCTTCAAAGGGGCAGACAGTCCCACAGCAATTCCTCAGGGCCAACAGCACTTCGGGGGCCACACCAATCACAGGGCACAGTCCCTTGGGGGCACAATCCTCCCCAGGCAGCTCCACAGGCAGCAACAGTCTTTAGACACCCAGCGCTTAGGGGGCGATACTGCAGTTTACGCCAGACAGCTGTCCACAGCCCTTCACCATAGGCACCTCACAGCCCAGCGCTTCCAAAGGGTCCCAGCTTCCTTGGGGGCATCAACCTCCCCAAAACAGCGCTAATGCAGCACAGCATCTGGCAGCACACCTCACAGGGGGGGGTGAACAGTCCCACAGTCCTCCTCAGGGGCATACTCCTCACCTCCTGGGCGCTTCTTCACACAGCGCTGGCGTGGTACCCGGTCAAATAGCGTCAGTGACCTGGATAGGGGCCCTCCCTTGTCAGGGGCCCATGGGGACAACAGAGGGGGGGGGTTTATAGGGGTGCAGGGCCCAGCTCACAGGCCCATGTGGCGGTAGCACCTCACAGCAGGTCCCCTCTCTTCTTTGTCCCAGCGCTGACTGACTTCCTGGTGGCACTTCTCCCTACTTAAACTCTCTTCCCTCACAGAGCCAGCACCTTCCGGAATGTTGGGGAAAACTGGTTCACTCTGGCTCAAGGGGAGGGGTTGAGCACCCTGGGTACCAGGCTTCCCTCCAAAAACTAGGGGTAGCTGGGTAATATTATCTAGACCGCTGACCTAACGCAGTCAGGTGGCACTACCCAGGGCCATGGCATCCATTTTAAGACTCAGTACATTTTAGTCAGGTGCAGTTCTAAAATGGGGAAATTTACAAGTGCTCACATTATTACATGTAATTACATTTTCAACAAGGTGTCTCACACCACTCATGGCCTATACAGGTTTAATCCCATGGGGGAGACATCCTAGATAAGGGGGTCAAAAGCGAAAAAATTTTGGGGGGAAAGGCCAAGTCCAACACAACTCCCCCCCAGCCAAAAGCCAGGGTAGACATATCAATGCCTTGATGGGCTTCCCTGCTTGGGGCGGAAAAAGGTGGACGCAGGCCTGCAACTACAGGAACACCTGCAGTCTCTCCTCCACTCTGGAACCCAATGGTTCTCTTTCGCAACCCTCCCTTCACCAACAAAACCACCCCACTGGTGTTCCCTAGTGGGATGTTTTTCCTTCTTAGAGTGGGAGGCTCTAGCCTCAGGCTTGTAATTCTCCTGGACCACTCTCTTCTCTCCAAATTGCCACTGGTCCACCCACCTGGGGTCTACACCCTCAGACTGACCAGCCCTTAGGGGCGAGGCTCTCCTCCCCCTACTTCTCTTCCTAGGGTTCCTCCATCTCCTACGCCTGGGGACACCCTCACACAACTCTCTCCCCAACCTGGAATCGAAACTCACAGGCTGACCTGGTGACAGGGGCGAGTCCTCCCTCCCCCTGCACCCCCTCCCAGAATTCTGCACCCTCCTACCCGGAGAAGTACCCCTGGGAGTCACTTCCGGGGGGACTCTGATTACAGATGTCCCTCCCACCAGGGCAGGCAACTCCTGTCCCTGGCCACCCAACCCGGGATCTGCGCCCTGTGGCTGAGCTGGTGACAGAGAAGAGACCTTCCTCCCTCTGCACCCCCTCCCAGGGTTCCGCACCCTCCCACTGGAAGTGGTACCCCTGGGAGTCAACTTGGTAGGGACCTGCTTTACAGGAACCCCACCCTCCAGGCCAGGCAACTCCTGAACCCGGAACCCCAGTCCAAGATCTAGACCCTGTGACTGGTCAGTCCCCCGAACCCCTGGAGCTCTGATTAATGATGCTCCGGGTTCTCCTGACATAAGGGGATCCCTCCCTCTGGATGACACATCGGGGCAGCCTAGCCTCCCAAGCTGGGGTTCTCTTAAAGAACACTCCAGGCCTGGTGGCCGCAGCTGGGGTACCTTGGGACACCTCCCCGTCTCACTCCCTTCGGGATCACTCCCCTCAGCCTTCCCAGACGCTCTGGCACTTACCCAGAGGTCTGCCTCCTGTGCAAGTTCCCTGGGGTCTGAGAACCCGCACTGCAACAGATGGTGATGCAGTCTTGGGAAACAACTCCTCAGCATGTGCTCCCGGATAACGGCATGGCACAGCCCTTCCCAATCCTCCACTGCTCTCCTCACCACCCAATCTTCCAGTACAGTCCAACACTCCTCCTCAAATTCTCCCCAGGACTGATGGGACAGCTTTCCCCTGCCCCTCAACACTAACCCGTCCTCCTCTTCCGGGGAATCAGGCACAGTCTCCTGAGCTTCGGGAGTGGGACTCCTTGCACTGGACCTACACTCGCTGCCACCACTGGATCCCACCCTCCTCGGTGAATCCAGACTCCTGAAACCACTCTCAGGGGTCAACCTACCCACCTGAGCTGATCTCTCCCTGGCGAAGGCCCTCTCCGCCTCCGCCATCCTCTCCAGCGCTAGGACTCTTTCAGTCTCTAGTCGCTGCTCTTCTACCCTCAGCTGCGCTAAGCCCTCGGCAGTGCGGATTGAACGAGGCAGAAACGAGGCGCAACACGCACAAAGAACATATCCAGTCTCAGCGAGGCCCCCTATATATGCCCGTTCAAAGCGAGTTTTTATTCATTAAAGATAAACGAGTTTTAAAACAAAAAGAATAAAGAAAAAGACGAGATCAAACTTGAGGATAAAGGAATATCACCAATAGAAGCGTGATAGATCATACAGAGGCCAAATACAGCCTGTGATCCTACAGCGATTGCCCTGGAACGACCTAACTAGCGCCCAGGACCCACCGATAAAGGAACGGTGTTTTATCCTTTCACCTACATTTAGGGAAAGTGAAGTCTTTCTTGTACAGAAAACCCCTATCAAGAAGTCCTGAGGAAGGTGCCACATTACCAAGTGCAAAGCACCGAAACGCGTCGACGCATTTCTAGATGAGAGAATCCACCTTTAGCCCAAACGCACTGGATGCACATATATTATTGTCACATGTGTGTTATAACACATAGGCCATTTTCTGTTAGTGGATCTAGGAATCAACTGTGGTAGAAACATCAAAGTGCCACCGTTTTAAAGGGGTGTTTTTTCGTTTCTTTTCTTCTTTTTATATGTGTCGTCTATAATAACCAATGTTTGTGTTTATGATATGCAATGTAATGTGAATATACTTATATGCTTTACAGTTTTTTATCATTCAATGACATCTCGTGGATTAACTTTTACTTTTCAGGGAAAGGTTCCTTTGAAATTTTAAATGTGTACATTTTTATTGTAAATTTTTGTTTCATTTTTAATAAAAAATCTAGATTGTTAACAAATATTTTTCGTTGTGGGAATCATTATAAAATTCTCTGTTCTTCTGACGGTGATCTACAGCAACCTGCTAACTGGGGGCTATAGTGCAACCGTGCGAGCATATACACCAGTAACGTATTGATACACCCCAGGGATTTCCCTTTGACTCTAAGCCCTCGGCATGCCTGAGCTTTGCCAGCGCCAGCTGATACTCCCTCTCTTCCCTCCTATCTACCCATTCTTCTGGGGACAGGGAAAGGGATGGGGCAGTGGCCCCGGGACTGGACCCAGTGCGAGACTCCCTATCTTCGGTGTCCTCCACAGCTACTGGCGTCTCCGCCCTCTCAAACTCTTCCTCCTCCTCATCAGAGTAATTACCTCCCAGGGTTCTGGATGGGGAGCCCTCTCTCTGGTCTCTAACCCACTGACCCTTCAAAACCTCGGGGGGGGTAGTCAGACAAGTCCCCATCAATCTCTAAGGGCTCTCCCCTCTTGAGGGCCTCATAGAGAAACAGGTTCCTCCTAATGTTCCCTACTGGGGGTATCCCTCTCTCCAGGAGGAAGTCTATCACCTCCTGTTCGGTGTACTCCATCAGTTCCACTTCCTGGTAGATCAACCCCATCGTGGCGAGGTACACCCGGGACACACCCTCCCAGTGGAACAAGGGGACAATTCAAAACACTCTTCTGGAGGAAGCAATCAAAAAACAATAATCCCCACAACAAGGCTCAGATTACCTCCAAGCTCTATTTGCAGTGTAACCCGTGGCCGCTGTGGTACTGCGCAAACACAAGTCCTATCCCACCGCTCTGCCACCAAATGTTGGAAATGGGGGTTGCCCAAGTCTCAAAGGGGGTAGCATGGCATCAAGCGGGCAGGCCAAACTTGGAGGACATGTGAAGCACTCACGCAGTACCCTCAGTCAACACACCAGGCACACTACAAAAGAGGCAGGACACCAATCTGAGTTGGAAAATTAAACAGTTTAGTATCTCCAACCTGCAAGGCAAAAGAATGCAAAACAGTAGTGTCACACAAGACGCCCAATGGCGCCAGAGCCAAGTGAATAAAGGGGGGAAATTATGTACATAGGAAGTAGTCCATGCTGAAAGAGAAAAAGGATGGAATCAAAATGTCATTAGATCTGGAGCCCAATCTGGCGGGGCCAACTCAGACTCTCATCCTACAGGGAAGGCTGTAAATGCAAAAGTTCTACATTAGCATAGTTAACCATCATGCACATTAACACCAACCCAACCCCTGTTAGGGAAAGAAAACATTAGGGCATCACGGCATAACATGGACAGGAACACCTGCAATAAATCAGCCTATCTGGCCCATCAATCTGGTACATAACAAGGGCCTGGAATAACATCAGGCCAACCCATTGACCAACCTAGGCGGAACATACTTCGCCCAGCATAAATATCAGGTAGGGGCCCTTCTCCTAAATCAGGAACACCTGTCAGGAATCAACTAGGCTCCCTCTACCATCAAACTAGGGGTATCAAACATCAGGGTGTACACAGCAGTCAACCCTCTTTACTTCTAGACTCCCTTAGACCGTTCCTCCCTCAGGCTTCCTTAATAACTGGGGATCTCAGGGCAACCCAGACAGTAGGGACCTAAATTTGCAATGAGGGGGGGATAAGACTCTCTACCCCAAAATATGCAATAAAGGCAACCGGCTTGCTCCAGAGTTGTCTAGTAGGGCAGTTAGTTGCAGGAAAGTCAGGGCAGTTCAATAAATCTGGAGCCCAAGTCACAGATGTCCTCTGCCATACGGGCCGCCTGACAGGGTAACACAGTCCCAGGGGGCGGGCACCGGCAATGTACCCCGTTGCCCCCCCTCCACCAGCTTAAGACAGGCCCCACTCACCGGACTCTCCTCAATGGCTCTTGCGGGGCTCAGTAGGTCCTGCAGGCGTTCTTTGGGGTCTCCACTGCAGGGGGGGGGGGGTCACCAGGCACCGACAATGTGCCTCGAGTCGCAGGACTCCTTTCCAGAGGAGGGGCCAGGCACCGCAATGTGCCTCGAGGCCTCCCCCTTCTCTCTGCATCACCCGGACCTCTCCTCCTCACGGGGGCCCAGGGGATTCAATGCGGCCAACTTGGGTGCGTGGGGCTCTCTACAGCTCAGGAGAGCCCCGCCAGCAGCATCGCTTCACCGGGCTTCTGAGGCAGGGACTGGGGCAGGCACCGAACCCATGCCTCGATGCCCCCTCCTCATGACAGTGAAAACTGCGCTATTCACAGCGCACTGCTCCTCAGAAGACGGCGCTATTCACAGCGCACTGCTCCTCCCTCTGCCCACAACCTCAGCTCCTTCCTCAGACCACGCAGAGGGGGCAGAAATCTAGCACTTCCTCAGCGCTTCGCAATTATCGCGCCTGACAGGCAGGCTTTACAGCACTAGGGGGCCACAACAGTCCCAGGGCCCAGCGCCTTCACAGGGCCTCACAGCACCTCAGCCAGCAGCATTTCTTTTGGGGGCACAATCTTCCCCATGGTGCTTCAAAGGGGCAGACAGTCCCACAGCAATTCCTCAGGGCCAACAGCACTTCGGGGGCCACACCAATCACAGGGCACAGTCCCTTGGGGGCACAATCCTCCCCAGGCAGCTCCACAGGCAGCAACAGTCTTTAGACACCCAGCGCTTAGGGGGCGATACTGCAGTTTACGCCAGACAGCTGTCCACAGCCCTTCACCATAGGCACCTCACAGCCCAGCGCTTCCAAAGGGTCCCAGCTTCCTTGGGGGCATCAACCTCCCCAAAACAGCGCTAATGCAGCACAGCATCTGGCAGCACACCTCACAGGGGGGGGTGAACAGTCCCACAGTCCTCCTCAGGGGCATACTCCTCACCTCCTGGGCGCTTCTTCACACAGCGCTGGCGTGGTACCCGGTCAAATAGCGTCAGTGACCTGGATAGGGGCCCTCCCTTGTCAGGGGCCCATGGGGACAACAGAGGGGGGGGGTTTATAGGGGTGCAGGGCCCAGCTCACAGGCCCATGTGGCGGTAGCACCTCACAGCAGGTCCCCTCTCTTCTTTGTCCCAGCGCTGACTGACTTCCTGGTGGCACTTCTCCCTACTTAAACTCTCTTCCCTCACAGAGCCAGCACCTTCCGGAATGTTGGGGAAAACTGGTTCACTCTGGCTCAAGGGGAGGGGTTGAGCACCCTGGGTACCAGGCTTCCCTCCAAAAACTAGGGGTAGCTGGGTAATATTATCTAGACCGCTGACCTAACGCAGTCAGGTGGCACTACCCAGGGCCATGGCATCCATTTTAAGACTCAGTACATTTTAGTCAGGTGCAGTTCTAAAATGGGGAAATTTACAAGTGCTCACATTATTACATGTAATTACATTTTCAACAAGGTGTCTCACACCACTCATGGCCTATACAGGTTTAATCCCATGGGGGAGACATCCTAGATAAGGGGGTCAAAAGCGAAAAAAATTTTGGGGGAAAGGCCAAGTCCAACAAACAGAATAGCAAGAAACATTATATTTATTGTTACTAACATATTCAGAACATTATTCCCTACTTAATGACTGACCATGACTAGTAATTTGTACACTCAAAGCCATTGATGAGCAAAATAACGTCTGGCGATTGTACAGTATCTGACTCGGAGAAAGATCATTGTGAGTGGGTCGTAGAGGGCAGCCCCCTGCATTTATGAAGCACTCAATCGAGCTTCTATATTTAAGCTGAAGTTGTATCACTTCTCAGTACATAAAATTGAGACTGTATCTTTTGGAATGAAAAAACATGATAGACATACATTGATCACATGATTTCTTACAGTTTGTTGGAGTAGGGTCATGATAGAACTTAGCAATGTACTCAATTTACAATGGTATACTTACAACAATGGAAGCTCTATCCATGTGGCAAAAACACTGAAGGTGAACTCTTCATGTAGTAGTTATGGGTGAAAGTATAATAATTGGATGAAAGGGATCCTAATAATAAAATTAACATTAGTAAATGGATGGACATATAAAATTATTCATCTACATTTAAACACAATGGCTCAAACGTCCTGCACAAAACATGTGGATAACACCGCAGCTATAGTCAGAGTCACAGTGGCGGTGAGCAAGAGATGGAAATGCTCAAACAAATAGAGCCAGCACATGACATTATCGTTGTATAAAGGTTATGTCACGGATGCATAATTATAATTAGCCCTCAAGGATCCCAAGTGAATACTACCGACTTCAAGGCGAATTTTACCTACTGCTGGACGAGTGAAGACGTGATGAGAAAACAGGAAGAGGGGATGGATAAGCACTAACTATATTAGACGATAGACTGATATTGTATTTCACAGATCATAGAATTGATAGTGCCATCTCTGTACCTGAGGATTCCAAGTGGGACGTGTGAATTATGTTGATGAAGGTTATTCTTTATGCAGACATTGATTGCCGTAATGTAGATGTCCCATCTCAATAGGTAAAACAAATAAACTAAAAGATAAAGGGAAACAGTAGATAGGCTTACTCATCATAAACGATGGCTGTTATCACAGCGTTGGTCTAAGCTTTAGTCAGCTAATAATAAAAGATTCATTATAGATATATCAATTACCTTAATTTAAAATGCTATAGCGGTTAGTGTACTTGACGCTGGGAACAGGTTAACTGATGATGGCGCCTTATTTTGAGGATCAAAAAATGGGCTCTGAAAATAGGGTCATAATAGCGAATTAATATCATGAAGTCTCAGCATTAATTAATAGCGAGACAGTCTAAACAGTCTTAGCGTGTTTTGGTATGCTAGCATGCCCCACATAACGGAACAGTTGAAATTACCTTGATTTGAAATAAAGTAGCGCTTGTGCTATACACACTTCAAGCAGGTCAACTCGGGATAGCGCCTTGTTATCTGTTACTGTGTTAGAGTCATATATCTGGTCCGGTTCATAACTGCGATCTCTATTGCAGTCCTGACACTCCATTGCAAAGTTATAAACTTGCACGCTCATTCCTGGCCACCAGTATCGTGATTGTAATTCTATTAGAGATTTCAGGATCTCTTGGTGCCTCAGACCCAATCCCCTGTGTGCTTCTTGAATCAAGAAGACTCTCCGGTTCGTGTTTGGAATTACTCTATCCCCCACTCCAGGGATTTGAGCAAAAGGAACGGAGTTCGCATCAATTATGTATGTATTTCCGAGTGGATAGTTTAGAGGTAACGCCGCATAATTCCATTGAGGCTTTTACTGCAAGCAGCGTTTCACCGTCTATTTGTTTTTTCGTACGCTTTTTTGTAGCTACGGAAGCCGGTTGACCAGCTGCCGCTGTGGCTATGTCGACCAATGAATTCCCTGCAACGTGAACGCCATCACGTTGAAGACTCTGTGTATGTATCAAGTGAGTCTTTCGTAGTTCTTTCTGCAAAAGACCTATTTGTTCCCATAGTTTGTTATGTTTTATTGTGGCACCTGTCTCGTCTTTGTAACCGTTTTTTTATCCAGGTCTGCATGGAATTATTTAAGATTTGACGCAGTAATACAAATCGCACACTATCAGTGTGGGGAATTCACAATCAGCATTTTCAAGCGCCATCTTTAGAGATCTTATTTCAGCTCGCTGAGCTGTACAGTTTCTGAGTGATTCAGTTTTAGTAACCATCGGTCTGAATTTACCTAAGCGCCAGCGACCTTTGACAATCGCGCACGCTGCATTGTAAATTTGTTTTTCCACAAAGTAGTGTTGTGCAAATCTGTCTGTGTAAATTACACAGGTGTATTGTTCTAGAGGCAGAATCTTGATTGACAGAAGACATTCATTTTCATATTCCAGATATTCTAGTTTTTTCATTTTCGGATCAAATGTGTGTTTCACGTCTTCTGTTACAAGAGAATTTTCCCATTCTATCCATTTTGGATCTAGAGCTTTAGCATTTAGAATGCCTGGTCTTGTTACTGCCTCAAGGGCTGATACTGCTGTTAGTGCAGATATGCTCTTCCCTTGGGCTAGGGCTCTTTCTTTTGCTACAGCAGTTTGAACCGCAGTTAGAATTTTTTCAGTAGAACTGAATTTCATTTCAGCTTGTGTGTACAAGTGTGATTTATAAGCTATTGGTACCGTTTCTCCCTCATTAGAGGTCAGGTATGTGAATCTGCATCTTCCTGGGATGACCCGGATTACAAGGCTGCGTTCGTTTGCGCGTGTTTGCAGTTTTGTTTTAGTTAACATGTCAGTTTGTAATGATCGTAAAATTTCTGTGTGTTTCAGAGTCCAATTAATTGGTTTAAAATCAAGTTTTATTAGTTCGTAGAGAGGTTTAACCCTCTCTGCATAATTTAGAATGTATGTTCTTCCGAAATTCAGGAAACCTAGAATTGATTGTAAGTTTTTCAGCTTTTTTGGAGATTGGAGTACTGCACACTTCTCTAAGAAGTTGTCTGCTAAGCTTTTGCCTTCACTTGATAACTCATATCCTAAAAATAGGACAGTTAGATGGGCAATTCGTGATTTTTTAAAGTTAAATTTGTACCCTTCAGATGCGAACCCAAGTATTATGATGTCTACTCTTTTCAAGTGAGTCTCCAGGTCATCGTCTGTAAGATAGACATCATCGACATGAGATAATGCCTCATCATCATATATTTGTAGTAACTCTGTTACCCTGGCTGAAAATAATCCAGGGCTGTTCTTGAATCCCTGTGGGAGACGACAAAATTGTTATTGGGTCCCAATGCTGGAGAAAGCGGTCAAATATCTGCTTTCAGGTGCTATGTTTTGACAGAAGAAACCATTTGAAATATCTAATGTCGTTTTATATTTTTTGCGAACGATATTATTCATTATTGCTGCACTGTGTAAGTTTTGTACTGCAAATGTTTTACAGCAGGAGTTTAGGTGTCTGTAGTCCAAAACTAGACGATATGAATCGTCTGGCTTGGAGACAGGAAACAAAGGATTGTTCATTTGTGAGGTGCATGTTTCAATAACCCCTTGATATTCACGTTGATCCAAGATTTCTCTGACTTGTTTTTTAGCTTCTTGCTTAACAGGATACTGCCTCTGTGCAGTAGGTTGATTTTTTAACTGGATTTTATGGTGAGGAGAATCCTCATCCCATCCTACATGATTTTTATATAATGCAGGTGCTTGGGCCACTGCCCATTACCTAGCAAATGTGTATTTTTTATGAATTGGAATGTGATTTGAGAAGGCAGGCATAATCTTTTCTTCGCCATGTGGGCACTCTCTGACAAACTCTGGTGGCCAGTCTTTCTCTGCTAGAAGGATATCATAACCTTTAGATAGGTTCTCCCAGAAGAAACCTTTTATTTTCCTAGTTTTATCTCCCTCTATACGTAATGTTATTTCATATAGTTTATGGGGCACGCTAACTCGGGTGTCTGCAGTTTCCACTTGAATGTATTCATTCGTGTCCACTGTCTCCAAAGGATTCATAAGGATCTTGCGAGCTATGGTCACTTCTGCTGCGCTGTCTAGCATTGTCTGGGCCCACTCTCCGTTTTTCAGTTGTGTCCTCAGAATTCTCGGCATGTTTTACTTTAATACTGGCTACCTTCTTTCTGGGAAATTGTAATTTTTTACTTTGATGAGCAGGTTCCTTGTCTTTGGACTTGACGTGCTCTTCTTTATGTTCTGACCATCCTCTTCTTTCCGATTTCTGTGAGGAAGTCTGAAAAGATCGAGAGGGACGTGTATCAATATCTTGATATCTGTCAGGTTTTCTCAAATTGTCCCTATTTCTAAGGTTGTATCTTTTTTCAGAGGGCTGCCTTTGGGGAGACTTACCTCCTCCTTCTGGAGCTCTATCCCTTCGTCGAGGAGACCTTCCTCTGGACTGAAACTGTTTTTCTCTGGGAAAGGTTTGTTTATTACCCTCCCACTTCTTCTTTTGAGTAATTAAATTATTTTTAATGAAAGTCTTTTCAGGATTTTCAGTTAGTGTATTTAGTCGGTAGGTTGTACCGTCAACTGTTAATTGAACTAAATCTCTATATGCTTTTGTTAATTCTTTTATTTTAACTAAGAGTTCTTCGCTTGACATTTTTTCAATGTCGGTGTGTGGTGTATAGCTGGCTAGAACCGGCCGTGTGGCTCCCGGTCTACCTGGTGGATCGAGCCTGGTAATGTGATTTTGATGTTTTAGGGCGCCATTAAACCAGAGCAGGTGCTCTTGGTATGTTAGTGGAATTTCAACTTCCTCGAAAGTAGAGTATTCCTCTGGAGATTCCTCTATTTTGTAGTAGTGGAACACGTGTGTCACAGCATGTGCTGCTGGAAAATGTATCCAGGAATAGAACACCTCTGTCTGCCGATATTCATGGGCCTCTACCACAAATACAACTGTACCACCTCTTGATGATACTCCATTTTCAAAAAAGTTTTATAGTTATAGTTTTTCTTATATTGACCGGGATGATTATAGATATTTGTGTCATCCGCTAAGAGTTGAGCTGATAGTCTAGCTCTCTCCCTTTCGTCGTCACTTTCTGACATTTTACTGACTGAAAGTTTTGCAGATCAAGTTTCAAGGAAACAAAGATTAGGTGCACAATATTTTGGAACACTGTATCCTTCAACGTTGACTAAACCAAAAACTAATACATAGGAATCTCTTCCTACTAAGTTCTGGCGGATATTAACCTTTTACCCACTCCAGACGTCTATTGGAGTTTTTACGGGAAAAGGGGTCTATGTGAAAAGCACGACTGAGTTACTCTAGTATCTTACGTTAGATTATCGCCTTACCAAACGTTGGGCGCCATGTAGTGTAGTTCCTATATTCCCAATAGGCTCTGCGCATTGGAATAACATAAACAATAGTTTAGACGTAGGACTGAGGTCGACTAGGTCTCTACTGAATATGTTAGACTTAATTAGGTATGCCAGCTAGCTCAGAGGTCTCTAGAAACGTTCTCGAATGAACAGGAAGGAGTTAACTTTACTGATTAGACAAGAAGGGATTAGTTTCTGACAACCGCATAAACATGACAACTTTGCTCTCTCCAGAATAAGGAGTATATCTCCAGAGTCGTGTGAAAACAATAGATAGCTATTTCACTCAGTCAATCGTGCATGCTTAGTTACACCAGAGTGCACAGAAATAAAGAGACAGGCGTTTTCAATAAAAGTTGTTATTTATTGAGCAGTCTTCTTTCGCATGCAAGAGAAATGAATTGCCACAATTGCAATACGTATCATAAAGTAAAGTGCGTACAGTAAAAGGAGTATTATGAATTAATACTGTAAAAGCATGTATATGGTTTCTGAGCCATATGATACTTAAAACGGATAAAATATATACAATACATACAATGATAAAAGGTGACTAAACGTACTCAACTGGTGCTTCTAAAATACGCCTACCCCGGTGTACCTAACCTAAGCCTAGTACGTGGGAAGGAGTAAGTGAGCTGCAGTTTAAGTTAAGTTATTTTTGCAAAGAATCTGAATCAAGAATTCTCTAAGGATCTAATCAGCTCCGTACCTTGGTTTTAGAATGAAGGAGGTCTTGTATCTCTTTCTCAGGACTCGATCTCCCAGCAAGCCGCAAGGGTGACTGGAAACACTGGAGCTGGATTTCTCGGCAGGAGAAAAGACAGCGTCTCTCTCTTTGTGTCAAATGGGAGGGTAGGCTTCCTTCGGCACTCGCATCAGCTGGGCTTTGGGTAAGTAGATAGCTGCTCTGCTCCAAACCACCGTGTGTTGCTTAACGCAAATGCTGGTATATTTATACCTGGAAGGTGCCGAGTTTGACGTATGGTTGGACATAAGACATCACTAAGAACTGTCACTAAGAACAGGCAGTTCTTTCAGGACTCTCAGGAGTTCTAGGACAAATCAAAAAAGAAGCAGGGGGAATTCCCAGGCTGCTGGAGGTTTGGTTTGTTTAAAGAACGCGTTGTACTTTCTAGGAGTCTAGGGAAGTAGCCTTGCCGTATTTGGACTGCATGGGCTATGACTAAATATGGATATGATTATTATGCCTTTACAAGGATATGATTTGTTATAACCACATAAGGGCATGAATCGGGAATATTTCATTAGGGTCCTAGATAAGTTCACAACACTCTTGCTTCTGTGTATGTTCTCAGGATGGACCAAAGCTTGGCTGTGTGCCAGAGCTGATGCGATCGTTGCAGCCCAGGGACTACTCTATGACTTTATCGCCAGGTTTGAAGTCCCACTGTGGATTTGGAGTGGCAAAGGAAATCCTTTTGTGCATGCTTTTTTTAAGAACTATAGAAAGCACTAGGGGCCTTATTTATGAAAAAGAGGTGGATCGCTGGTTTGAAAACAGCGATGCAACACGTTTCAGTGCACCATCCTTGCGACATCAAGGATGCATCGTATTTACAGTACAGCGCTCCATGTCGCATGGATTAACCAGATAAGTCAGGAATCCTGACGTATCTGGTGGCGCAGTAAGAACGCATTGCTAGAGTGTGGCACAAAACAGACGCAACTCCAGAAATGTGTCATTACACATGCGCGAGTCCCATGTAAAGGGGCATGCTACAGACACATGGGTGAGTCCCATGTAAAAGGTCCTGCTACAGTTCTTATGCCTGCTGTAAAGCAGGCATAAGGATTTGACGCAGTGAACTTGTAGATGGGGCACAGTGAAATCTTATAGATTTCACTGTGCCACTTCTATGAGCCTTTTTTATGGGGGAATGCCCAGCCTGCATACATTCTACATGATGCAGGTTTAATGTAGCCCAGGGGTTTACAAAGTTACGCATCTGCCTGGATGCGTCTCTTTCTAAATATGATCTAGTTTGGCTTACGCCCCTGCAGCATCACAAAAAAGTGCTGCAACGGCAGCATAAGACCTCATAAATAAGTCCCTGGGGATTTACTACCGTTTTCATTATGCTCACGCCCTAAGTCTTTCAGAGAAAGGTTAGATGTACAATGGGACCTTGAAAAACAAGTTGATCATTTCAGAAAGGGAAATAGGGATCTCACCTACTCCTGGGTGAATATTTCCACCTAAATGGTATTCACCAATTTCAGGAAGAAATCTCCACTTAGTTATAGGATTTATGAATGCCCTCTCCAATACAGAAGAAAGGCAGCCGCCTAAGACTGAAGTTATGTCTGCACAGCACTGAGACCGCCCTCATCGCAGCAACAGATGACATTCGTACTCTACTGGACAATGGAGACACAGTCGCCCTCATCCTCCTTGACCTCTCCGCAGCCTTCGACACAGTCTGTCATAGCACCCTCATACAACGCCTCAGAAACATCGGAATCCAAGGAAAAGCACTGGAATGGATCTCCTCGTTCCTTGCCGGAAGAACTCAAAGAGTCCGCCTCCCACCATTCAAGTCAGAGGCCACTGAAGTCACTTGCGGAGTTCCACAAGGATCCTCACTCAGCCCCACCCTCTTCAACGTATACATGAGCCCCCTCGCAACCATCGCACGCCAACACAACCTCAACATTATCTCCTACGCTGATGACACTCAACTGATCCTCTCACTCACCAAAGACCCGTCCACCGCCAAAGCCAACCTACATGAAGGAATGAAAGAAGTTGCCGAGTGGATGAAGCACAGCCGTCTGAAACTGAACTCAGACAAAACAGAAATCCTTATCTTAGGTACCTCTCCCTCCGCCTGGGACGACTCTTGGTGGCCAGAGGCCCTTGGAAAAGCACCCATCCCGACGGACCACGCACGGAACCTAGGAGTCATCCTGGACTCCTCTCTCTCGATGAACAGACAAGTCAACGCCGTTTCATCATCTTGCTTCAACATTCTTCGCATGCTCAAAAAAACATTTCGCTGGATCCCCACCGAAACCAGAAAAACGGTCACCCACGCACTGGTCACGAGTCGCCTAGACTACGGGAACACCCTGTACGCCGGCACCACCGCAAAACTTCAGAAAAAACTCCAACGCATCCAGAACGCATCAGCCAGACTCATACTAGACATCCCGCGTAACGACCACATATCTGGTCACCTGAAACACCTCCACTGGCTCCCCGTCAATAAGAGGATAACATTCCGCCTCTTAACCCACGCACACAAAGCACTTTACGAACTTGGACCCGAATGCCTCAACACTCGACTTTCCTTCTACACCCCCCCCCCGCCAGCTACACTCCTCCAACCAAGCCCTTGCCACTGTACCTCGCATCAACAAGACTAATATGGGAGGAAGATCCTTCTCCTACCTGGCAGCTAAAACCTGGAACTCACTTCCCACTCACCTTCGCCTCACTCAGAACCATCTAGCATTCAGAAAGCAACTGAAAACCTGGATATTCGACAAGTAATCCCCCACCCCATCAAGCGCCTTGAGACCCTCTGGGTATGTAGTGCGCTATATAAATTATTTGACTTGACTTGACTTGACTTTCGTACATTTCTACAATACACCTCTTTCGGGCATTGTAAACCCTGATTTATAGATCTTTGTTCCAGGGGCAGAGATCTTTGCATCAGGGCAGAGAACGCTGAATGAAGGGAATATGGAAACACTATATACATGACCCAAATCACAAACACCAACACACATTAATACTCCAGTATATATTACAGGAGCAACCTGTAGGCCCAAAAGGACAAGTATATCAATGCAAACATACAACAGTGTCCGAATAGGTATAATTCAAAAGATTGTTCCTCTCTTATACAATACTGGAGCACTGTATCATTAGGCATATATAAATAGCTAAAAAAGATATGTCAAAAAATATGTTTCATAATTGAAAATATATTTTTTTTCTGTATATACTTATGCACCCCACAATATATCCAACATTGAGAGCTGCAGGGATCCCAAAGGTCCCCCCATGCCCAACAGCACCCATCCAAGCTATTAGCGGGAGCCAGCATTGCTCCTACCCTGTGGAAGCAGCTTTTCGTATGGCTCCCACTGGGCCGGAATAATTCTATGTTTCCCTGCATGGTAGCGCAGGCAGGGAGAAACATTTCTGCTCCCACACATCAGGAGTCATTCTGATGGGTGACTTCCTGCCTGCGCTCTCGGGCAAGGAAAAGACCGTGACCCAGGGAGTGGGGTCCTCGCGACTCTGTCCTTGAGCTGAGCCTGAGAATAGGTTCTGTGGAGCCTCTTTGAAGCTTGGGGAGGAAGCCTTTTGTTTCCTGTACAATTGTTAAAATACCGGCCCCAGGGGATGGGATCTCCAGACTTCAATGAGGCTCGGGAAGGGGGGCCAGTTTCCCCTCCCCTTAATAAAAAGTTCCAGTCCTAGAGAATGGTGTCAGTGGGACCTCAATGAGGCTTGAGGATGGGGGGGTGGAGGGGGTTGGGGGTGTCGGGGTTGTACTGCACACCCCCTCCACCATAAAACATATTGCACTGCCCCGTCCATCCCTGGGACCGGTTTTGGGCTCACAGCCCTCATCAGACAGGCTATCTTGAATCTTTGTTCGCCCTAAATTGGGAGGGTATGTCCAGACGTAGGTCCCTTGCTCACTTTGCCACTGGATTCAAGCCTGGCTGATGACGGCTGATTAGCCAGAAACCGGTCCCAGGATGCTTGTTTCCAGTCCAGGCAAGACATGGCTTGGCAGTTCGGGCTGGACTGTTCCAATGAGGCACAGGGTCAGACTGATTTGCATATGGCCATGTCTGAACTGGGGTGGCGGAGTGAGCTAAAGAATGATGATGGATGAAACCCAGAGCAGTTGACTGGGGGTGAGTGCTTGCAATGTTCAACACTCCGTCCATCATTCCCTTTGGTTTTACTTTATCATTTTTATTAGAAACTGCTTTGCATCAAAACCCATGGGTGGATTCAAGGGAACGGCTATGTGCCTCTCATGGTATGCCCTCTTGATGCAAAGTAGCACAAAGTAGTGCATAGCGCTACTATGTTTTACTTTAGGGCAGCTTTCCAGTACAAAGCATGTTATGTACAAGAGTCACTTTTGTGATGCAAACCTAGTACATCAACTCTGGATGCTAATATCTGATGCTGGACTGTGTCATTTGTACTAAGTGGGTTACTCAGGGTCGGGCTCAGACAGAAAATAGGCACGGGTACCAAAATAAAAGTGACCCTCATTAGCAAATCAGATAGCTGAAAAAGTACCCCGAATTTGCAAATCGAGTCAGTTTTGAATAGCAAAGACAAGCTGTATGTGTTTTGCAAGCTAGGAACCATAGGCATGTGTGCTTGCTGCAGGCACTGTTTGTCGTAATACCTGAGAAAAAATCGGCCGAGCAGACCAAAAAACAGACCCACAAACCGCCGAAAAACCCGTCAATCCAGCCCTTCCAGCTGCCATATATACTGGGAGGATGTATGACGTTACAACGCATGCTTTTACCACGCATGCCTTTACAACGCGGTTTTTACAACGCATGCCTTTACAACGCAAAGTGCTTTGGGGCGCTGGATAGTGAATAGTTTAATTTACTATTCCAACTCCAGTCCCCGTGGATAGTAGGGAAGGTGTTGGATAGTACATTAAACCTATTCCCTATCCTAGAGCGCCCCCCAGCGCAATGCGTTGTAATGGTTTGCGTTGTAAAAGTTGCGTCATAATGGTAGTGCGTTGTAAAAGTTTCGTTGTAAAGGTTGTTTACCATACTGGGATTACTCGGTAACGTCCTGAAAACATGCGCTGGTTGCTTTCTTGGTAGAATCTATCTGTACAAGTCTTGATTGATGTTTAAATTATTTATGTATTTTTTTAAAATGGGACAGGTGCATATTTTTATTTAGTTAAACTGATATACAGTTCCACTAGGGATGGAAGAGGGTAGGTTTTGCAAACAATATATGACTTGACCACAGCAGACATTGTTAAATTAGTCATGTTTCAGGCTAAATGGAGGAAAACTGTGCTTAGGAATTCCCCATCCCATTCGACATAACGTGAAGTTAATTAACTTGGTTTTGAATCGGAGCTGCCTTCCCTCACTTGCACATGTTTAAAGTGGGTAACACGGGCCAGCCATCAATAACTCTCAAGGAAGCGATCCTGTGTCCCAGTTCTGTGATGTGTAATACCACGAACTTCTCAGGAAATTGAAAAGCTTAACAAATATTAAGATGTTTAAGATTACCTGCCCATGTCAGATTTGATCTTTTATCCCTTATCATTTAGAAAATGAAAAGCTTGAGTTGGAAATCAGGCAACCACGTGACCTGCGCAAGCTGGCAGCTCCTGAAACAAGAGCACGCAATGCAATGCAGATGTTCCAATTTCATTATTTGATTGTCATTCTTAAAGAAATGGTCAAATAAAGAAGAATTATTTGAGAAATTGCGTTCACTGATTTGATAACACCATGAATTGGGTCACCCAGCGTGCATGCTTGTTGACAGAATTAATTCTAGAAAGTCCTCATCGTTTTTAGAGAAAACCTTCACCTTCAGGCAGAAAAAAATACAGTTCCGTCAAACCATCTTCCGTGGGTGCACCCAAATGTGACACATTTTCACAAGCCTGATGCGTAGGGCAGAAGTCACAAAACTTACTTTTGACTAGCTATGAGAAATATATTATTTATTAAATGTATTCCTTTAAAACTAGTCCCACTTGAAATATTTAGGTCGAATTCCAACATTTAAAAAGTATCTAATTATGCTATCTATCAGGTTTCAAATTGATCGTCACATACAATAGTTCCTTCTACATTCAATAATATTATACCTTAAACTGCTCTCTGTTGTAATATTGGCTTAAAATGTTAATTGTCAGCCGTTGAAGCTTATCGGAAGCCGTCCCGTGGTGAAGGTGCTTTAATTGTGGACTGATAATCCACAAGTAATGGCTGAAGACGTGTCTCGTGCTATGCACATGTCTCTGACGAGTGTTTATATATTTGTGCAATACAGGAGGATACAACGTTACAACGCAGGCATTTACCATTCATGCATATCCCACAATTTTTTTATGCATGCATTTACCACTCATCTGCCTTTACCACACATACCTTTACTACACAGGTACATATAAACTAGGTAAGTAATATATGTATGCACAACTAGGTTTTACATGTGTATATATATATATATAGGGAACATTGTGCTGTGGCCCCTTTCTGAATATCTTATTGAAGCAAACAAACATCTAGGAGATACTCAATGTTATGTCAATAGCACACCACTCAATTATAAGCGCATGCAGGATGACCTATGTACCAAATTACTGGCATGGAAGAGCTTGGGGTTATTAAACAACGACGAATTTAGGTTTCTAAAAAAAGAATTCCCCAAAACACCGGTAATATATTTTATACCGAAGATACATAAGGACCGGGTGAAACCTCCTGGCGGTCCTATTATTGCAGCATGTGATGGCCCACGGGAAAATCTTTCCAAATATATTTACTTCTTTTTACAGGAGCATGTGGTGGAGCTGGAATCTTTTATAAAGGATACAGGAGACTTCCTATCAAAGATCAATAAGGTTGAGTGGCAAGATGGATACTACCTAATCACCCTTGATGTTTCATCCCTGTACACTTGCATTAGGAACCAAGATGGATTAAGAGCAGTGAAACATTTCCTAGGCAAAAGAAACATGGAGTTTGCGAAACATAATATAATGCTCATGGACCTATTGACTTTTTGTTTAGAACATAATTATTTTTTGTTCAACAAACAAATGTATCGCCAAGTACAAGGGGTAGCTATGGGGGCCAGCTTTTCCCCCAGCTACGCCTGCCTCTTTATGGGCTGGTGGGAAGAGCTGGTCCTCAGGAGGCAATATACCAACATATACACAGACAAAATTGTTTCTTGGCTGAGATACATTGATGACTTGATAATTGTGTGGAAAGGTTCCTAGGAAGAAGCCATAGATTTCATTGGAGAGATCAATTTGAATGATATCAATTTACAGTTTACGCATAACATAAGTAATTGTCATGTATCTTTCTTGGATGTATCAGTAAATATAGTAGACAGTAAGATATGTACAACGTTATTCAGAAAGGAAACAGCAGGGAATACGTTGTTACATGCAACAAGCGCACACCCCAGACACCTTATACACAGCATCCCGTTCGGGGAAATGCTAAGGCTGCGGAGAATATGCAGCCAGGAAGATGAACTTAAAAAACATCTGCAGGAAAGCAAGGTTAGGTTCTTAGAACGGGGCTATGGTGCAAAAGTGATTGATGCTGCAATTGCCAAATCCCAAGTGAAAATGAGGGAGGATCTTATAGGAGGTACAGACAATCGCAATCAGCTAGAGATTGAAAATGCCCAAGTACACAGGACTCCCCTAGGCTGATCTTGACTTACAATAGACAGCACAAGGACTTGCGAAAAATCATACAGCGCAATTGCCATGTGGTAAAGGATGACCCAGTAATAGGTAGCCTTCTTCCTGAGTTTCCTGCAATAACATATAGGAAAGCCACTTCCATGGCTGATTTATTGGTAAAGAGCAGCCCTGAGTATAAGGATTCTACAGGCTTATCACTGGCACAAAAGGGATTTTATAAATGCCCTCACTGTAAGGCGTGTACATAAGGAGTAAATAGGACCTCTTATATCACGGCCTTCAGTGCGAAACCAGGGAGTTCTAAATTGCCAGGCCACAGACGGATATTACAACATATAAGGGCAATCAACAACAATGACCCAAGTTACCCTGTGGCCAGACATTTCCATGACATGCACGGTGGCAAACCCAAAGATCTTAAATATTTCCTGTTAGACACTGTCCCGATGCAGAGAAGAGGAGAGGACAGAGAGGGTATGTTGCGCAGGTTGGAGACTCACTATATTCTTTTATTATACACCAATCAACCGAATGGTTTGAATATGGGTGAAGATCTGCATACATATTTGGATTAAATACATGTAAGAATACCTATAGGAAGTGCAATGAGATTAGATTATGTAGTGTGATCGTTGATGTTCCAATCCTATCACCATACTGACGATCAGGCTATCAGGTTCTGCAATATTACTGTTAAAATATGTGTAGAAAAAATGAAATAATAGGAATTTCTATTGCAAATAGAGATATATATTTTTGTACTATGGAACATTTTTGTATTCAGATTTTAGGATTTCTTAATTATTTATGAATGAATTAATGGATAACCTGAAGGTGTATATGATTAATTGTGGGAAGCATTCATTACATATATGGAATTTGAACATTTGAACGAGGAAAATCTGTTTCCATAGGATACAAGTTAGCATAAGCTATGGTGGTCTCTGGATCTAAGGGCTGTGCATTAGTGCCTTGATGACTTTCATGTAATTAGTTAGAAATGATTTTAATTTAATTTAACACGGTTAGGGAGCACTGTTTCATTGTTTCATTGTTTGTTGAACAAGAATATAAAAAACTTTTTAAACTTTTTTTATGGGGTGGGTTCTAGGGATACACTGTATATGATTTTATAGGCATTAGATTAAATACACACAATGAGAGATGAAACATTTGATGCAAGACATGGTCGATTGATTGATAGGATTCGAAAGGGCTTTTTGGTCAGATGAGAAAACTGGGAGCACAGCCTAGGTGAACGCACTGTGTGTAAAAGGGTGCTGTATTTGTTAGGTGCAGAAGGGTGAGTGGATAAGCCTGCCGAACCACTCAGTAAAGAGTAGACTAAGCTGCCCAATGAAAGACTAAGCTGCCCTTTCAAAGGATTGGTTCCAAAACAGTGTAAAGCAATAGTGTGCGTGGAGTCAGGAACACAACCCGGCGAGAACACACTCCGCGACCCGGTCTCTGTTACACGGAGTCTCTGTCGCCATTCGAACTGTTTGGGAGTCGCACCCGACTTCTCATCGTGGTGGGTTACAACCACTCAACCCGCCTAGAATTCTTGGATTCCAACTCTGCAGTCCAAGACCGCAAAATTACACTAGATGCTTCAATCACTATTTTCGGGACTCCACGCACACTATTGCTTTACACTGTTTTGGAACGAATCCTTTGACTCTGCCTCTTCTCTAAACCGACGGTCACGGGCCCAGCTGGGTCGGAAGTATCACCAGCAGTGCGAACTTTTGGTTTAGATACAGCCATTATAGCCCCGAGGATTCGCAATAGCGATGAAACACGTGTCGGCTGGCTGTTTGACATAATAAAGGACTCCTACGGACTACTCTTCCTTTGGAGCTTCTGATTGACTTCTGTTGTTTTGTTGCACTGTACTTTGGATATATTTGCTCACATAATATATGTGTTACTGTTGCTTGAGTGCATTGGGTAAACCCGAAATGGTCGATTGATTGACACCGAAAGAGGGTAGGTGTCAATGTTGGATTTAATCCAGGAAACAAAGAAACTCTGAAATATGACATCAATAATACAACAAATGTCAAACAATATTGATGAGTCTTGGGCCAATGCATTTAAGCACGTATGTTTTTAATCATTTTTGAACAAAAACTTGGATTATGTATTTTACAATGATGTTTAGTGAAGAAATACTCAAAGTATTTTCTTTATGCCTATTATAGCACTGTCACTTTAAAATGAGGTGTATCTCACGACACTGTTGTCATGTGATCAAGGCAGGGATCTGCCGAAACGCGTCGTGACGATATGGCAAGCATAAAAATACATATTTAAAATTGCACTGAACCTGGGTCTTCCTCGTCTTTTTCAAGTTTGTGAAGCAGGACGAGCCTTGCAGCATAAATAAATATATATATATATATATATATATATATATATCAGGTAATCCTGTCAGGATAGCTGCCACGCCTTCAGTCACGCGCTGCCACCAACAAACAGGATACAGACCCGGTATCGATGCTTCAGATATTTATTTTCCCAAGGTCAGGGACGCGTTTCGCAGCGCTAATGCCGCTTGTTCACTCGACAAATGACTTGGATTGAGGAAGCAGTTTTTAAAGTGACAGTGCACAGTATTGGTGAATCATGTGAGTTACATACTCTATGGACATGGAAAACATACTATTTTGCGCATATTTACATTGCTGAATGCGCGTTGATTTCCAACTTTCAGATAATTGTTTGTATGCAATAAAACACGATACACATATGCATATATATATTTTCATGAATTAATACAAATATATTGGTAAAATACTAAAACAATTAATAATGCTTTAATAGGCTGCCTCGCGCCGAAAAGATACTTAAAATGCTCGTATTTTAACTTTTCCGTTGCCAATTGTAAAAGTGAAATAGTTTATACATATATCAAATATTGATAAGGCATGCCCCTTACAAATACATTTTTGTACATTTACTGTGTTTTCAATTGCGTTTTTAGATATTCTTGTAAAATACATAAACCTATATCTTGTTGGAGGTATTTTTTTGTGTATATCACCTTCCTTAGAGAAAACCTCTAAATAGTGTCTAATGTGCTAGTGAAGTTAAAATTATAACCAGTATGTAACATTTAGAAAATTTCATGAACCTAATGGGCAATGCAAGCTGTTGTTATCAGTAGTGCCATGATTGTTTACTGCTATTGTTTTCTTTCATCACTCTGTCATCAATTTTTTACTTTTGTGTTATTAATAGCTGATACTTAATATTTACATCACGGTTGACCAATCTAGTAAATTAGTGGGTTTCCATCTGAGAGGATTTGTAGTACTGCCTTGTCCTAACACTAGATACCTGTTTGCCTCAAACAGTTTCGACATCGATACATCTCATCTCATTTGATGACATCAATGTCTCCCATGTGCAAAGTACAATACCAAAAATGTTGCAAAATGTTCAAAAATATTAAAAAATATTTGTTAAAACATTCAAAAATATTTAAAAACAGTTGTACAAAAGTTATATAATATAATAATAAATAAATACATTTTCAATATCCTGACCTAAAATTCATCTATTTACACAATATCCACTTTTTAGGAAATATTGATGTTATAGGCAGATATTTGTTTCACCTCTCATTTTATCTTTTGGGGACATGCAAACGGGATATCTGTTAGCGCATTCCGTTTCTATGGTTTACTCCAAACAAGTGTACAGGTCCTCTGTTAAGTTCAAGCCATGTGGATGTTTAGAATCAAGTAACAGGATATATCTGTCTCCAACTTTCGTAATTTACTTTCCCTATCTCCTCCGCGCCTGTTAGGGGAAACTGCATCAATTAAATAATAGGACAACCCTTTGTTGTTGGATCCGTGGCATTCCTTGAAATGTCGCGCCACCGGATAGGTGTTGTCCATATTCGTTATTGCGCGGAGGTGTTGGAGTACTCTAACATGAGCTTGTAACTTGGTACTGCCCACATAAACAAATCCCCATGGGCATGTTATGACGTACACCGTATATTCTGTTTTACAGGTTAACATTTTATTTATTTTGTTCGGTTTGGATTTGAAAGGGCTAAAATAAGTTTTGGTATTGATCCCATGGGTGCATGCCTTGCAGGTTGTGCATTTTCTGAACCCTTTTAAATTCTGATACCAGATAGGATTAGTTATAATTTCAGGGTCAGGTACCACAAGACAATCCCTCATTGAGGGAGCTCTGCTATAAGTAATGGACGCCCTCTGCGGTAGCAGGGGTCCTAGTACGGGGTCATTGAGGAGTATGGGCCAACCTCCCTGAATGATTTTTTGGAGTGCCTTATGCTGTTTACTGTACCCTATTATAAGGCGAAAACTCTTTTCTTCCTCAGTCCCTCTCTCTTCTTTGTGGCTATAATCCTGATCCTTTAAGTTGCATTTTGCCAACAAGTCATTCCTAACTAGTATCTCTGTTTTGGCAATGGCCTGATCGACTATTTGTCTAGAATAGCCTCTTTCTAAAAATCTTTCCTTGCTAAGTTGTTGGGCCTTGTTTAGTTCTTCTAGTGTACTGCATACCCTCTTGATTCTAAGCATTTCGCCGTAAGGTATGCTATTCACCAGATGGCGTAGGTGAGCACTAGAAGCATGTAGCACCGAATTTCCTGCTGTTTTCTTCCGGTACAAAGTAGTTTCTAATTTGCTGTTACATATGTACACTTTAATATCTAGGAAATTCACACTGGTATCACTAATTTCTGCAGTGAACCTCAGTTTTAAATCATTTTTGTTGATTTGTGCCACAAATCTCTATGCTTCCTCCCTTGTCCCATGCCAGATAACAAAGAGGTCATCAATAAACCTGAGCCACAGCTTTACCTTGGTTGACATAATATCGCCGTGGTTCTCCATGAGGACTAGCTTCTCCCATTTGCCCATATGGAGGCAAGCATAACTCGGGAAGAAGCTAGCCCCCATGGCTACTCCTTGAATCTGGCAATATAGCAAATGATTAAACATAAAGATGTTGTTATAGAGGCAAAATTCTATCATTGCTAACAGCATTTCATTGTGTTGTTTATAGATTGGTTCTCTGTTTCTTAAGTAGTACTCTACCGCCTGGATACCGTCCACATGCACTATACTTGTATATAGTGAAGACACATCCAGTGCCATCAGTATATATTCAGGTTTCCATTCAAAGTTTTTCACCTTGTTTATGAAGTCGCTAGTGTCTCTTACATAGGAGGGTAAGGATTTAACATAGTCCTGACTCCCGCACTCACTCTACAATAACCCCCAGATGGGCCAGGTCCCGGGGGATTATGCTAAATATTAGAGGGGGACACTCAGGGCCTCTCTCCTTAGGCCGCTCACACCAAGCCATAGCAAACACTCTGATTTCAACAAGCAAGAGCAAAAATGCTGAAAGCAGGGCAGTGTCTATTTCCCTGCTCGCTGTGAAGAGAGCAGAGAAACAGATACATTGCTTTAAGATCCAGGGAGCTATGGGTTAGATGGGATAGGTCTGTACGTGGGCTGCGTTGGTCCCCGGATTGGGAAGACAAGATTTCGCTTTACGCAGATGATGTGCTTCTCTATCTCACTTCGCCTAGATCCTCGTTGCTTGTCTTTCTCGACATTCTCAGAGTGTTTGGTGAGTACTCGGGCTTTGCTATTTATTGGGCGAAGTCTGTATTGTTAGTATTGTCGGGAGACCCGCCGGTGATTCCACAGACCTGCCCCCTCCACATTGCTACTAGGGGCTTTGTTTATTTGGGAATTTATATTGCTCTGGACGCCAGGACAAGATACGTAGAGAACTTGTTGCCACCGCTGGTTAGACTACGTACTGATGTTGAGCGTTGGAGGGCCTTGCCTCTGTCTCTCCTGGGCAGAGCGGTATTGTTTAAAATGTTGGCGCTTCCTCGGTTTTTATATGCTCTCCAAAATGCCATAGACCCTGTGCCCGCTAAATACTTCAAGGAAATAGAGGCACTTCAGAGGCTACTTCTGTGGGATGGTAGACCCCGCATCGCCTATGCTAAACTCACCCTGGCCTGGTATGATGGAAGTATCGGGCTTCCCGATCTGAAGAAATATTATTGGGCCTCCCAGTTGGCGGCTATTAATCAGATAGTGTATGGCTTGCCAGGAGACCCTGGGTACACCATGGATCGTAGTCAGTCGCCTGGGGGGGACTTCCTTCGGGTCTTGTATAATCGGCCGGGACGGTTTTCGCTCGCAGGTCCCACCTCACATGCGGTGAAGGTCTGGCATGCGGCTAACAGGAGTCTGGGAGGGGAAGGGAGATTGACTCTCGCGACCCCTCTCTTTAGCTCCGCCAAATTGGGCAATCTGTGGACCACCAAAGGATTTGACAAATGGGAGTTGTTTGGTATTGGTCAGATTAAGGATGTTTGGGGTAAAGGGGAAGTACTGTCCTTCGAGGCGCATCAGAGACATCACCTTCATAGTAATGAGCGGTTTTGTTACCTACAGGTCAGGCATGCCCTCCTCTCCCATGTGTAACCGGGGGACAACCTCCCCGAGGCCTCCCCTCTTGAAGATCGTTTATTGGATGGGCAAATCCCAGAGAAAACTATTTCATTGATCTTTCGAAAGTTGATTAATCACATGGACGACCCATTGGGGTCTCTCAAGGTGGTGTGGGTTGCTGATGGTTTGGAGATGGACGATGAGGATTGGGTTGAGGCTGTGTCCTCCCCTAGGGTAGTGGCGATACAGATGAGGTTACGTCTGGTGCAATTGATGATTCTACATAGATCGTATGTTACGGGTCCGGTTCTGGTGAGGATGGGGTGGAGTACGAATGGCGAATGCAAGAGAGGCTGTGGAGAGATGGCGACGTTTTTGCACATACTGTGGCACTGTGAAAGTGTTCAGAGATATTGGCGCGCCACTCATGATACGCTGAAGGAGGTCCTGGGCTGCGAGGTGCAATTGGAAGCGCGCAGATGTCTTTTGAATATCTGGGAGCCCACGGATCTTAATCAATACTTAAAGCAATGGGTTACTCTGGCCTGCATGATTGCGAAGCGCAATATAGCACAGCTCTGGGGAGCTACTCGACCGCCGCAGCACACCAAATGGGTCCAGGATTGGACTGGTGTATGTTCAGAGAGCGTGCAGTGTATGTTGCGAGGAGTTGCCCTGAAAAACTGGATAAAGGTTTGGGGGCCGTGGAATGTTTACCGGGGCGACATTTGTGCTCCCCTAGCCGGGCGGTCTGATTTGGACACTCAGGATTCCCCTTGATTCTAAGTTTTATACTATTCTGTGTATCATATTCTGTGTGCAAGACTTCCTCTGCTCCGAACACTGCAGAAATAATGTCGATGTACCCCCAATGCATTTGTTAATTTTGTTTCATTGTTTATTATATATTAATAAAAAGAAATATATTTTTAAAAAAAGATCCGGGGAGCTGCACGTCAGCAGTCAGCAGCTCCTAAGATCTCAAAGCAATGCCGGAGGCAGGGCTCCCCCGCTGCCCCCAACAGAGAGGCCAGGCCAGAGAAATGGGTTCTCTGGGGCCAAAGTTAGCCCAGGGAGGGGGCTGTGTGGGCCACCCTCCCCATTGACATTTTTTTTAAGGCCTGGCCCCGGGGATGGGGTCCCCGGAGTGAAAACCGGCCTTGGGAGGGGGTCACGTTGCATTATGTGTTGTCATTTGAGATGTCATCAGTGATGTCACCGACCATGTCATGAGTGATGTAATATGTGAGGTCATAAGCAGTGCATTGTGTGGTTGTAAGTTATAATTAGCTCACCTAACTGTAACTGCTGAATTTGTCTGATTATGTATGAGTGAAATGGCAGACTAACTATAACGTCTCTGTAACCTTTGTTTTTTTCAGTGACTATATATATATGTGTGTGTATATAAATATAATATATATATATATATATATATAACCTATTGGCGTTTGTTATGTTATGTTATATTATATTATATTTATATAGCGCAAATCACCAACCGGTCTCTAAGCGCTTCTAGAGAAAGTGAACAAGTCGGTAGAATATGGATAACTAGCGGCAGCGGATGCAGAGATTATGCAGATGTTAGTGCCTCTCTAAAAATGTAGGTCTTTAAGAGCTTCCTAAAGGTAAGCAAAACCGGTTCCTTTCGCAGGTACTCCGGTAGATCATTCCAGACCTGTGGGAGGAGGATCGAAAACGCTCTCCCCCATTTGGTTTTAAGGCTATACCTGGATGAGGCTAGCCGACTGGCCTCGGATGATCGTAAGACCCGACCGGGGACATACTTAATCACACAATCTTTTATTTATTTAGGTACCTCCCCGTAGATTGCCTTATTGGCTATGCAAAGACTGTTAAACTGCACTCGCTGTTCAATAGGCAACCAGTGCAATTGATGTAGCAGAGGGGTGGCTCGCGTCCTCGTAGGGAGTCTGAAAATGAGCCTAGCCGCATCATTTTGTACAACTTGTAGTCTCCTAAGGAGCTTCTGTGGAAGGCTCAAATAAAGGGCATTCCCATAATCCAGCCGAGAGATGACCGTGGCGGAAACAATTGATTGCAGTGCAGATATGGAAAGGAGAGGAACAAGTCTCCGTAACCGCCTAAGTACACCCGTGCAGATTCCCACAACAGAGGAAACCTGGCAAGACATGGACAATTCCGAATCAATTTTCAGCCCCAGGTTTTTTACCACTGGTACTGGCACAGGGACCACTCCTAGTTCTGGGGGTCAAAAAAGGTCACACCAAGGGCTATTATGTGTTGAAATAATAAGCACCTCGGTTTTATCTGGGTTTATTTTCAAAGAGTTGGCAGCCATCCAATTTACAGTGAACCTAAGCAGATTTTTTACTGACTCCTAAGCCTGACAGGAGTTATTAAGCCGTACAAGAAGTTGAGTGTCGTCGGCATAATTAAAAGCCTGGCAGGCCTTATGTGTCAAGGCCTCCATCAAGGGCTGCAAATAGATATTAAAAAGAAGCGGGGATAATGCAGAGCCCTGAGGTACTCCGCAGGTCAGGGAGCCCAAGTCCGACAGCTGCTCACCCAGTTGAACTCTCTGAGTACGTACGATCAGACAGAAAAGATCTTAGCCATTGATGTACTTGCCCCTTTAAGCCCAGATTCGAAAGACAGTTCAGCAGTATGTTAGGGCTGACCGTATCGAATGCTGCTGACAGGTCTAATAAAATCAGGGCACTCGGCTGTTTACTATCGGCCCTAATTCTGAGCTCGTCCAAAACAGACACCATCACTAGCTCTATGCTATGATGGGCTCTGAAGCCCTCCTGTCTAGTGTGGAGCAGTTGATGATCTTCTAGGTATCTCGCAAGAGTTTTCAAAACATGCTGCTTCAGAATTTTTGCTAGAAAGGGAGCTGCGAGATAGGCCTATAGTTTTTTAAGGCTGAAGTATCCGCCCCAAGTTTTTTAGCTGGGGGTAACACTTGCTTCCTTCAAATTAGTTGGTAGATAGCCCAGGTCTAGAGACTCATTAAGTAATTTCAAGGCCTCCTTTTCAAACCCTGGCAAAGCCATTTGGAAGAGCCTCGTAGGACAAGGGTCCATTCGAGAACCTGATTTAATATGCTTTGCTATTGCTACCAGAGTGGCAGAATTAAGACTTGGGAATTTAGACAGCTGACTGCTAGGACAGGAGGGTTGGACCATGGAACTAGAGTCAATGGGAGTTGTGGTAATTTCCAAGATAATGTCCATAACTTTCTGAAGAAAGAATTCCTGGAAGGTATCGCAATTCGGAGAAACAGTTATGGACTTTTTTTCCGCTTTTTGACTCAGCTCCTTCAGAATGGCAAAGGTCTATTTTTGTTTATTTCCTGCCAAAGCAATCCTTTCTTCGTAAAATGCTGCTTTCCTAACTAGGATAGCTGATTTATATGTAGCAAAAAGGGCTTTATAAGTTTTTTACTCTGCTGGCTCTTAGTTATATCTCCACCGCCTCTCGGCTTGGCGGAGGAGTTGCTTCTTTTCCCTTCATTTATTATCAAACCAAGGGGCCCCCTTTCGTTTATCTCTAACCCTTTCTTTCCGTTCTGGTGCCACTATATCAATGGCCTGCTGTAAACGAGTAAGTAAGGCTTCACTCTTATGATCCAAATTGTCCTCACCCACCTCAGGGCAAGGAATTGAGTATAACATAGTTATTAAAAGATCTGTCTCAACATATTTCCATATTCTAACCTTCCTCCACAAAGGTGGGGGCTGCGAGAGTGGACTATAACTTGGGACCCAGCATCTTAGCAGTGAATAGTCCGACCAGGCACAGGGACTGATATCAGTTATCTGTGCCCGGGGTTGTGAAGACCAAATGAGGTCTAAAGTATGACCTTTTATGTGGGTGGGGCTGTTAACCAGTTGCTGCAAGTCCATTGAGAGCACATTAGTCTCAAATATACCCGCTACAGGCTCTCTTTGCGTCTTGTCCCAATGATAATTGAAGTCCCCCATTACTAGGAGACGTTTATATCTGGACCCTCCAGGTAGGTAGTTATAGTACAGACCTAGTTTTCATAGGAAGAGTGTTTTTTGTTTGGCTAATAACTTTGGCGCCTTTTGATGAATTCTCACAAATGTTTGAAAACTAGTTTACCTGTCACTTCAGCTGCTTTTTGGAAAGTTTCAAGGTGATTCATTAATCGGGCCTGAGAAAAAATGGGGGTCCTAAAATGCATTTTCCCATGCAGTTTCCCATCCGGATTTTAGACACAACTACAGCCCTAACTAAACGGAATTACACCAAATTTGACAGAAAGCTAGATCTTGGTCCAGAAAGATTGCTTTTTGTAAATTGGTGTGAATCTGTTTAGTTGTTTTGAAGTTATTAACCCCTTCCCATGCGTCACAGTGGGCGTGTGCTGATGACGGCTGGGGGCTGTCATGACCACGCCCGCGATCGGAATGTCCACAGGCGGGTAATTCCGGTTGCGGCGGAGGGGTTAAAGAAAAAAGATTTCTGTATATCTAGAGACGGGGTGGATCCGCGGATCCACGTGCCAACAGCAATGCTGTGATTGGCTAGCTGCAACCTGAGAGAAAAGTTGTGGTCACCATTTTGTGAATCCGAACATGGTTGCAAGGGGGAAATAAAGTAAAAATGGGATATAAGGGGTCAGGATAGATATCCTGACCCCATTGGACTGGTGCAGGAGTCTGCAATGGACCCCTAATGGACAAGAAATTGCCCAATTGTTTTATTTCTGCAAGCAAGGCTCAGCGGGTCCATTGCATCATTCAGCGTGGCCCCTGTGTGAATCCATGATAAATTCATGGATCCAGACCCCATTAAAAAATATATCCACTCACAGACCAACTCAAACACTCTCTCACATATCCACACAACTACTCACACACTCTCTCACACACCCATACATCCACACACAGACCCCGAGAACCACAAAGGTACTCATACAACCACTCACACAGCCACATACACACTTGCACACCCACTCATATTCCCGCACAGCTACTTATAGAGCCACTCACTCACCCATAAAGCAAAATCACTGACACACCCACTCTAGCACCCATTTCGCCACTCACATATCACACTCATACACCCACCCATCACACACTCACATCCCCACTTACACACCCACACATCCACTCATATATGTACTCAGAGACCCTGAAAACCACTCACTCACCTATACAGGCACCCACACACCCAGTCACATATTTATATAGCCACTCACACATCCACTCACATATCCAGACAATCACTCACACACCCATACAGCCACTCACACACTAGCTCACACACCCACTGTATTAAATGTGTTGTTGTTTTGTATTGAATGTGTGCTTTTGATGCAGAATGGATCCATGGATCTGTCACAATCCACCTGCAGCATAGCTGGCACACCTCTTATGTGGCTGAGATACCTTGGTGGATTCACAGATCCAAATGGGAAATTACAAAAAGATTTGAAAACAAAAAGGGAAAAGGGTTGGCTCTGAAAAGATCCTTTGTGTTTATGGTGTGTAGATGATAACTACACATAGAACAAGATACAAAATACAAGTTGTTTATGAACACTCTGTTGACTGTGTCTGTGAAATGGACTCCATATTTTCAATATATTAAATCCATGTCAAAGCATAAGTTGTTTTTGCATATGGAGCCCATGGTGTGGTCTCGGAGAAATGCAAAGACAGCTTTATTGACATGTTTCTTGCTATTTTCTATCTGCGAACAAAATTGGGTTTACCATTGCCACGTTTGTCATTAGCAAATGTTGGGGAACACCAAGGCAGTATGTGGGAAAACTATCATTAACTTACCAAATGTATCCTTCATTACAATTTACAGTCCTAGCCCAGTAATTGTGCCTTGGTCATTGCCACCACAGGACACAATCATGAGGTCTGTTGTTTGGCAATCCGCAATGCTTTCACCCAAAGGCAGTAATTGATGCAACTTTAACGCTCTCTGGCCAATACAAGTAATGTCTATGTTAGATAAACCTAGGTCCATGTCGAAGCCAATCTTTCTAGCACTCTCTCTGGCCCAAAACACAAAACCATGGCCCACAAGACATGCTCTGGCAGTTTTTGAGACAAGCAGGAGTAGCAAACAGGAAAGAGCTGCAGCAGAATAAGGCAGTTTTGAAGATGAAAGGAAGCTAAAATGGAGGACATCAAATAAAATATAAAATAACATATTTGATTGGATGGTAGAGCTGTGCAGAGAACTAAAATTAGGTAGTGACTTTAAGAAAAAAATTAACTACCTCTGTGATTGACTTTGGAAAAATAAAAAAAGGTTATGTTTTTTGGGATATGCCAGGTATTGCTACCAGTCAACCACACCTGCTACAGTTAATGTGAAGTATGTTGTTTAGGGACACTTTTCACCTACAGGTAGGCAGACACTATTGGAAACATGGTTATTATTGAAACTGAGCTAAAAGGGAAGGACATAAAGAGATTGCTGTGTGAAACTGAAAAGCAGACTATTGTATCAAAATTGCTCAGTAAGGGGTTTATATGGTGTAATTGACAATATTTTACAAAATTATATATAAATGAAAAGAATTAACAGCAGATTGTTGAATGCCTTTAATGGCTTCCATGTGGATCCGTGATTTGCCGTGGATTCACATGGGTGGGCCACGCTTCCCTCTCTTTTACCATCCTCTGATACGCCCTTGTATGTATGGTTTTCAGGGGCTTTGAAACAGAAGATGTGCCATGTGAATACTTCTTCAAAGTACCCTTGAACAGTTTGTTGCTGCATAGATTGCATAGGACAAATGTTGCAGGAACTTTCTTTTCTACTAAAAGGGATGGAGAAATACTTCAAAATGTCAGAGGAATTCTTTGGACGTGGTAAGTCTTCTTCTTCATCTTGATCTTTCCATTCACTTCTATTTTCAGCGGAAGACATCTTAACTATGAAGCACTCTTCTTTTGACGGAAAGTCAAAAATAGAATGGAGTTGTTCTTTTGAGACTGTCTCCAGAGAGATGGGAAACTGAAATAACTGATTGAGGGTATGGTTTTCAATTTGGATGGGTGGAGAGATTTGTGGTGGCATCACAGAAGATCTGCGAATCCATAAAATGAATAGAAAAAGAGAAAGACTTTGTGTATTGCATGTGTAGAAAGTTTCTTAAGTTATGTTATGTTCATGTGTTAATTGTTGCTTTTAAAATGTATAATAAGAATAAATATGTGAATAAAATGCATTTTAAACTTATAAAAATGTATATTACTAAATTAACCTGATAGGAGAAATGGCAGTACAATTTATATTTACTACAAATCAATGGTTACAGAGACTTTATAGTTAGGAAATAGATTTAAAGAACTGTAGAAATTCACTTAAAAACCAAAGTTTATCGGAATTTTCTAGTTAGGAAATAAAATTTTACAAAATTTGAAATTCACTGAAAAAAAACAAAGGTTGCACGGACTTTATCGTTAGGCTCAGTTTTACACACACAAACCCCAGACATGTTGCAGTTATAGTTACCTGAGATAACTATAACGTATGCCCCCGCAATGCACTGCTTATGACCTCATATTACATTAGTCATGACGTGGTCAGTGACAACACTGATGACATCACTGATGACGTCTCAAATGACATCACCGATGCTATGTCATCATCCTTTTGCAATGTTAACACAGCCTCCCATTGTTTTTACAAAAATTCTGTGATATATTCCTTACACCTGCACACCCAGCTGATCCTCTCCCTGACCAACGACCCCGCCACCGCCAGAGCCAACCTGCACGAAGGGATGAAAGAGGTAGCCGAGTGGATGACGACCAGCCGCCTGAAACTGAACTCTGACAAGACGGAGGTCCTCATCCTGGGCTCTTCACCCTCCGCCTGGGACGACTCCTGGTGGCCTCCCGCCCTGGGCACCGCACCCAAACCGACAGACCATGCACGCAACCTGGGCTTCATCCTGGACTCCTCCCTCTCCATGAGCAGGCAAGTCAACAACGGCTTCAACATCCTACGCATGCTACGGAAGATCTTCTGGTGGATCCCCACCGAGACCAGGAAGACTGTCACCCAGGCCCTCGTCACTAGCCGACTGGACTACGGCAACGCCCTCTACGCCGGTACCACCGCCAAGCTCCAGAAGAGACTCCAGCGGATCCAGAACGCCTCAGCCAGACTCATCCTCGACATCCCACGAACCAGCCACATCTCCGGACATCTGAGAGACCTCCACTGGCTCCCCGTCAACAAAAGAATCACCTTCCGCCTCCTCACCCACGCACACAAAGCCCTACACGACCAAGGCCCGAGCTACCTCAACAGCCGGATCAACTTCTACGCTCCCAAACGCCACCTCCGATCAGCCAACCACGCCCTCGCCGCCGTCCCCCGCATCCGAAGAGCGACTACAGGAGGAAGGTCCTTCTCCTACCTGGCCGCCAAGACCTGGAACTCCCTCCCGACCGACCTGCGCCTGACCCAAGACCACCTCTCCTTCAGGAAGAAGCTGAAGACCTGGCTGTTCGAGCAGTAGCGGCACCCCCCCTCCCCCAGCGCCTTGAGACCCTACAGGTATGTAGCGCGCTCTACAAGTGTCATTGATTGATTGATTGATTGATAGTAACATATCATTCAATACTACATCTCAAAAAATGTTGATGTTATCTCTAGGCAATTGAGGTATCTATTTTGATGTTTGTCTGGACCTACTCTCAACAGTTAAATCTGTTTCGATCCCATAATCACTTGGTAAGTCTAACACAAGTGTGGGATCAAAAGGGTCAAGCACATCCCTGCCTTCACTAGCATCAGGTTGATTACTCAAATCCTATAAAACATTCAAAATCTCAATGTCATCAATCAGCATAGCGGATTGCTGGGTAGACATTAAATTGTTAGAGAACCACAGAGGCAACTAAGTGATACATCATGTTATAAGAGAATAGATAAGACATATTATATCAATTTACAACACAGGAATTTTGAGCACGTGAAAGAGTGGTATAATAGCCAATTGAACATCTGAAAGATGTTGATTAATTTATTTTCCCATTTGTACGTAACTTAACATCTTATGTGAAGGATGCCAAAGATGTTATAGCAAAAATACTGAATCTACAGTGGGAAGACACCTATATATTGGCATGTCTTGACGTGAAAAGTTTGTACACATGCATACGACACAAGGACATGCTTGAAGCATGCAAGTACTTATTGCGTGCCCGGGATTAGGGAGAAACTTCTAGGCTATTCCCCCCCATCTGGTTCTGGAAATGTCCTTCCTTCCCCTACCCAGGTTCCATGTGGTCTAGATTGACAGAGGAAATTGACAGTTTAAAACTGCACTATGGGCTGCAAGGGCCGGCCTTCAACATGATTAAGAGGGCGGCACAATGAGTGCTAAAAGTCCAGTAGTATCATTTAATTTACAGGCTCGGGGTACATTTGCACCATATACTTTGTGAGTAATTTAAATGTGCCAATCAGGTGTAGGCCAAATAGAAAATGCAGGTTTCCTGGGTCATTGAATGCATGACTGCAACAGTGCTTATCATTACTTTTTAAGCACTCTGAGCTGGAGCTATATGCTCTTTAGCCAGAGTGCAGTATCTTTCTGGTTGATCCTGTGGCTGCATTTTGTGGCCTTAAAGAAAGTCTCTAACACATATGTATGTAGAGTTGTTTGGAATAAAAATACTTTATTTATTTTACATTTTTTGTGATAATAATTATTATGCATTGTCATTTCTTTAGAATATGGTTATTGATGACTTTTTGACAGAGCCAATAGGTCTGCTTTTTAAAGAATGGTGTGGTGACCTTGCAAGAGTCAATATGCCAGCCTTTTATACTTTGTTGTTCTAACACTTTGACATGGTCATTAGGTCTGCCTTACTAAAATGGCATATTGTTATTTTACGGTAAAAAATAAAACTCAGAAATTCACTGGAAAAACCCAAGCTTAAACTGTTGTTATAGTTAGGTGAAAATGTCAGTTTAAATGCCGGATTTTAAACTAAGCCAAACATTAGAATTCAACAGTCATAGTTAACTGAAGTAACTATACCTCGAGTCTTCACCATGCATAGTGTTGTCATCAATGATATAATTTCAGATGTTGCATTCATGTTATCAATGATGTCATAGAACATGTCATGAATGATATGATATGTGAGGTAATAAGCAGTGCTCATATATATCGCTGTGATGGAAAAACATGACAGATGAAAGAGTGGTGCAGGCTGTGGGTTGATATGCATAGTAAAAGAAAGAAAGAACTATTATTGATGAACATTTGATCAGCAGACCAAAGAGGTCCATAAACAACTAATTATTGACTTAGTGGGGCCCAGTTCAGCCCACCAGGCTTTTTTGGGATGATCTAATGGTAGAGAAGGATCAGGTGAAGGTAGCCAGTTAAACAGTCCTTCATCCAAGAATATGGTTTTTCCAAGGGTAGGATACACAAAGAGAAAAGCAATGTACAGTGCCATTTAATTAGAAACATTCAAGGATTATGCACAGAGGAGTCTCATGTCTTCAGATGCTAAATGGGTCTTCAACAGAGGTTATTGGGCCTTTCTATTGCAATTTATAAAATGCTTAAACATGAGAAGCATTTTCAAAAGTGTGGTTACACCCCTGCATACTGACCAGTTTGCAGATATTATCATTACCATCACCTTACTTCTGCCTATATGGTGGACACCAATAGGCATACTCTATATTAGTGTAGCTTTCCTCTTAGTTTTGCAGCCAACTTCATCATATACGATAAGGGCAGAAAATCGAATCAGAACATTTTAAATGGTAGATACAGAAGTCAATCTATCAGCTCATGCTCATGGTGTTTTCTGGTTATCAGGTCCTCCATTTCTATACTGCAGAACCTAAATGCCATAAACAATAGGCCTAGGGACCTAGGGACATTATCGCTCCTGAGGCGGAAGCCGGGAGCTAGTTTAAGAATTGCTGTTTTTAATAATTGTATTGCTGTGATTTTAAACTTTGCACATCGACACTGCTAATTTGCACTTCACATTCAGACCCCTTCTTGAGGCTATCTGTATTGACCTACCTCGCGCCTCGCTCGCTCAGGGACTCTCTGCTCCCACTGAGCCGAGTTGGGCATTGTGTCCACGGGACCCACAGGGGCCGATTCAATACAGCGGCCATCTTGAGCATGGACGAGGTTGCCGCGCTAGTTGTTGCGAGGCAGGGCTGGTCACGCGGCGCGGAAGCGAATATATTGAAACGGTCACTCTACGCGCTAGCGTACGCGTTTGCGGACGCGCCCTACCGCGCCAAAGGAGCGCCTAAGGAGAGCCCATCTGTGCCCGTCCGTGCCAGGACGGGCTAGGACGTGGCTAGGGGGTAAGACCCATGGATCCTCCCCCTCATTCTAGCGTCAGCTACAGTGGAGATTTGCTCAGAGCATTCAGAGGAAGGGCTAGGGGTATCTGCCCTGGGGAGACACTTTCAGAGGAGGTAGCGGTCCCATGTCCCTACTGCAAGCCTCTAAACCCCAGGAGCTGCAATTTAGATAGCTTTTCACTTGCTTTGATTAACTGTCGCTCTCTCCCGAGGCATACCACTGAAATCAACTTGCTCCTAGAGGAACGAGATTTTGACGTTCTATTTTTAACTGAGACATGGCTGACTGATGACTCAGACCCTCATATAGTGCAAGCGCTGCCACCAAAGTATTCCATTGCTAGACAGGATCACATGTCCGGTCGAGGAGGAGGTGTGGCGATTATTTATAAAAACAATCTCAGATGTAGATCCTCGGAGAGTCCACTCATGGACTGTGAGAGTATTGGCTTCTCTATATCCTTTTCGCCCACCTGCACCTTCTCTGGGATCCTGGTTTATAGACCCCCAGGCGATTCTCATGATTTCTGTAACAATCTTTTAGACAAGATCTCTCTTTCCATCAGTAGTACCCCGAATTTTACCATCTTGGGCGACCTTAATATTCACCTGGATGAAGTCAATGCCGTGCCATCGCAATGTCTGTTGGATACCCTGAGAGTGGTGCACATGGAACAAATCGTGGCCAGTCCCACTCATATAGGTGGGCATCTATTAGACCACGTTTTTACTAATCTTGAAAACATAGTGTGCGGTCAGCCTAGTTTTGTACCATGGTCGGACCATGCACTATTGTCCTTTATGTGGTCCCCAGTAACACAGATCCACAAGGCTTCCATTCTAAAGAAGGTTAGTCGAGTATGGTCTAGACTACCAGCTGAAAACTGGGAGGCAGCCCTGAAAAGTTGCCCGCCCGCCCCCCATGAGGACCCGGTTGTAGCCAATGAAGCCTTTGATCAGTGGATCAACTCCACACTAGATCCTATTCTGCCAAAAAAAGAGCTACGGCACAGAGAGGGTCCCAACAAACAACCATGGTATACCAGGGAACTTAAGGAACACAAACAACTGTGTAAACGTGTGGAAAGGAAGTGGAGAAAGAACTACGCAGTTGCCGCGAAAAATGAATACAGGTCATCTCTGAGATCCTACAAAAACCTACTAAAAACCACACAAGCCGCATACTATCAGAGCAAAATTGCGGAAGCAGCTAACGCCCCCAGGGAAATTTTTAAAATCTTTCAATCCCTGGCAACCACACCCAGGACTATTAGTCCTGTTCTGAACCCACAGAAACACTGTGAGGAGTTAGCTGTCTTTTTCGCATCCAAGGTGTCTAATATCTATTCCGGCTTTGCACCAGTGACAGATTCCCCAGATAATTGGGAGAGCGTAAAAAAGGGGGACCTGGAAGTAGACCCTAACCTATCTGCAGGTCTCAAAGTCTTCCCGCCATTGGATCTGGCTGGAGTGGATAGTCTCCTTGGCAATCTTAAATCTGGCTCCCCGTTAGATGCTGCTCCCCCGGCAGTCCTTAAACAGGTATCAGGGACAGTATGCCCTGTGATAATGCAGGTCATCAACGCGTCTCTGGCCTCCGGTGTAGTGCCCCCCAATTGGAAGAAGGCTAAGGTCAGAGCCCTGCTAAAGAAACCTAGCTTGGATCCTGAAGACCTGGCCAACTACAGGCCCATTTCTCTACTACCAACCATCAGCAAAATAGCTGAAAAACATGTGAACCATGTTCTCTCTTCCTTTATTGAATCCACGGATGGATTACACTCCACCCAGACAGGGTTCAGAGCAAAACAAGGAACAGAGACAGCCCTGGTGGCGGTAGTGGAGGCAGTTAGGGGTATTGTGGATGCAGGAGGCTGTGCTGCGGTGGTCCTGTTGGACCTCAGCGCAGCCTTCAATACAGTAAACCACTCTCTCTTGCTGCATCGGCTGCATCTTACAGGGGTCTCTGGAGTGGCCATCAAATGGTTTCATTCTTTTTTATCAGAAAGAAGCTTCTCCGTCTTTGAGGGAGAGGTGTCATCCAGCCAGCTGCAACTGAATCACGGCGTTCCCCAGGGATCATCCCTTAGCCCCACTCTGTTTAATATTTACATGAGACCTTTGGCTGAGGTGGTTCTTCCCTGGGGAATCCAACTTGTTACCTACGCCGATGACACGCAGCTGGTTGTATCCTTGGTGAGGAACGATGCTTTAAATCAGGGGATCAACAATCTGACCCCGTGTCTCACCAAGGTTCTGGAATGGATGACCTCCTCCTTTTTGAAGCTAAATGGGGCCAAAACGGACATTATGCTTCTGGGTTACAAAGCCCCAATTAACCTTGACCCTTGGTGGCCTCACTGCCTAGGACCCCCCCCCCCAGCACCTAAGACCCATATAAAAAGCCTGGGGATCTGGCTAGATTCCTCCCTTGGATTTCACTATCAGGCTAAGAAGGTAGCCGCAACCTGCTATGGGCTGCTGAGAGTCTTAAAAAAAGTGTTAGACCTCTTGCCATTCGAAGCTAGACGATTGCTGGTCCAGTCGCTGATTATGTCGCGGCTGGATTATGCAAATGCCGTCTATATGGGGGCTCCAGTCGGCACCATAAAAATTCTGCAATCTGTACAGAATTGCGCTGCTCGGCTGCTCATGAAAGTCCCCAAAAGATGCTCAGCGAAAGCCGCACTTCAATCCCTCCACTGGTTACCCATCAAGGGAAGGATTATATTCAAAACCCTGTGCTTGGCGCATAAGTCCATCCATGGTGCTGGCCCGCCTATTCTGGATCCCCTCTTTCGTCACCATCAATCAGTGAGATCTTTGAGATCCAACCAGCGGAACTTGATGGTAGTCCCCAGGATAAAGCTGGCCCGGATGGGTGGCCGTCGACTCTGTGCACGCAGCTAAAGAATGGAACGTACTCCCAGATGACATCAGGCACGAGTCCAACCACCTCGCTTTCAGGAAGCGTTTAAAGACACATTTGTTCCAATAGTGTCTTCCATGTCCCTTGGTCTTACAGCGCTGGGATGCTCAAGAGTAGCCATGCGCTATAGAAGAGGGTATTCATTCATTCATTCAATAATGGAGAACAGACTCAATTCAGGCTTAATCATTTGAAGGCTGGGCTCTTCCCAATACAGTTACCCTGCTCTGCAGAATGCAAGGTCATCCTGCCAGGAGGCACTAACATGCACTGGTAAAAGTCGCATATAAAATATCTCTGCATGCTATTTGACTGTAAGCTCTATGACAGAGCATGACACAATATAGTGATGATCTTTGAAACTCAGAAAGGAGATGGCCTTAGACAGTATTATATATAGTTGGCCATGTAGATCAGACAAGGTCCTACCTCCTCACGCGTTCTGACTCGCAACTTTCCTCCCTAAGGCACTGTTTTTGCCATTTCTAGGGATGCAAGGCAACTCTTCTCTCACTTCATTTTTGTTAGCAATGACCTGGGTAAACACCCAGATTTTTGCCTTCTGTTGCTAAACCCGTTTTTGTTGTTTTGCTGCACCTTTTCCTCAGATCAATCAGTGGTAAAGTGCTTGTGCACTCCTTTTAAACATGGTAAAATTGACATATTTATATGGCTACATTTGATTTACTTATAAGCATCTAGTATACATTACTACATTGCCTGCAAATTAGATGCTACTAGTGGACCTCAGCACTCATTGTCTCACTGTGAAGGAGCTGGAAAAATCCTTGAATACTTACTGGGGAAAAAGAAGACAGATCCCACAGCGCCAAGTTCAGACGAACAGGTAAACGGACAGGTAAACCTAGAAAGAGAGAAAAGACAAATGTTAGACAGAGAGGACGGGAGAGGGCAGAGAGACAAAGAGAGGTGGAAATTAAGGATACACTCACTCTCACAAGAAGGGGGTAAAGCGAAGGAGAGAAAAAGCTGTGAGGACCATAACACAGGCAGAAAGGAAGAGAAAGATGCGGAGAGTATAACCGGGAGAGAAAGCAAACAACAGGGTGGTGAGGAGACAAGATCTCTGAAAGACGTGTAGAGGCAGGACACCAGGGTCCCAAGGGAGGAGGCTAAGGACCTGAGGCATGAGGAGGAGGAAAGCGCCTGGACGGATGGATTGTGGATGCCACCGACGGGTGCTGAAGCGCCCACCACAACTCTGGATGGTTGTGTCTACCTTTTGAGTAACTGGAAGCTAGGTGCTATGGAGAATATCTGTTGACTTGTGTTGTTTTCCCCCTTCTGTTTTCCCGTCTTCTATACCCCAATCTTTGAACTTAAGGATGGGTAGATGTGTGAGATGCATGGTGCATAGGCACTAATATTGGTGAAGAGAACCACCCGTTGTGAGAAATGTGGAATGATGAAGAGAGGCACTAATGCAATAATTGGTGAAGAACACAGATGTACATTGGTGAAGAGATTGCTCTGTATTGGTACAGGAAGTTTAGTGGCTGGAAATATCAGGAATAGAGGGGGAACAACCTAACATAGATCAATCAGGAATAATTTTGAAAGGACTTTTTCGGATTACTTATCTGGGAAATTTTCTTTTGTCAAGGGATATTGGTGGCACCATCCTGCTGGACCTGGAAAAGTAGGATGCAAAAAGATATTACAGGAGACTAAAATTCAACCCTACCCTGACCTACAATCACAAGAGACTATACTCAAAGATTTTTTGTTTTTCTTCCTCCTCTCTGTAATTTTTTTTTTGTAACTGTTGGGAGTTGCTAATACAGCAATCCTTCACAAATCAGACAAGCCTGCTGAGCCTTATTTTTAACCATCCCTCCACAGTCACCCACTAAAGTATTGCCGCGCGCAGGCAGCAAGCACATGCTGAATTCTGTTTGCTTCTTTGCTTTTTAATGATTTTTAATGCTGTAATTCTTTTAAATTGTGTGGAGTTTTACTTATTTTGACCTTGCTCAACTATTTGCACTTGATATTTTGCTTAGAGCTCCCGCTTGCACCTCTTTGGACTCAGCTTCCTTTCAGCGCATCTCTGTGCTCCCACCAGCACCCCGTTCCACTGCGGGTTTTCAAGTCTGTTGTGGAGGGTGCCGGTGCATATTCAGGCTCCTTTCCGGTTAGCTGGGGGGCGGAGCCAGGGGGTCAGCGCACTAGTCTTTAGAGACTACTTAATCAGCATGGCCAGCTTGTCGCGCAGCGGATGCGTGCAGACAGCAAGCACATGTTGAATTCTGTCTGCTACTTTGCTTTTAATGATTTTTAATGCCGTAATTCTTTTAAATTGTGTGGAGGTTTACTTATTTTGACCTTGCTCAACTATTTGCACTTGATATTTTGCTTAGTGGTCCTCGCTCGCTCTTACCTCTTTGGACTATGCATCCTTTCAGCGCGTCTCTGTGCTCCCACCAGCGCCCCGTTCCAACACAGGTTGTCCCGTTTGTTGTGGAGGGCACCGGCGCATATTCAGGCTCCTTTGCAGGTGGTTGGGGGGCGGAGAAAGGGGGGCAGCACACTAGTCTTCAGAGACTACTTAATCAGCATGGCCTGCTCGTCGCGCAGCGGAGACGCGCAGACAGCAAGCACATGCTGAATTCTGTTTGCTACTTTACTTTTTAATGATTTTTAATGCCGTAATTCTTTTAAATTGTGTGGAGGTTTACTTATTTTGACCTTGCTCAACTATTTGCACTTCATATTTAGCTTAGAGCTCCTTGCTCGCTCTTATCACTTTGGACTCGGCTTCCTTTCAGCGCGTCTCTGTGCTCCCGCCAGCACCCCGTTCCACCGTGGCTTTTCCCGTTTGTTGTGGAGGGCGCCAGGGCATATTCAGGCTCCTTTCCGGTTGGCTGGGGGGGCGGAGCCAGGGGGTCTGCACACTAGCTTTCAGAGACTACTTAATCAGCATGGCTTGATCTTCACGCAGCGGGCACGCTGAAGGCGCGCCAAAGGCAAGCCCGTTTGCGCCCGTCCATGCCAAGTCTGTGCGTGTGCCAGAGATGCTGCCTCTTTTCGATCTAACTGGCTGGGACAGATTATTTATACCAGCAAGGCACTCCTAGACCTTTGGTCGGTAAGGGCTCCATGTCATCACACCATGGACCCTGAAATCCTTTCTAAGAAGCAGCCCTATGTATGTACAGTATGTAACACCATTGTGATGCAGGCTTGTAGTTGTAATATCGCTAGTGATAATGAGGCAAACGCGCCCCCTTCCAAAGAACAGATAGTGCAAGGTTATCTCATCAATGCAAGATCCCTGATTGAGAATAAGGTGGTTTTCAGAGACTTTGTCTCATTAAGGAAGCCAACTTGGGTCTTCATTACCGAGACATGGGCCATGGACTCTTCACGTCCTGATCTCGTAGACGCTATCCCCTCAGGGTACACCCTTGCTAGACTGGATAGGGAAGGCCGGCGGGGAGCGGGTCTGGGCTTTCTTTATAGAGAGACTTTGGTCTGCCGCAAACAAGCATTGACCGCTCCTCCTGACTTCTACCAGGCTCTTTACTGTTCAATTAATCTGCATCCTACGGAAAGCTTTTCTGGTGTTCTCTTTTATCGGCAACCGGGCTCCAGGGTATCTTTCACTCAGGATTTTAGTAGTCTTTTAGAAACCAGTGAGAAGTTAGCCTGGCAAATGATGTCCACTAGTTCTAGTAGGCACCTTGCACCAGTCTAATCGACCCTTATTGATGATGGTTGTAAAGTCAACCTTACAGAAAACTATCCAAGGGGTAGCAATGGTGAGCAGTCTGCAGGCTAAGATTTCAAAGAGCGAATTAAGCTCATTGTTTTACCAATTATAATCCCTTGAGTACCAAATGAAAGCACACCACACAAGGTATATATCAAATGTATATATGCTTTTATTCTAAACACAACCACTCTGCACTCTTTATGAGGTCAGAGGTAAAAGTACAATACAAGGAACTTAATTTGTATACGTTAAGTTGCACAGTATACGGTATGCCCTAGGGGCCACACAAACCATATACTAAAATAGTGGTATAAGAACCACGTCTGAGATATAAATCAGGCATAGGGCCTGTGGAATCGCTGGGGCTTCTAGGAACAAACAAGGGTTAGTAAGTAGGAGGCCCATGGGAGACGCGTGCAGTGTCTAAACACAGTCGCGGGTTACCATTGACTTTCTATGGGAAACAAACAAGTTACAAATTTACAATTTAAGGACACTTCTAAATGAACTACGATGGAACCCTTTTAGACTTAGACGCAAGGAGGGCCAATACCCTCGAGCCTACCAGAGTACTCGTGTTACCTCACCCACGGAAGCCAGGTGCATGGGTGTCTTTTGATGTCGGGTTTCATCGTCGATTTCAATAGAGAGCTGCAAAGAAGTGCTGCATGCGTCCAGAGGAAAAGTGTCCGGGTGGATCCAAGGATGGATCGAAGATCTGAAGAACCTGAAAGCAGAAGGGACACTTGCCAGTGACCAGGATGGCGATGGAAAGCTGCCAGCCAGTGTCGGATGATTTCAGGTGAAAAGGTGAAGTTTGTCTCTTCAGCCACGAGGTCCAGGAGCTGTCGACGATAACCAGGAGCTAGATTCCAGCTGTGCCACAAAGCATCTAGTTGACTGCGGTGTTGGTATCTGGATTGGACCCAACAAGCCTTGGCAAATATAATCCACACAAGATGTCCAGATCGGCTTCGGTGCAGACCAGCAAGGTCTGTTGAACTTCTCTTTTGGGGAAAAGTTGGAGCAAGCCTGGAGCAATCAGAAAAGCAAAGTAGTTTCAAGTTTGGTCTTCTTGGGGGCTCACTAGCCAATGGACTAGGAACCGCAAAGACACATCAAGTGGAAATGCACAAAGCGAGCCCACGGGTCACTCGTGGAGTGGGGGCCTCTGAGCTTCAGTGCAAATGGTGCTCGGGCTGGCGCTTCAAGCACCCCAATGCACAACTTCATGATACCTTGGGAAGTTGGTGCAGGTAGCAAAATGTAGGATGTCCAGGAGTTCCGGTCCCACGTCTCTCGTGTCCGCCATGGGTCTCAGCTTTGCTGTGAGCGAAGGCCGGGATCAGAGATGTATGGAAGATCCGGCAGGAGCCTCAAAAATGCAAACTGGCAAAGATGCTGTTGGTGCCTGTTTGAATAGGGTGGTCACTCCTTGACCACAAAGGAGATGTCTTCCGTCTTCCAGTCGAAATGGAATATTGAAGGTCCTGGATATATGTTTCAGAGTTTCGTCCAGGGTAATCTAAAGTCCTAGGGACTGGGATCCTATACTTATACTAAGTTTAGGGGTTGGACTAACTTTAAGGTCCCTCCTATGGGTGGACCTGGGGAGGGGGTGGTTACACCCCTTTCCCTTTGTCCAGTTTCATGCCAGAGCTGGGGCAGAGTGCCCCAGCAGCCGGTTTGAACTAACTGGGAAATGCCTGGAGCACCTAGTGTGCCCCAGGCAGTGTCTGGAAAGCATTCACTGAATGCAGCCCTCCCTGCCCCAATACACAAAAGCCTGTATGGGGAGGTTCCAGCACCTCCCAGGACAGGAAACCTACTGTCCAGGCCTCCCCTGCCGGAGTTTCATCCAGCAGGAGGAGGGCAGACTTGTGTCTGTGGCAGCAGCTTCCATTTTGTGATGCTGAGGCTCTGTTTAACTTTAACCCGGTTTACCAGTAACTACATGTCTTCTCCCTCTAGAAGGGCGGAATGCTACCCCCTCCGCCAGGACTAACGGGGGGTAGTATTCCAAAGTATTTGACACCTTACACAACATATTTTGATAAAGCCAAACCGAAGTTACCATTAACCGCGAGTATTGTAATGCACTTAAGGGTATATGGTATGGCTATATCATAGAACAGCTATGAGGAGATGGTTCCGAAAGCTGCAGAGAGGCTCAGCTCATGCTAGGGCACCCTCTCACATAAAACCAAGCACTCTACCTCCAGGATTGTTGAGGTCTGCATTAGGAGTGGCTTATAGGTGTATATGTGTCTATATAGGTATATAGATATAGGTATACTATATCTAAGTAATGGGTGATTACACCACCTTACACAGGCTATAAGAACAAACCTGTGGTGTCAGTTTGGAAGGCAAACCAGGGGTGGCACAATACATGCTGCAGCCCCTGGTAGGCCTAGGGTGGCCTGGTAGGCCTAGGGTGCACCTATGACCTCGGTACCTAGGGTACACTATACAGGGGCTCACAAGGGTGACCCAGTAACCAGTCTGGTATGTACCTAAAGTACATGGTATCAATTTAGAGAGAGAACAGCTAGGCTGTGGGCCTGATTAGAAGGACCACAGCCATACTAAAAACCAGAGAATCACAGCAAAAAGTGGGGGTAACCATAGGAAGCAGACCCTACTCTCCTACAAACCCTACCTTGAAAGATCAAATTTAACTCGCCTTGGGGATTTTAATTTTCATCTAGATAGGACTCCATGTAAGGATACTCAAAGTCTTTTAGAAACCATGAGTTGCTGTGGTTTTTCACAGCTTGTCAAGAGTCCCACCCATATGGCGGGGCATATTCTTGATGGCATCTTTTCTAATGACCCTTGTATAAGGGTTGGAGAACCTATTCCCCTTGCCTGGTATGATCATTTTGCCATCCCTTTTGATCTACGCATCGCGGTATCAGGGATGGGTCTCTCTGGATACAGGAATTTGGAGGAAAGAAGGAACTTCAGCCTTATAAGCAAGGAGTCACTCTCTAACCTCCTCAATAACTTCGAGCCCACTAGGCACCATGATGCTAACCTTGCAGCAGCTGAGCTATTGCATCAATTGTCAGTAGCAATGGACACTCTGGCACCTGTGAGCAAGCACTATTCAGCAAGAAGAAAACCCTCTGCCCCCTGGTTCATGGAGAGACTTAGAGAGTTGAGACAGGGGTGCCGTGAACAGGAGAGGTTGTGGCGCACAGATTTAGAGCCTTTGGGTAGGGAACTGCACAAACAGTGTCTAAAAGAGTATAAAACTGCTATTATGGAGGAAAAGGGGCTATACTATTCAAAGATCACAGGATCAATGAAATCCTCAGGGGATCTTTTTAATGTTATCAATTCCCTTACTTCCCCCCATGTCACAGATCCCTCCGAATTTTCCCAGGAGTTCTTTGATAAAATATCTGATTTCTTTCAAATGAAAATTACACACATTTACTCCTGGCTTGAAGCTTACAACTCCAATGCGGGTCGTCTGCTCGGTCTATTCTCCTTCCAAGTGAGTATTTGTTTAAAGTGGAGACTCCCAGGGTACTCACCTTCACCTTTATGTCACCAGAGGTGACTGATCGGCTTCTGGAACGAGTCAAATCGGGCTCACCGTGGGATCCCTGCCCCCTCAAGGTGCTAAAAATTGGCTTTGAGATCATTATCACTGACCTTACTTCTGTTCTGAATGTTTCCATCTCAGAGGGACAGTATCCCACCTTGTGGAAGACAGCAGTGGTTAAACCACTTTTGAAGAAGCCTTCTTTGGAGCCAGTAGAATTGACAAATTATCGGCCAATTTCTCTACTTCGGTTCCAGCTAAGATTCTGGAAACTTACTTAAATTATCACCTCAATGCCTACCTGAAGGACCATCAATTACTTGATGGCTCACAACATGGGTTTAGAAGCCATCAAAGTACGGAAACAGCACTGACTGCTGTTTTTAACAATATCCGTATTCAAGTGGACTCAGGGCACACCACCCTGCTTGTTCTACTTGACCTCCCTGCAGCCTTTGATACCCTGTCTCCTCAGAGAGATAGGGATCGGTGGCTCGGCCTTGGGGCTTCTTGCCTCCTTTCTCTGTGATCGGGCACAGACAGTCAAATTTGGCCAATTCTACTCGGCCTCTAAACCCCTGTTGTGGAGTGTTACTCAGGGCTCCTCACTGAGCCTGACACTTTTTAATGTCTGCGATGCCCCACTGGCTAAGGTTGTGAGATCCTTTGGGTTAGAGGTGTTGTCCTATGCGGACGACACCCAAATAATGGTATCCATCTCTCACAGTATCAGGGACTCTGCCTTTAATTTCAGGAATTGTATGCAGGCAATCCCTTCCTGGATGGTGGGATTTTTTTTTTCATTGAATGGGGAGAAGACTAAGGTCCTGATTTTCGGCAGTAAACTGGAGATTTGGTCCAGTGATTGGTGGCTGGACACGCTTGCCGTCTATCCCTGTCCGGTCTCCCATTTCCTCTCTTACGAGTCACGCAAGCAGGCTGTTATGGCCTTGGTAACGTCCAGACTGGACTATTGTAATGCCCTTTATTCGGGCATTAGTAAAGGGCTGGTGTGACGTCTGCAGTTGGTACAGAATGCTGCAGCCAGGCTGGTGATGAACTTACCAAAATATCATTCAGTCACAGTCCATTAGGAGGCTGCACTGGCTCCCCTTGGACCGTAGGATCCTTTTCAAAACACTGTGCTTGACTCATGATGTATATTATGGCTCAGGTCCAGATGGAATTAATGCAATTCTCCATCGTATGTTCCCACCAGACAGCTCCAGTCCTCGGATAAAAATCTGCTAACAGTACCAAGGTTTAAAAAGGCAAAATGGGGAGGAAGAGCCTTCTCCACCGCTGCTGCAAAGCTGTGGAACTCCCTCCCGGAAGAGATCTCTAGCCGGGCGTCCCATTCTTTCTTCCAAAAGCCTTAAAGACCTGGCTTTTCCCACAGTCTTCAGTATGAGCATGCCTTTCGTCTGCACTTTTTCAGTTCCGCATAGCGCCTTGATGCCCTTGGGCTAAGTCTGCGCTCTATAAGTTCAATATTCATTCATTCATAAAGCATGTCTCAGGCCTGGCCCTGCACCTTAGGTGTGAAGTTTTACGCTGCCATTTTGACCTGGCAAAATATACCTTTTGACAGGCCTAAACCTTCATTTTTAAAACTTCTAAGTCACCCTCAATGCCTATTGGGGAAAATCATTGGTATTTAAAAGTAAGACAGGTATATTTAATGTTTTACATGGATGACAGTGCACCGTATAACAACGCTTTTCTAGTACACTTTAATTATGTGGCCTGAATTCCAAGTTTTATAGTGTAGGGGTGCAGAAGTTAATGGATTCAAAATCACAGATTCTGGCCAGTAACATCACCCCTGCACCATGCAACTGCGTGATTATGTCCCCAAATGGAGAATAACATGGGGACCTATAATTGCCAGGTCATTGTCCACATGCTTATCCCCCAGTTACACTTCCATTTACTCTCTGCTCCTAGCAGCTGGTAAATGGAAGAAAGGAACTGGGGAAGAGGAACAGCTAGAGGTTTGGAAAGGTCGTATGGGGGGGCAGTGCAAGCTGTAATTTGTGCTGCACAAAGCATCGGGTACGGGGTGGGCTGTGCTTATGTCTGCAGCCCCTTACCGATCCATTCTTGATTTTGCTGAAAGATTTTCCAGCAGGCAAGATCAGGCCCTGTTACCACAGGTGCATGAACACCGGGCCAGTAGTGATTGGTTGGAGGAGTGGTGTCAATTGAAGAGTTACCACTCCATGCAAATTATGATCAAGCCTTTGTGATTTAACTGTTACTGAATGTCTGCCTTAAGCAGCTCTTAATAGAAAGACAGGTGTCCTTGAAACGTTTTAAAAGGTGAGATGGTACTTGACTCAAAATCATCCTGCTAGCCCAGAAAAAGCAACCTTGAAAATCTATCAAAGCTCCTCCACAGATAGCATTAAAAGTGTTCTTAACCCCTTCCATGCTCATGACGGAACGGTTCCGTCAAGAGTGTCGGTTACAACCTTCAGCACCGCAGCGGAATTCGCGCAGCGCTGAAGGGGTTAAGATAACCCCTAGGTATAACTTTCTAATTGCATTTCTGAAGAGGAATTCATGATATCTGACAAATGTACCATTGGAAAGCAATGGAATGAGAAAAACATGTTTACAATAAGACAGCAGGATTACCAATATGGCTTGCCACATAGGGAGTCCCGGCAGTGAAAATCTCCCCTTCCATTGGGGCAATACTATATTCACTTTAACCTCTAGACTTAAAATCCTCTATGTCCAAGATAAGTCATTTGAGTCACTTAGCACAATTACAGGTAGTGTGAGCACCTCTCGTTAGTTGCGTTTGATCTGCACTATGAATTCTACATTTGAGTTCTGATTATTTTTCTGACGGGCATGACTAAGAGTGCATTAAATAATGGCCCCGGAAGAAGGGCTCTTCCAGATTCAAATGGAATTAAATAGAGCATTGATTACACAAAAATTTAATTTTGAGTGACTGACAACTAAGACATTGGAAATGATCATTATGTCAGCCAAATTCCACGGGAATCTGATTAAATATAGAAGCCTTTATCTAGCAAGTAAAATAAGTGTATTTTCCACCCACAAATGAGACACTCTAATCCCAGAGTGTGGTTATATATTGCTTTTTAAGATTTGTAGGTTGAAAGGAATCATGGATTAGCACACAAAACGTTTACTAAACTTTGCATTACTATTTGAGTGCACCCTAGAACCATCCATATGTCACTTCACCAAAATACCTGGGGTAGCGGTAGTGACATCATATGCCCTTTGACCCTGTTACTTTACAGGATAAGACGTCACATAAAGGTCGATTATGTTGGTGGACGGACCTGCGTCCGTCCGCCACCCCCGAGGTGGAGGGAACATCCGCAGGGGCAGCGGCGTTCCCTCCATAGCAATGTGGATGTGACCGCCACCATGACCGCGGCGGACAGACTTCCCCTACGCCAGGGTCCCCCCCGCCATTGTAATATGGCGGGGGAAAATAGGTGGTGGACTGGCTAGGATGGCGGACGGATCGCCACCGCCTGCATGGCGGTGGCGATCCGTCCGCCATCCTAATTGACCCCATAGTCTTTAGCCTTGATGGCATCACAGAAATTAGCATCACCATGTCATGTTTGGCAATTTAGCCACCGAAAGTGATTCCTTCTTTCTTTGATGCAGTTAGGGCTGCCACACTGCAAGTATTTTACCAACAAGCCTGGTATTATATTGCCAATGCCAGTCAATTTTATTTAATTAGCTGGTCCTTTTGCCACTTCATTTAAATGTATTTTACAGCTCTCTAAATGTACCCTTCTTTTATTATTGCTAAAGCATGATAGAAGTAGAATTACCCTGTTATAAAATGCACAAAGAATGTTACATAACTTCTTATTGCAGTACCAGCTCAGGAATATCCAAATAATAAAAAACACATGAACAAATAGCCAGAATTATTCTGTGAGAAAGGTCGCCACTCTAGATTGACTCCAGTCCAATGCAACAGACCTGATCCCAGAGCCTGCTAGACAAGCAAAGCTGTGCTTGGTGGAGCCTGTGCCATAGGAGGCATTAAAGGGATATTTGCTAAGCCACACATGACTTCATGGGAGAAACAGAAACAATGTAAAAATGTAATGTTTCAACTGTTTACTGTCCCCAGCATCCTGGAATATCTACAGTTTCACAAAAAGAAACATCCCAAAGCTTTTTTTTCCAACATGACATGGTGCTGCTTTTGCATCGTGGAGCCAGGGGTCGAAAGGGCAATGTCAGGGGTAGCAAGGCTCTTGCCAGTGGTCCCGGCTGCTACCCCTACGTGATGGAACCACCACAATATTATTGGCTTTTCCTTTGGTTGTAATATTACCTGGCCTTGACAATAGCTAAGAAGAACCTCTACAAAAGGTTGGATAATATTTTGTCACTTTTTAGGTCGAGCATTCAAAACCTCTCGTATACACTTTAGTATATACTTATATATTAGTATATCCTTATATGTGTATGTACTTTGTGCGCTCTGGAGATCAGCCCTAGGACTTGTCTGCTTCCACGTAGGGACTCTTTTTCTGTTCAACTGCCTTTATTTAACTGTCTTAATAAAAAAAGGACCAGTAGAGGTCAGTAAAATACCAGAATTGTTGAGGGACTTTCCTTTTTTTAATTTTTCTGGCAACTGTCTCTCTTTTACTTTCTTGATAGAAAACGACCAGCAGAGGTCAGTAAAATACCAGAATCACTTTAGCATTCTCTAGAATACAGTCCATAGAAATTGTCTTCCACTAGCACCCGTAGACAATAATATATTTTTCAAATCTTGTATTTTCAGTGATATGACCACCGAAGGCCCTGATTTTATATTAAAAACAGAACTTTGGACTATACCATTTCCCGCTGAAAGGCAATATTTCTTTCCATGTGTTCCCATACCTGCCGTGTCACGTAGTTTGGTGCTTACTTTCCACCATGTTAAAATATAGTAGATGTTTCAGCACCCAGGCTAATGTGCTGCATAGCTAAATACATAGAAGGTCCCATAGACGCGACCGATTGCATTGCAAATGCTTGTTGTTCTTTGTAACCTTTATATATATCTCTGCATCAAAATCTATGTAGTTGACATATGCACAACAATAATTACCTCCCACTGATGTAGAACCTCCCTAAGAAAGTTAAATATTAGTTTTTTATCTCTTAAATATGCCTCTGCAAAGTAGGATGTGCTATCATGACAGACCTAAAAAGGATCAGGAATAAGTCAGACATTTATTTATGTGGGTGTCTTACTCTCTACACATTGAGAAAATGTCAATATTTTAGAAATTTTCAATGATATAAACAGTTTTTTTCAGGCGATGCTATTTTTTGGGATTCCCAGGAGTACAATCTTGTGTAGACATTCATGCATACATTAATTTTAACAAACTAAAAGGTCGCAACAAAATGCATTTTGTATTCCTCTTCAGTGCAACAATATATTCACAGTGCAGAAACCTCTTCCTCTACACATTCAGCCATTTTGGGGCCGATCTCTCCCCTTAGCCAAGCTGAAAATAGATTTACTCCTGCCATTAACAAGAGCAAACCTCTGATGTTTCCTAATGTGGAACCTACTGCAAAAAAATCAGTGAATGCTAATAAACTTGTAAAATTGACATGTTCAAGGGCTTTTCGGGTGGGCCTCACCTGCAACACCTACAAACCCAGCTGTGAGGGTACATTTGCTCACACTGAGCCCAATTAGAAGCTGCACAGAGTAGGACTGGTAAAGTTTCTAGGACCTCACTCACCAATTTTGGCTGATAACTGCACCCCTCTACCAATTAATGGTTTTGGTCCATGGAATGGGGAGTATCCACTCAGATCTGGGAATACCAGGTCCTTTTCCACATTTATTATCGATTCCTGAGACTTTTTTAACTACCATTTGCTCTGCGCAGGTGAAAAAGAGAGTGGGAACCTATGTTGACCACAGAGACGTGGGTCAGGTCTCCCTCCATGGTGTTGAGGGGGGTTGGGTGGGAGCCAGCAGTCTCTTCCTCACAATTACTGGGAATGGAAATGCACCTGGTAAAATCAGGCCTGTTGTTCGTGGACACAGTAATTGTGGGTGCAGGAATCCTAGGAAACTCATGATCAGACAGAACGGCATTTAACAAGGGGATCCTGTGCTAGCAACTCGTTTATCAGTCTCACTCTGGCAGAATTTTGCATGTGGAAATTGTGATTTCAGAATGTCACAAAGTATTTTGCATATCTCTTTAAAACATAAATAGCTTTTGTAATAATCAACGAAAAACACAGATTGCCGGTGCGCAGAAACGCACAGCCAACATTCAATGTGTGGGATCGGCTGTGCACGCTCAGCTATGCCCCATGCTGCGAGGGTGTGCATCGCACAAGGCAGCCTGTTTTAAGCATCAGTGCAGGAGGTGGCTGCCGCATCAGGATATTGGGGTTTGCGCTAAGCATTCCCCTTGAGCATCACAGTGTTGAAACTTTGGCTGCGGATGTCTACTCTGTACCATGGAAGGTTGGAACATCTGCCCTCCAGGAGTTTTAAGAGGGGGGAAATCGCGAACTGAAGACAGAGGACAAGAAAGTGAACCTGCGACGTAATTCCATCTGAAAGAAATACAGCAGTCACTTACCAGCTCGTGTTCTTTCATCCTCGTCTCGGTTTGCATTTTATGGCATGCTACCGATCAAAATGTGCTGTTAAGTCTGTAACTCACTTCAGATTAATTTCTAATTAAATTTATGTCTGAATTAATAAATCAGCTCTATTCAGGAACATGCGCCTCGGAATAATTTCTATTAGTCTGAACATAATGATTAGATACAGCATTTAATGGGCCATATTGTTCAATACAATCCTGAGACAATTGGGACTAATAGAATATGTTAACCTTTACCCCACCCAGCATGACACCGCATTAGATCTCAAATTAATGGACTGAAGGGACTGGGAGTGTTTCACCACCGAGTTGACAATGTTGTGAGTCTAATTTGTCATGCTGCTTGTCCTCAGCATTCCATGTGGGTGGGGGGAGGGGTGGGGGGGCTGGCTTTGAAGGGGAGTGGACGTCCTGTTTTTTCCAGACCTCGCCTATAAGGTGAGTCTCTGGGGCCCTCCTTTCCTTTAAAACCTGTAGACCGCTGCTGCTGAAGGCAAACGCTATGCTACGAAGCGGACAGGCTTCAAGATGGCGCAGAGAGTGAAACGCTCGCCACTGATATCTGTTATGGGCTGCAAGTCCCTAGTTGAAATGTTGTCGAGGTCACCACAGCATTCCGTCCATCCGAGATCAGAAACTGAGTAGCCTCAGACAAGGTACCAGTAGTAGATAATATTTACTGCGCATGGAAAAAGCAGAAGTTCTGTATTTAAAAGGACGTGGTGAATAGATCAGGAGAAATTACCCATTTTCAATGTACACCAAGTGAATTTTGCTGTTCTTTTTACAGTGCCATACACTTTATATAATGTGTATTTGCATTCAGCAAATGGACATTTCAGAAAGGATTTATAGAAAATACCTTCAGTAGAAATTTAGAAAAACTTTTGCAAACAACAATGGGAACAAGTATGACATTTTTGTGAAATATCATGTTTTTGTTTTTGTTATAGTATACACCGTTACATTTATGCACTGAACATCATGGCTTCACTAACGAGCGGTGATAGCAGCCACTGTCCTATTGAACACTTATAGAGCGCGTTGGCCAGCTGGGTAAGACGAAAGGGGTATATAGAGGGCTACATCAGTGTTAGAGTCTTTCTTCCCTCCTCAGTAAGCTACTTGGCCTTGGAAATGACACGGAGATGGTCTGGGCCAATGCCCATTTCCTTGGTAACTAATAAGAACATGGTAAATTGACAATGTCAATTCAATTCTGTAAACTGAAGTGGACAAAATTGGAGTTGCACCTTTTTTTTCAAAACATTGGGGTGTGCTCTCTTAAAGCATATACTCGGGGGCACACCTATAGGTAAGTGTTACGGGTGCGGGATGAATAGGCAACACGTTAATTTTAGTCTTCTTATGCTTTATTTTTATATACAGGGAATCTGAACTCTTTTTCCTGGAGGTTATAGTTCCTCGCGGTGATCGACTTCTCGCCGCTTTTCTGATACCGGATTCTGCAGACTCCGTTCGACGACCTCTATCGGGTTTCCGTCGGGGTATTGGCTCGTCGGGTTCCGTCTTGCCTCTCGATGCAAACAGAAGGAGATAACAGGGTATGAGTTGATTGCCCACTTGGTCTAACACGTTAAAGGAAAGGGAGTGAGGATCAAACAACCCGTGGCACACATTTATAACCTAATGCCGACGTGAGGGTTCAGTGCTCAGGGTAGGGGAATGATACCAGGGATGTGGGATAACTCGGGTTACTCAGTAAACAGTCCCTTACGACTGACCCAGCCCTTGACTTTGTCCCGTACCTGTGTGAGCCATACACCTCCCGCGGGTGTATGGCTGGGCGGCTCGTGGTGTCGGTGGCCTCCTGGCTTCTCCTTCTTTACGTCCGTCTCTCCTTCCGTCGGTCCTTTCTCCTCGAACTCCACCAAACTCTTCTCCGCTTCGCTTCCTCCTTCCTCTCCGCTCCGCTCCGCTCTCCGACTCGCTCCCTCCGGGTGAATAAACACACTGCTGATTCGTCGTTCTTGGTATATGACGTCTCCGCGTCTTGTGGTGACTCCTCCCAGTCGTAGTTCCAGTCTGAATTAAAGGGCCATTGCTCCGATTGTATTTCAAAATCCGTGTCGATGTTCTGTGGAAAGTACAATGAATGAGAGGTAGTAGTAGACACCTGGTTACGCGAATCTTGTCTCTCTCCCTGCACTGGGGAAGGTCCCACGTTGTTACAGTAAGAGATTAAGTTATATTTTGGGTCTGAGCATACAAAGAGATTTTGAGTGTCAGCTGTGCGGAGTATGAATTTCAGTGACCTGTGGGTTAGGAATTTGCCACCAAGCATCCAGATACTTGACCCTTGCTTTGCTGGGTGTTCCTGGACCAAATAAGCCATTCAAGTACCTTTTCCTCTTTCACTTTGTTAGAATCTTCACACAAATTACACAATTTACATGCTTATTGTTATTTGCAAATTTGCTAATGTGTTGCTTTTGGTGCTTTCAACTTCTAGATGTTTTAGCAAATCAACTAAAAACAAAATCTAAAGCGGTTTATATTAGTGCCAACCCCGTTGAAAAAGTGATCCTGAGTTAGCCCAAGCATTTACCAGTAGCCTAGAAAATCATACAAAACTATATTTGATCTTCACTTGTGGAAATTGCAGTGGCGCACGTGATTTAAGAATAAAATCTGCTTTTTCTTTAGGTTCCCTTCGCTATACAGTGTATTTAAATACACAGACTCAACAGTTGGTCCTAATGAGCTTTTAGATGAACCACAGTTCAGTTCAAACTTTTCTCTTTCCCCTGATATTTTATGAATCTGATTTAGTGTTTCCTTAGCGCTGGGATGCCCTCGGGTAACCAGGCGCTCTATAAGTGCTTCCTCATTCATTCATTCACAGTGCAAAGTTAAAGTGGAACCCTAATACTTGGTTTATTCTTACAAAACAAAAAAGACAAATACATTCAACATCATTTAAAGCCTGGCCAATGTTGTTATTAAGAACTGGGGGCATATTTACAAGCCCCTATCGCCATCCCAACGAGACATTGTGGTGGCGATAGGGGTCTCGCCTAATGTACAAGGCAATGTTAAGCCACTTAATGTGACTGAACGCTGCCTTGTAAATAAGGCACCCTTTCACACTATAGTTAGCGTGAAAGGGGTGGGCAATAAGTGTTGAGGTGGGCGTCCCACCACAACACCCGTTAATTTTTACGTTGCCTCCTATTTACAAGGGCAGTGTAAATAGGAGGCACTGCAAAAATTATTTACGACCAGGATAAACCTGGTCTTAATAGGCGAAATGAGGTGAAGTGCTTTATTTCTCTTCGTTTTTGCTGTTTCCATGTGTGCTGCCTTGCCTTCCTGCACATAAACAATCATTTTTAAAAATGCAGTTTCAAAACTTTTGACTGTGCTGCATTGAGCAGCACACATAGAAGTTACAAAACAAATTGTCAAGATTTTTTATGTACAGGAAGGGGGACCTTCCTGCATGTAAAGAATCTTCCCCTCAACACAGACACACTTACACTATGTTGCAAGGGTGCCTGCGCTGGCGCTAGGCAGATAAAGTTATTGCCCGTGCAGGGGGAAACGCAGAGCTGCACCATATTCTTGTAAATATAATGCAGCCCTGCCGTTCTAAAGTGACGGAGCTTCTACGCTTAACAACACTTTCCGCCACTTTCTTTGTAAATATGCCCCTGAGTGTCTGGCATTATGAGGAGCCTGCCTAGATAACACATCCATGCAAAATGGATGACCATTGAAGGCTAATGAGATCTTGCATTGTTGTGTGCTTCAACAGTAAAATATGTCACAGTGGGACACTAACCTTGTTTCAAACTATACGGGACATGTTTTCCAAAGTGGGGCAAGTTTAAACAGCCCTTGTTTCAGGTTTAATGGGGTTCCCCATGAAATTTTGAATACAATCAAATGTTTTCTTGCCACCAGTAGTTAGTGAAAGTCTGTAAAAAGAAACTAATCATATGTGGCCATAGCCTGGCAGTATAAGAGCAAAAGGTATGAAACTATGCTAGCGAGTCAAGGCATCTCATGACTAGGGGAGGGTGATAAACTCTGCTCCATCGGTGGAGTTAGCAGAGTTTTGCCACTCTGTGCTCCGCTTGGAGCATGGAGTTCTGGGAAAAAAACTCTGCTAACTTCCGGCGGAGCATAGCTTTCTGGCGCGTTCAGTTCACCCTTTAAATAAGCAAGCATGCTCGCTTTCTATTCTTTCTCCTAGTGTTGGCATGATGTAATCTGGAAGTCCATCTTCTGTAGCAATGCATTGGCAAGTGCTGCAGCAGTTGCCGCAGCCCCACTACACTTCCCATGACTCGCACTTCCATTTCCAGTACCTCTGTGGACTAGCTGGGCCCAGAACCAGGGTTTTCGGTGCCAGTGATGGCCACTCTGGAAGATGTCTTCAGAGGGACTGGCGGTGCATGTTTTCTGCATGCCTTCGGAGAGCCGTGGGCTGCTGACTCAAGCCACACTGTTGTAGCACCGGTTGGAGCATGAAGGCCACAAGCTGCTATCACAGGTTAGAGCGGGCAGTGGACATTTCAGTACGTTGCTTATCATTGCAGCCAGGAACGGACACAGCAAGGTGCTAAGGCTGCTGTTGGAAGCACTATAGAGTGGACAGCAGAGCAGCACTGTGCGTTTTGATCAGTAAGTGATCTTGGGGAATTGCGAGAAAGCAAATGCTTTTTTTTGTTTGGGATCCTGACTGATCACAGGGAACAGGGGAAAAAATCTAAATGGGAAGGTAAAAGTTGGTCAGGGAAGGTTATGGACGTGGGTGGCTGGTGTCGTTATGTCCTGGTTTGAGTGTAAGGAAGACTAGGAGAGAGGGCTATTCCAGTTATCGGTGACTGAAGAGGTTACATGCTTTAGGTGTCTTGAATGGTAAAAGACGGCAAAGGTCCGAATCCGACTGTGCGAAGTGCAAGTACAACTGCAAAATCACTATGTACACAGACATTTTAGAAAGTTTCTCTATTTTAATGAATCTCTAGTTTGTACACTTTAATTTTAAAGTACAAGTTGCTTTTTTTATATGAACAATATTGTAAAGGTTTTAATTAACTATATACAATAAAAATGTACTTACTTACTTAAAAAGGTGTCTTGAATCACCCAAGAAATATGCGCTACTGCTTGTCTTAGAGTAATATTGATTGGGTGCATTGGTGCAGCACTAACCCTGAATAAAATGCCATTTATTTCTCTTTGCCGTAGCTGATACATTGTGCCTGCCTTCTGATTGAGCACCGAAAAGGTCATCACAGGGTATATACCCTATAGCGGCAATCTCACTGAAAAAGGTGTCATAAATGAACTCTACCCGCATCATTTTTTGCTTAGTTGTTCAATAGCTGAGTCTCTGGTTGACACCACACCACAGTGAACTTTCAAAATGGTGGTGTGCAGATGTTTACAGTACATGGCTTGCTCTGCGTATTTCATCACATAACATAAAATGTTCTGCATTCCAATGCATGCTTTGAAAATTCTGGACTGTAGCACATGAAAGCTCAGGGGCAGGTCTGAAACAAATGTTTACCAGAGCCTGTAATTCATAGGTTTGAGTTAACACTTATTCTGGAGCATTTAGCTGCAAGTATGCGGATATCTCTATGCTCTATAAAAAGTGAGAGTTCAACAGACAAGCAAATGAGCTACGTTTTACACACTGCAGCGTTACTAAGCTGCCTAGCTGCTGACAGTGTTTTAAACACTCTACTTCTGGAATATTTGACTGGATTGAGTGCCATCAGTTGTATTCCGTGGGCAAACTAAGCTGATATCCGCAATATTTCTCCATCATGCAGTGGTTGTTACTCTGCCCGTGCGTGGACCAGGGAGTTTTCAGTAACTTAGCGGAACTCTGCGGAGTGAAACTCCGCCACCTCTACCCTGGCCTACTCATGACCTATCACAATCAGAGATATGGCTAAGGTGCATCTGTCTTGGAGAACCCACTGCAGCAGGGCCATTCAATGTCTCTGTTTGCTCCGAAGCAACAGACATGAAGCATGTAGCCTGCTAAGCAAATATATACCACATACAAGCTTACGGCCCGGGGCATAACACAGTCTCCTGCAGCCCCTGCGGCACAGGGGCCCCCAATTCTCCAGGGGTCCCAAACCCTTCAGGGTGGGCCCATTCAGCCCCGGTCAAATAATGTCCATGAGTTATGGGAGACTCAGGGTCCCTGCATCACAATCTGCAAGGGGCCTCATCATTTTGCATTATGCCACTGCCTACTGCGCCTACAATCATCAGTCTTATGATCAGCATTGTGTCTCTTAGGTTGAAAACATCTGGCAGGATACAGAAACAAGCAATCCAAGTTGTGCTGTCTTCCACAGAACTCTTATTGAGCTCCATAGTATTATAAGTGTGTGCTGTTTTCCTTCTTTCCATTGTGTGGCAGGAGGAGGGGGGTATTAACAGCAAAACTTAACAAACATGAACAAATATAGATTTATTACATTATTTTTTTAATTTTAAACTGTTACCTAGAGCATCCCTAGCTAAATGGGCAGTGGAGTGCTTATTATCATAGCAGCAAAATACACCAAAAAGAAAAACAATAGCGCATAGAGAGTGGCAGCACATCATTTACCATACTTCAGGTGTAAACAGTACACAGCAAAACAGTAGCAACATAATGGGGAAATAATCTGGGACTTCATTCTGTGTAGTTTAAATACAACATTTGCTTTAACATTTCTGTAAATCTAGCAAGCTACTTAGAATTAAGTCTTAACTTCCTTCTCAGGAAGATGATACCAGGTTCTAGGACATTCGTATGAGAAGGCCTAATTAAGACAGTTTGATTTTCTTTTTTCTGTGCCTAAGATTTCCAGTGGAGGTTGACTTTGCCACTAGTGTCTGTAGTGAACATTCAGGGCCAAATACACGACTTTTGGCGTTTGGCATGGGTAAACCACAGCTCAGCCGAAGGTTGCTGTTGCCCACCTGCCAGATTACGGCCACTTTTGTGGTCTGGCGGGCGGCATGGTGGTCCTACTGCAGTGTGTCTTTCAAAGGCAGTGGTGCCTTTGAAAGAGACACCACAATGGGAACACCACACAGGGTTTCTTCTTCATCTTCTATGGAAATATCCTTAAAACAACTTGTCTCCTATGCATGCAACATATTAGCACAAATGGCTTCTTATGAGGTGCTTGTCGAACTACATTGTATGGAGTAGAAAGGCAGCATACTGATTCCTCTATTGGGTATTAATTATTATTCCCATGTTACACATCTTGTCAGGGCTGCATGCAAAAACATATTTGCAGCCAAACTACCAGCCTTCCGTTTATCCCAAAATTCTGGTATGCTGATGTGTAGTTCCTAGGAATCCCGAGGACCTGAGCGTTTGTGATGACCTAAACTGGGGCTTGCTGTCCAGACCGCTTCCGGACAACCCCACAGGATATGTCAGCCATTAGGCCAGCTAGTTCTACAGTGCCACTACCACCCCACTGTATCTTACAGTGGCATAGGTAGTTTCTAGCAACCACTGAACATGACAACCCTGACTCCTCAGGGATTGTGGAAAACAGTCCAGTACTTTTTCGCTCAGTCACTCATGCGCACTTATTCCAAGAAAATACTCAGGAAGGGGATTAGGAAGTTTCAATAAGTATTTATTGGTCCAGTTTCAGTCTTGTTTAAAACATATTTGCTTTGACAATCAGGAGACAAAAGCAAACAAAAGAGATCGCAAGTACCAATATAGTAAATAGGAGATACATTCCTACCACAGTGTTAATAAGATGAACATAAGTAGTTCAGATAAAAACAGTAGCACCGGCATATTCCTAAAATGTGCGCTCTAAGTAATTTGCCAAAATCTACCTAGCCTAGATCTGTATGTGTAGCATGTATATGTGTCTATGTATGTAGCCAAGAAACCCCTAGGGTGAACCATCCCCCCCACCTGATGGTAGAGAATGAAGGACCCCGTCTCTGCTCTGAGGATAACACCCCGCACGGGATGTCAGATCGCTGTGTGTCGAAGATTCCGCATGCAGAACCCCATGTCAGCTTGGAAGGAATTCTCCTCTAGTTTACAGGGTGAAATAAGGCTTTTGTTTACTAGAGTGGTCGCTCCAGGGTTTCTTCTAGAATTTATATGTTTTGAAAATAATCATAAATGTTTTGAAAAAATCATAAATGTTTTCCAAACAACTGCGATCATGCACAGCAAGCTGCTGGCCAAGGATGAAAAAAAGTGGTGACCCTTATACAGAATAATTAAGCCGTGCCTGAGGACAAGTTCATGTACGTCAGCTACGGCGATTATGATAGAATACTAAGAGCCTGGTGTCAAAGAGACACGAGCAAGCTACTAGGTAAAAGGTCACCTGTTTGGAATTGTTATTGTCGTATGGATAGGATAATGTATGAAAATAGGGGTATACATGACAGGACTAGCCTGAAGGACAGGAAAATGCATGGTGACCGAGGCAGTCCATCTATTGGGACAACCTATCAATTCATTCAATTCAACAACATTATTTTATATTGATGTCACTGTTTTGCCTATTTTGAATTTGAATTTGAATACGGATTTCTAAAGCGCGTAGCTACCCTAGGGCGTCCCAGCGCTGACATACGACCTATTATTCCGGAGGGGGGGAAGAGGAGGTGAAGAATTATGGGAAGAGCCATGTTTTTAGTTGCCTACGGAAGGCGAGTAGATTGTGTTCTCTTCGGATGGACAGTGGAAGGGAGTTCCACAGTTTTGGAGCATTGTAGGAGAACAATTGCCCCCCAGAGCGGGCCTTTTTTATTCTGGGGATGCTGGCCAGGGAGAGAGAGTCTGATCTGAGTTGTCTGTTCGAGTGATGGGGTTTGATGAGGGATCTCAGGATCGGCGGGCCTCTGCCTTGCATTATTTTGTGTGAAATGCAAAGGGTCTTAAAGGTGACCCTTTCCTTAATCGGGAGCCAGTGTAGGCTTTTGAGGGCCGGTTTGGCGGAGCATCTGGATGTGGTCCCGGTTAGGAGTCTGGCAGCCGTGTTTTGGGCGTATTGCAGTCTTTTGATGACCGATGCAGAGGCCCCTAGATAAAGGGCGTTTCCGTAATCTAGTCTGGAGTTCACCAGCCCCTGCATAAGCAGTTTCCTGGATTGGAAGGGGATCAGGTGGAGGATCTTCCGCGCTGTTTGAATGAGACCGAAGCAGATGCCTGAGGTTTTTCTGGCCTGGGCTTTAAAGTTGAGCTCTTGGTCCAGCCAGATACCAAGGCTCTTGACTTCTGCTTTGGGGTTGGGAGGTGATCCCATGCAGGGTGGCCAAGAGAGGGAAGAAGGGAGTTTGCGTGGGTTGCCCAAGAGGAGGATCTCGGATTTCTCTCCGTTTAATTTCAGGCATGATTCGCACATCCAGTGGAAGATGTTCTCAAGACAAGATGCCAGGTTGTCCAGGCTTTTACTTGACTGGTTTAAGGACACCACCTGTTGGGTGTCATCCGCATACATGACTGTTTTTATGCCGAATGGAGCTATGATGTCCTCTAGGGGGGACATGTAGACATTAAAAAGTGTGGGGCTCAGGGAGGAGCCCTGGGGGACCCCACACTGGAGGGGAAGAGCACTGGACATAACTGAGCCATCGGACACCTGAAAGGTTCTGATTTCGAGGAAGGATTTGATCCAGGACAGGGCGGTGCCAGAAACTCCTACCAAGCTGAGCCGGTGGATGAGGATGGTATGATCCACTGTGTCGAAGGCGGCACTCAGATCGAGGAGGATCACTGCCACTGATCCTCCTGCGTCTATGATGGTTCTTGCCTCCTCGACCACGGCTAGTAGTGCGGTGTCTGTTCCCTGTCCAGGTCTAAACCCTGTCTGGGATTGGCGCAGGAGATTGTTGGTTTCTAAAAAGAGGGATAGTTGGTGGTTGACAATTCGCTCGGCCACTTTGCTGATGGCCTGGAGGAGAGAAATGGGTCTATTTTCTGGATTGGTCCGTTGGATCGAGGTGGGGTTTTTTAAGAAGTGCCCTGACTGTAGCTTTTTTCCATTTGGCTGGAACAGTGCCTAGTGCAAGGGAAGCGTTAATCAGTTGGGTGAATGGAGGGGTGACGGTGGCGGCGACCAGTTTTAATTTGCTCATAGGAGCTGGATCTGATGGAGCCCCAGTTTTCACGGATTGTAAAGTGGTCAGGAAAAGGTCTGTGGTGACCTGGGAGAATGTTTGGAGGCGAGGAGCCTCTGCACAAGAGGATCTCCATTTTGCATTTGAGTACTTTCGGACATGAATATCAGCTCAAGTACTTAGTTTAATAATGAAAACCATCATCCTTGGCCAGTAAGTGTTTAAAATGTGCTTAGACAACTTTTGGATATTATTGAAATAGCCCAGAGCCCCTAGGAGCAAAGGGGCTCCGAGTCTTAAGAGCATTATTTGACCGATGCAATAAAATGGTTTGAAAGCAGTCCATTGTACATACAGGCGATATTGTAAAGCTTGAAGGGGTAATGGATCCAGCAATTATGCTCTCCTGTGTACTAATGAGGATAATTATGAGGCCACTTGTCCTTGGCAATGGGAAGCCCCTTCCCTATTCATTTAGCAGCTGAGAGGGGTACCAGGACAGGTACAAAAATGTGTAATCAAAAAGGATAAATCCTTATATTGAATCCAGTATTTATTTTAAAGGATATTAGAACATTGGAATGTTGGGAGCTCCATTGAAAACAATGGAGTGCTCTGGGCTTATAATGGCTGGTATAAGCCTGGACTTCCAACATTCCAATGTTCCTTTGTTCACAGCTCTGGCTGTGAACAAAGGCTTCAGGGAGCCTGAGGGGATTCCAATCCCCTCACGCTTCCAAAAGGCTTTGTTTTTTTTTGTTAGAACATTCTGTCCTCTAGTGACAGAATGTTCCAATAGCCTTATAGCCCTTTGTAGATGGGCTATACCGCTATTAAAGTCCCTCTCCCTTGTTAAAGGCCCACGCCTTCGGCTCGGGGCCTTTAACGCTGGAGAGGGTCTTTAATAGCCGGTATAGCCCTCTACGGCGGGCTATAAGGCTATACTCTTTAGCTTTCAGAGTCATTCAAAACAAAGTAAGACAGGAACGAATCGATTGTGACATAGCCAACACCTGTTTTGCCCCTTGTCGGCTCATAAGACTGGGGCTTCCTATGGGCTGCTGGGTTAGTGTTACCAAAACCCAAAAAGCAGATTATATATACAAAGCATAATTAACATATAGTACATTACGCATCAAAACCACTGTGTACACAAAAGTTGTTTTTTGTCACTTTAACCCCTCCCGTGCTCATGACGAGCTCAGCTCGTCATGAGGCACGGGGCTCGTGTGCTCATGACGAGCTGAGCTCGTCATGACCACACCCATTTATATTGATCCTCAGCACAGAAGAAGAATAACTCAAGCAGCGATGGTGTTTAAAGAAGACAGAGAAAAAGGAAGAAAATAAAACAGTAAGTAGAAAAAAGACAAAATAAAAGAGGAAAGAGAGAAAAATTGATAATTGTCAAATATCACATGAGAGAACAATGTTCCGTATATTACCGGTCAAGAAGAAGGGAGGAAGAAAGAGAGTGAAGTATAAATAATGAACCAATTACAAAGCAATCTAGGCCAGAATAACATCGGGACACAAGCCGCAAGAGAAGGAAACCAAAAGGGAGAGATAAAGATGAGGGAATATCATATCAATAGGTGCATGATTCATGTCATTTCGAAATATTCTGGTTCCATAATAAAGATGAGAAAGGGAAGAATTAGAATGAATCCCAGATTTTGCCCATCAATCATGTCATAAGAAAAAAAGTATCCGTTATATTTCCCCAGTTGGCACTACGTCATATACATCACCCGGTTTAGATCGCTCAATAATATTGGTACCGCATTATCACATTTGTTTAATATAATTTTTTTATTTAATTTTTTTAATCCTTTTAATTTGGGAGCACACGAGCACCATCTGATCTATGAATCACCTTTTACAACTATTGGCAATACGTCACATGTACCACCCGGTTTAGACTAACCCACAATCTCGGTACTGTGAAGTACTTCGAGCCACAAATGCCCATTGGACCCCCTTGAGACTTCACTCTCATTTATTATTTTTATTATCCCACAGAGCTTAATACCCCCTGATGAAGGGCAGCCAGCCCGAAATGTATTGGGATTGTTTAAGTTTGGAAAACTCAAACATTGATTTGAACACCGATTTGCATGTCTATGGCAACGATTGGAATGCTTTGAATTTCATCATCATGGAAATGAATTAAAAAGTAAATTAATTCATAAATCAAGTAATCATCTCTTGGAATTTTTGTTTAAACAGATGAACTTATTGACATCCCCCTTTGGATGTAAGTCGTGCGATTAGGGGACGCTTTCCCTGGTGGAAAGTGCATTGTTCTCAATTTTGTCACAGCTTTTGATTGGAAGGCGATACCATATTGCACGCAAATAAAAAAGCAAAATTGTAAAAACCACTAAATAATACAGGAGTGTTCCTGCCAGCCCTTTAATATTTGAAGGGTAGACAATATGGTAGCACTGACAGCACAAAAGCTTCAATTTGTAACAGACTGGGACCGGTAGGATTCTTTATGCTATTAACAGTTTGACTTTGAGGTGCTATCAAGTTAGGTGGTTGTCTCTATTAACAGAAGAGCACACCCTAGGGTTTTGTGTCTCCAAGAAACTACAAATAAGTTTTATTGGTGTGGGATGTCTTTTTAGTTCTTGGGAGGAACCTTTGGTTTCTGGTACTTATATATCTTAAGGAGAACACATTTCTTTTAGGTATCATTAGGTACCATTCTATCCAATTGGTTTACCCATATTTCCTCATTCGTATTTGACACAGGCCTTGTACTACATGACTTTATTAGAAAAGGAGGTGTATTTATGGTGATTCTTGTTTTAGCATTTATTTGTCGTCTTTCTAATCCATGGCTTAGTCAATGGATTATTCAATGGATGTTTATGCAAGGAAGAACGTTTTTCACATTAAAGCACGAGAAAAGGGGATAACACGCGTCTTTTTGCCTCCAGTAAGGAAATACTAGGGTTGTTGCCCAGACATTATATGTTAATTATGTCAGCTGAATATTGCTCAGGGCTGCAGTCAGAGAGTCTCCTGATATATAGATCTTGTATGTTTACACATTTGAATGGCCTGCTTGACACCGTGGATTGCTCCTGGAGGCTGTGGCTTGGAAAAGGTCCAGTGCATCTACAGGAAACAGCTGTCATTGACTTGATATCCAGTTCTCTGGAGCTCTGGAGCTTTGATATGGAGCATTGATATTTGTGTGAGGTGTACATGTCTTGAGGCGACTAGGTTCCTGTTTAGGACATCAGCACAACTATTCGTGTAAGTGGACATGGTCAAAGAAGATTTGTCTAATATCTTTGTAAAACACTAAAATACCTTAAATATTACCCCAGCAAAGAAGTGCATCTAAGTAATTGGGTAACGTTAAGCATTCCATCTTCTAAACACCCTGGGACAGAGGTTTATCAGAGCAAGATCTTGCTGCACTTCTGCTATTGGATGGTCATTTTTGCAAGACATGTTTTGGTGCTGATAACTTTCATCTGTTCACTTCATGTCTTAAGTAAAGAAATACAGAATTCTTACATTGAAATAGTTTTTAGAACGGAATTGGTACATGGTTGCTCTACTTTTAACCCCTTTCAAATCAAATGGGTGAAGAGATCTTAATCCCTCCAAGAATGTTCTCTTTGATGCTTCATTTGATTTCCATTTCTGAAATCTGCACCTTTTATTATCAATTTTCTTTTTGAGCATACTTTTTGATTCGCTCATTTCTTCTGCATTTTATTTTCGTTTGCCTGTCTTATGACATTTTTCTATACAGACCTTTTTGGGCATTACTTTTCTTTTCCTGATTCGTAACAGCAGTTGAACAATGTATTCCCTTTTCAGAATCACATACACAGTGTTTTAGGCTCCTTTCACTGATGACAACACATTAATTATATGAAGGATCAAAACGTTTTTGCCATTATAAACATTAGGATCAATCATTATAACCCCATAAATTGATATCATTATCCCTGGGTACATCACATTCCATCGCTCTGCAAATTTGGCAGTCTAGCTGGCGGTTTATTGATTTCAATTAAAATCGACCTTCACTGTTTTGTCAAAGAACTCAAGACCAACAGCCCAGATATACTAGTGGTCCAGATAATGTCAGAGGATGGGTTGGGGGTGGATTTTTTTAATGTGTATGCCAGAGGGACGAAAGCGGAAACCACATCATCCACTCTCAGGGAGTTGGAGAAACGTCTAGTCTAGAGATACCCAATTACCATTAGTAGTAGCAGGTGACTTCAATTTCACCTTCGAACTAGTTGGGCAGGAGGATTTATGTGGAAGTGGGGAGGAGGAGGAGTTATGGCTTATCCCCCTTTGGACCTTACTTCCATCAAAAAATGGTCCCAAACTGCACTGTAGCTTAATGCAATAACCCTCGAATTTGGCTTGAGGGCTACAAATGGGCGAACCAGCTCTGATAAGTCAGGAGCAAATACTTTTAACCGGACCACCAACATGAGTTCAATTGAATAATTTTTACGGGACCCGAGATAATGGCCCAAAGTTATTGACATGGTTGTAGGCTCTACTATGGACAGCAATCACAAGCCCATCGAGCTTACTCTAATCTCGCCTTGCGCCAAATGCTTAAATTCTTCAGATACTAGTCTCGCCACCAAGGTGGTTTATTCCACCAAAGATAATAGGTGTCTTAAATTGGCATGTGTAGCAATGGACCTGAAGTTAGACTCAATTAACACCAACTTGGAGGCTAGCATTAGACAGATGCTTAGTTTGCTAGAACCCCTGGGTGATTTCACCAAGATTGCTGACTGTCACACCAACTTTTTTAACATGTTGGCTTCTTATTTTAAAATCCAACGAAATGACGCTCACAGAATGGGATAAAAAGCTCAAATCCACAGTTTGCTTGGTTTACACAAGAGTGCAGGGACCTTAGAACCAAACTGGCCACTGCAATTCGATCAAATAATGTGATTCTAGCGAAGGAAACTAGTTGAATCTATAAGAAAGTGATTTTCAAGGCCAAAAGGAAAGGGAAATAGAGCGTTGGTCACTGATCAGTGATGCTTGTGACAAAAAAGATACACAACGTTTTTGGCTTCTAGTAACTAGGAGAGATGGAAATAGGTCCCAGTCACCTGACAATAAGGTTGCTGTTGAGGAATATTTAACAACAAGGGGTGGTGATGGACAGAGTTTCTGAATTAAGCAGAATACTCTCACCCAGTCAAGAGACCAGGGCTAGATCCAACACCGTTTTTTAGCTCACTGCACCATCCCAGCTCAGAACCTGGCTATATGCAAATTAGTCTGTTCCTGTCCCAGTGCATGATGGGAACAGGGCAAACCAAACTACCAAGCCAATTCTTACACTGGGAAGGAAACAAGCTTCCGGGGACCGGTTTCTGGCATTTCAGCCGTCGTCGGCCCGGCTTGCTTGAATCCTGATGGTGCAATGAGCAAGGGACTCACATCTGAGTATACCCTTCCACGCTTAGGATAGACAAAATATTTAACAACATCACCACCCCCTTTTCTGAATCGTTTTTGGCCACTAAAGGTGTGGCTGGGTATACTCAGACATGAGTCCCTTGCTCACTGCACCATGAGGATTCAAGCAAGCCGGGCCGAAGAAGGCTGAAATGCCAGAAACCGGTCCCCGGTAGCTTGTCTCCTTTCTGGTGAAGAATTGGCTTGGTAGTTTAGTCTGCCCTGTTCCCATGATGCACTGGGCCAGGGACAGACTGATTTGCATATAGCCAGGTTCTGAGCTGGGATGGTGCAGTGAGATAAATAACGGTGGTGGATCAAGCCCTGATCTTTGGACTGGGTAAGAGTGGTCTGCTTAATTCAGACACTCTGTTCATCACCACCCCCTTTTCTGAATCGCAGTTGAGGAATGGCATCTCCACTTCTCGTCACTTTATGCTGGAAAGCCTTACCATGCCAACGAAGACCCAACTGTCATTTATGATTGTACTCCGATTGATGGGTTCTTCGCCCTAGCTGAAATAAGATCCAGTATTAATGCAATTATTAGATCTTAAGCCCCCGGGCCAGATGCCATTCCTGGCGACGTATTTCTTAGTAACGTCGACAACTGGTCAGTGTATATTTTGGCACTTGCTAACAGAATAGCCGCTGGCTCCCAAATTTCATCCTCATGGAGAGGGGCTGATGTATTCCCAGTGTTCAAGAAGGGTGATTGCTCACTGCCCCCGAATTACAGACCCATTAGCCTGATCGACAGTACCCAAAAGGTCTTTGCCCGAGCACTTCTAATGAAAGTCCAAACTTGGATAGGGGACAACAACATTCTTTCCCCCTTTCAAGCCGGATTCCAGACAGAAAGTGAGCACTGTCAATCAGGTTTTCCACTTCCTATTATTTGCTTGGAAAACTGTGACAATCACTCAGGGCAGCTTATACGTAGCTTTTATTGGTCTATGGTCTGCTTTTGATCTCATTCCCAGACACAAACTTTGGTGTGTCTTAAAGGAAATGGCTATCCCTTCCAAACTTTTAGTATTGACAGTTCGCCTGCATGGGAACAAGTATGAAAGGATTCTAGGGGGCAACCAAGGCCAATTGTCTGACCCGATCAGGGTAGACAGAGGGGTCCGACAAGGGTGCGTAATAACCCGCACTCTCTTTTCACTCTTCATCAATGGAGTTGTCCAGTATCTTGTTGAGAGCCCAGCTGATGCGCCGATCCTGGGGAGGTTAAGGTGACAATCCTACTCTTTGCAGACGACACTCGGATAGTTTCTAAGACCCCGAGCGGCCTTCAATCCCTTCTAAAATGTTTTGAGTCTTTTTATGCACTAAGAGGCCTTGAGATAAACACTGCAAAGACTAAACTCTTTGGGCCAGATGTAGGTAAATCCGATTTACCGACTTTTAAATACCGAGTCATACCGATTCAGTATTTAAAAGTCGGTAAATTGGAAGGAGGCAGATGTAGGTAAAAAATTACCGAATCTGTCAGAGTCGGTATTTACAGATTCTGTAAATACCGATTCTGTATTTCCCATTGATTCCTACGGGCCTTGAAGCCCATAGGAATCAATGTGAAATACAGATTCGGTATTTACAGAATCGGTAAATACCGAATCCTGCAAGGGTGCAGGGGGTGTCACTTTGACACCCTCTAGCACCCCAATTCTGGACTTGTGTGCAATGTGGCACACAGACATGCCCTAAGGGCATGTCTGTGTGTCACAGTGCACAGGTGTGCATGCACAGATGTGCATGCACACCTGAATTCGGTATTTTACCACCCAATGGGATTGGGTGGTAAAATACCGATTTTTAAGGGCCTGTGGCACTCTTAGGAGTGCCACCTACATATGGTTTTTCCAAATCGGTAAATATACCGATTCGGTATTTTACCGATTCTGTAAATTTACCGATTCGGTAACTTTACAGAATTGGTAAAATATAGGCCCCCTACATCTGGAAACCCAAATACCGGTCGGTAACGGCCGAATTCGGCCGTTACCGACCGGTATTAGGGCTCCTACATCTGGCCCTTAATGATTAATCCTCACAGAACGTTTAAGGGGAAGTTGTTCCTAGAGGGGAAACCACTTGAGAGAGTGAGCACCTTTGGTTATCTGATGACCTTTCCTGGAGACATCATGTTAAGAGGCAGAACCTCCAGGTAAAGTGTATCTCAGGGGCTCTGATTAAATAGCACAAAATCTTGAGTAAGCCAATAGCTGCCCCCCTTTTCCATTTACGATCACAAAGCAGAGGGAGCAGCTCTCTATGGGTCGGGACTCTGAGGGTTCGAAAAATTGGATGCACTCCTTGTGACTACAAACAAATTCTTGAGATCACTTTGTTCTCTCCCACAGAGTACCCCCCTGCAACCGATGAGACTAGATATGGGTAGTTTCTCAATTGTACAGAAAACACAGTTATGCCCTCTGCTTTTTTGGTTACATCTAAAAACCACCCCTGAGTTATACCCATATGATGCTGCTGCTCTGGTCGAGGTCTATGCATTGGATCGCCAAAAGAAAAATGGCTGGCTGACCAAGGTGAAGTCTCTGATGTCCACTTTAGGGATGAAAGGTATAATGGACACTAATACTCCAGAGTCTCTTACAAGCAAAGCTCAGGTTAAGAAATACTACTGGGACTGGGTGGTGCAGTCTCTTATTTCCCATCCATCCGGGGTTGCTTGACCCTTGATTTTGTGGAGTTTAATCTGGAAGGCTCCTTTGAGCAATATTTGGAGGTTATTACAAATCCCCAGGATAGGAAACTCTACATGCAATTTAGAATTGGTTACCGTCCTGTGAACACCTTTACTGCCTCCTGGTGCCAGCCCTCTTCCACATCCGAGCTCTGTACTGGCTACCCTCTTGCAGCCGAGTCCATCAGTTACATTCTTTTTGCATGTCCTAGGTACCACCGTTTGAGATCCAGGTGGATAGCTCCTGTTTGTAGACAGCTTGCCACCCACTGTCACAGTGATGCGCTATGTATTCTAAAATCTGATTCTAGCATGCTAATTGTCTGTGCTGTAACTACATTTCCGGGAAAAATGTGGGTTAGTAGGAGGTATACACTGACCATGTAACAGATGTAACTCTTCTGAGCTTAACACTTTTAAATGGTTTTAAATATGTATCTATTTATAAGTTTGGTTCTGAGCTAATGTTAGAACTGTACCTGCATGACGGGTCATGGCGTTAAGTTTTACGGTATGGACTTTTGCTGATATAGTTCTTAGATATAACTTTAGTTGTTATATAATGTTCTCTTAACCTTGCTCTATTATCTGCACAGGTTGGTCTGAGTTGAACTAATCTTTGGGAATTTGTAACCAAATTCCGGTCTCTATGCACTTTAGGAACTGGCACTTTTTAAGGCCCTGATTCGATAGCAGGGTATTAGGCCGACTTTATCAATCCCAGGCACCAGCTTTTACACGATGGTTATTAAACTTTCATACTGTACGCATTTGCACTTTTGTGGATTTCTCTCATCCCTCAGAAAAAAAAAATATATATATATATGTGTCGCTACAGATTGCTATTGTTAACCCGAATGTTTTATCATGCCTGTATTGTACTGTGTGCATGCGGCACTTTTATGGCCACAATGGCCAAAATAACGGTACTGACTGACTGATATCATTAGCTGCCATACTAATTCAAAAATATAATCATATTTTCTTAAAATTATTAGTGATCCAATATGTTCTTTGTATACACCTCACACTTTTTAGTGTAATTCACTTTGATAACTTCAGCATTGAGTACCTCTTTATGACATCACATCAAAACAAACATTTCAATTCTTGATGTTTGCCCTCCTTGAATTAATCATTTAATAACTCACTGATTTTATTTTTTACAATTGCCTCCAAATGATACTTCTGAGTCGTTGTTTTGTTGCATGTGTGGCCAGGGTTCCTAAAAAATGTCCACTTTGGGCTGTTCCTGTTAAACTTTGTGATAGGACTTGGGAATGGCCACAGGCACTATAGTAGGCGCAGAATATTACTACAAGATTATGACCCATTTGGGACATCACTGCGGAGAGGGTGCTGGTCAGCTTCCATTTTTAGAAAATTATCCTACTTTAACAGTTGCACATTTTGACTCTGGCTGGGAGTGGTCCAATGAAAATCCCATGACTGTATCCCTGGGGTACTCTAATCTCTACTGTAATAGGATTAGTGAATTGGCCCTCTCCCTTCTAAGTGGTCAAGCAGTGTGTGTAAACTTGTCATATAGGATTACTCTCTCTAAATGTTACATTTTTAAGTTACATTTCTCAGTAAAGAGTGAATCTAGATGGTTTCGACTGGTTTGCAGAACCAGTGGGTGACCACTTACACGCCCATAGCGTCAGAGTGGGGCATATTCAGGGTGCTGAATTTGAACATTCACCCAGTGAATTATAAGATAATCTGTTTATGAAACTGACGCCTTCATTACAAATGTACTAGATTTTGGTTCAAGTATGCTGGGTTACAGGAATCTCTGATTCCGCCTGGTATATCTTCACAAAAATCCAACAAACTTCACAACCTCAGAAATACTCAGGCTCATTCAATGTGCTTTTCCTGATTCTGAGTCCAAATCCCCTCACATTTTCCACCTGCTCAGAGCACATGCATGATGCCAGCTGGAGGGTTGATTGCGGTCAGGTGTCAAGGAAGACAAGGGCAGGGTTAATATAGATTAGGAGAGCATTGTCCTTTCTCCCATGGTGCTGCAGAGGTCAGGCAGGGGCCTGGTAGTTGTGAGAGATTAAGGGCCATATGTAGGTAGCTTAATACTGGTCGGTAACGGCCGAAAATCAGTAAATTTCCCGTTACCGACCGGTATTTTGCTTTTTCTAATGTAGGTGGCTGGATTTAAGGATTCAGTAATTTACCGATTTGGTAATTTAAGTAATTGTTAAATTACCAAATACTTAAAATACCGAATCGGTAAATTACCGAATCCTTAAATCCTATGTAGGGAGTACTCAAGTGAGTGCATTTTTTATTTAAGGATTCGTTATTTGCCACCAACTACAAGTTGGTGGTGAATATCGAATACCTTTAAAAAAGCAATTTTGTGCTACACAATACAAGAAAAATCCCAAACTAATTTAGAAAACTAGAGTACATTTTAATAAAGCATTTGACACCAAAACGATAGAAATACAATCAGTAGAACCGGAGTTATGAATTTGTAAAGTTTGTAGTGAAATCTGGCACATAAAAGAACAAAGCACCAATCGTGGACATCTAGTTGCGCGGGACCGGGTCAAAGTCTTAAGGTAGATTGCAATGGAGCGCGGTCCAGATACAAGAAGTGGATTAGGCCCGATCAACGCTTACCTTCGGACTTAGAAGCATTTTGAAAGAAACATTTCTAAGAAGGTAGACGGTCAGCAGGTCAAGGCTGCAAGGAGGATCCAAGGAGGGAGCGTCTTTGTCGGATGGCCTTTTAGCGAACTGCAGTGAAGATTTTTACCTTCGGGTTTAGTTGCCGAAATGGAAGTAAAAAATCTCCAGCAGGACACAGCAGAGGGCTGTAGCCGAAGACAGTTCCACGAGGTTGGATACCCCTATGGCGAAGGACAGGTGAAACGAATTTGCTTCTGCGGATCAGAACATAGTGACAGAAGCTGCAAAGTCAATCAGATCAGCAATGCACCTCGGACGGATAGGCGAGCAGGTTGATCCCAGTCTTCTCCTGGTTCTCAGAGCACCTTTTGGCCAAATTTTTATCTAAGTCCTCAGTTTTGGAAATTGCCCATCTGAGCACCTTTAGCACCACAATCAAGAGTCCAGTACTGGAAGGGGGGGGGGGCACCTCTTGAGGGTTCAGAACACGCTCAAGCTGAGACCAGGTGCAGTTTCAAGATGGTGGGGTCTGCTATGACCATGTGGCTCTGAACCTTTGAAGCAATTTCTGGTAGTCGTAGGTGCAGATGAAGATACAGGGCTCAACAGCAGGGCTGGCCTTTGACAGTTCAAGGCAGGCCTCAGGCAGAAATGCAGACCTTCTTGGTACAGCAGCAGGCTGGCAGAGTGCACAGCAGGTCACACCAGCAAGAGTCCTTCCACAGGTCCAGTAGTGAATTGAAGAGTGGGTCTAAAGGTCCAATTTTTATTCCCTAGTGCCCTTCTCCTGGGGGGCGAGGAAGCTTCTGGAAAGGTCCTTTGAAGTGCATGGAATTTCCTGACTCACCTACCCTGGCACTAAGAAGGCTGCACTGACAGTATAGGACTGTTAGGCCTATTATGAGGAGACAGGATCAGGTGCCAGTGGGGCTGTGCTCAACTCCGCCTCCCCACCCTGCCAATCGATGGCCCATTGAGGATCATCTAATTCCACTATTGTGTGATTGTTTGGATAGAATTTACAGAGTCTAACTGTCAGCTACACCCAGTGATGTGACTCAGGACAGGCTAGAGGCATAAAGGGCAGAGGGCAGGGAAAATGCCAACTTTCTAAAATTGGAATTTTCAAAATTGTAAAGAAAAATCAGACTTTACCATAAAATAGAGTTTGTCTTTACAGTGCCATAGGTACCAATCATGATATATCCACTTCTTCTTAATTAGGAATTACAGTTTATTAAACAAATTAAGGAACCCCCAATGTTAACTTATGGCAGGAGTAGGGCTCACAGTAGTGAAAAAAGGATTTTAGAGTTTTTCAGTACCAAGACATATAAATCTTAAAAGTACATTTCCAAACCATTAATTAAATAGCACCCTGCCCTATGGGCTACCTAGGGCCCACCTTAGAGGTGACTTGTAGGTAATAATAGGGGAGTTTAAAACTTTGCAGGGGAATTAAAATACTAATTTAGCATGGCAGTTTAAATGCATTCAAGCTTCAGTGGCAGGTCTGGGACATGTTTTAAGGTACTACTTAAGTAGATGGCACAATAACTGCTGCAGGCCCACTTGTAGCATTTAATTTATAGGCCCCAGGTGTAAGGTATACCGCTCTACTAGGGACTAACAAGTAAATTAAATATGCCAATTGGGTATAAGTCAATTGTACCATGATTTAGTGACAGAACACAAGAACATAACACTTTTTAGCAGTGGTAAAGTGCTAAGGCCAACCAAAAAAAATCAAAAACGTGGGCAGAGGTAGGAAAACAGTTTGGGGGACCACCAGCTGCACATTCACACATGGTGAAATGAGGTCCTGTGTTGTTGGACCCAGAATTATTGGGCCCAGAGACACCAGGCTATGTGTAAAAGCACCGGCAGGTACTTAACACTCTGGGTGGGATAACTCCACTTTGAATGAAGGCCTAAGATATGTTGTGGCAAACATCGTTTGCTCTTGGCAACACTGTCTGCTCTATAGGGAGGCCAGAACAACTGGCCTGACACTGATGCATATCACATTGAAACCTATTCTCCCATCAGTTATCTATGGATTACAAATTGCTATTGCTGTTAAATGGATAAAGATAGACTGGTGGGGTAAAGTATACACCTTAGTATAAGCTGAGAACTTACACAGATGTGCTTTTATATTTTTAAGCAATCATTACTGTGAAAAGGTACCTCTTTTTGACTCATCACCCATATTTTTCCTGGAATGATGCCACTGGTTTTGAACTCTGCACATTGGTGTTTTGCTGTCCAGTCCCCAGTGTATGTGGTTTGACCTGTAACAAATGGCAAAATATGCTCATCCTTAATTAGCGTATATAACGTTCCAGTAAGGCCATAAATAAGGTACAAAAAAAATACACCATGGCATAGAAAGTTAAATGTTACCTTCTGACTTCAGCACTTCCTGTGCCTCTCACTAGGCTGACAAGGAAAACATGGCTCCGGCCTGCATGTGTAGCCTGACTCATGCAGCTTTTTAGCCTGCAGGCAGATGAATCAAAAATATCTTTTGGCTGGGAGAAACCCTATTTTTAAATATTAGGTAAATCTTCCCTAAGTAAGCATCTTAATAGGCCTTGAAGCACACAAGATAGGGTGCCTGGTATTTAAAAGAGGAACACTTAAGAATAAAAAGTGGAACATATAAAACCTTAATGTTAGCATGTTCCTGTACATAGCAGCCCCCAAAAGCTGTACTCGCTGTTAGGGCTGTAGCTCCATTAAGAAAAGGCTAAAGTACAACTAATGTGTTAAACAAGTATCTTTGATTCTGAATAACCTACAGATATGGTTCAACCATTATTTTTAATATGTATTAAAAATCCAATTGAATGATGAAGTTGGATTGTTGATGATTGTATAGAAATTGCAACAGTTAAAATGTTCAAAGTCAAACCAATCTTTATTCAACAGATTTGTCACCAAAGATACAGACAATAATCGTATACCTCAGTAAAAATTATTAATTAAAACATCAATAACATTAGAAGAGTAATCTATTGAGAAAACTAATTAATCAAGACAGTTTGCTATGTAATTTCCCCCTCAGAGCAGTCACCTCAATACACTTCTAATTTTCATTGAGTGCTGAAAAAAATCAACATTCGCAATGCATATGACCGTAACTAATGAGGAAATCTGTAAAAATACAAGAGTATGCTAATGGTATCTGAAATTATAATCGTGTAATTGAGGTACCAAAAACTGGTTCCCTTTTGTTTATAAAAATCTTACACAATTTTGATGGGACAAGTAGCCCTAGCTTTACCTTCACTTGATTAAACCTTTGGGATTTGCTGCTGGAATTCCTGTTGAACTCGTCAGGACTTTACTATTTTAAAAGTTATTATTTCCCTCCCTGAAGCCTTGACAGGTTACATAGCATTGGCCTACCTGCATTTGGTCTGTTAGTGCTGCTTTGAAGAGGTATGAAATCCTGCTGTCACACAGAGACAATAGCTTTTGTCAGACACAATAATGAAAATTCTTTATTGTTTCAGTTAATAAAAACCATACAATATCAAAAAATACATATACACTCCGTATATAAAAAAACAAAATTTGGCAAAAGATTTCATAAGACAATTATTAAAAGGAGATTTCATAAGAAAATATACAGTGTGGCTGCCTTTCTAAATAAAAACAAGACATTAAAACCATTTAAAACCCAACTAAGAACCCTACCTAACATATTAAAATCAAACTGCAAAGTCCAATTCGTGTTTGCCAAAAAAATGAGCTTCCATTACTACTTATTTCAATCCTCATATAGAATTCATTAAATGCGATTCCTGCTGTCACTTCGTATTTGTTCATAACGGCGGAACTTGCAATCACTGCACAATCAATGGCACCATGAATTTTTGTCCATTTTCATTGTTATCGGTTCATACCTTATTACAAATGTAATCACCTTACAGTTTAGATGGGGATCCGCTGAGTCCAAACCCTTGATTATTGCAGATCTACAAGACCTAATCCCTCTATCATTAAATGCCTTTTTCAAAAGCCACGCCCAAGTTGATTTTACACCAGGACATATGCAAATAAGATGAATGAAGTCTTGCTTCGCTGCGCCACATAGAGTGCATATTATAGGGGGCGCCAGAGGGAGCGAAAACAAGAAAACAAGGTGGCCGCACCCGTGTGAGGCTCTGGTGGCCTGGGGACTAATATCCAACACTATCCTGCTTTTGCATTGAGATATCTGGAGTTTGCACTCTGAATTTGTGTTTTGCGGCTGCAGAGCCCTGCTGAGAGCGGCGATATGAAGAGCAGTCCTGAGGTGGAGACAACGTGGCTGTTGGCTGTGGCGGTGTCACTGTCTCTCCTCACCATCACCAATTAGAGGAGAACAGTGACCTGGATGCACTGATTGTTGCGTAGATCGGCGGAGGCGAGAGACGGAGAGAGCCCAGCACCTGCCTCCAGACATTGCAAGCCACGTGAACTGCGGCAGAGGACTCCGTGGGGCAGGCCCACATGTACTGACCCCCAGGTACGTGCTGCACTGTGCCGAGCAGGGAAAAGCTGCGGAGCACAGAAAGACTCTCCTGCAGTGAGAAGCGCGCAGGGTTGGGGTCCTCTCTGTGGTGACGGCCTGAGCCACGGTAGAGGAGAGCGATGCAGGCCTAGATGACTCCATACTAGGTGTAGTGAGGCGAGCTGAATCTTGACAGCCTGCATAGCCAGGCAGAAGCTCGCACATAGAGCTGCACAGAGGAAGTGTGACGAGCTTCCCCAGCAATATTTCGAGCCCCGGTGGTTTGCAGCTGATTTGATTACTGGGGAACTTGGCTGTGGCAGAGATTGAAAGAGCAAAGGAGACCCGCTTCCCGCCTTCAGACATTGAAGGCCATGCTAACTATAGCTATTGATTCTGCGGCGTGAGGGAGACCAACAGAGGCTGCCCCCAGGTGCAGACTATAGGGACACTGCGCCAGAAGAAGTAAGGCGCAGAGAGAGCCTCCTGCAAAGTGAAATGTGCAGGGTCGTGGCCTCTGTGGACATGGACCGCGACACGAATAAAGGTGGAGGCGCCGGCCTCGTCAATCCCACATCAGGCATGTGAGGCCTACTGACCTGCGAAGGCCTGAGATGCCTGGTGGAGGTGTGCACAGAGAACTCTACAGAGGGACCGCGTGGCGCCCCCTCACGCTGTTGAATATAAACTGCATGAACTTCCACTAAGAAGCACTGATGCACAGATGATCTCAACCCCTTCTTCGTCTGAGCACCGCTAGACTCTCTCTCTGGAGGTGTGGGGCCGGGCATTCCTGGAAACGCCATGGCAGGCCCCACTGGAACTAATTCACCTGCTATGACAGCCGGTGGGCGTGTGGACAGGTAACAGAGTGCCAGAGCTACCACAGTGCCCCGAAGAGAGGACAGGCTGCGGCTGAAACCTGTTTACCAAGGCAGATCCTGGGCCTGGTACGAAGTCCCCGTCCCTGACAGAGCACCCTGAAATCCATTGCATCTAGACTGCATCAGCTAAGTGCACCTACCCCAGTGCAGTTACAGAGACGCCCACCTATATCTGCCAGATGATTCAGCGCTGAAGACACCTCACTGATCTTGACCCCTGAGAGTACTGTAAGGATGCAGAACCCTTTTGCCGCACCTGCTGACCCCTACGCCCATAGAGACCTTCACAGAACGAAAAGGCTATTCCGAACCGATGCGCAATGTGCAAAACAGACCCGAAGCAGCAGAAACTGCCCTTTGAAGCCTGCAGAATGCCGGGACATACAAGTCACACTTACTCTATTAGCTGGGTAGTCTGGGCGTGAATCTGCAGATTATATTGTTGACCTGGAATATCCGGGGATCCTAGAAAGCGCAGGCAAATAATAGCGTAGCTGGACAGACACTCCATTCAGATTACCATGGTCCAGGAGACCCATTTGGACCCTAAAAAGCTGCAGAGATTTGCGGCCAGATGGGCAGGCTACAGCTGCGTTGTGTCATACTCTACCTACTCATGTGGAACTGCTATATTAGTACACAAAACGACCCCATATGTCCCCACAGGGGCGCTATCGGATCAACAGGGACGGTTCAGCTTGACGTGGAGGGCGCTTGCATCACACTCAGTTACATTGGTTAGTTGTTATGGCCCCAATACTGATGATCCTATGTTTTTTGCTACACTATGGGGGAAGATTGTAGATATTGGCTCTACACACGTGCTGTTGGGCGGGGATTTGAATGTCACTCTGAATCCAACACTAGATAGACACAATCCACAACCATACCACTACACTCGATTCCAACACCAACTGGGGGACATCATCTCCGACTGGGGGCTTCTGGATGTCTGGAGGCACTTGTATCCAAATAGGAGGGAGGGCACTTGCTACACTGCGGCACACAAAACCTGGTCGCAATTGGATTATTGGATGATCACTAGGGAACTTGGCACAGGCTGCTGGAAGTGCACCCACTCTGATCACTCCCCTGTTCTCCTGTGCATCTCGCCACCAATCACACCCCCCCCCATATATTAGATGGCGCATGAACCCCACCATGCTCTTGGACACAGTGTTTAAAGCGGAGCTGGAGCAGGAGATACACAAATTTGTCCAGCAGAATCTTGGGTCGGTCGCTCAAGTAAGGATTGTGTGGGAGGCATTTAAAGTTACGGTCTGAGGACTGAGCATTGCAAATGGAGGAGGGGTGCTTTGAGAATTGAGACAGTCACTTGTCAGACTAGAGGGTGAACTTAGGTAGCTTGAGGAGGACATAGCACGCTCACCATCCCCGCAGAAACACGCAGCGCTACGGGATAAGAAAACTGAATATCAGGACGAAGCAGAGAGGGAATGCCGATTTAGGGGAACATATTACAAGGCTCTCCACTATGGGGAGGGAGAGAGGCCAGGGAGGGCACTAGCCAAAACTATAGGGAAGCCTAGATTTTCGGTCTATGTTTTAGAGGTACAAATCCCTGAAAGGGGGAGTGTTAAAAACATGTCTGATACCCTCCAGACCTTTTCCACCTTCTACGCCACATTGTATACGTCAACCAGACAACAGCTGATCTCTCTGCAGACATACCTGGAACCCATTGCTCTGGGATGGACAGGAGACTCGTAAAGAGAGTTCCTCTCTTGCTGCATTTGAGCTAGACAAAATCAGAGCTGCTATAATGCAGCTCTGATCATGTAAGGCTCCTGGACCTGACGGTCTGCAGGCTGATTTTTTTAAGGCATACATAGACCTCCTAGCCCACGTGCTTAAGCAAGTATACGAAGATGTCTTAGAATTAGGGGAACTGTCAGCATCTATGAGGGAGGCCACCATAATTTCCTTACTGAAACCTCTCAAACCAGCTGATTCATACAGACGTCTTTCTGCGATTAATTGTGACATCAAAATATTGTCTACAATAATTGCAAACCGGCTGAGTCTCCTTATGAAGGCACTGGTGCTACCTGATCAAGCTCGTTTTGTGCCAGGGCGAGCTACCTCTCATATTTTGCGCACTCTCTTCGCTGCAATGCTCGATATGAACTCTTCCCTGGAGTCGGCTGCGATTTTTCTTGACGCCACCAAGGCGTTTGACTCGGTGGAGTGGGACTACCCGTTCAGCATCCTGGGGTGAATGGGAATGCCGGAAAGCTTCCTGGTCTGGATAAGGCTATTGTATACGAGACCACGTGCCAGAGTAGTAATGAATAATACCAGCTCGCCTTGGATAGAGATTACGAGGGGCATGCTTCAGGGCTACCCACTGTCGCCACTGCTGTTCGTCACTGCTGTTCCCCTTGGTGGTCAAGCCCTTGGCGGCCCGGTTTCAGCAGCTGCGCCGCGAATGGGCCCAGGAATACCATACTCAACATGTATTGGTCTAGCTCTACGCGACTACATCATACTATATGTCTGCGACCCTCAGACCAGTTTATAGCGTTTGGCGAACTGTCTGGGGTTAAAATAAACTGGGCAAAATCTCAAATGTTTCCTCTTACTGATGCCCCTATCCCTTAGATTATCCCATATAATGGTGCCCCCACAAAGTCAAATATCTCGGTATCACAATAACCAGAGATGGTCCAGAACTCTTGCGTGCAAATTATGGAAGGGAGATAGACCACATCATGTAAGCCGTAGAGAGATGGATAGCGTTACCCTTATCCATGGTGGACAGGATCTCCCTAATGAAGATTGTGATCCTCCCTAAGTTATTGTATTTATTTACCAATATATCTCTCTCCGAGCCCCTCTTTTTTTAGGACTCTTAAAACCCTTATGATACGTCTGACATGGGGTGGCTGACAACCTAGAATAAAGTGGGAGACACTAACATTGCCATTTACCCGAGGAGACTTTGAAGCCCCAGATTTTGAACTATACTATCTTAGTGCACAGGCGCACTTCGCGACCTATTGGTTCAAACCCCCCCCAACATGCCCCATCTGGCGGTAGAACAATATCATATGCAGCCTACTCCACTGTCTGGATTTTTAGCAACACAGACAGTCGAGGGAGATATATTCCTCCATGGTGAGGTGCACTGTGACTGCATGGCAGAAAATAGCTAAGCGACTGATTATAGATATGATATACTCCCCTTTGCTCCCAGTGATTGGCCACCCTGCCCTAGAGGTAACACGTGAGGCACAGTGTCGCCATCTTCATACCAGAATGAACAGAGTTACATGGGCGATCTATACAAAAATGGCACATTTCTAACTAAAGATCAGTTTTTTGCCAATGAAGATTCTTCCCCGATGGACTTGTTTATGTATATACGGTTGCGACAGAGTGTGAGGGCTGAAACTCCTGCCTACCCTGCTGAGCCACCTACGATGGACCCACTGCATGGGTTCCTCCAAACCACAAACTCAGCCCATTAGGTGTCCCAGATCTGCCACGCAGGCAGAGGCCAGCCCATATGCGGGGACCGTCTGGGTGAATTGGGAGCAAGAACTAGGTGAGCCCCTAGAAGACAACATGTGGCAATACTGCTGCAAGCAGATTTGCAAAGTTTCGGGCAATAGCCAACTGAGAATGATTCATTATAAATAAAATACCTTCAGAGATTATACTACACACCTGCAAAGCTGTTTAAATTCAAATTACGAGACCGAGATGCCTGTGATAGATGCATTCAGGGAAAACCAGGCTTCCTGCATCTGGCGTAGGAATGAGCAGCGATTAGATTATACTGGGAGAAGGTGATAGAGGCACTAGCGTGCATGACCATGATAACAATCTCACAGACTCAAGTAGTCGCTCTTCCGGGATATACGGCAGATATACCGCAGGCACATCGGAAATTCGTAGCCCTTAGCCTCCTACTCGCTAAACGGAGAGTGGCTTGTAAATGGGGTAGGAGGAGGGTGCCTACATTTAAGGATTGGATGAGAGACTTGCTTTCATGGCAAGGGCGGACACTGATATATCCAGAACTGCTACCTACAGCTTCGAAACCCAGAGACATTTGGGACCCCTTAGCCACATATCTCCTCACATACCAGGAAGCAGCTGGCACCACTGAGGAGCCCCTAACTACCGGCGAACAGGTCAGGTGATATTGGAGCTGCCACCTTAGGTACATACTTCCTCACAATCCTGGCCCATCTTCCCCCAACCCCTCACACATGCACAAGCTAGTTGCATTGAAATGTGCCAACCCTGACACCTGCTGCCAGAAGCTACGAAGAACAGACCCCTCTGGACTTAGCCTCCATTAAATCGTGTGCTCATCCTTCTCCCGTTACTTCGCACGTGCAGAGCGAAATCTGCCCCAAACAAGGGGACTCACCATCTCAGTCGGAGCGGGAGATGGGGTGGCAATGTGTACCACTGTTCTTGGAGCTCTTTGTAATATGACTATACTGCATTGATGCTGTATGGTGTACTGGAAATGTTCATTAAAAATAAACTTTTTAAAAAAAGAGTCCATATTATAGGACCATTGTATCTCCATTTGGGCTTAACCTCTAAACCTAGTAAGAGCCCAAACCTGGTGGCCATGAGTTTTCAGTTTAGGTAGTATGGATATGTTGTGTTCAGATATTGAGCCGGTTCTAATTTTTTATAGGACTGCAGTACCATCCAGGCATGAGACCTCTTGGCAAATTTGTTTTTGTCCTCTAATAGTGAAGGTAGTTTTGCCATTTTATTTGCCACCCTATGAAAAACAGGAAAAGACGGGCACTTGCTCAGAGATCTTCGAACTTTGTTTCTTCCAATGCCAATTTCAAAAACTTTCCATAATTAGAATACTGATCTTCTTCCACGGCCCACCACAAGGCATCGTGTAGGTCATTCGCTCGACTTAACCAGATTTTGTACCAGCTTTTGACATACACATAGGTTCTCCCAATCTCTTGATGAGTAAGGCCAAATTCCAGTCTCACCTGAGCTGGAGAAGCATTCTGCGGTAAATTAAAAACCTTTTTGTATGCTTTCAATTGTATCCTGTCCAACAGTTTTGCATCTGTACCATGTAGAACAATGCTTGCATACTCCACTGTCGGCATTAATTTGGCACCCAATACAGCTAACAGTGGCTTTAATAATGGACCCTTGAGGGCACAAAATGCGTAGATTAGGCCATTACCTTTTGTTTCCATATAGTGTTTCTGCTTTTGGAAATTTAACCAATCATCGATGTACAGGCCTAGATATTTATAGTTATTAGCTACTCCTAATGTTACATCTCACAGCCTGACAGGGAATTTTCTTCCTCACCGCTTTGCGATAGTGATCGTATTTGGTTTTTTTGTGATGATTCCAAAGCATTGACAATTGCAAATGTTGCTAGCTCGTTTAATAACCTTTGTAAGCTGACTCTTGTCAGGCTAAGTAATAATATATCATCTGCGTAGGGGAGGTGTGTTATCGGTAATGGGCTAAGACGTGGTGTATGGAAATTTGTCTTGTTTAATCTTATTGAAAGGTCTGCCATTAACCGCATCCGTGCGGCGCGAATTCCCCGCCCATGCTGACTCCGCCTTGCGCGGGCGGAGTCATGACGGAACGGGTCCGTCATCAGCACAGCTCAGCCGATGCTGATGACGGAACCGTTCTGTCATCAGCATCGAAGGGGTTAAAAGATTAAATAGATGGGGAGCTAGTATGCAACCTTGCTTAAGCCCTATTGCCGTGTGAATTGCCCTTAATAATCACGTGCCATCTGCGATTTTTTGTCAGAAACAATAGTTCAGGAGAAGAATGTGATCCGGCTCAATCGAAGGAGGGCAATTTAAGAATATTGTAACTTACTTCAAAGGGACAATAGGGGGCCCTGTACTTTTATAGTTCAATGATAAGGAAAGCCAGAGGAAGTAGGGGCTTTTGTTCCCAAAACACACATTAGCCTGCTGCCTTTAGCCTTTAGGAGCTGGCCCTCTAACCAGTTTAAAGCGGTAAAGTGGGAGCGAACAGCTTCATGCCTGAAACACTCTCCTAGACAGGCCACAAGCTCCCTTCAGGGGTAGAAAGATTTAGCAGTTGGATTTTGATAAGTGTGTACTGTGGGATAGTTTGCAGTGCGGCAAATAGGATGTGCTGCAAAAGAGGGAAGGTTTGTCCTTAGGAACTGCACCAACTGGCTAGTGAATTGAACAAAAGTAGCATCCAACCCTCAGTTCCTCAGGACACTTTCATAACCTGTGGGACAGCAGAAGTGGACTGGACCTGCTGTCTGCAACCTGTTGTTCCCACTAGTACTCAAGACTAAGAACAGGATCCAAAGGTCTGTTGGCTGACCTCCTGTGCATCAACAGGGACATAAAAAGACGCAGCTTTCTGAATTAACCTGTTGACTCATTAAAACTGGAGCTGGACTAGACCTTGCAGGTGACCTCTGTTGGACTGTTCCCTGGCCCCTCAGGGCTGTCAATGAAGTACTGAGAGAATGTGAAGTGGTTAAGAGGAACTGTCTCAGTAAGCCTGAACAGTTGGTACTTGAAAAATGTTATACTTCCAAGACCTCCAGAGTTACATTGGAACACTGGGGCAAAGGTGTAATTTTGAGAGGACGTTGTCAGACACAGCTTAAGGTTGCCCCACTGGAAGGTAAAATCTTAACAGGCAAAGGTGCCAAAAGTGTCCACCTGGTGAGAGGACTTCAGCTGCCACACAATTTGTATTTTTTCCAATCAGATCTTTCCTGTCAAAGTCAAAGGCTCTATCTGGACCCAATTGGCATACTTATTTTACTTATAAATCCCTTGTGGAGTGGTATACCATATCCCCAGGGCCTGTACATTAAATGTTACCAGTGTGCCTGCAGCACTTATTGTGCCACCCACTAAAGTAGCCTCTTAAAACATGTCCCAGGTCTGCCATTGCAGCATCAATGCAGTTTTAAACTGCCATGTCGACTTGGCATTAAAGTCTCCTGTCCAAGACTTAAACTCCCCTTTTATTACATCTATGTCACCTCTAAGTTAGGCCCTAGGTAGCCAATATACAAGGTGCTGTGTAATTAAATGTTGCACATAACCATTTAAGCTTTATAAATCCTGATAGTGAAAAACTCCTACATTTGTTTTGCACTACTGTGAGGCCTACCCGTTCTATAGGATACCTTTGGTGATTCCTTCTTTCAGTTAATACACTGGAATTTATAATTTGAAGTAGGTAGATACATCAGGTTGGCACCTATGAAATTGTAATGATAAACCTTTTTAATGGTAAAATGAAAGTTTTCATTACAATTTTAAAAGTGCCACTTTTAGAAAGTTGCCGTTTTCCTGCCCTTAGCTCTTTGTGCCTGCAGCCTGTCCTGGGTCACATGACTGAGTGTAGCTGACAGACTTTGTGAATTCCTCCCGGACAGTCACACAATAGAGGGATTAGGTGTGCCTCAATTGGCCACCTGCTGGCAGGATGGGGGGCAGCGCTGTGCACAACCCCTTTTACAGCTGGATAGCCTGTGCTCTGCCCTCACACAAAGGGCCAATTACCCTGTATTGCCACTTCAGCCAGCTTGGAGCCAGGGCAGGGAAGTCAGGAAATTCCATGCACTTTAAAGAACCTTTCTAGAAGCTTCTCCTACTTTCCAGAGAAAGGGCACCAGTGTGTAAAAATAGGACCGTCAGACCCACTCTTCAGTTCACTACTGGACCTGCAGAACGACTCTCGGAGGACTGCCTGCTGTGTACTCTGCCAGACTGCTGAATTACCTGGAAGGACTATTTTGCTGCCAGGAGCCTACTTTGAACCCTCAGAGATCCGCCCTGCTGTGAGCCCTGCATCGTCACCTGCACCCAGGACTACCACAAATGACCTCAAGGGCTAGTATGCAGTACTCTAGGTTGCTCCCCCTTCTTCTACCTCTGTCCTGATGAAGTCCCCTTCTAAGGTCTAAATAAGCCTTCCCCAATTTCGAGTCGAAAAGTCGACAATCCCCTCAGCCTGTTTTCTAATAATAGGCAAATATTGTCTCAACCAATTGCCTCTATGCTATGATATGGATGTCAACTAAGTCATTGGATATCTTAGCAGCCAGGCTTCTTTTGTGAAGTTTTGTGACCATTGCTGACCATAAAGTGAACTGTTTATGCCCTTTTATTTCTCTATCATGTATGCATGAACACTTCTTCTGTGCATTTTCTTGCACATAATGGAGCAACAGTCAACTGTAGTTAATGTAGATATACTATTGACTTTCAATACAATTAAAACTTTTTTGCATTCAATTGTGTGATATTAATTGTGTGTTCTCTTCCTCCTCTAAGTAATATTTACCCCTATCCTTAGGATAGGAGGAAATTGATTACATGTATAGAATCAGGAAGTGCTGATTGAATCTGTGTATCCAATTGGACTATTTTGTTGCCTGTTTTGCATTGTAGCCAGGTTCTTCGGCTGTGTGGATTACCCGACTGTTTTGTAATGGCCTCCTGAGCCACAGGGACATAAAAGGATGCCACCATCTTGAACCATCACCTGGACCAAACCTGAGTGATTCCTATACCCCCAAGGAGTGTCCCACATTCCTAGAATCTTAGTTGTGCTGCTAAAGGTTCCCAGATGGCCAAAAACCCAAAAGTGAGAACTTAGACACATTTTTCCCAAAAGTACTCTGAGAACCAGGAGGGGACAGGGATCAACCTCCTCGCCTATCCGGCCAATGTGCATTGCTGGTCGATTTGACTTTGCAGTTTCTCCCTCTACATTCTTCTTCACAGCAGAAACTCTGTTTCAGCAATCCTTCACTAAAAAGTATCCAACCTTGTGGAACTGTCTTCGAACTGCAGCCCTCTGCCTCATCCTGCTGGAGATTTTCGACTTTGATTTCAACAACTAAGTCCGAAAGAGGTAATCTTCACTGCGGCTTCGAGTCAAGGCCATCCAGCGACAAAGCTCACTACTCGGACAGAACCTCCTGCACCATTGCCCTGCTGAACTTTACCTTCTCAGACACTTTATCTCAGAAGTTCTTCAAAGTCCAAAGGTAAGCATTAACTGGGCCCAATCCACTTCTTGTATCCGTACTGCGCACCATCTGTGCCAGCCATATTTTTCAACTTTGACCCGGTCTCGTGCGACTAGATGGCTGTGGTTGGCGCTTTGATCTTTTAGGTGCTAGCTTCTACTATAAACTTTAAAAAGTCATAACCCCGGTTCTACTGATTTCTATTTTTCTCATTTTGGTTTCAACTAATTAAATAAAATTTACTTTATTTTTCCAAATTGGTTTGTGATTTTTCCTATGCTTTGGAGAAGTGTGGCTCAATGGTTAGAGAAGGCAGACCTTGATGCAGAGCTCTGGCCAGGGACCAGGGTTCGATTCCCGCCTCGGCGGGTCTCGGGCTCATTAATTCCCCTGACCGGATATTCTCGCCTCAGTGCCTATTCTGATCATGGGTCCCACGCTGCAACTCTGGGCAATAGCTTGCTTAGTCTCCACAACGGCCCCCACAACGCGAGGGATGCCTGGTCTGCACCATGGGGGTGCCCAGGAGTGGACACTTCACAGGGAAAGCCAGGAAGGGTTCCCTTGCGGTATTCGTACAAGCGCCGGGAAACCCACTGTGGGTAGCTGTACGCTATACAAGTACAAAAACATTTACATTTACATTTGTTGTCACTTTATTGTTGTTCGTGTGCTGCATAAATGCTTTACATATTGCCTCTAAGTTAAGTCTGCCAGCTTTTTGTGCCAAATTACCCATGGTTAATAACACGTTAATTTAGCAACTTTTCGTTGTTCACCATGCAAGGGATTGTGGCTGTTGCTTAACCAGGGCTCACACCCCACTAAACCAACCACACAATTGCTTTAACCATGTTTGTTATAGAAACCTCCAGCAGAAAAATTACTTCCATATGGAAGGAAAAAAACTGGAAAAAGATATTTCTGCATTTCACAAGCACTCTATTCCTACAATTGTACAATGTTCACAGTGGGGACAATCTGTAGTTGTAGCATTAAGTGACAAAGGCATGCACAAGTAAAGTTAATATTACCATAACTATGAATGGAGTATGCCAAAGTTTGGGACTGCATATCTCAACATGGTAAAGGCACAAGATAAATATGTCTTTGTGAATGAGGCACTATGTTTTCACTAAACTCAAACTTTTAGGAGTTAGAAATATAAAACAAATTGGTATTTGATTAGTGAATCAGAGGCACTGGTATTTTCCTCAGATTGTGGGGTCTCTGCAGCACCACAATGAACCCACCGTGTTGCCATATGATTAAAAAGTCACTCAGCCACCAATTAGGAGTTCACTACGGATCCTTTCTTCCTGACAGATTCACTGGCTGATGTACCGGATAGCTTAATTTACATGCTGCACACTACCAAACAAGCACTGGCAAGTCCAATATGTCTAACTTTAATATGCCAGAGAAATTCAAACTAGTTTACTAAATTACTTAAGTACCAACGTTTTATTACTGTTTATATAATTGAATAAAGTGCAAAGTGTGAGTGCTGTTTTGACACCACAGATGGGGTTTCTATTACCTGGTATGCAACAGGGACAGTCAGTTTCATGACAGTCACTGGGAGGACGTAAAAAGTGAAGGGGATGTAAGAGCCTGCAGAAAAAGCAAGAACATGCATTAAACAGGGAAGGTTGGAGAGGGTCAAAGACCCAAACACCGATATCCCATAACCCAGCAATCAGCCCACACTCATAAACTAATGTGCATGAATATGCTTAATATATATGGATCAAATACAATTAGAGGCAGGGCGCAATTTCTTTTTCGGGGGAAAGCTAATGTGGCAGGTTTACTAAACAAGGTGATTGGTTAACTTAAGAGCAATCCAAGGCAGCCAATGATGATACAACCTAAGTAGGCTTCCAGCCTGATTAACCAACAAACTTCAGGGTTACCTCCAAGTGATACATCTCTCAGGGAAGGCATCTTGGCCTCAGCTGTGGTGCTCCAAGCACACGTGGAAGGCAGTCTGATTACTGGCAGGTAGAGAGGGCCAGATCAGTTCTAACTGGTGCTGGCTATTGTCAGAGTCTCTGCTACGACCTGCTATGTGACCAGCTCACTCACATCTCACCAGGTCCAGAACGGAGACTTTTTCTAGCCTCGCTCTAGGTTGCTTTACACTCCTTCTCTGCCCATCGTTATCCTGTCGTGTGTGTAATAGCTGAGGTGCCAGTACTCACTTGAGGGTAGTACTTGCTATTAGGCTGTCTGTTGACTTGCTTGGCATTTAGTCAATTACATATCTATTTATTTGGCTAATTACAATTAGCTTATAGCCAACATCAGTGGGTTATGAAGTGATGGGTAGCAAATATGAGCACGCTGTTTGCGGATTGCTGAGTTATGAGTGTGTACCCGATGTACTGAGGTTAACTAAGTGATTGGCACTGTACGAAAGGTGAAATGTGTAGTAGAAGTGTACTAGATGTATGGAGTGGGGGAGTGTCTGGTGCAGAGAACAGACTAAGCGATCAACCAGGATGCTCACTTTCCTTGCTTGCATATAGGTATACAGAAACTACCTATTCACCCATTCATGCCCATGCACTCATTCAGATAGCCATGCATTGATCTGTGTACGCATTCACTCATTCATCCATACACACACATTAATCCAATTTCTCAGTTCTCCTCTCATCCATCTATAAAAGAAGTCAATCCCTCCATTCACTTACTCATTCATCCAGACAACTATGCACACGCTCACTAATTCATCCATACACAAACCCAGTCATTCATCCTTATTCTCACCCACTCATCAGTGTGATATCTCATCCATTTACTCAATCATCCATCCATTTATCCACTATCTTTCATTCACCAGTGACTCTTAAGATAACCGTACACACAAAAACACCCACAGACACACCCACCCACACACATACACACACACACCCGCACACACACATATTCTTCCAGTCAATGAAGAATAGTTTCATTTAATAACAAAAAAGTCAGACCATGACTTTGTGGGTGCTTTTTATGATGCATTCAAAACCACAAAAAAAGAAGAAAATGAAGCTCAAGGAAGCTTCTAGAAAAATAAACCCATTGAAAATCTCTATTTTGATTCGCAATGTGACAAACATCATTCAAATGCAAACTGAACAGCTGCAAAATCTGACAAAAATCACTTGAAAAGTTCATTGATTTCGCAGTAAAACTGCAAGTACTTCACTTTATAATAATTGTCCCTCTCATGCTCTCAAATGGCGTACTTGAGTTTTGAGTGCATGCAGGTCAGGGTTACAGTAGAAAATAGACACACATACGACAATGAACCCCTGCTGGAGAGACTCTTAATCAAGAGCTAATTTGCAAACCAAAGCGAACAGCATCCTTTCGTGCAAGATTATTACAAGATTCAAATTCTGTCCTCGAAATGCTTTATTTTCTCCAGTGCAAAAGAAATCCATTATTTTTCTAATTACATTTGGTGACTTATTTTGCAAAACCATAGTGTGTTTTCTGAGGACAGTAGAAATACATGATCTTGGCTCCTGTCGTTCATTGAAAAGACTGTGCAACTTGAATAGATACAGTAGGCCTTCACAATGGCCTTTATCATGGATGAGAAGTGTACCAGCTTCAAAAATGAACCCAAACAACTTGTTCATAGGCAAACGGAATATAAAAAAAGACTTATCCCTACCTTTTGGAAAATGTACATCTGTTGAGAACATATTTGACCGCTAGGGAATATGAACATGGAACGTCACCTGTCCCTGATTAGAGTTAGACATAGCTGGTTTACAAAGAACAATTTTAACTGATAGATAAACAGTATCAAATGACATGCTCCTCTTTGGTAAAGCAACAAGTGGGGAGAGGTATCTTTTTACTGGTCTCAAAATCTGGTGGCAACAGTATTTTTTGCAACCAGTAAACAATTGTAGGAACCCACCTATGAACTAATTGGCCGGTTCGTAAAATTCCTATTTGGAGTGTGCCGTAATCTAACCTCCATCATGAATACTAATGAGGTAGGTTTCAAATTGTGACTCACTCCGATTGGTGGAAATAAGAGGGATAGTAGCCTGCTAAGGTCAGCAGATCACCATATCAGTGAACGTTTTTTTAAATGCATCTCATTTTCCTTTTTTTTAAAAAGGGGGGGGGGCTTAGTTTGAACAAAAGGGATTTTTTTGTGTACTTTGAGTTTTTTTTAGAGTTGGTTTGAGGCCACTGACTACTCCCCCAAAAATATTTTTTACATTCACAATGGGGAAAGAGTACCAAGGAGGCCCTTTGCCTTTGCAAATGTATTACTACTCCAAATCAGAAATGATCACTTTTCAAAGTTCTGTAGCTGGATTTCGGTCACAAAACCATTGATACATCTCCTACAGATATGGTATTTAGAAGGGTTACCAACAACAAGCCCCTCCCTAATGCTAAATCGGCATGTGGTCGCATTCCCATTTTAGGTGTTGGTACTGATCCCTAAAATAGGATTAATGCATTTCAAAAAGAAGTTCGACAATTGCAAACTCCAAATCAGAGTGTTTGTGACCGTGCAAAATGCTGAGTACCTCTGGCCCAAACATTTTAAATATTTGTTTTATTTGTGGTATAAACCTCATTTGAATTCTTTGGAAACTCCAATTCTGCGTAAGCACCTGAGATATTTTTGCAGTTCCAAATCCTTTTCTGTCCCTTTTTTCCAGGAAAAATGCTACTTGTGTATCTATGTTGCATCCAGGCAGTATAAGTTTTTATGTGAATAATGCAAGTTCTGCAGCATGATGTAAGTTAGGTTTGAACTTCGTATACTCTCTGTGTAAAAGAAGTTATGTGAAATAGACCTTTAGCATATGGGAACAATTTCCAGACCACAAGTCCTGTTGGAGAACATGCCAGGGTGCACATTAAGAAGCGGGCTGCACTCTTTTGCTGTGTGTAGACATACAAGAAATGTGTGAAAATCAGGCATTGGGACAATGCACCACATTATGAAGGTACATTCCACTGAAAATTCACTGTCTGCTTTTAAACAAAGGAATGCCCAGCAGTGGGAAAAGTGACAAGTGGACCTCTTCCTTTAGGGTCTCTAAATTTCCTTCAAGAGCTTTGGTAACTGTGGCCACGCCCACAATCTACTAACTGACCAATACAACACCAACCTCACAGACCGCTGTGGGCCACTGCTGCCTCACCCTACATTTGAAAATGAACATCTCCTTCTCCTGGGGGAATGTGCACTATGTTACTGCTCTTGATTCTCCCTGTAACCCACTATCCACTTTCATAAAGTGTAAAGGAGTGTGTGAGATGATAACTGGGTGTAAGCATCCCACACAGCACTTTACTTAATTTGTTTCTAGGTTCTAGGTTCTCACCCAGGTTTAGGTGGGCATGCACCACAACACCACACATTAATAACCACATTTTACTTGTTTGTATTTACTAAGCACACTTCTCACCAAAAAGGTATCATGGCGCTAATAGCCTTAAAATACCTGCTGGGGTTTCAGCTGCACGGCCAACAAAGCCTGAAGGAAGAGCCACGTTTTCAAGGATTTTCTGAAAAGCAGCGGGTCCCCTGAATGTCTAAGGGAGGCAGCAAGCTAATTCCACAGTAGAGAAGGCCTTACTGCAAAGGCCCATGCTCATTACCTAGTTGTCTTGAATTTGAGAACACAGATTAGGTTGGCTGATAAAGAACCCAGACATTTCCTCAGAGAATATCTTTGGAAACTGTTCTGCAGAGGGTTTGGTCCGAGTCCATGAAGCGTTTTCAAGACAATGCATAAGGATTTAAAATCTATTCTCTGCTTGAGTGGTAGCCGATGTAGCTCCTTGATAGAATTCAAAGCAGATGGTCTTCTAGACAGTTTCAAAGCCAATTTGTCTGCGGCAGCTTGAACTCAATACAGTCTATTTATTAGAAAAATCAGGGGCACCTAAGAGGAGAGAGTCCAGCCTACTCAGGATCATGCTGTGAATGATCAAGGTTTTGGCTTGATGTGGCAACATGGGAAGCAGTTGTTGCAGGCCTCAGAGAATCAAAAACATGTCCCGGCTAGAGCGCTTTACATAGCACCAGTTGCATTACATGAGGACACATTCATTTGTTTTTGTTAGGCACGGGGAGATTACGTGATTTGCCTAGAATCACAGGATGTTCAGCGTCGAGTCTAGTAAAATTACTGGGGCGGGACTTGTTGTGCAAACTCAACTGCTCAATTCCCTGTACTCCAAGCAACTTGAGTTTCACGCTAATGATGAGGATGTTGTTTCAAATTGGCTAAACAAAATTGATTGAAAGATTGTTCTCCTGCCTAACCAAAGATGATCTGCCTTTAGAATTGAGAGACACTGTATCTCCACAAGTCGGGACTTTACAGGAAAATATATTGGTCTAATCAAAGGTGTGGCTCCAGTAAAAATGACTGTGAATCCTAATGTTGAATTCCCATGAATCCCGCAATTCTAACTGAGTCCAGAAACCATTGCAGGAATTTCTCCTCTGATTGATTCGATGATTGAGCAAGGAAACCTCAAAGAAACAATGGGAAGTCCATGTAACTCTCCGATAATGGGTTGACAGAAATCACATGGCAAATACTGCATTGTTCAAATCCTGCACAAAAGTAACCAGCTTGTAGTCCCATTTGTCCTGTGGTACCGAATCCAGCTTTGATTTTATTCCAAATTCCACATAAAGCTGAGTGGTTCTCCGGCATTCATTTGTTTCTAGCCTTCTTTTCTATTTCATTGCATTGGAGAGTAAATATCTTTTTGCTTTCCGGTTCGGCAGTCGTGTTATGGAATGGTGCCAAGTTCCACAGCGGTATATGGAAAGTGAGCTAAAGGACGATGATGGATTCAACCCAGATCTATGACTGGGGGTGAGTGTCTGAAATGCTTCATCATCTCCTTGTGTTTGCTTTATATGGAAAGCCCTTTAAATTTTTCTTCAAAATCTGATCAAATATTGGAGTCCTTGAAGATGCCAAATCATCTGTCCTTTTCCAGTACATTGATCACTTGTTGGTAGTGTTAAGTAATCAGGAGTCTTGCACTCACGATACTATTGCTTTACAGAATCATTTGGCTGTGAATGGACATAAGGTGGTGGAATCCTGGCAATAGACACTGAAATTATTGTTATGAGGTCTACCGTTCTTCAAAATCCTCTTGCTTTAGCCATCCTTCTCACAGAGGAAGGCAGAGTTTTCTGAATGGTAAACATGCAACATTGTTTCACTTACATTCCAGATAAAAGTAAAGACTTGAAAGGATCTATTAAGAACATTAAACATCTTGGAAAAGATTTAAATGGACTGAAAACTGATGGTACTTGGGAATCAATTGGGAAATGGTTTTCCTCAATAGGTAGATGATTTGCAGTCCTAGGAAGTGGATTGTTGGGAAAAATCCTGAAGCTAATCTTGAAAATTACTATCTGTATATTGACATTGAATATCATCCTTATGGTTTATGGTCGCTTGAAAACTCAGAAAGATACTAGAGGACAAAAAAGAAAAGAGCTGAATTAGAATTTAAAAAAGTGGGTTCTATGATGAAATTAAGGCTGTAGAAAAATCTAGATTAAAATAATGAAGATTACAGAATTGTGTGTGTGACATCAGATAAAATAATGGTGTGATGGATTAATTTTCCATCAAATAGAGGTTTGATAAAGCAGATAAACTGCTGAATCCTTTAGCTGACACATAAAATGATTATGACACTTTTGAGAGAAAAATGATAAATGTGCACCAACTATGTGAACTATAAGTTAAAGAAACATGAGAAGAAATCTTGGGAAAACTTAGTTACTGCATCGTAAAAGCATGCATATGAGTGTACACCAGATGAAAAATAGTTTTTCGAATAACATAGTCTGCATTCTACTTTACCAATATTGGTGTAACTTTACAGCTTGTAATAGACGTTAACTAACAAATCTACGTGGTTAAAACTTTCCTAATTACACTTATGAAATAATTCTGCACGTGAAGCATTAATGAAAACAAATGTAATCTAGATGATAATATGTGTGTTAATAAGGAGTCTCATTCTAAAACTACATTTTTTACATTGTATATGTGAAATTGTGCACCAAGTGAGGAAGGGAAAGGAGAAAAGGGTTCTGTACGTTTATATTAAATATGATTGCTCTGAAACTTTATAGGGTATAATCTTCATACATATACTTGTGTGAATCTCTTGAAACAATATTAATAGTTTCTGTTTTGAAATAATTGTATATGTTGCTACTTTAAAATGAAGTAATATGCCATAGTTACATGTGCGATTTACAACAAAAACGAACATTTTTATTAGTGCAAATAAGTTGAAAGAAATATATAGAGTCCCAAAATTCATAAATGAAATGCATATTTCCATTACTTTATATACCATATTTTATGAGTCGAATTAAATGTAGGCCTGCATTTTCCTTAACTTGCTTGATTTTGTTTTCATGGAAAGGCTTCATAAACTTTCAGTGTGAAGAAACTATGGGGCCCATTAGGATCTCGGGCGGATCGCCACTGCCGGCATGGCGGTGGCGATCGGCCCAAAATCCATCCCTGCCCGCCACTCATTAACCCCCGCCATATTACTATGGCGGGGGGACCCCGGCGGACGGAAAGACTGTCCACCGCTTTTCCGCCTGGTCAGCAAATCGGTCGGGCGGAAAAGAGTTTAATATGGTGGCGGTGTCTGTTAGACACCGCCAGCCATATTATCATGGGGGCGGAAACATGCCTTTCTGTGGCGGCATTGCTGCCACGGAAAGGCATGCTGGAATTACTTGTGGAGGCCCATTGTGGGCCCCTGTTGTGGGCCCCCAGGGATAATGGGGGGGTGCACATGGGGGTACCTATGGTACCCCCTGCAGTTCCATGCACAACATGGCAGGTACCGCGCGGTGCCTGTCATGTTGTGCATGGAAGTGCACGCCATGCCTTCCTGGCATTGTGGCGGGCGGTGCTGAGTGCACCGCCCGAAACAATGTCAGGTATGCAGGATGCGCCCGCCACTGTGGCGGGTGCATTCTAATGACCCCCTTGGGACCCCCGCCCTTATGGCGGGCGTTCCCATTTCCCGATTCCCACCATCCTAATGACCCCCTATGTCTCACTGGAAGAGTTCCCATTCATACAGAAAGACTGCTTGCAGCAATATCACTACTTTGGGAACATCTGCCGTGAGAAACTGTCCTCTCAAACTCACTCATCTGTTTTTGTAAAGGGACTGTTTGAAAGTTATATTCACTAGATGGTTCAACAACTTGTGTGATGATCACCAGCTTTTCTCTATAATATGTGTCTTCTTTATGCTGCATGACAATCACCCTATACAAACTGACCTATAGACTGAGTGGTCTGGCCAGATGAGGTGACCCACGAGGTGTCACCCGAAACTTGAGGATTATATTATACATTGATGTGATTGAGGGGAGAGAGCTTTTTTTCTTTTAGATACACAGCATTGCTGGTCTAACTTAATACACTGTGTGCACTATTCTCTGATTTCTTTCACTCACAGGAGAGTATCTTTGAGCTGTCATCGCTCATGTCTCTTCCTGAACCTTTCCAGAGCTTTGGTAATAAAGGCAACACACATTTTGAATTGAATAGCTTGCACTCTTAGATCTTAAATGACTGATATTGATGTATTCATTATTTTAAATATTTGTGATAAAATCTAACTTTAATTGAATCTGGTTTCTGTCTCTCCATGATTTATCTTTAATAACTGATTGTGCATTCCGATTGATAATGATTAGGGGGATTTCTAATAGAGAGATCTCTGAACGGTAGATAGTAATGTTATTTATTTTCAATTGCTTCAGGAAATCTGGTCTAGCAGTGATAATACTTTATTTGTATAGTTTAGTTTTGAGAGTTATATATATGAATTTAATTAAGAGTTTATAGGTCAGTTATCAAATTCTTGGTCCTCATTGGATAACTGGATTGGATCCCATATGTCCTGCCCCTCTCGGCACGAAGCAAGATCCATCGGAGGAAATTAGTGAAAGAGAACTAAACAAGTGATAAGAGATAAAATTCAAGATGCAGTAAAAGAGCCCAGTGATGCTACAACACAATCTTTATATAAACTCTAATATTTCTGCTTAAATTAAAGCGACCAGTCAATGTAGAGAAAACCTGCTCTCTTTACTCTCTGCTGCATTTCCCAAAATTGGCCTTCCAGAATCTTCCTTTGATTGATGATGTCTGCTTGGGGTTTTGTATCTTTTGTGACATCATTTGCTGGATGGGTCCTTTAAGCAAGAATGGTTAAGACAAAGGTCATGCTGCTCTTCTATCCTTTAGTTTATTAATGGCTAAGATGCTATTTATAATCAATATGTGCTCTGATGACTGCGTAATGGAGTGAAGGGAAAAATGAAGCATATTTAACTTTTGCGTCCCGTTCTATACAACAGTCACACTTTTACAGCTAATGTTAAATTAATAGGGACTAAGAGCTAATAAAACATTAGTTATCGCCTGTTCTCAACGAAGCTCGGCTCAAAATATCAGCAGTATAACAAACTTTGTGAATGTAACTACTAAGGGATCGGTTAAAACCTTGTCAGCTGCTATATTTTGCTCGATTTCTACACATCATTTGGCTAAATTATTGTTGCTTTCATTTACCTCAGCAGTTTACTCTGTGACCAACATTATTTTCACTTTAATACAGAGGCCCTGCCATTTTCTCTGCTGATATTAAGCAATGCATGTTTTAGTTTGGTTTTTATCTGTATAAAATTTCAGTTTGTGTTATTGTATTTTTCTCATGGGCACTGTTTGTAGGATTTTATTTAGCATTTTTCTAAGTTTAATAAAAAACAATGAACATATTACTAGTACATATGAAATGACAGAATCAAATTACAAAGGTATACAAGCATTTCATGGGACTTTCTGGTGAATGTCACTATAATTTTCAAAGTTCAAGCAGACATCATCAAACAAAAAGACATTCTGGAATACCTATTGTTGGTAGTTATTAGCACTGCAGAACCAGGTAAAAAGACTCTTTATGTTTCTCTTGTATTGCCCCTTTAAGAATGCTGACGTTATGATTACTATGAGTAAAAAAGTTTGTAATGCCAGTTTCGAAGGACTTTACTTGTATTGTGAGAAGTAAAATAAATGTTTTTTTGTATGCTGGACTAGTTTGAATAGAATAATCTGTAAAGTAAATTTAGACCTTTGGTCTGCATTGCTCAATGTTCTGTCTTACCTGAATTACATAATTTATATTTATATTATATTATTATAAAATTCAATAAAACAGTAAATATGTTCCAGAGACCAAGAGTAAATTAAAGCATCTAAAGACGAAGGGCCTGAATTATAGTTAGTTTGGCGGATGCAAGACAAATGCGCCAAAAAAGTGGCGGATGTTGGGTCTGAAAGCCTCATGTTTCCTATGATGGAGCTTATACTGGCTCATCTAACTGAAAGGTATGGCCCACCGTAATGTAACATGTTACAATGTAAGAACTATATATTTATGTGTGAATAATATTACATATCACATTTCAATATTACAATTATTGAAATGTGATATGTTAAAAATGCTTATTAATATTAAAAAATGTATTTATGAAACCATAACTTTGTAACAAAAGTTGATATATGTGAAACAATGTTAAACTTAACTCAAAAAATAAATACAAATAGTGCGCGCATATTTACTTTGCATAAACATACATTGGTATTGTAATATGAGTTTAATGGAATGGATAAAAATAAACTTATGTTTTTTTAATTTAAATTAAACAATGATGTTTTACAAGTAGAACTGAAACATTATCATATTCAAAATGTATACATCTAACAAATAAAAACTGGTAAATATGAAATAAATGTTTGTTAATGACAAATATCTTAAAGACCGTATTTCAGTGTTAATAAATGTATTAAAAAATATCTGATTCAAAACTTCTACATTGGCATTAAGAAACTATAATAAAAACAATTTACCAAAGAAAATCTGTATTCCATTCTACTTTCAAATGGACTGCTAAGAACGTATATGGCAAAAAAATTAAATTAGGGTGAGCAAAATGGGGAAGATGTCCCAATACACTACGCCTATTCCAAAATAGGCAACTTTGAGAAAAGTGTATAGTGTCATGGACCAGGACATCCTTGTGACCTATGTGCCGTTTCATGTATATTGGAATAGCAAGAGCTCATAAAAGTCTACAAAACTAGCATTCTGAGCATGTCACTTGCCTAGTACTCTTTTCTTTAAAGTATGAATCATCCTCAGTGTAAATCATCCTCGGCAACATGATTCATCCTAAACATTAGTCACCCTGGGGTGGCTCCTTCTCTAAGAGGGATCTACACCCAGGATCATGTGCACGGTTTTAAGGATCGCCAGTTTGAGGTAGTCCATTGGTGCCCTGTCCCAAGAAGCATCTCCAGGTAGAGCAAAGGCTTCAAGTCCAGACATTTCAGATCCAGCCTAGCCTTGGGACACACAGACAAGTACTCCAGTTAGACATTCCAGCTTATCTCTCATCAGATAAAAGGTAGGAGAGTGGATGCACTATTCCATTCAGTCATCAGAAGTGGAAAGCATTGCTGTTTTAAAGAAACGCTTGGTAATTCTATATAGTAAAAGGCACGATCTGGGAGACATAATATTGTTGATAGCAGCGAACTCAATCCTAATTCAAGACTCCATAGGAGAGAAAGCCTGATTTAGAATGAAAACCGAATGGATGCATTGAAAGATGTACTGCTTTAGGAGATAGGGAACTGTTTTCAGATGCTAGATTTGGAACGTCGTATTCACAAACGTATTGAACTAAGCAAATACGAAATAAGCTGCTCTCCTTCTGCAATGGGGAGAGCCGCTGCATTTTTCATTGCTGCATTGCCTTGCGCTGTGCAGCTTTTTCTTTGGTTTTGGGAGGGTGTGCAGTCCCACCCAGGCACCCCCATGCCTCCATATCATGGGGGCTACTAAGAGAGCCCGCCCCTCTCTGCTCAGCAGGCTCCTCCGTGTACGGTTGTGGGAGCTGCAGCTAATATCAACCTGCCTGCTCATACGTGCATGGATAGTGTTTGTGGTGGCTGCCCACACCCCCAGACACAGTAACAACTGGAGGGGGGGGGGCGACAACACTCCTCCTGTCTTCTGCTGCTGGGTGGTCGGGGACATGGCCTAAGGGACGGGGAAGAGTCTGGTGTGGGGGCCCCACTCTTGCCCCCCCCCCCCTAGAAAAACATATTAAAACAATTTGCACTGAACCCCCGGGTTCTGGCCCCCATCAGGAGTAAGATAAGAAACAACATCACTCAATGTAAATGTAAAAGAAATGATACTTGTATAGCGCACTACTCACCCACAAGGGTCTCAAGGCGCTTGTATGAATACCGCTGTAGAACCCATCCTGGCTTTCCCTGTGAGGCGTCAACTCCTGGGCACCCCCAAGGTGGAGGCCAGGCATCCTTAGCTTTGTGGGGGCCGTTTTGGAGATTAGGCAAGCTATTGCCCAGAGTTGCAGAGTGGGACTCCATGATTGGAATAGGCACCAAGGCGAGAATTATCAGGTCCGTGGAATTTTGAGCCCAAGACCCGCCGAGGCGGGGAATTGAACCCTGGTCCCGGGCTAGACCTCTCCATCAGGGTCTCCCACTCTAATCATTGAGCCACACTTCTCTAGCCCTCAATCAGTCTGTATAAGAGGTTTCAAACTTTAAAATGGCATAATTCGGACAATCTTTGGCTCATTTTACACCCGGTGGCATGCTCTAGACAATAGGACCAGTTGAAGCAGCCCTCCTCCCCGCCAAAGAACTGTAGTCCACAAAGACCTGGTTCTCCTGAGCCAGCCTTCCTCCAGGTCTCCATCTCTGGGCACAAAAGTCCACAGCTTTCCCTCAACTTGCCAGGTTTAAGGGTGCCAGCCTCACTGGCCCTTGGGGTGACCCACTGGTCCTGGGGTGATCTGGGCAGAGTCCTTAGTCATTTGTGGGCATCAGGGTTTTCTTCGTTTCAGTTGTCCTTGGCAGTCTCAGGGTCCAGCAGCGAAGCGCAGAGAAATCACCATGCAAGAGAAATTCTCCCCCTGTGCAACAATTTATAATGAGGAATAGAAGGTTCCAGAAGCCAGGTACCCCTGACCAATCATAGGGTGACAAGTGACCTCACTACTGTGCCCCAACCCTCCTGCACAACATGCTGCGGCAGTTCGAAATTGCATCATCCAAGAGTCACTAGTCACATCTCCTCTGGGGTTCTCAGCTCCGCCCCTCACTGACATCACTGCTAGGGCCTTTCTAACCACATTTTCAAAAGGGAGCCCCCTTATATTCTGGCTTCATAGATCTAGACTCCCTTTTTGTTCAGAGGGCTTGGGCAGGTTTTTTCCTGGTACAATTTTACAGATGAATGATTGATAACAATCCATAAGCCCCATCCATTTTCTCCTGAGGAGCTGGGGGAAATATTGTTAATTGTTCCCTTTGTGTGTGGAGGCCTTTGTCCCTCCTGCTGGAGAAAAATGTAATTAGCTGGCACACGAGTGTGACAAAAGGCCTTTTCTCTGATTCTGAGCTGAATCAGAAAAATATGACAATGTTGAATTACACATAAGTTGTACATATATCTTTTTGGAACTTGCAGATTTGATTTTCTCGCACAGGTTACACCTAATTTCAAAACACCACTGGTCTCTGTAGGCCAAAGGGAAGCAAAACAGCACTCTAAGGCAGTTTTCTCCCTATATGTATAATAAAGTCACAAGAAAAGATTTGGAGTTAGCACACATCAATTACAGATCTCATTTTAAATCATTATAACATAAAAAAGTCCATTGTAATCAATGGATATAGCAGGTCCAGAGTTTTCTTTAAGGTTGAAAAACGTGTTCTTTATTAGTAGAAATGTTCAGTTGTTAAAAATCCAGTAATCATACAATTCATTTAGCCAATGCGTTTGGTCTCATGTGGGACTTCTTCAGGGCTAAAAGAGAGACATACATATACACTGCTTAAAACCTGTATATATATACATAATTACAACCACAAGTAACATAGTACTTTGTTTCAAACAAAGAGAAAATACTCCTGAGTTAACTGAATGAAATCTGGTTACTTTGTTTAAATAACACAAATATAACAAATTATTCAAGGCACAGAGCAAGTGTGTACAGCATTCAAGCCTTATGTGACTAATGTGACTGTAACATTCTTTTTATAAGAGAGGTGAGGAAAATTCAGTAATTCACCATAATTCAGCTACTGCTATTAAAATTATAATTTGTTGTCCAATACTCTTCTCAAAAGCATTCCCATTAAATCACTTAAGTTCAGATGTTACACAATCTCATAAATAACATGCCTTGAAATTATGTCTGGGTTGCTTATAGATTTCTCTTTTAGTAAAGAAAGAACTAAGACACAGAAGAATATGGTGTCAAAGTAAAAAAACATACACACAATGAGCATTAATTCTCAACTCATTTCCAAACAGTCTAGAAGATGTCTTATCAGAGAGGATATTACAGGACTTTATATAGACAAGCTATATCGTTTTCACTAAATATATTTTACAGTGATTGTAAAATATAAATAAACAGTTGTGACAATTCCAAATATCTAGTACATACTCTTTGTATTATGTACTGTAATCTCTTTATCAGTAGTAAACATATCATAAGGATTAAATGCCTGATTGTAAAAAATAGGAAATAGTAGCAATCCCAAACTCACTGTATTATTCATTATAATCTCTTTATATGAAGTGCACATATCTTGACGATTGATGCCTAGTACGGACTCATTGTATCATTTGCTGTAATCTCTTTATCGGTGTGCACACACCTTAAGGATAAATGGGACTCTCATAAGCCTAGGTATTCTGGGCGAAAAACAAATGACAACATGAGGGATGTAACGTAAACCGCATAGTGGATTTTTTAATATATAATATAAACGTCTCCATATTGTTTTGACAATCAAGAGATCAGAATATCATATTTAATTGTAGCCATTTTGTTTAAATTCTTCGTTATGCAACTCAAAATGATTTTGGTGCTCTTCGTTAACCACAATTGTTTCCGATACAAACATTTAGGAGGCCGCCCTTAGTGGATTAGATACTGCCACAGTGGTATTCATAAATGAAAGTAGCTATTCAAATATACATAGTCCAACAATTTATTTGCCGGGTCTTTATTTAGTTTATGACCATTAGGATAAGAAAATTAATAAAAAATAAGTAAGCACGTGTAAAAATACAATGAATAACTACACGTACCTGCTCAGGATGATATCTATGTTTTAACTAAATATATCGTCAATAAACGTCACATTGAAAAGAACACCTTGACGCATTCTTTACCAAGTAATAAGTGTGGTCTGCACCAATTGTGAAACATTCCTTGTTGGCGCAAATGGAGCTCATATCAAAGTACGAACTAATTATATGAGCCTTTGTATTGATACTATGTTTTAACTGAATATATCGTCAATAAACGTCACATTGAAAAGAACACCTTAACGCATTCTTTATCAAGTAATAAGTGTGGTCTGCACCACTTGTAAAACATTCCTTGTTGCAGCAAAGGGAGCTAAAAGCAGAGTACGAACTAATTATATGAGCCTGTGTATTGATAATAAGAATATACAGACTCAAAGGAAAGAGCAGAAACAAACTTTATTTGTCAATGCTATACATTATTAAGAAATCATGTACCTTAATATGATGAAAACAGTGCAGTCGAAAGCTGCAATGTAAAGAGAAAAAGAAAAGAAATAAGTAAATTGCAATCTAACATCACACGTAAAAGAAAAAGACCAAAGATCAAACATACTGTTATACGGCAATGTAGCCGTTAAGGTACAATCAGCGTCCGCGCTCGCGGTTTGTAAACCGAGCACTGATTTGCAGCACTTTTTTATATCATGCCCATGTAAGTTGTTACAAACAAGAAAGAAAAGAGGGCCCTTAATAGATAATTTCGGCCCAATGAGGGTCCTGTCTTACAAAAAAATGCAGTGCCAAACTCACCCCCACCAGAGACAAATCAAATTGTCCAAAGCCAATTAATTATAAAACAAGATTAGTTCTTTTATTTGTAATTTTTTTTAGGATATAAATATATAATCTTTAGTCACAAAGGACATGATCACACCAAATTTACAACATACATGTAACAGTTCAAATAGCGGTTGTGACATTCAATTTTATACACTCTATTTTACACACCCATTCGTTCCACGAAACATTCAAAGAAAGGACTCGTATCTCTCCATGCATTCAACAGTTATTTAATACATCCATGATTTCCCACACATACTCATACATTCAACATTCATCATCCACCTGATATACAACAATTGCCAGATATTAAATGATGCACTAGGTCCCGAAAGGGACACTCCGGCAGCAACCGGAGGACTCGAGGAAGAAATAACAGGACCAACTTTAGGCGCCAACGCGCGTTTCGGTGCTCGGCCGATATCCAGGCCACACCTTCATCAGGGCACACAGCGTAAACGAACAAGACAGGTGTACAACCGCTAGCAGTCTGCAATAAATAAAATTTCTTTTTAGACAAATCTGTTACATATTTAACACATTTCATTTCAACATACAGTAAATCTCGAATCACAGGCTATGACAACATAATCCTGTCGAGTCTCTGAAAGTCTTAAGGTGAACTTGGCATTACATAAGGTAATCACATTTATAGATAATATATATCTCTAGAACCCGTAATAGACAAGTATAGATAGGTAAGATCATTTTGACTGTTTACATATAAAGACAACCACAGTGCAAACAATTAAAATCGAAACATGGTTACTATTCATTCAAAGGCAAACCTGCCCGCCCCCCTACTCAGGGCAGACAAGTACCAAAAGATGAGATATTAAATATATTCCAGAAGGGCGGAAATATATGTTTCCAAAATTCGGTTAGACTATTTCCCAAATGGAAAAAGGACTATTCTTTACCAGTTAGGCCCGCAGCCCATCTCAGGAGCAGCGTGCCAGAAGAGGATGAACTATGGTTCCAGTGGCGTAATCTAAATTAATAACTTTTAATTATTGTGCTCAATGGCAATGATTATTACAACTGAGGATTAAAAATGGCGGAAAGAAATGCACACACAATTATATTGTATACTTTCAACTTTATGATCTCATTTTAAAGGAATTTTTTTACATAATGATTCATAGGAAAAACAAACAATACATAAGGGTGCAGTGTGTCCCAAGTGTGTAAAAAACAAAAACCAAACTCACAATACATAAAACATGAAAGCTCAAAAGGCACAATGGTTTCAAACTGAATATATGTTGGAAAAAGACCCAGAAAAAATACTATAAATGTAACGAGTGACTCTACACAATCATAGACACTCTCTTTTAAGGGCTCTTTTTCACGTGGGCGTCGACGGCGTTTCGACCCTATGGGATTGGGGTCTCGTCAGGACATGAAATTATAGGACATCTGGTTTCTATTCCTATGATCACCCATGCGTGGTGAAAGGAAAAAGATTCAAACACTTACAAGTAACCCAGCCGGGCACACTTGTAGTGGTCGGGAAAGCGCAGTGTGTAGCGCGCAGTAATGGAGTTTGAAACGTTTGGTGATGTAGGTAACACCTGCAATGGGTGTTCCAATATATAAGATATCTCAATGATATCCAATTCCGTGTGTCAGAATATGCATCGGGTTAGGGTAAGTTCGTTTTCGATTTAATCAAGGGTGATACCTTATTTCTGTAGAGCCCAGTCGCATCTAACAGCTTCCCGCTTCCGTGGCGGTGTTAGCTACATCACCAAACGTTTCAAACTCCATTACTGCGCGCTACACACTGCGCTTTCCCGACCACTACAAGTGTGCCCGGCTGGGTTACTTGTAAGTGTTTGAATCTTTTTCCTTTCACCACGCATGGGTGATCATAGGAATAGAAACCAGATGTCCTATAATTTCATGTCCTGACGAGACCCCAATCCCATAGGGTCGAAACGCCGTCGACGCCCACGTGAAAAAGAGCCCTTAAAAGAGAGTGTCTATGATTGTGTAGAGTCACTCGTTACATTTATAGTATTTTTTCTGGGTCTTTTTCCAACATATATTCAGTTTGAAACCATTGTGCCTTTTGAGCTTTCATGTTTTATGTATTGTGAGTTTGGTTTTTGTTTTTTACACACTTGGGACACACTGCACCCTTATGTATTGTTTGTTTTTCCTATGAATCATTATGTAAAAAAATTCCTTTAAAATGAGATCATAAAGTTGAAAGTATACAATATAATTGTGTGTGCATTTCTTTCCGCCATTTTTAATCCTCAGTTGTAATAATCATTGCCATTGAGCACAATAATTAAAAGTTATTAATTTAGATTACGCCACTGGAACCAATGTTCTTGATATAACTAATCGCCCTGGTTCCTCGTGAGTAGGGTTTCCCTTGTCCTTTGTGAAAGAAGAGGATGAACAGCAAAATGCAATTTCCCACGGGCAGAATTACTAGTGTGGAACAAGATGCATAAACAATCCAGATTCTTTCGATCGCACGGGTCAGATACCTAAAAGCGGGGAATACCAAAATATCAGTGCCAGCTATAAGTATTCCCATCACGATTCGCTCGGAGAAGAGTTGCTTCGAAACTCGATATATACTTACCATGTAGGACAAATATAGATAGACATCCACCAAAACAGGGTGTCAAATAAGCCATACACCCGGGGCGAGACAAAGTCAGTCGCATCCAGGATGGAAATGAGGAGAGTTGCGAATCGTAGTGTGCAATGATGAAATTCAGCTAAGATCTGATGAAAAAAAATGGATATATGTATATACCTTTCAGCAACGTTCAGTTTAATTACAGATCAGCGTGTAGCGGCGCACGAGAAACAATTTCGGGTTCTAGAGATATATATTATGTGTAAATGTGATTACCTTATGTAATGCCAAGTTTACCTTAGGACTTTCAGAGACTCGACAGGATTATGTTGTCATGGCCTGTGATTCGAGATTTACTGTATGTTGAAATAAAATGTGTTAAATATGTAACAGATTTGTCTGAAAAGAAATTTTATTTATTGCAGACTGCTAGCGGTTGTACACCTGTTTTGTTCGTTTACGCTGTGTGCCCTGATGAAGGTGTGGCCTGGATATCGGCCGAGCACCGAAACGCGCGTTGGCGCCTAAAGTTGGTCCTGTTATTTCTTCCTCGAGTCCTCCGGTTGCCTCCGGAGTGACCCTTTCGGGACCTAGTGCATCATTTAATATCTGGCAATTGTTGTATATCATGTGGATGATGAATGTTGAATGTATGAGTATGTGTGGGAATTTATGGATGTATTAAATAATTCTTGAATGCATAGAGAGATACAAGTCCTTTCTTTGAATGTTTGGTGGAACGAATCGGTGTGTAAAATAGAGTGTATAAAATTGAATGTCACAACCGCTTTTTGAACTGTCACATGTATGTTGTAAATTTGGTGTGATCATGTCCTTTGTGACTAAAGATTATATATTTATATCCTAAAATAATGAAGAAATAAAAGAACTAATCTTGTTTTATAATGAATTGGCTTTGGACAATTTGATTTGTCTCTGGTCGGGGTGAGTTTGGCACTGCATTTTTTTGTAAGACAGGACCCTCATTGGGCTGAAATTATCTGTTAATGGCACTCTTGTTTATAAATCTTCTTTCCCCTGCAAGTTTGCCCTTCATCTGTTTTTTCAGGGGGTCCCTCCTTGTTTATTGATTGTATTTCCCAGCCCTGTGCTGTGGGGTGTTCTGTGGGTATGTGTTTGAACCCATATAGGTGAGGCTGGGTATTTACTTTTGACCTAGTGTTGTTGTGAGTTTTTTGTATCTATTAGTGTTGATTGTTTTATGTAGGTATTAGCGGGTGTTTACTATTTCATTTTTGTAGATCCGAGCTATCCACTATCTGCTTTAAGGTTCTTGCGGCAAAAAGTTCCTCTTGTTCCTATTTCTTGTAGACATAACGTGGGCTCTGGAATGGAGAGTATTAAAACCTTTGGTTTTACCGATGAGGATTTCACTGGCATGATTGGAGCATCTGATGGAGGAGACCAACAATTCACCCTGTCCAAAGGGATTCAGGGAGAATGCAATAAACTTCTTAACCTCAAAAAGAAGTCCCTTAGGACAGAGGCCCATGCTAAATTCATGTTAGATTATTTAAAGGCTGGGACTATACCTATTGGCCTAAGAGTTAGAAATATCCCGGGCCTCTTTGTGGAGATTAGGCAGTTTTTGGAGAGATGGGCCCTCATCTCTAATAGATCCTCGAGGGACTACATGATGTTAATCATTGAAACGGCCCGCGAAGTCCTGTCCATCCATACTAATACTAGCAGCCCGTCCCGACGTTGTCCGGGTATGAATTGCTGCCGGCCAGTAGTACATTGTTTTGTAGGATTTCGTTTAGATAGCATTTCTTATCTGTGACAGGCCTGTGAAACGCTCCGATTCACAGTGCACTACTGATGCACTTAAGAGTGCGCGTTCAGTAGTGTGTGAACTCGAGTTTCCCTACTTTATTTTTCCTTGCAATATTATATAGCGCGAACTCGACAACATGGCATGAGCACAATTTACATTACAGAAGAACACATTCATTTGTGGTAGGCATGGGGAGACAAAGCGATTTGCCAGGAATCACAGGATGTTGAGCTGATGCCGAGATTCGAACGTAGCTCCCCAGCTCTAAAGTTCGCAATTCTAGAACTTGTGGCGGCAGGTGTGTCTAAAAGTGTATGTTGGTGCTGGCCATCAATGAGAGAGACCTGTGTATTTTTCAAATGGGTGGTGAAAAAATATGAGTATGTTGCTGGAGATGTGGGCCGCCATGCCACCAATGTACTTACCGGGGGAGGGTAAACACCAATTATTCCGCAACTTTCTTTCCACATACCATCACTCTGCATACTTTCATTACGAAAGTACCATGACTCTGCAATGCCATTATAACGGATGGCATTACATTTTATATGCTTTTTCCACGCATACATTTATAACGAAATTCGTTGTAAATGCATGAATGGCAAAAGCATTTTTTAAAAAATTTTTGGATAAGGTAAGAGGTATATAGGGGTATAAGTTTTGGGGTACTGAGGTATATTTATTTATTTCTTTATTTCGGCCGCCTTGGCCATAAAAGACACATACATAAAAACACAGGATCATAAACAATATACACGTGCAGGTCTTTTAAAAAAGAAATTAAAAAGATTATATCTTTAAGTACAGAATTCATTATAAACATCCTCATAAAAACATTGACAAAAACACCAAAGCTTCATCTCATTATTTGTCTGGTTGCTAGGCATGTACCAGGTTAGGAGGGATATTTCGAGGAACAGCAAGGATTTAACTGCTCAAAGTAATTTGCCAAACTTCCTGCGAACAATGTACACAGAATAAAGAAATCTACTGATGCTAAATACAATGGATTGGGAAGTATTAGTTTTAATAATTCTATATGCCGTGATACAAGATCTTGTTCCTAAGAAGGGAGCACAGGGGTTTGATCCATCTTTTTCGTGCTTTTGAGTATGCTTGGCAGATAAACAGCATATAGACCTCATCCACCGAGCAAGAACCTAAGCACATTGAACACTTCCCATGTATAACATTTGGACATTCCGGTTTTCTCTTAGACCAACGTTCCAAATTGGAATTTAGCATGAGATTCCCATACCTGAATTTCAGAAATAGAGACTTCGCAAGGGGAGGCTCTATTTCATCTAAAAAAACCTCAAAGGAGGTATATGTTTTAGGGTGTTTGGGTATTTTAAGGGTTCAGATATAGTTTCGGGTTATGGGGTACAGGGGTAGTTTTAGGGTTTAGGGATAGGTATGGGTTTTGGGGTACAGGGGTTCTTTTAGGGTTCTGGGCTAGGTTGGGGTTTGGGTTTTGGGGTATTGGGGTATTTTTAGGATTCAGGGGTAGGTTTGGGTTTTGGGGTACAGGGGTATTTTTAGGGTACAGGGGTAGGTTTGGGTTTTGGGGTACAGGGGTATTTTGGGGTTCAGGGGTAGGTTTGGGTTTTGGGGTACAGGGTTATTTTTAGGGTTCAGGGCTAGGTTTGGGTTTTGGGGTACAGGGGTATTTTTAGGGTTCAGGGGTAGGTTTGCGTTTTGGGGTATAGGGGTATTTTAGGGTTCAGGGCTAGGTATGGGTTTTGGGGAACAGGGGTATTTTAGGGTTCAGGGGTAGGTTTGGGTTTTGGGGTACAGGGTTATTTTTAGGGTTCAGGGCTAGGTTTGGGTTTTGGGCTACAGGGGTATTTTTAGGGTTCAGGGGTAGGTTTGGGTTTTGGGGTACAGGGGTATTTTGAGGGTTCAGGGCTAGGGATGGGTTTTGGGGTACAGGAGTATTTTAGGTTTCAGGGGTAGTTTTTGGGTTTTGGGGTACAGTGGTATTTTTAGGGTTCAGGGCTAGGTTTGGGTTTTGGGGTACAGGGGGATTTTTAGGGTTCAGGGGTGGGTTAGGGTTTTGGGGTACATGGGTATTTTTAGGGTTCAGGGGTAGGTTTGGGTTTTGGGGTACAGGGGTATTTTAGGGTTCAGGGGTAGGTTTGGGTTTTGGGGTACAGGGTTATTTTTAGGGTTCAGGGCTAGTTTGGGTTTGGGGGTACAGGGGTATTTTTAGGGTTCAGGGGTAGGTTTGGGTTTTGGGGTGCAGGGATATTTTGAGGGTTCAGGGCTAGGTATGGGTTTTGGGGTACCAGAGTATTTTAGGGTTCAGGGGTAGGTTTGGGTTTTGGGGTACAGTGGTATTTTTAGGGTTCAGGGCTAGGTTTGGGTTTTGGGGTACAGGGGGATTTTTAGGGTTCTGGGGGTGGGTTTGGGTTTTGAGGTACAGGGAAATTTATAGGGTTCCGGGCTCGGTTTGGGTTTTGGGGCACATGGGTATTTTTAGGGTTTAGGGATAGGTTTGGGTTTTGGGGTACAGGGTATATTGATATGGTTAAGTTTGGTTAGTGTTTAAGGGTGTTGGGGTATTTTAAGGAGTAAGGGTGGGTTATGAATATGGGGTGCAGAGGTATTTAAAGGGAGCAGGGTGGGATTAGCACACGATATGAGACATGAAGGGCGGAACGTACCACACGCCCCCAGCGTTTGTCACGCCCCCAGCACACGCCCACAGCACAACGCACACACGCCCACAAGGGACTACTTTGCTGGCACGGTTCTTTTACCTTTTAAATGTATATGGTGGGCGTCTGCATAGCTTATGTCCTTCTGCTGCAACTGCCCTTTCCAATGCTGTATTGGGTGTTGTAATTGGTGCTGTGGTTCCTGAGATTACCCGCCTCAAAGGTTTGGGCTCTCTCTTTGGGTTTTTGGGTACAGTGGTATTTTTACGGTTCAGGGCTAGGTTTGGGTTTTGGGTTAAAGGGGGATTTTTAGGGTTCAGGGGTAGGTTTGGGTTTTGAGGTACAGGGGTATTTATAGGGTTCAGGGCTAGGTTTGGGTTTTGGGGCACAGGGGTATTTTTAGGGTTTAGGGATAGGTTTGGGTTTTGGGGTACAGGGTATATTTATAGGGTTAAGATTGGTTAGTGTCTAAGGGTGTTGGGGTATTTTAAGGAGTAAGGGTGGGTTATGATTATGGGGTGTAGGGGTATTTAAAGGGAGCAGGGTAGGATTAGCACACAATATGAGACATGAAGAGCGGAACGTACCACACGCCCCCAGCATTTGTCACGCCCCCAGCACACGCCCACAGCACAACGCAGACACGCCCACAAGGGACTACTTTGCTGGCACGGTTCTTTTACCTTTTAAATGTATATGGTGGGTGTCTGCATAGTCTATGTCCTTCTGCTGCAACTGCCCTTTCCTACGCTGTATTGGGTGTTGTGATTGGTGATATGATTCCTGAGATTACCCGCCTCAAAGGTTTGGGCTCTCTCTTTATTATATTAGTATCTATACTAATATAATCCATTAGTATCTATACTAATATAATAAAGAGAGAGCCCAAACATTTGAGGCGGGTAATCTCAGGAACCACAGCACCAATCACAACACCCAATACAGCGTTGGAAAGGGCAGTTGCAGCAGAAGGGCATAGGCTATGAAAACGCCCACCATATACATTTAAAAGATAAAAGAACCGTGCCAGCAAAGTAGTTCCTTGTGGGCATGTCTGCGTTGTGCTGTGGGCATGTGCTGGGGGCGTGACAAATGCTGGGGGCGTGTGGTACGTTCCGCCCTTCATGTCTCATATTGTGTGCTAATCCCACCCTGCTCCCTTTAAATACCCCTGCACCCCATAATCATAACCCACCCTTACTCCTTAAAATACCCAAACACCCTTAAACACTAACCAAACTTAACCCTATAAATATACCCTGTACCCCAAAACCCAAACCTATCCCTAAACCCTATAAAATACCTCTGTGCCCCAAAACCCAAACCTAGCACTGAACCCTATAAATACCCCTGTACCTCAAAACCCAAACCTACCCCTGAACCCTAAAAATCCCCCTGTACCCCAAAACCCAAACTTAGCCCTGACCCCTAAAAATACCACTGTACCCCAAAACCCAAACCTACCCCTGAACCCTAAAATACTCCTGTACCCCAAAACCCATACCTAGCCCTGAACCCTCAAAATACCCCTGTACCACAAAACCGAAACCTACCCCTGAACCCTAAAAATACCCCTGTACCCCAAAACCCAAACCTAGCCCTGAACCCTAAAAATCACCCTGTACCCCAAAACCAAACCTACCCCTGAACCCTAAAATACTCCTGTACCCCAAAACCCAAACCTACCCCTGAACCCTAAAAATACGCCTGTACCCCAAAACCCTTACCTAGCCCTGAACCCTTAAAATACCCCTGTACCCCAAAACCGAAACCTACCCCTGAAATCTAAAAATACCCCAATACCCCAAAACCCAATCCTAGCCCTGAACCCTAAAAGTACCCCGGTACCCCAAAACCCATACCTATCCCTAAACCCTAAAACTACCCCTGTACCCCATAACCCAAAACTATATCTGAACCCTTAAAATACCCAAACACCCCAAAAGATATACCTCAGTACCCCAAAACATATACCCCTATACCCATTCTTACCTAATCCAAACATTTAAAAAAACATGCTTTTACCATTCATGCATTTACAACGAATTTCGTTGTAAATGTATGCATGGTAAAAGCATATAAAATGTAATGCCATCCGTTATAATTGCATTGCGGAGTCATGGTACTTTCGTAATGAAAGTATGCGAGTGATGGTATGTGGAAAGAAAGTTGCGAAATAATGGGTGTTTACCCTCCCCCGGTAAGTACATTGGTGGCACAGCGGCCCACATCTCCAGCAACATACTCATATTTTTTCACCACCCATTTGAAAAATACACAGTTCTCTCTCATTGATGGCCAGCACCAACATACACTTTTAGACACACCTTCCGCCACAAGTTCTAGAATTGCGAACTTTAGAGCTGGGGAGCTACGTTCGAATCTCGGCATCAGCTCAACATCCTGTGATTCCAGGCAAATCGCTTTGTCTCCCCATGCCTACCACAAATGAATGTGTTCTTCTGTAATGTAAATTGATCTCATGCCATGTTGTCGAGTTTGCGCTATATAATATTGCAAGGAAAAATAAAGTAGGGAAACTCGAGTTCACACACTACTGAACGCGCACTCTTAAGTGCATCAGCAGAGCACTGTGAATCGGAGTGTTTCACAGGCCTGTCACAGATAAGAAATGCTATCTAAACAAAATCCTACAAAACAATGTACTACTGGCCGGCAGCAATTCATACCCGGACAACGTCGGGACGAGCTGCTAGTAGATAATAAAGAGAGCGCCCAAACCTTTGTGGCCAATAATCTCAGGAACCACAGCACCAATCACAACACCCAATACAGAGTTGGAAAGGGCAGTTGCATCAGAAGGACATTGGCTATGCAGACGCCCACCATATACATTTAAAAGATAAAAGAACCGTGCCAGCAAAGTAGTCCCTTGTGGGCATGTCTGTGTTGTGCTGTGGGCGTGTGCTGGGGGCGTGACAAACGCTGGGGGCATGTGGTACGTTCCGCCCTTCATGCCATGTCTCATATAGTGTGCTAATCCCACCCTGTTCCCTTTAAATACCACTGCACCCCATATTCATAACCCACCCATACTCCTTAAAATACCCCAACACCCTTAAACACTAACGCTATAAATATACCCTGTACCCCAAAATCCAAACCTATCCCTAAACCCCAAAAAAAACCTGTACCCCAAAACCCAATCCTAGCCCTGAACCCTACAAATACCACTGCACCCCAAAACCCAAACCTACCCATGAACCCTAAAATACCCCTGTACCCCAAAACCCAAACCTAGCCCTGAACACTTAAAATACCCCTGTACCCCAAAACCGAAACCTACCCTGAACCCTAAAACTACCACTGTACCCCAAAACCCAAACCTAGCTCTGAACCCTAAAAATAACCCTGTACCCCAAAACCTACCCCTGAACCCTAAAATACCCTGTACCTCAAAACCCAAACCTAGCCCTGAACCCTAAAAATACCTCTGTACCCCAAAACCCAAACATAGCCCTGAACCCTTAAAATACCCCTGTACCCAAAAACCCAAACCTCCCCCTGAACCCTAAAAATACCCCTATACCCCAAAACCCAAACCTAGCCCTGAACAGACCCCCCAGGATATAGCGGCATGGATTAGCAAATTTAGCGGCACAAAAATGGAAATTTAGCGGCACAAATATGGAAATTTAGCGGCAATTTTGCGGCATTTTATGTGGCCATTTTTCCTACAACAAACACAGATATCTTAGTTTTTTTAGTTACTTAACAACATGAAGCTATGTATATTTGGTTTCTTTACAATGTAGACACTTTGGGGCAGATTTACAAGCCCCTTGCGCTGCTTTTACGCCGCCGTTGCGTCACTTTTGTGACGCAGCGCGGCGCAAAAGATGCACCGTGGTGCAGGGTATTTACTACGTGACGCATCTCCCAGATGCGTCACGTTGCAAAGCCTTGCGCCAGAAGAGGCGTACCATCGCAGGTCAGTTTGTGTCTTGCAATAGCCTTAGAGCTTGGTGCCACTGTACCTGCTGCACTAATGATGGCTATACCCATCGCCCCTTTTATTAGTAAGCACGTTAAATAGTACTGTGTATTTTGAACACGACCTGATATCCCACCGGATGCCCGTTCGACAGACCTAAACACTAGAGAAAGAGCAGTCAAAACCGCCAAGTGGTCATTAGTTAAACACTTAGCGAACTGCATGTTGGTACTTGTAGTTTCGTTGCAAAATGTCAGCCTGCAAATCGTCTCAGATTTAAAAGCGGGGACTGATTGAAGTTGACACCCATGACATGGGGCCACTTGACGCCCGTGTTAAATTTCTCGCCTCTAGGATTTTTCCCATGGCTCACTCCCAGGGGGAAATGGTCTGCAATAGGTGAGCTCAACCCTCTGACTTCATCCCTTGTCCAGCGCGCCTCTGCAGATACCCCGTCCCGTGTGCGCCTCAGCTCTCTCGGCTGAGTGGTTCTGTCTGTTTATCTTGAGGGACAGACATCTCTGCACGGCGCTCCGTCTCCAAGCCAGCGAATAGGGTGACCAACTGGCATTGGTGCAAATTCAGGACGGTGAGTGTAAAAATTCAGGACAAAGGGTCAAAATTCAGGACACAAATTCAGGACAGGAGCTCAAAATTCAGGACAAAACTTCAGGACAATAGGTACGTTTTACAGACACATCAGAGGTCGCGCAATAGTATATAAGTAAGCCCAGCCATTTCCAAACATATTCAACCGTTTGCAAACCTATCCATCATGTATCCTTCCATCTATCATTTCACTCATCCATCCCTTCATCCATCCCCTCATCCCTCCTTTCACTCATCTCCATTATCCATCCACCTTTTCACCCTATCCATCTGTACACTTATCCATCCACTCTTCATCCCATCCATCCATTCACTCATCCATTCAGCCATTTACCCTTTCACCAATCCAGCCATCCTTTCACTTACTAATCCTTCCACCCATCCACTATTTTAGTCATCCATCCATCCTCCCTTTCTCTCTCCATCGACCCTTTCACTTAGCCATCCTTCCTTCCATCCATCCTTTCACCCACCCACCCATCATCCATCCATCCATCCATCCATCTGTCCTTCCCCTCATCATCCATCCTTCCCCTCATCACCCATCCATCCTTCTCCTCATCCATCCATCCTTCCCCTCCATCCATCCATCCATCCATCCTTCTCCTCATCCATCCACCCTTCCCCATCATCCATCCATCCATCCTTCTCCTCATCCATCCATCCTTCCCCTCCATCCATCCATCCATCCTTCACCTCATCCATCATCCTTCCCCTCATCCATCTTTCCCCTCATCCATCATCCAGCTACCCTTCCATTTCTTTATTTTCTTAATTTATAGACTGCATGTTTGAAGAACCGAGGTTTGCTTACAATTTAGTGACAGTAATTACGCTCTGTGAAGAGAACCACGTGCTGCCTCGGTGTAATCAGGGGTGTAATCTGGCCGAGTCTCGGATGTTTGGGGCCCTGGGTAGAAATGGAATGTGTGAGCCCCCCTCTAAATAGCAGAGACATGACACATTGCCTCGTACAGGAATTCACAGACGCAGGGCGCTTGCCGCCCCAGAGCTCGAGAGACAACCCTCCAACCTCACCTCTCCCCAGCCCCTCTTCCACCTGCTGGCGCGTGCTGCCCTCCTGGGACCCTGTGACCTCTGCGGCTGGCCCCTCTCGGGCTCTCCGTGGCTGGATAGCTGAACCTGTCTGCTCCTTAACAAGCACGTGCGAGGTGGGATCAATGGGGCGCAGGCTAGCCACTGAAAGGTGCTTTTATCTGATAATTAGCATCAACTTGGAGACAAATTGATTGTTGGCTCGGGGTAACAAGAGGGAAATGGCAGTCGCGGATTCCACCATCAGGCAGGGCTGTTTGCATGTGAATAGATGTCGCTGCTCCCGAACATGCAGCCCCTCCCTCACAGTCACCTTCGAAGCACCTCTTAACAGGTCATCAAGGGCTGGAAGTGTGAGGGTTGCAATCCCGCTGTGCCTCTCCAATGCTGCTGATAAAGCAGACCCCCCAGGATATAGCGAAAAATGCCGCGATTTCTACAAAAATGCCGATTTCGCGGGCATTTTTGTAAAAATCGCGGCATTTTTTAAAAAGTGCCGATTTCGCGGCAAATCGCGAAATCGCGAAATCGCGATATCCTGGAGGGTCTGCCTGAACCCTGAAAATAGCCTTGTACCTCAAAACCCATACCTATCCCTAAACCCTAAAACTATCACTGTACCCCATAACCCAAAACTATATCTGAACCCTTAAAATACCCAAACACTCCAAAACATATACCTCAGTACTCAAAAACATATACCCCTATACCCATACTTACCTTATCCAAACATTAAAAAAAACATGCTTTTACCATTCATGTATTTACAACGAATTTTGTTGTAAATGTATGCGAGGTAAAAGCATATAAAATGTAATGCCATGTGTTATAATGGCATTGCGGAGTCATGGTACTTTCGTAATGAAAGTATGCAGAGTGATGGTATGCGGAAAGAAAGTTGCGGAATAATGGGTGTTTACCCTCCCCCGGTAAGTATATTGGTGGCACGGCGGCCCACATCTCCAGCAACATACTCATATTTTTTCACCGTCCATTTGAAAAATGCACAGGTCTTTCTCATTGAAGGCCAGCACTGACATACAATTTTAGACCCACCTCCTACCACAAGTTCTAGAATTGCGAACTTTAGAGCTGGGGAGCTACGTTCGAATCTCGGCATCAGCTCAACATCCTGTGATTCCAGGCAAATGGCTTTGTCTCCCCGTGCCTACCACAAATGAATGTGTTCTTCTGTAATGTAAATTGTGCTCATGTCATGTTGTCGAGTTTGCGCTATATAATATTGCAAGGAAAAATAAAGTAGGGAAACTCGAGTTCACACACTACTGAACGCGCACTCTTAAGTGCATCAGCAGTGCACTGTGAATCGGAGCGTTTCACAGGCCTGTCACAGATAAGAAATGCTATCTAAACAAAATCCTACAAAACAATGTACTACTGGCCGGCAGCAATTCATACCCGGACAACGTCGGGACGGGCTGCTAGTAGATAATAAAGAGAGAGCCCAAACCTTTGAGGCGGGTAATCCCAGGAACCACAGCACCAATCACAACACCCAATACAGAGTTGGAAAGGGCAGTTTCATCAGAAGGACATAGGCTATGCAGACGCCCACCATATGCATTTAAAAGGTAAAAGAACTGTGCCAGCAAAGTAGTCCCTTGTGGGCATGTCTGAGTTGTGCTGTGGGCGTGTGCTGGGGGCGTGACAAACTCTGGGGTCATGTGGTACGTTCTGCCCTTCATGCCATGTCTCATATAGTGTGCTAATCCCACCCTGTTCCCTTTAAATACCACTGCACCCATAATCATTACCCACCCATACTCCTTAAAATACACCAACACCCTTAAACACTAACCCATCTTAACCCTATAAATATACCCTGTACCCCAAAATCCAAACCTATCCCTAAACCCAAAAAATACCCCTGTACCCCAAAACGGAATCCTAGCCCTGAACCCTATAAATATCCCTGTACCTCAAAACCCAAACCTACCCCTGAACCCTAAAAATACCCCTGTACCCCAAAACCCAAACCTAGCCCTGAACCCTAAAGATACCACTGTACCCCAAAACCCAAACCTACCCATGAACCCTAAAATACCCCTGTATCCCAAAACCCAAACCTAGCCCTGAACACTGAAAATACCAGTGTACCCCAAAACACAAACCTACCCCTGAACCCTAAAACTACCACTGTACCCCAAAACCCAAACCTAGCCCTGAACTCTTAAAGTACCTCTGTACCCCAAAACCCAAACCTAGCCCTGAACCCTGAAAATACCCCTATACCCCAAAACCCATACCTATCCCTAAACCCTAAAATTACCCCTGTACCCCATAACCCAAAACTATATCTGAACCCTTAAAATACCCAAACACTCCAAAACGTATACCTCAGTACCCCAAAACATATACCCCTATACCCATACTTACCTTATCCAAACATTTAAAAAAACATGCTTTTACCATTCATGCATTTACAACGAATTTTGTTGTAAATATATGCGTGGTAAAAGCATATAAAATTTAATGCCATGCGTTATAATGGCATTGCGGAGTCATGGTACTTTCGTATTGAAAGTATGAGGAGTGATGGTATGCGGAAAGAAAGTTGCGGAATAATGGGTGTTTACCCTCACCCGGTAAGTATTTTGGTGGCACGGCGGCGCACATCTCTAGCAACATACTCATATTTTATCACCACCCATTTGAAAAATGCACAGGTCTCTTTTATTGATGGCCAGCACCGACATATACTTTTAGACACACCTCCCACCACAAGTTCTAGAATTGCGAACTTTAGAGCTGGGGAGCTACGTTTGAATCTCGGCATAAGCTCAACATCCTGTGATTCCAGGCAAATGGCTTTGTCTCCCCGTGCCTACCACAAATGAATGTGTTCTTCTGTAATGTAAATTGTGCTCATGCCATGTTGTCGAGTTTGCGCTACATAATATTGCAAGGAAAAATAAAGTAGGGTAACTCGAGTTCACACACTACTAAACGCACACTCTTAAGTGCATCAGCAGTGCACTGTGAATCGGAGCGTTTCACAGGCCTGTCACAGATAAGAAATGCTATCAAAACGAAATCCTACGAAACAAAATACTACTGGCTGGCAGCAATTCATACCCGGACAACGTCGGGACGGGCTGCTAGTACTATCTAAAGAGATAGTAGAATTAGAAGAAAAGTTGAAAATGGACAACAGAGTTGACTTGGGAAAGAAAAAATTGGAAAAAAATTATCCTGGAATTAGACTCTTTCTCCGAATATTTACTTAAACGGAAAACTGAGAAATTCAGGAAAGATGTGAGGCTGTTCTCTCAAGAACAGGCATATCCTTTTTTGACTCCCCAGTTCTTTTCCACAACAGAAGGGGTTGATCGAAATCAAGGTCCACAATGTTGGGGCAACCGAAGAGTGACGACATTCTCGGATACTACCGACTCAGATGGTGATGGGGCATCGAATTTTGATCCCAACTATAATCCCAATTATCCGCCCCGCCAAGAGACCTTTGATAGGCCCGCAGGATAGGACCATAATTTTTTAGGGAACCGCAGGGGGAACTATCGGCCCAAAAATCGGACACCTCAGGTGAGGGCTTTTCATCAGGGCCAGGGATGTCCACAGAGATACATCCAAACCCGAAACACAAAATATTGGAGAACACGAGTAACATCTCTGTCTTCAATCTGTCGGACACTACTATCCCTCCTGATGCTTTGACCCTTTTGTCGAGGGGCCTTTCTTTTGTACCCTCGATTGGTTTTGATTTATTTGAATTCACAAGGGACCTTCATTCTTTCTTCAGAAAAGTACGCCTGAAGAAATTCTTTCTCTCCAGACCGCCAGTTGACGGTGTAGACAACTTATCAGGTTTGAAACCTCCTTCTAATTTTACCCCCAGTCTGGACACGCTGGGACCAGAGGTGGGTATCTTCGAGAGGGTTGTATGTAAGAAAATTGAAAAAATCCCGAAGTTTGTCCCAAAGACGAACTACAATCTGTTGGCTGGGGAAAATCTAGCACTTAGAACCCTTCGGGACGACAAGAACCTTACGTTCAAACCTGTGACAAGGGTGGGGGGACTGTTGTATTCAACACCCCCACTATGTCTAAAAAATAACTACTCTATTATCATCTAGCAGACACTACAAATGGGTAACCAGACGTCCAGAAGAATCCCTCAAACAACGGATTCTTACGTTGGTGACTAATGCAGTGGCCAATGGACATATATGTACGAAAGAAGCAGAATATCTCACACCTACGCATACTCGGATGTCGATTATTTACAGCCTACCGAAATACACAAGGATGTCCGAGATCCTCCAATGCGACCAATCGTATCCACCATTGGCGCAGCCACGGAGCCTCTCTCTAAATACACTGACCAGTTTTTAAAACCATTTGTGAGTCAGCTGCAATCTTTTGTTAAGAACACCGGTGACTTTATAGCGAAGGTGGAAAAGATACCCTTCGATTGCGAAAATGAACTTCTGGTCACCATGGACCTGGAATCGCTGTACACCAACATCCCGCAGGATGGAGCGATACAGGTCCTAGAAGAAATTTTGTCCACTCAGAGTGATCTCCCCAATGCCCCGTTCATTTTTGAATGTTTGAAAATAGTTCTTTTGGAGAACTACTTTGAATTCAATGGTGAATTCTCTCACCAGGTTCAAGGCGTCAGCATGGGGGCATCTTGTGCCCCCAGCGTTGCATGCCTTTATATGGACAATTTTGAAGAACATAACATTTACAACAAAATGGTTTGAAATGAAAACATCCGAGAGTGGTCACGCTTCATTGATGATATTTTTTTCATCTGGAGCGGTGACCAGGCCTCGCTCCAGGAATTCACCTTATGGATAAATGCAGCAGACCCCAATTTGAGGTTTGCTGCTAATTTGAGCAATATCCAGGTCGAATTTCTTGATGTGTGGGTGAAACACTTGAATGGAGAATTGATTGTATCCTTATACATCAAACCCACGGCCAAAAATACGCTTCTTCAGTATGGGAGTTACCATCCCCGATGCCAAAGAGATGGTATTCCGTTCAGCCAATCCCTTCGATTGCAAAGGAATTGTTCGGAAATGAGTAAATTCCTTCATCAGGCTGATTTGCTAAAGATCAAGCTGGCTGAGCGTGGATACCCCCATCGATTAATCTTTCAAGCGGGCAAGATATTTCAATAGAGACTCCATGTTTCGAAATCGAGCTACTGCGATGAAAGAAAGATTGCTGTGTATCACGAAACATTCGATGATAAACCACAAGGTGAGACAAGTCATCAACTCTCTCCGGTATCTCCTCAATATAGGAGAGATGGGAACTGTTATCCCCAACCTTTGTTTGTGTTCCGCAGAAATAAGAACTTGAGCAACCACCTAGTGCGGGGGACAGTTACCACACCTAAAACTCTACAGCAAAGTGGAGTCCTGGGACTGCCTCCTGTTGTTGGAAACCATTGTTGCGGAAACTGCCAAGCGTGTCCCCATGCGATTGTGGGAGACCACCTGCAGATTGAAAATCGAGTGATCAGACTGAGTGAAATGAGCAATTGTCGCTCCTTTAACATCATATATGTCATCTTGTGCCCTGGTGGCTTACCCTAGGTTGGTGAAACTGGCTGTAAATGCAGTGTTAGAATTTGGGAACACAAGGGTAACATCCGGAATGTCAGGATTGGAGCCCACCTAGTCCAACACTGGCTGGACCAAAAGCATAAGGAAGCTGATTTGAAATGGTCGATTTCAGAGAAGATACGAGTTATACCTGGCAAGGATCCTACTGCCTTGCGAAAGAAAAGAGATGTTTTTTTTATTTTTTTGCTTAACGCTGTCAACAAGGGTTTGAATGAAATATGCCCTTGGGAAAATGCTATAATATGATAATTCTGATGCAACTTATATGTCTTGACGTACCTCTAGCTTCTTGCCAGGTCCTTTTTGGACTGCAGTTGAAACTCTGATTTTTTAAGTTATGAGGGTTTTCTAACCATGTGTGCTCTAAGGCTATCCGGCTCTTGATACTCCCTCTTGCTGTATTTGTAGACTGAAAAAAGAAGCGAATCGCTTTTCTGATTGCTACCTTTTTAAATCATTGTTACGCAGCCTCTGTTATTTCTCAGTGACAGTGACCCACTTCCAACCTTTGGTTGCTTAATTGTAACCCTTTCAGGAATGAAAACTAGTTTGTACGGTGGGTTTTGATGCCCTGTTGAGGTATGCTGGCTCCTATCTGCTTCATACATGTTTTTCAAATTTTTCCCGGTTTGGTTATCCTTGTCTGATGCCGTTTTGCGATCCTGCTCTTTTGATGCCATATCGGCTTTTGAATCTTGCCGCAGTATTACTGTGTGCTGCGGATTGGTGCGCCCCTGAACCGCGGGAGGTTTAAATACTTCGAGTGCGAGCAGGTTTTTCTGCATGGCGTTTCCAGCTTGACGTCTTGTTTTCCGACTGTTGCGGCGACGATTAGAAGATCCGTGGAAAATTTACTCATATGCGAGGTAGGCTTGACCGTGCTGTATCTAGTGCTTAATTTGTTGATTAGCTTGGTTGACACCTGCATTCTGTGAGTGTTTCCATCTATAATTCGCTTGACATAGCGATATAGGAATAACGGCTGCAATCCTGTGACTGCACTCCCCTCCTTGCACTGAGTCTGGTTATCTGGCGCTTAATCGGTCCTTTCCAAGGGGAGAGACCGAAAATATCTTATTTACCTCATTTTCTTTAGGCTTAAGTTACTACTCTGAGCAGGGATCAATATCCCGGAATGTTAACGAGTCGATTGCCTCCCTATGATTGAAAATACCTAAATAGCAGAAACTGAGTTAGTCCCGAATACCCGAGCCTCCCATTGTCTATTTTTATAAACAGATCATTCTTGACGGTGTTTGTAGTCAAATATCCTTCTTATAGGCATGTACTGCAGACCCTATAACTTCAGGGTCCTTGATAGTTTTAGTTCGCATGACAGAAAACAGATTTAATCTTCCACGTGTACGTGGTATATCGCCCAACCTACAGCCTGACAATAGTGAAAGTGAGAAATGTGGAAATGTCCGTTTCTAACTAGATGGCGTTGTTTGTTTACTTTGCACTGCAGACTCCTGGATACTTGACGAACTATCCATGTGTCGCTCGGACTATGAAAGCCACGAGTTTCACAGGTAACAGCCCGTGTCTCGAAGTTGATTTTACTCTTGAGTGCCTTGTTTGGTTGCATTGTTTCTCGTGCGCCGCTACACGCTTATCTGTAATTAAACTGAACGTTGCTGAAAGGTATATACATATATCCTTTTTTTTTCATCAGATCTTAACTGAATTTCATCTTTTTACGCTACGATTCGCATCTCTCCTCATTTCCATCCTGGATGTGACTGACTTTGTCTCACCCCAGGTGTATGGCTTATTTGACACCCTGTTTTGGTGGGCGTCTATCTATATTTGTCCTACATGGTAAGTATATATCAAGTTTCGAAGCAACTCTTCTCTGAGCGATTCGTGGTGGGAATACTTAAGGCTGGCACTGAAATGTTGGTATTCCCCGCTTTTAGGTATCTGGCCCGTGCAATTGAAAGAATCTGGATTGTTACTGCATCTTGTTCCACACTAGTAATTCTGCCAGTGGGAAATTGCATTTTGGCTGTTTATCCCGAGATGGGCTGCGGGCCTAACTGGTAAAGAATAATCCTTTTTCCTTTTAGAGAATAGTCTTACCGAATTCTGTAACCATATATTTCCGTCCTTCTGGAATATATTTAATATCTCATCTCTTGGTACTTGTCTGCCCTGAGTAGGGGGGCGGGCAGGTTTGTCTTTGAATGAATAGTAACCATGTTTCAATTTTAATTGTTTGCACTGTGGTTGTCTTTATATGTAAACAGTCAAAATGATCTTACCTATCTACACTTGTCTATTACTAGTTCTAGAAATATATATTATGTATAAATGTGATTACTTTATGTAATGACAAGTTCACCTTAAGACTTTCAGAGACTCGACAGGATTATGTTGTCATGGCCTGTGATTCGAGATTTACTGTATGTTGAAATGAAATGTGTTAAATATGTAAGATTTGTCTAAAAAAAAAATTTATTTATTGCAGACTGCTAGCGGTTGTACAGCGATTTTGTTTGTTTACGCTGTGTGCCCTGATGAAGGTGTGGCCTGGATATCGGCCGAGCACCGAAACGCGCTTTGGCACCTAAGGTTGGTCCTGTTATTTCTTCTTCGAGTCCTCCGGTTGCCTCCGGAGTGACCCTTTCGGGACCTAGCGCATCAGTTAATATCTGGCAATTGTTGTATATCATGTGGATGATGAATGTTGAATGTATGAGTATGTGTGGGAATTTATGGATGTATTAAATAACTCTTGAATGCATGGAGAGATACGAGTCCTTTCTTTGAATGTTTGGTGGAACGAATGGGTGTGTAAAATAGAGTGTATAAAAAATTGAATGTCACAACTGCTTTTTGAACTGTCACATGTATGTTGTAAATTTGGTGTGATCGTGTCCTTTGTGACTAAAGATTATATATTTATATCCTAAAAAAATTAACAAATAAAAGAACTAATCTTGTTTTATAATGAATTGGCTTTGGACAATTTGATTTGTCTCTGGTCGAGGTGAGTTTGGCACTGCATTTTTTTGTAAGACAGGACCCTCATTGGGCAGAAATTATCTGTTAAGGGCACTCTTTTCTTTCTTTTTTATGAATCTTTTTCCCCTGCCAGTTTGCCCTTCATCCGTTTTTTCAGGGGGCCCCTCCTTTTTTATTGATCATGTAAGTTGTTACACCTGTGCTTGGCCGAAACTAAAAACGGATCCCCTCCAAAGTTTTACATCATGTGCTTAGAGTAAAGTGAAAATAAAAAATTAAGGCGGCAATGGACATTTTAGTAAAGAGCCACTTATTATATTCAAACTGGCTGGAATGGAAATCTATCCCCTCCAAAGTTTTACGTCATGTGACTGAAGTAAAATGAAAATGACGAACAAAGGTGGCAGCGGCCATATTGGTTAAGAGCCACTCATCTTATAGGAACTGGCTAGAGAGGAAGTTTATCATAATTTTCGTATCGAATTTAAAACCCGAATGGAGACAAAAACGGCTATGGCAAAAAGGTTACAATCATACCATAGAAAAATATGTACGTTTCAGTTATAGGGATAAGTCAACTGTCTGATACCAGAATGTGCACTTCACCGATTCCACGAGATTTAAGTATACTATATATAAATAAACCATGCAGATAGGCACAGGTGTTGACCAATTTTGAAAATCACGTTTATTTAAAGGCAGCATATTCGGTTTCAGCATACTGCCAATATGGAAAAAATATGGAAAAAATACAAAAATTCTTAAGTTATCAGAGGGATATCTTTAAGGCTCCTGCAACATATATTTATGACTGATTAAAACATTCATGCCATATGTTCTTGTGTGACAGATTTTCTGTCTAAGAGAGCAGAGCAAGCTCACGAAGCCATAATATGGGTGCCAATACCTATAGTAGATACTAAATTTCATTGTTCTAATTTTGCCCAGATTTTTTTCACTTCGAAAATATGCTGATCAAGTGATAAGCTATACGTATAACATAAATAAGAAAATGATAAATACCAACCCTTTAGTCACAAAATTGTCCATGAATTTCAACACAAAGCTCACATCGGTGCAGTTCCTTCATATATCTTAAATTAGAGCAATATTGAAAGCCAAAGACAATAAAGCAGTAGAGCAATGTCCTAGGTTCCATCATTTATAAAAAATAATGAAATTCATTGTTTTGATTGAGCCCAAACTTGACACTCCGGAGACATCAGATCCACTAGGACCAAAGGTGCCTTAGCATAAGCATTTTGTTCCACCTCTTTCATTTGCTATAACATGATCGATAGCATGGAACTGAATGATCTAATATTCCAGATGTTCATTCAAAATATGATTAGCAATGGGATATTTGAGGTCACCATTTTTCATAGCCCTTACATGTTCTTGGATACGTGTTTTTAGGCTGCGTATACTGCTGCCAATATATGTCTTACTGCAAGAACATGTAATTACATATACAGTAAAGATTGTGTTGCAATTAATGAAATGACCAATAGTATATTCTTTTGAGCTATTGTAGGTAAACGTAGTAATTTTGTTCTTTCCAAATTTGCCCACACAGCAAGAACTACATGTGTAAAAACCTTTGGGTTTGTCCAGCAACCATGTTTTCGTTGGTATATTTGTTCTGACACAACTAAGGCATAGGGTATCTCTTGAGGTTGGTCCCCTCCTATAAACCACTCTTGGTTTTTTAGAGACAGTCCGTTTTGGGATAAAATCAGACAGCAACAAATGGCAGTTTTTTCTAAGTACATTATAAATATGGCTACTGTAGTAGTTGTATTCAGTAATAAATGTGAATTTTGTTGTACCCTATGCATTGGTTCTTTTTCGTTTTGTTGACTTTTGCATTATTTGTTTCCTGTTCTAAGCAAGAGCTCTCCTTTCCGCTTTGATGAGGCAATCCCTATCATAGCCCCTTCTTTCAAAATTGTTCTTGATCTGATCAATGTTCTTTAAAAAAATCTGTTTCTCGGCTACAGTTTCTCCTAGCTCTCACCATTTCCCCATAGGGATTGCTTTTATGGTTGAGCTAGGATAGGAGCTGGTAGCGTGCAATACACTATTGCACGCAGTAGGTTTTTTGAAGACATCACTGTGTATTTTGTTGTCATGAACATAGTCTTAAGTCCAAAAATTCAATCTCACTGTCGGGGTACTTGATTGTCAATTTTACATTAAAAGTGTTGGTGTTCAAGTATGTGTAATAATCAACTAAGCTCTAACTTGGGCCACTCCAAATCATAAGCCCATAGCAGTGCCCTGTTTCTGTAAGTACCAGCCTCCATTGTGCAGGAATGCCTTCTGTGTCAGTATCAATTTAGACATATATAGAAGCATCAAAGTATGTTCAAAGTTTTGAGCTCCATGTTTAAAAAGAAAGTGTTTTGGTGAATGCATACCCTGATCTTGTTGGATGCATGTGTAAAGACTTTCAACGTCCATGGTCACAAACAATAGTTCCACCTGATCCCATGTGAAGTCTTCCAGCTTACATATTAGGTCACCACTATCCCTGAAATAAGAGGGCAGGTTTTGAACAATGGGCTTCAAATATGAATCCACTTATTCTACATTATGCTCTGTGGGCCCACCATTCCCGGAGATAATAGGTCTACCCGGGGGGAATACACCCCCCTTATGAATCTTCAGTAAGATGTATATAAATGGAAGCCTTAAATGATGGGTTTGCAGGTTTCGATATTCCAGCTCTGACAATAGGCAGGATTTGTGCCATTGATGTAGACTGGAATTAATGGTCGTTTCAATATGAATGTTCAGAGTTTGGCTCAGTTTCCCATAGCATAAAAGATATGCTAGTTGTCGATCAATTTCTTTGTAATAATCAGTGCGATTCATTATGACAATACTGCCAACTTTGTCTGCCTCTCTTATTACTAGATTGTCTTCATTCTTTAGAGCCTTCAAAAAGGTCCAATCTATGGTGGTAATATTAGTGTGGTATCTACATTTATTAGTCCCTCTGTGTTGATCTTCTAGCTTTTGGAGATCTGTGGTCACCTTGTTATAACATTTGTCAATTACTGATTCATTAGATTGAGGTGGAATACATTTGGAGCTCGGTCGTAAGCCACTGTCACTACTGCAATCTTCATAAATGTCCAACATATTAGTTAACTGTACAATATCCCCACTTTCTTCCTCATCAGAAAGTGTAGCAAGTAAATGAGAGTTATGAATGTCTTCAATAGATAACATATTCTCAGTACAGTTTGACACAGAGGCACATGGTACACTTGGATGCACTCCCAAATGTTTTTTTTATTTTTAGTTTGCGAGTAAATTTAAATAAATCCAAATGGACCTTCTCAAAATCACATTTATTAATAATAATAATAATAATAATAATCCACATTTGTAAAGTGTGGAGAATCACACGTCACGGTCTCTAGGCGCTAAGGTCCGTCGGGAAGATTAAGCAAGCTATTGCCCAGAGTCACATGGTGCTGGGCTAACCTGCCGCCGGAGCCGGGGATAGAACCGTGATCCCCAGGTTCCAGCGTCAGTCACCCTGGCCGCGGCGCCACACCTCTTTATTGGTTGGACAATAACTAAGTTTTTAGCAAATCACTTCTGTCTCATGTTTTTACAAAAACTCTAGAGGACAAATTAATGACACTCAATTCATTGGTAATAGCAAAATCGATTACTTCTTGCTCACTATGTAGTGAAGCAGCTACCTCTTCATATTGGAACCTTGCTCTCTTGCTGTTGTTCCTGATCTGGTATTTTTGGCCACCCCGCTCCTCAGTATGTTTTTTACGGATGCAATATGCTTAATGGAACCTTTACTCTGGATACCCCTTCTAATTCACCTTGAGCTGATTGTTTGTTAATGCATGCCCTACTGATCTTTTAAACTCCTACTTGACGATCAATGAATTAATGATTGAATTTTATCACAATTCCAAACCTTCTGCATTAGGCACACGGCCCTTCGTCAGCTTGTGCATGCTGCATTGTCTCACCTTTGTTGTAATTTTGCATCTATTGTAACAAACCGTAATGTCTGCAAATCTGTATTTCCCTCCCCTTCCTTCCCATAGGCAATTGAGGCTTGCTATCCTTAGGCTTATGCCCTGATGATGGTCTGCGTAACGCTTAGGCGGATCGAAACACTGTCGACAATTTGAAAACACTTTATACATTCTAAACTTTATGTGTACTAAAAGTGTAAAGGTGTAGGTAATTTTTCTGTTGTACTTTGACACTGTGCAATTCTCAGTGCAACAAACCTTAAGCTTTTGCCTAAAAGCCCTTTGTTCCCTGTTTTGTCCTTTAATGTACGTTGTTCATGTGTTAAGTAGGGCACAGGCTTGTGCCCCACCTTGTGTATTGCTGCGTAAAACCTCTTTATTGGTTATAAGTAAATATCAGACCTCTATCCGGCTGGATATATCAAACTAATATAGTAATGACTGAGTCTATATTTATTTTTCCTAATTCCTTCTCTTTTAAGGGACCACTGTTGTCTAAACGAATTACTCCCAAGGTCCCTGTTTGACTTTATTGGGTCCCCTTGTTGTTTTTAAATATATTTAGCTCAATCGATTGATTTTAATGGCTGTCTGCCTACCACTTCCACAAGTGGGTTATTTTTCTGTCCTTACTGACACTCTTCACATTCTACCCCTCCCAATTACAGAGTGTTCGCTCCCACTGCTATGTCTGACAACGCCCCACTGTACTCAGACAAGTACATTAAAAAGATCTGCGAAGGTCCATCATTGTTCACAAGCTCAGAAGATTCACCAGGAGGTAGTAGCACGAACCTTTCAGATGAACTAGAAAAACAAAGGAAAAAATTTGTGCGGCTAGAACTGAGGATATTGATGATCACTGTCGGCCATATGTATCAAGCACAAATGCGTTCGCAAACGTCGAAATTCGCAGAATTTCGGCATTTGCGAAAGCATTTTTGCTAAATGGTAGGTATCAAGCAAATCTGCGGTCAAAATAAGGAATCGCTAAATTTGCGATTCCCTATTTTGCTATTGCATTTAAGGAATCGCAAATTTTGCGATTCCTTAAATGCAATGTAAGAAGCACAAAAAAAGTGCAATTTCGCTTTAAGGAATCGCAAATTACCACTAACTTCAAGTTGGTGGTAATTTGCGATTTCTTTGAAAAATGCCTTTTTTTGCATTTTTCAAAGTGCCATGTGACGCACATACATGCCCTTAGGGCATGTATGTGTGCCACATGTGCACCCATGCTTATTTCAGGGGTGCAACAGGGTGTCTTTTTGACACCCCTGTACCCTTGAAATTGCAATTCTCAAATAGCGATTTTTTTGCGAATCGCTATTTGAGAATCGCAAAATGACTTCTTGATACATATGGCCCTGAGTACCTTAAATCCAACACTATTCCAGTAGGTCTACAAGTTAGGAACATCCCCGGTGTTTTTACAGAAAACCCTAAATATATTTAGAAACTTTAGCTATAAAGGCACCAAATGCTCCAGGCACTGGCTAGTGCTAGGCATAAACACCGCGACAGAAGAGCTTAAGAAATTGTCTGAAACTATTAAAGACATTGAAAAACAAATTCAGGACAGTAACACGGTTACAGAAGCCAAGAAATCACTAGAAAAAGTAGAAAAAACTGCCGAGGAATTCCACCGTATAGAAAAAAAATTAAACAAAGTAAAGAAGGACATTAAATCCTTTTCTCAAGAGCGCGCATACCCCTACCTCAACAAAGATTTTTACACAAATAGAAATTATAGTAATACCCCACAAAACTCTAGACCATGGGTCTGCTTCAATAGGCGTAAAACTCTGGTGGGTTTCTCCAATACTTCGTCAGAATCATCTGACAATTCAGACGCAGGGGAGGGTACTAGCACGACCTCCAGGAACCCAAATAGACATTTTTTAGGGAGCGGACAGTCGGAACCCGCAAAAAGAGGCAGGGTGAAGCAACAACCACGATGGTACTATCCCCCACGAGAGAGACAGACAAGACTCAAATTTTACCAGTGGTAGATCACACTGCTGAACCTGACCCCAGTAGTAACAACATGACTATTCCCATCTTCAATCTGTTGTCACATACTTTATCTAGCCATTAGATTTCGATTCTCAGCTAAGGACTTTCCTTTGTTCCCATTACGTACCCTAACTTTTTGGACTTGCAGTCTGAATTACTTACATTTTTGGGGAAAATCAGGCTTCACACATTTTTCTACAAAACCCTAGTCCTCCCAAATACCCCAATACACCTTTCAGACCCCCTTCAACCTTTTCACCATCTGCTAATATGGTCCCCAGTAAAATCATCACTTTTGAAAAAATTGTCCTGAGAGAAACATCACGCATAGCCGAATCACATCTTTTCATTCCTTACAACGTCTCCCTGGCAGAAAGATCTGCAATCTCCACATTACGCGAAAACACTAACCTAGTGATTAAACCTGCGGATAAAGGGGGAGGAATTGTACTGTAAGAAATTGACGCCTATAAGGTAGAACTCCAACGTCCACTGTCCAACACCCACCATTACTGTAAGCTTCTGACTAACCCTACTAAGGAGTTACAGTCATTGATTGGACAGATTACCAATGAGGGCCTTCAGGAAGGCTTCCTGAGGAAACATGAATTTAATTTTCTTAACGTCAAAACCCCTCGCACCCCGGTCATCTACACCTTACCCAAGGTCCACAAGAGACTGGACAACCCACCATGCCGGCCAATCGTCTCTGGATGTGGATCTGTCCTGGAACCTTTGGGCCAATATGTTAAGATATTTTATAAAAGACTTTGTACCCACTACTGAATGCTATATTAGGGATAGTATGTCCATGATCAACCTTATTGAGAACCAGCCCTTTGATTCCTCTACTGAGATTCTATGTACATTTGACATAGAGTCTTTGTGCACCAATATCCCACAGAAAGACTCACTAGTGGTAATGGAAACTATACTCAATCAAAGACCTCGACCACACACAGTTCCAACTCTATTCATTATGCAACTCCTAGAGGTATGTCTTACTAGAAAATTCCTCACTTTTGAAGACCAATTTTATCAGCAGGTGAGAGGTACATCAATGGGGGCCATTTTTGCCTCCGACCTCGCCATTCTGTATATGGACTCACTTGAGCAGAATAACATTTTGTCTAATACCAACCCTTTCCGCACATGCATAACTAATTGGAAGCGCTACATAGATGATATTTTCCTCATTTGAAGAGGTGAAGTGGATACCTTAGAGCCATTCCTACACTGGTTAAATAACAACTGCAGTGGACTCAGATTCAACCTTACCCATTATAAGACATCCATTCCTTTTTAGACCTACTCCTTAAACATACTGATGGTATTCTAATAAACGCCTATTCCGCAAGCCCACGGAGCGCAATACATTGCTTAGCTACAGTAGCAATCATCCATAGGCACTCAGAGACAGTCTTCCCTACTCACAATTCTTATGGATTAGGAGAAATTGTTCACTGAAAAATGACTACTTTACTGAGGCAAAACCATTAAGCACTAAACTCACCTTTAGAGGATACCCGCGCCGCCTTGTGCGGAACGCTATGAAAAGAGCGTGGTACTGCCCACGGGAGACATTACTAGAACCCAAGCCTCCAACAGATGCAGAGCGCCTAGTATGTGTGACAACTTTCTCGCCAGTGTCCAATGCTATTCGTAAAATGATTAGAAAGAACTGGCCAATTTTGAATGCAGGCATCTTGATCTGGAAATGCCAATGTTTGCTTTTAGGAAAAGCAAGAATATTAAAGATCAGTTGGTCCGCGCAGCCTTACCCACCACTCAAAATCCCAATCCAACCCTACAGGACATCTGGTCCTTAGCACCACTTAAGGGTCACTCAAAATGTGGAAACTGTGTGGTTTGCGAATTTACCATTGAATGTAAAGAGTTTGTACTTAAGGACATTAGGAACGAATTGAAAGTATTCACGAATTGTAACACGTGTACTGTAGTATATGTCATCTTTTGTCCTTGTAATAAGATATACGTGGGACAAACAACTCAGAAAATTCACCTATTAGTTCCGTGGTTTGCAAATGAGGTTCGACGGTTCCGAACCCGTTCAACAAAGGTCGTCGGAAATGGACGATTTTGGTGTCAGCAGACCGCAAATGGCGAGTGTAGCGTGTCTGAGTGTTTTCGTATGAATCGATATAAGAGAACACTCCGTATTCGAGGATTTCGTTTGAACCTCCGGGTTCCATTTTGTGCACAGCAGCCATTTTGTATGGTTGCCCTCACATAGGCCCGATAACTGTGGCCGAACGAGTCCTTGAGACACGTATGCCTTAGCTGACTTTTGAGTGACCTGGCCGAACTGACTCCTTGCCCGAGGCCGACCTCGCTGAGCCAGTTCCTTGTTCAGCAGCTGGTCTGATAAAGATCAAAGAGCAGGACGTGCCCGAGTGTACGGTACACTGCTCCCACCTTTCTATCTCACTTCCAATCTGTTTCTGCCTTTCCTTTACGACATAATCATTGATTTGGGTTGAAGGTTTTATGATGGGTTTGTCCGGCCTGATCGAACAGGAAACTTGGAATTTGCTTGGTCACTTCTGGTGGGCTGGACAACGGAAGATGGGATTGTCTGAGATTGTCGTCATACGCTACTTTCAAAATGTTACACTGTCATTGGTCAGTTTGTATGCACCTAATGCTAATTTGAAAAGTTGCCTGAGGCTTGATTTTTGGCATAAAAGACCATGCTCCGCTTATTGAATTTGTGCAGTCTCTGGCGAACCACCCGTGTGTGCTTCGTAGATCTCTGTTCCTGGTTGCAGCCAATAAACTTTGGTCTTTGACGTCATCAAGAAGTATCCCGTGTCTCTGTTTGCCAAGACAGGGGAACTCGAAGGTATCAGGCGTTCTCCCTGACGCCGCTGGGTTCTAAAACCCGGTCCTTCAGTTGGCGTCCAACGTGGGGCGACTTCAGCGGTACCGGTCCAAGCCAGAGGTTCGTGAGAAGCTTCGTGTGAAAATTCTGGAGGAAGGCCAGCCACTTTATCGACCCCTGTATGTCGTCGTGATCCGAAAGTCTTTGCTGCGAGGTTTCCCGCATTCCAACGGCTACGAAGGACTGCTGCCCTGACTGTCGCACTGTTTTGGAGCCTTAGACGTTTGTAGAGCGAGACGATTGACGGGTCTTCTGGTGACGCCATCGACATTTCAGTTAAGTATAAGCGGAGTGCCTCCTAGTTCTTAGTTTGTTTTGGTATCCCTTTAGTGGATCGCTTTGATTTGGTACCTGCAGGCCCCAAAGCCAAGGGATTCGTGTATTCACGAGACTATCGTTTTGAGATTTCCCTTGCTGTTTGAAGCTAGACTAGTGTGCAAGATGCCTGGTTTTAGCAGCCTTAGAAAATTGTTTGGTTGTGGTTTATCTAAGGATTCCCGGTTAGAGGATTTGTGTCCGGTTCCTCCGATCGGAACTCCTACATATGACTTATATGTGAAGCATGGTGTGGGCCCTATTAGTTATAATGAGATCTGGGTAAAATATACGAAGAATGACGGTGTCCAACAGTGGCCCCGTTACGGTAGTTTTGAAACTGAGATTCTAGATAATCTTGAAGTGAAATTGTTCAAGAAGAAAGCCCGGCCGGCGATGTTTGACTCTTTCCGCATATGGCGCAAAGAAGCCAAACAGAAAGAAATGAAATTAGCGAAGAAGAATAAGCGAGAACAAGGTATGTCAATGGTACAAGCTGCTATTGCGTATAGAGATAATGAGGAAGAGCAAGAAAGTGAACAGATGCTTAGAGTGAGGAAGTTAGCGGTAGATAGATGCTACCCAGTCTTGCTGCCTAAAGAGCAGAAAGACGAAAAAGATCTTGCGAAAGATCCTTTAATGTCGCATCTGTTAAGTTCGCCACCACCCTATGCACAGAATGCTACAGCACCACCGCCACCAGTGGTGGCTGTACAACATCCGGTTATTATGCCTCTTGTAGTTCCTCCACAGCCAGCTCCTCTTCCGTTGGCTACTGTTTCTTTGGCGCAGCCTCCTCAGGGGCCAACAACTTTGCCTTCTCCTTTGACTGCTACTTCTATGTCTGTCCCTAATGCTTCTTCAGCTCCGACTTTGGATTCTTCTACTATTGTTCCGTCTTCCCTTATTCTTTCGACTTCTCCTTCTCCCTTAGACAGCGAATGACCACCGCCTTTTCTGGTTTTCTGACTCCTTGGTTGGGACAATTAGGTATGTCTCCTGTGAGCGAGCGTAGACAATCACGTAGTCAATTGCCTGATGTGGATGAACGTGTGGTTTTGGATCACATGGCACGTAGATGGGTTACGTATACATCCCAGTACGATCTTGGGGGTATTATGGATGTTTTTCAGCAATGGAAAGCACTAAAGCAACGGTATGGTTTCGAAATGATGTGTGTGTTCCTCCATGAACAATGGATGGACGAAGTGGGTAAAGCTCCTGAAGAATTGTGTCGAGTGCGTTCCGAATTTGCGAAAGGGACGATTGTGAGTCTCCCCGACATCGAGAGAGCGGTGTCGACGTTATTGTCGTTTCGAAATAATGCTCCTTCTGAATGACTGTTCGAGCCTGATTCGTCAGTTAGGAGACAAGCGCGTCAGTATCCGATGCGAGAGGTTCCACCGGTTTGGAGACCTCAAGATGGAGCTGTTGCTGCCCACTTTCAGCGAGTGTGGGTACATGTTCCTTGGAAGCGTGCTGAAGTCCTAGCTCTTAAGCAGACTTTACCTGATCCACGGAAAAATCCTGCGGGATATTATAAAGAGCTCACTCAAACTGTGAGTTTGTGCGTCATGAATTTGGCGGACATAGACATGTTGTTTGGGAATGTTGTTCCACAGCCCATCTGGAATGTCATTCGACATACGGATCATGATAATGAATTGGGTGATACGTGGGTTAATCTTGTTGCTGCGAATGACAGACAAGTTGGAGGTGCTAAGCCTGAAGATCTTATCACAGAACTTCCTGGTAGGATAATTAATTTTATGAAGACTTTGATGCCCGAAGTGCGTGTTAATTGGGACAAGTTGTCTGCATGTAAGCAGAAGAAAGATGAGACTGTGTCTGATTTTTTCACGCGTTTCGAAGAAACTTTTGTTGATAATAGTGGTCAGGATATGGCTACCGAGGGTGGCCAGAGATTATTCGTTGACAAGTTTGTACATAATCTTCTTCCCGAGTTGTGCACTAAGTTGAAGGATTCTGAGAGTGCTTGGCCTGTTTCCACGTCGGCGCAGATTTTAGCTACGGCTCAGTACTATGAAAATAGACGTAAGGATGAGTTAGAGAAAGCGGATAAGAAGACTAAGGAATTGCAGACTAAAGTTCTTCTACAACAAGCTTATCCACCCCGCGTTAATAGTCAGCGTGATTATCAGCAACCTCAGCAGTATTCGAGAAACTCGCCAAGGAACGAGACTTCTCAACAGCGTTTTCCGTATGGGCCTAATCAGTGTGCGTATTGCAAAGAAGAGGGTCACTACAAGAATAGTTGTCCGGTCTTGTTACAATGAACGAATGGTGCTTCTGGTGTAAGAGGTAGAGGTGCTCAACAAGCGCCTAGAGGTAGAGGTCGCGGACAGAATGTACGTCCTTTGCCTCCGCAGAATTCGATGAATAGTTTTGATCAACGGCAGAGTTCATCTGGTAGGACAGCACAATATTATGTAGATGATTATTATGTTGAAGGTGACGAAGCAAACGGTAATGATTGTTAGGACAGCCATGGACAAAGAGAGGGAGTTGTTTCAGTTCCAGTAGATCAGAGTGGACCTTATGTTGAAGTGATTGCATCAGGTGTGTCAGAGCCTTTTCTGCTAGATACTGGTGCTACAAAGAGTTCTATTGTGCATTCTAAACTCCCTGGCGCACCTTTGTCTGGCTTTAATAATGTTTCTGTAGGTTTTTCTGGCACCCCCGTTACGAATCCGATTTCTGCTCCATTGTCTCTTTCTGTTGGTCCTCATAAGTTTGAAGCACCCCTTCTCTTGACTACAGGTTGTAATGAGAATTTGTTGGGATTGGATTTGTTGAAGAGATCGTATGCGACATTGTATTGTTCTCCGTCAGGAGTACATCTTACTTTGGGTGAGAGTGTGATCTCTCCGATGTTTTTGTCGAAAGATAGTCTTCCATCTGAATTGTCTCTGTTACCGGATTCACTGTGGGCTACGGGTCCAAATGATGTGGGTCTATTAGACATTCCCCCATATGTTGTGACACTGAAGGCGAATGCTAAGTTACCGCGCATTCCACAATATCGTATCTCAAGTGATGGTGAGCGCGCACTTTTAGCGATTATTTATGATCTGATCGACAAGGGTGTCATTGAAGAAACGAGAGGTAATGTGTGCAATAGTCCTGTTTTGTCTGTTTTAAAGAGAACTGATCCTTCACAGCCTCCTGTATATAGATTTGCTATCATTCTTCGTGAAGTGAACAAGATTGTTGTTCCACAATTTCCTGTTGTGCGTGACATTACTGCATTATTGACTCTGATTCCGGCTTCTGCCACCTGGTTTTCGGTGATTGACTTGAAGAATGCTTTCTTCAGCATCCCGATTGCCACGGAGAGTAGGGCCGGCGATGTTTGACTCTTTCCGCATATGGCGCAAAGAAGCCAAACAGAAAGAAATGAAATTAGCGAAGAAGAATAAGCGAGAACAAGGTATGTCAATGGTACAAGCTGCTATTGCGTATAGAGATAATGAGGAAGAGCAAGAAAGTGAACAGATGCTTAGAGTGAGGAAGTTAGCGGTAGATAGATGCTACCCAGTCTTGCTGCCTAAAGAGCAGAAAGACGAAAAAGATCTTGCGAAAGATCCTTTAATGTCGCATCTGTTAAGTTCGCCACCACCCTATGCACAGAATGCTACAGCACCACCGCCACCAGTGGTGGCTGTAAAACATCCGGTTATTATGCCTCTTGTAGTTCCTCCACAGCCAGCTCCTCTTCCGTTGGCTACTGTTCCTTTGGCGCAGCCTCCTCAGGGGCCAACAACTTTGCCTTCTCCTTTAACTGCTACTTCTATGTCTGTCCCTAATGCTTCTTCAGCTCCGACTTTGGATTCTTCTACTATTGTTCCGTCTTCCCTTATTCTTTCGACTTCTCCTTCTCCCTTAGACAGCGAATGACCACCGCCTTTTCTGGTTTTCTGACTCCTTGGTTGGGACAATTAGGTATGTCTCCTGTGAGCGAGCGTAGACAATCACGTAGTCAATTGCCTGATGTGGATGAACGTGTGGTTTTGGATCACATGGCACGTAGATGGGTTACGTATACATCCCAGTACGAACTTGGGGGTATTATGGATGTTTTTCAGCAATGGAAAGCACTAAAGCAACGGTATGGTTTCGAAATGATGTGTGTGTTCCTCCATGAACAATGGATGGACGAAGTGGGTAAAGCTCCTGAAGAATTGTGTCGAGTGCGTTCCGAATTTGCGAAAGGGACGATTGTGAGTCTCCCCGACATCGAGAGAGCGGTGTCGACGTTATTGTCATTTCGAAATAATGCTCCTTCTGAATGACTGTTCGAGCCTGATTCGTCAGTTAGGAGACAAGCGCGTCAGTATCCGATGCGAGAGGTTCCACCGGTTTGGAGACCTCAAGATGGAGCTGTTGCTGCCCACTTTCAGCGAGTGTGGGTACATGTTCCTTGGAAGCGTGCTGAAGTCCTAGCTCTTAAGCAGACTTTACCTGATCCATGGAAAAATCCTGCGGGATATTATAAAGAGCTCACTCAAACTGGGAGTTTGTGCGTCATGAATTTGGCGGACATAGACATGTTGTTTGGGAATGTTGTTCCACAGCCCATCTGGAATGTCATTCGACATACGGATCATGATAATAAATTGGGTGATACGTGGGTTAATCTTGTTGCTGCGAATGACAGACAAGTTGGAGGTGCTAAGCCTGAAGATCTTATCACAGAACTTCCTGGTAGGATAATTAATTTTATGAAGACTTTGATGCCCGAAGTGCGTGTTAATTGGGACAAGTTGTCTGCATGTAAGCAGAAGAAAGATGAGACTGTGTCTGATTTTTTCACGCGTTTCGAAGAAACTTTTGTTGATAATAGTGGTCAGGATATGGCTACCGAGGGTGGCCAGAGATTATTCGTTGACAAGTTTGTACATAATCTTCTTCCCGAGTTGTGCACTAAGTTGAAGGATTCTGAGAGTGCTTGGCCTGTTTCCACGTCGGCGCAGATTTTAGCTACGGCTCAGTACTATGAAAATAGACGTAAGGATGAGTTAGAGAAAGCGGATAAGAAGACTAAGGAATTGAAGACTAAAGTTCTTCTACAACAAGCTTATCCACCCCGCGTTAATAGTCAGCGTGATTATCAGCAACCTCAGCAGTATTCGAGAAACTCGCCAAGGAACGAGACTTCTCAACAGCGTTTTCCGTATGGGCCTAATCAGTGTGCGTATTGCAAAGAAGAGGGTCACTACAAGAATAGTTGTCCGGTCTTGTTACAATGAACGAATGGTGCTTCTGGTGTAAGAGGTAGAGGTGCTCAACAAGCGCCTAGAGGTAGAGGTCGCGGACAGAATGTACGTCCTTTGCCTCCGCAGAATTCGATGAATAGTTTTGATCAACAGCAGAGTTCATCTGGTAGGACAGCACAATATTATGTAGATGATTATTATGTTGAAGGTGACGAAGCAAACGGTAATGATTGTTAGGACAGCCATGGACAAAGAGAGGGAGTTGTTTCAGTTCCAGTAGATCAGAGTGGACCTTATGTTGAAGTGATTGCATCAGGTGTGTCAGAGCCTTTTCTGCTAGATACTGGTGCTACAAAGAGTTCTATTGTGCATTCTAAACTCCCTGGCGCACCTTTGTCTGGCTTTAATAATGTTTCTGTAGGTTTTTCTGGCACCCCCGTTACGAATCCGATTTCTGCTCCATTGTCTCTTTCTGTTGGTCCTCATAAGTTTGAAGCACCCCTTCTCTTGACTACAGGTTGTAATGAGAATTTGTTGGGATTGGATTTGTTGAAGAGATCGTATGCGACATTGTATTGTTCTCCGTCAGGAGTACATCTTACTTTGGGTGAGAGTGTGATCTCTCCGATGTTTTTGTCGAAAGATAGTCTTCCATCTGAATTGTCTCTGTTACCGGATTCACTGTGGGCTACGGGTCCAAATGATGTGGGTCTATTAGACATTCCCCCATATGTTGTGACACTGAAGGCGAATGCTAAGTTACCGCGCATTCCACAATATCGTATCTCAAGTGATGGTGAGCGTGCACTTTTAGCGATTATTTATGATCTGATCGACAAGGGTGTCATTGAAGAAACGAGAGGTAATGTGTGCAATAGTCCTGTTTTGTCTGTTTTAAAGAGAACTGATCCTTCACAGCCTCCTGTATATAGATTTGCTATCATTCTTCGTGAAGTGAACAAGATTGTTGTTCCACAATTTCCTGTTGTGCGTGACATTACTGCATTATTGACTCTGATTCCGGCTTCTGCCACCTGGTTTTCGGTGATTGACTTGAAGAATGCTTTCTTCAGCATCCCGATTGCCACGGAGAGTAGGGACATCTTTGGATTCTCTTTAGGAGGACGAGGTTTCCGCTTTAAGCGCGCTCCTCAAGGCTATTGTGAGAGTCCATCGATCTATAGTCAAGCTTTGAAGACACAACTTGATCTATTGGTTTTACCTGAAGGTGCAGCCCTTATTCAGTATGTCGATGATTTGCTAGTCGCCGCTGATACTATGGAGATTTGCAGGGAAGCCACTTTGTCGTTATTACTTCATTTGTCTGATTGTCATCACAAAGCTTCTCTCTCGAAGTTGCAATTTTGTCGACAAGAAGTAACTTACTTAGGTCACCTCTTATCGAATGAGGGAAGGCAACTGACCTCAGAAAGAATTCAAGCTATTGCGAAAATGAGTGTTCCTAGGACACAGAGAGAAGGACGTGCGTTTTTGGGTATTACATCGTACTGTAGACAGTGGATTCCTAATTTTTCTTTGCTAGCGAAGCCTTTGACAGCTCTTACTGTTAAGGATACTTCAAATCCTATTCCTTGGACTGACGAATGTCAAAAGAGATTTTCAGAATTACGCAACGCGTTGTGTTCGGCTCCTGTGTTGGGTACTCCCGACTACAGTAAGCCTTTCACATTGTATGTTCACGAGAGAGAAGGATGTGCATTGTCAGTTTTGATTCAGCAGTTTGGCGATAAGCAACGCCCATGTGCGTACTTTTTGTCGACTTTAGATCCGGTAGCTAGAGCGTTGCCGAGTTGCTTGAGAGCTACGGCGGCAGCGGCTGTTTCAATTCGACAGTCTGCTGGTTTGGTAATGGACAACACGTTAGTGGTAATGGTTCCACATGCAGTGGACACCTTGTTGAATCGTACGAAGACACAGCACTTAACTAGTGCTCGGTTGTCAGGGTATGAGCTGACATTGTTAGCGAGTCATGTGCACATAAAGAGGTGTAATACCCTAAACCCAGCCACGTTGTTGCCGATTTCACTTGAGACAGATGATGATAGTGAAGAACAGCATGATTGTTTTCTAAGAACTGAAGAAGAGACGAAAGGGAGAGTAGACCTTAGGGACACTCCTCTTCCTGACTGTGATGGTACTGCGTGGGTTGATGGTTCGTGCTTTAAGTTGCCGAATGTTGATACGACTGCAGCATATGCTGTTACTACTTTGCATACGATTGTTGAAGCTGCACGTATCCCACATAATTCAGCACAAGCAGCAGAGCGGATTGCATTAACGAGAGCATGTGTGTTGGCAAAAGGAAAACGAGTGAATGTGTATACTGACAGCCAATATGCTTTGGCGTGGCTCATAGTTTTGGACGTTTGTGGCGTGAACGTGGATTTTTAACTACGCATGGGACGAAGATCCAGCATGGACAATTGGTGAATGAACTTCTTGAATCTCTTACATTACCATTACAAGTAGCGATTGTGAAATGCAGTGCCCATAAAAAGGTTACAGATGATGTTGGTCGTGGTAATGCGTTTGCGATGAAGTAGTGAAAGAAACTGCAAGAAACGTGATGAGTCGAATGTATGTTGCGGGTCCAGCGAGATGGGTTCCAGAGAAGAGTATGTGTGAAGATACGATCGAGAGTGTGAAATCCATTCAAGCTGAAGCCACTGAGAAAGAGTTGAATGAATGAAGAGAAAGCAAGGGTAGATTGGATTCGAATGGTTGTTGGAGTGATTTGTCAAAGCATCAGGGATGGTTGTTGCCTAACGCGTATGTGCTTCCAGTTTTTACAATGGCTCATGGAATGGCACATATCAGCGTGAAAGGGATTTGCAAGTTGTTGGCTCCGGTTTGGCAGAATGTGGGGATTCCCAAATGTGCAGAGAATTTGGTTAAGAACTGTATGGTGTGTTTGATGCATAATCCTGGTAAGGGAACTCCAACACCAGCTGGTCATTTTGCTCCTCCTACGTATCCGTTCGAGGCTTTGCAGCTAGATTTTATCCACATGGAGAGATGCAACAACTTAAAATATGTTTTGGTGGTTGTTTGCTCTTTTTCTAGATGGGTAGAAGCTTACCCCCTTAAGGACAATACTGCCTTGTCCACAGCGAAAGTTTTGATAAAGGAATTTTTCCCGAGATTTGGAATGCTGAGAATTAACTGGAGTGACAATGGGAGTGAATTTGTGGGTCAAGTTATGAAGAGAGTGTGTGAGGGTCTAGGAATTAGGCAGAAATTCCACGCTGCAAATCACCCCCAATCAGCTGGTTTAGTCGAGTGCTATAATGGTACTCTTAAATTAAAATTGGCCAAAATCCAAGCGAGCACTGGTTTGCAATGGCCAGATGCCTTGCCATTAGCACTTCTGTCTACAAGAATGACTGTGCATTCACAAATGGGTTTGAGTCCGTATGCGGTTGTGTTTGGTCGCCCGGCGAATATTTGGTTATGGACAACACGTTAGTGGTAATGGTTCCACATGCAGTGGATACCTTGTTGAATCTTACGAAGACACAGCACTTAACTAGTGCTCGGTTGTCAGGGTATGAGCTGACATTGTTAGCGAGTCATGTGCACATAAAGAGGTGTAATACCCTAAACCCAGCCACGTTGTTGCCGATTTCACTTGAGACAGATGATGATAGTGAAGAACAGCATGATTGTCTTCTAAGAACTGAAGAAGAGACGAAAGGGAGAGTAGACCTTAGGGACACTCCTCTTCCTGACTGTGATGGTACTGCGTGGGTTGATGGTTCGTGCTTTAAGTTGCCGAATGTTGATACGACTGCAGCATATGCTGTTACGACTTTGCATACGATTGTTGAAGCTGCACGTATCCCACATAATTCAGCACAAGCAGCAGAGCTGATTGCATTAACGAGAGCATGTGTGTTGGCAAAAGGAAAACGAGTGAATGTGTATACTGACAGCCAATATGCTTTGGCGTGGCTCATAGTTTTGGACGTTTGTGGCGTGAACGTGGATTTTTAACTACGCATGGGACGAAGATCCAGCATGGACAATTGGTGAATGAACTTCTTGAATCTCTTACATTACCATTACAAGTAGCGATCGTGAAATGCAGTGCCCATAAAAAGGTTACAGATGATGTTGGTCGTGGTAATGCGTTTGCGATGAAGTAGCGAAAGAAACTGCAAGAAACGTGATGAGTCGAATGTATGTTGCGGGTCCAGCGAGATGGGTTCCAGAGAAGAGTATGTGTGAAGATACAATCGAGAGTGTGAAATCCATTCAAGCTGAAGCCACTGAGAAAGAGTTGAATGAATGAAGAGAAAGCAAGGGTAGATTGGATTCGAATGGTTGTTGGACTGATTTGTCAAAGCATCAGGGATGGTTGTTGCCTAACGCGTATGTGCTTCCAGTTTTTACAATGGCACATATTAGCGTGAAAGGGATTTGCAAGTTGTTGGCTCCGGTTTGGCAGAATGTGGGGATTCCCAAATGTGCAGAGAATTTGGTTAAGAACTGTATGGTGTGTTTGATGCATAATCCTGGTAAGGGAACTCCAACACCAGCTGGTCATTTTGCTCCTCCTACGTATCCGTTCGAGGCTTTGCAGCTAGATTTTATCCACATGGAGAGATGCAACAACTTAAAATATGTTTTGGTGGTTGTTTGCTCTTTTTCTAGATGGGTAGAAGCTTACCCCCTTAAGGACAATACTGCCTTGTCCACAGCGAAAGTTTTGATAAAGGAATTTTTCCCGAGATTTGGAATGCTGAGAATTAACTGGAGTGGCAATGGGAGTGAATTTGTGGGTCAAGTTATGAAGAGAGTGTGTGAGGGTCTAGGAATTAGGCAGAAATTCCACGCTGCAAATCACCCCCAATCAGCTGGTTTAGTCGAGTGCTATAATGGTACTCTTAAATTAAAATTGGCCAAAATCCAAGCGAGCACTGGTTTGCAATGGCCAGATGCCTTGCCATTAGCACGTCTGTCTACAAGAATGACTGTGCATTCACAAATGGATTTGAGTCCGTATGAGGTTGTGTTTGGTCGCCCGGCGAATATTTGGGGCATACCAAGACCAACGAAGTTTAGCGACCTTGAGTACCCCGTGTTGCTTGATTACTTGCGTGAACTGACAACTAAAATGAGTGTTTTACGCCAACAGGTGCATGACAGCCTTCCACAAGCTTCAGAGGATCCAGGCCATTCTATTGAACCTGGCTCGTGGGTCTTTGTGCACAATTTCCAGCGGACCAAGAACGAACAGCCCCGTTGGACGGGACCTTTTCAAGTGCTCCTGTCAACGCGATCTGCAGTCCGAGTGTGAGGCAAGCAAAATTGGATCCACGGAGTGCATACTAAGCAGGCACCTTTGCCCTTATGATTTTTCTGTTTGCAAGTTAACTCTCCACCGAGGATCTACTCATTTTTGTTTTTTCTTGAACCGCCATCCGGTTCCTGCTGCTAGGGTCGCGGTTGCCATAAGTCTTTGGAGTGTAAGCCTGAGACACTAGGTCGAGGGTTCTGGTTGGCCTAAGGGAGTCTTCCTGGGTTGACAGAGGCATTCCTTAGCAGAATCAACCTACCACCGCGGGCAGCATATTTAGTTTAGGATGGATTTCTTTGAGTTGGAGAGACCTGTACAGACAATAACTTTTAGAAAACGAATATGTAAAATCATATCAAAGAAAAGTTTTTTGATACCATGTTTGTTTTTACTATTGAGCCTGATGATATTTACAGTTGGTTGTGTAACATTTTCTTTTAAAATGACGTTTAATCCCACTGTGCAACCTACACCTACACCTACTATTTCTTCTCATTCTTTTCATCCTTTGCCTGAGCATGAGGTAGTTAGACGATTGGAATTTGCTAAAAATTCCTTCATCTAACTTTTGCACCAACACCAGTTAGTGATGAACATGACAAACTGTTGGATTTGTGGTCTAATGCCCCATACGACTGATAAGGGTATTCCGTATTTAGTTTTACCTTTTAGTTTAAATGGTTCTATTTGGGCTTATAGAACGATGTTTATCTATGCCCATAGTGTCTACCCTCAACGTTCACTGAAAGACAACCCGAAGAATAGTGCTCTAGTTAAGGGCATTGTCGACATGATTAGAGGGATTAGCTCGTATGAGACTATCCCGAGAGATGAGACACTAGCCTACATTGGTTGGAACGTTACTGGATATGGAGTTAGTCTGAGTGTTAACCAGCGAGCGAAGAGTTCTCCACCGATTTGGATAGTGCCCCATCAGGGCCACTATTGTCTGCAGGGTAATGGCAAGAATCCCAGAGCTCAGTTAGGGAAGAGTGTTTGCGCTAAGACTTATGTATTTGCGTCTCAGTCTTCCCCAGCGTTCTTAGCTGCTAAGGGTACCTACTTTGTCTGTTACGACAAAGCATATACATGGTTGCCCCCTGATTTTTCAGGCACATGTTTTGTTTCCTTTCTGTTACCTCCCACTTTTACAGCTGCGGCAGATTATAATCAGACGAGAGTTGCTAGAGGTGTCTTTAGTCAGGAAGACACTGCAGGGCAAGAATTGGGAGATTTCTTTAAGGGTTTTCTGCCGTTCTGGGGACCGATGGCTAACAGTAGGAATATTCGTCAGTTGACGAGAGTGGTTGAGTCCACCATAGTCGAAACTGTCGGTGCCCTTGGTAACTTGACTGCTGAGCTCCAGTCAGATAGACTTATGACACTCCAAAATAGAGTTGCCCTTGATGTCATACTAGCAGATCGAGGTGGAGTTTGTAAGCTGATTCAATCGAGCTGCTGCGTTTTCATTCCAGACAACGCTCCATCAGTCTTCCAGGCCATTTCCAAGCTACATAAGATCTCCGATTCTGTCCATTTGGACAAAGGAGATTGGTCATTGATGGGATGTTTATGGGGATTGATATCCACTTGGGGTTGGAAGATTTTGATGGTCATTGGGATGGTCTTAGCTATCCTTTTTCTGTTCTGTCTCTGTGTACAGTGTGCTCCTACAATTTGTGGCCTCTGAGCTACTTTGTGTGTAAGGAGACCTGTCCAGAGAAAGATACTAAGTAATAGGATGATGTTACAGCTACATATCGATGATCTGATGAATATAGATCCGGATTCAGATTGACATGGGTTTGGGTCTGTTGCCTATGTAAGGGCAAAAGGAGGGTCTGTAGTTCCGTGGTTTGCGAATGAGGTTCGACGGTTCCGAACCCGTTCAACAAAGGTCGTCGGAAATGGACGATTTTGGTGTCAGCAGACCGCAAATGGTGAGTGTAGCGTGTCTGAGTGTTTTCGTATGAATCGATATAAGAGAACACTCCGTATTCGAGGATTTAATTTGAACCTCCGGGTTCCATTTTGTGTACGGCAGCCATTTTGTATGGTTGCCCTCACATAGGCCTGATAACTGTGGCCGAACGAGTCCTTGAGACACGTATGCCTTAGCTGACTTTTGAGTGACCTGGCCCAACTGACTCCTTGCCCGAGGCCGACCTCGCTGAGCCAGTTCCTTGTTCAGCAGCTGGTCTGATAAAGATCAAAGAGCAGGACGTGCCCGAGTTTACGGTACACTGCTCCCACCTTTCTATCTCACTTCCAATCTGTTTCTGCCTTTCCTTTACAACATAATCATTGATTTGAGTTGAAGGTTTTATGATGGGTTTGTCCGGCCTGATCGAACAGGAAACTTCTGGTGGGCTGGACAACGGAAGATGGGATTGTCTGAGATTGTCGTCATACGCTACTTTCAAAATGTTACACTGTCATTGGTCAGTTTGTATGCACCTAATGCTAATTTGAAAAGTTGCCTGAGGCTTGGTTTTTGGCATAAAAGACCATGCTCCGCTTATTGAATTTGTGCAGTCTCTGGCAAACCACCCGTGGATGCTTCGTAGATCTCTGTTCCTAGTTGCAGCCAATAAACTTTGGTCTTTGACGTCATCAAGAAATATCCCGTGTCTCTGTTTGCCAAGACAGGGGAACTCAAAGGTATCAGGCGTTCTCCCTGACGCCGCTGGGTTCTAAAACCCGGTCCTTCAACCTGCGCATCTTCCAATATCGAAGCAGGCTAAGGTGCAAAACAGCAAATGCACCACTGGTTGAGCATTTTCTTCAGAATGGACATACAGAGAATGACATTCATTGGACTGTGATTACTGCCATAAAATTGCCCCCCAGAGGCGGGGATAACACGAGAATTCTAAACAAAGGGGAACTCAAATGGATTTTGAAGACTGATAGCCCTAATACAGGATTAAACCTCCTTTAGGATTGGACTGCCTTGATTTAATTGACACACTGTCCACTACTGCTCAATTATCATTTACTTGATATAATGTACAATCTGTAAACCTTAAGTGTATAATTATCCTAACTCCATGTCACCAATTCACTTCTGCCACCCCACTAAGATGGCTGCCACATTCGCCCTAGTCATTTTCACTGCGGTAGTCCCTCTTCACTTCTCACCTAATCACGTGCCGTCCGGGACCTATCACACTGCAGTCACGGCCCCCATAATTAAGTCTACCACCGGGTTGCCTCTCAGTGACTTCACTCAATAGAACCCGCGATCGTGCAGCTCTGTCGCCTGTAGACTGGTGAGTCTTGGTACCGCTGCTTGCCAATTCAACCACTGAGGCGGTTGTATTACCCGCTCTGATTCCTTCCTCGCTTCACTCGTAGGCTACCATGCCGTCTCCTAATTGCTGAGTGTACACTTCACTGAACCTGCGATTGTGCAGCCCTGGTTTCGTCATACCCGGTAAGTCCCGCTACCCTCATAAGACTCTTAATTAATTAGGCGGGAGCAGTACCCTCCTTGACTCCTCCTCTCTTTTTCCTTAGGCCACTGTGCTGACGCTCACCCCCGGAACCCATTAGGTAAGAATACCTTCGCGCACACTGTATGAGTTCCCCCCTAATGGCACAAACTAATCCCTCCTTTCTCTGTAGGGAATCCCCTGCAACTCCAAAAGGCCAAGTTGCTTGTCCAGGGTAAATATATCTACTGGATCCCTTCCGCATTGCGATTCACCTCATCACCCACGTCCCAAATTGTTTCGGTAAGCCAGCACTCATTTCATTTTTGTTCACAGCATGGTTGCTCAGGCCGTGTATCGGCACCCATGGTACCCACGGTTGTACTACTCTATTCGCATTAGCCCTTCGTATCGGTTTTTAAGTCACAATTATCAGCAGAGTTATATCATTTCATCTTGCACCATAGGTGTTCTATGCAATGCCATCTTCCCTATGTCCTAATGACCTCGCCGTAATCGATTGTTATTCCGCTCCTCGGTATGTTTTTTACAAATGCAATATGCTTAATGGAACCTTTACTCTGGATACCCCTTCTAATTCACCTTGAGCTGATTGTTTGCTAATGCATGCCCTACTGATCTTTTAATTTCCTACTTGACGAATAATGAATTAATGATTGAATTTTATCACAATTCCAAACCTTCTGCATTAGGCACACGGTCCATCGTCCGCTTGTGCATGCAGCATTGTCTCACATTTGTTGTAATTTTGCATCTATTATCACAAAGCCTAATTTCTGCAAATCTGTATTTTCCTTCCCTTCCTTCCCATAGGCAATTGAGGCTTGCTATCCTTAGGCTTATGTCCTGATGATGATCCGCGTAACGCTTAGGCAGAACGAAACGCCGTCGACAATTTGAAAACACCTTATACATCCTTAGGCTTATGTCCTGATGATGATCCGCGTAACGCTTAGGCGGATCGAAACGCCGTTGACAATTTGAAAACACCTTATACATTCTAAACTTTATGTGTACTAAAAGTGTAAAGGTGTAGGTTATGTTTTATTGTACTTTGACACTGTGCAATTGTCGGTGCAACAAACCTTAAGCTTTTGCCTAAAAGCCCTTTGTTCCCTGTTTTGTCCTTTAATGTACGTTGTTCATGTGTTAAGTAGGGCACAGGCTTGTGCCCCACCTTGTGTATTGCAGTGTAAAACCTCTTTATTGATTATAAGTAAATATCAGACCTCTATCCGGCTGAATATGTCAAACTAATATAGGAAGGACTGAGTCTATATATATTTTTCCTAATACCTTCTCTTTTAAGGGGCTACTGTTGTCTAAACAAATTACTCCTAAGGTCCCTGTTTGACTTTATTGGATCCCCTTGTTGTTTTCAAATATATAATCGATCATATTATAGCAAATGAAAGAGGTGGAAACAAAGAACTTATGCTAAGGCAACTTGAGGCCAAGTGGATCTGCCGTCTCCGGAGTGTCAAGTTTGGGCTCAATCAGAACAATGAATTTAATTATTTTTTTATAAATAATGGAACCTAGGACATTGCTCTACTGTTTTATTGTCTTTGGCTTTCACTAATGCTCTGATTTAGGATATATTAAGAAACTGCACCGATGTGAGCTTTGTGTTGAAATTCATGGACAATTTTGTGAATAAAGGTATGTATTTATCAGGTTTCAGGTTTTTAATGTCTTTATTTCGATAGTAAAATCATAAAAGACAAATCAAGAAAACATTCCAATACATATCAACCATTATACAATAATTTGGAAGAAAACAACATTAATCATATTATTAAAAATACATTTGAAGTCACAGCTAAAACTAATTATTAAACCATGAAAATGTACAAAGACATGAATAAACCTGGAGCTAAAAGTTAAATGTACACATTATGCACATTTTACAGAATTTGATGGGATCTTGCATAGTACAGTTAGGGTGAGTTCCTTCTAGCCCTTATTGCCCATGCCCAGCCTAAAAATTTGGCTAAGCATATCACAAATATTTCCGAGGTATTAGTTTTTAAGACCCTAATCGCCTCGGAGGACCTTTTACAAGAGAGGCGTTTGAGCAGGGGTTTTAACCATGTAATGCGGGGTTCTGAATACTGCGGGCAGGCGAATAGTAGATGACCCTCTGTTTCCTTTTGACTTGGGCATCAACAACAACAAGAACTTGAGAATGTTTTGCCCCAAGACGAGGTGAAAGAATTCAATGGTAGGGCGCCCACTCGAAACTGATGATAAAGTTTCTTGTCCAGTGGTCTGGTGATGATATCCCAGTAAGTCTCACGGGAAGGGTCCAGCTTAAAGCTTAAGAATCTTCCCGTGAGGCTGCCAGAACTGGAAGCGATTACCAAAGAATGACAATTTGAGGCCCAGAATAATTCTTTGAATTCTTTTTTGGATGGAAAGGTGTTGGTGCCTGGAGAATCCCACAGATGTTTTAGACCCATATCATGCAGACTCTTTTTCACCGAACGAGAAACTGCACCGATGTGAGCTTTGTGTTGAAATGCATGGACAATTTTGTGAATAAAGGTATGTATTTATCATTTTCTTATTTCTGTTATACGTATAGCTTATCATTTGGTCAGCTATTTTCGAAGTGAAAAAATCTGGGCAAAATTAGTACAATTAAATTTAGCATCTACTATAGGCAATGACACCCATATTATGGCTTAATGAGCTTGCTCTGCTCTCCTAGACGAATCCTCTGTCACACCCAAACATATGGCATGAATGTGGGATCAGTCATAAATATATGTTGCAGTAGCCTTAAAGATATCCCTCTGATAACTTAAGAATTTTTGCAAGAACATTTATATATTCCATATTGGCAGTATGCTGAAACCGAATATGTTGCCATTAAATAAACGTGATTTTTAATATTGGTCAACACCTGTGCCTATCTGCAGGTTTTATTTATATATGGTATACTTAAATCTCGTGGAATCGGTGAAGTGCATTTCTGGTATCAGACAGTTGACTTATCTCTATAACTGAAACATACATATTTTTCTATGGTCTGATTGTAACCTTATCGCCGTAGCCGTTTTTGTCTCTATTCGGGTTTTTAATTTGATACGAAAATTATGATAAACTTCCTTTCTAGCCAGTTCGTATAAGATGAGTGGCTCTTAACCAATATGGCCGCTGCAACTTTCGTTCGTCATTTTCATTTTACTTCAGTCACATGACATAAAACTTTGGATGGGATAAACTTCCTTTCCAGCGAGTTTGTATATGATAAGTGACTCTTTACTAAAATAGCCGCTGCAGCCTTCAGTTGTTATTTTCACTTTACTCTAAGCACGTGACATAAAACTTTGGAGCGGATCCGTTTTTAGTTTCGGCCAAGCACAGGTGTAACAACTTACACGGGCACGATATAAAAATATGCTGCAAAAAAATGCTCGGTTTACAAACCTCGAGCACGGATGCTAATTGTACCTTAGCGGCTACATTGCCGTATAACGGTATGTTTGATCTCGTAAATGACCCGTCTTTGGTAATTTTCTTTTACGTGTAATGTTAAATTGCAATTTACTTATTTCCTTTCTTTTTCTTTTTACATTGCAGCTTTCGACTGCACTGTTTTCGTAATATTAAGGTAGTTGATTTCTTATTAACGTATAGCATTGACAAATAAGGTTTGTTTCTGCTCTTTGCTTTGATTCTGTATATTCTTATTATCAATACACAGGATCATATAATTAGTTTGTACTCTGCTATTAGCTCCCTTTGCGTCAACAAGGATTGTTTCACAAGTGGTGCAGACCACACTTATTACTTGGTAAAGAATGAGCTATGGTGTTCTTTTCAACGTGAAGTTTATTGACTATATATTCATTTAAAACATATTATCAATACACAGGCTCATATAATTAGTTCGTACTTTGCTATGAGCTCCCTTTGTACCAACAAGGAATGTTTCACAAGTAGTGCAGACCACACTTATTACTTGGTAAAGAATGCGTCAAGGTGTTCTTTTCAATGTGACGTTTATTGATGATATATTTAGTTAAAACATAGATATAAACCTAAGCAGGTACGTGTGGTTATTCATTGTATTTTTGCAAGTGCTTACTTATTTTTATTATTTTTCATATCCTAATGGTCATAAACTAAATGAATACCCCTGTGCCAGTATCTAATCCACTAAGGGCTGCCTCCTCCATGTTTGTATTGGAAACAATTGTGGTTAACGAAGAGCACCAAAAACAGTTAGAGTTGCACAACGAAGAATTTCAACGAATTGGCTACTATTAAATATCATATTCTAATCTCTTGATTGTCAAAACAGTATGGAGACGTGTATATTATATATAAAAAAATCCACTATGCGGTTTGCGTAACATCGCTCATGTTGTCATTTGTTTTTGCCCAGAATACCTAGGCTTACGAGAGTCCCATTTATCCTTTAGGTGTGTGCATACCGACAAAGAGATTACAGCAAATGATACAATGAGTCCGTACTAGGCATTCAATCGTCAAGATATGTGCACTTCATATAAAGAGATTATAATGAATAACACAATGAGTTTGGGATTGCTACAATTGGCTATTTTTTTACAATCAGGCATTTAATCCTTATGATATGTTTACAACTGATAAGGAGATGACAGTACATAATACAAAAAGTCTGTACTAGGTATTTGGAATTGTCACCACTGTTTATTTATTTTTTACAATCACTGTAAAATATATTTAGTGAAAACAATATAGCTGGTCTATATAAAGTCCTGTAATACCTTTCTGATAACAAATATTCTAAACTGTTTGGAAATGAGTTGAGAATTAATGCTCATTATGTGTGTTTTTTAACAGATGATTACTATGACACCATATTCATCTGTGTCGTAGTTCTTTCTTTACTAAAAGGGAAATCTATAAACAACCCATACATAATTTCAAGGTACGGTATTTATGAGATTGTAGAACATCTGAACTTAAGTGATTTAATGGGAATGCTTTTGAGAAGAGCATTGGACAACAAAGTATAACTTTAATAGCAGTAGCTGAATTATGGTGAATTAATGAATTTTCCTCTCCTCTCTTATAAAAAGAATTTTACAGTCACATTAGTCACATAAGGCTTGAATGCTGTACACACTTGCTCTGTGCCTTGAATAATTTGTTAAATTTGTGTTATTTAAACAACGTTACCAGATTTAATTCAGTTAACAGGAGTATTTTCTCTCTGTTTGAAACAAAGCATTATGTTACTTGTGTTTGTAAATATGTATATATGTACAGATTTTAAGCAGTATATATGTATGTCTCTCTTTTAGCCCTGAAGAAGTCTCTCATGAGACGAAACGCGTTGGCTAAATGAATTGTATGATTACTGGATTTTTAACAACTGAACATTCCTACTAATAAAGAAAGAGTTTTTCAACCATAAAGAAAACTCTGGACCTGCTAGCCACTGTTGTGACAAAGGAACAAATGTTTTATCGTATAGAGTTGTATATGTGATAACATAGTAAATGAAAAAACTATGTGGCTATGTTACTGACAATTCAAGTGCTGAACGTTACCAGATAAAGAATTTATGGAGTACATTGTTGAGCAATTTATTTGGATTAATATGTCATTAAGTTAACTGTATTCAATGCTCTACATTATTGAGTCAATACAGGAGTCTTTCTTGATTCCAAGCAGGCGTCATTCTTGGTTTGTGCAGACGTTCTTTTTGGGGGAATGTAAACCTGTGATCTAAATTACAGAAGTTCCCCTCAATTAATTACATGTATAAAGGGAAACTGATCTGAGGGAAATGTGACCCATACACATTATTAATAAATATTCCTTTGTCATTTAAGATCTCCCTCACAATTGCTCCCTACCCCAACACTCTACCCCTCACCTGACCACTCCAACACTCTGTTCCTGTTGGGGTAAAAGTCAGAGAGTTACTGCTACCTCGAGGTGGGAATATTTTGTGCATTGTATCACCTCTGAAGATCAGCACAGACCTGACATATAGTTACAATTCCCCATCCAAACCAAGTGATATTGGACAAAGCGTTGGGCTCTCAGGCGTTCAGATTCATAAACCCCACTCCAAACTAAGAAATATTGGGGAAAGTGCTCCACTCCTAAGTATGCAACACTGGGGGGAGGGGGGGTGGCCTCTGGAAAGATATATTTACTTTTCCCTCCCCAAATTAAGCAACAGTGGTGAAAATGTTAGACTCCGTGGAGGTCACACTTACTATTCAAACAACAAATCAAGCAACATTGGGCCAAGTGCTGGACTTGAGGAGAGTGGTGTCAGATTTACTATTCCCATTCCAAACTGAGGAACATTGGGTATAGTGTTGGGCCCTGAAGCGATCAGAATTACTGTTTGTCACGGAAGGGGCAGGTCAGATATACAATTCAAACACCAAAATAAACAACATTATAATAAGTAAATTATATGAAATAGAAAACTTATATATGAAACTTAACATTAAGGGGCTTTCCAACGACATCTCTGGTTCGATTTCCGACCGCCATATTTCAATTACGGCATGTGGAATTCAAACCACCCTGTCAATCTGGCTGACTTCCGAAGGGCTCGAAGAACCCGTCTGGCATGTCGGAAGGGCCGCATAATCCTATGAGGAAGGCGTTTCCGCCTTAGGGATTATTATGACACTTACCAACATGGATTTGCAGACGGAAGTGCATTTGGGGGCTCCTAGCAGGACCTCCTTCCCCCCTGGTCCTCTGGTTGAGGGGTTGGAGGGCACCTATGGTGCCCTCCTGTAAATCTTTGCACCGTGAGGCAGGCACCATTATGTGCCTGCCACACGGTGCAGGGATTTACCCAGGCTCCCATTTCTCTATGGGAGCTTGTGTTACGGCCGGATTAGGGCCACAGCACAAGCTACCATAGGGAAATGGAAGTTTGCGACCGCACCATGTGGAGTTGCATTGCAATTAAAGTGTCTGGACTGCAACGGTGTTGTCTGCACAACATCATAATAATGCCTATATAAAACATAAGGGTTTGGCTCTTATATGCAAATCATTACTAACTATATATTTACATTCCATAAAATAAATGTTAAATATTCCAATGCGTTTTTAAACATATTTTTTGTATTTTATAATAAAAATACTTTTTAAACCTAACCTAGAAGAAGCCTAATAAAATCATTTTGAACAAATGAAAGTAAATTATTTGACAATAGTTTAAAATACTATCAATTTAAACCCCTTAGAGCAAAAAATGTTAATACACTACACACCCTAACCCCCTAATAAACAATTAAGAATTATACATTTTAAACTAAAATTGAACCATTAAAAATGTATAATTATTTTATTATACTACCTATCCAAAAGCCATATAAAACCTAACCGAGGAGGCAAAATGGCGGGTGCATTTTAGTAATGCTCCCACACCCTACCCGACTATACTTGATTCGGCGCCCTTGGCCCTCTATTCGCACAAATGAGAGGCTATACCCTGCAGGAAAGCATCCTATGACACTGCCCCCGTGGAAACATATGTTTGACCCCTGGAGGACCAGAGACCTCAAGGTTGCACCGCCTCCCACATACTCATCATGGGGCTACATGGGTCTGATGCTGTTGAACTGACCACGAACTCCCCGGGGCACGATGCAAATCTCGATGAACTCCTTCACCCTGCTTAGCCTTCCTGAACCAGCAAAGCCCCTTGCCTCCAACACGCTGCAGACTTCTCAGGTCTGACTGCTGGCCTTCAGACGGGCGGGCCTGCACTGTGGCCTGGACTGCTGCCGCCTGTATCCTGGGTTGTTTCACTGACCAAGGGTGTGAACTCCTTCGCTAGGATGAACAGCATAAGGAGGGATCTCTCCTCCTCGCCCTGCATTGGCACCACTTACTGCACAGGGGTGCGACCCGGAACTTTAAGAGTCAGGTGACTCAGATCCCAATGGCCTGAATCCACCAGGCTGCCCGCGGTGTGGACCGGTATATAACACGATCAAATCGGCAAAGCACCTAGCATGATGACGTCCCGCGTGGTGCTTGCCGGAAATAGGACCATATCGCACCACGCAGGACGCTATCCAGTTTACAGAAAAAGGTTTGACACGGAGATTTAAGTCTCGTGTTTTTGGTGTTTCCCGTATCCTGGGATGACATAACGGTTTTCCATTCTTGGAACCCGCATTTTTGTGTATCTCCTCTTTAATCTACCGCGTGTTGGGTCCATCTTACTATACTTTTTATCAAAGCCATCATGCTAGGTGCTTTGCCGATTTGATCGTGTTATATATATACTTTTTTACCTAATAGGAATCTTGTACATGATAAGAAGAGTATTCGCTGGACGAATATCTCCTGGAAAGTATAAGGAGGCAACATACCCCTTATAATACTTTGAATCACGTTTTTATCCAAGAAGTATTGGGAAACATTTGTACAATTGTCCTGATGAAGGCGGTTTTATGCTAATTGTACCGCCGAAACGCGTCGATGCCTAAGGAGTGAATTTGGAATAAGAAATCAAGGAAAATTCATAATTGTGTTATTTGAGTTTAGTCCTTCTTTCCTGTAGCTCCTTTTTATTGGAATGTTGATTTTATTTATTATTGTTTCGTCCTGTATGTGTTTCCCAATTTTTAACAAAATATGACGTATGTTAATAAATTGTTTAACGATTTAATTTTACCATAGTGTTTTCACGTGTATTGAATTTCTATTACTCTCATTGCTTCCTTGTCATTTTGTTTTATTGATGAGTTTATCGTTTGTCTGTAAGTACTTATGTGTTTATGCTAATTCGCCCAAAGGGAATTATTGTTTTGACTTGTGTCTTAATTGTTATACGCCACATCTTCAGGATCTCTAGGAATTTAACCCTTGTGAGGCAAAACTATTGATGGGAAGAATGGGACGGGGTGTTATCTATCAGCTATAGCACACCCTGATAAACAACACCCCAGAGACAATGGAGAGGCTCTGCCAGAGGTGGGAGGAGTGGGTCGGGGAGATGGAGGAGGTTGAATGGCATGAGTAATGTATAGCTGTCAGGAATGGTCTAACCTCAGCCTCTAAACCGCTTTCAGGCCCTTTATGCAAAGCATTTAAACGTCCAGTGAATCTTTGCTTTTCATCATGCTGGAGATTGTTGGTGGCCAAGTACCGGTCCAAGAAATGGAAGACCTCCCCTAGTGCCATAGAACGCTTGCAGTTAGCGCTCTAGCTTCCTGACCTCAATCACGTGCCAGGTGCAATTTGGTGCGCGTTCCACATTACCGCTTTGCACTTAAACTGATGTTTCAGAGAGACGGTCGCGTTTCCGTGCTCTCCTCAGAACCGCTAATCTTTGCGGTTTGTTTTCAAGCTAATTTTGAGTCTTTAGTGACTAATCCTTGAAGCGGTACCCTGCGGCATCATTCTTTAGTCAGTGCATTGAATGGGCTAGTCTCTCAGCTGCTTTCCGTTTCCTGCGACTTCAGCTGAAAACTCTAAGGCGGCGGCAGGCTGCAGTTTGTTCAGTGTCCAGTTCTTCTAGAAGTGAGAGTTTGTGAACTCATTTCATTCCGGTAAGAACTTTCCATATTATTCGTTTTGGCAGAAACACTTGGAATACTTCTCACAGAGCTTTCAGGGCATGTCGCAGTTCTGCCTGTGGTTTTCCATTAATCAAGAGACATTCCTGCCTTGGTGAGAGAACTCTAGTTATCGAGTGATTTTATTTGTGAAAAGAGTTCTTACATGACAGACATTCTTTCTTGAGAGCTTACCTCAGCCAGTCATAGTAACCTAGACTTCGCTACTAATGAACTCACTGCAGTCAGAAGTTGTAAAATAAGCCCTTTTCTTCGGATGGTTTCCAGCACAGCTATTTTCAAGAGTCATAGTGGAATTTGTCTGCAATAGCCTGCCAGTTCTGTAGGGCAGGCTCCTGAATGTAGATAGAAATATATATATATATATATATATTTTTGCTTACCACCTTTAAAGAACTGCTTCAGTGAAAATTCCTAAAAAGACTCTTTCGTCAAGTTTGCAAGTTAACCAGTTCATGTGCTACAGTTTTACAGGGTCAATGTAAATAAAGAGAGAGGCTAATGTTCACACACAGACAGGTAAAGGTCAGATTAAGTATAGTATAAATAATTAAAGCCAGGAGTTGCATGAACTTAGTAATTGTTTGCTTATTGTTTCAAGTGAAGCGTTCATCTCAGAGGATTGAGAGGTGACGACACCAGTGTGCAGTCTCTCTGTTTTCTCTTCCACTTCCCCTTTCCCCCTCGCCTCTGAGGCTAGAGAGATCTGGCTCAGGGGAGTAGGGAAGTTGGGAAAAAGCTTCACCCCTTTAGTCAGGACGTCCCTACGGAATTCTGGAACTCCAGGTACTGAGTCTTGACAGATTGAAGTGCCCGCGGTTGCCTTCCGTCTGGGCGTCATGGCGGAAGGTTTAGACGTTAAAGCCTTGGGTTCCATTTTAGAGGGCTTAAAGAAACAGTTGAGTGAGACCAGAGAGGAGGTCAGGAAATCAAATCAGGAAACCAGTTATCTGAGTCAACGCCTCAATGAACTCACCATTAGTCCCAGTCCTAATTTTGGGGTGTCAAAAGTCACCTACCTTTAGTCCTTCTCCATCTTCCACTGAGCTTACTACTCAGGTGGTGCATGCTATGTCTCCTACCATTCCGTTGGCCCCCCCTGAGAGGTTCTTGGGTGATCCTAATAAGGCGTAGGGTTTTGTCACTCAATGTACATTGCATTTCTTGTGTAAACCAATTATATTTAAGGAAGACCAGTCTAAAGTGGCGTTCATGCTGTCTTACCTGAGTGGGGATGCCACGGCGTGGTCCATGACTTTGGTGTCCAGTGCTTTATAATTTTGAAAATTTCAAAACAGAATTTTTGCGAATGTTTGATTGAAGAACAATTTCCCAGTCAACCGATAATGAGGTTTTGGATTTGAAGCAAGGGAACAGAGAGTTAGTGGCATATCTTGCTCAGTACAATAAACTCATAGTGGAAACAAAATGGCCTGAGGCCAAAAGAGCAGCCATTTTCTACCGAGGTCTGAGGGATGAGTTAAAGGACGGTTTGGCCCAGATCCCCAAGAGGCCTACAGATGTGTCTGAGTTGATAGATTTAGTTCTCCAAATTGATCAGAGACAATCAGAAAGACGCTCTGAGCGTGGAAGGAGACTCTCCCTATCCCGCCAAGATTTGACAGAATTCGTACAGAAGTGGTGAAGACCAAAGAAGAAGTTTCTGCTGAAGAGCCAATGCAAATTGGTACGGTCCGAGGTCCGCTCAGCAAGGAAGAAAGAGAAAAAAGACGAGTCGGATGTTGTGTATGTATTGCAGTGGTTCCGTTCATTTCGTAAAAGAGTGTCCAAGGCGGCCCAAGACTGCGTCATGGGTAAAAGACAAGCTCCACCAGTAGACGGAGTTGCTCTGGTGGAAGCTGAGTTGAAGACAAATCCCAATCCACAATCTTTGGCTAATACTATGCAGTCTTCTGCCCCTCATCTCATTCTCTCCAGTCAAATATCATTTGGGAATGACAGATCTGTTACAGTGGCAATCTTGATAGATTCTGGAGCCACTGGTAACTTCTGTGACATTTTGTTTGCTAGAAGCTTGGGAATCCAGTTTGTAGAGAAAGCCAAACCAGAACCGGCGCGTGCTGTTGATGGCACTCCTCTATCCTCTGGACCAATCTCATTTGACACTGAGGTGATTACTGTTTTGGGGCCAGGAGAACATCGTAGTTTCATCAGCTTCAATGTAATTGATGCCTCACAATTTCAGCTGATTTTGGGGTTGCCATGGCTCACCGAACACAACCCTAAAATAGATTGGGCCAAAAGAACTATGGAGTTAAGTTCCGAATTTTGTTTGGAACATTGTTTTAATCCACTTCACGAAGTAAAAGAACCATCTAAGTCTTATTGCTTGGCTAATCTATCACAGATGATTTGTGCTGTGGAAACCCCGGAAATACCGAAGGAATATCAAGACTTAAAGTCGGTCTTTGATGAAAGAGAAGCACAAAAACTCCCTCCTCATCGGGAATACGATTGTAAGATCGAGTTGGAGCCGGGGGCATCCTTGCCTTGTAGCCGAATATATGCCCTTTCTGAATCTGAGAACCAGCACTTGAGAGAATATCTTGACCAGAATTTGGCTAACAGCTTCATTAGACCTTCCCAGTCCCCGGTCTCCTCTCCTCTTTTTTTTATTCCCAAGAAGGACAAGAGTTTGAGAACTTGCATTGACTATAGGGCATGAAATCTGGTGACAAAAAAGAATCAATACCCATTGCCTCTCATTTCTGAGCTTCTGGATCAGGTTAAGGATGCCCGCATCTACACCAAACTAGATTTACAAGGAGCTTACCACCTGATGCGGATGGCAGAAGGGGATGAGTGGAAAACGGCGTTTCGGACGAGATTTGGAATGTTTGAGTACAAGGTGATGCCCTTTGGGTTATGCAATGCTCCCGCTGCCTTCCAGTATTTTGTGAATGATATTCTTCGTGAGTTTTTGGATCGGTTTGCTGTAGTCTATATCGACGATATTCTTATTTTTTCCAAGAATATTGAAGAACATGTACTTCATGTGCAAGCCATCCTGAAGTGTTTAATGGAGAATCAGCTTTATGTCAAGCTGGAGAAATGTGTCTTCCACTCGCCCAGAGTGAAATTTTTGGGCTTCATTCTCTCCCCTCAGGGAGTTTCAATGGATGATTCAAAACTAAAGTCAATAAAAGATTGGCACACACCTAGATCTGTCAAAGAAGTACAAAGCTTTTTGGGTTTTGCCAACTTTTATCGACGTTTCATCTTAAACTTCTCTGAAAAGGTGAGTCCCATCACACGCCTGCTCAGAAAGAACGAAAAATTTGTGTGGGGACCAGAAACTAAGGAAGCTTTTCTATTTTTAAAACAGTCTTTTATTACTGCACCAATTTTACAGCATCCAGATCCAAAAGAACCTTTCTTTGTTGAAGCAGATGCTTCCAATTGGGCCATTGGAGGAGTTTTGTCGCAGCGTCACAAGAATACGGGACTGCTCCATCCGGTCGCTTATCATTCTCGAAAATTGTCATTTGCAGAGCTCAATTATTCCATTGCAGACAAGGAATTATAAGCGGTAAAGGAAGCATTCCAAGAATGGCGACATTATTTATTAGGTGCCAGACATGTGGTTACCGTATTCTCGGATCATCGAAATTTGCAATTTCTAAAATCTGCTCGGACTTTGACCCCACGACAACTTAGGTGGTCTCTTTTCTTAGCAGATTTTGATTTTGTATTGACTTACAAGCCTGGAGTAGTAAATGGAAAGGCGGATGCGCTTTCTTGTCTGAATTTGGGAGAAAATCTAGAAGTAAGGTCTGAAGAGTTTATTATTCCAAAAGAAAAGATTGTGGCAGTTTCTGTGGTTGATGACTTGGAAGAAAAAATGAAGGAAGAATTTAAAAAAGATGACTACTTGAATTGGGAGACTGAAGGACCAGATCGATCAGTAAAGGATGGAAAGCCGTATTTTCTAGGAAAAATATTTGTTCCAGGAGAGAAGTTACAAGAGGAAGCTATTCGTCTGTTTCATGATCAGCAATTGGCTGGACACAAGGGAGTAATAAAGACGATGGAGCTTTTGAAGCAAGTTTTTGATTGGCCTGGTGTGGACACTCCGGTTAGACAGTATGTTGCCACTTATGAACAATGTTTTAAAGGAAAAAGTCTTAGACAATCTCCACACGGTCTCCTTATGCCTTCGCCTATTCCCCCATATCCTTGGCATACAGGGGCCATGGATTTTATCATGGATTTACCATCTAGTCAAGGGAATTCAGTCATTTGGGCGGTGGTCGATCAATTTACTAAGATGAGTCACTTTGTTCCTTTAAAGGGGCTTCCTAATTCTGCTCAATTGGCTACTCTATTTGTTCAACATGTGGTAAATTGCATGGGATACCCAAAGTAGTAATTTCAGATCGAGGTCCACAATTTGTGTCACACTTCTGGAGATCTTTTCTGAAGGGGTTGGGTGTTGACTCCCGTCTGTCCACCAGTTACCACCCGGAGACGGACAGACAGATGGAGAGGGTGAATCAAGACCTTGAGCAATATCTCCGTTTGTATTTGATGGAACAAGAAGGGGAGTGGCCCTCCTTACTTACTACTGTAGAGTTTGCGTACAATAATTCCATCCACTCCGCCACTGGGTTCTCCCCTTTCTTTCTGAATTCAGGCAGACATCCTAATATGTTGGTGGGTAGGGTAGATGTTGATGTTCCTGCAGCTGGGGAGGTTGTACAGAAACTGCAACAAGCTTACAGGCTAGCCTCGGCAAATCTAGTCAAGGCAAAAGCAGCTTACAAGAAACAGGCAGACAAGAGTCGCAAGGGGGGTCCAGTTTTTGAACCTGGGGATCAAGTTTGGGTCTCTACTCGCCATATGCGACTGAGAGGTAACCGGAAGTTTCAGCCTAGATATGTGGGTCCATATCCAGTGGTTTGAATGATAAATCCAGTGAGTGTAAGGGTAGGCTTGCCTAAAACCTTAAAGATTCACCCAACCTTTCATGTGTCTTTGATTAGACGAAACCCTCCAGATTTTCGTAAGGTCCTTCCTCCGGCTCCTCTCCAGGTTCAATCCGCCGAGGAATTTGAAGTTAAAAGGATACTGGACTCCAAGATCAAGAGAGGCCAGGTATTCTATTTCGTAGACTGGAAGAGCTATGGTCCAGACGAAAGGTCCTGGGAACCCAGTTCAAATGTTCACTCTACAAAATTGGTGAGGGAATTCCATAAGACTCATCCACAGAAGCCTAGGGAGGGGGTTTTGGTGGGGGGTACTGTCAGGAATGGTCTAACCTCAGCCTCTAAACTGCTTTCAGCCCCTTTATGCAAAGCATTTAAACGTCCTGTGAATCTTTGCTTTTCATCATGCTGGAGATTGTTGGTGGCTAAGTACTGGTCCAAGAAATGGAAGACCTCCCCTGGTGCCATAGAACGCTTGCAGTTAGCGCTCTAGCTTCCTGACCTCAATCGCGTGCCAGGGGCAATTTGGTGCGCGTTCCACATTACCGCTTCGCACTTCAACTGACGTTTCAGAGAAACGGTTGCGTTTCCGTGCTCTCCTCAGAACCGCTATTCGTTGCGGTTTGTTTTCAAGCTAATTTCCAGTCTTTAGTGACTAATCCTTGAAGCGGGTACCCTGCGGCATCATTCTTTAGTCAGTGCATTGAATGGGCTAGTCTCTAAGCTGCTTTCCGTTTCCTGCGACTCAGCTGAAAACTCTAAGGTGGCGGCAGGCTGCAGTTTGTTCAGTGTCCAGTTCTTCTAGAAGTGAGAGTTCGTGAACTCATTTCATTCCGGTAAGAACTTTCCATATTGTTCGTTTTGGCAGAAACACTTGGAATACTTCTCACAGAGCTTCCAGGGCATGTCGCAGTTCTGCCTGTGGTTTTCCATTAATCAAGAGACATTCCTGCCTATTGAGTGACTTTATTTGTGAAAAGAGTTCTTACATGACAGACATTCTTTCTTGAGAGCTTACCTCAGCCAGTCATAGTAACCTAGACTTCGCTACTAATGAACTCACTGCAGTAACATGTTGTAAAATAAGCCCTTTTCTTCGGATGGTTTCCAGCACAGCTACTTACAAGAGTCATAGTGGAATTTGTCTGCAATTGCCTGCCAGTTCTGTGGGGCAGGCTCCTGAATGTAGATAGAAATATATATATAAATATATATATTTGCTTACCCCCTTTAAAGAACTGCTTCAGTGAATATTCCTAAAAAGACTCTTTCGTCAAGTTTGCAAGTTAACCAGTTCATGTGCTACAGTTTTACAGGGTCAATGTAAATAAAGAGAGAGGCTAATGTTCACACACAGACAGGTAAAGCTCAGATTGAGTATAGTATAAATAATTAAAGCCCGGAGTTACATGAACTTAGTAATTGTTTGCTTATTGTTTCAGGTGAAGCGTTCATCTCCGTTGATTGAGAGGTGACGACACCAGTGTGTAGTCTCTGTTTTCTCTTCCACTTCCCCTTTCCCCCTCGCCTCTGAGGCTAGAGAGATCTGGCTCAGGGGAGTAGGGGCGTTGGGAAAAAGCTTCACCCCTTTAGTCAGGATGTCCCTACGGAATTCTGGAACTCCAGGTACTGAGTCTTGACAATAGCTCCTCATGAGCTGGCGATATCAGCTCGCTTTCACCAGATACAACAGCATTACCTACACCAGACCTATATGTGTTCTCAGCGCCACGGTGCATCAAGCATCCTTTTTAATCCCACCTGCACATGTTGCCGTGTTCCTACAGCCGATTTCTATCACATGGTGTGGCAGTGCCCGAAAACTCAACACATACATGAGGCTAAATTTGTGGAACATGCCGGCACACTAGATGAGAATTCTGTATCAATCATGTGCTTGTATTGATTATTTGCACAAACTATCAAATGAAATAATGACAAAGTGTTTTGTCTTGTGTGTTCCCTCTTCTCTATTTGAGGTGTGTATTTTTTATTATGGTGAAACAGTTTAATAATGTTTTAAGGAATAGTTTTTTATTTTTCCTATGAATTGTATTATACACCTATGAAGGATAAGATTATATTAGATGTGCCTTGATCTTTTGCAACAATATATTTATATTAAATATTTCATAGAGTCAGCAATCTTTTGGCACTCTATTTGACTGTGGGGGTTGCTTGTCTTAGCTGTGATTGAGTTTGAGACTGTGTATTTTTTAAAACTTTAGTGAATGTAACCTGTGGTGAGGTTGAACGTCAAAGGGAATACTTTGTGATTTTACAGGCTCTGAATACTGCCCAATACTGGTCTAACATTGGCAACAAACTCTCAGATATCCTTTATAACCAGATCCAACAGCTTCCTAAACTGTCATTGTTTGGTGTGCATGAGGACCTGCTCTTGGCGACTCTGGTGGCAAAAAGGGGCATATGGTAATCTGGAAACACCCCGATTCCCCCACTGTTAAGCCAATGGCATACTAGCATAGATTGGTGGGCCAAGCAGGGGGAGTCAATCGACAGAGCCCATGGATGCCCGAAAACATTCTCAAATGTTTGGGGTAAATGGTAGGATTACTATGGCTTATCTGTTCAATTGGACGATATAGTATACTATGTTAATACACCTTTGGGGGTTGGTGGGGGGAGTAATGGATCAGAAATGGTGAATGTATTTCTAAACAGGGGACTCGATCTCCTTACACTTTCGTTTGTATGGGACCATGTCGTCTATTTACCTGTATTGCAAAATTCAAGAAAATTTGTTTAACGAAGAAAAACCTGAACCCACCCAAAAACGAAATTCTGCAGTTTGATTTCATATTAAAATGGTCTTTAAAAATGTATAATTAAATTAATACATTTAAAATGTATAAAGAAGATAATTTTAGAACACTACCTACAAGATGCAGATTCCACTGTTGGCATTAATGAAGACAATCATTACTAAATCAAAAGATGTACCTTTGGGGAGGGGGAAGATATATATTACTGACAATGATTGCAGCTTGTTTAGAACATAAGTACTTTCTCTTTCAGAACCAGGTGTTCCAACAGGTGAGAGGGGTGGCTATTGGGGCTCTAGTCATGCAGTTAACATGAACTTTCTTGGCTCGGTTGATGCACCTTGGGTCTGCATTTGCAGCATGGCTCTTTCACGGCTTAGGCTAGCTTTTCACATCCAAAACCACAAAGTTGCCCACAATGAAGGAGTCAGTGCACAGGTAGGATTTGCTGTCGCTTTCTTTGATGAAAACTGCTGCATGGGTGAGGAGCAGAGCGCTTTCAGCAATTGTGAATTCAAGAGACTGTAGAGACTGTAATCGGCAACCCACTGGGGTTATTTGATTTTTGATGATATGGCATTTCAGGACAATCACAAGAGGAAGAATTTGGCACTACAGGTACCAGGAGACCTTGCGAGTGGCCACGCCTTGTTGGACGGGTACAATGATTGAATAAATGTGCAGAGAAAGTTCCTGTTTACTGCATGACTAGAGCCTTTGATAAAGCGCAAATCAGCACGAAACGCGTCAGGCTTCATGAATTCACAATTGCTGAAAGTGCTCTGCTTCTCACCCATGCAGCAGTTTTCATTAAAGAAAGTGACAGCAAATCCTACCTGTGTGCTGGCTCCTTCGTTGTGGCAAACTTTGTGGTTTTGGATGTGAACAGCTAGACTAAGGCGTGAAGGAGCACCACTGCAAATGCAGACCCGAGGTGCGTCAACCGACGCGGCCGACAGTGGGAGAGGTGCTGTGTATGAGAACTACAATGGTCCGCTGAGTGCGAAGAGACTGTAATCGGCAGCCCGCTGGGGTGATTTGATTTTTGATGATATGGCATTTCAGGACACTCACAAAAGGAAGAATTCTGCACTACAGGTACCAGGAGTCCCTGCTAGTGGCCATGCCTAGTTGGGCGGGTACAAAGATTGAATAAATGTGCCGAGAAAGTTCCTGTTTACTGCATTACTTGAGCCTTTGATAAAGTGCAAATCAGAAAGAAAATGCGTCAGGCTTCTTGAATTCACAATTGCTTAAGAGACAGGAAATCCTATCTGTGTGCTAGCTCCTTCGTTGTGGGCAACTTTGTTGTTTTGGATATATATATATATAGTAAGCTGTTTGTGGCGAATCCTGCTTTATATTGGTACCGAATTGCTTCAGCAGTATAAGCGGTAACCTCTCCCCTGTTTGGGAACGGTGGCAGGAAGCAGTCAGTTTTGTTACCCGGAACTGTATCGAGACCCGAGCGAGGAGTAACCTGCTGTAGCCCCTGGATGCTGTGAAATGTCCTGCCTGTTGGTCGAAGTCGGCGTGACCTGTGTCGGATGACCGGATCAAGCGCCAGACATTTCGCGAAGGTAGGATCCAACATTCAAGCCAGTTGGGGAGTGTGCACAGCGCAGGTTTGGATACTTATCCAGATAACTTGCGACTGTTTCAAAATTGTCCATTTCTTGCCACAACTTTTAGCATAATGTCCGCGGACGCATTGCGCAACCGCGATGAGGCTGCCAATGTTATGTTTAATGACTCTCCGGCGGGGGGGGGTCAATGATTGACATACAATTAAGCAGTGCATCTACTGGGGATTCCAATATCAAAGACCTTTTTTAAAAATTGTAAAAACTCATGTGCTCCGAAATATCCAAGTCGTGGGAGCACAAATCTTTATCCCGCTACTTTGAGGAGTGTAGGATACTGAGAGGCTTACGGATCACTCTAGCACTGAGTTACGACCATCCGGACCCTGGTATGCTTGCTGAATGGGCCGATTGTAACCTCAAGCAAGCTGGTTGGAATACTTGTTAAATATGATGAAAGCGACCGTGCTAAATTGCAAGTCCTAGTTGAACTACGGGAGGCAGAAATTTGCAAATTGGAAATGACAGAACAACTCAGGGAGGACATGAATGTACGCTTGCAGATAGATGAAGACATCATTAAAAGAAGCAAAGCGTTCAAATTTGAAAGAGATAAGGCTGACTATAAGAATGGGCAGGTATTCACATTCGCCCGAAAATATGATGTGGTGAAAGCAAGAGGAAACAAAAATCGAGCTTTCCAAAAAGATGTCAGTGAGGCAGCAACAGCGTCTACCTCAGTATCGGATCTGAGCTTGGCGGCAGAAAGTGAACATGAAGGTGAAACATCCAGGATACCTGGGTTGGTGTTTACCAAACTGTCCTTGCGCAGGAAGTAGATTGCTTGTGCCAAGACCATAGGGACACACTGAGACCCCGAGGGCAGACTGGCCCAAAAACAAAAGAAACATCTTCAAACGTAGCCAAAGATGAAAGAGCAGCAAAACAAGGGAAGCAAACCACCAAAAAACAAACGAGGGGAAGATAGAATCGCTATCAGAATCAGAACAACGCACAGGCACCAACTCAGTAATAAATCTGACCGATCTTCATCTATCAATGGTAGAGAAACGAATATTGGGTTTGGAGCTGTCCTACAGTCTGGTGTGTAACAATTATGCAGATACCCGCATTGACATGTTCAGATACGTGCGTAAGTTAAAATGTAACAAATTCCATATGCTAAAATCAAAGAAAAAAAACTGTAACAGAGACATCAATGAGCAGCCCCTCACTCCTAACGGCAGGAGAAATGAATTTCTTCCAGGATGAATGGTCGCGGCAAAACGAACAGTCAAAGGATACCTCTATTTCAAACTTAGAGCTCACTGACTTTAATGGCACAATCAAAACCCCATTTAAACCTAAGTCTATCTTTCAACCCATCATGTTGCACAACAACTTGGATGTTTACCATGAATTAGCAACAATGGATCTTAAGCAACTCTACACTGCAACTAACAAAGCCCGCCATGGGATAGATAAACAGAATATTTGCTACACACAGCTGATGAAGAAAATACAGAATGACAACATCATAATTGTGAGACAATCAGAAAAGGCCGGCAATGTCATTCTGTGGCTGCATAAACTATACATGGAAGAACCATTGCAGCAGCTGGCTGATATAGAGTGCTATAGGAAAAGTAACATACATGTTGTCAAAGCAGCATGGAAAGAGTACTATTTGAAATTATTGGTTTGGAAGAGCGGGGATTGATAACTGCTGACGAATATCATTTTTAAAAAAAGGAACATCCGGTTATTTCCGCTCTATATCTCATTCAAAAAATCCACAAGTGTGCCAGCAAACCCCCAGGTAGACCAATAATTTCCACCATTAACAGCATCATGGAGAATACGTCCAAGTATGTGGACAATTTTTTGCAAGATTGAGTCAAAGGGTTAGCGTCTTACATACAGGACACATCGGATTCTCTGAGAAAAATTGACCACATTGCATGGAGTCCAGAATTTGTTTTAATCACATTCGACATTACATCACTCTATACGTCTAACCGACATTGTGACGGACTCAAAGCTTTTGAGCACTATTTGAATTTAAGACCAATGTAACTCTCCATGCACAACAAAATGTAAATCTCTGTGATATCTACATGTCTGGAGCAAAATTCTTTTTGTTTTATAATCAAATCTATCAGAAGATCAGAGGTGTTGCCATGGGGGCCTGTTTCTCCCTCAGCTATGCTTGTTTACATATTGGTCTGTGAGAGGAGCAGGTCCTCCCACAGCCCCATCTGCACAAAGAGATAATGGACCAGCATGTAGTGACCTGTTTGCGTTATATAGATGATCTGTTTTTGATTTGGAGAGGATCTGAAACTAGTGCATTGGAATGTGTAGATCTAATCAACAATAATTGCCTCAATCTCCACTTCACATCGACTATTAGTAAATCTTCAGTCTATTTTTTAGATGTTGAGGTATTTGTGGATCAGGGTACCATTGCTACCAAGTTATTCAGGAAACCCACCTCAGGTAATGCAGTGCTGCATGCCAGCAGTTACCATCCACACCACCTGATACAGAGCATCCTCTCTGGGGAGATGCTATGGATCAAGGGTATATGCAGCACAGAGAAAGATTGTGAGGCTTCTCAGAACCTGAGTAGACAGAGGTTTTTAGCAAGAGGGTATGCCTCTAACATCATAGACAGTGCGATTAATAAAACCAAAATTCTGTCTAGAAATTAGCTGCTTGCACTGAAACAAAATCAGGTAGAACGTATCCTAGAGGATCCAGAGCTGCAACCTAGGATTATACTCACCTACAACAGGCAGCACCAGGCTCTTAGAAAGATCTTTAATCAAAATTGGAGCCTGGTACAGGATGACCCCGTCCTGGGAAAGCATCTACCAGCAAAGCCGGCTTTGACTTTTAGAAAATACAAGTCAATGAGCAATAGTCTGGCCAGGAATAGTCCAGAATTTAAATCACCTACTAACTGGCTAGCATTATGTAAAGTCTTTAGAAAATGTCCTAGCTGCAAAGCATGCAAATTTTCATTAAACAAAACTCATTACACCAGCCCTTTCAAGACTGATCCCATACTTATGAACAAGAGACTTACCTGTAAAACCTAGTTTGCAGTTTATGTGCTGGAGTGTCCCTGTGGGTTGAGATATATCAGCAGCACTAAGCTGCCAGCCCACAAGCGGATCCTACAGCACCTAAGGGCAATCAGCAACAAAGACCAAGCCTACCCTGTAGCCAGACATTTTGAGGAACGACATGAGAGCAACCCTGTACACCTTCAATATTTCGTAATAGATACAGTTCTACCTTTTAAAAGGGGAGGAAACCAAGAGGCCAAATTGCGCCTCTTGGAAACGAGATATATATATTGGAGCTTGATACCAAGACTCCATCGGGATTGAATGCCAGTGAAGACTTCTATACATGTCTATGATGAATTTCCAGAATTCTTATGCAGTATATTCATGAATTAAAATCAGGTTTATCCTAAATGAGAATTTTTTTGACTATAAATAATGAAAAAAATGGCTCCTCGTACAATCACAAAAATAAAAAAAATCTTTTTATATATTTAATTTACATTTTGCACTATTTTTGCACTAATTGATGGTCAACATGGTGAGTTATGTAGGATGATCATTAAACTTAGATCAATGTGATTACAATGTGGAAAAACTTTACCTCAGCCCACTGGGTCTCGATTGCGATTGTGCACAGCAGCAAGGAGTGTAACAACATGACACGCTTAAAATTGTATTAGTAAAAATAATAGGGCTATAATTATGTTGGTAACTGGATTCTCTAAACACAATTAGGTATAGCAGGCATTTTTAGCTTTTTACAAAACCAAGTTTGGTATGTTTTAATAGATTTTGAATGCCGCTTTCCCCCTCTTTTTACTAACAGGAGTTTTTCAATACCATGGCCTCCATTTTGAACGCATTGTGTATCACTGTATATTTATCTTTTTATACATTCATGTATTTATTGTTATATTTATTGTTATATTTCTATATATATTTATATATTTATTGGTATATCTATTTCAATGCGTATTTTGCACTGAATAAACCTCTTGTTGCATGGAGTTTATTAACTCTTCAGTTTCAATGCGTTGTGCACTTTAACGCAATTATGCTACTTTCTGCACTGTCACTTTAAATTATGATCACTTTCAAAGCAACGCATCATGTGATCATGGCCCGAGTTGGGGTTGAAACGCGTAATGGCGGATATGCTGATCACTTAATAAACACTACTTGAAATTGCACCAAGAACTTTGGGTCCACTCTTCGTCTTTCCTGCAAGGAATTGAGCAGCCGAGTAAGCTGTTTGTGGCGAATCCTGTTATATATATATATGAACGGAAGCCTTCCTCCACAAGAAAAGAAGCAGGAGCCCAGGAGAACAGGTAAGACGGGTTTTATTAACACAAAGGCAGCCCCAGTTGCGACAGATGCATTTTGGCGTGAAGCCTTCTTCGGTACCCAACACCGGGAGCCCTCATCAGTATTCTGTTCCTGCTGCCTCTGATGAAAAGTTAGCGTGGTCCGCTCCTCCCCCTGACAATGAGGCACACCTGTTGCAGTCCGTTTTAACTTCAGGGACTGCAACTCCCAAAAGGCCATGTGATAGCGGCAATTCGGGTCCGTGAGATAGGGAGGGTGTGCAGATAATCTCCACCGCGGTCACACAGCAGGACACGATGACTGAGCCTTCCCCTGCCGTCATGCTAACAAGTCCGTCCAACTGTTCCCCTATTACGCCACAGCCTCGCACCCAGAAGATCCAATGTGCAGGGATCAAATATGCTGTCAGCACAATGTCCAAATCGAGGTAAAATACCTCACTGCGCCGGGTCCTCTGTTAGCAAAGCGGGAACTGGATTATCCCTCCCGGGAAGACATGAATGCCATGAGGCAGAAGCCAGCAGTTATCCAGAACCCAAGCGTGGCAGGACTCCTGAATTGTGCCACTGGCAGACACAAGAAATATGAACGGAAGACTTCCTCCACAAGAAAAGAAGCAGGAGCCCAGGAGAACAGGTAAGACTGGTTTTATTAACACAAAGGCAGACCCAGTTGCGGCAGATGCATTTCGGCGTGAAGCCTTCTTCGGTACCCAACACCGGGAGCCCTCATCAGTATTTTGTTCCTGCTGCCTCTGATGAAAAGTTAGCGTGGTCCGCTCCTCTCCCTGACAATGAGGCACACCTGTCGCAGTCCGTTTTAACTTCAGGGACTGCAACTCCCAAAAGGCCATGTGATAGCGGCAATTCGGGTCCGTGAGATAGGGAGGGTGTGAAGATAATCTCCACCGCGGTAACACAGCAGGACACGATGACTGAGCCTTCCCCTGCCGTCATGCTAACAAGTCCGTCCAACTGTTCCCCTATTACGCCACAGCCTCGCACCCAGAAGATCCAATGTGCAGGGATCAAATATGCTGTCAGCACAATGTCCAAATCGAGGTAAAATACCTCACTGCGCCGGGTCCTCTGTAGGCAAAGCGGGAACTGGATTATCCCTCCCGGGAAGACGTGAATGCCGTGAGGCGGAAGCCAGCAGTTATCCAGAATCCAAGCGTGGCGGGACTCCTGAATTGTGCCACTGGCAGACACAAGAAATATGAACGGAAGCCTTCCTCCACAAGAAAAGAAGCAGGAGCCCAGGAGAACAGGTAAGACGGGTTTTATTAACACAAAGGCAGACCCAGTTGCGGCAGATGCATTTCCGCGTGAAGCCTTCTTTGGTACCCAACACCGGGAGCCCTCATCAGTATTCTGTTCCTGCTGCCTCAGATGAAAAGTTAGCGTGGTCTGCTCCTCCCCCTGACAATGAGGCACACCTGTTGCAGTCCGTATATTACGCTTCTTGTCTTCTCCGTTTGCAAGAAAGACACAGCACTCGCAGGGGAGGGTTTTTGATTTTATTTTGACTCTCAAACGCACCAGACGCGTCTCGGCATTCACCTTGTTCGGTAGGACATGGGCGCGCCAGAAACGGCCAATGAGCATTAACAAAAACAAAGGACTAATGTACTCTTCCAAAACCAGGCGCCATCTTGGTACAATGTTAAATAACTGAAGTATATACATGAAAATCCAAATATACACTGTGTCCCAATGATCCACCATACTGGTAAAAAATCTGTAATTCATTAATTATATCATAATAATTAAGACTAACTCTCATCGGTATTCACGCCCTGAATGGGATTCTCGCTTCTATACTGTTCAAAAGTCCCGCGCCCTTGCAACTCATCACGCCCTGGATGGACACATTGCAATACATAAGCCAACAGTTTCAAAAGTGCATCATAACCCAAAATCATAAATTACCGTTCGTACTAAATGGCTCCACGTGAGTGTATCCCTTAGGGCTCTGGCTTGCCTAAAGGCCACCATAGGACGTGTTGGTAGATCCATCTCAATAATGGGATCCGTCCATAGTAAATTCCAGTTCTTTCTAGGGACAGTTTTCAACATCCCTGCTCCACTGGAATAAGTTGTTATCATTCTAAATGGATTTTCTTTTTCTGAACCTGGTTGCTGTTTAAGAAGTTCTACTCTAGATTTTTCTCTTACCCTGCAGAGAGAGTCGCTCAGCGATTTACTTTCATAACCCCTTGCTCTAAATCTTGTGATGCTCGCTTCTGCATGGATCTTGAAATCTTCCTCAGTAGTGCAATTTCTCTTAATCCTGAGTAATTCCCCATAGGGGATACTCTGGATTAATTTTGGAGGATGGCTGCTAGATGAATGCAAGATAGAATTCCCGGCTGTGGGTCTGCGATACAGCCTTGTGTTTAATTGCCCCTCCATCACTACTATTTCTAAATCAAGAAAGTTCACATTCTTACATCTAATTTCGGCTGTAAATCTCAAATTGTAATCATTTTTGTTCAGCATAGTCACATACTGGGTTGCTGACTCTTCTGATCCCCTCCATATAAGGAAGAAATCATCTATATACCTGTACCAGGCCACGATGTTCTGCGTCCACTCCCCATTGGTAGCGGCCCAGGCCACCTGCTCCTCCCACCAGCCCACGAAAAGATTTGCAAAACTGGGGGAGAAACAGGTGCCCATTGCCATGCCAATAAGTTGTTTGTAATGTTGGTCCTGGTACAGGAAGATATTATTCTCCAAACTGAATGACAAAAATTCTAGCAACATGCAGTTATGTTCTGAGAATTTCGCTGATCTTGTATAAAGAAAGCTTTTTATAGCCTTCAAGCCCTCTGTGTGCCCTATATTGGTGTACAGGCTGGCTATGTCCATAACCAGCATGCAATCTCCTTCTCACCACACAAGTTTCTCTATATGTACAAGAAAGTCCTTAGTGTCTCTGATATAGCTGCATAAAGTTTTTACGAAATCAGTCAAAAAATAATCAATATACACAAACAGATGTTCCAACAAACTACCTTGTGCACTCACGATAGGTATTCCTGGGGGTTTAGTATTGTTCTTATGTACTTTTGGTAGATGGTAAAAACTAGGAGTCAAAGGGTTTACACACCTCAAGTATAAATACTCCTCCGTTTCCAATAAGCCTTTGTCGTACCACCTCCGCAACATATGATGGCAGTCCGTGATGCTCTTTACATACACGTGCTTCTCAATATTTGCATAACAATTGCCATTCATTAACCCCTTCGCTGCGGCGGAAATTCCGCCGCAGCGCTAAGGGAGTGGGGGGGGGCGAGCGACGCTCGCATGCTCGTGACGGAGCCGCTCCGTCACGAGCCGCGGTTGAGCTGTGCTCGTGACAGAGCGGTTCCGTCACGAACGCGCCCGCTCAATGGAACACTCAGCGCAGGTGCGAAATTCGCGCCGCGTAGGCGCACCGAGCGGGCCATGATGGAACCGCTCCGTCATGAGCACAGCTCAACCGAGGCTCATGACGGAGCGGCTCCGTCATGAGCATAGAACGGGTTAATTGTCGCAATGCTTCCTCATTGTAGGACTCATAGGTTTGCAGTACTATATTTCCCCTTTGTCCTAAGGTTTTATGATGATATTCGTGTCTTCTTGAATGCTTTTGATGGCTTTGCGATGTCCAGGGATAGATTGGACTTATTGTCACCTTCCTTCTTTCTCCATTTTAATAATTCTTTAGACACAATATCCACAAACACATCAATATTGTCATTGGGCATCTGGGGGATAAAGGTAGATGCCGGTTTGAACGGACTATCCCCTCCCACTTGTTCAATTCCTGTGGTGGCCGTGATGTCATTAGTGTCTTGGCTTGCAATTTCTATCCCTAGTTCTTTCAAAGTCTGCAATGCTGGCAGGTCACGACCCACCAAGATATCCATTTCACTTGCAGGTTTACTTCTCTTAGTGTCTTTCTTCGGACGCAATTTGTAAAATTTGTGCAATTTCAATTTGCGTGAGAATTTAAATAAGTCAATTTTGGTCTGCGTATATTCCAGCTGTTTTTGAGGACAGAATGAAAGTCCCAATTTTAGCACATGTTCTTCTTCTTTAGTAAGTGTTCCAGGGGTCAGATTAATAATTGTTACGTTATTTTCGGGACACTCTATCGTTTCTACCGACGCTTGTATCTCTTGCTCCTGGTTACGGGTGGTGAGAAGTTGCTTTTTGTGCCACTCACCTCCCCTCCGCATTGGTCGCTTCTTTGCTGGTCTGGAGGTTTGCCTCTTCCTCCCTTTTGCCATGTCTGCCTTAGTATTTGGCCATAGCTCTAAGGGATACACTCAAGAGGAGCCATTTAGTACGAATGGTACCTAAACCGTTTGGCGAAGCACCCCATGGATTTTATCCGTGTGGGAGGTGCAAAGCCTGCAAAAATAGTAAGACGATTGTATCGTACCAAGTGGGGGGGACAACAAGATGGATTAGGAAGTTTCTGACCTGTAGCACCCCATATACTGTATACTGTTTAACCTGTCCTTGTGGCCTACTGTATATCGGTAGCACGATCCATCATCCGTATCTTAGAACATCTACGGGCCATTAATAATTGTGATGTAACATACCCAGTGGCCAGGCACTTTGAGAAATACCATAAAAGTAAAAGTGACCTGATAACTTTTTTTGCCATGGACCATGTCCCAGGGAGTGTAAGAGGAGGGGATAGGACTATGAGATTAAGAAGACTAGAGTCCAGATACTTCATTGATCTGTGTACAAAAACGCCTGGGGGTTTGAATAGTAATGAGGAAGTGGCAGTGCATTTGGGATAAACGGCTCTTTAATCCTAGTAGGGGTTGTTGTGACTCTGAGCAATGCGCTCATGTGGATATATAGGAGAAGGGGTGCTCAATATGAGTCACTTTGTAATCATAGTACAGGGACATATGGCTATATGTCCAGTATGTATATAGATTTTTAAATAGGAGAGATCTGCACTTTACTGGTAGGATTATGTGATATATGTGATATATTGTGAATTGCTCAATGGCAATGATTTATTGTATTTAGTTTATTTTATATAATTTATTTATTTTGATTTTAAATTATGGTTTTGGGTTATGTTGCACTTTTGAAACTGTGGACTTATGTATTGCAATGTGTCCATCCAGGTCGTGATGAGTTGCAAAGGCGCAGGACTTTTGAACTGTATAGAAGGGAGATGCCCATTCAGTGCGTGAATACCGATGAGAGTTGGTCTTAATGAAATGATATATAATCAATGAATTATAGATTTTTTTACCAGTATGGTAGATCATTGGGACACGGTGTATATTTGGATTTTCATATATATACTTCAGTTATTTAACATTGTACCAAGATGGCGCCTTGTTTTGGAAAAATACATTAGTCCTTTGTTAATGTTTATGCTCATGACGAGTAGGAAAGTAATCACGGTGTAAATAAAACATGGCCGTTTCTGGCGCGCCCTTGTACTACCGAAGAAGGCGAATGCCGAAACGTGTCTGGTGCGTTTGAGAGTCTAAATAAAATCAAAGAATCCCCCGCGAGTGCTGTGTCCTTCTTGCAAACGGAGAAGACGAGAAGCGTAATATTGGCGGGAGCACCCCCCGCGTACAGCACCCGTGTGTGAGTGCATGAGATGAGCGACGATATATATATATATATATACATATATATATATATATATATATAGATATAGATATATACATATATATATACTCACACACACACACATGTATTTGTTTTGTTTGTTGTTCTTGCTGTGCGTCAGGTTTTGGTATCCTATCAGCATTTTGTTACTTGCACGTCTCTGTTAATAACTCAAAGTAATTCTTTGTGAAATTCCTAAAAATGCAGCAAACACAAAAAGTTGTTTTGTGCGATGAATTTGGAGCAGAGATTGGTAACGTACATTTTGTAAATCTTCCTTATTGTGCTTGAGTAGAGTCAACATAATGTGGCTCTGAGCATGAACAAAGATATGGAATGTTGCAATTCCTGTAAGGCAGAATACGTTTCTATGGATAGCTACATTTTATACTAAATACTGGGTTTCAGAGCAGAATGAGTTTTGGCTTTGTCTACAAAATCCAGCCGCAAACGTCCCAGTGCTTGCCTTCTGTTCTTTGCAACAAGTAGGTAGTGGCGTAACATAAAATGATGCACACCCCACCCCCGCCCTGCAGACCATGGGTCTTTTGCTGAGAGGTGGGGCCTATGAAGGGTTGGGAGCACCTAATAGGTTTGAGGGCGCTCTTGAGCTGCAGGGGCTGCAAGTACATACATTACGCTCCTGCCACTAGGCACATAGCAAAACTGCATCACGTGAGGACGCCCTCCTTTGTCCACTTGACCTCCCAGGAGTCGGACGTCGCAGAAAGAAGTTACAGCGGAACCAGGGTGCGTGAAATTCATCCGACTTCAGGTTTAGGTGAGTGGGCCTCGCAGAGTGTGGGAAGATGTTCCATGCAAACGATGCGTTAGTTTACGGTAGCAAGCTGATCCAGAATGAGAAATTTTGAACACCGCGGCGGGTTGAGCGGCGGGTGGTGTGGTTTCTAAAAACGTTGGAGCGCGTAAGTTTGAGGGGGTCCGCTGCACGTTGCGTGAGAAACGGAGCGCGTGTCCTCTCTAAAAAATAAATAACCAAGCTGCCCACCTAGAAACGCAATATACACTGAGCATTTGAGGCAGAGAAGAGTAACTAATCAGCCAGTCCGCAATAGGGCGGGGGTAATATCCATCGAAGGTCGAGTACTGGCCTGTTTGCAGCAGTATAATTGGCGGGCTCAGCGGCCCTACAACGGCGAACTAAATACAGCCTTCTTTCCGACAGGTACAACGTTTGGGCAACCCTAGACTAAGGGTAGTGGCATTGGCAAGTAGCGCTAACACTTTTATCTTTAAGTGCAGAATGCTGCCGAAACTGTCAACGAAAGGCAAAGGGGCCACGGCCAAAAGTGATGACTACCTTGCATTGACGGAGCTGCTGGAATTCACAAAGGAGAAAGGCGTCGATTGGGCGTTAAAAGCAATGAGAGAAGGAGCAAGAGCGGATGCCCAGGAGGAAAGAGGGCGAGGCAAACGGGCGTGGCGCACGCCAGAAAGGCTCAAAGATGAGGCGAAGGAAAAGCGGCCCAGGGCAGCCGAGTCCCAACCAGCATCCTCAGGTGAGAAGGAGGTGCTCGAGACATTAGACTTGATTCCCAACGCAACGAAAGAGCAATATCCCTTATCCGGGCGTGGCGCCTGCTGCTAATGCGGAGGCACCCTGCGCTCATACATCTCTGCCCCCTGTAGTCGCGCAACCTGGTAGCGGAATAGCCCAAGTCTGGGTACAGTCTGGGGGGGTTGCGCAATCCCCAGGGGTAGCAGCGACAACCTCACACGGGCAGGCAATTAGTAATTGCCCTACTAGCGCAATGGTATTTTCCACAGCTTACCCGGGAATCGTAGGACCGGGGGTTATGGGCCCAGCCTAAAATGTAATTACTTTGTCCATTCAAGGGCAAACACCAAACACCGGCGCAAATATGGCAGGGCCAGCCATTCATCAGATTCAGGGTGGGCCGGTGCCGGCGGGGCAGCCGTCATTAGCTTACAGCCCGTTGATCTATGGTTCCGCATCCATGACTCTATCACCATCTGCAGAGATCACATGGCACGTGCCCGCAGACACTAAAGAAAAGATTCTACGAGGGGAATATATTGACGTGTTCGATCTCATCAATGCGGGTGTAGTTCCTGGTAAGACTAGGGAAGGCAAGGAAGGCGAGTACAAGCAGAAAAAGGTATATGTTGAGTGGTCTATAAGGAATTGGATTACAGGATTCGCCATTTATGCCGCCATCATGGTAGAGAGATTCCCCGCGTTGGCCCCCCAGATAATCAGTTACATATCGTTGATACATGGAGCGGCTTCTGAGTTTCCAGGCACAGGGTGGTTACAGTATGACACCAAGTTTAGGCAAATAAAGGCAGTGCATCCCGGGATAGCGTGGGACCAACGGGAGATCAATGTATGGCATGCAGTGTTTTATTCCTCCGCACCGGCAAACAAGGCTACTTACCCTTCAAACAATCAGTCCTTTCGTAGCGACAGGGGGGCAGGGGATAAAAAACAGGCCTGCTGGCTGTATAACAAAAATGAGTGCACTTGAGGGGCTACATGTAAGTTCAAACATTGCTGCTCCTACTGTGGGGGCTCAACTCACCCAGAGATTAGGTGCTTTAAGAAGTCAGGAAGGCCAAGAGAGCAGCTGGTCCAAACCCCAGCCAAAGGGAAGCCACCCCAGCCATCCGAGAAATCTGCCAACTCCCATTAAGACACATGTCCTGACGCACCTCCTTAGCAACTACGACAATCTGCAAGAGGCTCGGTTCCTACATAGTGCTCATCAACATAATGCAAACTATATGAACAGATTCCACTACACAAAAAAGTCATGTGACAGAAAAACCCACCCAGGACAAATATCTTTTGCACACAATATCAACTCATGTTTTTTTGCACAGGTTCAGGTTGTGCACCTTGCAATAAGAGTATAATACAAATACTGGTAGTTTTGCACAGTATTTCCTTTTCTTCCAGGTAGTAGCTGAAGAAAATTGTGCACATTGAGGACTGACTTGCATGCCACCTGTGACTGAAAAACTGTGTGGCATCAGTGGGTAACGCAAGCCTCAGCAGCACCTGTAGTGCAGGATGGCCCCAACCCTTCAAGGGGTCCCCTTCAGCCGAAGTCAATAAATATTAGTGGGATATAGGACACTGGCTCAGCGAGCCCTCTTCACATTCCGCAAGGGGGCGCCATCATTTTGCATTACGCCACTGGGTGGTATTACTGTTTGCTTCCAGTTCCTTCAAATACATAGGCACTCAGTATGGGGCGCGCGGCCAATCAGTGTCTCAGATGAGCGCACTGCTGTTACTCGTGGCGCATATGACTTCCATTAGGAGCATATATGACTTACATCCAGGCGCTCCTACACACAAAACAAAAGTGGTAACGAGAAATGCACCTCTTTTCACAGAATGCAATACTAGCATTTTCAGCAGCTTGGAATGTTAATGCTGGCATTAAGATCTATTTTTAATGTATTTATTTATGAATCTGCCATAGCACTACGTCACTGAGGTCTCACGAGCCTCACTAGCCTAACGAGCCTAGTTTTCTGTCACTGACACAGCCCACGCATTTTGAGTGAGACACCTGCTCCACAGCGACTGGGAAGGAAGAGATACAGTGTGTGTGCAAACGTTCTGCTGCTATTGTGTAAAATATTTACTATGTTATCACCACTTACACATCCTAGTCATTTTAGAGAGCACAGCTTCTAATTACTTTCCCTAAAAAAGTGGATTAAAACACAAAACGTGCTAGTATTTCGTATGAGGGGTCAAGCTACAGGTTACCACAGACCTTTCTGAGTCAAGCACATCTTTCTGCCGCAGCTGAAAGGATGATTTTTACAGGCTAAACATTCATTGAAGGTAATTAATGAAGCAAACAGTGGTTACGATAACTAGCATTACTTAACACCAACAGTTCTACTGAGAAAGCACACAACCTGTTTGTGCGGAAAAGTTTGTGAAATTAAAACTTGTAAGCCACAACACAGGCAAGTGGATTGAAATTCTGCAAAACTACAAACACAGTACATGCACACTTAGAATCACCCCAGAGAGAAAAAATATATCAATTGAGAAAAAAAGGTATATATGGCCGAACTACCCACACCTGATGACACTTCTCTTGCTAGTATTGGTTCAAGGTATACCAAGATTTTCCTCGCAATCATAAAACACAGTAAACACAGTAAAAACACCTGATACAGGTAAAGTGAAATCCCTGTGTCTTCCATACCAAACACCCAGCAGCGGACTTGGGGAGGGGACGCACCGGAAAGAATACCGTCAACTCACCACATGTAAAAAAAAGGACACAAAGAATGACCCTTGGAATAAAAAAAAAACTCCCTCCAATATAGTGCTCGTGAGCTGAATCATGGTATTCTTTTCACCAACTGGTACAGGAGTTCAAATCTGTTCCAACACATGCCATCATAATAATGAGTGTGATTTACTATAGCCCTGGTAACAATTTTACCTTGCTGAACAATATACTGAGTCTATCTTCATACAGTTGATCTTACTCTCTTATGGGTAACAATACAATAATCCTGTGTACTATTTCACAGCTCTACGGCTCTACAGATCTTAGACATCATTTATCAGTTCCACACAGTTACACTTGACAGCTTTAAGGTGGTCTTACTCCCAACTTTTTGCCTTCCTCTTCCACTTTTCTGACCTCAAGCTAAAGAGCATTCGCTCTCTCCCCTAAATATGCTATTTTTGGTTCATCCCCAATTGGCATATTTAATTTACTTACAAGTCCCTAGTAAAGTGGTAATACATGTACTCAGGGCCTGTAAATTAAATGTTACTAGTGGGCCTGCAGCCCTGATTGTGCAACCCACTTAAGTAGCCTTTTAACCGTGCCTCAAGCGTACTATTGCAGAGTCTGTATGTGCAGATTACAATGCCATGAGGGTCTGGCAAAATAAACATTTTGCCAGACCCCATTCTTCCCTTTTATGCACCTAAGTCACCCCTAAGGAAGGCTCTGGACAACCCAGAAGGCAGGGTGCTCTTTAGTTAAAAGGCAGGACATGTACCTTTACATTTTAAATGTCCTGGTAACTCTTAAAATAGTTTTACACTACTGCAAGGCCTATCACTCCCATAGGATAACATTAGGATTACCTTATTACATTTTATAGGTATCATTTCCAACTGCAAAGAGATAAATCCTTTAAGTCTGGTGTCCCTGGAATCACAATTTAAAATCCAAACGTATGGTAAAGTTGGTTTTTACATTGTAATTCTGATATGCCACTTTTAGGAAGTTGGCCTTATCTTCCTTTATACATTCAGTGCCTGTAGCCTAACTGTGATCACATGTGTGTGTGTAGTTTTCAGCTGGGCTTTGTGTATTCCTCCTAAACAGCCAACCACAATGGGTGTTTAGGTGTGTCTTAATGGGCCCTCTCTGGCAGGATGGGAGGGTGGAGATGGGCGCAGCCTCAACTTAAACCTGAATAGTAGTGAGTCTGGAGTTAGAACAGGAAAGGAGGACATATGTTCACATCAAATGCCTGTCTTTCAAGTCTCCCCAACTTCAAAGGCACCACTGGGTATAAGTACTGGACCTCAGAAACCACCACTCGGCACACTTCTAGACCTGTGGATACTGTGCCAGGAAGAAGGACTGCCTCTCTGCTGTATTGCTCTCTACTGGACTCCTGCTTTGCTATGTTGATCTTCTGCCTGCTGCCCTCTTGCCTGGGTGAGATGGACTGGACCTGCATCTCTTGAATCCAGAACCAAGAGTGATTCCAAGGGCTAGTTGGCTGGCCTCCTGATCTCAAGCCTCAGGGACACAACAGGCTTCCAACCCCTGCACTTGGGCTCTGCCATCTGTGAGTCTTCCCTGCAAGTGGTGCCACACCAGGACTGTACCCTTGGAAGAGTGCCTAGGGTGCTTGCCAGCAGAACCAATGCATCTTCTCTGCTGAGCGGGAGGGATACGGCCTGCCGTGGAGATACCACAGTGGAGAACTGGAGGTAGGTTGTGGATCCCTTGAGCCGCACGCTACCACCTATGCTGGCTTGGGCCGGTCAGATGCACTGCAGAGGGTCAATTGCCTGACCTTAAGATGGCTATCTAACTGCCCGGACTGAACCCATCCCGATGCAGCCTCCCTCTCCCCACTGATATAATTGGTGTGCATTTGAGGCCTCCTAGCACCTGCCATATAGACTGTGGTCCCGAGGCGCCTGTTTCAACCATCTCCGTACATCGAGTGGTCGAGAGCGTCTGACGCTGTGGCTGCCGTTCCAACCGCTCGTAGCAACACAAGGATACTGGCGAAAATCTCACCCGGCGTTTTAACCTCAAGGTGGCGCCTGAGAAGGAACAGACCTGCTTTTTAAATGACTCGAAGCAGATGCTTGGGAACTTTTACCGAACAACCTACCCCCTACCCCTCCCCGCTCTACTCCTCTCCACTTTCCTGCTACTGATCTCTGCCCTCACCTGTCCTGGCCCTTAGTCCCCACCCTGTTTACCTGTCAATTTTCCCTCGTCATTTCAGATCTAGCTATTTTGTCTGATGCCCGATGGAGCTACCTGGTTTAGCTATAGGGGAGACAGGTCGGGGATTTCCTCCTTGGATGTCACCTACCCAGTCGGTCTTTAGCCAGACTTTCTTTCGTCTCTCCTGTCGTCTCTTCCCGCATCCTCAAGGGCATGTCAAGGGCGTCTGGAGCCTGGAACAATGGCCAAGACAGCTGCCAAGAAAGAGAGGGCAAGGGGTGTGGGAAAGCAGGCCCTGAAGTTCCCAAAGTCTAGGTTGAGTGGTCACCTGAGCAGAAGGCCCCGAGCCAGCCAGGGAGGAAACTGTCTCCCTGGAGTACCTGCCTGAGTTTGCTGGTCAGCAAGTTGAGGGTGGGCCCAACAGGGAAGAATTCTGCAAGAAACAGAAAGAGTGCCCTACTCTAGAGGGCTTGAGACAGCAAGTCAAAGCCCAGGTGACAGGTGACACCTCTGGGGATCACCAGATCTATTGAGAGAATGACCTCCTATATAGTGAGCCTAATGCTCCTCCTGGTTCTGGGAAAGTCCATGTGGTGGTGGTCCCCCAGTGTTACAGGACCTTCTACTGGGGTTGGCTCATGACATACCCCTGGCAGGACATCCAGGGCAAGACAAGACCTTTGCCAGGCTTGTTGCCCACTTCTATTGGCCCTGGATGAGGACAGCTTCAGATGCATTATGTAGGTCCTGCTCAGCTGCCAGGCCAGGGGAAAGTGAGGGAAAAAGCACAAAGTTCCCCTGATGCCATTACCAGTCATTGCCTTTCCCTTTGAAAGAGTAGGCATCAACATCATTAGTTCCTTGGACAACAAGTCAACCTTAGTGTCTGACCAAGTCACTAACTTAATGTCCACGTACATGAAGTCAATGTGGGATGAGTGTGGGGTAACCTACAAGTTCAACACACAGTATCACCCCCAAACGAATGGTCTTGTGGAGAGATTCAACAAGACCTCGAAAGGCATGATAATGGGTGTATCTGAACTCATGAGGTGTAAGTGGGATATCCTCCTTCCATGCCTTCTCTTTATCTACAGGGAGGTACCATAGAAAGGAGTAGGGTTTAGCCCTTCTGAACTCCTCAATGGCCACCCTGTTAGGGGAACTCTGAGCCTTGTGAGGGAGGGGTAGTAGAAAGCTCTCAGGAAACCTCCCCATGATGTGTTCAGCTACATGCTGGCCCTCCGCAACTAGATGCACTGCTTCTGGAAAAAGGCAAAAAGCAAACTTGAGGACAGCCAAGATGTTTTGAAGCTCTAGTATAACCAAAAGGCCACTCTGGTGGAGTTTCAACCTAGTCAAAAACTTTGGGTCATTGAGCCTGTGGAACTCAGAGATCTCTAGATTGCTGGCCCAACCCATACGACATGAAAGAGGGAAAGGAGGAGTCCAGCTACTTGGTAGATCTCCAGACCCCTTTGAGACCCTTAAGGATGCTCCACATGAATTTCCTCAATTCTCACTTCGAGAGGTTTGAAGTGAGCATGCTCCTGGTGATAGATGAGGGAGTTGAAGAGGAGAGTGAGTCTCTCCCTGAACTCCAATCTTTCCAGGAACATAATGGGTCAGTGGAAGGTGTCAACCTCTCTTTTACCCTGACTCCAGAGCAGCAGAGCAACTGTTGCCAGTTACTGGGATTGTTTGTCTCTCTGTACTTCCTCACCCCTAGACTCACACACCTGTGTGTATATAATAAGGACACAGGAGACAGACTATTTGTGAAGAACAACATTTACAGGTTGTCAGATAAGGTGGGGGCCAGTATCATGGAGAAGGTTACCAAGCTTTAGGGAAAATTGAGCTCTCCAACTGTCCCTGGTCCAGCTCTGTGGTTCTGGTACCGAAGACTGCCCTGTAGGGCACAACTCCAGCACTTAAGTTCTTTGTGGACTACCAGGGTCTCAATTCTATCACTAGGACTTATGCACACACCATCCCCCAAGCTGATGAGCTCATTGGCATATCACTTTGACTGGGGGGGCAAAAGAGAGGTCAGTATTCTTAACCCCAGAGGTCCACTTCAAATTTCGGGTGATCCTCTTAGGCTTGAAGAAAGCCTGTGCCATCTTCCAAAGGTTGGTTCACAGGGACCTACCTGGAAAGGAAGCCTTCTGTGCCACCTACCTGGATGACATCGCTATCTACAGCTCCAACTGGGAGGAACACCAGTACCACCTCCAGAAAGTGCTTTGGGCCCTACAGCAGGCAGGCCTGACCATCAAATCCAGTAGGCGCCAGAAAGTGAGGGTTCTGTGGTATATGTGGGCCATCTGGTGGGCCGGGCAAGGTGCAGCCCCTCCAGGCGAAGATTGAGACTATCATGGCCTGCAACCATCTAAAAGTGAGACTGAGGTGAGAGCCTTCCTAGGCCTCATGGGATACTACAGGAGGTTTGTTAAGGGATAAGGCAGCATTGTTGCACCCTTAACAGGGCTGATTTTGAAGAAGCAGCCCAGATTGGTGATCTGAACAGAGGCCTGTCAGAAAGCTTTTGATACCCCAAGGAGGCCATGTGTACAGAACCCATATTCCGGGCTCCCTGCTTCGCCAAAGAAATCATAGTGGAGACAGATGGTTCAAGGGTGGTCAAAACAGTTTAATGAGAAGGACCTAGACCAACCAGTAGCCTTTATTAGCAGGAAGTTACTGCCACGGGAAGAGAGGTGGAGTGTGGTTGAAAGATAAGCTTTTGCTGTCATCTGGGTACTGAAGATGAGACTACACCTGTTTGGGGCTCACTTTCTGGTTCAGACAGGCCACAGTACTCTCAGATGTTTCATGCAGATGGGGTGAAAATCCTAAACTGTTGATGCGGTCCATCTGCCAACAGGGAATGGACTTTATGGTGGAGCACCGTCTGGGATTAGACTACGCCAATGTTGGCAGTCCCTCCAGGTTCTTCCACCTTATTGAAGAGAACTCCCAAAGGGAACTCCCAAATGGTTGGGTAGCTCTCCCCATTGTCAGTGGGGGACAGGACAAATTAGACCTGACAGCCTTAGGGTGGTCTTCTCCCCAATATTTTGCCTTCCTCTTCTACTTTTCTGACGTCACTTTTGCTGGTAGTAGGACTCTGAGCACTTTCCCCCCTAATCATGCTAATATTGGTTCATACTAAAGGATCAGGGTTTTGTGGGTAGGAAGCAATGCCGCTCAGCAGATTCCCGTCAGTGAATATGATTCACAATGTTACATATGGCGCTACCTGGGAAGGGTAGACCCTTATAACCCCTTAATCTGTGTATCTATATCCCGTGCACACATACAATATTAAACAAGATATACAACTGTAATTCAAAAGCAAATTGTACAATATTCTTCGGCGATGTCTTAAGTTCTTTATTTTGTTGTACAATGCAGCCAGCCAACAAGTGTTTCGTCAGGGTGAGGTGGTCCCCCGAATCTTCAGGGTTGAAAGGAATTACCAGAACTCAGAGTAGTCCCTAAGCCAGTGTTAATTCAAACCTGGTAGGGCAGAAGTGTTGGATTTATTCCAATATCGTGGATGATGAGAAGGCAAGTGACTGTCAGGTGGGTCAGCAAATGGCGTTATCGTGATACCGGTGAAACTTCCAACCCGGCACAGCTGAAACAGGGTCAAAATAGCGTTGCAAGTGTACTAAAACAATCTATGGTAGGTGTGTGGAACAGCAAGGATCGCCAGTAAGAAGTGCAAACAGACTGGTATGCAATCAATACAGTCAAAGAGTACGTACAATTGCTACATTGGATTTATATTTTTAAAGTCTAGGCCAAACACGAGTGTATGTTTGCCACGTTCACCTGTAGAGCTTGGACAGAGAGAAATGCTTGCGTCCTGGCGGCTCCGGGTTCTTTCATATGAATATTGGTTCATACCCAACTGGCGTATTTGATTTACATACAAGTGCCTAGTGTAGTGGTAATACATGTACACAGTGCCTGTAAATTAAATACTACTAGTGGGCCTGCAGCACAGATTGTGCCTCCCAATTAAGTAGCCCTTTACCATGTCTCAGGCTTGCGATTGCAAAGCCTGTATGTGCAGATTACTCTGCCATTTTGGCCTGTCAAATTAACCTTTTGCCAGGTTTGAATCTTCCCTTTTTATACACATAAGTCATCCCTAAGTTAAGCCCTGGACAACCCAGAAGGCAGGGTGCTCTTTATTTAAAAGGCATTACATGCACCTTTACGTTTTACATGTCCTAGTAGTGAAAAACTCTTATACAAGCTTTTCACTACTGCAAGACCTCTCTCTCCCATAGGATAAATTTTGGGATTAGCTTATTACATTTTATAAGTGTAATTTTTAACTGGGGAGATATAAACCCTTCAAGTCTGGAACCTCTTGAATCACAATTTAAAATCCAAACTTATTGTGAAGTTGGATTTTAAAATGAAATTCTGAAAATGCCACTTTTAGAAAGTTGCCCTTTTCTTGCTGTAGCCATTTGGTGCCCGCAGTCTATTCCTGATCGCATGACTGGATGTAGCTGACTTTGTGTATTCCTCCTAAACGCACAATAGGAGCTTAGGTGTGTTTCAATGGGCCAAATCCGGCAGGATAGGGGGAGATGGGCACAGCCTGAATAGGCTGTGTCCTGCCCACACACAAAGGGATGCATACCCCCCTGTAGTGAATCTGGAGCCAGGGCAGGAAGGAAGGACACCTGTGCACTGCAAAGGCATGTATTTGAAGCCTTCATCACTTCAAAGGCCCAACTGTGTATAAGTACTGGACCTCAGACACCACCACTTGGCACACTTCTGGACAAGTAGATACTCTGCTAGGAAGGACTGCTGTGCGGCTGAAGGACTGCCACTCTGCTGGACCGCACTCAGTTGGACTACTGCTTTGCTGATCTGCTACCTGCTGTCCACTTGCCTGGGTAAGAAGGACTAGACCTGCATCCCTTGAACCCAGACCTCAGAGTGACTCCAAGGGCTAGTTGGCTGGCACCTAATCTGAAAACTTAGGAACATAACAGGCTTCCAGCCCCTGCACCTGGACTCTACTATCTGTGAGTTTACCCTGCAAAGTGGTGCCACCCCAATCCTGGACCCTTAGAAGTGGGCCTAAGGTACTTGCCAGTGGAACGGATGCATCTTCTCTGCTGACCGACACACCCCCAAGCAGAACCAAATCATCTCCACAGCTGTCTGGTTCATCCTCTGTCAGAACTGACTCCCCGCTGCAGTTGCATGGATTGGACGCATCCCAAAAGACTCGCCTGTTTGCCATCTCCTACATCTTGGAACCAGTGCATCACATTTGGAATTGTTGCTGCATGACATTTCTCCTGGTACAAGCTCCTCGCATCACTCATCAACCGCAACCTCGACGATATCTACGAAACTTCGCTTCGCATTGCAGCTTCACCGCTCATCGGAATCGATGCATTGCCTCTGCTGCACCTCACATCCTCATCATCGGACTTCACATTGCAAGTCCTATCTACAGGATCCTCAACGCCGCTGCAAAAGAACATGGCACTGCAGCTTCGCTGCATCTCAGAACCGATGTATTGCCTCTGCTGCGTGGCACATCTTTGACTCGGGTTTACACAACACTCCGCAACCAGGATTTAAGGTACTCTATTCAGCAGGCCTAACTGGTTTCCTGTAGCCGGCCCACGCTCCATTATGGTCGGCCTGAACCTGCCACTTTGTCCCAGTCTGATGCGACCAGTCATCCTAAACATCGCTTTGTGCTTTTTGGAGCTCTTTTACTTAAAAATGTTGAAATGCAATATCACTGGTTCTACTAATTACATTTTTGTTGTGTTGGTCTTGTTTCATTTATTAAAATCACAGCGATTTTTCTAACTTGGGGTGGGATCTTTTAGTGTGGTGTTTTCAATGTTTTACTGTCTGAAGTGTTGCAGATACTTTACCCACTACTTCTAAGTTAAGCCTGACTGCTATGTGCCAAGCTACCTGAGTGTGAGCACAGGTTAATTTAGAGCTTAGCTGAACCTCATCCTGATTACGACTGTGGTTACTGCTTGACCAGGGCTCATACCCCAATCAACCAAACACCCAATTTCTCACACAAGCCTACTCATGACAATGTCTCCACTATGTACCTCATCAGTTCTAAAGTGGTCAGTCTTCATATTGTGGATCCTCTACTGGTACGTTGATCTAACCATCTAGAAATATAATTTTTCTTTAATTTTCAGAAATCTTGTGTTACTAGTCAGCCAAAATATTGCAAATGATGCCAGTAAGCAATCACAGTGGGATCGAATGTAGTGGTTGATCATTAAAGAGGTCTAGTTGGATGAAGTTTTATGTCTTATCAGATAAAGGCATCAAACTGTGAACAAAAATTCAATATAAATAGAAAAGTGGAGAATACCAAATGGTGATGGATGGAATGCTTGAAATAATCTCAGTCACAGGTAATTGCTCGGGCCGCATCCCAGTCCTTAGTTATTTTGCACACCACGCCACCTCAATTTGCACCCAGCTATATGCAAGTCAGTGTTGAACCTGCTCCAGTGGGAACAATCCAGCCTGAACTGCTAGACCAGGCTCTCCCTGAACTAAAACCCAAGCAACCCATGGCTGGTTTCACCCTTACTGGGGCTCATCAGTCAGGTATATCTCGATACCAATGGTACAGTGTGCACGGGACCCAGGTCTGGGAATACCCATCCCACTTAGGGCCTCACACTGAAGTATACAAATAAGTGATGGATGGAATGCTTGAATTAATATCATCCACTGGTAATTTCTTGGGCCGTGTCCCTGTCATCATTATTTTGCACACTGTGCCACCTCAGTGTGGACATAGCCATGTGTAAATTAGTCTTTACCCTGCTTCAGTGGGAACAGTCCAGCTTCTACTGTAAGGGTCCATGATGTTATGGCAGCGTCCATAACAAGAAAATAAAAATATATCAGCCTAGATAGGAGAGTTAACTGATACTAACACTTCTGTGTGTGTTTAAAACTTCACATTTTCTAATAAAATGAGATATCTGCAAACAAACATGATAAAAATAGAAGATGTCTAAGCAAGCATTTTCACAGCATTCACAACAGTTTCAAAGTACAATGGGCCATATGCATGAACGCATTTTCCCATAGACACAGAATGGGCAAAACCTTTTGATGCTTCTGGACCTCAGTGGCTTTGCTGATACATGCAAAATACATCAGTCGCTCATTATCACCACTATCATCAGTATTTCTATTGTGTCCATATCCTAGGGGCACCAGGTAAAAGACTGAAGGAAATGAAGACTCATGTGCTGCTAAGAGGAAAGATTCAAGTTGTGTTATTAATAAAAGGAGAGTGGTCTATCTACTCACACTTAGGAGTAACAACAGGAGAAGCATATTACCACTTAAAGGTGACATTCCAGTCATCCAGCCTATAGCTAGATACATAGGACTCTAGATAAATAACACTATGCTCTTATCTTGTGCATAAGTTCTATTTTACAATTTGCAATCACCCTCTCTACCAGCGTAGGCAAATAAATGTAGTAAAACGTAGTCCAAATATTCTATTGATTGAGTTGCACATACACATATGTCAGTATTTGTGTGGTGTGGTGCTGCAGGATTCCATACCAGGGCCAGGACTTGTGTGCTCAGTAGATATCCCTGATTCACCTACGCACAGTGGAATGATGGACATGCATGTGGGTTTATAAGGGATTTGACGTACAACATACATTGCATGCATTACTTCACAGTTCTGTCCACTAACAGTACTAACAGAACAGTACTAAACAAGGCATCATGTTCACTGAGAAAGTCATACAGGTTATTGCTTTGTTTTTGTCAGATAATGTTAGGCAGACTGTTCTGTGTAGGAGTTCTTCTGTGTGTACGTGTGTCATAGAATGTCGCGAAGCCACATAGGTGAACAAATCACCATGCTTTTATCTTCCTTGCTGTCACCCATTAACCTGGATGCATATTATTGTGTCTGTTCATTATGTTTTTTATGATGACTCTTTTGGTATGTATTTAGTGGAAGGTTGGGATACTTATCTTGCATCTTTATATGATAGTGGGATGTTGATTGATATAGTTATTGTTGTGGGTGGAACGTTGTTTCTTTCTCTTACCACCTACAAATCCTATCTCAGGTGATTATCCACAATGTTATCATGTGGAGAGATTACTGCTTAATTTGTGCCAGAGTTTACAGGTGGGGGAAACCGGCGCTCACTTTTTTGTACTGAGATTTATTTTTTAGCAACTATGTCGAGAATTATTAACCTCCCACATTTCTGTTGTACTGTTGTTCCTTGTTGTTGGAACAGTAAAGTTGTACATTGTACATAGTTTGGTTGCGCCCCACTTCCCACCTGATTACCCAAGTCAAGTCAAGTCAAATAATTTATATAGCGCGCTACATACCCAGAGGGTCTCAAGGCGCTTGAAGAAGGGTGGGGAATTACTTGTCGAATATCCAGGTTTTAAGTTGCTTTCTGAATGCTAGGTGGTTCTGAGTGAGGCGAAGGTGAATGGGAAGTGAGTTCCAGGTTTTAGCTGCCAGGTAGGAGAAGGATCTTCCTCCCATGGTGGTTTTAATTCACACCGAGGTGTGAAAAACATCAACGCCTCATTAAGAAGTAAAAGGTCTTTTAAAGACCTGTCAAGTACTCGGGTGTGGTTGTGTGTGTCCCTGAAGCTGTTTCAGCTGGGCTCACATACACGGGCTCACATACACGAGCTGGGGGGGGGGTCTGGGGGGAGAGCTGGGAGGGGGAGGCTGGGGGAGGCTGGGGGAGCAGGCTGTAGTGTAGCCCTTTGAGTAAAATGGATGTTACGCGCCCGGAGCTGTGGGTCCCGTGACACACGTCCCCCGCCCCAGCAGGGAGGCACAGAGATGCCCGCCCAAGAGCGGGAAAGAAGAAGGAAAAAGACGCAGAGAGATACTGATCCCCCCCCCCATGAGAGAGGCACAGAAATGGTGGGTGGATGAATGATGGGTGGATGGATGGATGGATGGATATAAGGCTGAAGGATGGGTGGATGTGTGAAAAGGTGGATGGATGAAAGGATGGATGGATGAAAGGGTGGATGGATGGATGAAAGGATGGATGGATGAAAGGGTGGATGGATGGACGGATGAAAGGGTAGATGGATGAAGGATGTATGGAAGGATAAAAGGTTGCATGGATGAATGATGGATGGATGGATGTGTAAAAAGATGGGCGGATGAATGATGGGTGAATGGATGGATGGAAGGGTGGATGGAGGAATGATGGATGTATGGATGGATGGATGGAAGGGTGGATGGATGACGGATAGGTTGGTGAAGGATAGATGTATGGATGGAAGGATGAAAGGGTGGACGGATGAAGGATGGAAGGATGAAAGGGTGGATGGATGTATGGATGGATAAAAGGTTGCATGGATGAATGATGCATGGATGGATGTGTGAAAAGGTGGGGGGATGAATGATGGGTGGATGGATGAAAGGGTGGGTGGATCGATGGATGAAAGGGTGGATGGATGAAGGATGGATGTATGGATGGGAGGATGAAAGGGTGGATGGATGAAGGATAGATGTATGGATGGGAGGATGAAAGGGTGGATGGATGAAGGATGGATGTATGGATGAGAGGATGAAAGGGTGGATGGATGTATGAATGGATAAAAGGTTGCATGGATGAATGGTGGATGGATGTGTGAAAAGGTGGGTGGATGAATGATGGGTGGATGGAAGGGTGGATGGGTAAAGGATGGATGTATGGATTGAAGGATGAAAGGGTGGATGGATGAAGGATGGATGTATGGATGGAAGGATGAAAGGGTAGATGGATGGATGTGTGAAAGTGTGTGTGGATGAATGATGGATAGATGTGATGAGGTCTAACAGGCGCATTTATGGTTGTCAAAAGTTGGTGATGAGCAGTATCAGTTTCTAGAAACGTTTGTCGGAAGTGGGTCCTTAAGCCTAAAAAGGTTTTACAAGGGGGTCTCGGCATCAAAAAGTTTGAAGACCTCTGCAAGCACATGTCGACTTTTATGATGTCTGCCCCAAATTAGAAGGGAACTGAGCATACCACCACTGGTGGGTGATGGTTCTACAACCTAAATAAGGATTATCTACAGTGTTGTGGAATTTCTGGATTCCTGATACTGTTTAGGGTTGCGGTGCTCATGTTTCTTGTTACTTACTGATGGAGCAAGGTTTCGTACGTAAGAAACTTGCTCGGATGCCATCCTCTCGAACAACATGTAATAATGTAACCAACATGTTTTGTGGATACTAATAATTGCATTATACTACATTTTACATCATCTAAGGGAAGCTTTTCAATGTGCTTTACTAACAAGTAATCAGAGTGGCTTAAAAATGGCTGCTGAAAACGTGGGAATCTTCTGCGCATGTGCCGACTGCATCTACGTAGTATGACGTCTTTCGCTTTGGTGGGAATTCTTTGCAACTGTGCAGTAGTACTTAAGATGGCCGCTTGCATCTCACATGCTAATGCACATGCTGCGCTTAAATTGAGACCTTGCACATCTTACTAAATTGCTAATGCAATAGTTAAAATAAATTAAAGGGAATAGAGTAGGAATAAGTGGTATACAGTGCATTCATGAATTTTTGTATTCTTACATTTTTTTTCTTTGATTTATTATTAGTTCATATTTTGGCCTGGAGGGTGACTGAAATCTCCATCTTGCCTGGTTATGCGCAAGTGCACTGGACTCTGTCAAACTCCGTGCTGTGACATTGAAACCCAGCCAAGGATACTTTAACCATAGAAGTGCCTGGGAAAACCACCTCTTGACCCGGAGACGGGAAGGAGCAGAAATCAATATTCACATACAATGTATTAATCCTAATGTGACATGCGAGTGGGACAGTAAAGCTTGGGAAAGTAATTAATGGGAGGGAACATAGAACAATAAGTAAAAGAAATGACATTACATTATTATGGTGTGATGACCTCTCCCCATCCCTGTGACCAATCAGAAGTAGGGGATTCACGAATATTGAAACATTGGGGGTGGCACATACACTTAGAATATTATAACTAATGTAGGCTCAGTCAGTTAGATTGTCAGACTTGTCACTGACCCATCACTGTAGCAGAAGACGGCGGATGCCACGGAGGTCAGAGACGCTGCACGAGCACTCTGACAGAAGAATCGAGAACGGAGAGACGGCGAGAGAGAGAAGAGCTGGAGAAATCAATGAAGAAGAAGAACCAGTCCATCTAGAAGGGAAAAGAATCGAGAGCAGTACCAGAGAGGGGTGCAACCTGGCGTTGCACTTAGAAGAGGCCACCTGTCCTATCCTGAACCTGTCCTGAACTGTTGGTTCCTGACTACTCGGAAGTCCCTTTTCTTTCTCCTTGGCCAGGGGTTGGTCCTCACACCATTCTAGGTAAATATAAATCAGTGCGGTATGTCCTTATACCGTTTTCCTTTTCCACCCTTCCCAGGTACCAATGTCATGAGATTTTATTAAGTCTTTCTGTTATACTTTGATCATTTTCTCGTTTAAAAGTTGGTGTTTGACATGTATTAGTATTTAGCTCACAAAATTATTGCATAGACAAAGCTTTTAAAACTCTCTCGAGTCTGTGCTCATTCAAATAATAAAGGTAAATGTTATTTCTACATATTCTGCTAACAACCTGATCCTTTGACCAGAGGAAATTGAGAACTAAGGTGATAAGGTTTGGTAAGAAATGGTGTAAAGGTCAAATGTATCTTCAGAGTAAAAAGAAGCCCTGATCACCAGCGGTGATTATCAGCTTATATATGTGTGTTTTATGGGCCCAGGTGAGTATGGTGTTTTAGAATAACCCAAGCTGGTAATCTCGCTGAATCATTACTAAATTCTCAGGAGGGTGTATTGTGAACCTCTCTATCTTCTCATGCCCTCTTTATGTGTTTATTTTTTTTTTCTTTTCATCTTCACACCTTGACCTGGAGCAAAAGCAGTGGTGGCTTCCCTATGGGGGCGTTTGGGCGCCGCCCCCTTGCTTTCTCGCAGTGTGAAAAGGCAAAAACAAATGGTAGTTATTACCGTAATAACTACTATTTGTTTCTGCTTTCTCGCACAGCGAGAAAGCTGAAGTTCCTGGTTGAGAGTGGGCGGTGTTACTCGAGGGCAGGGGGAGTGGCTTGCCCACTGTTGTTAATACTGTCTGTTTGGGCAGCCTCAGGCCGCCTAAACAGACAGTATTAACAACAGTGGGGAAGCAACTCCCCCCTGCCCTGAGTAACACCGCCCACTCTCCCTGTTCCATCTGTATGCTGCAGCATACAGAGAGAAAATGACGAGGGTGGGGCAGCGATCTAACCAATCACAGCGCTGTAGTGGAGGGGAGGGAGGCTGCCTGCAGCCTTCCTGTCTGATGACGTGCACCCTTGGAATTCAAAACTAGGACTGCAGGAGTCGAGAGTATCTGGACTTAAGGTAAGTAAAGTTTTACCTTTTTTTTATTTATCCCACCTCCCCCCATCCCCTCCGCGGCGCGACAACCCCATTTCCACCACCCCCCCCCACCCGCCCGTAATGCCGGCCGCGACTGTAAATATCCCTTTCTCGTACGGTGCCTTTACGTTTGCATTATAGCTGCTTGCTGTGCAGGCTCCAAGTGGCCCCGTTCTTGGTATTCAGATGACAGGAACTGCTCACTGAAGCGCCGCGCAACCCCTCTCAGCGTCTCCATGCAAATCCATGGTATTACTACAGTAATGCGGCACTAATAATACAAATAAAAAAGCTATTTTTTTTTTACTGATTCCTTAACCTCTTCGCTGCTGATGGGGAGCTCAGCTCGTCATCAGCTACGGCGCTGCTATGCAGATGACGAGCTGAGCTCGTCATGTAACGCAGCTTTTTGAAAATTGCTGCACACAGCGGGAAAAGCCGCCGCAGCGATGCGGTTAATTTATTTCTAATGTACTGTGTAAGGTCGCGGGACTCGTTTGGTGGAAAGTTTATCCTGTTGGGTTTTCACACTTTGAGTGGATTGCCGCAGTTTACTTTGATTTGTATTCACTTTCTTTTGCACTCACGGTCTGCTGCTGACGCTGACACTGTGAGGTACACTGTACGTAATAAGTGGCACCTCAGGTCTAGCGCGAGGTGGATGCGATTTACTACATCTCAGATGACTAGTTAACTCACTGCTTCGACCAAACCAAGAAGGCAAAAAAGGGAAAACAGTTAATGTAATGTGCAGTAGAAAGGAAAACGCCCAATGAGTAGCTGGATACCACACTGCCACTTACACAAGCTTGTATCAAGAGAGATAAATTGTAAAATTCAAGCAGCGCCAAATATCTCTCAAACACAATTAATTCACATTCACAGACATGTTCCAGTACTTTAGGTGTTCACAGTGTTTTGTGACTAATAAAAGTCTAAACATGGTCATGATGCGTCTTTTCCCAAGTGCTTAATTTCTGGTCTAATTTTGCTGCTTTGCATCACAAATCGGTTCTTGAGGATATATGTAACATGAACATAATATTTTATGGTTATTATTTTATTTTGGTGTGTTCTATAGTACTGCGTGTCAGGTCGCTTAAGCGCAAAGTAAAGTAGGAAGATGTGAGTAGAATCGGCCCTGACAACTTTACTTATTCCCCCAAATATGTGCAACATTTCAGCTGAAAGCTTCTTTGATGGGTTTAGTCCTCCACAGCTTCCTGAAGGGGGAGGTAGTTTGGGTGACCCTCAAGACTTAACTTAAGCTGAAGGTGTTAATGAGCCTTGCACTATCAGTGCTCTGCCGCCTTGGTTTCGAAGTTAAAATTCTTGTTGGCCGGTGGTTTGAGACTGGCATGAATGGAAACTCCTCGTAGGAATGCACTGGAGGAATTATGGTGTAAAACGTATTGCATAGTGCTGCAGGAGCGTATGCAATTCCGATATGTGCGGCGGTTTGTGCACAGTAGCACGTCTCTCCGCTCCACTGCTGACGTGGAGGAATGTAAACGTATGCTCCAGCACCCCCACTGTGATTTTTTTTTTAGTGCCAGTGCATATGCCTTAATTTAGGCATGCCATTGTTGCTGGTCCTCTTCCGGCAACCCCGGAGCATCCTGCCACCAGCTCAACTGTTGTTGTCCTGGGTTATACTTGAACATTATCTTCCCTGCTTGCTCTCATGTCTTATTTCTTCCTGTGTCCTTGTTTCGTGCTCCTGTGTTTGTGGGCCGTGTCCCCTGCAGAGCTTGTCTCGTATGTGTGGCCTGTATTCTATACTTCATATGGTTTGTGGCTCCTTGTACTGTATTTGCCAGTGTGTGTGCGTGTACCATAGTAGTGAACACCGCTGTTTGTGATGCCCCTACTGTGTTGGATGTGGCACTTGCACTGTTGCTAACAGTAGTAAGGAAGGGTTCCTAAGAAGAACTTTCGGTCTTGCACTTTGTTTTTTTTTAAATATTTACAGGCTGTGACCAGGGCACCAGTCATAAAAAAAGAAGTGGGGGGACGCTGTTGCCGGAAGTGATGTCACGACAGGAAGTGACGTCACGAAAGGTACCGCGCTCCTCGGCCCAGAGAGGCCAAAGAGTGAACTCCATCTGTTTGGTAGGAGGGACGGCGTCCCCCCGGTAAAATAAGTGGGGGGACGCCGTCCACCCGCGTGGTACCCCGACTCGCACCCTGGCTGTGACACATATTTGCATCATAGCCCTGATATGCTCAGGAGAAGTGTGGTCACCTATGACACCCTTCATGGTACTTTCCCAGGAAGCAACCATATTTTTCAAGGTGATATGTTGCCATCCGGTGTCAAATTATGCTATTGTAGAGTGTTACTGGGTCATGTTGACCTTGAAAACATGGCATCACAGTTACCTGGGACATAATGGCTTATTTTGTTACCAATGGGACAACTTGGACCTGCTTTAAATCAATGACCCTATGTAGTTTCAGATATGACATAAAGGTGCATTTAAAAAAATTCAGTGCATTAGCCTTGGTACAATATTTCACAGTATGTCAGGTCAGATGACTCAATGTCACCAAGGAGACAATGCGCCACTGTTCGGTTTACAAATCAGTAGTTCCCTGTGCATTAGTTTAATTGGTGCAATTGAAGTGATCATGAACTAAACTCCCAGAATCCATGTAGTTGTTAAGTGAAAACCTATAAAAGGAGCATTGTAAAACTTGGTGACATGGAGCCATCTGGTAACTCTAAAGTGATCACAACAGATAGTCTAAGAACAGTTACTTCCCCTGGGAGTAAACCGCAGCGGAACGAGACACAGTTCCAGCCTGAGCTCGATGCAAATAATTCACACTCTGAGTTGCGACATCATACATCATACATGCTATACGACAATACGAGTACCTTATTACTTAGTCGAAGTGAGGTTGGGTCCCAAACCGACCACCCTTCACCGCTTAGTTAAATTATATAAATTGTGCTTCATACAACAGCCAATTTCCCCGCGCTAACCAATCGCAGCTGGTCTAACAAGGAAGGCGAGCCTGGCGCGCGCAGGTAGGCTTCCGGTAATGGCGCCGATGAACTCCTGACTCCGAGCCCTGCGTCTTGCGCGAGCCTGGCCCTTCTCCCTCTCCGCCATCATGTCATTTCGCCGTGCTCGAGAGCCCTTGAGAACATTACGAGATGGGTGTTCGCCTTGCCGTTTTTCCACGCGAGGCAGATGGGTAATTACGAAAGTAATCGTCTGATTGCGAGAAATCAGATGCAGTGCTTTGCCCAATTAGATGATACATTAGCTTGCTTCTTTGTAAGCAGCTAATGTGTGAAGCAAAGTGGTATTTTTGAGGGTCAGAATCCTTAAACAAGTGCCGAGTTGTAGATTATTGTGTCTCTGTTTTTTCTAATGGAGGAAAAGTGCTAAGGCTTCGTTACTAAAAGCATATAAAATGCAAATCAGACTGTGAAACAAAAGAGTGGAGGGACAGGCGTGCATATTTGGTGTCCAGTGTGTCAACCCACAACATCAATTCCATTGAAATGCAATGCATGGGAGCCTAATCAAGGGATCGCATAATTGTAATAATTGCAAGCTGTTGATGTCTAGCTGCTGCCTCTGTTATTGTCAGTCATTTGTTTCTCTCTACTTTCAACAGAGGAAAGATATTCCAAGAATATCCAAGAAGTTCCTTGGGTATCACAATAAGCACGTCACTTCCATAATTCTGAGGTACCTTTCTTTCCACGCCAACTTTCATTTGAGTGAACACTCTACGTCCATGCCCTGCTGCTTAGGTCTGTGTTTTTTAAGTACTCCAGGTACAGTGCTTACCCCAAGAGACACGATACTCAAAACAGAACAATACAGTGTCAGCGCAAATGGAGGCTACAGAACTGTTTGCAGTTCCACCTTTCTTAGTTGGAAATCTGTTCTGAGGCACAGCGATTTCTCACAAATAAGGCAATTGCGAACAACTGTGCACCATTTTTTATACCGGCTAGCCAATATAGAAAAGCACATTCCTTTATTCAACCAGAAAGACTTGAAATATAAAAAAACATTTTCTGCTCCATTCTGTGAACATAGTCATCTAGTATGGGTCAATACACATTATTTTGCTTACAATATACAAGTCGCTGCTCCCTCCCCCACTGAGAAGACTCACAAGGAGAGAGACAACTTTGGTTATGGTTTAGCCAAGGTTTAGCCCTTTATCTTTATTCACACAGCATCAGTTCAGAGAGAAATGAGAACCATAGTTAAGCAGACCTAATAGTTATGAGAATACAGGACATAAGATCAGCAGATCAGCTCAAAGATTGTACAAGCAATACAACAATTGTCTCAATTTTCATTAACGTGCAACATTCCAGAGGGCATAGTACCAGAAGATCCCTATTCCTTATTCATCTCCCCAGTCCTCGACCAAGGGCATTCTGGAGATTATTGGCAAGCATACCTTATTGGCAACTTCCCCTCCGTCTCACAGAAGGAGGGGCAATACCTGCAGTTCCATGTCAACACCTAGCCTAGCGCTCTGTCCCTGCTGGGGGTACGTGTCACCCCGAAAATTCCCCCAAAATGTTCAACTTCAGCCATCCCAGGTTAGGGAAAAAAGGTCCAGGAACACCAGCAGGTCAGTCCCCCTCCCGCTTGCCCAGTGTCCACACAAATCACCACCCCTCCACAGTGTCCGCTTAGTAAATCAGTCCATTTTTTTTGGGTAGCCCCCTTTTTCTGCTGCAAGCAATTCCACCTTCTGGAGTGGGTGTCTGCTCCTGGATGCAGGTGCATGGTGGAGAGGAAAAGAGGCTGAGCCCTCGCCTCTCTAAGCTTTAATGCTTCCATGCTTCCGTCCCAGGCACCTGCCGATGGTGTTACATTCACTCCTTGTGGTGAAACAGAGAAAGGACTCCCCACACCTTGCGCCTGCCCATGGAGCAACTAAGAGCTCCCCTCTGCTATTTGCAGGGGGCACCTGGCCAAGAGACTTTCAATGTAATATTCTCCAAATCCAGTTTCCTTGTTCCTCCATTTTGTTTACAACGGGCCATTTCCTGTGATAAAAATTACTGCCCTCCTCATATGCAACATACAATGCTGTTGATCCTCTTCCCAAAAAAGACTCACTTTCAATTTGAGTTTTTGTATTGGCTGGTTTGACAACACGGTGCCCAGTTGTACTGAATATGCGTCATAAATCCAAACCTGAAATACAAGTACATATATTTACTGGATATAAATATATTACTAAGTGATGACGGCTACCCGGTAATATTGCATACAAAATGTGACCCCTTAAAAAGGGGTGTGGTAATATCATACCCAGTGTAACTGCCCAAGTGCAGTTCATGACACAAGACCATGGGAAACTGGAAACACATCAATCTCATGTGAGCAAAACAGGTAGAGGAAACCTGCATCCATATTAATTTGATGATATGGGAACCCTGCCACCGTCATTCTTCATGCACCCAAGCTCCAGACCTCTTTTAGGGCAGATCACACTTTGTGTGAATTCTGAAACCTACTGGAGGTGACATCCTTCATCCCATGTCATCCAATGGTGAGAACAGCCATCTCAAATGTCTACCAGCTTTAGTGGAGACCGTGGCCTCTGGGCAATATAGGAAGCAAAACAATGACAGGAAACTATAGTTGTTGGCTAAGGAGTTCATCTACATCGATGGGCCACCTGATGATGAAGACAGTATCAAAAGTGGGATCAATAAGGTCTATGGAGTGTTGTCACAGTGCCAACTGAGGACTATAAAAAAGATTGTTGACCTGAGGGAAGGATGATAGACCTTCTCATAAAAAAGTGTAAAGGACAGTCCGATCACTGGAGGGAGGCCTGCAAATCAACCCTCATTACTGATTTTTAGAAGTTTTGAAAACAATGATAAATACCACTGGAATTCACAACAAACAGGAACAGAAAGCAGGAAAGGCTAAGTATAAGAAACCTATGGTAAAACAATACTTCCATGTATGTACTTACCTCGACATTATTGAGGTTGTGTACCTTTTGTTCATGATAGTTTGGAAGAGCGATATTTGCATCTCAGTAATAAATCCTTTAAAGTTGCTGAGATTTTACCTAGTTCATGCACCATTATGCTCTAATTGTGTAAATGTTCTTGTGGAAAACCCACTGAACCTTACCAGAAGCCAGGATCCCTCCATCCATCCTATTTAAGAAAACTGTTTACATTTCAAAACTAACCAAGTACACCAGCCACCACCAGTAGCAGGCCGGTCCTACAGACAAACATTCCTGGTGATGATGCTCCAGCGCTGGCATCAGACCAGGCACATGTGCATCAGCCATGGTGAATGCGCACCAACTCTGGCATTCATACATGGCACACAGAAAAGTCCTCTTGGGACAGGATTGCCCCCTTCATGATTTCCATGCATGAGCTTCTGCCCTAGGAAAAACCTTCAAATTAGTTTCTGGATCGTTTTTCATTTTAAATTTGGTCTGTGCACACATGATCATCATTCACGTGCACTTAGAGCCTCTGAACAAGATACCATGAACCATGGAGGTCTTGGTAGTCTGTATGAGCTTACGAAGCATGCCTTCCTTTGTACGTAGAACTACTATCAGGTCACAGGGCGTTACGAACTGGCCTAGTGGCAATGTGAATTCTAATTGCCGAACAGGCCTTTTTACTTGATCACTGCATGGGATAGCCTTGTGGCAGGCCTGTGTAAATTGTCTAATCAGTTCTTTTCAACCCGGTCCGCTATAGTGTAAATAAGTGCGCATGCTTCAGTGTCCAGGAGAAGAGTACAAGGAGTATGTGTGCCATGATGATTAATGGATACAGTGAAATCTGTTTTGCTTCCACTCTGTGGGCCTTTATACAAAATTTAGAAAGGAGAGCCTGCCAAGTTTTCATAATGTATCGGTGGCATCCGTGAAGTTACTGAAATCACCAGACTTCAAGATTTAAGGGAAATGAGATAGATGTCTCGTTAGAAATGCAGTCATGCTCTTTTGTTCGTGACAAGAGTATTGCCATTAGTCTTGATGGGAGGTGTTAGGATAGGAGACAACTTTCTCTTGTAATGTAGAGCTGGCCTTTTCTGCAGGGGCCTGCTTTTCCTTCTCCCAGAGCTGTTTCTGCCAAAAGGTGATGGGTGTAAGTATGATGGCTGTTTACTCTTTTGTGGCAGTGTTATGGATTACTCCTTAACAACAAAAGAGTGACTATTGGCGCAAATAAACACAGAATGTGGAACAAAAACAAGGGCTGGGTGTGATGGGGAAAAAAACCTCTGTTTTTTAAAAGAACCCTCACTCACCAACCTAGTTGGCGACATGCTTCATCATCGGGTTCCCACCAGGGAAACCGAATGTCTCCCTGGTGTGCTGTGACGCCTAAATTACAGCGGAGCGTTTTTTGGGGGGATTTTGTGATAGTGCAAAAAAGGAAGTAAGTGATGTGGAGATTAAAAGATGGGGAGCTGCACCCTGTACCAATTTTAATGGAAGGGCAGCCAGCAATCATTAAAATCAGTGGTGCGGACACGCGTTGACCTATAAGTGTATCAGCTGTATCCTAATATTACTGTGCAAAAGTGGTCAACATGTTTCTGCTTGTATCTGCTAAGTTAGCAAAGCTTTCATCAAGACCGAATAATAATCCCCGGCGATATACGCACACTAAGGCGTACCCTAACCTGGGAAGTGTGCGTGTATGGTAAAACTCACGGTTTTACCCAGTGGGCTCTTCTGGCATCTCCAAAGGCCCTAATGTGAAGAACGGAATGGCTTCACGTCAATGGGTCAGTGCGGAGGTGTATTCACCATGTAACATTTGTTTATAGGGAGGGTCCCTCACGCGACCTGTATTGTAGACGTCCGCGAGCCCGAATGTTGTACAGTATTTTGGATTACTCCAGGAGAGAACCTCCCAGCCCCACCCCTCCTTCCTGCTGACACATGGAAGACTGTGCTGGACTTGCCTGGAAGTCAATAAACCAAAAGGGTGGAACTGCATAGAACTTAGCTGCAGGGCTGAGGCTTGGAATCAACAAGCTGTGTGCGGAACAACAGTAAAAGAAGTGGCTGGCATTTCAGCTCAGTGTTTCATGATTTATCATTGGCTGGTGGAACCTACAACTCGCGGAGCATGAGCGAAAAGTCTCTGATTACCAGCTTTCCAGATGCTAATGGGACCTTAACCCAGAGGAATAGAAGAAGAGGTAGGTGGTGCACTGCAGGTTTAGGTACCGTTCTTATAACTCCATGCGAGTACATTACTCAAATATCATCGAGCGCTCAGAATCCCTCGCGGGTTGCGGATAGCCCTTAAGCCCTCCCTTTGTAAGAACTCCAATTCATTCAAGGACAAATGGAATGGGATACTTAATAAATGCAGCCTTGACCTGATCCTACTTATCGCGGAAGAACTTTCTGGCATACTCAAAGAACTTGAACAAGAGATTAAAGAAATTGATAAAGAACTCAAAGATATGGTGACACCCGAAGAACTTACCAGTTCCCTCGAGGACCTTAAAACCATTCTTGACAAACATCACAAAGAGATAAATGAGCGGAAAATTAGAAAATTCCGAAGAGACACGCTTGATTACAAGCTAGATGAAGTGTACACCTGGGCCGACGTCTATGCCCAACGACGTCGTAATAGACCTTCCAACACACAGACCGACACATCATCCTCTGAAAGTGACTCTTCATACCGCCCTCCGCGAAAAACCACGACTCTCATACCCACAAGCAATGCACCTACTAACGATCAAGCCAGCACATCCACAACCGGACAAGAACAACCACCTGCGGTTCATTTTTTAGGATCAGGCACAGAAACAATCGAAGACTCCGGAGGAGCCAGAACAAAAGAAAAGGAAAAAAGTCCTCCGAATACACGGAGTACAGTCACCAAGAAGGATCCCAAACCGAAAAAGAACACCTAGTGATTAACATTTCCGACACGGTTATTCCTCAACATCAAATAGACCTGCTTGAGAAAGGCACATCATTTATCCCGGTGGCACACACAAACTTACTTGAACTAGAAGTCAGCACCTTCAAGTTCACCAGGAAACTCAAATTACGCCACTTCTTCGACAATACCTTACCTCCAACCACCAAAGCTAAACATGATGAACTTAGAGGCCTACGAGCTCCTAGTACTTATCAAGCACCCAGCAGCCACAAGTGTATTGATTTATTCGAAAACTTAGTTCGTAACGACCTGTCTAAAATCAATTTTAAAAGAACATTGAAACACCAAAACCTCACTACAAAGGACCGAGACACCCTTAAATCTCTGGCAAACAACACACAAATTTGGTGCGTTAAAGCCGACAAGGGAGGCGCACTTGTAATACTGAACACCACCATGTACACTCAACGGCTCCTTGAACACATACAGGACACCACTGTCTACATGCAACTTGAAAACAACCCGACCAGGTAATTTCAGAACATCCTGCAAGACATAGTAACAAAGGCACACCGAGCCGGTATCATTGAAGACCGCACTAAGAACTACCTACTTCAAGAACACCCCAAGAGCCCAACTATACATATGTGTCCAAAAATACCCAAAAATCTCCAAAATCCTCCTTTCAGACCCATTGTTTCAACTAAAGGATCAATACATGAACCCACTGGCAAGTTCATCGATAAATATCTCCAACCCTTGGTCACCAAAAGTACTAGTTACATTAAAGATACCACAGAATTTTTACTCAAAATATCCAAAATTCAAACTAATGCCAATGACCCGCTCATACAATGCACAGCTGATGTCAGCTCCTTATACACATAGATACCCCACCAGGGAGGAATCAATGCCATCGAACAAGCTCTTCTCAACAGTGACATTGATGAGCCAATGCAATCCTTCCTGATGGAACTCATGGTATACACTTTATACCATAGTTACTTCCAAGAAGAAAACAAATGGTACCTCCAGCTATCTGGAATGGCTATGGGAAACTGCGCCGCTCCTACATATGCTAACATCTACATGGAAAATTTTGAAAATCTCCAAATATACTCTAACACTACCTTCCATGACAAAATCAAAATGTGCGTCAGATATATCGACGACCTGTTTTTAATGTGGACGGACACCAAAGACTCTCTCAGCCATGCGCTGAATGAACTGAATACCAAGGATGAACGCATTAAACTTAACCTGGCAAATAAGTGACACTGAAATAACATTTTTAGATGTCAACATCAAAATCACCGAAAATGGACTGATTACCGATCTTCACAGAAAAACTACCGACCGAAACAACACCTTACACTACACTAGCTTCCACCAGGGATCTCTCAAAAAGCATTTGCTGTTCTCCCAAATGTTGCGCGTTAAACGCATAGTATCAGATGAACAGACTTTGGACACCCGCATCAAGGAAATTGATCGCTTCCTTGATAGAGGTTACCCAGAACGCATTCTCAAGGAGGCCCAGACCAGAGTGGCTAAAATCACCAGACAGGAAAGTCTACTTAAAACATCCAAAAAAGCGGAGCAACGCATGGTTTTAGTTTCTAAATTCTCAACGGCAAGTACCATCTACAAAAAAATCATTCTTAATCATTGGCCGATCCTACAAATGGAACCCGATTTCCGGGACATTTTTCAAAGTCCTCCCCTGTTTGCCTACACCAGGAGTAAGAACATTAAAGAAATTCTTTCCAAACCTACACCCACAGCTAAACACTACAGAGGAACTCAACCATGCTTAAACTGCAATCATTGCAATTGTATCATCAAGGGCAATACAATCAGACATCCCATGAAAGGCAACGCAATTAAACTACAAGTAAACGCCACATGCGACTCCATGAACCTGATCTATGCCTTGAAATGCCCCTGTGGTAAGTTGTATGTCGGTAAGACGGAGCGCAAAATCAAGACACACATGAACGAACATAAATCTAACAGGAGAAATCTAACATTGCCATGCACTTCTTGGAATCTCGCCACACCATCGCACAACTTCAATTCATAGTTTTGGAAACCATCACCAAAACAGAAGGAACTGATAATCGCAAGTTACTTCTCAAACGAGAACTCGAATGGATGTACCGTTTACAGACTCTTAAACCACAGGGTCTCAATGATCGGATCGAATACAGTTCTTATTTGTAATTAAGTTGTTTCATTAATGTACTGCATTGCTCTTTACTCTTTACTTTTCACTTTTCCTTTCAACCCTTACGAGTCATTTTTCTCGCTGTGCATTCAGTTTACCATTCCATCATGGCCCCTTGTTTACGGTTACCAGTCCTTTCTTAGTTTCCACCCTACTCCCGCAGCAGATTAGTCCGCTTTTCATTTCCCTTTTAGCCCTCATTAGTTCACCTCCCAACCCGCGCCGGCACCGCATCAGCGTAGACCACCTTCCCTGTACTCTTGGAGTAGCGGACCCCGCTACCATCGATATGAAGTAAGTCTTCATTTGAGCAGGCTAGCTTTTTGTATTCTACGCACGCCAGCTCTTAAACGCCCCGTTTTGTTACCCTCACGCGATTTAAGTCCCACACACGTTCTTGCTGACTCTCTCGACTCCCGCATCTTTTCCTACTTCCCTAGATCACAACTCGAACCACTCCGGGCACTCACCATAGAGTATACAGACACCTATGCACTCCTATTGATCGGCACTTAACCAGTATTTTCCCGTGTTCTCGTCTCCCCAACCCTGACCTTGACCTGTCTTCCTTTCAGCACTCCGTGACAAAGGGCACCTCGCCCGAAATGCATTGGAGGAGTTCGCATTTATCTTCTACTCTAAATGGATTGGCACCACACATTGGATTGATATGATGTTAATATCACTGAAATAATCATCAACAAAAACTATTGAATTATAAATAGTATTTGGATTACAACTTTTTGAATCATTTGATTGAACACCCACGGAGTGCCTCACCTGGGGATGTATCAGCATTTCTATGCGTACACTACTAGTACCTTAACCCAGAGGTCAGCAACCTGCTGCGGATGATCCCCCTTGGAAGAGGCGCTGCTAATGTTGAGTGAAGGTGAAGGGAGGTGGCCCTACTAAGGAGTCTGTCCAAAGAAGAACTCTGCTAGAGCAGCCTGCCTGAAGGGCCTGCCTGATGCTGTGAGGTAAGGTACTGGATCTGACCCACAAAAGGAGACCACCCTGAGGACTGCCAGCAAGGAAACAGAAAGTGTGGCTGTGCTGCTCGTCGTGGGCCTACCTTGACTGCCCTGCTCATCATTTACTCAGCACAGTGTTGTAGCCCCTTTGTGTGTCCAGCATGACTGAACTGCTCACCATGTGCCCTGGGCTGCGCATCATGTGCCTAGCATGGCAGGTTGCCCTCAAGTATGATCCATTTGACTTATCCTGCTGACCTGCAGTGAACCTGACAATTGGTACTTTCCAGTGGACCTTGACAGATCTCACCATGCAAAGAACATCTGACTGGTGGGCTCTTTGCTCTTCTGTGAGGCACGTTTGCTGGAACCTGATTGCTGCTTACCAGACTGAGACCAGAATGAGGACCTTCACAGCGCCCCGCGTAGCATCTGCAAAGGGGATTGTGATCAAACAGCAGGAATCACTGGAGCACTCACAATCACTGGCAGAAGTGACAGTTCTGCGATCCAGGGAACATAGGTCTGCCCTGCATGAAAGAGGCAAGGGAGAGAAAGAATGTAAACCACAAGAGTCTGAACCTTTCAGCCATTTCAGGGATAGAGTAACAACTGCTACATATAGAGCCCAAGAGTGATAAGCACTTAACCATTTATTCTCCATTTGTGCTAGCATACCCCAAGTAAGTAAAGCACCTACTGGAACCACTGTTTAGACTCATTATTCTCTCCTTTTTGTAGATATTGTTTGTTAGCATTAGTGCAGTACAGTGTCATACGAAGAATAAGTACTTGTCTTTTTACTAGAGCAAGCACTGTGTTGAAAATCTACCCATCGGGGCGTTATTCTGCGCACTGTTGAGTTCTGGGTCTCTAAACCCATACCATCATCCTAAATGACCTTTTTACTGCTTGCACACATCTACCTCGAGAGTCAAATACTAAAGGGGTGTAGGTGGTGCTCAGTTTGCGATGGGATTTCATTGATAAACAATTGTAACACCCACTATTTGGGCCTTCTAACACTATGTCCACAGGAACCCTGAATAGCCTCTGACAAGTCCTATGCAGCCTGTCCCAGAACCTCTGTTCAGTCCCGGCACATGTTCACCATCCTCCGCACAAAGCAGCAGCCTGGTCCATAGGTACCAGCTTGAGATAATGCCTCACTCCTTTCAAGCTTGTTCAATTTACGGCTGAGTTTGTAAGCATCCTTTGTGCGTCTATCATGCAGGAACAAATCCAAAATGAAATTAAGGATTGCAATTAGATCCAACATGGTGAGTGTTATGCTCTATACAGAAAACAAAAAGGCATCATCATAATAGATAACCACCGGACACTGCTGGATACTTAACCTTCTAGTAACAAGCCACCCTGTGCACACTCCAAACCCCATGCTAATTAAAAGGAAATAATAGCATGCATTCAATTTGGAAGGTGGGCAAACATATCTTTTATTGAGTTCAAACCTTGGCATTAAAATAATCCCATCCTGCTATTGTGATTGCACAGAGGAAGCTCTTAGGAATACTTTCATCACGCTTCTTCAATTAAGCATTAAGCAGATTACAAGTAAATACAATTCCAGCAGGCAAGAGTGTAACTTAAAGTCTGCAGGGCTACGTAAATTATGCTGAACCAAAACTGGATTCAATACTGTAATAGATGTGTAAGGGATCCATATTTTACCTGCTGAACAACAAGATTGGCTGCTTTTCTGCACCGCGATTTGTCCTAAGGTAGAAAGAAGTTAGGTCGCCATGTACTTCTTCAACCTGCAAAGGGCTAATGCTCAAATATTGGGATATGAGTCTGTGTTACATACTTTTATAGTACTCCTGGCTTACTCTTCAATAACAGGAGTAAGCCAGGAGTACTCCTGCCTTCCTCCCTATAAAAACAGAGTTTTCTTTTTTTTTTCAATATTTTTTATTGACAACACAAGGAAAACAAAAGAATAAATTGATTGAGAAGCATTTTGAAGTAAAACAATACAATAATATTATATTTTGCACAGTGATACAGTTCTATTAGACCAAAGAAAAGAAAAAAAACACAGTCGATTATAACTTTATGCTATACTCGATGATATGATTTACGGTCTTCCCAATCCATAGGCCTTAATATACATTAGATACCGGGGAAATGCGAAATAAAATTTAAAAAACGTTCCCCATATTTTATCCACTTTCTTCATTGAACGCACTCCCCTTATTTTAGCTAATGCTAGTTCCATGGTGTAAATTTCATGAACCAAAGTCCACCATTCCATAATGTGTGGTGGTTTCAAAGAGATCCAAGCCCTAGCAATAGTCAGCCTAGCACATGCAAATAATATAGTAATTAAATCTTTATTTTGACAATTTAAAGATTGTATATCTAGTAAAACTATAATGACCGACAAGGAAGAAAAATTGATCTGTTTCTGATTAAGAATATTTTCAAAGCAAGACCAGAACTCAGACAGTGCCAGGCATAAAAAGAACATATGTTCCAGATCCGCCGCCATTAAATCGCATTTGGGGCATTTAGAGCGATCATTCAATGGATTATTTTGGGACCAGTTAGATATTCTTTGCGGAGTGTAGTATAAGAGACATATAGTTTTGTATAGTTGGAGCCTTAGATTAGACGACTGGATGACACGATTAATACTACTCAGTGAGGCTGAGTTCTGACTGGAAGTTACATTAGTTCCTAATCCATAGTCCATTTTATGGCTAGTTTTATACAGTCATCTGTTTTATAACGATTAAGACAGTTATAATCCTCACTGATTAGTGATTTAGTATTCCGTGAATATAGACATGTCCAAATATCCGAATCTAAGACTTCATTCAGTTTGATCTTATGAACAAAAAAGTCTCGAATTTGCATATACTTATAGTGCATAGAATCAGTTAGTTTATAAAGAAGTTTAAGTGTTATAAAGTCTAAGAATCCGCCTGAGCCAAAAAAATCCCCTAGAGTAGTAATGCCGCGGCTAGCCCAAACAGCCCCTGTACCATCATTAAAAATTCCGGGGAGCCCCGGGTTGCCCCACAACGGCAGTTTCGAGTGATAGAAAGAGATCTTGCAAAAAGTCAAAAGCAAATTCCATATTTTAACTGTCTCCCTGGCAGTCTTAAGTTTAACCCTTTTAAAGTAATTAGGATCATTTACTCTTGCTAAAAACTGGTTAGAATCTGTACCTAGCATGAATTGGTGAAAAAAAAGAATTTTGATTGTTAGTATTAAGCAGGCTACGAAAGCTACTAAAAAAAGTGGCGTAGAAGTATAGTCTAAAGTCAGGGAAGTTTAGCCCTCCTTTAATAGTAGGGAGCTTAAGCAAAGCAATCGATCTGCAAGCTTTTTTGTACGCCCAAATAAAGCTACTACAAACCCCATCCAGGTTTTTTAGAAAAAAATTAGTAGCACGTAAAGGAATTGATCTGAATAGATAAAGGAATTTTGGCAAAACTTTCATTTTTATAAAATTAATCCGACCAGTAAGGCTGAGTGGAATCTTATGCCATGTTTTTAATAAAACCGAAACTTCTTTTAATAGTGGGTCATAATTAAGTGTGATTATTTCTTTTATTATAGATGAGATTTTAATCCCCAAGTATGTAGCAGTCCTGCAGATCCCCTGAACAGGAGTCTCCGGTCGGTAATTCAGAATAACCTGTGTTTTATTTATATTTAATCTATATCCTGAGATTGCCCCAAAACTATTAGCCTCCACAGTTATCCCTGGAAGAGCTTTTACCACATCATTTGAGTATATCGCAATATCATCCGCGTAAGCCGTTATTTTAAGACAATTTGGGCCATATTTAACCCCTTCCATGCTGATGACGGCCCCCAGCCATCATGCACTACGGTGCTCGTGTGCTGATGACGGTTGGGGGCCGTCATAAACCCGCCCACTCGCGATTCTGCCGCACAGGCGCAGAATCGCGGCCGCATGGAAGGGGTTAAACAGAATAATATTTACGTTGTCCTGCAATGCATTAACGAACGGTTCAATAGAAAGCGCAAACAACAAGGGTGACAGCGGGCACCCCTGTCGGGTTCCCCTTGCTATTATAAAGTTAGAAGAAATCATGCCGGCATAACTAATTTTTGCTGTGGGATGATCATATAGTGCCTGCATCCATCTTAGATATTGTCCCTTAAAACCGTATGCCATCATTACAGCCCATAGATAATCCCACCCCACTCAGTCGAAAGCTTTCTCTGCATCCAACAATATCATCCCGAGTGGGGTGGAGTCAATCGCTGCTACATCAAAGGCCGTTATCGCCATGTTTACGTGAGCTGTAGTATCCCTACCGCTAATGAATCCATGCTGTTGTGGATTAACTAAATTGGCATAAGGGGGGCAAGTCGCATAGCTAAAAGTGATATGGGTCTATATGACCCACACTCATTAGCAGGTTTGTTCTTTTAAAAAAAAAACACGATCTTAGTTGTATTCCATGAATTAGGCGCTTTACCAGTTTCATCAATTTAGTTAATTACTAAACTGAAAAGAGGGAGTAGTTCCTCAATACATATTTTGTACAATTCTATTGGTAGCATATCCTCCCCACTGCCTTGCCAGAGGGGAGAGAGGCAATTGCTAACTTTATCTCTTCATTAGTGATGTTTTCAATCAATTGCCCCATTCCTTCTATTTCTCTATCACTCGTCAGATTATTGTTAATATAAGTTTGTATATTAGTCATAGTTGGATAGTTTTCAGGGGTATATTGACTGCTATAGTATTTAGCAAATTGTTCAATTATCTGCGCCGATTGATTATAGATGACATTGTTCGATCCTTTGATAGACTTAATTAGAGTGTTACCCTTCTCGTCAGCTACCTTGTAAGCCAGGATTTTACCAATTTTGTCTCCGCTCTTATATTGAGACAAATGGTATTTATGAAGTTTAATACAATTTTTTTCTTTAAATATACTTTTCATAATCGATTGAAGACTTATTATACTGAGTCTTAATTCAGCAATATTTTGCGATCCTTGACGCAAGGCTTCTGCTAATTGATTTTCTACAGACCTGATATTAGACATCTTAGTTTTAATCTCGTTTTTACGTACAGAGTTTTGTTTCAGTATAAACTATTGAGCTAGATCCCTGATATTAGCCTTGCAGGCATCCCAACCAAAAATAGATGAGATAGAATTCAAATTAATTTTATTACATTCCGTAATATGTTCCTTAAGTTGTGAGATGAATACCGGTTCTAATAATAAATATCTTGGGAATGTAAATGGCCTTGGGCCCTGTTTCTTAGACACAATATTATAAACGAGAAGAAGAGGGTTGTGGTCAGAGGTAACCCTTGGACATATTTCTATAGAAATTGATTCTAGAATCCTATCTGAGAGCCAGGCCATGTCTATACGTGAACACAATTTATGGGGGGCAGAATAGTATGTATAACCTCCCAATTTAGGATATATAGTCCGCCAAGCATCCTTTACATTATGCAGTCGACTTAATTCTAGTATAGCCGCACGTGATTTACACATCCGACGGGAAGCACCCTGTCTGGTAGTATCTAACTCGTAATTCATTACACAATTAAAATCCCCATAATTACAAGTTCACCTTCCCAATCTAATACTTCAATATTCAAACAGTCCCACATAGATGGATGGTCTAGGTTAGGTCCATACACAACACAAAAAACATGTTTACGATTTTCCAAGTCGATTTGGACTACTTCCCATCTACCCCTTTTATCCACAGCAGTTTTGATAACGACTAATCTTAGATATTTTTGTTTCAAAATAGCAACCCCTCTAATAGAAGCACCTAATGTAGAACAAACTATTACCTCATAGCCTAATTGTCCTAGTAATTTCTTATCTTTAAAACAAATGTGAGTTTCTGATAATAAAGCAAGATGAGGGTTATACATTTTGAGTTCTTCTTGAACTAGACGCCTCTTATTCTTGCTATTGAGGCCTGTAACGTTCCACGCTAAACATCTAAACTGATACATCACTTAACTAATCTGCCTCCTTCTCTCTGTACAAAAATATTAGTGTAAAAATACAAATACAAGTGCTTCAACATATTCTTTTTCCATAATCTTAATTCTTGTGTTGTCATTTTAACCCCCCATAGAATACACCACCCCCACCCACTACCCCTGAACAAACCACCCCCCTCCCGTCCGTCCCTAAGGGGTAAGCACCCCCCCCATATCCTGCTGCTGCTGGAAGGGCAGCCTTGCAGAGAGGAGACATCGGAGTGCCCCCTACCAACCCCTACCAAAGAGAAGAAACATAAACTGAAAGAATTCTTTTTCCTTTTTTTTTTTCTTTTCCCCCTTTCCTTTTCCTTCCTCTTTTTTTCCCCCTTTTTTTCCTTTCCTTTAGTGATTACTATTTATTCTAATCGGAAAGCTTACCAAGAGAGACATCAATGACCGAAACAAAAGAAGGAAATAAAAAAAGCGAAGAAATAGTGAATAAAGGAGGATTGATCCATCACCACCCCCTTTTGTACTGCGATATATAGAAAGACACACAAAGGAAGAAACAGGCTAAATTCTTAGCTTCCCCCAAAAAAGGGGGGAATGGCAGAAAAAGAACCGTATTACCAATATGCCTGTATACCAGTATGCCAAATCACATAAAACTCCAAATTATCTCATTAATTTCATACGAAATTATCGGTCTTTCCTCCCTTAATTTTCTTTAGCTAAATTTCGATAGTGCTAGCTCAGCTTCTCAAACATCAGTGAACGAATTTGTGTGGCCGCCCTTGATCACTTTAAGATGAGCTGGCTCCTGGAGAAAAGCCTGCTCCCCCCCAATGATTTAAAGGAAACAATAAGCTGGCGTAGTTTCCATCTTTTCTCCATAGTGGCCTTACTCAAATCAGATCTTACAAAAAAAGTTATTTCTCCTATTGTAACAGCAGAATTATATCTGGCTTTAAGCGCCACCACCTGCCTAAGTAAAAAGTTGCCAAAATAAATCAAAAAATGACGGGGAAATTTAATCTCCCGGTTTCTATGAAATATTGGAAGTCTGTGTACTCTTTGGAGTTGTGAGTCCCAATCCCAATCTACCAGATCGGGGAAGGCCTTCTGGAACAATTGGACAACAAAAGCACGTGGATCTCCCCCTTATAATCCCTCAGTTATGCCTAAAAGTCTGAGATTTTGCCTCCTTTGGCGATTCTCCATGTCTTCTATTTTATTCTGTAAGCTCTCGATCTGCGTATCATGTTGGAGAGTTAGCACCTCTGTGCGAGCAGATAATTCTTCAACCCCAACCACCCTTTGTTAAAGTTCTTCTACTTCTTGCGTAATCCCTCCCAGCTTGTTGGTCACTTCTAATAAAGAATTTTGCATCTTGCAATTGTCTTCTCTAAGCTGTAAGAAGTGCTGTTGTGCTTCCTTCCGATGTTCCATTAAAGTTTTTAATATCATATCAAAATGTGAGAGATTAGCATCTAAATTCTCAGTATCTGCTGAGGCCAGGTGGCTAGTATTATTAATCATGTTATCGTTATCACACTCATCTGTTGTAACTGAAAATGGAGTGCCCGAATCAGCTTCATCTACTTCCATTCTTAAGTTTGTCTGTGATGTTGTAATAGTTGACATCATAGCGGCGCGAGATTCTGACGGAGCCTCAGTCTCAATTAGAGACATAGATGCAGAGCTTGCGGAACTTGCCATCATTGGTAGAGCTGTGGATAATACGGGAGAGATGGGAGGGGTAGGAGCAGGGGTATTTAAATCATCCCTTACTGTATCCTTTACACCGCTGGCGGCACGAACAGCACTGGCTGCGCTGACCTTCGAGTGTTCCAACTCTGTAGGGCTGTTACCAGATAAACGTAACACCATGTTTTTGACCCCTCCCTTCGCCTGAATCCACTTGCGAAAAGGGCTCTCCTCACTAAGCTGTTTGCCTCTTACATTCGTGGTAGAACTGACAGCCGTGGAAATTGAGAGACTAGAATTCTTTCCTGTTTTTGATTTAGTTTTTGCTTTAGACCTACCCTTTTTGCGTCCTAATTGTTTTGCCACAGTTGCAGGAAAACTAGTTAGATCATCTTCCTCAATTATCTCTTCGTAGTCGTCATTAGAACACTCATCACCCACGCTGAGAGTGATCGCGGAGCTGTTAGGTGCAGAAACCGGTGCTCTTTTTGCAACAGGGGCCCCTGTTATTTTATGATTCTCTGGCTCCGCCATAAAGATCAGTCTGAATGTTTCTAGGCTTGGATTAAGGTCTGCAAATACCCCTACTTGGTCGTTTCTTGGTGCAGTAGCAGATTTAACACCTCCAGCTAATCTAATTATATCTTTGCCGGTGTCAGAGTTCTGTATAATTACTCAATTAGCGCTTATTGAATCTTTCCCCGCGCACAAAATAGTGTCTTCACTTCTGCTGGGTGGCCTGTTATTTATTACCTCAAAGGTAATAGTAGAAACAACAGTTGCAGCATTTCCAACATTGTTTCCAATAGAATTATTATTTCCTTGAATTGTCCTTAGCACTCAGTAATTTATCTGCTACCAAGAGCACTGAAGCACGGATTAGCGTTTACCTTGCTGCTGGACGAGTTTTCAGGAGCAGCCAAGGGAGTGGATACAGGCGTGGCCACCATCACAGTCGTCTGTTGAACTTTTCGGAGTACGGCATCTCCTCCCTCTGTGGTGGCTGTGACCTCCATTATTGCACCCTTACCCGCCCAAGTTGATCTCGGTGCATTCTTAAGTGCCATATTCCGTGCCGCCGAGAAACTCAGCGTCCCTCCACTCGTTAGTGTGCTCACAGTACACGGGATAGCTTACCGAGCCGTAGATGGAGAAAGTCCTGAGTAGCCGAGCCAAAATCCAGCAAACCGGGATGCCACTGGAAATCGAGTGGCCAGCAGCCTCCAAGAATATCGAGCCAGGTAGAACCGCAGCATTCAGATAATTCTGCAAGGTGAGCGGTCACTAGATTAATTGTAGTTTATGTCCGATTCTGCTTTCTCCGGCATTTGTCTTTTGAGATTCTCTCTCATAGGGGAAAGCAGGGAGCCTCCGAATGTACTACCGCTCTGTGGCGTCTTCAACCCGCCATCTTGGATTTCCCCCTAAAAAGCTGGACATTTCACTCATACAAAACCATTGAAATTCCTCCGATATAGTTAGTTATACTAACTATATCTCGCGCGCCCGTAATCCACTGCTGATGATGTCACATATTACATCATTCATGACATGGTCAGTGACATCACTGATGACATCTCAAATGACATCACTGATGACATCACTGATGACATCATCCAGTGAATGTGGTTTGCTTCGTTATTTAAATATGTATTATATATATAGCAATTTGCATTGAAGAATGAGTGGATATATAAATGTAAATATCTGGATGGAGGATTTAGTAGCATTGTGATTGACTGTTTACTTGACTAATTTAAAGTGTCTCTCTAAATATATTGGATAGTGACTAAACTGTGTTAACATCTGTATCACTTTGTCAGTTGTAAAAACTACTTCTCGAGTTGGTTACTAGCTATTTGAAAGTCTATATTAGTTATGGATTAGTTAACTGAATATTTGTGTGGGAGAGTGAAGGTGTATGTGGTTCGGTGGGAGGTGTGTGACTGCCCAAAGATGTGTGAATAGTTGATGTAGTAGGTATATGACGTTAAGACTACATGTTATAACAGTTGTTTGGGTGAGTGAATATCTTTATGGGTGTGGAGATGAACAAATATCTCTCTTAATGGTACATGTCCAACAAAGTAGAAAAATAAAAGGCAATGTATGTGTCAGTTGTTGTTTATAAATAAGTATACATAAGACTCAGTGATTGTATGCCTGACTGTATGGATAACTGTATACTTGTAATAGTGATTTTATAACACACTAAGTATAATTTACTATCTATATGAATAGATACAGTGGTGTTTTTATAAGTGTATAGCTAAGTAAATGTAAGTATGATCCATTGTTTGCATAAGTGAATAGGATGACTTTATAAGTGAATAGGATATGTGCTGGTGTGTAATGTCGATATAGGTGTATAAGTATATTTGATAGTGTTCTATTGATCATTGACTGCATGTATGAGTGAATCTGTAGGTAAGTGATTAGATGTGTGTATAGATCTAGGAATCAAAGAGCGGGTTTTTAGAAATTTGTATTGGTGTGTCAATGGATTCAAATATGGTACTCTGTATTTTACAGTGAGTGATGAAAGGTTATACTAGGGTATGATGAGGTGTATCGTCACATGGATGATGTCATCAGGGATGTCATCAGTGATGTCATTTGAGATGTCATCAGTGATGTCACTGACCATGTCATGAATGATGAAATATGTTACATCAACAGCAGTGGATTACGGGCGCGCGAAATACAGTTAGTACTACTAACTATATCGGAGGAATTTCAATGGTTTTGTATGAGTGAAATGTCCAGCTAACTATAACACCCCTAAAACCTACAGTGTTTTCAGTGAATTTCTAAGGTTTTTTAAATGCTAATTCCTAACTACATCAGGCCTGAAACCTATGGTTGTTTCAGTGAATTTCAAAGGTTTTTTAAATGCTAATTCCTAATTATATCAGGCCTGAAACCTATGTTTTTTTTCAGTGAATTTCAAAGGTTTTTTAAATGCTAATTCCTAACTATATTGGGCCTGAAACCTTTGGTTTTTTCAGTGAATTTCGAAGGTTTTGTAAATGACAATTTTAAATGTATTAATTGTTATATTTATTTGTTTTGATACTGATTTACTACATTTATATTATAAATATTTTTATTTATTTTATTTTTAAAGTTATATTTCATATTCCTAATGTAAAATAATAACAAAACTAAATTCAAAAATAATTCAAATTTGTTTTTTTTTTAATATGGGCTGAAAGATGCAGCACTAAGGTCTCTCCTGATAACAGGTGAGTAAATCGGAATCCGTAGTTTGGCTGATTTTAGAGGAATTTTTTAAAGTTCCAAAACTCCACACTTAGAAGAATTTCCAAGTGAAAACAGTCAATGTTAGCCTATTGAAGGAAATTCAAGTCACTGTAAGTATGGTTAGAACTACTTTTCAGGATCAGTAGTGGGCTGAAAAATGCAGCACTGAGGTCTCTCCTGATAACAGGTGAGTAAATAGGAATTCGTAGTTCGGATGATTTTTGAGGAATTTTATAAAGTTCCTAAACTCCACACTTTGAAAAATTTCAAAGTGAAACCACTCAATGTTAGCCTAGAAAGGAAATTCAAGTTACTGTAACTACGATTAGAATTACTTTTCAGGATCAGTAGTGGGCTGAAAGATGCAGCTCTGAGGTGTCTCCTGATAACAGGTGAGTAAATTGGAATTCGTAGTTCGGCTGATTTTTGAGGAATTTTTTAAAGTTCCAAAACTCCACACTTAGAAGAATTTCCAAGTGAAACAAGTCAATGTTAGCCTATGTAAGGAAATTCAAGTTACTGTAAGTATGGTTAGAATTACTTTTCAGGATCAGTAGTGCACTCAAAGATGCAGCACTGATGTTTCTTGTGATAACAGGTGAGTAAATCGGAATTCGTAGTTCGGCTGATTTTACTGGAATATTTTGCTCAATAGTGAAGGAAGGGGGCAGGGCCTGAGGTAACGTGTGCAAACACGCCCTGTGGTGCGATTTAGATTGGGAAATTAATTCCTCTTCAATCCTGAGGTCCCCTGTGAGCCAACTAGCCCACCAGGTACCTCCAGTATTTACCAGGCAGCTGTGTTGCAGAGAGGTGTTCAGAGGGCACGCCCCCTTTTTACAACACTCTGCAACACAGCTCTGTGGCGCTTACTGGAGATACCTGTTGGACTAGTTGCCCCCTAGGGGACCTCTGGATTGAAGAGGAATTAATTCCCCAATTTAAAACGCGCCAAAGGGCATGTTTGCACTCACTTCACCTCAAGCCCCGCCCCCTACCTTCACCACTGTGCAAACGCACCCTGTAGCTTGTTCTAAGTTGGGGGATTAAGTCCCCTTGCCTACTGGGGGTCCCTGGGGGCCAACTAGCCCACCAGGAACCTCCAGTATGCGCCAGGAGGCTGCGTTGCAGAGAGGTGTAAAAAGGGGTGTGGCCTCATTACACCTCTCTGCCACGCAGCCCCCTGGCTCGTTTGCAGAGTAGGAACTAATTCCCCTTGAATACTGGAGGTCCCTGGGGGCCAACTAGCCCACCAGGAACCTCCAGTATGCGCCAGAGGGCTGCCCTGCAGAGAGGTGCAATGAGGCCATGCCCCTTTTTACACCTCTCTGCAACGCAACCCCCTGGCGTGTTTGCAGAGGGGGAACTAATTCCCCTTGAATACTGGCGGTCCCTGGTGGCCAACTAGACCACCAGGAACTTCCAGTATGCACCAGGGTGCTGCGTTGCAGAGAAGTGTAATGAGGCCACGCCCCTTTTTACACCTCTCTTCAACGCAGCCCCCTGGCGCATTTGCAGAGGGGGAACTAATTCCTCTTGCATACTGGGGGTTCCTGGGGGCCAACTAGCCCACCAGAAACTTCCAGTATGCGCCAGGGGGCTGCATTGCAGAGAGGTGTAATGTGGCCACCCCCCTTTTTACACCTCTATGCATCGCAGACCCCTGGCGCATTTGCAGAGGGGGAACTAATTCCCTCTGCATACTGGAGGTCCCTGGGGCCAACTAGCCCACCAGGAACCCACAGTATGCGCTCAGGAAGGTATAGAGTACAGGACAGAGTACAGTACAGAGTACAGTACTCTGTACTGCACAGTACGGTACCGCGATCTAAAAAATAAAAAAAATGTTTGGGCCTTGGGGGTCCTTGTGGGAACCCCTGAGCAGGCCTAGGGGATCAAGGTGTTTCTACCCTGCCACCTTTGCATGTTTTGCACGTTTGTTTCACTACTTTCTTGTGCCTCGCTTCTACTGAGGCACAAGAAGGATGCCACCACTGCCGGGTTTGGAGTGTTGAGAGACAGTTGACAGCCAATGACCATGCAGCTCGTGCTCTGGATGGTACAGAGTACAGTACAGAGCACAGTACAGAGAACAGTACTTAGTCTCTAGACATCCTCCAAGATTCGTCCACCAGCGCCAAAGTTATTCCAAATAGAATGTTGTGGATTTCCTATGGAAACTAGGTCCTACCTATATCTACCTACTGGCAACTGCCAGTAGGTAATATATATATATACAGGACAGAGTACAGTACAGAGTATGGTACTTTGTACCCCGCGATTAAAAAAACAAATATATATATTTTGGGGGGCCTTGGGGACCCTTGTGGGACCCCCTGAGCAGGCCTAGGGGGTCAGGGTGTTTCTACCTGCCCCCTTTTCGTGTTTTGCACGTTTGTTTCACTGCTTTCTTGTGCCTCGGTTCTACCGAGTCACAAGATGGCTACCAACACTTCCTGGTTTGGAGTGTTGACAGACAGTTGACAGCCAATGACCATGCAGCTCATGCTCGGGAATGTACAGTGTACAGTACAGAGTACAGTACTTTGTCTCTAGATATCGCTATGATTTTACTTTTGATTTTCTCAGGAACGTCTGAGCAGATTTACACCATTTAACAAAAATCACACTCTGCGCCCCGAACTCTACCTTTTTGCCAAATTTGGTGTAATTCCGTTCAGCCGTTCGGGCTATAGCCCTAGCTAAAGGTCCTATGAAAAATTGCTTGGGGAAAACACGTTTTGGGACCCCCCTTTTTTCTTGGCCCCCACTTGACGAATCACCCCCAAACTTTTAGGGAAGGAGGGAAGCGGAGCAGGCCATTTTCTTGGAGACTTTCTCGAAGATTCGCATACCATCGCCAAAGTTATTCTAAATAGAATGTTGTGGATTTCCTATGGAAACTAGGTCCTAACTATATCTACCTACTGGCGACCGCCAGTAGGTAATATATATATATATATATATATATACATATATATATATATATATATATATATATATATATATATATATATATATATATATATAGCTTACTGCCTGATAAGAGTGCTAACGGAGGTTTAAGCTGGAAAAACAAACCTGGGAGTGGTGTGGAGGCACACAGTCCAGCGCCATGAATTTGGAACACCACCTGGTGTTTTGGTTTACCTCATCACTGTATGCGGCACCACGATGGACTCCAGTTCCCACCATGCACCACTCGTTTGAGTCACAAGTATCCACCCAAGTACCTGCATTAAGGAGGAGGAGCCGAGAGACTGCTACTTAGGGGGCAGTCTCGTTGTCGAGGACTTACTAACCAGCCTGTGAAGCCGGCACTGATGACAGCCATTTCCGGCTAGAAACGCGTCTGCCATAGCGTTTCACGGACTGCGAGGACAAAGCTGTGGTTTGCTTAAATAAATCCTCTGTTAGCACTCGGAGCTGTGTCCCGCTTACTTTCTTTGGAGGTGAGCGTTTGGTTTTGGGTTTGTAATACCGGGTTGCCGATACCGGTACAGGACACATCCTCTCGATCTGGTGCTCCGCGTTTTAAGGCAGAACTGTGGTAGAGTACGAGGAGTGCACAACGCGGCGCCCCCCCAAGCAAAAGTCATTGCCACCAGGGGGTCATTTCGGCAAGGGGAGAGAGTAGGCGGTATCCTACTGCCTGATAAGAGTGCTAACGGAGGTTTAAGCTGGAAAAACAAACCTGGGAGTGGTATGGAGGCACACAGTCCAGCACCATGATTTTGGAACACCACCTGGTGTTTTGGTTTACCTCATCACTGTATGCGGCACCACGATGGACTCCAGTTCCCACCATGCACCACTCGTTTGAGTCACAAATATCCACCCAAGTACCTGCATTAAGGAGGAGGAGCCGAGAGACTGCTACTTAGGGGGCAGTCTCGTTGTCCAGGACTTACTAACCAGCCTGTGAAGCCGGCACTGATGACGGCCATTTCCGGCTAGAAACGCGTCTGCCATAGCGTTTCACGGACTGCGAGGACAAAGCTGTGGTTTGCTTAAATAAATCCTCTGTTAGCACTCGGAGCTGTGTCCCGCTTACTTTATTTGGAGGTGAGCGTTTGGTTTTGGATTTGTAATACCGGGTTGCCGATACCGGTACAGGACACACCCTCTCGATCTGGTGCTCCGCGTTTAAAGGCAGAACTGTGGTAGATTACGAGGAGTGCACAACGCTGGGCCCCCCCCAAGCAATAGTCATTGCCACCAGGTGGTCATTTCGGCAAGGGGAGAGAGTAGGCGGTATCTTACGCCCTGATAAGAGTGCTAACGGAGGTTTAAGCTGGAAAAACAAACCTGGGAGTGGTATGGAGGTACACAGTCCAGCGCCATGAATTTGGAACACCACCTGGTGTTTTGGTTTACCTCATCACTGTATGCGGCACCACGATGGACTCCAGTTCCCACCATGCACCACTCGTTTGAGTCACAAGTATCCACCCAAGTACCTGCATTAAGGAGGAGGAGCCGAGAGACTGCTACTTAGGGGGCAGTCTCGTTGTCCAGGACTTTAATAACCAGCCTGTGAAGCCGGCACTGATGACGGCCATTTCCGGCTAGAAACGCGTCTGCCATAGCGTTTCACGGACTGCGAGGACAAAGCTGTGGTTTGCTTAAATAAATCCTCTGTTAGCACTCGGAGCCGTGTCCCGCTTACTTTCTTTGGAGGTGAGCGTTTGGTTTTGGATATATATATATATATATATATATATATATATATATATATATATATATATATATATATATATATATATATATATATATATATATATATATATAATCAATCAAAACAAAACCCTTTCAGGCATAGAGTGATGCATATATACATATATATATATATTCACTGAAAAAACCATAGGTTTCACACCAGTTATAGTTAGGTGGAAATTTTACTCGCATAAAACCATTGAAATTCCCACGTTATAGTTAGTTGGACTCACTATAACTTGCGCGTGCAATGCACTGCTGATGACATCACATATTACATCACTCATGACATGGTCAGTGACATCACTCATGACATCACTGATGACATCTCAAATGACATCACTGATGACAACATCCTTGTGACAAAGTGGCAGACCTCCTATCAGCATAAAATAACCTTTGACACACACATTCAAAAATAGAAACTAACATTTTCTTAAAAAAGGAGAAACCAATACCAATTACAACAACTTATTAGGTAATTCCAGCATCTACATACACATACACTCATTCACCAACAGTTCTATATAATCACTCATGCATGTACTTACTCATCATATGTACTCATACACCTATACATCCTGTTGCACACTAATACTCATCCATATAGTTACTCACACACAAATTCACACATGCAAATAAACTATCAAAAAACCATTTACTTGATTATACTGATATATACACACCACTACACATACTTCTACAGAAACGGAAACATATTTACTCTCTTAAACAATCAATTATAAAAACACATACTCACTAACCCACCCATACACACAATCATCCACCCATACAGTCTTGCACACATGCTGTCTTCAAAATACATACAAATAGTGAGTCACTCATTCATGCATCTGTGCTCTAAGTAATATCCCCCACCGAACCATACAGACACTGATACTGATACTCAAAAAAACAACTAATAACCCATATACACACTCATGTAGCTACTCACCAACCCATGCAGCCACTTATACACAAAGTGAGACACAGATACAGATATTTAAATATTTAAACATTACTCGCTAATGTATGTATTCACTAAGATACATTTAATAAGTCAGTTAACCAATCAATTTTACACAAAAAAAGCATCCATTTAGACATTTATTTACCCATTTATTCTTCCATCAACCTTTAGATATACATATATAAAAAATATTTATTTTTCAGAAAGATACACATTCACTGGATGATGTCATCAGTGATGTCATTTGAGATGTCATCAGTGATGTCATGAGTGATGTCACTGACCATGTCATGAGTGATGTAATATGTGACGTCATCAGCAGTGCATTGCACGCGCAAGTTATTGTGAGTCCAACTAACTATAACGTGGGAATTTCAATGGTTTTATGCGAGTAAAATTTCCACCTAACTATAACTGGTGTGAAACCTATGGTTTTTCCAGTGAATTTAATAGGTTTTTTAAATGCTAATTCCTAACTATAACTGGTGTGAAACCTATGTTTTTTTCAGTGAATATATATATATATATATATATATATATATATATATATATATATATATATATATTAAATGTATTAAGTGTTACCACTTTATTCCAATCAAGATGACTTCAGGTGTGCCATACTTTTGTCATAAGTAAGACTGTTAGCGTTCTAGTTGTTCTTTAGAACACTCTGGGACATTCTGTCATTGGGCTATGGTTGGGCTACATCTGGCTGATATTTGGGCTACATTTGGGCTCTTTTGTCTCTGGTGGCCATCTTGGGAGACTGCATATCAGAATTGTTTTAATGGAATATAAGAGGATTTGAGAAGTCACTCAAAATGTGCCCTAATTTTTCTTTCTTCGGCACTAATCATAATTTCTATGGCAAAATGAACCCCCTCATTTTGTTCCTTTGCAAATTAAATGTTTTAAGTGTTAACACTTTATTCCAATCAAGATGACTTCAGGTGTGCCATACTTTTGTCATAAGTAAGACTGTTAGCGCTCTAGTTGTTCTTTAGAACACTCTGGGACATTCTGTCATTGGGCTATAGTTGGGCTACATCTGGCTGATATTTGGGCTACATTTGTTTTTTTGTCTCTGGTGGCCATCTTTGGGCTACATTGGGCTACATTTGGGCTCTAACATATATATAGCCCAATGTAGCCCAATATATATTTTTTCAAAGTTAATTTTCGTAAAAACCACTGGAGCATATATCTTGAGACATAGCAAAGGCACATCGGGGTACCAGTCCCTACAATTTTGCCAACTTTGGTGGAAATCCATTCAGACGTTCGGGCTAAAAGTGAGCCCTATGGAAATTAACATGGGGAAAACACGTTTTGGGGCCCCCCTTTTATCTCGGTCCCCGCTTGACAAATCCCCCCCAAACTTTCAAGGAAGGACCGGAGCTCCGTGAGGCAAATTTGAGGAAATCTTCAGGCAGATTCGTCAACCGGCGCCAAAGTTATTCACAATAGAATTTTGAGATTTTGCATTGAAAAAAATCCTAACTATAACTACCTACTGGCGACCGCCAGTAGGTAATATATATATATATATATGTATATGTATATTTATATATATATTACCTACTGGCGGTCGCCAGTAGGTAGTTATAGTTAGGATTTTTTTCAATGTTAAATCTCAAAATTCTATTTGGAATAACTTTGGCGCCGGTTGACGAATCTGCCTGAAAATTTCCTCAAAATGGCCTCGTCAAGCTCTGGTCCTTCCCTGAAAGTTTGGGGGGGGGGATGCGTCAAGCGGGGGCCGAGATAAAAGGGAGGTCCCAAAACGCGTTTTCTCCATGTTAATTTCCATAGGGCGGTCGACCTCACTTTTAGCCCGCACGGCTGAATGGATTTCCACCAAACTTGGCGAAATTGTAGGGACTGGTAGCCCGATGTGCCTTTGCTATGTCTCAAGATATGTGCTCCAGTGGATTTTGAGTAATTTAGGTTAAACAAAATATATATATCTATAAGCGCGCCCCGGTACGCGCTCCGGGGAGCGCTCCGGGCGCGACACGCGACTTGCGCGCAGAAAGCTGATTGGTTCTTGGGTGTCTGTAAACATTCGAAACAGTCCGGAGCGGCCGCCATCTTGTGTCTCGGTAGGATGGAGACACAAGAGGTGGCCAAAACAATGGGGGAATTGACCATAAGGGGGCAGAGTAGACACTCCCTGACCCCCTAGGTTTGATGTGGGGGCTTTAAAAGGGCCCCGCGGGGCAAAACATATTTTTTTTTTTCGATTTTTGCATGGGGAGCGCCCGGTACGCGCACCGGGGAGCGCACCGGGAAGCGCACAACAGAGAAAAAAGAATGCCAGAGTTTAAAAAATGTTGCCAATATTTTATAAATGGGAGGTAGTTCTGAAAAGAACTTTTTTTTATTCTTTTTGCTGTTTTATATTTTTTTTATTATTTTTCTGAACATTTTTTTATTTTTTTGTATTTTTTGAACAATTTTATATATTTTTTGGTTTTTTTGGGGGGGAACAACGAAAAACAGGCATTAGAAAGGGCTTAACAGGAGCAACAAAAAAAAATTACTTCTTGGGGCGTTTCGAGCACTTGTGGTTTTCAAATGCTCTATTAATTAAAATGATACTCATCTCCCCATAACAAATTAGTGCACCACAATAAATGCACACTAGCTTCATGTGCGAAAAATTGTTTTGAATATTTGGGACCGTCTCCCTCGCTTCTGGTCCCGATAGAGTTTCCTGTGACGATGTACTGGCCACAGGAGTTGGTGGGTTATTCTGGAGGTGACGCACCTCAGCAACGCTGTAATTGATTGGATGCCACCTCTGCATGTGGCGTTGCATAGTATAGTTTCCAAAACTATACTTTTTGTCTGTGCCTCGGGACAGAACTGCATTGCAAATGAGGCATGTCACCAGCCGGGCATTGACCTTTTTTTGCTCTCGAGGGTAAGAAAAAAATTGCCATGTAAAATGGTCTAAGCGGTGGGATTGCCGGGGCTCTTCACGCAAGAACTGCCTCGGCTCTACCTCCTCTTCCTCTTCTTCTTCCTCTTCCTCTGGGTTTGGAAGGAACTGAGCAGGTGGTCCTTCCTTCCTAAGTGGTTGTGGTGGTGGTGGGGGTCCACCAGCTGCAGCTACTACAGATGCCATGACTGAACAAGCAGAAACAGGTCTTCCTCGCACAAAGATGAAAGTCAGAGTGAGGAAAAAAGGTGGGGGCTTCCATCATTTGGGAAAAAAAATGTTCTAAACCAATGAAAAGTGTTATTTTCAGGTCACATGACCCGATGCGCTTACGTTACGCGCTCCGGCGCGCTTACGTTACGCGCTCCGGCGCGCTCACGTTACGCGCTCCGGGCCGCGCCGCGGAGCGCTTCCGGGTGCGTTTACGCAGCGCGTCATAAGACGCATCACGCGGCTACGCGATACGTCACGCTTACGCGACGCGTCACTATGTTGTTTTCGATCGCGACATTGGCGCTAACGGCACGCTTCCCGGTTCACGCACCGGGGCGCTTCAAAATAGTAAGCTTTCTGGGGCGCTCACCGGGGCGCGCACCGGAAGCGCTCCAAGACAAAAAAAAAATATATATATATATAAATTTATTTTAAAAAAATGAAAAATTGTAAGGACTGATAGCTATGTCTCAAGATATATGCTCCAGTTGTTTTTAAGAAAATTAACTTTTAAAAAATATATTTTGGCCTATATTTGGGCTTTATATATGTTAGAGCCCAAATGTAGCCCAATGTAGCCTAATGTAGCCCAAAGATGGCCACCAGAGACAAAAAAATACAAATGTAGCCCAAATATCAGCCAGATGTAGCGCAACTATAGCCCAATGATAGTATGTACCAGAGTGTTCTAAAGCACAACTAGAGCGCTAACAGTCTTACTTATAAAGTGAGACTTTTACTTAGGAATTAGCATTAAAAAAAACTATGAAATTCACTGAAAAAACCATAGGTTTCACACCAGTTATAGTTAGGAATTAGCATTTAAAAAACCTATTAAATTCACTGAACAAACCATAGGTTTTACACCAGTTATAGTTAGGAATTAGCATTTAAAAAACCTATTAAATTCACTGAAAAAAACATAGGTTTCACACCAGTTATAGTTACCTGGAAATTTTACTGGCATAAAACCATTGAAATTCCAACGTTATAGTTAGTTGGACTCACTATAACTTGCGCGTGAAATGCACTGCTGATGACATCACATATTACATCACTCATGACATGGTCAGTCACCCCTACCGGTCTGAAAGTGCGGGGTACGGAAATTAAGTGAGGTATTGCCTAGAGTGTCATGTTGTTAAATTGAGCTGCTGCTGGAGTCGGGGATGAAACCGTGAGCCTAAAGTGTGTGTGGTATGCTGTGAAGTCATGTGCTCTGGGCGCAGTGCCACACGTGTTCAACTTGCATATGGTGCTTAGGTGGTGTTATATAGGGAGTGTGAAGGTAAATTAATACGGTATCTGTAAAGTACCAGAGTCGGGGATCAAAGCAAGAGGTCTGCGCTGCAAAGTGAGATGGTCTGGCCGCTGTGTGGAGAATACATTTTGGCAAGGGGCCGGGAGTTGCCGTTATCTGGCCCTAAAATAGCGGGCCTAAGTTGTAAGTTATAGGGTGGCTCTAAAAAGAGCCCTTGTGTTCGTTAGTTGGAGCTACATATAAGTGCGAATGCACAGCTTCACGTTATTCAGGAAAACTTGGTTTCCCTGATCTGTGAAGTGTACTCCATCACTTCTGTAAATATATACGCCATATCAAAACGTATGTTGTTGTTGTAGATGGAGCCCATTTTGTGGTCTCTGAGGTATGCAGACACAGCTTTATTGACTTTCTTCCGAGATTTTTCAATCTGAGGACAACATTGGGGCTCATTAGGATTGCGGTTCATCCGCATCCTCCGGGCCGGCGGAAGCCACCGCTGGCCCAGAGGATGCGGATTAACCGCTGCAGACTGAAAAAAGACCCCCGCCAGATTAGGGTGGCTGGGCGATCTTTTTTCCTTCCGCCGCTTTTCCGCCGCGGTCACCTTCCGACCCCGTTGGAAAAGCTCTAACATGGCTGGCGGTGTCTATCAGACACTGCCAGCCATATTAGGATGTCAGCGGTCCTATGCCTTTACACGGCGGCATTTCCGCTGTGGAAAGGCATACAGACTTTTCTTTGGGGGCCCGTTGAGGGCCCCCAGGGGTGAAGGGCAGGTGGGGGTGCACATGGGGGGTACCTATGGTACCCCCCTGCCTTTGCGTGCATGAAGCGGCAGGTACCACGCGGTGCCTGCAGCTTCGTGCACGCAAAGGAAAACATGTTTTTTTTAACATTGCGGCATGTGCTGCTTCAAGCTTGACTTTAGGGAGTCCATTTGGCCTAGTGAATTACCTTGCCCTAAGGGAGAGGGTGGGATAGCTAAGAACCTTGGAGTCTGTTTTGGAGCCGACCTGTGTTTCCGCGACCAGATTTCTAGACTGGCTGGGACTTGCTTTGGTACTCTGACCACCCTTCGAAGATTCTTTCCCCTTTTCCCCCAAGAGGCCAAAGAAACTGTAGCCAGAGCACTGGTGCTCTCCCGCCTGGACTACTCGAATGCCCTTTACATCGGGGCACCGGACTTTCTGATTAGAAAGCTACAGGTAGTCCAGAATGCAACGGTGAGACTCCTCTATAACATCCCGCGGAGGCTCAGCGTTCGTAAGCAATTGAGGGAGCTTCACTGGCTCCCAGTGGCCCAAAGAGTGCGCTTCAAGGCTCTGGTACTCGTTTTTAAAGCCCTACATGGACCATGCCCACCCAACCTTGCAAAAAGATTTGCCTTCTACATACCGACCCGTCAGTTGCGATCTGCCTCCCGAAAGCAGGTGGTCGTCCCTAGATTTAAGAGAGTTCGCCTAGGGGGGCTATCTCTGACGGTAAGGGGAGCTCAGATGTGGAACGCCATTCCTGATGCTCTAAGACATTCTCCCAACCTGACTAATTTTAAAAAACTGTTAAAAACTCACCTTTTTACACATCATGAATAGCTGTTCCCCCGATCACTCTGATTCAGTTTCTTCCCCGCGCCAGGACAGTCTCGACTAACGGAGCGCGTTATAAATCATTATATAACATAACATAACATAACATAACATGTTAAAAATACAGGATGTGACCGCCAGGGTGGCGGTCACATCCTAATTAGCACGGAGGGACCGCCGCTGCCCCTGCGGACGGTCCCTGCTCCTCTGGGGCGTCCGTCCGCCATCCTAATAGGCCCCATTGTTTGGACCATTTCCACTGCTGTCTTTGGCATATATTGGAATATACAAAGACAGTTTGAGGCAAAAGTAACATCAGTTGTCCAAAGGTGTCCTTCCTAAGCATTTCCAAACCTACCCCAGTCAATGTGCCTAGGTCGCTTCCACCACAGTGCACAATCATGAGGTCAGGGTGTTGGAGATGCAAACAGGTTTTAACCAAAGGCAACAATTGGTGCCACTTCAATCCTCTCTGTCCAAACCATTTAATGAACACATTTTGTAATCCTATGTCTAAGTCAATATGTCTCTGTTCTGCATACCTTTTGCACCAGAAAACATAGCTATGTCCTACGATCCACACTAGCATTTTGAAGGTAAGGCTGGAAGGTATTGAAAGATGTCTGTAGCTCATACAGTTCCTTCTTAGAAAAGAGATATGTTTAAAGATGGGGAACTAGTTTCTTTTCGCATAGAAAACGGTACCTGATTGGGAGATGAAAAGCATTGTTTTTTAAAAGTAGGGTGCACATTCATTTTGTGGAAAAGCATCTTTGTGATTGGTTAAGAAAAAGCAGTTTGCACGTGGAGTACATATTATAGGATAACATTTGCTCAACTCAACCACACCTGCTACTTGCATTTGGAAGGCACTGTTCGAACTTAAAACAATCGTGAACTTTTAACCTGCACGTGCCATTACATGTTTGGGAAAATGTTGTAAAAACATATCGTTAGGTTTAAAAAAATTGATGAACCTTTAACCTCCACGTGTTGTAAAATGTTTTAGAAAGTGTGTTGATAGAATACGTTGCATTTCTGACTTCTATGTGTACTTGAATATTAATAAAATTGTTTATATGGAAAATTTGAAAGACAGTAATAAAGAGAAGTTTTGAAAGCTAAAAGAATCAAGGAACTAATTGTAATTTGTTCTTTATTACCTACTGGCGGTCGCCAGTAGGTAGTTATCACTGTTACCGGTCTGAAAGTACGGTTTTGCTCAGAATGGCATGGTGCTGATATGATATGGTGCTACACTCGGATATGAAACAGAGAGTCTAAACCGTGAGGTCATTGCTGTAAAGTGATGTGGACTGCTGTTTGTAGCATACGTGTGCAAGTAGTGTTAGTAGGCGTTTATACCATACAGGGAGTGGGAAGCGAACTACTGACAGCTACTGTGTGTTGATAGTATACTGGAAGCGGGAAGCAAAGTAGTTACACCTACCAGTGAGAAGACTTGGGGATGAAATCAAGGTGATTGCTGTAAAAGGATGGGCTCTTGGCGCTGTAGTATATGTGTGTGAGCAGCGTTAGTAGGTATTTATACCATGCAGGTAATGGGATGCGAACTACTGACCGGTACCGTGCATTTATACTATACTGGAAGTGGGAAGCGAAGTACCTACGCCTACCGGTGTGAAAACTCGGGGATCAAACCGAGCTCATTCATGTAAAGTGATGGGCTCTGGGCACTGTAGGATACTAGCCGCTGTAGTATAAGTGTGTAAGTAGTGTTAGTATGCGTTTATAATGTATAGGGAGCGGGAAGCGAACTACTCACCCTTACTGGTGTGAAGATTCTGGGATTAAACCGTGAGCCTAAATTGTGAGCTCATTGCTGTAAAGTGGTGTGCTCTGGGCGCTGTAGCATACCTGTGAAAGAAGTGTTAGTTTACATTTATACAATATAGGGAGTGGGAAGCGAAATACTTATTCCTACCAGTCTCAAGACTCTTGGATGAAACCATGAGCTCATTGCTGTAAAGTCATGTGCTCTGTGTAGTATTTCAATGTAAGTCATAGTAAAATGTTAGTATGTAATTCTACTAGAATCTAAGTATGTAATGTTAGAATGTAGGGCTGTCATGAGGGGAACCTTGTGGAGTTTGTACACGGTGCTGGAGAAGACGGTTGCCTTGCTGTCTGCTCCTGTTGGTGGTTGTTTCAGGTGTCTACTTATTGGATCCACAGCTGTCTGCCTCTTCACTACATAAATTTGACGACAAGCGGGAGAAGGTAAAAAGAAAGTACAACTCAGCAATATTTCAAAATTGCTTGCGTTGTGCTGAAGACTTTTCTTCGTGTAGCTGTTTCTACTCATGCCAGGGTCGTCGGCTCATTGAACTGTCATCCGACTTCTGGTAGGATTTATATTTTGCGCTTCCTCTGCTTCTTCACTACATTCTGGTCGCTGTACTACACATGTGTAAGTAGTGTTAGTATGCATTTATACTAACAAATGCATCATGGTCCTAAGCAGGGAGACATGTGAGGGGCAGGGCATACATTGTCCTGGGGTGTGCATTCGCAGGACATTTGTGTTTGCTATTAGAGGGCTGGTGCATGGCTTCCACCCTGTGATAGCAAATACTTGTTTGACTCTACTTGAAGCAAGAGAAGGAAAACCTTGTATCGCTTTAATAGAGGGGATGCGGATGGTAAAAATGGTGAGAAACAAAGAAACAAAAAAAGTGGGGTCTCACTCGTTCTATTAAATGAATGAGACCCCTGGTGGGTAATGTTCCGTGGTCAATCCAATTATTATATTGCAGGGTCTCTGTAGGACTGGGGATCTTATTGTCACATGTAAATTAGGTGCGGAAGGGCACAGAGACGTTTTGCAGCCTAGGTGAGTGCCAACTTCCCCGGTATTGTTTACTAATTGTTCCGGGGTTGAGGCCAACTGACGTCCGGCGATCTCCACACTCCGGGGCTTTATTTAAATATGCAGGGTGGACCTCGGCAGTCCCTGAAGCCTCGGTGGTCCTAGGCAGTGCCTTATTAGTTCAGTAATCACACGAGCAGTACTTATGGTGTTATAAAGTGATACACTCATAGAACTCTTGCAGTTGTACAATTACCCAGGCTTCATTTGTCTAATAGTCAGTTAGATTATATTTGGTAGGTGCACTCTAATATTAGGTAGTCCGAATGAAAGGACTTTAGTGAGAATGGAATGGAGGGGGAGTGGCTGGAAGGGAAAAGGGGAGGGAGAGTCAAAAGAAGAGAGGGAGGAGGAGACAGAGCCTCGGCCTATTGCACCCAGCCCTTAGTGTTTACCCTCCTGTCACCCATTTGTCTAGGACACTGGGGTCCCGCGAGAAAGAGTGTGGTTCAGCAAGTCCTTAAAATGAAACACATGAGGCCAGGGATTATGGGCCATATTATCAAGGAACGGCGATACCATTATCGCCACTTTAGCGGCAGGAAACTGCCGCCTAAGCGGCGATAAGGAGTTGATTATGCCCTTGTGAATTTCCCAAAAAGTCCCGGTTCTGGTGTGAACCTGGGCTTCTATGGGAATTGACAAGGACATAGTATCAAGTCCATTATAGCCGCTTTAGCGGCAGTTTCCTGCAGCTAAAGTGGTGATAATGTTATTGCCGTTCTTTGATAATATAGTCCTACATTATTAGCTATGGGAATATCGCTTGCATGCACCTGTGCACCCAGGGTGCTGCACCCCAGCCCCTTCCCCTGCACTGTGCTCAATTGTAGGTCTTGCACACCAAGGCTTTACTGCTCACCTGCCACCACTGGTGTGTCCCACAACGTGTTGGTACAAGCTCCCAGTCCGGGGTACGTTTGTACGGTAGACCAGGTTCCAGTCGGGGCCGGTCTATTGATACCACGATGGAAGGTGTCAGAATGCCAGGCCATCATTGTGGGGTCAGCTCCCGCTCCGCCCTTCTTGGGGCAATCAATGGAATGTCTGAAAAGGGAGAAATAATTTAATGGTGGAAACGTCTGGAGGTAAGTGAAGGTTTGTTTCAAGCTTGATAGAAAATAGGAGTTGAGTGCATCCTTCGTTTTTGAAGTACGATCTACCAACTGTAAGTGGTACTCGTGGCTCAAAGAGGAGATGGAGTGCTCAAGAATTCACAAGGTTAAATAATTATACGTTATACGAAGGTTTATATAGAAAGGAACAGAGCGCATGCTAGAAGCCTAATGCGCACGTATAATGCAGTGGTGGGAGCATGTGTGCATGTACATTTAGTAACGAGCTCACTACAGTGTCCTAAAAGCCAACGCCACATGTCTGTAGGGCAGCGCTGCCCGCTGGCTCAGGCCTACAGTTCGGGCCAGCAAGTCCTTAAAATGAGACAGATGTGACTGAAAGAGGTCAGAGATCACATCATTTTGCACGACAAAATCGTTTGTTCGCACCTGCGCAGCCAGGATGATGCACCTCACCCCTCCCACCACACCGCGCTCAATTGGAGGCCCTGTGCACCCAGGCTGCTCTGCTTACCTGCAGTCATTGTTGTGTGAGCAAACACTACGGGCAGCAGTGCTCATAATTCAGATGGAGTGTTGATTGCAGGAAAGTGTACACCTCATGGATCCCTTTCGTAGAAGACAGGCAGTAGGGCTCACAATTTAGAGCCTGTGTTGATTGCCAGGATAGTGTACACCTCATGGATCCATTTCCTTTTTTTATTGTGCATTGTGATATGCGATGTGGATGCGGCATATCACCTGAGGTAGTGTGGAAGAAGAGGGACGTGTGGCGTTGTGGTTATCCTATTTATACGTACGCAAAGTGGGCAGGGCTTGTGTATGCCAGGCCAGCATAGGGGTGTGAGTAATTATTCCGGGGACCTTGGCGTTGTTCAGTTCCTGTCTGGCCAGGAAGTGTACTTATGTGTATTTCTTTTGTAGTTTTGACCTCGCAGAGTGTGCAATTTAGATCAGTGTAGCATGTGTCGGGAGGCCGGAAACTATTGTTAATGAAATGGTGTTTGAAAAGATTGAATGGTGAACATTACATGTTGTTGTGAAGGTTGTGGATATGCGCAGGCACACATGTTAATGGTGTGCAGTATTATTGAAAGTGTTGCGATCGCAAAGCGTACACATGTGAATGTGCTCGGATGGAGGGAGGATCAGTAGTGAGGCTATGTCATACACAGTGATAACGCTCATTACAATCAACAATGCATTTCAAATGTGAATCTGAGAGTCTCACATATAACACAGTACTATATTGGTAAAGCCTGACAACAGAGCGTACAGCAAAATAAATCTACACATTGCTGTTTACTGTTTGTCACATGTGATCTAGGATGTGCACTCTGCCCATGGCTCCTGATACTTCTTAGAGCCACGAATACTGAGGCCGAAAGGGAGCACAATAATGTGCACACACAGACACCAGGGGCATTGTGGCAATCACACATGTAAGCCTAATGTACAGAGCATGAATATTGATCAAGATGATCGTTGCATTTTGTGTGTAGTATAAGATATGTGTATACAGGAAAACACTTTTCAAAAAAGCTTTCTAAGCAGAAGAGGTGTCTCTCATCAAACGCTGTAGAGAGAATGAGTAAAATGGGTGGGGTCGCCCAACTGTTACAAAGGGAAATGTTATGTACTAATCAAATGGTTTTTTTTAAGCTCACATGGCAATCACGCACCGAGGGCGCAAGGAGGCCGCATCCGAAGAGATTTTGACAAAATATATTTATCATTATATACGTTTATTACAGTTAGAAATATATAAATGTTTAAAATATTTTAGATTATCGCTTGCTCTCATATACTGTTTAAAGGTATTTAGATATACCTTTGAGACAAAAAAAAGGGAATGGCATACCCGGCGCGATACTATACGTCTGTGACGTAACACAGGGCCTGGCAGCGTGTACTCGTCGTATACGCAAAGCGCAGCGGGCGCAACCCCATACGTACATGACGTAACGCGTGCCTTGGTACTGTGTACCCGTCGGATACCAAAGTAGCACCAGGGGTGACTTCATGCGTAAATGATGTTACGCGGTGACACGAAGTCGTTGGATATAAAATGGGCATCCTTTACGAGTTTAGCAATATGGCGGATAGCATTCGTGTGGTGATGGAGCTTGGTACGCGACCGGTATGGGAGTGCAGTTTTCTCCCCCCCAAAAAAACATATACATTTTTTTTGGCGAAGATATAAAACATTACATAATAGTATAATAGAGTTCGAAAAAATTGAAAAAAATATTTGAAAAAATATAGGTTTTATAAACATAAAAATATGAAATTAAAACTTACATAGAAGGCAATCGTATAGTAGTGTCAGAGAAGTGTCACGAAACTGTGATGAAAAGGAGGGAACATGCAAAGTCTAATATATATATATATATATATATATCCACGGACTCCTTCTGATCAGGGAAAGGATGACGAGCCACACCATCAGGTACCAAAAAAGTTGTTTATTAGGGCATAAACAAACGACGCGTTTCGAGCTCACGGGCTCTTGGTCACATGACCACCATTTTTATCAATCTCATTTAAATAGTGAAAAAATCATAAAAAGGGAAGAAAGTTTTCCGTGTTTACAAACATCACACGGAAACTCAACTTAAAATGCATTTTCTAAAACAAAGAGTAACTGTTTAGGGTTACTATAATGCACATTCCCTGAATGTTTGGTTTTAAATCATTCTTACATGATAAATCAATTTATAAATCAGAAAAAAACATTAACGCACAAAGCGCATTATATATATATATATTCACTGAAAAAACCATAGGTTTCACACCGGTTATAGTTAACTGGAAATTTTACTGTCATAAAACCATTGAAATTCCAACGTTATAGTTAGTTGGACTCACTATAACTTGCGCGTGCAATGCACTGCTGATGACGTCACATATTACATCACTCATGACATGGTCAGTGGTTTTTTCAGTGAATTTAATAGGTTTTTTAAATGCTAATTCCTAACTATAACTGGTGTGAAACCTATGGTTTTTTCAGTGAATTTCTTAGGTTTTTTAAATGCTAATTCCTAACTATAACTAGTGTGAAACCTATGGTTTTTTCAGTGAATTTCAAAGGTTTTTTTATGCTAATTCCTAACTATAAGTCTCACTTTATAAGTAAGACTGTTAGCGCTCTAGTTGTTCTTTAGAACACTCTGGTACATTCTGTCATTGGGCTATGGTTGCGCTACATCTGGCTGATATTTGGGCTACATTTGTATTTTTTTGTCTCTGGTGGCCATCTTTGGGCTACATTGGGCTACATTGGGCTACATTTGGGCTACATTTGGGCTCTAACATATATATAGCCCAATGTAGCCCAATATATATTTTTTCAAAGTTAATTTTCTTAAAAACCACTGGAGCATATATCTTGAGACATAGCAAAGGCACATCGGGCTACCAGTCCCTACAATTTTTCCAAATGTTTTTTTTGTGGTTTTTTTTGCCCTGGAGCGCTCCCGGTGCGCGCCCCGGTGAGCGCCCCGGAAAGCGTAGTATTTTGAAGCGCCCCGGTGCGCGAACCGGGAAGCGTCCCATAAGCGCCAATGTCGCGAACGAAAACATGATCGTGACGTATCGCATAGCCGCGTCCGCGTGATACGCACGGCGTAAACGCACCCGGAAGCATTCGACGCGCTTACGTGACGCGCTCCTGGACGCGCCCCGGGACGCGCCCCGGGGCGCGTAGCATAAGCGCGTCGGGTCATGTGACATGAAAATAACACTTTTCATTGGTTCATAACAGTTTTGGTTTCATAATGATGAAACCCCTGGTCATGTGACCTGAAAATAACACTTTTCATTGGTTCAGGATCTTTTTTTTTTCCAAATGATGAAAGCCCCCACCTTTTTTCCTTATTCTACCTTTGTGCTTTGAGAGAGGTAGACCTGCAGTTATATCAGTCGAAAATGGCTGCATTAGCTGCAGCTGCTGGATCTTCTGGACCACCACCACAACAAGGACCTCCACAACTTCACAGTGGTGGAGATCAAGAACAGGAGGAGGATGAGGACGAGGAGGAGAGTAGATTCGTCTGAGAGGACAATATTACCTACAAACCAAAAGAGCACATCATCTGGCAATTTTTTTCAATCCCCAATGATAAAAAAAAAGTAAATGCACCTAAGACAACCTGCTTAATCTGTCATCAGGAGCTGTCAAGGGGGAATCCCAACAAAAAATACTCCTTCGGCAACCACACGATGATCAGACATATGCTTCGAAAGCATCCAAATAACTATGCTAGGGCAGAGGTCAGGGAACTGGCCAGAAACCCTGTCCAATCTTCTGCCAGCACCTCCCAAAGTAATGTTTTCACCCCATCGGGACCAGAAGTTAGGGAGATATGCTCCACCATACAAACCAAATTTTCCAATTTTAAAATTGTTTGAATTTTTTGTGGACAAACAATATGCTATGGAGAGCAATGCATCACACTTATTAATCATGCTTGGGATAACCACAAGTGCCCAAGGAAACATTAATTTGTTCCGCTTTTTTTTTTGCTCCTGTTGAGCCCTTTAGAATTCCCTGTTTTTTGTTTCTCCCCTTAAAAAATACAAAAAAAACAAAAAATGTTCAGAAAAGCCCAAAAAAGAAAAAAATGTTAAAAAACCAATAAAAAAAATATAAAACAACAAAAAGAATTAAAAAAACAGTTCTTTTTAGAACTACCTCCAATTTCTAAAAAAATGCTAATTTTTTTTTAAATCTGTCATTCTTTTTTCCCCATGGTACGCTCCCCGGTGCGCTCGCCGGTGTGCATACCGGGCGCTCCCCCCGCGCACATCGAAAAAAAAAAACATTTTTTTGCCCCGCGGGGCCCTTTTATGGCCCCCACATCTAGGGGGTCAGAGGGGGTCTACTCTGCCCCCTTATGGTCATTTCCCCCTTTGTTTTTGCCACCTCTTGTGTCTCGATTTTACCGAGACACAAGATGGCGCCCTCTCCGGACTGTTTCAAATGTTTACAGACACCCGAGAGCCAATCAGCTTTCCGTGCGCAAGTCGCGTGGCGGCGCCCGGTGCGCTCCCTGGAGCGCGTACCGGGGCGCTGCCATAGATATATATATTTTTTAGAACCTAAATTACTCAAAAACCACTGGAGCACATATCTTGAGACATAGCAAAGGCACATCAGGCTACCAGTCCCTACAATTTTGCCAAGTTTGGTGCAAATCCATTCAGCGGTTCGGGCTAAAAGTGAGTTTGACCGCCCTATGGAAATTAACATGGGGAAAACACGTTTTGGGACCCCCCTTTTATCTCGGACCCCGCTTGACGAATCCCCCCCAAACTTTCAGGGAAGGACCGGAGCTCGACGAGGCAAATTTGAGGAAATTTTCAGGCAGATTCGTCAACCGGCGCCAAAGTTATTCCAAATAGAATTTTGAGATTTTGCATTGAAAAAAATCCTAACTATAACTACCTACTGGCGACCGCCAGTAGGTAATATATATATATATATATATATATATATATATATATATATATATATATATATATATATATATATATATATATATATATATATATATATATATATATATATATATATATATATATATATATATATATATTCACTGAAAAAAACATAGGTTTCAGGCACGTTATAGTTAGGAGTTAGCATTTAGAAAAACTTAGAAATTCACTAAAATTACATAGGTTTCAGGGACGTTATAGTTAGTTGAACATTTGACTCATATAAAACCAGAGAAATTTGCCTGTTATAGTTAGTTGAGCTAACTATATCTCACACGCCCGTAATGTACTGCTGATGATGTCACATATTACATCACTCATGACATGGTCAGTGACATCACTGATGACATCACTGATGACATCTCAAATGACATCACTCATGACATCACTCATGACATCATCCATATGACAATCTGATGCACATACTGATGCTGCAATATGAACTTTGATACACTGATTCTAAAATGCTGACTATTATTTTTTAAACCATACACAGAAGAATGCCATATACTACATAGCACTCACTATTTCCTAACTCTGCACACACATCCAGTCACTTATAAATGCAGTTACTCATCAATACAGGACTATAATATGCACTCATACATCTATACATGCATTCTCACTCTGCCAGTCATCCATAGTTACTCACACACCTAGCCAGTAGTGCAAAGAATCAATCATATACCCATTTAATCATGTATACAGTTATAGACACCAACTCCGTTATTTATAGACATACCACATCACTTATTTATACAGATACTAAGACATATTTACTGTCTTATACAATCACTGATGGAAGCAGACACTTATTTATACACCCACTCTTCAAATAACGCAGTCTCATGTATACTCATTTAAATACTCCAACACTCACATAAAGTGGCTTAAAACATATGTAGTTAGTCACAGATACACCACTGAGATATTTATTCACTCACCAACACATCCATAGACACACTAACTCACCCATACAGCCCTTCCCAGATTCACTTTTTAATCCATACAACCACTGAATCACCCAGTCAGACATCTATACACAGAGTCATACACCCACCCACCCTTACAGACACTCAGGGACCCATACAGATACTCGAAAAATAAATCAATAACCTATATAGACACTCGAGTAGCTATTCAGCAACCCATGCAGTTGTTTACACACCAATGGAGAGACTAATACAGACTTTCACACGGTTTAGTCACTAACCCATGTATTCAGTAAGACATGTTCAATCACTCACTTATACAGTCAGTCACGCACCTACAAAATACTTCCTTAAGGCACTGGTAAATGTATTAATTCTTCAATAAACCTTGGCATATATATATATAAAACATATTTAAACTTTACAGAAAAACACCTTCACTGGATGATGTCATGAGTGATGTCATTTGAGATGTCATCAGGGATGTCATCAGTGATGTCACTGATCATGTCATGAGTGATGTAATATGTGACATCATCAACAGTGCGGGCGCACAAGTTATAGTTAGCTCAACTAACTATAGCATGCGAATTTCTCTGGTTTTAAATGAGTCAAATGTTCAACTAACTATAACGTCCCTGAAACCTATGTTATTTTAGTGAATTTCTAAGGTTTTTTTAAATGCTAACTCCTAACTATAACGTGCCTGAAACCTATGTTTTTTTCAGTGAATATATATATATATATATATATATATATATATATATATATATATATCATAGACTCTGCATGTTTCCTCCTTTTCATCACAGTTTCTTGACACTTCTCTGACACTACTATACGATTGCCTTCTATGTATCACTCACAGATATCGGAAACTCTACAGTCTTAGTGGAACTTTGCAAGGGTTTCGCAAACAGGATCGCCAGGGGCATAACTCAAAGCCCCAATTCTTCTCTGGTGGCACCATAATGGAGGGGGGGGGGGTGCATCATGGGCAGGTTGTATATTGGAATATTGAATACAAAAATATCATACTGCCAAATTACCACAGAAATATCAACTGACAAAATCTTCACATGGTAAGATCGTAGGTAAGTATAGATTTACTATTTTTTACTCCAAATGTAGATACCTTGAAGATATAGGGGGAGTTACCCATGTATACTTATCTTGTTGATATTTTGGCTGATGATATTTTTCAAGCAATATGTAATTCTCAATGTCCTTTTATTGTACCTCATGGGGCATATCTCTAAAGTGCATGGAGAATGTGGCACACAAAACCTTAGCAGCAGGGGTGCTTCCACGAACTCATAGCCAGGACAACTTCTGGGTTAAGCCTTACACGTGGTATGACTTCCAGGGCAGGGAGAGTTCCCTCAGGGCACGACTACAAGGTTCCTTCTCCTGAGAATGTTTGCCTCCTTTGGTTCTAGGTTATCTCAGCCGTTTCACCTACGCATGACGCTGCACTCACTTAGGGTTACAATGCAACTGCAACTGAAGCGATTAAGTGTTTTTACTCTGATTGCTATGCATTCAGTATTTTAGCTTATACGTGATCATCTTGGCAATCTTCCCCTAAATAGATCCTGAATCCTGTGCATAGTTCTCAAATGACCTGAGAATACCATTTCAGTTTTGCTGAGCCTAACAGATGAACACCACTTGGCCGCTGCTGTGTCTTTTACACTGTCTTTAAGCTGTCCCTCCATCCACCTTTCCTTTAATGGTTGGATTTTGCGATACTGCTCCTGGTTCAATGTGGGGAAATTCTGCTTTAGCAAATTATGTGAATATGCACCTTGAAGACTGTTGAGTCTAGTTGCAGAGTTTGTCAAGTCACAGCGTGCGCACCCCTCCCCCATCAATTAGTAACATCTCTTCAATATCTAGGTCAGACCTATGCACAGAAAAGCTTTGAAAATTAGAATCCTTTGAGATCAGTTTAGGGTAATGCCCTTCAAACATTTTAACTCTTGCATCCCCCCCCCCCCATTTGTGTGCCCCAACCCCCAAAAAATTACCACATTTTCTCACATATATTGCATAAGACTTTCAATACTTCAAACAAGTGGAACAATTTCAGAGGGGTTATGTTATGTTATGTTAGTTTATATTTGTAGAGCGCCAAATCACCAAAAGGTCTCTAAGCGCTTGCACCATAGACCAAGAACCCTGAATCCCTTATTCCTGCTAGACTCAGCACACAATAGGGTGGACTTATCCAAATGCCTCAGGGTTGGAAACATACCCTCTAAAAAATAGACAAAACTGATTAGCAGTCGCGCCTTTCAAGTAAACAGAATCAATACATGGATATTAAATTAAAGCAAACAAAGGATCTGTTTCTTTCATGACATTTTGAGCTAGGCTGAAACACCTCACTATAGATCATTGTAGGCACTGGCTCCAGTCCTGAACATTTCACCTACACATCATTGATTTCCGGTGGATTTGTTTAATTAGTTCAATGGAAGCAATGGAAAACTATGACATAAGGAATGAATTAGCTTACTATAATTGTACAACACTGGAAATAGTGTCTGAAATGATCTGGAGGGAGATGGTCCCCCTATTTCTGCCATTCATATGAATTGCATCCACAGGATATGGGACTGTATAACAATGTAAAATAACATTCAATTACATTTAGTCTTGTTAAACCTGGTAAGACCAAACACACCAATTTTCAGCCAGTCTGCACCACACAAGTGACACAAGAATCAAGAAGCACTTTAGCAGCTGAGCAGAAAAGGTGTTTTAGGTGCCTTATTAGCTATGACCCAGTTTCCTTCACCTCCACTTCCAGTGTTTCTTTTCTTCAATGTAAATATGGATTAATCAGAACATTTTGTTACTTGATATTTGAATCCCTCTGACACCTGCCACCGTCACGTCAAGTGGTTTAAGGTGGTGTAGATGAGATTGAGATTGTATTTGCATTTATATAGCACTTACTACCCTTGTTGAGGCATTAAAACTGGTTAAGACAAGTAGCACACTACTCGGGAATCCAAAGTGAGTGAATAATCCACTAGGTTATGTTTTTTTGGTTATTGGGATTAGCCTTGTGGTGTCAAGAGACTAATCTCATGCATACTCTAATTAAATGAATACGAGTTATATGTGATCGATCACTCAGGAGCTAAATGAGCAAATGCAAATGGTTGGTGGGATGAATTATAGGCTAGAGGAAATTATGTATCATTTGATTTCAGGGTTATAGTTATAAAGAAGAAGAGGTTGTAATCTATAAAATTAGGTGTAGTCAATTAGCAGAGATATAATATTAGAGGTTAAGACAAACAGGCATCTGACTTAGGGGCCTATTATGATGGCGGGTGGATCTCCACCGCCCGGCCGGCGGTGGCAATCCGCCTGCCATCACAACTACATTTACTCCCTGCCATATTACCGTGGCGGGGAGTACCGCTGCGGATGGAAAGTCTGCCCGCCACTTTTCCGCTGGTCACAATTGCCAGCCGGGTGATAAAAGACTTCAATATGGTTGCGGTGCCTTGCAGGCACCGCCATTTATATTACTATGGAGATAAGCCTTTCCATGGCGGAGAATCCGCCATGGAAAGGCATACGGAAAATCACTTTGGGGGCCCATTCCGGGCCCCCAAGGGGGAGGGGGCTGCACTTGGGGGGTACATATGGTACCCCGGACATTGTAATGCCCAAGATGGCTGCCACGTTGTGCATCGCAATGCATAACATGAGTTTTTAACATTGCGTACGGAGCTGCAGGCAGCAGCACCGTCCGCAATGTTGAAGTACCGGGAGTGTAGCGGCCGCATCATAATACGGCAGGCGGGACTGGCGCACTTATGGCAGATGGTCCCTGCTCTGCAGGGATGGATGGCCCACCTTCCTAATAGGCCCCTTAGAGTAGACTGTATTCAGAAAGGAGATATGCAGCGGATGGAAGGTAAGGAGATTACACTCAAAAAATTATGGGGAAACAATCAAAGGTTTAAGTCACAGACAATTGTTCATGCAAGGCTTTTAAAATATTATGGGAGGGAACTTTTTTGGGATAGCATGCAATCTTAGGAAGTAAAATTGTTGAAGAAAAATACCTTTTTAGAATGTGAAATAGTGGCATATTAAGTAGGTGCTGATAGATACTAGAATCATTTAACCTCTTCGCTGTGGCGAGAATTCCGCCGCAGTGCTGAACATTCCAATCGCAGGCATGGACATGACGGCTCCTGGCCGTCATGCGCACATGCCCACCCTGACTCATGACGGCCGGGGGCTATCTATCTATCTATCTATCTATCTATCTATCTATCTATCTATCTATCTATCTATCTATCTATCTATCTATCTATCTATCTATCTATCTATCTATCTATCTATCTATCTATCTCTCTCTGCCTGCCTGCCTGCCTGCCTGCCTGCCTGCCTGTCTGAGACTGTCTGTCTGTCTGTCTGTCTGTCTGTCTGTCTGTCTGTCTGTCTATGTATCTATCTACCTGCTTGCAATATGTATCTATCTACTTGTCCATGCAAGCCTCTGTATTTATCTATGTTTTAAACCCTCTGTAACGAGCTGTAATACAGATTTACAGAAACATTGCAAAAAAGAATTAGTAGAGGCAAAAGGCTGTCTTCCAGTGGCGGACCGATTGGCTTTTTGGCATCGGTTGTTAGCCACAACAATATGATTTTATCAAGTATTCTGTGCATTATATAGTTGGTTATAGGGGTTTTCAGCAAAACCTCCTCCATTAGTCTGTTGTTGTGTCATTCATATTGTTCTTCCACCCACTCCAGCATGTATCACGGGGCAATGGTTCAACCTACTTCAGCCATTGGCTGACCTCACTGTCAGTCATCGCATACTGCCCTGTCCCAAGGAGCAATCCACTCACAAAGTATCATGCTTTTTTGATACAACAAAAAAAGTTTGCCTTATAGTCATTGTTTTTTTTTTAGATTGATGGGAGCCTGCAGCTTTTACAGCAATAACGTTTTGCAATAACCACGAGAGAGCAAAAAAGAATTGTGAATGCCAAAAGACTGACGAACAGCGCTAGAACTATTGACTATTGCTTGTTATAGAATGGAAGAGCAATAACACATTTTCGGATCTTTTCCTTACCAATTGTTTATTGTGTCTCATTGCCAAAGTAGGGTGATTGCATTAGGGAATGTGCTTGTAGATAGCATGTGCGTGAGTATATTACCTGATTACTACTACGCTTCTGATTTTAGGACCTCTAACTATTTCCATTTTCGGTTCTCTGCTTTCACGTTCATTTTTGGCATAATTGCCACAGTTATTTTAATGACATGATATACACTGTGTGCAGAACAAAGTGTTTCACCACACGCACTTATCACACTCTAACGTGCGTTAGTGGGAGCATTTTAAAGTACAGGTTTCCATTTTTCTGAACTCAAAGGAACAGTTCAATTTCCAGATGAAGCATTCCTGCTTTTATCCACTTTAAACATAAGTATTGAAATCACTATTAGGTTTTTTTCTGCAATTATCTCTGAAAATCGGAAGACTGGGCAATAATAAGCACAGGTTCAAAGCGCGCAAATGAAAGAGGTCTGTGTGTGCGTGTTTATGCACGTGCATGGGTGTGTGTCTAATTTCTTGATGTCGTTGACAAATAAATTGTCAGAGGACTTATGTCTTGTAGGACAATTTTTCAACAGATACTTCATCTTGTTTGAAAAAGAGGATGTGATTATTTTCTAAGAAAGAGAACGAAGAGATTAGGCCTTTGCTGGGTCCAATGTTTATAAATATAATAATCTTCATTAGCAGAAATGTGGAAAGAGATTTTTTTTTTTAAATTAAGCAACTGACTTCTATTTTTACAAGGCTGGGATGCAGAGGTCTGAAGCCCACTGTATAGTGGTATAAATGATACAATGTGATTAGATGGGGCAGCTATGGTCAACTCTCTGCCCAACCACCCCTCTTGAAATGTTAATTGGTTACCAGACAATTTACTATTTGCTCACGTTCATAAGCTAAACACCACACTTAAAACAGGTTTAGACAGCTTCTGCTGTTTCATGTTATTAGTTAAGACTTCGTAACGTCACTAATGGAGTGTTCCACCTTAATAGCGACTCAATAACATTGTTGATAAATAACATAGTAGAATTAATATTGTGATTTTAAGAATAAAGTGGCAATTAGCATCGAGTGTAAAACATTTTCTTATCAGTTTCTTTAGCAGTGTTGTAAAAATATCTATTTTCATTTATGCTCTTTTAAATTTAAATCGTTAGTCATTTTAAGCTTGACACTTAATCATCAGTTTGTTGAGTTTGTGGGGGAGTAGGGGGTGAAGTATAATAATATATATATTTTGTAATTTGTTAAAGTGTTTTAATTGTTAATAGGTTAATTAGATAATTATGTAAATTATTATAGTTCATTCTTTATTAATAGGTTACTAGTATTTTTTTAAATGTTTGCCTTTTGTATTTTTTTTATTAAGGTGTGTTATAAGGGTTATGTGTATGGTTATTTTATGTCTATGTTCTTATAATAATTAAATGTATTTTGTTGTTTATTTACTACGTTTGTAGGGTGGTTTGGGTTTATTCTAGAGACTTATTGTAAAATATATACATCAATTTAGAGTTATTAGTCATTTTTTGAATGTTCATATTTATTTTTTATATTCATGAGTATTGTTGCATGTTTATTTAAAGATAACATTATATTTATTTTATAATTGTTTTGGCAGGTTGTTGGGTTTGTAGTGGAATAGAGTAGAGCTTTCATATATACACTTTAATTTCATTTCAATTCAATGGTTATATTTAACTAGTCTTTCATACATGTAATAAATTAATGGTAACTTTATTGCATATTTTTGGGGTAAATGTAACATTACAATTGTTTTAATAAGAAGCCTCTCCTAGCGTATTTCATATTTTGATGATTTGTATTTATAATTATAATGTATAATTAGTATTATTAATTAACTATAGTGTTAATTGTTTTGAACTAATTTTTGTAATCTTTATTCTATTAAATGTATTTTTAAGAAGTTTGAGCAATATAGAATGCTACTTTAAAAAAAATATGTTTTGGAATAGTGATTTATTGAATTTGTTCTAAGCAATTTAACTTTGTAGTTCTCTATTTTTGTTTTTGAATTGTTGTCTTTTTTACTTTTTTAATTTTCAGTGTTAAAAGGAAACCTCTCTCCAAAAGTTTAATAATGTTCTCTAATGTTATATTTTTTTGATTTTAGAAAAATACATAAGGCCTGATAATGATGTTAGTGGGCCTACCACTGACAGGCCGTTGGTGGCGGTCCCACCGACATCCAGCACAGTGGTCTAACCGCCGCATTATTATGCAGTCGGTTGAACCGAAGTTGTTGAAGGGACCAACTAACGCTTTTGACAGGCTCAAGGTGCCCATCGGTCAGATCGTAAGCCCTACAATGAAGGTGGTGCCTGCGCAGGCACCGCCGTAGGGAATATGATGCCCTGCTCTGACAGCTTTTCCAGTGCGGTCCGACCGCCATTGAAAGGATGTCGGAAAGGGACTTTGAGGGCCCCTAGCAGTGCCCCGGCCCCCATGGAGCCCTGCTATGTGGGCCTGGGGTCAGCTGTTGTGCCCCCACAAACATCCATGCACTGTGTGGCAGGCACAGTGCATGAATGTTTGAAAAATGCTGATTACCATTGCGGTTTGTGCAGCAGCCCTTTTCCTGGGCCCCTGCTCAAGTCGCAATGGTAAACAGCATTTTACGACTCCCTCCACGTGCCCAAAACTATGGTGGTCAGACTCTCGTCCAACCGCTGTCGTAATGAGGGACAATGTTTCTCAGAAGAAACTAGAAGGCAGATAGGTGTAAGTGAGGTCCCACTGAAGCTTTTGATTTTGGCGAGAAAAGCTACGAGCGTAGAACATCAAGTTTTGCAGCCAGGGCAGTCTTTGTGTCGGTCTGATACTTTCAGCACCTTTGCATGGTCAATATTTCTACCTTGGGATCTGGGGTATGATTATGACTTTGGTAGTCTTCCTGTAGGACAGCCGCCACTGCAGTCCCAGGAACACCGCAAAGATATCGACATTCCTGCCTGCTGGATTACAACAGTAATCCAGGGCAGGCAGTGAAGGAGCAGTGATGTCACAGTGGCAGTAATGTCTGGCTCATAGGGGAGCCTAAACAGCATACCACCTCAATGACAGGGCCTACGGAATTTATGTGCATGGCGTGGCGTTAACCATGTCATGCATGCCACACAGTGCATGCACAAGCATGCAATTATGAGGGGAATATTCACCAGGAGACCTGTTGGGAGCCTCTTTACATGCCTTTCCGCTACAGCTTTCATGGCAGTGTTCCTGCCATGATATGCTTGGAGGAAAGGCAGGTCATAATCCGCTCGGCAGTGCTGATGCCGGCACTGTGGTGATTCTTGCCTGTTTTCCACACTGCTGCGTGGTACCGTAACCTTGCACTATAAGGTACTTTGAAAAAATGTAATAGTGTCTTTGTAAAATGTTAGTCAGAAGTATTCATATTACATTAGTGTAACTTTTAAAAGAATAACACCAATTTTAGACACTTGTTGGGAATTGTAATGTTTTCTTGCTTTATAATATTATTACATATTTACTCTGTTGCCTTTAATTTAAACTATTCTTTTATTGACATTTTTAATGCATTTTATTTTTTACCAATGACTGTATTTTGTAACTTTTTTGCTCAAACCTTCGGTAGTGGTCCTCGTGGATTGGATGGTACTGGGTGTTGTTCTCTGATTCAGATAAGGACATTTTTTAAACCTATTCTCTAACCTGAACTAGTAGGTTGAGTGGGTTATTTGGTAGGTTAATATTTGTAGGTTAGTATTGTGAAAGTGTTTTTCATATTGTCTTGGTAACAAGAGTAAATCAGTTACTGAGTGTGGTAGGTGTCGTAATGTTTAGGGTTTTCTGTTTATTTGTAGTTCTGTAGATTGTTGTTTTATCCATTAAGTTGTGTCCGACTCTTTGTGATTCGATGGATAAAATTGTTCCAATTGTTTTGGTTGATAAACTAATTCTTTATGTCTTGGAAGTTCTTGTTTGTATTGTTCTTCACTGTATCTAACCACTGTGATCTTGGTCTTCCTCTTTTCCATTTCCTTCCATCATTTCCAACATAATGTTTTTTTCCAAGGAATCTTCTCTTCTCTTTATGTGGCCAACTTTTTGGCTTATTTTTTATCATAATTCTAGTGAAAGTTCCAGCTTGATCTGGTCAATATTGATTGATTCGTTTTTCTAGCAGTCCATAGGATAGGTAAAATCCTTTGCCAGCACCAGAGTTCGATGATTATCTTTATAATTAATCCAGCTTTTACATCCAAAAACTGACTATTGCTTTGACAATTCATATCTTTGTTGTCAGCAAGATGCCTGCAATCGCCATCTCAACTTAGCTATGATACTAAGAAAATGAAGTTGTTGACAGCTCTATTTCTTTATTGTCAGTTCTGAGACTTTGTAAGATTCCTTTTGACATGATTTCAATCTTTTTTCAAATTTAACTTTAGTCCTGCAACACAGTTTTGTTTGATTATGACAATCATTGCTTTGAGACCTTCTGCTGTTTGTGCAATCAGGGTTGTGTCAACAGCTTACCACAGGTTGTTGATTTTTTTCCCTCCAATTTTGATTCAAGTCTGAATGTCATGAAGCCCAGATTTTCGCACAGATACATCCTTGTTGAACACCTTTTGCAACATTGAACCACGCTGTCCCTACGTGATCAGTCCTCACTGTGGCTTCTTGATTGGTTTACTGTCTTTTGAAACATGCCACAATCTTCCATTATAAACATAGTCAAAGGCCTTGCTATACTCCATAAAGCAGAAAAAGATGTTGTTCCTATTCCTTTTCTGAATCCTGCTTCTACATCTGGCAATTTGTGCTTCATGCCTGGTTTTAGTCTTGCTTGTGTGATCCTCAGCTTAATCGTACTGGCATATGATATAAAGGCTATTATGCTGTATTTTGAGCAATCTTTTGCAATTCCTTTTGCTTAGGATAGGTACAAATACAGATCTAGTCCAGTTTTTTGGCCACTGTCAAGTCAAGTCAAGTCAAGAAACTTTATTCGGTTGTATCTATTGACAACCATAAAAGCATTTGACATATTACATATATTAACACAATTTGTCATTAAAAAAAAAGAGCCAATTAAAAAAGTTACTTTAACAGGACAAAAATACTCACAAAAGTTGCAGGCACATTAAACATTCAAGTTAATATATAAGAACATTCAAAGATCTTAAAAAATATCATTTCAGTTAACAATACTATTATCCTTCCATACTATTTCTAAATTTCATAGCCTGTTTTCTATACCTGGTAAGGTCGATACTGGAGGGTTTGGGGGCTGAACCTCTCTTGGCAATGATTGATTAGGTGCTGCTACTGGGGTCTGCTCAGTGGGGTTGTCATGTATGTTATTTATGACTCCCTCTGTTCCTAACGCAATTAGCTCTTTTGTGGAAGCAGCTAAATTTGTGAGTATAGTTGATATAATTGTCACCTCTTCCACTAACTTTTTCTGATCCGTACCTAATTTCTTTACGTCAGCAGACAGTTTGTCTAGTTTAGCCACTACTGGTTTAATGAGTGCTTTAAATTTAAAGTCAATCATATCGGCTATCCTGGATAGGAACTCATCATCCACATTTTGCTTCTCAGCATCATCTCCTTTCCCCCTATTTTTATCCTTAATTTTTGGTGGCGACACAGCCCTCTTCCTCCCAGAATGAGATCCGCCCCGGTGCGTTTGTGGTTTTCTGCACTTTCTAAATGCCCGTGTAACTGGGGCATGGGCAGGGGGGTCTAAGTCTTCGATATTTACCTGTGCACCCTCCTGCACAAGGAGATCTTGTTCTGTATCGTCTGCCTGGGATTCGGTATCATTATCCTGGGCTAGGCCATGGTCAGATTCTATGAGAACGCTCTGATTTGGTGTCCCACTATCATGTATGTCTGTATCTGGGATTTCATTTCCCACGTCCTGCGATGGTATATCTACCCATGGTGGGTTTGGAGGTGGGCTCAGGGGGGAAAGATTAGGGGATTGGCTTAAACCTAATGATTGTCTCCTTTCATTGTTAATCTTTGATACTACATGTACCATGTAATTGTCCATAGTTTTTCCCCCAGCAACTGGAATCTTTTTTGGCATCCTCAGTTGTATTGGTCAAGATACCGAAATTTACTCGTGTAACAGAGTTTAGTAAAGAAAGCAAAGGAAATACTACTCAAGTGCAACCAAGATAAAATATCATCAAAAACATATAGTCTTACTGCATCCGGGCAAATCCTATTCCGTAGGGGCAGTATAACGTGCCCAGTCCAGTCACGACCTGTGTCGGACTGTCTAAGACTGTCCGCCCTTAGTCCGGGCTTCGTCCTGGGCCTCGTCACGCACGCGTTCCGCTAAGCGGAAAACCCTGGTTTGATTTTATAGCCCTCAACAATCAAGGGGGCGTGGCCGCTGCGGGAAGAGGCTACAGCTGTTTCCAAGCCTCGCAGTCCCGCAGCGGTGGGTCGTCAATCAGCGTCCAGCTGCACTCTGGGAACTCGAGTGCTGCGCTTGTGGCGTCCCCGCAAAAGTCCCGGTCACGGCAATCCAAAGGAACTCCTGGTCTCCGCAGCGCCCAACAGCAGGATTCAGAGCAGAGTAAACAGTGAGTGGCCACTGTATCCTCTTCCATATCTGCTGACAAACAGCTGTTAGTTTGTCTAAAACTTTAGACATTAAAAAAATAAACTTTTTTCCTTGTAGTACAAAATGCAATCTGGAACGAAAACCTTTCTATTCATAACTGTAAGATACTTGTAAGCAATAAAACAAACATTCACAAAAAATAGAAATCCATAAAAACATGCTTAAAAACATTTTCAAAATTACATGTAAAAATAGTATGTGCCTTAAGTTCAATCAAATACTTGAGCTCCCCCGCAGGGAGATCATGGATGACTGTAGAATAGACTCCTAAACAATGCTAGACTTGAGGAGTAAAGGAGGCCTCCGGGGAAAAGGAGATGGGAAGAGATACAGCAGACAGTTGTTCACTGTAGCACTAAACAACAGTTTATTACCCAAGGGAATAAAATACCCCAATTACTTCAGATATTGGTGAGGATGTGGATTTTACACACACAAAGACTGTTGGTGAGGATGTGGATTTTACACACACAAAGACTATTGCCACTAGCCTTTATGCTATCTGAAATTTCTTGGCTGCCTGCACTCTATTCCAACACACACACACACACACACACACACACATATATATATATATATATATATATATATATATATATATATATATATATATATATATATATATATATATATATATATATATATATATATATATATATATATATATATATATATATATATATATATATATATATATATATATATATATATATATATATATATCCAGAAATCTTTGCCCAAATTTTCAGAGAAACCACACGCAGGAAAGATTGAAATCTGTGTTTAATTGAGGCGGACTGCGTGGCGCTGGCAAGAGGTGTTCACTGCAATGATGAAAGGTGCCTGACGCGTTTCATGCGCAAAGCGCATTTCTTCAGAGGCAAAAGGAAATCAGCTGCACAAAGCTTCCATAGTCTATTCAAGAGTCATTTAAAGTGTTTAACCTCGTGACCAAAGAGCGTGGGCACACCCCCTGCATTCTGGTATAAGTAGTTCAATTTTCCACTGGATTACTTCGCTCGTGCTTGTGAAATGGATTCAAAAATTAAACACCCCAGTGGGCTAGGAAAACCTCCAAACACAGCGCTGTGCACATAATACCTTCCTCGACACGTCCTTCCTGCTTCTCAATGTGCTGCATCCCAGGACGCTGCACACATCCATATACTCCATGGTTGGGCTTCTCTCCGACCAGGACAGGCCGGTTAAACATCCAGAAATCTTTGCCCAAATTTTCAGAGAAACCACACGCAGGAAAGATTGAAATCTGTGTTTAATTGAGGCGGACTGCGTGGCGCTGGCAAGAGGTGTTCACTGCAATGATGAAAGGTGCCTGACGCGTTTCATGCGCAAAGCGCATTTCTTCAGAGGCAAAAGGAAATCAGCTGCACAAAGCTTCCATAGTCTATTCAAGAGTCATTTAAAGTGTTTAACCTCATGACCAAAGGGCGTGGGCACACCCCCGGCATTCTGGTATCAGTAGTTCAATTTTCCACTGGATTACTTCGCTCGTGCTTGTGAAATGGATTAAAAAATTAAACACCCCAGTGGGCTAGGAAAACCTCCAAACACAGCGCTGTGCACATAATACCTTCCTCGACACGTCCTTCCTGCTTCTCAATGTGCTGCATCCCAGGACGCTGCACACATCCATATACTCCATGGTTGGGCTTCTCTCCGACCAGGACAGGCCGGTTAAACATCCAGAAATCTTTGCCCAAATTTTCAGAGAAACCACACGCAGGAAAGATTGAAATCTGTGTTTAATTGAGGCGGACTGCGTGGCGCTGGCAAGAGGTGTTCACTGCAATGATGAAAGGTGCCTGACGCGTTTCATGCGCAAAGCGCATTTCTTCAGAGGCAAAAGGAAATCAGCTGCACAAAGCTTCCATAGCCTATTCAAGAGTCATTTAAAGTGTTTAACCTCGTGACCAAAGGGCGTGGGCACACCCCCGGCATTCTGGTATCAGTAGTTCAATTTTCCACTGGATTACTTCGCTCCTGCTTGTGAAATGGATTCAAAAATTAAACACCCCAGTGGGCTAGGAAAACCTCCAAACACAGCGCTGTGCACATAATACCTTCCTCGACACGTCCTTCCTGCTTCTCAATGTGCTGCATCCCAGGACGCTGCACACATCCATATACTCCATGGTTGGGCTTCTCTCCGACCAGGACAGGCCGGTTAAACATCCAGAAATCTTTGCCCAAATTTTCAGAGAAACCACACCCAGGAAAGATTGAAATCTGTGTTTAATTGAGGCGGACTGCGTGGCGCTGGCAAGAGGTGTTCACTGCAATGATGAAAGGTGCCTGACGCGTTTCATGCGCAAAGCGCATTTCTTCAGAGGCAAAAGGAAATCAGCTGCACAAAGCTTCCATAGTCTATTCAAGAGTCATTTAAAGTGTTTAACCTCGTGACCAAAGGGCGTGGGCACACCCCCGGCATTCTGGTATCACTAGTTCAATTTTCCACTGGATTACTTCGCTCGTGCTTGTGAAATGGATTCAAAAATTAAACACCCCAGTGGGCTAGGAAAACCTCCAAACACAGCGCTGTGCACATAATACCTTCCTCGACACGTCCTTCCTGCTTCTCAATGTGCTGCATCCCAGGACGCTGCACACATCCATATACTCCATGGTTGGGCTTCTCTCCGACCAGGACAGGCCGGTTAAACATCCAGAAATCTTTGCCCAAATTTTCAGAGAAACCACACGCAGGAAAGATTGAAATCTGTGTTTAATTGAGGCGGACTGCGTGGCGCTGGCAAGAGGTGTTCACTGCAATGATGAAAGGTGCCTGACGCGTTTCATGCGCAAAGCGCATTTCTTCAGAGGCAAAAGGAAATCAGCTGCACAAAGCTTCCATAGTCTATTCAAGAGTCATTTAAAGTGTTTAACCTCGTGACCAAAGGGCGTGGGCACACCCCCGGCATTCTGGTATCAGTAGTTCAATTTTCCACTGGATTACTTCGCTCGTGCTTGTGAAATGGATTCAAAAATTAAACACCCCAGTGGGCTAGGAAAACCTCCAAACACAGCGCTGTGCACATAATACATTCCTCGACACGTCCTTCCTGCTTCTCAATGTGCTGCATCCCAGGACGCTGCACACATCCATATACTCCATGGTTGGGCTTCTCTCCGACCAGGACAGGCCGGTTAAACATCCAGAAATCTTTGCCCAAATTTTCAGAGAAACCACACGCAGGAAAGATTGAAATCTGTGTTTAATTGAGGCGGACTGCGTGGCGCTGGCAAGAGGTGTTCACTGCAATGATGAAAGGTGCCTGACGCGTTTCATGCGCAAAGCGCATTTCTTCAGAGGCAAAAGGAAATCAGCTGCACAAAGCTTCCATAGTCTATTCAAGAGTCATTTAAAGTGTTTAACCTCGTGACCAAAGGGCGTGGGCACACCCCCGGCATTCTGGTATCAGTAGTTCAATTTTCCACTGGATTACTTCGCTCCTGCTTGTGAAATGGATTCAAAAATTAAACACCCCAGTGGGCTAGGAAAACCTCCAAACACAGCGCTGTGCACATAATACCTTCCTCGACACGTCCTTCCTGCTTCTCAATGTGCTGCATCCCAGGACGCTGCACACATCCATATACTCCATGGTTGGGCTTCTCTCCGACCAGGACAGGCCGGTTAAACATCCAGAAATCTTTGCCCAAATTTTCAGAGAAACCACACCCAGGAAAGATTGAAATCTGTGTTTAATTGAGGCGGACTGCGTGGCGCTGGCAAGAGGTGTTCACTGCAATGATGAAAGGTGCCTGACGCGTTTCATGCGCAAAGCGCATTTCTTCAGAGGCAAAAGGAAATCAGCTGCACAAAGCTTCCATAGTCTATTCAAGAGTCATTTAAAGTGTTTAACTTCGTGACCAAAGGGCGTGGGCACATCCCCGGCATTCTGGTATCAGTAGTTCAATTTTCCACTGGATTACTTCGCTCGTGCTTGTGAAATGGATTCAAAAATTAAACACCCCAGTGGGCTAGGAAAACCTCCAAACACAGCGCTGTGCACATAATACCTTCCTCGACACGTCCTTCCTGCTTCTCAATGTGCTGCATCCCAGGACGCTGCACACATCCATATACTCCATGGTTGGGCTTCTCTCCGACCAGGACAGGCCGGTTAAACATCCAGAAATCTTTGCCCAAATTTTCAGAGAAACCACACGCAGGAAAGATTGAAATCTGTGTTTAATTGAGGCGGACTGCGTGGCGCTGGCAAGAGGTGTTCACTGCAATGATGAAACGTGCCTGACGCGTTTCATGCGCAAAGCGCATGTCTTCAGAGGCAAAAGGAAATCAGCTGCACAAAGCTTCCATAGTCTATTCAAGAGTCATTTAAAGTGTTTAACCTCGTGACCAAAGGGCGTGGGCACACCCCCGGCATTCTGGTATCAGTAGTTCAATTTTCCACTGGATTACTTCGCTCGTGCTTGTGAAATGGATTCAAAAATTAAACACCCCAGTGGGCTAGGAAAACCTCCAAACACAGCGCTGTGCACATAATACCTTCCTCGACACGTCCTTCCTGCTTCTCAATGTGCTGCATCCCAGGACGCTGCACACATCCATATACTCCATGGTTGGGCTTCTCTCCGACCAGGACAGGCCGGTTAAACATCCAGAAATCTTTGCCCAAATTTTCAGAGAAACCACACGCAGGAAAGATTGAAATCTGTGTTTAATTGAGGCGGACTGCGTGGCGCTGGCAAGAGGTGTTCACTGCAATGATGAAAGGTGCCTGACGCGTTTCATGCGCAAAGCGCATTTCTTCAGAGGCAAAAGGAAATCAGCTGCACAAAGCTTCCATAGTCTATTCAAGAGTCCTTTAAAGTGTTTAACCTCGTGACCAAAGGGCGTGGGCACACCCCCGGCATTCTGGTATCAGTAGTTCAATTTTCCACTGGATTACTTCGCTTGTGCTTGTGAAATGGATTCAAAAATTAAACACCCCAGTGGGCTAGGAAAACCTCCAAACACAGCGCTGTGCACATAATACCTTCCTCGACACGTCCTTCCTGCTTCTCAATGTGCTGCATCCCAGGACGCTGCACACATCCATATACTCCATGGTTGGGCTTCTCTCCGACCAGGACAATCTGTGTTTAATTGAGGCTTTGCGCATGAAACGCGTCAGGCACCTTTTAATCATTGCAGTGAACACCTCTTGCCAGCGCCACGCAGTCCGCCTCAATTAAACACAGATTTCAATCTTTCCTGGGTGTGGTTTCTCTGAAAATTTGGGCAAAGATTTCTGGATGTTTAACCGGCCTGTCCTGGTCGGAGAGAAGCCCAACCATGGAGTATATGGATGTGTGCAGCGTCCTGGGATGCAGCACATTGAGAAGCAGGAAGGACGTGTCGAGGAAGGTATTATGTGCACAGCGCTGTGTTTGGAGGTTTTCCTAGCCCACTGGGGTGTTTAATTTTTGAATCCATTTCACAAGCACGAGCGAAGTAATCCAGTGGAAAATTGAACTACTGATACCAGAATGCCGGGGGTGTGCCCACGCCCTTTGGTCACGAGGTTAGACACTTTAAATGACTCTTGAATAGACTATGGAAGCTTTGTGCAGCTGATTTCCTTTTGCCTCTGAAGAAATGCGCTTTGCGCATGAAACGCGTCAGGCACCTTTTAATCATTGCAGTGAACACCTCTTGCCAGCGCCACGCAGTCCGCCTCAATTAAACACAGATTTCAATCTTTCCTGCGTGTGGTTTCTCTGAAAATTTGGGCAAAGATTTCTGTGTATATATATATATATATATATATATATATATATATATATATATATATATATATATATATATATATATATATATATATATATATATATATATATATATATATATATATATATATATATTCTTTCCAGTAACTCTCTGTCTTAAAACAAATATACATTTGCTTAGAACAAAGTAAAGAAAGACTGGGTGTTGCACTCACCCTTTAACAATTTTCCCTCCCTGGTATCTTTACCTTTTTTTTTTTATTATTGTAAATCAGAGTTACAAGTCCAACAGACATATAGTTCAGTGAGTTGCCAGGCATTCCGAAAATAAACATACTGGAAATTATGTTGTAGTCACTTACAAACAAATACTGCAATGCTCTTAAATAATCTCCAAAGTAATCTATATGCTCCAGAATTGTTTCCATCAGGCAAGAAGAAAACAAAGCTTTCAAAGTTATATTTTCATTTCACATTACCATCTCCCAAATAACTCTGTTGAAAGTCTCCAGAACTCCTCAAGTAAAGCAGCAGGGAATTCAAAAATTGAAGGATGACCTTTGCAACTCATTTTTATTCAAGCAAATAAAAACTTGTAATTCAAAGGAAAAAAATAAACAAAATCTTCTTATTTGGCCTTTGTGAACTCTTCAAGTCAAGGACCTGAAATGAATCACCCTTAAGGTCTTCACAGGAAAGTCAGCAGAGCAGCTTGCACCAAGATAAACTCACCAAGACCCTATAGCACCTAACTGCACCAGCAGAGACTAAACCAGAGTTCCAAAAAGAACTTCAATGGGGAGTTTGAACCCGTACAGTAGTTCAATGCTGCAATTCATTTTAATTCTGATTTGACTACTTCTCCAAAGGCAGTCATTGAACTGGCATTTGAGAATTAGTTTCTTGCTGAAAGGTTTAATTAAGGAAATTATCTTAACTAAATAAATAGATGAGTCTCAGTAAACATTTTCAAAAAATAATTTCTTACAACAACCAATGCAGAAACTTAATTTATGACATATGTTTTTAAGGATTTTTAATGTTTTTTGTATATTGTTGTTTTCTTTTATTTACAAGTATCTTACTATCATGGTTTTGTTCCAGATTGCATTTTTATTATAAGACAATAAGTTGAATTTATTTATGTCTAAAGTTTTTTAATTAATTTCCATAACTTTAACATTTTCCTTGGAGTATTTAGATTTTTGTTTTTACATTAAAGCATCATTTCTGTGGATTAGCTATTTCACTTATGGATTAAGACTTCAGCTGCAGAACAGTAGGTAACTTTTTTTTTACTTTACAGTGAAATGTTGGGTGGGATATATGTATTTTTTTACATGAATAATTAATATTTGGACTATTATATTTTATAAGATTTTGATTGTATTATGGATGTTAGCTTTTGTTATAATTTGAAATGTTAAATCTGTATCAGTATTTCATGGTATGTATATGTTGTATAATTTAGGAGTTATTTTTATATACATTTACATTGTGTTTTAGTTTGCCTATTTTTCATAAATATTATAATAGTAAAGCATTTGTCATTCTAATTTGTTTTTCTTTCAAGTTTGTTTGCATATTTTAGATAGATTCAGAATGAATATGCATAAATTATAATTAAGAAAATATATTTGAATGAAGCTTAGTGGCTGTATATTAGGGTTAGGCTCTGTTTGCTGCTGTTCATTTTTTTGTTGGGAACTTTTTAGAATAATCTGTGAATTTCGAAATGTAGGCAATGATTCTTTGCAAATAGGAGAACTCCACTAGATAGTAAGGATGGTAGTGTCTTATTTGATTGCCTGCTTTGTGTGTAAGGGCCTCATTATGAGTATGGCTACTCACAGTGGTTGTCTGACCACCGCCACCATTCCAGATCCGCCTGCAGTATTTTGAGTGTGGTGGGTGGATAGCCACAGGACCACTGCCTCCACCGAGATCCTGGATCCCACAGTGGTGGCTCAGCGGAAAGGGGCACCGCCGAGCGGTTGTGTGATGGAAAAACACATGACTTAACCATGCTGTCTAAACCCTGACCGCGTCTTTACGATGCATGCCTTTCCTATGTGATTTTGTGGTAAAGACATGTTTGGTAAATGGGCATGTATGGTAAAGAGAATGGGGGTTGGGAGCACACTGCCTCACAGTCCCAGCACAGTTCGCCCCTCTGCAGCCTGGTAAATGCAGTACATAGTTCAAACTTACTTCAAAATTAGCAGGAGTTTTTCACCAAAGTTAGTGCAGCCATTGCTGTATATCTATATTTTGGGTTGAGCCCATCTTCAGTAGATAGCAGCAGTATTAGAGAGCAAAGAAAAATCATCTAGGGTTGCTGGAAATGCTGCCAAGTTTCTCTCAGGTCACAGTACCACTCACAGGCACACAGGTGCATCTCCAAAGCTCGTAAGCTTGCTGGCTCAAGGGAGCCTTTTAAACAGAATGGAGGTTGGGGGCACACTGCCTCACAGTCCCAGCACAGTTCGCCCCTTTGCATCCTGGTAAATGCAGTACACAGTTCAAACTTACTTCAAAATTAGCTAGAGTTTTTCACCAAAGTTGGTGCAGACATTGCTGATATAATGTTTGTCAGTCTACTCATCAAACCCCAAAATACAAGGCTGTATTCTCTACTGATAACGGTTAATAAACCAGAAACACATGTCTAGAGATCAGCACTATCTATACTCAAAAATATCGGAGCCAGCTACAAGAGACCTCTCAGCCAGGGGCGAACCTTGGCTGAGAGGTCAGCGGTGTGCTCCCACATCCTGTTGTCTATTTAAAGTACTTCCGTTGTTAAAGATTGGAATGATTTGTTAACATGAGCTGAAAGCCATTTTGTATTTGGCAGCCATTTTAGTTAGCCATGTGCTCGCCATGTGCTGTTTCCCTCTTCAGAGCCTTGCACATGCACAGAAGTGCCTAACTAGTAGAATGCACCTGCTTCTCTCATACAACTGTCAGGCTATGTTTGCTGCTGTATGGAGAAGTAACTCTCCTCCCACTTTGTTGAGCAAGCAGATCTTGTATGCCCATAATGATCATTTTGCATGCTTACATGTGCCAGGACCTCCCCTTGGTCTGATGCTGACTATGTAACCCTAAGCATATATAAGGCCCATGTTTTCTGTACTCTTTAGACTGCCTCATTCTGTTGCTAAGGCTTCCGTGTGACGTAGTCTCCCCCATTTGAGGTTATTAAAGATGTTACTTTTATATTACAGCTTCTGAGCCAATTTCTTCTTTGTTGGTTTAAAAGGACCAAGTATCAGTGGGACCCCTGAGAAGGTTTTTATTTTCTTCAAATGGCGCTCCAACGTGGACCTCATCACAGAAGTGGCTATCTAAGGGAGTGATCTTATCAGGAGACAGAAATCTACTGAGGAGGACAGGACAGGACTCTACTAAGGAGGTACTCTGTGCACACAGATTCTGGGGATTCTCTGTCTCTGCAGCACAGTATATTTCTGATCTTCCTGATTTTGATTCTCCACATGATGGTTACCACTCCTGACTGAGAACCTTTTTGGCGTGAGTATTCTAAAAATGACCGTTAGGTCATTCAGAACTTGGCAGTTAGAATTTAGACACCAAGTGATTGGTAAGAGTCGTTATGCGGCACTTGCTATTGGTTTTGATGCCTGGGATTGGTATGGTAGTTTAGTAACGCTTACTGTGGCTTTGGATTTGTATGATTGGCCAATAGTTGTATTTGAAATTTGTAATGTATAAATTGCAATTTATGTAGGCAGGTAATGAGGAGACTTTTCTCTGTTTTGAATTGATTTGAACGGCACACAGTACAAGAGTACCTTAAGTGCTACTTTGGTTATAATATTTGCATACGTTGCAATATTTTTGGCATGCCTGTTTCAAGCACACATCTAAGAATGTGTTGCTTTTTGGAGGCACCATAGTGAGATGTGAAGTGAATTAGCCGGCTCCCCTAGAGGGAATGCCTAAATAGGTTTAGGTATAAAAACATATTTCTTCCTTGGTGACTCTGTACCCCAATGGAATTAAAATATGACAATAATACAAACAAGGATCCTTTTCTGCGCACTTTTATAAATGGAGAAATGCAGAGCGATTTTTTGGTGTTCTGCCAGACAAAGCTAGTGAATTGAGTGTACTTTGGCTTCTTGAAAATAAAAGTCTGTTGGGCTGTTTTTTGCAGTATGTTGGAATAATATTGAGAAGCTCTTCTTGTAAATATGACTTACAACTAGTATTTACAAATGGTTTAGTTTAAGTACATTCAGTGGGCTGTCCATTGTTTCTGTCCTAAGTGTTGATCTGTGGGTTAATCGTGGGTTTAAATGTCTATGTGGTTTATGGTTTTCCCATTAGTACTTCTGTGAGTAAATAGCGATTGCGCTCTTTGTGAAAGAATGGCTAGCCTTAAGCTCGCTGTATTGTGTGTTCTGAGTGTATGACCCCTTCTCTATATGTCTGGAATGGGCTCAATGTGTTTGTTTGTGTTTTTTCTTGCTGTTATCAGTCTGTTATGCAAAATGTCATTTAATTATTACTAAATACAAATTTAATAAAAATCCAGAAATGAACCATATGCCATATGCTAAATAGCTACATGTTACTATTAAATTGATGGAGTAAGCCACTATACATGTATGCGCATTGCTAAAGATAAAATTAGAATTCACATTGAATAGGAGTAAAATAGGCCTCAAAAACAAAATTGTGTGTTTTGCAATAAATAAACAATTATAACATGTTACAACATTTTCCTTAGATACATTGTGTTAGATATAAACAGGCAAACACATCATCTGAGTAAATTGGATGTTGCTGAACTAAACACATATTATAAAACATGCATTGAAATGCCTCAGTTTTAAATAGACTGCCACCATGCTTACATTTCAACACTAAAATAGCTTTCCAATGGCTGTGTTTTGATTGTAGGCCATGGAGAGACAGGAATGTTGACTCAGCTAGGATTTTGTCATTTAAACACGGGGTCGTGCATTTCAGACTGCTGTTTTAAAAAGTTACAAAAATGAGGTTCATTATTTTGGATAACAGGAAAACATTTAAAGTAGGAATTTCCTTTCTTAAGGCCTTTTTACACAAGCACATTCTTGGTTCTGATGTTAAATAATGATTGTCCTTTCAAAAAGTGTCGCAAAACTTTTCATGTTTCAAGTTAGGCTTCTGTGCTTAGGCTTATGAATGAATGTGTCTAAATATGATAGGCAAAGAATGAAGCTTGCTTTTCCTATGTGGAATTCAATTATCAAAATGATTAGTTTTATTTAAAAAAAAAATAATAATAATGATGAAAGAATTATTTAAAAAATAAGTGCTTTTAAATTCGTTTTTTAATATTTATAAAGCTTAATACTCATACTGTGACCTCCTAGCTTTAAAATTAAATTTAAGTTGTGTTATACTGCATAATGAGGAAATTTGCATATGAAATATCACTCTGCGCAGGCGTAAAAAACTCATTTTTATAAGGGTATAAATGATATATTTCTGACCCAATCTCTGGAATTTGTAGAGAACATTCTGAGGATGACTAATACGCAAATAAAATTGTAGGATATTCATTTTTAAGTGCCCCAAATATCAAAGTCGAAATTGGGCAAAATTCACTAATTTAAAAACAAATTCTGCATTCAGAGCAGCTTTTAAACTGCCTTAGGCTTCAGTAAATGCATACATTTAGGTATAATACAAACAGCTGACTTCTATATTGTTAGACAAGTATACTGCACCCTGCTTACAATTGAAAAAATATATATAAAATCAGCAGAAGTTATTCTTTTAACTCTAAACTGACAAACAGGGGGATAAGTGCTTTCCAGCTTTCTGTCTCTAGGGTGACTTTGAATTGGGACAGTCGCATGGACACCCTTGAATACAGAATAGGACAGCTGGGAAGAGTAAAATGTAAATTGATACTTGTATAGCGCACTACTTACTTAATACCTCTGTGGAACCCATCCTGGCTTTCCCTGTGAGGCGTCCACTCCTAGGAACCCCCAAGGTGGAGGCTAGGCATCCTTAGCGTTGTGGGGGCCGTTGTGGAGATTAAGCAAGCTATTGCCCAGAGTTGCAGAGTGGGACTCCATGATTGGAATAGGCACCGAGGCGAGAATTATCAGGTCCGTGGAATTTTTTAGCCCAAGACCCGCCGAGGAGGGGAATTGAACCCTGGTCCAAGGCTTGACCTCTGCATCAGGGTCTGTCGCTCTAACCATTGAGCCACACTTCACCAGTTAAATGTCAGTTCTATATTTAGAAGCATAGCATGGCTCCCAGAGTAACGTTTGCTTTGATATTTTGACCTCTGAAACTTTTTGAAAGACGACAGGGGAGAAAAGGAGAAGTTTTACTTTTTTTGGCAAAGCAAGCACTTCATGTACTCATATGATAGAAAACTATATAATGGTATATGTGAACTTTGATTAACAGATAAGCTTTGCCATATTTATATACAGCACTAATGCTTTTAGTCTGAGGATTACTGTAAAAAAGCTGAGGCAATGATATTTAGTTTGAATTCATTCGCCCTCATGTTACATTTATACATTTGCTAAAAGGATTGGGGTTTGGGTATTCATGTTTTTTTAGATCTTTCAAAAGTGCTATGTACCTCCTATAACTTTGTTTATGCCCAGTTGCTACAAATAGGGGTTGATAGTGTTGACAGAAGTGAAACCTGTTTCAGGTTTCCTACTGTCAAAATGGAGGAAGGAGGCTATCTCCTCTACAAATTAAGGCTAGGTAAAATGTATGTTGCTCTCTCTTTTTCTCAATTATTTTTTTTTAGCCTGTTTAAGCTGTCTGTGAAATAGCAATGTGACATTTAATTGGCTATTCAGTAATACTGTTTTAAACATTGTTAGCATTAATAAAACAAATAAGTATATATGTTATGTTACTGGCCATCCTGTTTGATGAAATTATGACAGGATAAATAGTCTAGATTGTTGTTCCCTTATTTGACCTTTAAGGGGAACTAGATGTGGTTAGTTTTTGTTTTACAAGTCTTAAGGTGATAACACCATTATTGTATGTTATTCTCATGCTACATAGTTTTGCAAGGGCATTGCTAGCTTTTATTAGCTAGTCTGTCGAAATAAACTGACAGTCCTTATTAGAGCTCATATTGCATAGTTTGGATCATGAAAAGTAGAACGCAGGGAAAATGCCCATGTGATCCTTAGCAAAAAAATGTTTGGAAGGAAATGTTGTTTTATAGATACGAAACCCTGTTAAATTAGCAGTTTTAGATTTTCCTGTTGCTCCTATAACATGAGAGCATGATCCTAAGCGTACAATGTAGGTGCTTTTATTAAGAAGAATTATTTTAGAAGTGGCTGCAGTCCTGTACAAGTAATGTAAAGTTTATGAGCAAAAGTGTAGAACATTTCCTTTTTTTTTTTAGGGTTTTCAGATTAGTACACAGGAATACACCAATGTGAGGATTTAGAGTATGCCTGTGTTGTTTTTCTCTTCTCTTTTCCTCTGAGTTTAGTAAATGAACACACACTTCCTTGGCTGCTTGGGATTGGGTGATGTATTACTCTTGTCAGTTCACCAAAAAGTTCCTTTTATACTTGCCAATAGGTCCAGTTTTTTTTAACTCTCACATAGATAAATGAAGTGGTTCTTGGGTGCCTTGCTAATATATGGGGCGTCCCAAGACTAGGAAGTATTCTGAGACCATCCTCTCTGTTAATAGACTGTTTCTGTGCCTTGTCTAAAGACCTTTTGTTCTGTCCACCAATAGATATTTGCTGCCTTACAACCATTGCCAGAGGGGCCCGGAGATCAGATTCAGCCTGGAGAGTCAGTGTCAGCACCAGTCCAGCTTGAAGCCAAAGTGGAGGTAACCAGCACAGGCATTGGTGGCAACCAGGACCTCAGTGAAGGCTGAAGCCCTGTGATGAAGTGTGTACCCCTGCCACTGTCTCGGGCGAAAGACGGGGTCACAAACCAGAAAGGAGAAATTGTGGATCAAGTTTTTGATGCCCAGCTGTCACAGACCAGAACGACCCCTTTTGAAACAAGGGTTGCTTCAGAGATCCTAGCATCAGACCTATGAATCCTGGTCCTAAAGTGAATGCAAGTTTGCTCCTTTGTTTGTTGGTCAAAGATATCTGAGCACACTGAATGCAATGTGTGGCCCCAATGAATGAGCAGTGCACCAGCTGAGCAATACAGGAGTTAGTGAAGGACTTGAGTTTAAGGTACAGGTGCTGTGTCTCTGGTGCCTGTTAGATTGAAGTGAAGAAAACTGGTGCACTGCCTGAGACACTGGACAGAATCGTTGAGAGCATTTGCCCGGTGGGTGAATACCCTATCCTGAAAGAAGAGACTTTTTCCTTGAAACTGGGCTGTGATTCTTGAGTTGCGAGTTGTGCAGCTCCACCGGGGAAACAACAAGAGCCTGCCTGTGAGGCTCAAACGGTCACAGGGAGAAGACTTCCCTCTGGTTGGTAGTACAGCGGCTTCAATTTCCCCAAGGACTTCTTCTTTTTCTTGTTAATAATGTATCCCTTTAGTCTTCCTATTTTTTGGAGGAGTAGCCCTTTGCAGCTCTTCGTTCTAATTCCTATGGCCCTGTGTGGTCCTCCTGGTCCCAAATATGATTAATGTTCTAGCCCTCATAAAGGGAACAATGGAAAAGTTTGCTAAAAATGTTTTTATTAGATATGTCCTGTTAGCTATTCTGAAACTGAAATGGATGGTCACTGAAATGCATAGGAGCCCTGAAAATGTTTTTACTAGACTGTTTTAGGATTTCCTTAGGACTAGGAGAACTGATAATTCTGTTTGTAATAGTGGTCATTATGCTCTCCTGCAATCTGAATGGTAATTATGACCCGATGCTTTGTTCCCTTTGTATTCGTGCTTATACCTCATATATACCCGGGGCGAACCGTGCCTGAGAGGTCAGCGGTGTGGTCCCACATCTTGTTGTCTATTTAAAGTACTCCTGTGAGTCATTGAGCTGACGAGCTTGTGGATTGAGCACCTGCGTGCCATTGAGAGGTACCGGACCTGATATAATGTTTGGCAGCCTACTCAGCAAACGCCAAAATACAAGACCGTATTCTCTACTGATGACGGTTAATAAACCAGAAACATGTGTCTAGAGACCAGCACTATCTGCGCCAACCTTGGCGAAATGCTCAAAAATATCGGTGCGAGCTACAAGAGACTACATTTCCTAGAATACCAGGGGCGAACCTTGCCTGAGAGGTCAGCGGTGTGCTCCCAAATCCTGTTGTCTGTTTAAAGTTCTCCCGTGAGTCATTGAGCTGACGAGCTCGTGGATGAAGCACCTGCGTGCCAGTGAGAGGTACCGGACCTGATATAATGTTTGTCAGCCTACTCAGCAAACCCCAAAATACAAGACTGTATTCTCTACGGATAACAGTTAATAAACCAGAAACACGTGTCTAGAGATCAGCACTATCTGCGTCAACCTTGACGAAATACTCGAAAATATCGGAGCGAGCTACAAGCGACTGCATTTCCCAGAAAGCCAGGGGCGAACCATGCCTGAGAGGTCAGCGGTGTGCTCCCACATCCTGTTGTCTATATATGGTAAAGATGACACTCCAGCCCTAAACCCTGAAAACACACTAAACCCAAAATCCCTACCTCTCCTCTACCCCACCCCAACTGCCCCCTCTACCTGAAAACTGCTCTTATCCTGCCCCCTACCGTGAGTTCTACAACTCTGCTCCCTTAAAACTACTGTGAATCCAGCCGCCTCCCTGAGGCCTAAAAAAAGCCTTCACCCACTAAAACCTACCCCTGTCCCAGACCAACTGCCCCTCAGCCTTAAAACTGCCCTTTCATGTCCCATGCCCTAAGCCCTAAAATTCCTGACCCCTGAAAACTACCACGATGCCCCACCCCCAAAACTACCCCAACCCAAATAATCTACCCCCACTTCTGTGCCCTGAGTCTTAAAACTCCTGACGCCCAGTCGTCTCTGTAAACTACCCTAACCCCCTCCCAGCTCTGAAAATGACCCCACAACCCCTACAAACTACATCCCACCCCCTCAAAACCTGACTTAGCTCTCTGCCTCGTCCCAATCCTTCCTCTTCCTGCTTCCTGCTCTTAAACCCGGCAGCAGCAACTAGACTGTGCATATGCCATAGCCATGCTTATGTGTGGTTAAGGCATATTCGTGGTTTAGACGTGCGTGTTCGTGCCTGCATGGTTCAGCCCTATGTAGTTCACGCTGTGGTTAAGGTTGTTTCCCCTTGCAATGCATATCATGTGTTGTATGTCCACTGCCCGTTTCATGGCAGTGAGCCCGCCATGAAAAGTGTGGCGGAGACGCAACTAGGGCCCCCTACAGCTCCTAGGCCTGGGGGTGCATGCAGGGGACACATGTTGTGCCCCCTGGAATTGCACCTCCGTTCCTGCTCGGTATGACATGCACGACAGGAACGTACTGCATGCGCTGTTATGGTGGTAGTCTACTGTTAAGGCTCCTCCATGTGTCTAACACAGCCACCACCGTGAGACTGCTGCAGTGCTGCACACCTGACCGGGATTGAACTCTGAATCCGGCGGGCAGCACACCACAGGCTTGGTGGTTCTCTTGCAGATGCAGCAAAGGTGGTGCAGTAGGCGGACCGCCAAACTCATAATCTGCCCCTTAGGTTTTCTGCTAGTTTTAATTCTTGGTAAGTCTTCTACTATTTAAATATCTCTATAAACGGATATTGTTTTCGATGATTCATTCCAAGGATGGCTTGGAACCAGTTGATTCACCTTCTACTACGCTGTTCATTTTTGCCTCTTGGGAAAGTGTGCTATTGTACAGAAGCTACCAGGGGAGTTGCAGCGTGTGTATGCTCCAGTGTCCTGAGTGGTCCAAGTGTCCAATACAAGTGTCCTCAAAATAATTGAATTTTTCTTCTTTGTTGCTTTTGCATAATGGTGACTCTGTTATTAAGTCATGAGGGCCTATTTTCAAACTGCATTTTAGAGCATGTTTTGTAGTACTATATTACTAGTGTAGGACAAACATACTATAAAATTATATTTACAAACTTACGTGTGGAGGTTACACCTCTGCCTCTTCTATCTTTTTCTCTTCTGATATCCACCCTGATTGAGGGGCTCTCAGCACATGTAAGTATACTTTTTAGTTATAAATGTGGAAAGTGTTGCCAGTCACAAACTGCACTTCTAAGGTTACTACAGCCAAAATGATACCCAAAACAGTAGTAAATTAGCACCACACATGGGCCAGCTACTGCAAAACCCTCCCATAGCCAATAATGAAGGCAGGGCCTGAAAGTAAAACCCCATAGGAAATAATGTTAAAATATACTAAATATTGTAAAATATTTAAAAATGTAAATACACTAAACAGAGATAAAAAATGCCGCCAGGGGATTTGGCTCCGCACAGCCTAAAATAGTCACTACAAAATACAACACGACAAGTAGATCAGCCATTGCCCACCTCAATGGCCAGCTGCACATTGACCTTACATTAAACACATCTATATATAAAAAACGATAGACAACAGGAACATTTGAAGATAAGATTTCTCATTTTTATTAAATGTGGTTAGTCTTGAATGATGGTGGAGAATTTTTCTTTCTTGTATACTTTCAAGATGGCGCAGCCAACGCGTTTCACCTTACAAAGGCTTCATCAGGTCCAGATATTTGAACTGGTAATATGAGAAAGCTACAAGTAAGAAAAGGCTGTAACAATGTTCTAAGAGTCCATGCTTTTTGGTATTGATATCTGCTGAAAGGTATTTTGTGTCTCATTCAGTAATCGCCGAGTGAGACTCCTGATCAAAGCATGTGTGGCGTACATGTAAGTTATCTAATCATGACACCATCTAGTAGTTCTTAAGAGAAAAAATTTGTCTAGGAGGTAGTATCCATTACTTGTTTCTTTGCAGCAATATTCACACGAGGAACAGCTGGAGGCAACTCAGACGTCTTGCAGTTCTGTATAGCTGTGTACAGCACCAGAGATTCTCGTCCTGTCAAATCGTTTCACCTTATAAAGGCTTCATCAGGGCTGCAAATACGAAAAATAAAAGTGTGTCAAAGATTTAAAAATATACAGGCCAACAGCAAAAGTTCTGCTGCTTTGTGAAAAACAAATTAGCTATACATAACTTTACAGATGTAGTGTTCTATTTACACAAACCAAGAAGACATGAATATTGAGCAATAATCACTTAATCCTTATTATGGGAAGAGTCAGAATGTTCAGAAAAGTCTTACTATACCATCCTAATGACATTATTTCTCTTAAACGAGTCAGACTACAAATATCCAGCTTTATTTCACTGATAAAATATTCCTTGTTCTGGATTTCCAACTTAAAAACCATTGAATTGGAGTTGGGTGCGCACGTGGTTACATTTGCAATATTCTTTTATCTTTCTTTGTTTCTACTGTACTTACGGAATTATTCTTTCTGGTGTTTCTAAGCACTTGAGATTACAGTCACACAGGTTTGAGTAGCCAGCCTTATGTTATTAGGATGGTATAGTAAGACTTTTCTGAACTTTCTGACACTTCGCATAATAAGGATTAACTGATTATTGCTCATTATTCATGTATGTTTAGTTTGTGTAAATAGGACACTACATCTGTAAAGTTATGTATAGCTAATATGTTTTTCACAAAGCTGCAGCACCTTTACTATTGGCATGTAAATTTTTAAATCTTTGACACACTTGTATTTTTTGTATTTGCAGCACTGCTAAAGCCTTTGTAAGGTGAAACGTGTTGACGGGACAAGAATCTGTGGCGACGTACATGGCTATACAGGACTGTAAGAAGTATGAGGTGCCTCCAGCTGTTCCTCGTGTGAATATTGCCGCAAAGTAATGGATAGTATCTCCTAAAATAATTTGTGCACTTCAGAACTACCAGATGGTGTCATGAGAAGGAAACTTGCATGTACGCCACACATGCTTGTGATCAGGAGTATCATTCTTTCATTACTAAATGAGACACAAAATACCTTTCAGCAGATATTAATACCAAATAGCATGGACTCTTACAACATTGTTACAGCCTTTTCGTACCTGAAGGTTTTTAGTGTTCCCAGTGGTTCAGATATCTGGCCCTGATGAAGCCTTTGTAAGGTGAAACGTGTTGGCTGCGCTATCTTTAAGGCTTACAAGAAAGACACATTCTGCACCATTATTCAAGACTTTTTACTAAATGTGGTTATCTTCAACTGTTCCTGTTGCCTCTCGTGTTTAGTATATAGATGTGAAAAATCTAAATACATGTAGTTTGATATCAAAAAATAAAAATGAAACATTATTGAAATATAAAATTAACATTTTTGAATTTTAAAATTAATGTAAGAATATATGTTTAAAATATAATTACATTTCTTTTAATTATTTCAATACAACACTTTCAATTATTATTAATGCATACAAATAGTTTTTTCCTTTAGTTGGGAAATTATGTTTAGAATTTAAACTTCAGAAAATTAGTTTAATTAATTTTAATATATTTAAATTAATCAATGATTTAATTCAAAATTAAGTTTAGAGTCTTTTACCTTTTGTGCTACATTTTAAATGTTTAAAATTAATTTTTAATAATTTTTATCATAAAATATTTAACATTTCTTTCGTTAAATAAACCGTTTAACTTTTCCCTACTCTTTGCTATATGGAGAACCCACAGTCGGGGTGAACATCTTAGATGGAGCAGTCCTGTGCTAGACTGCTATATCGGGGACTGGCAAATATGTCAGAGCCACATTCCCAGGCATCTTGCTGTTAATACGAGAGGTACTTGAATCTGCTCCTGCAGACCCAGGCCCATCTCACAAATGCTAAATCTTTGTCTTGACAAAATGAATGTTTGGAAACCAATCTGTGCATGCTCATTTAAGTATCCGTAAACACAAATTCCCTTTTGTGATTTTGTACATGTACAAAATGTATCTTATTCCTGGTCTCCACTTGCACAGATCTGGCAAAGGTTTTGTATTGTTGGCCCCTAGATTTTGTTGTAGATCAATATTGTCAGTGAAGAACCAAAAGCTGGTTTGAGATAGCAAGTAATAGACCCTACAGAAAGTCTTATGTATTTAGCATGAACCACATTTGCATTCAAACAATGAAGATGGGGAAAGCCATAGATGGCCACTTGTTTGACATGGAGGGGCCCATCCAGTTCGAAAACCTCTGGGCAGATGCCGGGATTCATGAAAGTGACCGATAGCACTACACACAAATACGCCACTGGGTGATGCAACCGACAGTCCGCCCAGGGTCACAACAACACCTTACACCTTACGAACGCTGGCTGCTCTCAACCACTATTAACTCACGCTTAATCACACAGCTATATAAATTCCTTGGCCCATTGAGCACACCCACTAAAACGGCAGGTCAACTCCGATGGGAATCCGAGATCGGGAGGGAACTGACCCCAAACGATTGGATAGATATTCACTACCGCACTAGGCACACTGGCTGTAACATACCAGGGATTGAAACAGCAACAAAGATTATAACATAGTGGTACCTCACACCAACCAGACTCCTTAGATTTACACCATCCAAATCCCAGTATTGCTGGCGGTAGTGTGGCCTCCCAAGCACCTTCCTTCATATTCTTTGGATTGTCTGGTAATAGCCCCATACTGGACAAGGGTTCTCAATGACATCGACATGTTCCTGGGCACCGAACTCCAGAGATTCGCCGCCTATATCATCTTGGGCCTTCCCAACGCCCTTACCTTTACACTAAAATCACGCAGAGGCAGGCAGATTGGCTTGGCTCTGTTAGCGTCATTGCAGAACATATTGGTGCACTGGGGCACAGATCACACACCAACAGAGCACAGAGTGTGGTATATCATAGGAATGGAATTAGTGAACTTAATATTACTGAATCAAAGTACAGCATTTCAAAAGCTATGGAAGCCATTTCTGAGTCTCCCAATGTCAGAGTTTCGGGGACTTACCTGCCCTAAGTATCTTCGCTTACTGCAACTCTCGGAGGCCCCCATGATTCCCAATCCAAAACCTTGAGGCAGGCAGGGTGGATTGGGGGGTACACATTATAAGAGGCCCAGTTGTTTTTCAGCAGCCGTGGTCCAGAGTGGGGTGGAAGTGAGGGATTCATGGGATGTTAGATACATTTATGTAAAGCCTCCTGTGGTCACAGGCCATATCACTTAAGTTGATACCATGTTAAAAACTGCAATAATGAGATTTTAACAATATTGGTCCTGTAGTACTTCAAACAAGTGCACTGTATGGGCTTTGAATAAATTGAAAAGCACATTGACCTGGAAATCCAGTCCTGACCCTCAAGACTGTAAAACGCATACGGTCAGAACCCTGAGCACCAATCCTTTCTCCACATACACAATGGAAGAAAACATAATACATTGTGGGGTGCTGAATTTCCATGCAAAGATAAACAATGTGCCTAGACAGGGCATGGGGGGATATACCTACACATAAGTGGCTTAGAGCTAAGAAATGAAACACCGAACATATTTCAAAGTTGGTTATGAACTAAGGATCTGCAACCACATTCCAAAAGACTTTCACTTCAGAAAGAAACTGAAGCCTTCATCCTAATAATACCTCGTTAGAACTAATGGCTTGAATTGCTTACAGACACTCACAAACGTGTTAACACACAAATACACAGATGTGCATGCACAAACACATAGCACCAAAATGTTTTACTTACTTACCTTCAGATGCTGAGGCGCCTCCTGCTGGTGGTCTGTGCTGCCTCTCCTCTCCTTCACAAGACCAGGTACCAAAAGGTGAAGAGAAGAAAACAGGGTTGAAACTATATACTTTTTGTTTCAGAAAAAATGGAATCAGCTTTATGGATAATGGAAAAAAATTACCATCTTTACATGTAAACTGATTCAATGTCAAGCTGATCGTTTGTCCATCAGAATTCATCAATCAGGGCCTCATTACGAGTTTGGCGGTGCGGGAGTGGGACTACCCCTCTGCCACACTGCCAAAACAGTGTGCTCACCACCCGCCAGATTTTGACTTTTTCAGTCACTTGTGGGGCGGTTCTTTGGCGTTCCCACTGCAGTGCCAAAGGCAGTACTTATATGACATGGAATGGTGCAGTCCATGCAGGTACTGGTGTGCATGCACACAGGGGCACAACATGTGCCCCCATGCATGCACCACATTGGCCAGAGGCGATGTTTCCTCTCCGCCGCCGTTTTCATAGAGGAGGAACCGCTATGAAAACTGTTGGGGAGAGGAAACTTGTAATATGCTTGGCGGGGCTGCAGTGTTCCCACCAAGCTTATTGCAGCCTCTAGACCACCGCGCCACCTCCAGGGATCTCTGATCTACAGTGCAGTACAATGGTGTTCTGACCGCCCTAGTTGTAACAGGGCGGTCAGAAGACCACCACCACTGTGCCCCACAAGTCCAGCGTCCATAGAATGCCAAACTCATAATCAGGCCCTAAGCATTTATTTATACTGGTCAAGAGTGAACTACATAACATATGGTATGTTATTATGCGTTGCTCCGAAAACAAAAGGCTGAAATGTTTCATTTTGTAGAGCAAGATACACCAGATATATTTCTTTTAACACAAATGTGGCTCAATAAAGAATCAATGCCCGATTTACTAGCAGCTATGCCCCTTGACTACCATGTTCTTAACAAGAATAGAGCCTCTAATAAAAGAGACGAGCCATCACAGCTATAGTACGGTAACACTTTTCATTTCTCCTTTATCCCACTTCAACCGATCCCTGACATTGGATTTTATAGGCTTAAAAATTGATTGTAACAATACCTCTTTGATCTGCTTATTAATATACAGGCCCCCGAATACATGGCCTTTTTTCTCTGCATTTTGTATGGACTAGTATTTTCCTCTTGATCAATTACTCCCAATTGTTAGTGATTGGGGATTTTTAAAACTGGATAAACTACCCTAAACCTTGCTCTGAGGGCCAGCGGTTGCTTGAGTTAACGTTATCACTAGCTCTGTAACAACACATAATAGACTCTACTCATATTAAAGGGTATACTTTCAATCTGCTTTTGACCTCATAGATTAAGTTAACTAGTGTGTACTCTTGCTTATGGCCAAACCACTATCTAATTAAATTCTGATCCTCCCCGTTCTTTCTATAAAAAAAAGAGTCATGTGGAGCATATAATTCAGCCTCATTACAGAAAGCTGTCAAACTTCCTGTCCATATCCCTCTACAAAGTTGCAGAACTATAATTCACAGCTGGAATTCCAGAATATAAAAGATTCCTTAAAACTATATATATTTGCTAGTCCAACAAAACCTCAAAGGCCTTCAGTAAAAAAAGGAGACCTTTAAAATAATGAATGAGCTATCCTCCCCTAATAAAGTAACTTTTGCTGTGGTGCCATCTCAAGACTTTTGCGATACCTTGAATTCCTTTTCTAACAATAAAATAGATTTAATATGAGCTAGTATCACTAAAACTTTTTTGGAACTGACCACTCGAGGAAGACAAAAACACTCATTCTCTTGCTTCCTTTAATTGTTTGAATGAATGTCCTCTCCATGAATTAATGGGTAAGTTTATATCAGGTTCTCCCCAGCTGTATACCCTCCTCGCATAGTGAGAAATATGGGAAAAGTCATAGAAGCTAATGTTTAACTCTACTGAATAAATCTATATTGCAAGACTCTGTCTCTAAAGTCTTTAAAAGCACTAGGGTTATCCACTTCTAAAAAATCTGGGGATCCACCTTAAGATTCTTAAAAATCATTGTCCCATATCCCTGCTTCTCTACTCGGCAAAAATATTAAGGGCGCATGTGGACAGGAAATCTGACTATTTACAAATGTCAGAATATTTGATGCCACAACAAATGGATTTTTGTCCTAGCCATAGCACGGAATCTGTAATTATGGCCATAATGTATGATCTCATCCTTGATGGGGGCAATGGACAGATCTCTGCTCTGCTGCTATTGGACCTATCAGTTTCCTTCGAAACGTTCAACCATAAGATTCTTGTCGACCATTTGGAGGAATCGGGGCTTAAGAACACCACAATGAACTAGATGAAATACTTCCTCCAAGGCCATACCCAGGTAGGCTCCATTTCGAGTCACTTCTAACCCAATTATATAAGGAGTTCAGCAAGGTTGCTCCCTGTTTCTCAATTTATTTAATGTGTATGCTAGAGACCACATTATACAAGGAGTTCAGCAAGGTTCCTCCATGTTTCTCCATTTATTTAACATGTATGCTAACACCAAATCAGAGAACTAGTATTCAAGGAATGTAGGCCCACATGCATCATTCATTTTTGGAGTCGCAAACGGTGCGATTCCTTAAAATCGGCCGTTTGCGATTCCAAAAATGCTTTTTGGAATGCATGAAGCATTTTTTGAAATCGCAACATTTTTGCGATTTCCAAAAATGCGATTGCTTTTAGGAAATCGCAAATTTGCGATTTCCTAAAAGCAATGCATGATTAATTTTGAAATTGCGAATTCGCAATTAGAGGGACAAATTTACCGAGTAGTTGAACTACTCGGTAAATTTGCAAAAAGTGTAATTAACACTTTTAACGCATTTTAAAAGCATTCATGTTACGGACACACATGTCCTTAGGACATGTGTGTGTGCAACATGATGCGAAAAATACATTTCAGGGGTGCAGGGGGGGGTCCTTTGGACCCCCCCCCCTGCACCCATGAAATTTTCTAAGTGCCACTCGCAATTTGCATTGACTCCTATGGGCCTTTTGGCCCATAGGAATCAATGGGAATTGCGAAAATTAACTTAAGAATTCGGTATTTCTTTGGGATTCGGTAAAAATTGCGATTTTTACCGAATCACAAGGAAATACCGAAAAAAATGATGCATAGCATTTTGCACTTCTTAATTTGCGATTCCTTATTTTTCGCAAATTAGGAAGTGCAAAATGTCACAATGATGCATGTGGGCCGTAGTGTACAGTTATGCACATGACTTTCAGCTTCTTATATGCTTAGGGCACACCATGTCTTTGTAGTTGGAATTTCAGAACATCATGAGATTCATTTGGTGCTGTATGAAAACAACCAGCTCAAGTTAAATGTGAATAAAACATAGATTGTGATTTTAAACACCAAAGTTAATCTCTGGAAGAGGTATTAATGGCCTGTAGAGATGAGAATTTCCTCAACCCAAGAATTTAGCTAAGACCTTGAGGTATTGATAGATATTAGACTGACTATGGCATCTCAGATCAGTGCTGTTGTATCCAAATGTATATTTATTCTGAAATTGATTAGAAATATATCCACCATCCTCATTATGGAATCTCCTAAAACTATAATTATGGCTAAGGTCATTTCACAGCTGGCTTAAGCTAATTCTGCATGCATAGCTGTTAGGCCTGTGATCCTTAGGGTGGTCTTCCCCCAAATGGTTTGCTTGCTTATCTCCTATTTTTGCTGTATCTCTTTGTTGGCCTTAAGACTCTGAGCACTTTACCACTCCTGACCAGAAGTAAAGTGCATATGCGTCTACCCTAAAACATGGTAACTTTGGTGTATACACAATTGGCATATTTAATTTACCTGTAAGTCCCTTCTAAAGTAGCATACCATATACCCAGGGCCTGTAAATTGAATGCTACTAACGGGCCTGCAGCACTGATTGTGCCACCCACACAAGTAGCCTTTCAAGCCTGTCTCAGGCCTGCAACTGCAGAGCTTGTGTGTGCAGTTTACTGCCACTTTGACTTGGCATTTAAAACTCTTTGCCATGCCTTAAAACTCAACTCAACTCAACATACTCTCCCCTAAGGCAGGCCCTAGACAGCCCATAGGGCAAAGTGTTATGTAAGTAAAAGGTAGGACATGTACTTTTTAGTTTTGCATGTCCTGGTAGTGACAAAAACCGAAATGTGTTTTTCTCTACTGCGAGGCCTACTCCTTTCATAGGTTATTATTGGGAATTTCTTAATACACTTTTAAGCTGTAAATTCTAATCAGAAAGGAGTAGCTGTGTCAAGTTGTATATCATTGGAATGGTAATGATGAACCCTCTACAGTAGTAAAGTTGGATTTAACATTACTTTTTAGAATTGCCACTTTTAGAAAGTGCAAAAAGAACTATTGATGGACAGAATGTTGAACAATGTCCAACATTCACCCAAATACAGAGACCTGGATCTAAACACATTGTTTATTTGCTCCCCATGCCATTCCAGTTTAAAACCCAGCCATATGCAAATCAGTCTTGACCCTGCTCCCCATGGGAACAATCCAGCCCGAGCTGCCAGGCCAGGTTCTCCCTGGACAAGAAACAAGCATCCTGGACCCGGTTTTAGAGTTTCACCGCTCATCAGCCAGGCTAGCTTGACTTCAGTTGCATGGGGAGCCTGGGACGAATGTCTGGGCATACCCGCCCCACTCAAGGTGACAAATGCAAAAAAAAATGATGGGCTGAATGTTGAGCAATTTAAAACATTCAGCCCAGTACAGACATCTGGGTCTAAATGTGTTGTTTTTTTGCCTCCCCATGCCATTCCACTTTAAACACAGCCATATGCAAATCAGTTTCGACCCTGCTCCCCATGTCTATCTTTCTTCGGCGGGTGAATGTTTGATTTATTCAGCATTCCACCCATCATTTGTTGCCACAGTACTTTTTGCCCTAAGTGGGATGGGTATGCCCATATGTGGGTCCCTTGCTCGCTTTACCACTGGATTCACTCTAGCCTGGATGATGAGGGGTGCTATACTCTGAAACCAGTCCCAGGATGCTTGTTTCCAGTACAGGGAGAACCTGGCTTGGCAGTTCGGGCTGGACTGTTACTATGAGGAGCAGGGTCAAGACTGATTTGCATATGGCTGGGTCCAAACTTGGGTGGCGTAGTGAGCAAAAGAACAATGGATTTAACCCAGATCTCTTGGCTGGGGGAAAATGTTTGATTTATTCAGAATTCTGTCCGTCATTTGTTACCTCCAGTACTTTTCGAAAGTGGGTATTTCTCTGCTCTTATTGCTCTGTGTGCCTGCAGGCTGTCTCCACAACATGTCCCAGCTTCAGTTTGTGCATTACCTCTAGACAGTTACATAACAGAGGAAGGTTAGGTGTGCCTGAACACTCATCTGCATTCTGATGGCCCTTCTGGACAGGAATGGAGGGAGGAGCCGACACTTGCAACTGAATACGTAGTGTCCTGTCCCCACACAAAGGGCTGATTACCCGCTACTGATAGTCTGGAGCCAAGATGGGGAATGAAGGGCTTCTGTGCACTTCAAAGACCCATCTTTGAAGTCACCCCCACCTCAAAGGCACAACTGGCTAGAAGTACTGGGTCTATGATCCCACTAAGGTAATACACTACTGGAACTGTGAAGAATTCTGCCAGGAAGATGTCCTGTTGTGCTGCTACAAGGACTTCCACTCTGCTGGACTGCTGCTCTGGAAAAATTGCTTTTCTGCCTGTTGTGCTGCCTGCTATGTGCTGCCCTCCGCCCTGCTGAGGAAAGAACTGGACCCATCTTACTTGAACAGAGAATGACTCTAAAGACTTGCTGGCTTGCCCCCCGTTCTGAAGTCTCAGGTCCATTAAAGAATAATTCAATCCTGCAACAGCACTTGGACTCTGCCATCTGTGCATCCTGCCTTACCAAGTGGTGCTAACCTAGTCCTGGGACATTGGAAGTTTCTGATCCAGCAGAATCCCCGCATCAATGACTTTGCACTGATTGAAACTGATGCACCTCCCTTCGACGCAACGCAGCTGCTGCTCGACGACAGTGCTTCCGACAGGTGTCCAGCCTGACTCCGGTCGGAACTGGTCGCTCCTCTCGCAGCTCTTCCCAGCCATTTGTGCCAGCGACCTGCATCCTGTCCTGCCATTGTGCCTGGTATCGTTGCCTGCATTGATCACCATTGTGCCAGCTAATTGTGCCTGCGACCGCATTTTGTCTTGTGCCAGCTAATTGTGCCTGCGACCGCATCTACTACTGTGCCAGCTTATTGTGCCTGCAACCGCTTTCTGTGCCCTGATTGTGCCAGCGATCGTTTTTGCTTGTGCCCACGACCTCCCTTGCCACCTCGACCAGCATTTGTTGTTGTGCCTTTAGCCTGTCCACGCCGCCGCTGCTCCCCCGCGGCCCCACCCCCGCTCCCTCCAGCTCCTACTGACCATACCCCGCCCCCCTCCTCCCAGCTGCCCCTCCCTCCCACAAACAAACCTTAGGTGATAGCGCGAGACTAGGAGTTGTGTCCAGCCTGACTCCGGTCGGAACTGGTCGCTCCTCTCGCAGCTCTTCCCAGCCATTTGTGCCAGCGACCTGCATCCTGCCCTGCCATTGTGCCTGGTATCGTTGCCTGCATAGATCACCATTGTGCCAGCTAATTGTGCCTGCGACCGCATTTTGTCTTGTGCCAGCTAATTGTGCCTGCGACCGCATCTACTACTGTGCCAGCTTATTGTGCCTGCGACCGCATTCTGTGCCCTGATTGTGCCAGCAATCGTTTTTGCTTGTGCCCACGACCTCCCTTGCCACCTCGACCAGCATTTGTTGTTGTGCCTTTAGCCCGTCCACGTCGTCGCTGCTCCCCCGCGGCCCCACCCCCGCTCCCTCCAGCTCCTACTGACCATACCCCGCCCCCCGCCTCCCAGCTGCCCCTCCCTCCCACAAACAAACCTTAGGTGATAGCGCAAGACTAGGAGCTGTGTCCAGCCTGACTCCGGTCGCAACTGGTCGCTCCTCTCGCAGCTCTTCCCAGCCATTTTTGCCAGCGACCTGCATCCTGCCCTGCCATTGTGCCTGGTATTGTTGCCTTCATTGATCACCATTGTGCCAGCTAATTGTGCCTGCAACCGCATTTTGTCTTGTGCCAGCTAATTGTGCCTGCGACCGCATCTACTACTGTGCCAGCTTATTGTGCCTGCGACCGCATTCTGTGCCCTGATTGTGCCAGCGATCATTTTTGCTTGTGCCCACGACCTCCCTTGCCACCCGACCAGCATTTGTTGTTGTGCCTTTAGCCCGTCCACGCCGCCGCTGCTCCCCCGCAGCCCCACCCCCGCTCCCTCCAGCTCCTACTGACCATACCCCGCCCCCGCCTCCCAACTGCCCTTCCCTCTCATAAACAAACCTTAGGTGATAGCGCGAGACTAAGAGCTTTGTCCAGCCTGACTCTGGTCGTAACTGGTCGCTCCTCTCGCAGCTCTACCCAGCCATTTGTGCCAGCGACCTGCATCCTGCCCTGCCATTGTGCCTGGTATCGTTGCCTGCATTGATCACCATTGTGCCAGCTAATTGTGCCTGCAACCGCATTTTGTCTTGTGCCAGCTAATTGTGCCTGTGACCGCATCTACTACTGTGCCAGCTTATTGTGCCTGCGACCGCATTCTGTGCCCTGATTGTGCCAGCGATCGTTTTTGCTTGTGCCCACGACCTCCCTTGCCACCTCGACCAGCATTTGTTGTTGTGCCTTTAGCCTGTCCACGCCGCCGCTGCTCCCCCGTGGCCCCACCCCCGCTCCCTCAAGCTCCTACTGACCATACCCCGCCCCCGCCCCCGCCTCCCAGCTGCCCCTCCCTCGCTCCGCCCCCCTCCACTATCCATATATGACAGATGGACTTTCGTGCAGCGTTCACGTGCTGCGGACGCGCCCTATGCGCGCCGAAGGTGCGCCAGAGGTAAGCCCGTCTACGCCCGTCCGCGCCTGGACCGCACCCAGCGCCAGACCCCCTGGTCCTCGCAAAACGTACTCCTCCCGCATTACGTATGACACCGTTACCCTCTTTGCCCTTAACCCCGGCCGTAAACCACAATGCTGCGAAGCTGCCCCAGGACACACCCATGGACCCTTCGCCTGCCACTCCTGCAAATTCACCTGCGTCAGGACCCACACCAAATCCACGAACTCCAAACACTGCTCCCACTCTAACCACCTGAAGTGCATCCTACTGAACACCCGCTCGGTCCACAGACACGCCACTGAACTCTGGGACCTACTCGACACCACTTCGCTGGACGTCGACTTCCTTACAGAAACCTGGATAAACGCCTCATCTGCCCCCGACATCGCCATAGCCATCCCGGACGCTTACAAGATCATCCAAAAAGACCGCACCAACCAAACAGGAGGTGGCATAGCCATAGTCCATAAGAACACCATCCGAATCACGACTAACTCAGACGATAACCTCGCGACCGCCGAACACCTTCACTTCCAGATCCACACCGACCCCAGGACCACACTTAGAGGCACCCTCATCTACAGACCACCAGGAACCCGCACACAATTCAACGAAGACATCACTGACTTCATCAGCCCACATGCCCTCAGCTCCGAGAACTACATTCTACTGGAAGACCTCAACTTCCACCTGGAAAAGAAAAACAACAGCAACACCACCACCCTTCTGGACAACCTGGCCAATCTCGGACTCAAACAACTTGTTGACACCCCCACCCACCTTGACGGACACACGCTCGACCCTATCTTCACCTCCAGCAAACACATCTCCTTCGATCACGCCACAGCTCTCCATTGGACAGACCACAGCTGCGTTCACTTCAGCTACGAAAAGACCACGACCCACAACCCCCCACAACCTATTCCTCGAAGAAACTGGAACAAAATCACCACCGACCAACTCTTCACATCGCTTAACCAAAACCCTCCCGCCATATCATTGGACCCAAACCATGCTGCCACCAAACTCACACAATGGATCACCCACAGCGCTGACGAATTAGCACTCTTGAAAAACCATCAAATCAAACAAGGTAACAAAAAGGCCCCCTGGTTCAACGTTGACCTTAAGAAATCCAAGAAGTTATGTCGTACTTTCGAGAAAACCTGGAGAAAAACCCAACCACTGACAACCTGACCACCTTCAAGGACGCCACCCGCAAACACTACCAATTGATCCGATCCACCAGGAAATCAGCATTCAAGGATCGACTCGACAACAACACCCACAACAGTAAGGAATTATTCAACATCGTCAAAGAATTTACCAACCCCACCGCTGGCACCAACCACATCACTCCCTCTCAAGACCTCTGCGACTCTTTATCCTCTTTCTTCCACAACAAAATCGTCGACATACATAACAGCTTTGAAAACCAATCCGAAGAACAGTCCACTCCACCCACCTCCGAACCAAAACAGCACCCTCATAACCTCTGCGCCTGGAACCCAATCACTACTGAAGACACCATCCGCCTGATGAACTCCATCCACTCAGGATCACCAACCGACCCATGTCCCCACCACATTTTCAACAAAGCAGACTCCATCATCGCACCCCATCTCTGCGATGTCATCAACTGTTCCTTCAACTCCGCTACCTTCCCGGAAAGCTGGAAACATGCCGAACTCAGCGCACTTCTGAAGAAACCCACAGCAGACCCCTCAGAACTTAAGAACTACCGCCCCATCTCACTCCTCCCATTCCCTGCCAAAGTAATTGAGAAAGCCGTCAATAGTCAGCTCGCCGCCTTCCTTGAATCCAACAATTCCCTCGACCCCTCACAGTCCGGGTTCCGAGCCAAACACAGCACCGAAACCGCCCACATCGCAGCTACAGATGACATCAGAACGCTACTGGACAACGGAGAAACAGTCGCCCTCATCCTACTCGACCTCTCCGCCGCCTTCGACACAGTCTGTCATAGCACCCTCATACAACGCCTCAACAACGTCGGAATACAAGGAAAAGCTTTGGACTGGATCATCTCATTCCTCGCCGGGAGAACCCAGAGAGTCCGCCTCCCCCCATTCAAATCAGAGGCCACCGAAGTCATCTGCGGTGTACCACATGGATCATCACTCAGTCCCACCCTCTTTAATGTTTACATGAGTCCCCTCGCTTCCATCGCACGACAACACAACCTCAACATCATCTCCTACGCAGACGACACCCAGCTGATCCTCTCCCTTACCAAAGACCCAAACACCGCCAAAACCAATCTACACGAAGGAATGAAAGAAGTAGCCGAATGGATGAAGAACAGCCGTTTAAAACTAACCTCAGACAAAACGGAAGTCCTCATCTTAGGATCATCCCCCTCATCCTGGGACCAATCATGGTGGCCACCGGCCCTGGGTGCAGCACCCATACCTACAGATCACGCACGTAACCTGGTATTCATCCTGGACTCCTCCCTCTCGATGGCCAGACAAGTCAACGCCGTCTCATCTTCATGCTTCAACATCCTACACATGCTCAAAAAAATCTTCCGTTGGATCCGCGGCGAAACAAGAAAGACAGTCACCCACGCACTGGTTACTAGCCGACTGGATTATGGAAATACCCTATATGCCAGAACCACTGCCAAACTACAGAAAAAACTCCAACGCATCCAAAACGCCTCAGCCAGACTCATACTGGACATCCCCCGTCAAGCTCACATTTCCGGTCACCTGAAAGACCTCCACTGGCTCCCCATCAACAAGAGAATAACGTTCCGTCTCCTCACCCACGCACACAAGGCCCTCTACGACCTAGGACTCGAATGCCTCAACACAAGACTGTCCTTCTACACACCCACCCGCCAACTACGATCATCCAATCAAGCCCTCGCCGCAATTCCGCGCATCCACAGAGTAACCATGGGAGGAAGATCCTTCTCCTACTTAGCGGCCAAAACCTGGAATTCCCTCCCCACTCACCTCCGCCTTACACAGAATCGCCTCTCCTTCAGAAAGCAGCTAAAAACCTGGCTTTTCGTTAAGTAATTCACCTTCCCTCCCTCAAGCGCCTTGAGACCCTCTGGGTGAGTAGTGCGCTATATAAATTCTTGAACTTGAACTTGAACTTGAACTTGCTTCAATGGATTGCACTGCTCGATGGCGACGCATCACCTTTATCGCAAAGGGGTTCATCGAAAGAGTCTCGCTGACTGCACTGATTGGAACATGGGATTGATGATGACATGTCACCTCCTCTGCTCCTTGCATGAGGTCTTCAATGTCAACGCTTCCTCCATCCAAGGCACTTAATCAGCAGGTCCTGCATGAGTCCTGTAGCCAGCCTGCGCTCCACCGCAGTCACCCTGCACTTTGGCTTTACCCCCTTCTAAAATGACTGGATGTCCCGGTTGGTGCTTGATTACCCTAAGCACTATATTTTGATTCAACCTTTAAAAAATTCATAACTCTGGTTCTACTTATTTGATTTTAGTTGTTCTTGGCTTGTTTTACTCATAAACATATTATCTAGTGTGGAATATTTTTGTGGTATTTTCATTTTGTTACTGTGTTTGTGTGTGTCTTACACAAACACTTTACACGTTACCTCTTTAGATAAGCCTATCCGCTCTGTGCCAAGCTACCAGAGGGTGAGCACAGGTTATCTTTTAGTGTGTATTTAGCTTACGCTGACTAGATTGCTGGTCCCTACTTGGACGACGTGCATAACTCTGCCAACTACAGACCCGATTTCTAACAATAACCCTTCCTAAAAATGAAGTTTACAGGCACCAGGTCATCCAAAATTAAGCTGCCCACCTCAATTTCAGACTACTGAGGTATTCCCATGTAACTTCCATTCTAAAGCAGTTCACTGGTTGTCTGTTAGGCAAAGAATTGAGCTCAAACTCTGTTGCACGACCTTTAAGGCTATTCAGGGCTCAGCTCCTCATTTTTTAGCAAAAGATTCATAAAATGTACTTTTCTACTCAGGATAAGACATTCTAGCACCATTTTCTTGGGGTCCCAAGTTAGAAGAAGTTAGAAGAAGAAACTCATGGGACATCAAACTTTTTCTGTCCAGGCACTCCCTTGGTGGAATTCTCTTCCAGATCATACGAGGTTGGAAAGCAGTTGTATAACCATCAGGGAAAGCTTGCAAAATGGGACTTTTTAGATAGAAATACTTGTTTTTGACTCACATCCTTAACCTTAGAACACCCCAAAAAATTGGTGAACATGTGGTTTGGCAAGTTTGATTAACATAAAATAACTGTTGTGCTGTCTCACAAAGAAATGGAAAGGCCTTGATGGGTTTTAGAAAGATTCACTACATCAGTGTAACAGCACATGACATCACCCAGTGCTTGTCCTAGCGTCCGTTGTCAACTGACTCCATAATGTGGAACTCCCAACAAGCAATGCCTGAGCAAGAGTTCTAAATAGAAAACTAGATACAGAACACACACAATTAAAGAAACAATAATAAGCTAAAATCTAGCAGTAACTCCCCTCCTAAAATTAACAAACCTTAAGACAAAACATAAACCTTTGCGGCTAAGCTCACCATCTCCAAACCGTAGTGTCCAGCACTATCCTCAGACGTCACAGTGTCAGAATAAATATCAGACTTATTTACATTGAAAGAACACATGGCTAAATTGACATTTCCTTCCCTGCTAACCAACACAACTCTCCTTTTGCTCCACCACTTTCTATGTTCCATCAAAACCACATGCTTGGATGCTTTCACAACTTTTGTGGTAGGGTAACGTTTAGATCCACTCTTACCTGCCCCCAGGTGAGTCTTACAAGATCCCCAGTCTGAAAACAAACTTACTTCAATCTTTTTAACTCATCATATCTATATTTGCTCCTAGGCTGGACCAACTCCACTCTGTGCCACACATCATCCAGATTGACCACACTACTGTCAACATGTATATTATCCAAAACCCAACTGGTACACAACTCATTTAATTCATGCCTGCCCGTTATCAACACAAATTAGGCCACACCCATGGTCGAAAGAAATCTATAAGCCCCACCAGGTATATTCAAAGCAGTGAGAGGTTTGATTCCACGCTGAATTCCATCTGATGATAAAGCTGATCTTTAATGAATAATGGAAAACACCTTTGCCTTGCCCAACTCTGCCAATGTGTTTAGGGAGTGGAAAGTGGTCCACAAGTTTTTTTAATTAACTACATATGGTCCACACATAACCTCAGATCCCAATTTCTCTTCTTTGCCACCACAATTAGGAAAATCCATTGCGAAGAATCAACCGGTTCAATTGCGCTTTCTTTACACTGCATATATGATTGCTCTCTCAGCTCCTTTGTGATACTTAACAGCACATTTCTCACTTTGTGTACAACAGGAATCGCATGTTTTATCAAAACGATTCTATGTTCAAAACCTTTCACAGTACCTAATCTGTCTTCACTAGAGGCTTATAGCAATCCAAAAATCTCCTCAAGAGTCAATTTGAGAGTCACTCACGGCAACCAGGTAAATGGGACATGCTGTGTCTCTTTTGCTATTAGTTCCTAAATTAAATCAGTTCCCTAACTCATTCCTTTGCATGTGTTGGTATTATATATTTAAAGTATTCCTGTTCTGTGCAAATTGAGTAGTCAATTACATTTTTTAATGTATTTTAAAATAGTACACTAATTTTCCATCTGATTTACCATGTTAATTGTTTTAATATATGGTATGATCAATTATCTTTTGAATTAGCCTATTTATAAAATTTCCAGAAAGACATTGCAGAGACAATAAATATATATACATGTAAATATATGTAATAAATTCCTTATATTTAACTTGCAATGCAAATTTTTTTGAAGCTGGTTCACATTTATGGAGGGATGTGCAACCACAGAGAAGAGGAAGTGAGAAAAGTAAAAAGAAAAAATGAAATGACCAAACAATAACTACTTTGCATAATTTTACCACCCACTGGAACCCAATACAATTACTTTTAAATATATGATCTGTCTGTAAATAGCTTCCTGCAACTCTAAAATAAAATGCACACTTATAAATGTAAATGGAAGATTAAAATCCTTTGTAGTCTTCCAAAATGTCTCTATTTTAAAAATAGGTATCAAGTGACAGAGAAAATGTTATCTTGCATTAACAGATGTGGAAAAGAGATGGTGGGCTTAGATAGGGATCTCTCATTTTAACCATTTTAGCTCCTTTAAAAACTGTTATGTCTCAAATAAAATATTTTTAAATAACAATAACTATCCTCACATTTTTTAACATTTTTAACTAGCTTGTTTCATATCTGCATTGAATCCTCAAAGCTCTTTTAATTCAGTCTGTTCCACAGGAAATGGTTTCAGTTCTATAGCTCAGATTCCAGCAACCTGGCGTTCAGGTGTGCCTAACAATGCTCATGAATATAGAATGTTAGCGTTCTAGTTGTTCATTGGAACTCTGAGTTCAAGCTGAAGCAGTGTGCTGGGGAATCACCTGACAGACTGCTGCTACTGTTGTAAGTACATGGTTTAGTCAGCATGTCATAGATTTTGTCACATGGATGAGGAAACTATTTGTGCATGTATTGAAAATGTGCCTATATTTTTACTTCAAGGGCACCTTTCATAATTTTCTTGTTAAAATCATGAGAGAAAACCATTGTCTCTCAAACATGGCTCATCAAATTCCAGCAAAGGATCAGCATTTTTCACAGGTCACTCACCCTTTCTAAATGCTCCTTTTCTGGACCATCAGAGTGTGGCATTCACTACCATGCATTTCAAAGGGACAAAAATGGCAAAACATTATCACCCAATTTTTTAAAACAAAAATGGCAAAGCCTTATTACCCAATTTCTTTTTAACAGGTATGCTTATTGTAACCTTCTACCTAAGTAGTCCCATCAAAAACACCCCATTTAGAAGCAATTACTTTCACTCTAAATTCTAAGTGTCTGATTTGCAACAGAAATATTAACGACGAGGCCACTCCCATGTAAATATTGATTGGGGTAGAGTAGCGCCTTAACTTTGCCTCTGGATCCTTTGACTGAATCCCGGCACATACATACCTGGAAGTGCCTTCCCCCTAGGATAATATTGCTGAAGAAATGAAGCCCGTTGAATTGTTGCACATATTTAAGGGGTCAGCAGTATTTACTTAATTTAGGGATATGTTGCTTTTAAAAGCTACTGTTAAGTATGTTGTCAATAAGATCAAGTTTACATTGGTCTGCCTGCAAACCAAGAAGATATATTTATAACATATGAATCTCTATTTCATTATTACCATTTAGGTATGACGTGAAAAGGTAGGCTGTGGCAATCGTTTACTAATTCCTACATGCAAAATAATGTTAGCTTCCTTTTCACAGTTTACACACGTTTTAACATAAACACGCAGGAGGTATATAGCTGGTTTGTGATGGAAACACATATTCAAAGGTCTGTCAAGAAGCAAACCCAGTGCATGTTACGTTTCCTTTGTTTGAGGCACACGAGGGAAACATCATTGTGAATCTATGTTTTCATTACATTTTTGGATGAGATTTACAATTTCAGTTCCATGGCGAATTTTGTGCTATTACAGTCAGTTCTGATGTATTACTGGCAAACACTGGAACATTAAGACGGGTGGATAGTTTGCAAAAATCTCAACCACAAGCAAGCACTCAGGCTGTATCACACTTCATACTTTTTTTTGTCAATTAAGCCACTCGAGGGAAGAACCAGCGATATGCCAATCAGACTTGGTCCAGCTCCAATGGAATAGCATCACCGTTTGCTATTTTACCTAATGGGCATAGTGGGAAAAGGGATTTGGAGTGGAAGGTGTGCTGAGTAATTTCCAGTAGTTGAATCTTTTGCAAGCATTCCCCCCATCACCTTTGTGTTTGGGTGACATCCTGAGTGCACTATGTATACCCAGATGTGCTAGCTGTGCCATGTGCCTCAAACAGCACATCGCCAATGCAGCTCTGTGATCCTAAATTAAGTCTGCAGTGGCCTTTGTTCAAGTCTAGAGGGGACTTGAGCAAAGTACATTCCATTGAAAGAGGCAGGACTAGTGGTGGCCATATCCTCCTTGGTAAAAGTCAGTGCAGTGATTTTACTGAGGAGCATGTAACATGTGGTTGGGTACTCGGGGATGGGATGCAGTGGAATCTATGCACTGTGGACTGCCAGAGCATCTGGGCCATGCCATTATTGAAGGTGGATGAGATGCATTCAGGCGTCCCCTGCCAAAGGCATCTGCACAAGGGACCACCATCAGATATATGTGGAGTCACACAGAGGGTCTCATTATGAGCTCCCTTTTGAATCAAATAACTTACCATAAATATGTGTGTTTTAAACAGCAGAGTTCTGAGTGACTGGATTTAGGTGCCATCATGAGCTGAGCTGTGTGCATGTGTGCGTTTATTTCTTGGGTGCAAACTCTTAGTGAACATGGGTTTTTATTTTTTGGGGGATAGTTTTCTATAGCGTGAACTTGACCCGAAGGTATCGGGTATCATTTTGCTTTACACAGACACCAGTTGCGTTACATGAGGACAAATTCATTTTTGTTAGGCACAGGAAGATTAAGTGATTTTCCCAGAATCACAAGACGTTCAGCGTCATTGCCGAGACTCGAATCCGATTCCCCAGATTCGAGGTTGACCGCCCTAGACGTTGGGCCAACTCCTCCTCCTGATTTTCTGGAGTTTGCGGGTGAGGTTCTTGTTGATCCTGGCGTAGAGTGTGTTGCAGTAGTGCAGTCTGCTGCTGATGAGGACAAGGGTGATGGTTTTCCTGTGTTTGAGGTGGATCCAGTTGAGAGTTTTACGTAGGAGGTGGAGTGTGTGGAAGCAGGAAGAGGTGATGGCGATGATCTGGCTGTGCATTTTGAGTACGGAGTCCAGGATGATTCCAAGGTTGTGTGCGTGGTCCTTGGGTGGGGGTGGTTTCCCAAGGGCTGGGGGCCACCAGTTTTTGCTCCAGGATTCGGGTTGTGGGCCTATGATGAGGACTTGTCTTTGTTCAGTTGTAGGCATCTATTCGTCATCCATCTGGTGACTGCTTCCATTCCAATTCGAAAGTCGTGTGGAAGTTGAGGTCTCCCAGCAGTATGTAGTCTGTGGAGGTGATGGCATGCGGTGTGAATATGTCGGTGATGGAGTCAGAGAAGGATGCGCGGGATCCGGGAGGTTGGTTGTGAGGGTGCCTCATAGGGGAGATGAGGGTGCCTCATAGGGTGCTGGTCAGGTTGACCTGTATTTTGAAGTGGACGTGTTCCATAAGGTCCATGGGCCCTTCAGTGTGCATGCTCAGGCGGAGGTGGGCCTTGTGGGCAATGGTGATGCCGCCTCCGGGGCATTTAGGGCGGTCCTTCTGGGTGATGTTATACCCTTCGGGGATGGCAATCGCGATGTCCTGGCCCGAGGTGGCACTTGTCCATGCTTCAGTAAAAAAGGCAACGTCGGTAGAGCTGGTGTCGAGGAGGTCCCAGATTTCCATGCCATGTCTGTGGAGGGAGTGTACGTTGAGGAGGATGCATTGCACGGTTTGGTCTGCGGTGTATATGCTTCTGATCGGTGGAGCAGTGTCCTGGGTTATGGAGGCGTTTAAGCAGTGACAGCAGTTCTGGAAGGTGAAGGGGCCATGGGTGTCAACTGGAGAGGAGAGCTTGCAGTTGTTGTTCTTTTTGCTGCCGTTGAGTTCGTGGAGATCAGCTGATCTGTAGCATGGGAAGGTCGAAGGACCAGGGCTCCTGGAGCTAGTCGCGGTTGGGTCACGGACGGGCGCAGACGGGCTTGCCTTTGCTGTGCCAGCGGTGCACCCACTGCGCGGCCGCACAGCAGCCTCCATTAAGTAGAGGTCAGGGAGGGTATGACAGCTGGGAGGCGGGAATGGTTTAAGACATGGGAGGGGCTGTGGGGCAATAGCGGCGGTAAGCAACAGAAAAGGGGGGTATCAGTGGAAAGACTGACAGAAAACTAGAGTTGAGGTTGACTGAAAAATAAAATTAGTAGGGAAGCTAAGACTAGAACAGGGGTAAAATAAAGGACAACGAAGGAGGGAAAGTACAACAGGAATAGAAAGGAAAAAAACTAAGAAATTAAGGCGGAAGCAGCAGGCGAGGGTAAGATCCATGGTCTTACATGGGAAGAGCAAGATGGGTCCTTCAAAAACTATGTATTACCAGAGGAATTAGTATTCTGGATAATTCCCCAGTAGTTCCTCATTTTTCCTGACAGCTCCATAAGATTTAATAAGGAGCTCGTAGTGTGACCCCTGAGAGACTCCACATATTTATGATAGTTTTTATTAGCTCTTGTTATTGCCTGGTGTTCCACCCATGTAATTCACGTGCATTTTATATTTGACTATCTAATTTTTGGACTTTTTCTGTGAGTGAGTCTCACCACCCGACTTTCACTTATGGTAAACCCACGGTAAATGGGCTGAGAGGGAAAATTGCCTTTTAAGATAAGGCTGCTTCTGCACAGCTAGAGTCAGAGGGTCTGGACTAGTTACACGTGAGAACATCCCCACAGCTTACCAGTTTGCACGTCTCACATGCCCTGCCAGGTATCTGCGCAGAGGTAGCCTGTCACAGACGGGACCTTTCAGAGATTAGTACTGTCCTGGTGTAGGCCTTATAGCATTCACAATGTAAATCTGTAGTGCTTACTGAAGGTCTGTGATGCTTTAACTTTAGCTTTAAAAGTAATGCACAATAAAGAAGAAAACTACACTGAAGTACAGTCTTGCCCCACTGAGGCCTACAAGGTCGAGCGAGGCATCAATCTAGCGGTAAATATGCTCCCAAAGTGTGAATTTACAGGCCGTGACATCATATATCCACTCCTTATGACACTTTAAGATTTGTCATATTTTCCTGGCTTAGCACATACTCAAATTCCAGCCCTTTGTCCCTCTTATTGAGTCAACTTAAGCTGAGTTACCAGGGGGCAGAGCAGAGGCTTTCAGTGAAGCTCTTTCCACAGATAATTTGAAGTCACCATATTGATATGACTCAGAGTGCTGTGCAGGAGGGTTGGAATGGATGGATGGATTGATGAAGTGGCATCCTAGGACTGGCCAGGGGTGCCTGGCTTCTAGAACTTTTCGCCCTGACTTAAAAAATCCTGCACAAAGGGGAGACTGATGAGAAGGCACTGTCCCTGGGAGCAACAATGGCGAAAGGATGCCCAGCTAGAAGGAAAAGCCACCTGATGCCAGTGTAAGGATGACTTTTACTCCAGCTGCCCCCAGATTAGGATGGGACTCTCCAAAGCCAATGGTGCTGACCTCTTATACTACCGGGGAACTGTTGGAGGAATGGACCTGCTGGGGTCCCTGGATGGTGTTCTGCTGGCTGGCTGCTGAGGGGCTGTGGAAGATACCCCCACAATCATGAGTGAACATCAGGAGCCAGTCAGATTACAGGTCGGGCACAGGGAGTCATCAAACCATGCTTCCTACAAAAAGTGACCCTTTGGAGGCCAGGAGGAGACTAGAGATGGCCAGCAGGAACAAAGCAAGCGCAGATCGGTGTGACTTGGCCCCACAGGGCATGAGGAATCAGCATTTAAACCTTGGTCCCTCCAAGGGGGCTGATCAGAGAACATATATTATCTGAGCTTTGCCATAAATTCCTAAATTAACCACAAGGCCAGGGCCCAGGGGTTGGAGCAATCTCTTTTGATGGGGCGGGGTGAGTGTCGAGCCTCTCTTTCTGAGCCAACTATTTGGCCCTAGGGACTCCAGGGCCTAACACCAGTATGAGTGTCCTTGGAAAGTCATCCCCAGGACACAACAGGACACCAACGCCGGGTGCACCGCCCACTACCCATGCACGTGTCTGGAGTGTCCTGGAGTGCCAGCATACTGCCTCCTGCCTATACCCACCATGGGTAGGAGAGGACCACACTGCTACCACCTCCAGGCGGGAGCCAGAAACAAACAGCTATGCTCCTTCCCAAGGCTTGAGCCTAGAAGAATTGCTGGCTTCTGTATGGCAGAAGCCAAGGCCAACGTTGCTAGCTCCTGCACTGGGCCAGGAAGGTGCATCATAGAGGCATTTGGGCTCTTAGAGGGCCCCCATCAAAGGAGACATGCCTATGGGCAGCCCCTATGGGACCTTGGCACCCATATCAAAAAAGAAATGTGGTACGAGCCTGCATCTGTGGGAGAGCTGCTTATCTGCCTTTAATGGATTGGGCAACGACACGCCCATAAGCTCTTGCAAGGCTGCAAATTTGCATCTTCTTCTTCCTGTAGTGCCTCAAAAGAGGGCATGGGCACCACCAATGTTGATGTTAGTGTGATTGGGTGCTGACAGAGGATTATCATCCCCCCTAAATGTTTTTACAACCAGTCCCTAGTCTCCCAGGGGGTTATGTTTATGCCACTCGGAGAGATTGTGTTGACTGGGTCTGTAGTTTTGCACATGGGCTTGAGAGTGCAGAAACTTCTATTGGTGGGTGCTGGGGCTGCAGCAGCAGCCTAGTAACAGGAGAAGAAAGCCTGTATGACACATGTTTTCCAATGTAATGCTTTATTGATTCTGCGGATGTTGACAAAGACAAGATTTTAGTGTAATGAATGTTTTTTAATGTTGGAACTTGAATTGTGGGATATAACGTGCTGCATATCGGTACTGTACCCATTGGATTCAACTGTATTACAGTGGTGAATCATAACATAATTTTACTGATGTGGTGACACCCCGAAAAAGCAAGTTGGCCTGCCTTATTGCTAATGACACTCTCTTATATTATAGCATAAGGGATTGTGATTATAGGCTTCCATTGCTTGTTGGGGGTGTAATGTCTCATGAGAGCGTCACCGAAGGTCTTTCCTTCCTCAGTGCTCCTGATTGTCCATATATATAATTTAATGCATGGGGCTTAGTAGTATGTATGTAATACAAATAATATTCCTTTGCAAAAAAAAATAGTTTATTGAATGTTGTTTTAGCTTACCAGCATGCAAGAGTTTCTAGTCCACACAAGCTCTTCTGAAAGGCCCTGGACTGCTTTGCTTCACTGCGCTGAGAAAGTCAACTGCTCCAATGGGGTACTTGGTTCCCAGAAAAGAGAATCTTGCAGACTTATTACTTGTGAAGAACTCACACCCTTTGCAACTAATAACCCAATCTTTTACATCTGACACACAGATCTGTGGGGCTCATGGCATTTTTATAGTGGAGGTCCAGATGAGTGTGCTTTGGTGTTATGAGCCCAATTTTGTGGATGACTGGATATTGTTACTGCTTCCAAGACTGCACAATATTTTAACAGGAAGGGGGAATAGTGGCCCACATGCATCATTGTGACATTTTGCACTTCCTAATTTGCGAAAAATAAGGAATCGCAAATTAAGAAGTGCAAAATGCTATGCATCATTTTTTTCGGTATTTCTTTGTGATTCGGTAAAAATCGCAATTTTTACCGAATCCCAAAGAAATACCGAATTCTTAAGGTAATTTTCGCAATTCCCATTGATTCCTATGGGCCAAAAGGCCCATAGGAGTCAATGCAAATTGCGAGTGGCACTTAGAAAATTTCATGGGTGCAGGGGGGGGTCCAAAGTACCCCCCCATGCACCCCTGAAATGTATTTTTCGCATCATGTTGCACACACACATGTCCTAAGGACATGTGTGTCCGTAACATGAATGTTGAAAAAAAAGCATTTTCAACATTTTAAACACTTTTTCCAAATTTACCGAGTGGTTCAACCACTCGGTAAATTTTGAACCCTAATTGCGAATTTCCACTTGTCAAAGTAATGATGCATTGCTTTTAAGAAGTCGCACATCTGCGACTTCTTAAAAGCACCCGCAATTTTAGAACTCGCAACAATGTTACGAATTCTAAAATTGCTTCATGCATCCCAAAAAGCACTTTTGCATTCGCAAACGGCCGATTTTAAGTAATCGCACCGTTTGCGACTACAAAAATGCTTGATGCATGTGGGCCATTGTATCATGCACTTACAATGCAGAGTTTTCCCATAATATACAGCAAATTATTGTACATATTTTCAGATAGTGATAATTTCCTGTTGAGAAGTATGTTGCAAGTGCAGTCATACTCATGTCTTCTTGCCCACAGATAGCTCGGATGAGGGCTTTGTTCTATAATGTAGTATTTTAAAGTCAAATTGTGTGGTTTAGTAATCTGCTGGCATGCCCAGGTCCAAACATTTTAGTTATACTGTCCCATTTCATAGCTCTGGTATTCAGAGGGATATTATCCCTGCATAACTACTATTGATGTTATTGCTACTGCAGGCACAAGATTTCATGTTTCCTTGTCACATTATTCATCAGAGTTTTTTAACATAATTTACTATTTTCATATCCCTGATATTTCTCATGTCATCCTATATTTTGATGGGCATGGCTTGAGCTCTGAATCCCTATTTCACTGTGAGAAACTAGGTTGTTGGTTGAGGGGGGTAAGCCCTACTCATGCAATGCCATAATCATTCTCAGAATGAGACACAAAAAAAGTCACTAAATTCACCTGTGCCTAACCCTTTAGTAGCTTGGCACAAAAGCAGTCAGGCTTAACTCAGACGAAAGGAGTAAAGTATTTATGCAAAACACAAACAGTAATACACAAGAAAAAATCACACCAATTGAGAAAAATAGAGTAAAATGTAATACATTATTTGACATCAAAACGATAATAATCCAATAAGTAGAACCAGAAATATGCAATTTTCAAAGACTGACTGTAAGTATAGCAACTAAAATCTCAAAACGCCACTCGTGGTTATCTAGTTGTGCAAGAACGGGTAAAAGTCTGAAGTTCAGGCTGACTGCCATGCAGCACAGGCCGGATACAGGAACCAGGCTAGTCCTGCTGAAAAGGTTCCCTTCTAAAGGTCAGCGCAAAAAAGTCTGTTTGTGGTGGAGGAGGTCAAGAGGAGAAGGGAAAGCATTGCTGATGGTCGTCACTATATCGCAAAGAGCCGGCGAGGCATCACAGACAGTCATCATTGTTTCTTATCTTTTTCTTGGCTTCTCTCTTTCTTGCCTTCTTTCTTTCTCTTTTCTTCTTTCATTCTTACCTTTTTCCTTCTTTCCTTCTCTTTTTCATTCTCTCGTTCTTTCTTTTCCCTTCTTTGTTTCTTGCTTGCTTTCTTTCATTCTTGTCTTCTTTCATTCCTTTTCTTTTTCCTTCCCGCTCTCTGTCTTTCTCTTTTAATTTCTCTTACCTTCTTTTGTATTCATTCTATTTCCTTCTCTTTCTTTTCCCCTTTCCTACTCTCTTTCTTTTCTTTTTCCCTTCTCTCTCTATTTCCCTCTCCTTCCTTCTCTCTACTTTGCTGTCTTTCTTTTCTTTTACCTTTCCTTTCCTTTCTTTCTCTTTCCTTCTTTTTTTGTCTTTTTTTTTTCTTGTTTTCTCTTTCTTTCTTTCTTTCTTTCTTTCTTTCTTTCATTCTTTCTTTCTTTCTTTCTTTCTTTCTTTCTTTCTTTCTTTCTTCCTTTCTCTCTCAAAGGCAAGAGGCTTGAGCCAATGCCTGACTGATTGACTTTTTTACGTTTGTGTTGGCAAAGACCTTTGGATTATACTAAAATTATGTGTATATCATAGTTACTTTTAGGGATTTCAGCCAGATTCCACCCATTAGTCTGTGGTTGCTGTCATTCACATTATTCTTCTACCCACTCCAGCACGTGTTAAGGGGCAATGTATCAGTCCATTTCAGCTATTGGTTGACTTTACTACAACTAATGACATGACACCCTTTCCTATGGAACACATCCACATACAAAGTGTCTCCCTTCAGTGCCATGGAGTACTATGGTAATGTGTGTTTTTTTAAGACTCAAAAACGTGTTTTGCTGTAGCATATTATTATTGTTTTTTTTATTTAGATTAAGGGCAAGCAATAACATTTTGCAAAAACTATGACAAAACAAGAAATGCCAAAAGGCTGTTGGCCAATGCCAGACCTACTCACTTTGCCAAGATATGTTATAGCATACTTTGCTGCACTCCCTTGTGTAGTTACATAGTTGTTAGTTTAAACCTGACACATATGGCCAGCATCAGCACGCTGATAGTTGTTTCAGCACCACCTTCTGAAGTGTTTGCCCCTGCTGTCACGGTGATGTCTGCTGATGGTGGCTCCTGACTCATTAATTGACCCCTCATACCTTGATATGGACAATGGTGCAAAAATATAGTCCAATAAGGGCCTTTAAGTTTTTGTATTGCTCTGAAATGTTTTACTGAGGACAGTAGTGCAGAAATAATGAACCGAAATTCACTAGTGTTTCATTTCTGCCAAGCCCATTAGACGAAGCACCTGTATGAAATGTATGTAGTGCTTAATTTGTAAAAAAATATATATATATATCTGAGGTTCGAAATTCTGCCAGCACTGTAGAATGTCAGGTTTGCAAAATGCCAAGGCAGCTAAGTCTTGAATCCACCTCATACCCTTCAATCAACCGCAGACACACCTTGCCCCTCTTTATTTCACTCTTGCATGTTCTTCTTTATACCTGCTTTCTCTCTTCGTCATGGTTTTTCCATCCTTTCTCCTTTCTTTTCTCTATCTAGGTCGGCATCAAAGTGTGATGAGGAAAACGGACTCCTGTCTCCCAAAATATGAATGCACCAGTGGGCTTCACCTGCAACCACTAGCTCAAATTAAGCAATGTGTAGGTGGCAGAAGAGGTTGACACGCAACAGCCAATCAGCAAAGAAGGTTTTGACCAATGTAAATTAGAGGAACCATGGGGCATATTATCAAGCCCCTTATCGCCGCGTCATTGGTACTTTTCTGCCGATAACTTGGCGATATTTGCATCGCCCTATTATCAAGGCAGCGTTAACTCAAAGTGGCTTAAAGCCACGTTAATTGACTTAACGCTGCCTTGGTAATAGGGCCCCTTTCACGATAACCTCAGCGTGAAAGGGGGCGTGCAGTGGGTGTTGCAGTGGGCATTTCACCGCAACACCCATTCACTTCGACGCTGCCACCTATTATCAAGAGAGGCGATAATAGGCGGCAGCGCCAAATTTAAGAACAGGAAACACCTGTTTTTAAGGTGGCTAAAACGAGGAGAAATGCTTCATTTCTCCTCGTTTTTGCTTTTTCCAATTGTGCTGCCTTGTGCAGCACACATGAAAAAAGCTAAATGCCAAGGTTTGTTTATGTACAGGAAGGTGTCCCTTCCTGTACATAAACAAACCTCTTTTTAAAAATGCCAATTTGTAACTTACATGTGTGCTGCATGAAGCAGCACACATGTAAGTTACAAAATGGCATTTAAGCTTTGTTTATGTGCAGGAAGGAACTCCTTCCTGTACATAAACAAACATTTCCTGCCTGCGCTGGCGTTAAGTTGTAAAACCTATCGCCATCGCAGAGGGAAACGCTAGGCTGCACGATATCCTTGGTAATATGGTGCAGCCTAGCGTTTCCGAGTGGCGAAGAGAGGCGTTAGGCCAAGGCGGCTAACACCTCTCTTCGCCACTTTGCCGGTAATATACCCCCATATTCCCACCGGTAATAGAACCAAAAAAGTGCGTGAGTTTTTTCCACTGGTCCCTCTGTGGAGAGTTGCGTACGATTAAAATGACAGCGCGCCTACTTCACGGACCTGCATCAGCGGGAGAAAGGTTTTCCTCAGGCATACAGCCATTGCCTTTATAAAAGACAACAGTGTTAATGGAGAAGAAAACCTTACCCCACAGCGGCCCTAAACGCGACATATTTTTCCATTCATACACGTAAGTAACTGTCACTGTGGGTTTAACCCTGTAAAAAAAAATATGGAAGAAGCTGCGCTTGTGAGTGTTCCCCAGTTATAGGTTGGAAAGCATGAATGAAATGTGTTTTTTGTTGTTGCAATAAATCAAAAATATTTCTAACTGGTATTCCGTGCTATCAGCTCCGAATCACATAGGTAATATTTTCCTATGGCTTTTCATATTGTTTACAAAACAGGAAATGACTAATAAGTGGCTGAGATGCAAGGTTTCTTACATGGCAGCACTATTGTATGAATAAGTAGTCATATCGAGTGGTTCTCATGAGGAGCATGGGCCGTGGGTGGGGGGAGCTGTTTCTATCATCGCTTTGAGCCAATGTCCCTCAGTTCTTGGAAAAGTTAACTAGGCAGACTGTATGACGACAATTCTTGTAATTTGATATTACCTCTATGAATAGACAGCTCCTGCTGCCTTCTTCCATTTTGGTCGAACTATTATAAAAACATGCAAATAGGTGAATGACTTTTGAACTGACGAAGGGCTACGGAAATAGGAAATATAAACTGTGAAAAAACTGTGATGGTGGCAGATTTGAGTTTTACAATACTTTCTCGCACAAGAGCCTGAGCTTGCTGGCATTTTTTAGGTATGCCTGGTGGAAGTATTAAAATGCGTTGCCCTCTTATGAATAAAAAACAAAAAAACAATAAGGCCATGATTCACAAAGGTAAACTTACACTTTTTTGTAAGTTTACCATTTTTTGCCATTCACAAACTCTAAGTTAAACAGTAATACTTTCGAGTCCCCTGATATACCTCTCTAAAAAAAATAATTGTCCAGAGATTTTCATGTTTGATTTGTGTTGTTGGATCATTAGAGAAGTAATTTAGCTTGGGTAAACATTGCTCATCTGAGCCAAATTTTTCTTGATGCCATTTTTAAAAAAGGTGGTTGTGTAGCAGTGATGATGTACTGTTTCAGGAAGACTTATATACCTGGTTTTGGGGGTCAAGTAGTCTTATAGAGACAGAAAATAACTCTTCAGAGGAACCCTTCCACCATTTTCCAAAATGGTGGCTATAATAATTAAAGACACACATATAGAAATGAAACAAATAATAATGGTTTTAATCCTTTTATGTATACACCAAACAATGTTTGTGATCTGAATATGAAGAAAAAAAATGTTTCACCAAATCAAAGTAGAGAGTGAGGACTAGAAAGGCTAGTCCGTATCCCCAGGATTATATGTAATAATCAAATAGGACTAGCTTTGTTTACAGGGGGGAGGGGGACTCAATGAAGTACGCTAGCTGGCAAACCTGTTGGTTTGTTCATGAAGCCCTCACCCAACAACCTGGTTGGTGGCATGCTTCATCATCGGGCCCACCACAGTGACACCAAATGTGTCCCGGGTGTGCTTCGACGCCAGATTACTGCGGAGCTGGTATATTCGCTGATTGTGCAGTGTAGTGAGTGAGAAAGTGAAGTTTAAAAGCTATACAGAAGGTCCCAGTACCCAAGGGTAAATAAATACATTTTTAATAACTGGGCCTCTGTTAGCAATAAAAGGCAGTTAGACGCGGTGGAGTGCAAATTATGACCTCCTGCGTCTTGTGTGGTCTACATGTTTCAGCCAGGCCTTATAAAATTTAAAACTGGCTTTCCTCAGGACCAAGTGAGTATGTGTATAAGGTGCAAAAAACTAAATTATAGTGTTTGTGTTGTAGGTTTATGTGTCGTACTCTCTAAGGTGCATTTACATGTAAGAGGGGGATTCCCTCTAGTTTTGCTACATATAACAAAGACAGAGACAGACGTACAAGAGAGAGTCATGTTAGTATTGTAATGAAATAATCACATTTTGCAGCCGACTTATAAGGTGAGTGAACGACCTATATGCGGCTACGGTGTGGTCATGTTTGACCTACATTGGTTTTAATAAGAACTGGTTGTTGTGGTGAGCTAAAACAGCGGATATTAGCATTTGTGAGGTACAAGTAAGTAAGGTTGGTATCCTCACGCAGGCTGTTTGCTGTCAAAAGCTTCCTTGGGACACCTGGCAGAGAAAGAGACCCTAAAACAAGGATAGTGAAACTAATGGTTTACATCCAACCTGTAGGGAGAGAAAGGTTGCTTAACCCAGTTGTAGCGGTAGTGTTTAGTTACTCACGGAATTCCCGGTCTAGATCCTCCTTGGACCTATCGTCCTTCTGCGGTGGCCGGAACGAGTGAGTGAGGACCTTGAGATCGGGTTTAAGTAGCCCCGATCGTTGGTTCCACCTGGGATAAGTGGAAATAGAGGGAGGGATGGGCTCGCGCTGACTGCACTGTCATTGTTTGTAATGCGCATGCGCTCGGGAGTGTTCTGCACGCATGCGCGCCTTAGGCTAGCAGTTGTTTCCAATGGAGCGCATGTGGAGCGCTTGTGCGCACGATTAGCGCGTGTATGGTAGCACGTAATGGGCACGTTCGGTGGGTCTGAAAAATATGGCGCTGTGTATGCGCCTAAATACGAAAGCACAGATTTCTTTTTATGGCTGGGAGTGTCAGAGGGGAACTCTGTTATGGACTGAGAGACAGAGGGCTTAGGAGTATAGACAAATTGTTTATCACAGGTTAATGGAGTTCCACGGGATGGAATCGTTTAGACCCCTTGTATGAGTGGACAGACGGTATATCCATCGCTGTTCTTTCTGGAGGAGGAATTTTTCGTTATTTTCTGTAGGGTCAAATTGTTCAATGACTGTCCAATGTGAAGTCGTTTGGGGTATGGTTGTGAGTTAAAAAATGATCAGTCAGTTTACTGATATTTTTGCTGCATCGGATGGTACTTCTGTGTTCCGTCATTCTTCTCCTGACTTTTCTAGCGGTCATCCCGATGTAGCGGAGTCCACATCTACAGGTTATCAGGTATATTAGGTTTGAGGAGTTACAATCGGTGAACTGTCGTTGTGTCACATTCAGGACTACAAACAACAAGCAACAGCCTTAGTCCACAAACTGGAGGACAGAGGATACCCCGCCAGAATCATAAAAACCACCTGCAAGAGGGCTCGAAATCAAAATAGGGAGGCACTACTGGAAACAACCGTCAGGGCCCCGGAGGAACCCAGACTTACGTGCGTGACAACATACAACACGGCATCAAACCAGGTTTCCAACATCATCAACAAAAACTAGAAGATTATTAACTCAGGTACAAGAGACTGGGAAAAACCCCGCTTTGCCTACAAGAGAGCGAAGAACCTCAAAGACCAACTGGTCCATACAAGACCAAGACCCAATTCTGCTCCGCCCAGCAGCACAATCCTCAACGCCTGGGGCCTTCCCAAGCTCACAGGCCACCAGCCATGCAATAACTGCAGCGTATACCATTTGACATCAGCATCAAAAACCCTCAATCTAGAAACAGGGAAAACCTGGACACAACGACAGTTCACCAATTGTAACTCCTCAAACCTAATATACCTGATAACCTGTAGATGTGGACTCTGCTACATCGGGATGACCGCTAGAAAAGTCAGGACAAGAATGACGGAACACAGAAGTACCATCCGATGCGGCAAAAATATCAGTAAACTGACTGATCATTTTTTAACTCACAACCATACCCCAAACGACTTCACATGGACAGTCATTGAACAATTTGACCCTACAGAAAATAACGAAAAATTCCTCCTCCAGAAAGAACAGCGATGGATATACCGTCTGTCCACTCATACAAGGGGTCTAAACGATTCCATCCTGTGGAACTCCATTAACCTGTGATAAACAATTGGTCTACACTCCTAAGCCCTCTGTCTCTCAGTCCATAACAGAGTTCCCCTCTGACACTCCCAGCCATAAAAAGAAATCTGTGCTTTCGTATTGAGGTGCATACACAGCACCATATCTTCAGAACCACCACACGTGCCCATTACGTGCTACCATACACGTGCTTATCGCGCGCACAAGTGCTCCACATGCGCTCCATTGGAAACAACTGCTAGCCTAATGCGCGCATGCGTGCAGAACACTCCCGAGCGCATGCGCATTACAAACAATGACAGTGCAGTCAGCGCAAGCCCATCCCTCTCTCTATTTCCATTTATCCCAGGTGGAACCAACGATCGGGGCTACTTAAACCCGATCTCAAGGTCCTCACTCACTCGTTCCGGGCACCGCAGAAGGACGATAGGTCCAAGGAGGATCTAGACCGGAAATTCCGTGAGTAACTAAACACTACCGCTACAACTGGGGTAAGCAACCTTTCTCTCCCTACAGGTTGGATGTAAACCATTAGTTTCACTATCCTTGTTTTAGGGTCTCTTTCTCTGCCAGGTGACCCAAGGAAGCTATTGACAGCAAACAGCCTGCGTGAGGATACCAACCTTACTTACCTGTACCTCACAAATGCTAATATCCGCTGTTTTAGCTCACCACAACAACCGGTTCTTATTAAAACCCATGTAGGTCAAACATGACCACACCGTAGCCGCACATAGGTCGTTCACTCACCTTATAAGTCGGCTGCAAAATGTGATTATTTCATTACAATACTAAAATGACTCTCTCTTGTACGTCGGTCTCTGTCTTTGTTATATGTAGCAAAACTAGAGGGAATCCCCCTCTTACATGTAAATGCACCTTAGAGAGTGCGACACATAAACCTGCAACACAAACGCTATAATTTAGTTTTTTGCACCTTATACACATACTCACTTGGTCCTGAGGAAAGCCAGTTTTAAATTTTATAAGGCCTGGCTGAAACATGTAGACCACACAAGACGCAGGAGGTCATAATTCGCACTCCACCGCGTCTAACTGCCTTTTATTGCTAACAGAGGCCCAGTTATTAAAAATGTATTTATTTACCGTCGGGTACTGGGACCTTCTGTATAGCTTTTAAACTTCACTTACTCACTCACTACACTGCACACTCAGCGAATATACCAGCTCCGCAGTAATCTGGCGTTGAAGCACACCCGGGACACATTTGGTGTCACTGTGGTGGGCCCGATGATGAAGCATGCCACCAACCAGGTTGGTGGGTGAGGGCTTCATGAACAAACTAACAGGTTTGCCAGCTAGCGTACTTCATTGAGTCCCCCTCCTCCCTGTAAACAAAGCTAGTCCTATTTGATTATTACATATAATCCTGGGGATACGGACTAGCCTTTCTAGTCCTCACTCTCTACTTTGATTTGGTGATATCAGGCAGCGCGCAGCTGCAAGAGATACACACCCACTCGAAAGATGGCAGAAAATATCGGCCTCACTTTCACTGAAGACGATGTCAGTGAAATCCTAGCAGACCCCTCACTCCTGGCAGAATTTAATATCTCCACCACAATTGCACAAACAACAGACTGGGACACCCTGACTGAGAAGAAAAGGAACAGGATACGGACCATACTACACGGTGTTATACTGGCACAATACCTGCGTACCAACACAGCACCCACAGGGCTTCTGGTGACCAACGCCCCCAGGATATTCCTGGACGACGCCACCTTCAGGAAAGACTGGGCACAAATTGCCTGGCACTGTACCAGAGACTGGCTAGTACTCATCATCAAAACAGCCAAACGCTTATCCGACGCCATCATGATCGAGATACAAACAACAGAAAGCCACTTTAAAACTACACTGACTGGTTTCAAAAAGAAACTAGACGATCAGAATCGAGAAATGACAGAGTATAAGGAATATCTCACCCAGACCAAAATAAAGAAATTCGAAAAAGACTTGAAAAAATTCAGCTATGTAAAAACGTATCCATACGCAGCTGATGATTACACTGCCCCAAGCAAAAACAACTCCGACAGCTCCGTGGACAACAGCTCGATCTCTAGCAATTCCAGTACGGGATCTAACAAGTCCAAAGGCAGGGGCAGAAGGGGACAACATTGGCAACAGCCCTGGCAGGGGCCACCACAAAACCACAACTTTGGACCACCTCCCCTTTGGACCTATGCAACCCCAATACTCCCATCTATGCCCCAGGACAAATGCCCTTCTACCAAGGCAACCAAAATCAGAGATATCCTTTTTTATCACAGGGCCGAAGACCACGCGGCAAGAGACGGAACACCGCACAAGTCCACTGGGAACCGGAAGAGGAACCAGTGAGCTCCAACACCAGGAACAAGTCCCGAGAACAAGCAGGACCGAGCAAGTGACACCTTCCAGAACCTCTACACCCTTGGTATTTAATATCTCAAGCACACAGCTGACTGATGAAGAAACAGAAGTCCTGAATAAAGGCCTTTCCTACGTCCCTACATCCAGGCTAGACGCCTTCAAACTACACGTAGAACTTGCCGAGTTCTTCCGAAAGTTGAAGCTCAAAGTCTTTTTTGAGAAAAAAGAAAACACAACCAGCCCTGAAGATGAGGTCCCTAATGAGACAGACCTCAGGCAAAAATCCAACTTCATCCCACCACCTGTCAGCATCCCCGTGGAAATCGCAACCTTCGAACAGGCAGTCTACACAGAGGTGGAAAAACTGCAACATAAGAACACATTCAATAACCTGTCCCACCAAGCACGTGAGACGATTAAACGCCTACAGAATGACCAATCTCTTGTCATCAAGCCAGCAGACAAGGGTGGAGGCATTGTCCTCATGGACAAAACGGACTACGATAAGGAATGCCGTAGACTGTTGAGCGACAGCAGGAATTACAAGCGTCTTAAAAAAGACCCTACAGAAGATCTACGCAACACCATCAACCCCCTGGTGAAAAATGCCAGTGATAGGGAACACATCTCAAAGCAAGAGGCCGACTATCTTTGCACAAAAAATGCAAAAGTCCCGTACTTCTACACAGTCCCAAAAGTTCACAAAGGAGTCACCCCTCCACCAGGAAGACCCATTGTGTCTGGGATCCAATCCCTCCTGGAACCTCTGTCACGATTTTGTGACTTCTTCCTCAACCCCTTGGTTAAAAAAACACCACCCTATATAAAGGATACCAAACATCTCCTCAATGCCATCAAAGACACCAGCTTTAACCCAACTACCCAACTCCTGGTAGGACTCGATATTGAGAGTCTATACACCAGCGTACCTCAAGACGCTACTTTACAAGTATTGCATGATGTCCTCATGGAAAACACCTGGGACTACCATACCCCAAGAAGCTTCATTATGGACTGCGCCACCCTAGCGCTAAAAGACAACTATTTCGAATATGATGGCAAATTCTACCTTCAAACCAATGGAACTTCGATGGGCAATGTTTTCGCCCCGAGTGTGGCGGGCCTCTATGTCGCCCACTTCGAAAAAACCCACATAGAGTCCCCGACCAACCTGTTCTCAACAAACATAAAAACATGGCGACGCTACATTGATGATATTTTCGTCATATGGGAGGGCAACCAGGAATTTCTAAACAACTTCCTCCTCTGGATCAATAGTCGGGACAACTACCTACGTTTCACTAGCACCAGCAGCTCAACCGAACTGGCCTTTCTAGACCTCAACATAAAAGCCCACCAAAACGGACTAACCACCACAACTTACTACAAACCAACTGCCAGGAACTCTCTCCTCAGATTTGAGAGTTTCCATCCCAGACCCCTAAGGGAAAACCTTCCCTACGGGCAATTGTTACGTCTCAGACGTAACTGCAGTCACATTCAGGACTACAAACAACAAGCAACAGCCCTAGTCCACAAACTGGAGGACAGAGGATACCCCGCCAGAATCATAAAAACCACCTGCAAGAGGGCTCGGAATCAAAATAGGGAGGCACTACTGGAAACAACCATCAGGGCCCTGGAGGAACCCAGACTTACGTGCGTGACAACATACAACACGGCATCAAACCAGGTTTCCAACATCATCAACAAAAACTGGAAGATTATTAACTCAGGTACAAGAGACTGGGAAAAACCCTGCTTTGCCTACAAGAGAGCGAAGAACCTCAAAGACCAACTGGTCCATACAAGACCAAGACCCAATTCTGCTCCGCCCAGCAGCACAATCCTCAACCCCTGGGGCCTTCCCAAGCTCACAGGCCACCAGCCATTCAATAACTGCAGCGTATGCCATTTGACATCAGCATCAAAAACCCTCAATCTAGAAACAGGGAAAACCTGGACACAACGACAGTTCACCAATTGTAACTCCTCAAACCTAATATACCTGATAACCTGTAGATGTGGACTCCGCAACATTGGGATCTTCAAATGTGTGACAGTCAAAACTTGTTTTACACGGATGTATGACATTTCAATGCATGCTTTTGCCACGCATGCCTTTACAACGCAGGTATTACAACGCAAGTCGACTTGCGTTGGGGGGCGCTGGATAGTGGAATAGTTTAATTTTCTATTTCAACTCCAGTCCCTGTGGATAGTAGGGAAGGTGTTGGATAGAAATTGGATAGAAATTAAACTATTCCCTATCCAACAGCACCCTTCAGCGAAAGTCTTTGTAACGACTTTCATTGTAATGGTAGTGCGGGGTAAAAGTTTCGTTGTAAACGATGTTCCCCGTTTGACACACAAGCACAAGATATTTTCCCGCGTTGTTAAAGTCAAATTCTTCTTATGTCTCAGCAAATCCTTTCAGAAACTTCACCGGTTCAGCAGTTAAAGCTCCAAGCTTTGTTCCAATTTTGCTCATAGTGTTGTCACCAGTAAGAATATGTGCAGTCCTTGCAAGGTGCACACTGACTTTGATATCTGTAGAGCAGTCTGACGACCTCTCTGAAGTTTTGCATGGGTGAAATCTTGACCATTGGCAATTGTGACATATAGTCCACACCAATAGCAGTTTCCAATAAGGACACCTTTTTGAATTGAAATTCTTCAGATGAAAGGGTTTTTTGAACCCTTGTACGACGAGTTTGGGCTTCACTGGTTTGGTTGCAGCATCTGTTTGCAAAAAGTACTCTCCTGATTTCTTTTGAACCGGTTTAGTGTTAAGGATAGATCCTGAACTAACAATGGTGGATGATCTCTATGTGAATCTGTGGATAGTACGCCACTAAGAAGTGGGAAAGAAGGCCTTTTGTTTTATATTCCCTCACAAACCCTAGTGGTGTCATGCTTCATCATCGGGACACCCTGATGCCTAGAAGTCAGGATGGGCTCGATCGTATTTCAGGGAGCTCTTAGAGAGATATTTTGGCCAGTGGGGATAAAGATTAAAAGTCTGCAGTCAGATTCCAGGTTCCATTTATTCTTGGATCTGACAGGGATATTTAAAAAGGAAGAAAACTGGTCATGTGGAATCTTATTGTCCTAAGACCCTATTGCCAACATGTTTCAGTCAACTTTTGCCCCATAAAGGGTGGCGGACTTTCTTCAGGGCGATGACTGCAACCCCCTGGGATTGATGTAGTACAGGAATTTCCCTATTTGATTTATAATAAGGGTAGTTAGCTACTCCTTTGTTTTAATATTTTTGACTTTTTGTTATATTTGATCACTCCATCCCGTTGTGGTAGGGGTGAAACTCTACGTGGGACCTCACATTACAATGGGGTAGCCCTGTAGTCACACAGCCATCAAGGGTCCTGCCTAGTGGTTTATCCTATTTGGTGTGGGTCTCAATGGCTTGGCTCTAAATATAACAAAAAGTCAAACTGTTCAAACAAATGAGCAGCTAACTGCCATCATTACTAGTATAGGGTAATTCCCGTACTACATCAATTCAAACAGTTAAGAAATCAGGGGAGTACTTTTTGTGAACCAGTGTTATAACACAGGAGGGTGCACTCCCCTCTTGAGTTCCTCTTGGTCCTTCAAATAGCGAGAGATCTCTCTCTCGTTATATTTGTGTATCATTGGTTGCAGCATCTTCATCAAATAATGTGTTTGCTGGAAGAACATCATGAGACAGAATGTCCTGTCTATGTGCTTGTGAATGTTTTTTTTTGTAACCTAAAAGTTAGTAGTGGAAGGATACAAGTCAGCCAAACCAAAGAATGGTATTATGGATATTCTACGGGAGAGGGACAAACACAGGATGGAATAGAAAAACCATTAAGTAAGAAGCCAGAAAATAAGTGACAATAAAGCCACAGGGAGGGCTGTAATACCACTGAAACTTCTTGGTAAGCACTCAATAAGTATTTTCAAACTAGACAAAATTGTGCTGTCTGGTCGGTGAGACCTAAAGAAATCTCCGACAAATTGATGGCGATTTTGAAACTCCAGCATTTTCAATTCAAGCAGAGAGGCCTAAAAAGTCAATCACAACATACATTTTACACAATGTCAGAAATATTTGGTGTTAAAAGTGTTAGGGCCAGATGTAGGTCGCCATTTACCGACCGGTTACGGCCGATTTCGGCCGTTACCGACCGGTAAGTGGTCATTTGTGATGTAGGGGCCCTATTTTACTGATTCGGTAAATTTACTGAATCGGTAAAATACCGAATCGGTATTTTTACCGATTCGGTAACTTGCAGATGTAGGTGGGACTCTTCTGAGTCCCACAGGCCTTACAGAATCGGTATTTTACCACCCAATCCAATTCGGTGGTAAAATACTGAATCAAGGTGTGCATGCACATCTGTGCATGCACACCTGTGCCATGTGGCACACAGACATGCCCTAAGGGCATGTCTGTGTGCCACATGGCACACAAGCCTGTAATTGGGGTGCTAGAGGGTGTCAAATTGACACCCCCTGCACCCTTGCAAGAATAGGTCATTACTGAATCGGTAAATACCGATTCGGTATTCCACATTGATTCCTATGGGCTTCAAGGCCCATAGGAATCAATGGGGGATACCGATTCGGTATTTACAGAATCGGTAAATATCGAATCTTACAGATTCGGTATTTACCAATTCAGCATTACCTACATTCCCCCCCCCCCCCCTCTAATTTACCACTTCTTAAATACCGAATCGGTATGATTTGGTATTTTAGAAGTGGTAAATTAGAATTACCTACATCGGGCCCTATATGTTTTAAACAAAATTGCATTGTATACATTATAAATCTACCCACACCTGTCTGTTGTACTAAAGAAATATGAGGAATGATCTGAAAGTATCTAGAGGCAGGTGAAAGACAAGAAACTAACACAGTAAGATGTCTTCATTTTTCATTGTTGTTGATCCAAAGTACTGTTCCTAAGGCTTTCTTCTAATTAACCTGAGTAGTTAATGATGACAAAACTATTGCCGGCAATCTTTCTTGTTTTATATGTAACAATGTTGGTCAGAGACATGAAATTTAAAGTTGCAGCTCTCGGATGAACGTGGTTGGCATTTCTAGTTTCACTGTCTTTAACTTGCTTTTCCTTAAAACAAATAGCAGCTGTTGCTCATTTTGTTTTTTAAATACCAGCACTGTGCTTGAAGTTAAACACATTTTGTAGGCACCTTTCCCTTTTTTGTCATTCTGACAGTCCATTGTTTACAGTGGTTCTTGTACAATAGCAACACTAACATGGGTTACCTTTCTAGAAACCACACCAGGTAGTCGTGGGTATAATGTCGCACATCAAAGAAGATGTAATCAGATACAGGTACAAATTAAGTAATTTTACTTTATATCTCAACAATTCTGATAGGTGCCACTCAGGGTAAGATACCCCACTACTCAGAGTATCAATTGGAATAAGACACAGAGTGACTTGTTCAAAATACACAAGAGACAGAACCCCGGCACTCTAAATATTTCATATGCAGTTTGCAGATAAATTATTACAGCATTAAAGGCACCAAAAGATAATGAGAGAAACATTCTTTCACATGAATTATGCATACAAAACAGGGATTTATTTCCTCAGAAACACTTGGATTGTTTTTCAAACAGTCTTGACATTCACAAAGGATAGATTCTGTGATGTAAATAGAAATCCAGTTCCTTGTCTTTGTAGCATGAAAACAGCCAACGCGCGTTTCGTCACCACTGCGACTTCCTCAAGGCTGTAAAGAATAAGCATGTATTCAATAGTGGACACATGTATCCAAAAAAAGAAAAATCCAAGACCTCTTAGTTGTCTCTTGAGTTGCAGTAGAGAAAGTATATAAAGGGAAATTGATGTCACACAAAAAGGGATGAAGAAGAAGAACACGCAGAGCAAGGGAACCATACAGTGTAGGAACGTCGAAAAGATAGGTGGAACTTAGCGTCACATCGCTTCAGTGATATGGAGCTATACCAGGTATAGAAACCTTACATCATAAACGACCAGCAAGTAAAAGGAGATACAAAGGTTAAAAGAAAAACCATGTATGTGCAGATACACTAAATATAGTTTGAGAAGTGACCCATATACCAAAAGCGAGTTTGAATAGAAAAACAAAGTATAGTAATCTTGTATTGTAGTGTCATGGGAGCCTGCGAAGTTGCTCTTATTTTGACTTCAGAAATCTTGACCTATTGACAATCCTTTGTCAAAACTAATAGCGGACAAACTGAAATTACAAAAACAGACACAATTAGTGCCAGTAATGACATTCACAAAAAGATGAGCCCATAGTCAAATATCTACTGTGTGGTTTATACCTAAAGAAGCTTATTCCTAATGCTTCAGCTCCTCTCTTGTTTTGTTCTGTCCTGGGCACTGAACATTGAAGTCGATTATTTGCTGGGCAGCAGATACCTATTAAAAATAGATTAAGGTCAAGAAGTCCCTTCGCGATACAAGCCAAAATACTTGAGGACAGTCTCCCTATTGTCAGAAACTTACTCACAGTATATCAACTTGTGATTCTCCCAGTTCGGCTTGTCTTATGATTTAAAACTCAGATTTCAGCCATATTATCAAATTGCTAGCAGAGAATTCCTGAATAGCAAAAGATAAATGACAGAAAGGAACTTCATCATTGTAACTTGACTACAGACCCGATGCAGTAACATAGTCTTATACATATCAAAGAATCATATTGTCCTGAGAGACTTACACCAAAAACAAGTTCAGATCTATATTGTGGTTGCCAGTCCGACAAAGAAAAAAGGTACAGATCTTTAGTGTGTCATGGTAAAGCCCTTTGATAAAATAAATCAATAAAGGGGATATGTTGAACCTTCAGAATAAAAACCACAGGGGAGATCCATGTGTACAGTACATGATTGCTAAAAACGTACATTCGTAAAGTAGAAATCTTTTCCTTAGTCAGATCAGGAAGCAAGAAAGTTCCAGTATTTTGGGTACTGTGATAAGACCCTAAGTATCAAAAAGATGTGAAAAAATGAGATTCATATCCAAGATGTTTGGTCAAACTTCTTGGGACGCAACTGACTCCAAAGTTTTACTAAACAGTGACAGACAAGTAAGTGAATGGGATATCGTGCTGATCAAGGCATAATGAAACATCTTGTATGTTATGATATTCTTATTTCATAAAGGCACAAACCTTACTTGACAAGCGTGAGAGGTAAGGGTACCATTCTGAGAAATACCCAATTAAAATCAGGTGCTTGTAACACAGTGTTTGTGCCCAGACTATTAAACACAATAGATAAATTCACCAATATCAAAATATGGGGGATAGTCACGTAAGTTAACACAAGTAAACTCTACGTTGTGAAGGTTCAACCCCCATATTACTCCAAGGTCATGTGAGAGAAGACTATATGTCTCAGGAATAGTCTTACACAGAGACGAGGCAACACGATAAATTAAAAGAAAAAGAGACACACAATAATTTGATGAAATCAGGGTAGCTTTCAGAAATTTTTTTCAATCCATATATCAGGACGACCTTAATCTTACTCAGAATTATATAATTAGTTGGCTCGAAGGTATCTCTCTTCCATCTTTAACAACAGAACAGTCCTGCTCTAAGGATGTGGAAATAACTATTACAGAGGTAGAGGAGGCTATAAGGAAAGCAAAGAGTGGAAAGGCTGCAGGCACAGATGGTTTGCCATGTGAAATTTACAAAAAACTCATCACAGAGGTCTCTCCAGTCCTGGTTACTCTTTTTAACCAAATTCTAAGAGATGGCGAGTTGCCACCAGAATCATGGAATAATGCCTCCATAACCCTCATCCTGAAGCCTGGTAAACCCTCCTCAGATTGTGGTTCATACCGGCCTATCTCTATATTAAACGCCGACTACAACATTTTTACAACCATATTGGCTAATCGGTTGGGCCGGGTAGCTCCTGATATTATAGCTCCGAACCAAAAAGGGTTTATAAAAGGGAGACAGCTTTGTGAGCTTACGTATGAATTACTAGGCTCGATAGATATAGCTATAAAAGAGGCAATCCCTCTGGTTGTCCTCACGTTGGATGCCACCAAGGCTTTCGACAGGGTGAATTGGCTGTACTTGTCGGAAGCCTTGAGGAAATTCAACGTGGGGGACAGATTTCGGAGAATGATAGATCTTCTATATCGAAGCCCATCCGCTTCACTTTTGATAAATGGAGGCTTGACGGAGCCCTTCATGGTCACGAGAGGAACTAGACAGGGTTGTCCCCTGTCCCCCCGCCTCTTTGATGTATATATCGAACCCTTCGCTCAAGTCCTAAGAGACAGTATACTCATTAAACCTTTTATTTATGGTGGCTGGGATAAAAAGGTGGCACTTTATGCAGACGATATTATGATTTTTTCTACGAGTTACGACGAAGCATACCCAGAGATAATCGAACAGGCCCTCAAATTTGGCAAAGTGTCAGGGTATGAAATTAACGCCCTAAAGACAGAGTCAATGTCCTGGAATATTAATGCAACTGATAATAACGGGACATCCAAAACCCAAATTTGTTATCTGGGGGTGAACATAGTTCAGGATATCAACTCGATTGCTTCTCTTAACTTCAACAAAGTAGCTGCAGAGTGTCGGAAACTTATGAGAGACTGGTCTCATCTTCCGCTCTCTGTTTTGGGTAAGGTTAATTTGGTGAAGATGAGTATCCTACCGAAAGTTTCTTTTTTGTTTAACTCAATTCCACTTTTTTTTGATCCAAAATTAATCTCAAAACTACAGAGCGCGATCACTAGCTTTATTTGGAACAGTAAAAGTCCTAGAATCTCGTGGAAAAAAATTAGGCGTCGCAGGGAGAAGGGAGGACTGGCTGGACCAGACCTGCAAATATACGCATGGGCGTTTCAGCTATCGCACACGCGTATGCTGCTTAAAACCCCTACATCAACAGGGATGGGCCTTCTTTTTTCTACATTATTGGAATGTGAAGGAGTAAATCAAGCTGGTTTTTTGTTTAAATTTGGCGACCCCAAATTCTTTAAGAAGATAAAATTGAAAGTTTTACAAGGGATTGTATCTACTTGGTACAAAGTTAGGCAAGCGATAAAGGTTGGCTACTATTCTGCGAAGGCTCCTATATGGAACCTACCCGCTCCTCCCTTATGGACAACAGATGCCCTTAATAATCCGTTAATAGAAGCTGGTATCAATAGTTGGGATGACTTGTTTATGGACGGGTCTTTACTTCCATGGGACTTTTTAATTAATAAAATAGGCCCAAGTCTGTCGAGATTTAAATATATCCAGATCTCCAGCTGGTCACAGTCATATAAAGAGCAGCCAACACGAAGTAACAAGCATCCTATTGGTGGTTATAGCGATTTAGTAACTTGCCTTTTAGACAGCTCAGTGGCAAAGAAAGAAATTTCGCGTTGGTACAATAAAATAATAGATGAAATAGATGTCAACTTTCAGCTACCGACAACACTGTGGGCTGAGCTAATGCCAGGCTTGGATGTGGAAGAGCTATGGACTGCTTCTTGTTCAACGCTTTGGGACCTAGTTAAACCCTCGTGGCTTCGTAGGAACCACCTCTTCACCATACATAGGGCATACTATTCCCCCCACAGGTTAACTAAGTTCTCGTTAACAGGCCCAGTCCTATGCCCTAGATGCGGGTCAATCGCAGCCTCGGATATACACATGTTTTTAAAATGTCCAAATCTATCAGATTATTGGGAAGCCATCAGGAACAAGCTATCACAATCTTTGGGTGAACATGTCTCTATAGACCTCGCTCTTGTTATCTTTGGTCTTAAAAGTAAAACCCGCAACCCAGCAACCAATTTGATATTTTATTCCATTCTAGCGGCACGTAGGGAGATATGTAGACACTGGAAAGATGCTCAACCGCCTACAGTACATGAATGGCGAACGTCACTCCTTCAAATCTCTAAACTAGATCTAGCCAGAGTAGGAAATCCCAATAGGAGAGCTTTTTGGGCTATGCTTGGATAGCAGTGACAATACCTGTTTTTTTTTTTTTTTTTCCCCCAGGTCCTATGATTATTGTGTGCATTGCCTATCCTAGTTACCATGACTAACAGTCTTGGTGCTAAAAGGGGTCTCGATAATTCGGGCACTATCTACTAAGGCACCGCCTGAAGCAACTTCATGTTTGGTCCGTGAGTATGGTGCTGACGGGAATTGGTCTTCCTCCTTATCGTATGAATTCCCCTACCAGCTATAAGCTGAGATAGCACAGAACACGACCATTTGCCTCTTTGCTCTGTGGTGGTTTTTTCTTGGTTTTGATAGATTGGAGCTATGCACGCAAATGAGGATAAAAAAAAAAAAAATAATGTAAAAAAAAAAAAAAAAAAAAAAGAGACACACAATAATTTGGGAAATAACAACGTCCCTCCTGTGGGGCTCAAAAACACGTCATCAAGGAAAACGCGGCGCGAACATAACTCTACTGCCACGCATTCAAGTCAATGTTAAAACTTCGGCCAATAAAGAACCAACACCGTAACCGTAAGATACTAACCCCGTTGGGGGAGAAGGGAGCAGCCGCACTCACCTGTAGAAGTATGAAAGGCAACCCCAGCAGTCCGTGTCCGACTGTACACCCGTAGTACGCGAGAGTGCAGACGCGCCCAGATTTAAATGTAAAAAGTAACCCGGAAGTAGTCATCAGACAGCTCTTTAGACATTCATAGAGAGCAACGATGGACTCGTTTGTGGCGGTATTACAACGCGGCCATTTTTGAATGGTGAACTCTTCGCGTGTAAGCTAATTTATAAGTATAAATACCACCACATGACCCTAGTTTGGGAGTGATGTTTCCATTAGCTACACTTCTCACTCCTCTATATTTCGTATCAACTGCATACGTTGCCAACCTCCAACCTATTCCAGGTTGGAAAGCTAAGTTCAAGGATCATACAAATAGCGGAAGTGTATAAAATGTGGCAAGAGAGTATAGTATCTAGAAAGAGAAAGGGGGAAGAATAAGAAACCACAGTATTTTGTGAATACACCAGAGGGGAAAGATGCAAAGGAAGTGTGTGCAGATAGATTCGAGGCATAGTCTGACACACAGATTTAAACATGTTAAAATCTTTTTTACAGTGTTGATTACATAGTATAGCCACACTATAACAGGGCATAGGTAACCTGATCAAATATAAAAGCAATATTTTCCTGCAACAATGGAGCACCCCTCATACAGTCGATTTTAGGTTATTGGCAAACTTAACAGCCACTTAATATATTGATTCTAACTAGCTTTCTCTGCCAAGCAGGCCCATATATTTGTAGTCCCTTGCTCACTTTGCCACTGGATTCAAGCAAGCCGGGCTGAAGACGGCTGAAATGCCAGAAACTGGTCCTCGGAAGCTTGTTTCCGGTCCAGGGAAGGCAAGGCTTGGCAGTTCGGGCTGGACTTTTCCCATGAGGCACAGGGCCAGACTGATTTGCATATAGCCATGTCTGAACTGGGGTGGCAGAGTGGGCTAAAGAATGGTGATGGATTAAACCCAGACTTGTTGACTGGGCGTGAGTGTTTGATTGGTCCAGATGCTCCAACCCTCACCACCCCCTTTTGTACCGCTTTGTTCGCCATAAGTTGGCAGGGTATGCTCAGACGTGAGTCCCTTGCTCACTTTGCCTCTGGATTCAAGCAAGCCGGGCTGAAGACGGCTGAAATGCCAGAAACCGGTCCTCGGAAGCTTGTTTCCGGTCCAGGGAAGGCATGGCTTGGCAGTTCGGGCTGGACTGTTCCCATGAGGCACAGGGCCAGACTGATTTGCATATGGCCATGTCTGAACTGGGGTGGCAGAGTGGGCTAAAGAACGGTGATGGATTAAACCCAGATCTGTTGACTTGGCGTGAGTGTTTGATTGGTTCAGATGCTCCATCCGTCACCACCCCCTTTTGTACCGCTTTGCTCGTCATAAGTTGGCAGGGTATGCTCAGACGTGAGTCCCTTGCTCACTTTGCCACTGGATTCAAGCAAGCCGGGCTGAAGATGGCTGAAATGCCAGAAACCGGTCCTCAGAAGCTTGTTTCCGGTCCAGGGAAGGCATGGCTTGGCAGTTCGGGCTGGACTGTTCCCATGAGGCACAGGGCCACACTGATTTGCATATGGCCATGTCTGAACTGAGGTGGCAGCGTGGGCTAAAGAACGGTGATGGATTAAACCCAGATCTGCTGACTGGGCATGAGTGTTTGATTGGTTCAGATGCCACATCCATCACCACCCCCTTTTGTACTGCTTTGTTTGCCATAAGTTGGCAGGGTATGCTCAGACGTGAGTCCCTTGCTCACTTTGCCACTGGATTCAAGCAAGCCGGGCTGAAGACGGCTGAAATGCCAGAAACCGCTCCTCGGAAGCTTGTTTCTGGTCCAGGGAAGGCATGGCTTGGCAGTTCGGGCTGGACTGTTCCCATGAGGCACAGGGCCACACTGATTTGCATATGGCCATGTCTGAACTGAGGTGGCAGCGTGGGCTAAAGAACGGTGATGGATTAAACCCAGATCTGTTGACTGGGCATGAGTGTTTGATTGGTTCAGATGCCACATCCATCACCACCCCCTTTTGTACTGCTTTGTTTGCCATAAGTTGGCAGGGTATGCTCAGACGTGAGTCCCTTGCTCACTTTGCCACTGGATTCAAGCAAGCCGGGCTGAAGACGGCTGAAATGCCAGAAACCGGTCCTCGGAAGCTTGTTTCTGGTCCAGGGACGGCATGGCTTGGCAGTTCGGGCTGGACTGTTCCCATGAGGCACAGGGCCAGACTGATTTGCATATGGCCATGTCTGAACTGGAGTGGCAGAGTGGGCTAAAGAACGGTGATGGATTAAACCCAGATCTGTTGACTGGGCGTGAGTGTTTGATTGGTTCAGATGCTCCATCCATCACCACCTCCTTTTGTGACAAACAATGTCATGCAGAGTGACACAAACACTAATTTGAGTAGTAGTGTAACTTGAAAACTATGATTTCCTGTATTAGTGTGAAGTTTAGGAATGATTTCCATTTGTGCACCATTTTTCTTGACACTCAGGCAAGCTTCAATGTGTTCAAGAGTACCTGCTTGTTTGATGTCACGCTCACTTGCTGAAGGTACAGTGGACTGTGCTATTCGGTTTTGGATTTGTTTGGCCTAAACTATTAGTGAAGACAATGACAACTACAATTATGCCAGATTGTAAATATAATCGTTGTAATCTTTGAAAAGATGGCTGTTGGTGACACGCCTAAATACCAGGCAACACTAATTAATTGACCTACTTGACCCAAATACTTATTCATAAATCATCCATAACAATTAGCTTTGCAATTATACATTATCTATTAACTTTTTGTCATTTTGATTGTTGTTGAAAATGACTATCTATTGCATGGTGTACCCCCAGACTTTTTTTTGCCTTGACTGTTTTTGCAGACTGTAAAATTCTGTGCACTTTACCCCAACTAGCCAGTGGTAATGAGCCTGTGCTCCCCCTTTCAACCTGATGCAATTGACTTGAGCCTATTTGTCATTCTTAACATACCTATGAGTCCCTTGTATATGGTATCTAAACAGTCTACTCAGGACCTCTATGTTAAATGTCACTAGAGGGCTGAAGCAAACATGTCCCAAGCCCTACAGTGACTGGGCAAATGTGACTGCAGACCTGCCATGTGTAGCACAGTGATGCGCGCTTTTAACTGCAGTTCCGATCCGTCAAAATAGCTCCTCACAACCGGCCTTAACCCTCCTTTTAAATATTAATAAATCCTTTCTAAGTATGCTTTACTGTCCATTCATTCAGGGTGCATGGTATTTAAGAGAAGGACGTGTAAAGATGTCATGTTAAACATGTCCTTACATTGAAAAGGCCCAAAAAACTATTTTCATTGAAGAAGGGAAACTTTTCTTAAGGAAAGCATTGGGATACAATCTTACATTTAATATTGCTATCTCTGCTTAGGAAAAAACACCAGACTCATTATTGGACTTTATAAAAATATTTATTAGAAACCCCGATTTATCAGCAAAGTTGGATTTGTGATAAATATTTTAGAACAGGTACTTTGACAAAGTTGCCTGTTTACTTTCCTAAAGCCTCTAATAATCAATTTCCAGGAGCGTCCAACCGTCACCCAGGAGCTGAATAGCCCCCTGAATGACAGTGTAAATCTTCCCCCATAGCTGAGACAAAGGCCTTGGGTGTGAGGTGATGTTCTGTTTCTTTGGCAAGGTGACCATCTGGGCTGTACCTAGGAACGTAATTAACTTCAAAAGGGCATTCCCTTTTTCCTAGCTGACCAGTTCTAACTGATCCTGACCTGGAACATGCTGCTGGTGTGAGTGTTCACCTCCAAGTGCTGTCCCAATGTCCTGCACTGTTGGCTGGTGTTAAAGTGTACTCCACCTAACAAATCCTGAAATGTAGAAACTTTTGCCAGCTTTTTGCCTTATGAACCAACAGAACCGGGACTACTTGCCAACCAAATCTGTGGAATCTGTTTGGCCGCTGGGCCAAATATTCTGGTTGCTTCTGATGCATTCTTCTCCAAAGCAGCAATTCTGATTCAGCAGGACCTTACAAAGAAGGTATTCGTCCTTGTGGATTCCTCTTTGAGTACATCCTGCAGCGTTACATAATCCAAGCTCCAAATAAGTGACAACGTTTGAAGTAAGAAATCTTTACTGGGCAAAGGGACGCAAACTATCCAGCAGTGAGGGACCTTCTCTTGGCATGAAATTGAAATGTCTTCTGCTCTGATCTTTCCTGCCAAAAATCTAAAGTCAACATTTACTCTTTTCTTGTCGTTCAGCTATCCCATGATGTGGAGCCCTCTGCAGCAACAGCCTGCTGCCTTGTCCCACTGAGAATTTTTGACTTCCATTCTAAAGGCTAAGTCCAAAGGTAAACATTTCACTGGGACAAACCTGGTCTCTGTATTCCACATACAGTCCAGCACAGTACCCTTAAACATTACCCATGTCCTAGTCAAGCACAGACCAATGATTTTGTTTGGAGTTTATTGCTTTTTGGCACTATTGTAAGTCTTAACCTTTAGAAATTCATAACTCTGGTTCTAATGATCAGAGTTCTATTTCTTCATAGTCAATCGATTGATTACATTTACTCTTTTATTCTAAAATGGTTTGAGGTTTTCTTGTGTTGTGTTTTGACTTGATTACTGTTTGAATTCTGCATAAATACTTTACATATTGCCTCTAAGCTAAGCCTGCATGCTCTGTGGCATAACTACCAGGAGGTTTATCTCAGGTTATTTAAATGACTTTAGTGGTTCAACCTGACAAGGATTGTGGTTAACATTTGCAGTGAGTACTTATCCCTTCATCTAGTACCCCAAATTTCTCACAGTTGTTTATCAGAATATAGATCATAAATGTATCATCTGACTCCAAAATAGTAGCCTAATTATTGTTTACCAGAATATCACTCCTTTTTCTCTAGATTTCAAATTGTAACTCCGGTGGGCCAATATTTTTAAAATATTTAGCACATTATGGTTTTTCAGATAATATTGAGGCCACACTATATTCTGGTCATTGTAGAAAACTGCCTCTTTTGCCATGGTTAGCCAACCACTTTTTGCCTGATGTCTGATGTAGGTTCGAACTGTAAACTAACTGGCTCCATGCTAACCAGGCTCCCAGTGCCAGATCTCCTTTCCCTAAAACTGTACCACAATTGGTACAGCTTCTGTTTCCCCTATAAGTCCCAGTAAATGGTACCCAGGGCATGGGTACAGAAGGAGGATATCCTAGGGACCCCTCACCAGGATCAGGCGGCGCTGCTGTCACAGGCCGGATGTCTAGGTGCAGGAAAAACCATAGAGTTGACATGGCACACAGCCCTGTGTGCCATGCCACCCCTGTACTGCGTAAGATATAGTTAAGCCACCCCTACTGTGGGCCTTCAGCCCTAAGGCAGGGTGCACTATATCCTATGTGAGGGCCTATCAGCATGAGCAGATAGGTCCTTACGATATACAGTCCATCCTGTGTGTTACATTGAACAAGAAGATCATAAAGAGTACATGGGCTGGGTACTGGTCAGCATGAGTTTCCTAGCTCCATGATGGGTTCACTGATTTATAGTTTCTTTGATACCAATCATCTTGTCTTAATAAATCCTTGCTGGTGGCAGCATTGGAATTATTAACAAATTCACACAGGAGACCCTGCTAGAAGGTCCCCTGAAACCTACCAAACCAGGGGTTGTCCCTGTCTAGTTTTAGCCAGCCTGCTATCACCAGACATGTTTCTGGCCCACTGGGTAGAGAGCCAGAGCTCTCCGGATCCAGAGACAATGCCTGATCTGCAGATCTGCCTCAGCAGCAGCAGGAACTGCAAAGGACATGCCAGCTTTGAACCAAGCCCTCTGCTTTTAAAAGTAGATGGTGACCCTCCACCCCCCCCCCCCCCCATCCCCGTCCTGCTCCACTTTTAGTGGGATGACTGGAGGGAAAATTAGGTAAAGAAGGATGTGGGTCTACCTTCACCCTGCACCACCACTCGGGTGGAGCAGACGAGGTAGACTCCATTTTTCACTATCCGCCATCTTGAAGATGAGGATAGCATATAAGGGGTCAGGGTATTCCCACTCCCCACATGGGGGGAGCTTAAGGAGGGTGTAGGCAACATACATGTAGACATCCCATTGGCTACTACCTGGCCTCCTCTAAGAACGCCCCTAAAATTCAGTATTTAGATAGCTCCTTGAGAACCTGACTTCAGATTCAATGGACAGAAGAAGACTGCAGAAGAAGACTGCTATGGTTCAAGAACTGAGGTCTGAAGCAGAAGAAACGGGCACAAACCCCTGCCGCTGCCAAGGACTAGACCATTGCAACCTGCTGTCTTTCGTGAAACCTGTAAGGCCTCCAAGAAACCCCGGAGCTCTCCAGCCTCCTGTAAATTACCAAGAACTTCCCTTTGGGCTACAGGCTCTATTCCCTGTGTCCTTAGCCAGAGAAACCACTGTGGTTGAGGCCTGGGATACTCCGTGTCGACACGACTAACCACTGAAGAACAAATATTGCAGCAACCAAGGCTTGTTGGTTCACCAGGCCAGTGGAACCGACTCCTGCATGCCTCCATCAACTTGAGGGATCCTCTCAGCATAACAACCAATGCTGGACAGAACCCCATGCCAGTGGCATTGATGACATAAAAGCAGCAATGTTGGTGTGACCACCTCCTCCATGACAGTCCCTGCATCTCACCTGTAGGCCGACCGCTGCCAGTGACCTCTGAAACCAGCAACCATGATCTCCAGTACTCATGACCCAGGTAGGACCCGTGTGACTGCTGTACCCGAGTCTTGGGCCCCCAAAGATCTTCATCCCTCTGGTGGAGATGACCTCAGACCTTCCATGGGACCAGGGTCATCCACAATTCGCTGTGGAGCCCTCCTTCTAGCGACGGCAAGGTTAACTGAGTCGGCGGTACTCCGCCACCTCATCCTTACTCACCCACCTCATCCTCCAGCAACCGTGATTGCTGGCTTAGTGGTGTTCCGATTCCATTGACTTCCAGTGACCTTCTGCCAGCGACTGCAATGGCTACTGTGTTAGCAAGTGACGGAACTCCATTAAAAGCTATACGCTCCATTGGTTTACCACTAACCGGAATGGTAAATATTTGATGGTATCGACCGTCGAGTGTGTAGATACTGAAAGTACTGCATACTTTGATCTGCATAACATTTCCTTCTATATTTCAAGCATCTTCCAAGTATTTATTCAAATATTGAAAGTATATGAAGTATATTTCTGATTTGAAGTCTTGCTTTTCAAATATATATAAGGAATCTTATTTTTATATAAAATTGGTCTTGGATTCATTCTTGAATGTGTTTCTCATTTATTTCCTCTGTGAGTACAGAAAATGCCTAACACTGTACTCTGATAGGTCTAATTGCTCGCCCAGACTACCACGAAAAGCGAGTTAGTATTACCTACTTGTTGCCTTAATGTTCCTTTGGAGATGTCTCGCACTCTACATAGTTTCCTTCATTTTAGTACACTGTATGGAGAGGTGGTATCTTACATTGGTGGATCAGCAGTGGGATACACGACTTTGCATTGGCAGGACCACTTTGTCAATAAGTGAACATGCAAGTAAATCCAAACATTGCCTTTAGATAGTCTAATTTGTGGTTGCTAAAATAAACTGCTAGGGCCTTGGCTAAGTCCCTGAAACAAACAGTTAGAAATGTAAGAGTCAGTACTTTAGTTAGGACAAAGTACTTTAGTAATCTTTTTTAACTTCATAAAAAGATCCCAACTTTCGTGAACTAATCCTTGTAACCAGAAGCCAGGATCAGGAGCTTGACCTGACCCCTTACATGGACCTGAACCATGTGCATTGCAGATCCATCTGTGAGGGCTGCGGTATCAAAATGGGCCAAAGTTCCAAGACCGAATATCTCAGACAACTGATGGTTCAGTTTGAGAAAGATCTCCCAGAGGCAGTAGCCCAATCTGGACATGATGTCATTGTTAATTATGAAGAGGTTGAGGGTGGATGTGAGTCAGCCCCCTCATAAACTGCTGAAAATCCCCCAGATGGGGACCTCCATCTGGAAAGATTGGCCAAGAGACTGAGTTTAGAAACCCAGCTCCTGGAACTAGAAAGACAAATACAAGAGATTGGCCTAAGACCTATCTCTGGTGGCATCATACAAACAAATAGGGAGAGTCAGAAATCTTTTAACATAAAACTCCCCAAAGGAGTTGTCCCCCCACATGCAGAGGGTGATGATATCACCAAATGGTTCCCTGCATTCTAGAGAACTTGTGTAGCTAGAGAAGCAGAGAAGAAAAATTGGGGCTTTCCCTACGGGGAACTGTTCCCAGGAAAATGTTGGAATAGACTCCTGATATTGAATGAGGTAGATGCTAAGACATATGAATTCATGAAGGGTAACCTGATTGAGGACTTTGGTCTCACCACTGAAGAGTATAGGATAAGGTTCTGGAAAACTCGAAAAACTCAGTCAGTCCTTGGTCGAATTTGTTTACTTTTCAGTGAAAACACTAGATGGTTGGTTAACAGGTAACTATTTGAAAGACTATGAAGGCCTTTACAATTTAATTATGAAGGAGCATCTTTTAATTAATTGTTACAATGAGAAGTTACCTCACCATCTGGTAGACCTTAGTCCACTTTCTCCTCTAGAGTTTAGAAAGAAGACAGGCCGCAGGTACAAAACCAGGGTGACCAGAACTACCACTGGTGAGGGGGACCAAAAGAAAGAGGACAGAAAGCCCCCCCCCCCCCAAGGGAAGGAGAAAAAGCCTAGAAACAAAGAGTCTTTGTCAGGCCCTCAAACATCTGTTCAAGAGGGTGGGCCAGAGACCCTTCACAGTCAAAGGGGGAGGAGGTTTACCAAGGGAAGAACTGGGATCTGAAGAAGGCTTTGTGCCAGGACTGTAGGTCCTTTAGGCACCGTACTGGAGCCCCTGGCTGTAAAAACAAGAAACATGCCTCTAGTCCTTCTGCAGTAAATGCAGTAGCCAATCACCAGATGGGATCCCAGGAGGGCCCTGACCATGTCATACGGCTCACTGAGGCGACTCATGGTAGATGTGGACTTAGCCACCTTAGCTGACGGGACCACTATTATGCAGAAATACAGACAGCATCCTGTTGTTAATGGAGGTAGGGTGGAAGGGTTGAGAGACACTGATGCTAGCGTCACCATTTTGACCCAGAATCTAGTGTCCGCCGATTAATACATGCCAGTAAGGTCGTATCCAGTCACCAATGCTGACAATGTGACGACAAACCATCCAATGTCGATGGTGTCCTTTGACTGATGGGGGGTTGCTGGTAAGAAAGAGGTAGCAGTCTCGCTAATACTCCCTGTTGAATGTTTACTTGGTAATAATTAGGAGACCTCACCCTGGGCTGAGGCAGAACAAAGGATCCATGCCGGGATCCTTGGAATCACACACTAGGCGTCTGTAAAACCAAAGTTCAGAGTGAAAAAGAGGCACTGGAGTCTGAAAAAATGGCCCAGCCTTCAAAGAGAAAAGGCAGAAAGACTGGGGGACCAGCTTCCGAACAGACACTGACTTCTCTCCTCAAGGAGAAGTAGTGTCAGCCCCAGAGTAAACTAAGCCAGAGGAGTTGGAGCCTTACCAGGCTGGGCTCTTGGGCCCAGGGGGACCCTCTAGGGAAGAGCTGTACCAGGGGCAGAGAACGTGTGCCGCTCTTGAAAGCCTGCAACACAAAGCCTGGTGGAAGGAGGGGATACTTTACAGTGAGGCCAGAGACCCAAAACCCGGTGCCATTCGGCGAGTGGTAGTGCCCCAGATGTTTAGAGAGTTCCTCGCGTTGGCCCATGATATCCCACTAGCTAGAAACTTTGGTCAGAACAAAATGTGGAGTTGGCTAGTCAGCCACTTCTACTGGCCAGGCAGGCAGTAGAAGGCAAAGCAGTTCTGCAACTCCTGCTCCACCAGACAAGCCATTGGCAAGATAGGTGGGCACCCAAAGGCCTCCTTAATCCTACTCCCAGTGGTTGGGGTTCCCTTTGAAAGGGTAGGGATCAACATTGTTCGTCCCTCCCCATTTGAACTTTTTATCCTGTCAGGGGACCATTGTTCCTTGTGATGGCGGGATGGGAGAAACCTCTTGTCGAACCTCAACAAGATATAGTGGACTTTGTGCTTGACCTCTCCTCTAGTATGGTTGAGTACATGGAAAAAGCTAACCAAAACTTTGAGGCCAGCCAAGAGCTCCAGAAGCAATGGTTTGACCAAAAGGCTGCTATGGTGGAGTTCCAATCAGGGCAGAAGGTATGGTATTGGAGCATGTGGCCCTTAGGGCCCTACAAAAGAAAGAAGTGGAACAGGCTCTATTCCATTGTAGATAGAAAAGGGGAGGTCAACTACTTGGCAGACCTTGGCGCTTGCAGGAATCCAAAGCAGGTCATCCATGAACTGCCTTAAATCCTATTACAATAGGGCAGATGTGACCATGCAGGAAGCAGAGAGTGAACCTCTCCCTGCCCTCCTGTCCAACGATCCAAAAGATGGATCAGTAGAAGGAGTGGTCTTGTCGGACACCCTCGCAGTGAGTAGACACCCTCACTGCCCAACAACAGACTTATTGCAAGCAAGATCTAAATCCGTTTGCTGAGGTCTTCTCTTTGACCCCTGGTCAGACTAGCTGGTGTACCCATTACGTGGACACTGGTGAAAGCCTACCTGTTAAAAGCAAGATTTATGGGCAGTCTAATCACATGAAAAAGAGCTGAAGTAAGCAAGATGCTGGAATTCTGATTCATAGAGCCATCTGAGAGCTCCGGGGCCAACCCAGTTGTCTTAGTCACCAAACCTCAAACCCAGGGTGTTAAAAAATAAATTAGGTTTTGTGTGGAGTATAAGGGCCTCAATGCTCTGACCAAGACCGGTGCACACCCAATTCCTAGGGCAGATGAATTGATTGACATGTTGGGAGCAGCCAAATATCTGAGTACCATTGATCTCACATCACAGAACTGACAGATATGTCTGTCTCCAGAAGCTAAAGAAAAATCTGCATTTGCAACCCCAGATGGGCATTATCAATTTACTGTAATGCCTTTTGGTCTGAAAAATGCACCTGTCACTTTCCAGAGGTTGGTGAATACATTCTTGGCTGGCTTGGAATCACATAGTGCACTTTATCTGGACAATATTGCTGCCTTTAGCTGGTCAGATCACCTGATCAACTTTCAGAAAGCATTGGATGCTTGCGTAAAGCAGACTTCAATATCAAGGCAAGCAAATTACAGATAGGTCAGGGAAAAGTTATATACCCCGGCCACCATGTGGGAGGAGGCCAGGTTCAACCCTTTGCATCTCAAAATCCAGACTCTTCTGGACTGGGTGGCTTTAACACCCCAGACTCAAGTCAGGGCGTCCTTGGCTTGATTAGGGACTACCTGAGGTTCGTGAAGGATTAAGGCACCATGGTGGCACCAATCACAGAGCTGACCTCCAAACAAATGCCCAAAAAAGTAAACTGGGCAGTAAGCTGTCAAAGGTGTTTTGATGCTCTGAAAGAACCAATGTGCTCTTCACCTGTTTGAAAGCTTCAGATTATGCCAAGCAATTCATTGTGCAGACTGATGCCGCTGAATATGGGATAGCAGCGTTCCTATTCCAAGTAAATGATGAAGGTCAAGACTAGCCTGTGGTTTTCGTTTGTAGAAGGCTACACCCCAGGGAACAGCATTGGAGTGCCATCGAGAGGGAAGCCTTTTGCTGTTGTCTGGTCCCTGAAGAAGCTGAGGCCATACCTGTTTGGCTCTCACTTCATTGTTCAAACTGACCACAGGCCTCTCAGATCGTTAATGCAGATGAAAGACGAGAACCCCAAACTGCTCAGGTTGTCCATATCCCTTACAAGGAATAGACATTGATGTGGAACACAGACCTGGGACTGCCCATGCCAATGCAGATGGACTTTCCAGGTTCTTCCACTTAGATAATGAAGGCTCACTAGAGGAATGGTAATCTCATCCTCTTTCGTTTCGGGGGGGGGGGGTCATGTAATAATAAAGTGCCTCTTTTGACATTGTCAGTTCCCCTTTTTTGCCTGATGTCTATTGTAATAACCAGGTTCCCACTGCCAGATTTCCTTTCCCTAAAACAGTACTATGATTGACACAACTTCTGTTTCCCCTATAAGCCACAGTAAATGGTACCCAGGGCATGGGGAAAGAAGGAGGTCCACTAGGGAGCCCGCACCCGGATCAGGCAGTGCTGCTATTGCAGGCACGTGTCCCAGGGAAGGGCAAATGAAAGAGCTGATATGGCACACGACCCTGTGTGCCATGTCACACACACACACACACTGTGTAAGCTATTGGTAAGCCACCTCCACTGCAGGCCTTTAGCCCTAAGGCAGGATGCACTATATCTTATCTGCGGGACTATCAGCATGAGCAGATAGGTCCCTATGATATCCAGTCAATTCTGGGTGTTGTAAGTGAACAGGGAAGTCATGGGCTGGTTATTCATCAACACGAGTTTCCTAGTTCCATGATAGATTCACTGATTTATAAGATGTTTGGTACCAAACATCTTCTCTTAAACCCTTGCTGATGGCAGTTTTGGATTTATCAATAAATCCACACTGGAGACCCATCTAGAGGGTCACCTGAAACCTATCAAACAATGGTGTTGTCCCTGTCTAGTTTTAGCCTGCTTGCCATCACCAGACATGTTTCTGGTCCCCTGGTTAGAGAGCCAGAGCTCTCTGGATCCAGATACAATGCCTGCTCTAGGCGGAGGCGGCCACATCCTCTCCCCCTTGCAGGATCTACCTCGCCAGAAGCAGAAACTTCAAAGGATATGCTTCCTTTGAAGACTGCCCTCGGCTCTCGGCTGATAGAAGCAGATGTTGACACCCCCTGTCCTGCTCCACTTTTGGAGTTTGGAGGGAGGACTGGTGGAAAAATTAGGTAAAGTAGGAGGTGAGTCTGCCTTAACTCTGTCCCACCCCTCGGGTGGGAAAGATGAGGTAGATCCCACTTTTCACTATCCGCCAGATTGAGGATAGGGATAGTAGCTTATTAGGAGTCAGTGTATGCCCACTTCCCACGTTGCATGAGCATAAAGAGGGTGCAGGCACCCTACAGGTAGGCAGCCCATTGGCTACCACCTGGCCTTCCCTAAAAACACCCCTAAATTCAGTATTTAGGCGGCTCTCCGTAAACCTGACTTCAGATTCGACGGACAGAAGAAGACGACGGAAGAAGACCATTGTAGTTCAAGAACTGAGATCTGACACACACAAAACGTGCACAAACACCCGCCGCTGCCAAGCACTCGACCTTTACAACTGCTGTCTTTCCTGAAACCTGCAAGCCCTCCAAGAATCCCCAGAGTAATCCAGCCTTCTGCAAATTGCCAGGAACTTGCCTTTCCTCTCAGCATTACGACCGATGCTGGAAACAGCCCCGTTCCTGAGAGCCTGTAACCTCATGTCAGTGTCATCGACAGCATACAAGCAGCAAAGGTGGCATGACCGTCCCCTTCATGACAGCCTGCCCTACATCTCACCTGTGGCCAGCACCTATGATATCTGGCACTCCTTACCCAGGTATGACCCGTCTGCCTGCTGTACCCTAGTTCCTGGCCCCCAAAGACTTCATCTCTTTGATGAACACGACCTCGGACCTTCCACGGGACCAGGGTCATCCATAACTCTGAGGCAGAGTCCTTCTTCCAGTGACCACAAGGGTAACTATGTCAGAAGTGCTCCGCAATCCAAACCTGCACCATGATCCGGCAACCGGGATCGATGGGTTGGTGGTGTTCGGATTCCATCGACTTCCAGTGACCTGCTGTCAGGGACCACAACGGTAACTGTGTTGGCGGTCGACTGAACTCCATTGAAAACGATACGCTCCATTGCTACAACGCTGACCAGGATGGTAAATATTTGACGTATCGGCCACCAAGATACTGAATGTACTGCATACTTTGAACTGCATAACATTGTTTTCAATATTTCAAGCATCTTCCAAGTATTTAATCAAATATTGAAAGTGCACAAAGTATATTTCTGATTTGAAGTCTTGCTTGACAAATATATAAAGAATCGTGTTATTTTTATACAAAATTGGTCTTGGATTGATTCTTGAGTCTGTGTCTCATTATTTGCCTCTGTGAGAACAACAACTGCTTAATACTGTCCTCTAAAAAGCTTGAGTGCTCACCCACACCAGCACAAAATGATAGTATAATCTAGTTGCTGCCTCTGTCTTCCTTTCGAGATTTCTCACACTCTCTACATAGTGCACTTAATTTTAATACACTGACAGAGAGTTTTCAACTGTCTATGCTCACATGCATTAAACAACTTAGAAAGACAAGCCAGTCCAGTATTCTCTTGGTGTCAGTTTTTCACTGGGATTCAGGCCCGGGGTTCAAAAGCTAACCCAGCTCTTCCACCTTTCAGTCAAATAAGGTCTGTAATGAACTGCATAATCTTAAGTGACTGTACAAGGGGACAAAGAGTAAGGAAGGCAAAAAGAGCCACTTGGTAAGCGTCTCAGCCCACTGAAATCGTGAGCACAGCAAGGACTCTCAGGCTGTAATTGCCTGACAGGAAACTGTCATGCTATGAAGCAAGGTACCTGAATTTAAATATACTTGTGTGCAACAGTATTCAGTGGCTGGAGAGTATCAGTAAAATTATTTACAAGGATAAGGAAGCAGAGAGGGTGTGACTGGCCCCCAGATGACCAAGATACAGCCTAGGGACTAAATAGGTGAGTTTTCCTCCCATAGTAGAAACAGCAGGAGCAAGGATGGCTTCAAGTATTTGAACTTGGAACAGGAATTTTAGAAGTGGCAGCAGGAAAAGCTTAGTATCTGTGGGAGGAAGGGTTAACCTGAGTGTCAGGAAACAGCCTCAGATTGGGGTTTTTCCAGGGGTCAGATCCACTGAAATACATTCCCAGCCTCCTTCTAAAAGTTTTTACAAGCTTCAGCAACATGTTTACACAAACATAAACATCAGGTAGAAGGGTTAGATGGCAACTAGGAAGACTCTTTATAGCTGGGGCTGCAAAGCACTAGCCTTAAAGGGTCAGTTTTGGGTTTCATTTCCAGGCCATGGGAGGCAGTGCCAGTTAAAAGAACAGCAAGCATGGAGTAGTGTGCTTAGCAACAGAGGTTGTTCTGCTTTCTCCACTTCTGATTCAGTTCAGATCTGTTTGGCGATCCCACATTTTTGTGTGGGCTTTCTCCTTCCCCAATCCCCATAGAAGTTAGCCCTCTTTTAGACAGGACTCTAGTAGTTTCTCTCTGTTCCCTAAAGTCCTGTGATAATCACTAGTTTGCATTTGTCCACTACTTGTTGTGTGTTTTCTGAAACCTCCAAGATAGTAGCTTAGCTAGACTGACACTCCCCGCCTTTTTGGTTCATTGACTGTATCCCGGTAGCTGGATGTCTAGTTATATACATTCTCTTGCTCAGTACCGCTAAGCCATTTTATACTGGGTCTGGACTTTGGAGTGATTCAAGGCCGTTGATAGATCTGCTTACATTGTTTTGTCCTCTTTCAATGTTAATGCTAGGTTGTGGTAAATTTGCATGAGTTGCTTTTGCGTAATTCTATTCTATTCTATAGTTTTGGTAGAGCGCAAAACAGCTGCCCCAGCAATGAGGCGTCCCGGCGCTAAAGAACCACAGACCCTGGCCTGAGCGGGAAAGGATGGAAGGGAATTAGGGAAGAAGGAATAGGTACGTTTTTATTTTATTGTAATGAGGCTAAATTTTGGGAAGGGTACGCAAAATTAAGCATAATTACATGAAATGCAAATCTGTCATTTAGCACTATATTTTAGTGTGAAAAGCATCCTCCTAACAATTCCAGATGCATTTCGCACAAATAAAATATGACGAAAAGCCCAATTGCCGCAAACAACACATGCACTGATTGTTTATGTTGTTCCTGCTTTATACTTTTGCGACACACAGAAGTATAATTATGCGGTGTGGTATAAATTCAGCAGTATTCAGTAGGTAGTTATCACAACCATAGTTAGTGATCCCCTCATTTTAATGCAATTACTACTACAATATAGAGAACACTTCTCAATTATAACATAAAAAAGAAGAAAGGTCTGACAAGGGTGTCTATTCCTGATATATATTCTCTCAAAAGATCTCAGTAATCATCAGTGTACATATATACAAAGTGAAAACGACGCAGCTCTGAAGTGAATGTGGCATAACATACAAACGAACACAAGAAACTGTACAATCCAGGCTCATCCGATAATTCACAACAAATATATGTTAGCAATTATTGCACGTTCATAATCATCATAATAGAAAAGAGAGCCAGGAATAAGATGTCTTTTTTAATGTAATAATTGAGAAATCTTCTCTATATTGTAGTAGTGATTACATTAAGTGAAGGGATCACTTACATCAGCGATATTGTGCCAATCAGAACCGGCGCATCTCCCTTGATTCCGACGCATCATTGCTGCTGCACGTACCACGGACATTGCATCGCCGACTGCGCGACCCATCATCTTCAACCCAGTGGTTCGACGACGAGTCATCTCCTCCTTGCTTCCCGCATCTCAACTCCATAGACTAAGGGCCCAATGTAGGTAGCCAAATACCGGTCGGTAACGGACGAAATTCGGTCATTTCGGCCGTTACCGACCGGTATTTGGAAAATGAGATGTAGGTGTCAAAAATGTACTGAATCGGCAAATATGAATCGGTAAAAATCCGATTCGGTATTCACCAATTCCTTATTTACCGAGTTCTTATTTACAGACTCGGTAGTTAAGAAACGGTAAAAAAGGCCCATCGAGTAGTAGGAAAGGCCAAAAATACAGAATTTCATGAAATTCGGAATTTAAGAGTCTGTATTTACCATGGACTGAAAGCAGGTGGTAACCAGGTGCAGGCTATAAAAAAGGGCCAAAAATACAACAGTGTTGCAAGAATGGCGGCATTCTATGTGATTGCGAGGCGGCAAAGGCTACAGGCAGCAGGAGAGAGGGTCTGGCTAAGGGAGGAGCAGGTCTACAGACAGAGGATCACCCTTTTTCAACTGAATGAGCCTCAGATACTGCAGAGGTACAGGTTACACCCCAGAACTATCCGGGACCCCCACCCATACCTGGATCACCCAACACCCAGGGCCCACGCCATTCCACCCCATGTGAAGGTGCTGTGTAGCCTACACCTGCTTGACTCTGGGAGCTACCAGAGTGTCATTGCTGCAGTTGGTGGTGTATCCCAGAGCTGCCTGTCCCGTTTTTTCAGGAAGTTCCTGGATGCCATGACGCAGAGAATGGAACATTACATCCGGTTCCCTGACATACCTGCGGAACTTGCAAAAACTAAAACTGACTTCTATGAACTGGCACACTTCCCGCATGTGATAGGCTGCATAGATGGGACCCACATTCCACTATACCCACCTGCAGCCACTGAACACATCTACAGAAATCGTAAGTCGACGCACTCCATCAATGTGCAGGTGATATGCAATGCTGGCAACATCATCACAGACATAGTTTAGTGGCCAAATTTCCAGGGAGCACGCACGACTCCTGCATTTTCCAGAACAGCGGAATATACACACGGCTTGTTGCTGGGGATTTTGGTGATGGATATCTGCTAGGTAAATAAGTGTAAAACACCCTGATATGAATGGCAGATGTATGTGTCATGTGTATGTAACTCATGGACCTCTCATTCCCTCCTAGACGATAGTGCATATGCCCTGCGTTCCTTTGTGCTCACACCGTACCTCAATCCAACTAACAGAGGCGAAAGGCGTTACAATGTGGCACACAGGTCAACTCGCAACGTAGTGGGGCGCACATTTGGACTCCTCAAGAGCAGGTTCCGCTGCCTCCACAAGAGTGGAGGAGCACGACAGTACACCCCCATCCTGTGTTGCAAGATTATAGTGACCTGTGCCATGTTGCACAATCTTGCCACCAAAGAAGGCACAGAGGTGGAGGTGACACAGCACGAGGACATTGATGATGACCAAGAACATGTAGACCCCCAAGCAACAGGAGCAGCAGCAACAGATGGAAGATTGAGGCTGACAGAGATTGCACGTCGATATTTCTATTTAATGTATGACACACAGACAGGTATAGTGTTTGACAAGGGTAGTTTAATATTCACTACATCAGGATTGTAATAGAAAAGCCATTGTCCATTAATGTCCATGTCCATGACTGCGTGTGCTCAGTTGCCGTGACTGTGAGCTGTCCTGTGAATATTAGGCAATGTTCAATGCTTACGCCCACGCACTACATTGCGGGATTTACGTGACAGGGTTTCCATACCTTGGCTGGGGCCTGAATCAACATTGCTGCTCCTGACGCTCCTGCGCACCTCTGGTACAGGTGTGCTGGAGCCACTCCTGCTGGTTGACCCCTCTGTCTCCTCCACACCCATGTCACCAGCAGTGCCAGTTTGAGTGGTGAACATCTGCTCCATCGCAGAGGTCACTCTTCCCATGCCCCGTGTCAAGTCTGTACAGCAGTGCACAATAGCATCCTGCATGGATATTGAGCGGCGGCACAGTAGTGATGTAGCTGTAGCAAATCTGTTCAGTGCCTTGGACTGCTGCCGCATATACTGGCGCTCCCTGCGATGCTCTAGTTGGTCCCTGCCCAACTTATCAGACAGTACACCCATGTATGTAGAGATGTCTGACATCCCCTTGGAAATTGGCTCAAGACTACAAGCAATGTGGCCTATTCCCTTGTCAATGTGTGACATTTTATTGTTCATGCTGCGCACCTGCCTATGCACGGCCAACATTGCCTTGGCCTGCAGGCGCTGTCTTTTGACCACTGTGGCCTCTAGGCCACAGAAGACGCTCCCACCTTCTTTACCATCGCCACCCTCACGTGCCATCCTGCCAAGGACACTGGTCCGCGCAGTGCCTGCTGAAATCTGTGGTCTGCCCTTGTCAGCCACAGGAGCAAATGTATGGTGTTCAACATCGTCATCCTCCTCATCTGAGGTTTGCAGGATCTTCTGAGGGGGCACATCAGGCCTACTAGCCCTTCCCTGCATGGATGACCTGGATGTTGGTTTTGGTGTAAGCGGTGTGCTTTCCAATTCAGGTGATCCAAACAAAAGAGGTGATAGCGGGACAAGTGTTCAGCATCGCTCTGGTGTTGAGGCTTCCTGGGTTGTGTTGTTACCTCCTTGTACAGCGCTATGACCTGGCTTTGTTTCTCTTTTTCTCTTCTGTTAGTTGCCGGTGCCCTCTCCTCCCTTGCTGGTGCTGTACTGCGTGAGGATTCTCCTGTGGAAACATTTGGACATAGGGTCAATGGTGTTGTACACCTGTGTGTAGTTCTTAAATAAATTGATACACACCTTTGACCAGTGTACATTGTGTGTTTGGAGATGTGTGTGGCATGCTTTGCTGAGTCTTGTGGTCTATGCATTGCATGTATGTAATCATGACTACGTCTACCATGATGCATTGCTGGGCCCAAGTATGAGCTGTTCTGCAGTGTAATGTTCATACACAGTGGGGTACAGGTTCAGGGTAATGGTTGAGGATTAGAGTCCATGCATCTTACCTTGTTTCTTAGTTGCTTTTGCAGTACTGTCCAGTTCTCCAATCCGATGGATGCATTCAGGCTCCAGGGTTGATTCTACAAGCTCCTCCATCTCAGTCAGTTTTGGTGCTTTGCCCCTGCCAAGTCCTGTCACACAGGGAAGACATGGCTTGGCAGTTCGGGCTGGACTGTTCCCATGAGGCACAGGGTCAGACTGATTTGCATATAGCCATGTCTGAACTGGGGTGGCAGAGTGGGCTAAAGAACGGTGATGGATTAAACCCAGATCTTTTGACTGGGTGTGAGTGTTTGATTGATTCAGATGCTCCGTCCATCACCACCCCCTTTTGTACCGCTTTTGGCCGCCATAAGTGTGGCAGGGTATGTTCAGACGTGAGTCCCTTGCTCACTTTGCCACTGGATTCAAGCAAGCCGGGCTGAAGACGGCTGGAATGCCAGAAACCGGTCCTCGGAAGCTTGTTTCCGGTCCAGGGAAGACATGGCTTGGCAGTTCGGGCTGGACTGTTCCCATGAGGCACATGGTCAGACTAATTTGCATATAGCCATGTCTGAACTGGGGTGGCAGAGTGGGCTAAAGAACACTGATAGATTAAACCCAGATCTTTTTACTGGGTGTGAGTGTTTTATTGATTCAGATGCTCCATCCATCACCACCCCCTTTTGTACCGCTTTTGGCCGCCATAAGTGTGGCAGGGTATGCTCAGACATGAGTCCCTTGCTCACTTTGCCACTGGATTCAAGCAAGCCGGGCTGAAGATGGCTGGAATGCCAAAAACCGGTCCTCAGAAGCTTGTTTCCGGTCCAGGGAAGACATGGCTTGGCAGTTCGGGCTGGACTGTTCCCATGAGGCACAGGTTCAGACTGATTTGCATATAGCCATGTCTGAACTGGGGTGGCAGAGTGGGCTAAAGAACGGTTATGGATTAAACCGAGATCTTCTGACTGGGTGTGAGTGTTTGATTGATTCAGATGCACCGTCCATCACCACCCCCTTTTGTACCGCTTTTGGCCGCCATAAGTGTGTCAGGGTATGCTCAGACGTGAGTCCCTTGCTCACTTTGCCACTGGATTCAAGCAAGCCGGGCTGAAGACGGCTGGAATGCCAGAAACCAGTTCTCGGAAGCTTGTTTCCGGTCCAGGGAAGGCATGGCTTGGCAATTCGGGCTGGACTGTTCCCATGAGGCACAGGGTCAGACTGATTTGCATATAGCCATGTCTGAACTGGGGTGGCAGAGTGGGCTAAAGAACGGTGATGGATTAAACCCAGATCTTTTGACTGGGTGTGAGTGTTTGATTGATTCAGATGCTCCGTCCATCACCGCCCCCTTTTGTACCGCTTTTGGCCGCCATAAGTGTGGCAGGGTATGCTCAGATGTGAGTCCCTTGCTCACTTTGCCACTGGATTCAAGCAAGCCGGGCTGAAGACGGCTGGAATGCCAGAAACCGGTCCACGGAAGCTTGAATCCGGTCCAGGGAAGACATGGCTTGGGAGTTCGGGCTGGACTGTTCCCTTGAGGCACAGGGTCAGACTGATTTGCATATAGCCATGTCTGAAATGGGGTGGCAGAGTGGGCTAAAGAACGGTGATGGATCAAACCCAGATCTTTTGACTGGGTGTGAGTGTTTGATTGATTCAGATGCTCCGTGCATCACCACCCCCTTTTGTACCACCTCCTGTCACACCGGCATCCTTTTTTTTGGCAGCAATCTTCTTTTTTGTTATGATGTGCAGGTCATACCATTGTTTTTTTATGTCGTCGATCTCCCTGTGCGTCACACCAATGGCATTGAGTTTGCCCTGATTGCCAAGCCATATGTTTCTCTTCACAGCCTCTGCAACATGCAGAAACTGTTTTCCAAAAATTTGGTTGTAGTGACTCACTATTTCTTCTACAACCACCTGCAGTTCTGCTGGGCTGAACTTGATCTTTCTTTTGCGATCCCCACCATCCTTTTGCCCTTCCTGAGTCTCCATTCTGTTCAACAGCTTGGCTCTGGATAGTCAGCTCCTCTCTCCTCAGCTCAGTTGTTTGTTCAGTTGTTGTGCACCTGCATGGGTGTGGCCACTCACAGGTACTGGGGAGGGGTGCTTCATTCTGATTAATTGGATGCTCTGTGCCTTGGTTGTGGGGTGTGTAGGGTGTCCCTGATTGGTTGGCAGGGTCACATGTCGATTTTCAAACTGCCGATTCGGTATTTACCGAATCGGTATTTACCTATCCGGAATGTGCAGATTCGGTAAATCCCATTCATTCCTATGGGCCAGTTGGTCCATAGGAATGAATGTGATTTACCAATTCGGGATTTTCCGAATCGGTAAATACCGATTCGGTAAATACCGATTGGATATTCCGAATGATACCGAATCGGTAAGATTTACCGATTTTTGTGCTACATCACGTTTTCCGATTCTTGATTACCGATTCGGTATGAGTCGGTATTTAAGAGTCGGAAAAATTGATTTACCTACATCTGGCCCTAAGTATCTAAGGTACGTTGCAGTGGGCCAAAGCTGGTTCCTGTATCCGACCCGTGGTCTGTCATGGTTGGCCTAAACTTTTGGATGTACCCTGGTCTAGCATGACAATATAGCTCTGTTTGGTGCTTTTAAGCTTTTATGAACAATAATTTCATTGTATCTTTTAAAATTCATAAATCCGGTTATAATTATTGGATATTTGTCACTGAGGACTTGTTTTGTTCATAAAAATACAACCTATTATTTCTACCTTGGTATGGATTCCTTTTGTGGAGTTTTCATTATGTTACTGTTTGAAGAATTGCACAAATGCTTTACACATTGCCTCTTAAGTGAAGCCAGGCGGTGAGCCAGATTAATTATGGTGTGTATCTGACTTACCCTGACTAAGATTGTGGCTCCTGTTTGGACAGGATGCATACCTCAGCCAACCAGAAACCCAATTTCTAACAAGAAGTTATTAAAATTCCAGAATTAAATATAACACTTTCATTGGATTAAACTAATTTTATGCACTTATCTCTATACCGCAGTCTGCACTCAGATGCTCTATAGAAATCAAACTCCTGTGAGTTTTTTAAATAAAGAGACACAGTTGGTGTTACTGCTACTAAAATTATTGAATAGGTAAACAGATAAAGGTTGCTGCCTTTCTCTACTTCTTTCTAGTCAAGCTGGAGCAGATAGAACTAGACACATCTCAAACCTTTGGACTTCTGTTCAGAACTAGTTCGACATTAAAGCGGCTACTGTCTGGAAAAATGGCAATGCATGCATGGGGCACAATTCATTAAAAAAATGCAGCTTTCACAAGGCACTAAGTTTTTGTGGTAATATCAATATTAATTAAAACATCCCTTGATCCATCGGATTTAGTCAAATGATGTTCCATCTATAAATTGGCTTTACCCATCTTACTTTTAGAGTGAAAGGTTATTTTGCAACTATAGGGTTTTTCTAAGCGACATTACAATCTGAATTTTTTCCAAATCACAACCCTGATTCTTTCCAAATAGAGCTTTTTTCTGGTATGAATACTGAAGAGGTGGTGATGTCAGTTCTTGGTGAACTGAAAACGGAGTTGAATGAGGGGAGTGTTAGTGCTCTGGTTCTGTTGGACTAATCAGAGGTATTTGACATCATTCACTATCTACTTCTTGCGTAGGAGGTGGTGCCTCTCAGTGGCGGAGGATGCTAGAAAGCATCAGTTCCAGGATCGCCTCACTCGGGTGCTTTGCCCTTCTTCAGCTCCTTTGCCTAATGTCAGTCCAATGGCATCCCACCTGGATAAGCAATCTCAATCTTACTGTTCAAGTGCTGTTCCCAAACTATAACTAAAGTGTTGCATACTTACCAAGTTTGTTTTGTCTTTATACGATGATGAAACACAAGCCCTTTTAAGTGTGGCAATGGTGTGGTCAATCCTCTATCAACCATATATGTTGTTGTTTTTGATTAAATGGTGGAAGTACACCTATTTTCTGATGCTGAAATAAATCACAAACTGATCTTAATAATATGCATTTCTTTCTTTGAAGTGCTCATTCCTCGCCTACCAGTTCCAAAACATAATGTAAAGTTGTTATCGTACCTTCCTTTTCCTTGGCCAACACAGCCGTACCATCCACTAATTGCCAATCTAGTGAAAGTCTGGATGTGCAATCTGCTCGCCAGTTCTTCCACCCCTGAATTTGTTCAATAACATAGCAATAGTCTTGAAGCCTGGCTGCTAACCTCGCTAATCTTGCTGATGCATTATCTGCCCCTCCTGTTAGAAGGACCTTGATTTATGGTTTGTGATCAATGTGTATGACTAATTTGGTTCCCCAAAGATAGGTTTTTAAATATTCTGCAATCCACGCTGCAGCAAGCATCTCACGCTCAATGACTGAGTAATTCCTTTCAGAGATGGTCAATGTGCGGGATTCAAATGCTACAGTTGTTTTGCCTCTAACATGCACTTGAGACAATACAGCCCCTAAACGAGTAGAACTGGCATCCGATGTAAATATTGGTTTCAAATTTGTATCAAAAAGCACCAAAATCCCAGCATTGCAAATTTAATCTTTGATAGAATCAAAGCTTTGTTGTTTCTTCAACCCCCAATTGTAAGAAACTCCCAATTTTAACAGAGCTCTTAAACATTCTGTTTTGTCAGAAAAACTCTCCACAAACTTAGCATACTACTCAATGAGTCCCAAAAAGGATCTCAATATATCCTTGTCCGTAGGGGTTGGAGCCAATTTGATAGCTCTCAACAAGTTCCTTTAGGTTTGACTCCATCCGAGGTGATGCTGTATCTCAAGTAATCCACCTGCTCAACCAAAAAATTCTCAACGTAGAGTCACCCCAGTATCTTTCACCCTATGCAATTCCTGACTGAGAATCGAGTTGTGTTGCTGAATACTGTCACCAATGATCAAAATGTCATCCTGAAAGGAAAAGATATTTCTCATGCCCTTAAACTCTTCCCCCATCATTCTCTGAAACACTCTAGCCACAGAGCACAGGCCAAAGGGCATGTGTGTGAATCAAATCATTCCTTGCATGGTGATGAAAGACGTGAAATGCTTCAGGGCATATTTACAAGGATTTAATAATAATAATAATAGGTCATTTATAGAGCGCCTGGCTACCCCTAGGTGTGTCCCCGCACTAAAAGCACATCAGCTGGAGTGGAAAGAGAAACCGGACTAGAGTTGATATAGCCAGGTTTTCAGGCCTCTACGAAAGGTGGGCTCCGATTTATCTCCACGTAGCATAGGTGGGAGTGTGTTCCAGTTTTTGGCCGCAAGATAGCCAAATGAGCCAGCTCCCGTCCTTGCCTTTTTATCCTAGGTATTTTAAGTACATGCGCTCCTTTCGACCTTAGCTGTTGACCGAGATTGTGCAGGGTTAGGAAGTCGTGCAGGTAGCTGGGGCCTTTCCCTTGTATGCTCCGGTGACAGAAGCACAGGGCTTTGAAAAGGATTCTCTTTCCATTGGGCAGCCAGTGAAGGGAATCAAGGGCTTTCGTCATTGAGGCATGTCTAGGTAAATTACGGACACGACGTGCAGCTGCATTTTGAAATCGCTGGAGGCCTTGCAGGTAGTATTTTTGTGCACCTAGATATAGGACATTCCTGTAGTCAAGTTGCGAGGTCACCAGGGTGTGGACTATGGTTTTCCTTGCTGATACGGGAAGAATGTCTAAGGTTTTTTTTAGCATCTTAAGGGTGCTAAAAAATCTCCCTGCTACCTTTCTAGTTTGGTACTCGAAGGAAAGTTTTGGATTGAGCCACACTACCAGGTTCTTTACCTCTGTTTTGGACGTAGGGGCAGGCCCCAGTCTCTGAGGCCACCAGGCTGCACTCCAGAATGAGGGGGATTTCCCAACGGTCATGACCTCTGTCTTACTACCATTCGATTTAAGGCAGTTGTTTGAGATCCATGAGGCCAGATCATTTAGACAGGAAGAAAACTGTAGCGCTGACTCACCAGAGTCTTGTGCAAGGGTCACTGCAAGCTGGGTATCGTCAGTGTATGACTCCATAGAGATCTTGTAAGTGTCCATAGTATCAGCCAGCGGACCGATGAATAGATTGAAGAGGGTGGGGCTCAGGATAGATCCCTGTGGAACCCCTTGATGGAGTGGCAGGATTTTAGATCAATGAGGGTGTTGTACAATTTGGAAGCTATGGTCTTCCAAGAAGGACTGCATCCACTTTAGTGCTACCCCATCTATTCCGCAGAGCTGTAGACACTGCAGAAGTAGTTTATGGGATACCATGTTGAAGGCGACACTTAGGTACAACAGGACCAAGGCCACCGTCTGACCGGTATCCAACCGTCTCTGTATAGACTCTGTTGCAAAAAGGAGCGCTGATTACGTTGAAAAGGATGTTGTAAAACCTAAATGTGTAGGATGTAGAAGGTTGTGTAAGTTGATATGTGCCACTAATTGTTTGTTAACAACCTTCTCTGCAATTTTAGAGATGTAGGGGAGCAATCCAGTAGCTCGGGTTTGCTGAGTTTTTTTTTAAAGGAATGACAGTCACGTGCTTCTATGACCTAGGGACCTCTCCACATTTAAAGGATGCGTCTATTAGTTGCTGTATGAAAGGTATTATCAGTTCAATGCCCTTCATTATTCTGCTGGGAGCCACTGGATCGGCAGAGAAGCCAGATTTAATTTGTAAGGCTACTTCCTTGAGCTGTATCGCGGGGGAAGGGAAACTCTCTCAAGGGTGGGAACCCCAGCTCAATGGGTTTCTCTTCTAGTCCAATAGGGCAATTTCGTGCTTCCTCCGGGAAAGAGTTATATATGTTTGATAGGTTGCACCGCTCCTCAGAGATGATAGGTGTAGTAAGTGTTCTCTCAAGAGATGAGATCTCTTTCAGAGTGTCAAACAGTTCTTTCGATGAGTTTTCTGCCATATCAATTTTGTCCTTATAATACATAGCGTGCCTCTTTTTGAGTAGTAATTGGTACTTGTTTTGTGCTGTTTTATAAGCTTAGATTTTTAAAATATATTATAGATATATATTATAATATATAATATATATATTAGCTATATATTATGGACATTTTGTATAGTTTTTTTATATTTTTGGTTTATAAGCTTAGATTCGTTATAAAGGCTACCCTCCATTTATGTTCTAGGAGTTTACAGCATTGCTTAGAACTTTTCAGCTCTTTTTTAACGCTGCCACAGCTTTTTTTAATCACCATATTTACTAATTACCCCAAATCCTACTTAGTGTCATTTTTTAAGTGTTAACATACATTTTTCACAGTGCCACTTCACCTAGCGTGACTTACAAAAAATGAGATGCAAGGTAGGCGATCGTGCGACAAAAACTCCTGCACACCAACCAACACAATATTTACAAGGATTTCCTTGTACGTCGCTAAAAAAGAAAAACTGCAGCTAAGTCACATTAGCAGCAGTTTCTTACCGCTAGGAATATAACACTTTCATTGGATTAAACTAATTTTGTGCACTTACCTCTATACCGCAGTCTGCACTCAGATGCTCTATAGAAATCAAACTCCTGTGCGTTTTTAAAATAAAGAGACACAGTTGGCGTTACTGCTACTAAAATTATTGAATAGGTAAACAGATAAAGGTTGCTGCCTTTCTCTACTTCTCTCTAGTCTAGCTGGAGCAAATAGAACGAGACACATCTCAAACCTTTTGACTTCTGTTCAGAACTAGTTCGACATTAAAGGGGCTATTACCTGGAAAAATGGCAATGCATGCATGGGGCACATTTCATAAAAAAACATGCAGCTTTCACAAGGCACTGACTTTTTGTGGTAAGATCAATATTAATTAAAACATCCCTTGATCCATCGGATTTAGTCAAATGATGTCCCATCTATAAATTGGCTTTACCCATCTTACTTTTAGAGTGAAAGGTTATTTTGCAACTATAGGGTTTTTCTAAGCGACATCACAATCTGAATTCTTTCCAAATCACAACCCTGATTCTTTCCAAATAGAGCTTTTTTCTGGTATGAATACTGAAGAGGTGGTGATGTCAGTTCTTGGTGAACTGAAAACGGAGTTGAATGAGGGGAGTGTTAGTGCTCTGGTTCTGTTGGACTAATCAGAGGTATTTTACATCATTCACTATCCACTTCTTGTGTAGGAGGTGGTGCCTCTCAGTGGGGGAGGATGCTTGAAAGCATCAGTTCCAGGATTGCCTCACTCGGGTGCTTTGCCCTTCTTCAGCTCCTTTGCCTAATGTCAGTCCAATGGCATCCCACCTGGATAAGCAATCTCAATCTTACTGTTCAAGTGCTGTTCCCAAACTATAACTAAAGTGTTGCATACTTACCAAGTTTGTTTTGTCTTTATACGATGATGAAACACAAGCCCTTTTAAGTGTGGCAATGGTGTGGTCAATCCTCTATCAACCATATATGTTGTTGTTTTTGATTAAATGGTGGAAGTACACCTATTTTCTGATGCTGAAATAAATCACAAACTGATCTTAATAATATGCATTTCTTTCTTTGAAGTGCTCATTCCTCGCCTACCAGTTCCAAAACATCATGTAAAGTTGTTATCGTACCTTCCTTTTCCTTGGCCAACACAGCCGTACCATCCACTAATTGCCAATCTAGTGAAAGTCTGGATGTGCAATCTGCTCGCCAGTTCTTCCACCCCTGAATTTGTTCAATAACATAGCAATAGTCTTGAAGCCTGGCTGCTAACCTCGCTAATCTTGCTGATGCATTATCTGCCCCTCCTGTTAGAAGGACCTTGATTTATGGTTTGTGATCAATGTGTATGACTAATTTGGTTCCCCAAAGATAGGTTTTTAAATATTCTGCAATCCACGCTGCAGCAAGCATCTCACGCTCAATGACTGAGTAATTCCTTTCAGAGATGGTCAATGTGCGGGATTCAAATGCTACAGTTTTTTTGCCTTTAACATGCACTTGAGACAATACAGCCCCTAAACGAGTAGAACTGGCATCCGATGTAAATATTGGTTTCAAAATTGTATCAAAAAGCACCAAAATCCCAGCATTGCAAATTTAATCTTTGATAGAATCAAAGCTTTGTTGTTTCTTCAACCCCCAATTGTAAGTAACTCCCAATTTTAACAGAGCTCTTAAACATTCTGTTTTGTCAGAAAAACTCTCCACAAACTTAGCATACTACTCAATGAGTCCCAAAAAGGATCTCAATATATCCTTGTCCGTAGGGGTTGGAGCCGATTTGATAGCTCTCAACAAGTTCCTTTAGGTTTGACTCCATCCGAGGTGATGCTGTATCCCAAGTAATCCACCTGCTCAACCAAAAATGTAAATTTTTCTCAACGTAGAGTCACCCCAGTATCTTTCACCCTATGCAATACCTGACTGAGAATCAAGTTGTGTTGCTGAATACTGTCACCAACGATCAAAATGTCATCCTGAAAGGAAAAGATATTTCTCATGCCCTTAAACTCTTCCCCCATCATTCTCTGAAACACTCTAGCTACAGAGCACAGGCCAAAGGGCATGTGTGTGAATCAAAACATTCCTTGCATGGTGATGAAAGACGTGAAATGCTTCAGGGCATATTTACAAGGATTTAATAATAATAATAATAGGTCATTTATAGAGCGCCTGGCTACCCCTAGGTGTGTCCCCGCACTAAAAGCACATCAGCTGGAGTGGAAAGAGAAACCGGACTAGAGTTGATATAGCCAGGTTTTCAGGCCTCTACGAAAGGTGGGCTCCGATTTATCTCCACGTAGCATAGGTGGGAGTGTGTTCCAGTTTTTGGCCGCAAGATAGCCAAATGAGCCAGCTCCCGTCCTTGCCTTTTTATCCTAGGTATTTTAAGTACATGCACTCCTTTCGACCTTAGCTGTTGACCGAGATTGTGCAGGGTTAGGAAGTTGTGCAGGTAGCTGGGGCCTTTCCCTTGTATGCTCCGGTGACAGAAGCATAGGGCTTTGAAAAGGATTCTCTTTCCATTGGGCAGCCAGTGAAGGGAATCAAGGGCTTTCGTCATTGAGGCATGCCTAGGTAAATTAAGGACATGGCGTGCAGCTGCATTTTGAATTCGTTGGAGGCCTTGCCGGCAGCATTTTGGTGCACCCAGATATAGGACATTCCTGTAGTCAAGTTGCGAGGTCACCAGGGTGTGGACTACGGTTTTCCTTGATGATACAGGAAGAAGGTCTAAGGTTTTATTTAGCATCTTAAGGGTGCTAAAACATCTCCCTGCTACCTTTCAAGTTTGGGACTCAAAGGAAAGTTTTGGATTGAGCCACACTTCCAGGTTCTTTACCTCTGTTTTGGGCGTAGGGACAGGCCCCAGTCTCTGAGGCCACCAGGCAGCACTCCAGAATGAGGCGGATTTCCCAACGGTCATGACCTCTGTCTTACTACCATTCAATTTAAGGCAGTTGTTTGAGATCCATGAGGCCAGATCATTTAGACAGGAAGAAAACTGTAGCGCTGACTCACCAGAGTCTTTCACAAGGGTCACTACAAGCTCGGTGTAGTCAGCGTATGACTCCATAGAGATCTTGTAAGTGTCGATAGTATCAGCCAGCGGACCGATGTATAGATTAAAGAGGGTGGGGCTCAGGATAGATCCCTGTGAAACCACTTGACGGAGTGGCAGGATTTTAGATCGATGAGGGTGTTGTACAATTTTGATGCTATGGTCTTCCAAGAAGGACTGCATCCACTTTAGTGCTACCCCATCTATTCCGCAGGGCTGAAGACACTGCAGAAGTAGTTTATGGGATACAGTGTTGAAGGCGGCACTTAGGTACAACAGGACCAAGGCCCCCATCTGACCGGTATCCACCCGTCTCTGTATAGACTCTGTTGCAAAAAGGAGTGCTGATTACGTTGAAAAGGATGCTCTAAAACCTGAATGTGTAGGATGTAGAAGGTTGTGTAAGTTGATATATGCCACTAATTGTTTGTTAACAACCTTCTCTGCAATTTTAGAGATGTAGGGGAGCAATCCAGTAGCTCAGGGTTAGCTGAGTTTTTTTTTTTAAAGGTATGACAGTCACGTGCTTCTATGACCTAGGGACCTATCCACATTTAAAGGATGCGTCTATTAGTTGCTGTATGAAAGGTATTATCAGTTCAATGCCCTTCATTATTCTGCTGGGAGCCGCTGGATCGGCAGAGGAGCCAGATTTAATTTTTAAGGCCACTTCCTTAAGCTGTATCGCGGGGGAAGGGAAACTCCCTCAAGGGTGGAAACCCTAGCTCAATGGGTTTCTCTTCTAGTCCAATAGGGCAGTTTCGTGCTTCCTCCAGGAAAGAGTTATATATGTTTGATAGGTTGCACCGCTCTTCAGAGCTGATAAGTGTAGTAAGTGTTCTCTCAAGAGATGAGATCTCTTTCAGAGTGTCAAACAGTTCCTTCGATGAGTTTTCTGCCATATCAATTTTGTCCTTATACTACATAGAGTGCCTTTTTTTGAGTAGTGATTGGTACTTGTTTTGTGCTGTTTTATAAGCTTAGATTTTTAAAATATATTATAGATATATATTATAATATATATATATTAGATATATATTATGGACATTTTGTATATTTTTTTATATTTTTGTTTTATAAGCTTAGATTCTTTAGAGAAGGCTACCCTCCATTTATGTTCTAGGCGCTTACAGCCTTGTTTAGCACTTTTCAGCTCTTTTTTAACGCTGCTGCAGCTTTTTTTAATCACCATATTTACTAAGTACCGCAAATCCTACTTAGTGTCATTTTTTAAGTGTTAACATACATTTTTCACAGTGCCACTTCACCTAGCGGGACTTACCAAAAATGAGATGCAAGGTAGGCGATCTTGCGAGAAAAACTCCTGCACACCAACCAACGCAATATTTACAAGGATTTCCTTGTACGTCGCTAAAAAAGAAAAACTGCAGCTAAGTCACATTAGCAGCAGTTTCTTACCACTAGGAATATAACACTTTCATTGGATTAAACTAATTTTGCACTTACCTCTATACCGCAGCCTGCACTCAGATGCTCTATAGAAATCAAACTCCTGTGAGTTTTTAGAATAAAGAGACACAGTTGGTGGTACTGCTACTAAAATTATTGAATAGGTAAACAGATAAAGGTGGCTGCCTTTCTCTACTTCTTTCTAGTCAAGCTGGAGCAAATAGAACGAGACACATCTCAAGCCTTTTGACTTCTGTTCAGAACTAGTTTGACATTAAAGGGGCTATTGTCTGGAAAAATGGCAATGCATGCACGGGGCACAATTCATTAAAAAAATGCAGCTTTCACAAGGCACTGACTTTTTGTGGTAAGATCAATATTAATTAAAACATCCCTTGATCCATCGGATTTAGTCACATGATGTCCCATCTATAAATTGGCTTTACCCATCTTACTATTAGAGTGAAAGGTTATTTTGCAACTATAGGGTTTTTCTAAGCGACATCACAATCTGAATTTTTTCCAAATCACAACCCTGATTCTTTCCAAATAGAGCTTTTATCTGGTATGAATACTGAAGAGGTGGTGATGTCAGTTCTTGGTGAACCGAAAACGGAGTTGAATAATGGGAGTGTTAGTGCTCTGGTTCTGTTGGACTAATCAGAGGTATTTAACATCATTCACTGGTCTTAAAAATCCTGCTAACACACTTGTATAATAGGGGCCTCATTGATGATGTTTTGGCGCTGGGCAGCGCCACAAAGTATCTTGCTACTCTGCCCTTCATCAAAAGGAAAGTGCAGCAAAGCACCGTATCTATAAGATACGGGGCATTCCTGCCCTTTTCCCCAGTGCTGGCACACAATGAGCTGCCATGGGACAATGCAGGCACCTGCGGTATGCGGCCGATTGATTTTGTGCAGGAAGAGATACCTTCTTGCACAAAATCAATCACAAGAGGAAAAAATAAGGAGAAATAAAAATATTTCTCCTCATTGCGTCTCCCTAACACCACCCTTAAGGTGGCATTAGAGTCTGACGGATTTCCAGGTTTACGATTTCTCGAAAATCTAGGAATGATTCTGACTCCATCGGTGTTGCAAGGGAACACCCACAGCAACACCCATGGAACACCGCTTTCACACAGTGTTCTGCGTGAAAGGGGCACTTATTTGCAAGACCTTGTGAAATGCAGTGGCACATTACGCCACCAGAACGTCAGCAACAGGAAACTTGAGACAGGGAACCACAGGAAGCCAAAGACTCTCTGGAGCCGCCGGGAACCGTGGAAGAAGGAGAGAGGCACAACCAGAAATTATTGAGAGAGCAAAGACGCCCAACCGGGAAGACTGCTTCTGAAGACAGGAGGCGCTCAGGTATGGTAGCGTAGACAAGGGCTTGCGCGTGCAGGTAGTTTGAGAGTCTTTTATAGCCTAACGCTCAAGCTGCTGCACATGGAGGTGTGCTGACAACGTGTCACCATCAATTACGCCATTTGTCTATGGATGTGTGGACACGTGCCATGGTTGCGAATGCAACATGCTTAATGTCTTTAGCATAACTAATGTTTCTCATGTGTACAATCATTGTTGGACATATACAGAGTGCACAAACATGTAATTGATGGAACAACAACCATTGCCACCAGGCATTACTCAGATCAGTAGCACACATGATACATTAAGGACAGTTAAACTGCCAACATGCAGGACAGTTCCTCAATACTAGCACTATTTACACTCCAGGTTGAACAAGCGTGAGTGCGCACAATGTGCAAGGGGAAGCAGGTTCCTGATAATCACCACCACAGCAGTTCTGTAGAAGAGAGTGGATCTACTGCCAGAATATCACCCTCATTCACCTCTAGCAAGAGGAGGTGATAGTCCATTACATGCTTAAGAAGGGGTCCATTATCTGCCTCCTGAACCAGATAGCGCCTGACCTACAGCATCTGTAGCCCAAATCGTAGCGCTGCACCAACATCCATCTACAGACCAAGCTACTTGCTGCCCTCCACATGCTGGCATCAGGAACGTTTCAACCTACCACCGCCAGAGTGGCAGGAGTATCACAGGCATCCTTTTCCAGATTCCTCCCCACTGTCCTAGATGCCAACATAAGCCTGGCAGCTAACATCGACATTCCAAGGGCACATCATGTCAGTGCAGACACACAATGAATGGATACCAAATACTGTCAAAGCTATGGCCCACACTGGCCCCAAGGTGCATTGCATTGCAATGTACGCAGGTTACTTGTTCAATGGTTCTGTACAACCTCACAACACAACTACTAAATACTGTATAGTGTCATACCGTGCACCACCATGATTCGCAGAACGTCTCACTGGGTCGCATACATCCACTTTCAGTCCATGCCTCACACATTGAAACAGCAAATTCCCAATCAGAAATGTTAGGGATAATCTATGATGAAAGGTCTGAGGCTGGTGTTGTGCAAAAATTAGTAGCACAACGCTTTGTCTTGTCTCAACACACAGGGATGGGGCATATGTTCCATATTTATGGTGCATCCCTGTGCATGCCCTTGCAATGGTGGCAACATATCGGGGCAGTACCAGTGCTGGCACACATGTGCCTTGTGGCAAGGGTGACTGTGCTGCGTGGTAATTTTTGTCTGTGCATGAAGGGACACCTTACAGCACAAACATAATCTAGAAAGGGTATTTGCCTCATCCATGTGTGCTACAGCATGCAGCACACATGAAATGTGCTGAAATGCATGAGATCTAAATATATGTCTCCTAGTCTTGCCTGTCTAGTGTCGCATTTTCAGAGCTGTCAAATTTGACACAGCCCCAGATATGTCAATCTGGAGCTGCATCAAAAGCTATGCATGTTGCGGTGGAATGCCCAACTCAACACCAATTGCCCACCCCTTTGCTGTAGCGGACTGCTGTGGTAAGGCTGAAATGAACAAGGAGGCGTAATTCAAGGTTAACTGGCTTTGCGCAAGGCTGTAAATATGGAGATGTTTTTAACACCACAAGAACATAAAATCGATGTCCCATTGGCGTTTGTGCCTTGTATGCATGCCCCCAACATTTTGACACAAGCAGCACATGCTTGGTTGACACATATGTAAGTGTCTCAACCCCATGACAGTGGTAGACACTTTACTGGAATGGGGTAAGTACTTGCCACATATGTCGTCACATATACAACATATAGAAAACAGTGTAACTTGTACCATTGCAGGCATTGCAATCAAACATAGTGAATTATGGAGCAGCATGCATCTGCGAAGGTTTACATGGGGACATTTTGAAATAAAGACACCTGACCAATTAAAGCCACATACACAACATATGTCACATGGCAGAGCCATAAACAATTGCCAGGCATGTAAGAGCAAAAAAAGATGGAACAAATACATGTCAAATACTACTTATCGTTATTTTATTAACAGCATTACATGTTAATGTGAAGTTTTCATAACTGAGATTAAAAAAGTTGCAGAGTACGTGAGTTGTAAAAATGGAAATTCAACTTTTTACTGTTTCTGCACAAACATTCAAACAAACTACACTGGACTGCCACCTCCGGTCTGCAATGCTGCCTATCAATTTCTCTCCTGTTTCTGCTTAGGTTTGCTCTTGGCATCATGCGAGCGCTTCTTGCAGTCGGTCACTGTCCTCTTGTCTTCTACGATGTAGTTCACCTTATAGACAGTGGACTGCCATATAGCATTTTTGGTCCCCAATGACACCTTGGAGGTGAAGAAGGGCTGGTGTTGATGAACTTTTTTGCCACTATATGGCAGGCTGTCACTTTTTCAACGCTAACCTGTATTTCTTTATCGCCTTGACGCTGGAGTTATTGTATTGTAAATACGTCGCAAACATATCTTTTTAAGATTTGGCGATCAGCAGCAGTAAAAACATTGCCGCTAAAAAGCATGAAAACTGCTTAGCAGCTATTCTTGTAAATATACTTCTTGGTCCTTGCTGCTCAATTCCGCATACATGTAATTTTGTTTTTGCTTAGTGGTGTATTTCTAACCTCTTTTTGCTGCTAGATGCTGAAAAGTTACAATGCGTTGATTACTGTGAACTTTTTTACCACTATTTGGGCGGCGTTCACATTTTTCAAGCTAGCGTGGATTTTTTATCACCTTGATGCTAGAGTTAGCGGCATATTTCGCAGCCACTAGCTGATCCTAATGCCATGTAGTGATTAATCGTGGGAGGAAAACTCTGCTCTGCCCGTGGACTGTGCGGAGTTTTGCCTACTCCGCGTTCCATGGAGAACGCGGAGTAAGCAAAACTCTGCCACTCTGCAGCGGAGCGGAGTTGGTCAGCCGCCCGCCTCCAACCCCTATTTAAAAAAAAACTTGCGAGAAATGCGCATGCACAGTCTTCTTCAGCTGTATACCAAGGCAAGAAAGGGGAGGAGGGCAGCCCGGGGTTACCGCGGTTAGAGGTAAGTGTATTTTTTAATTGTTTTAATTCACTGTTAAGTATTTTTTAAATAGGCGGGCGGCGTAGCAGAGCTACGCGGAGTTCGAAGGAGTTTGTTGCCAACTCCGTTGCACTCCACATAGCCCCGCTACGCACACTACGCCCAGGCTTAGTAGTGATGTATTTACAATACATCGCAAACATAGCGTTAGGATTTGGTGATCGGCAGCGGTAAGAAAATTGCAGCTAAACAGCGGGAAAACTGCTTAGAGTCAATTCTTGTAAATATACCCCTTGGAGTCTTTGTGTAATTTAACTTGGAGGTAGGCATTTATCAAGTCAAGCTTAGAGAATTACCTATCACCACCTAAGGCCAAGATGAATTCACTAATGTTGGGTAACAGGAAGGTGTCAAGTACCACGTTTGGATTGAGGAATCTTGAATCCACACACAGTCTGTACCGACCATCCACATTTTCTGTAATCACCACTGGAGACACCCAACAGGATGCCTCCACTGGTTCAATTACACCATTCACAAGCATCTCTTCCAACAAGTCCTTAACAGCAGATGAGCAACCAAGGAAATCCTCCTTAGTTTGTGTTGAACTGGCACCGCATGAGATTTCAGAACAATTTTATGGACTTACCACTTGAGACGACCGAGCTCCTCCTTAAACACTTCTTGTGATTCATCCAGAATTTCCGCAAATGATATCTCATTAACCTCCATCACCTGTTGGGTCCCTCTAGGATTAATAATGATGTGAAGATCATATTGGTGTACCCAACCCAATGTAGGGTGTCCATCTTCTGACAAGTACACATTTCCTTTAGTTTCTCTGCCTTAAAACTGTGTATCAGCTTCCATATATCCCACTAAATGAATGGGCTCCACTTGATAACAACATGGCTGGATATCCTTGGGTAATAGTTCACACTATATCTGAACCACAATTTACCATTAGTTTAACATTTCTATCATTAATTCTAAATACAGCCCGGGGTCTTGACAAGTTGACATTCACGCCCTCAATGCAAATGATGTGATCCTCACCCAAAGTGGCCACTCTGTATTTGCCACTCTGTCTACACACAGTGGCAAAGTGACCGCCATGTACACACTTTCTGCAATCCTTATTGATTTCCACAAATTTTCTATAGTCCGCAATATGATAATTGATTTCAAATCTATAACAAGTTTTGTTGAATTGTTTATTTTTACCACTTGTACTGGAAGACTTGACCACCGCACTTACATCATATTCCTCTTTAGTTACATTCATTACACTACCTGTGGACATTTCTTTCCTCTCCATTTCTTTCATGCATAACTGTGAATGTTCAACAACCTTCGCCATATCTATGTCATCCTTCAACGATTGTTTCTTGGCAGACCACAGTCTTTCTTGAATTTGTTTGCTTCTCCAAAGAAATATCAATTGATCCCTTACCATTTTATCTGTTATTGCCCCAAATATACATTTCATGGACAATTCCCTCAACCTAGCGACAAACTCATCAATGGTTTCATTCTCTGTTTGAGGACATGTGTAGAATTTGTATGTATTCATCACAACATTATTTTCTTTTGCCAATCTGCTTTAAAGTCTTTTTTTGCTTCAACATACACATCTGCAATAGGATCCCATTGAATTATGTGCATTTTGGAATATATTTAAAGACACATTGACCTTCTTTCCCAAGGGTGTTAAAAAGTAAAGCTTTTTTTCTTGCAGCAGAAAACCTTTGACCATCCAAAGCTTCGATGTACATTTCAAATATCTCTGTCCAGTGCTCCCACTCCACATTTGGAAGGACAGATTGAGGCAGAAACAGAGTAGGTTTGACTATGGCACTTTGTGTCGGCATAATGAATGCTGTAACAAATAAAGCAGAAAAGTACAACTAATAAAGTTACACTGGGTCCAGGAACAAAGTACACAAGAAAACAATATGTATTGTTTGTCTCCAGAAATGTTGTACTCTTATGGAACTATGAATTTGGGATGAATAGATTCCTCCCGGAAACCATACAATGTGTGTACAATAAGTGTGTTCATTACCGATGCACAGTTTTTAAAATGATATAAAATACCTCTTAGATGGTGAATGGCTGTATAACAGTGAAGTGCCGTAATAATGGATGATCCGTTGATGGCACAAAATAAACAGGGAGATGAAAAGGTATATACACGTCATGAAGAAACTTGTGGGAATTTCTACTAAACAAACACAAAAGGCGTAATGATGAACATCACCAGATAAGTGAAGATTCCTCTTTATTCTGAGAGCCCACACATCAAGCTGGTAGCTGCAGCCCATCCAGAAGATAACTGTGTTGAACACAGAACATCATTTCAAGTAAAGAAAATGAGGAAACATCATAAACTACATGTACTTGTAGAAGTGAGGCTAATAACATCCTAATAACATGCACATCTGCTTGTCAAGACCCTCATCTGGATGGTGGTAATGCTCTGCTCCATAACCTCCCAGTCTCCACACTGCCCCTGAAGGGCATCCTACTCACAACAGCATGGCTCACCTGTGGTGGCCTGAAGAAATATGATTACATCATTTCAATTCTGATCAAATTCGATTGGCTCCCCTTGTCAGCCGACACCATCTTCAAAATCAGAGGCATCACTTACATAGCTATAACAACCAGCACACCAACTTATCTTCCTGAGAAACTCATGATATATGGGGTTTCTTGGCATACCCACAGCCAGGGCACCCTCAGACTGCAGACTAAGAAGTGTAGAACAGAAAAAAGAAGACCGCATGTGTGTATATTCCACATTCACTATTGGTAACATTCATGTATACCCCACTAGTAGTTTGAGTGCCAAGATTCCACTTTGGCTCTAACTTAAACTCAATAGTGGTCCTGTGCTATCGTGCTAATTTAGTCAGTTCCCCTGGGGCTGACAGACCTGAAACTGGTCTTACCTATATTTGCAGGTGTGAAGTTCCTGAGTGCACCCCGTTCACGGGCACTCGCAGTAGCTGCAGTTGAGTTCATGTGAATAAGCTGCACGTGGACCAGGTGGCTGGACACAGCAGGTGAAGAGTGTCTCACTCATGGACACACCCCTAAAGCAACTGGAGGCTCTCTGGGGTTCCTCCTGCAAGGTAAATGTCTAGATTGTCTCTCAGTGGGAGTGACTGCAATGATCCTATCGGGGAGCCCTCACCCGGGTGATAGTGCATTGATGCTCTCATAGCTTCCTCACTTCTCCTGTTAGGGGGTGGCAGAACAGGTCACACAGTCCTTGGTGCTCCCAGTGACCCCTCTGGTATTCGTGGTCACGGTAACTCACAGTACACAGACTCCTGCCAGATATGCATGGTGAAATCCTCACCAGTGACCCTACTTGGCACACTGGGTTGCCGCCATCTACTGCACACGGTTATTGCCCTTACGACACAACAGTCTTCTTTCACATTGGGCCCTGCTGTCATATGGGGTCACTACTGAGCACTAAGTTCGGACCCCGGCCCAATTGGCACTGCACGGCACACAGCTCAGTTCATGGTGGCCCTCTCCTGGCATACAGGGGTTGCAGACTCTGTTCTACACATGGGCAATGACCTGATCGGTGCAGCAGCTGATTCCTCACACCTCGCAAAGGTGATCAGCTCAACAGAGCTCTCCACTGAACCTTGCTCCTTCTAACGCTTTCCTCTTCCTCGCAGGGCACTCAGGTCTTGGCAAGCAGGGAGGTGCTAGTGCTTAAGGCTCCAGGGCAATTGGTCTTAGTTTCCCAGGGTGATGTCCCTCACCCAGCAGGGAGATTAGCAAGCCTTGGACCACTAGTCCTGGTCACAGACAGAAGTCTTGCAAAACTTCCCCTTCTCATACAGTCTGTCTTGCTGCTTGGCAGATGAAAATTTTTGATTTTAAGAATCCTCTTCTTTTTTTATAACCACATTTTTATTGGGGTTTTTCCACAATATTAACATGGCCAACAACTTTGCATCTATTCTGTGAGGGCAGTACATCAATACAAGCATTACATTTCCACACCCAACCCATGGTAATCGCGCCACCCGCCCTAGATCATCTCATGTTTGTGGGGGAAGCCCCTTGCTTCATAAATAGATTGCTCCAGCTGTGTACACCAATCCGCCTCCCCCTCCTCCACTTCACCACAGATGGGTGATTTGAGGATCTCCACTTACGAGTTATATCTCATCTGGCCACAAGTAGCACCACTACAATAAAGGTGCATTCCAACCTAGGTCCTCCCAGCTACTCCAATAGCCCCAACGGAGCAGCCCTAGGGGCGAGTTCAATCTGGTGCCCAAAATCTCAGAAATCTCCCCCTACAAACCCCTTCCAAAACAAGGTTAGCCCTGGACATGCCTAGCCCACGTGGAAAAATCCACCTCAGCTGCAGTACTGCGGGCACACCTAAATTGGGAGGCTCCATCAGCTCGATCCTATATGTAAGATGTAGATAATTAACCAGTACTATTTGCAAACTGGCAGATATGGAAGTTTACTGGGGACCAACCGGGTCTCATGGCAGTCATCCTCATCAAGTTACCCACTCAAGCTTCCCACTGTTCGCAGAGACCCAGGAAGCGGTCTGGGACATTAAAAACAAGAGACTAATAGATCCGGGAAATTGCACACTTGGCCAACTTCCCTATCAGGAAACAAAGTCCCGCGCACACAGATTCAGTATAAACAAGTAGAGTGCTACTATATGTAATTCACAGAGACAAATGTCCAACGTTGGTTCCTTGAGTTTTGATGTACATCTCCTTTTATTAGATCATCACACCAATGGTAATTTACAGCCAGCCGACACGTGTTTCGTTATAGGTCTGTACAATCACAGATGCTATAACTCTTCAGGGCTGGAAAAATACAGAAAACGGATGACCTGTAATACGTATGCTACAAAAGTAGTTTATAATCAATGTGCCAAAGTGCAAGATAGATGTGACATTCTCATCGTTCCAAAGATTCACCTAGTCATAAGGAACCCATAAGTGATTTTAAAAGAAAATTTTCCTATTCCGTCATGCCTAGATCAATGTATAGTAAATTTTGACAACACTATTGATTGTAATATTCAACATAATAAGAAGAAGTGGAAAGACACCCGTGATAACTTCGACATAAAGGCAAATTATTCATAGTGACTAAGCAAGAATATCAACAGAATTATCAACAGTAATTATTCATACATGAGCAAGGTCCGAATGTATTGAGACTTTCACTAAGGAATGTTACATGTGAACAATGGCGTGATAAATCAACCGCAAGCAACCCCATCAGTGCAGTGCTTAATATAAAATATATTCAAGGGCTACCTCAATGGCTGGATCTTTATCTGTTAGGGCTGATTGTACAAAGGAAAGTAAGAAGGGGAAAGAGAAAAACAGAGAGAGCAAAAATTAAGTTGGTGTCGGTATATAAAAGTGAGGGTAACCCCAAACAAAAGGGGCAGAGCATCATATAAAAGGAATCTTACCCCTAGTCCGGTGATAATTCCAACCCGGCAGGGTGACCTATTAGTAAGAAGATGACGATGTATTGATTCTGTAAAAATAATTCAGTACTCCACATTAGGAATTGAATACGTCCGACCCAACTGGTATAAGTAAACAAGTCACCTAGAAGCTAAAACCTGATCAGTTGCACGTACAATGCGAAAAATGCCCAATTCTGTATAATCTCGGATATATTAAGAAGACCATAATGGCTCACGATCAATAGATTCATAGAGAACTTAGCGCTCATAAACCACCTTTGTGAGTTCAACAACAAATTGTATCTAACCTGAAATAACCTTATGATTTACTACAAAACATAAGTCCTATTCAATCAAACCCTCACCAATAATGGTAGTCTCTTACCCGTTATTTTCAAATCACAATGTTTGTAGAAGACGCCAGAGTTCAGCACCTCTATGCCATCAGTATTAAAAGGTCCAATTCTTAAAGACGTGAAAAATCCTTCACAGAGCACCACATGGGTACGTGTGGTGTCAAGGCTCTAAACAGGAAATACCGGGATCTATTAATAGAGTGTCCCCAGTTATGGTAAGTAACCAATTTTATTCTATCAATTACAGCAGGCTTAAAATTAAGCTATCCGAACTTCAAAACACGCAATATTTACCTAGGGTCGAATCACCCTCGCTACAACTGGCGTCCCGGACACGGAAGTAACTAAAACGAGACCCGGAAGGTAAAAATAGCCTCCGCGAGTTGAAAAGGCTGGAATGCTAACCTACGTTGTAGTTAGAAAGATTAGAAAAAAGACTATGTCGCCGCTAGGAAAGCGGAAAGTAAAGATTAATCAATCAGCCTGAGAAATGTCAAATTCTAAAATCTAATCGGTGCCGCCTCGATATCCAACCCTAATTCCAGTTACTGTGTCAAAGTGCTCATGTACTAAAAACACGTCATTTAAGACACCAAAAAGTCCAATTCGACTGTAAGGTAGGCGAAAAAGAAAGGATATTAAGAATATCCATATAGTGTAAATTAGGAGGAAGGTCAGAAGAAAAGATAAGAAATAAGAGAATAAATAAAAAATTATGGAAAGAAAAGATGATCTAATAAAAGGAGATATACATCAAAACTCAAGGAACCAACGTTGGACATTTGTCTCTGTGAATTACATATAGTAGCACTCTACTTGTTTATACTGATTCTGTGTGCACAGGACTTTGTTTCTTAAGTCTTAGATCTGAATTCTCACATTTAAATTGAGGGGTTCTTGGGGTCCCCCCTCCCTGCCAGCACCAGTTACTGTTGTATTTTCATTTTATATTCACGCTAATATTGTCTGAGCGCCAATATTTCCCGTACACTTAATACACTTTCTCTGTAGTGTACAATTTGTCTTGGGAAAGGCTGCCGCAGCGTCTGAATATTTGTTTATACGTTCTAAGTTCTGTTGACATATATAATCATGGACAGGGACAAAGAAGCAGAAGAGTTATTTGGAACCCTTTCTTCTGACAATACTAATAAAAATAATACAACCAGTGGCAACACCACACGTAGTATGGGACTAAGGGATAAATTCCTCAAACTGGAACGCTTGAAAAAAACTGAGAATGCCAGGTGGTGGGACGGAGCTACTTTAAAACAATACTTACGATTCAAAAGAATCCCGAGAGGCTTACGTTACCAAGTCTTACCTACTTATGATGAACTAGATGCAGATCTCCTAGTTAAGTGGGAGCAATCTCTGACTATTAACTCTGAAACTCTGATGATGATTTTAATCGAAAGTTCAGACAGAAAGGTTAGTAAACTGCAGGCAGAAATTGGCACCCTAGAAAAGGAAATAAGGGACATGAACCTCAAAGAGGCCACTGATAAAAACTATGTGATTTTACAAGATATACTAGCAAGACACCAAAAAGACATTAAGGAGAGAAAATCCAGACAACTAAGACGTGATGAGATAGATTACAAAACTGGGAGAATCTTCACATATGCACGCAAATATGACTCAATAGTGAAGGGTAACACTAAATTGGGTGCTACACCAGAAGCAGATAATATTTCTGTAGCTTCAGGCTCCACACTTAACAGTATACCTGATATTAGCAATAGTGACAATGAGAACAGTAACACCACACCAGTTTCGGCTTTTTTACTGGAAGTCCGAACAGTACGCAAGGGAAACAGAAACCAAGGAGGGAGAACAGCACAAGATCCAAAACCCGTAGAGGCCAAAGGGGTGGACAAAACAGATCAGGAAGAGTACAAGAGAAAACTCCGCTCAGGCAACGTAAGGAAATAATTTCCACCAACAGGGACTTACAGGTCATTAATCTCTCCACAAAAACTCTTGACATGGATATGATTTCCTTACTGGGTAGGGGCTTGAGCTTTAATCCTAAAGAGACTGGTGACATATGTAAAATGAAGGTCGATTTGTATAAATTTGTCAGAGTACTTAAGCTTAAAAAGTTTTTTGTGTGCAATCCTAGAATGAATAAACCAGTTTCACTCGCAAACATGAGTAATGTGTCTGATGTACCAAGTATCCAAGAAATACAAGCGACACGACTGTTACTATCTATAACTGAGGTTGAGGATTCTCCTTTAACTATGACTCAACTATTGGAAGAACTTGATATAGACATGGATTGTTCTATCACCAGTGGTTTGAAAAATAAATCTAAGTGGACACCTACTCTCCAGGGTGGGAACTCTGTGGATACTTTCTACAAACGGGTCTTACAGGACCTGGATGAATGGGATTTTAAAACTACACATAAACATCGAGGGCAATTCTTTGGCGATAACCTCACCAAAGGAGAAAGACTGGCTTTAAAGAACCTCAGTGAGGACCAAACTATTCTGATAAGGGAGGCGGACAAGGGAGGTAATGTTGTGGTAATGAATAAAATGGATTACACCAATGAAATTCTTACACAACTATCAGATACAAATTGTTATGAACCATTGGGCCTTAACCCTACAGGACAACTGGGATCAATGATCAATAAACACTTGGTTGAGTGGCACTCCCAGGGTTTATTGGATGACGATGAATTAGCATACTTAAAGGTATTTAGACCCACCTTTCCTTATTTATATACTTTACCTAAAGTTCATAAAAACCAGGACTTCCCGCCAGGTAGACCAATTATATCGGGTATCGGGGGTCCCACAGAAAAACTGTCCGAATACGTGGACATTTTCTTGGGCCCTCTTGTACGTAACCTACCTAGCTTTATACAGGACTCGAAACATTCTTAAGCATTCTTGCGGATGTGGATTGGCAGACTGGTATGATTATGGCCACCCTGGATGTGGTCGCACTTTATTCAAATATTAGCTCAGATTTGGGTTTGGAAGCAGTAAGACGAATGTTGAGTATACGACCAGCCACGGAGTGGCTACATAACCAAATGCTAATCAGAATGATGCAAATTATCCTCAATAACAACTTTTTTCTATTTGTGGGGAAATGGTACAAACAGACCAGGGGGGTCGCTATGGGGTCTAAATTTTCACCTAGCTTCGCCTGTCTCTTTATGGGTTGTCTGGAAAAAGATTGGATTTGGGGCGTGAAAGGCGCTAAATGGATTGATAAGATCATCTATTGGGGGAGATACATAGATGATTGTCTCCTTCTGTGGGCAGGTACACAGGTTGAACTGCTTGAATTTCTTACATATATGAATAGTAACTTATATGGTATGCAATTCACTATGGAATCTAGCAGTACACAAATCTCTTTCTTAGATATAGAACTGTACACTGAACATAACAAATTAAAGACCCGTCTCTTCAGAAAAAATACTGCATGTAATTCTATCTTACACGCTGATAGCTCTCACCCTATACAACAAATCAGTGCTATACCTTATGGTGAGTTTGTTAGGGCTAGACGTAATTGCAGTGAGGAACCAGAATTTCAAGAATGTATTGAGGATATGAACCAACCCTTCGTAGAAAGAGGATATTCCCCCACTATTCTCCACAAAGCCAAAAAGAGAATTAGGGGAGTTAATAGGGAAGAGACTCTTAAACCAAAATCTATTCCTAATGGGGAAAAAAAGACAACATTCGTATGGTCACTGACTTTAATGAATTGAGCCATGTCCTACGTAGGAGCCTCAAAAACATTGGAGCATCCTAACTGCGGACAAGACACTGACCAATTATGTGACCAGACAGCCTCAGATCACATATAGGAGGGGTAGGACTTTGCGCAATAGACTTAGCCCTACAGTACCTAGGACAATAAAAACCAACTCATGGCTGAGCTCTCCAAATAGGGGTTTTTTCAAATGTGGATTCTGTGGAATATGTCGGTGGGCTAAACATAAGACAAAAAACTACAAGGGTTGTGACAACAAAACTTATGATATTCGTATGAATATTAATTGCTTAACCAAATTCGTGGTATACATTATTGAATGTAAATGTGGACTCCAGTATGTGGGTAGCACTATTAGGAGCTTGAAATAGAGAATTGGGGAACATGTTAGAGCTCTATTACAACAAGATGCTAGATACCCAGTGGCGATTCACGCAAGCATTTGCCAGGCACAAGGCCCCAAAAAAGAATTTGTTTTTTTTGGAATAGATCACATTCCAATTGACACTAGAGGTGGTAATAGAGAGCTTCGCCTTAGACGTGCTGAGGCTTTCTGGATCATGAGACTTCATACAGTGGGGCGGGGACTTAATTGTGACCCTGAGATGCAATTCTTTCTGGGGGACTGATGGACTTTATGAGATTCTGAAATGTAGATATTCTATTTTCATAGTAGTCCCTTGTCTTACCAATATCCTCTTATTGCGTTTAACATTCAGTATCAATACTTCGTACTAATTGGAATATGAATATATCATTCCGGTACTTTGATTGGATTACTGTACATTGGGATAGGGAACTATCATGCTCTCTCCTCCCTGTTTTTTTGAACAATGAATTTTAACTCACTATATAGCCTGCACGTAGAGTGGATGTTGTAACACTCTTACGTGACGGTTTCTTAATAGTAGTTTCATCAAATCTGTCACAATTTCGCAATTGTTTTCTAACCAATGCAAAATACTGTTGCACGAAATTAAGTGTACTATGTTCCTCTTTTCTTTCCATAATTTTTAATTTATTCTCTTATTTCTTATCTTTTCTTCTGACCTTCCTCCTAATTTACACTATATGGATATTCTTAATATCCTTTCTTTTTCGCCTACCTTACAGGCGAATTGGACTTTTTGATGTCTTAAATGACGTGTTTTTAGTACATGAGCACTTTGACACAGTAACTGGAATTAGGGTTGGATATAGAGGCGATACCGATTAGATTTTAGAATTTGACATTTCTCAGGCTGATTGATTAATCTTTACTTTCCGCTTTCCTAGCGGCAACATAGTCTTTTTTCTAATCTTTCTAACTACAACATAGGTTAGCATTCCAGCCTTTTCAACTCGCGGAGGCTATTTTTACCTTCCGGGTCTCGTTTTAGTTACTTCCGGGTCCGGGACGCCAGTTGTAGCGAGGGTGATTCGACCCTAGGTAAATATTGCGTGTTTTGAAGTTCGGATAGCTTAATTTTAAGCCTGCTGTAATTGATAGAATAAAATTGGTTACTTACCGTAACTGGGGGCACTCTATTAATAGATCCCGTTATTTCCTGTTTAGAGCCTTGACACCACACGTACCCATGTGGTGCTCTGTGAAGGATTTTTCATGTCTTTAAGAATTGGACCTTTTAATACTGATGGCACAGAGGTGCTGAACTCTGGCGTCTTCTACAAACATTGTGATTCGAAAATAACGGGTACGAGACTACCATTATTGGTGAGGGTTTGATTGAATAGGACTTATGTTTTGTAGTACATCATAAGGTTATTTCAGGTTAGATACAATTTGTTGTTGAACTCACAAAGGTGGTTTATGAGCGCTAAGTTCTTTATGAATCTATTGGTCGTGAGCCATTATGGTCTTCCTAATATATCCTAGATTATACAGAATTGGGCATTTTTCGCATTGTACGTGCAACTGATCAGGTTTTAGCTTCTAGGTGACTTGTTTACTTATACCAGTTGGGTCGGACGTATTCAATTCCTAATGTGGAGTACTGAATTATTTTTACAGAATCAATACATCGTCATCTTCTTACTAATAGGTCACCCTGCCGGGTTGGAATTATCACCGGACTAGGGGTAAGATTCCTTTTATATGATGCTCTGCCCCCTTTTGTTTGGGGTTACCTTCAATTTTATATACCAACACCAACTTAATTTTTGCTCTCTCTGTTTTTCTCTTTCCCCTTCTTACTTTCCTTTGTACAATCAGCCCTAACAGATAAAGATCCAGCCATTGAGGTAGCCCTTGAATATATTTTATATTAAGCACTGCACTGATGGGGTTGCTTGCGGTTGATTTATCACGCCATTGTTCACATCTAACATTCCTTAGTGAAAGTCTCAATACATTCGGACCTTGCTCATGTATGAATAATTACTGTTGATAATTCGGTTGATATTCTTGCTTAGTCACTATGAATAATTTGCCTTTATTTCGAAGTTATCACGGGTGTCTTTCCACTTCTTCTTATTATGTCGAATATTACAATCAATAGTGCTTTCAAAATTTACTATACATTGATCTAGGCATGACGGAATACGAACATTTTCTTTTAAAATCACTTATGGGTTCCTTATGACTAGGTGAATCTTTGGAACGATGAGAATGTCACATCTTTCTTGCACTTTGGCACATTGATTATAAACTACTTTTGTAGCATACGTATTACAGGTCATCCGTTTTCTGTATTTTTCCAGCCCTGAAGAGTTATAGCATGTGTGATTGTACAGACCTATAACGAAACACGTGTCGGCTGGCTGTAAATTACCATTGGTGTGATGATCTAATAAAAGGAGATATACATCAAAACTCAAGGAACCAACGTTGGACATTTGTCTCTGTGAATTACATATAGTAGCACGATAAATACGCACACCAAGGTCTCACACATCCAGAATCTTGTACTCCGACACAACAGACCAAACAGGACCAATCCCTTACCAAACGAAGAAGCCCTGGCCCTACTCCGATCCTATGAACAATCTGCTCTACGAAAGGAGGAGAATATCGAAATTGTACCTATTGACCCTAATAGATCGTCCAGAAAGAACGATAGGAAAGTAATCCACCACAACTTACAACATATCCAGGTAACTGCAACTGAAACAGAAAATGGAAAGAGCGCTAACGCACAGAAAACCCTGAACTGCCTACTACTTAACTGTCGTTCAGCAACTAAACACGCATCAGACATAGCCGCCCTAATCATTAATAAAGAAATCGACCTAGCCATCCTCACGGAAACTTGGCTCAATGAATCATCCTCTTCTTCCATGGATCTCCTAGTACCACCACAATATAACATTGTCAGATTAGACAGACCGAGGATAGTGGGAGGAGGTATAGCGTGTATTCACCGCTCAGAGATCGAGGTCAACAAATTCCAATCTGACCCTATAGAATCTTGTGAATACCTTGGTCTTAATGTAAGATTACCAAAAAATCAAAGCTACAACCTACACGCGTTCTACCACCCACCTGGAGATAACGCAAAGTTCACAGAGCATCTTATAGAGATTATAACGGCCAACTCTAACCCAGATGCCAACAACATATTCCTAGGGGACTTTAACCTCCACTGGGACGACGACAATGACAAACTAGTTAACTCGATCAAAGACTTCCTCTACGAGCTAGACCTTACACAAGCATGCATCCAGCCCACTCACTCACAAGGAGCGACTCTAGACTGGATTATTTCAAGAAACAAAGTGACATCAATCCTTGCTATAGACCCGTGTGATTGGTCAGATCATCACGCCATAACATTCACTATACCTACAATGAAAAAAGGCAGGACCGTGCAACCCCGTAAGTCCAAAAAATTGATACGAGATACAAAAGAAGCTAATATTGAACTTCTGGTCGAAAGATGTGAGAAAGACCTGAAGCCTTGTAACAGCAGGCAGAATGTCAATGAGATGACGGATCACTACCTAACGTCGATCGATAAGATAGTTAATGACACATTGCCTCAAAAGTTAAAAAGAGTCTCGGAAAAGCCAAAAAATCCTTGGTTTAATGAGGCACTGAACGAGGACAGGCGAAGACTGAGAATGGCTGAAAGGAAATGGAGACAACATCCATCCTCCCCCGAGCTGAAAGCCCTCAGGAAGATAAGGAAGCAATATAACAAAAAGATCATCAACTCCAAAAAAGAATTTATAAGGGCGGAACTGGACAATGCCAAAAACAGACCACGAAAACTTTTTGAGATCCTAAAACAACAGTCTAATAAACTAACTAAAACGACTCAAGAGAACCCGAAAAATCCCATAAGCTGCGAAGAATTCTCCTCATTTTTCACGGATAAAACTAAACTGCTAGAAGTTGAGCTTACAAGTGCCGCTGCTAATATCACGACCTTTCCCTCATCTGAAAATGAGACTAATGCGACCTCGGAAGATCTCCTAACAAAAAATAAGGCAAACTGGGACACATTTGAACTATACGACCAGGGAAAGATCGCCAAAACACTAGCTGTACTTAGACCGAACAACCACTATCAAGACCCGTTACCGGCAAAATGTGTAAGAGAAATCAACCACACTCTAGTTCCGATCTGGACTGAGATAATAAATGCCTCACTTGCACAAGGGACCCTCCCTGACTGCCTAAAAACAGGGCAGGTAGTTCCCATCATCAAGAAACCGACAGCGGATGCAACAGACCCGAATAACTATCGACCAGTGACCAACATCCCTTTACTCGCCAAACTTATTGAGAAATGCGTGCAGGGCCAATTGAGTCAACACATCGCTAAGTTCTCATTACTTGATGACTGCCAATCAGGTTTCAGAACAGGGCACAGTACTGAAACCGCGATCCTACATATTGTTGATGACGCCTTACAAGCCCTTGACCAAAATCATGCGTGTCTACTGATCCTTCTAGACTTGTCATCTGCATTTGACACAGTAAATCATGAGATCCTGATGACCAGGCTACAAGACAGGATGGGTTTATCGGGAAACGTACTGAAATGGTTTAACTCCTTCCTGCAGAACAGGACTCAGCTATTCCTGGTCAACCAAGCAATCTCCTCCCCATGCCCTAACGCAATGGGTGTACCACAAGGCTCAACATTATCCCCAGATCTTTTCAACTTATATGTAGAACCCCTCACGGAGATTCTTCGAAAATCACAGATCTCCTACCATATGTATGCAGATGACACGCAAATATATATGAAGATCACCTGCAGTGACGACATGGACCTACTGAATGCAACTCTAAAGAAAGCGCTGCAATGGCTAACAACCAACCATCTGAAACTTAATGCCAACAAAACAGAATTCCTGTTAATCTCACCGACAAGGAGTCAACCAGAGGTAAAGGAATGGGCTAAATTGGTGACTGCGCTCAACTGCACTCCGACCCTAGTTAACTCAGCCAAATCACTAGGAATTACATTAGATGAGAACCTCGACATGAAAGAACACATCAACTCAATGGCTAAGAGCGCCCGCTTCCACTTGAACTATCTAAGAAAACTGAAACCCTTTATCTCAGAAGCGGATCTAAAACTTGCCATCCAATCGCTAGTTATTTCAAGGATCGAATATGGCTGCACCACGTTAGCTGGCCTACCGAAAACATCGACGGCACCATTAAAGGCCTGTCTCAACGCAGCGGCAAGACTCATCACGGGAACCAGGAAATTCGACCACATATGTCCTCACCTGAAGGTACTAAACTGGCTACCTTATGAAGCTAGAATCAAAATGAAGATAGCCTGTATTTCCCACAAAGCGATCCACTTCAACACGCCTAGATATCTAGCCAAGAAAATTAAACTATCGGGAGGTAACAGACCAACCAGAAGCGCTAAAGAGTTGCTATTGAAGCCGGCCTTCTTCCGAAAGAAAAAGACATATGACCGAGCATTCTCCGGAGCCGCCCCCAGAGTCTGGAACTCAATCCCTCCTAACATCAGGAAGATTAAAAACACTGCAACATTTAAACGGGAACTGAAGAACCACATGATGAGTATATACCCTACATAAAGAGCCCTACAGACTACTGGTGTGAACATTTATGCCAAAAGAGGATCAGACTCATCTTGAATAATCTGAAGATCGACAAGACAAAGGACTGATTACCGCGCAAACACCGGCTGTACACCTTTACTGCTACCTCATATTTATATGATCTCTACACTGTATCTCCCACCTGAAAGATACTACCTATACCTTACTTTGTTTATCTTTACGATCCTCGCTACTATCTAAACTATCTCTACTCTCAGTGCTAACTACCTAGATAATTGTACTTATAATACTATGTAACCCTACCTCACCGAGCCGAATATTTGACTATGACTCAAGCTTTACGTTATGCACCTCTTAATGCTAATGGCACAGGCGCTAAGAATTTATTTATCTAAATCGCCCTAGATAGTATATCACCATCTACCTCACCTGTTTTGTTTTGTTGTTATAATTGCGACTATAATGTCAATCTGTAATCGTCTATGTTAAGCGCTCTGATACCCACGGGTCTTGTTCGCGCTATATAAAACACTATAAATAAATAAATAAATAAATAAATAAATAAATAAATACTTGTTTATACTGAATCTGTGTGCGCAGGACTTTGTTTCTTAAGTCTTAGATGTGAATTCTCACATTTAAATTGAGGGGTTCTTGGGGTCCCCCCTCCCTGCCAGCACCAGTTACTGTTGTATTTTCATTTTATATTCACGCTAATATTGTCTGAGCGCCAATATTTCCCGTACACTTAATACCCTTTCTCTGTTGTGTACAATTTGTCTCGGGAAAGGTTGCCGCAGCGTCTGAATATTTGTTTATACGTTCTAAGTTCTGTTGACATATATAATCATGGACAGGGACAAAGAAGCAGAAGAGTTATTTGGAACCCTTTCTTCTGACAATGCTAATAAAAATACTACAACCAGTGGCAACACCACACGTAGTATGGGACTAAGGGATAAATTCCTCAAACTGGAACGCTTGAAAAAAACTGAGAATGCCAGGTGGTGGGACGGAGCTACTTTAAAACAATACTTACGATTAAAAAGAATCCCGAGAGGCTTACGTTCCCAAGTCTTACCTACTTATGATGAACTAGATGCAGATCTCCTAGTTAAGTGGGAGCAATCTCTGACTATTAACTCTGAAACTCTGATGATGATTTTAATCGAAAGTTCAGACAGAAAGGTTAGTAAACTGCAGGCAGAAATTGACACCCTATAAAAAAGGAAATAAGGGACATGAACCTCAAAGAGGCCACTGATAAAAACTATGTGATTTTACAAGATATACTAGCAAGACACCAAAAAGACATTAAGGAGAGAAAATCCAGACAACTAAGACGTGATGAGATAGATTACAAAACTGGGAGAATCTTCAGAAGAGCACGCAAATACGACTCAATAGTGAAGGGTAACACTAAATTGGGTGCTACCCCAGAAGCAGATAATATTTCTGTAGCTTCTGGCTCCACACTTAACAGTATCCCTGATATTAGCAATAGTGACAATGAGAACAGTAACACCACACCAGTTTCGGCTTTTTTACTGGAAGTCCGAACAGTACGCAAGGGAAACAGAAACCAAGGAGGGAGAACAGCACAAGATCCAAAACCCGTAGAGGCCAAAGGGGTGGACAAAACAGATCAGGAAGAGTACAAGAAGAAACTCTGCTCAGGCAACGTAAGGAAATAATTTCCACCAACAGGGACTTGCAGGTCATTAATCTCTCCACAAAAACTCTTGACATGGATATGGTTTCCTTACTGGGTAGGGGCTTGAGCTTTAATCCTAAAGAGACTGGTGACATGTGTAAAATGAAGGTCGATTTGTATAAATTTGTCAGAGTACTTAAGCTTAAAAAGTTTTTTGTGTGCAATCCTAGAATGAATAAACCAGTTTCACTCGCAAACATGAGTAATGTGTCTGATGTACCAAGTATCCAAGAAATACAAGCGACACAACTGTTACTATCTATAACTGAGGTTGAGGATTCTCCTTTAACTATGACTCAACTATTGGAAGAACTTGATATAGACATGGATTGTTCTATCACCAGTGGTTTGAAAAATAAATCTAAGTGGACACCTACTCTCCAGGGTGGGAACTCTGTGGATACTTTCTACAAACGGGTCTTACAGGACCTGGATGAATGGGATTTTAAAACTACACATAAACATCGAGGGCAATTCTTTGGCGATAACCTCACCAAAGGAGAAAGACTGGCTTCAAAGAACCTCAGTGAGGACCAAACTATTCTGATAAGGGAGGCGGACAAGGGAGGTAATGTTGTGGTAATGAATAAAATGGATTACACCAATGAAATTCTTACACAACTATCAGATACAAATTGTTATGAACCGTTGGGCCTTAACCCTACAGGACAACTGGGATCAATGATCAATAAACACTTGGTTGAGTGGCACTCCCAGAGTTTATTGGATGACGATGAATTAGCATACTTAAAGTTATTTAGACCCACCTTTCCTTATTTATATACTTTACATAAAGTTCATAAAAACCAGGACTTCCCGCCAGGTAGACCAATTATATCGGGTATCGGGGGTCCCACAGAAAAACTGTCCGAATACGTGGACATTTTCTTGGGCCCTCTTGTACGTAACCTACCTAGCTTTATACAGGACTCGAAACATTCTTAAGCATTCTTGCGGATGTGGATTGGCAGACTGGTATGATTATGGCCACCCAGGATGTGGTCGCACTTTATTCAAATATTAGCTCAGATTTGGGTTTGGAAGCAGTAAGACGAATGTTGAGTATACGACCAGCCACGGAGTGGCTACATAACCAAATGCTAATCAGAATGATGCAAATTATCCTCAATAACAACTTTTTTCTATTTGTGGGGAAATGGTACAAACAGACCAGGGGGGTCGCTATGGGGTCTAAATTTTCACCTAGCTTCGCCTGTCTCTTTATGGGTTGTCTCGAAAAAGATTGGATTTGGGGCGTGAAAGGCGCTAAATGGATTGATAAGATCATCTATTGGGGGAGATACATAGATGATTGTCTCCTTCTGTGGGCAGGTACACAGGTTGAACTGCTTGAATTTCTTACATATATGAATAGTAACTTATATGGTATGCAATTCACTATGGAATCTAGCAGTACACAAATCTCTTTCTTAGATATAGAACTGTACACTGAACATAACAAATTAAAGACCCGTCTCTTCAGAAAAAATACTGCATGTAATTCTATCTTACACGCTGATAGCTCTCACCCTATACACCAAATCAGTGCTATACCTTATGGTGAGTTTGTTAGGGCTAGACGTAATTGCAGTGAGGAACCAGAATTTCAAGAGTGTATTGAGGATATGAACCAACGCTTCGTAGAAAGAGGATATTCCCCCACTATTCTCCACAAAGCCAAAAAGAGAATTAGGGGAGTTAAGAGGGAAGAGACTCTTAAACCAAAATCTATTCCTAATTGTGTAAAAAAAAGACAACATTCGTATGGTCACTGACTTTAATGAATTGAGCCATGTCCTACGTAGGAGCCTCAAAAGACATTGGAGCATCCTAACTGCGGACAAGACACTGACCAATTATGTGACCAGACAGCCTCAGATCACATATAGGAGGGGTAGGACTTTGCGCAATAGACTTAGCCCTACAGTACCTAGGACAATAAAAACCAACTCATGGCTGAGCTCTCAAAATAGGGGTTTTTTCAAATGTGGATTCTGTGGAATATGTCGGTGGGCTAAACATAAGACAAAAAACTACAAGGGTTGTGACAACAAAACTTATGATATTCGTATGAATATTAATTGCTTAACCAAATTCGTGGTATACATTATTGAATGTAAATGTGGACTCCAGTATGTGGGTAGCACTATTAGGAGCTTGAAAGAGAGAATTGGGGAACATGTTAGAGCTCTATTACAACAAGATGCTAGATACCCAGTGGCGATTCACGCGAGCATTTGCCAGGCACAAGGCCCCAAAAAAGAATTTGTTTTTTTTGGAATAGATCACATTCCAATTGACACTAGAGGTGGTAATAGAGAGCTTCGCCTTAGACGTGCTGAGGCTTTCTGGATCATGAGACTTCATACAGTGGGGCGGGGACTTAATTGTGACCCTGAGATGCAATTCTTTCTGGGGGACTGATGGACTTTATGAGATTCTGAAATGTAGATATTCTATTTTCATAGTAGTCCCTTGTCTTACCAATATCCTCTTATTGCGTTTAACATTCAGTATCAATACTTCGTACTAATTGGAATATGAATATATCATTCCGGTACTTTGATTGGATTACTGTACATTGGGATAGGGAACTATCATGCTCTCTCCTCCCTGTTTTTTTGAACAATGAATTTTAACTCACTATATAGCCTGCACGTAGAGTGGATGTTGTAACACTCTTACGTGACGGTTTCTTAATAGTAGTTTCATCAAATCTGTCACAATTTCGCAATTGTTTTCTAACCAATGCAAAATACTGTTGCACGAAATTAAGTGTACTATGTTCCTCTTTTCTTTCCATAATTTTTAATTTATTCTCTTATTTCTTATCTTTTCTTCTGACCTTCCTCCTAATTTACACTATATGGATATTCTTAATATCCTTTCTTTTTCGCCTACCTTACAGGCGAATTGGACTTTTTGATGTCTTAAATGACGTGTTTTTAGTACATGAGCACTTTGACACAGTAACTGGAATTAGGGTTGGATATAGAGGCGATACCGATTAGATTTTAGAATTTGACATTTCTCAGGCTGATTGATTAATCTTTACTTTCCGCTTTCCTAGCGGCAACATAGTCTTTTTTCTAATCTTTCTAACTACAACATAGGTTAGCATTCCAGCCTTTTCAACTCGCGGAGGCTATTTTTACCTTCCGGGTCTCGTTTTAGTTACTTCCGGGTCCGGGACGCCAGTTGTAGCGAGGGTGATTCGACCCTAGGTAAATATTGCGTGTTTTGAAGTTCGGATAGCTTAATTTTAAGCCTGCTGTAATTGATAGAATAAAATTGGTTACTTACCGTAACTGGGGGCACTCTATTAATAGATCCCGTTATTTCCTGTTTAGAGCCTTGACACCACACGTACCCATGTGGTGCTCTGTGAAGGATTTTTCATGTCTTTAAGAATTGGACCTTTTAATACTGATGGCACAGAGGTGCTGAACTCTGGCGTCTTCTACAAACATTGTGATTCGAAAATAACGGGTACGAGACTACCATTATTGGTGAGGGTTTGATTGAATAGGACTTATGTTTTGTAGTACATCATAAGGTTATTTCAGGTTAGATACAATTTGTTGTTGACCTCACAAAGGTGGTTTATGAGCGCTAAGTTCTCTATGAATCTATTGGTCGTGAGCCATTATGGTCTTCCTAATATATCCTAGATTATACAGAATTGGGCATTTTTCGCATTGTACGTGCAACTGATCAGGTTTTAGCTTCTAGGTGACTTGTTTACTTATACCAGTTGGGTCGGACGTATTCAATTCCTAATGTGGAGTACTGAATTATTTTTACAGAATCAATACATCGTCATCTTCTTACTAATAGGTCACCCTGCCGGGTTGGAATTATCACCGGACTAGGGGTAAGATTCCTTTTATATGATGCTCTGCCCCCTTTTGTTTGGGGTTACCTTCAATTTTATATACCAACACCAACTTAATTTTTGCTCTCTCTGTTTTTTCTTTCCCCTTCTTACTTTCCTTTGTACAATCAGCCCTAACAGATAAAGATCCAGCCATTGAGGTAGCCCTTGAATATATTTTATATTAAGCACTGCACTGATGGGGTTGCTTGCGGTTGATTTATCACGCCATTGTTCACATGTAACATTCCTTAGTGAAAGTCTCAATACATTCGGACCTTGCTCATGTATGAATAATTACTGTTGATAATTCGGTTGATATTCTTGCTTAGTCACTATGAATAATTTGCCTTTATTTCAAAGTTATCACGGGTGTCTTTCCACTTCTTCTTATTATGTCGAATATTACAATCAATAGTGCTGTCAAAATTTACTATACATTGATCTAGGCATGACGGAATAGGAAACATTTCTTTTAAAATCACTTATGGGTTCCTTATGACTAGGTGAATCTTTGGAACGATGAGAATGTCACACCTATCTTGCACTTTGGCACATTGATTATAAACTACTTTTGTAGCATACGTATTGCAGGTCATCCGTTTTCTGTATTTTTCCAGCCCTGAAGAGTTATAGCATCTGTGATTGTACAGACCTATAACGAAACACGTGTCGGCTGGCTGTAAATTACCATTGGTGTGATGATCTAATAAAAGGAGATATACATCAAAACTCAAGGAACCAACGTTGGACATTTGTCTCTGTGAATTACATATAGTAGCACTCTACTTGGTTATACTGAATCTGTGTGCGCGGGACTTTGTTTCTTAAGTCTTAGATGTGAATTCTCACATTTAAATTGAGGGGTTCTTGGGGTCCCCCCTCCCTGCCAGCACCAGTTACTGTTGTATTTTCATATTATATCCACGCTAATATTGTCTGAGCGCCAATATTTCCCGTACACTTAATACCCTTTCTCTGTTGTGTTCCCTATCAAGAGTATATCCGCAAGAGGGTTGAACTCCGGGACCTGTGTACCTGGCATGGCATGGCACAGTTGTAGATATTGGTAGAGCTGTGTACAAGAGGGCTGGTACTGCTCTTGCAGCTCTTGGAAGCACTGTAGGCCTTTACAGTGCCACTCATCTCCAGGATGGTTGATGCCTATTCTGTCCCACCTCGCAAAGCCCCAGAGCCCAGCTGTGTGATGAAGCCAGGTCCCCTGCCACAGTGGAGTCAGCCCAGTGAGCTTCCGCTCGCGTCAATAAATCCAATGGCCACCCTCCAACACAGCAGCTTTACCAATGTACACTTGGGGAGGGCCTGAGGTATCGGGCTCCCATAAATAAAGCTTTATAAGTCATCAAGGCCCAGTGTGGAGAATACCAACCGATAAGCCAGACTGTCCCATCCCCCAATGGAACCAGTCATTAATAACAGCTAGTTGCACTGCTAGGTAATAGCCATAGAGTTCGGCCATGCCTTTTCCACCGTCGTATGGAGAGTGATTTTAATTTACACATGCCAACCCCCCACCAAAGGAGCGCTGCCACTTTTGAGGTCAGGGCCTGAAACTGCTTTCTGGGAAGTTTGAAAATGTGTAGAGGAAACATGGCTGTATCATCATTATAAACAGAGCTACTTGTGCCAGGCTGTTCAGCAGATCTTTCTTCATTCTAGCAACCAATGGGGTCAGGCTAAGGCTCGCGGACAAGTCGGGGAGTCGGGAGATGTATATGCCTTAGGGCCTTATTGGCAGTTTGGTGGTGCTCTTGTCGAGGACCACCAAGCCCGTCGAGCGCCCGCCCACTGGATTACAAGTGTAATCCATGGTGAGTGGGCTGAACTGCTCAGTCTGGCAGTGGTGGTTATATAAGGCTCATAGGTGAACACTAACTGCAGGCGCCTGCAGCACGTTCCTGCATGGTGTGGCATGTATGCCACACAGTGCAGGAACTGGGGTGCAATTCCAATGGGGCACAACATGTGCCCCCCGCAAACACCCCAAGGTGGCAGGGGGCCCTGTTAGGGCCCCCTTAGTTGTCCTTCTTTTCAGCCACCCTTGTCACAGCAGGCTCACCGCCATGAAAGGGGCGGTGGACAGGAAACTCGTAATATGCACAATGGTGCTGCAGTGGCAGGGTCAGAGCTGATTTGCATATAGCCATGTCTAACCCAGGGTGGTGTGGAGTGCAAAAAAATGATGGATTTAGGCCCAGATCCTTGTACTGGGGTGAATGTATGGCATTGTTCTACATTCTGTCAATCAACTGTGTTTTTTGCAGTGGCACCAGCAGCATATTGTTGCCCCCTTCTGCTGTGTGACCGCCACAGGATCCTGGATTGCAGGCGGGCACGCAGTGATCCTGCGGTGGTCCAACTGCCACACTCTGAATACTGCAGGTGGACCCACAGTGGTGGCAGTGGTCCGACCGCCATTGCAAGTATAGCAATCCTATACTTAATAAGGCCCAAAGTATTTGAAGGAGAGACAACATATTGGGTTAGTAGCCCGCCACTAGCAGCAACTCCAATCCCCACCCATAGGAATTTGCAGAGATTTTGGTTTGTTTACCTGGAGTCTGGAAGCCTCTCATATAGGCACAGGATTTCTAAACCGCATGGACAGGAGGTTATCGGATGCCCAAGGAACACCAAAATGTCATCAGCATCAAGTGCTATAGGATCCTCCGGTCCCCCATTCCAGGACCACCCCTGTATCCTAGTGTCCATCTGATTAGTCGCGCTAGGGGCTCAATCACAAGAGGAAACAACAGAGGGGAAAGGTGGCAGCCTTGGGCCTGTATGAGGAGCATTGATCTAGTGCCTGGCCTTGTTTGGGAACTACAACTATAGTAGCCATGTCCAGCTCTTGGAAGAACTCCCCCAATTTTACCTCTGCATAAAGTGCTAGGAAATGGGGGAGTAGAAGAGGGTGAAATCATTTAGGGAACTCCATCATGAATCCTTCTTGCCTGTGTCCTCCCAGGAACCATAGCGCACAGTGCCTCTCCAACCTCCTCAACCCTGATCGGACGATCAAGGTCCTCCACCAGGGACCGGGTAAGTGAGGGCAATGGGATGTCCTGCAAAATTGGGTGTGCGATTTCCTGCAGGGGCCTGGGAGTCTTCAAGGTAAGCACGCAGTAGTAGTCTGCAACGACCTGTGCCACCTCTGAGGCTCACTCTTGAAAGCCACCACTAACCTCCCTAGTTGCCAGCCAGTACAGGAGTTTCACGTATTTGTCCCCCTGTTAGTGCACATGCTGTGTAAATGCCCTCCAATAGTGCTGGGCCTTCTCCAGGAAAATCCGACCTAGATCGGACATTGCTAGAACCAACTTGCGGTCAAGGACTGCTGAGTGCCTTCAGTGCAGACGCCACTCCAGAAAGAATCTGGTTCTCTAGAGCAGATGTTTGTGACTGCTTATGCTGTTCCACACCTCAGACATACCCTTTAATATGTCCTGTGAGGGTCAGCTTACTGGCTGCCCAAAGAGTTCCCACTGAGTCCCCTGAGTCACAATTGATATCAAAATAGGAGCAAATTTCAGATTCCACAAAGTCTGAACGGTCCTGTCAGAGTGTTTATGTGCCACATGGTTTGCAGTGCTTCCCAGGGGGACCCACATTTCAACAAAAGAGGGGCATAATCCTATATTCCCCTGGGGGGAGCTCAATCTCTGTGAGGTTATGTATATCAGACGCCAGGAGCCATACCTGTTTAATATGTGATTGGGTCTTGTGGGCTGCCAGCGTGAGCCGACATTCACGCCCATTAGGGTGCCATATGCACCATGCATCACAGAGTTTCACTGAGTCTGCCCAGAGGATGCGTTGTTGTGTGCATGCCTCATGCCCCGGTCAGGAAAGGTCAGAGGTATTGCAAGAGGGGTCCAGAACTGCATTGAAATCACCTCCTATCAGTGTGACCCCCTGAGGGACAGTCAGCAGAAGGGCACACCGGGTCTGCAGTGTGGACTGGAGTTGTTACCGGGGGACATAAATGTACAGGAAATGATGATGCCTACCTTCCAGTCAGCCTTAAAGCCTCACATATCGACCCTGAGGGTCTCCATGCAGGGCTGTGACTGCCAGTGGGAACCCCTTATGCATTTGAATTGCAACTATGCGGGAGCCCTGAAAAAAAACCAGCATGAAACTCAATCATAGCTGAAGCGGCCCAGGAAACAGCAGTGAGGGCCCATCAAATGGTTTTCTTGAAGTAGAAGCACTTCCATGAGGTTTCTTTTAATATATCGGGGGATGGCCAACCGCTTTATACGATCAATACCATTACATCGCAAGTCGTTACAACGACTTGCTGTAGGGGGCAGAATGTGTTGGATTTACAATCCAAAACCTTCCCTGCTGTTGCACAAACTGGAGTAGGAATAGTACATTATACTATGCCTAAATCCAGCGCGACCCCTACAGCAAGTTGTTGTAACGACTTTCGATGTAATCGTATGCGATGTAACTACGCGGTTGTTGTAACAACCATGTTGTAATGGCATGATATATTGCATGCAAACTAATGTCATATATTTGTATGCATTGTAATGGTACGGATTGTAGTGGAATGCGTTGTAATGGGAGTTTTTAAAAATGCGTTGTAATGGCATGCGTTGTAAAATCATGCAATGTAATGGTAGTTGCGATGTAAAAACCACGTTGCAAAAGCATGAATTGTAATTGTTTGCGTTGTAATGTCATATATTCATTCTTTACATGGAGAGTGTTTTTGCTATTCTTTCTCTGACTGTAAAGTTATTTTGTGGAAGTGAGTTATTAGATAACCTTGCTATGGTACAGGGAATGTGAATTGAAAGGCTATAATATTGTTTTCGTACAAACCACAGGATGTAATACCTGTAAATGAACTGTACAATACTTCAAAATATAGCACCAGGAAAGCCCAATTGAAGCAATTTGTTTGTAATTCTGGAATGTGATGGAAACAAAGGTTGTAATAGGATCAAAACAAATCAGGACACATTAATTGGTGAAGAACAAATAATATATATTTATTGAAACACGATTTCCATACATTATCATTTGTCTGCTGTATAGTTTTCTCACTAACAATGCATGTCAATGCAGATTTTGAGGCCAATTGAATGGGAACTGTGCTATCTGTAAATGGTAGCATGCTACCACACCATGTGTTAGTAATATATTTTCAAAAGTGTACTCCACCTTACACCAATGGCGACATAGCACAGATTTGCCACTCTCCAGCTGAACTGGTACTGGCTCATTTGCTGTACTTGTTCTTTGTGAAACACTTGGATGTTTCACAGTCCCTAGGACTTAATGTAACACTGATGGCTGCATCCCCACTATGGAAACTGTTCCACCACCACTGGCTGTGAAAAGGAGCTTTCTGCATGGGAAGTTAACTACTTGGACATTCCTGCTTTAACCCTCCCTAAGTTTAACAACAATGTCAATGCTTTGCACCTAGGGGTAGATGTATCAACATACCCCTTTGCGATTTCGAAATAGCAATTTTTAAGGAATCGCTATTTAGAAATCGCAAAATGGGATGTATGTAAAAAATCGCTATTTTTTAGCGATTTCTTAATCTCTGTTATTTGCGAATAATTTCCCATTCATTCCTATGGGCCAGGAGGCCCATAGGAATGATTGTGAAATTAATCTCAATTTGCGATTCGCAATTTGCTAATCGCAAATTGAGAATAATTTCAAGGGTGCAGGGGTGTCTCAAGGACACCCTGCTGCACCCCTGAAATGTACATGTGTGTGCATATGGCGCACATACATGCCATATGGGCATGTGTGTGCGTCACATGCCATCTTCAAAAATGCCAAATTGTGCATTTTTAAAAGAATTCGTAAATTAACATTAACTACAAGTTGGTGGTAATTTGCGATTTCTTAACCAAAATTCGCAATTGAAAAATGCTATGGCAAAATAAGGAATCGCAAATTTTTGCGATTCCTTAATTTGCGAATTTTTGATGCATGCCAAAACATGCAAATAGACCGTTTGCGATTTGCAAACGGCTTGATACATCTAGGCCCTGGATACAAAAGTAGGGAGCCCTTCCTCATCTGTGGATACACCGGAGTGTTTTTTCAAAACCATCCTGCATAGCGTGCATCAATGCGCTTTTAAAATCTGGCACAGCTTCTACCCTGCCAAGGAGCAGCTCCTCGCTCCATGACACCGCTGCAGCTCCCATGAAATGCACGAATCAATGGCTGCACACCTAAAAATATCCCTGTAGGTGAAGCTACTGTGGGATTCCGTTGCTAATAGCACTAGCAGTGGCAGGAGAGGCATTTTCTTAACACAATTGATCTCTGAAAGGGATGCTGATTTTCAGCCATCTTAGCACACAATATGAGGCTGAAAGAAGCAGATTACTGTCATTGAAACGCGCGGAAACTGGCAGGGAAGCACTGTTTTTTACAGAGGAAACATCAGAATTTTCTGTGAGCACTGTAATCGTTTCGGTGAACAGATTTACAAATTGAGCTGTTTCCATCTTGCTCCAAATTCTTGGTGTTGTCATCTGCAAATTACCAAAACAAAACAACATTTGATCGGGACTGCTGCTCCAAAGGAATAAGCACAAGACAGCGTCGACTGCTTCCATAATTCATATAGCCTACTAATTTATCTGTATTTTCCTTCAAGTGATTACCAGGAAATCTAGTGCCTTTCATCGAGCTAATGGTGCTCGCGCGAGTCACGCAATACAAGCTCCCCGCTGAACTTCTATGGTGCGCGCGCCATGCAAGCTCCCAGCTGAACTTCTATGGTGCACGTGCCATACAAGCTCCCCACTGAACTTCTTTGGTGCGCGCGCCATACAAGCTCCTCGCTGAACTTCTATGGTGCGCGCACCATCAGGTCTGCCGCACATGAAAGTTGTATAGTTTCAATGGATTGAACTGTTCTCAGGGCAGCACCCACAGCTGATATGGATGGACAGGTAAATAAAGGTGTGGGAAGAATGTCCATTGCTACAACTGGTAAATGTGATGCCCTGTGTACAATCCACTGTAATGCTTTCACAGTATATATTTGAAATGTTGTATTGCCTCTTGTGGGATGACTATTCATGCCTAGCTGTACAGTGGTTTCTGGTCTTTGAGGAGTGTGGAATGAGCTATTGTGGGAAGTGTCTAGTAAATGTGCTGCAAGTCGAGTTCTTCTCGAATTCTCTGTGGCACTTGATACTGTGGACCATCCCACAATCCGGGACTGCCTCCAAGTAGTACCCTATGCGCAAGATCCTACATTGACAAGGTTTAGGGGCTTCCTATAGTCTTCCTCACTGAGTTAAGTTAAATAACTTGCTATACTGAAGGGGCAAAAACGCATGGTCCTTCAGGAGTCTTGAATGGGTAGAACATTCTAAGGCAAAAGATATCCTGATAAAAATATTCCAGAGTCCTTCAAAGGTTTGACCCTGTAGCACCTAAAAGTAAAAGAGCGGATGGCAGAGCCAGCCTACAACTCAACTCGAGCAAGACAGAATCCATGCTCTTAGGAACCAACGACCCGTGGACCATTCAAGAATATCTTGATTCCTTCCTTGACTGGAAAACCACATGTCCAAATTTCAAAAGGGAAAACCTGAACGTCCATGTGCACTTGACATATGACGCGCAGCTTCCCATTCCTCAGCTGTAGTTAAGGCACTTCATTTTCATTGCAATGTGCTCAGACGTGTCAGTACTTCATGCATGCCTAATCTTGATTCCACCTCATGCCTCTTTCTCCCACCACCCTACACTCCCCTTGGCTTTATTTTCGCTTTCCAAATTATTTTTTTTATCCCTATTCTCTCGTTTTTTTTTTATCCCTGTATTTCCCTTAATTACACGGTCCCTCTGACATTCATCCAGAGCAAAAGGAGAAAGGCTAAGAAGAGGTGTGTGTGCACATGAGACCAAAGTGCCTTTTGGCTGTACAGAATGCCCTGATTCTGCACCTTTCTGGCTTTAGAGTCTTTGAAGGTGAAAGAATGTGTTGTAGTCGAAGTAATCTTCTACACGTAGTTTAGTTAAATAAAGTATGTACTTTATTGGAAGCGCTAGAGATAACAATGGTGTTCCCACTGCAGCCAGCGTACAACTGACAGAAGGTAAACACAGCTCTGTCATCGAACATAGCAACGCTAGAACCATAAATGGAACATTATATTTAAAGCACCAGAACAAGATATTGTACATTGTACCATATTAAGAATACAACACATCCTCTCCCCTTTATCTCCTTTAAATAACAATAACACATATTGCAATAATAAGGATTTACATTTTACAAAACAAATAGATGAAATACGAAATAACATGTCAGCGACTCATTTTAAAAATCCCCACATACATAATCTTGCAGATATCTGGGACATCTTGATCTTTGAGACATGACCCTATTAGTGACATTATCACCACTATCTCTTGGCACAACAGTAGGTGATCTCCCACAAGCTTCATCATCACTCATGAGAATGTTCCCACTGCAGCCAGCATACAACTGACAGAAGGTGAACACAGCTATGTCATCCAACATAGTAACACTAGAACCATAAATGGAACATTATATTTAAAGCACCAGAACAAGATATTTCACATTGTACCATATTAAGAATACAACAGAATGCCAGAAGTAGACCCTTTTGTGGTCTTGGGAAGCAGAACTGCCTTTCTTCAGAATAGTCATTACTTCAATGGCATCCAACAGAATTTGTGATGTCTTCCAAAGCGCCCAGCCTGGTGAACAAATTTCTACCAGGCCTTGCCCTTTAATTTTGAGGAAAAAATACATTCTTCCTTCCCAAGTGAAATTGTTGAGCCGAACAAATGCCAGTGTCATGCTGGGTTGTGACACTGGAGGAGAGAAGGCATGTTTGTATCAGGGTCCAGCCTTTTGGAATTCGCTCCCCAGGGATGTTAAAGCTTCCCTTAAGGCAAGAATTTGAATCTCGCCTTATAATTACGTTTTTTTAGGGGCGCCTAGTGAGCTGTTTTTAGTTAGTGTCTCAGTGCCTGTGCACTTCAGTGTCTTCACCCATCTTCACTACAACTTACTTGGGGGTTCATCTCCTCCTTGAATGCTTCACACGGCTATGGTCAAATAGCTTCCTAGACAAGCAAGAGTGCTAATCCCTTGCAGCAGGCCATCAGGGCCCTAGAAACAACCACTCAATAATAGGGGAACCCCTAAAAGGATAAAGGTAGGGCAATAGGGGGAAATACATGCATCAAAATGCTAACAAGTTGCTCTACCTATATGTTTATGTAAACGCAATTCAGTTGTTAGATAAATATATCACTCAGGCTAGGCCATGTGGTTGCACAAAAGAATAAATGAATCAATTAGTGAGACATTTTATTCTCATCTCATTATTGTTCAAAGGCAACAATTCAATACCAAGATCGATTCTTATTACATAATAATATATACACAACGATAACACAGGCCCTTAATTGTGACGCTTTCCATGGCCAATCTCACATACAGCATTCATACACTCAAACATTCAATTGAACACACTCAAACCGTGAATCCACACTCAACATTCATCATCAATTATTCTATTTTGGTCTGATAAAGCTTCCCAAAATAAATACAATAAGAGAGAGATAATAGCTCCTTGGTCACATACAGTCCACTGTTTTGCAGATTAAGTATCAAAACAATTTTGGTATATCATATAGGAAGTGATTCAAAGAAAGAGGATAACTTGATACACATTTGCTTCACGTATGTAAGGGACAGAAGGAAAAAGGACATGCCTACGCGTGTTTCGTGTTTCGTGTTTTCACCCCCTATCCGGGGTGTCACCTCCTTCAGGGCGTAAAGTACATTTGTTTCACCGTCCATGGGGCCTGTCAGAAATGGAAAGCCAGAAGGATTAGTTATGTCCGCATTGAAGATAAATAACGAAAAAGGGGTAACCCTGTGTCCCTCAGAACCTGGGTAATTGATAGTTAAGCAAAAGATTGGTTCTGTTGGGTAAGACACATTACTTTGACACTACTTGTTAATGCAATCAAGAACAGATGCTCTCTGGTACACACATACATTTGAGAAATAAATGCTCAAAATAAAGGGTCAATAGATCAAGGAAATTGTATTATGCAATGTATATCAGAATATCAGAATTCATTCATTTTGTATCTGAATTTACTTCATTCAATGATAACAGTGTATGATAAGACCATCAGAAAAAGTGCAAAAATGTGACTTTTTGTGAATAGTGCTCAATCGTTGAAGAAATATTCAGTGGGAAGGGATTTCCTAAATACAAATATATACAAGTATTTCATTGGCGATATGCTGATTGGCAACCAAGGATTCCTAGTGTTCCTATTGGGATCCTGGTGGTTCTGTACCTATGATATGCGTCGACGTTTTGACCCTTGTGCGCCCCAATAGGTGGTCGCGGCGGGTCTTTCTCAAGACAGGGGTATACGTGAGACAGTTCGTGTGTCAGACCGGCAGGTCTCAGCCTGAATCAAGGCTCTGCTAGCTCCCCTCCTAGCCTAAATGTGTTATAAGTGTTAGGTATCTGCTGCTGGATTTTATATTAGTAAAGCATGGCATGCATTTAATTTACAGACACATTTTCATGTATCACTTTCTTCAATTAGGATGATGTTTCTGTCAGGCACTCTTTCTGCATTTTAAAATCTAAAGGCCATTGGCACTGTCAGCACTATCTCACTGTATTGTGAGCATTTTACCACTTTTCTTTCTTAGTAAATCAGACAGCATTTGTGTGATGCTGCAATGTGCCTTGAATCATTTGCCAGTTTATATACCACTTAATAATTCAGGGTTTGTGTGTGCAGCTAATAGCAGAGCTGCACATAAAGTACACAGCAATTCAGTATGTTACCGTTCTTTCAAGTCAAACAACAGTGCGTGACTATTATTTGTCATATATATCCTAGCTTTTTCTCCCAAATATAATAGTTGTTCCAATATGTTTGTCATTTGTAACACTTTCAGTGGAAAAGGCCCCACAGTACAGCAATAAATTAAAGAGAAGCAGTGGTGGAACAAGTGAGTGTTAATGGAACATACAGGTCTTGAGGTTTTATCTAAATCTGGGGTCATGTTCCTCTGGAAGGGAGGCAAGTAGGAAGCCTCATAACCTTGGAGTGAAGATGAACATGTTTCCAATGCAGGGCCAGACTGGCTACCGGGCTTTCCTTAATAAACAATGCAAAACAAATGTTTAAAAAAGTATGCTTTAATCCCTTACATGCGTCGGACGGCCGGGCAGGGCTACAGTGGTCGTGTGTATAGGACGGCCGTGGGCCATCCGAACCCCGCCCACTCAATAAATCACCAGCACTGCTGCAGAATTTGCGCCACAGTCAAGGTGTTAAAGCTATTTGTTTTGCATTGTTACATTAGAATAGCCAACAGCTCCCCTGCAACCAAATCAGTCCTCAGCAGTGACCCTTGACCCCACCCTGCCACCCCAGCAAAAAATGTCCGGTAGCCAGTCCGGCCCTGTTCCAATGTCAGTGTGCATGCATGGGGTTTGCTATTGTATGTTTCTAGTCGCAAAGCAATGGAACTCTACATGGGTTTGAGATGATGGTTGGATTACTGAACAGCAGAATGAAGGAAGAGATGCAGGCAGGAGAATAGGGATGACCAGATGAGATTCATCATCCAAAGGGTAAGACGTGGATGAGGTGTTGCTTGAAGAGGAGGGTCTTGTGTTCCTTCTTCATGAGGAATAGATGGAGAACTTGCCATCTGGGTGTGATGGGTGGTCTAGATCCTAGGAAGAGCGGTGATGAGGGCTGCACAACCCTCGAACAATTGTGGACTTGCTCTCCAGTTAAGGTAAGTCTCTTGAGATTAACACTTTGTAGGTAAAGCAGTTGACATTAAGAGAGGTGCTGAAGAAAAGCGATAACCAGTAGAGTTCTTTGAGAGTGATGGATATTCTATCAAACATCCTGAGGAGCCTGATTCAAATAAGGCAGCAGTGTGAAGATGGAAAGATGGAGGTCTCACATTTGATTATGGAATACCAGCAAACAGGATTTTGCCACTTGAGAGGTGAGACAGGACCATTCATTGGCTGTTCTGCAGTCTCCTCCTTGGAGAAAAGCTTTCTCTCTATGTAGCACGATGAAAGGGTGCAAGGTGGCTTTGGTCTTTTTTGATATGTGGGCCCTGATGCTGAGAGTTTTGGTAATGTGAAATCATAGGGATTTGTTGCAGTTAACCAATTGAAAAGCTAAGCTGTCACGACTAATCTCTAACAGGTAGATTCATCAAGCATTTTTGCGGGCGCAAATGGTGCGAATCGCAAAATTCGGCCGTTTGCGCCTGCAAAAATGGCATTTGGAATTCATCAATGGGTCATGAACTCGCAATTTGAAAAATCGCAAATAATTGCGATTTCTCAAATTGCAATCGCATTTAAGGAATCTCAATTAGAGATTCCTTAAATGCTATTCATGAACCTTTGAACAATTGTGAATTCGCTATTTTTTACCGCTATTTAACGCGAATTCTGACTTTGTGGTAAATAGCGAAAACTTAGAAAAATGCACATTAGTGCATTTTTCTAAGTGGTATGTTACACACACACATGTCCTTTGGACATGTGTGTGCGCAACATCAGTCTACATTGACATTTCAGGGGTGCTACAAGGTGTCCTTTGGACACCCCTGGCACCCTTGAAATCGCATCCTTATTTGCGATTAGCAAATTGCTAATCGCAAATAAGGATTGACTCCCCATTCATTCCTATGGGCCTTTAGGCCCATAGGAATGAATGGGGAGTTATTCCTTATTTGCGATTAGCAATTTGCTAATCGCAAATAAGGAGGCTGTAGGAATCACAATTTATTTTGCGATTTCTACATGAATCCCGATTTGCAAGTCCTTAATAGCGATTCCTTAATAATCGCTATTAAGGACTCGCAAATCGGGACATTGATGAATCTGTGTGCAAGAGTAATTCTTGCTCACACTCATGTTGGTGTCACTGCAAAGGAACACAAACTAAGTCTTCAAGGGGTTGAGCTTTTTAGAGATGAGGGAAGGATGGAAGCGAGACAATCTGTGAGATAGGAGTTATTTATCTGTATAGCATTTAGTGGCATCCGAAACTGCTTCATAGAACCTGTTGCCAGGAACCTGAAATCCTATCCCAAAAAATTAACATATTGGACATAAGCTTCCCTGAAAATAACTTAAGGAGCTTTTGCAAAAGATTTAGGGTCTGACTTAATGTTTGGCAGACAGAGTAAGTACCATGACCATGGGGTAGTAATTTACTTCTGACATGGTGAGGGTACTCATCCCAATGAAGTTAGAGAAGTCCGCCGGCACAAAGGACATTTCTTGCATTTCAAGGAACTGCTGTCACAGTGGTTTCTGTAAATGCATTGAAGGTTTGACAGGCGGTTCTGTCAAGTTGACAGAGCCGAACAGAAAACTTTCAATGTTTTCCTATTTTCAAATCCAAAATCCAAAAACAGAATTATGTTTTAAAAAAAAAAAAAAATGCAGCCTCCATGGGGAGTGAATTAAGAGTACTGCTTTCTTGGGGTAAAAAGGAATGCATGCTTGTAAGAATATATTATGTTTGCAGGTCTAGAAATATTTTTTTAATGTGCTCATCACAGACATTTGCTCCTAGAGTTATTGGTCTACCTGCTTATACCCTAAAATATTGTTATTGTAGAATAAATATATGTAGATTTTTTTTTAACAGATTTTATTTGCCAAATATCAAATATAATGCAGAGCTCTGTACCCCAGAGAAATTCCACCACAATAAACTTACATAGTCATGACTTTAACCTATAGACAAAATGTTCAAGGAGAAAAGGAAGGAAATACAGAAAAGAAATTAAACAAGAACAAATGAAAAGGAACCTACAACATAATAGCCCCCCTCCCATTGCACTATTACCATCCCTTAGCCTAGACCTCTGGTCCAGACCAGCACACTCCCCAGCAGCTCAGTCGCATTGCAGTTCCTGGGACTCCTCAGCCTTCCCTTCTCAGATTTCGCGCCTGCCACCGGCACCTTAGTCAGCCCCTTCGCCTGCGCCTCTACCAAGTTCAAGTTCAAGTTCGGGCATTTATATAGCACACTACTCACCCAGAGGGTCTCAAGGCGCTTGGGGAAGGGGTTCATTTTTTGTCGAATAGCCAGGTTTTAAGTTCTTTTCTGAAGGAGATGTGGTTTTGAGTAAGGCGGAGGTGAGTGGGGAGTGAGTTCCAGGTCTTGGCAGCCAGGAAGGAGAAGGATCTGCCACCCATGGTGGATTTTCGGATGCGCGGGACTGCGGCGAGGGCTTGATTGGACGATCTTAGTTGGCGGGTGGGTTTGTAGAAGTCGAGTGTTGAGGCATTCCGGTCCTAGATTGTAGAGGGCCTTGTGTGCGTGGGTGAGAAGACGGAACGTAATTCTTTTGTTGACGGGAAGCCAGTGGAGGTCTTTTAGGTGTCCGATGATTTGATCTTGGCTAGGGATGTCCAATATGAGTCTCGCTGATGCGTTTTGGATGCGTTGGAGTTTTTTCTGTAATTTTGCTGTGATTCCGGCGTATAGTGTGTTACCATAATCCAGTCGACTCTTGACCAGTGCGTGGGTGACAGTCTTTCTTGTTTCGAGGGGGATCCAGCGGAAGATCTTTTTGAGAATGCTAAGTACGTTGAAGCAGGAGGATGAGACTGCGTTGACTTGTCTGGACATCGAGAGAGAGGAGTCTAGGATGAAGCCAAGGTTACTTGCGTGGTCTGTGGGTGTGGGTGCTGTGCCCAGAGCGGAAGGCCACCAAGAGTCGTCCCAGGCAGAGGGGGAAGATCCTAGGATGAGCACCTCCATTTTGTCTGAGCAGAGTTTTAGGCGGCTATGTCTCATCCATTCGGCTACTTCTTTCATGCCTTCGTGAAGATTGGTTTTGGCGGTGTTAGGGTCTTTGGTGAGGGAAAGGATTAATTGGGTGTCGTTGGCGTAAGAGATGATGTTGAGGTTGTGTTGGCGCGCGATGGATGCGAGTGGGCTCATGTAAACTTTGAAGAGGGTGGGACTGAGTGATGATCCTTGTGGTACTCCACAGATGACTTCAGTGGCCTCTGAGTTGAATGGGGGAAGTCGGACTCTTTGAGTTCTCCCGGCGAGGAACGAGATGATCCAGTCCAAGGCTTTTCCTTGTATGCTGATGTTGCTCAGGCGTTGTATAAGGGTGCTGTGGCAGACTGTGTCTAAAGCGGCGGAGAGGTTGAGTAGAATGAGGGCCGCTGTTTCTCCGTTATCCAGTAGTGTTCGGATGTTGTCTGTCGCTGCAATGAGGGCGGTTTCGGTGCTGTGTTTGGCTCGAAATCCGGATTGAGATGGATCGAGGGAGTTGTTGGATTCAAGGAAGGCGGCGAGCTGGCTGTTGACGGCTTTCTCAATGACTTTGGCGGGGAAAGGGAGGAGGGATATGGGTCGGTAGTTTTTAAGTTCAGAGGGGTCTGCTGTGGGTTTCTTCAAGAGGGCGCTGAGTTCGGCGTGTTTCCAGCTTTCTGGGAAGGTGGCAGAGTTGAACGAGCAGTTGATGACATCACGGAGATGGGGTGCGATGATGGAGTCAGCTTTGTTGAAGATGTGGTCGGGGTAGGGGTCGGTTGGCGAGCCAGAGTGGATTGAGTTCATTAGGCGGATGGTGTCTTCAGTGGTGATTGGGTTCCAGGCGCTAAGGTTGTTAGTTGGCGGAGTAGGGTCTGAGGGGTGTGGGGAGGGTTGATCGCTGGGAGTGTTCTCGAAGCTGTTGTGGATGTCGGCAATTTTGTTGTAGAAGAAGGAGGATAACGCATCGCAGAGGTCTTGGGAGGGAGTGATGTCGTTAGATGCTGCGGTGGGGTTGGTGAATTCTTTGACGATGTTGAAAAGTTCCTTGCTGTTGTGGGTGTTGTTGTCGAGACGATCCTTGAATGCTGATTTCTTGGCGGATCGAATCAGTTGGTGGTGTTTGCGGGTGGCTGCCTTGAGGGTGGCCATGTTGTCGGTGGTTGGGTTTTTTCTCCATGTTTTCTCCAGGGTGCGGCATAGCTTCTTGGATTTTTTAAGGTCATCATTGAACCAGGAAGCCTTTTTGCTGGCTGATTTGATCTGGTGCTTTTTCAGGGGTGCTAATTCGTCAGCACTGTGGGTGATCCATTGCTTGAGATTGGTGGCCGCTTGGTTTGGGTCCAATGAGAGGGTGGGAGGGTTTTGGTTGAGTGATGTGAGGAGTTGGTCGGAGGTGATTTTGTTCCAGTTTCTCCGAGGAATAGGTTGTGGGCGGTTGTGGTTCAGGGTGGTTTTGTAGCTGAAGTGAACACAGCTGTGGTCCGTCCAATGGAGAGCTGTGGTGCGATCGAAGGAAATGTGCTTGCTGGAGGTGAAGATAGGGTCGAGCGTGTGTCCGGCTACATGGGTGGGGGTGTCAACAAGTTGTTTGAGTCCGAGATTGGCCAGGTTGTCCAGAAGGGTGGAGGTGTTGCTGTCGTGTTTGTTTTCAAGGTGGTAGTTGAGGTCTTCTAAAAGAATGTAGTTCTTGGAGGCGAGGGCATGTGGGCTGACAAAGTCACTGATGTCATCGCTGAATTGAGTGCGGGTTCCTAGAGGCCTGTAGATGAGGGTGCCTCTAAGTGTGGTCCTAGGGTCGTGTGGATCTGAAAGTGGAGATGTTCGGCGGTTGCAAGATTATCGTCGGAGCTGGTCGTGATTTTGATGGTGTTCCTATGGATGATGGCGATGCCTCCTCCTGTTTGATTGGTGCGGTCTTTTCGGATAATCTTGTAAGCGTCCGGTATGGCTATGGCGATGTCGGGTGCTGATGATGTGTTCATCCATGTTTCTGTAAGGAAGGCGATGTCCGGTGACGCAGTGTCGAGTAGGTCCCAGAGTTCAGTTGCGTGTCTGTGGACCGAGCGGGTGTTAAGCATGATGCACTTCAGGTGGTTAGAGTCTGAGCTGTGTATGGAGGAAGTGGATTTGGTGAGGGTCCTGAAGCAGTTGCACTTGCAGGAGAGGCAGGCGAATGGGCCGTGGGTACGTCCTGGGGTGGCTTCGCAGCATTGTGGTGTGCGTCTGGGGTTGAGGGCGAGGAGAGTTGCGGCATCATATGTGAATCTAGTGGGTTGGGTGCGGCGGGGACCAGGGGGACTGGCGCTGGGCGCGGTCCAGGCGCGGACGGGCGTAGACGGGCTTACCTTTGGCGCACCTTCGGCGCGCATGGGGCGCGACTGCTGCGCGTGAACGCTGCGCGCAAATACGCCTGTCATATGTGGATAGTGGGAGGGGCGGAACGAGGGAGGGGCAGCTGGGAGGCGGGAGCGGGGTGGAGGGACGGGCTATCAGGCACAAAAACAACAAGATGGCAGCAAAAAGGGAAGCGAAAATAGGACATGTCAGGCACAAAGTAATTTATCGATCCAAAATAGGGACCAGAATAGCGCTATTAAAATTGGGAGGCACAAATTAATAAATGCTCATAGCCAACACAGCGTTACGCAATGAATGCAGCACAGGGCATATAAAGTAAAACTTAGCAATGCACAAGCGTGAGGGCAGAGCGCTGCGATGTGGCAGAACAGCAGAGCGCTACGCTCTTAGTGAAGCGCCTAACACAAACACAAAATGCAATCAAAGTAGAGCGCTACGCTCTTAGTGAAGCGCCTAACACAAACACAAAATGCAATCAAAGTAGAGTGCTACGCTCTTAGTGAAGAGCCTAACACGAACGCAAAATGCAATCAAAGTAGAGCGCTACGCTCTTAGTGAAGCGCCTAACACAAGCACAAAATGCGGTCAAAGTAGAGCGCTAAGATACCCAAAGGACAGGGAAGCGTGGGGAGCGACCGTTTCTGATTGTAGTCAGGACGGTCACATCGCTTCCAACTACGTCACGAAGTTAAATACCAGTGCGAGGGAGGGGCAGCTGGGAGGCGGGAGCGGGGTGGAGGGACGGACTATCAGGCACAACAACAACAAGATGGCAGCAAAAAGGGAAGCGAAAATAGGACAGGTCAGGCACAAAGTAATTTATCGATCCAAAATAGCGACCAGTATAGCGCTATTAAAATTGGGAGGCACAAATGAATAAATGCTCAAAGCCAGCACAGCGTTACGCAATGAATGCAGCACAGGACATATAAAGTAAAACTTAGCAATGCACAAGCGTGAGGGCAGAGCGCTGCGATGTGGCAGAACAGCAGAGCGCTACGCTCTTAGTGAAGCGCCTAACACAAACACAAAATGCAATCAAAGTAGAGCGCTACGCTCTTAGTGAAGCGCCTAACACAAACACAAAATGCAATCAAAGTAGAGTGCTACGCTCTTAGTGAAGCGCCTAACACGAACACAAAATGCAATCAAAGTAGAGCGCTACGCTCTTAGTGAAGTGCCTAACACAAGCACAAAATGCGGTCAAAGTAGAGCGCTAAGATACCCAAAGGACAGGGAAGCGTGGGGAGCGACCGTTTCTGATTGTAGTCAGCCGCCGCGCCGCCGTTCTTCAACTTCTGCATCCCATCCCCTGACTTTACCCGCTCTGCCCTGATAACCTGTCTTGTGACATTTGTTATTTGTGTCTTTTGTGATTACTGTGCTTTTCCACTTCTGTGCCCTTCGGTGTGTTTCTGCAGTTGTTTTTCCCGCCGCTAAACCCCCGCGGCCCCTTCCCTCGTCGCAGCCCCGCTCCCGCCTCCACTCCTCTGGTCCCGCCCCCCTCCCCTTCATAATGGCGACCGCTGCGGGGGAGCTCATGTGAACCTAAACCTCTGGTCCAGGCCAGCACTCTCCCCAGCAGCTCAATCGCATCGCCATTCCTGGGACTACTCATCCTTCCCTCCTCATAGTTCACGCCTGCCACCGGCAGCTTAGTCTGCCCATTCGCCGGTGCCTCCACCAGCCTCCGCGCCGCCGTTCATCTACTTCTGCATCCCACCCCCCCTGACTTTACCCACTCTGCCCTGATATCCTATCTTGTGACATTTGTTCTTGTGCCTAATTGTTCACTCTGTGCCCATATTGCTTCTTCCTTGTGCCTAATTGCTGTTCCCTGCCTGGCTCGCCACCCGCAGCTGCTTTGTTCTGCCTAATTCTGTTCTCTTCTTTTCTTTCTGTGCCCAACTTACTCTCTACTCTCTCTGTGCCTATTTTGATTCTTCTTTTTTCGCCAATTGGTGCCCATCGTCCGTTTTCCCTCGGCTGCGTCCCTGCGGCACTGGCCCCCGCACTCCTATTCACCGCCCCGCTCCCGCCTCCCAGCTGCTCCTCCCTCCCACTTCCCCTCATAAGGAGGCCGCGGAGTGGCCGCGCAGTGGCCGCGCAGTGGCCGCGCGCAGCTAGCGCCCCGCTGGCGGCCCGAAGGCGTACCTAAGGCAAGCCCGTCTGCGCCCATCTGCGCATGGAACGCGCCCAGCGCCTTGACCCCTGGCCCTCACAAACACCACAATGCCCGACTCCGCTACAACACCAGCACCCTCCACGCACTCAACGCCGGACGATCACGCACCTGCTGCCTGGCCGCCCCGAACTTGTGGAGTGCCTTGTGTGCGTGGGTGAGGAGCTTGAAGGTTATCCTCTTGTTGACCGGGAGCCAGTGCAGGTCTCTCAGGTGGGGTGTGATGTGGCTGCGGCGAGAGATGTCGAGGATCAGGCATGCAGAGGCGTTCTGGATGCGTTAGAGCCATCTAATACGTTTGGCAGAGGCTCCTGTGTGGAAGGGGTTTCCTTTGTCAAACCTGCTGCCGACGAGGGCCTGGGTGACTGTTCTTCTAGTTTCAGTGGGGATCCACTTGTAGCTCCTGCGGAGCATGCGGAGGGTGTTGAAGCAGGAGGAGTAGACGGCGTTGACTTGTTTAGTCATGAAGAGGGTGGAGTCGAGGATGACCCCTAGGTTGCGTGCGTGGTCGGTGGGTGTTAGGGCGGTTCCCAGTGCGGTCGGCCACCAGGGGTCGTCCCAGGCCGAAGGGGTGGATCCGAGGATGAGAACCTCCATCTTGTCCGAGTTCAGCTTCAGTCGGCTGTTCCTCATCCATTCAGCGACCGCCTTCATTCCTTCGTGAAGGTTGGTTTTGGCGGTGTGGGGGTCCTTGTTGAGGGAGAGGATCAGCTGGGTGTCATCGGCCTAGGAGATGATGTTGAGGTTGTGCTGACGGGCGGCGTGGTAGAGCGGTGCCATGTAGATGTTAAACAGAGTTGGGCTAAGGGATGAGCTCTAGGGTATGCCGCAGATGATCTCGGTGACTTTTGAGCGGAAGGGGGGAAGGCGGAAACTCTGTGCCCGGCATTGTGGAGGCGTGTTTGTAGTGTGTGGTGGCAGACCGTGTCAAAGGCGGCTGCCAGGTCCAGGAGGATGAGGGCCGCTGTTTCTCCGTTGTCCAACAGGAACTGGATGTCATTGGTGGGGGCGATGAGGGTAGTCTCGGTGCTCTGGTTGCTGTGGAACTCAGACTGGGAAGGGTCCTGGATGTTGTTCTCCTCGAGGTAGCGGGTCAGTTGTTCATTGACGGTCTTCTCGATGACCTTTGCCGGGAACGGGAGCAGGGAGATGGGCCGGAAGTTCTTGAGGTTATTGGGGACCGCCTTGGGTTTCTTGAGTAAGGCATTGATCTCGGCGTGCTTCCAGCTCTCCGGGAAGGTTGCTGTCGCGAAGGAGGTGTTGATGACTTTCTGGAGATGGGGTGCAATGACTGTGCTGGCTTTGTTGAAGATGTGGTGTGGGCATGGGTCTGACGGAGAACCGGAGTAGATGGTGCTCATGATCTTGATGGTGTCGTCGTCGTTGATGTTGGTCCAGTAGAGCAGGCGGTTGGTGCAGATGGTGGTCGTGGGGGCGGAGATCTCAGTGGTTGTCGGGGCGGTCGTGGCTTTGAAGCTGTCGTGGATGTCTGCAATCTTGTGGTGGAAGAAGGTGGCCTGCGAGTCGTACAGGTCTTGCGAGGGTGCGACGTCGTTGGTGTTGGAGCTGGGGTTGGAGAGTTCCTTCACGATGTTGCAGAGCTCTTTGCTGTTGTGCGCGTTGTTGTCTAGGCGGTCTTTTAAGGAGGCCCTTTTGGGGGATCTGATGAGGTGATGGTGTCTGCGGGTGGCGTTCTTGTGTGCTGCGTGGCTGACCGGTGTTCGTTCATGGAGCCAGATCTTCTCCAGTTTTCGGCAGGTTTGCTTGGAGGCCCGGAGGTCTTCAGTGAACCAGCTGGCTTTCTTGTTGGTGTGACTGTTGGAGGGTTTCTTGATCAGGACGAGGGTGTTGGCGCAGTATTTGATCCACTGTCTGAGGTTGTGGGCGGCGGTGTCTGGGTCGGTGGGGTCGGCGGGTGGGCTCTGGGCGAGGGTGGTGGTTAGCTGGTCTTTGGTGATTTTCCACCAGCAGCGGCGAGGTATCTGTTGGGTGCGGTGGTGCGTGGTGGTTTCTTGAAGGTGAAGTGGATGCAGCGATGGTCGGTGCAGTTCGGTGGTGTGGTTGAAGGAGACGTGGGGGCTTGCGGAGAAGATGTGGTCAAGTGTGTGAGCGGCAAAGTGGGTGGGTGTTATGAAGAGTTGTCTGAGTCGGAGGTTGGCTAAGTTGTCGATCAGGGTGGTGGAGATTGTGTCGTTGTTGTTCTCGAGGTGGAAGTTCAGATCCCCGAGGAGGATGTAGTCCATGGAGGCGAGGGCGTGTGTGCTGACGAAGTTGGCGATGGAGTCGATGAACTGTGGTCAGGGTCCGAGGGGTCTGTAGATGAGGGTACCTCTGAGGGTGGTGTTGGGGTCGGTGTCGATCTGGAAGTGCAGGTGTTCAGCGGTGCTGAGGGTGTTGTCGGTGTTGGTTGAGACTCTGAGAGTGTTCCTGTGGACGATGGCGATTCCTCCTCCTGCTCCAATGCTGCGGTCCCTGCAGGTGATGTTGTAGCCTTCCGGGACGGCTGAGGCTATGTCGGGTGCCAAGGCGGGGTTCAGCCAGGTCTCCGTCAGGAAGGCGACGTCTGGGGAGGTTGAGTCGAGTAGGTCCCAGAGTTCAACGGCATGTTTGCGGGCGGAGCTGGTGTTGAGAAGGATGCATCTGAGGTGGTTGAGCTCTTTCCTGGTCGGCAGCATGGTAGGGCAGATGCTTGTGAAGCTGCAGTTCCGGCAGGTGAAAGCTCCGTGGGTGCGCTTCGTGGTGGCCAGGAAGCAGGTGTGTGATCGTCCGGTGTTGAGTGCGTGGAGGGTTCTGGCATCCTAGCGGTGGTGTGGCGTTCGTGAGGTCCAGGGGTCCTAATGCTGAGCACGGGCCAGGTGCGGACGGGCAGAGACGGGCTTGCCTTAGGCGTGCCTTCAGTGCGCCAGCAGCGCGGTCGCTGCGCGGCCTCCGTATGAGGGGATGTGGGAGGGAGGAGCAGCACAGGAAGGAAAAACAAGTTTAGGCAAGAATACAAGTACAGGCACAGAGAAATACAAGCAAGTCTGGGCAAGAAAGCAAGTACAGACACAGAGGAATAATTACAAGTCTGGGCAAGAAAGTAAGTACAGGCACAGAGGAATAAAAACAAGTGTGGGGAAGAAAGCAAGTTAGGCACAGGGGAAAAATACAAGATTTAGGCGAAAACAATGCAGGCTGAGGGTGCAGCAGCGTGGGGAGCGACCTGCCTGTGAGCAGGGTCAGAGGTTGAAAGCTCTTTCCGTGAAAGAAACCTGTTAGGTTGCCAGGACAGGAACAAATTCAGAACCTGGTTCACGTCCCATAGAGCTGAATAACGCGGCTCCGGAGGCAAGGAAAGTCGAATACCCCAGAGAAGCTTGAAGACAGGAGGGTGCTCCCCAACAGTGAACTTGTTAATGGGAACAGGACCAGCAGAGATAGCAGAACCAAAGGTGTTAACAGACTGGTAGCTAGGCTGCTTGAAACTAAATGAGCCAAGAAGTTTAGAACGTACACTAAATCAGCATCCATGGGATTGGTACTCCTTCGCAGACACCAACGGGACCATCTACCCCAAACAGATCTATAGCGCTTGACAGTACTGTCCGCCCATGCCTTAGACATGAGTTACTCAGCTTTTGCGAAAGGCTCGGGACTTCCCATTATCTCCGGTAATTCTCCAAGCCACAAGTCGTAACGAGTTCGGCAGAACTAGAGTATGGGTAGCCCCGTTGGGATTGAGCAGAAGATGCTGTAGGAGGGGGAGTAGGATTGGTGAATCCCAGGAATGTTCCAGAAGAACAGGAAACCACTCCTGAGATCTCCACAGGGGAGAGAGGACTACCAATTCCGCTCCCTGATGCCGGCCCTGAGCTGTGACTTCTGAAAGCATCGCAAAGGGCGAAAACATGTATCCCGACTCCAGGTTCCAATCCTGGAGGAAGGCATCCATGAACACTGCTAAGGGGTCCGGCCTACAACTGTAAAACCGAGGCATTTGGTGATTGAGCCTCGAGGCAAAGAGGTCAATCAAAAAAGGTCCCCAAAGGTCGTTCAACCTCTGAAAGATGCCTGTCTCCAGTTTCCACAGGCTGAAATCCCGGAAGTTGCGGGATTGGAAGTCCGCCACCAAATTCTCCCGGCCCAGAAGATGCTCTGCTGTCACCGATACATGGTGATCCAGGCAGTCTTGCTAAAAGCTGGCAGCTAGATCGGAAAGGGCTTTGAACTTGGCGCCCCCCAGATATTTGATGTAGTGAACTGCCGAGATGTTGTCCATCATGAGGAGCACGAAAGACTGAATGGACGGCCAGGTCCAACAAAACACCACAAAGGACCCCGCCAGTAGCTCTAGATGGTTGATATGTAATTTGCGTTCATCTGGACCCCACACTCCTCCGGTTGAAAACTCGCTGCACCTGGCTCCCCAGCCTAAGGTGCTGGTGTCCGACTCTTCCTTGGCTTCCTCTGACAGTGTCACCTTGTGGGAGTTAGAACACCCCTTCCGTAGGTTTATCGCTTTGAGATGTTGCAATGCGCGATAATGCAGGGGGCCTGGAAAGATGACCTGGATAGAGGCGGAGAGCAGGCCCACTAACCTTGCCAAATCCCTGAGACAAACCTGATTACTGGCCAGACTGCGACGCAATTTGTGGCGGATCTCGGTGACTTTATGAGGTGGGAGATTGGGTGTAGAGGACTTTGAGTCTATCACGAAACCCAGAAATGTCAGAATGTGAGGGAGAGAGCATTGATTTTGCTTCGTTGATGACTACTGAAGATGTTTATGAAGCTGACTAGGACAAGCGTCCCTAAGTAGAAGATCGTCGAGGTAAACGATTATCCGAATGCCTCGAGCTCTCAACCACTCTACCACCAGTTTGAGGACCTTGGTAAAACACCAAGGGCCGAAGACAGGCCGAATGGGAGGGAAGTAAATTCGAAAATTCGAATGTTTGACCTTGCCAGGTGAATTGGAGGAAGCGCCGGTGGGGGGGGGGGGGGTCTGGGGGGGGATCGGAATCACCAAGTAGGCTTCTTTTAGGTCATGGCGAACCATCCAGTCGGCCGGACTCAGCACTTCCCTGAGAAGATGGATGCCTTCCATCTTGAAGTGGCAGTAAACCAGGTACTAGTTGAACTTGCTTAGGTTGATCACAGGGCACTTGCCCCCATCGGTCTTGTCCACTAGAAACAGGTTACTGATGAAACCCTTTTGGTGGAGAACCGCGGGCACTATTGCTTCTTTGGAAAGGAGGGAGGTAACTTTCTTGTCTACCAGAGTGGAATCCTGGTGAGAAAACTGATAGGACGGGGTCTGGTGCACTGGAAGGGGTCCCCCAGGTATTCTATGCGGAAACCCTGGACGGTTTGCATAACCCACTTATACTTGTGACAGAAATCCAGGCCTGGAAAAAATTTCCCAGCCTCCCCCCTATTCCTAAGTGTGAAAAAGGGAGGAGACTCACCTTTGGAAGAGGACGCAGCTCCTCGAAATCCTCGACCCTTGCTACGTCTACCTCTTGTGGTATAGAAGTTGCCAAAGCGGTGCTGGTCCTGATATTGGCCTCTGTTGGAGCCTTGCCCTCTAGGCTGGTGGTTTGCACCACGGACAGTCGAGTGGCCCCTGCCTCGACCGGCCCCACGGAAAACCCCGGGAAAGAGTTTTTTAAATTGGTGATTGTGCCTTGTTCAGGTAGGTGAACTTGTTTACACATTTTCTCAATTCTTTAACAAATGGGTCGCCAAACAATCCCCCTTGAGCTGCTGCTCTGGCTTCAGAATCTGCAAGATTTGGGGTCCACTTTGCTAAGTAGAGTGCGAAGGCGCTCAGTAGATATGGCACAATTGGCGTTGCCAAGGAATACAATAGCTCTCTGAGCCCATCCAGAAAGGGAATCAGGAGAGATGAGTGAGCCTGATGACTTGGCTTCCTCTGTCAAGTATTTTTGTCACTGGGCCGAGGACATCTAGTAGTTTATCTTGACAAGCCCGCCAGGATCTGTCAATCCCCTTCTTGGGGTCATGCACTCATTTTTGGAGGACTGTTGCCATTTGGGTGTCGATCTCTGGGATGAGAGCTACCTTGCCGTCCAAAGACTGGCGGGGGCACTTTGCCCGAAAAAAATTACGGGCATCCTTCTCTTGGGGAATTCTGATGCGCAAGGTTACTTAATCTGCCACCTTATCTGCTGGAGCCTAGTCGGAAGATCGTGGATGTATGATCTCGTCCGGGTCAAACATATCCAACATATCTGGCAAAGGAGTATAGTCAGAAGGTCTAGAGGGACCTGGTTTGCCACCAGTATCCCCTGCGTCCTGATAAACAGGAAGGGGGGCCCCTTGTGGAAGACTCGGTTGAGTAGTCAGGAATGCTTTTTTGAACCTGTCGAAAGCCATGGTGTCCATCCCCACATCCCGAGGGCGTTTGGCAGCAGGGGGAGGGAGCTGAGCACTGCAGAAGAAGTTGGAGAATCGCCAGAGAAGGGGGGCATTGGAAGGCTAGCAATGCGCACCAGCTCTTGGTCATTTTTTTTTAGTTAACCTCTCATAAAGGGGGGTCATCGCCTCCCCTACCGCTCAACAAATGGAAGCATCCACAGCGTCATAGAACTCATCCTCTCATTAGAGGTCGGACAGGGCGATCTCCCCTCCATGGGAATCATGATCATAACCAAATTCCATGATGAAAGGCACGGTTGATGAGCTGTGAGATAGTATCAGGTTCTGGGTGTCAGATCTTGCTGGGAAAGCACCAGCTTATGGAAGGGTGTCAGCCGGAGTGAGGGGTGAGAGAACTCACAATTTAGGCAAATAAAGGGTCATCAACCCTGGGTACTTATGTCTGGTGACTGGAAAAATACAAGCAGACAAGCAAAACTGGCCTGGGACCAAAGTGCCCACTAAGCATGTGAAATGCTAGATACAGGACCCAAACGGGCGTAATGAAAACTTAAATACAGACTCCACCTAAAGTGCCCAGTGGAGAGTGGCAGATGTACCGCAGAATCGTCTTTTCAAAAGAAAAAAGTTGGCAGACCGATCGTGGAGACAATACACCAAACGGCGTTCTCCTCAGGCCAGAAACCCGCTCCTCTGGCACTTCGCACAAGCCCTTCAGGGTTTGAATGCGTGCTGCATTTGAAACTCCTCACGCGCACCCTGATGGCCGAAGGAGTGCGGGTGCACCAGACAAGCCGCGTAGGAGTGAAATGCTCCCGCAGCTCCCTCAGCAGACAGCAGGCAATGAAACAAGGTAAGAAATAACCCTGTGCTGCCTCAGAAAAGCATTGGAAAACGGGCAACACTGCCCAATAACCAACACGGAAACTGTCAAGTAACCAAAGAAGGCACAGTAGCGAATATACTGGGAATAACGCAGCAAAGGCACAAGGCAGCATTAAAGCACACTACTAACACAAGCCATTCAAATAATACGCCATGGAACAAGGCTATTAGCATGAAAACATCATAGAGTAATGAGGAAACACTTATCTCGGCTGCGCAGCAGCGAAGAAAGAGGAAGAAGGGCCAGTGAGGGCAGACTATCTAGAGACTGGAGGACCCCAATTGGTGGACCCAGGACTGGTCTGATTGGACATTTTGTTTGACTACTGATTTCCCCAGGGTTGATGGGAAATGTAGCCATGTTGTTTTGAATGGCTGATATATTAACCCTTTGTATGCTGATGACGGAACCGCTCCGTCATCAGCTGCGGTGGCGCTGTGCTGATGACAGAGCGGGTCCATCATGGCCCTGCCGCCGCGCCTGCGCGGATTCCGCGCCTGCGCTGGGCATTCTATTGAGCGGGCGGGGCCATGACGGAACCGCTCCGTCATGAGCACAGCCCAACCGCGGCTGATGACGGAGCGGTTCCGTCACCAGCATGCGACCGCCGCGTGGCCACCCTGCCCCCTTAGCCCTGCGGCGGAATAGCCGCCGCAGTGAAGGGGTTAATAAAGTGAAGAAAGAAGGCATAATCCTCGCCTCCAGTCCTGACATAGAATTTGAAGAGTTATTAAAATCTAGCAGCCCAAGTGGCTGCCCTTCAGACCACTGCTGTTAGATCTTTCAGCCTTAAGTTGGTCTTCCTCAAAAACCTTTTGCCTATTTTTGCTAACCTTGTTTTTGCTCTCCTGAGAGCTCTGTGCTCTTTACCACTGCTAACCAGTGCTAAAGTGTTTATGATATCGCCCCTAAGCATGATAGAATTTGATTGTACCCAACTGGTCTATTTAACTTACAAAATGGGACCTGATAAACCCAGGGCCTGTAAATTAAATGCTTCTAGTAGACCTGTAGCATTGATTGTCCAATCCACCTAAATATCCTTTCTAAACATGTCTCAGGCCTGCCATTGCAGCCTATTTGAGCAGTTGTAAACTGCCATGTTGTCCTGTCAAGATAAACCTCTTCAATAAATCAAAGAAGAGAGAGAGGACCAGGTAAGCTGGTCCGAATCCTCAGGGTTATATGTTCTATCAAAAAGGACCAGTACCATTTATGTATTTAGGAAGTAAGAAGACTCAGAGTTGTACGTTTTCCGAAGAAAGGAAACCGCTTGGGTTTTTCATGAAGCCCTCACCCACCGACCTAGTCGGTGGCATGCTTCATCAACGGGCCCACCACAGTGACACCGAATGTGTCCCGGGTGTGCTCGGCTAGATTAGCAGGATCCCTTAATAAGCATACTCCAATATCAGTGAAACCTTGTCCCCATAGAAACTCAACACAGATGCTTCTTTCTCAAACAAACAAATAACGGCGTTATCAATACAATCCCAATTGATTGTCAACTCGTAAATATCTAAAAAGACATAATCAAAACATGCCTATTTAAAAAAAAAAAGAAAGAACAGTCTGACAGCTTCAGTGATGGTCACTATGTATGTAGGAGAGAACAACCTGTGCCGTCACCATTGGTGTCAGGTGGAGCAAACTAAGGCAGGACAACTTCTATCACCTGCCCAAGGGTAATCAGCTTTCAGCCTTTCTTTCTACTTTTTCCACTTCCTCAGATTGCATCCTGCCTCAATATTTAAAAAACTCTGGCAGAAAACCATTTGATTGATAGCTAGGGATTATAGCTAAGGATTATTTTCTTTCCCCCTCTTCCTGTTTGACTGACACTCTCCTTACACTCCATTCTCTGCATGTCTTAATGCCTCTGAGTTTACTCTATCCTTTTACATGGCTGCACCCTCACTTTCTACTACATTTTCATAAAATGCCCATACCCCTCCTTACCAAAGAATAAACTTTCCTTCATAGTAACCATTCCTGCAACATCGAAACCAATCTACTCATCCATGTACCATAAACCACGTCTCATTCTGTTTAATCTCACCTTGCACTTTTACAATAGTTAACTTCCTCATCTCTCTTTTTTCACATACATTACCTCTCTCTAATAATTTCACATGACTCCTATTAAAGTGATACACCACCACCTAAAAATTGAGACAATTCTCGAGTTTCCAACCTAATACCCAAAAACATCTACGACAATCATTAATAACCACTGGCATAACCAATAACTTTGGTCTACTGAGTAGCATGCTACCCGCCATGAAGTGCTTCAGAACCTCGTCAGCTGTATTGAGCGTTAAATATAAATTAAGCATGGGCGAATTTAGCGAATCTGTCGTTCGCGAATTTGCGTATTTGCTAACTCGCAATCCGCAAAATCCGCAAATTCTCACGAATTTCCGGTTTTTTTTTGTGTTCGCAAGGGTTTCTGCCAGTTCGCGAGGGTTTTGTATCAGTTCGCAATTGCGAACTTACTTGTCGGCTCGCAGCGGTCACGATTTTGTTGTTTCTACGTCTGGTTCACCATCACAGGTTCACATCACCCTCTGTTTCACCACTGCCACCCTCTGTTTCACCCATGCCACCCTCTGGTACATCAATGCCACCCTCTGGTTCATCACTGTAGATTATGGGGGGGAAAAGTAAGCACACCTGCCCTGCTTCAACTGACATGAATTAATTTGGGGTTGATTTATTAATGTGTCACTGTTTTAAAATTCCAGTCTTGCACCTGCTTCCTTATCTGTAATTTGCTTTCTGTTGCAGTGCAATTTTTTTTCCAGGACCTTTGTGGCCTACTTGTAGCTATTCTATGAGCCTGCTGTGAGGGTCAGAGCAGGGTCATAGAATAGTTGCAACTAGCAACTGAACTCTGGAGGGGCCCCTCAGGAAGCACTACAGGGAATGGTTACTAATGATGAGTTTGAACTTTTGCACCTGCTGAGTGCTTTCAGTTTTGCAAAACTCGTTTTTCTGCAATTTCGCAGGATTCGCGGGGCGCGAACTTGCGCGAGATCGAATTCGGAAGCCGCAAATTCGTGCGAATATGCGATTTGTTTTTTTGCGGCGTGTTAGTTCGCAAGGTTTTGTGCGTTTTAGCGAGCCGCTTGTAGCGCAACGGCGCGAAGTTACCCTCACGGTCGTTCACGGGCGCGGCCATCTTGTTTGCATGACGTATTTCCGTTTCCGGGCGCGATGTGTAATCTCGCTAAGTGTGCGGCTCGCTAGTACAATTTTGCGTGTGATCGCGAGGAAAATCTCGCACGAACTTACCCACGCGGTCGTGAACGGGCGCGGCCATCTTGTTTCTCATTCATTGCTATGGTTCTGGGCATGCTTTTTGTATCCTCCCTGAATCTCTGCCATCCTTTGCTTGTTTGAAGTTTTTTTTAATCTATTTTACTTATTATCTATCCTTCTATTTTTCTAGCTCTATATTTTTGTGTTTTCTGCTACTTTTGGTTAATTTTAAACTACTTTTTTAAACTCATTTCTTTTCTTCTTCCCTATTCTATTTCTTCTTTATTATTTAGCTTCCGTTCTGCCCAGACCATGGTAAAGGGAGCCAGGAAGCATCCTGAGAAGGGGAAGGGTCCCGCATCCCGTGCCCGGCTCCTGTGCGGGCGTTTGAGGGGGGAGCAAGTCGCACCCCGGGAGATCTTCAGCGCGGAAGAGGTGGCCGCACTAATTTTTTATGTTCAGCGCCGCCTCCCCAGGATCATCATGGCAGGTGGCAAGATCGCTAGCGGGTACGGAATCCAGGATTGCCGGAAACGGTGGGAGAAGGTGTGCCGGGCCATGTACCAACACTCTCGGGTCCGGCGCACCTACAACCAGGCCACCCACCATTGGACGGATCTCCTGGACCGGGAACGCGATCTGCTCGACCTGCTCGGCCTTGAGATCCCCGGGCTTGGTGAGTAGTAGTAGCTATTTCTTTACTACTCTGTTTTCTCCTGCTCTGTGTGTTATTATATTGCAAATGTTTGTTTTTTACCAAGAGCATTAATGCTGCTGATTACATTGTAGGTAAATTATATTTCAAAATCTTCTGTGCATTTCAGGTGCACTGCTCTCCTTCTCAGTAGCGTTGCTACTATGCTTATTTGTTTTCGATTTTGTGTTCATTTCATTGGCCTGTGAAATTATGTATGAGTGTAGTTTAAAGAACTGCGTAATGCTAGACACTAAGGGTCAGATTTTTAATTACCGGCGCATCCCTGCAAAGTAGCAGGGATGCGGCAGTAATTTTGCGCCACGCCACCACCACCCATGGTGCGCCGTATTTACAATGCGGCGCACCATGGGCCCAAAACGTCACCAAAGCGTTACGCATCTGTGCCGTAAAGGCGGCGCATTGCTGGAGTTGCGTCGCAACGATGGCGCAGCTCCAGCAATGCTCTGGGGTGCCCCATCTCCCCAATGCTGCGTCAAGTCGTACGTCTGCTTCAAGCATCATTGTCCTCAAAGTGACTGATTGAAATCTTGTAGATTTTCCTCAGCCACTTTTAGGATGCGTTCCTGCGCAGGAACGCCCTCCCTTGCGCCGGAATGCCCCCTGATGGCGCAGGGCTTTACAACGTGATGCATCTCCCATATGCGTCACGTTGTTAATATATGCCGCACCATGGCACCTCTTTTGTTCTGCCGCTGCGTCACAAAAGTCACGCAACAATGGAGCAAAAGAGCCGCAAGGGGCTTCTAAATCAGCCCCTACAGACTCAAGTCCAGTCCTTCCTTCGTACACATGGCGATAAGAAGAAATAGTGGTGGTGGATTGATAGTTTGAGTATTTTAATGACTGGTTAATGTAGTAGGAAACTTTTTAGTGTTGTCGCTGATCTGCAATCACGATGGACTTTGTCTGTCACTTCGCGTGCTGCGGACTGCTGCCTGCCAGTCCTAGGCGAACCTTTTTAGTAGTTTGTTTAGTGAGTTACATAAGAACTTTCCAAGTCGACGGTCCGCAAATCAAGCAATACTAATAACGTAGTAGACCACATGAGATCGGTCAATATATCCCGTGGAATAGTTGTCTATTTGCTATTTCGCTAAAATATTTTGTTATTGTTCTTTTGAAATGTTTGATTTGGTTGACAAATATCATCCATGTTTTCTGGTCTTTCTTTCTTTCATGTTGTACATCAGCTCCCCCCAGGGGCAAGAGGGCATTGGAGGAGGCTGCTGCTGCTGCTGAACAGGATCGGTCAGGCGAGGGCTCCTTTGCTGGCCCCGGTAAGTTTTAATTTTAATATAGAGTACCTATTTTTTCCTAGCGTTCCTCTTCGATTTTTTCTAAATCGTCTTTGATCTTCATGTAGACTGTATCTAAATTCTTATCCTGCCTCGACTACGACTCCCTGTGGTATTACTAGATTATTCTTATTAGTTTGTCTGTGTAGCTAAGTAAGATTGCACATTTGGCAATTCCATTGGACTCCCATTCTAGTCAGCAATAGCTCTATGCACTGAGTGCAGTCCTCTGGGATTGTCCATATAGTCTTTTCAAGTCTTCTAAATGTTTATGCTTTGACAATTGCCAACAATAAAAAGGTGAATAACCACCAAGAAAGAATAAGATACTACTTTACTTTTGGTTTGGATAGGAGAACAATCCAATCTACTACTGTTGCAGGGACAAATCTGCACAAACAGAACTGTGGACACTAAATAGTGCATTGTTTATCAATTATAATAGGCGCAGGTTGACTTTCCACATAACTCAGTGATATCAGACTTTGAAGAACCCCCAATCTCCTTACTGACTAGATAGTGTGGCAGAGTCATTTAGCTCCCGAATTCATCGATGATTGATCCCCAATGATGATTATCCAACGCAGGACAAGAGTACGGAGTCAGAGTCCAGAAGTGTCAGAGGCACGGGCTCATGATTGCAAATTGCGAAACCTTTTGCTCATAATTCATGACCAAAAACCACAGAGTCTATTTAAGTTTTAAAGCTTTATTAAAAGTAAAAATATTTATTAAAATCAAGCTTTTCATAAAACAGAAACGGTTGATTAAAAATGGAAAAGTGCTAATAGTGATTTATTTCACACATTTATTGTGGGCGAGCCGAGCCCTCACCTGGTTTGAACTTTAATTTTTCTTTTTGGTGATGAATCGTTGGTCCCTCTGTCCTAGTGGTGATGATGATGATGATTTTTTCTTAGAAGTGAAGCTTCTGTCTGTTATGAGAAACATGGTGCGTGTTAAAAAGCAAGCATTCATCAGTTGTGCCAAAAAGTGCAGCAAGACAAGACCCTTCACTGGAAAATTTTACTTTAGAGTAGACAGTCACAAATTATTAGATTGGTTTCTGTATTCACATTTCTTCATTCCTAGACAAAATTCTAGTGAGTGGTGTATGTCTATGAAATCTAACATTCTTAAATGTACTTTGTAGGTGGAACATCTGGTGCTGGGCCCAGCGCGGAGGTGGAGGAGGAATGCTCTGGGGAGGAGGCGGTGGAAGTGCCGGACCAAACTGCTGTGCGGGTTGCCACGGTAGTGGCGGGCAGTGGTAAGCTCTTATATTCCTTACTTATTGAGATTGCAGACTGCATAGTGTGCTGCTCCCTGTGAGAAAACGTAAGGTTTGTCCAGATGAGAGACATGAAGAAGAATGATTGACATTTAGGGGCCTATTATGATGGTGGACGGACCTGAGTCCGTCCGCCACCATAGAGTAGGAGGGACCATCCGCAGGGGCAGTGGCGGTCTCTCCGTGGTAATTAGGATGTGACCGCCACCCTGGCGGTCACATCCTATATTTTTATCATTGCGGCGGGTACACCCGCTGCAATGATAAAAATGTAAGTTGTGCATTTGCATGCACAAAGCGGCAGGCACAGCGTGGTGCCTGCCGCTTTGTGCAGGCAAATGCAGGGGGGTACCATAGGTACCCCCCATGTGCACCCCCCACCCCCCACAACGGGCCCCCAAACAAAAATCCGTATGCCTTTGCACGTAGGAAATGCCGCCGTGTAAAGGCATGTGTTCCTCCAGATATCCTAATATGGCTGGCGGTATCTGATAGACAGCACCAGCCATGTTAGTGCTTTTCCGCCGCGGATGGGAGGCGACCGCGGCGGAAAAGCTGCAGACTGAAAAACGATCCCCCAGCCATCCTAATCTGGCGGGGGGTCTTTTTCAGTCCGCTGCGGATTTCCCGCATTCTCCGGGCCGGCGGTGGATTCCGCCGGCCCGGAGGATGCTGGAAATCCGCAATCCTAATCTGCCCCATAGTTTGGATGGATGGATGCCTGGATCATGGTACTATCTGACTCTTAGATAGCATATGTGTATCTAGAGAGAGAAGACGGTCACTGGATGAACTAAGTGTTACTTTGAAGAGCATGTAACACCGCACCCGCAAGTCCGTCCCAGTGTAGGAAAGGCAAGGAAAAGAAGTTGTAATTTTGTCCAAATACTACCATGCATAGTAGCAGTAGTTTGTATTGCAAGCACAGCATATATCCGGCTATTACGATGGCCCCTCACTACCTCTGTTAATAAGTTTAGTAGAACTCGGTCATTCATTAATTAAGCAGTAGCCCTTGTAACAGTGTATTCTCAGTGCCACCCGTAATAGAAAAGTAAGAGCATCACCACCTGTATGTACTGGACTGGTACAGTAACGCAAGTCTGTCTCACTCATCATGGCGGGCTTCTGTTTTCCTCGGGTGCAAGTTGACTGCGCTGGCATTATGCCGGCTTGCAGAAGTTAACGTACCAATTTTGCTAAACAAGAGAGAAGAAGAATAATAAGACTGGTGTACTGTCGTAGTCGACTCTAATGGAGTGAGTCCATAGTGCTCGTAGAATTGATTCCTTAAACTCCCACTAATGTTAGAGCAAGGGTGAAGAAGTGGGAGGTTAGATAGATACTGGCCACAATAGTTATGTACTGCACTTGCAAGTTGCTAGTTCTACTGTGACACAACTTTCTGCTGAATCATTTTTTGTTACTCTTAAAGAGCATTGGTTACAGACTATGTCTTTCTTTCTTCATATAGATGCTCCTTCCAAACCAACTCGGAAGGAGCTGGCTAGACGGGCCCAGCAACGGAGGCTGGAGGCCACTGTCGCTGAATATCGGCGGCTGGTGGCCCAGGAGGAGGGGGACACGCAGTCTACCACAACATCTACCGGGACAGCTGCATCCTCCTCCACGCTCCCTGGGTCACCCAGACGGCGCAGGTCTCCAGCGGTACGGAGCCGGGGTACCGCAGCCACCCGCCACCGCCGAGCAAAGAAATCAGCTGCCCCCCACAGCAGTTGCAAGAAACGTATGCACCGCCTTTCCCTGAGGGTTTCCTACCTCGAGCAGGAGCTGCTCAACACCAAAACCCTGCTCGAGACCCTCCGCAAGGAGCATTCCGACCTGGCCCAGAAATTCAACAGCAGCAGCCAGCAGTAGGAGGAGACTGTCCCTTGCCCCTTTTTTAAAGACTTCTGGGGGGTGGGAATTGGGAGTTGGGTTTTTTCACTTTTTTGGACTTTTCAGAGACATTCGTTGGGGTTAGGGAGTGGGGTGGGTTGGGTCTTGTGGGAGATTATTTTTGTCAGGGATATAAATATACTTTAAACTTTATCTTAGCATACGTGTTTTTTTTACTGCTTTTGAGGCTGGTGGGTGGGGGTTTAACAGTAACTTTGTTTTGGTGACACTAAAGTGGCATCTTGATTCAAGTTGTGTAATTAATTGCCCAAATGTTTTCAAAACTAAGTGCCTCTCACAGAGTAAGTGAATTCAATAGTCCTAGGACTTTACTAGTACTAGCGTCAGTCTCTCGTCTCTCCTAATATTCCATTATACTTCCTCCCCCCAAACGCTTATCTTACCTGTAATTTGTGTTTGGAAATAGGGCTAGGCACAGGGCTGGCTGCACGTCAAATGGCGATATGGCAATCCTGGGCAGATGAAATGTCATCATTGCGTTGGTACTAGTGGTGTTACACAGTGGCAGTTGCAGCATCTGAAAAAAAAGAAAATGAAACCTTGTTTGTCCTTACCGTAGCATTAGAACGGTACAATAGAGAATATAGCAGGTGACAGTACACTAGAACAGTGCCACAATGTAGCCTAACAAATGGTAAAGTATTGAAAGTATAACTAGTACTTGCGCTGAATTTTTTTGACATTGGCTACTACTACAAGAAATAGTACTGAAGCTGAGTAAGTCTAGAATATATCCTCGGATTCCTTCACCAGCCTGTTGCTATGACCTTATCCTCCCCAGCAAGTGTGTGGAATTATTGCTGTCATTTAGTCACACATCAATCAAAACCGCACAGCCCGGGAGAAGAGGGTTAGGGTTTGGAAAATGGATGGGAATAGGTTTTTTTTTTGGGGTAAGTCTTGTTGAGAGAAGAAAAAAAAGCACAGCATGGACAAACAATAATTGAAGATAAAGAAATCTTTGGGTACAAAGCTAACCATAAATCTTTTAAGTGACATAAAGGAAGTGCATGCACTACTGCATGCATTGTTACTGAAAAGTAAGTAGTACTTTCGACAACCGTGAATGGCAGAATGCGACAGTACAGGGCTGCAGCGTTTTCACTTGCCTATGTCTGCACTCAGAGAAACACTTCTTACATTAAATTAGGTTTAAAAAATAGCCGAAGTAAAACCTATAGAATGGCTGTAGGGATCAATTTAGAAGCAGAGAGAGATCCAAGAAATGCAGAGTCACACTCATAGTAGTTCACAGCAATAACATTACTTAAAAAATAATTTGAAAAGAATGGATACTGTATCTGTATGTTGTTGTAGTTGTCCTGTTGAATTTGGTAAGTAAGTTGCACGCATCAAACCATTCCTCTTTTTAGCGGCACTCCTCCATTCCAGCTGACGCTTTGTCCATCAATGTTGGTGACCAGAAGAAACCCTGTCCACTGCCTGCTTGGCGGATGCTGAATTGCGGCTTGCTAATGTGAAGCCTGACTTCATCCTTTTTTTCCCATTGCACAGACTGAAACCCGGCCTGTAATTATTGATGGAAAAACAGGAAGTGATATTAGAACACCACTGATAAATAAATATAAGGTATGTACGCTGTGTAGTGCAAAAAGTCACACTTTGAGTTTCGTAATAGACAGTACAATATTTTTGAAAGTGCGTACTCTGTCTGAGTCTCCTTTTGAAGGATAAATAAGTATGGGCAAATTAATTTAGCGGATCTTTCCCCTCAAGCTAGGTGTACTGTAAACTGTTTTAGAACAAAATTAGACCTTCCCAGCAGTGCTCCCACCCAGACCCTTACTAAAGCCAGTCGCAAAAATGTAGAAGACCCCCAATCAGATCTCAAAAAACGAGACCTAGTAGAAAACTGGTGACAAAACGTACTTTGAAAGTAAAAGTAGGCCCAAATACCCCTTTACCCACCATGGATTGTATTCAAACCACTTGCAAGCAAGCAAAAGTATCCATACCCAGCATCGCTCCAAGACTCGCAAACCCCCCCAAAAACAGCCCCCCACCCAAACACATGCAATACAAATACTGCTAACCCTAACGAGCCCTAAGTTAAGAATAGTGGCAAACGCTTTCTTTAACTATGCCAAATCCCCCCTTTCCCACCATGGATTTTCTTCAAATCACTTGCAACCAAAATTACACATTCCCACGAGTGCTCTAAGAGCCCAGAACTCAGTTGCAAAAATCTAGAACACCCCGAAAAACATGCAATCCTGCTGCTAGGGCTAACCCTAACGAACCCTAAGTTACAAAAAGTGCCAAAAGGCTTTTCCGCATGGATTTTCTCCAAACCAGTGTTATCCGGTATTAGACCTTCCCAGAAATGCTCCAAGACCCGCCAACCCACCCGCAAAAAAGCACAACACATTTTCATGGCAATTTCCAAAATCACTCTGCGCGCGCTCTGCAGCTAGGCCCTAACTCCCCTCTGCCACCATGGATTTGCTTCAAAACTCTTGCAATCAAAGGTATCAATAGCCAGCAGTGCTCCCAGACCCTGAAACCCACCCACAAACACCAGGAACCCCCCCCAAACAGGCCCCCGAAAACGCTACATTGAGGGAAATGTCAGAAATAGCAAAAACTTTTTCCTCATGGATTTTGTCCAAACCACTTCTATCCGGTATTAGACCTTCCCAGCAATGCCCCAAGACCCGCCAACCCACCCGCAAAAAAGCACAACACCCCCAAACAGCCAAAAAGGAAAATCTCATACTTACAATATTTATCGGCCTTCGGTCCAAACGCGCTGTGCAGCTAGGTCATAACTCCCGTTTTCCACCACGGATTTCCTGAAAAGCAAATGAAATCAAAATTAGACTGTCCCAGCAGTGCTCCCAGACCCCAAAACCCACCCACAAACACCCGGAACCCCCCCAAAGAGCACCTCAAAGGAAAGCAAGTCAGCAAAAACGCAAAAAAAAATTCGCCTCCGATTTGGTCCAAACCACTTTTATCCGGTATTAGAGCTTCCCAGCAATGGCCCCAGAGCCGTCAACCCAGGCGAAAACTAGTAGAAGACCCCCAAACAGCCAAAAAGCAAAAGTACAAAAATGGGGAATCACTCCGCGCTCGCTCTGCAGCTAGGCCCTAACTCCCCTCTGCCACCATGGATTTACTTCAAACCTCTTGCAATCAAAAGTATCAATAGCCAGCAGTGCTCCCAGACCCTGAAACCCACCCACAAACACCAGGAAGCCCCCCAAACAGGCCCCCGAAAACGCTACATTGAGCGAAATGTCAGAAATAGCAAAAACGTTTTCCTCATGGATTTTGTCCAAACCACTTCTATCCGGTATTAGACCTTCCCAGCAATGCCCCAAGACCTGCCAACCCACCCACAAAAAAGCACAACACCCCCAAACAGCCAAAAAGGAAAATCTCATACTTACAATATTTATCGGCCTTCGGTCCAAACGCGCTGTGCAGGTAGGTCATAACTCCCGTTTTCCACCACGGATTTCCTGAAAAGCAAACGCAATCAAAATTAGACTGTCCCAGCAGTGCTCCCAGACCCCAAAACCCACCCACAAACACCCGGAACCCCCCCAAAGAGCACCTCAAAGGCAAGCAAGTCAGCAAAAACGCAAAAAAAAATTCGCCTCCGATTTGGTCCAAACCACTTTTATCCGGTATTAGAGCTTCCCAGCAATGCCCCAAGACCCGCCAACTCACCCGCAAAGAAGTAGAACACCCCCACAAGTGCAAAGTCTTTCTTCATTGGGCGTAATCCAGCCCTCTGCTTTGAGGGAAATAGGAGTCTTGAGGCGGAGGATAGAGGAGCATGTTCTTGTGAACTTGTGAACCTGAGGAATGCAGACTGCGGCACCTTCAAATCAATAAGCAAACAAGTGAAGACAGTTCTGCTGATGGGCTTGTTTTTGTGATTAGGTGATTAAAGTTTTAATTATATTAACTGTGCAAAACAAAGAAAGACAGACACACAGGAATAAAAGTGAATAAGGACGAAAGAGGAAGTTATTGATTCATTGGCTATTTTTCAGGGCTCGGTGTCAGGGAATAAGAATAAGAGTTTGTCCTCATACTCTGCGAATTCAGGCAGGAGTAGGTCAGTGTCACCTAACAGAGAAGAAATTCCCTCATCTAAGTTGCTGTCCTCCTCGTCTTCATCCGGCGTGTGTTCTCGTACTTTGTAATCTGGTGGTATGAGTTGCTGATTCATCTTGATCATTGTTAACCTCTCCACATTTTTGGCCAAAAGGCGGGTCCGTTTGGAAGTTACAATGCCACCAGCAGCACTGAAAACACGTTCAGAAGACACGCTTGCGAGTGGGCAAGACAAGTAGTTTATAGCCAGGTTGGAGATCTGTGCCCACAATTCTTTTTCCCATGCTAATACGCCAATGGGTCAGCATTAACATAGACCTCTGTTGAGTCATTCAGATAGTCCTGCACCATCAACTCAAGGTTCTTCAAGGTTCCTCCACTTGGCTTACTTTTTGCTGGGACCTTTTGAGAACCAAACCCAAGCAGAGTTAGCCAATCCTCTTCTTCACCCAATGTTACTGTTGTGTCTGGTGCAGATGATCCGGTTGCCGGTGTCTTTAATGGCTGAGAGGTCACTTCTGCCACAGGTGCAGAAGTGGATTCTTTTGACTGGGGATGGCCTGCTGATGCTGATGTACTGCCTTTTCCTTCAATTTTCTGCCGTTCTCTTTCAAACCTCATGGCTGACAAGGCTAGCCAACGTTTGTACTTTGTAACATCTTCATCATTAAAAGGAAAGAATGCTCGCCTGCCAGCGCCTTTTTGTAGCGTGGATCCAGAATAGTAGCACAAATGTAATGCTGTTCTGAGTGGATCATTTTAAGACGTTCATCGCCAAGTAGGCGCTCTAATAATTTCTCCGCCAAAACAAAAGCGTCTTTCTTTTCTTTATCTTTTTGAAACATAGAAGACACTGCCTTCAGTTGGTGCTCCAGCATGCGCAACAATGGGATAGCTTTTCCCAAATTACAGTCCTCCCTGCTGACTGCACGCGTGAAGACCTCAAAAGGACGGAGCATGTCTGTCAGGCTTTTAACTAGCTTCCATTGCGCCGCATCTAGCCTCAGGTCCTTCTCAGCTGTACCCAGTGTTAAGAAATAGTGATCGAGTACCGTATACTGCTCATACAGACGCTCAAGCATGTAGAAGGTTGAGTTCCAACGTGTTGGCACCTCCTGGATGAGTGCTTTCACTGGCATTCGACATTCATGTAGCAGGCTCCTCAGATGCTTCCGGGACTTAAAAGAATGGCTGAAATGGTTGCACATTCTTCGGCAGGTGGCCACTAACTCGCATGCTGGACTGTCTTCACTCAAGAATTTTTTAACAACCAGGTTTATACAGTGCGCCAAACACGGCACTCTGAAATAGTGACCCAGATCCATGGCCTTAACTACATTGGTGCCATTATCCGTGGAAACATAACCAATCTGGCGTTTTTTCGGGGACAGCCATTGAAAGACCTTTGTGTTAAACTCATTCAAAATGTTTTCTGCTGTATGACGTTTCTCCAAGCCAAACATGGCTAGTGTTGCATGTTTCCGAGCAGCTTTAAAAACTTGGTCCGGGTCAACACCTGCGTTTAGCTTTGCTTTAACCCCTGAAAAAGAGACCCAGTGTGCAGTGATGCACATGTAATCAGCGCCTGCGCCACTGGTCCACATGTCTGTTGTCATATGTATAGTGAGAACAGCACTCTTCTGCAAAGCTGCCCCAATCACCTCCAGCACATCTTCATGTAGTGCTGGAACCGCAACTCTGGCAAAATAGAACCGGCTAGGAACCTTCCATTTAGGGCTGAGCGCTGCCACTAATTCTAGAACACCAACCCCTTCTACAAAAGAAAAAGGGAGAAGGTCCAGAGCTATCATTTTAGCCAGCTTAGTGTTATACAGACGCGTCAGTGGGTGGTTGCGATCATATGACGCTTCTGAAAACAACATGGTTCTAATGTTGGCCTGGACCATGCTTTTACGGGATGATGATGAGGTTTTCCTTTTTTGGGCAAACACTAAAGAAGTCCCAAACTGCGGACTTGAAATGTCTGTGGGGGCCGGAGGAGGCGATACTGGTGGTGGTCATGCTGCTAATGCCAGATGAAGTGGAGGATGTGTATTGCCGAACTTTACTACATTGTGCACTTTCACCACCACTAATTGAGGTCGAGGTGGATGGAGGTCCCTTCTGGCGAGGAAGAAATATGGAAGCGGTAGGTGGTGGTGTACTAGTTAACTCCAATGATTGTGCTGTTGCCATTGCCTCCTCGTCGACAACATCATCACGCTCAGCAGCTTTTCGGGCTAGGGTCAAAATGTCTGTTTGCTGCATGCCCGCTGAGCCTGGAGTGACGTGTATGATGACTGCGTCGTCGTCGTGAGAGTCTTCATCAGCAGGCGTATACGCCACTTCTTGTTGAGCGTCATCATCACACTCCATAAGTACGAGACTTTCGGGGACCTTCCTTTTACGCTTAGCTACCTTTGTCAGATCATGGTGTGCCTCACTCTCAGACGGCAGTGCTGGTGGTTCCCAATTTTGATCCATATCATCAGAAGGAGGTGGGCTTGAAGAAGATGTAGACACCACCCTTGATCTTTTCCTTGCTAGGGATGTGGAAGACAATGAATGATCATCAGGAGGAGTGGCTTCCTCGAATGATACCTCGGCTTGATTGTCGATTTCCTGATGTGCCCCTACTTCGGGAGGAACAACTATTGTTGGCACTTGTGACCCTCCATGCACCTCTGCTTGCGCATCTCCTTGCGCTGCCTCTCCTTCCACATGTACTTGGGCTTGTACTTGCACATGTAGTTGTTGTTGCGGCTGTGGTTGTTCAACACTCGTCAGATGAGTTACAACAACCTGTGTTGATTGAGGGACATTGCTGCTACTTTCTTGCGATGAGCCAACATCACTGGTCGATGGTGATTGAACAACTAGACTAAGTGCCTCTGCAGCACTCAAGGGCTTGGAGTTAAGTTGGCGTGGTGGTGGTGGCACTGAGCCCAATGGTGCGGGGGTGCTGCTCCCAGCTTGGTCCCCAGCAGATCCCGCTGCTGCTGTGGGCGTAGTTTTTTTTTACTCTCAAAAAATGTGGTGGGCGGCACACCAGTCTCCTTGGTAACTTGCTTCTTCTGCTCCTTACTAGTAACTTTCTTGCAAGAGGAGCTACGGGGAACTTTTTTTGGGGCCATCTTCTTCAGAGGTCAGAACAGCAGGCCGCAGTTGCACGAGTCGCAGAGTTGTCTGTGGCCAGACATGACGTTGCGTCACGCTATGCTGCACACACACACCGCTGCAGGACTTCTTCCTGGCACTGGTGGCTCTCTTAAGTCTTGTGCACCTAAAAGCAATAGAAGACAGAGGAACATCAGTTCAGTTATACACACCCCAAAAACTCGAAAACCACATACAAATCAGCACAATCCCATGCCATCGAAGCCCTCCATGATGTTTAAATTCAAGACACCCCACAGGAAGACTTGGCACATGCACCACTCACTACCCCTGGGCCTAATGTATGAAAGCTAGGCAAAATGGGTGCAGGCCTGAGAACACTGCCTGCATTCAAAATGGCCCCTTGCCTCCCAGCACATGCCCAGGGCCTGCCTGTACCAGCACTCAAAATGGCCCCCACCCACATGGCCTGTCCCCATGAACAAACCAAAAAATCGAAAAACACAGAAAAATCAGCACAATCCCATGCCATCCATGCCCTCCATGATGTTTAAATTCAAGACACCCCACAGAAAGACTAGGCCCATGCACCACTCACTACCCCTGGTCAAAAGGCCCCAACAACAGCCCAAAAAATCAAAAAACACAGAAAAACCAGCACAATCCCATGCCATCCATGCCCTCCATGATATTTAAATTCAAGAAACACCACAGAAAGACTAGGCCCATGCACCACTCACTACCCCTGGTCAAAAGGCCCCAACAACAGCCCAAAAATCGAAAAACACTGAAAAAATCAGCACAATCCCATGCCATCCATGCCCTCCATGATGTTTAAATTCAAGACACCCCATAGAAAGACTAGGCCCATGCACCACTCACTACCCCTGGGCCTAATGTATGAAAGCTAGGCAAAATGGGTGCAGGCCTGAGAACACTGCCTGCATTCAAAATGGCCCCTTGCCTCCCAGCACATGCCCAGGGCCTGCCTGTACCAGCACTCAAAATGGCCCCCACCCACATGGCCTGTCCCCATGAACACCCCAAAAAATCGAAAAACACAGAAAAATCAGCACAATTCCATGCCATCCATGCCCTACATGATGTTTAAATTCAAGACACCCCACAGAAAGACTAGGCCCATGCATCACTCACTACCCCTGGTCAAAAGGCCTCATAAACACCCCAAAAAAATCGAAAAACACTGAAAAATCAGCACAATCCCATGCCATCCATGCCCTCCATGATGTTTAAATTCAAGACACCCCACAGAAAGACTAGGCCCATGCACCACTCCCTACCCCTGGGCCTAATGTATGAAAGTTAGGCAAAATGGGTGCAGGCCTGAGAACAATGCCTGCATTCAAAATGGCCCCTTGCCTCCCAGCACATGGCCAGGGCCTGCCTGTACCAGCACTCAAAATGGCCCTCACCCACATGGCCAGTCCCCATGAACACCCCAAAAAATCGAAAAACACTGAAAAATCAGCACAATCCCATGCCATCCATGCCCTCCATGATGTTGAAATTCAAGACACCCCACAGAAAGTCTAAGCCCATGCACCACTCACTACCCCTGGTCAAAAGGCCCCAACAACAGCCCAAAAAATCGAAAACACTGAAAAATCAGCACAATCCCATGCCATCCATGCCCTCCATGATGTTTAAATTCAAGACACCCCACAGAAAGACTAGGCCCATGCACCACTCACTACCCCTGGGCCTAATGTATGAAAGCTAGGCAAAATTGGTGCAGGCCTGAGAACACTGTCTGTATTCAAAATGGCCCCTTGCCTCCCAGCACATGGCCAGGGCCTGCCTGTACCAGCACTCAAAATGGCCCCCACCCACATGCCCAGTCCCCATGAACACCCCAAAAAATCGAAAAACACAGAAAAATCAGCACAATCCCTTGCCATCCATGCCCTCCATGATGTTTAAATTCAAGACACCCCACAGAAAGACTAGGCCCATGCACCACTCACTACCCCTGGTCAAAAGGCCCCAACAACAGCCCAAAAAATAAAAAAACACAGAAAAATCAACACAATCCCATGCCATCCATGCCCTCCATGATGTTTAAATTCAAGACACCCGACAGAAAGACTAGGCCCATGCACCACTCACTACCCCTGGTCAAAAGGACCCAACAACAGCCCAAAAATCGAAAAACACTGAAAAATCAGCACAATCCCATGCCATCCATGCCCTCCATGATGTTTAAATTCAAGACACCCCACAGAAAGTCTAGGCCAATGCACCACTCACTACCCCTGGGCCTAATGTATGAAAGCTAGGCAAAATGGGTGCAGGCCTGAGAACACTGCCTGCATTCAAAATGGCCCCTTGCCTCCCAGCACATGCCCAGGGCCTGCCTGTACCAGCACTCAAAATGGCCCCCACCCACATGGCCTGTCCCCATGAACACCCCAAAAAATCAAAAAACACAGAAAAATCAGCACAATCCCATTCCATCCATGCCCTACATGATGTTTAAATTCAAGACACCCCACAGAAAGACTAGGCCCATGCACCACTCACTACCCCTGGTCAAAAGGCCCCAACAACAGCCCAAAAAATTGAAAAACACTGAAAAATCAGCACAATCCCATGCAATCCATGCCCTCCATGATGGTTAAATTCGAGGCACCCCACAGAAAGTCTAGGCCCATGCACCACTCACGACCCCTGGTCAAAAGGCCACAACAATAGCCCAAAAATCGAAAAACACCGAAAAATCAGCACAATCCCATGCCATCCATGCCCTCCATGATGTTTAAATTCAAGACACCCCACAGAAAGACTAGGCCCATGCACCACTCACTACCCCTGGTCAAAAGGCCCCAACAACAGCCCAACAATCGAAAAACACTGAAAAATCAGCACAATCCCATGCCATCCATGCCCTCCATGATGTTTAAATTGAAGACACCCCACAGAAAGACTAGGCCCATGCACCACTCACTACCCCTGGTCAAAAGGCCCCAACAACAGCCCAAAAATCGAAAATTCCAAAATTGTAGTTGCAGCAACTGTAATGCCCCAAACAAACTTACTTGTGAAATTTCTAATCCAAAAGTGATCCAAAGAAAGTCAAAAAGGCCTCAAATCCAAACATCCAGCAGCATCCACAAAAAGTAATCCTTTCAGGTCAAGATCCGAATGAAAGTGACCAGCACATGAGGAAAGTACTGGGAGGAGCCTGCTGGACAGGAACAGGAAGTTGGAGACTGTGGGGCACTTCCTTCCTCCCCCCCCCCCCCCAAATGGACTCCTTGCAAAAAAAAGTGCAGGCAAATGTCAACCTGAGGAGTTATTCTGATAAAAATCATCATTTTCAGAAGGTTTATGCTGCTTGATGGTGGATTTCTTGTGCAGAATTGCAAATTCTGCATTTCGCGAGTGCGAGATTGTTGCTGCCCGCCGCATCTACGTGTTCGCAATTGCGAACTCTCGCGATGCGTGCTGTGCAAGGTGGCAAGCCGCGATTACGTAATCACGGTCACCAAACTCCCGTGGGATCCCGCAGCAAGATCCAAAATGGCGCAGCACTCGCAAAATATCGAGAAAAACAACTCGGCAAACGCTGAATGACGGTAAGTGGACGCCGCACGCCGCAATATTGTATCACCAAGAAAAAAAATCTGCTGCGTGCGAATTTACGGATTTTCGGTAAATTCGCGAGAGTTCGCGGATTGCGAATTACCGAAAATCCGCAAAATCCGCGAGCGGAACGGATTTTCTGCCCATGCTTAATATAAATGCAATCACAATACAATACAATATACACAAGATCAATATGGTGACCCTAATGTGCAGAAAATTGAAGGATCCTCTTGAAGCAAATTAGCCATTCAAGTGTGTCGCCTTGCATGATGACTGTCTTAGTGTGAAAGGGAAAACTTTCAGTCCATCAGTCTGAAACCAGGGTTAGAAGTGCAGAATCCCTGGCTGCCGGTCCATCTACGCGTTCGTTACAAAGCAGCGTGCATTGTGTTCAGAGCTATCCATGGCCTGGGCCCGATCCCTCTGCAAAGAATGTTTGCCTGGTACCTTCCATCCCGAGCTTTACGTTCCTCTTCATCCAGGCTACTAGTAGTTCCGCGTTTCCAGAGAGTAAGGATGGGTGGCCGATCGTTCAGAGTAGCGGCGGCCAAACTCTGGAACTCTTTGCCAATATCCCTAAGGAGCCTTGAAGATCTCTTAGCCTTCAGAAAGGCGTTGAAAACCTACCTCTTCCCTAGGACAGGCTAGTTGCTGAATCTGCTGGATCAGTGTTCAAAGCGCCAGGATGCCCTTGGTGGTGACAGGTTGCACTATATAAGTATACCACAATACAATACCAATTGTTGAAGCAGGCTTTAGATAGCAAAGGACGCCTCCATTCCCAGTACACTAGAAAAGTTACCAGTGTGCCTAATACTATGCACATTCTGCACAATCAACATATATACTTCTAGAAGTATAATCATCGCATCTACCCGATTCACAAGTCCCACACAACCAGCAATCAGTACCAGATCCCCTACATCACCATACGTAAGCAACTTGGTGTTCTTTTCTCTCCCCCTTTCTTCCGCCTTCGCTCTTGCTGCCACCTGGTACCTCTCTTTAGTCTCCATAATCCCATGTTTTTCCAAATTGGTGCCCCTTGTGCACTGCTTGCCCTTCTCCTTCCCCCAATTTGAATATCATTCCGACATTTCCTTTTGCATCTTCTGTACCCCTTGTTCATTTCACTTCCCTCCTCCTCTTTATTTCCATCCTCCCCCATAGCCTTGCTCCACCACTCAAACAAATTTTAATGTCTATACCCACTATAATTGTTCGTGTGCATCTTCCATTGGCCTCCTTTACCCTATAATCTTTAGATTGCTCTTCTTAGATGTTTCCTCTGTCTAGACCCTGTTCTCTTATTACTGTCCTAGTCATAGTAGATTTAAAATGCAGACTACCATGGCCCTTTTTTTAAAAACAAAATTAGAACCAAAAATAATCATTTATTATTTACATTTTTGTTAGAGGAACTGTAAGAAATGTTCACATTTTTATTTTTAGCTAATGTAGAAAGTGATCAATTGAGCTGCTATCTAAAATTTGCCTTCGGCAGAATGGTATTTCTGCAGAAAGGTTTCTTAAAATCTGTATTTTTCATACCATATTTTTTATCAGGATAATGCTCCAAATAACAAACAAATGCATACCCATAAAAAAAAAGTTCTTTATAGTAAAAATAGATAATATAAAAAAATACATTGAAATCACCATCACAATGGCACTTATCTTAGGATGCAATAGGCCCAAACTGTTCACCTTTAAGATACTCCCAGTCACATATGCTACAACATCCTCATATTGTCTATTACTCAAGCAATAGTTTACAGAGAAAACACCTCACCCTTGACCTGCTTGAAATCTGTCACCCAATAGCCATTCAAATGCTTCTCAACATAGTCAATGCCTTCTTCCTATTGAAAGCCTCTCACAACATCCTCAAAACATTGTAGATGGATTATGTCGTAGGAAAGCCAATCTAGGCGCCAATGATGTAGTCAGCTACCAACCCATCATAAATCTACCTCTCTTGGGGGAAAACAATAGATGCCACTCAATATCTAATAAAAGATTGATTTCAACTGCCTTCCACATGACTATCAATACAGTTTTAGGCCATGCTGCAGAACTGCAACACCTACCATCCATGTAGTGAATTATGGCTTCCTCACTGCAAACAATGCCAGGCTCTACCTTCTGGTTATTCTTCACCCTTATTACCATTTGGCACAACCATCAAGTGTGCATCAACATCCTATCACCACCATTTAGATTTACTGACATTGCACTTTGCTTATTTTCACCATAGATCTCCAATCAGCACTAGCCTAACAGCATAGATTCCAACCAATAGATCACCTGTCAGTTCTGACAAGGGGGCATCCGCTCCCTTGTGATTGTCAGCCTGTAAATAGAACAACTTGGATTCTATTACAGGACCGGAGGCTTCGGATTATGCTATCTCTTTTTTTACTGTATAAAACACAGCAGCCAATAAAAACATTCAATTAGTTATAACAAACTACATTGCCCATGATGCTTTGCAATGGTAACACCTCCTTAGCCCTCCATAAGAGCCCTGAGTCCAATCCCATCATCCTCTTTCTTTGCTGCTCACAGCAAGAGATAAGTGTCCATTTTACTGCTCCATTTGCAGGATTATTTGTCATTGATGTGTCGCTCTGACTCGTATGATTTAATATGTTACATGATTACTTATGCATAAAGCAGTGTCTTTGTTTTATGCCAAAATGTTATTTTTAGCTTTTATTGCAGTTTTGGCTTTTTCGATTAGCGCGATTCAGCGCTGAGGCGGGACCTTGTCCGTTTGTATTTAGCACATTTCAGCGCTGACGCTGGACCTTGCCTGTGCGTTTACCAGCGCCGCAGGTCTCCGCATTCACTTTCAGGCACGCTCCTCACGCGGTAGTACCGGACCGCTTGTGTGGTCTCTTTCAGGCCGATAAACGGCAACGCGTATACGCGCTAGTGTGCTCTGGGCTCCCCTTGTCGCCCCCCGCACGCGGAGCCGAGTGGTTCATGGTGGGCTCCTTTTTGGTAGCGCGTTGTGCTGCGCACGTCACGCCCGTGCTAATAGTCTTTTTCCCCGCATTTTATACACGGAAAGTTGGTGGAGGTGAGTGACGCCCAGTTCGACTGCAACAATATCTGCCTGCTGGAGTGTGCACACGCTCCTAAAATATTATTTTGGCTCCTACACCTCTTGTAAGGGGTTGTATAACAGTTGACTACAGCTTTGCTGAGGTGGCTTGGTACAATATTGGCCATCAGTGGTTGTGTGCAGTGTGGGCTTGCCCCCCCATTAATCCTCTTTATTGATTTTATATATCTATATATATCTATATATCTATCTATATATATATATATATATATATATATATATATCTATATATATATATATATATATATATATATATATATATATATATATATATATATATATATATATATATATATATATATATATATATATATATATATATATATATATATATACACACAGTCTGCCTTGTGTATATTGCAACAGCCCTTAAAGATGGATGACTGGGTGACTTATGAAGATGGCGATGAGGAGGTATTTTATAAAGGACAGCAGGAGACTGGAAGACAATATTGTGGAGGCTCTGGGCACGTCCGCCCAGTCCTCAGTCAATAAGGCTATTGAGAGCACGGTACCTAATACTGTGCAACAAGCTCTAGCCTAGCTGCTGCACTTAAAACTATCACTAAGCAGCTGGAGAGTTTTGCTAAAAGGCATGGCTTCACTAAAGAAAAGGGGAAAAGCACTCCACCAACTGCGAGCACAGCACAGGGAAGTCATTGGCTGCATGCTGGCGCATTAAAAGATCTACCCCCTCCTCTTCAGGGGAACATGATTACTCCCTTAGTGGTAAGGCAAAGAGTAAACAGAAGGTTTACCCCGATACCGACACAACTAACATTGACACAGACACTACCAATACGGATGGAGAACCCCCTCCAAAACAGAATGCAAAAACAGCGGCGTCCGCAACCCCAGAAGCAGAACTAAATACTCCGTTCACTTTCAATCCCAGTGACATTGTGCACCCTCGGTCCTCGGATTGGTCCCCGGCTCCTGAAGTCACTGAGTTTCCTTCATGAAAACCTTCGTAAAGGATTCGATAAAGAGGTTCGTAACAGACTCAGATCAGAATGTCCTTGACCTGAAAAAGTAGCGGAGACCCCAGAAATAGATGTGAGTCTTCTCACCTTTCTAAAGAAGTTCGCTAAGGACCCTAAGAAAGGGATTGACCGAGCTTGGCGCAGATGTCAAGATAAACTTCTTGACGTAGTGGGTCCATTGGCAAAGATTCTGGAAATGGCCCTGGTGGCCAAAGAAGCAGCGACTCCAGTTGACCCGAATATTCTAGCGGGTTAGACCCAAAGGGCGATTTGCCTATTAGGCAATGCGAATTGTGCCATATCCACTGAAAGGCGTAAATCCTTGCTCATGCGCATGGATACTAATCTTAAGGACCTTGCAGCAGCAGAGCCAGGCCCGTTGGCCGAAGGTAATCTCTTCGGAGACCGGTTTATTAAAGATGTATCGAAGTATGTAGGGACATTCACATCCCTGGACAAGGTGCAGTCAGGGATTAAACGCGTCTTCCAGCAAGGCCTTTTTAACAGGGCTGGACGAGGCACAGGACGCTCGTCAGGCCGTGGATATACCCAAGGACCCCCCAGAGGTGACTATGGTCGTGGATGAGGAGACTCACCAAGAGGGGGTACCTCCTACCCCACTCGTCGGCGTTTCAGCAAACGACATTTCCATGTCGGTGGAAACAGAGCTGGTTTTCAAGCACAAAATTCCTCAGGTAAGTCTACCAGCTGTATCTCTTCTTCCATTGGGGGGGTCAGACTCAGGCCTTTGTGCAGAATTGGTGTTTGATTATGCAGGATGCGTGGGTAATTCAAACGGTCCAGGGCTTCCACCTACAGTTCTACAGTGAACCCCTTCAAGACAGTTTCCCAAACCTCTCCATTTTTCCCAACAAGAGTGCAGTTTTATAGACTCCGAAATAGCAGAATTGCTGCAGAAACACGCAATCAGGCTTTGCGACGGCAAGCCTCGCGGCTTCTGCAGCAATGGTTTTCTGGTCCAAAAGAAAGGTGGTGGACACAGACTGGTTTTGAATTTGAGAGAATTAAATTAGTACCTCATTTACAAACATTTCAAAATGGAAGGGATACATTGTTTGACAGATCTACTGAAACACGGAGACTGGATGGTCAGGCTGGATCTCAAGGATGCCTACCTGTCCATCCCCATTTTTCCACTGCACAGCCTTTTCCTACAATTTCAATGGTACAGTCGGTGGTACGAGTATTCGGCCCTTCCTTTCGGGCTTTCCTCAGCTCCTTGGTGCTTCACCAAGGTGATGAAGCCGGTAGTGGCACACCTGCGGGAACAGGGGGTGCGCATGATTGTTTATCTGGACGACATCCTAATTATGGCACAGATCCCGGAATTAGTGACTCATCATCTCCAAATGACAATGTCCCTTTTGCAGAGTCTGGGTTTCGTGATCAATCACGTCAAGTCTGCGCTAACCCCGGCACAGAGAACGGAATTTCTGGGCTTTGTGATAGATTCACAGTCGGCACAATTGAGTTTTCCCAAAGCGAAGCTGAAGGATCTCAGGAAAGAGATTACATCACTTCTCAACAAGCAACAGGTGTCTCTCAGGCGTATTGCTAGGATAGTGGGTCTGCTAGCGTCATCCATCCAAGTGATCTTCCAAGGCCCGCTGCGGTACAGAGCCCTGCAGAGGCTCAAGATCCAGCATTTACAGAAGGGTCTCTCTTACACGGACATGATTCCGTTAACCCAGGAAGTGAGAGACGAAATGCAGTGGTGACTGGGCCACGTGGAACGTGGAACGGAAGAGCCATTTTCGGTTTGCAACCCGAGGTAGTCATAGAATCAGACGCCAGCTGTTGGGGCTGGGGAGCGCTTTGTGGAGATATCTCCACATGCGGTCGATGTTCCCCCTAAAAGCTGTTGATACACATAAATTGTCTAGAACTCCTAGCGGGTTCTTTTGCGATTCGAACTCTGTCTCCCAAGCAGACGTTGTGTTGCATCATCCTACGGATGGACAACGTTTCTGCGGTCAGATACATAAACAAGTTAGGGGGGACGAGGTCATCCCTTCTAGTGGACATTGCCAAGGATTTTTGGCATTATTGCCTAAAGCGTCAGATCACGGTGAATGCGGAGTACATCCCGGGACAGTCCAACTTAGTGGCAAACTGGAATTCGAGACATCTCAGGGATTACAGCGATTGGTGACTGGACCCAACGGTGTTCCAGTGGTTGCAGAACCTTAGGGGTCCTTGTCAGACGGACTTGTTTGCGTCACGGTTGAATCGCCAGCTTCCGAACTTCTTCAGTTGGAGGCCGGACCCAGTGGCGAAAGCAACCGATGCCTTCCTTCAAAGCTGGTCGGGAGCATTGAACTATGCGTTCCCTCCATTCCTGTTAATACCCAGGGTGACATCACACATTTTCAAACAACAGGCGGAGGTGATATTGGGGACGCTCCTGTGGAGGTCACAGTCATGTTCCCGGTGTTACTGGAAATGACCTGCGACCTCCCCAGGATGCTGCCGTGGTCGAAGTCCCTACTCCTGGGACCTCACGAGGAACAGCATCCATTGATCCTAGAGGAGAGATTGTCCCTGATGGCATGGCGGCTTTCTGGCAACAGTGGGAAATGCCAGGATTTTCAGAGACAGCTTCAGCCTTCATCAAGCAAGCTTGGGCTCCAACAACTAGAAAGTGACACTCTTCAGCCTGGAAAGGCTGGATGGGTTGGTGCCTGGAACGACATTTGTATCCCGTGGGGGCAGGTCTTCCCCATGTTGTAAATTTTATGTCTGGAAAGGCGGCCGAGGGTTTGGCTTACCCATCGGTAAATAATTTTCGATCGGCCATCTCGGTGGGGCATAATCAGGTGTACGGGAAACCTATTGGTATGCATCCACTGATATTTAAGCTTCTTAAGGGTATACGGGTGGCAAAACCGCCTAAGCCCGAATACTCTGGCTTGTGGGACGTCTGTCTTGTTATTTCCTTGTTTAATAACTGGCCCCTGAATGATCTTCTATCCCGGAAACAGTTGTTTGCTAAATTGGCAATGCTTCTATGTCTTTCGGCATGCAGACGTTCATCGGATGTATGGACATTGGAACTTACAGGTAGAGTATTTACTCTGGAGGGAGTTTCTTTTACTATCACAGGTCGTACGAAAACTCTATCTAGACATGTGACGTATAATGCTTTTCCCAGCAATGAGAAATTATGTGCTGTGCATTGTTTGAAGGAATACGAAGAATGTACTAGGCCTTTGAGACCAGAGGGATCTACTCAACTGCTTATTGCAGTACAGAAACCTTTTAAGACGGTGTCGACTGCGTCTTTTGCCAGATGGCTTTTTGTTATATAATGAAAGAGCTGGTATTGACATTCAGAAATTTGGGGCACATTCAGTAAGAGGTGCCATGGCATCTAAGTCTTATATGTTAGGTTCTAACATTCAGGATATTATGCATTGTGCTGATTGGTCTGCAGAATCAACGTAAGCAATTTTATTATAAGCCGGTGGGAGACATAACATCGGTTGTATTTAATAAAGCGTTAAACTAGCATAATACGAAGTCTCCGGTCCTGTAATAGAATCAAAAATTTGCTAGCATTCGCGCCAAGAATTTTCAATTCTATTAAGGACTGGGCGAGAATTATCCCACCCGTCTATGTACAAAATAGTTGTCCATATTACCCACCTGTGTTGGATGACATGATGAGAAACTTCATACACAGATATTACGAGTTGTTCTTTTCTTCCCTAGGCGCAGACAAGAAGTCTGAATAACAAGTTCTTCCAGTTGAAGACTACAGAATGGATCTTGGTTCGGTATTGACTTCCATGTTGGAGGATGTCCTACAGTTATTGTTTACATATGGACTGTTGCAGTTCAAGCAAAGAAAGAGGATAATGGGATTGGACTCAGGGCTCTTAGGGAGGGCTAAGGAGATGATACCATTGCAAAGCATCATGGGCAATATAGTTTGTTATAACTAATTGAATGTTTTTATTGGCTGCTGTGTTTTATACAGTAAAGAAAGAGATAGCATAATCCTCGCCTCCGTGTCCTTAATAGAATCGAAAATTCTTGGTGCGAATGCTAGCAAATTTTTTATTCTTATGCACATATTGGAGGCAAAGGTCACCAATAGATAGATGGCACCCAGTTGTACCAAGAAGCTTGCTCAATAACTGGCATTAAACTACTCAATGATGGTTTCTCTGTATAGTTGATTGTAGTTTAAATAGAATTTTTCATTTATTCTAATTTCATAGCATCATAAAATACATTGAGTTAATTACATTTTCTTCATTAAACGATTAATTCATAGTTCACGTTGAAAGGAGAAAATGCTTGCAGACTGTTTTTCTGACATCCAAGCATATATGGTAGACAGCTACTGCAAGCTGAACCCAATTTAGAATTAATCTTCATTACCACGTTTCTAAAATATTCTAGCTAGCACTAATGTGAAACTTGAATACCCTGGTATTGCAATCTATTGGCCTGCACTCTTCACCTTCATGCATCCACTCATCCACCTCAATATTAATTCTTGGGCAATACATTGGTACCTCTTCCTTTGTACTTTTTTATCATGGCCATTCTCAACTAACCTTCATGGGTAAACCCACTGAAATCCTTCCTTAATAACAATAGAGCCACAATAACTACTTTTTTATAAGAACATCCAACTCTACTGAGAACTCATTCATCATCTTCCAGTAGCCCTGCAAACCACCACCAAAATGTTTCTGTGTTTACAAACTTGTTACAACCATCTCACTTGCTTGAGCCCCTAGGAATCTCTACTTTGACCCAAATCCCATCATGTGCTATGGATTAGCAAAATGGTTGACAGCGCCTACCTCAAAGTGTACTGGCTCAGAGTCCTCATTGCTCTACAAAGTGGTAACTGAGACAAGAATTCTGCCAAGCATTTTTTTATTCAAAAATATAATCCATCCTGCACTACTACTCTTCTAGCTAAATGTGGTCAAAAACGTATTCACTCCACCATTCTAGAGAAAATTCAAAAGATGCTTATGATCAAGAACACATCACTCAGTCAATGATAGGTTCTAAAATAATTATACGCCCAGAAAGATGCAAAAATCTACCTCTCAAAAACTGAGTATGTGTGGGAAAGTCGTCCTTTTTGCCCTGATCTCCCCCATTTTTTATTGATACTGCTCATTACCGACTCTGAATGTGCCCTGGGCTCTGCTAATCAGGCACGGGGCAGGTATCTGTTTAAAAGGTATATATGGTAATTAGTGTAATTACAATTGGTTCAGACAACCTACCTGTAAGTCCCTAGTATATGATAGGGCATGAAAGTTTAAAGACCACAGTGAACTTAATGCACTTAAGTGTGCACTGCTGTGGTGTATGGTGTAATTTTAAAGCCAGCCCTGCCTTGCAGGCTGGTTATAAAATATAACAGTGTCTAAATTCGTCTTTGGAATACAAATTATTGCAAAGTCTAAAATTACTTTTTTATTACATATAAGTCACCACTAAGGTCTTCCCTAGGTGCCCCAAGGGTAGGGTGCCTTGGTATTAAAAGCAGGGACATTATAAATGATGTTTTCTATATGCTCTGATGAGGGAAACAGTCATGTTTCCCCATTGTAGTGATGCTAGCTCCAAAGGCAAATTTGGAAAAGCCTAATTAAATTTTAATAAAGTCTAACTTTTGACAGGAGTGAGCTAGCAACTTAAATCAAAGTGTCAAAATAATAGTTACAATAAATCCAACAATTGCCATGGTCTGATTTATTATAACTATTACAGGAAGATAATTTTAGAATGTGCTTTCCTGAAGTGACCTAAAATAACTCTGGAACAGCCTCTTCTGATTATCCTTTAACAGCTTGAGCCAAACTGCTCCCTGATTAGGTGTGAAGAGGCCGGGCCTGAAACCAAACAGCCATCTGGTGGGGGGAGATCTGCTGCCTGCAGATGCCAGGAAGGGGGCTGTGGGGATATACTGGTCTTCAAAAGAAGAACCCCAGATAACAGAGGAACCAGGTCTACTCCAATTTCCTTGATCCCAGCCTGATGGGAGTCTCTCTAACTAGATTAGGAGAGGGGCTGGAAGGGGAGTGTAGGGAAAAGTTAGCCACACCAGTGGGTCTGGGTTAGCTAGACCTGAAATCCAAGGAGAGATTTTCTCCATTTTGATTTTTGCTGAGATGTGCAGTCTGTGACAGAAATATGCCACAATTTCCAGGAAGTTGTCATAATAGAGGGTGGAAAACTGAACGCCATTGGTTGAGGGCCCCCCTTGAAAGCTCAGAATAGGGAGTAAATATGTGAGAGCTGCAAAAGCCGCTCAGATCAATAACTGAAAAAATTTGGAGAAGAAGGACTGCCAGGCTCGACCCTTGGACTGCACAAGTGAGAACTGCTGTCAGAAGAACTACACCTGCTGCACTCTCAAGGCTTCACAACAAGTGGACTTTGCCTGTCTTAAAAGATACAGGAGTGGACTCCCTGATCGGTGACAGGTAAAAAAGTGTCGGAAGAAGGTACCTCAAGACATGACCTGCAACATCCACAACAAGGACAACTCCAGCTGACCAACTTCACCTGGATTGTACTTAGACTGACCAGGTGCATTGTGGGAGTTGGAGTCCCAGACACCAAGAGGCAAACCAGAGCTTCTGAACCCTTGGCTGGTGCTGTGTACTCCTTTCTCTGACCCCTAAGGAAACTTTCAGATGAAGATGTGAAAGTTTGCCAACTTTTGAGAAAAAGTCCATGAGAAGACTGGCATCTATACGAGATTCAAGCCAGCAACGTCAGCCTGACCACATAAGTTTACTCCGCTGAAAGCTCTGGAGCTCCTTGCTGTCGATGACAAAGAGAAAGACCACTAGGTCTCACCAAGATGGCATCGCCAAATCAAAATCTCGATCAGAGGACCCAATCGCTTGACGTCAAGAAAAAAAGTGACTAAGTCAGAGGTAAAAACTTGACCAGGCCCAACCACTCATCAGATCTGACCCGCTCCATTGCGATCAGCCTGACACTTTGACTTTGTCCTGGCGCTGCACGTACAGATAGCCGCAGTTGTCACTTTTCACTTTAAGGCGCTAGAAAGCACATTGCTTTATCTCAATTATAAAAATTCATATCTTCAGTTCCCTACTTTAGATCTTTGTTGTGTTTATGTAATTTTAAAGATAAAAATATTCTCTATTTTTATAAATTGGTGGTGGAGTTTTATTGTATTGTGTCTTTTACATATACACTGGTGATATTAATACTTTGCACACCTGTCTTCTTAGTTAAGCCTGACTGCTTGTCATCCAATCTACCAAGGGTTGGGCAAGGATTAATTTATTAAAACTTGACTAGACCTTATTTGTGATTGTGGTATTATTACTAGCTGTAGGTACCTACCTGCACCTACAAATAAAGCATCTTCCCACAGAATGTATGACCAGTTTCATTTAGTGACGATAATGCTGAGCACTAATAAAAATGGTTTAAACTGAATTAAAAGCAATATTAATATATTCAAATAATAAACAATACATGATTATTATGAATTTACTCTAGCCATGAAGGTACATTTAATAAAAAATGAAAATTCATCTATTAATAGGAAGTGTGCCACCCACGATCCTGTTTTTATGGGACTAATGCTACTGTTTACCACCCACTAGGACCCATCTGAGATAAAACAGCACATAAGCGATATTCGATCCTCATCACTGACTTGCAAAAGCTGCTTATGTCAATAATGATATCTGAGTTTAGGCCTCTGAAAATGTTTAACCCCTGACCAGTGGGGGCGAAACCACAAGGCATCTTGAATATAAAATTGGTTGGATTTATCATTGGCCTCGACCTGGCACTCAAATCCATTATTACAAAGTAAACACAGACAGCATGGTATCAACTATCACCCCTTCCCCGAATCAGCACATACATACCAGATCCTCTGCCTCTTCCATATGACAAAGACTTGCTCCTAAGCTTTCCCAACCCCATCCTTGCACTGCTGAAGTACACCAGGCACCACACTACACATGAATGGAGTAGCCTGCACACATCTCTCCCTCCTGAGTGCCGGCAGCCCTTCCAAACACATGTCTTCCTAAAGACTTGCATCATCATTTTCAGAACAGAGACAAACAGGTTTCTTCTACCCAACTTCGGGAAAACAATCAAAACCTTGAGGGGCTGAAGCAACATAATAAGTCTGGGCAATTCCAGACCCGAAGCGTTGAGCTGCAAAATGAAACAACTCAGAAGTCTCTCTTCTCCAACTGTAGGCCACAATCCCCTATACCTCAGGCAGCCCCTGAAAGACCTTAAAAGTAAGCCAGGAATCATTCTTCCAGAACAGGTGCTGGGTGTTGCTTGTGGGACAGAGTAGCACCAGAAAGCATGGCTAAGAATTGAATAGAGGCAGAAGAATGCCCTGTTCGACCTATTGAATTCATTATTTATCCATACTGATCTAACATGATTACCACTAAAGCAGCTGTATGTTGTATTACATAACATGTGTATTTTTAAATCACACGTTCACCCAGAGACATCTTGGCGCTGAATAACAGATGTTTATTGGTACTCATTTTTTCGACCTCGGATGGATGAAAGGCTGAGTGAACCAGCTAGGATTTGAACCTCTCACCATGGAGGTCGAACACAGGTTTATAATGTGGGTGCATCAGACCCGGCTCTGTGTTGTCATTTATTCTGAAGGGTTTAGTTCTTTCCTCAAATCTGCCACATATCGAAGGAAAAAAGACATGCTCTTTGAAGAAAATAAATCTTGGATGATGTGTTTATTTACTATCATTTTTGACTGAGACTGCACGAAATGCGCCTCAATGGAGAACATTCCATAGCTTATTTGTTTGCAATTTAATAAAATGTTCCTGTGACAATAAGTTTTTCTAGCATAGTTAGAGAATGTCCTTGTGATATCTCTATTGTTATGTGACTGAACAATTTGTCTTCTAGATTTTATAAAAAACAAATGTAGATAAGACCAAAATGTGGTGCAATCTGTCACAGAGCAAGCTACAAAATACACTTCCATAAAATGAAATGTGGGGGCAATACAAATGCTATCACAATTCAAAGGGTGTTCCAGTGCTTTCTCATAAGAAGCAGGCTGTCATGAGTGAAAGGCTGTTGTTTTGAAAGATAATGGCATCTGCTTGTAAACATTCTTGAAAGATATTTTCATATTCATGTTTTTTATGGAATCTATGGTAACTTACAAGCGCCTGGGCCTTGGCCAAGGTAAAGTGGTGCAGCACCAGCCAAAAAAAGAAGCAGGAAGGAAAATAACCTCTTATTGGAAAAACACCAACAAGTGACAGATTTCAGATTGCCTTGAGACCAATTTGCAATGCATCTCCTCTCAATGAAAGACTCCTTGTTGCTCGGCTATGGGAGAGCTAAGAGAACAAGCAGAAGATGAAACTAATTCTTATCTAAGTATAAATTAACCCATTGGTTCAAAACCATCCCAGTCTAAACAAAGATGTTGTCCTGGCTTGAGTTTAATGAAACTAGCATTGACAGAGCCAATAGGTTTAGATTTTGTGAAAGTATTAGCATGTAGACATGAAGACGCACATTCATGCACACATGCAAATATAAAAACAATGGGAAACCCCCATGTAGACACATTCATGTTCTTCTCTCATTGCCACTCATTTGCTCTGCTCCTTCTCACAATATCTTTCTATTCCTTCAATATCACTGTTCTTCTCCCTCTTTCATCATCTTTTCTGTCTCATGTTGTTTCATTGCAGTAGCGTGATGCAGAATTTCGCTTTTTACAGGGGGGGGGGGCTTGGACTTATCCCGCTGACTGAAGTGTTATTGGGTGGGACAGAGACATGTTATCTGCTACTACTGATTAGAAACCACACGATGAAATGGTCATCTCATTCGATAACTGGGTGTCCGCGATGCAGTGCCATTTTTGAGTCTACGGCACATATTCTTTTTGTTTGCAATACTTATGCTGCCCCACGTAGGGCCTGGTTGATACCAATCTGCAGGCTTGTAGGCACCAGGGTGGCGGCAGAGGCTGAACGAATTTTGCGTACTGATACCTCACTACCCATAGCATTAGCTATGGCGAAATTTTTAGGCTGGGCATGGATTTTGAGGGCTCGCCTAATTGTACAGTGTCTTTGATTAGAATTAATAACTTTTTATGATGTGGTATGTGTACATGTTTTTAATGTTTTATTTTTTTAACCTGTGGTTTTATTGGTTTTAATGGTTGTTTCCTACTCCATGGGGTTATGCATAAATTCATACCTTTGTACTAAAGAAACAACGTTCACAAGGAACTCATTAAAAAAAAAATTGATAACAGATTTGTGGCAATTTGATTGATTGCCCGGCCTGATAGAAAACTATATACTGGTGATCACTTCTGTATATTACTATGATTCAATCATTGCATTTTACACTGACAAGCTCACTGAACAACCCAATGGTTATAGCCTATTTCACTCAACTAGGCACTTTATTTCTACAAAAGTCAGCAATTTATATACATTTCACATAAAAACATTAAATAAACATTGAAAACAATTTTTGAAAAAAACATTCACATAACCCCAAGTGTGGTGACCGTAACCATATTTACAGTGAAAAATTGTGACATATTCAAAATCGAGGTTATCAGTACAGAAACAAAAGAAAAAGGACACTATAAAATGAGACGATTTTGTTTGTTGTGTGTCTCTTTAATCTATTTCGTCGACGGCGTTTCGACCCTCTCTACTTGCACGTGAAGCAAAGGAAATCCAACGATTATGGGACTCGTCTTTTATCCTGAGACAGTAAAAAGGATTAACATCTGCTTAGACGATTACTCCGCTTGATACTAGGTGTATTAGCGGCGTGCATTTACTTCTTGTTGATCCAAGAAGGCGGGAGAGAAAATGCTCGATCCCACTTCGTTTACGATCAAAACACTCGGCCACTCAATAATGGACCAAGACCGGAATAGTTTTCCTCCGGCACAGCAACTGTCTCGGGATAAAAGACGAGTCCCATAATCGTTGGATTTCCTTTGCTTCATGTGCAAGTACTGTCCCCAGATAAACAGTCCTGATGAGACCCGGTATCTAGAGAGGGTCGAAACGCCGTCGACGAAATAGATTAAAGAGACACACAACAAACAAAATCGTCTCAATTTATACAGTGTCCTTTTTCTTTTGTTTCTGTACTGATAACCTCGATTTTGAATATGTCACAATTTTTCACTGTAAATATGGTTATGGTCACCACACTTGGGGTTATGTGAATGTTTTTTTCAAAAATTGTTTTCAATGTTTATTTAATGTTTTTATGTGAAATGTATATAAATTACTGACTTTTGTAGAAATAAAGTGCCTAGTTCAGTGAAATAGGCTTTAACCATTGGGTTGTTCAGTGAGCTTGTCAGTGTAAAATGTAATGATTGAATCATAGTAATATACAGAAGAGATCACCAGTATATAGTTTTCTATCAGGCAGGGCAATCAATCAAATTGCCACAAATCTGTTCCTTGTGAACGTTGTTTCTTTAGTACAACTGTACTTACCCAGTTTGCAAGGACATATGGGTTGCTCTTGTTTTGTTTAATATTGATTGTGCTAAATTCATACCTTGACATCTGTTTTAAAGTGGGATTCTGATGTATTTGCTGTTTTTGCACATTGCTTTTATGATTGTAAAAATCGAATAAAGCTTTATGAACTTGATTAGAAACCACAAGGCACTGCTGGGTCCACTCCCTGAAAGGGCTAAACACAAACGGCATATGTGCCAAATCTGTCTCAATGGTGCCTCCCAGAATTTAGCAAGGTAGGGTGCAGAATAAACATTAAATTGGGGATCTTTATGTAGCTAATACACTACGAGCGTTTGAGAAAATAGGAGTGAAGTAGGGGCTTTTTGTCCTTCACAAGTAACAGCTCCACAATTGTCTCCTTTTTGGGAACCATGCACTCCATTGTAGCATTTGACTCTCTCAAGGTAGTGAAGTAGAGCAGTCCAAACCCTACTTAAGGGAGGCAGTGTGGGCTAGCAATCCCAATTCACTGGCATGCAACAACAACACTCAAACTATTTTTCAGTCTGTGCTTTTTCTTTGAAGAAGGAAAACAACATTTATTACACATGCACTACTAATTACTAAACATTAATTTGCAGATCTGTACATCAGGTAGATGGAAGCAACTTTGGTGACACCAATGTATTACGTTTGACTCATAGTGAGTATGGCTGCCTGTGGAGTGGGGGTTGGGGCGGGCCGGAATAACAGGCGTGGAGGCCGGATGAAGTGCGCTATGATTAGCGAGAATTTTATTGATTACACGGAAAGTTGGTCTGTGGAGTATGGTTATCCAGGTGGGAGTCCAGGTAAGGTTGTAGTGATGAGGATCCGGCGAGGCGTCGTCGGTAGGATGTCCGCTGCTGGGCTGAGGTCGTCTGTCCGTGGTGTAAGTACCGGTGTGCCCCTCGGAGGTAATAGAAAGAGACACAGGGCGATTTGTTCTGAGGGTCACGGACCTCGTAATACTGACACCTGCACCGGGGAGTGAGAGGGCTTTAAACGGACGTGAGGGAGGGCGGTCGGGTAGAGAGAGAGAGACAAAACACGGGTAGTGGGTAGAGAGTGTGGTTTGGAGGGGAGGGGGGATTGTGTACAGTTCTATACAGTGCCGGTGGACGTTTTTACAGTGTGTGCAGTTCGGGAGGCTATTTACACTATGTACACTACTACAACGGGAAACACGGAGAAAGGTAACAAGGTACTCACGTGCCCCGCCGTAACTCTCCTCCGAGTTACGGCCGCTCTTCAGCCACTTCCTGAGGACAACACCAATCCTCGCACCAAACGTCTTCTTCCTCTTCCTTCTCTCGGCTCTTCGTTTCTCCTCCGCTTTCCGCTGCTGGTTCTTCACGTTTTGCTAACTCCTGCCTCGAGTCCACTGCTGGGAACCCTGCGTCCTCCGAGTCGTCGGGTTTTCTACCATCTGGACGGGATCCCGTAGAATGACTTCTGGGGTCAGGTGAGGTCGTTTCCGGTCCTTCAGTACCCTCCACACTTCCGGGGTCATGAAAGGTCACTTCCGGTTCGCTGCGCACCGGGGTTGTCGTCGGCGCCTGTAGGGAGACAGAGAGAGGAGTAGCCTGGGTTGTCTGAGATGTGGTACGGGTGGTTCCTGTGGAGTGGGGGTCCACACTGGTTCGCCGCGCCCTGGAGGTAAGGGTCGCCCCTTCACACTGCCATAATCACCATATCCCCACCTACACAAGATGCAACATCACAATCTAAGGTAGTGTCAATAGATATAAGTCAGACCAATTGGTCTGTCGAAGGGTCAACGTATCAAAACCAAAGGCAGGTTTATTGGCTTTCACAAGGGTCATCGCACACATAAAAGTAATAATCACATGTTAGGAAATAATGCATAAATGCATTAATTATGGATATAAATATTTTAATGTTTGACAGTGAATCAGTCAGTAAAGCCAACAAGAGCATTTTCAACAGGCGTCCAGACCTTTAAAGGGGTGCACTTTGCTGGAAGCTTGGGTTTTCTGGGAATAGTATCACAGAGAATAATTGCCCAAGAGCTTGCTTGACTCTGAATGTGAAGCTGAAATTTTCATGAATCCACATAGCTATATATACATATATATCATGTGATCAAGTCCGGTGTTACCGGACGAAACGCGTCATGTTTGTCTGAGAAGGGAGAAATAAAGCACTTTAAATTGGAACCTGCTGTGTGGTCCGTGTCCTGATTTGGAGCCGTTTGTGCGGTGGAATTGGGAGTTTGTTTGGCATATATATATATATATATATATATATATATATATATATATATATATATATATATATATATATATATATATATATATATATATATATATATATATATATATATATATATATATATTCACTGAAAAAACCATAGGTTATAGACCATATATAGTTAGGAATTCGCATTTACAAAACCTTATTTTACTCACACAAAACCATTAAAATTCTATATATAGTTAGTTGCACTAACTATATATCGCGCACCCGCAATCCACTGCTGATGATGTCACATATTACATCATTCATGACATGGTCAGTGACATCACTGATGACATCACTGATGACATCTCAAATGACATCACTGATGACATCTCAAATGACATCACTGATGACATCACTGATGACATCTCATTTGACATTACTGATCACATCACTGATGATATCATTCATGTGATAATACGATGAACCTCTTCAGACTCTAATATAACCTTAGATACAATCAGTGTAAACAGACACTCACAGACTGTCACTCATCCATGGAGTTACTCACACACCTAGTCAGTCATGCAAATAATCAATCACACCTCCATTTCCTCAACTATACAGTTATACAAACTTTACTTATTCAAACATATACTAACACATATTTACTCTCTTATACAATCCCTGATACAAGTTCACAATGATCCATACAGCCACTCACACATTCACTGGCTCTTATGCACAGTTATTTATATATGTCAACTCTCACATGTACTGTGTTTTACATATGTACTTACTTTGACATGTAGCACTGAGATATCCATTCACTCACCAATACACTCATGCACACAGTCAACCGCCCATACAGCTGTTTCCACATGCACTTTTGAAACCATACATCTAGTGAATCAACTGCTCACACATCTATGCACAGAGTCATACACCTCCCAGCCACCCACACACACACTCAGTCTCCCATACAAATACTTGGGCAACCAATCAATAACCCATATAGTTACTCATATAGCTACTTATCAACACATGCAACAGTTTACAGAACAACAGACATAATGATGCACAAATTAAGACAGTTTAGTCACTAACCCATGCACTCAGTGAGACACATTTAATCACTCACTCATACAGTCAGTCATGCACCTACTAAATCCTTCATCCAGACACTTATACATCCACTCATTCTTCAATATGTAAGACATATTTTAACTTTACAGAAACATACAGTCACTGGATGTTGTCATCAGTGATGTCATCAGTGATGTCATTTGAGATGTCATCAGTGATGTCATCAGTGATGTCACTGACCATGTCATGAATGATGTAATATGTGACATCATCAGCAGTGGATTGCGGGTGCGCGATATATAGTTAGTGCAACTAACTATATATGGAATTTTAATGGTTTTGTGTGAGTAAAATAAGGTTTTGTAAATGCGAATTCCTAACTATATATGGTCTATAACCTATGGTTTTTTCAGTGAATTTTCAAGGTTTTGTAAATGCTAATTCCTAACTATATATGGTCTATAACCTATGGTTTTTTCAGTGAATTTTCAAGGTTTTGTAAATGCTAATTCCTAACTATATATGGTCTATAACCTATGGTTTTTTCAGTGAATATATATATATACATACATATATAAACATATATCATCTGTATATCTATATAAATACAAACATAAATGCATGCATACATATACTTATATGCATACAGATGCATGTTATTTACATGAAAGTTGAAAAAACACTAATAAAAGCAAAGCTAAAAAGCCACCTCATTACAAACAGAATGGCTTTAACTTAAACGAGGGCGAGATCTATTGCATTTTCAATGCTTGTTTACTTTGGTTCCATCAAGAAGGCATTCAGATGTGTCACACATTTGCCATAAATTCTGAATGTTAGCACTCTAGTTGCACATTAGATCACTGTAGTAAAGCTACTGCTCACCAGGGACGTCTGCTGCTGGTATTCAAAGTGCATGTTTCAGTCTGCATGTCAGAATTTTTTTAATGAAATAGAAGAGGATTTGAGAAGTCACTCAAAATGTGCCCTAATTTTTCTTTCTGCAGCACTAATCATAATTCATATGGCAAAATATACCCTCTCATTTTGTTCCTTTTTAAATTAAATGTTTTAAGAGTTACCACTTTATTCCAATCAAGATGGCTTCAGGTGTGCCATACCTTTGCAATAAGTAGGACTGTTAGCGCTCTAGTTGTTCTTTAGAACACTCTGGGACATTCTGTCATTGGGCTATACTTGGGCTACATCTGGGTGATATTTGGGCTACATTTGGGCTCTTTTGTCTCTTGTGGCCATTTTGGGAGACTGCATGTCAGAATTTTTTAATGAAATAGAAGAGGATTTGAAAAGTCACTCAAAATGTGCCCTAATTTTTCATTCTGCAGCACTAATCATACTTTCTATGGCAAAATATACCCCCTCATGTTTCTTTTTAAATTAAATGTTTTAAGAGTTACCACTTTATTCCAATCAAGATGGCTTCAGGTGTGCCATACCTTTGTAATAAGTAGGACTGTTAGCGCTCTAGTTGTTCTTTAGAACACTCTGGGACATTCTGTCATTGGGCTATACTTGGGCTACATCTGGGTGATATTTGGGCTACATTTGGGCTCTTTTGTCTCTGGTGGCCATTTTGGGAGACTGCATGTCAGAATGTTTTAATGAAATAAAAAAGGATTTGAGAAGTCACTCAAAATGTGCCCTAATTTTTCATTCTGCAGCACTAATTATACTTTCTAGGGAAAAATATACCCCCTCATGTTGTTTCTTTTTAAATTAAATGTTTTAAGAGTTACCACTTTATTCCAATCAAGATGGCTTCAGGTGTGCCATACCTTTGTAATAAGTAGGACTGTTAGCGCTCTAGTTGTTCTTTAGAACACTCTAGGAGGCTGCAGTAGAACACAAAGGAATCAACTGACAGTCTCTGTCCTTGTTGGATGTACATGTTTTACTGAGAATGTCAGACTTCATTTTCACATGACTGAGAAAGATAATGTGAATTTACAGAAAATATGCTTTCAGTTTAGCTTATAGATCCCCTTCCAAACCACTGTGGGAAAATCATGAGATATTAGTTTTCTTTCAAACAATATTCATGATATCACAGCAGAAGGTTTTTTCACATGGTAAAATCACCTTAGAACCCACCACAATTCCTAAAACGAGTATGGTACCATCAACAAATGATTTATAATGTAACTAAAGTCCTAAAACCCTCTATTAACTACAATGCTTTTTAATGAGGTGCTATCATGTATATTGGTCCCAAGATGGCTGCCAACACTTCTTGGATGAAGTGCTGACAGCCAATCAGATCAGATGTGTGGTTAGGCTCCGCCCAGATATATATCTTTTTTTGAACCTAAATTACTCAAAATCCACTGGAGCACATATATTGAGACCTAGCAAAGGCACATCGGGCTAACAGTCCCTACAATTTTGCCAAGTTTCGTGCAAATCCATACAGCCGTTCGAGCTAAAAGTGAGGCCAACCGCCCTATGGAAATTAACATGGGAAAAACGCGTTTTGGGACCCCCCTTTTTTCTCGGCCCCCCTTGATGAAACCCCCCCAAATTGTCAGGGGCTGCTCAGAAACAAAATGTTCCATTTTCCTGAAAACTTCAGCCAATTCCGTCCACAAACGCCAAAGTTATTAGACATAGAATTTTCAAAAATCCCATAGAGAAAAAATCCTAACTATATATACCTACTGGCGACCGCCAGTAGGTAATATATATATATATATATATATATATATATATATATACTAATATAATAAAGAGAGAGCCCAAACCTTTGAGGCGGGTAAACTCAGGAACCACAGCACCAATCACAATACCCAATACAGCGTTGGAAAGAGCAGTTGCAGCAGCAGGACATAGGCTATGTAAACGCCCACCATATACATTTAAAAGATAAAAGAACCGTGCCAGCAAAGTAGTCCCTTGTGGGCGTGTCTGCGTTGTGCTGTGGGCGTGTGCTGGGGGCGTGACAAACGCTGGGGGCGTGTGGTACGGTCCGCCCTTCATGCCATGTCTCATATCGTGTGCTAATCCCACCCTGCTCCCTCTAAATACCCCTGCACCCCATAATCATTACCCACCCTTACTCCTTAAAATACCCCAACACCCTTAAACACTAACCCATCTTAACCCTATAGATATACCCTGTACCCCAAAACCCAAACCTACCCCTGAACCCTAAAAATACCCCTGTACCCCAAAACCCAAACCTAGCCCTGAACCCTAAAAATACCACTGTACCCCAAAACCCAAACCTACCCCTGAACCCTAAAATACACCTGTACCCCAAAACCCAAACCTAGCCCTGAACCCTAAAAATACCCCTATACCCCAAAACCCAAACCTAGCCCTGAACCCTAAAAATACCCCTGTACCCCAAAACCCATACCTATCCCTAAACCCTAAAACTACCCCTGTACCCCATAACCCAAAACTATATCTCAACTCTTAAAATACCCAAACACCCCAAAACATATACCTCAGTACCCTAAAACATATACCCCTATACCCATACTTACCTTATCCAAACATAAAAAAACATGCTTTTACCATTCATGCATTTACAAAGAATTTCGTTGTAAATGTATGCGTGGTAAAAGCAAATAAACTGTAATGCCATGCGTTATAATGGCATTGCGGAGTCATGGTACTTCCGTAATGAAAGTATGCAGAGTGATGGTATGCGGAAAGAAAGTTGCGGAATGATGGGTGTTTACCCTCCCCCACATTGGTGGCACGGCGGCCCACATCTCCAGCAACATACTGATATTTTTTCACCACCCATTTGAAAAATGCACAGGTCTCTCTCATTGATGGCCAGCACCGACATACACTTTTAGACACACCTCCCGCCACAAGTTCTAGAATTGCGAACTTTAGAGCTGGGGAGCTACGTTCGAATCTCGGCATCAGCTCAACATCCTGTGATTCCAGGCAAATCGCTTTGTCTCCCCGTGCCTACCACAAATGAACGTGTTCTTCTGTAATGTAAATTGTGCTCATGCCATGTTGTCGAGTTCACGCTATATAATATTGCAAGGAAAAATAAAGTAGGGAAACTCGAGTTCACACACTACTGAACGCGCACTAATCGGAGCGTTTCACAGGCCTGTCACAGATAAGAAATGCTATCAAAACGAAATCCTACAAAACAATATACTACTGGCCGGCAGCAATTCATACCCGAACAACGTCGGGACGGGCTGCTAGTATATATATATATATATATACTAGCAGATCTGCTACAGATCCTGTGCTCAAACCACAGATAGCAGAAGCTCCCATTGTCACCTTCAGGAAGGGTCCCTCTCTCAGATCTCACGTCTGCCATGATTTTCCTGAATTAAGAAAAAAACAGGAATGGTTAAAAACTAGATCTGGCTTTATACGTTGCACCTCTTGTAGGGCTTGCAAATTTGGCAAAAGTACTCGACAATACAACACACCGTTCAGTCCAGACCCTATTCAAATTAGGGGTCAATACAATTGTAAGACTGAATTTGCCATATATGTTTTAACCTGCACATGTGGACTCAGGTATGTCGGAAGCACCCGACAACCTGTACACGTTAGAGTCCTCCAGCATCTACGTGCTATTGTTAACAACGACTCAGCCTACCCTGTAGCCAGGCACTTCAAAGCAATTCATAACAATAATCTGGAGTGCCTGTCCTACTTTGTCATCTCCGCAATAGATAAACCTAAAAGAGGCGGGGACAGGGTTAAGATGCTGAGAAGAATGGAATCTCATTTCATTCTTGAATTAGACAGTAGATCCCCAAATGGTCTTAACAACACGGAAGACCTACATGTGTTTCTGTAACTATAGCCCTGCTTTTTCCCGCAAATTCTGTACTGCCTTGGGTGGTGGGGTTCAGTTGGTTTATGCCCCCGCCTCCCTTTCCATGGGTTTCATTACTCGTCTCCTTGTTGAATTATTGCACGTATTATTCTCATTATTCTTCACGGTGAATTATTATTTAGATGTTCTGCATATACTAAAATTCTTTATTTTTTTGACACATTTGATTGAGGACATAGACATTAACAAGTTGTTTTCTGTCATCCATGTTTAAATATATTCTTGCAACAGTTTGTTAACTGACTACGAAACTCCCATGGTTAGAAGCTATATAGCCCATATTTTATCAATTGGTTTTGCTGCAGTCATATGTTTACATACTATGCTATTTTGCACGTTGATAGTTACTGATGTAATATAATGTTGTTTACATTTAAGCATATTTTGCACATAACCAATAATATTATTATCGGTTTTTAATTACATCTGGTATAATTACAACTATCATTTCTTAACTATGCACTAGGCACTTTGCACTTTGCACTTTAATATGCTATTGGTACTGTCAATATTTAAAATCATTGTGGGTTTCTATAATATACCCATACTTGGGCTATACATGAAAAACCATTTTAGCTTTTGCATTTTATGCTGTGTATAAAACAAAGTTTTTTGGAAATTCATTTTAGAAAAACTTTTAAATCATGGGTGTTTATCTTTGTCATATGTATACATGGATTTTAACCTGTTAATGAAAAAAATTTCTTTGAATTGTTGCCATTCCAATACTGTTTGGAAAACAGACTAGGCTACCATTTATCAGTAGTTTGTCCTCACTGTTTATCATCACATGGTGTACTATGTAAAAAAAGTAAAAAAATGCATTTTTTCACTACCCAGTGACTACTATTTAAAACGCATGCATTAACAACTCTGACTGTCTGTGAGCAAGGGCGGATGCCCGAAACGCGTCAGATTGCCTGGTTCAGCTTTTAAATAAAAGAACTGTGCTTATACTTACTGGATCCGCGTGATTTCCTGGGTCGCTGTGGTCGGAGCTCGGGAGTCTGCATTTGTTTGATATATATATATATATATATAATATTCGAAAAGGTCACCCTTGTGGAAGGAACCTTCCCAGCACGTCAATGTTGCACTATTCAATGATGAAGAGCCAGCAGTGTAGCGTAGGGATTCCTGCTTTATTAATTAACAACCGCTCCTGCCAGACGCGTTTCAGGTACTTCTTTCCTCAGTGGCAGATAGTGCTTTGAAAGTCATGCCTCATGTGCTTCACATTTAACTTGTAGTGAACCTCCCCAAGTGGGCGTGACCGTAGACACACGGCATGCTGGTTCACGAAGTCCGCACATGTTCAAATTATCTCAAGTGAGCATTTGCATGAAAGTTATTTCATTGTCTCTTTCTTCCCCAGTGGGTAAAAACACAGATTCCAGCAGCCGCTCTGCCGTGCTTATGCTTTCCATCAGGCTCGTGCTTCTCGCTTACATGATCAACTTCTGCAGACCACTGCGAGTCTGCTTCAACAGAGTGGTTCCCTCCGCGCCTGGGCCAGCCGCGCACATAATAATCGAAAAGGTCACCCTTGTGGAAGGAACCTTCCCAGCACGTCAATGTTACACTATTCAATGATGAAGAGCCAGCAGTGTAGCGTAGGGATTCCTGCTTTATTAATTAACAACCGCTCCTGCCAGACGCGTTTCAGGTACTTCTTTCCTCAGTGGCAGATAGTGCTTTGAAAGTCATGCCTCTTGTGCTTCACATTTAACTTGTAGTGAACCTCCCCAAGTGGGCGTGACCGTAGACACACGGCATGCTGGTTCACCAGTAGGTATATATAGTTAGGATTTTTTTGAATAGGGATTTCTGAAAATTCTATGTTGAATAACTTTGGCGTTGATGGACGGAATTGGCTGAAATTTTCAGGAAAATGGCACATTTTGTTTCTGAGCGTCCCCTGAAAGTTTGGGGGGGTTTCGTCAAGTGGGGGCAGAGAAAAAAGGGGGGTCCCAAAACGTGTTTTTAACATTGAGTTTTCCATAGGGAGGTTGGACTCACTTTTAGCTCGAACGGCTGAATGGATTTCCACAAAACTTGGCAAAATTGTAGGGACTGGTAGCCCGATGTGCCTTTGCTATGTCTCAAGATATATGCTCCAGTGGTTTTTACGAAAATTAACTTTGAGAAATATATATTGGGCTACATTGGGCTATATATATGTTAGAGCCCAAATGTAGCCCAATGTAGCCCAATGTAGCCCAACGATGGCCACCAGAGACAAAAAAAACAAATGTAGCCAAAATATCAGCCAGATGTAGCCCAACTATAGCCCAGTGACAGAATGTCCCAGAGTGTTCTAAAGAACAACTAGAGCGCTAACAGTCTTACTTATGACAAAAGTATGGCACACCTGAAGTCATCTTGATTGGAATAAAGTGTTAACACTTAAAACATTTAATTTGCAAAGGAACAAAATGAGGGGGTTCATTTTGCCATAGAAATTATGATTAGTGCTGAAGAAAGAAAAATTAGGGCACATTTTGAGTGACTTCTCAAATCCTCTTATATTTCATTAAAAAAATTCTGATATGCAGTCTCCCAAGATGGCCACCAGAGACAAAAGAGCCCAAATGTAGCCCAAATATCAGCCAGATGTAGCCCAACTATAGCCCAATGACAGAATGTCCCAGAGTGTTCTAAAGAACAACTAGAACGCTAACAGTCTTACTTATGACAAAAGTATGGCACACCTGAAGTCACCTTGATTGGAATAAAGTGGTAACACTTAATACATTTAATTTGAAAAGGAACAAAATGAGGGGTTTCATTTTGCCATAGAAATGTTATATATTACCTACTGGCGGTCGCCAGTAGGTATATATAGTTAGGATTTTTTTGAATAGGGATTTCTGAAAATTCTATGTTGAATAACTTTGGCGTTGATGGACGGAATTGGCTGAAATCTTCAGGAAAATGGCACATTTTGTTTCTGAGCGTCCCCTGAAAGTTTGGGGGGGTTTCGTCAAGCGGGGGCCGAAAAAAAGGGGGGTCCCAAAACGTGTTTTTAACATTGAGTTTTCCGCAGGGCGGTTGGACTCACTTTTAGCTCGAACGGCTGAATGGATTTCCACAAAACTTGGCAAAATTGTAGGGACTGGTAGCCCGATGTGCCTTTGCTATGTCTCAAGATATATGCTCCAGTGGTTTTTACGAAAATTAACTTTGAAAAATATATATTGGGCTACATTGGGCTATATATATGTTAGAGCCCAAATGTAGCCCAATGTAGCCCAATGTAGCCCAAAGATGGCCACCAGAGACAAAAAAAAACAAATGTAGCCCAAATATCAGCCAGATGTAGCCCAACTATAGCCCAGTGACAGAATGTCCCAGAGTGTTCTAAAGAACAACTAGAGCGCTAACAGTCTTACTTATGACAAAAGTATGGCACACCTGAAGTCATCTTGATTGGAATAAAGTGTTAACACTTAAAACATTTAATTTGCAAAGGAACAAAATGAGGGGGTTCATTTTGCCATAGAAATTATGATTAGTGCTGAAGAAAGAAAAATTAGGGCACATTTTGAGTGACTTCTCAAATCCTCTTATATTTCATTTAAAAAATTCTGATATGCAGTCTCCCAAGATGGCCACCAGAGACAAAAGAGCCCAAATGTAGCCCAAATATCAGCCAGTTGTAGCCCAACTATAGCCCAATGACAGAATGTACCAGAGTGTTCTAAAGAACAACTAGAACGCTAACAGTCTTACTTATGACAAAAGTATGGCACACCTGAAGTCATCTTGATTGGAATAAAGTGGTAACACTTAATACATTTAATTTGAAAAGGAACAAAATGAGGGGTTTCATTTTGCCATAGATATATATATATATATATATATATATATATATATATAAATATATATATATATATATATATATATATATATATATATATATATATATATATATATATATATATATATATATATATAACCTACTGGCAGTTTGGGGGGGTTCGTCAAGCGGGGGCCGAGAAAAAAGGGGGGTCCCAAAACGTGTTTTTAACATTGAGTTTCCCATAGGGCGGTTGGACTCACTTTTAGCTCGAACGGCTGAATGGATTTCTATGAAACTTGGCAAAATTGTAGAGACTGTTTGCCCGATGTGCCTTTGCTAGGTCTCAAGATATGTGCTCCAGTGGATTTTGAGAAATTAACGTTCAAAAAAATATATATATCTGTGACAGCGTCCTGGTTAGCGCCCCTGTTCACGTACCAGACGCGTAACGGAACTTCGCGAGGAGAAGCGGATTGGCTCTCCGGTGACTGTCAACATTCTAAACAGTCCGGAGCGGCCGCCATCTTGTCTCTCGGTAGGATCTCGGTAGGATCGAGAGACAAGAGGTGGAAATAAATGAAGGGGGAAATGAATGAAAGGGGGCAAGGTAGTCCCCTCCTGACCCCCTAGGATTGATGTGGGGGCTATTAAAGGGCCCCGCGGGGCAAAAAAATAAAATACATTTTTTTTTCGATTTTTCGCGGTGGAAGCGCTACCCGGTACGCGAACCGGGTAGCTCACCGGTAGAGTAAATGGGAGTCCGCCATCTTATGTTTCGGACGAATTTAGTCACAAGATGGAGGATAAACAATGTTAGGAATGGGTATAAGGGGGCACGGGAGACATATCCTGACCCCCTAGGTTTTCTGAGGGTGGCTGAGGAGGCCCATATATGTAAAAAAAAAAAACGGTTAGCGCCCGGTCCGCGCACCGGGTAGCGTTCCGGAAAGCGTAACAAGGGGAAAACCAAGGGAAATAGTAAAATAATATTTTAGAGTGCTTTGAGGTAGGGTAGCTCTGAATAGAGCTGTTGTGTTGTGTGGGTGATGTAAGTACCAACATGTAGGTACCAATGAAGAGTCTAAAATTCAATGTACACCGTCTCCTCTGTAGATATTTTGTATGTTCTAATATGGGTTATTTAAATGTAAATGTGTGGAAAAGCACTTCATGCTGTAAAGCAATTGTATTTTTGAACTGATTGTTCTTTCCTCTTAGTCCTCCTCTTTGTTTTTTTTTTCCCCACACTCTTCTTCAGCATGATAGTTGATAAATTTGTTCCCTCAAAAAATTTATATACATAAAAAAATTATATTAAATACATATAAAATATATTTTTCCTTTAAAAGAAGAATACATTTTACAGCTTTTGATATTTGCTATTAAAAAACCATTGAAATTCACTGAAAAAACCATAGGTTATAGACCATATATAGTTAGGAATTAGCATTTACAAAACCTTGAAAATTCACTCAATTCAGTGATGTCATTTGAGATGTCATCAGTGATGTCATCAGTGATGTCACTGACCATGTCATGAATGATGTAATATGTGACATGATCAGCAGTGGATTGCGGGTGCGCGATATATAGTTAGTGCAACTAACTATATATGCAAATTTCAATGGTTTTGTGTGAGTAAAATAAGGTTTTGTAAATGCTAATTCATAACTATATATGGTCTATAACCTATGGTTTTTTCAGTGAATATATATATATATATATATATATATATATATATATATATATATATATATATATATATATATATATATATATATATATATATATATATATATATATATATATATATATATATATATATATATATATATATATATATATATATATTCACCTGGGAAGATGCTAGATTGATGAATAGAGTTATTTTTTCCATCAATCAAATTCAATGGCAAATGTAGATTTTTGATAACTTTAAGAAAAATAACAGCATGAAAGTGTACTTTTTGATGCCTGAAAGAAAACCAACATAGAATTAGTTTGCTTCTCAACTCTACTCCAGAAACCTCATAAAATTGCTATGTTGGCTAGTAACAACCCTGCTCGTGGAGGACATTGACTTAACAACTGGGCCAAGAAGTCAAGGGTGTTGCCAACTGCTACCATTCATTTCAACAACCCTACGTGATTTTCTGGCTCCAACCACAGCCAGCTGAAAGAACAATTCTGGCCCTGACAGAGGGGAAAACACCTCACCTACATAGGGTAGTGGCTAGTGGAATAACAATAGCTTTTTCAAGCAGAAGATGATTAGAGTCATCTTGTTAAAAGGTTCATGGGAAGGTTTTGCCAAAAACTAAAGATGAAGTCCTGCAGGTCGCAGCACGCCGCATCCGGATAGAGGGGTGCGAGGACCCCGATGATGAAGCATGACACCAAGGGGCCTTTTGGTGTGTGAGGGGTATTTTACAGAACACTGAGTGCTTCAACATTCGTTGATCACTCCTCCCCCTTCCTTCCCTTGAGTTGTAGCCTCCAGCATACCATTTGTGCTGGAAGCTATGAAGTTAAATATTTAAGATATAAATGTGAATGGTTGAGACAGAACATGTTCTCTCTGTATATGCTTACAGACAGACTGTTTCTAGTTTCTAATTTCCAGTCAAAGACTTTTAGAAAAGTTTTACTAATGGCTCTGGTGAGTTGTTTTGGCTTATGTCATCAGTGATGTCATCAGTGATGTCACTGACCATGTCATGAATGATGTAATATGTGACATGATCAGCAGTGGATTGCGGGTGCGCGATATATAGTTAGTGCAACTAACTATATATGCAAATTTCAATGGTTTTGTGTGAGTAAAATAAGGTTTTGTAAATGCTAATTCATAACTATATATGGTCTATAACCTATGGTTTTTTCAGTGAATATATATATATATATAAATATATATATATATATATATATATATATATATATATATATATATATATATATATATATATATATATATATATATATATATATATATATATATATATATATATATATATATATATATATATATTCACCTGGGAAGATGCTAGATTGATGAATAGAGTTATTTTTTCCATCAATCAAATTCAATGGCAAATGTAGATTTTTGATAACTTTAAGAAAAATAACAGCATGAAAGTGTACTTTTTGATGCCTGAAAGAAAACCAACATAGAATTAGTTTGCTTCTCAACTCTACTCCAGAAACCTCATAAAATTGCTATGTTGGCTAGTAACAACCCTGCTCGTGGAGGACATTGACTTAACAACTGGGCCAAGAAGTCAAGGGTGTTGCCAACTGCTACCATTCATTTCAACAACCCTACGTGATTTTCTGGCTCCAACCACAGCCAGCTGAAAGAACAATTCTGGCCCTGACAGAGGGGAAAACACCTCACCTACATAGGGTAGTGGCTAGTGGAATAACAATAGCTTTTTCAAGCAGAAGATGATTAGAGTCATCTTGTTAAAAGGTTCATGGGAAGGTTTTGCCAAAAACTAAAGATGAAGTCCTGCAGGTCGCAGCACGCCGCATCCGGATAGAGGGGTGCGAGGACCCCGATGATGAAGCATGACACCAAGGGGCCTTTTGGTGTGTGAGGGGTATTTTACAGAACACTGAGTGCTTCAACATTCGTTGATCACTCCTCCCCCTTCCTTCCCTTGAGTTGTAGCCTCCAGCATACCATTTGTGCTGGAAGCTATGAAGTTAAATATTTAAGATATAAATGTGAATGGTTGAGACAGAACATGTTCTCTCTGTATATGCTTACAGACAGACTGTTTCTAGTTTCTAATTTCCAGTCAAAGACTTTTAGAAAAGTTTTACTAATGGCTCTGGTGAGTTGTTTTGGCTTATAGATACGTGGAAGATTTGGAACTTTTTATTTTGTTTATTGGTAGATTGATTTATTAATTGACTGATTTAATCCAAATAGTGCAGTGGATGTTGTTAGTCCTTCTCAAAGCAATAGAAAATCCTTGTGTGTCTGCATGGGAATATATTACATGTATTTCTGTATATGGTTGAAAGCTTTTATTCGATATGCAAGATATCTTGAAAGCATACATACATATAAAAACAGCATTTCAAAACAGTAAGTAGATGTGTCAACATTAGATACTAAGACAATAAAATAGGATATGACCCCAGATAAATTAGCTAAAAAGTGAATTAAATTAAAATTGACAGTCTCTTGCAGCGGATCAACCATGAGCATTTAAAAAATTTGGAAACACAACAAACAATTGGAGGGGAGGTATCAGACAATAAAATACGTAGTGCAACCAAATGTCTACGTGTTCCCAGGCGTCTAAAAAGCGGTTTAAGCCAATATCTCCTAGGATTAATATAGTCCGGGCACTCAAAGAAAATGTGTGCTACCGTTTCTGGCCTGGATGGACAGAGGGCACAGAAGGGCGATAGATGGACACCGGATTTCCATTTTGACACATAGGCCCCGATCGGGAGGGTGCCTACCCTGAGCTTAAAATACAGAGCCCTATCGACTGGCAAGGTGATTAAGTCCAGGTAGGGTTCGTAGGCTACCACGTCCTTTATTTCCAAAAATGCTGCAGTCGAGTTGCAATAGTTTGGGTTCCTGATAAGTTTGCCAGAGACCAGTCCCAATAAAGTTTTTTGAGGTCAGCCTTTGGTGGAGCAGATTTTCGTATATGTAATCATGTATTTGCGTTTTTCTCTCTGATTTAAGATATTTCAATTAACAGGGAGCTACACAATTCAAGTCTGATATCAGAAAGTCAGAGACTTTTTCCGAAAATATTTAGATGAAAAGGTATTCTTAGTCCTTGTATTGTTTGTTTTGGACAGCTTGCACAATGCTTTTTGAACTAATCCGGTAAAAGGCTAAATACTAAAGAAACAGGGCTAGTGTCCAAGGCAAGGGAGAGGCCAACCCAGCAGAGCAACAGGGCCAGTGTCCTAGGCAGGGGAGCGGCCAATACAGCAGAGCAACAGGGCCAGTGTCCAAGGCAGGGGAGAGGCCAACACAGCAAAGCAACAGGGCCAATGTCCAAGGCACAGGTGAGAGCACGACACAGCAGAGCAACAGGGCCAGTGTCCATAGCACAGATGAGAGGCCAGCACAGCAGAGCAACAGGGCCAGTGTCCTTGGCAGGGGAGAGGCCAACACAGCAGAGAAACAGGGCCAGTGTCCAAGGCACAGGTGAGAGCACGACACAGCAGAGCAACAGGGCCAGTGTCCATGGCAGGGGAGATGCCAACACAGCAGAGCAACAGGGCCAGTGTCCAAGGCACAGGTGAGAGCACGACACAGCAGAGCAACAGGGCCAGTGTCCATGGCAGGGGAGAGGCCAACACAGCAGAGCAACAGGGCCAGTGTCCATGGCAGGGGAGAGGCCAACACAGCAGAGCAACAGGGCCATTGTCCAAGGCAGGGTAGAGGCCAACACAGCCGAGCAACAGGGCCAGTGTCCAAGGCAGGGGAGCGGCCAACACAGCAGAGCAACAGGGCCAGTGTCCAAGGCAGGGGAGAGGCCAACACAGCAGAGCAACAGGGCCCGTGTCCATGCTAGTGAACAATGGTCAGGACTAGCACACCTGTATGAGGCACAGGCGCATGAGGGGGGATGTCAACTCACTCCTGGAAGTCCTGCAGACTTGAGCCTGGCTGTGTGTCGGTGTCAGCAGGCCCACTTAACTGGGGTGACAGAGCCCCAGGTGATGTTGGGCTAACAGTGGATTGGCAAGCTGGAGGGCTGTGTGGACCAGGTGGCATAGTGGCACGTGGAGGTGGAGTCATGCAGGCTTCTGACACAGTGTGGGTGGGAGAGGTTGGAGGGGTGCCCTTCCACTTTTTGGGAATATGAATTGGCTTCCCTGTCTTGGGGTTGATGGGAAGTGTTGATGACCCAATAGGCACACACACCAATTGTCCCACATCAGGTGCAGACACTGGCACTACCTCTGGTGATGTGCTGGATCCTGCAGAACGCTTGGTCTGGCTACGCCTCAGGACCTCCTTCCCCTCTTTGCCTGGTGTACCCCCTACAGTGCCCTGCTTTGCCTTTGTGCCAGGGGTGGTGTCGACAGTGGCATGCTTTGCCTTTGTGCCAGGGGTGGTGTCGACAGTGGCCTGCTTTGCCTTTGTGCCAGAGGTGGTGTCGACAGTGGCCTGCTTAGCCTTTGTGCCAGGGGTGGTGTCTACAGTTCCCTGCTTTGCCATTTTTGCCAGGGGTGGTGTCTACAGTTCCCTGCTTTGCCTTTTTGGCAGGGGTGGTGTCTACAGTGCCCTGCTTTGCCTTTTTGCCAGGGGTGGTGTCAACAGTGGCCTGCTTAGCCTTTTTGCCAGGGGTGGTGTCTACAGTGCCCTCCTCCACCTGCTTCAATGGGCTCGGAATTGGGGTAGATGTGGTGGGTGGATGTGTCCCTGTGCTCTTCCTAGGTGTACCCCTGATATGCAACACCTTCTCAATAGACACAGACACTGCATGTGTAGGTCTGTGTGAAGTTTCAGTGATGCCTCTGCGGCATGTGAGCCTGATGCCTGCCTCATTGATCGCCTGGCCTTGATCTTCCCTGACTGGCTCTTGTCTGTGCATTGTGGGGTGGCCCTGCTCTTCAGTGGGGATGGTGTCTGTGGGCGGGAGTGCGTGGGTTGTGTCTGTTGTGTGCTCCTTGTGCTGTATCTTTTTGGTGACGCAGGCGAACCGTGGTCACTGTCACCTGATGTGGTCACTGACTGGGGGGTGGACAAAGGCATCAGAGCTGCAATGGGTGCATGTGCCTGTTGAAGGGCTGACATCACGCCTGGACTGTACGGTGTAGCCCACCCACGTCAGAGTGTAAGCCATCCATGTATGCAACCACCTGGCCTAATTTCTTGTCATGGTCACTGAAGGCATTGAGTAGGGCGGTCTGGCCCACACAAAGCTGGCGCAGGAGCTCTACACACTCTGCAGTGAGGGCAGCAGGGGGGACAGGTGCAGGGGCAGCGGTGCCAGGTGTGAATGTGACCCGTCCCCTCTTAGTGACACAGATACGGGCAGCACCAGAAGAAGTGGATGGGAGGCTGGGCACTGGCCACTGGGTGGTAGATGATGATGCAGACTCCCCATCCCCTGTGCCTGCCAGCATGGATGCATCCCCGCTGACATCTGATGAAGTGCTACTCTGTGTCTCAGCCACAGATTCCTCCTGCATACTTCTGTCTCCCTCAGATGTACTGGTGGGCTCTGTGTCACTGGCCTCCACTGCAGCTGTAGTGCTACTCTCGGCACCACTGGGTTCGGGCTCATGTTCCCCCGTGGTCTCTTGCGACTTTGCATGAGAGAGAGATACAGGGTTGTGTAAGTGTCATCATCTGGTCACACAAATTCAAGACAATGCACTTCAGTAGAGGCCCAAATCTACATGTTAACCACCCCCCTGCAATCACTGTGCAGCAACACACAACATAGACCACAACAGTGCCTGCAACACTGAATATCTGCCATGAGTGAGCCATGTTGATGCCACACAGCACTGCACCCTGCCCGTAGATGAAGTGTACCACACACACAACTTGGCCTGCCCACACCTTGGGACATGATGAGGGTACAACACTTGTTACCACTAACAGACCTTCAGGGAACAGGAGGGGACAACACACACACCTATTAGGACATCACAGTCCACAATGCCACATAGGCCTTAGCAAGCACCATGTGGTAATCTGGGGCACATGATTTGCAGATGTTGGGATACCAACGGTCATGGTGCAGGGAAAGTCGACATACACACATTCACACTCTGCAAGTGGACACTGCTGGTCACCCCATAACAGATCACCACACCATCCCAACGCTGAATGACCATGTGGATCCCAACACATCTAGCAATGAGAAAGTACAGCAGTGAGGATCTGCTCAGTAAGGCCAGGGTGGCACAGTACCTGATACAAGCACACATCACAGCAGCCACTCACATGACACAGCACAGCACAGCAACACACGCACATCGCATGGCTCAACGCTGCCACAGGCCCTGTACACATGCATCCACTCCAAGCCTAAGCCACGCTCCCCAGATACTCACCAGCCCTGCCTTGCTTGCCATGCTCCTTCAGACGTGCATCCAGGTCTGGATGAGTCACTGCCAGGATGCGTGCCATCACTGGAGTCATGCTGCGCCGTGCCAAACGCTCTGTGCGTGGTAGCATCCCCAATGTCATCTCAGCCACGGTTTTTGCAAGACGACTGATGTCGTCCCACCTCTTATGGCCGTGGGTGCGTCGGCGGTTGGATACCCCCAGGGCTCGCACCTTTGCCGCAATGGCCCTCCACACGGCCTTACGCTCGTTTACCTTGAGCTGCATGTATGAGAGAAAAGAAGTGTCAATCACCAGTTCCACAATGTCAGGTACCAACATCAATCAACACAGTACCAAGACCCAGACTCAGGACCTATTGTAACCTCGCTCCCTCCCAAACTGGGGGACCCCTCCCAAGGGCACTTAGCATGGCCCACACAGATGTGAGTGCATGCACACATTGGGGCGTAGAGGGTCCAGGATAATCTTACAAATGCAAGATGCATTGACATGATATGCATCGACAGAAGTGTGTAAGTCTGCAATTACAGAGGGCACAGATGTGGCATATGTAATATTCAGTGGGAAGGAACTGGTGCAAGAATCATGTAAGTCTGGTGGTGTTTTTCTAATGTGTGGGCAGCCACTGGTCCGACTCTCTGGGTCACACTGAGTCAGACAACAGGGGCACACAGAAATACTCACATAAGAAATTACTGTCCTGGAACCTACATGGCAAACATTCTGTGGCTCTGTATAGCTGACAATGTAACACTCCCCACTCACACATACAGGAGCAGGCATGGCAAAGAGTGATATTGTGACACACACACTCCCTCACCCTGGAGACAGCTTGTCTGTCAGTGGTTGACACAACCCCACACCCTCAGGCATATACTGCAGCAGCACAACTACACGTCTGACATCCCCCCTGCCCGACAGCTACCTTCATGGTGACTTACCACGACATTGGGACCACCAAACAGCCTTGGGTACTGTGCCAGCACCTCGTCTACAAGGACCTCTAGCTCCTCGCTGGTGAATGGACTGGCACAGATCTTCTCTGTCCTTGCCATCCCTGTGGACATGGAACACCTGTGGATGAAGTGAGTGGTGAGGGGTCCCAGGCAGCAGGCTCAGGAGGCAGCAGCAGGAGAGGGTCCCAGGCAGCAGGCTCAGGAGGCAGCAGCAGGAGAGGGTCCCTGGCAGCAGGCTCAAGAGGCAGCAGCAGGAGAGGGTCCCAGGCAGCAGGCTCTGTGAGCAGTGGAAATGTGAGGCTCAGTCCCACAAACTTATAGCCCCATGGGGTCGTCTGTAGGCGGAGCACACCTTCCGCGTTTTTCAAATGTGCATCATGCCACCGCGATCATCGCTCCCATTGGCTGTGGGCAATGCTCCATGGCGGTGATGCACCGTGGGTGCCCGGGGTGCGCTACCGCGATGGTGCATCATTCAAAATCATCCAATGACCGCCTACGCGCTGACGGAGCACACCTTGCACGTTTTTCAAATGTGCATCATGCCACCGCGATCATCGCTCCCATTGGCTGAGGGCAATGCTCCATGGCAGTGATGCACCGTGGGTGCCCGGGGTGCGCTACCACGATGGTGCATCATTCAAAATCATCCAATGACCGCCTACGCGCTGGTGGAGCATGCCCACTGCTATGTACACATGTCCATATGCCAATGGCTTCCGCACTTGTGAAGGGGGTGGGGCTGGTGTCACTCCGCCGGGGACAGGCGGTAGGTACCGCGATTCATGCGGCCGAGCATGCCCACCGCCATGTACACATGTCCATATGCCAATGGCTTCCGCACTTGTGAAGGGGGTGGTGGTGGTGTCACTCCACCGGGGACAGGCGGTAGGTACAGCGATTCATGCGGCGGAGCATGCCCACCTCCAAGCTACTCAGAAAAGCCAACATCCGCTTTCACCTCTACGCGGACGATACACAAATATATCTGGAAACTTCCTCTCTCACTGACATACATAGACTAAATGCTGTCCTGAAAGATGTTCAACAATGGCTGACAAACAATCACTTGAAACTGAATCCAGACAAAACTGACACACTCCTCATCTCGAACAAGGAAGACAACCCGCAAATCACCGAATGGCTGAAAGCTATCGATGCGCTTAAAGGAAATCTTACTCTAGCCGACTCTGTTAAATCTCTTGGCATCATCATAGACCCCAAACTAAACATGGTAAAACACATCAAGAATGTAGCCAAAGGTGCTTTCTTTAACCTCAGACTGTTGAACAAGATCAAACCCTACATTCCTAACAAGGATCTCAAACTGGCCACTCAATCTCTGGTACTGTCAAGGCTAGACGATGGGAACGCAATCCTAACAGGCATCCCGAAATCGAACTTGGCACCGATCAAAACAACACTACATGCTGCAGCTAGAATGATTACCGGCATCAAAAAATCGGATCACATCTCCCCAGCACTCAAGGAACTCAAATGGCTCCCAGTAGAAATGCGTAGTAACTTCAGAACGGCCTGCCTAACACACAAAGCCCTCCATACCGGCAAACCTGAATACCTGGCAAATAAACTCAAAAAAGCAGGCCAAGCCAGGAATCTGAGAAGCTCTAACTCCTTCCTGCTCATCCTACCCAAAATCAGAAAGAAAAGAACAGCGGACTGCTCCTTCACTGGAAACGCCCCCAAAATCTGGAACTCCATCCCCCCGCACATCAGAACTATTTCTTCTTTTGTGGAATTCAAAAGGCAACTCAAATCCTTGTTCCTGATCCGCTCCCTTGGCTGCGGATAACCGGGGTCAGCAAGCAACCCCTGAACTATGTGACTACAGTGAATCCCATAACCAAAGAAGCTCGGCAACTCACCCATGTTCCGCTTACAATGTCACTCTTTGAATGCTTATACCTTACATATGTGATGTTCATGTTTATGTTTATGTTATGCATATGTTTATACAGATTTTTGTCATTTTATTACTGTAAAGCGCTCTGCTACCTCCGGGTCTTGACAGCGCTATAGAAAACTTCCTAAATAAATAAATGTACACATGTCCATATGCCAATGGCTTCCGCACTTGTGAAGGGGGTGGTGCTGGTGTCACTCCGCCGGGGACAAGCGGTAGGTACCGCGATTCATGCAGCGGAGCATGCCCACCGCCATGTACACATGTCCATATGCCAATGGCTTCCGCGCTTGTGAAGGGGGTGGTGCTGGTGTCACTCCGCCGGGGACGGGCGGTAGGTACCGCGATTTTCATGACCATGAACGGCTATGTCAATCCTGAACACTGTATCAGTACACATCAGCAACATGGTGAAGGGCACATCATTGTACACACAATGCCATACTTCCATGTCACCCACAGGTGGACGCACGTTCAGTGTGACACACTTTGGTCTGTGGTCCCCGCCATGTTACTAATGCATGTCATGGCTGATGATGCTTCACACTCTTGAGGTGGTGTTCATGAAGTGGTACACATCCATTTGTTGTGGGTCAGTGATGACCTTGACAAGGCTTGTGTCACTGCATTGTATCGTATCAGACTGGTGCATTCACAAAAGTTCATGCACACAAGTGAACGTTTTCCTGATACTGTGATCATTGTGTTGATGGATGTGTGCAGAGTTAAGATGATGCATTGACACCCACATACAAGGGTATGGCAGCACTCCACTTTTTTGGGACAGGTTCCTTCCAGGAGACCGTGGCTAGCGCTGGAGGGATGTCACAGCTCATGTTCAGCATGGTGCTGAGGGATGTTCTTGCTGCCATGATGCTGTATCGGAATCGCTACATCCATTTCCCTAGGGGAGGAGAATTGGCTGCTGTGAAGGGTGACTTCTATCCCCTTGGGCGCATCATACATGTTGTTGGTGCCATCGATTGCACCCATGTAGGTCTGGTGGCACCACAGGCGACGGAGCACATATATAGGAACCGCAAACATTATCATTCCATTAATGTGCAGGTGGTGTGCCTTGCGGACATGACCATTTCTCATGTGTGTGCGAAGTATCCTGGCTCGGCGCATGATTCGTACATCATGAGGAACAGCATGGTGCCACGGATGATGGAGAATCTGCATCCCGAGCGTGCTTGGATTGTGGGTGAGTATGCCTACTGATATGGCGTGCTGTGTGCACTGACTCTACTGCACTCGCTTTAAGATAAGCTGCTCTGCCACCGCCTAATTGGAGACTGCGCATTGCTTGTTGATCAATTGAACATTGCTGCCTCTGCATTCGATTTATTTGCCCCGCTGTGCCGCTAGACTGCTCATTGGTTAATTAATAATTTTCACACTGCTGCCTGTGCCTGCTTGCAAAATCGTGCTTGTTTGCGCCGATCTCACTGGTGTTTTGACCGCCATTCCTTGACCTGTGCCCCAAGCTCGTCCCGGTCGCCTTTTGGCTTGCAGCCATTTAGTTGTTGTTGTTGTGACCCCCAGCCTGGTTCTCCGCCCCACTCCCCGCCTCCCAGCTGATCCTCCCTCGCCCCTCCCCTCTCCACATTCCACTTATGACAGACACTTTTGTGCGCAGCGTTCACGCGCAGCGGACGCGCCCCATGCGCGCCGAAGGTGCGCCAAAGGTAAGCCCGTCTATGCCCGTCCGCGCCTGGACCGCGCCCAGCGCCAGACCCCCTGGTTCTCGCAAAACCCACTCCACCCGCACTACGTACGATGCTGCTGCCCTCCTTGCCCTTAACCCCAGCCGCAAACCACAATGCTGCACGTCTACCCCAGGACACACCCATGGACCCTTCGCCTGCCACTCCTGCAAATTCGCCTGCGGCAGGAACCAAACCAAACCCACGAACCCCAAACACAACTCTCACTCTAACCACCTGAAGTGCATCTTGCTGAACACCCGATCGGTCCATAGACACTCCACTGAACTCTGGGACCTACTCGACACCACATTGCCGGACGTCGCATTCCTTACAGAAACCTGGATGAACGCCTCATCAGCGCCCGACATCGCCATAGCCATCCCAGACGCTTACAAGATCATCCGAAAAGACCTCACCAACCAAACAGGAGGAGGCATCGCCATCGTCCATAAGCACACCATCAGAATCTCGACCAGCTTCGACGACAACCTTGCAACCGCAGAACACCTCCACTTCCAGATCCACACCGACCCCAGGACCACACTTAGAGGCACCCTCATTTACAGACCACCAGGAACCCGTAAACAATTCAGCAAAGACATCACTGACTTCATCAGCCCACATGCCCTCGCCTCCGAGAACTACATTCTACTGGGAGACCTCAAATTCCACCTGGAAAAGAAAAATGACAGCAACACCACCACCCTTCTGGACAGCCTGGCCAATCTCGGACTCAAACAACTTGTTGACACCCCCACCCATGTAGCCGGACATACGCTCGACCCAATCTTCACCTCCAGCAAACACATCTCCTTCGATCGCACCACAGCTCTCCACTGGACGGACCATAGTTGTGTTCACTTCAGCTACAAAACCACCTCGACCCACAACCTATTTCACGAAGAAACTGGAACAAAATCACCACCGACCAACTCCTCACATCGCTCAACCAAAACCCTCCCGCCCTATCATCGGACCCAAACCAAGCTGCCACCAAACTAAAACAATGGATCACTCACAGCGCTGAAGAATTAGCACCCCTGAAAAACCACCAAGCCAAACAGGGTAGCAAAAAGGCCCCCTGGTTCAACGATGACCTTAAGAAATCCAAGAAACTATGCCGTACTCTCGAGAAAACCTGGAGAAAAACCCAACCACTGACAACCTGACCACCTTCAAGACAGCCACCCGCAAACACCACCAATTGATCCGATCCTCCAAGAAATCAGCATTCAAGAATCGACTCAACAACAACGCCCATAACAGCAAGGAACTATTCAACATCGTCAAAGAATTCACCAACCCCACCGCAGCCTCAAACGACATTACTCCCTCCCAAGACCTCTGCGATTCGTTATCCTCCTTCTTCTACAACAAAATTGCCGACATACATAACAGCTTTGAGAACATTTCCAAAGAACAATCCGCTCCACCCACCTCCGAACCTAAACCGCCCTCTAACAACCTTAGCGCCTGGAACCCAATCACCACTGAAGACACCATCCGCCTAATGAACTCCATCCATTCAGGCTCGCCAACCGACCCCTGTCCCCACCACATCTTCAACAAAGCAGACTCCATCATCGCACCCCATCTCCGTGATGTCATCAACTGCTCCTTCAACTCCGCTACCTTCCCAGAAAGCTGGAAACACGACGAACTCAGCGCCCTCCTGAAGAAACCCACAGCAGACCCCTCTGAACTTAAGAACTACCGCCCCATCTCCCTCCTCCCATTCCCTGCCAAAGTCATTGAGAAAGCCGTCAATAACCAGCTCGCCGCCTTCCTCGAATCCAACAACTCCCTCGACACCTCACAGTCCGGCTTTCGAGCCAAACACAGCACCGAAACCGCACTCATTGTAGCGACAGACGACATCCGAATACTACTGGACAACGGAGAAACAGTTGCCCTCATCCTACTCGACCTCTCCGCCGCCTTCGACACAGTCTGTCATAGCACCCTCATACAACGCCTCAGCAACATCGGCTTACAAGGAAAAGCCTTGGACTGGATCATCTCGTTCCTCGCCGGGAGAACCCAGAGAGTCCGAGTCCCATCATTCATATCAGAGGCCACCGAAGTCATCTGCGGAGTACCACAAGGATCATCACTCAGTCCCACCCTCTTCAACGTTTACATGAGTCCACTCGCACCCATCGCGCGACAACACAACCTTAACATCATCTCTTACGCTGACGACACCCAGCTGATCCTTTCCCTCACCAAAGACCCTAACACCGCCAAAACCAATCTTCACGAAGGCATGAAAGAAGTAGCCGAATGGATGAAAAACAGCCGCCTAAAACTAAACTCAGACAAAACGGAAGTCCTCATCCTAGGATCATCCCCCTCTGCCTGGGACAACTCATGGTGGCCACCGGCCCTGGGCACAGCACCCATACCCACAGACCACGCACATAACCTAGGCTTCATCCTAGACTCCTCCCTCTCGATGGCCAGACAAGTCAACGGCGTCTCATCCTCTTGCTTCAACGTACTTCGTATGCTCAAAAAAAACTTCCGTTGGATCCCCTCCGAAACAAGAAAGACTGTCACCCACGCACTGGTCACTAGCCAACTAGACTATGGAAACACCCTCTACGCCGGAATCACAGCCAAATTACAGAAAAAACTCCAACGCATCCAAAACGCATCAGCCAGACTCATATTGGACATCCCTCGCCAAGATCACATTACCGGTCACCTGAAAGACCTCCACTGGCTTCCCGTCAACAAGAGAATAACGTTCAGTCTCCTCACCCACGCACACAAGGCCCTCTACAAACTAGGACCCGAATGCCTCAACACACGTCTGTCCTTCTACACACCCACCCGCCAACTAAGATCCTCCAATCAAGCCCTCACCGCAGTCCCGCGCATCCACAGATCCACCATGGGAGGAAGATCCTTCTCCTACTTGGCGGCCAAGACCTGGAATTCTCTCCCCTCTCACCTCCGCCTTACACAGAACCACATTTCCTTCAGGAAGGAACTAAAAACATGGCTATTCGATAAATAATGCACCCCCCCCCAACCAAGTGCCTTGAGACCCTCTGGGTGAGTAGTGCGCTATACAAATTCCTGAACTTGAACTTGAACTCTGGCTGTGCAACATTGCAATGGGTGTTTGTCATTCACAGGTGACTCAGCATATCCCAGTAGGCCATGGCTGTTGAGCCCCCTCAGGAATCCCAGAACCCGGCTGACATCCGCTACAATGACGCCCATGGCAGGACCCGACGGCTAATCGAACATACTTTTCAGATTCCGCTGCCTTGACAGGACAGGAGGTGCACTGGCATACTCACCTTGGAAGGTGTGCAAGATAGTTTTGGCATGCTGTATGCTGCACAACCTGGCCATCCACAAGGGGATCCCCCTGCTCCTGGACGATGGTGAGGAACCAAGGCCACCACCTGCTCAAGGACCTGAGTCTAGTGATGAGGACAGTGGAGAGGATGAAGGAGTAGACCTGCGCCAGCAGCTCATCGAACGCTACTTCACTTGAAGGTGGGTGACGAGGTACAACGTGTATATAGTGTGGTGTGGTTTCTGTTGTGAAGGGCTATGCGCGGATGTAACAGACAGGCACACGTTCAGTCACCTGTGTGTGGTAAAAGTGACATTGACGTTCCATATGTGAACGTATGCTGGACGTATTTGTTCACACCTGCAGCCCATTGTCTAGTAAGCCTGTAGTGTCTTGTGTATGTTTTGTGTAGTGTTCTGCATGTGATGGCACAATGAGACCAGTGACTGTTGTTCTGCTGTGTCTCCCTAGGTTCTACAGACGAATCCTGCACTACATACTGTACATCATTTGGACACATCATGGACATTATCTACATTGGAAATATTGCACTAAAAACAATACAGCACAAAATCTGGTGCATCAGGTATTTTATTTTGACAGTGTACATGTGATTTGTGCGGGAATATTTACATGACAGTGGGGTATGAGTAGTGAGTTGACAGTCCTGTTCGCTGAGATGCAAGAGTAGAGCCCACATGGATGTGGTGACCCAGTCCAACAGACAGGTGACATTGCCAAGGAAATGTGGGTAAAGACAGTCCAAACAGTCAATGCAGTAGGAAAGAGGGTTGTCATCACGGCTGGCTCCGTGACTGGCGTGTGGCAGGTGCTTTGCCTCCGGAGACTCCCAGGCTCTTCTTTGGACGCCCCCTAGGTCTTTTTGGCGGTGGGGGGCCTGCTGAATGGCCAGTGGCGTCAGGGGACTCGTCCCTCTCTGTTGGCGCAGGGGAGGATGGTGCACTGTCATCCTACGGCACAACAGGAGGGGACGGAGGTGGTAGTTGGGACACAGGCCTGTCCCTCTGCAACGCCACTTGCTGGCCCATGAGGTCCACCATCTGTCCAAGGCGGTTGTCGATGGACCTCATCAGCAGGATGAGCTCCCTTAACAGTTCATCCGACTGGCCACTTTGTCCATGGACGTCTTGGTATGCCTCCACTACTCTGGTGAAGTGGTCCAGGGATGGTGTCTACTCCTCCCGAGGTCTGGTGGTGGCCCTGGCCCTCCCACCTGCTCTTCTGCCACGGACCTCTTGCGTCACCACTGTCGGTCCACGCACTCTCTCCCTGCCCTCCACAGTAGTTGCTGTGGGCTAGTCATCCCCTGGGACAGGAAGGGTACTGCAGGTGGTACTGGTGGTACTAATGGTAGTGGCGGTGGTGACTGTGGTGGCTGCGGTGGAGGCAGAGGCCGTGACAGCAGGGGTTTGCTGCGCTGTTGTTGCAGCAGACGTGGTGGTGGGGAGGATGGGGGCCTGGGATCCTCTGGGTCTGTGGCACATCAGATGGGCCGGGCTGGAGCTCATCGTCCAAACTGTCCTGGGAGTCCACATCTGAGAGTCCATGTGCCGGGGGTGGAGACTGGCTCTGCTGGTCGTTGCTGTGGTCCTCAGCAGTGAGTTTTTCATCACCTGTGGAGTAGATGGGGAATGGTCAGTGTTGGGCACTGTGCAAGTGTTGTGTCAGCTGCGTATAAACGACTGTCTGTACACTACACAAATATGAAGTAACCAGTAGTACAATTCATGGCAACACTGTGTATAATTTCATGGTGCACAGGAACATCATTTACTCATACATGTTGAATGTCAATGCATTGCATGCAATTGTTGCTGCGTTTCGGGATGCAGGTCTCCCACACACACCTCAGGAAGAGTAAAGATAGCTACCTACCGGTTAAATGAGGGTGAACAGTGCAATGGCTGACACATGCTTCTGGGTGGGGAGGCCTGTATCCAGCTCTGCTGTGGGACTGGGGGCATGGTGGGAGTGGTAGTGCAGACCTCCCTCCAACAGACAGACATCACAAGAAAGATAACTATCTACCTGTTAAGGGAAGGGAACAGTGCAATGGCTGACACATGCTCCTGGGTGGGGAGGCCTGTATCCTGCTCAGCTGTGGGACAGGGGGCATGCTGGGAGTGGTGATTCAGGGCCTCCCACCCCCAAACTGTGCTCCAATACAAGATAGCTACCTACCTGTTAGGGGAAGGGGACAGTGCAATGGCTGGCACATGCTCCTGGGTGGGGAGGCCTGTATCCTGCTCAGCTGTGGTCAAGGGGGCATGCTGGGAGTGGTGATTCAGGGCCTCCCACCCCCAATCTGTGCTCCAATACAAGATGGCTACCTACCTGTAAGTCTGTTTGTTGAACAGTGCAATGGCTGACACATGCTCCTGGGTGGGGGAGGCCTCCATGCTGCTGGAGTGTGGGACAGGAGGCATGCTGGGAGTGGTGATTCAGGACCTCCCACCCCCCAACTGTGCTCCAATACAAGATGGATACTGACCTGTAAGTCTGTTTGTTGAACTGTGCAATGGCTGACACATGCTCCTGGGTGGGGAGGCCTACATGCTGCTGGAGTGTGGGGCAGGGGGCATGCTGGGAGTGGTGATTCAGGGCCTCCCACCCCCAAACTGTGCTTCAATACAAGATAGCTACCTACCTGTTAGGTGAAGGGAACAGTGCAATGGCTGACACATGCTCCTGGGTGGGGAGGCCTGTATCCTGCTCAGCTGTGGGACAGGGGGCATGCTGGGAGTGGTGATTCAGGGCCTCCCACCCCCAAACTGTTCTCCAATACAAGATGGCTACCTACCTGTAAGTCTGTTTGTAGAACAGTGCAATGGCTGACACATGCTCCTGGGTGGGGGAGGCCTCCATGCTGCTGGAGTGTGGGACAGGGGGCATGCTGGGAGTGGTGATTCAGGGCCTCCCACCCCCAAACTGTGCTCCAATACAAGATAGCTACCTACCTGTTAGGTGAAGGGAACAGTGCAATGGCTGACACATGCTCCTGGGTGTGGAGGCCTGTATCCTGTTCAGCTGTGGGACAGGGGGCATGCTGGGAGTGGTGATTCAGGGCCTCCCACCCCCAAACTGTGCTCCAATACAAGATGGCTACCTACCTGTAAGTCTGTTTGTTGAACTGTGCAATGGCTGACACATGCTCCTGGGTGGGGAGGCCTCCATGCTGCTGGGGTGTGGGACAGGAGGCATGCTGGGAATGGTAGTGCAGGCCTCCCTCCACCATTCAGGCCTCCTAAGCAAGATGGCTAGCTATCTGTTATGTGAGGGTGGACAGTGTAATGGTGTTTAGGTATAGCAAGGAAGTAGTTCTCAGTGTGTTGTTTGGCATTTGTTGGTACTTACCAGCCTCCGCTCCCCCGGCTACTCCTGTGAGACTCTCAGGTAGCAGTATGGCAAGCACCTTCTCCTCCCATGGTGTGATTGTTTTCGGTGGGATGGGAGGGCCACTGCCACTCACGCTCGTCAGCGTCCAGTGCTTACTCCTCCGCTCCTTGACAACCCTCTTGAGATCATGCCACCGCTTCATGGTCTCCTTCTTGGATCTTGGGGTGGTCCCTACTGGATTCACCCTTTGGACTATCCTTTCCCACATTTGTGTCCTCGTGGCTAAAGGTGTCTGTTGGACCAGGCTACCAAACAGTTGTGGCTCTACTCTTACAATCTCATTGACCATGACTGTCAACTCACTCTCAGTGAATGTGGGCATTTTTTGTGTTGTCATGGTGTGTGGTGGTTGAGGTGTTTGTCGGTGCAGGGGTGTGGGTGCAGGGGTATGGTGTTGAGGTGTGAGGTGTGTTGTGTGCTGTGGGATTATTTGTTCTGGTGTAAAGGTGGTGGTTATGGTGGTGGTGGATGGGTGTGTGTGCTGTGCTCGTTTGCCTCCCCTGTTAGATGTGGGGTATGGCCTTCTAATCTGGAGTGTTGAAAAGGATTGTGGTTTGTGTAGGAGGTGGCTTTATACTCAGCTGTGTGGGTGTGTCCAAGTGGATTTTGGGTGTCAGGTGTGTTGTGGGAGTTGTTCAGGGTTTTGATTCTAATTTTAGCTTTATTTGTTTTATTTGTATGTGTGTTATGTATTTGGGGGTCATGGCTGATTTTATTTGTGCATTGTTTGGCATCACTGCGGTGTTTTGACATAATCCGCCATGTTTTTCATGTCCCGTCCGCTGCGGTGTTTATGCTGCAGCTCTTCCGCTATTTTTCCCATTCACTCCTGTGTGCGACCGCGGCGGTCGGTATCAGCGGTTCCGACCGCGACACCCTAGGGGTTATCCTAATTTCCCGTGCAGTGTGTCCGCTGTCCTTGCGGCGGGTTGTAGCTTTTCCGCAGCTTTTCGGACGGTCGCGGTCGATTTTTGGCCATCACCGTCCGCGTCGGGCGGCTTTGCTTGGCCCGCTACCGCTGTGGTCTGTCTTTAGTGGCGGTTGATCCTAATGTGGCCGCCGGTGTTTCCGTGGTGCAGGCGGGCGGTTGGTTTCCGCCTCCATGGCAGTCGGGGTGGTTTTCCGCCCGTCATCCTAATGACCCCCTAAGTATTCTTTGTCCTTGTATTGTTTGTTTAGGACAGCTTGCACAATGCTTCATTAACTGTTGAGCATTGTTACAAAGAGGGGCTCTGTTCATTGTGGCAGTGTTTCCCACAACTGTGTTTGCAGTTATCCAATTGTGGTGGAAGAAAGTTGCATTTATTGTCTTACAGAATACTAAGGCCAGGCCAGGAAAACTCTAGTCCAAGCTCTGATAATAAGTTGCATCGATTAAGGAAAGGCCTTATTGGTGGGAACAAATTAAAGCCTCCTTGCCAGGTTCCAGGTGGTGTAGAACACAGCTGCATGCCTTATCTTGAACCTCCCTCCTCGCTCTCCATCGGAACCCATGTTGCACTCTCTCCATTGGTTACAGATTAAAAAAGGTGCTCTTTTCAAACTTCTCTACCTAGTCAACAAAACTCTGCACGGAAATGGACCGTGTTACCTCAAAGATAAACTACAGCCATATATTCCTGTTCCTCGGCTCACATCCAGCGAGCTATTATTACTACACCCTAAATGTATTCGATCGACCACATTTGGGAGCCGCTCCTTTTCATTCCTGTTACCGCATCACAGGAACCAGCTGCCCTTGTTCATCCGCGCCTGTCCCGGTCTCACTCTCTTTAAAAAACTCATGCAAACTTGGCTCTTTAACCTATAACCCTGCCATCGTATGGCAACATGTACCCTGTTGCCATGGCACCTAGAGATCCCTTTGGGGATGATTTGAGCACCCAATAAATAAATATATGTAAGCTGTGCAAATACATATAATCTTTTTTAATCATATTATCAGACAACCTCTGCATTCCTTTTTTAGCGTAAACCTTGACTCTTTCCTCATCAATTTCTTATTACGCTCACCGCTATGTGATTTGTTAGGAGATACCCTGTAATTAGAAGGCAGATAACAATACAGGAGTTAACGATTCCTTCTAGTACCACCCCATTACTGGGTTTCACACGTTTTTGGCCTCAGAAAATGCATGTGTGATTCAGAATTATCACATCATGTGGTTCAGACACTTTCCATCAGCTTTGAGCAAGTTGGAAACGTTTACAGAAACACATTTGGGTTTATTGGGTTTGTTCCTACACCACCCATTGTGCAATGGGCCCTAGGTTAAGACCTGACTATGTCCTTGGATCCTGGAGTACATTCTTTTTGAATAAGTGTTTGAGGTTTAACACCTGTGTGGCATTGTCTGATGCCTGGTCTTGACCTCCTTTGAAGCAGCTCAAGAACCCACTACCTGGGAGGCTATAGGTTGGAAGAAAATCTGGCACAGGTGTATAGTAACATTCTGGTGTGTGTAGCTCGGGCAAGCATTATTGGCACATTATTATATTAGCCGCATGGTCCTCAATCAGGTTGCTGCTCTTTTTGGATGAATACGTTAAGCACTTTAGATGACTTTTGCACTTTAGTGAAGCTCCCTAAAGAAACTGCTGGTCGGATGTCCATAGGATGCAAGGTCATGACAGTATCCAAGCTTGTTAGGCACCGATTAGCCCTGTTGGCACTTTGGCATACCAGGCTGCAGTTTTCTAAGTAGGTTGCTTACAGGGTAGCTCATAAAAGGCACTTTAGCCAACATTTGCACTTTTTGGGTTTTAATGGAGTATTGAAAGGTGAATTGGTTGAACGGTTGTGTATATTGATTCATATGAAATTGTTGTAATTATATGCAGTGTGGTGTATAAAGCAGAATTCCCTGATCAATTAAAACAAAAAACTGGATGCCATCTGCCACTCATTGCAACATTTAAAATACAGAAGCCAAAGGCTCTGATTAATCCTACAGCAGGTTACAGGTATGTATAGAAATGGAGCTGTCTTGAAAAGCATATCCCTGATTAGATGTGTCTTTGTTGTACAAGCTACATACAGCGACATACAGCACCCCTACATTTCCTTGCCCTCTTTCCGACTTGTAAATAGAATGAAAGCACAACTGTAGTAATATTCAGCCATGGGTGGGTTGGTTTAGATTTGCTCTGCTGAGATTGGGTTTATTATTGCCGAGATCCCATACAGCAGTGCACAGAGCATATAGAAAATTAATATTTTTTAAGATTGAGTTTTGTAGTTTTAATAAAGGATCAGGTTCTGTATCTTAGAATTTGGGATTCCTAATTATGATTTAGATTCTATGACATGGAGAGCAGAAAAGTAGGCACGTGGGCTGGTGAAACCAAATAATGCACCACTGTCCACTATAGCAAGAGGTGAAGCAACTTGTCAGTCATTTTAAAAAGCAACATGTATCTTAAATTCAACTTTTATTTATTTTTCTTATAGGGAGAGCGTATACAATGGGTTGGCAGCATGGTTTATCAAAAAGGAGCATTTGGCCCTAACACAAAAATATTTTAGAAAGCAAATTTATTCCTGTGGATCAGAGATTAAATATTGGAAAATATAAAGGCAGCATTATTAAGGATTTTTGCTGTTTTTTCAAATATAGACCTCCTAAGTCAAATTTAGGAACATAAACCCAGTCTTGCATCTATTCATTAGTAGGTGAACGTTCTATAAGACAGTTACCCTATGTGCACTCTTATGAGTTTTTTGTACCAAATCTAACTACAGAGTTTACAGTCACAGTCACCGACGCCTGATTACATACTCAGGGGGAGATTTACAAAAAAGTCACACAACCCAGAGCAGCTCCCCTCGAGCGCGCACATCATTGCACGACAGGGAGTGAGCAAGAGAGCACCATATCTTCAGAGATATGGTTCTCTCCTCCCCTTTGAAACATCTGTAATTGATAGAATACACACATAAAGCGCTCCGTCCATGCGCATAGAATAAAACTCAAAGAGAACTGAAACCATAACATGTGAACCAGACACGGGATGCACTACCATAGTGCCAAGGGGCGTTAACTTTTGACGTAAAGCTGTGTCTACAAATCTTTGTAAACATGGTTTTGCGTCAAAAGGCATGGGTGGTTGCATGTTAAACGCCCATGTTCCACACATGTAGCTCCCCCTTAGTGCTAACATAAGGCAAAGCAGTGCTTGGTGCTGCTTTGCCCTTCTTTGAGGGTGCTTTTCAGCGCAAAACAAGCGTTGCGCTGGAAAGTAAATAGCAAAAAAAACATTTTGCGCTAGTGCTAACCCACTGCTAAATGCACATCACCCCCCATGTTTGCAAGTGAATGCCTACCCTATAGTCCTTTTAAGTATGGGTGTTGGACTTGGCCTTTTTTGCAGGGTCATCCCTGAACTTTTTGCTTTCATCCTGTATTTTGTCTGATCTGTTTTTTTTGGTTTTATGACTCTGGGCACCTTACCACTGCTGATCAGTGCTAAAGTGCATGTGCTCTCCCTATTGTGAATTAATGTAGGAATGTGTGATTCCATGATTGGCTGGTTTGGTTTACTTTTTTTTTTTTAAACCTTTATTTATCAGTTTTTTAGTTAACAAGAAACAGTCAGATAGGTTACATTCATTCGAGTTACAATCACTGAACAATCATAGGTACATTTTCCGAGCTATTGATCTGAGCAGGCAAGAAATATACATATGTGGGTCCCCTCTCATCTCAGTAATACACATTCTTTATAGGGCCAAACAGCGAAATCACAGGGACACAGAAATCAATGACTGCAAGCAAAGTTGATTAACAGTCTATAAGGGAATCATCCTTAAGTCTTTAACAGTTCTCCACATTATACAGTAAAAGGTCTATCGGTGTATCCCCTTCGGTTTTAGGAGATAGAGCTATGGAAAGTTGCTATCTACGGCTCATACACTTGGCCGCCATCGTCTGACTCTTCATTTGGTGTTGCAGTTTTCGATAGGTATACCTGCAGCGGACCCCAGATATCTTTTGGCCTGCTCCGAATATGTAACAAATCAGCATTAATATTGTGTTGATCCTGACAATAGACTACATCATCTAGCCATTCCTTAAACTTAGGGGCTCTCCCCCTACCCCAACGACAAGCAACCCTCCTTTTTGCAAGCAGCAGAACAACGTCCATAAACCTCCGAATTGACTTAGGTATATTCAGTGTATATCCCAATAGCATAATTAGTTGGTCTCTATCGATCACCCCCTCTGTCATGATCTGCAATGCATCATGTACCTGTGACTAGTATTCGTACACTCCAGGACACTCCCATGCCAGGTGGATGAATCCCGCCCCCTCCGCATGGCATCGATCACATCTATCGTTATCTGCCAACTGAAATCGCAGCTTTCGAGCTGGCGTATAATAAAATCATTGTAAGAATTTGAAGTGAATGATTTTTAGCCTACAACTAGAAGATATATTGGCTGTGATGGCACAACAATAGTTCCATTGCGCTTCAGTAATTTCGTGGCCCATATCTGCATTCCACAACTGGCGTGCCGGACTCTCAAGTCCCACACGCTGCAACCTGATATTATTATACAATCTAGAGACAAGGTGGCGGCCATCCGACAGCAGCATGACATGCAATGGTAGAACTACCTCTGGTTCATCCGGAAAGTGTATCAATACGTCCTTCAACCCCTGTCTCAGTCTGATATAATAAAATACCTCCAGAGGAGTAGGATGCACTCCCTGAAACAGCTGTTCCCTGGTACGAAATTGCCCATTGAGGAACAGGTCACCCCACGTGGCAATCTTAATACGCTTGCACATTAACTGAAATCCCGTCTCCTGCAGGAACCATAAACAGGGGTGGTATGTGAGTGGCATTACAGGGGAATACAACTGCGGAGCCTTAAGGACTTTCGCCATTCTACGCCACGCGTCTATGGTACATGTTATCGTGGTGGACGGTGTATCTATAACTTCCACCGTGCCCTGTATCATGCCACTGAGGGTAAGAGGTCGCGCAACCCAATCTTCTGCTGCAATGTGTGGCATAAAAGGTGTAGGATTTATCCAATGATATGCATATTACGCCTGGGCACTGATATAATAGACTTCGAAGTCTGGCACATCAAAGCCTCCCTTCTCATAAGGCTGAGTTAAAATGGACCACCTCAACCGCGGCTGTTTTCCCCCCCAAAAGAGGCGAAGAAGTTCCGACCTCAGCCTTTTAAAAAAATAAGCGCCAGGGTAATAAGGAACATTTTGAAATAGATATAGAAACCGCGGCAGTACCACTATCTTTATAAGTGATGCCCTACCTGCCATAGACAACGGCAACGACATCCAGCGTGTGACATTGTCAGCTAGCTTTGTGATGGCCACACCATAATTAAGTCTGAGTGTCTCTTCCTTATTCAGGGATATCACAATACCCAGGTAGCGAAGATCCGCGTCGCACCATTCAAGTGGGTAATCCAGCTGGAATTTCGTCACCGCACACGTGAGCGGGAAAAATTGAGATTTTTTTCCAGTTTATTTGCACACCCGAGAGCCTCCTAAAGACAAGGAACTCATGCAAAATAGGATTAAGGTTGACCTGAGGGTCTTTCACATATAACGTTCTGTCATCTGCATATAATGACACCCCTATCTGGCGCTGAAAACAGTTGAAGGCACTAGCCCTGTGCAATTGACGAATTCGACATGCTAGCGGTTCTATCGCTATAGCAAAAAGTAAAGGGGAAAGAGGGCATCCCTGTATGGTGCCCCTTGTTATTGGCATCTGAGACAACAGCACACCATTAACAACCACTCTAGCAGCTGGTCTGGTATAAAGCAGCACTATCCATGCCACAAACAATTTCGAAAAACCCATCCTGTGTAATATAGCAAAAAGGTATTTCCATTCAACCGAATCAAACGCTTTTGTTGCGTCGAGGAAAACGGCAGCGACTGGGAGCTCTGGGGCGATAGTTGGTATCAAGGAGAACAGCGTGTGAAGATTATGAGTAGTGGCACGTCTTGGCACAAAGCCAGCCTGATCTGGCAATACTATCTTAGTCATAATTAGTGATAGGCACGTTGCGAGTACCTTAGCAAGAATCCTTGCATCGCAATTGATGAGAGATACTGGCCGATATAAATCAGTGTCCATCGGGTCCTTGCCCGGTTTCAACAGGGAAGTTATCACTACCTCCCTCATCGTTCCCGGCAATTCCCCGACTTCCAACGACTCTTCATAGACCTCCTTTAAGACCGGCGCCATACTATCTATATAACACTTATAGAACTCCGCAGGCAGGCCATCTAGACCCGACGCCTTGCCATTAGCAAGTGTCATAATTGCCTCTTTTATCTCATCTAGCTAAGTGGAGCACTAAGAAACAACCTGTGTCCATCACTTAACCAGCACAACGCAATATCATCCAGGAAGTTCCCTACGTCCACTACGTCGGTTTGTTGTGAGGTATACATCTGCCCATAGTGTGCCAAAAACTCCTCCTGAATCCTCTGCGTGTCCTGACAACGCGTACCCTCTGGTGTGACAATCTCCAGTATATTGGTACTGAAGCGCGGTTTCCTCGTTATTGCTGCCAGTACTTTACCCAGTCGTTCCCCTTCGCAGTACCTCCGTGCAGTCCAGTATTTTCCCCTATATTTTACTTCTTTCGCTGCCTCCTCCTCATACTCTGAAAGCTTGTCTCTAAATTTCTTGTGTACCCCTGGATCATTCCCCCTCGTCATTGCAGTTTCTAGCTCTTTCAATTCTCGCTCTAACTTCCCGATTGTCCTTTTAATGTCCCGTAACATCCTGCAGCTCTTAGATATGCAGAACCCTCTAATCGTGACCTTAAATGCTTCCCACACCGTTTCCACACTATTTACCGAACCCTTGTTCCTGGGGAAAAAAGCCTTTATTTCTTCTCCCAAATCCGTCTTGAACACCGTATCTAGTCATATGGAGGGGAACAGTCTCCATGGTGGTCGTATTCTTTCGTGTCCTGGTACAGACAGTTGTACCAACACTGGGCAGTGATCTGAATACGTCCTGGACAGATGTGCCACCTTTCCCATGCCTGTACTAAGTCCTCGGGACACAAAGCAGTAGTCAAGCCGAGCCCATGTGTTGGCATGTGTTGTAAAATGTGTTCCCTCCCTATGTGCGGGGTGAGTGAACCTCCAACTATCCACCAACCCAGCTTCCTATATTATGCCCAGTAGTACATCTCTCGCTTGCCTGTTATATTGACCACATCCATCTGATCTGTCCGCTCCAAGAACTAATGCAACATTAAAATCACCCCCCCAAATGATATGGGTAGCTCCCACTCCCAGCACATGTCCCCAAAGTGTCGTGAAGAAGTCCGGAGTGTCCACATTAGGAGCATAACAACTCACTATCACAACAATATCAGTGCCCAATCTGCCCCACAATATCATATAGCGCCCGTTAGGGTCCAGGATCTCCCCCAACACCTAAAATTTAAGTGACTTCTTGATCAACACTGCAGTCCCTCTAGCATACGAGGAATATGATGAAAATTTCCTAATCGTCGCCCATTTACTCGCAAACTTGGGGTCAGATTGTGGATGTATATGCGTCTCCTGTAATAAGGCTATATGCACATTGTGCCTGTCCAAGTATGCAATCACATTCCTACCCTTTCTGGCATCATTTAGGCCTCGTACATTCCATGACATTATTGATAGTTTACTCACTACACCATCAGCCATTTTTCCTAGTAGCGACATTGTCAATATTTTTTCCTACCTTCCCCAACCACCGCTCATCTGTACCATAGCAAAACTTCCAATGAATTTGTAATGTCATTCATAAACATATTCCACTGGAGAAGTGTGGGTCAGGGGTTAGAGGCGGCAGACCCGGAAGCTGAGATCGGCCCTGGACCAGGGTTCAATTCCCCCCCTCGGCGGGTCTTGGGCTATAAATTCCACGGACTTGATAATTCTCGCTCCGGTGCCTTCTCGACTCACGGGTTCACACTCTGCGACTCTGGGCAATAGCTTGCTTAATCTCCAAAGCGGCCCCTCGCGGCGGGATGCCTGGCTTTCACCTTGTGGATACCCTGCCGGGGTTATCTCACAGGGGAATACCAGGACGGGTTCCCTAAGCAAGCGCCGGGAAACCCACTGCGGGTAGCTGTGCGCTATATAAGCTCAAATACATTTGCATTTACATTTACATTTACATTTACATTTTAGCCACACTCCCTGTCCCCTCCCCCCACCCACTGACATCTCCCAACCATGTCAGACATTCCCCATTCCACCCCCCCTCCTCCCATCACTTACATCAACACTCATCCATAACAAACTTCACCCCACAATTATCAAGGCTATTACAACCTGCATATGGCCTACCCCCCACCCAGCACTCTCACCCTGTAGCATCCCCAACTTGCCAGTGCCGTGGTCAACCCACCCACCCTGTAAAGAAACAACCCACAGTACAAAAACCAAAATTGACAAGAGCAAGTCAATAGTTCGATACCAGGGGGAATACCGGTTGAGGGAACCATCTAGTGGGTCACACTGCCACCTCCCCTCCCCCAGCCCGCTGACCATGAGTTCCTCTGGGCTGTGACAGGGAGGGGGGGCGGGGCCTGGATTACTTTACCACCGGAACCATCGAAGTCCATCGCTGCCCAGGTGCCAAATGTCCTTCGCCCTCAGCTCAGTAGGCCTGCAGCGCTCTATATAGCAAACCTCCCAACGCTAAGAAGTCCTGTTGTTCGCGTGCACAGTGCATTCTCAGGATTCGTCCTCCGGATCTGGTTCCTTGCTCTACCCACCGGTCCTTCATCTCTCGGTCCTCTGTGCTCCAGCCGCAGCGATTTCAAGTAGTCCTCAGCTTGTTGCGGATTATTGAAGAATTTTTGCTTTCCCTGGTAAGTCACCCTAAGTTTAGCCGGATACAACAAAGCATAGTCTATCTGAGCAGCCCTCATCTTCTTTTTCACAGCGATAAACTTATGCCTTTCCTCTTGGACCATTGGTGTGAAATCCGGGTAAATTGAAAATGCTATGCCATCATAGTTTAGCGTTTGTTTGGTGCGAGCCGTTCGGAGCGCCACATCCCGGTCCCTGTAATTGAGCAATCTCGCTATTATTGGCCTCGGGGGGGTGCCTGGCTTTGGTACTGGCCCAAGTGACCTGTGAGCCCTTTCAACTATAAATTGAGTAGAGAACGCGTCAGCACCAATTGCAGATGTAAGCATTTTTTCAACATACTCCTCCATACGACCCGTGTTGGTGGATTCCGGCACGTCTGTAATACGTATGTTATTCCTTCTACTACGGTCTTCTAAAGCCTCATTTTTGGCTGCTATGATCCGCAGGAGGTTTTCCATTCTGGCTAGCTGCGTTGTATACCCCGCAGTAACACCATCATTGTCCGAGATGTGCTGTTCCGTTTCTACAATGCGGTCTTCATGTTGATCCATCTTGTTGACTATGGCATCCATACGAGACGACATCCTATCCACTTTCCCCACGACCGTCGCGAACCCTTGTCTGATCTCTTGTAGGAGACTTTGTGTATTCATGTCTGCAGTGGACGTTTCCCCAGACATTCGATCAGCACCCTGTGGTAGGTTCTTATCCTGACTGGTGTTTGAACCTTTTTTCGAGTTTTCAAATGTTATTTTCGGTTGTCGCGCATCCGGTCGGCCCATTATGCCACACCCGTACTCTTTTGGATCAACTTCGGAACCTTTTATCTCTGTTTACACCGGTCGCAGCCACCAACCCTAGGCCGCAGCGCAATTGCACGCGTCCACTGTGTCAGCCCGTCTCTGTACTGCCAACTCCAACTATGCCTTGGCTTCACCAGTCCGTCTCCTATTCTCGTTCTCAGCCGGCGTTCACATGGGTGAATGCCACTTCTTAGTTATCTTCTTCCGGGATTTAGCCAGCAATGAAGCGGTATTTAAAGCCTTCACACTTGTGCCTTCCACGTAGCTCCGTGCACTTCACAGCTCTTCGTCGTCAGTTCTCAAAATGGCGGCTGCAATGAACCCCCACACTTGTCTCAGGTAAACCCGCAATGTCGCTACAGGGGCTTTTTATGGCATCATCAACATTAATTCAGGGCCACTCTACAATGTCCAGGGCCACTCTACAATGTGACATCGGCTCACAAAATGAGCTTTGCACTACACATTGCCATGCGATGACATCTGTTCGCTATGTCCTCAGTCTTTGCTCATTTTACGCGCACTGCTCCACGCGCTCGTCTCCCTACTCCCGAGACCTCAGCAAACGAAGCCCTTATGACTGACAGAGATCAGGCCTCTCGTCAATGTTTATTGCTCAATATCGATGGTTATACAAAATAAAAAGGGGATGGTGGCCGCCATTAATCCCTTCCTCATGACATCTCCAGTAATCTCGCAGCAGTCAGCCTTCCCATCTCGTGTGGCAGCCCTGCACCTCCTCTCGCCACTAATCACCATCAATCGGGCGAGTCGCCCTGCCGCCACTGATCCCACTTTTCCCTCAGTAAATCGCAGCTGCGTGACGTCTTCCACGGCCCTGGAGCCAAGTCCCATGTATTGGCAGTCGGCCGCTGGCTATGAGCTTCTCCGGTACCCCCCATGATCGCAGGGGTATGGCCTGTACCCCTGCGATCATGGGGGGGTACGCACCGTACACCCAGCGTACATTGGGTATGCACCGTACCCCATGTAGGCTGGGTTTACGGTGCGTACCCCATGCACGCTGGGTGTATGGTGCATACCCCCCATGATTGCAGAGGTACGGCACGTACCCCTGCGATCATGGGGTGTACGCACCATACGGTATGTATGTGATTGTGCGCTTTTCCGTATGAATCGCCCTGACCTGACCTGACAAATCGCGTCCTGATTCCACTGTCCGGATCGTACTCGTCGGGTCATACGGCGTGTGTACGAGTCGTACGGAGACGGATCCGGATGCGAATCGTACGGATGGTTATTTTACCAGATCGGAATCGGCCCCTCTGTGTTTGAAAATACCACTTTTAGAAAGTAGGTATTTTCTTGTCTAACTATCCAGGCCTACCTCTGCTAGGTTGTGTATTCCTTGTCTGGAGTTTGAGTGACAGGACTGGGGGATTCCAGGAGAGAGGGTGAGTCCGCCCAGTGGTGAATAGAGAGAGCTGCATCTAGATGGGAGGGAGGAGTTGCACTTGGGACCTGAATAGGACTGTGCCTGCCCGCCTCAGCGCTGGCTCCACCCCCTGTGGTGCGTCAGATGCCTCTGCCCTGCACTGTGAAAGGAGATAGGGAATTATGCCAACAAAGTGCTCCGGGCTGTGCCTTTTCTCCACAATGCTGGCTCCCCCTCCTGTGGGGAGTCTGAAGTTTCTGCCCAGTACTGTGAAAGGAAAGAAGGAGTCATGTAAACAGAGTGCTCCAGAACTGGTTTGGACTAGGCAAAGGCCCCTCTGCCCTCAGAGGACAAAGGATTTTGGGGTATAAATAATGGGACCCTGATCCCAAGAAATTAGATCACTTTTAGACATGAAGAAAGAAACTTTTGCTGAGGAGCGGAACCTGAAGAAACCGAAGAGAGACTATCCCTAAGCTGAAGTGCTACTTGGGGGATTGGTCTGCAGTGGTTGCCTTGTGGAATTTTAGTTTGCAATCTAAACATCATCTGCGCCAGCTTGTCATCCACGTACGACATGCACAGCAGCCATTTTAGGTATCATGGTCTCCCTGTCCACGATCGATCGCCAGCGCGCCCCTCTGACCCAGCAAGCATCCTCCGCGCACCCTGGCTCCCCTCCCTCCTCCTCATGAGCATAACCCTTCTGCATGACCCTGTCCTTGGGAGTCACACCAGCGCCTGACCAGCACCTCCTCTCCTCCTATGAATGCCCCTCTGTTGATAAACCTTCCCTCAGCCCGATTGTCCACGCGGCATGAATACCACTCCTTTGATGACCCCTTCCCCCGTGTCCAGCTGTCCACACAGGTCTGAGGCCATCGCCTAAGCCGGCAGATATCATTTACTGCCCCTTATTGCACGAGGTCGCTCTCCTTCAAAGGACCCTCTATTGATCCAGGCCTCCCCACCCCCTGTGATTTGATCAGGCGCACACATCCTAAGACTCGACGGAACACTCAGCTGCGTGATGACCCCCTCCTCTTATCAGCAGGTTGAGGACCTCTATTGTGGGGATACATGGGGGTGGGATTGACACGAGAATTACAGGGATGTCTTTTCCTTTATGTCACAATGTTCTGATTGTAATAAAGAAAGGTCACATGCCATGAACCAGTGTATAAGAGGCCAGGCCTCCGAGAGGCTGTTAGAGCACCTCGAGACGATACCTTGTTGTCTGATCTGATGTGTTCTGCTCCGTCGGAATAAAACTTCTGTTTCCTGCCTTCTGGTCTCCGGCGCCTGCCTCATTGCTTGGTAAACTTGAATGGTACAAGGGCGGTTAGCGCCGGGCAAATCTTGAGAAAGGTCCTAGCCCTACCCTTTTTCCACAATTGGCGCCCAACGTGGGGCCCATCAGCGACACGTGGATCCAGTGGGAGAGGTCCCGATGACAGAGTGAACGACTGCAACGATCGGGAAGAGCTCGTGTCCGATAGACCCTCGTCTGACAGCCGATCATCCGACCTTCACTAGTTCTGAACAGACCTCTCTCGAGTGATCTACGGTCCTGACTGGGAACCATCAGGAGTGCCACGGGCATCACGAAGGAGAGAGGACGATCGGGCGCTGGATCCAGAGGACAGGAAACCGTCCATGCGGTCCGGGTAAGGTCGTGTAAACACGACGAATTGAGAAAAGATTGTTTTGTTTGGATAATACTAGTATTACGCTTTGTTGAAACCTCTGGAGATTCACTGTCTGCAAACGGAGAAAACAACAGGCTCTCTCTTTGCAAACAGTGAAGGATAGGTAACGCAGACTTTTGTCCCCGTTGTAATCCGTCGTGCCTATCTTCCTCCCCCACTGTTTCCCGAACTGTCGTTCGTGGATTATTGTCTGGAGATTCTTTTTCTGCAAACAGGGAAGAACAAGGTCTCTCTTTGCAGGTAGAGAAAGAGTAGGTAACGATAACTTTTCGTGCCCACTTATTCTCCCCACTGATTGTTTTGATTGACCGATTGTTCGGTATTGGTTCGTTTTGAGGTATTCACCGCCGGCAAACAATGGAGAATAGAAATATTCTGTCTAGTCTTTGCCCGCCGTGATAAGATAGGTAGTGCAGACTTTTGTCCCCGTTGTAATCCGTCATGCCTATCTTCTCCCCACTGGTTGGTAGCCTGTTTAGCCCGGACCGCTTATTAGAGATGAACCATCCAGCTCCACTGGAGGGCACCCCTAATAAGGACATGTTCACTAAGTATGGACTAGTCGCTATAGCTTACACTAAACTATGGCATAAATATACAAGAAAGAACCCTGAAAGTCAGTGGCCACTGATAGGTTCCTTTAATGAAAATAAAATAAAAACATTAGAAATAGCGCTCCAGAAGAATAAGACCACGCCCACTATGCTCGACAGTATCGGCATGTGGCGCAAAGAAACGGAACAACGAAAGAAAAGAGAAGAAGCAAAAATAGGGAAAGAATTACGAAAGGCAGCTCACCTGGCCGCAAAGCAACTAGAAGAGGAAATAAAAGAAAGAAAGGAAGCTACACAAAACCAAGAATCAGGGTCGACAGGCCAATGTCCTGTTAGGACCCCCTCTGCGCTCTACCCTGAATTGCCCTCCAAACAACGGGCAAGCGATGAGTTACTGCTAGGTCCCCCAATCATCTACATGCCCCCTCCATATGCTCCCAGCCAACAAAACCTGCAAGCCCCGAGTGTGAGTGAAAGTGACCCTAGCGCTAGTGCACCAGCCCTCACGGCCTCTGCGCCAGCCACATTAACAACTTCGTCAGGCGATCCCGAGGCTAGCAAACAATCATCAGCCAGGCTAAATAGGTTGAGCAAAGATGAGCGGGATGGGATCGACAAAATAGCAAAGACTTTAGTAGAACGAAGGGAGAGCGAAGATTATACAATGAGTGTATATAATTCACATGCCGACAGCCACAGACGACATTTCATCTTGCGATTCAGCTACTACACCCTGAACGCATATGAAGATAGGTATCAAAGTAAGGGTCCCGCTAAACTAACAACGCTGTATAGGAAGATTGATGTTGGAGATGGGACTGAACGTGAGGCGACGGAGCTCTTCATGCAGATGCTTGAGGTCTTCCGCCACCTCACGGAACAAAAACCAGAAGCCAAGGTTACAGTCCCTGAAACAACCTCGGTAGAAGTAGCCAATACTATGATGCCTATCAGAGAAGCGGCCCCTTACTGGATCCCGCCACGGGGCCAGGGAACGAGCGATGATATTAATAATGAAAATGCAAAAGGGAGGGTTGTGTACAATTGGGTTTACCAACCATGGGACCGACAGGATATCCTAACCTTCAAACAAACCCTGCCCGATTTACGAAAGAACCCGACGGCATTTTATACCGAATTAGGCACAGCCTTGGGTTCGACAATAATGACTTTAGCGGACATCGACTTGTTCTTTGGGTTATGCCTGCCAGCTGACGTGTGGAAGCAAATCCGGAAGGCTGACCACGCGGATCTGTTTGGACATACCTGGGACCAACTCGGTAAACTAGATAGACAGCGAGAGCCAGGAAGGAAACCAGTAAAGGACATACTGGAACTCCCAGACAAACTAGTCCAGAAATTAAAGACACTGATCCCAGAAAGAAAGGTAGATTGGTCGATAGTCACGGCCTGTCGACAGAAACCCCAGGAAGATGTGTCAGAATACTTCTCCCGATTCGAGACAGTGTTCTCCGACTACAGTGGCCAAGACATGACCACCGCAACCGGACAGCACCTGTTTGTACAAAATTACGTAAAGGGCCTAACACAAGAAGTCTCCCAAAAGCTACAGACGAGCGAGAGTAGTTGGGGGGCCTCCAAACCCGCAGCTATCCTTCAGATGGCTCAGTATTACGAGCACCAAAAGAATGAGAATGATAGGGCGTCCGAGAAAAAGAAGAAAGATTTAAAGGAAAGGGTAATGATAGCCCAGATACAGGGTATAGCGATAGGACGGGAACACCAAAGGGGGAACTACCAATCAACCGCCCCCAGAGATCTACCTCCTAAAGATCACACCCCAGCACCCCACACTGGACGTAGAGACATTAGCAATGACCAATGCGCCTTCTGCAAAGGGTTCGGCCATTGGAAATCCCAGTGTCCGGTTCTGCTAGAGATGAATAGAAATAGGGATTCCAGGGATGTAGCAGGTGGTCCGAGGAATAGAGTACAGGGACGAGGGAACCCCAACGACACCAACAATGATAGATCAGGGAGACTGAACGCATTTGACCGTCCCCGACAGAACCAATATCAGCTATCCGAAGGTGACAATGCCCCCGATTTTGCATAGGACTGCCAGGGGCAAGGGAGGGATCCAGTCGAGCTCTGTGTTGACCAGCAAGGTCCTTATGTCACCGCTAAGGTCCTGGGTACAGAGTCTCCATTCTTGGTAGACACTGGGGCGACACGTAGTGTGTTATCAAAACGACTGATTCCAAGGGCACCCTTGTCTGGCTCACACATAACGTCGATAGGTTTCGATGGAACGCCCTCCACTAACCCCCTGTCCGTACCTATTACCTTTGACCTAGAAAACAACACCACTGACGCGACATTTCTACTCTCCTCCAACTCCCCTGACGCCATTATGGGCATTGACTTACTGAAACATTTTCGAGCTACCATTAGGTGTTCCCCAGATGGAATACGAGTCATCCTGTACGACAACCCAGACATGCCCCGATCCCGTCCCCCACGACACATGTGCTCCATAACTGACGCTGACCTGTCCCTGCTTGACACCCTACCTCCGTACCTGTGGGCCAAAAATGACTCTGATGTGGGGCGAATGATGATTGATCCTATTCACATAACTGTACGACAGGACGCTATGCTCCCGAAACTCCCGCAATATCGGATATCGCCAGAGGGTGAGAAGGCACTGGTAGCGATCATTCAGTCCCTGGTAGATGCAGGAGTGGTTGAAGAGGTGGTTAGCAACGTCTGCAACAGCCCAATCCTACCTATTGTTAAGAAGCAAGGTGAAGGAGATGAGAAAGCGTACCGCTTCATCATCGACTTGCGAGAGATTAACAAAGTGGTTGTACCCCAATATCCTGTAGTCTCCGATATCACCACCATTCTGACCCTCATCCCGTCCACTGCCACCACCTTCACTGTTATCGACCTTAAGAACGCGTTTTTCTCTATCCCCATTCATCCAGACAGCCGTTATCTCTTCGGCTTCACTTTAAAATCCCGCTCGTACCGAATTTGTAGAGCTCCCCAGGGGTACACTGAGAGTCCCAGCATTTACAGCCAGGCCCTCAAAAGACAGCTGGATGCCTTCCAACTACCAGAGGGAGTGGTGTTGATCCAATATGTCGATGATATCCTTTTGGCGGCCGACACCACCCCGCTTGCAAAGACAGCCACCGTCCAACTCCTACACTTTCTTGCAGAAAATGGCCATAAAGTCTCCAAAAAGAAGTTGCAATTCTGCCAGCCACAAGTGACTTACCTAGGCCATCTCCTGTCCAAAGAAGGGAGGAAACTTACACCCGACCGAATCCAAACCATCCTAGACACCCCCATCCCAAAAACGCAAAAGCAAGTCCGCTCTTTGGTTGGCCTAACCTCTTTCTGTAGACAGTGGTTACCTAACTTCAGTCTCATTGTAAAACCCCTACTTGCCCTATTAACCAAAGATGCCTCCTTCCCGCTCCCTTGGACCCCTGAGTGTCAAGCATCCTTTAAGGAATTACGAGATGCCCTCTGTTCAGCGCCTGTCCTAGGAACCCCGGATTACTCCAAACCCTTCTCCCTCTTCACCCACGAAAGGGAGGGGTGTGCATTGTCTGTCCTAACCCAATCAATTGGTCCTAAGCAGCGCCCTTGTGCCTACTTCTCCACCACTCTTGATCCTGTAGCCAGAGCTTTGCCTGCCTGCCTTCGAGCGGTAGCTGCCGCTGCTGTCTCTATCCGCCAGAGCGAAGGAATCGTACTTTCAAACTCCCTCACAGTATTAGTACCCCATGCAGTCGACACCCTGTTGAACCAGACAAAGACCCAACACCTGACTAGCGCACGACTGACAGGGTACGAGTTGACTCTACTTGCACCCCACATCACACTAAAGAGATGCACGACTTTGAATCCTGCCACATTGTTACCCCTGCCTGAAAACGACCCCGACGTGCCTCCCATACACGACTGTGTGACCCTCACAGACGAACAGACTAGGAGTAGGGTTGACCTCCGAGACACTGCTTTTCCTGACCCCGATGGAGAGCTATGGGTAGACGGCTCATGCATCAAACTCCCAGATGGCACCACTTCAGCTGCCTATGCAGTAACGACAGCCCGAACAGTAGTTGAGACAGCCTGCATCACACAACGATCTGCCCAGGCAGCAGAGCTGATAGCCCTCACCCGAGCATGCATCATAGCCGCAGGGACCACCGCGAACGTATATACGGACAGCCAGTATGCCTTCGGAGTGGTCCACCATTTTGGACTCCTGTGGAGGGAGAGGGGATTCCTGACGTCCCACGGCACCCCAATCCTCCACGGAGATCTAGTTTCCGCTCTGATTGAAGCAGTTCTCCTCCCCAAACGATTAGCGGTGATTAAATGTCAGGCACACAAAAGGGTAACAGACTTAGTCGGACAAGGGAATGCATTGGCCGACATCACTGCACGAACCACAGCTGAGAATAGGACAGCAACACACATGTATGTGACCAGGTCACAAGCAGAGAGATGGACTGACGCAAGGGAAATGATCAGAGACATCCAGTCGGCCAGCACTCCTCACGAACTGACTAAGTGGGCAGGGGTGGGTTTGAAGGACGAAGAGGGCTGCTGGCGAACAAAAGATGTAAACAGATGGTTGCTACCCGACTCATACCTGATTCCCATACTGACAATGGCACACTCCCCCGCACACATAGGATCTGCACCCATGATCGAACTCATTTCCAAAGTCTGGCACAACGACAAAATCCCTGACTCAGCCAGACGCCTAGTTCAGCAGTGCCTCATCTGTCTGCAACACAACCCCGGGAAAGGAACTGTGGTACCCCGGGGAGGGTTTGGGACCCCCAATCATCCCTTCGAGGTCCTTCAGATGGACTACATCCAACTAGAGAGATGCCAAAACCGGAAGTATGTACTAGTCATCGTATGTGCCTTCAGCAAATGGGTAGAGGCCTATCCAACCCGTGACAACACTGCCATGACTACTGCCAAAGTACTACTGAAAGAATTCTTTCCTCGCTATGGCCTTTGTCGAATTTTATGGAGCGACAATGGCCCCCACTTCATAGCTGAGGTTATCCAACTAATCCTAAAGGGGTTGGGGGTGAAGCAAAGGTTTCATGCGGTCTTCCACCCCCAATCCGCCGGTCTAGTGGAACGCCATAATGCCACACTGAAGCTGAAATTGTCAAAAATAGTGGCCACCACTGGACTTAACTGGCCGGATGCCCTCCCATTGGCCTTGTTATCGATGCGCTCCACTCCCACCAAGCATCATTTGACCCCCTACGAGGTCGTGTTTGGGCGACCGATGAATCTCTGGACTGCTCCCAAACCGACCTCCATTCATGACGTCCCAGACGTCCTACTGTCTGATTATTTGTGCAAGTTAACTAAAACGTTGTCTGTCATTCATCAACAGGTGCAGCAAGCCATCCCCGATGCTTCCAGGGGCCCCGGCCATGACATCCAACCGGGAGATTTCGTGTTGATACGAAATTTCCAGCGGACCAAGAGCCTGGAACCGCGGTGGACGGGCCCCTGGCAAGTGCTGATTACCACCCGAACGGCGCTCCGAGTGGAGGGGAAGAAGCACTGGCTGCATGCACATCATTGCCGGAAGGTCTTTGCGAACCTGGCTAAGACAGAAAACGTCAACACCCAAGAAGAGCTCCTGAGCAAAGACCGACCGATATTGGACTGTTATCCCGATACTGAGGCACTCGAACTTGCAAAATTCTCTGATCCCACTGTGCCATCCAGAGAAGGGTATTTCCTGCGTCGAAAGGAGGGAGTTTCGGCTAAGTAGGCCACGGACTAAGTTAAATCTCAGAACGGTGACCTAAACACAATCAAGGGTTACCGGGAGAGAAGCTAAACGAAGTCTGTGGTTCTGCCCACTACCGAGCCCCTTGAAGGTGATGGAAGCGCCAGATAAGAAGATGATGGAAGCGCCAGATAAGAAGATGATGGAAGTAACAGGAAATACCCAGTATAGAAATCCAAAAACTGACAACTTGCACAAATCAAAGACAATCGCACTCTTCATTGTCTTCCTCTTCTGCCTCCTTCTCATGACCTCCTTCTGGATTCTGGAGGAAAGCACACCGGCTCATGAGGCATTGCTACCTACTGTACAGCCAACACCCCTGAAAGAGCATCACCTAATCTCTCTGTCGCCCCAGCTCCAAGAAAGGCGCAGGGAATTCTGGAACAATTCCTTTGTGCAACTGTTGCACCAACACAACCTTGCTGCAAATGCTACGAACTGTTGGATCTGCGGGTTGCTCCCGCATGCCACAGGACACTCCATCCCCTTCATCCCTTCTCCTTTCTCAGTTCACGGCTCTTGCCTCGCCTGGTTGATCCTCATGCAAGAGAGCCACAAGGACAACGCCACCTCCAGCCGGACAGTGTCACACTTCTACTCTGGGTTCTGGCTGAACAAAACCGGAAAGACCCCTGCTGCCCTGTGTCCTGCGCTCGCAGGCGCCACCTTCCTCAAAGACATTCCAGCCAAAGAACGAGTCGAAGTGCAGGTGCTCCACAATCCAGCCAGAACCACCTTCTCTCATCTGCAAAAACAAACTACTGCCACCATGACTGTGGCTCTGTCTGTAATCAATGTCACTGGCCTTGTGTGCCTCGAAGGCCAGGGAACGCAGCTGGTGGGTCACAGTTCCTGCCGAATCACCAAAACACTGGACTCAGTTGACCCCCCTTCTTTCGTTGCTTCTCCGAATATGTACTTTGTGTGTGGCACCAAAGCTTACACCTGGCTCCCGAAAGGTTGGAAGGGTATCTGTTACATTGCCTTCGTTCTTCCACCCACATATGTAGCCCCTGCCAACCACCACCGGCAGAGGCGTGCAGACGACATTGGACAAGCCGACTCCACCGGAGCACAGTTCCTGGATGCAGCAAAGGGACTTGTTCCCCTGTGGGGCCCAATGGCAAACAGCCGTGCTATCCGACACCTGACCCAGGCCGTAGAAACAATGATCAACATCACGGCTGGCATCCTTGCCAACAACACTGCGGAGCTTCAGGCGGTCCGCCTTGTGACCCTTCAAAATCGTCTTGTCCTAGACGTGGTCCTAGCCGACCGAGGAGGAGCATGCCGCATCATCGGATCCAGCTGCTGCACCTACGTGCCAGACAACTCGCCTTCAGTCTACAAAGCCATTGAACACCTCCACAGACTTTCCTCAGAGGTTCACCAAGAACAGGAAGGATGGTCGCTTGGGAGCTGGTTTTGGGACGCTTTAAAGAACTGGGGTTGGAAGTTGTTTTCCTTCGCGCTGATACCTGTTGTAATATTATGTGGGTGTTGCTTAGGTATCCAATGTCTGCCCCCTTTGTGCGGCCTTGTTTCTAACTGTATGTGCCCAAAGACTTTGGACTTCCGAAATGAGCACATGAGCCCCCTCTATGAAGTAGAAATACGTGGCCTTATGGGGATAAATCCAAACTGACAAGTTGGCGAGACATGTTAAAAGGGAGGACTGTGGAATTTTAGTTTGCAATCTAAACATCATCTGCGCCAGCTTGTCATCCACGTACGACATGCACAGCAGCCATTTTAGGTATCATGGTCTCCCTGTCCACGATCGATCGCCAGCGCGCCCCTCTGACCCAGCAAGCATCCTCCGCGCACCCTGGCTCCCCTCCCTCCTCCTCATGAGCATAACCCTTCTGCATGACCCTGTCCTTGGGAGTCACACCAGCGCCTGACCAGCACCTCCTCTCCTCCTATGAATGCCCCTCTGTTGATAAACCTTCCCTCAGCCCGATTGTCCACGCGGCATGAATACCACTCCTTTGATGACCCCTTCCCCCGTGGCCAGCTGTCCACACAGGTCTGAGGCCATCGCCTAAGCCGGCAGATATCATTTACTGCCCCTTATTGCACGAGGTCGCTCTCCTTCAAAGGACCCTCTATTGATCCAGGCCTCCCCACCCCCTGTGATTTGATCAGGCGCACACATCCTAAGACTCGACGGAACACTCAGCTGCGTGATGACCCCCTCCTCTTATCAGCAGGTTGAGGACCTCTATTGTGGGGATACATGGGGGTGGGATTGACACGAGAATTACAGGGATGTCTTTTCCTTTATGTCACAATGTTCTGATTGTAATAAAGAAAGGTCACATGCCATGAACCAGTGTATAAGAGGCCAGGCCTCCGAGAGGCTGTTAGAGCACCTCGAGACGATACCTTGTTGTCTGATCTGATGTGTTCTGCTCCGTCGGAATAAAACTTCTGTTTCCTGCCTTCTGGTCTCCGGCGCCTGCCTCATTGCTTGGTAAACTTGAATGGTACAAGGGCGGTTAGCGCCGGGCAAATCTTGAGAAAGGTCCTAGCCCTACCCTTTTTCCACAGCCTGACTGCCAAAGAAAGGAGAAAGGACTTTTGTGTGCACTTTATTCAACTTGTAAAGGATCTCCCAGGGCTTGAGAGAAGAGCTTGCCTCCTGCTGAAGTCTCAGGGACAACAGACTTCAACCCCCAGCTCGCCAGAGTTCCTTGGGAAGTGCCTGCTGCTGTTTTGGGCCTTCTGAGGGACTGCGTGTCGCAAGGAGCTGGATGCGTGACTCTAGAGGAAGAAGTATGTCGCCGTAGCAGCTGCTGCCGTCGCATCTCTGAACAAGGGTGTCGCCGCTGTACCTGAAGGATTGCACCGCATCAAGAGAAGCGTCTCGCACCGAAGATGAAGAGTGTCACCGTCACAGTCGCTGCCGTCGCATTTCTGAACAAGGATGTCGCCACTGTAGCTGACGCTTTGCACCGCATCAAGAAAAGCGCCTCGCATCCACGAAGAAGCGTGCCACCGTCGGAGCTGCTGTTGTTGCATCTCTAAACAATGGTTTCGCCACTGCAGTTATCGCATCGAGTGGAAGCGTCTCGCATCGAGGGAGAAGAGTGTTGCTGCCAAAGCCGCTGTTGTCGCATTTCTGAACACGGGTGTCGCCGCTGCAGCTGACGCATCGAGCCAAGACTTCTCGCAACATCGGAGCAGCGTGCCGCATCTGGAAGATCTTCACGTCTTTATTTCTTTGCACCGGAACTTTGCCTTATTTCCATCGCTGCAACACTTTTGTTGTGGAAGCGTCACGCATTGTAAGGTACATTGACTTAAAGTGTCTCATTTTAAGAGCTAAACAGAACTAAGCGAAAACTACTATTTTAAGTACAGTATTGTGTTTTTTTGTTGTTTGTGATCGTGTGTTAAGTCTATATAAAGAATTCTTATTTTTGATACAAAACCTATGTGGTGTCCATCTGTAGTGTTGTCACTGGATTACTGTATGTGGTCACAAATGATTAACACACTGCCTCTGAGATAAGCCTGCCTGCTCGTGCCAAGCTACCAAGGGGGTGAGCAGGGGTTATTTTAGGAGTGTACCCACTTACCCTGACTAGAGGCAAGGGCCCCTATTTGTCACAAGTGCCTACCTGTGCCAACTAGAGACCCCCAAATCTAACATTGGTGGTTAGTGGTGAGGATTCTGGACTTGCATTTGTGACTCATGTACAGTGATTGGTGAACACTACCAGTGAGTGCAGACCAAAACGCGACCACATACTTTTTGGTAGATTTCTTTTGGGGGATTTTCTATTTTTGCGAGGAACTGACAAATTTAACAACCATGGAGAAAGGAGCGTCCATAGCATCTGTTGATTATGATTGTGAAGAGGAGAAACTGGAATGCTACAATGTAAGGCTGCTGGAGGGGCCATTGGGCCCAGGAGGGAGGAAAGCAACTTCCCCAGCACGTAGCAGTGTTTCTGCCGGAGGCCTGTCCCCAGAGGAGTTGGAGGACAGGGAGAGAAGCAGGGTGCATGAGATGGAGCTGACAAAGCTCAAGTTAAATGTGCTATTGGAATGGGAAGTGCAAACCAGTAAGTTAGCCCTAGAAGAAAATAAATTGTAGTTTGAACATGAGTTGAGAATGAGGGAGCTTGACTTAAAGCTCTAGAGGCCTGAGGCCATGAGTGTCTCAGCCCAGCAACAGGAAGTGTGTGTAGCTCAGAGATTGAGCTTTGCTGAGTTAGAGGTGGAATCCAGCTCAGATGGTGGCAGCAAAATTGAATTTTCCAGTGCTGAGGGAGGAGTACATACACCCAGAGATGTGGCACCTGACTTGAAGAAGGGGGTTAACATACACCAGGAGATTCAAGGACATGAGGTAGCTCCAGTAGTGCGCAGCATCCCTGAGGGGAATAGTGTAACTTGCGCAGGGGTTCATGGTCCTAGTGGTGGGAGGGACACTCTACTGACTCTAGATGAGAGGTACAGGGAGAGGGGTTCCCCCAAGGCTGAAGTCCTGGTATGTGAGTGTGAAGACTGCCCAGAAGAGTGTGGGTTGAATGACAGAGACAGTCAGATACTGTTTTGCCAATCTCAGGAGAGTGGTGTGGAGCACTGAATGGTGAGGTGAAGAATAGTTTGGTTAACCCCTGTAGGGGACTGTGTGATCCAATTGCGGGAGAGCATATTGTAAGTCCCTGTTTTCCAGAGCTATGCCAACACCTGTTGGAGAGTGAGTTCTCTGACCCCAGGGAGCTCACATTGGAGGCAGCCCTTTTGGTGGATTCCAGAGGGTCTGGAGAGGCATTAGGGAGTGACCCTGTGGGGTGTGGCTCAGGTATCTTCCAACCCAGGGTGGTGGAAGTGGTGCAGAGTAGCCCATCCAGGTCCCATTGTAGTGGCAGGGGTGTAGGGGCTCATGTTCTGTCTCAGTGGAGAAGGAGTGAGGGTGGGGCTGCGTGTCCCCATGTGCCCGAAACCGAGTCTCAGGGCCTGGATGGTTCTTTAAGGGAACACCAGGTAGGGAGCCTAGGCTGTCCTAATGGGCCGCACGTTGTGGGGGATCCCCTAGTGTCTGGTGAACTGGGAGTGTCTGTAAGCAGGCCTCCATCAGTTCTGGTGACTAGCAGTCTCGCTCCTAAGTAGAGGGTGCAGAAGTCCAGACTGAGGGGTGAGAGGGATGTGAGGTTCCGTGATTTTGAACCCGTTCAATAAAGGTCGTCGTATCTAGACGATTTTGGTATCAGCGGACCGCAAATGACGAGTGCGGTATGTACGAGTGTTTTCGTCACTGTGTATTCAGGGATTTCGTTCGAACCTTCGGGTTCCATTTTGTGTATGGCAGCCATTTTGTGGTTGCCCTCACATAGGCCGATGACTGCGGCCGAACGAGTCCTTGGGACACGTACACCTTTAGCTGACTTTTATGTGACCCGAACGAACTGACTCCCTTGCCCGAGGCTGACCTCGTTGAGCCAGTTCCTTGTTAGGCAGCTGGTTAGATAGAGATCAAAGAGCAGGACATTGCTGAGTTTATGGTACATGCACACACCCTTCTATCTTCCTTCTCATCTGTTTCTGTTCCTTCCTTTTATGGCTTATTTATGGTTTTGGGGTTAGGTCCTTTTTATTCTGGGTTTGTCCGACCTGTCCGAGCAGGAATGTTGGATTTTGCCTTGTCATTTCTGGTGGGCTGGACAACTGAAAGTGGGCTTGTCGTTATGCAATACTTGTGAAATGTCACTGTATGATTGGTCCTATGCATACTTTGTCTCATCCCGTTTTTCCTCCTGTTCTGTTGTCACCTTCTCTTTCTGTTCGACAAAGAATGACCGATACTGTTACTGGTCTCTTTTCTCCTCTCTTTGGGTCATTGGGTATAATCCCTGTTTCAGAGCGTAAACAATTGCGTAGCCAATTGCCTGGTCCCGATGAGTGGACAGTGTTGGATCCTTTAGCGCGTAAATGGGTTACTTATCCTTTGAAGTATAATTTTGAGTCTGTTATGGATGTTTTCCGTCAATGGGAAGCACCGACGCAGAGATATGTTTTTGGGACAATGTGTACTTTTCTTCGTGAAGAATGGGAAGATGGTGAATTGGGACAGTCTCCGCCTGAGTTGTTCTGTGTACAGTCCGAGTTTGCGGAGGGAACTATAGTGGGTGTTGATGTTGAGAAAGCAGTTGCGACATTGTTGTCGTGTAGGAGTGAGTCTCCTTCTAGGCCGTTGTTTGAGCCTGATTCTTCAGTTAGGAGAAAGGCGCGACAATATCCGATGAGAGAGGTTCCCCCAGTTTGGAGAGAGGGAGATCCGAATGCTGTTTCAGTTGTTCCGCCTCATTTTCAGCGTGTTTGGGTACATGTTCCATGGAAGCGAGTTGAAGTTTTGGCCTTAAGCAGTCTTTGCCTGATCCACGTAAAAATCCTGCATGGTACTATAAGGAATTATCACAGACTGCAGATTCATGTATTATGAATCTAGCCGACATAGACATGTTGTTTGGGAATGTTGTTCCAGTTCCAGTAGATCAGAGTGGACCTTATGTTAAAGTGATTGCATCAGGTGTGTCAGAGCCTTTTCTGTTGGATACTGGTGCTGCGAAGAGTTCTATTATGCACTCTAAACTCCCTGGCGCACCTTTATCTGGCTTAACGAATGTTTCAGTAGGTTTTTCTGGCGCCCCGGTTACGAATCCGATTTCCAGTCCGTTGTCTATTTCTGTTGGACCTTGTAAATTCGAAGTACCCCTTATTCTGACAACAGGTTGTGGTGAGAACTTGTTGGGATTAGACTTGTTGAAAAGGTTGTATGCGACGCTATATTGTTCTCCTTCAGGAGTAGAGCTTACATTGGGTAAGAGAGTGATCTCTCCGATGTATTTATCTAAAGATAAACTTCCAGCTGAATTGTCTTCTCTCCCTGATTCTCTTTGGGCTACTGGTCCTAATGATGTGGGTCTCTAGGAGATTCCGCCATATGTTGTGACGTTGAAAGCGAATGCTAGATTGCCACGTATTCCCCAATATCGGATTTCTAGTGATGGTGAAAGAGCACTTTTGGTGATCATCTTTGATCTAATTGAGAAAGGTGTGATTGAAGAGACGAGAGGTAATGTGTGCAATAGTCCGGTTTTGCCTGTTCTGAAATGTACTGATTCTTCACAGCCTCCTGTATATAGGTTTGTGATCGATCTTTGCGAGGTGAATAAGATTGTAGTTCCGCAATTTCCAGTTGTTCCAGCTTTACTGACTTTGATTTCGGCTTCAGCCACGTGGTTTTCGGTGATTGACTTGAAGAATGCTTTCTTCAGCATCCCGATTGCCGTGGAGAGTAGAGATATTGTTGGCTTCTCTTTAGGAGGCCGAAGTTTCCGGTTTAAGCGCGCTCCTCAATGCTATTGCGAGAGTCCATCAATCTATAGTCAGGCTTTGAAAACACAGCTTGATTCGATTGTCTTACCTGATGGTGCTACCCTTATTCAGTATGTTGACGATTTGCTAGTTGCTGCCGATAATGAAGAGATTTGTGAAGAGGCTACTTTGTCGTTGTTGCGTCGTTTGTCTGATTTCCATCGTAAGGTGTCTCTTTCGAAGTTGCAATATTGTCGACAAGAAGTTACCTACTTAGGTCACCTCTTATCGAAGGAGGGAAGAAGATTGACCCCAGAAAGAATTCAAGCTATTGGGAAAATGAGTGTGCCTACGACACAGAGAGAAGTGCGTGCTTTCCTGGGTATTACATCATACTGTAGACAGTGGATTCCTAATTTTTCTCTGCTCGCGAAACCTTTGATAGCTCTTACGGTTAAGGATACTCCGAATCCTATTCCTTGGACTGACGAATGTCAGAAGAGCTTTTCAGAATTGAGCGATGCGTTGTGTTCGGCTCCTGTGTTGGGTACTCCCGACTACAGTAAGCCTTTTACACTCTATGTCTACGAGAGAGAGGGATGTGCATTGTCAGTTTTGACACAGCAGTTTGGCGATAAGCAACGCCCATGTGCTTATTTTTCGTCGACTTTGGATCTGGTAGCTAGAGCGTTGCCGAGTTGCTTGAGAGCTACAGCAGCAGCAGCTGTTTCTATTCGACAGCCTGCTGGCTTGGTAATGGATAATACATTGATTGTGATGGTTCCACATGCAGTGGATACCTTGTTGAATCGCACCAAGACACAGCACTTAACTAGTGCTCGGTTTTCAGGTTACGAATTGACACTCTTAGCGAATCATGTGCACATAAAGAGATGCAACACGTTGAATCCAGCTACGTTGTTGCCGATTTCAGTTGAGACAGATGTTACTGAACAGCATGATTGCTTCCTTAGGACAGAGGAAGAAACGAAGGGTAGAATAGATCTTAGGGACACTCCTCTTCCAGAGTGTGATGGTACCTTATGGGTTGATGGTTCGTGCTTTAAGCTTCCGAATGGTGATACGACTGCGGCATATGCTGTTACGACTTTGCATACGATTGTTGAAGCTGCACGTATCCCACATAATTCAGCACAAGCAGCAGAGTTGATTGCATTGACAAGAGCGTGTGTGTTGTCGAAAGGGAAACGAGTGACTGTTTACACTGATAGCCAGTATGCGTTTGGTGTGGCTCATAGTTTTGGACGTTTGTGAAAAGAGCGTGGGTTCCTGACTTCGCATGGAACTAAGATTCAGCATGGTCAGTTGGTGAATGAACTTCTTGAGTCACTTACTTTGCCGTTGCAAGTTGCAATTGTGAAATGCAGTGCGCATAAGAAAATTACTGATGATGTTGGTCGTGGTAATGCGTTTGCAGACGAAGTCGCGAAAGAAACTGCGAGAGATGTGATGAGTCGAATGTATGTTGCGGGTCCGGCGAGATGGGTTCTGGATAGAAGTATGTGTGAAGATACGATAGAGAGCGTGAAGTCCATCCAAGCTGAAGCTACAGAGAAAGAGTTGAATGAATGGAGAGAAAGTAAGGGTAAATTGGATTCGAATGGTTGTTGGATTGAGTTGTCAGAACATCAGCGATGGTTGTTACCTGATGCGTATGTACTTCCAGTGATTACGATGGCTCATGGAATGGCTCATATCAGTGTGAAAGGGATTTGCAAGTTGTTAGCTCCAGTATGGCAGAATGTTGGAATTCCTAAGTGTGCAGAGAATTTGGTTAAGAATTGTATGGTTTGTCTGATATACAATCCTGGTAAGGGAACTCCAACTCCAGCTGGTCATTTTGCACCTCTGACGTATCCGTTCGAGGCTTTGCAGCTAGATTTCATCCACATGCAGAGGTGCAACAACTTAAAGTACGTGCTTGTGGTTGTTTGCTCTTTTTCAAGATGGGTGGAAGCATACCCTTTGAAAGATAATACTGCCTTGTCCACAGCAAAAACCCTTATTAAGGAATTTTTCCCTAGGTATGGATTCCCGAGAATGGTCTGGAGTGACAATGGGAGTGAATTTGTGGGTCAAGTGATGAAGAGAGTGTGTGATGGGTTAGGAATTCGCCAAAAATTCCACGCTGCAAATCACCCCCAATCAGCTGGTCTGGTAGAATGCTATAATGGCACCCTTAAGCTAAAACTAGCCAAGATTCAGGTGAGCTCTGGTCTACAATGGCCTGATGCCTTGCCGTTAGCACTTCTGTCCAATAGAATGACTGTGCATTCACGAATGGGACTTAGTCCGTATGAAGTTGTTTTTGATCGCCCGGCAAATATATGGGGAGTGCCGCGGCCGACCAAATTCAGTGAGATAGAGCACCCTGTGTTGCTTGATTACCTTTATAAATTGACGGCTAAATTGCGTGTTTTGCATCAACAGGTTCATGATACCTTGCCACAAGCATCTGAAGATCCAGGACATGCTATCGAACCTGGATTGTGGATCTTCGTGAAGAACTTCCAGCGGACTAAGAACGAGCAGCCCCGCTGGATTTGTCCTTAATTGGTGCTTTTATCCACACGTTCAGCAGTACGAGTGCGCGGTAAAAAGAACTGGATCCACGGCGTACATTGTAAGAGGGCCCCTTTGCTTCTGTGGTGCGACCGGTGGGTCCAGAAACTTATTTCTGACTCTGAGACTGAAACCGTGCCTCGTTTTCTGCCCTTTAGCGATGCACGTTTGATTGGAACGAACACTGAACGAGAAAGCGACGATCTTCTGCAAGAAGCTGTGCCTCCGTCAAATCGTTTGGATACTTCTGAACCTGAGCCTTTGTTTCGAGAACAGACATTGCCTGGCAAAGAGTGTTATAATTTGCGACCAAGAGTCGTGGGACTAATAAAAAATTAAATTCTTTCTTTGCTGACTTTTAAGGTTAAGCTCTCCTTCGAGGAACTATTTTGATTTTTGTTTTTCGAACCACCATCCGGGTTCAGCTGTAAGGTCTCGGTGTTAAGTCTTTAGAGTGCAAGCCGAAGACGTTAGGTCGAAGGTTCTGGTTGGTCTTTGGGCGTTCCCTGGACTGACAGACGCATTCCTTAGCACGGAACACCCTACCGCCGCAAACTGCACGATTAGAGGATGGAGTTTTTCGAGATGGAGAGACCTGTTGAAAGAATGAGCCTTAAGAGCAAAATATGTACTGTGATGAGCAGAAAACGTTTTTTTAATATTATGTTTGTTTATGTTGTTTAGCCTAATGATGTTTCTAATTGGATATGTGACATTCTCTTTTCAAGTGACGTTTGTACCCACTGCACAACCTATGCCTCCTCCTACTGTTTCTTCGCATTCTTTTCACCCTCTGCCCGAACATGAATCTGTTAGAAGATTGGAATTCGCTAATAATTCCTTTGTTCAGCTTCTGCACCAACACCAGCTAGTAGTGAACACGACTAATTGTTGGGTGTGTGGTCTTATGCCTCATACTACTGATAAAGGTATTCCCTACCTGGTTTTGCCTTTTAGCTACAATGGTTCTGTGTGGGCATACAGAACGATGTTCATCTATTCTCGTGAAGTCTACCCCCTACGTTCTGTGAAAGATAGTCCGAAGACTAGTGCTCTAGTCAAGGGTATAGTCGACATGATTAGAGGAATTAGTTCCTATGAGACTATCCCGAGAGATGAGACACAAGCATACATTGGATGGAACGTGACTGGATATGGAGTTAGTCTGAGTGTTAACCAGCGAGCGAAAAGATCCTCTCCGACTTGGATAGTGCCCCATCAGGGTCATTATTGTCTGCAAGGTAATGGCAAGAATCCAAGAGCTCAGTTAGGGAAGAGTGTCTGCACTGAGACGTATGTTTTTGCGTCCCTGTCTTCCCCATCGTTTCTAGCAGCTAAGGGTACCTATTTCATCTGCTACGATATACATGGTTGCCCCCTGATTTTTTGGGCACATGTTTTGTCTCGTTCCTGTTGCCTCCCACGTATACAGCTGCGGCAGATAACCACAAGACGAGAGTTGTTAGAGGTGTCTTCAGTAAGAAAGATACTGCAGGACAAGAATTAGTAGATTTCTTGAAGTGTTTTCTGCCGTTTTGGGGACCTATGGCTAACAGCAGGAACATTCGACAGTTGACGAGAGAGGTTGAGTCCACCATAGTCGAAACTGCCGTTGCCCTTACTAACTTGACTGCTGAGCTCCAGTCGGATCGCCTTATGACTCTTCAGAACAGAGTTGCGCTAGATGTCATACTTGCAGATAGAGGAGGGGTATGCAAATTGATTCAATCGAGCTGCTGCGTTTTCATTCAGACAACGCTCCGACAGTTTTCCAAGCCATTTCCAAACTACATAAGATCTCCGAGTCTGTACATGTGGACGAAGGAGATTGGTCGTTGATGAGATGGTTTTGGGGATTGTTATCCATGTGGGGATGGAAGATTCTGATGGTCATTGGGATGATCTTAGCTATCCTTTTCCTGTTCTGTCTCTGTGTACAGTGTGCTCCTGCTATATGTGGCCTTTGTGCTACTTTGTGTACAAGGAGACCTGTCCAGAGAGAGTTGCTAAGCAATAGGATGATGCTACAGCAACATCTTGATGATCTGATGAATATAGACCTGGATTCAGACTGACATGAGTTTGGGTTTATCGCCTATGTAAGGGCAAAAGGAGGGACTGAGGTTCCGTGATTCTGAACCCGTTCAATAAAGGTCGTCGTATCTAGACGATTTTGGTATCAGCGGACCGCAAATGACGAGTGTGGTATCTTCGAGTGTTTTCGTCATAATCGATCAATCGAAACACTGTGTATTCAGGGATTTCGTTCGAACCTTCGGGTTCCATTTTGTGTACGGCAGCCATTTTGTGGTTGCCCTCACATAGGCCGATGACTGTGGCCGAGCGAGTCCTTGGGACACGTACACCTTTAGCTGACTTTTGTGTGACCCGAACGAACTGACTCCCTTGCCCGAGGCTGACCTCGTTGAGCCAGTTCCTTGTTAGGCAACTGGTCAGATAGAGATGGGGCAACTGTTCTCAGTGTCCTGACCAATGTAGCTTCTAGGTGTACCACTCCAGGTGGGAGGGTACAGCACTCAGGAAGGGGATACAGAGGGTGGGAGTCCTCGCCTCTGACCCCGGTTCAACTAGAGGGTTTAGACCCTAGGTTAAAGGGCCAGGTTTAGGGTGTCTCCCCTGCCCTGGTAGCCCAGTTGCAGGATAGAACCCCTGAACTGGTGGGCGAATTATGCAGGACACCTGCTACAGGTACCCTGACAATTCAGGAAGAGGGTACTGCTCCAGGTGGGAGGGTACAGAGCCCCAAGGAGGTGGACCGGGTTTGGAAGAGGCCACCCCATTCTCTGGTTCATCCGCTGGGTACAGGCCTGGGGATGGTGGGTCAGTGCCAGGATGTCATTCCTGACCTGACAGGAGGGAGAATGGACAAAGGGTGCCAAGCACCTGGGGTACTGCCCCCCACTCTCTGACGCCACAGAGGTTTGAGAGCCCTGAGAGGCATAAGGCCTGGGTCTCATCACTGACTACTGTCAGTGGGTACTGTGACTTGCTGTCTGGATATTGGGACACACCTGTGAGCAAGTTAAGGTTAGATGCTGCACAGATAGTGTCCACAGGTGAGGAGAAGTATTCCCCATGGATTAGCTTGGTGGGCCCTTAGAGTATAGACAGAGGAATTGAAATGGGTTCAGATTGGCGTAGAACTGGAATATGCCCCTGCTGTTGAGGGCCAGGTCCATGTTCTATCGCCTAATGCAGGGAAGCCCATCAAGGTAGTGATTTGTCTTCCCAGCGTTTTGGCTGGGAGGGGGTTGTGTTGGACTTGGCCCTTTTTGCAGGGTCATCACTGAACTGTTTGCTTTCCTCCTATATTTTGTCTGATCTGTTTTTGTTGGTGTTATGACTCTGGGTACTTTACCACTGCTGATCAGTGCTAAAGTGCATGTGCTCCCCCCCATTGTAAATTAATGTAGGAATTTGTGATTCCATGATTGGCTGGTTTGGTTTACTTCTCAGACCCCAGTACAGTGCACTGCGTGTGCCCAGGGCTTGTAAATCGAATGCTAGTGGTGGGCTTGCAGCACTGGTTGTGCCACCCACAGAAGTAGCCTGTAAAGGTGTGTCTAAGGCCTGCCATTGCAGAGCCTGTGTGCAGTCTGGTACTGCCATGCTGACTGGGCAAGTGCACCCACTTGCCAGTCCCTAAACCTTCCCTTTTCTTCATATCAGACACCTCTATGGACCCCGGGTCCCCGCCGAAGCAAAACGCCCCGACGGACCTATGACGCCGCAACACTCAACGCAATCAACTCCGGCCGGAACCCTGTCTGCTAGCGAGCCACCCCGAGACGCACCCACGGACCCTTCGCCTGCCAAATCTGCAGTTTCTCCTGCTACCGGACCTGTACGGCCCCCGCCAAACCCTGCACCAGCAGCAACTACCTGAAGTGCATCCTGCTCAACACCCGCTCCATCCACAGGCACTCAGTGGAACTCTGGGACCTGCTCGACACGACAGCACCGGACGTTGCCTTCCTCACCGAAACCTGGATAAACGTCTCCTCAGCGCCCGACATCGCCATAGCCATCCCGGACGGATACAAGATCACCCAGAGGGACCGCGTCAACCAGACGGGAGGAGGCATCGCCATCGTACGCAAGAACACCATCCGCATCTCAACTAACTCCGACAAAACCTTCACCGCCGCCGAACACCTACACTTCCAGATATACACTGACCCCAAGACCACCCTCCGTGGCACCCTCATCTACAGACCACGCACACAATTCAGCGAAGACATCGCAGACTTCATCAGCCCGCACGCCCTTCCCTACGCCGACTACATCCTCCTAGGAGACCTCAACTTTCACCTGGAGAGCAACAACGACAGAAACACCACCGCCCTGCTGGACAACCTTGCCAACCTCGGACTCAAGCAACTGGTGAACACCCCCACCCACTACGCCGGCCACACGCTTGACCCAATATTCTCATCCAGCAAGCACATCTCCTTCAGCCACGCCACCGGACTCCACTGGACCGACCACAGCTGCGTCCACTTCAGCTTCAAAAAAACTATGACCCACCACCACCCGCAACAGGTACCCTGCCGATGCTGGAGCAAGATCACCGCCGAGCACCTCACCGCCTCCCTCAGCCAGAACACTCCCACCAGCACAACGGACCCCAACGAAGCAGCCAGCAACCTCACCAAGTGGCTGACCGCCTGCGCCGATGACCTCGCACCACTAAAGAACCCTCCCAGCAGACACGGCAGCAAGAAAACCCCCTGGTTCACCAACGAACTTAAGGAATCCAAGAAGAACTGCCGCACCCTCGAGAAAGCCTGGCGACTCGACCACACCACAGACAACAGGACCGCCCTCAAGCACGCCACCCGCAAACACCATCAGCTGATCCGCGCCGCCAAGAAGACGGCACTCAAAGAACGATTGGACAACAACACCCACAACAGCAAGGAACTCTTCAGCATCGTCAAAGAGTTCTCCAACCCCAGCGCCGTAAACAACGACATCACTCCCTCGCAAGACCTCTGCAACTCACTCGCCTCGTTCTTCCACCGCAAGATCGCCGACATACACAACAGCTTCGACGCACAAACCACGCACCCCACCACCGAACCAACGCCCGCCACCACCACCCTCTGCAACTGGACCCCGATCAGCACCGAAGGCACCACCCGCACGATGAACTCCATCCACTCCGGATCACCAACCGACCCGTGCCCACACCACGTCTTCAGCAAAGCCGGCGCCACCATCGCACCCTATCTCCGAGACACCATCAACTCCTCCTTCCACACCGCCACCTTCCCGGAGAGCTGGAAACACGCCGAGCTGACCGCCCTCCTGAAGAAACCAACGGCGGACCCCACCGATCTCAAGAACTACCGCCCCATCTCGCTCCTTCCTTTTCCGGCCAAAGTCATCGAGAAGACTGTCAACAAACAGCTGGCCGCCTTCCTCGAGACGAACGGATCCCTTGACCCCTCGCAGTCCGGGTTTCGAGCCAATCACAGCACCGAGACCGCCCTGATCGCAGCCACCGACGACATCAGAACCCTGATCGACAACGGGGAAACAGCGGCCCTCATCCTCCTGGACCTCTCTGCGGCATTCGACACCGTCTGCCACCGAACCCTAGTGAAGCGCCTCAGCAACATCGGAATTCGAGAAAAAGCGCTGGAATGGATCATCTCGTTCCTCACCGGAAGAACCCAGAGAGTCCGCCTCCCTCCGTTCAGATCCGAGGCCACCGAAGTCATCTGCGGCGTACCACAAGGATCTTCACTCAGCCCAACCCTCTTCAACGTCTACATGAGCCCCCTCGCAGCCATCGCACGCCAGCACAACCTCAACATCATCTCCTACGTCGACGACACCCAGCTCATCCTCTCCCTCACCAGCGACCCCACCACCGCCAGAGCCAACCTACACGAAGGGATGAAAAACGTTGCCGACTGGATGTGGAACAGCCGCCTTAAACTGAACTCGGACAAGACGGAAGTCCTCATCCTGGGATCATCACCCTCCGCCTGGGACGACTCCTGGTGGCCCCCAGCCCTGGGCACCGCTCCCAAACCGACGGACCACGCACTCAACCTGGGCTTCATCCTGGACTCCTCCCTGTCAATGACCAGGCAAGTCAACGCCGTCTCATCCTCGTGCTTCAACACCCTGCGCATGCTCCGCAAGATCTTCAGATGGATCCCCACAAAAACCAGGAAGACCGTCACCCAGGCACTCATCACCAGCTGACTTGACTACGGGAACACCCTCTACGCCGGAACCACAGCGAAACTTCAAAAAAGACTCCAACGCATCCAGAACGCCTCTGCCCGACTCATCCTCGACATTCCCCGACACAGCCACATCACCGGACACCTGAGAGATCTGCACTGGCTCCCTGTCAGCAAGAGAATCACGTTCAGACTCCTCACCCACGCACACAAGGCTCTCCACGACCTGGGACCCAAGTACCTCAACGACCGCATGACCTTCTACACGCCCACCCGCCAGCTACGATCAACTGGCCACGCACTCGCCACCGTACCACGCATCCGCAGAGCCACCGCCGGAGGAAGATCCTTCTCCTACATGGCAGCCAAGACGTGGAACTCCCTTCCCACCCACCTCCGGCGAACCCAAGACCATCTCGCCTTCAGGAAGCAGCTCAAGACCTGGCTGTTCGAGCAGTAACTTTCCCCTCCCCCAGCACCTTGAGACCCTCCCGGGTGAGTAGCGCGCTATACAAATGACGTGATTGATTGATTGATTATGGTAGGTCCAAGGGCAGGGTGCAATGTAAGTATAAGGTAGGGCATGCCCTGGTGTGTGTGGGTTGTCCTAATAGTGAATTACAGCCATTTTGGTTTTTCACTATTGCAATGCTACCTGTTCTCAATAGGCCAGAATGGGCAGTTAAATTATTACATTTTATACTCCTAACTGACTCAGGGAACACGGTAGAAATTCGAGGTTAGTATGCCTGAATTTAGAATGATAAAATACATATTTTAGTGAAGTTGATTTTAACATTCTGTGTTTGAAAATACCACTTTTAGAAAGTAGGTCTTTTCTTGTCTAACTATCCAGGCCTGCCTCTGCTAGGTTGTGTATTCCTTGTCTGGAGTTTGAATGACAGGACTGGGGGATTCCAGGAGACAGGGTGAGTCCGCCCGGTGGTGAATAGAGAGATCTGCATCTAGATGGACGGGAGGAGTTGCACCTGGGACCTGAATAGGACTGTGCCTTCCCCCCACAGTGCTGGCTCCACCCCCAGTGGTGCGTCTGATGTCTTTGCCCTGCACTGTGAAAGGAGAGACAGAATCATGTCAACAGAGTGCTCCAGGGCTGTGCCTTTCCTCCACAATGCTGTCGCCACCTCCTGTGGGGCGTCTGATGTTTCTGCCCTGCACTGTGAAAGGAAAGAAGGAGTCATGTAAACAGAGGACAAAGGATTTTGGGGTATAAATATTGGGACCCTGATCCCAAGAAATGAGATCACTTTTGGACACAACAAGAAAAACTTGCTGAGGAGAGGAACCTGAAGAAACCGCGCAGAGACTGTCCCTAAGCTGAAGTGCTGCTTGGGGTAGTGGCCTGCAGTGGTTGCCTGACTGCCAAAGAAAGGTGAAAGGACTTGTGTGTGCACTTTATTCAACTTGTAAAGGATCTCCAAGGGCTTGAGAGAAGAGCTTGCTTCAGGGACAACAGACTTTAACCCCCAGCTCCCCAGAGTTCCTTGGGAAGTGCCTGCTGTTGTTTTGGGCCTTCTGAGGGACTGCGTGTCGCAAGGAGCTGGAAGCGCGACTGAAGAGGAAGAAGCGCGTAGTCATCACAGCCACTGCCGTCGCATCTCTGAACAAGGGTGTCGCCGCTGTAGCTGACGCATTTCACCGCATCGAGAGAAGCGTCTCACACCGAAGAAGAAGCGTGTCGCCGTCAAAGCCGCTGCCGTCATATTTCTGAGCAAGGATGTCACCGCTGTAGCTGACGCATTGCACCACATCAAGAGAAGCATCTGGCACCGAAGATGAAGGGGGTCGCCGTTCGTAGCGGCTGCCATCGCATTTCTGAACAAGGATGGCGCCGCTGTAGCTGACGCATTGCACTGCATCAAGAAAAGCGCCTCGCATCCACGGAGAAGTGTGTCACCGTCGGAGCCGCTGTCGTCACATCTCAGACCAAGGGTGTCGCCGCTGCAGTTGTCACATCGAGCGGAAGCGTCTCGCATCGAGGGAGAAGAGTGTCGCCGCCAAAGCCGCTGTTGTCGCATTTCTGAACAAGGGTGTCGCCGCTGCAGCTGACTCATCGAGCCAAGACTTCGCACAACATCGGAGAAGCGTGCCGCATCCGGAAGATCTCCATGTCTTTATTTCTTTGCACAAAATATTTGCTGCATTTCCATCGCTGCAAAACTTTTGTTGTGGAAGTGTCACGCATCGTAAGGTACATTGACTTAAAGTGTCGCATTTTAAGAACGGAACAGAACTAAGCTAAAACTACCATTTTAAGTACAGTATTGTGGATTTTTGTCGTTTGTGGTCTTGTGTTCAGTCTATGTAAAGAATACTTATTTTTTATATAAAACCTGTGTGGTGTCCATCTGTAGTGTTGTCACTGGATTACTGTATGGGGTCACAAATGCTTTACACACTGCCTCTGAGATAAGCCTGCCTGCTTATCCCAAGCTACCAAGGGGGTGAGTAGGTGTTATTTTAGGAGTGTACCCCCTTACCCTGACTAGAGGCAAGGGTCCCTATTTGTCACAAGTACCTACCTGTGCCAACTAGAGACCCCCAAATCTAACAATGGGGCTTCATCGGCTTCCCATTCCTCCTACTATTCAACATACTTAACAAGCCTACCTTAAACTTCCTTCCACCATCACTTCCACTCCTACACAGTTGACATACAAATCTCCCGAAGAATGTTAGGGGAGCCCCGCTAATTTACAGCAATATCAGTGGTCTACAAAATCAATGTGACATAAATGGACCACAAAAGCCTCAGTCTTACTTTTTCAAAAACTGAAATTCTTGTCCCAGGCCTGTGTTAAACCTGGCATCCTTGTCATAGTTCTCCCCTAACTTTTTGCCATCAATCCTCCTGTTATGCTGACTTTGTTTTTGCCAGCTTTACAACTCTGTACACTTTACCATTGCTAACCAGTGCTAAAGTGTATGTGCTCTGTCCTTAAAACATGGTAACATTGGTTTATACCCATTTTACACAGTTAATTTACCGTTAAGTACTTAGTAAAGCAGTACTGCCTGTACCCAGGGCCTGTAAAGTAAATGCTACTCGTGGACCTGCCACACTGATTGTACCATCCACTTAAGTAGCCCTTTAAACATATCTCAGGCCTGCGATTGCAGCCTGTGTGTGGGTTTTTAAATGGCCACTTTGAACTAGCAATATAAACCTTTTTCCAAGCCCAAACCTTACTCTTTAATACATATAACTCACCCCTAGGGTAAGTCCTTGTAGGAAATTAGGTTGTTGGTTGACTAGGGTGTGAGACCTGGTCAAACAGCAAGCACAATCCTTGTCAGGGGGAGGCACAAACCAACCCTAAATTAACCTTTGCTCAATCCTCTGGTTGCTTGGCACAGAGGAGTCAGGCTTAACCTAGAGGCAACATATGAAGCATTTGTGCAACACTTCAAGCAGTAATAAAGTCAAACACGCTGCACAAAAAGGCTCCCACACCAAATTAGAAAAACAGAGTGACTTTTATTAAATAAAATAGGACCAAAGCGCCAAGAATCCAATTAGTAGACCTAGAGAAATGCAATTTTAAAGGTTTCAGTGAAAATAGGGAATAAAAGCACAAAGCCCCAACTGTGGATATCTGGAAAAAATCACAAGTTCATGCCGACCACGATGGAGTGTGCACCGGATAATGGGACCCAGTTAGGCCTGCTGAATAAAGCACCTTAAATCCTAGTTTGCTGAGGGTTGCGAGCCTCCGCGCACAAGATGCATTGCGGAGCCGAATTGATGCATTGATTCCAAGATGCGGTGAGGCTACAATGCGAGGTCCCACATCGTCATTGTGGGCCCTGTGGATGTAGGCTTGCGATATGAAGTCCAGCATCCAAGATGAGTCGCTCAGTCGAGGCAATATGTCAATTCAGAGGAGCTGCGAGGCTTTGATGCAGAGTTCAGTGTAGTCTTCGAGGTTGCCACCGACGTGGGATGCAGGGCTCTGTGCCAAGGATGCGTCACTCAGCGGCAGTTCCAATGAGGCAGCTGACTGCAATCTGATGCCGATCTTTGCAATGGAGGAGTTCTATGCAGCGGCGGCAATGCCTTGGTTCTGCTCTGGGTTGCACCATGCAGCAGAGGAGATGCATTGGTATGGATGGATCCACAGAGACTGGCAAAGCACCTAAGGCCCACTTCCATGGGCCCAGGACTGGAGTGTCAACACTTGGCAAGATAGGTTCACAGATGGCAGAGTCCAGGTGCTGGGTTCAAGGTTGTTGGAGCCTGCTGTCCCTGAGGTTCAAATCAGGAGGTCAGCCAACTAACCCTTGGAGTCACTCTCAGGTCCTGGGTCCAACAGATCCAGGTCCAGTCCTGCTCACCCAGGCAAGAGTGCAGCATGCAGCAGGTTAGCACAGCATGGCTGCAGTCCTTCAGGGCTACAGTCCAGCAGAGTCGCATCCTTTCAGCAGCACAGCCTTCCTTCTATGTGTCAAAGTATCCACAGGTCCAGAAGTGTACGGAAGGGCCTTACTCTAACAAGGAGTGTGGTTGCTGCTTGACAAGCGCTCACACCCCAGTCAACCAACAAACCAATTTCTTAGGTTGGTGATCAGCTGTGAGGATTTCGACTTGAGGTTGTGCATTGCTGCACAATAATTTTGTGGTACACTACCATCCCATATAATTATTTTCAGACCATTTCAAATTTTTAATTCTCCCTGATTGGCTTCTTGTTTTTTCAAATTCACCCTTACTCTAGCTTCACTTGGAAAGATGGAATTCGAGCTCCTCAAGCTGGACAGCTATTCTGTGGCTAAGCAAGGAGAGGGGGCTGCCCACCAAAAGGAGCACCAAGAAGGCCGAGCTCCAGAAGGCTGTCAGAGCATGGACAGAGACCCATCAGTTCCCAGTGACAACAGAGAAACAGATTGGAGAGGATGATGTGGAGGGCCTGGATACCAGCCCTGAGATGCAGCAGTCAGCTGTGGGGGTTGACTTGACTACTGAGTTGGACCTTCCTGACAGAGCAGTGTGTCTTTTTGGGACCTGTCCCCAGAAGAGCTGTCAGACAGGAAGGCAGGAGAGTTTAGGCTGCAGATGGCCCAGTTGAAAATGGAGGAAAATAAACTGGCCATGGAGGCAGAACAAAAGAAGGCTGAGGCAAAGAGAGCCTTAGAGGAGAAAAATATATTGCTGACTCGTGAACTGAATATGAAGGAGCTGGACAGCAAGTCCAGACAGGCAGGGTCCAGCAGTGATGATGTCAGCATAACAACAGTGGGCTTTGGAGACAAGAGGGTCCATATTCCTCAAGGGAGTTGCCTGGCATTTTAGTGGGGGAGGACATTGACAAGTGGTTTGGAACTCATGAGGTATCTTTGCACATGCATAAGATCCCTGAGGAGGATTGGGGGAGAGGGAAGTTGCCTCTGGAAGCACATTCCTAGAAAGGGGAGGGACTCTCTACTGGCCCTAGATAAGGGGGACAGGGTGAGGTATTCCCCAATGAAGGACACCCTTGTCAGAAAGTATGGTCTCACCCCTGAGAAGTGCAAGCAGAAGTTTAGAGAAAGCTGCAATCTGAACCAGCAGTCCTGGGTGGATTATGTCAACACATTTTGCAAGGCACTGGATAGTTGAGTGAAGTAAAGGATTATAAGAGGATGTACAATTGGAAAGAACACATATTCAGTCTTTGTTTTGCAGATCCCCGCCAACAGCTTTTTGATAGCAAGCTCACTGACCACAGAAAGCTTCCCAAAGAAGCGTCCACTGACTCAGCACCATGATGAAACAAAGGTATCAAGGGGGCTCACCATAGGGGTGGGTAGGTTCCCCACCAGAAGAAAGTGGGGGGAGACTAACATAAAAACAGGGAGTTCTCTAAAGGTCTCCAAACTAGCTGCAAGGGTCTGCACTCCCAATCCCTGGCTGAAGAGGGGAAATGTTTCCCTGATAGTAAGTCTTTTAAGAAAGCACCCCCTAAGTGGTATGAGTGTCAACAGGTTGGGCACTGCAAGGGGAATGCCAAGTGTCCAAAGTAAGCATAGCCCACCACTGGTGGGCAGACATCAAGAGTTGGTCAGGGTAGCATTTGGGGAGGAGATTACCCCAGATAGTGTGGGCAATAGCATATAGGTTACACTAGTATCCCAAGATGACGGAGAGATGGTGCAGAGAATTCAGATGCCTACTAGCACTAGGAAACACACCCTGAAGAAGGCCAGGTGTACTCATGCTCAAGCCACCTGACTTCTCCAAAGAATTCATTGTGCAAACAGACATCTCAAAGCATGGCATAGGGGCTGTGCCAGGTCAGACAAGGAGAGAGGGAGGACCAGGAGCCTGTTAAAGTCTAGTGTCCGTGCTCCACAAATGAACGTTAGATCAAAAGGAGACACTATTCCGAGATAGGGGGTGTGCTCTCACAACTGAATGAAGAGGGTCTGGGTCAACCTGTAAACTTCATCAGTAGGAGATTACTTCCCCAGGAACAGAGGTCGAGCCTTTATAGTGGTCTGGGCACTGAAGAAGCTGAGGCCATACCTGTTTGGTGCTTACGTCCGGGTTCAGACAGACCACAGACCTCTCAGATGGCTAATCTAGATGAAGGGTTATAATCCCAGACTGTTGAGGTGGTCCATCTCCCTACAGGGAATGGACTTTACGGTGGAACACTGTCCTGGAGCAGACCACGCCAATCCTGATGCTCTCTTCAAGTTTATTTTACCTTAGTAATGAGTACTCCAAAGTGGTTGGGTTGTTCTACCCAAATTCTGCTGGGGGAACACATGTTAGACCTGGCAGACTTGGTGTGGATTTCCGCCTAACTTGTTGCCTTGAACCCTTCTCTTTTGATGACTTTGTTTTCTTTGTTTTTTCTGGCTGTAGAACTCTGCGCACTTTAACACTGCTAACCAGTGCTGAAGTGTTTGCGCTCTTACCTTAAAACATGGTAACAATGGCTTATACCCAATTGGCATATTTTGTTTACTTGTTAGTCCCTAGCAAAGAGACACTACCTGTGCCCAGGGCCTGTAAATTAAATGCTGCTAGTTGGCCTGCAGCCCTGATTGTGCCACCTAGTTAAGTAGCACTTTTAACCTGACTGAATCTTGCCATTGCAATTTTAAATGCCAATTCGACCTGGCAAAATAATCCTTTTAATATTTCACAAAGAAGGGTCGTATTGGAGTATTTATCACCGCCCAATGTACTACTCCACTCAATATATCTCACATAATGTACTGGGATGGTACAAATAGAAGAGAACAGGGAACAAAGGCAAAAAAGAAAGGAACTAGGAAGCACCGCTGTGTTAAGATGAGAGCCCTCACTCACCATGCAAGATACCCTGTGTGGGCTACTACTCTCCCATAGGAGAGGAGTGTTTTTTTTGTCAACCTTGCCCAACGGAGCTCGCCACAGCAAGTGCCGAAGGTAGTCGACTCTCCAGCTGACACACTGATCAGGAAGCTGCCCTTCTCCTGCCGTGAATCCAGCTCCAGTGTTTCCAAGCTCCCCTTGCGGGGTGTTGGGAAATCGAGTCCCGAGGCGAGATACCAGACCTCCTTCATTCTAACTAAGGTATGGAGCTGATTAGAACCTAGAGAAACCTTTGGTAGATTCTTGGCAAAGAAAACTAAAACTTATGCTACACAATACTTACTTCTTCCCGCGTACTAGACTTAGGTTAGGTACATTGGGGTAGGCGTATTTTAGAAGCACCAGTTGAGTATTTTAGCCTGTGTATTTATGTATGTATTTTTATATGGCTTAGAGACAATACAATGCTCTTACAGTATTATTTCATATTACTGTTTACGCTGTACGCATTATACTTTACAGTCTGCATAACGATTGTAGCTTGCATGAGAAAGAAGACTGTTCAATAAACCTTTTTATTGAAAACGCCTGTCTCTCTAATCGTCTGCAACTCTGTAGAAACGAAGCATGCACGATTGACTGGGTGAAATACTTATCTATTGTTTCCTCGACTCTGAGAGATATATTTTTATTCTTGGGAAACAAAGTTGTCATGTTTATGCGGTTGTAAGAAACTAATCCCTTCTTGTGAATTTGAGAAAGTTTCTAGTGACCTCTGAGTTAGCTGGCACACACAATTAAGTTAAGTATTTTCGATAGAGACCTAGTTGACCTCATTCCTACGTCTAATCTATAGGATATATTATTCAAATGCGCAGAGCCCATTTGGAATATAGGAACTACACTGCATGGCGCCCAACGTTTGGTAAGGCACTAATTTAACGCTAGATACTAAAGTAACTCAGTCGTGCTTTTTTTCACAGACCCCTTTTTCCCGTAAAAGACTCCAATAGACATCTGGAGTGGGTGAAAGGATAAATATCCGCCATAGCTGAGTAGGACGAAAAAATCCTATGTATTAGTTTTTGGTTTGTTCAACGTTGAAGGATACAGTGTTCCAAAATATTGTGCACCTTATCTTTGTTTCCTTGAAACTTGCTCTGCAAAGTTTCAGTCAACAAAATGTCGAATAACGACAACACCACCGAGAACGGTGGAGCTGCAGCCGATGCATTAGTTGCAGCTCTTGATGCAACAGGCTTTAATGAAGCCGACGAGGATGCTATAGGCATTCCAGAAAATCTAAGGAAAACTATCACTATAAACCTTATAAGAAATGGCCTATCATCAAGAGGTGGTAGGGTAGTTTTTGTGATAGTGGCACACGAATATCATCAGACAGAGGTATTCTATTCATGGATAATCTTCCCTGAAGCAAATCCAGTAACTAAAATGTTTCACTTCTACAAAGAAGATGAACCTACAATGGAATACATTCCTTTCGAGGATATTGAAATTCCATTAACTTACCAGGAGCATGCGCTCTGGTTTAAAGGCGCCCTAAATCATATAAATCACATTACCAGGCTCAGTCCACTAGGTAGACCAGGAGCAACATGTCTGGTATTTACCAACTGCAATAGCCAAAATCTCATCTACGCAATCAAATGCCCGTGCCAGATGCTTTATGTAGGACAAACCACCCAACGAGTGAAAAACAGGATTCTACAGCATCAAAGTAGAATCAGATGTAAAGTACAAGGGGCACTGCTAGTAGAGCACTACCTTAAACCACACACAAGACCAACTTGAATGGTGGGTAGTAGAAAAAGTTGAATTGCACCAGAGAGGGGGAAACATGGCCGCCACGCTGAACTACAAGGAGTGCCTTTGGATCCAAACTCTAGATTCAGTAACACATGGATTAAATGAACATGAGGAAACTTGTTTACAAATGAGCAGGCTATAGCACCTTACTATATGCAATAATACCCCTGCATAAGTTTAACTGCCTACACCCTCTGTCATGTAAAATCCAGTTGTATACACTATGTAAATATGTCAATGTTTAAAAATGGTAGATCCTAATGTACATCTAATGTGGCTTAATGTATAACTATTGTATCATATACACTACACAATATATGCACCTTAATATCGGTACATGATGCAAGCAGAAGGCAGCCACATGCACAGCATTTCTACTCCAAACAGATATCCACAACTGCCCAACTGTGTCTTCAGGCACAGGACACCAAAATAGTAGCTTTGTGCGAGGCCCACCCGATTGCAATATAGTGTTTCCACCCAATAGAAATTCAAGCATTTATAGTATGCCCCGACAGTGAATATGACCTCGTATGAACAAGTCGGTGTCCTCACGTCCCACCCAGTGGTACCATCTTTGGACGGGCCCGACGCATTCAAAATACTATATGCATCGCATTTTTGTAGAAACTAACCAGCTTACTAAAAGCTACCAGGTTCTACCTGGGCGCCTCCTGATACGACCTGTATCCAGGTTTTGTATCTCGCCCCACACGTCTTGACAGACGTCCTGACAGATGTGCTATATAGCACGCAAGCTTTTTCGCGATCCAGATATAACAGGTAACCGGTCGAGGCCCACAGGCATTCATTGACGAACCGGAGAAAGAAACAGACACTTGCTGTAACGCTGCTGAAGTAAGTACACCCTCGAGCGTTTTTAACCTTCCTCATTCCGCCCTGAGCCATACCACAGGGGAGCCTTTTTTGAGTTTTAACGATACGTGATATAATTACCACGGATGCCCCCACAACACTTAGGAATCCGGTTTTATAGATGTACCATTAACCAGGGCTTAATGCTAATGCCATCTTGTGGTCCGTTTGTAGTAATTGTACAATGGGCACGTTTATTAATGCGGCACCTATGTGTCTTGCAAAAACGGTGAAACAGGAGTTCAATAATGAAGTGCCGTAGACTGCATGTACCCTTTTGTCTGGTCCTATGGTAATACTACCGACATACTTCGGGACAATATAGACTGTGTGGGATATCTTATTTCCAGTACAACCGTTCACATACGCTGCATCATATGTGGATTGAACGGATAGGGTAATTCTTTTAACTCCGCTAGCCCCTTTTTAACTATCTTTGGGTTTTTTCAGTGAACCTTTGTGTCCACCCCTGACTGAGGTTCTTACCTCTTTAGGTGATTGCGGCTGCGGCACTTTAATCCTGATTTCTCCACCGGATGCTGAGGAAATCCCCATTGAATATCAAGGTACGTGCAACGTAAGTTCATGTTGGGCTTTAAAATGCATGGTACTGAATATCCATATTAACCAACAGATACCACGCTTGAGAAACGCATACAGAGGTGAGGGTGGACACCCCACCCACAGAGGCTACGAGAAGACGCATTGAATCCGTCTTAATATAAGGTGAGCAGGTCCGGCTGGGCTTTTACTCACTTTTAATATATAGTACACACACCCAGTACTACAGACACCCCTTATTCAATTTCAGGTTGTCCCTTCCTTATGTCCTGATGAAGACCCGATATGGTTGCTAATGAATCTGCACCTTACTACAGGGTCGAAACGTCGACGTTACTCCATCAATTGGTCCATACCATGGGCCCCATTAGGATGGCGGGCGGATTGCCTCCGCCAGGGTAGCGGTGGCCACCGCCACCCTGGCGGAGGCAATCCGCCCGCCATCCTTCCCTGCATTCCCCCCCGCCATATTACGATGGCGGAGGGGACCGCAGCGGTCGGAAACACCGCCCGCCTGTTTTCCGCCCCGGTCGCCTAGCGGCCGGGGCGGAAAGCCTGTAACATGGTGGCGGTGTCTTGTAGACACCGCCCGCCATATTACTATGTGCATTACACAGTGCATTTCCGTGGCGGCAATGCCGCCACGGAAAGGCATGCGGAGACTCCCTGCGGGGGCCCCTTGCGGGCCCCCTGGGAGTCCGTGGCTTGGGGGGTGCACATTGGGGGTACCTATGGTACCCCCCGCATGTCAGAGTGCAACATGGCAGGCACCGCGCGGTGCCTGTCGTGTTGCGCGTTGCCAAGCAAAACGTGCACTTTTACCATTGCGGCGGGCGGAGATTCCTGCTCCGCCCGCCGCAATGGTAGACATACAGGATGCACCCGCCTGTGTGGCGGGCGCATCCTAATACATATGTCGGGACCCCCGCACTGTTAGCGGGCGGTCCTCTTCTCCGTTAGGGTGGCGGGCGGGCAAATCCCGCCCGCCATCCTAATGAGGCCCCATGTCTTAACAGAAAAATGGAATAATTATACTGTTGTAGAGTATAGATGTAAAACGTTGGACCAATGTTTCCGTTTATATTTACATGAAACCGTGTCACTAAACAGTCACTTTAATCACTGATCACCTTCACTCACCTCAGCACTTTTCACTGCTATTACATTCTCAGTTGTTTGTGGACAACCAAATTTCTATGCTTGAAGTAAGACTTGCAAGGTGACGAAATAATAACAACCTTGTTAAAACTATAATTTGTGGTGTGTGTTCTTCATAATTCAAACCAACCAATGAAAATCTCCCACTCTTAAATCATCCAATCAAATGAAGCAACTAATCAAATACACAGTATAAAAGGAAAATTTTGCTACAGCTATTTCCTGCTTCTAACTCTAAAGAAAGAAGAAGGTGACACTTTGACCAACTGTTTCCTGAAAAAACTACTTTACCAGACAAGACTCCTACAGAAATAATCAAAGTAAGTTAAACTAATTTTTAAATAAAACAAAAGCAGTAGCCTAAAAGTTAAATTATTTTTCTAAACAGTTTAAGTAACATTTCTTTTTTACCTTTTAAATTTCTTCTACAGACATCTCCAAAACACAGCAATAGACCTTTAACAGATAATTTACTACAAATTTCTAATTGTAAGTATATTTAAAGGTTCTCTAAAACACCAACTGCATTTATTAAACACAAATTTCTAATACACATTTTATCTTTGTTCTATCTTCTTAACAGAAAATTTGAAGACATCAAAAAATTACTCCATCAAAGCTAAAGACTCCACAAAGTAATAAAGTAAGTATATATTTTAAAGTATTTAAGAAGCCTAAAATGCTAACTACAAGACAGCTTCCCCATACAAACCTCTCAAAATGAAATAAAAGAATACAATCACCAATTATTTTTTATTTCTACCAACAGAAATAAAACAACGAAATACAAAAAAAAGCTTGAAAACATCTTCTGAACATTTCAAATTACAACAAACAATAAGGGGCCGAATCCGATTTGGGAAAAACCACTCCGAATAGCCGTTCGGAGCGTTTTTCCTGTACTAATCGTACCCTGCAACGTCCCCCGTACGTACGACTAAGTATGATTCGTACCAGGAGCTGTACTCCGTATGAGTCGTACAGAGACCGTACGACTCTAATATCCGTACGATTCTCCCTCGGAACCCGCTGTACGTGACATCTGTACGGTTCACGGCTGGTTTTTACGACCCAGCAAGTACGATACGTGTCGGGTATGCACCGTACGACCCTTTTTCTACGGGAGCTGAAAACAGCCATAAAAGCAGCGTTTGCGCCAAAACAGGTACGGAACGGCCCCCCGGGTATGGTGCGTACCCCCCATGATCGCAGGGTACGCACCGCCCCCCTGCGATCATCGGGTGTACGAGCCGTACCCCATGTACGATTGGTGTACGAGCCGTACCCCATGTACGATCGGTGTACGAGCCGTACCCCATGTACGATCGGTGTATGAGCCGTACCCCATGTACGATGGGTGTACGAGTCCCATCGTACATGGGGTACGGCTCATACACCGATCGTTCATGGGGTACGGCTCGTACACCGATCGTACATGGGGTACGGCTCGTACACCCCATGATTGCAGGGGTCCGGTGCGTACCCCTGCGATCATGGGGTGTACGTACCGTACGGTGTGTATGTGTGCTTTTCCGTACGACTCGCCCTTGCCTGACATGGACCGTACAAATCGCGTCCTCATACCCCGGTCCGGATCGTACTCGTCGGGTCGTACGGCATGTGTACGAGTCGTACGGCATGTGTACGAGTTGTACGGTTCACGGTTTCAGCCTTGCAATACGTACGGATCGCGACGATTCGGCCGGATTCACGGAATACGGATCGTACTACGCGACTCGGACGGACGGGTACGATTCATACGGAGAGGGCTCCGGATACAAATCGTACGGACGTTTTTTTTCCCGAATCGGAATCGACCCCTAAATGTGTTTCTTTCTAATCTTTCCTAGCACAACAAATACAAACATGACTGAAGGTGCAGAGTTTGTTATGTCTCAAAGAAAAAACAGTCAGTACTCAAAGGGGGTCATTAGGATGTCTGGTGGATAGCCTCTGCCAACCTGGCGGAGGCAATCCGCCAGACATCCTTCCCTAAATTCCCCCGCCATATTACAATGGCGGGGGGGACCGCAGCGGGAGAAAACACCTCCCGCCTGTTTTCCGCCCCGGTCGCCTTGCAGCCGGGGTGGAAAATGATTAATATGGTGGCGGTGTCTAATAGACACCACCAGCCATATTAACATGGGCTGTGTGTCATGCTTTTCCGTGGCTGCAATGCCGCCACGGAAAGGCAGGCGGTGTTCACTCTGGGGGCCCCATGCGGGCCCCCAGAGTGAAGCAGAGTGGGGACATGCACACGGGGGGTACTTGTGGTACCCCCCCACATTTACATAAACAAAGCGGCAGGCACCGCGCGGTGACTGCCGCTTTGTTTATATAAATGCTGCAAAGCATTTTTAGTATTGTGGCGGGCAGTGCAGAGAGCACCGCCCGCCACAATACTAAAAATACAGGATGTGCCCGCTACTGTGGCGGGCACATCCTAATACCCCCCTCGGGACCCCCGCCCTTATGGTGGGCGGTCCCATTTACCACGAGGATGGCGGGCGGGCAAAGTCCACCCGCCATCCTAATGAGGCACAAAGTATTTTGGAAATGTAGTAAATACTATTCTAATAAATGTTATGGTAGAGCCACAACCGAAGAAGCTAATGCACTATCTACCAAAGAACATAATCACCCCCCTAATGTAACTGAAATTGAGGTCAGGGATGCCCTTGAAAGCATAAAAGAAGCAGGTACAGGGACTGACAAACCAACAACTCAAATACTAAAAGAGGAACTCTTAAAAGTTCCTCAACATGCTTCTGGGCAACTACCCTCAATTGATTCCCTAAAACGAACAATTGCAGACAAAAAAGAGTAACAACAACTACTCAACCTAACCCTAAAACGCTAGAAGAAGTTGTCATTCCCCCTGAATTAAGTATAACTCGCAATAAGGAATCATTCTTGCTACTGCAAACAATATAAGAAAATTACAAGAGTGCCAACACTGGATGATGGATGGGACTTTTAAAACATGCCCTAAACCATTTTACCAGCTCTACAGCATACATGGATTGCACCATCATTCTAACATCCCATTTATTTACTGCTTGTTGCCCAATAAACAACAATATACCTACACAGAAGTCCAAAACACAATAAAACAGGAAACCAATAATTATTTTCCACAGAAAATAATTATTGATTTCGAACTAGCAATGATCAATAGTATATTAAAAACTTTTCCACACACAGCAATACAAGGTTGCTATTACCATTTTAATCAAAGCATTTGGAGACATCTCCAAAAATCTACATTAAGCATACAATATGCTACAGATAGCACTTTTGCATACCAAATCAAAAAATGAATGGCCCTATCCTATGTCTATGTTACAGACGTAGCAGAACATTATAACATACTAATCGATAGCCCATATTACAAAAAAAATGAAGAAAAACTAGCACCACTCCTCGACTACTTTGAGGATACATGGGCGGGAAGGCTACATCGTTCTAGACATAGACGTCAACCTAAATTTCACATAGCCTGGTGGAATGTATATTTAAGTACACTAAATCAAGAAGCTAAAACTAACAACAGTGTAGAAGGATGGCACAATGCATTTCAAGCTACCACTAGCAGAGGAAAACCTACCGTACAAAAACGAATACAAGCTTTACAAAAAGAACAGAGCTACCAAGAGCTGCGCATGCAACAATCAGTAACCCAAATAGGACCAAAACTAACCAAACAGACTAAACGAATGTTTAGACTACTTCAAAGCCAAGTCACCCTATATCCTTCTACACGAGGCCCAGACTACCTATCCCTAATAACCAAAAGCCTACTGTGAATTATCTACACACAAATAACAGTACTCAATTTTTTTTATAAAAAATCAGCTAAGTAGCATAAAAATATTATATTATATTATAAGTGGAGAAGTGTGGCTCAGGGGTTAGAGGCGGCAGACCCGGAAGCTGAGATCGGTCCTGGACCAGGGTTCAATTCCCCGCCTCGGCGGGTCTTGGGCTAAAAATTCCATGGACTCGATAATTCTCGCTCCGGTGCCTTCTCGACTCACGGGTTCACACTCTGCGACTCTGGGCAATAGCTTGCTTAATCTCCACAACGGCCCCTCGCGGCGGGATGCCTGACTTTCACCTTGTGGATACCTGCTGGGGCTATCACACAGGGGAATATCAGGACGGGTTCCCTAAGCAAGCGCCGGGACACCCACTGCGGGTAGCAGTGCGCTATATAAGCTCAACTACATTTACACATAACAAATATTCTATAATTGTCATACATATTTATGTCCATTAAAAAAAGTATGTAGACAATTAAATAATAATTCTTAAAATATCAATAAGAATAACAATAACATTTCCCACCCAAATAATATAAAATGAAACAACTTACAATTCATGTTGCAGAAGAATACATAATCCAACCATTTGTAATCCATGTACTCCACTGGTAATCCATGACAAATCCAATTTGTGGAAACGCTCAAAAACATGTAAAAATTGCAAAAGAAACGCTCCAGGAAATCACGATAAAACAAAGTGTGGTAACTTTATTAATTAAAGTGACATACACACACTTTTAGTAAAAAAAACGCATGATCTTCTTCAAATCCAATTCGATACCCTTAAACATCCGAAAAATAGTTTAAAAGTTTACAAATCACTCCATGAAACCACAAGAAAAGGAAAGAGAATATAAAAACATTAGTTTAATAAACTAATACACTCTTCTTTAAAAAAAAAATGCATCCTTCTCCGGAATGAAACGGCGAAAACCCAGAACCTGTAAAAAATATCGAAAACAAAACCACCCACATAAAGCCCCCAAACCTTTCAAAATATGCATAAACATTATTATAAAACATTAAAATAAACATATGTTTACATCAAACACAGTAAATACACTAGGCCTCAAACACTCACGACACCTCCGTAAAAACCAACGACTAAATACATAGGGGGTCATTAGGAAGTCTGGCGGATTGCCTCCCCCAGGCTGGCGGTGGCCACCGCCAGCCTGGCGGAGGCAACCTGCCAGCCTGGTGGAGGCAACCTGCCAGCCTGGTGGAGGCAACCTGCCAGACATCCTTCCCGGAATTCCCACCAGCCATATTACAATGGCGGGGGGACCGCAGTGGGAGAAAACACCGCCCACCTGTTTTCCGCCCCAGTCGCCTTGCGGCCGGGGCGGAAAATGATAAATATGGTGGCGGTGTCTATTAGACACCGCCAGCCATATTAACATGGGCTGTGTTTCATGCTTTTTCGCGGCGGCAATCGTCCACGGAAAGGCAGGCGGTGTTCACTCTGGGGGCCCCCTGCGGGCCCCCAGAGTTAAGCAGAGTAGGGACATGCATCCACATTTACATAAACAAAGCGGCAGGCACCGCGCAGTGCCTGCCGCTTTGTTTCTGTAAATGCAGCAAAGCATTTTTAGTATTGTTGAGGGCGGTGCAGAGAGCACCGCCCGCCACAATACTAAACATACAGGATGTGCCCGCCACTGTGGCGGGCCCATCCTAATACCCCCCACGGGACCCCCTCCCTTATGGCGAGCAGTCCCATTTACCACGAGGATGGTGGGAGGGCAAAGTCCGCCCGCCATCCTAATGAGGCCCTTAGAGTAATACTACACATCTCCAAAATAGACTCAAACACTACTACTCTCTAACATAAAATAGTTAAAATTCACCTTATCTTTCCCAACGCGTCGCAGCATCCAACCGCGAGCTTCTCCAGTCCTGAATGAAGCAAAATAACACTACGCGGTAAAAAAATAATCCCATTTAAACAATAATAGAAACTTAAACATATTAAATACAATGTTCTAAATAAAAATAAAATATACTACTAAACTTAAAATATTATTAAAGAAATTCTATCACTTTTAAAAATTAATATATGATTAATTCCCCCTACTAAATTAATAATAATTAATAAGGAACATATTGTTAATTATTATTAATACTTTATTTAATATATAAACAGTCTAATAAATACATATAACAAATTAAACTTGAGTTTATATATAATTTACATGTATGTATTATTTTTAAATTTACTATACAATTATGTAACATTTGTAAATTAATAATAATAATAAATAAGAAATATTATTAATTATTATTATTAATCATTTTATGTATATAAATTGTAAATAAAAACAGATGAAAAATTACACTTGAGTGAATATATTCAAGATATGTTTATGTTAATTGTTAAAATATGTTATAATTAATTAACCTTTGTAAATTAATAATATTAATTAATATGATATATTAATTATTATTATTATTAATTGTGTCTATGTATGTAAGTGATTTAAAAATACATATCAGACATTGTACCTGACTGTATGTAAGATTTTCTTTTTTCTATTTTAGTAAGAATTGCTTTTTAATTAAATAACCTTAGTATATACTTCATAATAATTAATTACAAATATTAATTATTATTATGAACATTGTATTTTATATGTATAAATGTTAAAAATATATATATAAAGCATGTAAAACTAGCAAATATGTACTTACCTGTTTATTATTTTCTGTTCATGTAAAAATTCCAAATATATCATTAATAAAATTAATATATATTATATATTAACATTACTAATTAAATATTTATTCTACAGAAAAACAAAAACTTTGTAAGAGTCTTAATAAATTTAAAAAAATGTTTGCACAGTTTAAAAAAATTGTGAAACAAAACAAAACTGTATATATTTTTTGAGAAATACTGTTAAAAATATATATTTTGAAATGTAAAACATTTATGAATATAAATAAATGTAATGTAATACATTGTATTTACCTAACAGTTTAACACAAACAATATATTGGTTCTTTTCTGTACTGTACATATTATAAATAAAATCTGTAAATAAAAATGTTCAAACACTGCATCTCTACTTATTTTGAAAATAATAATAAAAAGTTATTTTTTAAGTTTGATTAATATGATAATATTTATATATTTACATCTATCTTTTTCCATTACAAATATTTAATCTGCAATTATAATATAACAACATATATTTTTAAACATTACTTTTCTGACTAAATTATAAAACATATATGACTCACTATTCCCACTCCAGTCAGATAATAGTCAGGGAAGGTGCTGGACACGGACACAATATAATTTACTCTTCCCACTCCAGTCAGATAAAAGTCAGGTAAGGTGCTGGACACTAACCCAAATAAATGTACTATTCCCACTCTAGTCAGATAAAAGTCAGGGAAGGTGCTGGACACTGACCCAATATAATTTACTATTCCCACTCCAATAAAGTGAAAATCAGGGAAGGTGCTGGACACAGACCCATTATAAATTACTATTCCCACTTCAGTCAGATAAAAGTCAGGTAAGGTGCTGGACACAGACCCATTATAAATTACTATTCCCACTCCAGTCAGATAAAAGTCAGCGAAGGTGCTGGACACTAACCCAATTTAATTTACTATTCCCACTCCAGTCAGATAAAAGTCAGGGAAGGTGCTGGACACTAACCCAATTTAATTTACTATTCCCACTCCAGTCAGATAATAGTCAGGGAAGGTGCTGGAGAGTAACCCAATTTAATTTACTATTCCCACTCCAGTCAGATAAAAGTCAGGGAAGGTGCTGGACAGTAACCCAATTTAATTTACTATTCCCACTCCAGTCAGATAATAGTCAGGGAAGATGTTGGACACTAACCCAATTAAATGTACTATTCCCACTCCAGTCAAATAATAGTCAGGGAAGGTGCTGGACACTGGCCCAATATAATTTACTATTCCCACTCCAATGAGGTGAAAATCAGGGAAGGTGCTGGACACAGACCTATTATAAAATACTATTCCAACTCCAGTCAGATAAAAGTCAGGGAAGGTGCTGGACACTAACCCAATTTAATTTACTATTCCCACTCCAGTCAGATAAAAGTCAGGGAAGATGCTGGACACTAACCCAATTTAATTTACTATTCCTACTCCCAAAAAATGAAAGTCAAAAAAATACGTGACATTAACCCAATGTATCCCATATCCCCTATTAAATCAACATCCCATTCATAAATTATTGATTATGATTTTCAAAAATTATAAACAATTAATACATTTTTTCTAATATTTTTTAAAATTTCAGAAAAAAATAACATTTCTTCAAAAAAAATTACATTTAATTAAAATTTAAAAAATATTTTCAAATTTCAAATAAAAATCAAAATGTTTTTAAAAAAATGTTCTAAAAATTAAAATTTTAATAAAATTAAAAGAAATTCCAAAGTCAATATCCACCCTTAAACACTATTAACCCAATATCTTGTTAATATAATTTTTCTAGAAAATTTATATCTAAATCAAAACAATTTTAAAAAAAATTGCATGTAATTTAAAAAAATTTTTTGCATATTATTTAAAATTTTAAAAACATATTTTAAAAACACTCCCCACCCTTATCCCCTATTAACCCAAAATCCAGCTCCTAAAATTAAATAAAAATATCAGAAATGTCATTTAAATTTTTTTTTTAATTAATTAATAATTTTAATATAATTTGCATATTTATAAAATGTTAAAAAAATTATTTTAAAGCACTCCCCACCCTTATCCCCTATTAACCCAACATCTAGCTCCTAAAATGTAAAAAGCATTTCTGAAATGTATTTAAAAAAAATATTCTTTAATTTTCAAATTTTGGGGGGGAAATTTACAAATTTTTAAATTTTATAACTAATTATTTTAAAACACTCCCCACTCTTATCCCCTAAGAACCCAACATCCCGTCCCTAAAAATAAACATAAAATACACAATTAAAACATTAAATATATTTAAAATATTTGCAATTTTACAAAATTTTTAAAATATTAACACATTTTTTATATTTATATTATAAACATTATATACATTTTTTTCGATATTTTATACTATCTATATATTTTTTGATATTTTGTACATTCTATATATATTAATACGATATTTTAACGACACTAACAAAACAATATTAACATTACACCATATTTTTGATTCGATATTTTTTACATCGACATTTATTTAAGAAAACCTAAAACGATATTTATTACATCGATATTATGACATTCGATATTTCTCAATACTCGATTTTTTTTACTTGATATTACTCCCATTCGATATTTTCTATTCGATATTATGCCCAGTTACCACTTGAACAGAGTGAACACCATCATACTTGGATTCGCCTGTGAAGGGTATAAATTAAAATTAAATAAAATTGAGAATCGCCCACCTCAATGTCCTTTTTCTGGGAAATGAGTTATCAAGTGAAGGCAAAAGCCTGGCATCCAACTTTTTAGAAAAGTATGAGCTGCTCCAAACTCCAAAAACCCTAAAAAACTCACAGTCGATTCTAGGTTTCCTGAACTTCGGAAGAACATACATTCTAAATTACTCAGAAAAGGTTAAACCTATCTACGACTTAATCAAACCTGATTTCAAAACAGTTAATTGGACACAAAAACATACAGAAATTTTGCGTTCAGTCCAAACAGATATGTTGGCAACAACACATTTACAGACTCGCGTAAAGGTACGCAACTTAGTGATCTGAATCATTCCAGGAAGATGCTGCTTCACGTACTTGACCTTTAATGAAGGAGAAAAAGTACCAATAGCTTGCAAATCACACTTGTACACACAAGCAGAAATGAAATTCACTTCTACAGAAAAAATTCTGACAGCGGTTCAAACTGCAGTAGCAAAAGAGAGAGCCCTCGCACAGGGTAAGCGCATTATGGTCGTTACACCTGTACCTGCCTTAGAGGGAGTGACGAAAGTGAGCATTCCAAATGCAAAAGCTTTACATCCGAGATGGATACAATGGGTTAATTCTCTTGCTGCAACCGACGTTGAATTAGTTTTTGACCCCTATTTGAAAACACAAGAATTTCTACAATACGAACGAGAATTTCTTCTCGCTACCAAAATTTCGCCTCTAGCGCAGTATGAATGTATCATTTATACTGACGGATCAGCACAACCCGCTATTGGGGGTAAACAAGCTTATAGTGCTGTGTGTGCGATCGTTAAAGGTCGCTTGCGCAATGGTAAATTCCAACCAATGGTCACTAAAACTCAATCTCTAGGAGATTGTACAGCACAGTGAGCTGAACTACAAGCATTCTAGATGGCACTTGAAAATACTGATCACAAATTCCCCACTCTTATAGTGTGCTATTCATAATATTGCGTTCAATCTTACAATGAATACTTGCAGAACTGGATTGAAAACGGTTTCAAAGATGCAAAAGGTGGCACAATCAAGCATAAGTTGCTTTGGGAACAAGTAGTTCAGTTACGACAAGAACTACAAAAGGCTCACGTGATTCATTCACTGAGTCATCAACGTGATGGCGTTTACGTTTTAGGGAATTCAGTGGCTGATGAAGCCGTAAAGGCAGCTGTGCAAACGGCTTCCGTAGCTGCAATCACTCGTTCAAAAACGAAAATAGACGGCGAAATAATGCTAGCTGTCAATGCTTCAAGCAAAAACAGCGGTGCAGCTTTACCTAATAAATTTCCACTCAAAGACTCATACATAATAGACGCAAACTCCGTTCCTTTTGCTCGAATCCCTGGAGTGGGGGATAGAGTGATTCCAAACAGGAAATGTAGAGTAGCTTTGATATACGAAGCACATTTGGGAGAGGGTCTGATACATCAAGGGATCTAAAAAAAAATATTAACTGTTAAGGAGAAGTACTGGTGGCCAGGAATGAATGTTCTCATTCATATGTTTGTCATTGACTGCATAGACTGCAATAGAGATCGCAGCACAGAACGCCGCCAGATACCTGACTAGAGCATAGCCAGCCCAGTACAGACACCATTGTTAGACAGCATTAGATGATCTACACACAGACATCCCTATGGACAAAAGCAATTCCATAAATATTAAGACAAGATTCATTTGGATGTGGCCTCAATGCTTGGCTGACGCTCAAACTGTTATAAAAGATTTGCGAGCCTTTATCGGCACATACGCAGTCGGCACACAACATTCTGACCAGGGTCCTGCGTTTCGCTCAAAAGCTTACAAGAAGGCCATGGCCAATCTGGTTGTTGCATGCGGTACTTTGGTCCATTCCATCCTGAGGGAAATTCGGGGACATAAAGCAATGTATAACAGCTAGGGTATTAGGCTCGGGTGACAGGTGGGTCAAACATCTAATAAGTGTCCAACGTAGTCTTAACAATCTGGAAAGAAGTTCTCTAGGGGGTATCACTCCATATGGAATCCTTTTTGGAACTAGAATGATTGTGCTGGACCTCGATTGTCACACTTCAGTGGTAGAACGAAAACCCTTTGATATCAAAGATCGTTTGGCTGTTTTGCAGGACTTAAATGAAATAAGATCAAGACAAAGTAAAGTACTCCTGAAGCCAACAACCACTGATGAGAAACCGACCGTCCCAGCAATGCCTGTCTGGATTCCAAAGATTTGGGATCTAGTCAGAGAAAAGATCGCGGACAAGAAGGAATTTGGGCCTTCTTACAGACAACCAGTACCTGTCCTAGCCATCCGCGGATCAAGAACAGTTTTACTGCTGCCCCTTGCTGGTAAAAAGGAGAACAGGTTCGTGTCCATCGACCTGGTCAAACCACATCATGTGGCTGATCATAAGTAGTAGGCCAAGTGGACTCCAAAGATGTAGCAGACGCCCGAATCTGCCTACTATCCAAGAGGTTCAGACTGAGAGACTCATCACCTTTGAAGAATCTGCAGTGCAAAGAGAAGGACCATACAACAAAGCCATGGAACTTGTACCTCTATAGACCCAAATAACAGTTTGTCAAGAAACGCCTGTCTACAATGAAATAGCATCTGACTATAGAAATGTAACAAGTAATCAAGTAGTTCCAGTGATTTCAACGAATCCTGATGCAATCCCTACAATTGACAGAACTGTCTCTGGCTATTTCATTAACTTTGATACATTTTCCGAGGATCCCAGCGACCCTGAAATGACGCCAATAAAAACAAGTTTTAAAGAACAAACAACAGACCTTTTTCATCACCTGGAAAAGGCTTATCTGGTTTCACGATGGATTGAACATAGGATTGTGTTGGGTGTACTTTTTTTTCTGCTTTGGTTGACTCTGGTAATAACTTTGATGCTGATGAATTGAAGATATGTTAAAAAGGACACAGAAAGTAAGAACATCAACTTACTCATCAAGCCACACAAATCATCTCATTGTGAACAAAGAGACTTGTCCTCAGTGAACAGCACAGCCGTTCCTATACCTGGTGGTATAGCTTGGGACAGAACTGATTATGACATTTTTGGCCCGTCGGAGCTGTTGGAGATTCTACACCAATTCAAGATTTCCTTGAGTGACTTTGTTTCATGTAGTACCTTTTCTGATAATGGGACTTCGAGACTGTTAATAATATGATGTCAGACTTGGAAATGTCTGCAAAATTTACAATTAATTAAACACATGGAGGAGTACCATCATAGAGAATCAGAAAAATTCCTAATGGGGTGTGTAGAAGACAAAAGGAAGGGATTTATCCTTTTGTAAAAAAACCCTCACTCACCAACCTAGTGGTGACATGCTTCATCATCGGGGTCCACCCTGATGACCTAACGCCACCAGGGTGTGCTACAACACCTGAATTACAGTGGAGCAGGTTGTGGGTGTAAAGCGATTTTTTGCTTACATGGTCACAAGGAGATAGGATTGGGTGCACCTTATAGGGGGCGCAGACCGTCCACCTTCCTTGTTCTTGGTCCTGACAAAAACCTGGCACATTCCTTTAAGGTTGAAACATGTAGACCAGATCACATACATAGATACTTTGGGTCATAACTACCCTTACAGTATCTCATCACTTTTTTTAACATTGTCCAGTTGCTTGTAAATAAAATGTATCTTCCCACCAAGTTAAACCAGGACAATTTTTAACACCTTTTTTTGCACTTTACACCCACAACCTGGTCCACTGTAATTCAGGTGTTGTAGAACACCCTGGTGGCGTTAGGTTATCAGGGTGGACCCCGATTATGAAGCATGTCACCACTAGGTTGGTGAGTGAGGAGTTTTTTACAAAAGGATAAATCCCTTCCTTTTGTCTTCTACACACCCCATTAGGAATTTTTCTGATTCTCTATGGTGGTACTCCTCCATTTGTTTGCTTAATTGATACTCAGGGGAACAGGAGTACTCTCCGTTCACTCAGTGTGAACACGATCCCTTGCTCTCTCTCTGTTTTGTATTTTTTTGCAAAATCTACAAATCATGAATACTTAGAAGGTTCATCAGATTATGAACAAATGTATTGTTATAATCACTATGGTCATCATTTCCTGCATAAATCTGCAAATCCTAGAAGTGTACTAAATTATAACCAATGGGAACATTCTCCTACGCCACCGAAGGGTAGATAAATAATATTTTATGACAAATTTCCGTACTTTTCAGATTTTAATGTTTCAAATCCAGAATCATTTTACTTTAAAAATGTTAATAGGACAGGAATGAAAAGTATGTTGACAAACAGCAAGCAAATTTATTCTGCTGCCTTTTATGCTACATTAGGTTTTGACTTTGGGAAAGACAACATTGAGACATAAACTGTCTGGGGCACACAAGATTAGCAAGTGCAGGGGATGGAAGCCTTATTTAGAGCCTGCATCATCCCATAGCCAATAATGTTTTGGAATGACACTGTTCAACAGACATCTTGTCTTGGGTTAGCCAAGATCAAAGAGTTAAACAAACCGTCCATACCTACACCTACACCTGATAGCAATAACACTTCAGATTGGGAGGTCTACGTACATACCATTTTGCATCACAAAAGAACAGATCTAGATTGGAAAAAATGGTTAATCTGGCCCACAGACACAAACACCTGTCAAGATAGATTCCTGAAAAAGACACAAGGCTTCACATTCACTAGGCCAGATCCAAGATATATTCAGAGACAGCATCCAGGGATAGTAACATCATACAGTGTAGGGAAATTGTGCCTTGAGTGGCTACACAAATCTACACTAAAGGAAGTAAACAACACTTATCTTTACTGAAAGATGGTGCTGACCTGAGGGACTTTTTACAAGGACCTACTAAACCGCGACATAAACGTTTTATAAACTCCGGTATTCATGCCATGTATAATGAAGCATGGAAGATTACGCAAGCAGAGACTGCAGAACAAATACGAGAAATTGATCGTATTAATTTAGAGAAATCTCTCTCTGTAGTAGGCAATGGGTTAACGACTCTGTCATCCAGGATATATTCTTTGGACAGCATAGTATCCTCTGCCATAGACATAATGGAACAGGACTTGGTAATGCTGCAACATGGTCAGTCGCAACTACGTTCTATCATGCTAGTGGGCTGGACGTTACAAAACCTTTGTTCAGGCTATGTGCCTTGGCGTTTAATCAACACTACGTCACTGTTTTCAGAATTTAATCTCACTGATAAACAGATCACACTGGCACAGAGGGGAGCAGACTATACGGAGCTGAGCATTGAAAAACTGGAAAGATTGCCATTAACAGTCGCTGAAAGACCAGCCACAGAATGGATCATACACAGTACAATCACTCTGCCTGTTACAACTTTCCATTTTCAGTATTGCTTAAAACGTATACCAGCAGGCGTATATGAAAGGTTGGGTAAAGAATACATTAAGACATCCTGGGAATTACCATACACACACAGATGTTGGAGTGGGGGGAAAGAAGTGTTTCTTAGTAAAAATTGTGAAAACGCACTAAGCGGTTCTCTCCTTTGTCAGGGTATTACCTTACACGGGATGGTTCTTCTAACAACTTATCCTGCCACTTGCAAGGTTTACCAGCTGCGGTGATTGATCCTATTTTTGGACAACTTTCTAATGGAAGTTATCTCATGTTGAATGATCACAGCTGCTGTGGCATGTTGCCAGGTTTACCCTATCTCGTAACTGTGTCAGCCAGGGTCACTTGCTGTATGCTAGTATTGTTTCCAAAAACCAAGACAGACTGGGAGTCGCCGTTATGGCCTTCACTGAACATCTCTTCTATACGAGTTGATAGTTTAAGCAGAATAAAAGCCATTCTTTTGCAAAAAACTGTGCCATTGACCTAGGCCAAAGAGACGTATGATCCGCAAGTTGCAAGGACTTCAGCAGAGATACATGCCCTTTTAACCACAAATTGCCCTATACATTTCCCAGAAATGTTAAGTCATATCTTAAACATGTCTGATACGAGCGGTATTGTACATGTATTTAAGACCGTTTTTTCGGGACTGTTAGCACCTTTTGAAGCAGTCCTAGGCATATTTCCAGACTTTCGTGCACTCTGTGTTTGGCTGACAGCCTCTCGTTTTGGGACTCGCAGCAGGGATACTATTTTTGCCACGGAGAACACTCTTCTGGCGATGAAGTGTCGTGAGCGCATAGTACAAAGTTTTGTATTAACTCGTTTAAGAGAATTGAATACCACATGGTTTATGTCATTTAGACCAATATGGCAAGATTACATCTTACCTGTTCTACCATGCCTGCTATGCGGAGAAGAATGCGTGTTAGACATCTGTCTCACACTCCCATCAGTTATGTAACGGATGTTGATACTTTGCTTGGACCAGTGACGGCTCATGCAGTGTGTTATCCCCACGGCTACCAATCCTGTTGATGGCATTCATTGAGATATCACAGAGGCAACATGCTACTGTTGAGGTACGAGAGTAAAGCGGCACCCAGGTACCATCCAATTCGAACATTGCTAATGCGACCAACGATGACGGCGATGCTTCACATCTATATGCGATTAATCTTCTTAACGAGGTAATCCAACTTTCACCTACAATGCTATACAAATTCTTTTCAGACTTAGAAGATTTGATGTTTTCTCCAAACAATAACACTGACTTTTGAATTTGGCACGCAGTGTTCTGAGAGACCCTGAATTCGACCTTCATTTTTCAAAACAAGATTTCTAACTCTGGAACTCTTTTTCCTATGATCAACTTTTGTTTTTCCAAATTTGTATTTTTTCATTTTTCGGCACAAAGTAATCTGCTTAAAGTAGAACTATTCATATAGAACTCGTATTCTTTGAATTAACCCCAGAGACAATATTTTACCTTGTCCACATTCAACCAGTTTATATAATCTGCCATGAAATGGTCTCGACTTTTTCTTCTGTATTTAAGAGCCATTTCATAAATGTATTTTCGTGATTCATTCGGATAGCATTTTCAAAATGTTAAACTATATGCTTTGAATAACACATTGCTTTAAAATGCGTACAGCACAAATGCTCTTTTAGTGTACAACCAATACCAATGCATTTTATGTATTTTGGGTGGGTTTTTAACACATCATGTTTAGATATGTTTTTATGTGTTTAGAACTTAGTAATGTTGTACATAAGAAAGCGGAGTGGGTGTTGTGTTGCGTTTTAGGCTCCTAGTGAATTTTCCTGATTCATGCCCCTATATTAGTACAATTCCCATTGCCCTTATATAGGCATAGAAATCAAGCCCTTATTTAGGCATAGCCCATGCTACCCAAATACAGGCATGGCTACTTCCACCCGTACCAAACGCCATAACGATTTCTTGGAAAATCAGCTTAAGCAGTCAGGGACTTCCCCTTGCTTGAATATTGATTTCTCCAAGAACTCAGTTACTTTAAAGTGAACAACTATTCCACAGGGATTCCTTGTAATGTTCATATGCCCGACTTTACGTCAAACTGTGGCACTCCTAAACACCTTCAAGGTATAAATATACCTTCATTTGCTACAGCAAACTACGGTAGTTCGGAGCAGTTTGACTATCTACTTGCCCGACGGTGCTCGCCACAGTAGGGGCCAAAGGAAGCCAACTCACCAGGTGACGCACTGATCAGTAAGCTGCCCTTCCCCTGCAGAGAATCCAGCTCCAGTGTTTCCAAGCTCCCCTTGCTGGGTGTTGGGAAATCAAGTCCTGAGACTGAGATACCAGACCTCCTTCATTCTAACTAAGGTATGGAGCTAATTAGAACCTAGAGAAATCTTTGGTAGATTCTTGGCAAATAAAACTAAAACCTATGCAACACAATACTTACTTCTTCCCGCGTACTACACCTAGGTTAGGTACATTGGGGTAGGCGTATTTTAGAAGCACCAGTTGAGTATTTTAGCCTGTGTATTTATGTATGTATTTATGTATGTATTTTTATTTGGCTTAGAAACCATACAATGCTCTTACAGTATTAGTTCATTTACTGTTTACGCTGTACGCATTATACTTTACAGTCTGCATAACGATTGTAGCAGTTCACTTCTCTTGCACGAGAAAGAAGACTGTTCAATAAACCTTTTTATTGAAAACGCCCGACTCTCTATTTCTCTGCAACTCTGTAGAAACGAAGCATGCGCGATTCACTGAGTGAAATACTTATCTTTTGTTTCCGCGACTCTGAGAGATAGATTCTTATTTTTGGGAAACAAAGTACTCATGTTTATGCGGTTGTCAGAAACTAATCCCTTCTTGGGAATTCGAGAAAGTTTCTAGTGACCTCTGAGTTAGCTGGCACACACAATTAAATTTAGTATATTCGATAGAGACCTAGTTAACCTCAGTCCTACGTCTAATCTATAGGATATATTATTCCAATGCGTAGAGCGTATTGGAAATATAGGAACTACACTGCAGGATCACATGAATAAAACATCCCAGAGCTCCTTCCTCACAGTGAGGGGGTTGTAGCCCTCGACTGTACTCGGAGTTACAGCCAGGAGGAGGTCCCATAGATAAAGCATGTCACTTCGGTGAGTGATGGGATTACGTCCTTTAAGAAAGGACTTCTTGTGTAGGTCAAATTTCTGGTGCACCGTTGTCACATATGTCACCATAGTTGCTGTGACTTTATTGGTATTTATATGTAGATTGGGGGATTTAGTTCATTGTGGTCTTTAAACTTTTTCCCTCGGACCCTCTCATCCTGGTTTGTATTCTTGTAGCTCCACTCACCCAACCTAATCCTGGTGGTCTATTCACAATCTCAACTCACCAGGTGTATTCCAGGGGGTTTAATTTTCCCTGGTTAGGGTGCACACAGCAAGGTGCTTCAAATCATGCCAGACCCACTGCACTTAGGACAGTCCAGCAGTATGAAGCCAATGGTCCAACTTTTGATACTGTGCAGTCCCCACCCACAATGAGAAAAACTGTTTTTTTTATTACACAACACAACCCTCTGTCGATGTCAGTCAGCCACAATGAAGGTTAATTTTGTGGCGAAATGCACCTATACAATGAACACATTAAAATACAAGCAAAGGTTTAGGGCATCTGTAACCCAAACAAAACCCTTTGTTTCATCAAGGATATTTATGAATTGACGCCAAAATTTGCTGATCCCTACACTGTGGTTTGAGTACCAACACTTTCTGCATAGACTCCAAAAGCAGAATGTAAGTAGCCTATACAGTTAACAAAAAATAGAATATCACAAAGAAAGGGAACTGGGGTGCTTGTAGGTACAGCATACATACCCCTTAAAAACATCAATTATCTCTAAACAAGTATGCAGTTCCTTTAGGAAAAAGGAAAGAAGGAAGAAATTGAGTGGTTAGTCAATGTCCATGTCGATGGAAAAGGGGTCCATTCCTTTTGGAACTGAAGCCCTCGCACATCTGAATGGGTGTCATGCTTCATCATAGGGCATTGCTCCTTGTCGGGCCGGCGCAACAATGGCCGACGGGCACCCACAAAGGGGCGCTTGGTCGGAGATATTTTGTTCCAACGCTGTATGTGAAGTGAATTGTAGGGCTAGCCGGTGTAGATTGGTGGTGGGGTAAATGTATAATCAAATAGTGATTTTAAAATAGACTACCGAGGTCTCTAACTCAACGGTCAATAAGTGAATCTACCTGTCTAGTTTAAAATTGCCACTGGATTCAAGCAAGCCGGGCTGAAGACGGCTGAAATGCCAGAAACCGGTCCTCTGTAGCTTGTTTCCGGTCCAGGGAAGGCATGGCTTGGCAGTTCGGGCTGGACTGTTCCCATGAGGCACAGGGTCAGACTGATTTGCATATGGCCATGTCTGAACTGGGGTGGCAGAGAGGGCTAAAGAATGGTGATGGATTAAACCCAGATCAGTTGACTGGGGGTGAGTGCTTGTAGTGTCAACGCTCCGTCCATCATTTTTTTTGGTTTTTCTTTATTCGCCATAAGTTGGCAGGGTATGCTCAGACCTGAGTGGGTGTGTGTGGTTATATTTGTGGGGGACTCAGGGGGTTCGTAAGTAGGGACTTACTTGCACCATAATCGGCATCTTCACCCGCATTTGCGGGGCTTAGGTAGTGCTGGGGCTTCATCTGTGTGTGACTTTGGCTGCCATCTTAGGTGGGGGTGTTTTCGTTGGGCCGACTTTAGGCGCCATTTGTAGTGGGTCCAGTGCTTTACTCCCAGGACTCCCGCGCGGGATACCATAAAAAGAGATGTCTAGGCAAGCGCGCAGCGTGGGCGCGCAGCGGGCTCGCTGGCGGGGCGCAGGAGGTGCGCTAGAGGTAAGCCCGTTTGCGCCCGTTCGTGCTTCGGTCGCGCTTAGCGCTAGAAGCGCTGCTCCAGCACGCCTGATTTACTCCAAGGAAGAACTCTGTTTGATAAACCAACTCCCCAGCGCGGATGACTGTTCAGCCCCTCCACCGGCCCCCCTGGTGAGCGTTAATTGCGGTCTTTTGAATGTCCGCTCCCTCTGCAAACATCATGCAGAGACGGCTCTCCTAATTGATTCACTGCAGCTCGATATCATGTTTCTCACTGAAACCTGGACCAGGGCGGAGAGTAATGTAGAGTTGGGATGGGCATGCCCGCCAGGGTACTCGATCAGGCATATCCCACGACCTAATGGGAGAGGCGGCGGAGTGGGCTTTATCTTTAGGGATTCTCTCTCGCTCACTCAGCTCGAAGTCAAACCAGTTAAGGGCTTCGAGCTCATGGGCTTCTCCTTAAAAAATTTGAGTGGAACACTGGTCGCGGGGTTACTGTGTTATCGCACTCCCACCAGTGCGATATCATCTGTACAAGATCTGATAGATCTAGTTTATGATCTATCTAACACCCATGCTAGATTTTTAATCCTGGGTGATTTTAATCTTTGGCCCAGTGGTCCTCATGATCTTGCATACCGTGATCTGCATCAAGCCTGCAATAATTTGCATCTTTCACAGCTTGTGTCCATCCCGACTCATGTTAAGGGCCATGTCCTGGATATGATCTTTGCAGCGGAGCGGTTGGTCTCGATTAAGGAGGTCGCAGGCCAATGCTGGACAGATCATGCTTTGATCCACTTCTCCATTCTGTTACCGGCTGGATCGCTGAGTAATAGCGTCCCGGCCAAGCCTAAATTCAGGAGGCAATGGGCTCGGTTACTTACGGGCTCTACTATACCCACATTACTGCCCAGGGCCTTTTCACTGGGTCAGAATGTGGAGGAGAGCTATTCAACTCTCTGCCATCAGCTCCTTTAATCAATTGATAGGGTGATTCCAATGCGTAAGGTGAAAGACAAACCGCAGAAAGTCACTTCTTGGTTTTCTAGTGACCTTCTTCAGCAGAGACTTTGTTGCAAGCAGGCGGAGCGGGTCTGGAGAAGACACTACTCTGAAACAGATAGACTGGTTTATAAAAAAACCCTCCAGGAGTATAAAACTCAGATTAGGCTGGCTAAAGCTAAGCTTCTCGAGGCCACATTGGCCAAAGCTGGGAACAAGTCACAAACCTTGTTTAAGTTGGTTAAAAATCTTTCCAACCCAGCCTGTGCTACATCCGCCATTCCGGCCTCGCAGGAACTATGCGACTCATTAGCCCTGGCTTTTGAGGAAAAAATGAATACCATCCTGGCGGGACTTTCGGTCAGTGATTCATCTAGCCACTCTGATTTGCGCTCCTTGGAATTAGTTAGCGGAGTAGCTCGGGAGGTGATTATGGAGGAAGCAGTACAGCCTCGGCTGACCTGCTTTCCTATTCCCTCCCTGGAGGATTTCTGTCTGCTGGCGAATGGTGTGTCATCCGGCTCCCCGCTAGACCCCTTGCCGCATAAGTTTTGGAAGGCGCTCCAGGCAGAACTCTTCCCCCCGCTCCATTCCATCTGTTGCCAGTCATTGACCACGGCCACGGTCCCGGATAGCTGGAAACTGGCAGTAATTACCCCACTGCTAAAAAAAGCCACCTTGGACCCTTTATGTCTGACCAATTATAGGCCTATTTCACTCTTGCCTTTCTCAATAAAAATCTTAGAGAAATTGGTCACTAGAGTCCTGTCCAGCTATCTTGAATCCAACGACCTTTTGGACGTGGCCCAATTTGGGTTCAGGCCGGCCCACGGTACAGAGTCTGCTTTGGTGGCCGTTTTGGACGACCCGCGTTCGCGTGTCGACATGGGAGGAGCAGCGTTCCTGGTGCTGCTTGACATGTCGGCCGCCTTCGACCCTGCCTCCGCCAGAGCCAACCTGCACGAAGGGATGAAAGAGGTAGCCGAGTGGATGACGACCTGCCGCCTGAAACTGAACTCTGACAAGACGGAGGTCCTCATCCTGGGCTCTTCCCCCTCCGCCTGGGACGACTCCTGGTGGCCCCCCGCCCTGGGCACCGCACCCAAACCGACAGACCATGCACGCAACCTGGGCTTCATCCTGGACTCCTCCCTCTCCATGACCAGGCAAGTCAACAACGTCTCCTCGGCGTGCTTCAACATCCTACGCATGCTACGGAAGATCTTCCGGTGGATCCCCACCGAGACCAGGAAGACCGTCACCCAGGCCCTCGTCACCAGCCGACTGGACTACGGCAACGCCCTCTACGCCGGTACCACCGCCAAGCTCCAGAAGAGACTCCAGCGGATCCAGAACGCCTCAGCCAGACTCATCCTCGACATCCCACGAACCAGCCACATCACCGGACATCTGAGAGACCTTCACTGGCTCCCCATCAACAAAAGAATCACCTTCCGCCTCCTCACCCACGCACACAAAGCCCTACACGACCAAGGCCCGAGCTACCTCAACAGCCGGATCAACTTCTACGCTCCCAAACGCCACCTCCGATCAACCAACCACGCCCTCGCCGCCGTCCCCCGCATCCGAAGAGCGACTACAGGAGGAAGGTCCTTCTCCTACCTGGCCGCCAAGACCTGGAACTCCCTCCCTCCCGACCTGCGCCTGACCCAAGACCACCTCTCCTTCAGGAAGAAGCTGAAGACCTGGCTGTTCGAGCAGTAGCGGCACTCCCCCCCCCCCCCCCAGCGCCTTGAGACCCTACGGGTATGTAGCGCGCTCTATAAGTGTCACTGATTGATTGATTGATTCGACACGGTGGACCATGCGGTTCTACTAAGCAGGCTCCGGGAGTCCGGGGTAGCTGGCTCAGCCTTGGGCTGGCTAGCATCATACCTCTGTAACAGGCGACAATCTGTGGCTTTACCGCCGTTTCGGTCGGCGGTGAGAGAGGTAAAACAGGGAGTGCCGCAGGGCTCTGCAATTAGCCCAATTCTTTTTAACTTATACCTTCGCCCTCTAATAAGTCTGATTAAGTCATTCGGCATGTCTGTCATCAATTATGCCGATGACACTCAGCTTATTTTTTCCATCGAGGGCAGGGAGGCGGTCTCCCTGGAATCCTTTCACCAATGCATGTCAGCAGCTGCGGATTGGTTGCGTCAGAACTCGTTACAGTTTAACGGGGCAAAAACTGAAGTTCTCTACTGCTCGGTAGATCGTACGGCTCGCCCTCTACCTGAGGGACTTTGGCCTTCTTCTACCTTAGGCACTATCGCAGCGGCAGACTCAGTCCGCAACCTAGGTGTCCTGCTCGGGCCTAGTCTCCAGCTGGACGCCTTGGTTAACAAAACCACGGCGACTTGTATGCTGTTGTTGCGTATGTTGCGGAAGATTTTGCCATTACTTCATCATTCAGCGAGGACGGAAGTAGTGCGGAGTATCATCCTCAGTAGGTTAGACTACTGCAACGCACTGCTTCTAGGAACCCCCGGCACTCTAATTATGAAGCTACAGCGGGTACAAAACATGGCAGCTAAACTGGCACTTTCGCGTCCATGGTCTGCTTCGTCCTCTCTCGCACTCTCAGACCTGCACTGGCTTCCGGTGCAAAAACGGATCTGTTTTAAATCAGCTTGCTTGGTCTATAGAGCCTTGCATGGGCTGGGTCCAGTGGTACTGCAAGGTCTTTTTTCTTGGTACTCTACTGCTAGACTTCTGAGATCCTCTTCGGCCTTCTTGGTGACTGTTCCTAAGATAAAAAGGGTGAGGATGGGCGGCCGCTCTTTCAGCTTTACGGCCGCCAAGCTTTGGAACTCTCTATCTCTGGCCCTAAGGTGCAAACAGGATCTCACGTCTTTTAGAGAGGACCTAAAAACCTACCTTTTTCCGAAGGCAGTGTAATTGACATTGGTAGGAATGCTCTGTGGTCAAAGCGCCAGGATGCCCTTTGGGTGACAGACGCGCTATATAAGTATGCCTACATACATACATACACATACGTGAGTCCCTTGCTCACTTTGCCACTGGATTCAAGCAAGCCGGGCTGAAGACGGCTGAAATGCCAGAAACCGGTCCTCTGTAGCTTGTTTCCGGTCCAGGGAAGGCATGGCTTGGCAGTTCGGGTTGGACTGTTCCCATGAGGCACAGGGTCAGACTGATTTGCATATGGCCATGTCTGAACTGGGGTGGCAGAGTGGGCTAAAGAACGGTGATGGATTAAACCCAGATCAGTTGACTGGGGGTGAGTGCTTGTATTGTCAATGCTCCGTCCATCATTTTCTTTGGTTTTTCTTTGTTCCCCATAAGTTGGCAGGGTATGCTCAGACGTGAGTCCCTTGCTCACTTTGCCACTGGATTCAAGCAAGCCAGGCTGAAGACGGCTGAAATGCCAGAAACCGGTCCTCGGTAGCTTGTTTCCGGTCCAGGGAAGGCATGGTTTGGCAGTTCGGGCTGGACTGTTCCCATGAGGCACAGGGTCAGACTGATTTGCATATGGCCATGTCTGAACTGGGGTGGCAGAGTGGGCTAAAGAACGGTGATGGATTAAACCCAGATCAGTTGACTGGGGGTGAGTGCTTGTATTGTCAACGCCCCGTCCATCATTTCCTATGGTTTTTCTTTGTTGGCCATAAATTGGCAGGGTATGCTCAGACGTGAGTCCCTTGCTCACTTTGCCACTGGATTCAAGCAAGCCGGGCTGAATATGGCTGAAATGCCAGAAACCGGTCCTCTGTAGCTTGTTTCCGGTCCAGGGAAGGCATGGCTTGGCAGTTCGGGCTGGACTGTTCCCATGAGGCACAGGGTCAGACTGATTTGCATATGGCCATGTCTGAACTGGGGTGGCAGAGAGGGCTAAAGAACGGTGATGGATTAAACCCAGATCAGTTGACTGGGGGTGAGTGCTTGTATTGTCAACGCTCCGTCCATCATTTTTTGGGGGTTTTCTTTGTTCGCCATAATTTGGCAGGGTATGCTCAGACGTGAGTCCCTTGCTCACTTTGCCACTGGATTCAAGCAAGCCGGGCTGAAGACGGCTGAAATGCCAGAAACCGGTCCTCGGTAGCTTGTTTCCGGTCCAGGGAAGGCATGGCTTGGCAGCTCGGGCTGGACTGTTCCCATGAGGCACAGGGTCAGACTGATTTGCATATGGCCATGTCTGAACTGGGGTGGCAGAGTGGGCTAAAGAACGGTGATGGATTAAACCCAGATCAGTTGTATGGGGGTGAGTGCTTGTATTGTCAACGCTCCGTCCATCATTTTTTTGGTTTTTCTTTGTTCGCCATAAGTTGGCAGGGTATGCTCAGACGTGAGTCCCTTGCTCACTTTGCCACTGGATTCAAGCAAGCCGGGCTGAAGACGGCTGAAATGCCAGAAACCGGTCCTCAGTAGCTTGTTTCCGGTCCAGGGAAGGCATGGCTTGGCAGCTCGGGCTGGACTGTTCCCATGAGGCACAGGGACAGACTGATTTGCATATGGCCATGTCTGAACTGGGGTAGCAGAGTGGGCTAAAGAACGGTGATGGACTAAACCCAGATCAGTTGACTGGGGGTGACTGCTTGTATTGTCAACGCTCCGTCCATCATTTCCTTTGGTTTTTCTTTGTTCGCCATAAGTTGGCAGGGTATGCTCAGACGTGAGTCCCTTGCTCACTTTGTCACTGGATTCAAGCAAGCCGGGCTGAAGACGGCTGAAATGCAAGAAACCGGTCCTCGGTAGCTTGTTTCCGGTCCAGGGAAGGCATGGCTTGGCAGTTCGGGCTGGACTGTTCCCATGAGGCACAGGGTTAGACTGATTTGCATATGGCCATGTCTGAACTGGGGTGGCAGAGAGGGCTAAAGAACGGTGATGGATTAAACCCAGATCAGTTGACTGGGGGTGAGTGCTTGTATTGTCAATGCTCCGTCCATCATTTTTTTGGGTTTTTCTTTGTTCGCCATAAGTTGGCAGGGTATGCTCAGACGTGAGTCCCTTGCTCACTTTGCCACTGGGTTCAAGCAAGCCTGGCTGAAGATGGCTGGAATGCCATAAACCGGTCCTAGGAAGCTTGTTTCCGGTCCAGGGAAGGCATGGCTTGGCAGCTCGGGCTGGACTGTTCCCATGAGGCACAGGGACAGACTGATTTGCATATGGCCATGTCTGAACTGGGGTAGCAGAGTGGGCTAAAGAACGGTGATGGACTAAACCCAGATCAGTTGACTGGGGGTGACTGCTTGTATTGTCAACGCTCCGTCCATCATTTCCTTTGGTTTTTCTTTGTTCGCCATAAGTTGGCAGGGTATGCTCAGACGTGAGTCCCTTGCTCACTTTGTCACTGGATTCAAGCAAGCCGGGCTGAAGACGGCTGAAATGCAAGAAACCGGTCCTCGGTAGCTTGTTTCCGGTCCAGGGAAGGCATGGCTTGGCAGTTCGGGCTGGACTGTTCCCATGAGGCACAGGGTCAGACTGATATGCATATGGCCATGTCTGAACTGGGGTGGCAGAGAGGGCTAAAGAACGGTGATGGATTAAACCCAGATCAGTTGACTGGGGGTGAGTGCTTGTATTGTCAATGCTCCGTCCATCATTTTTTTGGGGTTTTCTTTGTTCGCCATAAGTTGGCAGGGTATGCTCAGACGTGAGTCCCTTGCTCACTTTGCCACTGGATTCAAGCAAGCCGGGCTGAAGACGGCTGAAATGCCAGAAACCGGTCCTCGGTAGCTTGTTTCCGGTCCAGGGAAGGCATGGCTTGGCAGCTCGGGCTGGACTGTTCCCATGAGGCACAGGGTCAGACTGATTTGCATATGGCCATGTCTGAACTGGGGTGGCAGAGTGGGCTAAAGAACGGTGATGGATTAAACCCAGATCAGTTGACTGGGGGTGCGTGCTTGTATTGTCAACGCTCTGTCCATCATTTTTTTTGGTTTTTCTTTGTTCGCCATAAGTTGGCAGGGTATGCTCAGACGTGAGTCCCTTGCTCACTTTGCCACTGGATTCAAGCAAGCCGGGCTGAAGACGGCTGAAATGCCAGAAACCGGTCCTCAGTAGCTTGTTTCCGGTCCAGGGAAGGCATGGCTTGGCAGCTCGGGCTGGACTGTTCCCATGAGGCAAAGGGTCAGACTGATTTGCATATGGCCATGTCTGAACTGGGGTAGCAGAGTGGGCTAAAGAACGGTGATGGATTAAACCCAGATCAGTTGACTGGGGGTGACTGCTTGTATTGTCAACGCTCCGTCCATCATTTCCTTTGGTTTTTCTTTGTTCGCCATAAGTTGGCAGGGTATGCTCAGACGTGAGTCCCTTGCTCACTTTGTCACTGGATTCAAGCAAGCCGGGCTGAAGACGGCTGAAATGCAAGAAACCGGTCCTCGGTAGCTTGTTTCCGGTCCAGGGAAGGCATGGCTTGGCAGTTCGGGCTGGACTGTTCCCATGAGGCACAGGGTCAGACTGATTTGCATATGGCCATGTCTGAACTGGGGTGGCAGAGTGGGCTAAAGAACGGTGATGGATTAAACCCAGATCAGTTGACTCGGGGTGAGTGCTTGTATTGTCAACGCTCCGTCCATCATTTCCTTTGGTTTTTCTTAGTTCAAAATTGTAGCCAGCTGTAAATACAATGATCTCTGATAGCTCAAAAATCGAGGTCTATATGTTTCTTGCCGTCTTAGTCAAAAATGATCAGGTAGCAATGCATCAGGACCATCTAATATACACAGTGGATGGAATCCAATTATTGTCCAGAATAATCCAAACACAGTAAACATAATTGTAGTGTACCTTAATGCAGACATTTGTAAAATTATTGACCTAAAATAAAGATAAAGCATACATCAGCAGAATTGCAAGGACATGCGAACAAAGACAAAATGTCTTTGTAGTGCAGCATGCAAAGGATCAACAACGGCTGCTATGGTGATAGTGCGAGTAGCACAGTGAAGTACACAAACACACAGCAAACACATGACACACTTAAAGGTGAACACAGGCAATGGGATTTCCCGTACTATGCATGGAAGACATATAACTCCCCCAATTAGTGTGGTTTGTTAGCCTCCTCGAGTGGGGACAGAGTAAACTCTAAAATAAGCGTGCAAGAAACACGAAGGTACAGGCAAGTATAATACTCAAAGGTAATGCCTAAGAACGTAAGTCAAAGTTAAAACAAGAATTCTTCATTTTTTTAGATACTCCCAGCATTGTAATCACAACAGTACAGGATAACCTACCCATACTCTGCTGGTTCTGGAGAACAGGTAGCCATGCCCCTGTAGAATATATGTATTTACTAAATGGTTCATAGGTGATGGTGATAAATGTCAAATCACCCAAACGGTCTGTGGGTAATGGCCACCATATTAGAAGTTCTTCACAGGATGGAAATCATCACCTATAATCCCAGGTCTGATAGTAAGGAAAGAGTCATCATGAGTTATACTGGATCAGATCCCCAGGGCCCAGCAGAGCTGAATGCACATGGCAACACCACTAAGGAGGTACAAAGTCAGGCGTGCATGCGCACTCCAATGGCCGTGCAGTCTGCGGCCCATAGACAAATGAGCATGTGTGCACTCAAGCCCTTCAAATTGAAGACCCACGCCATATTGGAGCCTGGCGCAGTCCAATTTATTACAGTCGGAGGTAAGGGATTGACAAAGAAATGGGGACCCCTGAACAATTGTGGGATGCTAGTGGATAAAGTCAGCACAGCAGCCTGCTGTGTTAGGCCAAAATGTAAAGACCAGTGCACTAACCTATGTGCACGGCTGGGGTTGAAGGGTAGAGGCCAGGGAAAGGCTACTATCCTCAAAGCAAACTAAGCAACCATGCTTACAGGAAGCATATTATAATGCATGACCAGGAGGTCAAACATGGGACCATGGATAAACAAAGGCTCAGTGAAGGGCCATAGTGGCTAAGGTAGTGTGTCTCCTCTCTGTTAGATCCACCCCTAAGGCGTCCTGGACCATCTTGAATGGAAGGATTCGACCCAAGCAGGTTAGGGGGATGCCCCCTCCCCAAAAGGAGGGAAAAGTCTATGGGTGTAGTCACCCTAAAGACAGGTAGCCCATATGCTACCATCTGTCAGTACCTGTAACTCTCCTAAATTCAGTATTTAGGGGCACCCCTGCACCTTGATATTCATCCAAGAAGAGGACCATGTGCAGCTGAGCCTGAAAAACAACTACAGATTTTCCCCCAACCCTATCAGCCTGTGTCCTGCTGAAAGACTCTGCAAAGAAGAAAACGCCTCTTCCCGAGGCCAACAGCTTCCAAGAACCCCAGGAATACTGCCACTCTTCAGCCAAGACCAGATCTCCCAAGGACAGTGGCCCTGTCCAAAAGAAACTACACCTAGGATTCTGGATCCAGGCGGATCTGCAACCCCTGCCTGCTCTGCACCCAAAGGCCACAGATCGAGTTTGAGTGGCTCACCTGCCCTGTGAAGTTTTCCCAGCAATCCTGACCTTTTCTACATCAGTGGCTGACCTCTCGGGAGCTCCCGTCGGCCGGCCGCCACCCACAACCATCCTGAAGCCCTACACAGGGCCAGAAACCTCGCACAGCAACCCCACATTAGCCTGGAATGACGGGATGCACAGGAGGTAACACGAACTTCCTCCCACGACCTAGAACGGTCAAAATTGAGCACGACAGACGCGCTCGGGGAAAAATCAAGATGGCGCCGCCCAGCAGGCGCTCACAAGCCCGGCTGGTGCGGAGAAAGCCAATGGGGACTACACGAGGCCAGAAACATCACACAGCAACCCCACATTAGCCTGGACTGAGGGGATGCACAGAAGGTAACACGAACCTCTCCTCGCGACCGGGAATGGCCGAAATTGAGCGCGAAGGATGCTCCTGCGAAACACACAAGATGGCGGCGCCCAGCGGGCGCTGACAAGCCCGGCTGGCAAGGAGAGAGCCAGCGTGGACACCCCAAGCAGTGGACTGCCGTGTCCCACATTGGCCCCCCACCAGCCATAGGGTCCCAATTGAGAGTGCGAGCAGCAGGAGAGCGCACGCAAAACCTGTGGTGCCTAAACATGCATGAAATAGTGGTGCGCTGGGACTGAGGCAGCTGAAGAGTGGCCGTGGTACAGCTGGGGCCCTGTAAAGCTTCTTTCTTACTCCCCGACTGAGCGCTACCCTGCACGGGGCTTGGCAGCCCAAGAAGTAAGGTAGATGGGGGAAAGCTGCTAACTAGCGGGCATAGTGAACACACCTGGGGGCACAGCAGTGAAGGAGGTGCCCAGCGGGTGCTGGGGAACCCGAAAAGAGAGTAGAACACCAGCGTAGCACTGTATGAGCGGAGGACGGTTGGCGCACCCTGGGGGGAGCCGGGAGGGCACCTGCAGACAGAGCCCAGTTTGCGCCCGCGACGGATGCTGCCAATACCCCATGAGCATGCGTAGCGCCCGGAACTTCTTGGGGTGGGAGGACACCATGGGGAAGACTCTGAAACGGAAGGAGAAGGAGCATCTCGCAGCGGGCAGACCCCCAGACGAGGCCGAGAAGTCTGCAATGAGGACGGACCACCCAACAGATCCTACGCTATAGGGCATACTGCAAACTATCACCACCTCCAGCGAATGCCTGAAAGGAAAAATTGATTCGTTCAGCTTGGACATGGGATTGCAACGGCAGGACCTTAAGAAACTAGTTGACCGGGTCACGACAAATGAATGAACATTGGCTGAGACAGTCCTGGTGGTCACAGATATGCAAAACCGAATGACCGCGCCGGAAACCAAAGTGCAAACGCTGGAAGAAAGGGCAGAGGACGCTGAAAATTGATCACTCAGAAGCAACCTGCAAATAGTGGGCAGAAGACGCTGAAAATGGATCACTCAGAAGCAACCTGCAAATAGTGGGCCTGTCAGAGAAAATTGAAGGGCGAACATGGTGGACTATCTTGAAAAAGGGCTCAGGGACGAAGTGGCGCAGACCTGTCTATCAAACTTCTTCACCCTGGAGAGGGCACATCGCGTCCCGGCTAAGCCGCCCACACCAGGTGCCCCGCCACGAATGGTGATAGCGAAACTCCTCCACTACAAGGACCGAGATCACATCCTAACTCAGGCACAGCTCAAGGGCAACATCCAAGTGCACAACTCCATAGTGCGCATCTTCCCGGACTTCTGCCGTGAGGTGCAGCGCAGAAGGGGATTGTACCGCGATGTGAAACAGAGACTACGTCAGCTGGACTAAAAATACGTGACACAGTATCCGGCCACGCTGTGGGTGACCACAACAGAGGGCACCGAATTCTTCAGGACTCCCCAGGAGGCATCTGACTGGAGAGACCGACGCGGCGGAGCAGCGTAAGAGCGGAATCTGACAGGAGGACGGTGGCGAGGACCTCGCTCGAGACACCGGAAGAGCGGGATCGAGATGCTGGCGCCTCCACAGGAGGAAGCACAACTACAGCGACGGAGCGCAATACAGGTGGTGGCACTGATCAGCGGGGGAACTGAGAACTCAGGTCCTCCTGAAAGCGGCAAGGAACAAGCAGACACATGCTTGGAGAATGGATCCAGCGAGTCTGAAGCACAGAGCCTGACATTGCCAGATGTTACACCGCAGACGGCGGATGGCATCATCTAAAGGCGGGAGCGAGAGCCGGTGAGAAATGTGACCAGATTGCCGCAAGAAACTGCAACGTCTATGTTAAGGTACAGGGGCAAACGGGGGGAAATGTGGCTGAGGGGCGATCCACCGAAGACTTTCCGGGGATGGCGGCTGCAGAGACTGGGAGAACACTGACAAGGGGCCACCCCTGGAGATTGACTGATTAAACTGCAAGCAGTCACTTGTAAACCCTTTTCATTGGTTTGGATGGGAGGGGTTTTCCTACTTATCCTGGGGAGTGGGAGTTGGGGAACATGTTTACTGTTGACAAGGGGGGGTAACCTTGAGTTGCGCTATATAAGGAACATTATGGCAGGGAGAGCGAAGGGCGAGGGGAAGGCGTTGCTCAGCCTGGGTAGCGGCCGACATACCAAATCCAATGTCAATGGCTGATAAACAACACTATAAATCAGAGCTTTCTAAACTCTGTGTCGGGACACAGCACTGTGTCGCCTGCCATGTGTGGGTGTGTCACGCGATGACTGTGCATGTGGAGTGCATGTGCCCCCCAAGTGTGAGTTACCAGCACAAAACTCACCGCCTCTGCCAGAAGGCAGGCTCGAGGCTCAGCCAAGTTAACCCTAAGCTAAGGTTACCTCTTTGGTACGACGAGCCTTTAAAAAATACTTTATACAGATGCAATTTCCTCCCATCGGTTACACATTGAGATCGCAGTGTTGGCACTCAGCTGGCTGTATTATTTTGGAGCACCTAGAAAAGCTCAGATCTAGCTGAAAAAGGAGGTAATAATATTGAATTTGTTCCCTGTCGGGTGGCTGTTCTCTGCGCGCACAGGCTGCAGCACACCCAGTCCTTCCTGCTGCCCCTACCCCTACCAGCTGTGACAGTGTTTCTCTCTGTTAGTCCCCCGGCCAAGGCACCTCATGGCCCCCTCCCAGCAGCAGTAAGGCCCTGCGCGAGGAGCGCCACGGTCACCGCGCCTCACGTGACAAACCCAACAGTCATGAGATGTGATCAGAGTTCAGTCCTGTGACGTCATGCAGGCAGGAAGGCTTGTAGAGACCCCGAGGATAGGCCGTACGAATGGAAGGGGGTTTGTGCATGTGCGCGCGGTCTGACAAATACGCACATGTATGTGGCACTGTCCAGCAGCAGAAAGAGTGGCGGGTGAATGTGACACAGTCAGCACAGAGATAGAGAGGCATGTATGTGCCTCTGTCAGCTAGCAGAGCAAAACACGCTGTGTATGTGGCATCGCTGGGGAGCAGAAAATGGCATGTATATGTGCCCACGGCCTCCGAAAAGATGAAGGGGCATGCGTATGTACCACTTTCTGCGAATAGAAGATGGCACCTATATGACCCACAGTGTAGCACTAGGAAGAGTGGCCTGTGAAGGACCCACTGGCTGCAAGTGACAAGTGGTCACCTCTAGCATCAGGAAGAGGGCATGTATATGTGCCCCTGCATGCCAACAGAAAGATGGCATGAATATGTGCCAACAGTCTAACATGAGGAAGATGGGCATGGTCAGGACCTACTGCGCACTGCCTGGCATCGGATAAAATGTGCTTGAAAATGCACTATTTGCCCACTTTTTTTTCAAACCCCCCTTAGGTGGTTCAGGCTCGCTCGCTACACTTCTTTACCGTGTCGCAAAATTATGCATGTCTAGGAAGTGTGTCACCAGCATGAAAAGTTTGGAAAGCTGTGCTATAAATGTATGACGTGGAACATTAGGGGAATGCACACAATGTCAAAGTAATCTCTTACATCAGAAGACGGGGAGCCCAGATAGCCCTCCTGCAAGAAACACACCTAACACAGAAGGAAGGGCAAGCACTACACAAAAGATGGAGGGGGCAGCTCTACTACACCAAATATTCGGCCTACACGAGAGGGGCGTTAATATGGATCCAAGCTGAGTTGCTGTTCCAGTTGCTATCCTCAGTGGTGGACCCGGAGGGGCGCTACGTAGCAGTAAAAGGGATACTAGAGGGCCGAGAAATCCGCTTAGTTAGCGTCTACGCCCCCAACGTGGACTAACCTACCTTCTTTACGACACTAAACCACAGACTACCGCAATACCTTGTGGCTACGGTCATAACTGGGGGCGACTTCAATAGTGTGGACAATGTGCTGCTAGACAGGTCCCATCCCCCATTGCAAAACTCCCAGGCGGCGCGCGCTTCCCAGGCCTTCACAGCATGGACACAGAACTGGGGATTGATAGACTCGTGGCATACCTTGAGCCCTCAAGGGAGGGATTACTCCTACTTCTCAGCAGTACACGCATGCCTAGACTCCTTCCTCTGCTCGATAGATGTCCAACGCCAGGTCACAAGTACGGAGTACCTTGCGCGCACCATCTCCGACCATAACCCACTACTCATGTCACTGCAACGGGCTCACCTGCCAGCAGCAATCCCCACATGGAGGCTCCGTCCAGAGACCCTGGAAGACCAGGTCTTCAGAGAGGAGATCAGAGGCGAAATAACGCACTACTTTCAACATAACGCGGGCACGGCTGGGTCACAGAATGTAGAGTGGGACGCGTTCAAGGTGGTATTGAGGGGCCAATGTATAACACGGGCCACGGGGGTTAGGCGCGTCCTCACACGTGAAGTAGAGGAGGCAGAATCGGCACTGAGAGAGATAGAACGCAGGAGGCCGGGAAACCCAGAACTCCACACACCGCTCTTGGACGCTAAGGAGGAAGAGAGGCTTTAAAGCTTCGATTATAAGAAGTATTTAGAGCACACGCATACTGACAGAGACAGGTCCGCTCACTCCTGGCAACTAGGGGCTAACCTCTGGTGGAGATAGAAGACGAAGGGGGGACCAGACACTATGCGCCAGACAGGATCAATGAGATCTTTGAGCAATATTATCCCAACTTTTACACAAAGACATGCATGAATGAACCGGTAGACATTAGGGAATATCTGAATGACCTGCTGCTAGCAGTTCTGAACCCTGGCGTGGCTGACTTACTCGGGGCTGATATTACCCAGCGGGAGATTCGGATCGCTATCAAGGGCATGGCCCGGAACAAGACCCCGGGCACAGATGGCCTTCCGGCCGAGTTTTATGCAACATATACAGAGGAGCTGACCCCCCAACTGGCTGCAATGTACCAGGGGGCCCGAGAGTTGGGAGAGCTGCCCGAAAGTGCCAGAGAAGCCCTTATTATCCCCATGCCCAGACCCTGGAAGGAACCCCATGACTATACAGCCTACAGACCACTATCCATGCTAAATATGGATTATAAGATCCTCAGTAAAATCCTGGTGACGCGTCTGCTGCCACACATGCCCCTACTGGTGCACGCACACCAGGCAGGATTCATCCTGGGGCGGAACACGGACATAAACATCCGGCGGCTCCTGGCAGTAATGGACTCAGAGGGGTATGATAAGCAAGCGGCGGCAATGTTCGCTGTAGATATCGAAAAGGCGTTTGACAGCTTGGAGTGGCAATATTTGTACGAGGTCTTAACCATGATGGGGCGGGGGGAGGAATTCCTGACATGGGTGCGGCTCATTTACACATCCCCTACGGCACGTGTACGCACTTGGAGGATTATTTCGCCTAGGCAGAGAGTGGAGAGAGGCACGAGGCAGGGATGCTCCCTCTCCCCGCTCCTGTTTGCCCTGGCCATGGAACCACTGGCGAGCAGAGCCAGGAGCGGCCGGGAATACCGGGGCTTGGAAACAGCAACAGGGCAACAGTACGTCGCACTCTATGCAGACGACCTACTAATATTTTTGAGCAACACAGATGGGGAGCTGCGGGCGCGCGCAGCATGCTAGATCGTTTCGGCACCATGTCAGGCCTCAAGGTTAACTGGCAAAAATCCAGCCTATACCCACTGGCACCTGATCCCCCCCCCCCCACACCGCTTAAGCTAGAACATCTGCGCTGGGAGCCTAATTGCCCTGCAGTACCTGGTAGTCAAAATATACCATGGTGCAGCAAACTTACTAGAAGGTAACATGGGAAGAGCTCTGAGGGTGGCAAAAGCAGAAATGGACTTCTGGGGAATGCTTACACTATCCGTGGCTGGAATGGTGGCTGTCCTGAAAATGGTGACACTACCGCGCTTTCTATACTACTTCGGAACATTGCCGGTATGGATTCCGCAAGCAATGTTCAAGGAGCTGGACTCAACAAAAATATCATTTATCTGGGGTACCGGCAGACGGAGGGTGGCACTGGCAATGCTGAGACGCCCCACGGCTCAGGGGGGGCTGGCCCTGCTGGACCACGAGAACTATACTGGCTAATACAGTGGCTGGCGGCGGACCGGAGCCCTGGTTGGGAGCGATGCCCAACAGCACCAGACACGGCCACGCTGGTGAGAGTCCTCCTCCGGGTGCGTCGTACCTCGGCTGAGTATACAACAGAGACCAAGGTGATAGTGCGCTGCTGGGCCAGATACCTGAGGAAAGTGGGTGCCGCAACTCCCTACTTCCCTGACATACCACTAATGATGCTACGCTATCTTCCAAAGGGAGAATACTGGGCAGGGCTAGAGGACTAGGTGGAGGCAGGACTCTGGGGGATAGGTGAGGTGACTAATACTGTGACGCTGCGCTCCTTCCCTTTGCAGACCTGCCAGAGGGTAACTTTGTAGAACCGATTGTGTTGGTGCATGACTTCCTCTTATTGAATAGGGGGGCACTCCCTTTGACTTAGTAGCATTTCTTTGGGTGAAAAAAGAATTACTTTTTTGTGATAGTGTGTTTTTTGCATTGTGATTTTAAAAATGTGTATATAGGTATTTCGCTGAAATAGAGATGTGTGTATGTATATATGTGCATTTGATATGATAAATAATAGTATGTAAAAAAGATTGATTGCTTTGAAGTACGGATTACTACAAATGAAATTAGTAATCACGATGATGACTAGGCATTTGATCATTGTACATAAAATAGTTCTGAAATAATATCGAGAATTGTGTTCCCCCAGTTAGGGAATTTATAATCCCTGACTTGTATAGGACTTTGGTATTGATCCCTCCCGACCATTTCTGCTCTTTGAAGCCACGAAGTGAATTAGGCCTGCTCTCTGCTATTTTCTTGGTCTCCATCTTGTCTTCCGCCCCCTGCGTCGTTCTAGTGCGATCCAAATGAGAAGCACTACTGTTGATGGGCCTTAATTTACACTGGTAACAGGGTAAAGCATTCCCCTTATTAAGATCCCACTTCTCTTTGCACCCCTCCAGAGAAGGTTCTAGCCAGTGAATCCTTATTCCCTAGGGTAAAATGAGCAGCATCCCTGGCCACTGGTGCTGGCAAGGCGCGGACAGGCGCAGACGGGCTTGCCTTTGGCGTGCCAGCGGCGCGCCCCCTTCGAGCGTCCGCTGCGTACCAGTGATACTATAGTTTTAAATGCCCCCAGACCAGCAGTGCAGGGCGAGCTGGACCGCCAACCTCCGCAGGTGTCCGGCTCGAGGAATTACCAAAAAGAGAAGAGAGACTCTCTCCGCACAACGGGAGACCCATGGCGGACCGGAGAGCCCAGGAAATAGCAGAGTGCGTCCCCAGAGCAGGGGCGCTCAGCAAGTAAATTGCAAAGTGAAGTGCAACACAGCTGAGACACAAGACTGGATCAGCAAGAAAGAGGTTAATACACACCCCAGGATACCCTACTTCTATATTCTCCCAAAGATTCACAAGAGACTCCACCCTCCACTTGGATGATCCCATTGTGTCGGGGATCAACTCCCTACTAGAGCCCTTGTCACAATTTCGTAACAATTTTTTCAACCTTTGGTTAAGAAAATGCCTTCATTCTTACAGGACATCAAAGATGTCCTTAATCTCATTAAGGACACTAATGGCACTAACTAAATTGACCTATTGGTCATACTCAACGTAGAGGCACTCTACACTTATATCCCCCAAGCAGCTACATTAGAAGGGGTTGAGAACGCCCTATGTTCTGAAGAGTGGACATCAGCAACCCCAATAAGCTTCATCAAGGACTGTGCCACTTTGGCATTACTAGAAAATTATATCCAATTTGGCAAGCAACTGTACCATCAGACTAAGGGGACATCGATAGGTAGTACCTTCACCTGGAGATTGACATGCCTCTACATGGCGACCTTTGAGAGTGACATGATTTTTTATGAATTCAATCTCTACATTACCAATAAATATCACAGGCGAAGGTACATTGATTACATCCTAATTTACTGGAGAGGAGATAGGGTTGCATGCAATGCAATTTGTGACTGGATCAATACTCTTAACCCATTATCTACACTTCTCCATTAATATTTCTGAGGTCAAGCTCCCCTTCTTTGACCTGATGGGTGGTAGATTAACAACAACTACATACCGACCAACTGCAACAGTTTACTTTTATATGATAGTCACCACCCAATAGCACTAAGAGATAATCTGACAATTGCAGTACTCTCCATGACTACAACACACAGGCAACTCAGTTAGCTGACAATCTCGTGAACTGAGACTACCCTTCACATTGTGTCAAGACTGCCTAAGAAATAACAAAAGGGATGCACAAATCATTAAAAAGCTCTGGAGAAACTTCCAAATAGGCGACTTGACCATGCCTGAACCCTGTTTCGCCTTTAAACGTACATCTAATCCTAAGGGCATTTTGGTACACACTAGGCCACTCGTGCCCTCAAGAACAAATCATAGATCCCTTTGGGATTTATACCCCTACTAAGTCATTTCTTTTGTGGCCCATGCACAGTCTGTGCTCTAACTACCACTACCAGAGAGGTGAAGTTGACATCTACATTTACCTGGACAAAGGCAAAACACACACATTGCAACTCTAGTAATTGCATGTATACACTGACATGTCCCTGTAACAAGAGAAGCATAGGGATGACGATTAGGCCATTCAAATCACACATGATGTAACATCGTAGCAACATACGCTGCCAGAAAATAAGTATTAGGATGTGCACACACTTTGCTACTCATGGACACTCTGCCGATGATGTACAATGGACGGTTTTTGTGGCACACCCTAGTATTAGTAAGCGCAGACTTTTTAGGCAGGAGCAAAATTGTTTGAACTAAGACATCCTGTGGAGCAAATTAAATTGTAAAAACTTTCCTGACCTACCTCACAGGATATGCTTGTAATTCTTCACACACTCCTTTGTTGCTAAAAAAAAATTAGAATTTGAGGCCATGGTGAGGTAGTGCTTCTAAGAAGCTGGCTCTGTATATACTATTCCAAAGTAAGGTATAGTGTACACAGAGTGCAATGAATCCCCAGAAGCTTCAAGAGGCTCAGCTGTATTTGTGGTAGAGTGGTTGAGCAGTAGGCTTATCAGAGGGTAGTGTTAAGCATTTACTGTACACACTCAGGCGTGATATGATTGCACACAATCAAAGACTGAATCAAGTCCAGTTGTTTTGTATAAAAAATATTATTTGGTTATTTTATTTCTAGAACCAGGAAATATTCAGTTGCAGTTAAGTAACAGTTTTCAAAGCAGTAATACTTTCAAAAATGCAGTATGAAGTGTTTTGCAAGGCAAAAGAAATGCTTTACCATTTCAGAAATGCTTTTGGATTTGTCAATCAGAAACAGTAGCACTTAGCAATGTGAAAGATAGATAGTTGTATGCAATAGGAAAAGCACAATGCAATCCTATGGAAGGAAAACAGTGTTATGTATTAGCATGTAAGTACTCGATTTAAAATTCCAGTCTTTGGGGGTTTTGACCAACACTGGGCAAGGTTCAGTTTAAGGTAGGTATTTCAACACCAGCAGCACTGGAGCAGGTGCAGAGGTCACTGGGCCCAATGTAAACAATGAAGACTGGGGGCACGTCGAAGAGGCGCGGTTTGCAGGTAAGTACCCACGGTTTCAGGGCACAGGACCTGGGGAGTAAGATCAGCACATGAGAAGAAGCCACAAGGCAGAACCAAAGCTACACCACCAGTGGCACAGGGGTGGGGTCTTTTGTAGGGTGCAAAATCAGCATCAGGCACCAATACGTTTCAATTAGTAATCTCAGTCGCACAAAGAGGCTGATGGCTCAGACCAGGAGGCTGGCTGAAGGTGACCACCAGCTGGGCAGGTAAGTTGGAGGGCTGGGGGAGGTCAAGGCACCATTGATTGGTGTTCCAAAGACCAGTGGGCTTAGGATGAAGGGGTACCTGTTGGTATCGGATCTTCTGGGTCAGAGCTGGTCATGGTCAGGGGGACTCTTCGTGTAAAGGCTGAAGAGGACTTTGTGGGGTCCAGGAGAGGTCAGCCACCGATATAGATGAGGTCAAGATTGCTGGACTGGTGAGCCACTCAAACCTTGGGCTTTGAGTGCAGAGTGGACCAATCCTAGGTGTCGTTTCTTTGGGACAGGGCTGCTGTCCTTGGGAGACCTGGTCTTGGCTGACGAATGGCAGTCTTCCTGGGGTTTTTGAAAGTTGCTGGCCAGGGGACAGGCGTCATATTCTTCACAGGGTCTTTGAGCAGGAGACAGGCTGGTAGGGCTGGGGCCAAATCAGTAATCGTCTTCCAGGTTCAGCTACACAGCATCTTCTTTGTCCATTTCGTCTTGGATCACATAAATCTGAGTATCAAGGTTCAGGGGTGCTCCTAAATACTGAATTTAGGGGCGTTACAGGCACTGGCAGATGGATGACAATGGGCTACTTGCCTTTAGGGTGACTATACCCCTTTGGGAGGGGATATTCCTGACAGAGAGGGGACACACCTCTCCCGACTACTAATTTTCTTGCCAACCTTGCCGTCAAAAGCGGGGCCTGGTCATGGAGGCGGGCATCTCCACTATCTGGAGAAGCTCTGGCTAGCATAACAAAGGACAGGAAGTCTTTGAGGCAGGCTCCCTGCCCTGAATGCTGTTCCTGCTTAGGGGTAGGTGTGAAGCACCTCACCCCAAGAAACCTTTTTCCCTGACCCACAAGAGCACAAGGGCTCCCACCTTACGGGGTCAGAAATGTGTCTGCGTGTGGCAGGCTGGTGCAGACCAGTCAGCTGGACACAAGGGAGTTGGTCATTTTTCAGGAGGCATCTCTAAGATGCCCTCCGAGTGCATTTTGCAATAAATGCAACACTGGCATCAGTGTGGGTTTATTATGCTAAGGAGTTTGATACCAAACACCTTAGCATTCATTAAAGCCATTATGGAGCTGTGTAGTTCGTAGTGAAAAACTCCCAGTCTTGGCCTTGACCACTGGTTCAAGGCCAGCACTCTCCCCAGCAGCCTCACCTATCTGACGGGCTCCTGCCTGTGTCCACATTCAGGGTTCGAGTCAGCGATCCATCCCGGCACCGCTGCTCCACCCTGCTGTTCGCCCGCTGAGCTCAGAGACCCCCTCTGCGTGACTGTAGTCCATAATTGTTTTCCTTTATTCTTCTGTACCCCGTAATTGTTTCCCTTTATTTCTTCTGTTCCTTAGATTCTGCTATATTTTCTGTACTGTTCTTGGCCCCCAGTATTTTGCCATTTTTTCCGCCGCTGCTGCCCCTGCGTCCCCGCCCACCGATCCAGCCCACTCCCACCCCCTACCTCTGCTCCTGCCCCCTCCCCTTCTTATGGGGACCGCTGCACGGTCGGGCGACTGGCACACTGAAGGCATGCCTAAGGCAAGCCCGTCTGCGCCCGTTCATGCCTGGACCATGCCCAGCGCCAGACCCCCTGGCCCCCGCGACCACCACAACACCCAATGCAACTACGACGCCAACATTCTCCATGCACTCAACGCCGGACGGATCTCCACCCGCTTCCATGCCTCCCCGAAGCGCACCCACGGACCTTTCACCTGCAGAAAGTGCAGCTACACCAGCCAGCGCACTCCTGCATGCCCTGCCCATCCCACCACTAAACACCACAACAATCTCAGCTGCATACTACTCAACACCCCGCTCAGTCCACACGCACGCCGTCGAACTCTGGGACCAGCTCGACTCCTCATCCCCGGATGTTCCCTTCCTGACGGAGACCTGGATGAACATCTCCTTGGAGCCTGACAAAGCCATAACCATCCCGGATGGCTACAAGATCCCCCGCAGGGACTGTAACAACAACCTAGGAGGAGGAACACCATCAGAATCTCAACCAACACCGAAGACTCCCTCGGCATGCCGTACACGTACACTTCCAGATCCACGTCGACCACAACACCACCCTCAGAGGAACCCTCATCTACAGACCCCCAGTACCCCAACCTCAGTTCAGCGAATCCATCACCGACCTCATCAGCACACACGCCCTCGGAGACCTGAACTTCCACCTCGAGAACACCAACGACAGCAACTCCACAATGCTGATCGACAACCTTGCCACCCTCAGACTCAAACAGCTCGTCAAGACACCCACAGACTCTGCCTGACACACGCTCGACCCCATCTTTTCCACCAGCGACATCGTCACCTTCAGCCACACCACCGAACTCCACTGGACTTACCACCACTGCATCCACTTCTCCTTCGAGAAAAACACGGCCCACAACCAATCGCAACGGCTCCCACACCGCAGCTGGAACAAAGTCTCCGAAGACCAGTTCATCACTACCCTAGCCCAAGACCCTCCACCTGAGCCCTCCGACACCGATACAGCGGCCCACAACCTCAGACAATGGATCGATGACTGCGCCAACACCCTTGCGCGATCAGCAAATCCTCAAACAGGCACACCGAAACGAGAGCCATTTGGTTAAACGCCAACCTCCAGAACTCCAAGCACACCTGCCGAAGAATCGAGTGGTGGTGGAATGACCAGACACCGGACAACCACACAGCACTCCTAAACTCCACATGCAAGCACCACCAACTCAACCGATCCGCCAAAAGAACCTCCTTCAAGGAACGCATCGACAACAACGCACACAATAGCAAAGAGCTCTTCAACATAGTGAAAGAACTTGCCTCCCCCAGAGATCCACAAGAGCTTCGACACCCAGATGCCGACGACAGAAGCCGACACCCCTGGCTCAACACCCACAAAAGACACCGACCCTCTGCTCTCCTGGCAAAATGTCAACGACGAAGAAACCATCAAAATCATGAACACCATCCACTCCGGCTCACCGTCCGACCCCTGCCACCACATCTTCAACAAAGCAAGCTCCATCATCGCACCCCAACTCCGAAAGATCATCAACAGCTCCTTCGAGATCGCCACCTTCCCGGAGAGCTGGAAACACGCCAAGATCATCACCCTCCGCAAGAAACCCAAGGCAGACCCTAAGGACCTCAAGACCCATCTCCCAGCTCCCATTTCCGGCAAAAGTCATCGAGAAGACTGTCAACAGACAACTGACCCACTTCCTGGAGGAGAACAATGTCATGGACTCCTGCCAATCTGGATTCCACAGCAATCACAGCACCGAAACCGCCCTCATCGCAGCCACCGACAACATCAGGACCCTACTGGACAACGCCAACACCAAGGACCTCATCCTCCTGGACCTCTCGGCCGCCTTCGACACGGTCTGCCACCACACCCTGTGACCCACCTCCACGAAGCTGGTATCCGAGGCAAAACCCCGGACTGGATCACCTCCTTCCTCACTGGCCGTATCCAGAGAGTCAGCCTCCCCCTTTCCGATCCGATGCCACCACGATCAACTGCGGCTTGCCCCAAGGATCATCCATCAGCCCAACCCTCTTCAACACCTACATGGCACCGCTCACCAACATTGTCCGAGCACACCATCTCAACATCATCTCTTATGCCGACGACACCCAGCTGATCCTGTCTCTAACCAAGGACCTGGCCACCGCCAAATCCAAACTCCACGAGGGAATGAAGGCTGTCGCAGACTGGATGAAGACTAGCCGGCTGAAACTGAACTCGGACATGACGGAGGTCCTCATCCTCAGCTCCACCCTCTCAGCATGGGACGACTCATGATGGCCGGCCGCGCTGGGAGCCACCCCTACACCTACCAACCATGCACCCAATCTGGGCTCAATGCTCTCTATGACCCAGCAAGTCAATTCTGTCTCCTCCTCCTGCTTCAACACCCTCCGCATGCTCTGTAAGATCTACAGATGGATCCCCACCAAAACCAGAAGGACGGTCACCCAAGCACTCGTCAGCAGCAGGATGAAATATGGCAACTCCCTCTACGCGGGAACCTCAGCCACACTCCAGAAAAGGCTGCAACGCATACAAAACGCCTCCACATGCCTCATTCTCAGACTCCCTCGCCACTGTCACATCACCCCCACCTGAGAGGCCTGCACTGGCTCCCGGTCAATAAAAGGATCACCTTCAAGCTCCTCACCCACACTCACAAAGCGTTCCACGACGCCGGACCAGCACGCCTCAATGAACGACTGTCCTTCTACACCCCGAACCGACAGCTTCGCTCCGCTTACCTTGCCACCGTCCCACGCATCAGCCGGACGACCACCGGCGGCAGATCATTCTCCCACCTCACCACCAAGACATGGAACACCCTTCCCGTCCACCTGCACCAGACCCAGGAACTGCTGGCCTTCAGGAGATTCCTTAAAACCTGGCTGTTCGATCAGTAGCTGCTGCCCCTCCCCCCTAGCACCTTGAGACCCTCCCTGGTGAGTGGTGCTCTTTAAAAATAATTGATTGATTGAGCCCCTGTACTCAATATGGCCCCGCTGCACTTACAATGTCTGTGATAGGCACAGACACTGTTGGGGCACATTGCTCATGCAGCTGTTCCCTCACATGTGGTATAGTGCACTCTGCCTTAGGGCTGTGAGGCCTGCTAGAGGGATGACTTACCTATGCCACAGGCAGTGGTTGGTGGGCATGGCACACAGAGATGTGTGCCATGTCGACTCTGAAGTTTTGCCTGCACCAAAACACACAGCCTGGAATGGCAGTGTGTATGTTTTTGGTGAAGGGCCTCTGAGGGTGGCACAATACATGCTGCAGCCCTTAGAGACCCTCTCTGGTCAAAAGCCCTTGGTACCACTAGCACCGTTTACAAAGGACTTACATGTGAGCCAGAGGTGTGCCAAATATGAAAACAAAGGTACAGTATTGGGAAAGAACACAAGCACTGGTAACCCCGTTGGCATGGACCCAGTGCACACTCCGTGAAAGTGCATCAGATATCAGGCAAAAAGTGAAGGGGTAACCATGCAAAAAGGAGCCCTTTTCTGCGGCACTGACACTTTGTTACACTCACTACCTTAGCCACTATGGCCCTTCACTGAGCCTTTGTTTACCCATGGTTCATTGTCTGACCTTCTAGCCATGCATTACAACATGCTTCTTGTAAGCATGGCCTCTTAGTGTGCTTTGAGGATAGTTGCTTCTCCTGGACTCTCCCCTTCACCCCCCCAACGGGTACATAAGATAGGGCACATGTGTTGTGGGGTTTTAGTGCTTCACAATATTTTTACACTTTGGCCCAACACTGAGGGCTGCTGTCCTGTCTTTATCCACTAGTATCCCACCATTGTGCAGGGATCCCCATTTCTTTGTCAACCCTTAGGGCATGCCTCCCTCTGTAACTCATTGACCCATGCCATGCTCCAATATGGCACAGGCTTTCAACTTGAAGGGCTTCAGTGTGCACATATGCATTTGTCTATGGGTTGCCGACTACACGGTCATCGGAGTGCATATGTGTGGCTGGTGTTGCACCGCACTGGCGGTGTTGCTGTTTGCACAGTCTCTGCTGGGCCCCGGGGGATCTGATTCAGTATATATCATGATGACTTGACTCCCTCCTCTTGCCTTACTATCGGACAGTGGGGGTTACGACTGGTGATTTCTATCGCGCGAAGTACTATCAATATGGCGGTCAATACTCACAGGCCAGACGGGTGATTTGACCGTTATCACAATCACCTGTGAACCATTTAATAAACGTATATATTCTACAGGGACTTGGCTACCAGCTCTCCCAAGATGGCAGAGTATGTGTAGGGTGTCCTGTACTGTTGTGACCATGACACTGTGAGTATCTAATCAACAAAGAATTCTTGTTTTAACGTTGACCTATGTTCTTGAGCATGAACCTTGAGTATTATATTTGTTTGTTCCTTTGTGCTTCCAGCGCGCTTAATTAAGTGTTTACTCTGTTCCCACTCATGAAGGCTAACGGGCCACCCTAATTAGGTGAGTTATGTGTCCTCCATGCATAGTGTGTGCAATCACATTGCCTGTCTTCTCCTTTAAATGTATCACGTTTGCTGTGTGTTTGTGTACTTCACTGTGCTATCTGCAATATCATCATAGCAGCATGTTGTGGATCCTTCGCATGCTGCGCTACAAAGAAAAATTGTCTATGTTGGCATTTCCTTGCAATTCTGCCTGTTTATGTTTTTATCTTTATTCTAGGTTGGTTATTTTGCAAATCCCTGCACTAGAGTACATCACAATTAGGTTTGGACAAAAATTAGATTTCATCCGCTGTGTAGATTAGATTCTTTCTGGACCTGATGAATTGCCTCTTGCTCCTTTCTGACTAACATGGCAAGGAATATGTAGACCTCGGGTTTTTGAGCTATCAGAGATCATCGTATTTACTGCCAGCCACAGTTTTTAAACTATACAAGTAGACTCACTTATTAAAATTTGACCCAGAGTCCTACTTAGTGTATTTTAACATCACTGTTTCCTTATGCACTCACTAAACCACCAATCTATACATGCAAGCCCTACACTTCACTTCACATACGGCGTTGGAACAAAAGATCTCCGGCAAACAAACTTCTTTGCAGGTGCCAGTTTGGCATTTCAGCACCAGCCTGATGAGGAGCAACGCCCTATGATGAAACATGACATCCATTCGGATGTTTGAGGCCTTCAGTTCCAAAAGAAACGGGCCCCTTGTCCGTCGACTTAGACATAGATTCACTCGCTTTTCTTCCTTCTTTCCTATTTTTCTAAAGGAACTGCATACTTGTTTTGAGATAACAAGAAATAGAAAAAAGAACTTCACATTTATATAAGATTATGAGATGAAATATAACAGACGCATCTTGTCAATTAAAGATAAACATATTTAATGATCTGGTCATGAAGTCCATCTTTATTTCGAATAAATACTGGGTAAGTAAGGAACATCCACAAATTAGACCATTCATTTTTCAAGCAAAAGGACAAAATATCCTTTCATTCAGAAAACTTAATGTTTGACCACGGCAATGTTAATAAGTGAGCTCTTGAAAGGGGAATAATAATTTCCTTTCCCCTTTCATAGTGCATTTTCCATGTACCTGGAACATTTGTAATTATATTTAGCTAAGAAGCATCCTTGCAGCCGGACAATTTCCTGGAGATTTTGAAAGAGCTGAAGAATACTTGTATTTACTTGCTGATGCAGCGTAGGGGGCTTGAGTGGTTTCAACAAAGGGCAACAGACTCTCCCTGATGCAGCCTTTCAGAGATGTTCCTTCTTTATTTTTCTAAGAAATATTCCCTTTTACATTTTGTTGTTTTTATAAAGCAATCTGAAAGCAAGTTCAAGAGCCCATCTGTCGGTGGTTTATATAATTATTAAAACCAGCCTCTGGGTAATTTTGTGAGTCACTCAGTAGTGAGTGGGCAAATGAGTGAGGGTCTGACTGACTGAGCCAGTCAATCATAATCCCTCTTGACTGTAGAGTTTCGAGAGAAATTGATTTGATAGCCATTATAATGGGCATAGCCATGTATGTCAATACACCAAAATGCCTGTGATAGAAGTGATCACACACACTTTGACCTCAAATGTCATCACATAGTTAACTTTGTTCTCCTCAGAGCCTCTCAACATTCTTTTATTTGCTGCTGAATGGACTAGAGAAAGACAAAGTGTGAAGACTCCAGAAGGCAACTAGGGCTCAAAGAGGTTTGTCACCATTGGGATAATTCATTGTGAGACATGTCAGCCTTAGGGTGTCTCCCCCCAAACATTTTGCATTTACCCTCCACTTTTTGCTGAAATTCGTTTTTGTTGGTTCTAGGACTCTATGCACTCTGCCACTGCTAACCACTGCTAAAGTGCTTGTGCTCTCTCCTCTAAACATGGTACAATTGGCTTACACCAAATTGTCATATTTAATTTACTTGTAAGTCCATTTTAGAGTGGTATACCATATACCGAGGGCCTGTAAATTAAATGCTATTAGGGGGCCTACATCAATCATTGTACCTCCCACTTAAATAGCCTCTTAAAACATGTCCCAGGTCTAAAATTGCAGCCTGAATGCAGTTTTAAACTGCCAATTCGACTTGGCAATATTACCCCATTGCCAAGCCTTAAAGTCCTCTTTAGTTGCATGTAGGTCATCCCTAAAGTAAGATTTAGGTCGCACAAAGGGCAGGGTGCATTTTAATTAAAAGGTTGAACTTTTTAAAGGTTTTACCTGTCCTGGAAGTGAAAAAACCCTAAATTTGTTTTTCACTACTGTGAGGCCTTCCTCGCCAGTAGGGTAGCATTGGATTGCCTTATTGCATTACATTACATTACATTTATTGAGTGCTAACATTTGGTTGGGAACAGTTAAAGATGTAATTTTTCGTGTCTTAGAAATTGCAATTAAAAATCCGCTTTACTGGTAAAGTCCAATCAAGTTACAATTTTGAAAATGCCGGTGGCTGAGTGAGCTAAAGAATGGTGATGGATTAAACCCAGATCAGTTGACTGGGGGTGAGTGAGTCTTTGATTTGCTCAAACGCTCCGTCCATCATCCCCTTTTGTATTGCTTTGTTCGCCCTAAGTTGGCAGGGTATGCTCAGACGTGAGTCCCTTGCTCACTTGGCCACTGGATTCAAGATAGCCTGGCTGATGAGGATTATGAATCCGAAACCGGTCCCAGGATGCTTGTTTCCGGTCCAGGGAAGACATGGCTTGGCAGTTCGGGCTGGACTGTTCCCATGAGGCACAGGGTCAGACTGATTTGCATATGGCCATGTCTGAACTGGGGTGGCTGAGTGAGCTAAAGAACGGTGATGGATTAAACCCAGATCAGTTGACTGGATGTGAGTGTTTGATTTGCTCAAACGCTCCGTCCATCATCCCCTTTTGTATTGCTTTGTTCGCCCTAAGTTTGCAGGGTATGCTCAGACGTGAGTCCCTTGCTCACTTGGCCACTGGATTCAAGATAGCCTGGCTGATGAGGATTATGAATCCGAAACCGGTCCCAGGATGCTTGTTTCCGGTCCAGGGAAGACATGGCTTGGCAGTTCGGGCTGGACTGTTCCCATGAGGCACAGGGTCAGACTGATTTGCATATGGCCATGTCTGAACTGGGGTGGCTGAGTGAGCTAAAGAATGGTGATGGATTAAACCCAGATCAGTTGACTCGATGTCAGTGTTTGATTTGCTCAAACGCTCCGTCCATCATCCCCTTTTGTATTGCTTTGTTCGCCCTAAGTTGGCAGGGTATGCTCAGACGTGAGTCCCTTGCTCACTTGGCCACTGGATTCAAGATAGCCTGGCTGATGAGGATTATGAATCCGAAACCGGTCCCAGAATGCTTGTTTCCGGTCCAGGGAAGACATGGCTTGGCAGTTCGGGCTGGACTGTTCCCATGAGGCACAGTGTCAGACTGATTTGCATATGGCCATGTCTGAACTGGGGTGGCTGAGTGAGCTAAAGATTGGTGATGGATTAAACCCAGATCAGTTGACTGGGGGTGAGTATTTGATTTGCTCAAACGTTCCGCCCATCATCCCCTTTTGTATTGCTTTTTTCACCCTAAGTTGGCAGGGTATGCTCAGACGTGAGTCCCTTGCTCACTTGGCCACTGGATTCAAGATAGCCTGGCTGATGAGGATTATGAATCTGAAACCGGTCCCAGGATGCTTGTTTCCGGTCGAGGGAAGACATGGCTTGGCAGTTCGGGCAGGACTGTTTCCATGAGGCACAGGGTCAGACTGATTTGCATATGGCCATGCCGAACTGGGGTGGCTGAGTGAGCTAAAGAATGGTGATGGATTAAACCCAGATCAGTTGACTGGGGGTGAGTGTTTGATTTGCTCAAACGCTCTGTCCATCATCCCCTTTTGTATTGCTTTGGTCGCCCTAAGTTGGCAGGGTATGCTCAGACGTGGGTCCCTTGCTCACTTGGCCACTGGATTCAAGATAGCCTGGCTGATGAGGATTATGAATCAAAAACCGGTCCCAGAATGCTTGTTTCCGGTCCAGGGAAGACATGGCTTGGCAGTTCGGGCTGGACTGTTCCCATGAGGCACAGGGTCAGACTGATTTGCATATGGCCATGTCTGAACTGGGGTGGCTGAGTGAGCTAAAGAATGGTGATGGATTAAACCCAGATCAGTTGACTGGGGGTGAGTGTTTAATTTGCTCAAACGCTCTGTCCATCATCCCCTTTTGTATTGCTTTTTTCGCCCTAAGTTGGCAGGGTATGCTCAGACGTGAGTCCCTTGCTCACTTGGCCACTGGATTCAAGATAGCCTGGCTGATGAGGATTATGAATCCAAAACCGGTCCCAGGATGCTTGTTTCCGGTCGAGAGAAGGCATGGCTTGGCAGTTCGGGCTGGACTGTTTCCATGAGGCACAGGGTCAGACTGATTTGCATATGGCCATGTCGAACTGGGGTGGCTGAGTGAGCTAAAGAATGGTGATGGATTAAACCCAGATCAGTTGACTGGGGGTGAGTGTTTGATTTGCTCAAACGCTCTGTCCATCATCTCCTTTTGTAGTGCTTTGGTCGCCCTAAGTTGGCAGGGTATGCTCAGACGTGAGTCCCTTGCTCACTTGGCCACTGGATTCAGGATAGCCTGGCTGATGAGGATTATGAATCCGAAACCGGTCCCAGGATGCTTGTTTCCGGTCCAGGGAAGACATGGCTTGGCAGTTCGGGCTGGACTGTTCCCATGAGGCACAGGGTCAGACTGATTTGCATATGGCCATGTCTGAACTGGGGTGGCTGAGTGAGCTAAAGAATGGTGATGGATTAAACCCAGATCAGTTGACTCGATGTCAGTGTTTGATTTGCTCAAACGCTCCGTCCATCATCCCCTTTTGTATTGCTTTGTTCGCCCTAAGTTGGCAGGGTATGCTCAGACGTGAGTCCCTTGCTCACTTGGCCACTGGATTCAAGATAGCCTGGCTGATGAGGATTATGAATCCGAAACCGGTCCCAGAATGCTTGTTTCCGGTCCAGGGAAGACATGGCTTGGCAGTTCGGGCTGGACTGTTCCCATGAGGCACAGTGTCAGACTGATTTGCATATGGCCATGTCTGAACTGGGGTGGCTGAGTGAGCTAAAGATTGATGATGGATTAAACCCAGATCAGTTGACTGGGGGTGAGTATTTGATTTGCTCAAACGTTCCGCCAATCATCCCCTTTTGTATTGCTTTTTTCACCCTAAGTTGGCAGGGTATGCTCAGACGTGAGTCCCTTGCTCACTTGGCCACTGGATTCAAGATAGCCTGGCTGATGAGGATTATGAATCCGAAACCGGTCCCAGGATGCTTGTTTCCGGTCGAGGGAAGACATGGCTTGGCAGTTCGGGCAGGACTGTTTCCATGAGGCACAGGGTCAGACTGATTTGCATATGGCCATGTCGAACTGGGGTGGCTGAGTGAGCTAAAGAATGGTGATGGATTAAACCCAGATTAGTTGACTGGGGGTGAGTGTTTGATTTGCTCAAACGCTCTGTCCATCATCCCCTTTTGTATTGCTTTGGTCGCCCTAAGTTGGCAGAGTATGCTCAGACGTGGGTCCCTTGCTCACTTGGCCACTGGATTCAAGATAGCCTGGCTGATGAGGATTATGAATCAAAAACCGGTCCCAGAATGCTTGTTTCCGGTCCAGGGAAGACATGGCTTGGCAGTTCGGGCTGGACTGTTCCCATGAGGCACAGGGTCAGACTGATTTGCATATGGCCATGTCTGAACTGGGGTGGCTGAGTGAGCTAAAGAATGGTGATGGATTAAACCCAGATCAGTTGACTGGGGGTGAGTGTTTAATTTGCTCAAACGCTCCGTCCATCATCCCCTTTTGTATTGCTTTTTTCGCCCTAAGTTGGCAGGGTATGCTCAGACGTGAGTCCCTTGCTCACTTGGCCACTGGATTCAAGATAGCCTGGCTGATGAGGATTATGAATCCAAAACCGGTCCCAGGATGCTTGTTTCCGGTCGAGAGAAGACATGGCTTGGCAGTTCGGGCTGGACTGTTTCCATGAGGCACAGGGTCAGACTGATTTGCATATGGCCATGTCGAACTGGGGTGGCTGAGTGAGCTAAAGAATGGTGATGGATTAAACCCAGATCAGTTGACTGGGGGTGAGTGTTTGATTTGCTCAAACGCTCTGTCCATCATCTCCTTTTGTAGTGCTTTGGTCGCCCTAAGTTGGCAGGGTATGCTCAGACGTGAGTCCCTTGCTCACTTGGCCACTGGATTCAGGATAGCCTGGCTGATGAGGATTATGAATCCGAAACCGGTCCCAGGATGCTTGTTTCCGGTCCAGGGAAGACATGGCTTGGCAGTTGGGGCTGGACTGTTCCCATGAGGCACAGGGTCAGACTGATTTGCATATGGCCATGTCTGAACTGGGGTGGCTGAGTGAGCTAAAGATTGGTGATGGATTAAACCCAGATCAGTTGACTGGGGGTGAGTATTTGATTTGCTCAAACGTTCCGCCCATCATCCCCTTTTGTATTGCTTTTTTCACCCTAAGTTGGCAGGGTATGCTCAGACGTGAGTCCCTTGCTCACTTGGCCACTGGATTCAAGATAGCCTGGCTGATGAGGATTATGAATCCGAAACCGGTCCCAGGATGCTTGTTTCCGGTCGAGGGAAGACATGGCTTGGCAGTTCGGGCAGGACTGTTTCCATGAGGCACAGGGTCAGACTGATTTGCATATGGCCATGTCGAACTGGGGTGGCTGAGTGAGCTAAAGAATGGTGATGGATTAAACCCAGATCAGTTGACTGGGGGTGAGTGTTTGATTTGCTCAAACGCTCTGTCCATCATCCCCTTTTGTATTGCTTTGGTCGCCCTAAGTTGGCAGGGTATGCTCAGACGTGGGTCCCTTGTTCACTTGGCCACTGGATTCAAGATAGCCTGGCTGATGAGGATTATGAATCAAAAACCGGTCCCAGAATGCTTGTTTCCGGTCCAGGGAAGACATGGCTTGGCAGTTCGGGCTGGACTGTTCCCATGAGGCACAGGGTCATACTGATTTGCATATGGCCATGTCTGAACTGGGGTGGCTGAGTGAGCTAAAGAATGGTGATGGATTAAACCCAGATCAGTTGACTGGGGGTGAGTGTTTGATTTGCTCAAACGCTCCGTCCATCATCCCCTTTTGTATTGCTTTTTTCGCCCTAAGTTGGCAGGGTATGCTCAGACGTGAGTCCCTTGCTCACTTGGCCACTGGATTCAAGATAGCCTGGCTGATGAGGATAACGAATCCAAAACCGGTCCCAGGATGCTTGTTTCCGGTCGAGGGAAGACATGGCTTGGCAGTTCGGGCTGGACTGTTTCCATGAGGCACAGGGTCAGACTGATTTGCATATGGCCATGTCGAACTGGGGTGGCTGAGTGAGCTAAAGAATGGTGATGGATTAAACCCAGATCAGTTGACTGGGGGTGAGTGTTTGATTTGCTCAAACGCTCTGTCCATCATCTCCTTTTGTAGTGCTTTGGTCGCCCTAAGTTGGCAGGGTATGCTCAGACGTGAGTCCCTTGCTCACTTGGCCACTGGATTCATGATAGCCTGGCTGATGAGGATTATGAATCCAAAACCGGTCCCAGGATGCTTGTTTCCGGTCGAGGGAAGACATGGCTTGGCAGTTCGGGCTGGACTGTTTCCATGAGGCACAGGGTCAGACTGATTTGCATATGGCCATGTCGAACTGGGGTGGCTGAGTGAGCTAAAGAATGGTGATGGATTAAACCCAGATCAGTTGACTGGGGTGAGTGTTTGATTTGCTCAAACGCTCTGTCCATCATCTCCTTTTGTAGTGCTTTGGTCGCCCTAAGTTGGCAGGGTATGCTCAGACGTGAGTCCCTTGCTCACTTGGCCACTGGATTCAGGATAGCCTGGCTGATGAGGATTATGAATCCGAAACCGGTCCCAGGATGCTTGTTTCCGGTCCAGGGAAGACATGGCTTGGCAGTTCGGGCTGGACTGTTCCCATGAGGCACAGGGTCAGACTGATTTGCATATGGCCATGTCTGAACTGGGGTGGCTGAGTGAGCTAAAGAATGGTAATGGATTAAACCCAGATCAGTTGACTGGGGGTGAGTGCTTGATTTGCTCAAACGCTCCGTCCATCATCCCCTTTTCGATTGCTTTGTTCGCCCTAAGTTGGCAGGGTATGCTCATACGTGAGTCCCTTGCTCACTTGGCCACTGGATTCAAGATAGCCTGGCTGATGAGGATTATGAATCCGAAACCGGTCCCAGGATTATTGTTTCCGGTCCAGGGAAGACATGGCTTGGCAGTTCGGGCTGGACTGTTCCCATGAGGCACAGGGTCAGACTGATTTGCATATGGCCATGTCTAAACTGGGGTGTCTGAGTGAGCTAAAGAATGGTGATGGATTAAACCCAGATCAGTTGACTGGGGGTGAGTGTTAATTTGCTCAAACGCTCCGTCCATCATCCCCTTTTGTATTGCATTTTTAGAAAGTTGGCATTTTCCTGCCCTAATCATTTGGTGCCTGTAGCCTGGGTCACATGACTGGGCAGAGTTGGCAGTTAGGCTTTATTTATTTTCACAGACAGCCACACAGTAGAAGGATTAGGTGTGCCTGGATGGTCCATCAAGTGGGAGGATGGGGGGCAGAGCAGGGCACAGCCCCACTTGCAGCTGAATAGACTGTGATCCGCCTTCAAATATTTTTGTTTCCCTTGCATTGTTCATGTAGCCAGCTTGAAGATAGGACAGAGAAGTCAGGAAGCTTCAAACACTTCAAAGGGAATTCTCTAGAAATTTCTCCTGCTTCAAAGAAGGCACCAGGTAAAACAATAGGCACTTCAGACTCACTTTTCAGCTCACTTTCTGGACCTGCAGAACTGCCTGCTGCTGTGACCTGCTGTATACTTCACTAGAATGCTTTGCAGCACCTGAAAGGACTGCTTTGCTGCCTGGAGCTTGCTTTGAACTCTCAAAAGCCAGTCCTGGTGTTTGAACCTTTTTCTGTTGTTGCACCCATGACTACCAGACTGACTCTAGCAGCTAGTTGGCTGTCCTCCTGATCAGAACCTTAGAGACAGAAAAACTCCAACCATCTTGAACCCGCACCTGGACCCAGCTAGAGTGAGTCCTAACTCTCTAAGTGGTGCCCCTCCAGTCCTGGACCCTTGGTGGTAGTGCTAAAAATGCCCAAATAGCCAAAACCAAAACTTGGAACTTAGAACATTTTTGGCTAAAAACTACTGTGAGAACTGAGAGAAGGACGGGACCAACCTGTTTGTCTATCCACTCAAAGTACATCGGCAGTCAGCCTGACTTTGCAGCAGCTCCCGCTACATTTTTCTCCGCAACACCAAATCCCAGTGAGTGGTCCTTCTTAAAAGGGGAATCCGGCCCTGTGGAACTCTTGTCAGCTACAGTCTCATACTTCTGGAGATTTTTTTACTTCCAAAAAAGAGACTTAGGACCTGATTTAGATCTTGGTGGATGGGTTACTCCGTCACAACAGTGACGGATATCCCTTCCACCGAAATATAAATCCCATTATATCCCACGTGATGACTGACACCACATCACGTTCCTCTCCTGAGGGAGAGTTGTAGTCCACACTGTGTACCTTGCGGTCACAATGTGCATCAGGGAACCCAATGATGAAGCATCTCACCTTCGGGTGAGTAAGGGTTCTCATCTTAACAAGACAAATAGTCTGTTCCCTTACAATTTCACCATAGTATGTTAGCCTAATAATGATACCATCCTGTTATCTTATTGTGAGTATAGTATTGTAGTGGACCAATACCGTGGATGGTGATAATAGATCCTAAAAAAATTCTATATTGTGATAAACTTGAACAGGGTTAACACCCCTGTCAGGCAGCAACCCAATTTCTCACCTTCACAATATAATTGTGGACTATGTAACGTAGTCTTATGTTCCATACATCAAAATGCATTTCACAAATTTCCAGTAAGAGATGTCTGCCTTCACATGGTCTATCTTTTTTATGTGGTGCACTAACACATATAGGTATATGATTTTGTAGCAAATGTGGGCCGGACAAGTGGGAGTGGTTGGAAAATAGAAATTGCTAACTCAAAGATGGGAAACTGGAGTAGGGGTTTAGGGAAGCTAATACAAAACAAACACCCACATAAGACAATTACAATTTGAAAAATACACATTTAAATCTACTGCAGTTGTTCTACTGACAAAATAAGCTTAAATTTACTCCAGCTCAGATTTGGAATAAATCAAGCATCGCGTGTTGCTGGTACTGCATTACACTCCTGTAGAAATTAATGGAGGCAGGCAATAGCGCTAACATGTAGAAAACATATAAAACAAATTAAATAAAAGAACATTTCAAATTTATTTTGATATATTTTTTAATCTATAATTAATTGTTTTATATATTTTTATGTCCGTTTTGTAACATACATAATACAATTTAATAACATATGTTGTAAATGATACCATCTTTTTAAAAGAAATTAAAAATAAAATAGTATAATGCATCCAAGATTGTGACACATTCAGTGCAAGGGATACTGTAAGAGTTGATGGAAATTAACATTTAATTTAATTTAGTTTAAGCAAAAAATTATTAAAACAAATTAGGTTAAGCTAAAAAGTATTAATTTGTTAAATTGTAGTGCAGGTGATGTTGCTCTTGCTGGTGTGGTAGTCCTAGGTGAACAGGAGTTAGGGAAATGTGTGTTGCTTTCTTGCCCAGACTTGTTTTTATTCCTCTGTGCTGTACTTGTTTCCTTGCCTAAACTTGTTTTACCTTCCTGTGCCCAATTCTCCCGCTGGCGCCGCCCATTTTTCCCGCTGCTGCGTCCCTGTGGCCCCGCCCACCTGCAATCCCATTCACCTTCCCGCTCCCGCTTCCCAGCTGCTCCTTCCTCCCACATCCCCTCAAATGGCGCACCTAAGGCAAGCCCGTCTGTGCCCTTCCGTGCCTGGACCGCTCCCAGCGCCAGGACCCATGGACACCACGAACACCACGATGCCCGACACCTCTACGATGCCAGAACCCTCCATGCACTCAACACCGGACGATCACACACCTTCTTCCTAGCCGCCCCGAAGCTCACTCATGGAGCTTTCACCTGCCGGAACTGCAGCTTCACAAGCATCCGCCCCACCATGCTGCCGACCAGGAAAGAACCCAACCACCTCAGATGCATCCTTCTCAACACCCGCTCCGCCCAAAAACATGCAGTTGAACTCTGGGACCTACTCAACTCAACCTCCCCAGACGTCGCCTTCCTGACGAAGACCTGGCTGAACCCTTTCTAGGCACCCGACATAGCCATAGCCATCCCGGAAGTCTACAAGATCACCCGCAAGGACCACATCAACAGAGCGGGAGGAGGAATCGCCATCGTCCACAGGAACTCTCTCAGAGTCTCGACCAACACTGACGACACCCTCAGCACCGCCGAACACCTGCACTTCCAGATCCACACCGACCCCAACACCACCCTCAGAAGAACCCTCATCTACAGACCGCCCGGACCCCGACCACAGTTCAGCGACTCCATCTCTGACTCCGTCAGCACACAAGCCCTCGCCTCCACGGACTACATCCTCCTCGGGGACCTGAACTTTCACCTCGAGAACAATGATGACACCAACTCCACCACCCTGATCGGCAACCTAGCCAACCTCGGACTCAGACAACTCGTCATAACACCCACCCACTCCGCCGGTCACAAACTTGACCCTATCTTCTCCTGAAGCCCCCACGTCTCCTTCAACCGTACCATCGAACTCCACTGGACCGACCACCGCTGCATCCACTTCACCTTCAAGAAACCCACCACGCACCACCGCACCCAACAGATGCCTCACTGCTGCTGGAGCAAAGTCACTGAAAACCAGCTAACCACCACCCTCGCTCAGAGCCCACCCGCCGACCATACCGACCCCGACACCGCCGCCTGCAACCTCAGACAGTGGATCAACGACTGCGCCAACACCCTCGCCCTGATCAAGAAACCCTCCAACAATCATACCAACAAGAAAGCCAGCTGGTTCACTGAAGACCTCCGGGCCTCCAAGCAAACCTGCCGAAAGCTGGAGAAGATCTGGCGCCGTGAAGGAACATCGGACAGCCACACCGCCCACAAGAATGCCACCCGCAGACACCATCACCTCATCAGATCCACCAAAAGGGCCTCCTTCAAAGACCGCCTAGACAACAACGCGCACAACAGCAAAGAGCTCTTCAACATCATGAAGGAACTCTCCAACCCCAGCTCCAACACCAACGACGTCCCACCCTCGCAAGACCTGTGCGACTCGCTGGCCACCTTCTTCCACCGCAAGATCACAGACATCCACAACAGTTTCAACGCCACAATCGCCCCGACAACCACTGAGACCTCCGCCCCCACGACCACCATCCGCACCAACCGCCTGCTCTACTGGACCTTGCAAAAAACACAGTTGATGGACAGAATGTAGAACAATGTCATACATTCACCCCAGTACAAGGATCTGGGCCTAAATCCATCATTTTTTTTGCACTCCTCACCACCCTGGGTTAGACACTAGCTATATGCAAATCAGCTCTGACCCTGTGCCTCATGGGAACAGTCCAGTCCGAACTACCAAGCCATGTCTTTCCCAGACTGGAATCAAGCATCCAAGGACCGGTTTCTGGCTATCAGCATTCATCAGCCTGGATAGCTTGACTCCAGTGGTGTGGAGAGCCTGGGACTCACGTCTGAGTATACCCAGCACACTCGGGGTGAAAATTGCAAAAAACACAGTTGATGGACAGAATGTAGAACAATGTCATACATTCACCCCAGTACAAGGATCTGGGCCTAAATCCATCGTTTTTTTGCACTCCACAGCACCCTGGGTTAGACACTGGCTATATGCAAATCAGCTCTGACCCTGTGCCTCATGGGAACAGTCCAGTCCGAACTACCAAGCCATGTCTTTCCCAGACTGGAATCAAGCATCCAAGGACCGGTTTCTGGCTATCAGCCTTCATCAGCCTGGATAGCTTGACTCCAGTGGTTTGGAGAGCCTGGGACTCACGTCTGAGTATACCCAGCACACTCGGGGTGAAAATTGCAAAAAACACAGTTGATGGACAGAATGTAGAACAATGTCATATAGCCAGTGTCTAACCCAGGGTGGTGTGGAGTGCAAAAAAACGATGGATTTGGGCCCAGATCCTTGTACTGGGGTGAATGTATGACATTATTCTACATTCTGTCCATCAACTGTGTTTTTTGCAATTTTCACCCCGAGTGTGCTGGGTTTACTCAGACGTGAGTCCCAGGCTCTCCACACCACTGGAGTCAAGCTATCCAGGCTGATGAAGGCTGATAGCCAGAAACCGGTCCTTGGATGCTTGATTCCGATCTGGGAAAGACATGGCTTGGTAGTTCGGACTGGACTGTTCCCATGAGGCACAGGGTCAGAGCTGATATGCATATAGCCAGTGTCTAACCCAGGGTGGTGTGGAGTGCAAAAAAACGATGGATTTAGGCCCAGATCCTTGTACTGGGGTGAATGTATGACATTGTTCTACATTCTGTCCATCAACTGTGTTTTTTGCAATTTTCACCCCGAGTGTGCTGGGTATACTCAGACGTGAGTCCCAGGCTCTCCACACCACTGGAGTCAAGCTATCCAGGCTGATGAAGGCTGATAGCCAGAAACCGGTCCTTGGATGCTTGATTCCGGTCTGGGAAAGACATGGCTTGGTAGTTCTTACTGGACTGTTCCCATGAGGCACAGGGTCAGAGCTGATTTGCATTTAGCCAGTGTCTAACCCAGGGTGGTGTGGAGTGCAAAAAACGATGGATTTATGCCCAGATCTTTGTACTGGGGTGAATGTATGACATTGTTCTACATTCTGTCCATCGACTGTGTTTTTTGCTCTACTGGACCAACATCAACGACGATGACACCATCAAAATCATGACCACCATCCACTCCGGATCTCCGTCAGATCCATGCCCACACCACATCTTCAACAAAGCCAGCACATCCATCGCACCTCATCTCCGGAAAGTCAGCAACACCTCCTTCAAGACAGCAACCTTCATGGAGAGCTGGAAGCACGCGGAGATCAACGCCTTACTCAAGAAACCCAAGGCGGACCCCAAGGACCTCAAGAACTTCCGGCCCATCTCCCTGCTCCCGTTCCCGGCAAAGGTCATCGAGAAGACCATCAACGAACAACTGACCCGCTACTTCGAGGAGAACAACATCCTGGACCCTTCCCAGTCCGGGTTCCGCAGCAACCACAGCACCGAGACTGCCCTCATCGCCGCCACCGATGACATCAAGTCCCTGCTGAACAACGGAGAAATGGCGGCCCTAATCCTCCTGGACCTGTCAGCCGCCTTCGACACGGTCTGTCACCACACACTACGAACTCTCCTCCACAACGCTGGGATCCAAGAGAAGGTCATGGACTGGACCACCTCCTTCCTCTCCGGCAGAACACAGAGCGTCCGCCTTCCCCCCTTCCGCTCCAAAGCCACCGAGATCATCTGCGGTGTACCCCAGGGCTCAGCCCAACTCTGTTTAACATCTGCATGGCACCGCTCGCCCAAGTCGCCCATCGGCATGACCTCAACATCCTCTCCTATGCCGATGACACCCAGCTGATACTCTCCCTTACCAAGGACCCCCACACCGCCAAAACCAACCTTCACGAAGGAATGAAGGCCGTTGCTGAATGGATGAGGAACAGCCGACTGAAGCTGAACTCGGACAAGACGGAGGTCCTCATCCTCGGATCCAACCCTTCAGCCTGGGACGACTCCTGGTGGCGTACCGCATAGGGAACTGCTCCATACCTACCGACCACGCACGCAACCTAGGGGTCATCCTCGACTCCACCCTCTCCATGACTAAACAGGTCAACGCTGTCTCCTCCTCCTGCTTCAACACACTCTGCATGCTCCGCAGAATCTACAAGTGGATCCCCACTGAAGCGAGAAGAACAGTCACCCAGGCCCTTGTCAGCAGTAGGTTGGACTATGGAAACGCCCTCTACGCAGGAGCCTCGGCCAAACTCATGAGACGGCTCCAACGCATCCAGAACGCCTCTGCATGCCTAATTCTATGCACGCCTAATCCTAGACATCCCTCGCCGCAGCCACATCAAACCCCACCTGAGAGACCTGCACTGTCTCCCGGTCAACAAGAGGATAACCTTCAAGCTCCTCACCCACTCACACAAGGCACTCCACAACACCGGACCAACGTACCTCAACTGACGACTCAGCTTCTACACCATCACCATCCAGCTCCGCTCCGCCGACCTCGCCCTCGCTACAGTCCCCCGCTTCCGAAGAGCGACCTCTGGTGGCAGATCGTTCTCCCATCTCCCCGCAAAGACCTGGAACACCCTCCCCATCCATCTACGGCAGACCCAAGACCTGCTGACCTTCAGAAAACTCCTCAAGACCTGACTTTTCGAGCAGTAGCAGCATTCCCCATCCCAGCTCCTTGAGACCCTCACGGGTGAGTAGTGCGCTTTACAAATGATATGATTGATTGATTGATTGATTTAATATTTTTAATTAAAAATATACATTTTCAAATTAAAAATTGAAATTCTTTTTCTTAAAACTCCCTATTACTTCCAATAGAGAGATCTCACTGCGGTGATGCAGAACTCCATAAACAGCAGGAAAGTTACAACAAGCATTTGCAATGCAATAGGTCTCGCATTAGGAAAGTTTGAGCTATTGGCATTGTAAATGACAAATTTTTATTTATGTGTTGTTTTAGAAAATAGTGAATTGAATAGCTTTGTCATTTACAATGCCAATAGTTTTAACTTTCGCAAATGTGACACCTATAGCATTTGTAATGCAATATGTGTTGTATTTACGTGACTTAGATGTATTGATATTACAAATAAAAATGGCTTTTATTTTTTTAATAATTAATACTTAAGTTATTGTAATTTATAATGGCAATAGCTTTTGTAAATAACTTTTGTGAAGATTATGTTCATTGTATTTTATTGTGATGAAAATCCAAGAACAGAAGTGAACTATTAACATATTTTTGTGACATTTGTAATAAAGCTTGAAACATTGAGAGAACATATTTGAACCAGTTGTTGAATGGTTGCAAAGATTGATGCTGTGGTGGCGCGGAGTGATGTTGTGGTGTCAACAAGTGATGCTGTGGCGTTCAGTGATGCTGTGGTAGCGCATAGTGATGTTGTGGTACCCCTGAGTGATGCTCTGGTGGTGCTGAGTGATGCTGTGGTGATGCGATAGATAGATAGAGTGAGTGCGATAGATAGATAGATAGAGTGAGGGTGATAGATAGATAGAGTTAGGGCGATAGGTAGAGTGAGGGCGATAGATAGAGTGAGGGTGATAGATAGATAGATAGAGTGAGGGTGATAGAGAGATAGACAGATAGAAGGGTGATAGATAGACAGATAGATAAAGTGTATTTATGTTGCATTGAGTAGAGTGTAAGTATGAGGCATGTAATTATATGGCACTGAGTGGTAATATGGGGAGTGTATATTCTATTCAGTAGAGTGTAATTGTGTGCTGTGTAATTATGTGACACTGAGTGGTATTTGGAGTGTATGTTGCATTGAGTGCAGTGTAATTATGTAGCATATAATTATGTGGCACTGAGTGGTTTTGTGTGGAGTGTGTGTTGCATTCAGTAGAATCTAATTATGAGGTGTGTAATTATGTGGTACTGAGTGGTTTTTGGAGTGTATGTTGCATTGTGTAGAGTGTAATTATGTTGCAAATAACTATGTGACACTGAGAGGTATTTGGAGTGTATGTTGCATTGAGTGCAGTGTAATTATGTGGCGTGTAACTATGTGGCACTGAGTGTTATTTGGAGTGTATTTTGCATTGAGTGCTGTGTAAATATGTGGCGTGTAATTAGGTGGTACTGAGTGGTATTTGGAAAGTATGTTGCATTGAGTGCAGTGTAATTATGTAACGTGTAATTATGTGGCACTGAGTGGTAATATGGGGAGTGTGTGTTGCATTCAGTAGAGTGTAATTATGTGGTGTGTAATTATGTGGCACTGAGTGGTATTGTGTGGAGTGTGTGTTGCATTCAGTAGAGTGTAATTATGTGGTTTGTAATTATGTGGCACTGAGTGGTATTTGGAGTGTATGTTGCATATAACTATGTAATTAAGGAACAGTGAGCAACCCAAAATACCCTTGAAGGCTTGGGTGAGTAAGTAGAAAGGTATAGGTGCCTTCAAGGGGATTTGTTTAACAAAATATAATTAAACGTGATTCAACTAACTCTTTAGGACAGGTCAATGGTCCTTATTCTTGAAGGGACCATTGACTTGTCCTGAAGAGTTAGTTGAATCACGTTTAATTATATTTTGTTAAACAAATCCCCTTTAAGGCACCTATACCTTTCTGCATATAACTATGTGGCACTGAGTGGTATTTGGAGTGTATGTTGCATTGAGTGCTGTGTAATTATGTGGCACTGAGTGGTATTTGGAGTGTATGTTGCATTGAGTGCAGTGTAATTATGTGGCGTGTAATTATGTGGCAATGAGCGGTATTTGGAATGTATTTTGCATTGATTGCAGTATAATTATGTGGCACTGATTGGTATTTGGAGTGTATGTGGCATTGAGTGCAGTGTAATTATGTGGCGTGTAATTATGTGGCACTGAGTGGTATTTGGAGTGTATGTTGCATTGAGTGCTGTGTAATTATGTGGCACTGAGTGTTATTTGGAGTGTATGTTGCATTGAGTGCAGTGTAATTATGTGGCGTGTAATTATGTGGCACTGAGTGGTATTTGAGTGTATGTTGCGCTGAGCGTAGTGTAATTATGAAGCATATAATTATGTGGCATTGAGTGGTATTGTGTGGAGTGTCTGTTGCATTGAGTGCAGTGTAATTATGTGGCATGTAATTGTGTGGCACTGAGTGGTATTTGGAGTGTATGTTGCATTGAGTGCAGTGTAATTATGTAGCATATAATTATGTGGCACTGAGTGGTTTTGTGTGGAGTGTGTGTTGCATTCAGTAGAATCTAATTATGAGGTGTGTAATTATGTGGTACTGAGTGGTTTTTGGAGTGTATGTTGCATTGTGTAGAGTGTAATTATGTTGCAAATAACTATGTGACACTGAGAGGTATTTGGAGTGTATGTTGCATTGAGTGCAGTGTAATTATGTGGCGTGTAACTATGTGGCACTGAGTGTTATTTGGAGTGTATTTTGCATTGATTGCTGTGTAAATATGTGGCATGTAATTAGGTGGTACTGAGTGGTATTTGGAAAGTATGTTGCATTGAGTGCAGTGTAATTATGTGGCGTGTAATTATGTGGCACTGAGTGGTATTTGGAATGTAGGTTGCATTGAGTGCAGTGTAAATATGTGGAGTGAAATTATGTGGCATTGAGTGGTATTTGAAGAGTATGTTGCATTGAGTGCAATGTAATTATGTGGCGTGTAATTATGTGGCAATGAGTGGTATTTAGAGTGTATGTCGCGGTGAGCGCAGTGTAATTATGAAGCATATAATTATGTGGCACAGAGTGGTATTGTGTGTGGAGTGCATGTTGTATTCAGTAGAGTGTAATTGTGTGGCGTGTAATTATGTGGCACTGAGTGGTATTGTTTGAAGTGTATGTTGCATGAGTGCAGTGTAAATATGCAGCATATAATTATGTAGCACTGAGTGGTATTGTGTGGAGTGTCTGTTGCATTCAGTAGATGTAATTATGTGGTGTGTAATTATGGGGGCACTGAGTGGTATTTGGAGTGTATGTTGCATTGTGTGTAGTGTAAATATGTGGCATGTAATTATGTGGCACTGAGTGGTATTTGGAATGTATGTTGCATTGAGTGCAGTGGAATTATGTGGAGTGAAATTATGTGGCACTGAGTGGTATTTGAAGAGTATGTTGTATTGAGTGCAGTGTAATTATGTGGCGTGCAATTATGTGGCACTGAGTGGTATTTGGAGTGTATGTTCCATTGCAGAGTGTGTGAGGGTGCTGAGTGTGAGGGAATGGTGGCATGCTGCGCTTTAGATGAATATGTTTAAAAGTAAAGTGTGCCATACTGCGATTGCTACAATAGTTAATTGTGGATGCGTTAACAATTGATGTGTGCACTGATGGCTGGTGGTGTGTGTGCCTGTAGAAATGGTGCACTGATGGCTCGTGGTGTGTGTGCCTAGTGAAGGCGTGCACTGACGGCTGGTGGTGTGTGTGGGCCTGGCCGGCTGGTGGTGTGTGTGCCTGGTGGAAGCATGCACTGATGGCTGGTGGTGTGTGTGCCTGGTGAAAGCGTGCACTGACGGCTGGTGGTGTGTGTGCCTGGTGAAAGCGTGCACTGATGGCTGGCGGTGTGTGTGTGTGTGCCTGGTGAAAGCGTGCACTGACAGCTGGTGGTGTGTGCCTGGTGTAAGCGTTCCCTGATGACTGATGGTGTCCGTGCCCGGTGAAAGTGTGCACTGACGTCCAGTGGTGTGTATGCCTGGTGAAAATGTGCATTGATGGCTGGTGGTGTGTGTGTGCCTTTTGAAAGCATGCACTGATGGCTGTTGCTGTGTGTGTGCCTGGCCGGCTGGTGCTGTGTGTGCCTGGTGGAAGCATGCACTGATGGCTGGTGGTGTGTGCCTGGTGAAAGCGCGCACTGACGGCTGGTGGTGTGTGTGCCTGCCTTAAGCGTGCACTGACATCTGGTGGTGTGTGCCTGGAGGAATCGTGCACTGACGGCTGCTGGTGTTTGTGCCTGGTGAAAGCGTGCACTGACTGCTGGTGGTGTTTGTGCCCGGTGAAAGTGTGCACTGATGACTGGTGGTGTGTGTGTGTGTGCCTGGTGAAAGCGTGCACTGACGGCCGGTGGTGTGTATGCCTGGTGAATGTGTGTACTGATGGCTGGCGGTGTGTATGCCTGGTGAAAGCGAGCACTGACGGCTGGTGGTGTGTGCCTGGTGAAAGCGTGCACTGATGATTGATGGTGTCTGTGCCTGGTGAGTGTGCACTGACGGCTGGTGGTGTGTATGCCTGGTGAAAGCATGCACTGATGGCTGGTGGTGTGTGCGTGTGCCTGGTGAAAGCGTGAAGTGACGGCCGGTGGTGCGTATGCCTGGTGAAAGCGTGCACTGATGGCTGGTGGTGTGTGTGTGTGCCTGGTGAAAGCATGCACTGATGGGCGGTGGTGTGTATGCCTGGTGAAAGCGTGCACTGATGGCTGGCGGTGTGTGTGTGTGTGCCTTGTGAAAGTGTGCACTGATGGCTGGTTGTGTGTGCCGCCTCCCCTTCGGCTTAGGTGTCTGCCTAGGGGTACCGACGGAGAGAGCGGGGCCTCAATATCCGAGCCGTTGCCGGGTGAGGTGAGGCTTGACTCCCACATACTGCTGGGAGTACTTCCTCTATCATCTTCTGATCTGGAGGATATGGTAGGATGGTCTACATGACCACACCAACAGTTGTGGACAGATCTTTAAACATATTAGTTGGTCTGTCCTGTTTTTGTTTCACTTGTTCATTAATTGTCTGAGTGTACCTTTGCAGTAGCAACATCTGGTTTTAGTTGGCCCTGAAGAATGCCGGTGTAGTTCCACCTTCGGCAGAAACATGTTGGCCTAATTCACAACACAGCAAAGCATCACAGTGATTTTTTCACACTGTTATACACTTCTTTTTAATCTGACGTCTTGGTGAATATCTTCATTAAACATATTTTTCTTTGCCTCGACCGTCATTTTAGATCACTCTTATTTTGTTCCCTGTTTTGCACTGCACTTTTTCAGCACCATTCAGTGGCACGGACACTTTTACATGTTGAACCAGTAGTGCGTGATGTCTGGCCAATTCACTGGGCTTGGACTCACCACCCTGGGTAGGTGTCCTACATGACGAGGCTCCGCCAAATGGGTGGGCTGATAGGATATCTCACACATATCTGTGTCTTGTGACCATTCGGCCTGGTTCAGTGCAATCCAAAAGGATCACTTCATTAGGACTTCATAGACTCAGCTACGTCGTTTAACAGACCTTCCGACTCTTTTTGTTGATTGTGGCTGGTGGTGTGTGCCTGGTGAAAGCGTGCACTGATGATTGATGGTGTCTGTGCCTGGTGAGTGTGCACTGACGGCTGGTGGTGTGTATGCCTGGTGAAAGCGTGCACTGATGGCTGGTGGTGTGTGCGTGTGCCTGGTGAAAGCGTGAAGTGACGGCCGGTGGTGCGTATGCCTGGTGAAAGCGTGCACTGATGGCTGGTGGTGTGTGTGTGTGCCTGGTGAAAGCATGCACTGATGGGCGGTGGTGTGTATGCCTGGTGAAAGTGTGCACTGATGGCTGGCGGTGTGTGTGTGTGTGCCTTGTGAAAGTGTGCACTGATGGCTGGTTGTGTGTGCCTGGTGGAAGTGTGCACTGATGACTGATGGTGTCTGTGCCCGGTGAAAGTGTGCATTGATGGCCGGTGGTGTGTATGCCTGGTGAAAGCGTGCACTGGTGGTGTGTGTGTGTGTGCCTGTTGAAAGCATGCAATGATGACTGATGGTGTGTGTGTGCGCCTGGCCGGCTGGTGGGGTGTGTGCCTGGTGGAAGCGTGCCCTGATGGCTGGTAGTGTGCGTCTCTGGTGAAAGCGTGCACTGACAGCTGGTGGTGTGTGCCTGGTGAAAGCGTGCACTGACAAATGGTGGTGTGTGTGCCTGGTAAAAGCGTGCACTGCCGTTTGGTGGTGTGTGCCTGGTGGAAGGGTGCACTGACGGCTGGTGGTGTTTGTGCCCGGTGAAAACGTGCCCGGATGACTGATGGTGTCTGTGCCTGGTGAGAGTGTGCACTGATGGCCGGTGGTGTGTATGCCTGGTGAAAGCATGCACTGATGGCTGGTGGTGTGTGTGTGTGCCTGGTGAAAGCATGCACTGACGGCCGGTGGTGTGTTTGCCTGGTGAAAGTGTGCACTGATGGCTGGTGGTGTGTGTGTGTGCCTGGTGAAAGCATGCACTGACGGCTGGTGGTGTGTGTGCCTGTTGAAAGCATGCACTGCCGTTTGGTGGTGTGTGTGCCTGGTGGAAGCGTGCACTGATGGCTGGTGGTGTGTATGCCTGGTGAAAGCCTGCACTGATGGCTGGTGGTGTGTGTGTGTGCCTGGTGAAACCGTGCACTGACGGTGGTGGTGTGTATGCCTGGTGAATGTGTGCACTGATGGCTGATGGTGTCTGTGCCTGGTGAGAGTGTGCACTGACGGCCGGTGGTGTGTATGCCTGGTGAAATCGTGCACTGATGGCTGGTGGTGTGTGTGTGCGTGCCAGGTGAAAGTGTGCACTGACGGGCGGTGGTGTGTATGCCTGGTGAAAGCGTGCACTGATGGCTGGTGGTGTGTGTGTGTGCCTGGTGAAAGCTTGCACTGACGGCCAGTGGTGTGTGTGCCTGGTGAAAGCGTGCATTGACGGCCGGTGGTGTGTATGCCTGGTGAAAGTGTGCACTGATGGCTGGTGGTGTGTGTGTGTGTGTGCCTGGTGAAAGCGTGCACTGATGGCTGGTGGTGTGTGTGTGTGTGTGCCTGGTGAAAGGGTGCACTGATGGCTGGTGGTGTGTGTGTATGCCTGGTGGAAGCGTGCACTGATGGCTGGTGGTGTGTATGCCTGGTGAAAGCCTGCACTGATGGCTGGTGGTGTGTGTGTGTGCCTGGTGAAACCGTGCACTGACGGTGGTTGTGTGTATGCCTGGTGAATGTGTGCACTGATGGCTGATGGTGTCTGTGCCTGGTGAGAGTGTGCACTGACGGCCGGTGGTGTGTATGCCTGGTGAAATCGTGCACTGATGGCTGGTGGTGTGTGTGTGCGTGCCAGGTGAAAGTGTGCACTGACGGGCGGTGGTGTGTATGCCTGGTGAAAGCGTGCACTGATGGCTGGTGGTGTGTGTGTGTGCCTGGTGAAAGCTTGCACTGACGGCCAGTGGTGTGTGTGCCTGGTGAAAGCGTGCATTGACGGCCGGTGGTGTGTATGCCTGGTGAAAGTGTGCACTGATGGCTGGTGGTGTGTGTGTATGCCTGGTGAAAGCGTGCACTGGTGGTGTGTGTGTGTGCGCCTGGTGAAAGCGTGCACTGATGGCTGGTGGTGTGTGTGTGTGTGTGCCTGGTGAAAGGGTGCACTGATGGCTGGTGGTGTGTGTGTATGCCTGGTGAAAGCGTGCACTGATGTCTGGTGGTGTGTGTGCCTGGTGGAAGCGTGTACTGACGGCTGGTGGTGTTTGTGCCCAGTGAAAGCGTGCACTGATGACTGATGGTGTCTGTGCCTGTTGAGAGTGTGCACTGATGGCCGGTGGTGTGTGTGCCTGGTGAAAGCGTGCACTGACGGCCGGTGGTGTTTATGCCTGGTGAAAGAGTGCTCTGATGGCTGGTGGTGTGTGTGTGCACCTGGTGAAACCGTGCACTGACGGCGGTGGTGTGTATGCCTGGTGAATGTGTGCACTGATGGCTGATGGTGTCTGTGCCTGGTGAGAGTGTGCACTGAGGGCCGGTGGTGTGTATGACTGGTGGAAGCGTGCACTGATGGCTGGTGGTGTGTGTGTGTGCCTGGTGAAAGCGTGCACTGACGGCCGGTGGTGTGTATGCCTAGTGAATGCGTGCACTGATGACTGATGGTGTCTGTGCCTGGTGAGAGTGTGCACTGACGGCCGGTGGTGTGTATGCCTGGTGAAATCGTGCACTGATGGCTGGTGGTGTGTGTGTGTGCCAGGTGAAAGTGTGCACTGACGGACGGTGGTGTGTATGCCTGGTGAAAGCGTGCAATGATGGCTGGTGGTGTGTGTGTGTGTGCCTGGTGAAAGCGTGCACTGACGGCCGGTGGTGTGTATGCCTGGTGAAAGCGTGCACTGATGGCTGGTGGTGTGTGTGTATGCCTGGTGAAAGCGTGCACTGATGGCTGGTGGTATGTGTGTGTGTGTGTGTGCCTTGTGAAAGCGTGCACTGATGGCTAGTGGTGTGTGTGTGCCTGGTGAAAGGATGCACTGATGGCTGGTGGTGTGTGTGTATGCCTGGTGAAAGTGGGCACTGATGGCTGGTGGTGTGTGTGTGCCTGGTGAAAGGGTGCACTGATGGCTGGTGGTGTGTGTGTATGCCTAGTGAAAGCGTGCACTGATGTCTGGTGGTGTGTGTGTGTGTGCCTGGTGAAAGCGTGCACTGATGGCTGGTGATGTGTGTGTGCCTGGTGAAAGCATGCACTGATGGCTGGTGGTGTGTGTGCGCCTCTCATGGCCGGTGGTGTGTATGCCTGGTGAATGCGTGCACTGCTGGCTGATGGTGTCTGAGCCTGGTGAGAGTGTGCACTGACGGCCGGTGGTGTGTATGCCTGGTGAAAGCGTGCACTAATGGCGGGTGGTGTGTGTGCGTGTGCCTGGTGAAAGCGTGCACTGACGGCCGGTGGTGTGTATGCCTGGTGAAAGCGCGCACTGATGGCTGGTGGTGTGTGTGTGTGCCAGGTGAAAGGTAGAAGGAAGCGCTATGGACTGTGTGTGAAATCCAAGAAAGAGTTCAGAATGCAAAGGCAGAGGGCAGCTCGGGTTACAAGCTGCCTTTGAAGGAGATCAGGCAGCACTGGGCAACCATGCCAACATTCCAAGGAGCAGACGGTCGTTCCCGTTAGAAGTGTGATGCCCTGAGGACATATGGCACTGTGAGGAGCCTGGGAGACACACGTAGACGCTAAGTGCCTGAGGAGATAAGGAGCGGAAGGAATTCCTTTGAAGTGTGATGCTGAGGCTCGGGAGAAAAGCGCGTGCACGGGCTCATGCACTGTGCGTTATCCGTCTCCCAAAGCCCTTGGTTTTAAGAGTTGGTTTCATCACAATAGTTTTGAGTAATAAATTACTCGACCTAAAAATAAACTTTATGGTAGTAAAATCAGTTGTAGGAGTTTTCACCCTCTCATTTGAGGTGGTGGAGACTAGTCAGTCAATATCTAGGCCAGTTGCATTGTGAGCCCCCACTTTTGCAGCTTAAGTGGGGGTTTCTGGCTCCTATGGTCTGATCCTAGGCCGCACCAAAATATTTATTTGTTTAACTAGACTCTTAAGTCTGCAAGTATGTGGCAAAGCCTCATAGAATGTTCTAAGGACTGCCAGCAAAGTGCTAAAGTATGGGAGGTAAAAACTGATGACTTAACCAGTAAGCAAAGATGAAAACGATAAAAATGTAGAAAAGGGGCAGAGAGCAGCAAAAAGAGTGGACACAATTGAGAAAATAAGGAAAAGAAAAATGATAGATTGAAACTGGAAAGGAGAAAGTGGAGAAAGATGGAAGAAATGGTGGAAAGCTGGAAGGTGGTAAAAAGGCAGATTGAAAAGAGCAAATGAGGAAGTGTTCATGGATGAAGGAAGAAAGGATAATTGGACGAAAGGGCCCACGGAGGCTTAAAAGGATTGATGGATAGGTGAAAGGAAGAATGGATGAACGAATGAAAGAATAGATATGGGTAGATGAATAGATTACTGTGTGAACAGAATGGTCATTGGATGGATGGAATGGTGAAAGAATGGATGGATGGAATAACAAAGCATGGAAAGATGGGAAAGAAATGTTGGTTGGCTGGGTAAAAGGATGAATGTGTGAACAGATGGATGATGAAGCAATGGACTAAAGGCTGAAATAGTGTACTATGGATAAATGTATGGGTGGAAGAAAGGTTGGGGGTATGAATGGATAGATAGATTAACGATTTTAGGGTGAAGAAAAATATTCCAGGGAGGGTGGGACTTACTTCTTTCACCCTCTCATGTCTTTAGAGATTTGAATCAAAGTGGGGGGCATTTCAGTTTTCTGGCTACACCTTTGATCTAGATGGCAATCATCACAAGGAAATGGTAAATTCCATCAATGATGAAATCCACATAATATTTCCATATGTAAACTTACCTTTGTGAATAGGCCCCTTTCTCTTTAAACTGGTACCTACATGCCCTGTAAGGCCAAAGGTAGGTAAGGGAGTGCCTGTCGACTCATCTACCAAGAGTATGACAGTTTTTTGACTGCCAATGTAACAAACAGAATGGAGTTTTGCAGTTGTTTGTGACCAGTTCGCTAACCTTCATGCTTTCTCAAATTTACTTGAAAATGCACCATTACCTCACTCTTTTTTCAAAAATGTCTTCGGGGCGTGGGGGTGGGAGGGGTGAGAACCCCCTGCGAACCTCCACTACAGACCTTCAGAAGCATTATTCATCTGCTCTTCCTAGGAAGGATTCCCCTTTCATAAAACTCTAATCATTTCGCTGTTGATAGTGTTCCTGCAATGAATAATTAATGGTGACAACATACCTTAGCTCTGCTTCTAATCTCCACGAGTACCATGTCTTATTTGTTGCTTTGGGGTTTGAATAATCGATTACATTCTCTCGACAGATCATTCTTGAAAATTGACCTTAAATGTATTTTGGGATTCCACTGGGTTGCTTCATTTTGTTTTGTCTTTTGTGATACCATCCACGTGGCAGAGGGTCACAAATACTGAGGCCGAACTGTTGACCTGCAACATTATTGGCTCCACAATACCGACAAGGTAAGTAGATGTAGAGTAAAGACTCGTATTTTATACTTTGTTACATATACATAAGATAGGATATAGTAATAGTCCATATTGTGGAGTGGATATTGTTGTAGGTCAATATTTTTGACATTGAAATTGTGCACCTGTCTTTTGTATTCTCAAATTTTGTTTGCATTGCCTACTTCCTACAAAGAAACCATGAATGGATTAAGAAAATACTTAAACAATAATAGCCTTTAAGAAATATATTTGGGCCCTAACCATAATCCACAGACCGCCTGGTACATTAATTGGATATAATGCAGATGTGGTTACACTGCAGCATAATCTTCAAATCTTCACAACTGACTTCGGAACACTATATATTTTTTTATATACATGCCCCGCTTCAATATGAAATATCTACTACCCCTGGATATACCTGTCTACCCGCAATTTACATTCCACTGGGAAAAACTTCTGTGTCCGAGTTCAAAGGGGCTTTAGTTGTTTAGCGGTGATGCAGTAGAACCCATGCAGCATAGTTCATTCCACTGCATCGTACTGTGTGCGGCCTTCCTCAGACTATTCATCCACTGTATGGGAATATGAGAATTTATTGACTGAATAAAAGGTATGTTGGCTATTTATGCAGGTTAGACGAAATGGCATTTAGTGCAAAATAAATTCATTATAAAGTTATGTTGCAAGAAGGAGAAGGAATAATGAATGAGTTTATGATAGCTTATAAAATACAAAAGATTAGCATGTGTTTAATTGTTACTTACATCAAATAAAATGCGTTTTTGGAATTTAGAAGTCTCTGTTTGAGAATGCGTCAAAAACAAAGACTTTGGAATCATGCAGTGCACGCAAGCTTCTGCGTTAGAGTTGATCTCGCGTGGTTCTAAGAGATTGGCCTTCGGTTACCCAAAGGCCCTGCTACCATGAGCAACGCGGGCCGAGGGACTGCCATGGCAAGCTTCCTACGTCCCATGGAGAGCGGCAGAACGGGTAGCTCCAGACACCTCAGGCACGAGCTTCTCAAGTAAAATGTCCGCCACTCCAGGAGGGATGCTGGCACACTGTGGCCTGTCTTTCTAATCACCCAACAATAGCGCAGTTGGACGGGCACCAGCTGTTGGTACATTACCATTTTTAAATGCTTTAAGCATCTACTCCGTGTTTTCTTGGCAGCATTTTCTGTGAAAGAGCCACTTCCATTCAGACATTAGGAATCACTGGATGCCAGGTCTGGCAGAGAAAAACCATTGTTTGTACAGCTCTCCTCAACAAGTTTTACACGCACATGGCACATGCATTTTGATGCCAGTCCGTATGGGAAATCACGCTCTGTCCACTCGAATTCATGGATAACTATATTATGTCTTCAGTACATAGGGAGTCAAAATGAAAGACGGGATAAGGGAAAACTGGAAGGGCTAAACGAGGAAAGAAGGAATAAAGCGATGAAGGGAGGAGGCAAGGGAGGACAGAAAGAAAGAAAGAAAGAAAGAAAGAAAGAAAGAAAGAAAGAAAGAAAGAAAGAAAGAAAGAAAGAAAGAAAGAAAGAAAGAAAGAAAGGAAGAAAGAAAGAAAGAAAGAAAGAAAGAAAGAAAGAAAGAAAGAAAGAAAGAAAGGAAGGAAGAAAGAAAGAAAGAAAGAAAGAAAGAAAGAAAGAAAGAAAGGAAGAAAGAAAGAAAGAAAGAAAGAAAGGAAGAAATAAAGAAAGAAAGAAAGAAAGGAAGAAATAAAGAAAATGGAACTAGAGAAAGAAAGAAAATGAAAATACTGAAAAAGGAAAGATAAAATAAAAAAATAAAAGGAAGAATGGGAACAGACGAGCGACAAATAGAAAAGAAAATATTGTGAAAAAGAAGGATTTGGAGAAAAAAAAAGAAAACAAAGAAAGAAAAATTAAGGAAGAAAGAAAGAAAGAAAGAAAGAAAGAAAGAAAGAAAGAAAGAAAGAAAGAAAAAGAAAGAAAGAAAGAAAGAAAGAAAGAAAGAAAGAAAGTCTGTAGATGGTGCTATGAGAGAGAGGCCTGGGAGGTAGAGTGAGAAATGTGAGGGACAAAGAAATGAAGGCAGATAGGAGGGCAAGAAAGTCAAAAGGAAGGGACGCTAGATGCATGAATGGAGGGGAGGAACAAAGAAAGGGGTAGGAAGGAAGGACAAAAGAAGAAATGGTGCCGGGAAAGAGAGAAAAGATTTGATGGAGTGATGGGGGAATGGAGAGAAGACAAGTGATTTTGGAAGGAAGACCAGTAAGAGGGAAGTGAATGAAGGGAAGTAGAATGAGGAGAAGGAAGGGAACGTAAGGAAGATGCTGCTGGAAGAGGAAGGAAGGAGGGAAGGAGAAAGAAAGGATAAAATGAGGGGACAGAGAATAGGGACTAGGGTCATGGTAATGGAGACGGGTTTAAAATCGAATCTGCTTTTGCTGCAAAATAAACCATGAGTATAGCTGGGAACACTTGTCTTCCAAGTTCTGACACATTCAAAGAACCCGTTCTTACGGCGGAGTTTACCCTACCGCGGCCGTAGGATCCGATGGACTGTGTGACCGAGAAGCCACATTGCTCCCAGACTTCACTGGGAGCCTCGTGCGGCTGGGGCCTCTAGGATTGGATGCGAGCACTTACTTCTAGGGCTGCAGCTGCGAGTACAATAGGATTAATTTCCCATCTTCCAACTCAATTTCCCTTCTGTCTCATCCTCTTTCCCCACCAGAGGCAGTGCTGACAGCATCTGTTACACTGTGATGATTACACAGCCGCGTTACACTGCGCAAACTGAACTACACCCCACCATGTTTGCTAAGCACCCCGTCCAATCTCAAACACAAAATACAATGCCAGCTATAAGTTCGATCAATTATTGAACAAACAGCAGAAATGAGGAGACGCGCAGTACGAGCGCAGTTTAAAACTTCTGCAAACACTCTAAGCACACAAACACAGAAGGCCGGCACAGAGAGAGGGTCCACCGCCGAGGCGGCGTCCAGTCAGTCCTAGGAGGGCCGTCCAGCCCCCAGCACCTCCGCACTGCGAGGCAAGCATCCAACGGGCAGCTTGTGCCATTGTCCTCCAAACCTTCTTGCCACCAACAGCCTGCTACAAGCACACAAAATGAAAAGTGTATATACCGAAAGCTCTGCTTAAACAACCCGCAGTGGTTCGTATTTGCATGAGGTTTAAGAGAGCAGATGTAGGGTTGGCAGGGGCCACGAGCTGGCTGTATTGTTTCAGAGAATTTAGAGCCAAGACTGCAGAGAAAAAAAAACACTGAAAAGCTTCTTTTTCTCTCGTTTTTTTTCCCTCTGCCATCCCCTAGTACGGGGGCTTCTTCGATGCGCATTGGCCAACACAGGACCGGGTTGGTCATTGTCCAAAAGAAATATGGCTTGCCTCAGCTGCTCCATGAAAGTCCCTCCATCGCGCCGCAAAGCTGGTGGCAGCGCGAGGAGACACGCTGTTCGCCGACGTCCACGGCGTCGGTCACTGGAAGAGGGGCACGCATAAAGCGAGCCGCGCGCGCACGCACGCACGCAGCCAACTGCAGTAAAGAAACATTGCAGCTGGCAGGCTATAACTTAGACACTTACAGCTGCCGTCACCTAGCCCATGCTAGCTTTTTAATATCTTTTGGCAGCAGAAGGAGTCACAGAAAAGGAGGAAAGTTGGCACTTCCCAGCACACTTTGTGCAACATTACGGCAGGCAGTGCCCAGCTGATACCTCCGTTAGTGGGATGCGCGTTTCCGAATGTATATTTCAGCAGACAGACCTTGGTTTTGTGTTTTTTTATTTTTTGGTCGCCACACTGTAGACTGCTAGCCAGAGAATACTTTACTGAGGGCAGGTGGAGTTCGCGGCGAAGTGTACCTGACAGACAAGAACCGTGCGCCAAATGAATGACAAACACCATGGTCTGAGAAAAAGTCAAAGTCAAACACGAATGCGTTAATTCGTCAAAATTACCTCACTCACAGCCAGGAGCAACATTAAATTGGTACAAACTTTCTTTTTGTTTATGAGATGCATAACAGTACAACCGGCGCAGCACGAAGCACGTCAAATCAGACACATGTACACGTTGCTGTCATGCCCATATGAGTGCTGTCAGAGATGAAACCCAAAGACTAAACAATTCAGCATTCATCATTCGACTGTTGTCCATGGAGCGATGACGTTTTCTGCATTGCTAGTTTAGAAGCCTGTTGCTCTCTCTCCTCATACTTAAGGTTTGTACCCCAAATCCCACCCAGCTCCTTCCACATGTCCTGTGAGTGGGTACGCACCAAGGCAAATCAGGCAGCCAGTAAGGAAAGTTAGAATAGGTTGGAAAATGTCCTTTGTTCCCAGGGCCCTCTCTGATTTCTTTTATAAGGGCAAAAGTCCAGACAACCCATGCAGCTGTTCCAATTCCTGCCATTTTACATTGGGCACTGACCTGGTCGGCCCGGTCGCTCCTCCTGCCGCGTGGCCACCCCGAGTGTGCCAGCTCTCCTCCCGCTGCTGCCGCCACTGCCGAACTCAAGACTGCCCCTGTCTTGGTTGGCCCCTGTTCCCTGACTGTCCCTGTGCCTGCTTGCCGTTTATTTCGTTTTGGTAACTGTACTTTTCTTTGCTGCCGTTCTCATTCTCGTGTGTGCCCTTTAGTTGTCCCTCTTCCCTCGTTGTTGCCTGCCCCACCCCGCTCCCTGCCGCTGCTCCCCCGTTCGCCACCCCGCTCCCGCCTCCCAGCTGCTCCTCCCTTGCTCCGCGCCCCCACTACGCCATTTATGGCAGAGTCCACGCGCACGCGCAGCGTCCGTGCGCAGCGGGTGCGCCAAAGGTAAGCCCGTCCGCGCCTGGACCGCGCCCAGTGCCAGAACCCCTGGCCCCCGAAGATGCCAGCCCACCCGCCGGACTTACGACCACGCCATCCTCAACGCTCTCAGCACCGGCCGGCCGGACCCCCGGCTGCCACCGAGCCACCCCAGGACGCACCCACGGACCCTTCACCTGCCAATCCTGCAAGTTCTCCTGCTTCCGGACCAGCACTGCACCCGCCGAGACGAGCACCAGCAGCAACCACCTGAAATGCATCCTGCTGAACACCCGCTCCATCCACAGACACGCCGTAGAACTCTGGAACCTCCTTGACACCACAGCTCCAGACGTCGCCTTCCTCACGGAAACCTGGATGAACACCTCCTCAGCACCAGACATCGCCATCGCTATCCCGGACGGATACAAGATCACCCGGAGGGACCGCGCCAACCAGACGGGAGGAGGCATCGCCATCGTCCACAAGAACACCATCCACATCACGACCAACTCCGACGACACCCTCATAGCCGCCGAACACCTGCACTTCCAGATCCACACTGACCCCAAGACAACCCTCAGAGGCACCCTCATCTACAGACCACCGGGACCACGCACACAATTCAGCGAAGACATCGCCGACTTCATCAGCCCACACGCCCTCCCCTCCGCGGACTACATCCTCCTCGGGGACCTCAACTTCCACCTGGAGAACAGCAACGACCGCAACACCACTACCCTGCTGGACAACCTCGGACTCAAGCAACTGGTGACCACCCCCACCCACTACGCCGGCCACACGCTAGACCCCGTCTTCTCCTCCAGCAAGGACATCTCCTTCAGCCACGCCACCAGACTCCACTGGACGGACCACAGCTGCGTCCACTTCAGCTTCAGAAGGACCACGCTCCACCACCACCAGCAACAGGTTCCCCGCAGAAGCTGGAACAAGATCACAGCCGACCAGCTCGCCGCATCCCTGAGCCAGAACCCTCCCGCCAGCTCAGTGAACCCCAACCAAGCCGCCAACAACCTCACGAGGTGGATCAGCAACTGCGCAGACGACCTCGCTCCACTGAAGACCCCTCCCAGCAGACCCGGCAGCAAGAAAGCATCCTGGTTCACCGACAAACTCAAGAGCTCCAAGAAGAACTGCAGAGCCCTCGAGAAAGCCTGGCGCAGAGACCCGACACCAGACAACATGACCAACCTCAAGATCGCCACTCGAGAACACCACCAACTGATCCACGCCACCAAGAAAACCTCATTCAAGGAACGACTGGACAACAACGCCCACAACAGCAAGAAACTCTTCAACATCGTCAAAGAGCTCTCCAACCCCAGCGCCGGAAACAACGACATCACCCCATCGCAAGACCTCTGCAACTCGCTCGCCTCGTTCTTCCACAGCAAGATCGCAGACATACACAACAGCTTCAGCACACAGCCGACGCACCCTACGACCGCACCAACCCCCCCCACCACCACCCTCCGCGCCTGAACCCCAATCAACACTGAAGACACCATCCGCACGATGAACTCCATCCACTCCGAATCACCAATCGACCCCTGCCCTCACCACGTCCTCAACAAGGCCGCCTCCGTCATCGCACCCCATCTACAGGACATCATCAACTCCTCCTTCGACACCGCAACCTTCCCAGAGAGCTGGAAGCACGCCGAACTCAGCGCCCTACTGAAGAAACCATCAGCAGACCCCACCGACCTCAAAAACTACCGCCCCATCTCGCTCCTCCCGTTTCCTGCCAAAGTCATCGAGAAGACCGTCAACAGACAGCTGGCCGCCTTCCTCGAGACGAATGGATCCCTCGACCACTCGCAGTCCGGCTTCTGGGCCAACCACAGTACCGAGACCGCCCTCATCGCAGCCACCGACGACATCCGAACCCTGCTCGACAACGGGGAAACAGCGGCCCTCATCCTCCTGGACCTCTCTGCGGCGTTGGACACGGTCTGCCACCGCACCCTAGTACAGTGCCTCAGCAACATCGGAATCCAGAAGAAAGCACTGGAATGGATCATCTCCTTCCTCACCGGAAGGACACAGAGAGTCCGCCTCCCCCCGTTCAGATCAGAAGCCACCAAAGTCATCTGTGGCGTACCACAAGGATCATCACTCAGCCCCACGGTGTTTAACATCTACATGAGCCCCCTCGCAGCCATTGCACGCCAACACGACCTCAACATCATCTCCTACGCCGACGACACCCAGCTGATCCTCTCCCTCACCAACGACCCCGCCACCGCCAGAACCAACCTACACGAAGGGATGAAAGACGTAGCCGAGTGGATGATGAACAGCCGCCTGAAACTGAACTCAGATAAGACGGAAGTCCTCATCCTGGGATCGTCGCCCTCCGCCTGGGACGACTCCTGGTGGCCCCCCGTCCTGGGCAGCGCACCCAAACCAACAGACCACGCACGCGACCTGGGCTTCATCCTGGACTCCACCCTCTCCATGACCAGACAAGTCAATGCCGTCTCCTCATCATGCTTCAACATCCTACGCATGCTACGTAAGATCTTCCGGTGGATCCCCACCGAAACCAGGAAGACGGTCACCCAGGCCCTCGTCACCAGCCGACTGGACTACGGCAACTCCCTCTACGCCGGAACCACTGCAAAACTCCAGAAAAGACTCCAGCGCATTCAGAACGCCTCAGCACGACTCATGCTGGACATCCCCCGACACAGCCACATCTCCGCACACCTGAGAAACCTGCACTGGCTCCCCGTCAGCAAGAGAATCACGTTCTGACTCCTCACCCACGCACACAAAGCTCTCCACAACCAAGGCCCAAGATACCTCAACGACCGCCTGAACTTCTACACTCCCACCCGCCAGCTTCGATCAGCCAGCCACGCCCTCGCCGCCGTCCCCCACATCCGAAGAGCCACAACGGGAGGAAGATCCTTCCCCTACCTGGCCGCCAAGATGTGGAACTCCCTCCCCACCCACCTCCGCCTGACCCAAGACCACCCCGCCTTCAGGAAGCAACTCAAGACCTGGCTGTTCGAGCAGTAGCGGACCCCCCTACCCCAAGCGCCTTGAGATCCTCCGGGTGAGTAGCGCGCTATACAAATGCTTTGATTGATTGATTGAAAGCCCCTCTTGTTTTCAGGTCAGGACTTTGAGACAGCTTTAGCTATCTCATCAGAGCCATGTTGTTTTAAACATAATAATTAAAAAAATATATGTATACATACGCACATGCATAAAGAGATATTAGAGTGTTAAGTAATTAGTTTTCATTGATTGGTCTGTTAAACTGTCATTCACATGTTTCTTCCGCCCACCATAGAGTATAGCATGGCGCAATGGGCTAGCTCACTTCAGTCACTGGCTCTCCTAGCTGTAAGCAAGGGAGTAGCCAGAAATTTGAAAATGCCCCCCACTTTGAACCAAAGTTCTGATGGAACAAAGAAAGCCAAGCAAGTGAGTGCAGCCCTCCCTATAGCAGCTCCCTTGTCTCTTCAGTTCAAACATCTATCCATTTATCAACCATTTCACATTCACATCCTGTCATTCATTCTTTCACCCATCATTTAGTCTTTCACTATTCCATCCATCCACCCTTTCACCCATCCTTTGATCCATCCACCCTCTTGTCCACCCAGTCACCCATCCATCCTTTCACCACATTCACCCACCCATTCAACAATACATCCACCCACGCACCCAATCGCCCCTGCATCCTTTCACCCTTCGACCCTTTCACCCATCCCTTCACTTACTCACACATCCCTTAACCCATCCACCCTTATATCCATCCACCCATCTTTTCCCCCTTCCAAGCATCCTTTCACCCATCTACCCTTTCATCCATCCTTTCAATCACCCATGCATTCTTTCACCCATCCTTTCACTCAACCATGCAGCTTTCATCCACCTACCCTTTCACCCATCATTTCACCCACACACACATTTTTTCACCCATCCTTTTTCCCATGCACACATAATGTCACCCATCCACCCTTTCACCCATCCTTTCACTCACTCACACATCCCTTAACCCATCCACCCTTTATCCATTCTTTCACACATCCACCCATCTTTTCACCCATCCATGCATCCTTTCACCCATTTACCCGTTCATCCATCCTTTCACTCACCCATGCAATCTTTCACCCATTCTTTCACTCAACCATGCACCCTTTCATCGATTTACCCTTTCACCCCTCCTTTCACACACACACACATTCTTTTACCCATCCTTTCTCCCATTCACACATACTTTCACCCATGCTCCTTTTCACCCATCCTTTCACCCACCCACACATCCTTTCATCCACCCACACTTTCACCCACCCATTCTGTTGTGTAGTTCCTACAAATCTATATAGGATGTGCTTTTTTAGACAACATAAACTAAGGGATTGGTGTCCAGACTGGTTCCAGACACCACCAGAGGATATGTTAGTCTGTTAGTCCTGCTAGCTCACAGTGCCACTACGAGGCCCTCTTACCAAGGAGCGAATAGCTTCTGTCAACTATCAAACATGACATCCCTGACCCTTCAGGGATCATGGAAACAGTACAGTACTTTTCACTCAGTCACTCATGCTCACTTTGTCTCATAGAGATACACAGAATAACCGGTGGGGACGTTTTTCAATAAGTATTTATGAAAGCAGCATCATTCTAGTGTAAAGTATGTGTGCTGCAACAACCATGAGACAGAAACAAATATATACGGTAATAAGCACCAACTGAGTAAAGAAAATCTTGGAATTCTACCATAGTGCTAAAACAATGGAAATATTCCCGCATATAGATACATGACAGTAAATGCGTACTCCTACGATGCAACCCTAACTAGATGTACCTAAGTGTACCTAGCATGTATGTTGGTGTATAGACAAGAATCCCCCCCCCTTAGGTTAAAGCCATCCTCATTACCTGATGTGGGAGAGTGTAGGACCCTGTCTTGGTCTCAAGAAGGAAACCCCGCAAGCGATTTTAGACCGCTGCGTGCTGGAGTGTCTGTATGCAGGAACCTCAGCGTCTTGCGTCAGCATGTCAGCATGGAAGTCATTTTCTCCTCTAGTTTGCCCAGTGAGGCCCAGTGAAGATGTAGTGCTTATATACCCGAAAGGTACCCTCAGGGGTTCTACCTGGAAGTGTACTATGGGCATGTCGGACAAGGATGACGATAGAGGTGACTCTTATTCAGAGTATTATGCAGAAGATGGTAATCCTGCTGTGATACTGAGAATCCTCATGTATAATACATGAGGCTAGTTTTTCAGAGAAAGACACACAATAGTTATGTAGCACCTAACTAGGTAAAAGGTCAACACCAGACCCGCTATGTAGAACAATGGTAGGACAGATGTAGGTAAATTGTTGTGTAACTACCTAGGTCTACATTGGGGTTCATTGGGGCTCATAACACCCACTCCTCATCTGACTGAACAACACAATAATAAATGCTATAATATGCCTGTTTAAAAACATAAGAATATTGCTAAAATATGAGTATAAAAGCATCTAAAAACACAGTATATGTTAAAAAGTAAATTATGTTATTGTAACAAAACCCTATGAGTCCTCTAGAAAGTCAATATTCTGTGAGACCAACTGAGCATGCCGAAAAGCCATAGTGCTCAGCGAGAGCAGAAGAGGAAAATAAAATAAAAATTATGTTTTCGAATTCCAGTTTTAGTTGTTTTCGAAAAAAGTCCAAATTGTTCCCAGCACACAGAGAGCCATATGTGTGTGTGTCCTGTACGGGAGAAGCAACATCACTGTTGCTTGCCTTTGCAGATGACGTCCCTGTAGCACCTCTTGGATCAGGTCAATGGAACAAAGGTGATCTTTTCCTGTTCCCACAGCCGTTGATGAGGAAGCACTTGTTGCCTCTAAGCCTTGTATAGAGCAGGTGTCCATTCCAACAAGAGCTGAAGCATCCCGTGGTAGTTGTAAGAATGCGAACATCAGGATTGGAATACACTGAGGACACTGCACTACATGGGCCTTTAGTGGGTCCAGTAGTACATCCACGCCTGGAGGGCAAATGATGGAAGTGTTAGACAGATGTCCAACACACATTTGTATCTGCAAAATAAGCAGCGTAGTACAGGCAAAACACAGTCTACCCAGAATGATCTGAACAATAGAAACCAATGCTCGCTTAGCTCCCAAAGTCGAGGTGTGCCCAGATGGAGTACCATCTTGAAATTGGGACCGTCCATTGCGTAGCAGAAAAAATAAAATCAGGATACCAACTACCAGCAGCAGGATTAACGAAAGCCCTCTGAAAAGGCTTCCAAATACGGAGTGTATTAAAGATGGAATGACTTTGAAAACCGTCTGGAAGATGTTTAATAGACTAGAACCTATGGTCTTAAATAGTTGTACTATCCCACTCGCATCAGACATGTTCAAGATACGATGTACCATTTCTCCGAAATGGAAAGGGAAGTTAGTTCGGACTAGAACCTGTATCTCAGTCAAAGACCTTGCAACCTGGAGCTGAGGTTACGGCCACCTCCTTCTGTAAAAGTATGGCTTTCTGTCTGCTCAGAGAATCAAACCGTATGAGTGAAACATTCAATGAAGGTCATAGCAGCGCCCCCCTGACTGTGTGGGTGAGTGGAAACAATACTTGCATACAACAAGTAACCCTGGAACTTACTGTGACCAGATATGCTATGCCCGGTAGCACCCCACAACAACCTTGATCATTCAGCATTAAGTAACTCCCATCTCAAGATCAGTTTGAACACTGGATGATCCTTTCAAGTGACAAGATAAGTTTGCAACTGAAGCGTTGCATGCTACGTGAAGCATAATAACCTGACACATTAGCGACCCACTTAATGAATTCTCAAGATCTAAACCTCTGAGAACAACTTGGTGTCCCCATTCCTGCATCTAAATCTGTAAGGTAACTCTCATGATTCATGGATGTATTTCTTTCCCAACGCTTCATACCTGCATACTTGATGGTACTCTTGGCAGTATTGAAATTGGAATGTTGTTATTGGCAATGTTACATGGCCATGGATTAACCATTCTGTGGACGGTGACTCAACCATGGTGAAAGGTAATTGGTCCAATTTTTCAACGTGCAGCATTTTATAAGTCGCATCTCTCTGTGCCATCGTTATCTGCCTGGTTGTTAAGTTGTAGGCTGAGAAGTGAGACATACTGTTAATATATCGCCAGGGCACGTGACCAGAATGCAATGATTGTAGCATCCAGTTAAATAATAAAACAGATCGCAACTGTGACTGCCCATGTTGTAGGATGGACATATCCTTTTCCAATATTTCTATAGCAGAACACACAATGATGCCCAGTGAATACATCCTGGATGTTAGTGTGTTAATGAAATTGTCGATCACTGCCAAATCCTTTTCCAAGTTAACCATGTCAATTTTACATAATCTCTTTGCAGCTTCCTGTTGAGAGATTTTCCAAAGCTTGTTGTAAATGGTGTATAAGAAGCATTTACGACGTGGTTTCCGGTGACCTAGCTAAAAATACATTGGATCCATGTCATGGGAAAGTAAGGACAAGTGTTATTTCACCTGCGACAGTGTTGAGGTTCTTAGCCATTCTAGGCATAACTCCCAAAAACTGTAAGATGTCACCACCCCTGGATGTTCTCGCTGTACATAGGTTGGTCTGGCCTCTGGATATTAAACCCTCCGGTGATAACCTTGCATCTTGATTGACACCCATTGGTGTCAATAGGCCAAACTAGCCATCCCTTCCAATTGGGGTCTGAAGAATTGTATGTACCCTCATGTATAATGTCATTCAGTGTATTCTCACTAGGTGATATATAATTCTGCCACCCCTCAAAGTGTGTAGGTGAGAGAATCCGAGGTGTGTTCAATCCTTAATCTTGGCTAATCCAAGACAGGAAGTTTGTTGCACAGTATCGTTCAGGAAGATATTTTGCTGTGGTATGAGGCATGCTCTGAATAAAGCCTCAGTTCCCTGAACTTGCCAATCTTTAGTCCCCCAGGCGGATTTTGTGTCTATATTGTCCCTCCAAAAGTCAAAACCTTGTAAAGACAGCTGGGAAATAAAGGAAGCAGAGTATATCTGTTTCGATTTGTTGAGCATATTTTTCTTTGCAAGTGTAGGTGCAACCGAATAATTAGATGAGGTTGGGTCCGAAGTGTTAAACCCAGAAAAATAAGCAAACTTTTGTGCAAGCATTTGTGAACTACCTTTTGATGGTGTTGGGCAAGGTTCCCATTGATGGTAAGTAAAAACATTACGTGGAATACTTGTCTTGTGAAAGAAATTATGACCATAGTGTTGGTAACAATACATGGTGTCAAAATCTGATGTTTCATCATACAATTCATTTTTTGAAAAGGCAGCACTTTGTTCTAAATCAGACATAATGCTACTTACAGTTTCAAAGTCCCAATCATCAGAGAATGTACTGGAGGTGATGATATAATTTAAAGAAATTTTAAATACATGTAGTATTTTCAAACGTTCAGTGGGACCAAATACATCATAGGAAACCCTATCCCAAACTATTCCTTCAGGAACCGGAACTGCTGTAATGTTCACAAAGGACAGGTCTCTTCTTTCACGATGAGATAACGTATGAGGTTTCAGGACCAAGTTCACATGTTGTACTGCGGAGCATTCTGGGAGATAATGTCCATTCAGAAGCACTAAAAAGACAGTCACCACCCCAATCCAGAGCACTAAGATTAGTAGAACAATTGCGATCCAATCCAGAGCTGTAGCCAGAGATAAACAAAGTAAGTCTTTTTCAGCCAAAGGTAGATGAAGTATGTTTTTCCTTGTTGGGAAACAGAAGCTGGTGTTGACTTGTAGGTGCAACCGAATAATTAGATGAGGTTCGGTCCGAAGTGTTAAACCCAGAAAAATAAGCAAACTTTTGTGAACTACCTTTTGATGGTGTTGGGCAAGGTTCCCATTGATGGTAAGTAAAAACATTACGTGGAATACTTACCCTGTGAAAGAAATTCTGACCATAGTGTTAGTAACAATACATGGTGTCAAAATCTGATGTTTCATCATACAATTCATATTTTGAAAAGGCAGCACTTTGTTCTAAATCAGACATAATGCTATTTACAGTTTCAAAGTCCCAATCATCTGAGAATGTAATGGAGGTGATGATATCATTTAAAGAAATTTTAAATACATGTAGTATTTTCAAACGTTCAGTGGGACCAAATACATCATAGGAAACCCAATCCCAAACTATTCCTTCAGGAACCGAAACTGCTGTAATGTTCACAAAGGACAGATCTCTTCTTTCACGATGAGATAACGTATGAGGTTTCAGGACCAAGTTCACATGTTGTACTGCGGAGCTAATGTCCATTCAGAAGCACTAAAAAGACAGTCACCACCCCAATCCAGAGCACTTAGAACAGTAGAACAATTGCAATCCAATCCAGAGCTGTAGCCAGAGAGAAACAAAGTAAGTCTTTTTCAGCCAAAGGTAGATGAAGTATGCTTTTCCTTGTTGGGAAACAGAAGCTGGTGTTGACTTGTGTTCACTCTGATCCAGAGAGAAGGTATCAAAATCGATAAAGTAGCCAGAAGCTGTCCGATCTATCTTTGGTAGCTCAGCATGTTTTGGTGTACTGGTTGTTGATTCATTTTTAGACATATTCACATAGATGTCGGTATTAGGCCAAATTGAGATCTGTGTTTCATTTGCATTTTGTTGTTCAATTGCGACTGGTATGAGTTCCTTTCCATTGTTGGTAACTCTGTTACTTCATAGAGCAGAATCTTCAAACGTTATTAGTCTTTCTGTCTGAACTTCCTGTATGGTAGTATGAGGAGATCTGCAGCTACCCAGGAGCCCCAGTGGCCTGATATTCAGTATCTGACACATAGTGTGGTTTGATCAGATCAATGGAGACGTATCTCTTTTTTTTGCCGGGAAGAGGTGGAAGAAGTACTGTTCTTGTGCCTTCAACAGCCAGGACAAGTAGGATGGCCCAAATTCTTTTTTGTCCACAATCTTTTCTCTGACTAGGTCCCCAATATTGGGGACCTAGGCAGGTCTTGCCAGGAATGCTTTAGCTTCCCCAGCGGTAGTGCGTTTACTTGGACATTGCTTTGTAGTGCCCTGAATTAATTGAGTTCCTGGAAAACAGCCAAACGATCATTGATGTCAAAATGCCTTTTCATCCGCCACTGTGCTGCCACCGTCAAGGCTGGATACCCAAATCCTTGTCCCAAACATAACTTTGTAAGGAGTACGGCCTCCCAGGGAGCTTCTTGGCATGTTATTATGTGTCCTCTGGACCCCATATAGGTGGTTGATCCAACTGCGACCTGACCCTAGTACCCTTCCTGTCATCCCAAACTTCCCATGGTTCCCTTGTAAGCCAGAGAGAAAAATGTGGGCCACACTCAGAATGTAATGTGCAAATTGCGTATGTCCCTATGAAGACTCACAAATCCTGTATAACAGTTTGGGCGGCTGCTGAGCACTGAGGCCAAACCCACAGGAACCTAGAGCCACCAAGATGTACTTGTAAGCCCCATCAGATTGTAAGGGGCCGCAGTGGTCCAAATAGACAAATGTGATTGGTATGTCTGAAATCAATAGTGGTGTTTGTGGTGGGCCATTCATCTGCTGTCAGATGTTGCGTTTAAGGACGAAGCCCTTGGTCTGCTTGGTAAGACCTGGCCACCAATAACATTGTTTCAACATTGAAACTGTTGCAGTGATACCTGCGTGTGCTGAACCCAGACCCTTGTGTGCAGCTAGTATTAAAACAAATCTGCGATCCATGTTTGGTATAACTCTATCCCCCGCTCCTAGAATCTGACCTTACAGAAAATTTTGAGCATATAACTTGTAGGAGTACTTGAGTGGAAAACCTTTGGCAAGGGTGTGCTGTTTTTGTGTGAAGCGATGACATCTACCACTATCTGTACTGCCTACTCTTTGCGAGAACGAGTGATTGCAGTTATGGCAGCAGGTCTCATTGTCACAATGGCGGCCTCATCAGCCAATGAGTTCCCTTCAACATGCACGCCAACACGTTGATGACTCAGCATATGAATCCCATGATCCTGCGGCAAGCCTTTTTTCAGCTCTGCTACTTGTTCCCAAAGTCATTTATGTTTTATTGTGCAACCTTTTGAATCTTAAAATCCATTCTGGCCCCAGTAGTAAAGGTATTCATGATATGACTGGACACAGTAAAAGTAATCACACACAATAAGTGTGGGGTATTCTCAATCGTATTTTGTAGTCCCAGTACCTGGGCTTTTAGTTCTGCCAGTTGAGCTGTGCAATCTCCTAGAGACTGCATCTGCATATTGCTAAGACGGAACTTACAGTCCTGCATACGACCATTTACAATTGTACATGCTGCGGTGTATTGCTGTTTACTTCCAACTGTTGGCTGAGCAGAACCGTCAGTGTATATTATATATTCTTATTGATCTAGAGGCATTATTTCATTTGGGAGAGGATAATCTTGTTTGTACTGCAGAAATGCTTGTGTTTTTAATGTAGAATCAAATTTATAGTTGACATCTGTTGCAGTGAGAGAATTAGCCCATTGTATCCATCATGGATGCAGTGCTTTAGCATTAGGAACACTTGCTTTAGTAACAACCTCTAAGGTTGGTACTGGAGTAACGATATTTATTAATTTCCCCTGAGTCAGTGCTCTTTCTCTCACTACAGCAGCCTGTACTGCTATTAAAATATTTTCAATGGAGGCAAACCACATCTCATCGTTTGTGTACAAATGAGATTTGTATGTAATGGGTACGGTTTGGCCTTCATTGAAGGTAAGGTAAGTGTACCCGGATTGACCTGCAATTACACAGATCACCAAATTTGTAGTGTTTACACGTGTGTGTAAGTGTTTGGAAGCTATCATGTCAGCTTGTATGGAACAAAGTATCTCTGTGTTTCTGTGTCCAATGTTGAACTGAAAAATCAGGCCTAATTAAGTTGTAGAAAGGTTTCCCTCTTTCTGCGTAATCCAAATGTATGTTCTGCCAAAATTTAGGAATCCTAAAATGGAGGTTGAACCAGCACACACTTTTCTAAAAAGTTTGCTTCAAGGCTTTTCTCTTCACATGAAAGCTCATATCTCAAAAATAGGACATTGAGATGGACAATTATTTAGTTCTTAAAGTAAAATTTGTAGCCCTCTGAGGTGAATCCCAAAATGATGTTGTTCACCCCGGCCAAATGATCCAATAATTCATCGTCCGTCAGATAAATATCATCTACATAGGACAATGCCTCCTCATCAAAATTTTTATGTAACTCTGATACTCTCTAAGATTTCCATTACTTGTTTTTTGTGTCATGTTTTTTTCGGTACTGTCTCTGTGGACATGGTGTATTTTTTACTTAGATCTCATGGTGAGGTGACTCAGCATCCCACCCTACATGATTGAGGTATAATGCAGGAGCTAATGCTACTGCCCACACCTGCGCCTATGAATGTTTCAGTGATTCTGGAACGAAGTTGGAGAAGGCTGGTAAAATTACCATTTCGCCTTTGGGCAGTCAATAACAAATTCAGGCGACCAATCCAAGAACAGGTTCTCCCAAAAGAGATCTTTAACTTTCATGGGTATATCCCCTACCATATGGAGTGTTAAACTGATGTGGAACACTTACACTGGTATCAGGTGTCTCCACCGTGATATATTAATTCAACACCGATGTCACCAGAAATGTCATCAGGTTCTGGTGAGCTAATGTTACATTTGCTGCGCTGTCTAGAATCATCAAAGCCCATTCCCCATTTAGAAGTTGAGTCCTCAGTAACCTGGGCATTTCTTATTTTAAGACCTGCTACTTTCTTCTTTTTTAATTGAGATTTTGGTTTAGCTTCTTTTTTGATATTATAGTCTGAAGTGCGAAGTGTGTCTCTTGGCTTTGCTTGCTCATCTGATCTATGTTCTGACCGTCCTTCCCTCTCGGAGTTTCTTGGTGAACCCTGAAAGGAATGAGAAGAATGTTTATCCGTATCCTGATACCTGTCACTGTTTTTAATGTTATCATGGTTCCAAAGGTTATACCTCCTTTCGGAGGGCTCCTGTTGAGGAGACCCACCCGTGATTGTGATGCATTTTGCTAATTTTACTGATGTTTATTATCCCATTTCTTTTTAGAAGGATCTGGTGTTTGCTTAGTGTTATCCTTTTCAGGATTTCCAATTACTTGTGCTTTCATAGATCTAGCTCCCAAATTATCTCTACCTAATTTGTCGTATGTATCTTCTATCATTTTTAGTAAATCCCGCTCCTGTTGGCATATGGTCACCGCTGCTGCCTCCCCTTTTATATTTGCTAACATAATTTTATATATCTGGGAACACTTTCCTATTAATTTCATCCCTAAGTTTAGAGCAGGCTCTGCTTCATACTCATTCTGTATTAGCCTTAATACTTCTGGTATCACTGCTATTGAAGGGGTGCCATGAGTCCTGGTGTAGATGACAGTGAAAACTATGCCCCAAGTGGTACACCTCTATCGGGGGAGCTATCCCCATCGGCCAGCAAATTATCAGTATTCTGTGTATTTCTTGTGGGCATGTGTGCGGAAACACTGCCTCTAACTGTGCTATTTTCTGTGCTATCCAGAATGGCATTTGCTTACATTTAGTTGGCGCTTCTCCCCACTGATTGGTAGTTGGTTTAGCCCGGACCATTTATTAGAGGTGGATCATCCAGCTCCACTGGAAGGCACCCCTAATAAGGATATGTTCACGAAATATGGACTAGTCGCCGTAGCCTATAGTAAACTATGGCATAAAAATAGCAGGAAAGATTGAGAAAGTCAGTGGCCACTGATAGGATCTTTTGATATAAATAAAATAGAAGCTCTAGAAATAGCCCTTCGTAAACATAAAACCACGCCAACCATGCTCGATAGTCTCGGCATGTGGCGCAAAGAAGCAACGCAACGTAAAAAGAGAGACGAAGCAAAAAGAGACAAAGAGCTACGGAAGGCAGCTCACCTAGCTGGTAGAAAACGAGAAGAAGAGATCAAAGAAAGAGAGAGAGTCAAGAAAGAACAAGAGTCCGGAACATGGGGCCAATGTCCTGTTAGAACACCCTCCACACTCTACCCCGAGCTACCCTCAAAGCAAAAAGCAAACGATGATTTATTATTAGGTCCCCCAATCATCTACATGCCCCCTCCATATGCTCCCTCCCATCCTTTAGTACCGCATCCACAACCCCCAAACCCAAATGAATGTAGTGCCAGGGCCTCGGTCTCTACGGCCTCCGCGCCGGCCGAGCCTCTCGTACTAAGCATAGCACCAGCAGAAACGCTAGACGAACCCGAAGCTAAAAGAAAGGATTCCATGAGAATGAACCGCTTAAGCAAAAGTGAACGAGCGGGGATTGATAAAGTAGTGAAAACTCTAGTTGAACGGAAAGAAAGCGAAGAGTATATATCGGATATGTATAATTCATATGCCGATAGCCATAGACGACACTTTGTTGTACGATTTTGCTATCACACCCTCACTGCCTATGAGGAAAGATACCAGAATAAAAGAACCGAATGCCTCGCAGCCTTGTATAGGAAAGTTGATATTGGAGATGAAAGCGAGTGTGATGTGACGGACCTCTTCTCGCATACGCTTGAAGTTTTCCGCCACCTCACCGAACAAAGGCAGGTAGCTAAGACTATGTTTCCTGTAACGACTGAACCCCAAACAGAGAAGATTTACACAATGATGCCTATAAAGGAGGCCGCTCCCTACTGGGTCCCCCCACGAGGTCAGGGAACACACGACGACATTAATCATCAAGATGCAAAGGGAAGGGTAGTGTATAACTTGGTCTACCAACCATGGGATCGATAAGACATCCTGACTAAGGGTGGGCGCAAAATCCGTTCCGCTCGCGGATTTCACGGATTTTCGGTAAATCCGCAATCCGCAAACTCCCGCGAATTTACCGAAAGTCCGCAAAATCCGCGAGCGGCGGATTTGGGGGGCAAAAGTTCAAGCCTGTTGAACTTGTAACTATTTTAGGATGGCGCCGGCAAGCTGCCAGCGCCATCCTAAAATAGTTACTAAGGTAGCTTCAACAGGAAGCACTAATAGATAAAATAAAGCAGGTGCTCGAGCACCTGCTTTATTTTATCTATTAGTGCTTCCTGATGAAGCTAATTTAGTATCTATTTTAGGATGGCGCTGGCAGCTTGCCGGCGCCATCCTAAAATAGTTACAGGATGGGCACTGGCAGGCAGCTCACTCAAGGGACCCCTGTGCTCTTCGGTGTGATGGCAAAGTTAATCAGCCCCCCCAAAAATGTGAGTTTTGTCGAGGCTAGGCAGGTGTACGTTCTCCCCATATCTATCGTCGAAAATTAGCTTTGATGCTTGATGGAGGCCTTTGCATTATTGACTTTCACGAGCTCAATCCCTGTGCAGTTCCTGTGACCACGAGCTTCTCTGATCCGTGCCTGTCCTTTTATGCACACAAGAGGCATGTGAACTCGCATATAAGGCTCGCCCGTTTGGCCCTGCCCCTCACATTAGCGATGTGCACCGTTTTCCCACCCTTTACCCACTATGAAGGACAGCTCACTCGAGGGACCCCTGCGCTCTTCGGTGTGATGGCAAAGTTAATCATCCCCCCAAAAAATTTGAGTTTTGTCGAGGCTGGGTGGTGTGCGTTCTCCCTATATCAATCCCTGTGCAGTTCCTGTGACCACGAGCTTTTCTGATCTGTGCCTGTCCTTTTATGCACACAAGAGGCATGTGAACTCGCATATAAGCCTCGCCCGTTTGGCCCTGCCCCTCACACTGGTGATGTGCACCGTTTTCCCACCCTTTACCCACTATGATCCGCAAAATCCGCGAATCCGCAAATTCGTGGATTTTGCAGATCCGCAAATCCGCAAATTCGCGGATCGTGGATCCGCGAAATCCGCCCATGTCTAATCCTGACCTTCCGAAAATCCTTGCCAGATTTACGGAAGAACCCCACTGCCTTTTAGACAGAACTAGGTACAGCCTTAGGATCGACAATTATGACACTAGCAGACATCGACTTGTTTTTCGGGCTATGTCTGCCAGCTGATGTGTGGAAGCAAATCCGGAAAGTCGACCACCTTGAACTGTTCAGACATACCTGGATACAACTCAATGGCATAGATAAACAGCGAGACCCGGGACAGAAACCCTTAAAAGCCATTTTAGAACTCCCGGACAAAATTGTCCAGAAATTGAAGACCCTGATCCCAGAAAAGAAGGTGGACTGGTCGATAGTAACGGCTTGCCGCCAGAAACCTCAGGAAGATGTCTCAGAGTACTTCTCCCGGTTCGAGACAGTGTTCTCCGATTATAGTGGCCAGGACATGCCCACTGCAACCGGACATCATCTGTTCGTCCAAAATTACGTTAAAGGTCTGCTGCAGGAAGTCTCACAGAAACTGCAGAACAGTGAGAGTAGTTTGGCGGCCTCCAAACCAGCGGCTATCCTTCAGATGGCCCAGTACATCAAAAGAACGAAAATGATAGGGCATCGGAGAAAAAGAAGAAAGACCTCAAAGAAAGGGTCATGATTGCACAGTTACAAGGGGTGACTATAGGAAAGGAACCCTACAAGGGAAATTATCAATCGAATGCCCCTAGAAACCCACCTCCTAGAGACCGCTCGTGTGCTCCCTATACTGGACGGAAGGATTTAGATGAGAACCAGTGTGCGTCCTGTAAGGGATTCGGACACTGGAAGTCTCAATGCCCAGTCCTTCTAGAGATGAATAAAAATAAGGAGGCAAGGGATTCTGCAAATGGACCGAGGAATAGGGGACAAGGACGAGGGTACGCAAATGACACAAACAACGACAGGCCCGGTAGACTGAACACATTTGACCTTCCCCGACAGAACCAGTGCCAACAGTCTGACTACGATAACGCTCACAACTTCGCATAGGACTGCCAAGGGCAAGGGAGGGATCCAGTCGAGCTCTATGTTGACCAGCAAGGCCCTTACATCACCGCTAAGGTCCTAGGCACAACGTCTCCATTTCTGGTAGACACCGGAGCAACACGTAGTGCGTTATCTAAACGACTGATTCCAAGGGCACCCTTGTCTTGCTCACACGTAACATCAATAGGTTTTGATGGAACGCCCTCCACTAATCCCTTATCCACACCGATCTCTTTTGACTTAGAAAATAACCCCACTGACACAACATTTCTGCTCTCCTCCAACACCCCCGATGCCATTATGGGTCTTGACTTGTTGAAACATTTCCGAGCCACCATTAGATACTCACCGGACGGAGTTCGAGTCATTCTGTACGACAACCCTAATCTGCTCAGACCTTGTCCCACACGGCACATGTTCTCTATGACCGACGCTGACATATCCCTGCTTGACACACTACCCCCGTACTTATGGGCAAAAACCGACTCGGACGTAGGACGCATGATGATTGACCCTGTGCATGTGACTGTACGACAGGACGCTATGCTCCCAAAACTCCCACAGTATCGGATATCACCCGAAGGTGAGAAGGCATTGGTAAAGATCATCCAGTCCCTGGTGGATGCAGGAGTGGTAGAGGAAGTAGTCAGTAATGTTTGCAACAGCCCTATCCTACCCATTGTAAAGAAGCATGGTGAGGGAGATAAGAAAGCGTACCGCTTCATCATCAACCTACAAGAGGTTAACAAAGTAGTCGAGCCTCAGTACCCCGTAGTCTTTGACATCACCACCATTCTTACCCTGATTCCGTCCACCGCCACCACCTTCATTGTAATTGATCTCAAGAATGCTTTCTTTTCTATTCCCATCCACCCAGACAGCCGCTACCTCTTCGGCTTCACCCTAAAATCCAGCTCGTACAGATTCTGTAGAGCACCCCAAGGCTACACTGAAAGTCCCAGCATCTACAGTCAGGCCCTCAAAAGACAGCTAGACGCAGTTCAGCTGCCGGATGGAGTGGTGTTGATACAGTACATAGATGATATCCTCCTAGCAGCCGACACCACTCCACTTGCAATTCAGAAAAGGGGGTGTGATGGACAGAGTATCTGAATTAAACAGAACACTCATGCCCAGTCTACAGATCAGGGCTTGATCCATCACCGTTTTTTAGATAACTGCACCATCCCAGCTCAGAACCTGGCTACATGCAAATTAGTCTGTCCCTGGCCCAGTGCATCATGGGAACAGGGCAGACCAAACTACCAAGCCAATTCTTATACTGGGAAGGAAACAAGCTTCCGGGGACCGGTTTCTGGCATTACAGCCGTCTTCGGCCCGGCTTGCTTGAATCCTGATGGTGCAATGAGCAAGGGACTCACATCTGAGTATACCCTTCCACGCTTATGGTGGACAAAACTATTCAGAAAAGGGGGTGGTGATGGACAGAGTATCTGAATTAAATAGAACACTCATACCCAGTCAACAGATCAGGGCTTGATCCATCACCGTTTTTTAGCTCACTGTACCATCCCAGCTCAGAACCTGGCTACATTCAAATTAGTCTGTCCCTGGCCCAGTGCATCATGGGAACAGGGCAGACCAAACTACCAAGCCAATTCTTATACTGGGAAGGAAACAAGCTTCCGGGGACCGGTTTCTGGCATTACAGCCGTCTTCACTTGCAGTCACAGCTACCATCCAACTCCTACACTTCCTCGCAGAGAATGGTCACAAGGTCTCCAGAAAGAAATTGCAATTCTGCCAACCCCAAGTAACATACCTAGGCCACCTCTTGTCCAAAGACGGAAAGAAGCTTACACCTGACAGAATTCAGACCATTTTGGAAACCCCCGTTCCTAAGAACCAGAAGCAAGTCCTCTCTCTAGTGGGCCTTACCTCATTCTGTAGACAATGGTTGCCAAACTTCAGCCTTATCGTTAAGCCCTTACTTTCCCTTCTGGCCAAAGATGTCCCCTTCCCACTCCCTTGGACCCCCGAATGCCAATCTTCCTTCAAGGAATTACAAGATGCCCTTTGTTTAGCACCAGTTCTAGAAACCCCAAACTACTCCAAGCCCTTCTTCCTCTACTACACTCACGAAAGGGAGAGATGCGCTTTATCTGTTCTAACTCAATCCATCGGTCCCAAACAACGCCCTTGTGCTTACTTCTCTGCCACTCTTGATCCCGTAGCCAGAGCTTTGCCTTCCTGCCTTCGAGCTGTAGCCGCTGCTGCTGTCTCTATCCGACAGAGTGAAGGAATCGTGCTTTCGTACCCCCTCACAGTGTTAGTACCCCACTCGGTTGACACCCTCCTGAACCAGACTAAGACCCACCATCTAACTCGCGCACGACTGACTGGATACGAGTTGACTCTACTGGCTCCCCACATAACATTGAAAAGATGCACCACCCTGAATCCAGCCACCCTGTTACCCCTACCTGAGAACGATCCCAATGTGGCTCCTATACACGACTGTGTGACCCTCACGGACGAACAGACTAGGAGTAGAGTTGACCTCCGAGACACTGCCTTCCCAGACCCAGACGGAGAGCTATGGGTAGATGGCTCATGCATCAAACTCCCCGACGGCACCACCTCAGCTGCCTATGCAGGCACCACAGCCCGAACCGTAGTTGAGACAGCTCGCATTACACAGCGATCCGCACAGGTGGCAGAACTGATTGCCCTCACACAAGCATGTATCTTAGCAGCAGGAACGACAGCCAACATATACACCGACAGGCAGTATGCCTTCAGGGTGGTTCATCATTTTGGGCTCTTATGGAAGGAAAGAGGATTCTTGACCTCACATGGCACACCGATCTTACACGGAGATCTAGTCTCCGCCCTGACTGAAGCAGTCCTCCTCCCCAAACAATTATCTGTGATCAAGTGCCAGGCACATAAAAAGGTGACAGACATTGTGGGACAGTGGAACGCACTGGCTGACATCACTGCCCGAACCACGGCCGAGAATAGGACGACAACACGCATGTATGTGACCAGGTCACAAGCAGAAAAGTGGAAAGATGCTAGGGAGACTATTAGGGACATTCAAACGGCCAGCACACCACACGAATTGACTGAATGGGCACGGGTGGGACTAAAAGACAATGAAGGCTGCTGGCGGACAAAAGACGCAAACAAATAGTTGTTACCCAATTCCTATCTGATCCCCATACTGACCATGACACACTCCCCGGCACACATAGGATCTGCTCCCATGACTGAACTTGTTTCCAGAATTTGGCACAACGACAAAATAGCAGACGCAGCAAAACACTTGGTTCAGCAATGCCTGATATGTCTGCAACACAACCCAGGGAAAGGGACTGTAGTACCTCGGGGAGGGTTTGGGGTCCCTGACCATCTCTTCGAAGTCCTCCAAATGGACTACATTCAGCTAGAAAGATGCCACAGTCTGAAATACGTACTCGTCATTTTGTCTGCGTTCAGCAAATGGGTGGAAGCTTATCCCACGAGGGACAATACCGCCATCACTACTGCAAAGGTGTTATTGAAATAATTCTTCCCACGCTATGGCCTTTGTCGAATTTTGTGGAGCGACAACGGCCGCCACTTCATAGCCAAAGTTATCCAAAATTATCTTGAAAGGGTTGGGTGTAAAACAAAAATTCCACCCCCAATCTGCAGGCCTAGTAGAACGACATAACGCCACACTGAAACTCAAGCTAGCAAAGATAGTCGCCACCACAGGACTGAAATGGCCAGACGCCCTCCCACTGGCACTGCTATCAATGCGCTCCACTCCTACCAAACACCACCTGAATCCCTATGAGGTTGTCTTTGGCCGACCCATGACTGTCTGGGCCGCACCAAAGCCAACATCCATCCATGATGTGCCGGACATCATAATGTCTGACTATCTACATAATTTGACAAAAATACTAACTGTTATCCACAAACAGGTGCAGCAAGCCATACCAGACGCATCCAGGGGCCCCGGACATGACATCCAGCCCGGATATTTCGTCTTGATTCGAAATTTCCAAAGGACGAAGAGTCTGGAACCCAGGTGGACGGGCCCCTGGCAAGTCTTGATCACCACCCGAACTGCACTCCGAGTAGAAGGGAAGCGAAATTGGCTGCATGCACATCACTGCAAGAAGATATCACCGACCCTGACAACAAAAGAAGACGTGGACACCCAAGAAGAGCTCCTGAGCAAAGACAGACCATCCCTGAGTTGCTACCCTGACACAGAGACACTTGAATTGACAGAATTTCCAGATCCCACTGTGCCTTCCAGAGAAGGGTACAACTTACGTCGAAAGGAGAACGTTTCGGCCAAGCAGACCATTGACTAAGTCAGAAATCTCAGAGCGGTAGCCTAACACTACTAAGGTTATCAGGAGAGAAGCTCGACGAAGTTTGTGGTCTTGCCCGTCACCGAGCCTCTTGACGATGATGGAAGCTCCCAACAAGAAGATGATGGAAGCGCCCGACATGAAGGGGATGGAAGCAACCGGACATCCAAAGACCCATTACAAAGACCCAAAGACTGACAAACTGCATAGCTCAAAGACAATTGCCCTTTTCATCGCTCTTCTCTTTTTCCTCCTCCTCATGGCCACCTTCTGGATCGGAGTAGAAAGCGCACCCGCCCATGAGACTTTGATACCCACTGTGCAACCCACCACCAAGAAAGAACACTATCTCATTTCATTTTCACCCCAGCTCCGAGAAAGACGCAAGGAATTCTGGAACAATTCATTCTTGCAGTTGCTGCACCAACATAACCTTGCTACCAATGCCACAAACTGCTGGATCTGTGGGCTGCTACCACATGCAACTGAACATTCTATCCCTTTCATTCCCTCGCCTTTTTCGATTCATGGGTCCTGCCTTGCCTGGCTGATACTCTTGCAAGAGAGTTACAAGGACAATGCAACGTCTGGCGAAACCATTTCGCACTTCTACAATGAGTTCTGGCTGAACAAGACTGGAAAAACTTCTGCTCCCTTTTGCCCTTTGACATCTAACACCACCTTTCAAATGAACCTCCCTTCAAAGGAACGAATTGAAATGCAGGTGTTCAACAATCCAGCCAGACCCACCTTCTCTTGTCTCCGGAAGCGAACTGCCGCCACATTGACTGTGGCCCTATCTGTGGTGAATGTTTCAGGCCTTGTCTGCATTGAAGATCATGGAACAAAACCAGTGGGTCACAGCTCCTGCCACATCACAAAGATCTTGCACACGACTGATCCACCCTCTTGCCGCCTCTGTGCTCACTTTTTGCGAACTGTATCTGCCCTAAGACTCCGGACTTTGAAGCTGAGCGAATGAAAGCTTTATACGAAGTGGAAATCCGTAACATAATGGGGATAGATACAGACTGACAAGCTGGCTAGATATGTTGAAAAGGGAGGACTGTTTAAATCTAGTTTGCAGCGTAAACATTATCGGCGCCATCTTGTCCCTTTTCCAGGCCCATACGTGTGCGTAAGCAGCAGCCATTTTGAGTACCATGGCCTCTCTGCCCATTGCCGATGGCCAGCGCGTCTCTCTGACCTCGCAAGCATCCCCAGCGCACTGCCTCGGAACCACATCCCGTACCAGGCCAACACCTCCCTCCATCCCTTTCATGACCACGGATCCTTTGATAACCCCCTTCCTCTGTGCCCAATTGTACGAACTGATCCCAGGCCATCACCTAGCCCTGCGGATGTAGTTTATTGCTCCTACTGTAAAACTCACCCCTCTTCAAAGGAGCTAAGATTAATCAATGCTTCCACCCCATGAGATCCGAGCAATCGCACACATTCCGGGATCCGGCGGAATGTCCAGCTGCACGATAGTCATCACCTACTGAGATTGGGGTGGGGACTTCTACTGTAGATATGTGTGGGAGCGGGCCTGAAACGGGGATTCCGAGGATGTCTTTCCTTACATCAAAGCATTTGCAAGAATGTGCCATATGTAATAAACTGCAATAAAAGCCATACACCTGTGTATAAGAGGCCAGGCCTCGGAGATGCATTTAGAGCGCAGCGAGACAATACCCTGTTTGTCTGATCTGACGTGTTCTGTTTCGACGGAATTAAACTTTGTTTCCCGCTTCTCCAGTTCCCAGCGCCTGCCTCTTTATTTGTTAAATCCTCGAATCAAGCAGTGTCTAAAGGTTATCTATAATAACTGCTTTTTCCACACTTCTAGGTTGTAGTGTGTGTTCTCATAACAACTTGTCTAATTTCTGTAAAGTTTTATTATTTCTTTATGAAGTGGACACAAGTCGGGGCGTGGCTAGGCACGCAATGGTGACAGACACACACGGTAGAGCTCCGGCCTGAGATCCCCTTCCACGGGCTGAAACTCAGACAATATTATTCGTAACCGGCCCCAAATGCTGGCGGAGTAACCGGACATCGTTCTCTGCCCCTCCACCGGCTCAGGTGAAATTTGGTCATCCTAGCCGCTCCGGGCCCCTCAGAGACATTACAGTCGCATTGCGCGCCGCCTGGTCGGCAGGCACGACTAAGTGAGGCCGGGGATCGGGTTTGGAGACTGGGCCTGGGGGCTGAGCCTGCAACGCGAGATGCCGGAGGCCCCTTGTGGGCCTAAAAGCAAACTTGAGCAGGCAAGCTGACGCCCGAGGGAGCCAGCTGCCGCAGGCACATGCCAGCGCCCCGGTACACCGCATTTTCAATCCGCAATTGTGGGGAATCCTGAAGCTGAGCTGCACGTGACGCCTGCGAGGAGCCACTGCAGTGAGAGGCATGGACACCCGGTGAGCGCAACAGCAGCACATTACCGGCCGGGCTGGAGCCCAATGTGGACGAGGGCATAGCGCTACATCAACCCCCGCAGTGATCGCCACACGATGTGCCCATCGGAGTGCAGCTGCTGGTGAATTGCGGGTGGAGCGCACAGGCACTGCTCTTTGCCCCCTCGCCGGCAAGGCACTGTGCAGATATCCCTGCCAGCTGTGGACCCTTTGCAGGTATCGTTGACATATCTCAGGGCGCCTGGCCGGCGGGCGCGACCTCAGGAGGCTGGGTCTTGCAGCGGGGAACTGGGCCTGGGGGCAAATCCTATAACACGAGGCGCGGGAGGCCTCTTAGAGACCCGCATTTACACCTGGGAGACCGCACCTGCGCCCGAGGGTCCCGGCAAGTACTGGCGCGCATTGGTGCTCCCACACCCCACAGATCCAGCCACCTGAAGCCTGGTGGGGGCCCGGAATGCGGGACTGCCCCCAAAACCACTAATCCCCTACTGCGGAGGAAGGCGCAATCTCCCCGGGAGTGGGACCCGACACTGCCAGCCGAGGCGGAGCCCCACACTGGCAGGGGTGAAAGACGGCAACAGCCCATGCATGCCACGGCTGCCATAAACACGCTGTGGCCCATCTTTGGAATTAAGCGCTGCAGTAGGACGCCCCCTTGCCTCCCCCCGACTCCCTCGCCCACCGGGAGACATCCAGGGCTTACAGGACTGGCACCACCATGCCAGGGAGCACCCCGATAGATGCTTTGGCTTCCACAACAGGGGGTTGCCAACGACTAGTGGACGCTGCGCGCAGGCACACTTGCAGGAGCTGGGCACGATGCAGCGGAGGCTGACATTCTCTGCAGACGCACTAAGCAGCTATCCTGCACCCGCAGGCGCACCCTCGCACCCATAGGCGACGCCCGGCGTCACGAACCACAGGGGCCACACATATCTGAGGCTAGAGACAACAAGTGGTAGCCTCGTCAGGAGCGCCAACCACCTTAGAGGTCCTACAGCGCCACCACACATCAGGACTTACACTGCCCGGGCCGTCCATTGAAGCGACCCCTGCGGCTGAGGTTTCTGGCTGCCCCTGCGGGCTCCGTTGCCTATCACTCTGCTCATGTCTGGGAGTGTGAAGACACGCACTGGCACTGGAGGTGCACAGCTCAAGGGGCAAATGGACACACTCCCGAAACCTGCGGACGCCGACTACGTGGCGACTAAACTGGACACTATGCTGGCTGCCATGGAGTGGCTGGAAGAATCGCTCCAGCTCACCCGCACCTCTCTGGAGACCAAAATAGACAGCGCTGCAATTGACCTCACCCATCTTCGAGCTGACCACAAGAAACTGGCAGATCGCACCACGTTACTGGAGGGCGCCATGGCAGACCTTGAGCCCCGAGTTAGCCAGACGGATAAGCAGGTGAGAGATCTCCTGAACAGAGTGGAATTCTTAGAAGACCGCGCCTAGGATGCAGAAGGGCGGGCGCGGAGAAACAACATCAGAATAGTAGGCATGCCGGAACGTTGGGAGGGCACAGAACCTACACAGCATGTGGAAGATTGGCTGAGGACCCTGCTGCCGGGGGGCGCCCTGTTGCCACACTTAGTGGTGGAACACGCGCACCGTGTACCGACGAGGCCTCTTCCCACAGGATCAAATCCTCGGCCGCTGCTCCTTCGGATTCTGAACTACCGTGACCATGACTCATTTCTACATGAAACCAGGAAACTTGCAGATGTCCAGATCGACAACTCTAAAATAATGTTTTTGCCTGACTATACAGTCCAGGTGCAACGCCAGAGGCAATCATTCCTTGCTGTGAAGTAGAGGCTGCGACAAATAGGCCTCAAATATTCCCTCCTCTTCCCTGCCAAGCTGAGAGTGGTGGCACAGGACAAAACATACTTCTTCGTGAGTCCGGAGGAAACTGAAACTTGGCTGGACAGCGGCGTGGATACGACACCCAGACGGGCACCGGGGACCGCCACAATGACACGCACTCACGGACCGCGGCAGCGCCGCAGGCATAGAACACCAGCAGCCCACCAGTCGCAGGGGTCGATGGACCTCTCCCCACCTGTGGAACTGGTTCTTCTTGAGCAACAGGATGCACTCCGCAAATTGATGGAAATCAGTGGCTCCCCAGCATCGAACCACGCCCCGGACTGCAGCCCTCGGGTCTTCCCGAGTGTTGATAAGGCCATTTATGGGATACCTGATTCACAGATGTCCATGGAACAGCCAGATGTCACACCGCAGACAGCTGATCTGATAACCTGACAGGTGCCACTGGACCTCAACGGGAAGCATCAGAACAGTGGCACTCTTGATTCTGAACTCAACACATAGCTCTGCTGGATGGTGGCCTAGCAATTGCCTGGGGCAAGGTCCTCGCCTTACCGTGGGACAATGGACATGGAACACAGTGACTACTACCCTCGAAGCTTTAACAGTAACATGGCGCTGAACTAATGATAACAACCTAAAAAAACCTATGGGTCTATCGTCTGAAAAACTTGTCAGGAAAAGAGCTACTTTCTCAGCCGCAGATTGGTAAGAGTACTAGCTCAAGGCGTCATACAGACGATGGTTAACCCTGTGTTGGCAAAGTGAATAGCTATATTGGATTTCCATCAATATCATGTATGATCAATATTCTCATGTGGTCCTCCGTCCTAGGTCTTGTGTCTCTAGATCATTGAGACAACGTAGTACCATCTACGGACTCATAGTTAACACATGCCAACACTTGGACAACCATAGGAATCTGATCAGACGGGTAAGTGCAGTGCGGAAAGAAAAAGTGCGTGAAATATTAAAATAGGATAGAGAATCTCATTCTAATTTTTATTCTTCCAAGACCTCTTCCTGACTAAAAACAAGGAACAGCGCAAAACATTACTCCTGCAGTTTAACAAATATCTGCATAGGGGCCGACATGTTTCAGCCTTAACGGGAAATTGACCCTAGGCTTTCTTCAGGGCCTCTGTTCTCATATCAATGTGACTGCAAAAATGGTGTTGGTGCAAAACTCAATATGAAAGAAAATATTACTGTGATATATTGTAAACAGTAAAGGATATAAGTCTCCAAGTACTGTGGCTTCACTCCTCCATGACACCTGGTAATTCTGTTAGATCTGTAGAGGAAGAAACAAATAAAACACAGAGAGGACCATCTGTAAGCGAAGGGCCATCCCTTCACTTGATTGCCTTAGATATATGTCTAACTTAGATACATATAATCACTCACCCAGTGTGCCCGGGGAAGAGACCTCATCCTGGACCTGGCTCAGGCGTAGTGAGACCCCGCTCTGAAAAAGGAATGTACACTAAAACTGAATATAGGCTGCAGGACTAGTTAGTCCTGTGCAATCCTACTTCCTACATGTGCCAGTGAGTTTACTCCACTTTTCAAAAAATTCTATGTTACTGAGATCCTGCTCTCTGGGACATCACCCCAACCACTCCCATCAACTACTCCTCACATTAATCAATTTGTAGTATGTCAAAGAGATCACTAGACACTAGGAGTGGTCAGTGTCTCTCTGTCCATCTATCTTTAAACTCAGTGTGCTGCAGTGGCTACTAAAGGCTAAAGAAAGAGGCCCAATATGGCTCCTTACCTGTCCGGCGTTGTCTCTGGCAATGGCTGAGACAGGGGGAGGCAAAGAGCCAAACTACAGCCCTCCTTATTAGTGGTCACAGGGTGGCCTGTCCACCAATCAGGTCAGGGATCTCTCCTTGAGCCATTGAGAGGGACTGAAACGTCTGCTGATGGGTCCTAAGCTATGTGTTGTTACTTTAAACGCGACCTGTCGCGAAAGAGACCAGTTTTGCAGTCAATCACGAACCCGGTTTTTATCCCTCAAGACACTTGGAGGGATATAGTATAGAGATTCTGAGGGGCTGCAAGAAACGTGCAATATCCTAAGCATGATCGCAGCAAGCCACTAATGGCCTACGGAAGTAAAACAACAATACGCCTTATCGAACTACAGAAACAGACGCTGTGACGTCATTCTGTAGTCCACAGTACCATCGCGAGATCACGCGACTGCTGTTCACCGCGGATCACTTGCTTATTGTTATTTTGTATGTTCTGACTCCTTTAGACACACATCGAGGGTCGGAAGTGCGGAAGCAACGATATGGTATTTGAGACATTGCTCAGATATGGAGCACAATAGAGAGACAGCGACAGAGACATGCTATGACACCTGATTGGTGGACAGGCCACCCTGTGACCACTAATAAGGTAGGGCTGTAGTTTGGCTCTTTGCCTCCCCCTGTCTCAGCCATTGCCAGAGACAACGCCGGACAGGTAAGGAGCCATATTGGGCCTCTTTCTTCAGCCTTTAGTAGCCACTGCAGCACACTGAGTTTAAAGATAGATGGACAGAGAGACACTGACCACTCCTAGTGTCTAGTGATCTCTTTGACATACTACAAATTGATTAATGAGAGGAGTATTTGATGGAAGAAGTTGGGGTGATGTCCCAGAGAGCAGGATCTCAGTAACATAGAATTTTTTGAAAAGTGGAGTAAACTCACTGGAACATGTAGGAAGTAGGATTGCACAGGACTAACTAGTCCTGCGGCCTATATTCAGTTCTAGTGTATTTTCCTTTTTCAGAGCGGGGTCTCACTACGCCTTAGCCAGGTCCAGGACGAGGTGAGGTCTCTTCCCCGGGCACACTGGGTGAGTGATTATATGTATCTAAGTTAGACATATATCTAAGGCAATCAAGTGAAGGGATGGCCCTTCGCTTACAGATGGTTCTCTCTGTGTTTTATTTGTTTCTTCCTCTACAGATCTAACAGAATTACCAGGTGTCATGGAGGAGTGAAGCCACAGTACTTGGAGACTTATATCCTTTACTGTTTACAATATATCACAGTAATATTTTCTTTCATATTGAGTTTTGCACCAACACCATTTTTGCAGTCGCATTGATATGAGAACAGAGGCCCTGAAGAAAGCCTAGGGTAAATTTCCCGTTAAGGCTGAAACATGTCGGCCCCTATGCAGATATTTGTTAAACTGCAGGAGTAATGTTTTGCGCTGTTCCTTGTTTTTAGTCAGGAAGAGGTCTTGGAAGAATAAAAATTAGAATGAGATTCTCTATCCTATTTTAATATTTCACACACTTTTTCTTTCTGCACTGCACTTACCCGTCTGATCAGATTTCTATGGTTGTCCAAGTGTTGGCATGTGTTAACTATGAGTCCGTAGATGGTACTACAGTTGTCTCAATGATCTAGAGACACAAGACCTAGGACGGAGGACCACATGAGAATATTGATCATACATGATATTGATGGGAATCCAATATAGCTATTCACTTTGCCAACACAGGGTTAACCATCGTCTGTATGACGCCTTGAGCTAGTACTCTTACCAATCTGCGGCTGAGAAAGTAGCTCTTTTCCTGACAAGTTACTCAGACGATAGACCCATAGGTTTTTTTAGGTTGTTTGCATATTGATATATGGGGGATACAACCTATGCAGGTCTTTAAATGTCCCTCAGGCCCTCCCCAATTTGTGTGTTATATATGCTGAACTAATGATGGCATTTAGCTGCCCCCGACAGCTGAGCTTTGACACTGGGCAGCCTGGCCCTCTATGAGGCGCATGAACCTGTATACCATGCCGAATTATGTCCGGCCACGAATAGACATATGCATAGCGAGCCAGGAAATGATAGTTTGACATACATTTAGCCGGATAATGCCTGCTTCCTGCAGCCTGGGGAGGGGCGAGGCCTCCCTAGCTGGACATACTACTTAAACACCGTAGCTGTGCCTATCATAAAGCGACCCCCTGAACTGAAAGGTTAATTACCTCAATTGAGAGTTTGGACAGCGGCATGTTTAGCAACGGACCTTTTGGTATTCTTCACTGGGTTAGCCCTCTATGGCCTGTTATTTTCTTTACCCTACGAACCTTTTGTTACTTTGAGAATTTCATCCTAATGTCAATGTGCAGGTTTTTGTGGACGGGCAGTGGAAATGCGCGGAGGCTCAGGGGGCGGGCTCCTGGGGTAGACGAGTGGCGGGAAATGATTACAGGGATCACTTAGCAAAGTAAAATGACAGAGATAAAAATATGCACCTGGAACATCAGAGAGATGCACACACCATCGCGCAGGTATCACATTTATTCCTACCTCAAACGCCATCAGGTCCACATCGCACTCCTACAGGAGACACATTTAAACAAGGTGGAAGTGCAAACACTACGCCGCAGATGGCGCATGCAACTCTACACCACGGAATACTCCTCTTATGCCCGCGGAGCGCTTTTATGGGTGAGACCTGGGACTCCCTTCACGGTGACGCACTCACACGCAGACTCAGAGGGCAGATTTGTGATTGTCCAGGGCAGGCTGGACGGACAACCAGTGGTCCTGGCTTCCTTATACTTCCCAAACACGGACCAGGGAGATTTCTTTGCGCAGCTGTCTACGAAGCTAGCGCCCTGGCACAGCATCCCCTGGATATTGGTAGGTGATTATAATTGCATACTTGACGCTACACTAGACCGCTCCTCCCCACCCTGGGCCGGCACACCAGCGCATGGCGCCATGAAGGCTCTCACCCACTGGGCAACACAATGGGACCTGCATGATATTTGGCGTATTCGTAACCCCACCTCTAGTGTGTATTCCTACTACTCGGAGTGCACAATTTGCATGTGAGGTTCGATAGATATATGATATCCGCGGACCTTCTCCCCCTAGCCACGGACACATACTACATGGGCCGCACCCACTCTGACCACAACCCGCACATACTTACCATAGCATGGGAGCATCCACACCCACCCAGCCCCACTTGGAGATTACAGCCAGCTCTGCTCCCCGATGCCCCCTTCCAGCACTCCCTCACGGCGCAAACAGCACAATACTTCAAAGATAACACCGGCACAGCGTCCTCCCCCCAGATTGAATGGGACGCCTTTAAGGTCGTAATCAGGGGACACTGCTTGGGCACGCTGGGGCGCATACAGAAACAGCTAGAGGGAGAACTGACACACATAGAGACCGACCTGCTAAAACGGGAACAGGAGGCGGTAGGAGGCGCGGATGGGCCGTTACTTACAACGCGTGTGGAACATGCGCAACTATTGGAGCAGCTTTACCATATTAATTATGCAGCCCACTCGGCACGCATGCATCATCTCAGTGATAAGCCTGGGAAATTGCTGGCCTGGCTCATCAAACAGAAAGATAGGTCACCGCCTGTATCGGTGATCTGCACCGACAGGGGCGAGGTGATGTATGTGCAAGCTACGATACATGCGGCTTTCACGGGTCACTATCAGGCTTTGTACCGCTCCCAACGGCGGGTCTCCGCCGGGGACATCGCAGACTATATCTCGGACATACAGCTACAGAGATTGACTGCAGCGCAGCAAGGCGACCTAGGGGAGCCGCTTGCGCCCGAAGAGCTGCGCGCCGCCATTTTCGCCCTGTCGAATGGTAAGTCTCCTGGTCCAGACGGGCTACCTGCCGAATACTTCAAAGCCTGCTCTGACATTCTGATTCCCGAGCTGCTGAAAATGTACGCAGCTGCCACTGAGGACTCCTCTCTCCCCCCCATGCTAAATGAAGCCACGCTTGTCTCCATCTTAAAACCCGGTAGGGATGGCACGCGCATGGGCTCCTACCGACCGCTGGCCCTGCTAAATACCGACTACAAGATACTGGCTTCCACCTTAGCGCAACGTCTGGCCCCCCTAGTCTCAACTCTTGTACACCATGACCAAAACGGCGTTGTGCCTATGCGCAGTACCTCCTATAACATCGGTAGGCTATTTAGAGTGCAAGCCTATGCCACCCACCAATGGCCCAGATCGGGCTGCCTCGTATTAGACCTCGAGAAGGCATTTGACTCCGTCGAGTGGCCCAACATTAGGGCAGTGCTGGAGAAATATGACCTTGGGGACAACTACATCGACATGGTGGGTTTACTCTACCAAAAACCGACAGTACATGTACGCACGGGCAGGCTGTTATCTGACGCCATCCAGGTGCAAAGAGGCACTAATAAAGGGCTGCCCCCTGTCTCCACTGCTCTTTTCAATGGCTATGGAACCTCTTGCAACCTTGCTCAGGATGCAGGCAGATGGCTTACATGCGGTCTCGCTATACGCCGACGATTTGCTCCTATACATTAGAGACTGACTCGTATACCGCAGTCTCTATCCGATACCTTTCGTACTTTTGAGGCCATGTCAGGACTCAAAGTTAACTGGACCAAATCTGGAGCATACTCCTTTAGCCCAGATACACAGTAGTGTGCTCCGTCTGACATCTTGGAGGGAAACCTGGTCCGGGCTATCTCCTCCCTGCACGCACAGATAGCCTTTCTGGAAGACCCTTCCGCTGAATGTGCCCAGCCGAGTTGCACTGACGAAGATGATAGTCTTACCAAGATTATGATACTATTATGCGAATATCCCAGTATATGTTCCAACCCAGGTGTTTCGGGACCCATAAACCACTCTCCGGAACCTCATCTGGAACACTGGGAGACCTCGCGTAGTGCTGACAAAGCTCTATGTACCCACGGAGGCTGGGGGCCTTGCGGTTCCCAACCTGGAACTGTACTACCTAGCAGCACAGATGCAATGGGTGACGTGATGGCTGAGTGGTAGAAACTTAGGTGACACCACCACAGACGCTACAACCTAGACTCATACGCAGGTCTGCACGTTATTTCACCCCTGACCAGGACCCCTGCCCGTTGCAGCTGCATGTGGCGGTAGCTCGCAGATGTTTTCTACGCTTGAAACTAACTCGTGAGGTGAAGCCATATGCCCCATCGCTTCCGCTGCTGGGCACTCCCCGAGAGGGTGGAGTGGTGACGGAGGCTATGCTGGAGAGGTGGGTGCAGGCGGGAGTGGAGACGCTGGGCGACTTATATGCAGACAGCGTCCTGCTTCCCTTTGAGGCGATGCCAGGGATACGGGCCTACCAGCTGGGATGTTTCTCCTTCATGCGTCCATAGTGCGCACACTTGCACTCCCCTGGGGAGACATGACTGAAGAGCTGCAAACACACCACTTCATACAATACCTCCATGTCATGGGCAATGGGTCCCACGTAATCCATTGGCTAGCGCAGGCTCTCCTGATGCACGCACAGCACTCCACTCAACAGTTACGGGACAAGTGGGTGGCGGATAGGGGGAGGGTATGGACAGATAAAGAGTAGGTAATGGTACTGGCTGGCCCAGTTAATGTCCCTCGCAACTCCTGCTTTAAAATCATACAATTTTATGTACTACACCGCGCATACCTGTCGCCAGACAAAATCAACAAATACTACTCGGTTACCACTACTGCGTGCCCACGCTGCTCCCTGGTCGATGCGGACATACTACATATGCTCTGGGCTTGCCCCAATATACACACATACTGGACCACAGTGACTGCCCTGCTACGGCAGAGTGCTGGTGAAGACCTGCCACACACATGGGAAGCTTGTATTTTGGGACTCTACAAGAGGACGGAGCTCAACAGGGTACCGGCTAGGTTCTGGGACCTGGGCCTCGTCACAGCCAAGCGCTTACTCACTAAACGTTGGAAGAAGGGTGAACCCCCACAAGCCAAACACTGGTATGCATCATTTGATAACTGGGCGAGAGCGGAGAGCGTCGTACTGCACAGGGAGGAGACGGTGGGACACAGGAAATTCCCAATTGCGCAACTCTGGGATGACACCCTGAACTCCTTCCAACAGGCGAGCGTAGATCAAGGGATCACTTAGATTATACCTCTCTTTAGACCGGCCGCGACCAGTAGGTGGGGAAGAAACATTCATGCCCCCATCGATACCTTCCCATTTTAGAAAAGTGAAAGACATAGCTGATACTTACACTGAGAGGTGCTACTACAGAGATGTAACATGACAGCCGCTCAGGATCCCCGCTCTCCCGACACCTGCATTCCGATACCTGTTAGACATCACTGAGCCGCTCTCCCCCCCTCCTCTGAGAAAGACCCGTGCTCAACAAGGCCCCACCTGTCACACGCTCTTGCCCCGGGCTCGGAGGCACACCTCCACGGACACACATTGATATTCTTTTGGATCTACTAACCCTTTACCCTCGCCCCCCTATTTTAAGTTATTTTCTTTCTCTTTAGTTTCTTCCCCCGACACCTCACAATGTTGGCGAGTCCTTTCCTTTTTATTTTTTCCCGACTTCAATTTCCCCTCCTGGTTCCGTTTGGATGTCACAGCAGTTTTACCTGTGACATGCCAGTTAAACAGTTGTGAATATTATATTAGTCACTAATACCCGACTAATCCGCAACATTCTAGATATGACTATACAATGGGGGATACACTACATATCGGCTGACAGGAGTGACCTGGGGAAGGTGCGCAACAGCACGAACATGCCGCCTCACACCACATCTCCTTCCCATACCCCAAGCTACACTGCCAATAACACCATCCGACTTCACACTCTCAGAAAGATACATGCCTTCTCACATATCCTATCAGTTTTGCTGCAGGAACCGTGATAAGTGTTCAATGACCCATTATGTATCATTTCTATACTGTATTGTCGTTATGGTGTTATGCAGATTATATGTACCATTTCCTCTTACATAATGCATAATTGTATGCTGAAAATGAATACAGGAAAACTAATAAAATATATTCAAACAAAAAGAAAAAAATGAAGTGGACACAAGTCTGCTATTAGCAATGTGTCATCTTCTGGATGTGGTGTGTAAGCAGCCAGGACCTGCTAAGTCGCTCCGTCTCTGCTGAGCGGACCGAGTCTTACTTTGTCCGTGGTGTGTGGGAGGGCGCCTTAAATCCAGTTTATATGTTCCTGGTACGTTAACCTCTTAAGTGCTGCGTCGGGGCATTGGCCGACGGCAGCACTACCTCCCCAGTGCTGCGCACGTCCATTGGACGTCCATTCAGCACTAGTTCCAATGGACAGCGCAGCACTGGGGAGGGATATTTGCGCCGCATCTAAGGTGTTAACAGGACCTCAATGTCCTCATATGCATTGTAGTCTTCTTGCATTTCATCTGGAGTGTAAGAATGAAATGTATGTGTGCTTGCATCTGCAGGTGGGAATTTAAGCCATGAATAGAACACCTCCATCCTACATGCTTTGTGTGACTCAACCAGGAAAGTAAAATTCCCACCTAAGGCTGGTACTCTAAAATCTGCTAATTTTAAAGTAAGTGCATTTCTAACATTTTATAAAATGTTTATAGCACCTTCCTGCTCTGCCTCTCTTGCTGTATTAGCATATACTGCTGCTGCAGCGTTATTTTCAACAGACATTGTTAAAAATTCTTTCAAGGAAAATAAGATAAGGTTTTATGCACAATGTAGGGAACTATGGGCCCGATATAGGTGGCAAATACCGGTCGGAAACGGCCAAAATCGGCCGTTTCCGACCGGTATTTGGCACTTTGAGATGTAGGGGGCCAGTATTTACCTATTCGGTATATTTACCGAATCGGTAAATTTACAGAATCTGTAAAATACCGAATCGGTATTTTTACCGATTCGGTATCTTCCAGATGTAGGTGGGACTCTTCTGAGTCCCACAGGCCTTTCAGATTCGGTATTTTAACACCCAATCCAATTGGGTGTTAAAATACCGAATCCAGGTGTGCATGCACATGTGTGCATGCACACCTATGCCATGTGACAGACAGACATGCCCTTAGGGCATGTCTGTGTGCCACATGGCACACAAGCCAGTATTGGGGGTGCTAGAGGGTGTCAAAGTGACACCCCCTGCACCCTTGCAGAAATCGGCAATTACCGAATTGGTAAATACCGATTTGGTAATGCCCATTGATTCCTATGGGCTTCAATGCCCATAGGAATCAATGGGCATTACCGATTCGGTATTTACCGAATCGGTAAATACCGATTCCTTCCGATTCGGTAATATTTAAAATAAAATTACCTACATCTGCCCTTCTCTTTTTTACCACTTCTTAAATACCGATTCGGTATGAATCGGTATTTATGAAGTGGTAAAAAAGATTTACCTACATCGGGCCCTATAATCCTTCAAGCTTGAATGCACCTACAGCCAATACATAGGATTTACCTACTCAGCTGTGGTGGATTTTTCCCTTTCTTCTCCAGAGGTCTCTAGATATAAGTGAGTAGGGGTCTCTGAGAAAGCACGACTGAACTACTCAGATTTGACCGTTAAAGAAGAACCAAACCAATGTTGGCGGTGCCATGTTGTGTAGTCTCTACAAATCTATTCAGGATCTGTGAGTTTAGACAAAATAAACTAAGGGATTGGTGTCCAGACTGGTTCCAGACTCCACCAGAGGATATGTTAGTCTATTAGTCCTGCTAGCTCACAGTGCCACTACGAACCCCTCTTCCCAAGGAGCGAATAGCTTCTGGCAACTATCGAACATGACAACCCTACCCCTGAGGGATTGTGCAAACAGTACAGTACTTTTCGCTCAGTCACTCATGCTCACTTTTTCTCAGAGAAATACACAGAATAAACGCTGGGGATGTTTTCAATTAGCATTTATTTAACCAGCGTCATTCTAGTGTAAAATACGTGTGCTGCAACAACCATGAGACAGAAACTAATATATACAGTTATAAGCACCAACAGAGTAAGGAAAAGGCAAACCTTCTACCATAGTGGTAAAAAAATGAATATATGCAGGCATATAGATAAATGACAGTAATAACGCGTACTCCTATGATGCAACCCCTACTAGATGTACTTAAGTGTACCTAGCACGCACTGCGAAGACCTGTAACTCCCTGCCTCTACATTTTAGACAATCACAGTCTGCCTCAATTCAGGAAGGACCTCAAGACCTGGCTCTTTGACTGAACCGCAGATCCACCCCCCCCCCACACCCCCCCACCCCAGGCCCTCAATGCCTTGAGACCCTAACGGGTGAGTAGTCACACTTTACAAGAACCCTGATTAAATGGTATGTTCATTGTGCTAGGGATTTTGCACTTTTTCACCGGCATGTGCCCCCTTGCATCCAGCATTCCCCGGCCTTGCACAACATACTCCCTCCATTCACTCTGTGCTCTCTTGCCTTGCACCTGGTGCTTCTTCTATCTTGCATCCTGTGACACAACACCAATTCTTCCTTTGATTGCCCCTTTCATCCTCCGCCCCACTTGTTCTAAATAGTGCCAATGGGTTTGTATAACAGAAAGCTGCTTCTCAAGCTTCATTGACATACAGCACAGGTATGTGCACTTGCACGGCAGTGCTTGCTTCTCTACTGCAACCAAGCAAATATTACAGGTGACAGCAGTGCATGCTTCCTCACTTACATATAACAAGTACGTGTGCAACAGACATGCATTTTCTGTGTCCTGGAAATGAGCATGCACTATTTTACCAAAGAGCTTACATACCTACCAAAGAGCTTACATACCCACCAAAGAATATCTTTACAAGGTTGCAAGAAATTGACATTTGTTTACCATGAGTGCTTCTAAAAGATACTAAATAAAGAAGGGTTTCAGAAAATTAAGCCATGGGGACAAATATCCCTGCAAAAGTGCTGCATCTTGTTTTTTCTTGTGTGACTTTGACAGCATTGTAAAGTGCATGCATACAGCCACACATTATGCTCAAATGTATTAGCAGTTTACATTTTTCTACATCACCCATGTCATAAATATTCACTTTGTTCCTGAATATGAGTACTGTTAGAAATGGGATTCCTTGTTGGCTGAAGTATGTACCCAGGCTAGGCAGGAACCACCACTCTAGTCAGGGCATGTAAATGCACACTAAAGGATAACCTCTGCTCACTCACTGGTAGCTTGACACAGAGCAGTCAAGCTTATCTAAAGAGGCAATGTGTAAAGTATTCATGAAAGACACACACAGTAACACAATGAATACACCACAAAAAGACTCCACACTGGTTTATAAAACTAGATCATTATATTATAAATGAAACAACACAAAAAAGAACTAAAATCCAATGTATAGAAGTTGAGATATTGAATTTTAAAAGAATAAATGCATAAAGCGCTTACAAGCTAGTAGCGCCAAACAATTACTGTAGATCGTGCTGGACTAAGGCAAAGTCAAAGGTTGGGCCAGCCTTGTTGAAGTGCAGGTAGGCTACAGGACCCAAGCAGGGCCCGGTGAACAAAGTACATTTCCTGGTCACAAGCAGTGAGAAATGTCGATCTTCTCCACACAGTGAAGGTGATGCAGCAGTTCTGAAGACAGGTGCCCAAGTTGAGAGGCATTGAACGATGCGCTATTCTGCCAAGCGGTTAAGGGAACGCGTAGATCTCACCAAGCTGCAGCGGCAGCGATACGCTGTCCTATGCATTGATCTCTGGGGGCAAAGAGATGGTTCCGATGCAATGCACAGATTTTACTCATGAAATGGGGTAGATGCGCCGGTTCTGTCACACACAGACAGGAGATGCATTGAAATGGTATACAACCTTTAGCACGCATCTTTTAGCACGCACTACCATTACCACGCATCTGTTACAACGCATACCATTACAACGCATAGCGCTTTGAGGCGATCTGACTTAGGGAATGGCTAGTGAATAGGTTAATTTACTATGCAATAACCTTCCCTAGTGTCCACGGGGACTGGTGTTGGAATAGTAAATTAAACTATTCACTATCCAGCACCCAAAGCACTATGCGTTGTAAAGGTATTGCGTTGTAAAAAATGCGTGGTAATGGTATGCGTGGTAAAAGTGTGCGTGCTAACATCATACATCCCATTGAAATCCATGTTGTTGGTATCTGGGCCACTTCCAGTGAGTCAGGCACAGGAGCAGGGGTAGAGACTTTGATATCCCTGAGTCTCAAGCAACAGGGGGCAAGTCAACAAGCCCCTGGAGATCACTTGGAGTGAAGGCAGAGTCCAGATCTCCTTCATCTGACTCAGAGAGCAGCAAGCAGCAGGGCAACAAAGAGAAAATAGGCCTTCTAAGTCTGCAGCCCAAAGATGAGTTCTTTAAGCAGCACAGCAGTCCATCCGAAAGTGGGTCAGTCCTAGATTCTGAAGTATCTGATATTAGGGGGGGGGGGGGGTTATAGAGCCAGTAACTTCAAAGCAGCTCTCTGAAATGTGCAGGGCCCCCTTTCAGCCTAGTGCTGTCTGCCAGGCTATCTATGGCATGTGAGACCATTCTTTAAAAAAAAATCAGAAACAATCTCCTACTTTGTGAGTTTTTTTTAAAAAATACACTTTAAAAAAAGTTTGCCAGCATGTCATCATGCCTGACTGTCCTGTCCTTCGAATTTTCCATCCATACAAAGGATTGCCAAGACAGCACTTCTTGACAATGTAGAGAGCTGTCCACAGGGCAAATGGACAATTCTAAATTTGGTGGGCAGGGTTCCCTCAGGATGTTGTAATTATCGTCCACCACCATCCTCCGGCCCAGAAACTCTAAATCAGGCCCACAGTTTTTCTTACTTCTGTCAGGAGCTTGGAAATAAGCCTCTCAATTATACTGTGTTGGTCACAAAAGGGGCCCTATGCAATTGTTTCTGTTTTGATAAATCACCCTAAATATTAGATGGCTTTATGTAATTGGGTTACAACATTTCCATTTCTGGTTTTTGCTTTTACAAATCATTATTTTCAGTATAAATAATTCCAGAATGCACTGATGTACTGCAAAACAAGAGGTGTTCTCATAACATGGAGCCTGTTGGTAATCCTGTATCTGGCCCTTGTACATTCCCATAGTTTTGTGAGTAAGACCGAGTATATTACTTTAGAAGAGTAAACAGCTTTAACTATTCTTGCAAAGGTTCTAATAATCTTTATCATTAATCACATCTGCAAGTAATTGTAAAGGGGTAGGAGCATTTGAGGCGTATGGGACAGCACCATAAAGGATCTCCCAAGTCGCTATGTCTTGGCCCATGATGTAATGGAGGTTGCCATGTCTGTCAACATAACTTGGAAACATTGAAACATTTGAGACTTTTAGACCTATAAGTTAGTGCCTGCATCTAAACCAGTTTTAGTACTAATGGCCTCATGTCGCAAAATCGCAAGGTTTGCAACCACAAAAGTACTTATCATTATGTACAAAACTCTTTATATGAATGTGACATTTGTTTCAACTAGTAAAAGGTCTTTTTAGATCATTTCTGAATTGTAAATAAGAGTGTTCATGAAAGGAGTTTCCTCCCACCCCTCTCCAATTCGGAAAGGAATTTATTGATAGTTTGTGTCTTCAATTGCTGGTGCAAACCATCAATAGAGTAATGCCTCCCTAGTTGGGGTGGTAACTAATTTGCAAAGGGAACGCGTACCCTTTCGGATAGGATGTTTGCAACCTCGGGGGGAGACCGAGATTTCCGAAAACTGCGAGCCAAACAGTGCCGAATGTCTACTATTAAGACATTGACTGGGTAAATAGTGAAGATTTTTTTGCTATTTGCACTGCTACCAGTCGAACAGCGCAGAATCTCTATTACTCAGCCAACAGGTAGGTTAAAATTTAGGTTTTCCTGCTATTAGCACAGCAGCCGGATGAATAGTTCAGAATCTCTACTACATAACCAGCGGTGGGGCATACAATAGGATTGTTGGCAATTTGCACAATCACCCACTGCACAATGTAGAATCCCTAACGTTTAACTAGTGGCTGAGTAAATAGTGAAGTTTTTCTACTTTTTGCACGGTTGCCAACAGAACAGTTCAAAATGCCTACTATTTAGCCTGATGTCGGGTATATAGTGAAGTTTTTCTGCTATTTGCATGGTCGTTGACCAAACAGTGCATACTCTCTATATCGTGAAGTTGCTCTGCTATTTTCAATGCCACTGGCCCAATAGCTAATAAAGTGAACTATTTGGTCAGCAGCCAAGTAAATAGCAGAAAAAATCCCTTTTTTCCAATGGCCAGGTACATAGCTGCTACCTTTATTAATGTATTTTAAAATGTTTTAAAAGAGCTGGCTCAATGAATTATGCGCTACCAATAAACACGTAGGAAAAGATCTGCATTTTGCATTGCACTGGACCTAATTTCAAGCTTTGGGACTGCTCTTGGGAAAGTATGATTTAGCCATTAGTAGTCCCTTGTGTCATTTTTGTTACAAAAACTACATCTTACGCTATTCCATAGTGTTTTATTTCATGCGCTGTGCGTACTTTTTTAAGCCCTCGTATGCTTTTTAGCATCCTTTTCAATCCCAGAAGGCTGGTTCCAGCAGAATATGTTGATGCGAACTGTAAAGCTGATGTGTACTCCAGCCCCGAGACATATTATGCGTGATTCAGTCTCTTGCTGTCTCTCGAGTTTTTGTATGTTAGATGTGCCCTTGCTTACATTTTTGACGGAATTGAATGGCAAGGTGTATTTTGTGTAATACAAGTTTTCTAAAAATTGCATGTACAACACTAGGAAACATGTTGCAGTTTCACTATTCCATACATTAACTGCCAGGAGACTGGAAAAAACGAACCCCTCGAGATGCCTTTGAGCACTGAGTTGTCTTTCTCAACAGGTGAAAACTGTAGGAGGTTTTATGGGTTTCACTTTATTTTCAGAAAGTGAATAGTCAAGAGCATTCATACACAGGCCCCTGCAACCCCTGCCACGCATGTGGGGCCCCACCCTTAGAGGGCCCCCGTTCAATGTAAATCTGATGGGTATCTGGGAGATACGTGAGTCTGAGGGGCCCCTCATCACATTCTCCGGGTGCTGCGCGGGGGTAGGTGTGCGCCATCATTTTGCGTTATGCCACTGTGAATAGTTGGATAAAACATTACACGGAAGTGATCAGAGATTAAAATGATATTTACTTTTTAGGTGGTACAATCGCTGCCAAATTGTAGAGGACAGATAGTGAATGCAGCTCGGACTGGTGCCATCGAGCCCTTTAATCTTCGAGAACCCACCAATGGGGCATCACAAAGTGGCACAGTCCGATGCATTGCAGAGAAGGGCTCCTCGGGCGAGCCACGCGGACATGCCTGTTCCCTTGATCACTAGCGGGCAGGGCCTTCCTATTATGGATTAGAAGCAGCGCGGGTATCGGATCTCACGCACACAGGGCGCTTGCTTGCCGCTTTCTTCTGCCTGCATTAGTTTATCCCGTGCATTGGGCTCTTTCTCTCCCAGGTTGGGATGATGCTGAGACCTCAGAATGTGCCACTGTGCCAGCCCCGGACGACGAGCAGAGGCTGGCGATGCCTAATGAAGCCACGGAAGGGACCAGCGCGGAGCAGAACAACACGTGCCCAGCTGACCAAGGACACAGCTTGATGACATCAAACTCTCTTTAAACATGTGCCAGCGCTAATTCAATAGGACGGCGTTTCACGCGGACGTGTCAGGTTTCCATGCGGATGAAGGGGATGGCTGCGCAATTACCATCAAAGTGGGACTTAAAAGTGGGTTCTCACAAAGCCTTCCCACCATAATCGACGTCTTTTCCCCAACCCTCGAGGCGGCCGGTTTAGTGGGTCGAGAGGAGCGGAGGAGGCACAGGTATGTCCCTAACAGGGTCACAAGCAACAATGGCACATTCCCTATCAGATTGGCTTCACTTTGTCTATTGAACAAAATATCCACACATCTGGATGTACAAACGCGAGCCTCCCTGCCCCCTCGTTCCACCAAAGACAGTCACTTCAGGTCAGTTTCACTAATTGACGATGAACCTGTATGTTACGAATTCCAGGGGTTGTTTTGCAAAAGTGCGCTGGAGACACAGCAGGCATTTGCTTCCGGTTTCTGCCCCCCTGGTATTACTGAAGGAACCTTATATCCTTGCACAGCATCTTCTGTAATGCACATTGGTCTCGCCCAGGTATTATCACGGGTGGTCTCTTTTCTGCATGGGGGCTTAACCTTCAGCAAATGAGGTCAATGAGCCCGCACCATGTTATTGATGCAGGTGTGTAGACAAAGGGTCTTATTATGACTTTGGAGGTCCTCCCGTGGAACGCCTGGACAGCGCTCCCTGGGAGGACCGCCAAAGTCCTGCAAACACCGCTCGCAAGATTATGATTGTAATCCTTGGTGGGCGGGCATGCTGTGGCAGTTTTACAGCAGTGTCTTACAAAGGCTTATAGGAGAGCCCTAGAAAGGCACCACCATGGAACCGCCACAGTACGATCCTGCATGGCATGGAATGAACCATGTTGTGCATATGCAAACACACGGGGCAACATGGGCCCCCATGTATGCATTCCAAGGCCCAGAAGCAACAGGGAGCCCAGTAAGGGCCCTCTAAGTTACGTCACCCCCATCCTTTCCATGGTGGGCTCACCGCCATGGAAATGATGGCAGTAAGGCCACTCATAAAATTCTTGCCTGTGCCACAGCAGCACTACCAGCATATTGCAGCCTCTGACGGCAGCTCATCTGCCGCAGGATCACGGATCCTTGGTGGACGCAGTGTCCTGTGGCGGTCCAACCGCCAAAGTTAGAAGACAGCAGGTGGACCTCTAGTCTGGCAGTCCACAGACCACCACCACGACTTCGGTGGTCCAATGGACTGCCGTAGTGGTAATAAGACCCAAAGTCTTTCTCGTGCACTGACTGGCCCACAATCCTGTAATTTTGGAAGGGGTATGAAAAGTCCCATAGTACCCTGCAGGGGACATCTTTGATCGGCCGCCTGGCACCTGTCACTTCCGCCCGGAGGCGCATAAACATCAGCCCTTCCTCCGGTGGAACGGGGGAGAAACCTACTTGCCTGGGGTCACTGTCGCATAGCGCTTTGCCTCAAACGAGGACCACGAGGCTCACGACCAGCGCTGCTTGCCCCTGCCACAGCAACTTGGACTACATTTCCCAGCGTCCCCTGCTTGACGGGGATGCCGCCTGGCACCTGTCACTTCCGCCCAGAGGCGCATAAACATCAGCCCTTCCTCCGGTGGAGCGAGGGAGAAACCTACTTGCCTGGGGTCACTGTCGCATAGCACTTTGCCTCAAACGAGGACCACGGGGCTCACGACCAGCGCAGCTTGCCCCTGCCGCAGCAACTTGGACTACATTTCACAGCATCCCCTGCTTGACGGGGACGCCGCCTGGCACCTGTCACTTCCGCCCGGAGGTGCATAAACATCAGCCCTTCCTCCGGTGGAGCGGGGGAGAAACCTACTTGCCTGGGGTCACTGTCTCCTAGCGCTTTGCCTCAATTGAGGACCACGAGGCTCACGACCAGCGCAGCTTGCCCCTGCTGCAGCAACTTGGACTACATTTCCCAGCGTCCCCTGCTTGACGGGGACGCCGCCTGGCAACTGTCACTTCCGCCCGGAGGCGCATAAACATCAGCCCTTCCTCCCGCGTCGCGGGAGGCACGCGGGCATCACCGGGCTGAGCCCGGGCAGAGGGCGGGCCATCTGTGGCCATCAGGGGCCAGAGGAGGCCGTGCCGGGCCACCCCCTTGACCACCATTCCTTAATCATGGGCAAGCGAAAATTATATACTTCTCAAGAGCAAGGGGGAGGAGAGGCAAAAATTCCTAGAAAATCGGCATCCATCATTTCCTACTTGACATCGGCAGTAGGAGCCTTATCATCGGAAATTGAATCTGCTGAGAAAGAACTGGGTCTGACACGAAATGCTGAGGGTGGCCCTATTTTGGACCCAGTTGTTCAGAAACCCCACATTCCCTTGGAGCCTGAGATAATTATCAACCGCCCCAAAGTGACACAGCCTGAAAGTTGCACCAGACAAGAGGTGAACGCTCCCCAAACTACAAGTCAACCTACAAGATCGCCCCCCGAAATAATAAGGCATTTAATAAACCTAGCCCAGCTCTAAAGAAATTGTCCAAGGAAAATCAGAAGCATGCTAAGGACAATAAAAAAACTGCATCTAATGCTGAGTTAATGTTAACTAACTTAACAGAGCAGACTATCCGGGACTTTATAGAAGAACTATTTTCTAACAGACTAAAGAAAGCGCTAACTAACATTGCTAAGGACATCATTGACACTATGAACTTGTGCGTTTCTGATCTGTTGGGGAAGTGTGACCGTATTAACACGTTTTTAACCCAACACAAGTGTATTGATAAACAAGTAGGATTGCCTACTCAATTAGCCAAAACTCCAATGGTTTGCACAAAAGGCAATGTTCTATTAGACCATAGGCCACTGATAGAAGCGCCGCTGCTGGCTAAACCCTCACGTCTGAGTACTGATAAACTTAGGGACCAGCGAAATACTAATGAGGGCAGGGAATTATACTCTAGCTCATCAAGTCATCCTGAGCCCCAAAATATCCCGGCCTCTAATAGCCAAAGGGGGTTAGAAAGTAGAGATCGCCCTGGAGGTAAAACACTAGTTCAACCAAACATTAATCTTCCTCCTGAGGCCGCTCCGCTGGTGATAGTACTAGTTGGGGTGCCACCCCTAAAGCTCGGAGAGAAGGAAACACCAGAGGCTCTTATGACTACTACAAAGAAATGGTGCAATGCCAATTGTTCTGGATGTAGTAATATCTCACAGAATATTATTATGGTAAGGTGTGTGGGGTGGCTCGGGAGAACAACAAAAAGTATTAAAGGGGTTTGTGTTATTGTTAATTTTGACAATCCCCTTACTGCCCCCCGGATGCTATGGGATGGCTCGGAAAGGATAAATGAGGATGGTAACATCAGGGCAGCCCCCCTGGGATTTTTCTATCCGTTCCCAGGACTTCAAACAAATCTCTTACCCCTCCCACAGTACCCTAAAGCAGGACATGGATGGCAATATTGTGGTGGCCTTAAAATAGCCTCTCCAATAACAGGAAACACGCCAGTAGCCACCAGTTTAAACAGCCCTCATAATGTCTGGGATACAAGGAGTAAGGGTAGTCTTATTCTAACAAACAGGTTCTCTCCACTATCACACCTAAATGAGATTGATTGACTAGGGTCATCTGCCAAACCCATATCACAACACCCTCATGAATCTGACCCTATCACAATGGCTGATTCCAATTTTAGGATACTTAGCTGGAATATCGCTGGGTTAAGGTCAAAACGGGAGGATCTATCCTGGCTGAGCTTTATTAAAGCCAATGATGTGGTAGCTTTTCAAGAGACATGGGAGCTGCAGAATAATTTTTGGGCAGATAGCATTACATCCTTTTTCCAACCAGCACGTCCATCTGTTTCAGGGAGAGCCAGGGGAGGACTATTGTTACTGCTCTCAGTTAAACTAAAAGGAGTAGTTAAGACTATAGACTCTGTTTTACCCAATTGTCTGATCATTGAGATCTCCTCTGAGATTGACAGGAAAACCCTGTTAATAAATTTTTATAACTCAGGGGAGACTGATTATCGTGATGAACACTTGTGTTTTTTAGAACAGTTTATTGTAAACTATAAAGCTCAACAAACCACTTTAGTCGATATTATCCTTTTGGGAGATTTTAATATTCATCTTTGTAATTTTAACTGTCAACTTAACGAAGGGTATAGCCCTTCATTTGCGCCACCCCCACATTTTGAACACTCTCAGAGGGGAATGGCTCTTGGAGATCTTTTATCGAGTGTCGATATTTACGAGCCATCATTCGCGAGAGGGTAGTAACCTTTAAATCTAGGGAAAGTGAGTCGATCATTGATTATATATTTTTAACTACTGCCCTGATGGGTCACGTAATTTTCTACAACGCAGTCAGTTCTCCTTTTAGCGACCATAACCCGGTCAAATTGGTCCTGAATGCAGGTTTTTCCCGCTCTGTTAACGCTAACAGTGCCAGATCGCAAGTAAGTGTGAACAGTAGCGATCAAGGGAGAAGGTTGAAATGGGCAAAAATAGTACTGGGCCAATTCTTAGACACCCTCCACGAAAAGATGAGCGTTGAGTTTGAAAAATGTGCAGACGGTGCCCCCCCGGCCGGGGAGAGCATTGTAGCTTTTTTTTTTTTTTTTGGAAAACCTTTATTTGAAAGTCAAGGCACACAGCTATTCAGCCTTACATCCCAGAGGCTAGGCAGCATTATAAGAGACGGATACATGGTGTACACAGTACAAGTTGAAAAATCGTATCAGGTTTAATTTTATAATACGGTAACATTAAACCTATAAGATAACAACCTAAAGAAACACTAAGAAAGGGTAAAGAGGCAAGGAAAAGTACGAAAGCGACAACACCCAGTTCCAAGGTGTGGGCGGGGTCATAAGCCCACAAAGTGCAGCTAGGCTGTGTAAATTAGACGACAGCAGGGGGAAAAGAGTCAGGATGTCAGTGGAACAACAAGTAGGTTGGAAGTGAGGGCTAGGGGGAAAGTCGAGCTTCCAGTGGGTCAGCGTCGGGAGGTAGGCAGATATCACCTCTATATTCATTCCATGCCCCCCAAACTGTGTTCAACTTCCTAGGCTTACCCCTGGCCACATACACCGTCTTCTCACGGACCATGCACCAATCCATATTGGTCTTCCATAGTTCCACAGAGGGGGGCAAAGGGGCCCCCCGCTTCTGGGCTATGTCCCGCTTCGCCACCATATTCCCCAGGGTCACCCATTTGGTTTGAGCATTATTGTAATCCGTGGGGCCCCACACATTCAACAGACAATGACGGGCCTCCGCCGGCAGAGCCACACCAGTCACCGCACGCATCACCGCATGAACTCGCCTCCAGTAAGAGGCTATAGCATGGCACTCCCAGATGATGTGCATGAATGTGGCTAGTTCTCCACATCCACGCCTACAAAGACCATCCACTGAGAGTCCCATATGGATCAGTCTGGGGCCAGTCACGTAGACTCTATGGAGAATTTTAAGTTGGACCAGACGTAATCTAGCTGGAATTGCCACTTCCTTAGGAGAAGACACCGCACACTGCCAGTCCTCATCATCCAGTTCCACACCATCACGCACCCGTTGTTCCCTCACCCCCGACAGGAGGTCCACGCGGACATTGATCAGTTTTTTGTAAATCAATGAAATGGCACTGTCCGGCATACGGCCGTCCAGTACCTTGTCTTCCAGCGGGGACGATTCAGGGACCTTCTCTCCCACCGGCAGCACCGCCATAAGAGCGTGTCGCAATTGGGCATATCTAAAATATTCCGTCGCCCCCAGTTGGAACTCCGTTTGCAAAGCGGCAAAAGATTTTATCTCGCCTCTGGCCATCATGTCGTCCACTCTCGAAAAGCCAATGAGGTCCCACCGATCAAACCCCTTTGTGTGCCACAGTTTGCCCAACAAATCAGAGTCATAAAGCAGAGTAGCCAATGTAAGCCTGCCCTGCCACCCCTGTACCCTCGGGACGGCCCTCTAAATATGTACAGCTGTCTTAGTGGGACCTGACATGCATCCATCCAGAGATCTCGAATATAGCGCTCTGTAGTACTTCCCATCGTCGAGGAGCCACCGATCCATGGCGTACCCTGGATTATCAGCCGATCCGTAGAAACCGTGGTTAAGGGCGGGCAGCTGGGAGGCCCAGTAGTACCGCCGGATATCCGGCAAAGCGATACCGCCGTTGTACCAAGGGAGCGTCAATTTGGTGATAGCAATCCGCGGTCTCCCCTCCCAAAGGAGGGTCCGCTACAATCCTTCAATCTCCCTAAAATACCGGGAGGGAACGAGGTCCTGTGTGTTCTGGAGCGCGTACAAGAATCTGGGCAGGGACATCATCTTAAACAATGCCGCACGCCCGAGCAGGGACAGCGGCAACTTACGCCACCCCTCCACATCGCGCCGAAGGCGTGCAAGAGGGGGGAGCAAATTATTGGAGTATCGCGTCCGGGCATCGGTTGAAATATAAATGCCCAGGTATTTGAACCCCTGCCTCGTGATCTGTATAGCACAACCCCTGGGAAGACGCGGAGTCCCCCCGTTCAGTACATAAAGGTGAGATTTAGACCAGTTTATTACCAGGCCCGAATATCTACCGAAAGTATACAGCACATCACAGGCCACAATCAAGGATTTACAAGGGGAGGTAAGGTAGAGCAGAATGTCATCCGCGTATAGTGACACGCGGTCCTCAAAACCGGGTGACCACTTCATCCCACAAATATCTGGGTGGGTCCGTAACCAAGCGGCAATGCAAAAAGCAGCGGCGACAAAGGACATCCCTGTCTGGTGCCTCTTCGCAAAGCAAAAGAAGCTGACACTCGCCCGTTGACTGGTCCGGGTGAACCAGGTCGGCAATCACACCCACCAACCGGTTGGCCAATAACTTAGCCAGGATTTTAGGCTCGGCATTCAACAGGGAGATCGGGCGACATGACCGGCAAAGGTCTCTAGGCTTCCCATCTTTATGAATGACCACAATAGTCGCCAGTCGCTGGTCGGGAGGGAGCTCACCCGCCTCGCGCGCCTCCAGGAACATGTTCCGCAAAGGCAAAGCAATGGCCTCAGCCTTTATTTTGTAAAGCTCTACCGGAAGTCCATTAGGCCCGGGAGCTTTGCCAGACCTTAAGGAGCGTATCGCAAGCGCCACCTCGTCCACTGTGATACCTCTGTCTATGTCGTCACGTTCGGTGTCAGACAAGCAAGGAAGTTCAATCCCTGCAAGGAGAGAGGCAGAGTCCGCCTCAGTCATATCAGAGGCCGATGTGTATACAGACTCAAAGTAGTCGGCAAAGACCGTAACTGTAGCACTGGGGTCAGTGACAACCAGACCGTCCTCACCCTTCACCTCGGGCACCACTCAGGAAGCCATCTCCTTCTTGTCAAGCCACGCGATAAGCTTGCCTGCCTTATCCCCTACATCATAGATCCTCCCCTGCTGTTCTCAGCCCATCACCTTGGCCGCGTCAGTAACCGTGGCTCGGTACTCCGCCTGCTTGAGCGAGAGAGCATGTAACAGGGCAGGCGTCGGATCAGTCTCCAACTGGGAATCAAGATCCTCAACCTCTGATTCCAGCCGCACCACATCCTCATCCCTGCGTCTGCGCACCTCGGCTATTAACACCTTGGCTGCTGTGGTTATTTTTCCCCTGTGTTGGAAAATCCTTGATGCCATATATTCATGACGAGCTCAGCTTGTCATCAGCACACGACCACCGTGGCTGATGACGAGCTGAGCTCGTCATCAGCATCGAAGGGGTTAAGGAGAAGGCCTCTCCTCTCAGGACAGTCTTAAAGGCTTCCCATAGAGACGAGGCCGACGTCACAGAGCCCGTATTTTCAGAAAAATAAAGGTCAATGGCTTTAGCCAAGAGATCTCGAGTCTTGGGATTACGGAAATACCACGGATTGACCGGCGCTACTCTAGAGGCCACTACAATGTCAAAATCAAAGGACACCCAGACCGGGGAATGGTCCGATATGCCCCTGGCCATCAAGCGGGCCTCAGAGACGGCGGACACATGGGCAACCAAAACCAATACGTAGTCAATCCTGGAGAGGCTGCCGTGCGCTCCCGAGTGAAAGGAGTATTGTCGCTGAGCGGGATGGAGAAGTCTCCAGCAATCAACAAGCCCCATGGTGTTCAAAAAATCGGGAAGCCAGGACTGCGAGTTGCGAAGATCTCTGGATGGAAAACGGTCTAAGGTCCCAGACCCAACTGCATTGAAGTCCCCACCAACTATAAGCAAGCCCTCTGGCAAGTCCAAAATGGCGCCCCCAAGATCTTGAAAAGTCATCGTTTGTAAGCCTGGGGGGACATAAACAGAAACCAAAACCAGGGTACGTCCCTCCCACCTGCCCGTGATGGCGACGTAGCGTCCTCTCTCGTCAACCACACTAGTCTCCACCTCAAACGGGAGAGACATGCGCACCATGATCCCCGCCCCTCGGGACCCCGAGGAGAACCCCGAGTGTGCCACCATTTTAAAGCCTTTTCTGTTGAGTGCATGGCATGTATTGCCAATGAGATGAGTTTCTTGTAACAAAATGACATCTGGCATGCAATTTTTAAACATTTGCAACACGACCCCTCGCTTAATGCGATCACCCAGCCCATTAACATTCCAACTCAGAATATTCAGCTTCTTACCCCCCATCGTCAATGTACAGGCCCCCGCCACCCCCACAGGGAACAGTCGCTATAGCATATTCAACAGAAGAATAATCACCTTGCCTTGGAGAAGAAAAGAGAGAGAAAACACACAAGAAACAGTCATCCCAACCACCCCCCACCCTGCACCCCTGCATTAGACTAAAAAGCCCCCCCAACTAGCAGTGTGCCTGTCGCCCCAAAAAAACTAACCTACGAAAAGCCCCTAGAGGAGTAAGGAGTCAGCCTATCCCCCCCGTATCCCCCGTTCCCTGAGAAAGAATGTCAGCAGAAAACAATAGTCCGTGACTAACTGCCTGAGCAGACTCATCGTCCGAAGACGGTCCAGAAGGACCTCTCACTCCTGAAGATCGGGGCCGCCTGACGCCCCTTCCGACTGTGTACCTCGGGCGCGCTCCGGCGTTGGGGCAAAGTGTCCAGCCAGTCCCCAGCCGCTTCTGGCATGTCGAAGAACAATGCCCGGCCATCGTGTTCGATACGCAGTTTCGCCGGGAATAGCATTGAGTACTTCATCCCCAACTCTCTCAGTCTACGCTTCACGCCCATGAAACTTTGTATACGCTTCTGCACCGCTTGGGTGAAGTCTGGGAAAAAGTTGATGTCAGAGTTCTGAAACTTCAGCGGCCCACCTCTCCTTGAGGCCTGCAGGATAGCATCTCGGTCCCTAAAATTGAAAACCCTGGCGATGATTGGGCACGGAGAGGCCCCCAGTTTCGGTCGGCCTCCCGGTAGTCTGTGCGCTCGCTCAACCGAGAAAAACTTGCTGAGGCCACCGGGTGCTAGATGGTTCTGGACCAAGTTCTCAACAAAGAGATCAGTAGCATCCTCCTCCGCACCCTCCGGTACTCCAATGATACGAACGTTCTGGCGCCTGGCCCGTCCTTCAAAGTCATCAAGCCTGCGGGTAAACAACATGTTCGCAGCTTTCAGGTCGCGGACCTCCGACTGTAGGTCCGTCACATCAGAGGTTAAGCTCGACGATTTTATGTCGAGCGACTTGACTCTGTCATTAGTCTTGCCGAGATCGGCTCTGATCAAATTGATCTCGATGGCCAACGTGTCGACCTTATTTGTTAACACCTCATGCTGCTTATGCATCTCAGCCTTGATGCCCGCAATGGCTCCCATGACGTCCCGGAGGGTTGGATCTGAGTCCTCCGGCGGGACATCTCGCTGCATGTCTTTAGGCCGTCCTGTGACTCCGGGCGATCCCTTTGGGAGAGCGTAGCGATCGGAGATAGTGGGTTGAGAAAGGGACGTTTTCCTGCTGACTCTAGGTTTCCCTTTGTCTGGGTCTCCTCTGCCCGCCATGTTGGGCCAGAGGGTCGCTCAATCAGGAAGACTCCCCGGTTGTCGTTGAGGCCCCAAGTCGGTAGGCATTAGCATCCGCCCCCACCGCTCATCCAACACTGCTATCCGCAGGAAGATCTGGTCAATGCCTCAGAGCGGGGCGGCCTTCCTCTCCCCAGACTGCCACCCTGTAGCAGCGCTGCAGTCGCCCACGTAATTCCGGGCTATGATGGCGTCGTTGTCCCCGACCTTCAACACGGTGTAACTTCACCTAGAAGACTCGGATCTTCGATCGGAGAACGAGCCCAGCGTCAGCAGCAGTTCAACAGCATGGTCCCACTACTGTGGGGCAGGATAGGCGACAGGATTAAATCGGAGGGTCTTCGGAGCTCCGAGCTCACGCGGCCATCTTGGTTGCCCGCGAAGCTCCTATGAGCATTGTAGCTTTTGAAGCAATTTGTAAGCAAATTGCTATTGATCTAACTGCTTCTGCTAGACCAATAAGAAAAAAGCGAAAAGATGGTTTGACACTAATGCTCTAAGGCCCATCGCATTTTAATGGAATCTTTGAAGGTTTTACCTAGAGATAAAATTCGGATAGCTAACTGCAGAAAGGAATACAAATTATGTACCCAAACACGCAAAAACTAAATTAAGTCAGAGGCATGGGAGAGCCTTATGTCTTAATCAGTCCTAAAGGATAGCTCCAAGTTTTGGGCTATTGTTAACAATCCGTTGTTACAAGGAGACGAAAATGAAAAGCTTGAAACAAACATCTCGGAGGAAAATTGGGTGTCACATTTTGAATTAATTTACGCCAGTAATGAAGTATTTGATATCTTTACTCCACCCGCTGGTATTTCACCCATATCTAACCTACTGTTTATAGAGGGGGACGTGGTAAGGCAATAATTATTACTGCTGCAAATAAGGCCCCCGGCCCAGACGGTGTCCCTGCAGATTTATACAAGAGAAATGTTAAATTTTGGGCTGCAATTTTAACAAAAGTTTTTAATTCTACTGTTACTCATGGCTTCCTTGCATCATGGGCCCTTTCCACCATTATTCCCATTTTTAAAAAAGGACAGAGAGGGGACCTGAGATGTTACAGGCCCATTTCCCTTATAGTCTCCTCTATCAAAATTTTAGGTAAAGTTATTTTGTCTAAAGTGTCTGATTGGGTTACACAGAAAAATATCCTTATAGAATCCCAATATGGATTTAGGTCGGGCAGAAGCACTGTGGATCAGTGTCTTAACCTGTATTTATTAATTAACAAATACACAGTGGCCAGTAGGGGGTCTGTCTACTTGGATTTTATGGACTTGTCCACAGCCTTCGATCTAGTCAATAGGTCGAAGCTGTGGACAATTTTACTGGACATGGGGATTGATCCAAGTTTGGTTTGTTTTATGGCAGATCTTCACTGGGATTTATATACTACTGTCAGGATGACTCTAGATGGTATCTGCGCTAGGCATTTTAAATCAAGGAGAGGGGTTAGGCAAGGGTGCATCCTGGTCCCTCTCCTTTTTTACATTAGATATTAATGCCCTAGAGAAAAGCCTGGAAACCGCTACCCTGGATGTCCCGCGTATAGGAGGCAGTACCATCCCAGTTCTCCTATACGCGGATGATGCTGTACTACTAGCACGCACCCCGATAGAGCTACAGAGGCTGCTGAACTCCTTCGGGGAATTCATGGCCTCGCTGGATTTAGTGGTTAATTCCGCCAAGTCCTATGCCATGACCCTGGGCCCCCGAAGGAGTAAACCAAAAACATTTTATTGCAGAGGGGTAGAGGTCCAAGGAGTAAGAGTTTTCACATATCTGGGGGTACTGTTTGACAAAAGCTGTAGTTGGATCCCTCAGAGGTTCGCAAAAAAGAATGCTCTGGCACGAGCAGGATCAGCCTTGTTAAATTTGACACCGCCTCGGGGGGAGACCATTTGATGCATTGTTGGCAATTTATAAAGCCAAATGTCTTGCACTGACACTTTATGGTGCCGCGATATGGGGTTACATCCCGATGGATGATGTGCAAAGGGCTGAAAACAAACTGTTTCGGTGTCTCTTATCTATCCCTCAGTCTACTCCAACATTTGCTGTCCACCAGGAGTTGGGGATGGGGTTTGTTGGTGATCTGATTGGTTTGGCCCCTCTTATTTGCTGGATCAAAACTTGGCTTAACCCAGAGCTAACATTAAACCACCGTATTTTAAAAGATTGTATCAGTTTAGATCGAGGAGACCAAATAAAGTGGCTCTCATATGTCAAAAGAATGTTTGTGAAACTAGGGCGGCCTGAAATCTATGATTACCCTGAAAACATTGCTAAAGGTGACATATTGTGGGTTAAAAAACATTTTTTGTCCTTAATGCTCCAGGAGCGGGAGTCGGAGGAACTACAAAAACCCATGGTGAGATCTCACTTTCTATTAGTCACCACCCCTTCTATTAAACCTTATTTAAAAGTGGTAACAAAGCCTTACCATCGCTGGTTGCTAACTAAATTTCGGTTCAATCAGATACATCTTTTACTGGGTTCATATCAGGGTTGGTCAGTACTTGAAAAGGCAGCATTTTGTGACTGTGATAATTATTCACTCCAAGATTCTATGCACTTTATGTTCTTTTGCAAACATTATTCATCGATTAGGAAAAGGTTTAATATCCCACTTTTTAGAGGTTTGGGTCTGCATCAGGTTAAACCTGCGTTAATGTTTTTGCAATGCTAAATAACACATGGAACATTTTTAATATTGCTAGTTATCTTGTTGCAGCCATAAGATCTAAGAAACTAAGAGACCGGAGTATAACTGAACTATGAATTTTATTGCAGCCCTTTTTTTCTGTACATATATGAAACAAGTTATTTACTATCATATGGATTCTTTCACCATCTGATTGTTTTATATTGTATATATGAATGTGATTTTTCTGTGTACTTTTATGATTTTAATTAATCGAATAAAGTGATTTGATGATGATGATGATCTCTGCCCTCTTCAAAGGCAGACCAGTCTGCCAGGGTGAAAGATGGATCAGCTATTTGGAGTTGCCATGCCACCTTACACAATTGAGCTCTTTCCACTGCAAAGAGGTAATTTAATATTACTATTGGGCATATAGTGTGGCCTATTACAGGCATGCTTAATAGGGTTACGCTCCGTTGTAGACAGGCACCGTGCTCCCTATTTGTAATGAGGCACCAATATGAAAAACTCGAAATAGCTAAAAAAAAGTCTGCAAAGGAGGTGAACCAGGCTGATAGCTGCTGTTTAAACTGGATGACTGATTTACAAAAACCTATTAAAATCTCAAGTCTATTCTTCTGCAGCTTTACCCCTCTCCACACACTTCTCGGGAAGTACTTAAAACAACCACAAATGTCCGTGAGGACTCATATTCTGCACTCATGTAGGTCACCCACAAGACAGACCATCCGCATGAGACACTAAAGTGGTAGTGTGTATAATGATGTGTGATTTACATTCCCTCGCACAGACTAAATATGTTTCCTTGAGGAGAAATAGCTCCCTTTCCCTCCCTTTTCATCCCTTTTCCTCCCTTTCCCTCCCTTTTCATCCCTTTTCCCTTCTCGAACCTGGAAGACTCAAGCTCATGTCTTCTGCACGATTACCATTCCATGTGATCCCAGGGTGTGAAGTACAGTGGAAAATCGGTTATCACAATTATTTGCCTGACCAACCCTCTCTAGCCTCTTATCATTTCTCTCACCTGCCTACATACGTGTATTTATTTGCAGGTTTAAGTGGTAAAATATGCAAATCTTGTGTTTTAATTCAGGGTTTACCGTTTATGTACACATCTATAATGATTCCCATACTTAGAGGACACAGGTGCAAATGATTTAGTGAACTGAGTACTCAACTTACATTTTTAGGTCTGGTTAGAGACAGGTTTAGAAGACTCGCAAAGCTTTTATCATCAATATCCAATGCACAAAGAGAGGAACAATACATCCGTCAGCCCTCCCTAGTCATTCATTGAAGTGTGCCATTCAATGTTTTCAGTCTATATTACAGCTCACATTCCAGCCATTAACAGGGCTGGACTGCCCGTTTATTCCATCGGGCATATCCCTGGTGGGCTGGAACCGCTGCAGGGTTGGTTTTGAAGGCAGATGTCCTCTGCTGGTGCCTCTGCCACGTCCACCAGCTCCCCAGGTGATTACCGCAAGCACGTGCAAAGCAAGAGAGAGAGAAAAGGAGAGCGCTAGATGAGGGAGGAAGAAGCGAGCGGGCGGGTATGAAAAGGAAACTGAAAGATGAGAGAGGTGGAGGTGAGCTGTCTGATTTGAACATTTTTGCTAAGGCTCTTTTGTGTTCCCAGTCCAGCCCTGCATATGGTGTATTGCCTGTGCACAGGTCAGGTTACTGGTGTATCAATCAACACATCTCTCAATTCATCAAACATTTCTGTAGTGCCAAAATCCATAGAAAGGGTGCTTAGTTACTGACTCCAAAAGAGTAGAATTGGTCGCGCAACCTATTTATATGAGATCAGGAGGTTCCAGCCAGGAGAGCTTTAACATAGTCTATTTTGGATCCAACAGCAGCTCTATCAATGCTTGCTGTTTCAATAGATGGCAATATTTATGAAGGAGCATGAAATGGTAATTGGAGGTAATTGGATTACATAATTATTTGACTTTCCATATCAAGCCTTTTGTCCAAGAAGACCACTATAGTCCCCACTCATTGGTTTATGACCAGAAGGTCAAAATTACTCACTCAAAAAGAGAAGTGACACAAGTTTTTGTTCTTTAACCCATTCTAAATGGCAATAAGCAAGAACTTGTTGTTATGGCATTCATACTTAACTATACTTAACCGTTTCCTACGCGTCCAAATATGGATGGTCGAAAAGATCTCAACCACTGTCAAATGATCAATATGGAATTGTGAAACAAGCAGAAATTCACCTGTGTGTCACCATAATCATTCAAATTAAGACCCTTGTTAGTAGTAATCAATATATTGGATGAACATTTGATGCACTTCCCCACATTGTAGAGCTTGCCATTTCTTAAAGACTATGGGCTTGATTAAGAGTCTGGGGGTCCATGGACCGTCAGACTTGAAAAGGCGGTGGTCAGACCTCCGGATTACGACTCTCTGAGTGGTTCTGGTGGTGGACCGCCAGCTGTGCCAGGGAACCATTGTTCTCCGACAGTGGCGTGGTGGAGGGGCAATGCAATATGCTGAGTGGGACTGGCGCAGTCCTGCGAAGCATATTTCGAGTTCTTCCACCACCAACCTTTTCATGGCAGTGAACCCGCTACGAAAAGGCTGGCAGTAGGGACACAATAGCAAGCAGGACCCCATGCCCCCGACATGGCGATGCATTCAGGGGGGCACAACATGTGCCTTCCTGTCTGCTTGCACCACAGGTTCCCGAACAGCATGGACTTCATAGTCCATGCCGTGCTAGAGCATTTGTGCCGCTCCGATTGCGGTGCCCTTTTCAAGGCCACCTCCGTGGGAAAGGCAAAGGATCAATCGCTTGTATGAGCTGAACTCATAATTAGGTGGGCGGTTTTTGTGCGGCTTTGGCAGTGCTGTGCTGGCAGAGAGCAAGTGCAGCACCAGCGCAGCTCCGCCTAAGTCGTAATCAGCCCCTATGATTCTAGGGGGCATATTATCAAGGACAGGCGATACATTATCGCCGCTTTTATCGGCAGGAAACTGCTGATAAAGCGGCGATAATGGCCTTGATAATATGCTCTATAAATTCCAATCGAGGCCCATGTTAGATGTGAACACATCTAACATGGGCTTCGATTGGAATTCATAGAGCATATTATCAAGGCCATTATCGCCGCTTTAGCGGCAGTTTCCTGCCGATAAAAGCGGCGATAATGTATCGCCTGTCCTTGATAATATGCCCCTTGATTTCCAACCAGATAAGAAAGAGTCAAGCCACTTCAATGCTTGCTAAATTATTTTATAATTCAATTACATTAATGTTCTATTTTTATATATTCTTTAACATTAAATTATATTTATTAATATTATTAACTATTTAAAAAAATAAAAATTAAATGTACTATTATTTCCTATGGGGTTTTATTTTAATTCCCTACCTCTATTAGCTTCTATGGGAGGGTGCTGCAGTGCTATTGGAATATCACGTGTGGTGTTGGACTTAGGCTGTTTTTAAGTAGTAACGTACACTCAGATTTTGTGAATAGCCCAAAGCAGTAAACTTACTCAAAAGTGAACATGACCTAAAGTGTGTCATTCACCTTTGTGAATCAGACCCTAAGGGATTTAGGTCAACTTTTTCTTATACATTTTCAATTGTGTTTTTGTAGCAATTGCTGCCTTCATGATATCCTCAAAGAAGTCATTTTTCTTACCACCAAGCATAGTCTTTTTTACCTGTTCCAAATACTGATGGGGAAGAATGTGAAGACCACGACTGTCTGGATGTCACTGAGCTTTGCACAAAGCAGAGACCTGACATTTTCGAAGAGCCATTGCCTGACCCTGATCAAGTCCTTTTTGTTGATGATTCATGCCTAAGAGACAATGAAGGTAATCTGAGAGCAGCGTTTGCTGTCTGTCCCATTTCTAGAGTGGTGGAAGCTGCTTGTTTACAGGGAGTGCACTCCGAACAGGTGGCTAAAATCTTTCTGAACAGATCTGGGTCACCATCTATACCGATAGCCAGTGTGGTCCATGACTTTGGACAGCTATGGTCACAGAGAGTGTTCCTAACGTCATCATGTTCTCCAATAGGAATGGGAAGTACGCGAGACAACTACTGGAAGCTTTACAATTGCCAAGAGAAGTGGCTGTCGTTAAGTGCGCAGCACATTGAAGGGGAAACAATTTTGTTACCACCAGAAACAGGTACGCAGGCGGAGTGGCATGTTTCTGTGCTATTCATGCATGTGTTTTCAATGGGGAGTATAGTGGCAAGAGTACAGAGCAGATCGAACTCAGCATATTGCTAGATGTGACACATGAGATGAAGTGAGACATTAACAAATGGAAGCCACAGACAATGGACACGCAGGATGGATTAGAGCAGGCTGTGAGGAAGGGGAAAATGATATATTTGGGTGTCAGTTGATGGCAGGGCTGTGTTACAAGATTGTTTGTTAAAACCAATGCCAAGCCAGATTCATGGAGCAGCTCATGTAGGAAGGGATGTGATGGTGAGATTGTTCAGACAGACCTGGTTTAATCCACGGTTTCGAGTGATTGCAGAAGCTGCGTGTCATTGGTGTGTAACTTGTCATCAAATGAACACTGGGAAGAAGACTTTTGTCACTTTGTGTCACATTGGCAGATTGGGGGTCCCTTTAATCAGATCCAAATGGTCTTTGTTGCGATGCCTGTGTGTAACATATTTGGATATATTCTGGTTGTTATATGCACCTTTTCTCAATGGGTTGTAGCATATCTGACAAGAAGGTGTGATAGTCTTACAGTAGCAAAGTTGTTGCTCAGGGAACGTATTCCTCGATTCAGATTTCCAATTGGAATCACATAGAGGTACACATGTTCCTAACCAGATCATGAAGTTCCTGTGCACCACCTTAAATGTGGATCAAAGACTGCCTTGTAGTTACAGGAGAGAAGCGTCTGAAATGGTAGAGCAGGTCAATGGGACTTTATAGGCGAGGTTGGCTAAAGTCTTTGCTTCGACATCGGTAAAATGGCCTGATACGTTGCTTTGGTGATTATGAGTCTATGAAGCCTTCCTGACATGAGAACTGGGTTTTCGCCTCATGAGATACTAATGGGAGGAGCAATACGTTTCCCTGCTGTACCTGCTACTGCATTAGTAAATATCACAGATGATTTGGTCCTCGACGACTGTAAAGGATTGGCTGATGTAGTAGTTCGTTGTGTGTCTCATCAGGTTAAAGCAACGACCGCACAAGCCTCAAAAGATCTGTGCCACATATTGAACCCATGGGATTGGGTTCTCCTCAGAAAACACATGAGAACAACTATCTTTACTCTTGGTGGCGTGTACCTTACCAAGTGAGACTGGTGACTAACACTGCTGTGCGGCGGAATACCAAACTGGGTCCATGCCTCGCACACCCAACGTGTCACAGGCACCTCTGATGAAACAGCTCCTCTCCCAGAAGACTTTCCTGCCATGACTGGTGGGTCACTGGAGGAGGCAAGCCAAGCTTAAGAGGTGCCTGAAGTGGCTGGATACACACCAAGACAATCAGAGGGGGGGTCACACTACACAAAACCCTGGTATAGACTCTGAGGGACATGTGATTGTGTGCAATCGAGGAAAAAGGATACTGCAGATGAAACGTGGCCTGGGAGACAGAGAAAAAGGAACCTGAGACTTGCATCTGAGAAAGTACTTGCACCAGTAGACAAATCTTCGGAGTCTGATCTATGCAAAACAGAGCAACATGGAGAAGGTGCATGAAGATCCAGGAGCGCTTGAGTGCCGTGTCGGAGATTTTCCTCTCCCGAGTGTACTTACTTGGTTACCAATGCCTGGGAGAGCGAGGTCCGAAATTTCAATACTAATTGTCGAGATCTTGCTGACAGATCCTGGAATCAAAGCTAATGCCCTTCTTTCATTGACTGTACCTTTCCCACCAAGGTTGAGTGACTGCATACTCTGATTCTGGAGGACATTGCATTTCCACGTTTTGGAGCACCACAGTTTCATCAGGAGATTGCAGCATTGAGAGCTGAATTTTGACAATGTGTTATTGAGGAAGACAGCTCTGATCTGATTAGGGATGTGAACTGAACTTTGGACTGTAAAACATTTCTTTGAAGAAGGTAACCTAGGCCAGACTGAAAGAAAAATAAAATTAGGGATTTCATCAAGAAGAAGAAGGAAAAGGGCTAGAAAAGTTTTCCAAGCTGGGTACATATTGCAATTTTTAACAAAAAGCTGGTGCTGTACAATATGTACACCTCCCTAACATAAGGGGCAACCTAGTAACTCAGGGACCTGAGCTGGATATATATTTTTTTGTTTACATTGCTTTTATTGATTTTCAACATAGAGAAAATAACGAACAAGCCGGCGTGCTCTATGGTCTTCGGGATGCAACCCGGCAATCGTATTACTATGTCCGGCCAGTCAAAGATAAGATAGAAAAGAAGAAATGCCAGCACTGCTGCTTGCGGGAAGGGTTACCTCTATAAAGCCGCACAGGGGTTAGGTACCAATAAGCGGCCACTTTAGTGGCAGTCTTAATGGAAGCGACGTTACGCACTGTCCGGCTGGCCCTATAATAAATATCAGTCCAGTCTTTCTGCATCAGGGCCCTACCCAACTCCCCCTCCCATTGAAGTTGGCCAGAAGCCTTCCTAGTGTCAGGAGTGTATCTAGTAAATTTATATAGGTCCGACGTCAATCGTGTGTCACTATGTCATGTGCGCACCACTTCTCAAACGGAGTAAAGGGTCTCTCTGCACCCTCCTGCACATTACTGTGGAGAACCCAGTGTTTGATCTGTAAGTAGTGATAACGCTCCGTTTCCGGAATGCCATGATCTTTACGAAGGTCAGGAAAAGAACTGGGTCCCGAAAGATCAAAAAGATGACATATGGAGCGACAAGCTTCTTTGGTCCAGTGGTGAAACCTCCCAGGGTGAGGGCCTGGTGTGAAATCAGGGTTTTGTGCTATAGGCGTGATCAGGGATGGGAGTGTCGTAAGCCCTCTAGAAACCTTGTCCCAGGCCAACAGAAGAGGACGAGTCACCTCAGAGAGATACAAATTGCGAGGTCGCCCCGCACTCGCGAGAAAGGGGATCCCCCATAGATGCTGGCCAGCAAGTGACTTGTCCATAAATAACCAGTGTTTCTCAAATTCTGTGCGTGACCAGTCCAACAGCGCTCTCATTTGGGCCCCCCACCAATTAGCTAGAAGGTCACTGACACCCTAACCCCCCTCCACCTGGTCTCTATAGGTAAGTTCCTGACGCAACCGAGCCCGCTGATCCTGCCAGACAAAGCAGTCTATGTGCGGTTGCTGCGAAGGTATGACCCCTGCTGGTGGCACAAGTGGAAGTGAATGAAACAGGTAGAGATTTTGGGGCAGTATCACCATTTTCACTGCCGCTATGAGGCCCAACCATGAAAGAGAATGTGGTGTCCACTTCCTAAGGGAATCACGGTCTTGTCTCAGGATTACTGTGTAGTTTAACTTTTTGATGTCTTTAATAGTGGCGGAGAATTGCAGTCCTAAATTGGAAATGGAGTCGCGGGCCCACTGAATCGGGTAAGAACGCTGTAGCATCCCCAGCGTCTCCGACTCCAAGGAAATATCTAGGGCCTGTGACTTGTGCACGTCGATCTTAAAACTCGAAGCAAGGGCGAACCTGTCCAGTTCATCCAGGAAAGCTGGTAAGGATTCCCTAGGGTCCACCAATGTAGCCACCACATCATCCACATATAAGCAGAGCTTGTGCTCCACCCCCCCTGGTACGTGCCCCCTTAATACCAGGATCACCTCTAACCCTCTGAGCCATGGGTTCCATATAGAGGGCGAACAGGAGCGGCGACAGCGGGAATCTCTGCTGTGTCCCTCCGCAGATAGAAAAGGCTGACAAAGCCCTCCCATTCACCCGCACTGTGGCCGTAGGGTTTGCGTAGCTACTAAAGACCTAGTCGATAAAATGGTTTGGAAGGCCGAAGTGGGCCAGGGTCGCCCGGGGATATGGCTAGTGGACCCAGTCGAACGCCTTTTCAGTGTCGACTGAGAGAATCATGTGTTCCGCTGGGAAGCGCTCCGACCTGTCCACTAGATGAAGAAGCAGTTTGGTATTGTCGGAGCACTGACTTCCGGGGACAAACCTGGACTGAATGAGTTCATGTCATCTAATGAGTGGATTTGATGTGTATTAAAGGAGTATTTGCATAGAGTGAGATGTTACACTATGTATGAGATGCTACATTGATTTGGTGATCATGTTCAAGCATGACAGGTGAAGTTGTAATATATTGAAATGCATTGGGAGTCTTTGTAATGCATCATTGGTTCATATTTTAGTATAACTATTGAAGACTATGTGATTTCTGTAAAGCTATTGGAGTTATGGAGAACTCCAGTTTTATCTGAAAAAAGTTTGCTCCAGGCCAATTTTATAAGTTGAAGATTATGAAATCCTTAACAGTCTAGGTGTGAATGAGTACTAATTTGGAATTGTGGAATTTTGTTCCTCGCAGGATAATATTCAGGGATTCCAGTGATTGAGTGGAAATTTCGTAGTTGCATTTTACTCATTTTAGGGGTGCATCATAATTACAATTAGTGTGCACAGGCATATAATCCTGTCTTGTGCAACTGCGAGTGTTAGAATTGTGAACTGCATTTATATATCTACGTGACATATTTTAGTTTATTGATAACTGGTTGTTGGAATTAGGTATAGTGCCCACATCTTCCTTGCCTTTGGAGAGGGAGCACCTCAGAACGAGCTCTTCCTCTGGTGATATTGGCTCTATGCTACTTGGCCAATCTCAATGGTGGATAGACTTCTTAGAAAGACTCCACCACTGACAGCTTTCCTCATGAATAGAAATACTTACTTATTATTATAGGGATGTCACCTTAGTGATAGTGTAGAGATAGACTTAAATGCTTTTTGCTCACCTACCTTCAATGCGAGGAAATGTCAACTCTTGCTATTCGATACTTTGCATCTCACTTCTTGAGTTAATAGTTTTACTTATGGCGCACCGTCTGAATTTGGTGTGTAGATTTAGCTACATACTGTTTACTTTATACTTCTATAACTTTGTGTCGAGATGTGTTTCTGTTCGGTTATTTTTGGCTTTGTAAAACACTTAATTAACCTTCCTAAATTATTCTTTGGTTATTATGTGTCTTGATTCAGTGTTTCTAAATTCATTATGTTTTAGCATTTTCTACCCTTTACACTTCCATGCTGATAAAAAAAGATCCATTGGAGTGTGGCTCTAGAAAAGTGCCAGATCATCTAGAAACACCCTTTCACCAGATTGGGTTTGTAATGTTGGTTGAGGAACCTAGCTTAGAATGCTCATTGTATATTGTGTCTAAACTTTTGTTTTGAAATCGTATTGTAATTTGTTAAGTGTATTGTAAAGTTTGGTTGAGTCAACAATGGATGCACATATGGTAAAATCCAGTAAATCATAGTGAAGTTCTTCCTTCAGTGGGACGTGCTGAACATGCAATATTGCTGAATCATGACTTACTACATGTCTTACACGGCTTAAAAAATGACATAATGCTACTAAATGTCGCAAGAAGCTGTAATTCCCTGAGAATGGTACATTCAATGTAAAAAAACTTGGTTATTTGACCCATGTCATGGTGGGGATGGAGCCACACCCTAGAGCTGCACACATTTGGGCATTAAATCCATGGGATTATGTGACCAGTGAATAGAGATATCAGAAAATGCTGATGGACTAAGTTGGTAAGGTCATGAATAATTAGTTGGAAGCAAGCTTGCATGTACGGAAAAAAGAGTGACGTAAGAACATATTTGAAACTGTGGGTGTGTTTCCAGCACTAGCTGCTAATTCAGACAAAAACAAAACAAAAATAAAACTGAAAATAAAACACAGAGTGAGAATAAAAGTAATATTGAGGGAGACGATGATTTCATGAAACATTTATTGATTGAAGTAAGACCATCCCTGTATAATGAGAATCATGTGCAAGTACAAGAATTGAGAGAATTGGGAGCAGGAGAGCCGAGTGTAAGGAAAGACAGATAGAAACTATCGAGATTATTATTTTTAAACTTCAAGATGATTTAGATGAAATGGTGCAAGAAGGAATATATAGTGATAAAATGTCAATGTATAATAAAGATGAATCTGTGTTTTCGGGTGCAGAAGCAGAAAAGCAGGCTCTTAATGCATATTAAAAACTTGAGAAATTAGCTGAAGAATAGAAAGCGATGTATCTAAAAAGAGAATTTGTGAAACCGTTAGAATGAGATTGACCCAAAGTGAGTTGTAAAAACAAAAGGTTACGCTTTTGCGAGACAATTTGAGAAAATTAGTTAATGTGATTAGAGACTGGGAAAAGGTGGTAAGCTACAGAGATGAATTGAATGAAGTTTCTAATAAGTCTGAATAATGGAAACAGCATACATCAAAGGGAGTTACGAGTGTGAGCGATTCTAATTGCAAAGTGACAGTTGAAAAAGAGTTTCCATTGAGAGAAGTGCCTAGAGGAACACATGTGCATGTACCTTGGACAAGGCAGGACTTCTGGACAGGAAGCAGAAAAGTGGTATGCATACTTAGAAAGAATTGTGACTATTTTGAACATGCTTTTAGAAGATCTACATGCATTCTTTTCAATTGCTTTGCCTATAGATTTGTGTAATGAGTGAAAGACAGTAGTACAGTGGCTTCATGAGGAACCACAGAGAGAGGGTCCAAGTTTTAGACCTTCTTTGATAGTCATGCTGAAGTATACCCATGTTATTGAGCATTAAAAGGAAAGGTTTAACAGAAACATGTTAACTGTTTAAAAATCATGAGAGCAAAGTGTAGTGTTCTCCATCTAAGTCTTGGAATGCTTACACTGTTGTGTTATGTCATAAGCATTCTATTTGGAGTGTTGGTTTAAGAGAGTTGACAGTTGGCTCTTGGTGGTTTGGTTTTAGCCTGCTGCTGCGCAGCACCTGTGTGATGTTTCAATAAACTACAAACAACTAATAACTTTGAGTACATCAAGTTACTACAAATTATCTGGCGACAATCACGGGTGTCTGCAGAAACCTTCACAAAAGAAAAAAATCACTTCGTCAACATATCGGAAGAAAATTGTTACCTCATAGAGTGTAGGCGCCGGGTTGAAGTCTCGTCTTTGTGGAATATTCGGATTAAACTTTGTCAAACCCATCCACCTGAGCAGAGCATTGAGGTACTGTTTAAAAATGCTATTACAGCAGTGGGGCAGGTTCAGTTAGTATACGTCACGAGAGGTTGGCGTGATAATTGTTTGATCAACGCCATCTTGGAAGTGAATGTAATATAATGTCCATTGGATTACAAGCAGTGACGCAGCGTCACGTACGATGTGGGAGCCATCTTGGTAAAGGTAAAGCACCAAGTCTGAGCCATTTCACAGAATTATCGAAACGTAACAGCAAAGTTCTTCGTAAAACACTTCCGCTGTTTCCTAATTGTTTTGCGGCATCGGAGCACGCCAAAGTTCTTCTTAGTGCATTTCCAAAAAGGGAAATACTCGTTCTGGCTCGTTAAAGGAAAATTGTTACTCACACGGCTGGAAAGAAGAAAACGTTTGTCAGCTAACAGAACATTATTTTATTGGAATATAAGATGGTGAGACGTACCCATATTGTTCTGTGCAAGTTATAAAGGACTTAAGCCTTTTATTCAACGTGAGGGCGACATAAGACAAGGTTTTTGCTTTTGGATACAATCTGCTTGCTTAATATTACAGGCATATTTCAAACTCTGTATTTTTCAAACTCTATTTTGCTCCTCACAGTCAATTTAATAACTTTTATTAGCAAAAGACAATTATTTGCAGGTACTTGTTTTCGATGACACGCACATCAATCTGTCCATCAAGACTGTTTTTGTGATATTTTAACTTTTATGTAAAAAAATATATATTGGTGTTGATGTGCTACATACAGTTTAACATTTTTATATTCTTGTGAAAGGTTGAATTGAAAAAAAAAATGTTTTTTTCTTTATTTGCAAAATGCAGTCTGTTTCTCCACCTACACCTTTTCTAGAAACACCAGGGGATCCACCAATCCCGTGGAAAAAATGGTACACCGCCTCCATCACCTATATTGGTGCAAGAGAGGGTTCACGTTATAGAGCTGAAAGAAAAAAAGGTCTCTTATTGAATGTTTTAGGATTTGAAGGGAGATCCATTTTTAAACATTTACCTCCTCTAGTGTGTGCTATTGATGAAGAAGAGATTGATGAGTTTGCTGAGACTGTTAAAAAACTAGAATTACGTTTTGACGTCCAAAAAGGGAACAAAGAGTTGAAGAAAAAGTTGAAGATTTTATTTCAGCATTACGAGTTTTAAGTGCTGAATGTGAATTTGAAGGTTTTAGAGATCAACTAATAAGGGATCGATATATTTGTATGTGTACTGACAAGAGTATCCAGCAAAAACTACTTTCTTTAGGTAACCCAACTCTCAAGGAGACTTTCTGTGAAAGAACTAGATGAAAATGGGTCATCGACATCTACCAAAGATGATTCTGTCAATGTTATAAGGTCAAAGGACTCTTCTAAAAATTCTAATTTTAATCGTAATGAAAATACGTTTTTCAAACAAACGAACATTTGTTTTAAATGTGGTAACTTTCCGCATATTAGGTAGGGACGTCCCTCTCCTGCTAGAAATGTCACCTGCAGAATGTGTGGTAAGTTAGGTCATTTTTCGAAGGTCTGCCAAAATGGGAAAAGAAATCTTGACTATCATCAAGATTCCAAACAAATTACCAGATTACCATCTTCAATTGCAAATGTTTCGATGTCAGAATCCAAGATTGATGATTTTTATAAAATTCAGGATGATTTAAGAGACATGGTAGTTGTGGTTGGTGACATGAATGCGGAAAGTAATGAATCTTCTGAGTGTGTTGGCCCTTATGTGGAAATAGGAGTTGGGACAAAGTGTTTATGTTTGCTCGCTGATTCTGGTGCGAGAATCACTATGATAACTCAGGAAAAGTTCAATGAAGTTTGGAGTTCTCGTTCATTATTGCCACCTGATAGGTCTCCTGTATTGTATGAGGGAAGGACAATTAAACTAGCAGGATATTTAGAAGATACCTTGGAATTTAGGGGTAGGAACATTTTTGGAAAAATATATGTGGCCATAAAGGGATAAAATATCCTTGGATGGTTCCATCAAGGATTTTTCAAAATGGTACTTAGACCTGGCACAAAGGATCAAGTTTCTATTCTTAGATCAGAAGATTTTGTGGATATTTTGAGTGAACGTTATCCTTCAGTTTTTAGCAACAGCCTTGGAAAGATTAGAGGTTTTACTCATTGTATCAAAGTTAAAGAAAATGCCATACCTTTTAAGCACAAACTCAGAAACGTCCCATTTAGTGTAAGAGAAAAACTAGAACGAGAACTTAAGGGTTTTTGTGAAAATGGGATAATCGAACCTATTGAGTCCTCTCTTCGGCTTAGTCCTTTGGTTGTGGCTAAAAAAAAAAAGGCAAACTTTGCGTCTGTATAGACTAGCGCAGTCTAAATAAGAATATTTGGATTGATTCGCATCCCCTCCCAAAAATATCTGACATGTTATCATTAATCAATGGTTCCAAATAGTTCAGGAAATTAGATTTGGCCTCCGCCTATCACCAGGTGGTTCTGGATCCATCGTGAAGGCACTTGACTGTTTTTGTTTCACCCATTGGAACTTTTCGAAACTGTTGCATACCATTTGGGTTGGCCTCTGCGGCAGCGGTTTTCCAAAGGATCATGTCTAATTTACTTAAAAACTTAAAAGGAGTCGTCGTTTTTCAAGATGACGTTTTGGTCCATAGTGAAACATGTGAGTCACACGATGAGACAGTCTTTTGTGTTTTGGAGACTTTACATGATGCTGGTGTAGTTTTGAAAAAGGAGAAATGTGTTTTTAAGGTACAGAAGGTGGAGCATCTCGGTCATGTTCTTTCTGAACATGGGATTGAACCAAGACCAGGTCTTGTTAAAGCTATTCTGGAATGTCCAACTCCCTCTGACAAAGTAGGACTCAAACCGTTCATTGGGTTGTGTGAGTTTTCTTTGTGATTTTTACCAGATTATGCTTCAAAAGAACAACCACTTTCTAATATGCTCAATAATGGGAATGAGCACACTTTAGGGTATGCCTCAAGAGTTTTGCGTGGTTCGGAATTACATTTTTCAGTGATTGAAAGAGAATTGTTGGCATGTTTGTGGGCTATAAGGAAATTTACTCCTTATGTTTGGGGAAAACACTTTAAATTATGCACGGATCACAGCCCACTTGTATCCATTCTTTCTGGTGATAAATTGAAAGAACACACACCAAGGATTGTACGGTTGTCAACTAAACTTCTACAGTTTGACTTTGAGGTTAGCTACATTCCTGGTAATAAGAACATTAGGGAAGATTATTTTTCAAGACATCCTGTGAAATGTGAAAATGAACTTGATGATGAAGATGAGGAAAATTGTTTTGTGGCTGCTGTGGCTTTGGATGAGATGTGTGCAGTCAGTGAAGTGGAATGGAGAAATAAATTGTCCGGAGACGTTTCACTTGGAGAAGTCATTAAGTGTGTGAGAAATGGTTGGCCGAAAGAGAAGAATGCTCATTTTTCTTTGCAAACTTTTGTAAAGGTTGCAGATGAACTCTCCATCGAGGATGGTTTACTTATGCGTAAAGATAGATTGATTCCTCCGGAGACATTAAGATCTAGGTTAATATGTGGTGCACATGAAGGCCATTTAGGTAAAACTTTTACAAAAAAAAGATTACGTGAACAACTTTGGTGGCCGCAAATGGATAAGGATGTTGATATGTTTGTCGGGGAGTGTGTGATTTGCTCCAATTCAGAGAAAAGTATGAGAATACGCACACCTCCTCTTCAACCTATTTCATTACCAGGTAGACCTTGGGAGAAAATTGGTATTGATTTGGTGGGGCCTTTTAATACTCTTCCTAACAATGCCAGGTTTGCAATTGTGGCCATAGACTACTATTCGAAGTGACCTGAGGTTTGTTTCATCAATGAACCTAATTACAGCAATGTCATTGATTTTCTGAAAGACAATTTCCTGCGGGAAGGTTTCACTGCTACCATTATAAGCGACAATGGAGTACAGTTTGTCAGCCAGGATTTTGAATGTTTCTTGCACCAAAGTGGTATCACGCATTCCAGAAGTGCCCTCTATCATCCACAAACTAACGGATTGGTGGAGCGAATGAACAGAGAGATAAACAATTGTGTACAATGGGCTTTAGCTGGAAGATGCAATGTTCAAAATGCAGTAAGATCCATGTTATGGTTTTATCGCACTACATCCCATTCTTCCACAAAAGTGACACCTTTTGAACTTCTTCGGGGTAGAAAACCTTGCTCGAAAATATGTCCTGGATGGATGTCAAGATGGGTGAAGATGAATACTGTGGATAACCTTGACAACACTGTAAGGTCTAATGTTTCAAAGGCTCAATGCCTACAAAAATTATATTTTGACTCTAGAAAGAGATCTTGTTCCCAAAATATTAAAGTTGGTGACATTGTACGTATTAAGATTCCTATTCATGCGAGAAAGGCAGTTCAAAATTCCCTGAACCATTTACTGTTGACAAAGTGTGTGGTAATGCTGTAAGAGTCAATTTGAAGAATTGGTGGAACCTATCTAGAATTGTGAAAGTCACTGACCGTTCGGGTCAGATTTCATTGTTTAGTTCCAACAGTTCTGATAACAATTTAAGACCTGTAGACAATGATGTTTCTTCTTTTCATACCATTGTGCGTCTGCGGAGAAGTTTTCGTAGATGTTCTGTTCCAGCCAGATATCGTTAGTATTCTGTTTTGCTTTCTTCAATTTTTGCTATAACTTTATTTTATTTTTATTTTTTTTGTTTTGTTTTGTTTTGTTTTTGTGGAAAGTGTTAAGAGGAGGAGGATAATAAAGTGTTTTCCATCCAAGTCTTGGAATGCTTACACTGTTGTGCTATGTCATAAGCATTCTATTTAGAGTGTTGATTTAAGAGAGTTGAAAGTTGGCTCTTGGTGGTCTGGTTTGAGCCTGCTGCTGCGCAGCACCTGTGTGTTGTTTCAATGAACTACAAACAACTGATAACTTTGAGTATGTCGAGTTACTATAAACAAGAAAGGTGTGTGGAGGGTCAAGGGGAAAGTTTAATGACCTGTCTGCTCGTTCCCCAACATCAAGATACAAAACACACAAGAGCAGAACAAGTCTGAAAAAATGTGTGCCTACAACAGTAGCCATGCGGTACTGGTGGTGAATGCGTGAGACAAGGGTTGCCACAACCGTTGACTGTGAGTAGAGGGAGGCTGAGACAATTCCCATCAGACCACCCATGTGGTGGAGTTTACGTCATGTGGGAAATGTTAGTCATGCCAGCCCAAGTCCGACCATATAGTGCCGGTGCGGGAATGGATGTCAAAAGTATCATCATAAACATGCATCCTAAAGTGATGTAAATGAAAAAAGTGCAGTGCTCAAATAATATTGAAGATAAAATTAACTATACGGACTCCAAATGGCATTGCGACAGAAGTCCGGATGTTAAGGATTAAAAGACACGCTGGGTAGTGGGACTACCCTCTAGCGCAGTGCGGTATGGTCGACATGTTTCAGCCTTATGGGCATCTAGCCCAGCTTTCTTCAGGACCGTTGACAAAAAAATTAGCTACTACAACTAAATACAAAGTGTATAGATAATGAATAATAGACATGTACTGACAAAGTTACAGCTATATCAAGAATGTGAATACTTAAATGTCCACTGAAGGGAGAGGAATGAATCTTCTTCCTGTCAACAAACAAATAGACACTATTTTTTTGTTTTGTTTTGTTTTGTTTTTGTGGAAAGTGTTAAGAGGAGGAGGATAATAAAGTGTTTTCCACCCAAGTCTTGGAATGCTTACACTGTTGTGCTATGTCATAAGCATTCTATTTAGAGTGTTGATTTAAGAGAGTTGAAAGTTGGCTCTTGGTGGTCTGGTTTGAGCCTGCTGCTGCGCAGCACCTGTGTGTTGTTTCAATGAACTACAAACAACTGATAACTTTGAGTATGTCGAGTTACTACACAAAGCAAAATGCAGCGTCAGTTCCTGCATATTATGAGAGACTGATGCAGATTTACAAGCAGGATAGTGGAGTTAAATATACAGCAGAAGAAGGCGAGTCAGGATTTATTTCTGCTATTGCATTGGGGGATCATTAAATATCTTCAACAGAGTGTGATGTGTTGACAAGCCAAATCTTTGGGTGATAGTTTGGCATATGCAAAGTATTGTAGTGATTTCAGTTATGCAAGAAAGAATTTGACCAAGGAAAAGTTTATGGTGGCTCAGAAAATGTTATTCCAAAAAGAAGGCGAAAGGGGTTTTTCAAGCTCCTGGAGATGGTGTGCAATGTATGCTAGTTGGACATAGTGGTTAGAGAAGTAGAGGTGAAGGCTTTACTAACCAAATGGTAATATTGTTAATTGCTAACAATAATAATTCGAACTGTGGGCAAGCAGAACCGGGGTGCGTCACATTTGTGGTCAAGCAGGCCACTGGAAACAAACTTGGAGAATTATTGTGAATAGGTTTCAAAATGCGCTGTAAATGAGTCCTCAAATGCAGATGGTTTGTAATGGGATGAAGAAGTCAGTAGTCCCAGCCCTGCTGGCTTCTGTGCACAACTTGCAGAATGTTAGACAGTTCAATGGAACCATGACTTCCGCCCCAATCCTACAGCAACCTATGCAGCCAAATTTAAATTTGCAGCAAAGAAAATAAGTAATTAACGGCAAGATGGTCCATTTGTGGAAGGAGGTGTTAATGGTAATCCAGTATAATTTTTTACTGAACAAGGTGCTACCCAATCCATGGTTAGACTAGTGAATGTTCCTAACCTACACCTCTCGGAAAAAGAAGTGCAAGTTGTGGGTATTTCAAATAAACAAGTAACTAATGAAGTGTCGGCAAATATCCCAGTCAAAATTGCTTCAAGTATTATTAATCATGAGTTTATAATTAGTGTTGCAAGTCCAGTGAATCTTTGGATCATGATCTTTTGTGCAAAATAAATTTAATAATTTACTGCATACTTGATGAGGTTGGTATTCAGGCAAAAGATGGCGATGTTGATTGCAAATCATGAAAAACAAAAGTAAACATTTTCTTGGTTCTCACAGCAGAGATGTTACCTCCATATATAAGGCAAACTGTGAACAATGAGGTTTGGGAATTTACAGAAAAAGGAATTGGGTTAATTACAGTTAAAATAAATGCAGTGTATTCCCTATTCCTCAATACGGGCTTACTTGTGAAGCACGGGAGGGGATTGCACCTGTCATTGGCAAAATGAACGAGCAGGGTATTTTGAGGGAAGTGCTAGGAAGCCTATGTAGCTCAACTTTAATGGGCTTGTAAAAGCCAGGCAGCAAATGAAGGATAGTTCAGGAGGTTTTATTTCAAATTCTAGCAGTTGAAGAATAGTTTACAGTGATTGATTCGTGTTCATAATTATTGTCTCTTCAGGAGGATAGTCAGTATCATTTTGCATTCAGATTTAAAGATAACGTCCTCGTCTGCCGTACAAACCCACAAGGGTGTACAGAGAGTCCTTCAATTTCTTCCCAAATACTTAAGAAAGATTTGGAAAGTTTAAAGTTACCTTGTAGTCAGTACTAGTGCAGTGAGGATTTCATGATTGTTGCAAAAACATAAGAGGTCAGACTCCCATCCCTACAATGGAGGCAGTGCCACCATAGGGATTAGGATGTCCTTTTCTGACTGACTTTTCATGGCGGTCCGACCACCATGAAAAGACAGATGGAAATGGACTTTGGGGTTCCCAAGAAGGGCCCCCATCCCTTGTGGGCCACTACTATTGGCCCTGGGTGCGCATGTAGAGCCCCCCACACATCAATGCACCATTTTCCAGGCACCACATATTGACTGGCATATGGTGCATGGATGTGCACAAAGTGCCTTTTTCTACTACAGCTTGTGCTCTGGCCCTTTTCCTGCAGCCGCAGCACAAGCCGCAGTAGAAAAAGCACTTTCCGACCGCCTGGACGATGGTCTGATCATAATAGGCTGTGTGAAACTGCTGACTCATTATCAGACTGTTACCTGTCCGTACACGAGAGACGACCGCCGGGAACTGACAGAGGAGGGATTGCCCAGAGCGGAACACCACCGCGAAAGAAACGCACCCGTTTCTTCACTTGGCGCCATACAGAAATCCCCTCCCGGCTTTGAAGTTCAAACCATAGCGATTAACAGTGCTATTCCGTTTTTTTTGGAAATTACCAGTGGACAAAGACTATTACTAACCTTAACTTCAACAGAACATTACAGTACACAGCACCGGCTGTTGTTTAGACTCACAGAAAACCCATTGCTTGATACTGAGTTTTTAGAGGTCCAGACTTACTCCATCCATTTTTTGAAATTAAAGTGGAAGCCCTGAAGAGTCGTGTGACTCAACCGTACACGACGAAACACGTGTCGGCGTTTGTATTGTTTCAAGTCTGGAGAAAATTAAACATCTTGCAGAGACAAGAAGAATAACATCAAAGAACCTGCTTCCGCGTTTCCTTTGAACTTTGGGTCATTGTACCTTGCTTATATGTACTTAAATGTAGTTGCGAGAGCTTGGCTTTGCATCATTGTTTGGTCTTGTTGACTTACCTAGACGGTTAAGGGTGTTTTTCCGTCTGCTCTTCACGCACTGCATACAAATACTATCTTGCCTCTCAAACACTTTGTAACGTCTCAACCCAGGCAGTGCGCCCCTCTAGTCCTATTTTCTAAAAAACCCTACATCTTACAAAAATCAGACTGTTACCTGCCCGATACAATGGCAGTCGGCTGTCTGACCTACCGCCATCCAAATGAGGGACTTATTGTGTGCCATGCAAGCTCAAAGCTTCTCTAATTATGAGAACAATTTTGTAACTTTTATTATGCCATGAACATTTCTTTACTTACTCAGAAACAGCGAGATTCGAAAATACCTATTGTATATTTTTCTGCAACACTAGATCCAATAGATCCAACAACAGCTTTGCCAGGTTGACTGAAAAATATAATTGCTACTGCTTTGATAATTGTAGAGAGTGAGCCACTAGGGATGGGATGCACACTTACTGTGTTGATTCCACATTCAGGTGAAACATTATTGACTTGTACATGCACTCAGCACTTTACAGAAAATCACCTGACAAGTATGAGCAAATTCATTTGGTGACTGAGAACGTTTCAATAAAAAGTTGTAATACCCTGATTCCTGCCACATTCTTGCCTTTGGCAAAGAAAGAAGGTGAGGCAGATGATGGCACTTTGAGCATGGTTGTATTGCAATGACAGAATTGTGTACCAAACCAATACCAAATGTCCAAGATGTACTACTTGAGTTGGCTGATTTGATCTATTTGTGTATGGTTCCTCCACAAGAGCCCATCGTGTAATTCTTTGAACACCATATGTGTTTTGCACATGTTGTAGAGGTAGTGTGCTTGTGCAATATAACCATAGCACAAGTAGCAGAATTGCACACCATTTGGCCAATTAATTGAATGGTACAATCTACACAGATAGTCAATATGGTTTTGGACTTATCAACAATTTACAGAAGTTGTGGTCCTCTACCACCCCAACTGAAAATAACAAAAGTATTTAGGTTTGTTGAATATATGGTAAAGAAAACTACTGTTGTAAAAAGTGTTGTACGTAGGAGCGGACATGACTTGGCTACATTGGGAAATAACTTTGCAGATGAGGATGAAAAATGCTGTGGTCTTCTGAGTAGTATGTTGCCATTAAATGAGAATTCTGCAACAGAAGTTGAAAGTGTAAATAGTTTCAATGTCAGTTCAAACTCTTGAAGAACTAGAACATTTTCAAAGGGAGATATCACAAGATGAAAAAAAAACACTGGGAAAAATCTGAGTGTTCACAAGTTGAGAATTATATTTGGAGATCAACCGATGGGTGGTATGTGCTACTAGAATTAATGCTACTGCAGAAGACAAGATATATGCACAGACCTATACATGTCAAATGTGATGGGATGGTGGACACATTCAAAAGGTTTTGGTTTAATCCTCATTTCTCTGAAATGTTATGTCAAAGATGTGAAAAATGCTATTAGGTTTTATAGGGAGACGTTGTAAATCAGAATGTCTTTTCACAAGGATTTTGTAGAGATACCACCCTTCAATTACGTTAATACGAATGTATGATGTTACATCGCATACATCCAGTATGCATGGCTTTACAATGCGGTCGTTACAACAACCGCATTGTTACCACGCGTGCCATTACATTGCAAGTCATTTCAACGACTTGCTGTAGGGGGGCGCGCTGGTCTTAGGAATAGTATTAATTACTATTCCTACTCCAGTTTGCACAACAGCAGGGAAGGTGTTGGATTTAAAATCCAACACATTCCCTGGTGTTGCACGCCCCACACAGCAAGTCGTTGATACGACTTGCAATGTAATGGCATGCGTAGTAACAACGCAGTCGTTGTAACGATCGCGTTGTAAAGTTACCGCGTTGTGTTTACAGCGTTGTAAACGCTGTTTCCCCCTTAGTACATATTAGTGGTCATGTGTTTGTTTTCTAGGTTGAGAGAAGCCTATACAATTAGGAGGTTTGATTATTTGACTGTAGCCAAGCTATTATTGAGGGTGTTAATCCCAAGATTCAATTTGCCAATGTATAGAATCAAATAAGGGAACTCATTTTAAAAATGGGATATTGAGGGTCCAATGCATAGTACTGAAGATTGAGTAAATGTTCCATTGTGGTTATCGTCATGAAGGGAAAATAGTATAATGAAAGCAAACTTGGCTAAAGCATGTTCTTCAACACCATTAAAATGTCCAGATGCTCCTCTTCTTCTAGTTCTACTTATCGTGAGAAGTGAAACAACATGATTATCACCACACAAGATCCTTATGGGCAGAGCCATGAGGATTCCTGGTATTCCATCAACTGCTCTTCAGAATATCACTGATGATCTGGTTCTGGATTACTGCAAAGGTTTGGCTGGAATGGTACACTCTACCTCTCACCAGGTGAAGCTCACTACACCTTCTGCATGCAATGAACCCTGCCATGACCTAGAACCACAAAAGGAACCAAAATAAGTGCATCACATGTTAAGTCATGGCGTTTGTGCTAGATTAAACACGTGTTTGCTTTGATTCTAAGGAATTCAAAAACAGCTATGAGTCTGTGAAGTTGGGAGCAGATGAAAATGAAGACTTTACCTCGGTGGAGCTGAATAAAGGAACAGATTCCTGAGAATGTGTTATGGATTAATTAGGTGGTCTTTGATTGTGTTCATATAAACGTGTAATTTTGATTGAGGTTTCACCTAGAACTGAAGGGCAAGGGTGTGGTTATTCTTCCCATTTGTTGTAGACCATCAGGAACATAACATTACTTGAAAGGGAATTGGCACTGTGAGGTATAGTGTGCCTGGTATTGCTCTGGCCACTAAAGACCGCTTTCAAACCCGAGTCCTTTAGGTTGGTGTCAGTGCACCTCTGTAGGAACGTTAACCACTGAGCTATCTTATCAGCTATTTGCATGACAGCAAGATGGCTTAAGGGTCAATTTTACTGTGATTGTTTGTGAGACTATCTGAGTTTTTGTTACCAAATTTTAAACGTTTATGTCCTCCCTTAGCCATAACTAAACCTCAACAGTCTTTTATTCTGTGATTTGCTCAATTTTTAATCTTATACTACATCCTGACTTTGCTTTTTTTGTCCTTTGTATAGTTGTTCATCTGCCACATTTTCAGCTATAAAAGACATCTTCGTGAAATTTTACACACTCGCTTTAATCCAGGTGTTTTTTAGTCATATTAAATTTTCACTTTCACTTGGTCCATTCAAAGACTTGTGATCTTTTCGAAGCCGAGTTATCACTTTAGTGTTTTTATATTTCCACTAACCAAAACCATGCCTTCCTTTAAACATCAGCTTAGACCTTTAAAGAGCTTTACTTTAACAGGATCTCTTCTGTGATGTACATTCAGTCTGGGGTTTTCCTGTCTGTACAATGAATGCTCAAAAGTTTCTTTTCTTGTTGGCTTGTGATTCTTGGATACAATGGCTGCAAAATGTTTGCCCATCTCGTGATACAGAAGCTCATTTCTGATTTCCAAAAGTAAGCATTATTTGGGTTGGAAACAGAAGTTTAAAGTGATACGGATTATTTGTCATGGCTTGGCAATGTGTCAGCACCCAAAGTACTGTTGATCCAATCTCGAGCGAGCAGCATTAGCGTATCTACTGCTCTGGCATTGACATGTGATATGCAATTACATTGGCAATAGTCACGAAGTTTTTGCCTAACACTACCGTTATTTTCTCAGAAAGTACTCAGAGGTAATAATGCTGTGATCCTCACCAATCTCCATAGATGTCTAAAAGTGTTCCTCCAAACTTCAGAAAACCTCAAAAACTCTTTTTAAAGTCACCCATGCTTTAAGTACCTGTTATAGTTTTGATTCCTTCTTATTTTTCTCATTCTCTACTCTCGATTTTCAGTGAATTCCGGAACAGAAAGTATCCCAATTTTTTTTACCTAAATGCCTTGACTGTTCCTTTCATAATTTTCCTCTTCAGGTTTTAAATGACCACAATTCTATTTTATGTGTATAGAATTTCTAAATCTGAAATATTATGGAGCTCAACTGCCTGTATATGCAAAAAGTCACACGATCAAATAAATGTTTATCAACAAATGAATTTTCTTCTGCTTTTGACACCCTCTTCACTGCCCTCCTCTTCAGATCCATCCTACAATTCTGCATTATATGTGTATTTCATTTTCACATCGTTTCTGCCCGATTCAATTTTGGTGAAACATTTGATTTTCAAGTACAAATGGCACTATTAAAGTGTGGCTGCTCCACATTCATATGGGAGACCATGCTTAAATGGGACATGTAGCCGAGGGAGAACTACGTGCCCTGCTTCTTTTTTGTTTGTAATTGTTTAATAGTAATCACTCTGAATGATGTCGGTTTGTGTTACATGTGAAATTCAGTTTCCTTCAATTAACATGAAATTATAAATCACTTTCTGGTTGCAAACGTGGCTGTGGGGTGGAACTCATGTAAAGCACGGCTCCGTTCCATCCAGTAGCCTATGTGCTTGATGGCTGCATCATGGAAAGTGCAAAGGGTGTTGTCCCTCTCTTCTACTGTTGGCCTATCTCCCTCCTCCACAGCATTTTTAATTGGTTGCTGCAAGGAGAAATATGCAAATGATCTCCTGCATCCCAGCCATTTGAGCCTGTCTCATTTCCTCCTGCACAGGAGATTAGGCCTTGCCTGTTTACATTCTTGTAATACTTACATTGGTGCTTAATGGGCATAGTAAGCCTGGTATTTCTGTGTGCATTGTGCTTAGATGTACTGTGTGCAATTTGTGTGGGGGGTTGCTCAACTAGGCATGAGTGATGAAATCCTTGAAACACAAGACCTGCAATGAAGTTTGTCTCTCCCTCTTAGTCTTCCCCTTATTGCCTCCTGCGCTCTATTTGCATAATTGCTGCAAGGGAAAAGGTGCCTTTTACCTACCCTCCCAACTTTTCTCGCATACTACTCTTCCAGACCCTTTCGCTCAATTTACACCCTCTCCCCCACTCCCCGGCACGACTAAGCCTCTTCTCCCAGGGTCTAAGGGAAATAGTGGAAGGTTAAGGGCACCTTGCGGTGACATCTTACCTCTTTCGGTCTCCTAGTGCATGAGGGCCCTGGGCAAGAAACTCCGCTCATTTGTCCTCTTCTCTCCTTTGTCTCATCTTACCTTATCCCTAGCATCTTAAATTCATTCAATCGCCCCTTACCTTCTATCATGTTGTTACTCAATAGATCCAGATTCTACATTTGAATGAAAACAAAGATCTACACCCATGTTGTCTGTGGTTTCCAGGAGTGCTACCACTCTACTTCAGGGCTAAGTGTATAGGCACTACAATAGGGCGTACGTGGGACATAACCAGTTACACCATCTCCGCTGACAGACCCTATGAATCTATAGCAGAAGAAGTTAGCACTCTCATTAGGTTGCAAAATCCCATAAGTGCTACTGAGAGGTCAAATGCAGGGGTTGGCCTTCATCGTTTGTGGGTGGATGCCACATACTATGTCACTGGTGTTTTAACGCCACCTCCATGGGTTGTGCAACACCGTTTTACCTCAACCCCAAGGGTTGTATTACCCCGTATTACAGCACCTCCATTGGTTGTATTACACAGTATTAAAGCACCTCCATGGGTTGTGTTACACCGTATTACAGCATCTCCATGGGTTGTGTTACACCGTATTACAGCACCTCCATGGGCTGTGTTACACCATATTACATCGCCTCCATGGGTTGTGTTATACCATATTACAGCACCTCCAAGGGATGTGTTACACCGTATTACAGAGCCTCCATGGGTTGTGTTACACCGTATTACAGCACCTCCATGGGTTGTGTTACACCGTATGACAGCGCCTCCATGGGTTGTGTTATACCATATTACAGCACCTCCAACGGATGTGTTACACCGTATTACAGAGCCTCCATGGGTTGTGTTACACCGTATTACAGCACCTCCATGGGTTGTGTTACACCGTATTACAGTGCCTCCATGGGTTGAGTTACACCATATTACAGCGACTCCAAGGGTTGTGTTACACCGTATTAGAGCACCTCCATGGGTTGTGTTACACCGTATGACAGCGCCTCCATGGGTTGTGTTTCACCATATTACAGCACCTCCATTGGTTGTATTACACTGTATTAAAGCGCCTCCATGGGTCGTGTTACACCATATTAAAGCATCTCCATGGGTTGTGTTACACCGTAGTAAAGCACCTCCATGGCTTGTGTTACACCGTATTACAGCACCTCCATTGGTTGTATTACACAGTATTAAAGCACCTCCATGGGTTGTGTTACACCGTATTAGAGCACCTCATGGGTTGTTTTACACCATATTACAGCGACTCCATTGATTGTGTTTTACCATATTACAGCGCCTCCATGGATTGTTTTTCACCATAGTACATCGCCTCCATGAGTTGTGTTACACCGTATTAAAGCACCTCCATGGGTTGTGTTACACCGTATTACAGCGCCTCCAGGGTTTGTGTTTCACCATATTACAGCACCTCCATGGGTTGTGTTACACCATATTACAGCGACTCCAAGGGTTGTGTTACACCGTATTAGAGCACCTCCATGGGTTGTGTTACACCGTATTATAGCGCCTCCATGGGTTGAGTTACACCATATTACAGCGCCTCCATGGGTTGTGTTACACCGTATTAGAGCACCTCCATGGGTTGTGTTACACCGTATTACAGCGACTCCAAGGGTTGTGTTACACAGTATTAGAGCACCTCCATGGGTTGTGTTACACCGTATTACAGCGACTCCAAGGGTTGTGTTACACCGTATTAGAGCACCTCCATGGGTTGTGTTACACCGTATTACAGCGCCTCCATGGGTTGTGTTACACCGTATTAGAGCACCTCCATGGGTTGTGTTACACCGTATTACAGCGACTCCAAGGGTTGTGTTACACCATATTACAGCGCCTCCATGGGTTGTGTTACACCGTATTAGAGCACCTCCATGGGTTGTGTTACACCGTATTACAGCGACTCCAAGGGTTGTGTTACACCGTATTAGAGCACCTCCATGGGTTGTGTTACACCATATTACAGCGACTCCAAGGGTTGTGTTACACCGTATTATAGTGCCTCCATGGGTTGAGTTACACCATATTACAGCGACTCCAAGGGTTGTGTTACACCGTATTAGAGCACCTTCATGGGTTGTGTTACACCGTATTACAGTGCCTCCATGGGTTGTGTTACACCGTATTACAGCGCCTCCATGGGTTGTGTTTCATCATATTACAGCACCTCCATGGGTTGTGTTTCACCGTATTACAGCGACTCCATGGGTTGTGTTACAATGTATTAAAGCACCTCCATGGGTTGTGTTACACCGTATTAAAGCACCTCCATGGATTGTGCTATACCATATTACAGCGCCTCCATGGGTTGTGTTACACCGTATTAAAGCACCTCCATGGGTTGTGTTTCACCGTATTACAGCACCTCCATGGGTTGTGTTACACCGTATTACAGCGACTCCATGGGTTGTGTTACACCGTATTAGAGCACCTCCTTGTGTTGTGTTACACCGTATTACAGTGCCTCCATGGGTTGAGTTACACCGTATTACAGCACCTCCATGGGTTGTGTTACACCGTATTAAAGCACCTCCTTGTGTTGTGTTACACCGTATTACAGTGCATCCATGGGTTGAGTTACATCGTATTACAGCAACTCCATGGGTTGTGTTACACCTTAATAGAGCACCTCCATGGGTTTTGTTACACCGTATTACAGCGCCTCCATGGGTTGTGTTGCACCGTATTACAGTGCGTCCATGGGTTTCGTTACACCGTATTACAGAGCCTCAATGGGTTTAATTACACAGTATTACAGCACCTGCAGGGGTTGTATTGCACAGTAAACGGGTCCATTGAATAATTCTGGGCAGCATTTGTATTCACCTTTGTTTTGAGCAGAACAGCTATATTCACTTAAGGGGCTGTTTTCTTGAATGCTGTTTCATTTTAGCCCAAAACTATGCCAGAGCATGACTGCATGTGTAAAAAATAAGCCTTACTGGCTCTGAAATGAATTCGGTTATCAAATTGTCTCTTAGAATTTTACTGTATTTTTATATCCACCATTTTCTGAACTGAATGTGCATATTTCACAATCTTTCATCATTTACTGGCTGAGTTAAAACCCTTAAAATGTCTCAAGCGAATGTTTACATGTGAGTTTAATGATCGATGCCGAAAATATATTAGTCACATCCTTAAACGATAAGACATTAAAAATGTAATTTCTGTCTCTCCCTAGGTCATTGTAAAGCATATTGACGTTCGAAAAATCTTTTTTTTTCTACCCAACTGATCCACATGTTAATCAATGATATCTCTGAATATATCTAAAAAAGGCCAATTTCAGATGAGCTGTTCCCAGCTTCACAATCTTCTTGAAGTCGTTCGGGAAGCATGCTGCCAAGCCTTCTGCAGTGGTTGGCAGGTCCAGAACAAGTGTATTAAATTTCCTTCGCAGCGTTGACATTTATAACAGTGAGGAGATAAATCTGATTTACATTTATGTAGTTAAACAGGTGTAGAGTACAGCCTAAAGGCCACCTTATAATGCAGCAGCTTCATTTTGAATTGATTGCTGTTCATTCTGTTGGCAGTAATGGCTCGTGCGCAGCACTTCACTCATTTACGGTAGTCTCGTGATCTCTTCTTCTGCCTGAGTTTGACAGTACATTTTAATTTTATGTTGAATACAATTACTGTTCCACAAATGTTAGTTTAAAAAAATGTAAATTTACATTGAATTGCAGCTATGCATATATTCACCCTCCCACACCCCCAGCATATTGAAACCCCTACGGGTTAGTAGTCGTGCTTTCTAAGAACATTGATTGATTTATTGATTGATTGACACCTACCCACAAACCAGCCATTCATGGCTGCCACATCTCACCACAGACATCAGAGGCCCACAATCAAAAAGGTCCCTTTCAGATGATATCAACTGCCCATGCCCTACCCATGGACCGCTCAATTACACCTAGTCCCTCCATTCTGGTACCGCAAAAAAGCTGTTGATTTTCAATGCAACATCAGTCAGGAAAAACATAAAAGTGAACACTGATGCAAGACACTCTATCAACCTTGAAGGCTGCCCACAGTCTGCTCATCAGAGAACCTAGAGCTGACTACCACCAGCAGAACCATCAACAGGGTCTCCAACAAGTGTAGGATGCTCTTCAAGGCAATCAATGGCTGTGGAAACCCCAAACTAGAGTCATCATTCTCCCATTCCTAAGAGAAATGGAAAGAAATCAAATTCTATAACAACAAAACTGGCCAAACCCACCAGCATGTTGATAGCACATCCACACTGAATACGAGTACAGCAACTTCACCACGGAAAGTACCAATAAGGTAAACCTCCAATAACCTCTCTGTTGTCAATGTAGCAAATCTTTACCAGTCCCTCACAGCCAAATTAAATAAAGAAAATATCATCCCATCAAACAATATAGGAGAAAATATTTGAAAGAACCCCAAGAGTCTCTAGCTAGCATTGTTAATAATCATGTCACACTCTTTCCCAGGTGACTGTCAAGGACTGGAGGCTGTGAAGGTCTGTTATGCTTCATTCTCAATTTCCCAAGTAAGGATGACTCCTCTCAGTAGATATAGTATCACCCTGCAGTTAACAGTATGCATGAGGAGTATCAAGTGTCTCCTTAAAAGGGTCCCAGTTAGAAAGAAAAAAGCCACAAGTGGCCGAAAAAATGCCTTGGCAATCTTGTAGAACTTAACCGAAGATGATGGTTTATGTAGAAGTAGATAGACAAGGCACAGAATCCTCCTTGGCATATGGCCAGTGAGAACAGCTGGGCAAAGCCTTTAGAAGAAATTCCAAAGTAGTGTGGCTGCAAAGAGCAAAATGTCAGAAGCAAAAATAGTCGTGAGTGTGTAATGAACTTAATGAAAAACTAGTGTACTAATGCACTGTAACTATTCCATCGCTCATCAAGGCTTCCATATACATGGTTAACTCCATCTTGAAGTGGGATGTTCAGGCAGTAATAGCTGGACGGACCACCATCTCCTTTGTTCCAACAAAATGGGAAGAGTCCCACGTTTGACATCTCTCTGATACAAGTCTTTGTGTTCCACTCATTGCCATCTCCATGGGGTGACCACAACTGTTGAAACACTGGTGAGATCTAGACAGTGGAAATGCCCTGCACAGTGCCAGGCACAGAGTTCAGGGACATGCTACTTGACTGCATAGTAACCACAGCATCTTCTTCCCAACACTTGTTGTCTCAGGAAAACCCCCAGCATGGATGCACCAATATGCCTCCCTCCTGTCACTTGGAGCTTATCAGGGTACAGCTAGAAAAATCAACCAATGAACAAAAGACCATGAATGAAAGCATCTTCCCTAAGAATGCTCATGAGACGGATAACCATTCCAGTGAATCAAGAATTAAAGACAACCTCAGAAAATCCGAGAAAGACTGACTTCTTAAACCTCATATTCAGGTTGCCCTTGTACAATGATTGGTAGAGAATCAGGGAGATATGGTTGTGAAGAATGGAAAACCGTATGAGTTACCCAAGTTTGAGACAGCTTGAAATGGTTTCAACTGTGAAGAATGGGCATCGTATGAATTAGCCATGTTCGAGACAGCTTCAAATGAAAGGCTACATGATTAGTTTGATGACTAAACATAAATGAATAAAAATATTGTGGTCTAAACATTACTGGCAAAACCAGAACAGGAAGGAAATGAGAAGACAACCAAAGTTTAAATAAAGGAGCAAAAGGAGCATACGCTGACTTTGATAGTGTCTTCATTTTAGAATAGCATAAACTTTCTTTGAACAATTGTGTTTCTGTAACTGACTCAAATAATCATTATCCATTGAAATCAAAGGGTCAATATGAGATTGCAGGAACTGACCATTTTTTTGTGGCATTCCGCTAGATTTATTTGCCTATACTACACCATTTTTGCTGAACCCATTTTTGTGGGCATTGGAACTCTGCACACTTTACTCCTGCTAATCAGTGGTAAAGTGCTTGTGCTCTCCCTTTTAAACATGGTTGAATTGACATAAAGCTAATTGGCACATTTAATTTACTTATGAGTCCCTCGTATATGATACTTTATGTACTAAGGGCCTGTAAATTAAATGCTATAGGAGGGCTTCAGCACTCACTGTGCCCCCCCCCCTCCCTCCCGACCCCAATTAGCACTGAAAACATGTTTCAGGCTAGCCACTGCAGCCTGAAGTGCCATTTTGAAACTGCCTTTTCGACCTGACAAAAGAAACCGTTTGGCAAGCCTATAAAAATATTTCTAATGCTTATAAGTCACCCCAACGGTTGGCGCTAAATGTCCATAGTGCTGGGTGCATTGTATTTACAAGGTATGACGTGTACCTACATTTTACATGTCCTGGCAGTGAAAAACCTCCAAAGTCGTTTTTCATTGTTTCAAGGCTGACTCTACCTATAGAAAAGCACTGGTTTACATTGCATAACTTCAGTTTGGGACTAGCTAGAATCCCAATTACTCCAATTTAATAGTAATTCATAATACAATTTAATAGTCAAGTTAGATTTTAAATTACTACTTTAAAAATGGTACTTCAAGAAAGTGATGGATGAATGCTTGAATTAATCTCAACCACTGGTAATTACTCAGGATGCATCCCAGTTCATAAGTATTGTTAGGAACAAAAAGAGCTTATTGGATGAAATATTTTCCTTTTATCATATATGAGATTTATCACAATGAACAGCTCTTAATTACTTTGGATCCATTATTATCTATTCAAGAAATACTGAACAATTTTAACCTCACAATGAAAACCAGTCACTGGTTGATCATAAGTAAGTGATGACTCAGGATTGTGATGAGACAAGGCATCAGCTATGAGATTGTTTGAACCAAGAACAGTAGTGGTAGCAAAATCATTCTGAGGAGACAAGGCATTAGCTGAGAGATTGTTTGAACTAAGAACAGAGGTGGTAGTGAAATCATTCTGTGCAAGCAAAAATGGCCATCTCACTTGTTGAAGATTTATTTTGTAGATTCCTACTGTAGGGACCAATGATATAATGACTGACATTCAATCTTGATGCTCTGCAAGAGTCTTAGAAAACACCAAAATATCATCTAGATAGAATAGTGCAAGGTGATTCACTGCTTCTAAAACAAAATGAATCCAAAAAGAGAAGAGAAGTGACAGGGGTATTGCACAACTCGCTTGTATTGAATCTGCCCAGTGTGTGTTCCTGCATTTTCAAACAGTTGTATAGTTTTTAACAAAAAAGTCAAATAATTTCATTATACAGTTTGCACATCACACATTTCTACTCATACATATTCACAAAAAATAGTTAATGTCCACTCTGTCATTCAAACCCACAGTTTGGAACATGTCAATTGTTTGGTCTAGTAGTATTCTCTTCTTGTTACATTTGTGCAATGGCCTCCAATATGTCTAATGCCATATGTTTTTAATGATCTGCAACTTAATTAGATGTAATGTGTGTCCTTGATGCTGAAAATAGGTTGCCACTAGTGATTTCATATCTCTTGTTTGAGTGTTACTAATAAATTCAAATAAACATACTTTTACCTTGTGTGAAGTCTTGCCCATGCATTTACCTTTCCACTTTTATGAGATATATGCGATACATCATATCACAAGTGAAATATATTTTGAATTTTACTTGTTCTCCTGTCATCAGATGATATATTGCTGGACCTTGGATCAGATAACCACTACGGATACAGTTCATACAGTGCACTAATATTGTCTAAAAAATATAGTCAGACACAAAAATCATCACTAAAACACTGTGGTGAAACAAATATTGTAGAAGAATATTGCAAGCATGAATATAAATGTTTTTATTATACTTGTATAGTATATCAATTTTGTATTATTTTGAAATTCTTTATGATTTTGTGTGTTTTACGTGACAAATGTGATCATTTGTTTTATTGTTTAGATACTATTTGAAAACAATTTTTTGCTTATTTTAAACTTTTTGTTGAGTAGCGAGGAGAGTAGTAGGAAAGATATATATATATATATATATATATATATATATATATATATATATATATATATATATATATATATATATAGGCACTTTACTAGTCACTGAGAGGGGTGATAGTCAAGAGTAAAGAGAAAAGAACTAAAACTGTATAGGCATTTGCACTTTACATTGTTTTAATCTTGCATCGCAAATAATGTAAATACTTGAGATGTTATAATTTATTAGTACATTTTACAACCGTTTTGCATTTGCACTTTAATAGTTAAGGCATATGGGTCAATACACTTGAGGTGCGCAAATCATGGGATCAGGATGTGGCAGAGCTAGGTTCCAATGTGAGAAATATTAACCATCTGAGGCATTATTTTTGTATCTAGGTTGCAATTAAGTGTTGCTTGCCTTTGATGGAATGTTGATATTTAAGGTATGAAATGACATGAAATTGCAGAAAGTGGAAACTCTATTTCAATTTAAATTAACATTTTATTTTTATTATTTAGTCCAAGTATGTTGCTACCCTGAGCATTGTGAATTTGAGTGAACTTCAAAATGTTAAATTGTTCTGGCACAAGCACTTTTGCACGTTTGAATTTTTAAGCAGTAAAAGAACTGTTCGTAAATTTGATTCCCAGCTATTGATGAACATTTTTTAGTTTGTAAGTATGAGAAAAATGTATTGTATTTACCAAAATTGGCATTAAAGCACTTTAAAATGCTATTGAATAAGATGTGACAATTCAGTAAATGTAGAAGTTGCACACAAGGAGAATCGGGTATGTCTTCTATGTCATTTGGATTAGGTAATCATGTGACCTTGAGCCCTGCTATTTTAATGGTTACTGGTAAATGATGTTTGTTGTGTGAGCAAGGCAGAAAATGCTGACAGGCATAATTGCTTGAGTAATAAATGAAGAACGAATTAACGATCCAAGCCCCTGTGTCAGTGTCCATTTTGAATTGGGGAGACTGAAGTTTATGTTTGAGCCGCTATTGCTGGAAAGCGGCAACACCAACGCACCTGGGATCAGATGCTTTCAGGAATCTGGCAAGATGGTGGAAGTAAGCAGCGCATAGTTGGAAGCCCCCCCACCCCGTAGTACCACAGGTGACGTGGGACACTACCACAAGGTAAGGAGCGTCGTGTAGCAGTGTATCAGAGGATACCTGTGATCGGTTAAAGGCTTGCCTGATTGAGTGGTTTCCTGTTAACTGAGATGGGGAGAGGAGCCGGGGAGGCTACCCAGCGGGCTTGATCTTGTCTCTTCATTTTTTAAAGCAAATAGTTCTTTGAAAAACAAGCATTTCAGTATTAATGGACAGCAATGGATACCTGGATAAAAGAGAGAGAGGAAGCAGCAAACTCTGTGTTTGATGAAAAGGCGGTGAAAACGGCGAGCTGCAAATATGGCTCAGAAACCCCCGCAAATGGAGCAAATTCCCAAACCCTTATGCGAAAGATAGAAAAGCTCAAACGAACAGAAGTATCAAAGTGGTGGGAAGTTAAGTCACTGGAGAGGTACCTCAAGGTTGGGAGAGTCCCAAGGGGACTTAGAATACTCATTGCTCCTAGGTTTGAAAATCCAGACCCCGAGATGTTAGAGGAGTGGACTATCAACAATGCAGACTCCTTGCAAAATATGATGAGAATATTAATCAAATACACCAAGAGAGATCGAGAGAAGATACTGGAAGAAATTAAGAGCGTGGATATTGAGCTGGCCAAAATTGTAAAACCCGAAAGCCTGGAGAAATTTGAGACTGATCTACACTGCAGGCTAAAGAAACATGAACAAACAATATGGGAAAAGAAAGCTACTAAATTCTTAAGAGATAGGTTGGATTACCAAAGAGGACAGATTTTCACATTTGCCCGCCGCTTTGATAACACATGGAGACAGAGACTGTATGGCAGAGCGATTGTGGAAAAAAGACGGCTTGAGCGGCATCATGGAGTTGACAACAGCTCAGAAGCGAGCTCCAACTTAAGTTCAGAAGTGGAGACTGGATCTGAGGATGGGGCTGGTAGCTCTAACATTAATAGGGAACAACATGAGCCTCCATCAGTAATTGAAGAGCTACATTTTTTACGGCTAGACAGGACTCAGAATATCAGACGGAAACCACAGCAAAAAAGAAAAGAATACCCAGGAAGCGCAAAGCTCGGCTGGTAGGGAATAAAACTGCGATCATGTCCAAAAGTGAAGGATATCAATGATAATATTGGGTGATCCAGCCACGGTAATCAATTTGACGGATTTGAATCTTACCTAAGAAGAAACGAACATGCTCTCATTAGGTTTATCAATAAATTGATGTTTAGATATGGCAGCGAATAGATATTTATTTAAGTCAATTTACAGGGCTTATTTCTTTTAAGCTTTCAGCTAAAGCTCCTTTCTATGTTGGAGAGTTTATTCATTTAGGATGACCTTAGGCCTATACCTTGCACCTATTTGTTATAAACATGCGCCTCATTTACATTATGCCGGAGAAGACAGCATATAAGCTTACACCTTATTTACAGTATGCCTGAGAAGGACAGCACATCTTCTGAGAACCCAGATGGAAAAGGTAATGAGGAGCTCTATAAGTAATTGTTCCAACATGAGAAGCCTATATGTGTACGTGTGACCATTGGCAAGTAATGCTCAAGAAGAAAGCTAAGGTTGTGATTTACTGTATGCCTCAAGGCGAGCATTCCCTTCCGCGTGCTTAAGCCCAAGACTTTATGACGAATACATATTCTGTTCTGGAACCTTGGGCATAGGCAGCGGTTGAGGATGACAGTTGGTCCTGGCTTATGGAAGAGACAACACGTGTGTTGGGGTCAGAGTGTAACTTTTAATAAAGACTTACCTGCACCTACTCCTTCCACCTCCGTGAGTCTTTACAATTTTAGTGACGACCTTCTTCACTCTGACACTACGCATGACCCGCGTTTTGGCCATCTGCTTCAGGGTCGATACCTGCTTTAAGAAGTGTGATGCTACTCTGCTTCCCAGTGCTGCAACATTGACTACGGTGAGACTTGCGCTGTTTTGCCTGCTGTTCCTCACTGCTGAGGTGCATCCCGCTACTGCTCTTGGCTTCCCTTCAATTCCCTTGGGCATCCTAAGCCGTGATGTGCAGGTTAGCAGCTCAAGTGACGTCACTGGAACGCAGCGCACATTGCCGTCATTTTTGGAACTGGTCTGCGTCTCCACGTTGTCCGCCCCCTTATGTAACACTTCATGTTACCAACACTCCACTCATGTGTTCACTTCAGTGATGCTCTCACTTACATGTGCATTTACCAAAATTCTGCTGGTTATTTGATGGTGCACTCATTCAAGGAGAAGTGCTAGCACTCCACATTACTGCTACTGTGTTGCCACACATGGCGACATCATTCACTATTGCGGTGACACGCACACCTATTATTATTGACTGTTACACTGTGCGTCGGAGTATAAGCATTTCAGTGTGACAGTTATTTATTGCTGAGTACATTATTAAGGTGATAGGCACACCCATTGAAATTGCCTGTCTTTCCCATGCGCTATGGTTCATTAGCACAAGTCAGTGATAGGCACACCTTTTTATTTTCTGCAATATTGATGAACCCATCTATTCATTTTACCAATACTGTGACAGGCACACCATCACCACTGCCTGTTGTTTTTTTGTTTCGTCACTACTCCTGTCTTTTCTTCAGTGATGCGCTCACTCATTTGTGCATTTATAACTCAGTCTTAAAGAAGAAAAATACATTACATGTAATATTAAGAAATATTACATTAGGAACTTTCTTTGACTTGCTGTCTGGGATTTACCCTTTACAGTTGTACTCATATTTTTTGTGTTATCTCTTCTTATTCCTCTTAGTCTCCTGGTTTGAGGTTGCCTTAATCCTGGTTTTTTTCTTTCGTCTCTCCTTTCTCACTTTATTTGAGAATGGCTTCAGGAAACATTTGAAATCTTACTCCTCCCCAACCTTTTATGCCTACTTCTGGGGATTCTTCACTCAAGTGGGAGGAATGGCATGAGTATTTTTAATAGTACTTTTCTACTTTTGATGACGATGATGATCTCACTCCGGATAGGAAGAAAAAGATTTTACTACACTGTGTGGGTATCAACAAGAAATCCAGACAAGTTGACCAGGGCGATGTGTATATAAGTGCTTTAGAGGATCTTTCTACTTACTTCAAACCCACTGTTTGCATTGCTGTTGACAGATTTAAATGTTTTCACCAAAAATAAGGGGTGGAGGATTTCATAGCTGCGCTCAAATCTTTTATTTATCTGCAATCAAATTGTGATGCGAGCTGCAAATAGCAATATACAAGAAAAACTGTGGGCTAAAGGGGAATATTCTCTCCAAGAGGTGATTGACATTGTAAAGAGTGCAGAATTGACAGAAAGGTGTGCAAATGCTGTCTTGTCAGAGGAAAAGAACTAATCTCGTATTGATGAGTATGCTACGATTGCCAGAGTCGGAAATACAAGAAACATTTCTCATAAACCCCCATTTGAGCCTATTTCTAGTAAGAAAGATTTTACATTCAAAACCAAATTGGGTGGTGACAGAAAATGTTTTAGGTGTGGAAGTAAATGTCACTTAGTAAATGATAAGAAATGTCCTGCACTCAAACAGAAGTATTCCAAATGTAGAATTGTTGGGCATGTTTTCAAAATGTGTCAAAGCAAATTGAAGAGATATTTCAATGTGAAATTTGTAGAGCCAGTTAGTCTTGAAGAATCTTATTCCTCAAATGATGAGAATTTGGATCTATACATTTTACATGTATATGATGACATCCTTAATGTGCAGGGTAAAAGAAAGAAATCTATGTGTGATTTATCCATTGGTGGTGTTGAAGTCTCTACAGACTCTGATTCACCATATACCATAATCAACAAGAAGCTGTGGTTGGATATATTTGTCCCTGTTGTAGGACATCATTTAATAAATCCTGACATATCTCCCAAAACCTATACGGAACTGTTTTTTTCAATTCAAAGGCAGAGAAATGTTGGGAAACTGTATGTGTCAGCTTTTGGTCCTTCTGTACTTGGATGGTTGGATCAGGGTAAATTGGGTATAATATTGGGTACCAATAGTCCAGATACAGTGCTGTCCCTACAATCAGAAGAAGAGTTTCACATCATTAATGCTAAAAGATATCCCAGAGTTTTTCTAGTAATATTGGGAAATTAAAAGGTTTCCAACACAGGATACAACTTAAAAAAATGCTGTTCCATGTATACACAAGTCAAGGAACATCCCCTTCTCCATTAAGAGTGAGGTTGAGGTAGAGCTTTGTAAATTACAAAAGGCTGGAATATTTGAACCTGTTGAGTCCACAGAATGGGTCGCACCCTTAGTTGTTGCTAAAAAGGCTAATGGTAAACTCCGTTTATGTGTGGACCTCCGAGATCCTAATAAAAATATCCTTATTGATCAGTTAACCCTACCTAAAATTAATGAGATGCTCTCACACACTAGTGGAATCAAGTGGTTTTCCGCTATTGATCTCACTGATGCATATCATTAAATAGCACTCCATCCTGATAGCAGGTGTCTTACTAGTTTCGTGACACCATTTGGATGTTTTAGGTTCAAAATAGTACTTTTCGGGTTAGCCTCTGCTGCTGCAATGTTCAAGAGATTAACACAGTTTATTTTCAAGGATAAATCTAATTTCTTCATTTTTCAAGATGACATTATGGTCATAGGTGCTAAGAGAGAAGAATATGACACCAAGCTGGCCAAAGTTTTGAAAATCCTTGATAATAGAGTTCTTACACCGGATATTCACAAGTGCAAATTTGCTGCAACCAGTGTCACCTACTTGAGGCATGATATTTCTGGAGCAGGCATTAAACCCAAGAAAGAGTTACTGTGTGCTATTAAATAAGCTCCATCCCCTCAGAATAAGGATGATGTTAGAGCCATCTTAGGTCTCGCAGAGTTCTATGCCAAATTCGTGCAGGATTTCTCCTCCAAAACTTTCATACTAAGACAGCTCATAAAACAGACAAAAAAATGTAATGGACGGATACATGTGAAGAAGCATTTTTTTAAATTAAGAAAGATATCTGTGGAGCTCCACCCTTTCAAAGCTTTGATCCCTCTTTACATTGTATCATGACTACGGATGCCAGTGGTAGAGGTCTTTTTGCAGTGTTGAGTCAAATTGATTTGAAAGGCAATGAAAGGACCATTGAATTTGCCTCCAATTCTATTGCACCTACTTAAGGGAGGTACTCTGTCTTAGAGCGGGAGGCTCTTGCATGTGTGTGGGGTTTAGAGTATTTCAGGCTCTACATCTAGGGGTACATGATCACTCTCAGAAGTGATCACAACCTCTTGTAAAGGTCCTTACTACTAAAGGTCTAAAAAGTGCTTCACCCCGCCTGGCATGCACGTGGGCAAAATGATGGATTTCAGGTATGCGGTACAATATGTTTCAGGAGTAAAAAACATTGTAGCAGATTTTTTGAGCTGGTTGCCTTTACCCTGGGTGAGAGTCTTTGTTACCAATTTGGAGTCATTTTGTGTGGCGAACATTCTGTAAGAAATTCCCTGTATTTCACAACCTGAATTGTTGCTGGCCCAGGATTATATCTTGTGTGAAGTGAGTAAATATGTCAAGGATGGTTGGCCCAAAAAAAAGAAATCCAATCTAAAATGACGACTTTTTGGGAATTGAGACACAAATTGTCTTATGAAGGTGGACTAATGTTGAGGAGTGGAAAAGTAATACCTCCTGTTTGCTTCGGTCCCCAATTCTTGATATTTGTCATGAGGGACATTAAGGCATTGGCAAAACCAAAAGTAGAGTAAAAAACTCGTACTGGTGGGCAGGTTTGGACCTGGAAATTGAAAGGAAGGTGAGGGACAGTTTGGCTTCTGTAAATTCTGACAAGTCCCAATGTACTTTTAGACCACCTTTGCGACCCCTTTAAAGTCCCAGCATGCCCTGGGTGAGGTTGGGGATTAATATTACAAGCCTCATTTGGGGGAATGGAGAACAATTTACCTTATTCCTTTAGTGGACCGTTTTTCTAAGTGGCCTGAAGTAGAGGTTGTACATAAAACTGATACCAACACTTATTAATTTTTGGTAAGTTATTTTGGAGAGAGGGTTTACCAAAATGCATTGTGAGCGACAAATGTCCTCAATTTGTTTCGGATACCTTCAATAAATTTATGAAGGATAATGGCATCACTCACAAGACTACCTCTCTGTACCATCCAGCTGGTAATGATGCTGTTGAGAGATTCAGTTGTGTAATTAACGGAATTCTCCAGCTAGCTAATCATGATGATCTAAGTTGGAGGAAGGAATTGATACATGACCTCTGGGCTTTCTACGTTACACCGTGCAAATCTACTGGTTTGAGGCCTTTTGTTTTATTGAGAGGTAGAGCTCCCATCACTAAAGATAATGTGGGAAGGTTGTTAGCACCCAAGAAAGCTGTTTGGTCCTTGGAGGAGGTTAAGGAGAAACGTCTTCACTCTCAGTACACCAGTAAGAAATATTACAATTCCAAACATAGAAGCAAAATGAGACATGTCCGATATGTCCAACGTGGTACAATGGAGGAATGGTGTCCTATGCGGCACGAAAAAGAGAGGTGTCCGGTGCGCTACAATAATGATGGGTGTCCTGAGCGACACATTAAACATGGATACCATGGTGATGGGTATTCTGAGCAACACACAAGACATGGCCACTGAAGAAATTGAGTATGGGGAGGAGGTGCTCCAGAGAGACAATGATGAGCTTTATGACGAGTTTGTACTCGACCTCCAAAGGGATGTTGATGGAGATGACCTATTAGATCAAATTCCTTCTACCTCCAAAGATGACTTCAGGAATTTGTTAAGAGAGAATATGTTCTGACCCCACTGCATTAAACATTCCATAAGGGCAAATTCATTGAGAGGTGGATTGGATTTCCACTAAAGAAAGAAGGGAGGAATGTCCTCAAAGGTCAAATGTTCTAAGCCAGTTATCCATGACACCGTACGCTTAAGGCACAATTGGCAGGGACTCAAAGAAAGGTCATGAGAGATTCCTCAGCAAATGTCAAGATTGCCTCCTTGACGTTGTTTATCCTCCAACAAGAATCATTGATATGTCTGAAGAGACCTATTTTAGGGGCTTCCATTACATTTGGAGGCTGGAGACTGGCACCTGCGCACTATGGTTCTCCTGGAGATTGCCAATGCAGCACTAAAGGCCGAAAGCACAAGGCGTCCCTAAAGAAAATTAACCCCAATTTGGGAGATTGAGCAAAGAAGAGACCACAGAGATCCCTAAGGTGCCCGTTTTTGGTGAAGACATGGTGAAAACCTTGGGCATGGGGCCAAAGTCACAATGGATACCTGGGTGAGCACTATGTTTTCTCATTTTCCTACTTCTCAGGGAAGAGTGAGTGGTTGCCTTAAACATTTTACCAAGCATGGGAAACTATTACACAGGATCCATGGGTTTTAAGAAACCGTCCGAGGTTTCAGATTAGATTTCTCAGAAACCCCCCTTTTTCCAGTATATTAGAGAGTTAATTTTGAATGCAGATAGGAAAAAAGTAGTACAAAAGGAGATACAATCTATGATGTTAAAGGGAGCGATTTTAGAAGTGTGCAAACAAGAGTTTTCGTAAGTACAGTTTTCCAAGTCCAAAAAATGACAGGGGGAGTGGATATGTTTTAAACCTAAGGGATTTGAACCAATTCCTGTTGTACAGGCACTACACGATGGAAGGGATCCATCTTTTAAGAGGCATGTTGCTGCAGACACAATTAGTTGCCGATTTTTACAATCCCCATGGTGAAGGATTACCAACCTCATTTTCAGTTCACTAAACGAAATGGACTTCATCAATTTTGTTCATTTCCATTTGGCCTTTCTTCAGCACCATGGTGCTTCACCCCAGGAATGAGGGAGAGAAGTGGGCTTACGCATGGGTTTCTTAATTGGAAGATTTACTGTTTATGTCCCAATGTCAATCTCAATTTTTTGTAGAAAAATCTTCAGGTAAGTTTGTGGTTCATAGTGAACACAGAGAAATTGGTCCTCATCCCTTCACACTTTAGAGGTTTGTAGGTTTCACAATAGGTATGGGCAACATGGTTCTGCATCAGGGTACAACTCTAAGAGAGCTTGCGATGTTACTAGATCTACTATCCTCTTCCATTAACGCAATATTTTGTGGCCGTTATACTATCGTGCTTTGCAGAGGATAATGCAGGTGCCCTTTGAAGAGTTTTATAGTGTGGAGACAAGATATCGCTAGATCAGGAGGCAAAGGAGGTACTGGTTTGATGGTTAGAGAATTTAGATACCTGGTATAGCCAGGCACTCTTTGGATGTTTGCCAGACTTCATTCTGGAAATTTAACTGGTTGGTGTGCACGGGAAGGTAATACGGAAAGCTGGTGGATTATTGTCAAACTCAGAAAGATTTCATCTTTTAAACTATGTCGAATTAACAGCAGGTCTTTATCCTCTCTAGAATTTTAGACATTATTTACAAGGCAGAGCAGTATCATTGTAAATGGTATATATGGTGTAGTTGCTTATATAAATCGCTTAGGATCTTTCAGATTTAGCCAAGAAACCTTGGATGTTTTGGCTTAGAACTTAAAATACGTTTGAGGGCAGAGTAATTGCCTGGAAAGGCAAATGTATCTGTAGACTGGAACTCAAGAATTTTGAGGAATTACATTGAGTGAAGACTGAACAAGGTTTGTTTCAGGGAATTTGCTTGGTTTTTGGGTCCTCCGACAGTAGACCATTTTTGTGAGCAGATTTCCATTTCAACTGAACAAGTATTAAGATTGGATGTCAGATCCAGAAGCCCTAGTAGTGAATGCATTCATACAGAGTAGTTGGAACTAAACGAACGGTTACACATTTCAACCCTTCGCAATACTCAGAGAGCCCTTTAGAAAGTGAGACAAGAGAGATGCTCCTTTATACTGGTAACCCCATTTTGGACTTCTCAAGCATGGTTTCCAGTGATTTTGGAACCTGCTTGTGACATTCCACTTTTCTTCTCACTGATATGGAGGGTTTGTTGAAAGACATAGATGGAGTGGAACGTTTTCTAATACAGTCAGGACTTTGAGCTATCTTGCATGGAAAGTATCAGGAGATCTTCCCAGTTGTCAGGGTCCTGGAACCCGTTACTGGTTTATAAGAATTTGAAGAATTTTGTTACCTTGGTGCATGAAAAGAAATGTGGATCCTGTGGAAGGTCCTATAGTTGTAGTGGATATCTTCCTGGTAGATCAGTTTGTAAGCAGCCTTAGTCATAGAGCTTTTAACTACTACAGCAGTCTCTGCCAGTCACAGGCTGATTAATGGCAGGAGTGTGGGGTATTATGTTTTGGTTTGCAGAGTCCACAAGATTAAGAAGGCCTTCCGGACCAAGATATGAAACCCTGTGGGATGTCAATTTGGTTCTTGCCCTTATTTACTAGAAGGGCAGGTAAAAGATATTAGGTTAGAAAAAATATACCTTGAAATGAGCCTCTTTTTTACATCTAACCTCTTGTCGTAGAGCTTTAGCTATTTAGGCATTGGAGGTAAGTAACAGGTGCTATGACCCTTTTGGGAATAACTTTATCCAAAAGTTGATTTATGCAAGAAATTGTATGTAGTGCATTGCATGGGAGAATATGATTCTCAAATGAGTGAAGTAGTGTGGCTCACTGGTTAGAGGCGGCAGACCCGAGAGCAGAGGACGGCCCGGGACCAGGGGTTGATTCCCGGCGCGGCAGGTTTCTTGACCAGGGTCAGCGGACTCGATAATTCTCTCTCGCCTCGGTGCCCACTCTGATCAGCGATCACACTCGGCAACTCTGGGCATTAGCTTGCCTCATCTTCACTAACGGCCCCACCAGACCGCCGGGGATGCCTGGTCTCACCCTGGAGATACCCATTAAGGGACCATCTCTCAGGGAAGCCAGGAAGGGTTTCGCAGCGGTCGAAGCGCCTTGGGACCCTACGGGTAAGTAGTGCGCTATATAAATGCCTATACATATACATACATACAGTTTCAACCTGATGGTGTTGATCAATTTTTTTTTAATTTCTGAACCCTTTTTAAGTAGTTACCACCGTTTTGGTCTCAAGATAGGTGAAATATTCCATGCAGCAGACTGGTGTTAATTTGCAAAAGGTTCACACTCATTCTCTTTGGCTACTCAAACCTTCTGGAGAGGTGGAAGTCTGGAAAATATGAGAACAAATTGGTCTAATGCCAGTTGAACATATGTCTGATGTCGTATTAGAGGGCTACCAACATGTATGATGACAGCCTTTGGTCTTGTAATGAAATAGCGATTCCCCAAATAGAATGCCAAGAGAAACAGAATTTCATTAAAGACACAGAGGCTAACATTGTCCCGCTGCTAGAAATGGGGTTTTTGGTTGGCTAGGGTATGCACCTAAGCCAGGCAGAACCCACCACTCTAGTCAGGGTAAGGACGCTACACACATAAGATAACCCCTGCTCACCCCCTTTGTAGCTTGGCAGAGCAGTCAGGCTTTTCCCAGAGGCAATGTGTAAAGTGTTTGCACAACACACACACACCACAAAAAGAGACTCCATGCAAGGTTATATAAAAATATCCTTTGTATTACACATAAAACACTTTAGACAATAATCACATGAGATCACTGATCCACTAGGAACTTTTCATGACTTCACATAGATCATACATCACTTTGCCAATTGGGCAATTGTCACAACATCATAATGTAGTGCAATCCAGTACATCCTTGGAGATTGCACACATCACAAAAGCATCCTCACGGTGCACCTGTTACCAATACACCATCACTGAACTCATAGATGCCACTTCCTGACAATTGCAAGATATAAGCAACAACATCACACCAGGCAGGACGCAAGGCCTTTATCATGAAGCATAATGCCCAGGAATTACCAGCATAACAAGAAACGCCACCCAGAGCGGCACCTGGGCTCTTATTATGGGTTATGCTGTAACTCAGTTCTCTTCCTGGTAGGTTTCTGGGCCACCTACCTGCCTACACCAGGTGAATGCTGTCTTTTCTGAGAAATCTTCCCCACTCGGGAATTGGGGACCTCCGTTGAGGTCTCACCCTATCCCTATGCCCAGCTCCTGCACCCCCCAAGTACGAGTATGCATGGAGGGGGAGGGCATCCTCACTTCAAGAGAACACTCACCCAATTTTCCCCTCAAGGACAATGGATAAAAGGCATCTTCGACAACGTTGCAACTTGTCAGTTAAGGGAAGTCACTCTCACTCTGCCACGCCAAAACAATGTTCCTCAAATGTTCGCAACAGGATGGTGGCCCGCAGACATGGGCTCAACTACTGACACAGATGCGGGGGAGAGGACGTAGCCATGCCCACCTCTATAGTCTTTCACTCACTAGGACCTTTTGGCAACTGTCTCCTCAGGACCATTCTCTGCCCCTCCTCGCCCTGGTCCCCTCGAAGAGACCTTCCACTGATGGGAGCCCTCCTCTTGCCCTTTCTAGGTGGGAGACTGTGGGAGGCTGTGGCTGGGAGCCCACAGGCTCCGCTTTCTTCCGGGTAGGGCTGTTGGGAGCCCGCGACGCTCCCGCTTCCTCTTGCGGTTGGGCCCGCCCCCCTTCAGATGTGAGCGTTGCCCCAGCAACACAGAAAAACAGCAGAGCTGGGTTTCCTCACTGCTTGTAGGCTGGTTGGCAGCCTGTGACCACAAAGCAGAGCACCGGCCACTGATAAACAGAAAAATGATGCAGGAGAGTGACAGGGAAAGGGAGAACGCATCTTCTGCTGGAGCTCTCCCCTCCTGTTGTTCAAACAGCACTAGGGACGTGCAGCATCGCCCGAGTTGCAGGGCCACCACCCTTCCAAGTCGCTCACTGAGCTTAGTTGTTTGCAGAGCAATAGCGTTTACCACACACTGCGTTTTCTGAGTACCTCAGGGTAGGATGCCAAGCCCTGGGAGATCACTGGGCACACCGGCAGGGAGCAGGCAACAGGCCAGCACACAGGGTCCTTGCAGGGGAACAAGAGGTAGTACTTCCAGCAAGTCAGTACAGCAAGGCAAAGTTCCAGTGGCGGTTTCTCCTGCAGCATAAAGCTTCTCTTCGGGCCAGGTGCAGTCTATAGAGCCAGCAGTGTCTGGTTACAGGTCCACCCAGTGTCTCAAATTATGGGGTCACAGCCCCTGTAATTTTAGTTCAAAAATCTTTGTTCTTGGGGGCACTGTTTAGAAGTGCACAACACCCCCACTCACATCCCAAGCCCTGGCCCCAGACACAGTACAGGATGTGGAGACAGCATTGTACAAGGCAGGCACAGCCATATTCAGGTGCAGGTGCAACTCGTCCCACCACTCTAAATGCAGACGAGGCCTATTCAGGTGCAAGGAAAACTCCTCCCCCTACTCTAAATGCAGATAAAGGTCTATTTAGCCTGGTGCTGAATCACCCAGGAAAGGCAGGACACACCTCAGTCCCCATTGTGACTGTCTAGAGTGAATGCACATTCCCTCTCTCCTGTTAGTCTCAACTAGACTGTTAATACACATCCAGGCAGGGGGGACAAAAAAAAAACCTCATACGCACACAGAAATGCCCACTTCTAAAAGTGACATTTCTAAAATAGTAATGACAAATCCGCTTTCACCAATAAACAGGATTTCTCACTATAATTCCAAACATACCAAACATGGTAATGCTACCCCTTTCGTATTAAAAATTACCACTGAAACATATATTAAGGAATTCTCAATGCAAACCTATCAGAGGGCAGCCGCCAACAGTGAGAAACCAAATGGGATGTATGTCACTAGCAGGACATGCCACACAGTTAAGGCACTTGTCCTACCTTTTACCTACACAGCACCCAGACCATGGGGCTAGATAGGGCTTACTTTAGGGGTGACTCATATGTAGTAAAAGAAAAGTTTCTTACGTGGCAACCACTTTAAATGCCATGTCTCTGTGGCAGTAAACTGCACACACTGGCCCTGCAGTTGCAGAGGCCTGAGACAGGCTTCAAAAGCTACTTTGAAGGGTGGCGCAAGCAGCACTGCTGGCCCACTAGCATCATTTAATTTACAGAATGTGGGTATGTGTGATTTATCTGTACAAGGGACTTACAGGTAAATTAAATATGCCAAACAGCTGTAAACCAATCTTACTAAGTTTACAGGAGAGAGCACATACACTTTAGCACTGATCAGCAGTGGTAAAGTGCCCAGAGTCATAAAATCAACAAAAACAGGTCAGAAAAAATACAGTAGGGAGGCAAAAAGTTCTGGAATGACCCTGAAAAAAGGACCTGTTCTAACACTCGCCCTCCCACCCCAATCTTGTGGGATCTTTTTTCTTGATTTTATATAAAAAAATAATTTGAAAAAACATAAATTGGTAAATAAAGTATTTAGAAATGTATATATTTATTTGCGTGTGTAAGCGATTATCTTTGTATTTGAAAGCTTTTATTGAAAGTTTTGTTTAGATTGAGACTTTAACAATTCTTAATCCTTTCAGATAATACTCAATGGCACACAGTTCTTGTAAGAAGTTACACAGCAGCTGTAAGAAGTTACACCGTTGCTGTTTACTCGATCCTCATTTAACAAGAAACAAAGGAGCACGTTTTGCATTTTAAAGAGGATGATTGTTCAGTGTATGGACTACTCATACTGTGTGGATATTCTATTCTAGATTGCTTTTGTTCTATTATGTAATGTTCTTTCAAGTGCTGCTGCTGAGTGGCATTGAAGGAATAATGCATAATGTTAGCCTCCATGCCTTTAATGAAATTCAGAATCTCTTGGCATTTTATTTGGAGAATCACTATTTCTGGTCGAGAGAGATCCAGTGCATGTCCTACAGGATTGGGGTGACATGGACATTCTTTAGCATTTTGCTGATCTGTTGCTGAACGTAAGATGCCTTTCAAATGGGCCAGCGTGATGTCAGAAACACGTTAGCATGAATATCAAAATAGCTGGTATTACCTGTTATAAATCAAATAGATTTAGGTGACGTGTTTGCAAGATCAATTTACAATTATGAAAAGGTCTGACAATATTGTGCTAGCTTTTATTTTGTATGTCCTGCCATAGGGCCACATGATAAAAGAAAATCTGTGCATGTGAGCGTCAAAAAATAATGGTTTGCTGGGAGTCCAATAAAATGCGTACCTGCGCCATATGAAAACTGAACATGATTTAATTAGTATTTTAATCGCAGGCACATCGCATGTCCGGAGCAAAGATGAAAAATGTGGATCTATCCTTGCACTTACACGGGCAGGGAAGTGTCTCTGTGACAAATAATTGAGACAAGTTCTTTTTTCACCAGTTTGTACAAGTTCAATTTTTGCCACATTGCAGCAAGTGTCACGAACAACTTGGGTAAACAGAAGCAAATCATGTTCTTCTGTGTTGTGAATCAGCATTTCTCTGCTGCATATTCTCATTTATAGGTTCAAACCCTATTTCCACTTCCATTTTACATATAGAAATCTGGGGATTTTGCAGTTCAAAATATTTCCCTGACCACCTTTTGCTCCCTATGGCCAGCTTCAGCTTGCTTTTGTCATGTTGTTAAACACAGACTAAGGTGTAGACGGGCAGAGTGAGTAACACCAAGGGGCAGATTTATGATAACTGGCGCATCCCCAGGGATGCGGCAGTTATTTTGCGCCGCTGCTCCGCCACCCATGGTGCGCGGCATTTACAATGCAGCGCACCATGGGGCAAAAACGGCACAGATGCGTGACGCATCTGTGCCGTAAAGGTGGCGCATTGCTGGAGTTGCGTCGCAAGCGTGACGCAGCTCCAGCAAGGCTCGGGGGTGCCCCATCTTTACAATGCTGCGTCAAGACCTACGCCTGCTTCAAGCAGGCGCAGGGTTTTGACGCAGCATTGGCCTGAAAGTGACTGAGTGCAATCTTATAGATTTCACTCAGCCACTTTTGCGAGGCGCACCTGCACCGGAACGCCCACAAGTGGCGCAGGGCTTTACAACGTGACGCATCTGCCTAGATGCGTCACGTTGTAAATGGGTCGTAGGGATGCGCCACGTTTATGCCGCAGTTGCGTGACGCAAATGTGGCGCATTCCCAACATAAATCTGCCCCTAAGTGCCTCTCGTACATTTTTTTTTATTTGTTTATGGGTGCAAGTCCTTCAGCATCCAAATAAAAGTTTGAAAATTACTTTCTTAAACCCTAAACTTTGAAATAAACAATAGAATGTAAGAACTGTCGTTTGGTAGTGAATAGATCACAGTTTGACAGCACTAGAAAGGGGTTCCAGATAGAAAATGCTCTACGGTCCCATAATAAGGTAAGTAAGTGCTATACAAATACCAATAACATAACATTAAGAACATTTGAAGCTCTCCACTTAAATATTGCTACTAAAAGCCATATTGTACTTTAGGGTGCAGAAGATCCAACTGCACCAATGACTGTAGGAACAACACCTTTTGGTCATTTTAGAGCAAAACAGACTTCCCTCACGTCCTTGTACTTCCACAAGGCTTAGAGATTGGGTTGCAAATATGCCTTTTTATAATTAAAGTGCCCCTGGCATCTAATAATTCTAACCGTTTAATTAAAATATTAAAGATTTGTCAGACTTAATAATATAAGAATGAACTCAAGCATAATCAAAGTTTACGGCATAATGTTATGTCTAATTCATTCCTATATTATGGCCCATTGTGTCAGATTTTAATGCAAGCCTAATGTCGTCCTTTGCAATATTGCAAGGGTTCAGATGGTCGTGTAGGTTCAACGTGTCCGCATTAAATACTGCCCTGCATTCTTTTAGTTTTCTTATACAAAGATATTCAAATCTCCGTGGTATTCATACAGTAGGGAATATATAGCTTTTGAGGTGTAAGTTTGAGCTACACATGCAAATAGCCCATTTACTGAGTGCAAAAACATTTTTCAAATTCATATAACTTGGCTTTGAACGTCCAAAACGATTTACTTGCACAAAGATTTTAGTGTGAGTAAATCTACACATAAGGTTTGGGAGTGGAGGTTGTAGGCCTGGAATGCCGTCTGAGTTTGTGCGCACGCACAAACTTACAGATTCCTCTCTGACCTCTTCCCTTTTTTTCAAAAGTTCTGATATTTACTCTTGAAAAAGGCAGGAGTATATTGTTTCCAGGATTGGCATCGGCGCAGTACTGTCAAGTACCACTCATCAGGCGTGATACTAACGCATTTGAGTGTGGTGATCCGCATCCTCGCACTGAAATGCATTGTCACGCATAATAGACTGATAACGCATTGGCTGTCAAGCCGGCTGCTATACTGACTAGACTAAGCTGGAGTGGCTGGCAGCGCATTGTGGTGTGCTCGTAGCTCACGACAGTGGGATTCTTGGGGGAGGGCTTAGCTAGAAGCTGCTAGTGCTAAAATGTATCAATAGTGACATTATGATTTCCCGCACGGCGCACATTGCAATTTGACTGATGTCATAGGTGCCGGTCGGCTGGCGCAACGTTACGGTCGGCGGGGTTTAGGGAGAGGGCTTTTTTCAAGACCTCCATCCTGGACTTCTCCTTGGCCCATGAGTTGGAGGTCACAAGGTACTCTCATCCTTCAAAAACGCATTGGCACCCCCTAACATCTGTAACATGCGACTTATCAATCTGTGCCTTCAAGTTTCAGCTAGCACTAACTTCAACCACCCCTTGCTGTCCACAGGCAAAGGTCAGCACAAACTAAAACATGTGTCCTCACTACTCCACTCTGGAAAATGAAGAGGTCTGAACCATACACACTATGATCCCATCATGATATGCTTTCCTGTATTACAGCGATACTGGTAGCTGTAGTTACTAACGAACCATCGTCTCATCTTGAGACTAAGACATTGCTAAGAGTCCTGACCTGCTGGGGGAAAGGATGAATGAATGGTTGCTGCTCCCTCAGGTCCTGGACCAGTAGCGCCTTATTACTATTCAGACGATATCACCCAGAACATCATTTAGATGGAGGTTTGCTGTAAATAGGGTGATAAGGCACAGAACCAGTTTAGGCCTGTAGCGCTCTAGTGTAATGGCAGTCAGAGTGATAAGGAAGGCAATGTTTTGTTCAGGACAGGCATTGGATGAGGTCCATCCAATGACATTGTTACCTGTAAAGTGGGTGCAAATGTGAAGAATTGCCAGACGAGTATTCACAAAGGAGAGCTACAGATATCCCACTGGAACACGTTATTTCCCCAAACAAAACTCTCTTCTGCATTTACTGCAGTTTTAGATAAACCACTGGAAGGTGCAGGGTCACAGAGTGGACAAAGCCACATTGTGACGTAAGCAAACAGCCTTAAATGACCAAACAGAAGGCAGGCAGTATTAACCCTCTTGCCTTAGGAGGGGTGTAGGACATAATGCTACAAACAAAGGGAGCTTTCAACAAATTAAGTAAAGTGTGATAAATAGCATTTAGGGTATATATTGTATTTAAATTGAAATAAACTTTATTCAGGTACAGAAGCAACCATAAAAGCACAAACGTACAAAGATACAGTAACATTTTTACAGAGGTTCATATCACAATCTGCTACTGAAAAAGTGACAAAGTACATACATATTAAAAATCGGTAAAAAATGCTAGAATATTACAAGACCAAAGTATCCAACTAATGAAATTCTTTCGAACCTATAGTAAGTGTGACATAAATTAAATTATGATAAAATCAATTTATGAATATAACATTGTGTCACGTGAGCGAACAGCTGCATGAAGTAAAGAACTTACACAAAAACATGTATATTCATCTAGCAGCCGTTGGAGAAAATAATAGGCTGGAATACAATATCTATAAGTTCTTGATTCCATAAGATAAACTAAAAAATGTTTGTGTACAATTTATAACAATCACAGAAAAATAACAATGCAACCTATATTGTATTCATTCTAATCGTATCATAACTGCTGAGTTATCCATTACAATGATGAAATCTTAATAGATGATATATCATTTACACTGGCACATAACAAACACTACTTATTATAAAGGACAAAAGTGTGTGTACTAATGGTGGTCCATAGAGTGGCTCCTCACTTAAACCATGCAAGAGATTCTCTGACAGGTCTGTTTTTATTGTTAACATCCTCAACAGCCTGTGGTGAGTGGATGTAAAGTGTCTGTCTATTGTTCTTTTTTTCTCAGAGGCCAAGGCTTTTATCTGCCCTTGTTGCGTTAGGATATCTTCCTGGTTGTGGGCCCTAAAAAAGAGGAGGTTCCCAACAACTCCTTGGACAGCATTTAAAGTCTGTGTTGTGTTGGCTTGCCTGTCGTCAACAAGTCTACGAGAAATTCAATATTTTTAGTTTTGCTTTTGCTTTTAGGAGATTCAGTGAACTTGTCTCTATGATAAAGTCTCAGCTTACAGATCTTGTTAAAATCATTTTTTGTTTCACCCAATGAATCCAAAAAAGACATTCTTAACATCGAACATATTGTTTAATGAAGCATGCATTGTGAGAAGTTGGCCTGGCACATGCAGTCCGCTATTCTAGTGGGCACCTTGCACCAGTCCAAACAACCCTTATTGATGGTAGGTTTAAAGACCACCTTTATAGAAAGCTATCCTAGTGGTAGCTGTGGAGAGCAGCCTTCAGGCTAAGTCTTGAAGGAAAGTAAAGCAGCTTGTTTTACCAGTCTATAATCTCGTGAATGACCAAATGAATGGAGAACCACACCAGGTATATATATATAAAATATATGTATTTAATCTAAATACATCCATTTAGACTCTTTATGAGGCTAGAGGCAAAAGTACATACAGTAAACTTATTTAGCACACAGTAAATTAGCACAATATATGATTAGCCCTAGGGGCGTCACAAACCATATACTAAGTAAGTGGTATAAGAACCACGATAGACATAGAGACAAGGCCTAGGGCCTGTAGCACCTCTGGGGCAACTAGGAACCACCCAAGGTAGTCACGCAGGAGACCCACGGGGACGCGTGCAATGTCTAAACACAGCCGCAAATCACCATTGACTTCTATGGAGAAAGTTGTGAATAGATTTTTAAAGATTAGGGGCACTTAGGAGTGGATTTGGAGCAAACCCCTTGAGAACTAGACAGTTCAAGAGTCAACACCCATGGGAGCACCATAGTACTCGATTTCCCTCACCCTGGGGAGCCGGGTGCATAGGTGTCTTTTCGTGTCGGGTTTCGTCGTCGTTTTCTATGGCGAACAGCAGAAAAATGCTTAGGGACTCACCCCTTGGAGGGGAGTCAGGGCACGTCTTGAGCAACCAGGGAAGCCCAAGAAAAAAAGAGTTACCTTCATGAGGACCCACCAGTCGACAGACCAGGGATCGCGAAGGGGCCTCAAGCAGAAATACTAGAAGTGGGCTCACGGAACCCTCGTGGAGTGTAGGCCCAAAATCTCCGGTGCAGATGGTGCTCTGGGCTTGGACTACAAATTGCCCAATGCACAACTTCGAAAAAGCTCGGGAAATTGATGCACTTGCAAATGTGCACAGTGTCCAGGGGTTCTGGTTCCATATCACTCGTGAGGGCTGCGGGTCTCAGCTTTGCTGTGATCTCGTGTCGGCCTCGGAGAAGTCTGGAAGTCTGAGTCCAGTGTTGCAAATCCTTCGGGATCCAGCGGGAGCCTTGGAAAAGCAGACCGGCAAGATGCTTCTTTGGTGCCTGTAATGAACAGGGGAGTCACTCCTTGACCCCAAGGGAGATTCTCCATCTTCTAGTCGAAATAGAATGTCGAAGTTCCAGGATATATGTTGCAGAGTTTTGTCCAGGTATAATCTAAAGTCCTAAGGACTGGGTTCCTATACTTATACAAAGTTTAGGGGTTGGAATTACTCTAGGGGCCCACCTATAGGAGGGCCCGGGGAGGGGATGGTTACACCCCTTCCCATTAGTCCAGTTTCATGCCAGAGCAGGGGCTGAGGGCCCCTGCAACCGGTTTAAACTGGGGTATGCACAGTGACACCAAGTGTGCCCCAGCACTGTCTGAAAAGCATTCACTGGATGCACCCACCCATCCCCAATACACTAAAGCCTGTCTGGGGAGGTATTTACACCTCCCTGTGACAGGAAACCTATTGTCAGGCCTCCCCTGCCGGAGTTTTGTCAAGCAAAATATTATAAAACAGGGGGTGACCCAATTTAGTCAAAGGACATGGGTAGCAAATATTATAATGAACAAGTGGTCCTTGACAAAGATTCAACATGTAACAAAATTTATCAATTTTAGTTCAATAATTTTTAGTCAACTCTAGATTAAATCTATATAGTTGGTTGAACAGATGCATTAACCCAAAATGACAAGTTTATACATAAAAAAGTTACCCAGACATTCGGGAATTCAATTGAATCCAGCCGGATTCTCTGATTTAATATATAATTTGAAAATAATTTTTTCTTGCAAGTCAAATACAAATATTTACATTTAAAATCAACAAAAATCAATTGTAGTATAAAAAGCTGAACGTGCACAGAGAAAGGTAAAGATTTGTGCTCAAGTGATTGATCAAAGAGATCAGAAAGACAAAGTGTAGAGTTTGTTATATATACAATAGTGAGCCTGCTCTTACTAACGCTTGTAAAAAATTGATTCTTTTTACTAGCTTCTGGTTTTCAAAACACATCCTCCATTGTCCTTAATTTGCACTTTGTCTTTCTGATCTCTTTGATCAATCACTTGAGCACAAATCTTTACCTTTCTCTGTGCACGTTCAGCTTTTTATACTACAATTGATTTTTGTTGATTATAAATGTAAATATTTGTATTTGACTTGCAAGAAAAAATTCTTTTCAAATTATATATTAAATCAGAGAATCCGGCTGGATTCAATTGAATTCCCGAATGTCTGGATAACTTTTTTATGTATAAACTTGTCATTTTGGGTTAATGTATCTGTTCAACCAACTATATAGATTTAATCTAGAGTTGACTAAAATTTATTGAACTAAAATTGATAAATTTTGTTACATGTTGAATCTTTGTCAAGGACCACTTGTTCATTATAATAGGAGTTTTGTCAAGCAGCAGGAGATCAGACCGGTGTCTGTGGCTGCAGCATCCATTTTGTGATGCTGGGGCTCTTTTAAACTATTACCGTTCAGGTAAGTGTGTACATGTCTTCTCCCTCTAGAAGGGTGGAATTCTACCCCCACTGCCAGGACTGGCGGGAGGTAGGATTCCAAAGTGTTTGACACCAAACAAGACATGTTTTGATGCATCTATTCCAAAGTTAGCATTTACTGTGAGGTTATAATGCACTTAAGAGTATATGGTATGGCTGTATCACAGAACAAATTTCCAAAAAAAGGGGACACTGTTCCTAATGCAAGGTGCAAAAAAGTCACCAAATGCATGGGGGTGCAAAAGTCACCCATATGTAAGAAAAGGAAAATAAAATAAAAGAAAGAGGAAAGACAGAATCCTTAGGTAAGGGGACCCACAAAAAAATAGTAATAGGGGAAACATTTTGTGTCCTCTGTTGCCCTCACACACCTCGAAAGATGTCATGCTTCATCATCGGGCAGTTGCTCCTCGTAGGGCCGGACCTGCAATTCCCTACGGAACCCCGAAGGGTCTCTTTATCGGAGATCTTTTATAGGACTGCCGGATGGTGCATGTGGGTGTGCGGGGTAGTGGGTTAATTGAGGGAAATAAAAGGTGCGTGCAAGTGTAAAGTGAAATTCATAGTGGGTAACCATGCAGCAATTGTTTTGATCATGTACCCAGAGCAGACTCAACTGCTAAATAAAATCTAGCCCCAGCGGCATACTATGCCTGGGTATAGAAGGACATAGGTCAACATGTTTCGCGCCTGCGTCGCCTTAAGGGTCGTTGGCGCTTCGTCAGGACCAGAGTTCTAAAAGGTAAGGTGCACGTGATAAACGAATTAAAAATACCCTCATAATCGATCAGGGCGGGCAGAAACCTGTATACCCCAAGTCTGGTTACAGCTGCATGTTTGTTACCGCTCCTGGTCAGTACCTAGGAAAGAACAAAATAAGATATATATTTATTTAAATTAAATTTAAGCATCAGGAACACCTTGATGCTACATTATGTGCCACCATTGTGTACACATCCAAAACATGAAATTATCAAAGATAGCAGGCGCATGGGACACAAGTTCATCCCAGGAATTTAAAGATGGTTGGGCCAGTAAAGTGTAAACATTGCATATGAGTGAGCCCAGAAAGTTAAATGCAGGACCCTCGCATAGGGAATATTGAAATGAGGGGGTGAGGTGGGACCCAATTGTGCTCCTATATTCTGTAGCAATGTGTTTCAAATACTCTAAAACATAATACTCAGAAAGCCACGTCAGGAGTCAGAGCCCACGAGAATTGTTATCTCTTAATACGCTCTCACCTCGCTATGCTGAGGAGAACGATCCGCTGGCTTCAGGCAATGGACTCACCCAATTTAACGAGCTGTAAAAATAACAGCATGGAGTTTACAAACAGACACGGAACGTCCAATGCAGAGCACTGAGCGGTCACGGCATCGGAGTCCCTTAAGAAGGTCTACTCACCTCTAAAAACGGGTGCTCCCTCCTCCACACCTACCCCATCATTGCGTCGGCCAGGAAATGTCATGGCACTCCCCAGTAACGTTATAACCAGATCGCATGGGTCAGGTGTGCTGGGCGTATACCCTTTCCGGGACATCCTATTAGATAGAAGACGGCAATGCGCATGCTTAGGTGCTTAAACGCACCGCGCATGTGCGGAAAACTCGGTAAAACTACTCCCCCACACATGCGTAGTTAGTGTGCTCTAAATGTACTTGTACTCAGTTCACTTATGAATAATGAAATGGTTCAACGCGGTAATAAAACAATGGTTCGTAATGAGAATTGACTTAGGAAATTACTCGTGTTTGGAAACCAAATTTGCGGTGGTAAGAGCTACTCAATCCAGTGCAAGTCCCGCTTCTCTGTATGTATACCCCGTAGATATATTGGGGGTCCCAATTATTAATGTCTGCCCAAGGGATTAAGAAACATTTATTGATATAGAGGGTTCAGGAAAAATGTCACTCTTGGTGCGAATATCTTCATATCTCCTGTCTCACCCTTACAAATTTACATTGGCAATCCCCACTGGCAAACAAAAGATGTCCCATGCGCCTGTAGAAAGGAGAAAAGACAAAGGGGATAGAATGGTCCCTCGGCTGGAACGCCGGGCTTAAATATTATACAAAGAAGAGAGGGGGGGACCAAGGAGCTATTTAACAGGTCCAGTGTCCATGCTCCTTATTTTAATACTAATTTCCAAAAAAGGGGACACTGTTCCTAATGCAAGGTGCAAAAAAGTCACCAAATGCATGGGGGTGCAAAAGTCATACATATGGGTGACTTTTGCACCCCCATGCATTTGGTGACTTTTTTGCACCTTGCATTAGGAACAGTGTCCCCTTTTTTGGAAATTAGTATTAGATTAATGTTTCTTAATCCCTTGGGCAGACATTAATAATTGGGACCCCCAATATATCTACGGGGTATACATACAGAGAAGCGGGACTTGCACTGGATTGAGTAGCTCCGCAAATTTGGTTTCTAAACACGAGTAATTTCCTAAGTCAATTCTCATTACGAACCATTGTTTTATTACCGCGTTGAACCATTTCATTATTCATAAGTGAACTGAGTACAAGTACATTTAGAGCACACTAACTACGCATGTGTGGGGGAGTAGTTTTACCGAGTTTTCCGCACATGCGCGGTGCGTTTAAGCACCTAAGCATGCGCATTGCCGTCTTCTATCTAATAGGATGTCCCGGAAAGGGTATACGCCCAGCACACCTGACCCATGCGATCTGGTTATAACGTTACTGGGGAGTGCCATGACATTTTCTGGCCGACGCAATGATGGGGTAGGTGTGGAGGAGGGAGCACCCGTTTTTAGAGGTGAGTAGACCTTCTTAAGGGACTCCGATGCCGTGACCGCTCAGTGCTCTGCATTGGACGTTCCGTGTCTGTTTGTAAACTCCATGCTGTTATTTTTACAGCTCGTTAAATTGGGTGAGTCCATTGCCTGAAGCCAGCGGATCGTTCTCCTCAGCATAGCGAGGTGAGAGCGTATTAAGAGATAACAATTCTCGTGGGCTCTGACTCCTGACGAGGCTTTCTGAGTATTATGTTTTAGAGTATTTGAAACACATTGCTACAGAATATAGGAGCACAATTGGGTCCCACCTCACCCCCTCATTTCAATATTCCCTATGCGAGGGTCCTGCATTTAACTTTCTGGGCTCACTCATATGCAATGTTTACACTTTACTGGCCCAACCATCTTTAAATTCCTGGGATGAACTTGTGTCCCATGCGCCTGCTATCTTTGATAATTTCATGTTTTGGATGTGTACACAATGGTGGCACATAATGTAGCATCAAGATGTTCCTGATGCTTAAATTTAATTTAAATAAATATATATCTTATTTTGTTCTTTCCTAGGTACTGACCAGGAGCGGTAACAAACATGCAGCTGTAACCAGACTTGGGGTATACAGGTTTCTGCCCGCCCTGATCGATTATGAGGGTATTTTTAATTTGTTTATCACGTGCACCTTACCTTTTAGAACTCTGGTCCTGACGAAGCGCCAACGACCCTTAAGGCGACGCAGGCGCGAAACATGTTGACCTATGTCCTTCTATACCCAGGCATAGTATGCCGCTGGGGCTAGATTTTATTTAGCAGTTGAGTCTGCTCTGGGTACATGATCAAAACAATTGCTGCATGGTTACCCACTATGAATTTCACTTTACACTTGCACGCACCTTTTATTTCCCTCAATTAGCCCACTACCCCGCACACCCACATGCACCATCCAGCAGTCCTATAAAAGATCTCCGATAAAGAGACCCTTCGGGGTTCCGTAGGGAATTGCAGGTCCGGCCCTACGAGGAGCAACTGCCCGATGATGAAGCATGACATCTTTCGAGGTGTGTGAGGGCAACAGAGGACACAAAATGTTTCCCCTATTACTATTTTTTTGTGGGTCCCCTTACCTAAGGATTCTGTCTTTCCTCTTTCTTTTATTTTATTTTCCTTTTCTTACATATGGGTGACTTTTGCACCCCCATGCATTTGGTGACTTTTTTGCACCTTGCATTAGGAACAGTGTCCCCTTTTTTGGAAATTAGTATTAAAATAAGGAGCATGGACACTGGACCTGTTAAATAGCTCCTTGGTCCCCCCCCTCTCTTCTTTGTATAATAAAATGTATCACAGAACAGCCTCAGAGAATAGATTCCAAAAGCTGCAGAGGGGTCCTGCTCTTGCATGGGCACCCTCTCACACAGCACCAGGCACTCTGCCTTCAGGATTGTTAAGGCCTGCCATTGGAGTGACTTATAGGATTATTTGTGTCTGTCATTAAAGGTAGATATAGGTAACCTATATCTTAGTAAGGGGTGCATGCACCAACTTACCCAGGCTGCAGTAGCAGACCTGTGGTGGCATTTTGGACGGCTTCCCAGGGGTGGCATAATACATGCTTCACTCCCTGGTAGGCCTCTGGGGTACCTATGCCCTTGGTACCTAAGGTACTATATACTAGGGACTCACAAGGATAACCCAGTAACCAATCTGGAGTGTACCTAAAGTACATGCAATCAATTTAGAGAGGAATCAGCTAGACTGGGGTCCTGGATAGCAGGATCCCTGCCAATCTAAGTAAAAAAACAGCAAAACACCAGGAAAAAAGTAGGGGCAACCATGCAGTCAGATTCCACCTTCCTACATGCATTATCCTATTATTGGGAAGCGCTCCATTGTGAAGATGTTGCTTTGAGTTTAGCAGGGTGAGACACCTCATCCAAGCACCATAAAAACACTGCCCATATTTTCCAATTGTTTCTATTTTCATGGAACCTGAATGCTGCCTATGCAAATTGTGTAGGTAAAAAGGGGGACCCTCCTTGATATACTCAGGAACCAGGAAAGGTTATGTAGAAGAAAAAGGAATTCAATCAAGAGAATGCTCTCTTGTAAATTTCAAAGAAAGAATCAGCCGTAAACTGTCCTCCCATGGACCTAATACTGTCCCTTCTCTTAATACTTCCTATGAGCAATCATTCCGCATTCAGTATGCTTGTATAGCAAACCGTGCATGCTTCTTCACGTCTAACACATCACAGCTGCTCCAACTTCTTAATATCCACATTATTTCATGGTGTAGTATGACCACATCTAAATTATGCATGTGGCTTTTGCCTTCGGTAAATTATCAGATGTTAAATTATTTGGAATTTACTGAGGAAGTTGGAGCCAAGCTGGGGTGAATCCCTGAGGAACCATCACACTTTTTGAGGTCAGTAATCTATACAGATATTAGTGTTCAATATTCAAGAGCAGCTGTGGCTAAGTAATGCGTGAACATGCATGTGAGTGCATGTGTGACGCTCAAATGCCATATCTCGCCCAAACACAAACACACACACACACACGCACACACACACACTCACACACACACGCTGACATGTGAGCTAGCTAGAAACAGATGGAAATGGAGAAACTGCTGGGCTTTGTTAACAAGGGAACTTGTAAAATCCAATCACTTGCTCTCTCAACAGAGAGACAAAAATGATTAGGCTGCCACCTTAGAGCAACGCCAGTATCCTTCGCAGATCCTCTTGGAGTCACGCAATCTATTCTGCACAATTTGTTGACACCCCAACAATTCTGCATGAGGTCCATAACTGTTTCTGGGAAACATGACACTTTTATTCATTAGGTTCAGATAACTGTTTGGACAATCCAGAAATTTTGAGAGTGGTCCAAGAAGACTCCAGGACTCTCAAAGAGAACCACTCATTATGAAGAAATATTTGCATTTTTGCAGGCCCAGAAGTGGTTGCTTAACACCGCTCCAGCCATATAGAAGTGCTTCTCTGTCTATCCTTATCCTGCTGGGGTGGCCTGAAATGAACTACTTCATTGTAAGGTGTTTACTTTTGCACACTTTGCCGTATCTAAACAAATTGCCTGTCCATTCCACGTTACCTACAGCTGTCTCAAAGCTTCTGTCTTTCACCAGCTCCAAATACTCAAATGGGTGTATTCATCCTTAAGCGTCTGCCTCCCATTCCAAAGGTTTGTTTATTCTTTTTAATTAAAGTTTAACGCCTTAGATACAGTAAAGCATATATATTTTTCATTCACAAGTTACATGCACAGGTAGACAGAGATAATTTAGACACTTGCCTTTACATTGGTGATTACTGTCTTTCTTAGCTGCCACAGTATAACTCTCATTCCAAAGGTTAATGCAATGAACCACGACAATGTGTTAGCGTATGCCCCCTTCCCATAGCAGAGAGGTTGCTTTTTCACCCCCTGCTTCCACTACGGATATTTCAAATTTGGCGCTATTGAGTTAGATGTGACCTTTTTAACTCAGTAGATAATGCGGGCATTCTAGGTATGTTGGAAAAGGAACTGGAGTGTATAATGCAAGAACAACAAGATTTATTTATTTATTTTATTTATTTGATTTGTATAGCGCATTATAACCCAGGGGTCTCTAAGCGGTTTGTCAGGGTCCGCTAAGCGATTAAGAAGGATACAGCCGGTCAAAAATTAGAGGCAACCCCACGCTTGCTGAAAGAGCACAGGGGCATATTACCAAGCAATAGCGATAATTATCGCTATTGCTTGGTTAGAGACAAAAATTTACCGCAGCGCTGCGGCGATTTTTACCGCAAATAAACCTTGGTATTACCAAGGTTTAACGCAAATGCGGTAAAAATCGCCGCAAAGCATGAATATCGCTGAAAAATCAGCGATATTCATGCATTAGCGAGCTAATGCTCTTAGCCATGTTATCCACCTCCCATTGGATAACATGGCTAAGAACTGCTCAGGGCAGGTGTTAGCTTTTGGAGATATTCCCGCTTAGCGCGAATATCTCCAAAAGTTGGTAATAGGAGATAGCGATGTTAGCGACTGTTTTCAGTCTCTAACATCTTGGCACGCCCACTTTGCATCTCATTAGTGATAAATATCACTGACATGCAAAGTGGGGCCCAAGATGGTCGCTATCTCCTACTAGCTGTCGCTAACTGGTGTTAGCAGCAGCTAGGTAATAGGGAGATAAATTTATCTCCGCTTTCTTGGCTTTAAAAGCCAAAACAACGGAGATAAACCCCCTTGATAATATGCCCCACAGTTTTTAATTTCTTTCGAAAAGGCAACAGCTTGGTTTCTTTCCGCAGTTCCAGTGGCAATTTATTCCGGAGAGCTGGGAGTGTGTGAGAGAAGGCACGACCTCCCACAGTAGCCAGTCTACAACGTGGTTGAACAAGGAGGGTAGCTTCTGCAGATCTTAGCACCCTCCCCGGTCTGTAGAGAGTCAGGCGTTATTTCATGTAACTTGGTGCCCTACCAAAAGTTTTTGCGGTAGTCCTATGTACAACGAGTTGCCATAGTACAGCCTGGCTAAAATCATAGCAGAGACCGCACTCCTCAAGGTGGAAAAGGACAACGACGAGGAGACTTTCCTGAGTTGTCGGAGGAGGCCGACACAGGTGCCCACTACAGCCGTAACTTGTTTTTTCATGGACAATTTACCATCCACATGGATGCCCAGGCTTTTGACCACAGCCGCCGGTTCCGGGGGCATACCCAGCTCCCTAGGCCAAAATTGATCATTCCATGGGTTGCCAGCGATGGTAATTGGCAACACCTCGGTCTTATCCGGATTGATCTTTAGGGAATTCCTGGACATCCAGTTGACTGTGCTTCTCAGAATATTTTGCAGTCTTGCGAAGGCATCCTGGCCATCATCCAGTTGGATGATGATTTGGGTGTCGTCCGCATAGTTGTACACCTGGCAGTCCATTTGGTTGAGCATTAGAATCAGAGGCTGTAAATAGATGTTGAACAAAAGGGGTGACAGAGCAGACCCTTGCGGAACTCCGCAGGTGATCGTTGTTGCGGTGGAAAACAGGTCACCAAGTTGCACTCTCTGCATCCTCCCTTGGAGAAAGGAGGTGAACCATGCAAGTGCTATGCCCTGAATGCCGAACTCCCTCATCCGCGACAATAGTGTGTGTCAGATGATGGAATGAACACTTGAATCAATCCTGTATGAATCGGTCGGGACAGCATTCCCAGACACTCGTTTTTTTCACCCATCATTCCACTCTAGAAAGTCAAATACAAAAAAGTCTTGGCCTTTTTGCAATTAGTACAGTCCAGCCAAAACTGTCATGCCAGTTCTTTATAAGTAGCAACTCACGCAACCACAAAACGGACTCGAATTTAGGAGATCTAGTATACTTTGCTCTGTCTTAATGGTTAACCCTTCCATAGGATGAAGGGCAGAACCAAAGGCACTTACTTGTACCCTTCACATGCAAAACAGCAACATTCCACTGGTGCAGAAGAGTGATGAGGGTTATTTTGCCTGCTGACTTGGTCGCTCATATCCTTTAATCACAAAAGAGGATGAGTGTGTTTCTGCTTCTTTGGATGGAAATTAAGGATTGAAGTAGAGTGCTTTTACATATCAGCAGACACTCAAAGGCTGCACTTGGCTCAATGTGTATCATTTCACACTCAAAAAGCAAGATTGAGAGATCTGAGGATGTATTTGGTAGCATAATACAGTTTGAGTAAGAAACAATGCAGCTGTAGACACAACTGGGCTCTGGTGTTGGCTCTCATCACACACCAGGTGTTGTGTGTATGTTGAATGGGAAGGGACTCCACACGTCTAGAGCGTGTGGCATGTGGTACATGCATGTATGTATATTGAATGACCATGAAGCCACTAAAAGGCTATCCATGAAACAATTTCTATTGTTTTACATAATATTTCAACTGGCATCTTGATGCCCTCCGATAATCCTTCACCTGTGTCTCCGGGAGATTTTGGAATTGTTGTTGGCTAAACATAGTGGGATGCAGTTCAAGCATTTTGAGGATTCTGGTGATGTGTTTTAGGACCTATGATGAGAGAAGCCCACAGAATGTCTCACACTGGCGTATTTCCATGTCACAAAGTGTAAAAATACCAGGGTTCCTGTTCCCTAATGGGCAACACATTGATTTTAATTGCACAATGGGGAGAACCAGAGCGCTGCAGTCTATGTAAGGTTGGGACTCTAGCCCCCCCCCCCTCCTATATTGCATATGTAGCAGTCTTTTCATAGGGACTAGTGGATTTTTGTACATGTTGCCTTATCATTTTATATTCCTAGTCGGTCTCCTGATGTGGTCGTGTAGCTCTTTTTTGTATGAGTTCCCCTCCCTCTTGGCACTGATCCAGCTGTATGCCAATGTTTTATGCTTCCCATGCACTTAAACATCAACACATAGAAAAGGCAGCCACGCTGCTTTTAGCCTGGCTTTTGAGTCAGCCTGTCCCACCCCTTTCCGTAAATGAGCCAACGGGGGACTATTGTGCTCCTGAAACACAGAGGTCTGCCCTATTTTCAGCTAATAAAGAGTATGACTTCTTCAGATGCCATGTGTGCAGTGCCGGTGTGGAAGGCCTATAATTCATTATCGTCCTGCATAGAAAGAGAATAAAGACTTGGGAGTTGCTTTTATTAGTTGGTGGTCTCTTTTCCCACTGTCTCCCAAAGCCACAATTTTACAACATTTTAAATATTTTTGATAAACTTGTTTTACACTGCCTTAACTCTGTGGTACACATCTTTCTTTGTCTTTCCTTCTTGAATCAATACTCAGCCATGTAATTTTGGTATGTGCTCTTCAGCTTCAGTTCCTTGTTTAATCATCCATGCAATCTAATTAATATTTTGCCAACTGAGGGATTTTTGGACCTGACCCTTTCTGTAGGGTCATCACCAAACTTTTAGCCTTCACTCCTCCATTTTTGCTCAATTCGTTTTTGTTGGCCTTAGGACTCTGTTTACTCTACCAATGCTAACGAGTGCTAGAGGGCTTGTGCTTTATCCTTAAAACACGCTATAATTGTTTTATTTCCAATTGGAATATTTAATTTACTTTTAAGTCCCTAGTAAAGTCTCACTACATGTGCCTAAGGGCCTGTAACCTAAATGCCACTAGTGGGCCTGCAGCACTGAATATGCCACCCACTTAATTAGCCCCTTAAACATGTTTCAGGCCTGCTATTGCAGAGCCTGTGTGTACTGTTTTAAACTGCAATTTCGACCTGGCAAAATTGCCAGGCCCAAACCATCCTTTTAATACATGTTAGAAATGGGGTTTCTGGTTGGCAGTGGTTTGCGCCCTGTCTAAATCACTCTAGTCGGGGTAAGAGAGACCCATAAGTAAGATAACCCCTTCTCACCCCCTTGGTAGATTGGCACGAGCAATTAGGCTCATCTCAGAGGAAAGGTGTAAGGCATGTGTACTCACACGCACAGTAACACATTGAAAACACTATAGAGTCCACACCAGTTTAGAAAAATAGCCAATATTGATCTGAATAAAACAAGAACAGAATGACAAAATCCAACGTACACAAGTCAAGAAATCACTTTCAAAAGATTAAGCAAGTTTAGTCCATAGAAATCAATGGTTGCATTAGTTTAGCACAAAGTGCCTTAGATGTGTCGAATATCAAAGATGGTGCAAGTCGCAGGGGAGGTGATGTGTACGTTCCCTACTGCTAGGCAGGGGAGGTGATGTGTTAGTTCCTTACTATCAGGGGAGGTGATTCATTGGTTCCTTACTGGCAGCGGAGGTGATGTGTTGGTTTCCGGACAAGTGGCCTTGGTTCCTTACTGTGGCACGGTGTCAATGAAGAATTGGTGTTGACGGACGATGCATCGAAAATAAAGACACGCTGCATCAATGCGGCAGCGGTGAAGCAGGCACTGCGTCAATTCTTCAGCCATGCGCAAGTACTGCATCAGAGTCAAAGCAGGTTCCACAGACATTGATGAGACGGTGTTTGGGACTCACACTGTGGCGATTCTTCTGACAAGCTGCAACGGCGAGCTGGGGCCTGCGGTAAAAACCATGGTCGATGCTTCAAGCAGGACCCACGTTTCGGTGCATGTAACGGTGATGCATTGATCTCTTGCAGCGATGTGTCAAGAAAACAGGCGCTGGCAGTCAATGCACGGATTTTCTCCTTAAGATCAGCAGATTACATTTCTTTTTTTAAGTTCAACACTTTTTCTTGATTTTAAAAGGGGAAGAAAAAAGACCATGAATTAGCATTTAACAAGTATATCAGACAAAAATGAAAATGAGGAGGGGGTTAAGGGTTACAGAGTCAATCTTGTACTTTATTCATATGAGGTGAGAGGGTTGATGAGGAGGGACAATACGATATAACTGTTAACTCTGCGTTTGTGTTTAGAGACTTCTGGTCCTTCACTAGTAAAGTAATCAGGGATTGGGTGGGGGGAGGTGCTGGATTTCACTTTTATCCTCTCCCCGCATTTCACACTGGGGGAGACTCTGGTCTATCGTCCACCGGGTCCTCCTGGAGCTTTCTTGAGGGCTCTCGCTGACATTATTGTTCCTCGCGCCCTCCGATACCCCAAATTTCTCCTCTTAGGGGACTTTAATATCCATCTGGATAACCTGGCTGCTTCCGAAGTAAGGATTCTCCGGGATTCCCTAGGCCTAGCCCAGCTGACACAACATGTGATGCTATCATCCCCTGAGGGCGGCCACCTCATTGACTTGGTTTGTTCCAACTTCCCTGTCCACGTGAATGATCCTGAGCCAGTTACAAGTCTGACCATCACCTTATTAGGTTCTCCTGGTCAGGGGCAGGACCTCCCCAGATGCCCCCTATTACCTCACAAGCCTTTAGCCAGGAATATTAACCTCTTATCTCTCTCTACGGCCTTACAACAGTCCCCCCCATTCCTGCCATGGACCTGGAAGGGGCGGTGGCCAATTTTGATTGGTAGATCAGCCAGGGGGTCTGCGCCAGTTCCAAAGCCAATAGTGGTCGCAACCGGTGCTCTCTCCCCTCGCAGCCATGGTACTCCACTAAACTCAGGGACATGAAACTGGTGTGCAAGAAGCTGGAGCAACATTGGCGTCAGGACTACTGCATGTCCACTAAAAAGACCCTGCGCTCAGCACAGAGGGAGTACTACATGGCCATTAGGCAAGCTAAAAGTGACTACTTTGCTGGGAGAATTGTGCTTGCTAGGAACAATAGCAAGGAGATCTTTGCTATTGTCCAGAGCTTTTTATCTCCTTGTGCTGAACAATGACCGCTACTGGTGTCCCAACAATGGTGTGAGGACCTTTCCACCTTCTTTGTGGATAAGATACTAAAGATCCAGGACAGTGTAGGTTCTCATCTCGGAACTGAGGAGACCCCTTCCTTGGGGCTCCCCCATATCCCGTGTGCGGTTTCCGCTAGGCTTACTTTGTTTCCGCCTGTTGGCGAGGCTGATATTTTGGCCATCCTTAGCTCTCTTAAGTCTGGCTCTCCATCTGACCCTTGTCCCGCTCGAGTTTTAGCCGGCGTAGCCAAGGAGGTCTGTCCAGTGGTAGTAGATATTGTTAATCTGTCTCTTCAGACGGCTGTGGTGCCGACCCGATGGAAACACGCAAAATTGCTCCCCCTTTTTAAGAAACCCCCCCAGACCCTTTGGTTCTTGCCAACTACCGACCTATTTCGCTGTTACCAGCCTTGCCCAAAGTCTGTGAGAAGGCTGCCTTTCGGCAGCTGGAGACGTATGTGGAGACATCGGGTGCTTGGCATCCTTCCCTGTCCGGATTTTGGTCTGCCTACAGCACGGAGACTGCCCTGGTGGAAATGTCGGTGGCTATCAGAGAGTGTCTGGATGAGAGCGGCAGGGCGGCCCTGATTTTGCTAGACCTCTCTGCCGCCTTCGACACAGTGCCCCACCAGCTGCTCTTGGCCAGGTTCTCGGCGATCGGGATCTTGGGCCTGGTCTGGGAATGGGTGAAATCCTTTGTGGACTCTCGTTCGCAGCAGGTCTGTATGGGCCCATGTGCTTCCTCTATCAGGAACCTGGCAACAGGGGTTCCACAGGGTTCCACCTTAAGCCCCCTGCTTTTTAACATATACCTTACACCTCTGGTCTACCTGGCTGAGAAGCTGGGAGCAAAAGTGATAGCGTATGCCGATGATACGCAGTTGCTATTCACTTGGAGGAGCTCGGACCTGTCCACTAAAGCTGCCCAGAACTGCCTAACGTCAGTATTCCGCTGGCTGCCCCAAGCCTCTCTCAAATGTAATGAGGATAAATCAGAGTCCTCCTCTATGGTCAGTCTCCTCTGGATTTTAGAAATCGTCTATGGCCTCCTGAATTCCCTAGCCCACGTTCCGTGGAAGGACCTGCCAGAAATCTGGGGATTTGGTTCAGTGAGGATTGCTGACCATGTGAAAAAAACTGACAGGAGTCTGCTTTGGCACCTTCAAGGCACTCAGGAAAATGTTTCCTTTGCTTCCGCGGGTGGCTAAAGAGACGATCGCCAGTGCCTTGATCCTATCGAGGTTGCACTATGCCAATGCTTTATTCATAGGCCTGCCCGGCTATCTTCTATGGAAAATTATTCAGAATGGCGCGGCAAGACTCCTCTTCAGCGCTCCGAGGAGATCCAGCGCCCGACAGTACCTACGTGAACTGCGCTGGTTGCCGGTTGCCCAGCGAGTGCAGTTTAAAGCAATTATCCTGGCTCACTGGGCCCTTCACAGCTCAGGTCCCTCCTACCTCAGTAAGAGGTTTGCCATTTATGTGCCGAACCGCCCTTTGCGATCTGCCTCATTCCGCCGGATGATTATCCCGAGCTTCCGCAGAGCTCGCTTGGGAGGCCAGTCACTTTCTGTTAAAGCCGCTGCTGCCTGGAACTCGCTTCCCCCAGATCTGCAACTTATCCAAGAGTCTCAACTCTTTAAAAAGCACCTGAAAACACATCTTTTCAGTCAGGCCATCTAATGTACTTTTCGCTTCTGACCCCAGTCAACTCCCGCGCCAGGACACTCGTGAGTATTGGTGCCCGCTATAAATCCACTATAACATAACACATCATATATATGTGTGGTTGGAATAGACCCAGAGCTCCCTGCTGCGTACTGTTTGGCTATCTGTAATGCAAAGTTGTTGAGACTAAAGCAATAACTTAATTACGTTTGAATGGTAAACAATATAGGTTGAAGGATACAAGTACAGAAAGGTGGCAGCGGTCTGATATTCGTGTAACCCTGCTACAGTGCACTGTACACTATTTTAGTCACATTCATAGAACAGAAGTGATAACTGGTGTACAAGAGGTGAAAGTATTGTGATTGGGGGTGAACCAAGTAATGAGGATTGTGGGGAGAAAGTGAGATGTCATGTTACACAACGTTGGTAGCAGCTTAGAGTTAGTTTCAATTGTTGAGAGGAGAAGCCCTAATAGGGAGAGAAAACTGTATACAGGGCATTTCTAAGGAGGATTTCTGGTGGCAAAGTAGTTGTCCAAGCTATCTCATATGGGTCTAGTGGGCGGCTTCCACTGGGAGTGTTGGAGTGTATTATCGTCTGCTCTTCTAACGTGGGATACTCAATGAATCCAGGTGCTAAAGGAGGCCTTGTGTGAGCTTTTCCAGTTGGATAATAATATGTCGGTGACAGATGTTGTTAGTAGATCTAATAAGGCATGGTTAGTCGGGCTTTTGAGGTTAGAGTTGAGGAAACCCTTAATGAGGAAGGAGAGGTCTCTTTTAGGATGACAGTGGATAGTTCTTGTAGAAATTGAAAGACTTTATCCCAGAAGTGAGCCAGAGATTTACAATGGCGGATAAGGTGGAAAAAGATCACCTTTCTCTTCTTTACAATTCCAGTAAGTGGGTTCTTCCATGATGTCAAATGAGTATAGGCAGGATGGGGTCCAGTATGTTTTGTGTATTAGCCATAATTAGTTTCTAAAAGTACTGGAGAGACATTTTTGTTGAGTTTCGAGATAAATTCCATCAGGGATGATGTGTTCTGATGTCCCATAGATTTCGAAATGGCCGATTTGGTTTTGAGAAAATCGTAAAAGTCCAGTTCTTCTAGGTGGAATACGGATTACAAATCGGAGAAGGTTAGAGTCTATGTTGTGGAGCCGAGTTGATACGAGAAGAAAATGCACTTGTTTGTCCATTATTGACAATGCAGTGTTATGCCGCTATAATTAATGTTTGGGTTGTTTCAGAGTGAAGCCAAATTAGAGCGATTTATACTTGAGGGTAGCTTTTTATACATTTTATACATTTTTAAAAGAGAATTTTTAGTATTCTGGAATATGTGTTTGGATCTGGCAAAGTGTTAAGCGCTGGCTGTTAGCAGGGTTAATGGGTTTAGGTTATTTAATAACACCATTTCTATTTCCAGGCATGCAGGTGTACGATTGTTTGGTTGATGAATCAAATATGAGCTTTGTTTGGCAAGAAGGCCGGTTTGGTAATCTCTGAAATTGGCCAGCTTAACACCACCTAATGTTTTGCTTAGTCTAAGTTTGTTCAAAGCTATTCTTGTTTTTTTATCTTGCTAAATAAATCTCGATATCAACTTTTGGTGGAATAATGACAGCATACTGATATGATAATTATTTATAGGGGTGTTCATCATTTTTATATTTTATATTCTGCCCCACTAGCTAATAAATTTAGGAGACCTTTTATCCAAGAGGTGTTTTTTTATTTTTAAAGGGTAATTTTTTTTGTGTATGACAGCGTCAGTTAGGTTCGACCTGAACTCAATCCCAAGATATTTTATGCAATCAGTATGCCAGGTTAGTCCAGAGGTACCTAGAATGTCCTTTGTGGTATGGAGGTTTAGCAGTTTCACTTGGGATTCATCCCTATTTGTTTTGTACCAGAAAGTTTGACGTAGAGTTCTATGGTGGACATGAGGGCTTGTATAGAGGGATCTGGGTTGTCTGTGTCTATGAAGATATCATCCGCATAGACAGCCAGTTTAACGTACTTGTCCTTAAATCCAATCTCAGTGATCTTGGGGTTCATTTTTAGGTCTAATAGTAGTCTTTCCAATGCTAAGAAGAATAGAGATGGGCCTTGCCTCATGCCTTGTTGTAGATTAAGCAGTTGTGACAAGTATCCATTGACAGGGATACGTGCGGTTGGGTTTTTATAGAGTGCTATGACCTTTTTCATGAATTTGTCTCCAAAATTGAAGGATTCTAAGAAGTGTTTGAGAAAGGCCCAAAATGCTCTATTAAATGCTTTTTCTGCGTCTAGTGTAATTGCAACAGAGGATGAAGAGAACGTTTTCGCGTTATCAAGGATATGGCATAAGAGGTGCGTATTATCATTTGGCATACAATATTTGGGAGTTGCTAATCAATTGTCGCAGGTGGTCATTAAGTCATGCAGCCAAGATCTTTGCATAGGTTTTTCAATCTAGATTTATCAAGCAGATTGGTCTGTAGTTTTTAGGCAGTGCCAGATCTTTCCCATCGTTGAGGATCACAATATTGTTAGCTTCAGGCATTGTACCCAAACTATGCCTGAATTAGCGATGTGGTTGAATAGGGATAGCATGGTTGGTTGTAGCAAATTGGAGAATTTTTATTTATTTTATGCATTTTTTATATAGCGCGGACTTTACCCGAAGGTATCAGAGCGCTTCACAATAGGAACAGTACTGATACATGAGGAGAAAATTACAAGTGAACAAATTACAAAACCAAACGTTAAGTTACATGAGGCAAAAGTGACAATCGTTAGCAAACAAATACAAGATGATTTATAAAATGTGGCTGTGTAGCCGTCTGGGCCTGGCGCTTTATTTTCTTTCTTTGTATTAATTGCTTTTGACGTTTTGGTTTTGGATATAGGTTTACTAAGGGCAGTTATGCCTGCTTCTGATAGACGGGGGACTTGGATTTTCTCTAAATAGTTTCTGCATTTAGGCAAGTCTAATGTTTGATCACTCTTGTATAGAGTTTCATAAAATCTGTTGAAGGTGTCTAGGATTTTCTCTGGTTTGGTTTGAGTTACGGTTTTGAAGTCTTTAATTGCTGTGATCTTTTTAAATGTTGTTTATCTTTGACATAGTTTAAGGCCTTTACATTTGTTTATCCAAACCCCTGTCCTTTCACTCATGATTTTGTTATATTCGTATTGTTTCTGTGGGAGGAGGTTTTGTTCAAGGTTTTGGTATGTGACAATTCCATTTGTTTTATTTCTAACTCCAGCTATAAGAGTCTGGCATTATTTGTTTTGTTTAGATTTAGGGTAGCTTTGAGGGCATCCAATAGGATTTGTATATTTTTTATCTAGGAGGTCATTGTCTCTGAAGTAATTCGTGATCGGCTCTTCAATTTTGTTTCTGTCTTCAGGGTTGGATAATACGGTATACAGTCAAAATACCGAGTTTTTATTATCGATTTGCATTAATATTGATTAAAAAATATAGAATTAACAGAATATCGACTGGACAGAATATAGACTACAAAAATATCGAATAGGATAGCATTAATATCGAAAAAATATTAAATGGACATAATATCGAATGGACAGAATATAGACTACAAAAATATAGAATGGACAGAATATAGACTACAAAAATATCGAATTTGAGTAATTTAATTATAATTAATTAAATATGTTAATTTATTTATTGGTATTTATTGTGAATTAATTATTAATTAATTATTAATTGGTAATTAATTTAAATATGATTTGTAATTAATTTAAATTAATAGATTAATTGATAAATATGTTAATTTTAGTAATTTATTTTCAGTAGCGGGTTGTGGGGTTATAAGGGAATAGGGTGGGAAGTTATTTAATTATAATTAATTAAATATGTTAATTTATTTATTGGTATTTATTTTGAATTAATTATTAATTAATTATTAATTGGTAATTAATTAAAATAGAATTGGTAATTAATTAAAATTAATAGATTAATTGATAAATATGTTAATTTTAGTAATTTATTTTCAGTAGCGGGTTGTGGGTTTATAGGGGACTAGGGTGGGAAGTTATTTAATTATAAATAATTAAATATGTTAATTTATTTATTTGTATTTATTGTGAAATAACAGTTAATTAATTATTAATTGGTAATTATTTAAAATATAATGGGCAATTAATTTAAATTCATTTATTAATTGATAATTATGTTAATTTTATTAATTTAGTTAATGTAGTGGCTTGTGGGTTTGTAGGGGAATAGGGTGGGGAGTAATTTAATTGTAAGTAATTCTATTTTTAAATTATTTTTTATTTTATCAAATTTTTAATTATTTTCTAATTGTTCATTAATTTGTTGTTAATTGGTAAATAATTTGTATTAGCAGGTAATTTTTTTTATTTATTAATTTTTATTTGCATTTTTAATTGATTAATTAATAAATTATATAAAAGTGTTAAGTATTTTAATTAATTTGTAATTGGTATTATTATTTATTTTATTTTTATTTATATATGAAGTATTTATTTTCCCTACTGTTGCACTCACTGGAGAGGGAATAGTAATTTTTACCCTCCTGCTATCCAATGCTTTCCCTACTGTTGCACTCACTGGAGTGGCAATAGTATTTTTTACCCCTACACTATCCAACGCTTTCCCTACTGTTGCACTCTCTGGAGTGGGAATAGTCATTTTTATCCCTACGCTATCCAATGCTTTCCCTACTGTTGCACTCTCTGGAGTGGGAATAGTAATTTTTACCCCTACGCTATCCAACGCTTTCCCTAGTGTTGCACTCTCTGGAGTGGGAATAGTAATTTTTACCCCTACGCTATCCAACGCTTTTCCTACTGTTGCACTCTCTGGAGTGGGAATAGTCATTTTTACCCCTATGCTATCCAACGCTTTCCCTACTGTTGCACTCTGTGGAGTGGGAATAGTAATTTTTACCCCTACGCTATCCAGCACTTTCCCTACTGTTGCACTCTCTGGAGTTGGAATAGTAATTTTTATCCCTACGCTATCCAACGCTTTCCCTACTGTTGCACTCTCTGGAGTGGGAATAGTAATTTTTACCTCTACGGAATCCAGCGCTTTCCCTACTGTTGCACTGTCTGGAGTTGGAATAGTAATTTTTACCCCTACGCTATCCAATGCTTTCCCTGCGGTTGCACTCTCTGGAGTGGGAATAGTAATTGTTACCCCTACGCTATCCAACGCTTTCCCTACTGTTGCACTCTCTGGAGTGGGAACAGTAATGTTTACCCCTACGCTATCCAACGCTTTCCCTACTGATGCACTCTCTGGGGTGGGAATAGTAATTTTCACCTCTACGCTATCCAACGCTTTACCTACTGTTGCACTCTCTGGAGTGGGAATAGTAATTGTTACCCCTACGCTATCCAGCGCTTTCCCTACTGTTGCACTCTCTGGAGTTGGAATAGTAAGTTTTACCCCTACGCTATCCAACGCTTTCCCTACTGTTGCACTCTCTGGAGTGGGAATAGTAATTTTACCTCTACGCTATCCAACGCTTTCCCTACTGTTGCACTCTCTGGAGTGGGAATAGTAATTTTTACACGTACGCTATCCAACGCTTTCCCTACTGTTGCACTCTCTGGAGTGGGAATAGTCATTTTTAACCCTAGGCTATCCAACGCTTTCCCTACTGTTGCACTCTGTGGAGTGGGAATAGTAATTTTTACCCCTACGCTATTCAGCGCTTTCCCTACTCTAGCACTCTCTGGCATTGGAATAGTAATTTTTACACCTATGCTATCCAACGCTTTCCCTACTGTTGCACTCTCTGGAGTGGGAATAGTAATTTTTACCTCTACGCTATCCAACGCTTTCCCTACTGTTGCACTCTCTGGAGTGGGAATAGTAATTTTTACCCTTACTCTATCCAACGCTTTCACTACTGTTGCACTCTCTGGAGTGGGAATAGTAATTTTTGCCCCTACGCTATCCAACGCTTTCCCTACTGTTGCACTCTCCGGAGTGGGAATAGTAATTTTTACCCCTACGCTATCCAACGCTTTCCCTACTGTTGCACTTTGTTGAGTGGGAATAGTAATTTTTACCCCTACGCTATCCAGCACTTTCCCTACTGTTGCACTCTCTGGAGTTGGAATAATAATTTTTACCCCCACGCTATCCAACGCTTTCCCTACTGTTGCACTCTCTGGAGTGGGAATAGTAATTTTTACCTCTACGCTATCCAGCGCTTTACCTACTGTTGCACTCTCTGGAGTTGGAATAGTAATTTCTACCCCTACGCTATCCAACGTTTTCCCTACTGTTGCACTGTCTGGAGTTGGAATAGTAATTTTTACCCCTACGCTATCCAATCCTTTCCCTACTGTTGCACTCTCTGGAGTGGGAATAGTAATTTTTACCCCTACGCTATCCAACGTTTTCCCTACTGTTGCACTCTCTGGAGTGGGAACAGTAATTTTTACCCCTACGCTATCCAACGCTTTCCCTACTGATGCACTCTCTAGAGTGGGAATAGTAATTTTTACCTCTACGCTATCCAACGCTTTCCCTACTGTTGCACTCTCTGGAGTGGGAATAGTAATTGTTACGCCTACGCTATCCAGCGCTTTCCCTACTGTTGCACTCTCTGGAGTTGGAATAGTAATTTTTACCCCTACGCTTTCCAACGCTTTCCCTACTTTTGCACTGTCTGGAGTTGGAATAGTAATTTTTACCCCTACGCTATCCAACGCTTTCCCTACTGTTGCGCTCTCTGGAGTGGGAATAGTAATTTTTCCTCTACGCTGTCCCACGCTTTCCCTACTGTTGCACTCTCTGGAGTGGGAATAGTAATTTTTACCTCTACGCTATCCAACGCTTACCCTACTGTTGCACTCTCTGGAGTGGGAATAGTCATTTTTACCCCTACGCTATCCAACGCTTTCCCTACTGATGCACTCTCTGGGGTGGGAATAGTAATTTTCACCTCTACGCTATCCAACGCTTTACCTACTGTTGCACTCTCTGGAGTGGGAATAGTAATTGTTACCCCTACGCTATCCAACGCTTTCCCTACTGTTGCACTCTCTGGAGTGGGAACAGTAATGTTTACCCCTACGCTATCCAACGCTTTCCCTACTGATGCACTCTCTGGGGTGGGAATAGTAATTTTCACCTCTACGCTATCCAACGCTTTACCTACTGTTGCACTCTCTGGAGTGGGAATAGTAATTGTTACCCCTACGCTATCCAGCGCTTTCCCTACTGTTGCACTCTCTGGAGTTGGAATAGTAAGTTTTACCCCTACGCTATCCAACGCTTTCCCTACTGTTGCACTCTCTGGAGTGGGAATAGTAATTTTACCTCTACGCTATCCAACGCTTTCCCTACTGTTGCACTCTCTGGAGTGGGAATAGTAATTTTTACACGTACGCTATCCAACGCTTTCCCTACTGTTGCACTCTCTGGAGTGGGAATAGTCATTTTTAACCCTAGGCTATCCAACGCTTTCCCTACTGTTGCACTCTGTGGAGTGGGAATAGTAATTTTTACCCCTACGCTATTCAGCGCTTTCCCTACTCTAGCACTCTCTGGCATTGGAATAGTAATTTTTACACCTATGCTATCCAACGCTTTCCCTACTGTTGCACTCTCTGGAGTGGGAATAGTAATTTTTACCTCTACGCTATCCAACGCTTTCCCTACTGTTGCACTCTCTGGAGTGGGAATAGTAATTTTTACCCTTACTCTATCCAACGCTTTCACTACTGTTGCACTCTCTGGAGTGGGAATAGTAATTTTTGCCCCTACGCTATCCAACGCTTTCCCTACTGTTGCACTCTCCGGAGTGGGAATAGTAATTTTTACCCCTACGCTATCCAACGCTTTCCCTACTGTTGCACTTTGTTGAGTGGGAATAGTAATTTTTACCCCTACGCTATCCAGCACTTTCCCTACTGTTGCACTCTCTGGAGTTGGAATAATAATTTTTACCCCCACGCTATCCAACGCTTTCCCTACTGTTGCACTCTCTGGAGTGGGAATAGTAATTTTTACCTCTACGCTATCCAGCGCTTTACCTACTGTTGCACTCTCTGGAGTTGGAATAGTAATTTCTACCCCTACGCTATCCAACGTTTTCCCTACTGTTGCACTGTCTGGAGTTGGAATAGTAATTTTTACCCCTACGCTATCCAATCCTTTCCCTACTGTTGCACTCTCTGGAGTGGGAATAGTAATTTTTACCCCTACGCTATCCAACGTTTTCCCTACTGTTGCACTCTCTGGAGTGGGAACAGTAATTTTTACCCCTACGCTATCCAACGCTTTCCCTACTGATGCACTCTCTAGAGTGGGAATAGTAATTTTTACCTCTACGCTATCCAACGCTTTCCCTACTGTTGCACTCTCTGGAGTGGGAATAGTAATTGTTACGCCTACGCTATCCAGCGCTTTCCCTACTGTTGCACTCTCTGGAGTTGGAATAGTAATTTTTACCCCTACGCTTTCCAACGCTTTCCCTACTTTTGCACTGTCTGGAGTTGGAATAGTAATTTTTACCCCTACGCTATCCAACGCTTTCCCTACTGTTGCGCTCTCTGGAGTGGGAATAGTAATTTTTCCTCTACGCTATCCCACGCTTTCCCTACTGTTGCACTCTCTGGAGTGGGAATAGTAATTTTTACCTCTACGCTATCCAACGCTTACCCTACTGTTGCACTCTCTGGAGTGGGAATAGTCATTTTTACCCCTACGCTATCCAGCGCTTTTCCCACTGTTGCACTCTCTGGAGATGGAATAGTGATTTTTACCCCTACGCTATCCAATGCTTTCCCTACTGTTGCACTCTGTGGAGTGGGAATAGTAATTTTTACCCCTACGCTATCCAGCACTTTCCCTACTGTTGCACTCTCTGGAGTTGGAATAGTAATTTTTATCCCTACGCTATCCAACGCTTTCCCTACTGTTGCACTCTCTGGAGTGGGAATAGTAATTTTTACCTCTACGGAATCCAGCGCTTTCCCTACTGTTGCACTGTCTGGAGTTGGAATAGTAATTTTTACCCCTACGCTATCCAATGCTTTCCCTGCGGTTGCACTCTCTGGAGTGGGAATAGTAATTGTTACCCCTACGCTATCCAACGCTTTCCCTACTGTTGCACTCTCTGGAGTGGGAACAGTAATGTTTACCCCTACGCTATCCAACGCTTTCCCTACTGATGCACTCTCTGGGGTGGGAATAGTAATTTTCACCTCTACGCTATCCAACGCTTTACCTACTGTTGCACTCTCTGGAGTGGGAATAGTAATTGTTACCCCTACGCTATCCAGCGCTTTCCCTACTGTTGCACTCTCTGGAGTTGGAATAGTAAGTTTTACCCCTACGCTATCCAACGCTTTCCCTACTGTTGCACTCTCTGGAGTGGGAATAGTAATTTTACCTCTACGCTATCCAACGCTTTCCCTACTGTTGCACTCTCTGGAGTGGGAATAGTAATTTTTACACGTACGCTATCCAACGCTTTCCCTACTGTTGCACTCTCTGGAGTGGGAATAGTCATTTTTAACCCTAGGCTATCCAACGCTTTCCCTACTGTTGCACTCTGTGGAGTGGGAATAGTAATTTTTACCCCTACGCTATTCAGCGCTTTCCCTACTCTAGCACTCTCTGGCATTGGAATAGTAATTTTTACACCTATGCTATCCAACGCTTTCCCTACTGTTGCACTCTCTGGAGTGGGAATAGTAATTTTTACCTCTACGCTATCCAACGCTTTCCCTACTGTTGCACTCTCTGGAGTGGGAATAGTAATTTTTACCCTTACTCTATCCAACGCTTTCACTACTGTTGCACTCTCTGGAGTGGGAATAGTAATTTTTGCCCCTACGCTATCCAACGCTTTCCCTACTGTTGCACTCTCCGGAGTGGGAATAGTAATTTTTACCCCTACGCTATCCAACGCTTTCCCTACTGTTGCACTTTGTTGAGTGGGAATAGTAATTTTTACCCCTACGCTATCCAGCACTTTCCCTACTGTTGCACTCTCTGGAGTTGGAATAATAATTTTTACCCCCACGCTATCCAACGCTTTCCCTACTGTTGCACTCTCTGGAGTGGGAATAGTAATTTTTACCTCTACGCTATCCAGCGCTTTACCTACTGTTGCACTCTCTGGAGTTGGAATAGTAATTTCTACCCCTACGCTATCCAACGTTTTCCCTACTGTTGCACTGTCTGGAGTTGGAATAGTAATTTTTACCCCTACGCTATCCAATCCTTTCCCTACTGTTGCACTCTCTGGAGTGGGAATAGTAATTTTTACCCCTACGCTATCCAACGTTTTCCCTACTGTTGCACTCTCTGGAGTGGGAACAGTAATTTTTACCCCTACGCTATCCAACGCTTTCCCTACTGATGCACTCTCTAGAGTGGGAATAGTAATTTTTACCTCTACGCTATCCAACGCTTTCCCTACTGTTGCACTCTCTGGAGTGGGAATAGTAATTGTTACGCCTACGCTATCCAGCGCTTTCCCTACTGTTGCACTCTCTGGAGTTGGAATAGTAATTTTTACCCCTACGCTTTCCAACGCTTTCCCTACTTTTGCACTGTCTGGAGTTGGAATAGTAATTTTTACCCCTACGCTATCCAACGCTTTCCCTACTGTTGCGCTCTCTGGAGTGGGAATAGTAATTTTTCCTCTACGCTATCCCACGCTTTCCCTACTGTTGCACTCTCTGGAGTGGGAATAGTAATTTTTACCTCTACGCTATCCAACGCTTACCCTACTGTTGCACTCTCTGGAGTGGGAATAGTCATTTTTACCCCTACGCTATCCAGCGCTTTTCCCACTGTTGCACTCTCTGGAGATGGAATAGTGATTTTTACCCCTACGCTATCCAATGCTTTCCCTACTGTTGCACTCTCTGGAGTTGGAATAGTAATTTTTACCCCTTTGCTATCCAACGCTCTCCCTCCTGTTGCACCCTCTGGAGTGGGAATAGTAATTTTTACCTCTACGCTATCCAGCGCTTTCCCTACTGTTGCACTCTCTGGAGTGGGAATAGTAATTTTTACCACTACGCTATCCAACGCTTTCCCTACTGTTGCACTCTCTGGAGTTGGATTAGTAATTTTTACCCCTACGCTATCCAGCGCTTTCTCTACTGTTGCACTCTCTGGAGTGGGAATAGTAATTTTTACCCCTACGCTAGCCAACGCTTTCCCTACTGTTGCACTCACTGGAGTGGTAATAGTAAATTATACCCTTTCCGCTATCCTACGGTAAAAATATTGTAATTTTTTTTATTAATATTACGTTTATATATATATATATGTATTAACAAATCAATTTGTATGGTTTTTTTTACTTACATTAGTTATTTATTAATTTTAAGGTTATTTAAGTATTTTAAGTATGTTTAAGTGCATTATATTTATTATTTCATACATTTTTTATTAATTTAAAGCATTTAAAAAAATTCGATATTTTGACTAACTATATTTTTTACATCCATATTTTTGATTCGATATTTTTGTACTTACCTTTTTGGAGATAGGCGGGAGATATTTTGGCATTCTATATTTTTACCTCGATATTTTGGTAGGACGATATTTTGGCATTCTATATTATGTCAGTGATCCGGATAATACATCATTATTAAAGCGTCATAGTCTGGTAGGTGTTTTCTCATTTGTACCTATTAAGAGATTATTGATAGAGTAGGTACGTTTTGGAGAAGTATTTGTTTAGTCAATCAGATGGGTATTGGAGCCAGAGATTAGAATGCAGTCTATTCTGGTATATGAATTGTGCGGGCGGAATAAAAAGTGTATTCCCTAGAGTTAGGGTGTTGTAAACGGCAGGTATCTTTAAAATTACATATTATAGCAAATTTTCTGTAGGGTTCTGTGTAATTTTGGTGCACATATTTGCAGGTGGATTGATGGTCTAGAACTGTGACTAGGAGTAAGTTCAAGTGTCCTCCTAATACAATAAGGTTGTCTTGTGGTAGGCGGCCTGCTGTATTAGATACTTCATACCAAAAGTTAGTGTTGTCAGTAGTTGGACCGTATATATTTAGGACATGAAATGAGTTTTCCCCTCTTCGCAGGGTTGAGATCAGAAGTCTACCGTCCTCATCTGTGAGGAAATGACTCAAGTGTAATATTGGAGTGTTTTGAGAATAGGGTAATCACACTGTGTTTCTTATGATTTGCTGGAGAGCAAGCGACTTATGAGATCCATTTATTCTTAAGGAATGCAGCATCTTTGCCAGAGATTTTTGTTTCTGGGAGCAGAATGAAATCCCCTTTAGATTTAGCTATGTAGTCCATGATTTTATGGCATTTGATTGGGTGGTTTAGCCCCTTCACAGTTAGAGAGTCTATGTTAAGTTTGTCTGAAATGTTATGTGTAGTCAAATTGAATACATAGACGGTGAATAGGCAGTGGGAAATGACTTAAATTGAGGCTCCCAGATTGTACTCCTAGCAGATAGAGTGGGAGTAAATGTGTGTGTCACAGGGCTACCTCTCTTATCCACATGAGTGTCATAAGGCTGTTACTCCGTATTGACTCTGTGTTATGAATGGAGTAAGGTTGCTTGCAGTAATTTGAAGGGAAAAGGAAAAGCGTATAGAGTCTGTAAAGTAATAAAAGGGAAAACTCAAGACATAAGTACAAGCAGTAATAAAACCAATAACAAAACTTCAACCCTACCATTTTGGGTACAACCATGTGAGCGGTATGTATAAAAAGGCAGGTTGATTGCTCTATTGAAGATCAGTTTGCCCGTGATGTTTAGTGACACAGAGTTTAGTCACAGCAGAGTGGTTTTGCAGAGCGCTAGTATGCTTGATGATTAGCAAATGGATTATGGGGTGAAAGGCTCCTGTACAGCATAAAACGCCACCATCTTAGCATCAGGCAGAGTCCGATGAGTATTATGCTGTGTGTGCTTTTGCCAGTGAGTGTAAAGAATTTAGTCGTAGAGCACTTGTATGCTAGACAGCTTGTCACGATTAAATAGGAGTAACACATGTGCTGTAGAATATAAGGTTCATGTAGAAGTGTGGCTCAATGGTAAGAGCGGCACACCCTGATGCAGCGGTAGGCTCGGGACCAGGGTTCGATTCCCGCCTCGGCGGGTCTTGGGCTCAATTTCCTCGGACCTGATAATTCCCGCCTCGTGCCTATTCTAATCATGGGTCCAACTCTGGGCAATAGCTTGCTTAATCTCCACAACGGCCCCAACAGCGCTAGGATGCCTTGCTGCACCTTGGGGGTGCCCAGGTGTAGGCGCCTCACAGGGAAAAGCCAGGAAACGTTCCACAGCGTTATGTGTACAAGCGCCGGAGAGAACCCATGTGGGGTATACTAGTACTACAACATTATCATTTATAGCATAGAGTGCCGCCATCTTAGAGTAAGGCAGTGTCTGAAGTGTACTGTGTTGTGAGCACTTTTTGCCAGTGAATATAAAACATTTTTGTAGAGCTCAGTACCTTGAGTGAGGGTTGACTACACAGGGGGTTGAGGCCATGTTGATATTCTCTGAGAAAACCGAATGTTTTTTTGACATGGTTTGGTCATAGTTGACTCTGTGTCTGGCTTAGATAGGCACCTCTGCCATTTTGTGATCAAGGGGACAGAGAATTGTTAGGGTGTTTATTTCGTACCCAAAGCCACAAAGTACTAATTGATACATTCCATGGGTGCAGCGGACCATCCGGATTTGTGATCAGATCTTGTCTTTCTCAACGCTATGCTCAGTCGAGTCGATAACATTTCTTTTAATTTTGTGCCGGATGGAGAGACGGAGCTAGGCAGCCATGTGCTCTGCTATCAAACCTCTAAGGAAGAGAGGGGTCCAACACTCCAAAGGGACAGGACACCACAAAGACGGTTAAGTCAAAAAATAATTATATTAGCATACCAACAGTACATTCACCACTCACATCCTGCTCAGACACACTCGGGTCAGTTCATCAGTAAGCCAGTAAGTCGGATCCAAAACGACTTTCGACAAAATTATATATAAACGTTGTAGATTTTATTAAGTTGGTTCAAATAATTGTATATATTAAAACACCTTTTCATCTTAGGAATAATACATCATAGTACACATTAAAAACACCACAAATGTAAAAAACAAATTAAAATAAAATTATATCTTCAACAAATTCAAAATTACAAAATTCATAGACGCATAACCCTAGTTGTATATAACAATGGATACAATACTGCATTCATAAATTCATGTCAAATAGCACAAAAAGACGTGTATTCGTAGGCCAAGAAAAAGCTCAAAGAGCTTTTCCTTCTTGAGGATATTCTGTACTTCTATCTCGACTACACGTTCAAAGGTCTCTATATTTTTGCCTACCTGTGAAATGGAGGGAGTAAACAAAGACAAACTAATAGAGGGCCCAATGAAAATTATGGGGATTTTTTAGAGCAGAAGAACAGGAGGGGTCGATACAATGGGAATAAGATGCGAACCCAATGCGAATAGTGTTTAAAGGGGTTTTCTTTTTCTGTCTTGCAATTAGTCATGTAATATCTAGGCTGACAGTGTGTTTATGAATTTTTTATAGATACCCCTGCCGAAGGGAAAAATCCCGAAAATGCATTGGGTAAATTTTAAATAAAGTTGTGACATGCGGAAACATCTCCTGTTTAAGGAATTTCTTTGAATTCAACATGGAATGAGTACAATAAATTGATGAAAACTGGGAAAAATGAAAAGCAATTGAGTAAACAAGTGGATGAAAAGAAGAATAGCACATAATATTGATTTATTTGATTCATTGGCAACGGATAAAATGGCTGTGCAGCTGGAGTGGGACCATCAAATGGTTCCCCGTGTGTCTCCTTTCTAAAAGTGTCATTTCAAACACGCAATTTAAAAGCCAACTTCACCAAAAGATGTATTTTAAAATTGTGAGTTCAGAGACCCCAAACTCCAAATCTCTATTCACTTCCAATGGGAAATGAGACTTATATATTTCAAGACAACCTCCATGTTACCCTACGGGAGAGATAGTACTTGCAGTAGTGAAAAAAGAAATTAGCAGTATTTTGCTATTAGGACATGTAAACACATCAGTACATGTCCTACCTTTTAAATACACTGCACCCTGCCCATGGAACTGCCTTGGATCTACCTTGGGGTGGCTTACATGTAGTAAAAGAGAAGGTTTAGGCCCGGCAAGAGGGTGCACTTACCAGGTTGACATGGCAATTTCAAACTGTACATGTAGACACTATAGTGGCAGGTCTAAGACACGTTTGCAGGGCTACTCGTGTGGGTGGCACAATCAGATCTGCAGTCCCACTAGTAGCATTTGATTTACAGGTCCTTGGCACACCTAGTGCACTTTACTAGGGACTTGCTAGTAAATCAAATATGCCAATCATGGATTACCAATCCCCTATACATTTTACACAGGAAGCACTTGCACTTTAGAACTGGTCAACAGTGGGAATGTGTCCAGAGTCCTAAAACCAGCAAAAACGAAATATAGCACACAGTTAAAAACAGAAGGTCAGTAACAAAAAGACAGTGGAAATCATGCCAAAAGATGCCCGGTCTGACAATACATATAAGTCAACCCTAGGGTTGGCCCTGGGCAGCCCAGAGGGCAGGTTGCAATGTATTTATAAGTTTTACATGTCCAGGTAGTACAAAACTCTTAAATTTGTATCTTAATACTGTCAGTGCTTTCTCTCCCATAGGATAACATTGGGGATGCCTTATTATATTTTATAAGAGCAATTCCCAATTAGGAAGGGATAATTGGTTCATGTTTGGTGTCTCTAGAATCACAATTTAAAAGCCAAACTTGTGGTAAAGTCAGATTTTAAATTGTAGTTCTGAAAGTGCCACTTCTAGAAAGTTGATATTTTCATGTCTTAGCCATTTAGTGTCTGTAGGCTGCACCTGGGTCACATGACTAGGTGTTGCTGATAGTTGAGCTGTGTATTCCTCCTAGACAGCCACACACAGTAGGGAGCTTAGGTGCTTAGGTGCTTAGGTGTTCCTGGATGGGCCATTGCTGGCAGGATGGGAGCGAGGAGCTGGACAAAGCCCTTCTTACTCTTGAATGTACTCTCTCCTGCCTCCACACAAAGGGCCACATACCCCCTGAAGTTAGTTTGGAGACTGGACAGGGAAGGCAGGATGCCTGGGGATTTTAAAGGCATGTCTCTAAAGGGTCCTTCCCACTTCAAAGGCACAACGATGTATAAATGTAGGACTACAGACTCTTCAGATCACTATTGGACCTGTGGAAAGACTCTCAGAGTACTGCCTGCTGCCGTGACCTTCTGTGTACTCTACCAGACTGCTGCTGTAACTGGAAAAACATCTTTTCTGCCAGAAAACTGCCTTGAACCCTGCATCTTCACCTGCACCCTGGACTACCAGAAGTGACTTCAAGGTCTGGTTTGCTGTCCTCCTGTTCAGAGCCGCAGGGACATAAAAGGCTACCACCATCTTGAACCCACACTTGAATCCAGCCAGTGTGAGTTTGAACCCCCAAGATATGTTTCACTAGTCCTGCACCCTTGATTGTTGTGCTAAAGGTACCCAGATGACCAATTTCCAGAACTAAGGGTTCAGACACAATTCAGCCACATTGTGCTCTAGGAAATAGGAGGAGATCGGACCAACTTGCTCGTCTACCCACCTGATGTTCTCCTGCTAGATTCTTCTCCGCAGAGGTAGTTTCAGAGGATCTTCGCATTAGGGGTATCTGGCCTCGTGGATCTTCATCTACAGCCCTCTGCTTCATCCCGCGACAGTTTTTCTACTTCCATTTTGGCAAATATGTCAGAACGTAGAAATCTTCACTGCGGCTTCAACCCAAGACCATCTGATGACGACACTCGCTTCTTGGGCACCTCCCGCAGAACTTTACCTTCTCAGACATTAAAGATAAGTGCTGACCAGGGCCAATCCACTTCTTGTATCCAAACAGCACTCCATCAAATCGATCTTAACTTTCGACATTTGACCCGGTCTCACATGAGTAGATGTCCACAGTTTTACACTTTGTTCTTTAAAAACTCATGACTCTGGTTCTACTGATTGGATTTTTGTTGTTTTAATCTTGTTTTATTTATTAAATTCAGCTGTTTTGTGTGGTGTTTTCCCTGTATTGCTGTTTGAACTGTTGCACAAATAGTTTCACATTGCCTCTAAGTTAATTCTGACTGCTCTGTGCTAAACTACCAGGGGGTTGAACACGGCTTAATTTGGGTTTACTTGTGCCTTACCCTGACAAAGATTGTGGTTGATTATTAACCAGGGCTCACACCCCAGTCAAACAACAACCCAAATTCTCACAGACTTGAAGTCCCCTCATTTTTTATTTTTCATGTACGCATCTTTGGAATGTGCTGTGTTTGACAAGCTGCTTTATAATGTGCTTCTCAGTCGTCATCATCCTAGGTGTCCCCTGCTAACTCCCACAGACTACTGGCCATGAAATACCCTGGACTCCTATGTACAAGAAACCAACAGGCTCTGGTTGTGCAAAATGTATCCCCTGACTGACACAGCATGAATGGAATTTAGCATATGTAGGTCCGACATGCACTAAGTTATGACCCTTCTCCCCCTCTAAAAAGGCGCTAAAGCAAAGTATTGGCTTAAAAAGTTGATGAATTAAGTTTTTTTCTCAACCTTGCCTGCATCCACTTGCTCTTCCCTCCCTCTGACCGAACTATAAACTTCGATGAACTAAAGTTCCCCCCTCCTCCATGCCCACTTCGTATAAACTGAGAGGAATCTGCAAAACTAGAACTTTTATTTTGAAAACCATATAATGTGGGACATCTCGATACTCCTATATTGATTTTAGCACAATGAACCAATATCTTATCCTTTCGTTTTCACTTAGGCCACAGGCCACACCTTCCACTCTCTGATCTCCAATTAGGGAATCTTACACAAACCAGGATGTATTTGTACTGTTGCTGTTCTTTGTATTTTTCTGTTTCTTGCACTTACTCTTTACTTGCTAAAGAAAGAATGCCCTGGCAGCCAATCTGTATCGGTTGTCACTTTAGACATGGTACCGAAGCAAGCCTGCAGCAGCGGAACATTCAGAGAGTGCCAATACTGAAATAAAGGTACACAATGCCTGTTCTGCTGTTCATTCGGCTGCAGGAGTGGCTGCTGATACTATGGGACTTATTTACAAGCCCCTTGCGCAGCAAGACCGTCACTTTTTTCCATATTAAAAGTAAAGCACCAGTGATGCAAAGGGCTGTAAATAAGCCCCTATGTTTTTATACTCTGCAGTAAGTGTTTCCTACTTACAGGATCAGACTGGGATAGAAAATAGCCCCGGTGACCAAAATAAAAGTGGCCCTCATCAGCATCCCAGACAGCTAGGAAAATGCGAATAGGGACTGTTTTGCACTTCTAAAGTTACACAGCATAGGTCTTTTGCCAGGTATGGTGGACTGCATGGATTTGTGCGTGCTGCAGGCAATGTTTGCTTTAATATTAGGGAAATCAACAGTAAAAGCCATCCCACCTGACCATAAAACAGAACCACAAGCAACCAAGAAACTGGCAGCCCAAATCCTCTATAGGCAAGCCTGACCCTATACGCGTGTTGTTCAGTGCTGCTACATAGGTTGGACTGGCTAGCAGGCAGTGTCTGGTAGATAGAAAGGTCTTTCTATCCTAAAGCATTTGGTGAGAAGCCCATTGAAATGTTAGGTTTCTTTGCAGTGAAAATATAGTGTCTTGGTAGAGAAACCTTTACTAAAGTGTATGTTGCCAATAAAAAAGTAAGAACTTTATTAGGGGGCAGGATTTAGCCAAGATGGGTTTAAACCTTGTTCCTGGTTCAGATACTCTGGTAGTTGCAGGTATTATGCCTGATAAATTGATGTGTAGCCTGTAGGAACTGGTTGAGACAATTCTGGAGAAGTACAAAGAGTTGTTCAGAAAATAGGTTGGGACTGTGAACGGTTTTGTGCACTATAATAAGTCAATAAGTCAAGCCTCAGTGGTAAACCATTTATTCACATGGTGGGGCAGGTTTCTGTGTCTGTTAGGGAAGTACATAGACAGATGCTAAAGAATCTCTGTGCTCAAGACCTTATAGTACCTCTAGAGTCATCTCAGGGAGTGGCTCCGTTTGTAGTTGCATGAAAAAAGATAGGTGAGATCAGGCTCTGTGCAGACCTGTGAATCTTAAATGCTAACATTTTAGTAGATTGTCATCCCCTGCCTAGGATACTAGAGATGCTTGCTAACTTGGGCAGTTCCAGATGGTTTTGTGTCATTGATTTGAGGTTGGCCTACCACCAGACTGCCTTGCATGAAGCCTTACAGGATCTGACAGCTTTTGTCATGTCTTTTGGTGCCTACAAATGTTTAAGGCTACCTTTTGGGCTGGGTTTAGCTGCCAATGTTTTTCACAAGCTTATAGTTGTCTTATTTGCTGACATAAAAGGAGTCCAGGCTTACCAAGACGAACATACTGGTTTTTGCAGATTCCTTGGAAGAACACAATATCATTCTTGACAAAGTGTTGTCCGTTTTAATGCACAGAGGTATGACAGTCAAGAGTGGCAAGTGTAGGTTTGCCACTAAAGAGCTGCCACTTTTGAGGCACACCATTAAGGAGGCAAGTACACCCACAGATTGTGTCTCACTGAGTTCTATGCACAATTTGTTTCAGGTTATGCTATAGCAGTGGAACCCCTGAGGTTTTTGTTAAGGAAAGGTCAGAACATCATTTGGTCTGAGAAAGTTCAAATTGCTTTTGAAAATGTAAAGGACTTAATTGCAGAGGCACCAGCGCTTTCTGCTTTCAGAGAAGACAGCACTTCAATAATCACTGTGGATGCAAGTCTTCAGGGGTTGGGTGCTGTTTAAGCCAAAAAGTTGGAGGAAAAGAACAAACCATTGCGTTTGCCTCCAGATCACTCAGGAAATTTGAGAAAAATTGCAATACCATTGAACATGAGGCAGTGGCATGCATCTGGGCCTTTCAAATATTTAAGATGTATGTCTGGTGGCTGGTGGTTTGAACTTCATACGGATCATATACCCTTTCTTTTTATCTTCACATGGGGCATTCAAAACAACGTGTCAGCCGGACTAACGAGACTCGTGTCTAAATTACACGAGTACACTTTCACTATTAGTCATGTGTCTGGTGGTTAGAACTTTGGAGCTGATTGTCTTTCCCAGAAGCCTTTGCCATTGTTTTCTAATGAAAATGATAATGATGACTTTGAACGTGTTGCTCCCATTGACGCTACCTATGCTTTGGAAGATGGCAATTTCACATGTACTGTTGATGTGTGGTTGAACGCGTGTCAGGAGAATGATGTGCTGGAACAAGTGGGTGCATATATTGTTAATGGGTGGCCTGTTATTAGATGTTTACAGGGTGATTTAAAAACATGTGCACAGTCAGCGAGCGAACTTTCACTTGTGAATAGATTGATATTAAGAGGTGATTTGCATGTTCCTCCCACCAAACTGCACCCTTCTATCATTTCTAAAGCACTTCAAGGGCATCTAGGTACCACAAGACATGCATGCGCATCCATGCACATTACTTGTGGTCTGCCTTAGATAGACATGTGAGGCTCACTCTGGACAAGTGCCTTGAGTGCTTACTTTCTGATAAGCATTGGAAATTAAAAAAGCACTTTTACATCCTGTTATATTTCCTAACCCACCTTGGGACAAAGTAGGTTTTGATTTTTTAAGACCATATTTCCTTACCAGGGGATAGGAGATATGCCATTTTATTGGTTATTTTTCAAAGTGGCCATATTTTTTTTGTTGATAATTCTTTCTCTACTAATACAGCAATTAATTTCTTGGAACAGGTATTTGATATAGAGGGATCACTCATATTTCCTGTTACAGACAATGGATCACATTTCGTGTCAGGGTTAAATGCCTGATTTTTTTTGCAAACGTGATGTCAAACACTTATGTGTTGCCCTCTACTCACAATCATCCAATGGTTTGGTGTAGAGTGGGAACAAGGTGATAAAGGACGGTGTGCAAAAGGCCATTGCAGCCAAGTTTCTCTTAAGCAGAAAGTCTGGGAGTGTAACATAACACCACATTACACCACAGGAGTCACTCCATTCATGTTGTTGAGAGGGCAAGAAGTTCACTCTGGTTTGTTTCCAACATGGCTGAAGGATCAACTTGCCATCAAAGAAACTGATGTTAATTTGATGGTTAAAGAGAAGGTTATTCCAAGTTTTGAGGAGACACAGGACAATATAACACAGGCTGGGAGCCCCACTCTCACCCAGGACATTTATCCCGAGGTTGAGGATTACATTATGATTTTAAAAAAACATCATGGTGAGGAAAGGGGAGCCAATTGTTTCTTCCCCAACTAAAGTGTCCAGGGGTACCAAGGGTTCAGTTTTGATGGAAGACAAAGAATGGTGGAACTGACGCAATCTTGGGAGGCTGTCTCATCATCAAGTCAAAATCATTATTCACAAGAAAGGTTCCGACTCAGATTTAGATTGGATGCAAAGGGTATAACCTGCAAGGGTTTGTGAGTTGTCTACTCCATGTCGTGATTCAATCACCAGAGCAAGTGGGAGTACACATATCCATGCTGGTGGGACCCCAACAGTAGCATGCACTAGGTCTTGTGAGGTTAAGAAAGCTGGCATATTTAAGGATTATGTGATGTATTAATGTTGTTTCTTCCTTTTTGGTTTCTGTCATTCCCCTTTCTTTGACATTTGTTTACATTTTTTAACTGGAAGGTGATGTAGTGTAGGGCGCTTAGCGGTCTGGCATGCAGCATGTCCTACATGTGTGTACTTGAGGGTCTGAGTCCCACAGGGGCAACTTTACCAGAGGCGGCTCCTCCATTGGGGCATGGGGGTGTCACCTCAATGATTTCTCGCAGTGCAAGAAGCATAAACATATACGGTAAAACTACCATTTTAGGTGCCTGGTTAGGGCGGTCGGTGGGTGGTGGGCGGTCCTGCCTGAGGGCAGGGGGGAGTGGCTTGTCCACTGTTGTGGGGACTGACTGTTTCGTTGGCCCCCTGGGGCACACCAAACCAGTCATGCGCACTCTCCCTTTTTCTCTATGTAGCCTGCATGCAGCCTACATAGAGAAAATGACATCCCTACAGGCGCCCGTCTGGGCGCTGTCTGCACTATTCACAATGCTGCCATTGCAGCATTGTTAATGGCTTAGGGGAGGGGAGGGAGGCTGCCTAGCTAAAACTCAGACCTGGCTAGGAGCAGCAGGAGCTGAAGTGGCGGCACGTGACCCGGTAAAGGTACGTTTTTTTTACCATCCCGGGCTGCTTCCCCCCGTGTACCTGCGCGGCCCTCCCCCCTCAACTGGTTGTCATGCCGGCAGCGACTGGCAAGAGGTCTAGGGTCTCTCCTAACCAGCGTTGGCAACAGGCACTGCACACATTCAGCATCAGAGCATGGGTGAAGGTCTCATTAAAAAACGCGCCGCCGTCGCTTGATCATATTTATTTATTTATTTTATTTATTTAGGAGGTTTTCTATAGCGCTAATAAGACCCGAAGGTAACAGAGCGCTTTACAGTAAGAGAATGACAAATAATCAGCAGGAACATAACATATTAAAACTAATAGCAATCAACGAGTGTCAATAGTGCAGGAGAAAATTTGGACAGCAGAATATCCAATGATGTCATAGCTGCTCGGAGGTTGTCTGCAGGCTGCGTAGCGCGTCAACGTGTTTTCGGCTCGTGTTATTTCACTTGCTGGAGGCACGTGGCAAAATGGTGGAATGACACGGTTTGGAGGCAGCCATGAGGAGGTGCCGGTGAGGAGGGGAGCTGCAACTCTAACCTTTTGGACGAAATGATGACTGTAAACTTTGCCTAGAAACCCATAGCCAGCTCTTTGCACATATCTGATATCTGTTTTACCACGACATTCTCTCTGCGTGATGCCTGTTTTGTTTGTACGTTTTGCGTATGGAATAGTCCGAATAGCCTAAACATACTATCTCCTGTCATTCTTGTTTGTTGACGTTGCGTATGTTTAATGGTAATCTGTATAAGTACGCGTTGTTCTTTGTAAAGCACTGCCTTTCTGTAAATGTTGTTGACGCTGCCTCCGGGATGGTTGGTACCATGAACCACCACTAGTGTGAATGTTATCATATTACCGCCGGCCTTATGTCTTCTTTCCCTAATGGGAGTGATTACATACAATGTACTGGAGTTAGAGCAGGCCAGTGTAGCATGTGAGCTCACCCTTGGCTGTGCAAGGCAGACCACACCGCAGTCAGGGAAGTGCTATAACTGCTGCAAGAAATATCCTGTAAAGCAGTTATATCCTGTAAAGCAGTGATATCCTGTAAAGCAGGCGAATCCAGGCATTGTTTCTACTGCACATTACATCGGATGATCCCTCAACATAGCACTGGTCTTATTATCACAAATATATAGGTGTTGATTGTGGTCTGTAAGTAAAGATCCTCCCTACCAGCACTGAACATTGTTTTAACGCCTGTTTATCCACATTTTGGTGACAAGGCCCTGGTATTTGACTGTTTTGGACTCCTCTGCAAGAGGCCGTTCAAGAATATAGATGGTATAAATTTGGCTTTTCTTTGTGATGTGAGGAGTAAGTGTGAATCAGCCTTGCACGACATGAACCTGCGTTGTTTGTATCTGTGGGACCGTAAAATGCCTGACTTTCGGAAATCCAAAGGCACTGACATTATATTTTTAAAACACACCCACACTTTCCGTAAAAATAAAGAGCATTCTTTTTTTTCTTCTTCTGTAATTTGGGACCTGTGTCTGGTCTGACATCCAGCGCATGACTCGTATTCAGAACTAGATAATGAAACCACAGTCCCTGCCCTCCTTCAGTGACATCAGCCAATTAATGTACAGGAAACAGGTTAATAAAGGGGAGATTCCTAAGGAAACCAGGTGCCTGCAGCCCATGGCGGAGAGGGGGATTCTAGTTACTTAGCGAAAGAGGGAAGTGCCTTGCTTGTTCATATCTGGCAAGCAGCCCATGTCATCTGCCACTCCACCCTGTCCTTTAAAATTTCCAAGTTGAATGCCCGAATATCTAATCCATTCCCCTTTGTTTTCCTTGGCATTCTGATTTTTGTAGTCCGGGTTTTGTAATGAGACAAAACAGGACTACAGGTCCCAGAATGCAATAAACAGGATGAGTTACTCACGCACGAACGTTCTTCACCATTATTTGCACCTGTAGAGTTCTAGGGACACATTGATCCTCGTTTCAGCAAATCTACCAGTATGATTTTTTCCAGTGTATTGTGGGACTTTTTGTCCTATTTGTCTCATTTTTAAAATGAGGACTACAATTCCTAGAATGCAAGCAAACCGAACTGGACTATCTATTCACACATTGGTCTGTTAAACTTGACAGACCTGTTCCTGGCTCTTAACCTTTGTATGCTGGTATTTTAAGCCATTGCTTACGAATTAATTCATTCCTTTGAAGCCAGACTAGCCATGTTTGGCCCCATTTCCTATTGTTTCAGCTGCAGGTATTTCTGAGAAACATTATTTAATTTTAGTCTTTAAAGAGGGGTAGTCAATGGTAGCTGGTGGGAGATAATGGCACAGGGCATTACATAGAAGAGAAAGCAGGGTGTTGAAGGGCATGGGCAAAAGAATGCAGGGGAAAGATAGAAACCCTGTGGCATGGCAGAGAGGACAGAATGCAAGAAATCAGTGGAGTGGCTATGAGAGGGGGTACAAAGTGATAAAGTAGACAGCAGTAATTAGCAATGAAATGGGGGCAGCTAATAATATCAAATGATAAGGGATGGCAAACCAGTTGCAGTATGGCAGGGAGTTTGTCCCCACCTTGAGTGAATACAAGCTATGGTTATTTCTCAAGGTTTTGTCAGTTTGTTAGATAACCAGAGAATATGCAACATCATAAGAGATCTGCATGGTCATGTGCTTGTGTGTCCTACCCCACTCCCAACCCGCTCAAAAACAGCACAATCCAAAATGATTAACCTATGAGCGGGATTCTACTGCGGTTGTTGCGCACAGAGCTTTATTTCTTAGTCGCTTCCTTCTTACTCTTGGCTCTTTGGTAGGCGTCATGCTTCCTGCCTTGGTAGAGCCATTTGTGGGAGTCTACATCTAGACACACTCAAGACAGAGTTATTGATGTTTGGTGGTGAAACCTCTACCTGACCTCCTTAGTCCTTAGTCCCATACAGGTCTATATGGCGAAGGATCTAGTTTGACATATTCAATGGGTGTTCTCTTTGGTAGGTAAATTCTTCTTCCACTGTAAATCTTTCCAATACATTTAGCATTTGCTTATGTGCCTGATAAAATGTATTTACTTAACAACTTTGTATATTACCTATACCTGTCCCCTTCTACCATGATTTTAGAATATTTAGTTTAGGACGGTTCTTGTGCAGCAAGGGTCCCCTCAAAGTTGACGTTGGCAAGTCAGTGATAGCTCAGCCTGCTCCTTAAGTAATCAATTTAGGAGTTTTGGTGGCGCAGTGGAACTGACACTTACTGATTGGAAGATCACCTGTAATCAATCCTAACATTTAATTGTGCTTTTACTATAGTCACGGTCTGTATTGAGGACTTCCTGCTATGCAATGGTGTCACCTTAAACAGATTCAGAATGTTGTAGTGAAGTCACTGTTGCACATTATTTTTAAATGGCGTTTTTTGCATGAAAACAGAAAATTAATTTAAGGAGATAGTGTCATTATATTGATGTTCAGCACTGCACCGTCAATGAATGTATTTATTGTATAGTTAAAACCATTACAAGTGTATCAGTGTGTTCAAAAGTTAACATGGGCAAATGATAACATCAGCATACGCAAAGATTGACCTCTATAGCTCATAAAAATTGGCACTTTCTTAAATGATAAATAATTCAATTGTATTGTTTTATCAACCTTCCTGCTTCCTCAAATTTGCTTGAAAATGCACCATTAATCCACTCTTTTTTCAAAATGTTCTCGGGGGAGAATACCCGCGAACCTCCTGCAGGTTGTCCGGGCTCGCATGCTACGCTCGGTCGTCGCAGTGCAGCCCGCCAATAATTTTGCGCCAATAATTTTACGCCCACTACTTTCAAACATCACCAGCCACCACTGAACTTATTGTTCATTAATGTTGTCATTTAAAATTACATTTTAACCACATCGCTGCGGCGGCTATTCCGCCGCAGCGCTAAAAGGGCGGGGCGGCCGCATGCTGGTGACAGAACCGCTCCGTCACCAGGCGCGGTTGGGCTGTGCTCGTGACGGAGCGGTTCCGTCATGGCCCCGCCCGACTAATAGAACGCGCAAGCGCGAAATCAGCGCCGCGCAGGCGCGGCGGCCGGGCCAATGACGGAACCGCTCCGTTATCAGCACAGCCCAACCACAGCTGAAGACGGAGCGGTTCCGTCATCAGCATCGAACCGGCTAATGATATGGCCCGTGCTGGCAAGAAGCAGTAGGTACAAAAGGGGGTGGTAACGGACGGAGCATCTGAACCAATCAAACACTCACACCCAGTCAAAAGATCTGGGTTTAATCCATCACCGTTCTTTAGCCCACTCAGCCACCCCAGTTCAGACATGGATATATGCAAATCAGTCTGGCCCTGTGCCTCATGGGAACAGTCCAGCCCGAACTGCCAAGCCATGCCTTCCCTGGACCGGAAACAAGGTTCCGAGGACCGGTTTCTGGCATTCCAGCCGTCTTCAGCCCGGCTTGCTTGAATCCAGTGACAAAGTGAGCAAGGGACTCATGTCTGAGCATACCCTGCCACAAGAAGCAGTAGGAAAAGATTTCAGCTGACTTGTCAGTTACCTCTGGGATCTGAGACGACTTGTCGTAGCTCTTCATGGGTGAATTTGTATTTCAATAAAGCCTTGTTATCTACCTTTCCAGCTCCTGCATCATTTATTACAGAGTGGGCCAAGCTCAAGCCTTTCAGCACCTGGCTCTTAGTGGTAGCGATGAAAAACAGTTACAGGCTTCTCAAGGAGGCAATGTGGGGATGCTTTAAGCTCATACATCAACAATCACCCAGCAGTAAACTAATGGATTGGCCACCCCAGTGCTTGTCTTTGCTAAAAGAAAGTACTTTAATACACAGAGAAAATTCAGTACTTCACACTACAGGCCATAGACGTGGATGCTTCTCTGACAGGGTGGAGGGTAGCTGTACTTGGGGCTAATAATCCTGCCTTTCCTCCTCTCCTGGCTTTGGGTTTGGGCAGGTATCAGGCAGAGGTGCAGTGCTACCCCAGCCCCCTATTGAGTTTGTGCATTCAGTTACTCTTTTTAGTACCAATTGCCCCTTTTTCACCATTGCTGAGTTTGATCTGCTCTTCAGCATAGGCATTGACCCACAGTGTGCGTCTGGTGTTATCTTCTTCTTCCGAGAGAAGATATACTGGCTATTGAAACTAAGGTCAGGTCCACAGACAACACCAGCAGAGGCCGCCACCCTAAGTCTATGCAGGAGTGATGACTTCTGTATTGTCGCACATCTCTGGGTGGTCTCAATCCTGTTTCTGGACTGCAGATGATTTGGGGTAGTGGGCTGTTGAGTCAAAAGTCACAAGGCTGTCGTGGGACCCTCTTCTTCAAGCAGCATGACCTGCCACATATCATGCTACTAGGTTAGCAGCACAGTTTGCTCCTGTGCATTTTAATTTGACTGTCCTCTACCACTCAAGCACAGCTTTACGATGTCACCATGGCACAGTCTGCTCAACCTAATTTTCACAGTGTCGCAGGAACATGGTCCACTAGGGAACAACTTCCTGGGGTAGAGACCTTTCGCTGCACTAAGATCAGTGTCCTTCTTCCTCGGTGGACAGACCCTGAAACTTCAGGTCAGCTACTTCTGGCTGCTTCTGGCTCAGCCTCGAAAATAAAACCTCCAGCAAGGTTGGCACTCTCCTTCCCTGTCTCATGAGATGTTTCTGGGCTGAGAAACAGCTTCTTCCTTCAAGATCAGACTCAAGGTGATGTCCCCTCACCTCTGTCAAGCTGGCTGTCGGCACACAGCAGTTCTGGTCGCACAGCAGTCCTCTGAGTATTCTGAGTAGCACTACCTTGCTTGGTCGAACAGAACTAGCAACTTGAACAACTAGTGGGTCAGTGGATTCCAAGTTTAGGCAATCACATCAGAAAGAGGATGTGGAGTATATGTCTGTACTTCTATAACAGGTTTGGGTTGGATCTTCTTTCATCTGGCCTCTATAGCCTGTTCTACAGGCACAATCTTTGCACACAAATTATGCTCTTACTAGCAGGGCAGTCTCCAGCTTGGGGTAACAACAACAGGGGCACAAAGAGGAGTGAACTCTCTGCATCTCACTATGAACAGCCACATTGAGCAGTGATCAGTAAAGGGACAAAAGGCTGGCCTCAACTACTGGACGCTTTGTACTTAGAACAACAGAGACTCACCCTTCACCCCACCATCTATCAAATGGCAGTGACTCGGAAGACTAATCAGCAGCCCATCTAAGCAGAAGGACCTAGTAGAATTTCTAAAGGTCGCCTTTTCTCCATTTTCCACACTTCTGTGTCTAGGCCTCTTCCCTCCAACTTCAGGAACCTCGATCATGTGCACATGAACAGCCAGGTGCTTCCAAAAGGGGATCCGGAGGCCTCCATTACTTTGGTTACCACACACAAAGCATGTACCCCACACAGGCCACATATACACATTTGCATAACATACACTTAGATTTTTTGCACTAGAACCCAGGTTATCGCATATCACTGGGACTTAACATGATTGAGCTAGTACCTTTCAACTCCAGTGACACAAATAAAAAGGCCTGGTCTCAACTACAGAGTCACAAAAGCCACAGAACAGATCCAGGAACTCACTTATGTCAATGGACAGGCCTATGCCTTCATGCACACACGAGATTAGTGTGAGACTGGTGGCAAAATCAGAAACTAGAATTCCAGAAACTCTCAGTCGGGCAGTCAGAGCACGGGGGCATGACTGCACACCATGCAGGGGACATTCCTGTCCCAGTAGTAGCTTCCCTATTTATACCCAGCAAGAAAATTAAGTTATTTTAGACCCTCACAGTACCAAATCTATTGCCATTTCTGGGGTGGGAAACCACATTTACATTTTTGAATACCTATTAACATTCTAATCTGTGTATGTTCATAAAGTTTTACTGGTGTAGATTTGCCCACATTGAAATTCCACCACACTGGCAGAATTGTTGTGGAAATATTTTGTGTCAAAATGCTACCGTTCTTGAGTCTGTGGTTTAGGATTGCTAATTTGCGCTCATATGTGTTTTTTGGGGAGGAGCCAAGATGGCGACCGGGACGGTCGAGTAGTCCCTCGGCTCCTGAGACCATCTCCTCCTGCGCATCTATCCTGCCAATGCTCCTGTATTAAAACGCACGATTGTGTACCCGATTCCCTCCGGCGCCCGGCGGAGAAATTCTGAAGCCTCTACCTGCATGCTAGCGGTAGCGCCGATCGACAACGTCCTGAGGCCTGTGGTGGACTTGAGACCGGGACCTCTAGTTGGAATCCAGGCCGGCCGCTGAGCGATAAACAGCGGATGACTGCGGCAACTGGGTGCCGGCCGGACCACGTCAACCGGGAAGTGGCCGATTCTCGAGCTGTGCCTCGGCTGGACTGGCGGCGAAGCTTGGGATGTGCCGGCTACTTTTGGGCACATCTCTCGATTGTGTTACCACGGCTTGCCCGGTTGCAGTGACGGCTTGTGCTTAGCCTGGCGATCGGCGGGCATCTACCGACCTAGTGCTCGCTTCCATACCCGGCGGGGCACTTTGCATTAACTGCTCTCGCGGTGCTGACTTCCTTTGCCGCTATTGTAGCCCTACGCATATATCCCGGCCTGAGACGGTGGGACCGTACTGGTGAATGCAACGGACATGGATATCGCCAGCTGGGAGGGGGCTGCACCCGAGTGATTTTTGGACGGCTGGAGCGGACCGATGTTGTCGGGAAGAGGCACAACAGAGATGGTCGGTATGGTGACCTGATGTCGGCTATTGCCGACCTCCGAAGTGCAATGGAATACTCCGCTCGAGATCTAGCCAGCAAATTTGATGCGATTGGTTCTGGAATGGGGAGTCCGAGGCTGGCTGGACAGGCAGAGCACAGCTCTACACCGCATCTCCTGCCTCTCCATTGCAAGATGGCGGCCCTGAGTGCCATTGATGAGACTCTTTGTCCTGTTGCGTCCCTTGCTGAGGAACTTTTACATCCAGAACACAGTGTGGACTCTGGGCCGGACTCGCGTTTGAAGCGCCCGCTCCGATCCTTGCTCCCCTTCTACTGGAAGTCGCCGGTGCTGCCATTGTTGGACTTTGTGACTTCCTTCTTTGGCCCGACTTTGTCGTATGCTACCTTGCCTATTTGCTTTTGGTCCTGGTCGGAGTCCCCGGAGCGCCTTAAGGCGGCCATGGCTGCTGCCCGGTTGACTGATATTGGTGTTTTTGGACTATTGGTTTCGCCCGTATGGGACACTTTGGTGCACAAGGTTAGCCGAAATAGGACGGGACAGGGGTGAGGGCGGCTTATAATTGGCTGATGGTTTCCTTGTTACTGACCGGGAGGGATGTGAGGTGGGTTTCATGCTGGTGGAGTGTACTGACTGTGCGATTTATACTTGGTTCGCTGGTATTGTTTTCTTATTGATCTTACATTCTGGTGCAGGTACTGGTGCTGCAGGGGGGAGGGGCCGGGGGACTGGTGAGGGCTCCCCTCCGTTTTATACTGCTTCCATTGTAGTTTTAGATTAGGATCTTTTTCTTCTCTTCTGAATTTCGGGACTCTTTTTTTGGGGCGACAGGCACACTGCTAGGGGGGGGGGAGGCCGTAGCCAGCTGCAGGGGTGCAGGGTGGGGGGTTGGAGGGGTTTGTGTTTTTTGCCTTTTTGTTCTATGGGCCTACTGTTCTTTTTCCTTATTTTCCTTTCTTCCTTTGAGTTTAATAATGGATAGAATCTTTATTTGTTGCAGTTTTAGCGTTGTGTACCTCTGCTTGCTTAGACGATTCCTTCTACGGGGGTGTTTCTGAGGGTGGTGTAGTGACCGAACTGTATGCTACCTCTCTGATCCTCAGATGTTGGAACTGATGTACTGATTGAACTGTCCTGTTGCCACTTCTCCGTAAGGACAAAAGCTGAAACTTGACCGCAGTCAACCGGTCATTGATCCTGTGTACGTTGACGTGTAATTCTGTGCTGTATTGTCAATTATTTGAGACTTTGACTGGTCTTCATGTACAAATGGTATAAATAAAGGTCTTCCAAAAAATAAAAAATAAAAATAAAAATGTGGTTTTTGTTTACTTAATTTGTAGTTTAAAGCGGAAAAGCTATTTCTAATCGGGTTTTATCGGGTTATGATGCCATTAAGTAGTTTTCGTGATTGATGCAAAAGAGGACAAAACTGAAAATGTTTGTATATAGCACCATACAACCGCAGGAAAAGTTTGAGTGATTTTTAAATCGCATACTATAAGGTGTAGGGATCATATATATAAGCCACTAGGTTTTAAAGTTTTGTATTATTTTAAGTGAACAACCAGGCTAAAGTGTGTACATTCGGTAAATGTGAAGTTTTATATGAGATACATTTTTATTTTATTTTACAACCAGTTATTTTTTCTTTCCACTAAGCCCCGAATGTGACATGTGTCTTTACAAATTAGGATCATGTCAGTTACAATTGAAAGTGTAACCGTAGCAGACAGATAGCCATTTGTTCTTTCAACATTTTGCCCGCAGTGTGCCATATTGCGCTGGTCCATTTTCAAGAGAAATTGAAATAATATTGCAAAACAAATATTCGTCCTGGTATTGTTCCCTTCTACAAAGCATTTTTAAGTCTTCTTTTATGCACCACATCTACTTTCATGCGCCATTTTCCAATATGAAAAATGCGCTTCTTTTCACAAAAAGTAGCCCACTGTGAGAAAAGTGTGTACGTCCTGAATTGCAAAGCTGTGAGAGGGGCAAGTGGCATTAAGGGCCCTGTGCTTCCAGGGTCTCAACCATCAACCTTTCAAAAATAATGAAGACTCAAAGCCTACCAAATTGTTCAAGGAGCTGTGTGCAGGCGCGCGAACAATATGCACACACTGTCCCACTCGTTCCAGTGACGTCCTGAAGCGGGCCTTGAACAATTAGGCGGGATTGAAACCTTTATATCATTGAAAGGTTTGTTACCTGGAACATTTAAAAATGAACACTCCAATTCGGAATACAATGGTTCTCTTGATCAGGGGGGACATTAAATCCCTGCAAGTCTGTGCTGGTAACTCTTTTTGTGGAAGTGAGGCGGGGGATTCTGGTTCAGTCTGCACAGATGATCTAATGAGTCTGAATTGTATGTCCCCGGGTGTCTTAAGAAAATTACCGCTTTAAGGACCAAAGGGCTATCTGGTGGCATTTGCTTGTCTGCTCCCGCCGGAAGCTCCTCTGAACCCCTCTGAAATGCTTCCAAGGCGTGAGTGTTCTCAGAGCTGTTTGATGGCTGGCGGCACAATAAGCAGTGTGCTTCCTACACCCTCCACGGATAGTCCAATGTCATGGATGTGAAAGGGATGTCTGTGTCCCCTATGGGCAAGCAGCGTGGCTGGATAATTTGCGCTAGCAGCCCTGCGAAAGGCACAGGCACTAATGGGGACAGCGGGCACTACCGTCTGGGACTTTTGTCATCCTAATGGCTTCTGACTGCTAAATTGGTCAATAATATTACCTTTGGGCAGCCTATATTCAACCGCAGAAAGAACAGGCGACCAGAAATCTTCATGTTTATTATTTATGGGTCGCTGCCATGAAACGTGGTGTGTGTTTAGCCGTACAAAACAAGACTTGTTGTCCTTTAAAAGATAGCAGAAAGCCCTGGTGGTCTGCAAAGGTCCTAATATTAAATTGGAAGCCTTCCAATTCTCTCTTCTTTAGGCTTCCTCAGGGGTATCAGAGACATTGACAAGTAATTCATTTTGCAGACTGGAATTCAGCGCTAAAAAGCTAAGGGGTGTTGCAAGACTGTGTGAAACTTTTTAGAATGGGGAGTCCTGAAACCCCTCCACCTCAGCAGTGGAGATGTAACAAACTAGTATTACCAAGGGCATGTCATTATGAAACTTCAATGATTACTGCCATTTTGAGTGGTTTTTCATGAGCATCTGCTTACCTGCTTCCTGATAATTTCATCATTGCCTCTGTCCTAAGCTCCAATTACCTGCGCTGGCGATTAATGGGCGATAAAGTCAGAAATGCAGTTTTTCGAATCGTTGCACCAAGCTAATCTGGTAATGCACAAGTGACAGGGACGAAATTGTGCTGCAAATGTTAACGAGCAAAACATGGGCGCGTCTTTCCTTGGTAGGATGTATAAGAATGAGTGGCACACTAGTTATGCTAAATTTGCTTTTTGTTGGCAGTTAGATACCCACTGGAGGGTGGGGGAGACTTACTAATTCATAGCACAGCCCAGCAACCAAAGTAGCTGCACTGCCATGTGCTAGGAGGAGCGACAAGGGTAGCACCATATCTAGCTAAATATTGAGCTGCTGCCTTTTCAGGCTGCCTGTCGCCGCGCACACACCTTTGCAACTTAGTGCAAAGGTGTGTTTGTGATGTCTAGCATAGTTAAAAATACTGTCATTAGACATACTTTTAAAAGGGCTGGGCCATAAGTTCTAGACCTGTTCTAGAGTCACAATCCAATGATTCTTTTTTGCAGCATGAAATTGTAAAGGGGATGAAAGTCATTAGGAGACCAATCATTTAGTCAACAAGCCTCTTTGACACATAGTAACCACGGACAAGTACTTAAGGTTAGTTCGATTTATTACAAAGTCAACAATAACTGGACAGAGAGATGCTTCAACAGGAGGGTGTAGAAATACAATGGAACTAGCATGAAGCCAAATCTGGGTATCCAGTTCAGACGATGTAGCATAAGCAACACAATTAATTCAAGATGTAAGATACAGTAGCTCAAGAAGCATGAGTCCAAGGGGTAGATGTATCAAGAAATCATTTTGCACTTCTCTAATAGCGATTGTTAAGGAATCGCTATTTGAGAAGTGCAAAATGGTATGTATGTAGAAATTCGCTATATTTTAGCGATTCCTTAATATTCCTTAATTGCGATTAGCAAATTGCTAATCGCAATTAAGGAATAATTTTCCCATTCATTTCTATGGGCCAGGAGGCCCATAGGAATGATTGTGCAGTAATTCTCAAATTGCGAATTCGCAATTTGCTAATCGCAATTTGAGAATTATTTCAAGGGTGCAGGGGTGTCTTATGGACACCCTGCTGCACCCCTGAAACTTACATGTGTGTGCATATGGCACACATACATGCCCTATGGGCATGTATGTGTGCCACATGCCACCTTCAAAATAGTGATATTTTGTTGTTTTAAAGGATTTCGCAAATTAACACGAACCTCAAGTTCGTGTTAATTTGCGAGTCCTTAACCTCAATTCGCAAAAAAAAAAAGCTTCATACATGGCATTTAAGGAATTGCAAATTTGCGATTCCTTAAATGCTTAAGCAAAATAAGGAATCGCAATTTTTTGCGATTCCTTATTTTGCTAATTTCACATACATCTCAAAAGATGCAAAATTTCAGTTTACGATTCGTTAAGGCCGAAATTCGCAGAATTTCGGCCTTAACGAATCGCAAAATGCTTGATACATCTAGGCCCAAGTCTCCCTGCATCAAGAGTTAGTGAGTGAAAAGCATTAAATCTATCCCTAGTCTAGCACTACGGTGACATCCCTACTTAAGCATTTTCAGGAAATTGAATAAAAGGTGTCAGCATGTGGAGTCTTCCTGAGAAGCCTCTCCATGATCAATGGGTCAAGTAGCATAAATCTACCAAGTCAGAGCTTGTTCTAAGACGTTCTCCCTCTGAAGTCAAAAAAGAAGTGGGGCCACTATCCCTAACTTCAACAACAGTTATCCGTAAGAAGCATTCCCATGGTTCAGTGCGAGTCACACCATCTGCTCTGGGTACAAACCTGAAGGGGATTTTCCACGTGACACAATTTGTCCTGGATACAATTTGTCCTTGGTTCTCAAGCGTTCTCCTCCATGAAACACAAGAACCTTCCTTTATCCACTCAAGCCACACAATTGTAACTTCTTCTCTCCTTGCCTGTGTAGTAAAACAAAGACATTATTCTAACTAACAAGAGCGCTTCTTTCACCTGCCACACAAAACGCGAGAAAGAACAGATTCCACAGTACTCATGTAATTAAAACTGTTAATCCTAAAGTGAGAGTTTCCAGGGACGTGCATTTCAGGCATACATAATGTATCTAACATAAGAAAGCAACATATGAGTTTTACGAATTCACATAGCATTAATGTAATTTCAACTAATATATTTACCTTGCGTACAAAATGAACTGATTAAAATGCACATTTAATACATAAGCAGTGGTCAATTGCACAAAACAAATTCTTCAGGTTAGTGTTTTCTGCTAGTTACATTCATTTCCTACGTTGATTCTCCGTGCTACATTTCAATGGCCTAAAATAAGTGACAGTTCCATGTTAGTTGATTTCACGAGTCTAACACTTTACATAAAATACAACAAAGGATTATATGTGGGTGCGATCTACATGTGGTTATAATGCACCCCAACAAATGAAATGCGATTTCCACTCTATCACTTTAAAACTTTTCCCACTTTGTATGGGTTATGTACAGTGCAGCACACATGCGATGTATACAAAGTTAGAAGACATAACAGCATTCCTGCTTGTTAGCACTTGCCTTGAGGAGGTGTTATTTTTGGATGCAAAACCTTGTCTTGTATTGTTTATTAGATTAGCAGCTAGAGCTTTGCATCAAAAACCAAGGCTGGTTTTCTGGGAACATACACGTTCCACCCCTGGGACTACCATTGATGCAAAGTAATGCAAAATAGTGTACAGCTCTGTCTGAATTCATTTTACAGCTACTTTCCAGTGCAAAACTTTGCTGGAGAGTGAACAATTAGCTGAACTTTGTGTCTGGCTCAAAGTATTGATAAATCGCTCCCTTGGTGTTTTACTTTTTTGAAGCCCTTTTTTCTGCCCTTGCTCTTCCACGGTAGAAGAAATCAGATATTGCATTCAGAACACAGCTATCCATGTACTGTAGATGCACCCGCTAGCCTTTGTCAAGGGAGGATAGGGAATGTACTGGGGTGGGAAATAAGGAGGCATGTTATGTTATGTCATGTCATGTCATCTCATGTCATGTTATGCTATATTATGTTGACTTGTGGTATGCAATAATCCCGCTAGGGTATCCAGGCACTTGAACAGGTGTATTGGCATGTATTCCCCATAGAGATATTTGAAGAGCCAGGTTTCTGCTTCTTGGGGATCTCAAGAAGTGGGGAGGGGGCTCTAATGTGTTGTGAGAGTATGAGCCATGATTTGGGTGTGATGTAGGACAGCAAGTGCCTCCCTGCTCTGATTTTCTGAATGTGTGTGTGTGTGTGCGCGAGCGAGTGAGTGAGGCTGAGCGTAGGTGTCTGGCTGGTTGGTGGAAGTGATTATGGTTGTTCAGGTAAGCTGGCCAAGTGTTGTTTAGGGCTTTGTAGGAGTGCATAAGAAGTTTAAATTAAGTGCATTTGTGTATGGAGAGCCAGTAGAGCTCTCTGAGTTGAGGAGAGACATGGGTGTGCTGTGGAAGGGTGAGTATCTATCTTGCAGTGGTGTTTTGAATGGTCTGAAGTATGTACAGGAGCTGCAGGGATATTCTGGCTTACCCAAAGTCGAGTCTTCTTGTGATGAGGGCTTCTGTGATGGTTTGTATGGTGTTCTGTGGCAGCCAATTGAAGATTTTTCACAGCCTGAATAGGATATGGAAGCAGGTGGAGCTCACTGAGTTGACTTGTCCCATTATATTGAGCTTTTCACTCAGGATCATCCCTAGATTTCTGGTGTGGTCGGTGGGTGTTGGTCCTAGTTCTGTCAGCCACCAGGTGGCATCCCATGAGGAGATCATCTTTCCAAAGACCACTACTTCTGTCTTGTCTGTGTTGAGTTTCAAGCAGTTGGTTCTCATCCATTCCAAAACATACACACAGAAATCACTGCTGCATGTGATGAATTTGTTAATGTTAACACCTCTCCCAGTCGGCAGCCTGTATGTTTTGAAGTTATTTCTGTGTGTATGTTTTGGTTTGCCCTTTTGCTTTCCCTGTGATTCCACCCTGGTTTGTGGCTGCGAGAGATTCTCAGCCAGAGCAGATGTGATAACCTTAGACTATGCCTGTTCTTGCTGCATCTGCAGCAAAGCTTTCATAATGTCATCCAGGGTGGCCATTCTAAAATTGTGCAAGCCAGGGGGAACAGTAATCCACGGGGTCATTATTCTGTCAAAGCACCTTCGATGCCTTGGGCCTTGTTCGATGATTTTGAATTGTCCACCTCCAGGCACCACCAAGTCTGCATGTCATTATGGCTCAGACTATTAAAGTGGCCAGGCGAGGGAAAGGGTGTGTAGGGAAGGAACTGCAGGGAGAGAGACCTGTAAGAGAAACAAGAAGGATTTGTGTTTAGAAGCCCCCCTTGCTCCCTTATGACTAAATCATTTTTTAACAATCACCTGCAATCACTGCCTGAGATTCCTTGCATTGCTGATGTGTAATCTAGTTGTGCTTAAAACAAAAGGTCCTAACATATAGGCACATTTTGTACTTTCGAAATATCACATTATAATGTGTATGACTGCATTGTAATGTACAGTGTCATTAGGTAACTGTACCTGCCACAACACAGCTTTGTACTTGCTGTAATGTTATTCTTGTATTCTGTGAGTCTGCAAAAAAAGTTTGCGCAGCACCTGTTATGTTCATTTATCATTTGTTCCATATTTGTTCTAGACGATGCCAAAGCACACGTTGTGAGCGCATAACCATACTTAGTTCAGAGCAGTCTTTAATAGGCAAATTCTTTCTGTGATCTATATATTCTTTCTCCACAGAGTTCCAATGAAAAGATCCTTTATACAGGACCTGCCTCGCATGTCACAATAATCAGTCTAAATACAATAACTCAATTTGTACACATGCCTCTGTCGAATTATATGCCTAGTTCAAATGCGCTCTTACCAGTTGAGATTAGTCGAATCTCCACTTTATGCAAACAATGGCTCAGTTTACAGGAATCTATGTCTTCGACATCCGCAGAATGTTACCATCACTGAAGTCCTCTGCTGCTTGGAGTCACCGGGAGCCACACCCCTGGACAGCACAGCAGACAGGGAACTCTCTGAACGGAAACCAAACCTGGACAAAGCTTGTGAAATTGCAAGTGCAGGGCCTAGGGTCGGGCTCTGTTTATATTGGAGGCCCTCCCAAGATGGCCACTTCTCTCAAGAGGATGGAACATGCAGTCCCCAAGATACAAATCATCCAGCTTGCAAGAGAGGTAGAAGAAAACAAAGTAAAAGGCACCATCATACAAAATATACAGTACGCTCAGAATGCGAGACAGGCAACAGTATACACTGCGACAGCACTTACTTAGAGACCATAGTGTTCCATCTTACATTAGCACAATGCCAATATTTATATTCATTTTTCTATTTTCATTACTGTACATTTTATAATTTGATGCTACCTGGGAACTTTTGTTACCACATATTTTTATTTCATTTTTTAACGACTTTTTGAACTTTTAAATCATATTTTTCTAGCACAGTACATATTTTCAATATAAATTACAGTAAAACACCACATCAAACTTTTTTGTACAAAAATTCATCCAAAACGATTTTTTCAAGAATGAAATAGGACATAAACCTAATATTAACTGACAAACAAACGTGTAACAATAAATGATAATAACTACAGAAACCGGGGGCCTAGTACAAAGCAAAATAAATTCGCTTCAACAGGCAAGACTGTCGAGGACAAAAAAATGCCTAAAAAGCATGTACAAGACAGAACAGTGATTTCAAACCACAGCGCAAGTGATTGTTGGTGAGACTCAAAAACAATATGTACATAATTAGTGGATTCCCGTCAAATGTCATGTGATGATCAATATTCTCATCTGGTCATCCAAATCATGGGGGTGTTCTGTCTCTTGATCATTGAGACCTTGTCCACTCCCCAACCGTACAAGTTCAAGGGGTCAAGCCCACAATCACTGTAAAGACCAGGAGAAAGATCCAACCATATGGGAAACAGTGCAGTGCAAAAAATATATAATAAAGAGAAGTGGTGAGTAAAATAGAGTGAAGAGACAGAAAAAGAGCAAATTTTAATTTGGGATATAAACAGATCATACAATATTATATCTGTTTGTTTTTTTCGATGTGAGACACACCGTCTGATACGGAGGAGTATGAATAGAGACGAATATGTCTACTTGTATCCTTCATTTGATTTATGAATTGAATTTTTGTTTTATCACATTAGCGGTAGCAATACTTTGTAGAACAGAGGCCCTGAAGAAAGCCTTGGGACCTTGTTTCCCTTTTTGGCTGAAACATGCTGGCACCTCGTGGCAGTTAATTATTTGTTTAACAACTGCCTTATTGCACTGTTCTGGTTTTTAATTAGGGGAAGAGACATATCCCAAATTAAAATTTGCTCTTTTTTCTGTCTCACTCACGGAACATAGGAGAGGTATCAATGAGATCGGATTTGGCTGAATTTAAAGTTTTCCACAGAAGATACAGTACCAGAGTCCACCTCCAAAAATGCAAGCATTCTGACGGCAATGCTTGTCCAAGGGATTGCAATCTGCAAAGTACTTTCACCCGTATACTATGGAGCTGCACTATCAACATTGATTTTGGAAAAAAGAAAAATAAGTTTAATGAGGTCTTGGGATTGACGATGGTCTGGAAGGCTCCAACCTCATGGCTGGGTATATGGGCAGACCAAAATAATGTTGTTATTGATGGTACAATGATAATAAGCTCCTTCCTTCCTTTTTCTCCAAACTATGTGGAACAGTGGAAAAAACGATAATATTTTTTTTAATTGTAATGTTCATAGTTTTGCTATTTGTTTGCACAAATTTACAATGTTCTTACTGCTATTGATAAGATTATGATCTGTGAATGGATGTGGAGCCAGACCTAACAACGTGCTTGTAGAAGAAGCGGCAGATGGACCTTAGCTTACAAGATAACTGGGTCTGTGGTTATAGAGAAGGCTACTGGAATTCCATAGAAGTTGACTTTGTTTTATACAAGTCGCAGCAGGTGGATGGGTCTGCATATATGTGCTCTCCTCAGTCAAGCACCTTTTATTTACCTGGATCTGTATAAGTTGACCGCAATCCAAATAAATAGACCAAGGTTGTCTATAGATGGGCATCAGTCCACTTCTTTAGATCCAATATCAAAACAAGTATACTGAGATCTATCAATGAATACCACATCTTGTGGAGGTGGACATAAGTTTCCTGATATGATTCAATTTCCCCATAAGCCGAATCAGGTCCATTATGTATGACTGTGACCCCTAGCAGCCTTTGTCATGCTAGTTCATTACATAACCCAAGATATTCACTTTCTGTCTAACCAAAGATTTGCATTTTATTTTCACAAAACAGTGTATTGGGGAAGTCAAGTATCACTGTGACAATTTGAGTTTTTCCACTGTGTCATTTACACCTCTTCAACTAACGTTTTTTACATGGAAAGGCTGTTTTTTAAATAAATAAAAAGAAAAAAGCAGAGAATGCTTAAAGTGGTGTTAATGTGCAATACAGTGAGTGTGCCTCAACATGCTTTAGCTACTCAAATGTATTGCCATGCTACTAGTAAGGATTTGCCTATCACCTCAAGGGCAGAACACCTTCGCTATAACATTCCCACGCAGCCTCTCCTTCAAAGCAAAAAAACGCTTCAAACAGAATATAATTAGGCTACACCCCGAAACACTAGTTGTTGACACTTACCACTGCACAACTAGAGGACAGAGGAAAATGGACTTCATTTTCTACACCAACAAACCTGATGCTTGGGCAGCCATCTTTTACTCATCCCTCCCGTCTCCAAAACCACCTTCACCGAACATAATCCCAAACTAACTATCGCCCCTCTGATCCAACAGTCTCCGACTGGAGACATCTCCATCACCATCTATAAGCGAAAGACGAGAACCTAGAGTTCTTCGACTCTCTCTTCCCCACACTTAAGATGTCTACTATCCATTACCCCCACAAAATCACCCCCTCCCCACCTATTAGCTCCATATTAACCCCCAGTCCTCAGAGCATGCCCCCGCCACCCCGACATCACCTCACTACTCTACTTAGTCACTCCGCCAATCAGACAACACCATCAGCCCTAGCTCCCCCTATTGCACAACTCCCGTCCTCCACCCTTCACTCCCAACCTCCCACTATTCAGCCACCCTCTCATCCCCAAAGGACCTCCAACTCCCCTCTCCCCAGCTCCCGAAGCACCCCTAGCTACCAATCCTTCGCCCTTAGAGATCCACCCCAGTATTCCCACCCTTCCTTGCTCTTCCACTCTGCCAATCCTATGTCCTCTCCTGCCCCAGCTCCCCCTTTCCCCTTACCCCCGTCTTCCTCCCATCACTCCCTAACTTCCAGTATTCAGCCCCCCACACATCCCCAAAGGACCCCCACCCCCCATTCCCTAGTTCCCAAACCGCCACTAGCTCTCAGCCTCCCCCCTTAGAGATCCTCCCCCCACAGAGATCCCCCCTCCTCTCCCCTTCACCCGAGCTGTTGCATCGCCTCGACCTTATTGAAGAGCAGATCGCAACCCTGATCCTTGGCCTGAAGGAAACCCTATCTGCCCTAGGGAATATCCAGTTGCCCTCCCTTCCCTCCTCACCACTCCACATCCCTCCTCCTCCCCCTAGGAATGACTATCCCACAACCAACCGTGCTCATCCACACCCAGGTTCCCTGCCTCCTCGCACTAAAGGCCTGACAGAACCGCAAATAGTCAATCCCAGAAGAATTATAACCTCCCTCTCCCCCCAGGAAGTGAGCGCACTTGTCGCCTCGTACAAACTCCCCCCGAACCAGTCAGCCCAGGCCCCACTCACAAACTCGACTCTCACCTCTGCGATATAAGTCATCACCGGAGTGGGTAGAGACCTCCCCCCCCATAGAGCCACTAGATCTCCACTGTTTCTTTCCTCCATACCCAGAGCCAAGCCTGACAATTTAAAAGCGAAAGAAGACCCCCCCATGAACTGTATGCTTATCAACAGCCGGTCCGCAGTCAAACATGCAACGGAAATAGCTGAAGCCATCCTCTCTCATGACCTGGATGTAGCCTTCATCACAGAAACATGGCTAAACACCCTAACCCTCCCCATTCTGGACATGCTGGTCCCACCCGGTTTCTCAATCATCCGCAAAGACAGGCCTTACACAAAAGTGGGGGCATAGCAATTATCCACAAAAATGACCTCTCCATCTCCGAAGCTCCCTCCTGCCTGTACAGTTCCTTTGAATGCCTGTCAGTCAACATCAAATCTCACTGTTAGAGCTCACGTCAATGCCATCTCCTATACCATCCCCCAGGCAATCCCAACAAATTTAGAACTCAGCTGTCGGATCTCGATTGTCGGCCTGCCCAGATTCAGCTCGGTGGCAACTGTCCTTCGTACCCTACATTGGCTCCCTGTCAGGAAGCGCATCCTTTTTAAGGTCTTGTGTCTCGCTTTTAAGATTCTGAGAGGTATTGGCCCGGAAATCCTATCCAGCTGTCTTTCCTTTTATGTTCCCACCCGCACCCTCCGTTCCCAGGGTTTGGCCCTTGCGGTGGTCCCCAGATTTAGGCTTAGTCGCATGGGTGGCCGCTCGTTTAGTGTAAAGGCCGCGTCAGCATGGAACTCCCTTCCTGTTGAAATTCGTCTGATGGAGGACCTCTTGACTTTCCGGAGGGCTTTAAAAACTTTCCTGTTTTAGCTGCTTCATGTTTTTGGTTTCCTGTTGTGTTATGTTCTACCTTGTCTCTGCGCCGGGACGCCCCTTGGCTGGGGTATCTGTGCGCATAATAAATCAATATAACATAACATAACATAACATAACATCACCCAATCAGCACTTAACAGCGACGACAGTTTAATTCTAGGCAACCTCAACCTCAGATGTAACGAATCCAACAACCCGCTGATTCAATCTCTCAACACCCTTCTGCAAGACAACGATCTGATCCAACACTGCTCTGAGGAAACGCACTACAGAGGAGCGACCCTGGATGCCATCATTGCGAACAAAAATGCAATCTCGATTAATCACATCATCCCGGTGGACTGGTCAGACCACCACATCATTCTCTTTCATATTATTCAGCCAGCTCTATCCCTCCCACCCACCCAAGCCCCCCCAAGTGGGTTAGGAACACTTCCAGAATCCACCGAGACAAGCTAGAAGAAGGTCTCAGCACACTCCTCCCGAACACGACGGAGTCCCTCTCAACCTCGGATCTCACCTCGCTCTACCATTCCAACCTGGAGCTAGCCCTGGATCAGCTGGTACCTCTGAAACTAAAAAAACCCAGAAGCATCCCCTCTAGGTCTTGGTTCTCGACTGACATTAATGAGGAAAGAAGACATCTAAGATCCTTGGAAAGAACATGGAGGACCAACCCCACCGCCCTCCATCGGGACCAACTCAAGACAGCATGCAAAAACTATTATACCCACATAAAAAGCAAAAAATCATCCTTCTTCTGCTCCGCCCTAGACAATGCCAAAAACCGCCCCAAAGAACTCTTCGACATCATTAGGAACCAAACTTCCATCCCTAAGGCAGCTACCCTAGTAGCATCCAAGACCCTGTGCAAAAACTTTGCAAGCTTTTTCAATGAAAAAATCGCCAAAATTGATCGCTCATTCAGCACGAGTCCGACACCCAACCACAACCCCCAGTAACCCTGTCTATCCACTGGTCATCCTCCCAGCCGGTTAAGGAAGAAATGATAAGCAATCTTATCGCCGTCGCTAAACCCTCATCCCACTCCCTCGATCAACTTCCCTCGAGACTGACAAAGGATTTGAAGCTCACTCTAGCCCCTATCTGGGCCAAGATCATCAACAGCTCCTTGAACGAGGGCTTCATCCCCGACTGCCTCAAACTAGGTCAAGTCAAACCACTTCTAAAAAAACCTGGCCTTGATCTCATGGACCTGAACAACTTTAGACCAGTCTCGAACCTTCCGTTCCTAGCCAAAATTCTTGAAAGATGCGTGCTTTCACAATTAACCCAACATCTTGAGAATTCTAATCTATTGGACCCACACCAGTCAGGGTTCAGGAAGGGCTTCAGTACTGAAACCGCAATCCTAAATGTCCTAGATGATCTGCACATGTCACTCGACTCTAACCAATGTAGCCTTCACATCCTCCTTGACCTCTCGGCTGCGTTCAACACTGTGGATCATACCCCGCTACTTAATGCCCTCTGAGAGAGAGCGGGCATCGAAAAGGCAGTCCTAAAATGGTTCTCCTCTTTTCTTAACAACCGCACTCAAAAAATAAAGATCAACAGCTTCGAATCTGACCCCCTCCCCATCAGCAGAGGAGTCCCTTAAGGGTCAGTACTCTCTCCACAACTCTTCAACATCTACATGCAACTCCTCACCTCACTTCTAAGGAACTCCAACATCCCCTTCCACCTTTACGCAGATGACACACAACTCTATTTGAAAACCACTTCGATCGCAGACATTCACAGACTAAATGCGACACTCATGGAGGTCCAACAGTGGCTCACAGCCAATCACCTCAAACTGAATGAAGAAAAAACTGAGGTTCTCCTAATTTCGAACAAAGATGAAAACCCACAAATAGTGGAATGGTTCAAAGCCTTAAATGCCCTCAATGTCTCTCTAACGCTAACGGACTCCGCAAAATCCCTAGGAATCACTCTCGACCCCAAACTGGACATGAATAAACACATCTCTAAAACCGCCAAAAGCGCGTTCCTGAACCTGAAACTTCTATACAAAATTAAACCCTTCCTCCCCCCCAAAGACCTGAAACAGGCCACACAGGCACTTGTGCTTTCCAGAATTGACTATGGCATTGCAGTGCTGACTGGAACTGCCAAGACGCACCTGGGACCTCTCACCTCCACCCTCCACGCAGCAGCAAGAAGGGTCACAGGAACTTCAAAATTTGACCACATCTCCCCCGCACTCAAAGAACTGAAATGGCTCCCGATTGACCAACGAGCCAACTTCCGCACAGCTTGCCTCACTCATAAAGCCTTGCATACAGGCAAACCGGAATACCTGGCCTCCAAACTCAAAAGGGCGGGTCAGTCCAGGAACCTCAGAAGTTCCAACACACTACTACTCATCCCTCTGAAATCACAGAAACGCAAAACCTCAAATAAATCCTTTGCAGGGAATGCCCCCAGGATCTGGAACTCCATCCCCCTCATATCAGAATGACCACCTCCTTCCCGCAATTCAAATCGCTACTCAAAGCCCTCTTCCTTGAACACTCTGGTTCCTAAGGAGAACCCCATGCTTGACGGTGGGAGTCCGCTTTCTCTCTGAACCCAGAGCCGGTTGATTCACTTAAGATCTCCGTCCCTTATTGGGCTCAAGTTACTGTCGCACAGACTCTATTTCCTGCTTGTTGTTCATGTTTTTTTAATGCTTATTTTCCTTTGCTGCATATCTATATTTGCTGCGAAGCACTCTGATACCCCCAGGTCCAGCTAGCGCTATACAAAACTTCAATAAATAAATAATTGTACTTAATGAGCACACTGGTTTACAGCTGCTTGAAAGTGAAAAATATTATTACAACATCTAATCATGTTTAACTGTTGCAGTAATTTATGATTACAATTGGCAAAAGATTACACATGCCTTTGACCTACATGACTAAATGTTTTACGCACGCAAACGTTGATACAGATCTGCACTGCCAGATGTTAAAAAACAAAGCATGATCATGGTCTAGCACTATCCAGAAGATTAATCTAGCATGACTTAAATCTTCATTGTGACGTTTTTACATTGTGTTAATGATTGCTGAAATGGAACTCCCTGATAGACCCAGTCTGAGTCTCAGTCATGCCAAGGCAGCTTCTCAAACTAACAGCATGCACCTATGCTGTCCAGCATCAAGATTTATGAAGGGGTCAGATCCTGCATCATGCCCAAGCTGGGAAGGCTGTAGATTTCCAAGCAACCCTTGGCTTATTAGGGCTGTCAATCAAACAGAGCTGGACCTTGCCACTGTGTTTCTCTGACAAATTGAAACACTTCTAATTATCAGTCATTAATCAAGTCTTAATTTACTTGGTATTCAAGAAGGCCTGGCTGTGTTCAGGAACAGCTGATGCAAGCAGAAAACTTGCATTTGATTAGTGCACGCAGTTAAAAGAATATTTACAAGAATATGAATCATCAATTGGCACTTGTTGATGTGACTATATATTTAAGATATATTTAAAGCTAATGTAGATTATGAAATCTAAATAGTCCAAACAACGATTTGAACAGTGTAAAATTGGTTTTAGTCCTTTTGTACAATAGAAGCTTGTATTCTTGCCATGTACATCACCTTCCTGATATTTAAGCCAACACATCACATTAATATGAACAAGAGCGACATTCTGAAAGTCGACCTGGACAGATTTCAGACTGTAAAATTGTTAGAAATCTGGTTTTCAGATCACAATGATAATGACAATGAGTAGTAAAGGATTATCGGATTCTTACTTTTCAGGAGAGGAAGGCTCATATACAAAGGATAACATAAATACATAAATCATCATTATTCCATAAGGTCAAACAGAAAACATCAAGAAAGAACCTCAACAACGAGCAGCCACACTCTATTAATACATGAACAAAATGCAAGTGGTGCAGAAAGTATGATTATCAATGTACATCAAAAGGAATGATGGGTGTCCCTAAATTGTAGGTTCAGGCTACCTACAATCAGACAGCATATAATGTACACTTTGGGGGTCATTAGGATTGCGTTTTTTCCGCATCCTCCAGGCCGGCGGAAGTGTCCGCCGGCCCGGAGGATGCGGAAAAAACGCTGCAGAGCCTTCAAAGACCCCCCGCCACATTAGGATCGCTGGGGGGTCAGGAAGACCGTCCGCCGCTTTTCCACCGCAGTCGCCTTACGACCGCGGCCGAAAAGCTCTAATATGGAGGCGGTGTCTAACAGACACCGCCTGCCATATTAAGATGGGGTGAACAGATGCCTTTCCGCTGCGGCTTCTCCGCCGTGGAAAGGCATACAGTGATTTCTTTGGGGGCCCGTTGCGTGCCCCCAGGGAGACGGGAGGTAGGGGGTGCACATGGGTACCTATGGTACCCCCCTGCATTTGCATGCACAAAGCGGCACTTTGTGCATGCAAATGCGAAGCATGCATTTTTATCATTGCGGCGGGTGCTGCTTCAAGCAGCACCCGCTGCAATATTAAACATACAGGATGTGACCGCCAGGGTGGCGGTCACATCCTAATTTGCACAGAGGGACCGCTGCTGCCCCTGCGGACGGTCCCTCCTCCTCTGGGGTGGCGGGCGGACGCAGGTCCGTCCGCCATCCTAATAGGGCCCTTAATCATGAGAAAGGCTCACATTCATTCAATCCTTTATTAACGTAAAGTTCCCCAGAAAGTCTGACATGATCTCAGTTGGGTACATTAAAATACAACAATTCATACAGCTAAAAAGACAAAACCTTTTAAATAGTATGCAGCAAACATTGACCACAACAGAGGTATACAAAAACGTAATTGCTACAGAAATAGAATCTATTTGCTTGCTCAAAAACAGAGATCGTGGATACTTTAACCACAGAGCAACAAGAGCAGAGAAAATCAATAAAACGTCTTACATATAAGAAAAATTCCTTTGTACTAAGGAAATGCACTGCCTCTCTCTCTTCCTTTATTCTCCACCATTATTTCAATATTGTATCTTCTAGAAACTATTTTATTTTTATTTTCATTGCTGTCACTGACCCTCAGTATGGTGGTTAGACTGTCACCATGAATACGGTGGTCCTGTGAACCACCGTATTTGTAATCAGGCCTAGAATGTTTCTAATTGTCTCAAATTCAAACAAATGTCTGAGTCCATGCCAGAACAATATTAAGGGGCTGATTTTGTAGTTGGGTGGAATTGCTTCGACCTGACACCGACACGGTCCTAGGATAAACCAGCGGTCCCGATAGCCTAATTAGGATGCGATTGAACACTGTTTGGTTGCATTCCTACATTTCTCTATGGAAGCATGCATTATGGCCATAAACCGGCAGTAGAGCATGCTCCCACATGGAAATGGAAGGTGTGCTTCATTCCTGCGCACTGTGGGAGGCAGGGATCAATGGGACCACACATCCAGGGGGGCACTTTCCCACATGGTTTCAATGTTGGATAGGACGGCATGGAAACCATGACAGAAACTGTGTATTGCAATCTCAAGGTCAGAGATTACTGGCCAGCTTCCAACTCCTGGGGCCCGTCAAAAGCCACCCGGAATGACCAGCCGAGTTGCTTTCTGATCGCCAACATCATAATGCGGCGGTCGGAAAGTAAACAGAGGAGCCCATTACGATGTGGCTCAGAAGGCTCTAACCGTCGGTCGGAGCCTTCCTAGCTGCATCATAATCAGCCCCAATGTTGATGCTGTGTAAGAATACAGAGAATTCCAATAAGACATTTATTTTTTAAAGAAAGTCAGTTTGATGGGCATGGGGACTGGTTGCACAATATGAACTGACCAGCAATAAGTGCCAACTACACAATGTACCCATGTCCATTAACAAGCAAGCCAATCGCCTGCAACATTGTCCAGGGATTCTACAAAGTTGAAGAAACCCAATGATTAAATCCCTCAGTGTAACCACCAGTACACACAGCTCTTGTCAAATTAAGCATGTGCATGAAATCTGTAATTCCTACTTTAAACAGGAAGCAAAAGCCAGAGACAGATTGAGCGAAGATCAGTAGGTTCCACAGCAAGTCTGAAAAAGAAAAATAATTTCCCCCTAAACCAGACAGAACTAACTCCATTTGCATCAACTTAGTGTAACAAAAATAACTGCTACCTGAAAAAAATAAAGGCACACCAATATTTGTTTAGCTACTTGCTTTGGTATGTCCATATAGACAATGTTAACAAAAGTGAATGGAGTGAAACTTTTTATTTCTATCATTAAAAAGGCAAGTGTTGAGAATATACATTGTTTCCCAGTGCAATACAATCCAAAAAAGCAACAACCAAAGGAAAAGAAAATAAAGCTGCCTTCTTCTCAGGCAGCATGACTGCCAGTTGACTTTACATACACATTAAATAGTTTACATTCCATGCAACTGCACAGCCGTCAGAGCATCTCAGTCCAGATTTCACTCAGTCCTTGTTGCCTATAGAAACTTGAAGAGAACAATTACAACTTGACCCAAATAGAAGTAGATGAAGTGCTTGGTCTTGTGTGTTATGTAGCTCCCAAGATTTCTACCAACTATGCAGTGCCAGGTCGGGTTGCATTTCTGGTCAAATTCCTTCTTGATGTAGGCTGGAATATCCTTCTCAATGTTGTACTTTTGCATAACTTGTGTGGCACAGTCAACAGCGCCTTGCTGCATGTCATCAGACATGTCTTCATTCTAGATTACAGCCTTCCAGTCATACATTGTGAACCTATGACAGAGCCTAGAGCATGCGGTGCAGTGTCTCCATCCCAATTGCCAAGCAATATCTGGCTTCAGCTCTTTCCTCCCCGGCAACAGCAGCTAGGGATGTAGATTTATTATGTTAGGGTACTCCCCCAACTAATATCTACATTTCATATAGCAACTGCCAATTGATTACCCTACGCTCGTCTTGGGAAATTACTGGAGAGAATGGTGAATAAACAGCAATCTAACTACAAACAAGACCTCAGTATTGCCCTTGGCAGATACTACATATACTGCACTTGAAAGTATCGAAAAGACCTAGATCCTTTTGGATCTCTCCGTTTTACTTGATACAGTGGACCGGGACGAAAATGGATTGGGGTTGCTTGTGTTTCATTCAATCGGGACCTGGCCCGGCAGTTCGAGCTGGACTGTTCCTATTGGAGCAGAGTCAAAACTGATTTGCATATGGCTGATTACCAACTCAGGTAGCATGGTGGACAAAAGATTGATGGGTGGGAATGCTACCCCAAGCGATTGCTAGTGGTTATACAGACTGAAAGCATTCCTCCCAATATATTTTGTGTGTTTTAAGTTGTCCATATTCTTTTCCTTCAGATACCTCGAAACTAAGAATGCTGGGAATGCCAGCATGAGAAAGCAATTAACCCATCTGCAAGAAGAACTGCAACCCCTCATTACAAAATATATGTTAGATTCTGATAGGTATAGTAACTCCTATAAAAGCAAATTTTGAAGTTCTGAGTACTGTAGTAAAAATAACATCTCCAGGATATAGTTTAGCAGGTCAAGCCTGCTGATATTCATCAGTGGAATAATGCACTATAAATACTGGGGCATGCAGATCTTGGTGAGTAAGGACAAACATGGGTGCTTTATTCCCCATTATCAAGGAATTGGCTGGTATTTATCAAACCCCATAAATTCTAACTCTGCAGAGTCAGGTTTTATTGAGTACAATATATATTGCACTTATTACCAGCAAACTCATAATGAGAGCCTCAAACGAATCAATACTGTTCAGGCTGGTAGTAGATTGATCTATCTTCACATGTTCAGACAGTTATGACTACCTTGTGAAAACCACATTGGCGTAAAGACAACTTTTAAAGACATTTTAGCTGACCTTTCACCGCTAGCCTCCTCTGTGATCGCCTTGCATGCTTTAAATATAAAGTCATTTTTGTCTGGATTAAGTGAACACTTAGGGCTTGATTACGAGTTCAGCGGATCTTGGTACCTGCATACCCGCAGTTGCGGTTTGACTGCTGTGAGCTCGGTGGTCCGACCGCTGTATTAGGAAATTGCCGGATTGCTATTGTAAGACCACCAGCGAACCACAGACACCGACAGCCATCCGCAGACTGCTGCTGCTGCAGTCAGGGAAAATAAGTTGCCATAGGGTGGTACAGAGAAGTTTCATCACCATCTTTATCATGAAATGGCTTTCTGACAAGCTAACGAGGGCAGTGGGACCACCTGCTTCAAGTTGGCAGAATCAAAAGATTTGGGGTGCATACTCATCCCTTTCCTGTCATTCCTGTTAGAGTGGGACGTGGATCCCTTTTTTCCAGGCGGCCCTTCACAGCAGGCAGCAATATACAGGTAATTCCCTTTTGTTCCATATACCCATTGCGTGCACTGCCCACATTTGGGCCAAACTCCGGCAATGGGTAGGTGGTATTTTTCCACATGTATCATGCATATGTGTACATTCGACACATGTGCAGTTGCAATATACACATAGACATCGATAAATATGGAAAAGCATTGACTGCCGCCAGGAAGATCCCTGGAGGCCCAGTGGTCAACATCTGGAGATTGCGGCCGTGATCAGGCCCTTAGAGTGTGTTTTAGAGTTTGGACGGAACTGAAAATCTCCAATTTCTAGTGGAAATTCTAAATCTAGAGTATAATCCATCAGCTGAATTTCCTCCACCATTCTTTCTTTAAGATGAAGTTCAGCCAGTCGATTCTCATCAGTATTTATGTTTCCTCCAGAATTTAAAACAGTCTCTTCTACACAGACAGAAAAATATAAAATGGGAGCAACCCCACACCCAAAAGAAGGGGTACCACAGGTAAGTAAGAAAAAGGTTTCTCCTGGGAGAGTTTTTCACTGTATTTAAATCAGTAATTTGTGTAAGCGTCAATCCTACAATTCTGCTTTCATTCCTTCACCGCACCATACCATTCATCATACGTGGAGTCCCCAATAGTCAATTATGTAAAACAATGCAAAAACAACTGTTTGAAAAAAATACACAATTTGTTTTAATAAAATTTGTAACATACAAAATAGATCTAAGAATAAATAAAAGACCTTCTTTAAGGCCACAATATACTATGCATAAAAACACAAATTTATCCACAAAAACAATAATAAACCCTGGAGAGCAAATAAATGAGAAAAAAGTGCAAACTCATAAAAGCATCCTATTTTTCGTTACTCTACACAGGACTCAATATAATTTCATAAGGGTGTCCATTAATCATATCCTCAATATGGCACCCAACGAGATCCTTAGATGTAACACTTTGTGATGCGTCGACTTGTTTTGATGGCCTATGGATTATTGTGTGCCACCTTCTTCAGGACAAATGTATAAAAATAGCTCTCTCCTCACAACAGCAAGCATATCCTATTTATACTCTTGGACGAGTTCAAAAAGGCCGTGACCATATGTGTCCTTCAGCCAGGATTCTTATTAGTCCTTCCGGTGTAGTTATGCTGTTCCGTGAGTTTCAGTGCTTATTCCTTCTGTCGTCTTGAATATACCAGATAGGCGGGGCTTTTAAAGCTCCATACGCTTCTTGGTATAGATACTTCCTTTCCTGTCTAAATATCAGTTTCGGGAACAGGCAGGGCTTGCAAATTTCAGAAGGTTCCGGCACTCAAATGTCGAAGGTCCGTTGTCCAGGGGACCGATTTTACTTAATAAAGGCGGGGGGTCAATATCTTCTCCTCAGTCAGGGACTATGATGGTCCACTGTGTTTGGCCCGATGTGGTGATGTCACAGATATAGGCCTTAGATGTATTTGTATCTCCAAACGAGCAGGCAAGCACCGCGTTTGGGCCTATCGCGCACAGAGATTCTGCCTCCTAGATAAAAAAGAAAGAGGGGAAGATCGTTTGGAGATACAAATACATCTAAGGCCTATATCTGTGACATTACCACATCGGGCCAAACACAGTGGACCATCATAGTCCCTGACTGAGGAGAAGTTATTGACCCCTCGCCTTTATTAAGTAAAATCGGTCCCCTGGACAACGGACCTTCGACATTTGAGTGCCGGAACCTTCTGAAATTTGCAAGTCCTGCCTATTCCCGAAACTGATATTTAGACAGTAAAGGAAGAATCTATACCAAGAAACGTATGGAGCTTTAAAAGCCCGCCTATCTGGTATATTCAAGACGACAGAAGGAATAAGCACTGAAACTCACGGAACAGCATAACTACACCGGGAGGACTAATAAAAATCCTGGCTGAAGGACACATATGGTCACGGCCTTTTGGAACTCCTCCAAGGGTATAAATAGGATATACTTGCTGTTGTGGGGAGAGAGCTGTTTTTATACATTTGTCTTGAAGAAGGTGGCACACAATAATCCATAGGCCACCGAAACACGTCGACGCTTCACAAACTGTTACATCTAAGTATCTCGTTGGGTGCCATATTGGGGATATGATTAATGGACACCCTTATGAAATTATATTGAGTCCTGTGTAGAGTAACGAAAAATAGGATGCTTTTATGAGTTTACACTTTTTCTTATTTATTTGCTCTCCAGGATTTAGAATCGTTTTTGTGGATACATTTGTGCTTTTTATGCATAGTATAATGTGGCCTTAAAGAAGGTCTTTCAATTATTCTTAGATCTATTTTGTATTTTACATATTTTATTGAAACAGATTGTGTATTTTTTTCAAACAGTTGTTTTTGCATTGTTTTACATAATTGACTATTGGGGACTCCACGTATGATGAATGGTATGGTGCGGTGAAGAAATGAAAGCAGAATTGTAGGATTGACGCTTACACAAATTACTGATTTAAATACAGTGAAAAACTCTTCCAGGAGAAACCTTTTTCTTACTTATCTACTACACAAAACCAAGTTCTGTGTAGGGGGCATGTGGGCCAGTTTTAAAGTCGTACTTGTGGTGGCAGTTCAACCACCATCACACTGTGGGTCCGCCCGCAGTATTTAGAGTGCGGTGGTCGGTCAGACCACAACAAGACCGCTGGCTCTGCCGGGATCAAGGGTCCCATGAATCGGAGACACTGCTAACAGGGGCAGCAATATGCAGACGGTGCCGCTGTGGCACCGCCAAGCTTATTTCAAGTTGCCTGTGCACCACCCACTTCAGGACCATAAGCCTGCCATGAAAAGGTTGGCGGAGAGGCAACTAAAGGGCCCTAACAGGGTACGCTGCTGCTCCTAGGTCTGGGGAGGCATGTGTGGGGGCACATGTAGTGCCCCACTGGATTTGCACGCTGAGTTCCTGCATAATAAGGCATGTATGCCACACCGCGCAGGAAGGTGCAGTCAGTGGTCTGCATGTTAGACTCTTCTATGAGCCTAACAGCAGCCGCTATCAGACTGCTGCAGGACTGCCCGCCATACCAGGATTTAACCACAGCTTTGGCGGTCCTACAGAGGACGATGCCTTGCCACTCCGCTGTAGGACAACAAAGTCATAATCAGGCCCTTGGTGTCCAGTTCACGAGGCTTCAAGAGCATCCACTAGTAAAGAGGCCAGAGATGCTAAGCACAATTCAGGAGAAGACCTTCTAGTGGGGTCCAAATTGTCATATGTAAACGCAGGCGGTTGGTGCTGGAACTGGACTAGTTCTAACAAATATACATCTCAATAATAGATGTCAGAGACAGTATTTAAAAATGTCCACTAGCTTTCAAGCTTTCAATTAAAGGTATCTAGAGACCTGGGGGCACCTACTTTATGAACAGGCACATCAGATGATACTGATGCTGGAATGGTTACATGACAGGACAGAGTATTTTGGAAAGCAATGTGGACTCACCAAAATATTGTCAAAATAATATCAATTACAAAAATATCTTCATCCTATACTTAACCAATAAAAAATCACAAATAATGATGACAGAAATACTGCTGTTAAAACTAACTAAATTTAACAATAGCCAACATACAAATATCAAAACAGAAAATATTGTGCATTATTTATATATATATATATATATATATATATATATATACAATTTAAGAAATATCAAAACATGCAATATAGACTACTATAATATCACTACAAATAAGGTGAAATTATTATTTTACATCAAAAACTCAATTTTTTAGGTTAAATTATTATAAACAATAAATAATCAAACTATGCACAAAAAGAATAATTCATAAAAACAACAACAAATATTCACATATATAACCATAGCTCTCCACAATACATTTACTATAAAAATTAAACATTATTGCAAGAAAATAAACACAACAACACTCATTAAACAATTAAAATATATTAATACAACAATCCAACAAATGCACATGTAAGTGAAATATTTATAATCTACAACATTTTAATTTTCGGAAACAACTCTACTAAAAGTATAAATGTTATGAAATGCAAACTATTACCTTATAAATCTAACTTAAACTCTTTTTTAAGAACTAAAAAATTGAATTAAAATAACCTAATGTAATTTATCATTAAAACACACCACATATATATACATGTACTCAAAGGGGCGCATCAGTGGGACTATTCAGTGAAGCTGGCTATGCAAGGCAGGGCGCCGAGGAAGGCTACTCGCCGAAATGCATACGCCTGGAAACTGCAATGCATTGCCTGTTAAATAAAGCTGCTTTCTCCTTGGAAACCCCTCTGGCCTCTGCCGGTTAATTTTTGAAGGGGAGTCCTTTGATGTTTTATGCTTCAGCCAGAGAAGCATTCCAGATGGCCCTACTGCAGAAGAGACCTGGACTTTAACTGGCGCACCATCGCTGGGCTCAGTGAAGTCAAAACCCGGGGTACCGGGAGTTCCAGAGTCCACCTTTGATTACGGCGCGGCACGGGTGGAGCGAGGTATTCTACCTCCGAAAGTACGCTATGCCCTATGGCCGTCCCTGCCCGAATGCCTACCTGGACTTGAAGGTAGCAGTGGACCGAGGGGACCCAAGGAGGGGCTGGTGGACTTTGGCAGACCCCTGTGCACAGCCTCATCTCCCACCTGCACCATCCGAACATAGCTCCAGCTTATTTTCCAACACCCCCCACACCGCCAGCCCAGAAGCACTCACTCTGTGCATTCTGGGAGTTGGAGTCCAGCAATTGTCGTGGCGATCAACAGGTGAGCCCAACTTGCTTGGGGGAGGAGCCTCCGGACCTGAACTCAAAGGGCCGCAGCAGTGGGACTATTCAGTGAAGCTGGCTACGCAAGGCAGGGCGCTGAGGAAGGCTACTCGCCGAAATGCATACGCCTGGAAAGTGCATTGCATTGCCTGTTAAATAAAGCTGCTTTCCTTGGAAACCCTCTGGCCTCTACCCGTTCATTTTTGCAGGGGAGTCCTTTGATGTTTTATGCTTCAGCCAGAGAAGCATTCCAGATGGCCCTACTGCAGAAGAGACCTGGACTTCAACTGGCGCACCATCGTTGGGCTCAGCGAAGTCAAAACCCGGGGTACCGGGAGTTCCAGAGTCCACCTTTGATTACGGCGCGGCACGGGTGGAGCGAGGTATTCTACCTCCGACAGGACACTATGCTCTATGGCCGTCCCTGCCCGAATGCCTACCTGGACTTGAAGGTAGCAGTGGACCGAGGGGACCCTAGGAGGGCTGGTGGACTTTGGCAGACCCCTGTGCACAGCCTCATCTCCCACCTGCACCATCCGAACATAGCTCCAGCCTATTTTCCAACACCCCCCACACCGCCAGCCCAGAAGCACTTACTCTGTGCATTCTGGGAGTTGGAGTCCGGCAATTGTCGTGGCGATCAACAGGTGAGCCCAACTTGCTTGGGGGAGGAGCCTCCGGACCTGTACTCAAAGGGGCGCTGCAGTGGGACTATTCAGTGAAGCTGGCTACGCAAGGCAGGGCGCTGAGGAAGGCTACTCGCCAAAATGCATACGCCTGGAAACTGCATTGCATTGCCTGTTAAATAAAGCTGCTTTCTCCTTGGAAACCCCTCTGGCCTCTGCCTGTTCATTTTTGAAGGGGAATCCTTTGATGTTTTATGCTTCAGCCAGAGAAGCACTCCAGATGGCCCTACTGCAGAAGAGACCTGGACTTCAACTGGTGCACCATCGCTGGGCTAAGCGAAGTCACAACCCGGGGTACCGGGAGTTCCAGAGTCCCCCTTTGATTACGGCGTGGCACAGGTGGAGCGAGGTATTCTACCTCCGACAGGACGCTATGCTCTATGGCCGTCCCTGCCCAAATGCCTACCTGGACTTGAAGGTAGCAGTGGACCGAGGGGACCCAAGGAGGGGCTGGTGGACTTTGGCAGACCCCTGTGCACAGCCTCTTCTCCCACCTGCACCATCCGGACATAGCTCCAGCCTATTTTCCATTACCCACCACACCGCCAGCCCAGAATCACTCACTCAGTGCATTCTGGGAGTTGGAGTCCGGCAATTGTCGTGGCGATCAACAGATGAGCCCAACTTGCTTGGGGGAGGAGCCTCCGGACCTGTACTCAAAGGGGCGCAGCAGTGGGACTATTCAGTGAAGCTGGCTACGCATGCAGGGCGATGAGGAAGGCTACTCGCCGAAATGCATACGCCTGGAAACTGCATTGCATTGCCTGTTAAATAAAGCTGCTTTCTCCTTGGAAACCACTCTGGCCTCTGCCCGTTCATTTTTGGAGGGGAGTCCTTTGATATATATATATATATATATATATATATATATATATATATATATATATATATATATATATATATATATATATATATATATATATATATATTCACTGAAAAAACCATAGGTTTTAGGCCATATATAGTTAGGGATTAGCATTTACAAAACCTTATTTTACTCGCACAAAACCATAGAAATTCGCATATATAGTTAGATGCAATAACTATATATCGCGCACCCGCAACCCACTGCTAATGATGTCACATATTACATCATTCATGACATGGTCAGTGACATCACTGATGACATCTCAAATGACATCACTGATGACATCACTGATGACATCATCCAGTGACTGTATGTTTCTGTAAAATTAAAATATGTCTTACATATTGAAGAATGAGTGGATGTATAAGTGTCTGGATGAAGGATTTAGTAGGTGCGTGACTGACTGAGTGAGTGAATAAATGTATCTTACTGAATGCATGGATTAGTGACTAAACTGTCTGAAAGTGTGCATCAATATGTCTGTTGTTGTGTAAACTGCTGCATGGTTTGATCAGTAGCTATATGAGTGGCTATATGGGTTATTGATTGGTTGCCCAAGTATTTGTATGGAAGACTGAGTGTGTGTGTGGCTGGCTGGGAGGTGTGTGACTCTGTGCACATCAATGTGTACTTGTATCAGTAATTGTATAAGAGAGTAAGTATGTGTTAGTATATGTTTGAATAAATAAGGTGTTCTGTGTTTAACTGTATAGATGAGGAAATAGAAGTGTGATTGATTATTTACAGGACTGACTAGGTGTGTGAGTAACTCTATGGATGAGTGGCAGTGTTTGAGTGTCTGCATAGGTGTATGAGTGCATATGATAGTGTTGTAATAATGAGTGACTGTATGTATGAGTGATTGTATGGGTGAATGAGTGAATGTGTGTGTAGACGTAGGAATCAGTGAGTGCGTATGTAGTAACTGGTATTGGTGTGTCAATGGTTCAAAAAATGAAACTCTGTATTTAACACTGGGTGTAACAGAGGTTATTTTAGAGTGTGAGGAGGTGCATTGTATTATCACATCAATTATATCATCAGTGACGCGATTATTGATGTCAAATGAGATGTCATCAGTGATGTGATCAGTGATGTCAATTGAGATGTCATCAGTGATGTCATCAGTAATGTCATTTGAGATATCATCAGTGATGTCATCAGTGATGTCATTTGAGATGTCATCAGTGATGTCATCAGTGATGTCATTTGAGATGTCATCAGTGATGTCATCAGTGATGTCACTGACCATGTCATGAATGATGTAATATGTGACATCATTAGCAGTGGGTTGCGGGTGCGCGATATATAGTTATTGCATCTAACTATATATGCGAATTTCTATGGTTTTGTGCGAGTAAAATAAGGTTTTGTAAATGCTAATCCCTAACTATATATGGCCTAAAACCTATGGTTTTTTCAGTGAATTTTCAAGGTTTTGTAAATGCTAATTCCTAACTATATATGGTCTATAACCTATGGTTTTTTTCAGTGAATTTCAATGGTTTTTTAATAGCAAATATCAAAAGCTGTCAAATGTCAAGTACGTGATAGGTAAAAACATTTTCGTGTTTATGCACGCTGATGTGCTTTGAACGCTGCCCCCCCCCCTCTTTTCTCTTAGTAGTACTTTCTCTTTGCAGATAGTGAAGGGTAGTTAACGCAGGCCTTTGCCCCCGTTGTAATCCGTCGTGCCTGCTTGTCTCTCCATTTGATTGATTGTTATCCAAGCATTTACTGTTTTAGAATTGATTCTCTTTGGTTCATTCTCTATTTACAAACAAGCACAGAGTCGCAATACTCTGTTTAGTCTTTGCAGATAGTGAAAAATCGTGTAAAAAAACTAAAGTAATCGAGCAAAATCAGTAGGTCACTAATGGGATCTCTTTTTGACCTTGCTAAAATAGAAACATTAGGAACAACCCTTCATGAGAAATACGAAACTATTGAGATGAACTGAGCTCCACACCATGATGGCTGCAAGACAGCTCGGCTCCGCCACCCACCCCGCCCAAAATAACGATAAACTCTATGCAAATATTATAAATATATACAACACACCAGCAAAGTAACAGGGTAAAACATTTTATTAAATAACTATTTACATAACTATTTTATACTTTTTGTTGCCTGATCCGGCTAGCTCAATCGATCGAGCATGAAACTCATACACTCTGATAGCAAGCGTTGCTGCTGATGCTATGCAGACAAAAACTGGTTTTCAGTTTGTACATTCTTCAAGATTTTTCCATCCAAGGCTGGTTGAGAGTTTGTAGAACGATGGCTTCAGATTTTCAACATACGGTGTGGTGGCGCGGATTGGGAGGGGGTGCTTGGCTCCTGCCCCCTCCCCAAGTCGTGTTGCCCTGGTGTGGCCTAAGATCGCCCCCGACATAGGCGGCCGGCTCCTGGGGTCCGGCGGAACTTTTTGCCTTTTGATGACTCTTCCATTCTGGACCTTGTCCCACAATCCGTTTGACCTGAAGACACGCTGTAGTGGGGCGCCCCTTTACCGTTTCAGTTGCCATTCCGCCCGCTTTTGCTACACTGTGCCTCTTCCGCCATTCAGCTGTTTACCGCCCGCTCTTGCGACTACAGCGTCTCGCTCACCATGTAGTTGAGTTGCTCCCGCTCTTACGATGCAGCGATAGGCGGCTGCCACAGGACTCTCAAAATGGCGGCCGGCTCTTCAGATTTGGGCGTGGTCCACTAAAATGGCCCTGGGACACCTTGGAACTCGGACACTTGTCTGCTAGGGCTTGGGCCCCATTCTCGAAAGCGTCCCCTCAGCCTTGAAGATTCTACAAAAGTCTTGGGGGCCCCCAACTCCCGCAGGCTTCTGGTGGGGAGCGGCTGCCATGATTGCTCGTGGAATGGCCACGACTGAGCTACGAGATGGTGGTGCTCTCATGCTGACGCCAGCTTCAGTCTGAAACATCCAGAAACACTGTAGACTACCAATTCGATCAGTTCCGGTAGCGCCCCAACGTGACCCGGTAGAGAAGAACTTGCCCTCCCCTCTTTGACTGATGGTTCTTGTTGCCTGTCCCTTCTGTTGTCATTTAACAGAACTTTTTAGACTGCTGAAAGGGGTTGTGTTCCGACCGCTGGTTGGTGGAGACATTTTGACTATATTCTGGACCTACGTTGTCGCGTAATGCGTTATATGGCACGCCGCGTTAGCGCACCCGGAAGTGCTCCGGTGCGCGAAGCGCAGCTTCCCGGAAGCGATCCGGGGCGCGGCGCGCAGCGTGTAACGTAAGCATAACAGGTCATGTGACTTGTTATTAAAACTTTTCATTGGTTCATTTTACTTTTGTTATTCTAATGATGAAAGGCTTGGTCATATGACCTAAAAATTACGCTTTTTATTGCTTTCGAACATTATTTTTTCTTAAACATATATGTTATAATGTTCCAGGCTAATGTACTTTCCCGGAAAATTACAACTGTCCTGCAAGTAAAATATATTCCTTTTTCTAGAAAAAGGGCGTTTCTTCGTCCCATGACGGAGCCGTTGAGCAAAAGAGGCTCGGCCTGCTGTCTTAGTCGCCGATACGCCTGAATATCAGATTCTTATCGATCACTTTATGTTGCAGGAGTAGAAAACACAACAGCCCTTGACCATTTATCTTTACTGCGTTCCTGCGTATTATACCTTTTATCCGTCATGTAATTGGACTGCTTTATTTCACTTGCCTTTTACTGATCCGAAAACAGTGACTAAAATTAAAAACTTTACCAATGTAAATACTACTACCATGTTTTGTTTTAAAAACCTTTATTGTGAAAATGTCAGTATACAAATACGGGCCTATAACCACGTGGGCCGGCCACGGAGCAAACTGGAATCATATATGATGAGGAGACATTTACACTGTAGAGGAACGTAACGAGCGGGCCATTAGGTTGCAAGAACTAAGGTGTCTAACAGTTGCGGAATCGGTGGACGTACATTTTGTAATTAAAATACGACAGGGCCACTTACAATAAAATTATCTAGATATACATTTGCGGGCAAGTACCATGGGTGACGTTAATTCGAACTTTCAATAGTACTGTAATCAATAACACATCAGAACTTAATATCAATAGGGATGTCGAAATATTCAATCAATTCTCGTCCCCACCCGCCATGTGCTTCAAAACTGCATACGTATCTCGTGATATCAAGGTTGTGCAACCAGTACACAACAAGGAGTTACGAGTCCCATTTATACCAGCGCCATTTTGGGCGAGGCCGGGCAGGTCCAGGATATAGTCAAAATGTCTCCACCAACCAGCGGTCGGACCAGAACCCCTTTCGGCAGTCAAAAAAGGTTCAGTTAAATGACAACAGAAGAGATAGGCAACAAGAACCATCAGTCAAAAGAGGGGAGGGCAAGATCCGAAGCCATTGTTCTACAAACTCTCAACCAGCCTTGGATGGAAAAATCCTGAAGAATGTACAAACTGAAAACCAGTTTTTGTCTGTATAGCATCAGCAGCAACGCTTGAGTCAGCTTTGTGTGAAGCCGCCATTTTGATTCAATCAATAGCGTCCCCCTGCACACATTCAGGGACCTGGTCGTGTCTTCAGGTCAAACGGATTGTGGGACAAGATGCAGAAAGGAAAAGGAAAAAAGTTCCGCCGGACCCCGGGAGCCGGCCGCCTATGTCATGGGCGATCTTTGGCCACACCAGGGCAATAGTGAAACTGCAGCAGGTGCAAATAAGCTTCAGACAGTGTTACAAGCGCTGCTCAGAACTCTCAACTATGACACCACCTCGGTGCCATCCGGATCTTGGCGCCCTGTGCTGGTTCCGGCCTATTCACACATCGGTCCGCTACTGACACCACCTCACAGGCCAACGGGGCACCCCAGGCCGACTTTCGGCGCAGCATTGTAGGATGGCCACACCAGTGCGGCAACTTGCTGGACACCACCTCGGTGCCATCCAGATCTCAGCGCGTTGTGCTGCCTTCGGCCTACTGTAGCCGCAAGTGCGGACGCAACTCAGCTGGATAGCGAGTGAAACACCAAGGGGCGCCCCACTGCAGCCGAGGAGCCTCCATCTTGGGGGCGACGCACAGCATCACATTGCTTTCCAATGCAGTCAGATCCTCAAACAGCCCCCACTGACTGACGCGACCTCACAGGCCAACGGGGCGCCCCACGCCGACTTTCGGCGCAGCATTGTAGGATGGACACCACCTCGGTGCCATCCGGATCTTGGCGCGTTGTGCTGCCTTCGGCCTATTCGCACATCGGTCCGCTACTGACGCCGCCTCACGTGCCAACGGATTTTCTACGCTTTTTATAGCCCTATGCCGCATAACAGGTCATGTGACTTGTTTATAAAACTTTTCATTGGTTCATTTTACTTTTGGTTTCCTAATGATGGAAGGCTTGATCATATGACCTAAAAATAACACTTTTCATTGGATTAAAACATTTATTTTTCCCAAACGATGAAAGCCCCACCTTGTTTCTGGATGTTTCAGACTGAAGCTGGCGTCAGCATGAGAGCACCACCATCTCGTGGCTCCGTCGTGGTCATTCCGCGAGCAATCATGGCAGCCGCTCCCCACCGGAAGCCTGCAGGAGTCGGGGGCCCCCAAGACTTTTGTAGAATCTTCAAGGCTCAGGGGACGCTTTCGAGAATGGGGTCCAAGACCTAGCAGACAAGCGTCCGAGTTCCAAGGTGTCCCAGGGCCATTTTAGTGGACCAGGCCCAAAATCTGAAGAGCCGTCCGCCATTTTAAGAGTCCTGTGGCAGCCGCCTATCGCTGCACCGCAAGAGTGGCCGCAACTCAACTACATGGTGAGCGAGACGCTGTAGCCGCAAGAGCGGGCGATAAACAGCTGAATGACGGATGAGGCACAGTGTAGCAAAAGCGGGCGGAATGGCAACTGAAACGGTAAAGGGGCGCCCCACTAAAGCAGACGAGCCTCCACCTGGGGAGGCCCGTTCACGCCGCCTCCACCCCCCCCCCCCGGGGCGCCTGACGCCGTTTTTCGGAGCAGCATTGTAGGATACCAAAACCAGTGCGGCAACTTACTGGACATCATCAACTATTCGCACAACAGACCGCTACTGACGAGGCCTCCCCCCGCACCCCCCCGGGACGCCCCATGCCGTTTTTCGGAGCTGCATTGTAGGATACCAAAAACCAGTGCGGCACCCAGGTAACATCACCTGGGTGCCATCCAGAACTCAGCACGTTGTGCTGCCTTGGGACTATTCGCACAAAACACAGCTACTGACCATTGCTGCTTCTTTTTTCAAAAAAATGTTTAAATGTATTTACTGTTTTTGTTGCGTTGTATATATTTATAAGTTATTAAAGTGTTATAATCCTACTACTTTGTTGAAGTGCTATATATTTTTAATGTGACAAATAATTGTAAAAACTTTGATGTACAAAGAGGCATCCCTGGAATCTTCCGCTTCAGGCTCGGACCCACACACCCTCACAGTGAGAATCCCCTCCCCAAGCACAATACAGGATGGTTATCAGATAGTAGGAACACGTGTGGTGTGACGGATCTCATCGGGTGGGGGCCTTGATCTACTGTAACTCCTTTGAAGAGGAGTGATTCTCTACAGCTGGGGCCATAAACTACATCTGCAGGGCTAGGTGATAGCCTGGGACCGGCCTGGACAATCGGACACAGAGGAAGAGGAGTGTCAGAGGGTGCGGTAGTGAATAGGGTGAAAGGGAGGTGTCGGGCGGGCACAGGGTGTGATTCTCAGAGAAGAACAGCGCAGATGGGAGGAGGTTTCTGGCCCATGCATGAGAGAGAGAGCGGGGGTGACCAGCACGTGGGGGAGATGCTTGCGAGGGTGGGGAACCATGCTGAGGATCGGCGGCGTGCAGAGAGTGGGTCTGGTCAAGGCATCTAAAATGGCTGCCGTGCACGACAAAAGTGTGGCATTGGAAAAAAAGCAAGATGGCGCACACAATGTTTATCAATACGGATTAATTTATAACAATTATTTGTAACAATATATTTACTCGCAGTGTCAAAATGGCAATCAACACTTCCTAATTTCCTTCGAATCGAACGTTAACAGAAGTCAAGCGGCAAAAAAAAAAAAAAACGCTCACGCGCAACCGCTGGAAGACAAGTATCAACATATATGAGCCTCCTCAACCACCCTCAGAAAACATAGGGGGTCAGGATACGTCTCCCATACCCCCTTATACCCAATACTTACATTGCTTTTCCTCCATTTAGTAATTTAATTAAATCGAAACACAAAATGGCGAATTCACATTTCGCTACCAGTTTGCGACCCGGTTCGCGAACCGAGAAGCGCTTCTACCGCGAAAAATCAAATTTTTATTATTTGCCCCACGGGACCCTTTAATAACCCCAACATCATTCCTAGGGGGTCAAGAGGGGTCTACCTTGCCCCCTTTAATTAAATTCCCCCTTCGTTTTTCTCCTCCTCTTGTCTCTCGATCCTACCGAGAGACAAGATGGCGGCCGCACCGGACTGTTTAGAATGTTGACAGACACCGGAGAGCCAATCAGCTTCGCTACGCAAAGCTCCGTTACGCGAAAAGTACGCGATCTGGAGCGCTATCTGGGACGCTGTCACAGATATATCTGTTTTTTTAAACGTTAATTTCTCAAAATCCACTGGAGCACATATATTGAGACCCAGCAAAGGCACATCGGGCTAACAGTCCCTATAATTTTGCCAAGTTTCGTGTAAATCCATTCAGCCGTTCGAGCTAAAAGTGAGGCCAAAGGCCCTATGGAAAAATGAATGGGAAAAACGCGTTTTGGGACCCCCCTTTTTTCTCGGCCCCCCCTTGACAGAACCCTCCCAAATTTTCAGCCGATTCTGTCCACAAACGCCAAAGTTATTAGACATAGAATTTTCAAAAGTTCCATAGAGAAAAAATCCTAACTATATATACCTACTGGCGACCGCCAGTAGGTAATATATATATATATATGTATATATATATGAGGCATACAACGTCTTGGAAGCTGCTAAGCAAAGACGAGATGAACCCTTTACTGGTGCCTAATTCTTTTTTGAAGCGCAGACACCAAGTCGACCATGACGCGTTTCAGCCCGCGAAGGGCCTTGATCACATATATATTCCACAAATCGCCCTGAAGCATTGGAGGCGCACTCGACGATGTTCGACCATCCGGCCTGATGATGCAGCCTGCTTTAAGATGCACGTTTCTTTTCCCTTTGCCGGCGCGTTTCAGGGCATCAAGCCCCTTCTTCCTGGGCATTGAGCAGCACACACAAGCCCTGCAGGTTCATTTTCCAGTATTTATTAAACCATATCCACCCACCATGGGTGTGTGGGTTTTACGCTATCCCTTGGTGCATCATGGGACATGGTGTCCTTCCTGCAGGTAAGAAAACATCTTTTAGTAAGTTCATGCGTGTGTTCACATTAAATGTCCATCAACTTTGGCAGACATGTTGGAAAGGTAAATTACACAATCCACAAATCTCGCATCATAATGTCATGATTGGATTTGACCACTAAACTTGTTTTTTAGTGGTCAAATCCAATCATGACATTATGATGCGAGATTTGTGGATTGTGTAATTTACCTTTCCAACATGTCTGCCAAAGTTGATGCAAGATGGGGTGGTTACCTCTTCTATGTCTATGTATTATTATTTATGCACGTCTTGGTGTAATGCATAAATCGTGTCATCAAGGCACTTCACGTGCCGAAACGAGTAGTGGTTATTTGATTAAACTTATCATCAGCATTCTGTCTCCTGAGTTAGCGTTCTTACCTTTGTTTTGGACTGTTTATCGGAATCACCGGCATTGGGCACCGCCGGCTAAACGCACCACCTGACACAGGACTGATCCCGGAAGGGCCCTTCTAGTTGGATTATATATATATATATATATATATATATATATATATATATATATATATATATATATATGCAAAAACTAATATAGATTTAAAATGTATATAAAAATAACATTAATTTAAGTATTACTCATTTTTTAAGATTTTTCTTAAACTTATAATTACAATTTTAACAATTACAAAATATTCTGTTATAAATCTTAAATTTCCAAATGTAATTTTTTTTTAAACAGAATTGCAAATACAATAATTAAATATGTAAAACATTAGAAAACATATCAATCTAATCTATACTACTATTATAAAGAGAGAACACAAACCTTTTGGCAAGGTAAACTCGGGAACGACAGCGCCAATCCACACACCCGATACATTGTAGAAATTGTCAGGGTGTGCAGATGGACATAGGCTATAAAAAATAAAAATAAAACGTACATTTAAAAATATAACTTTTAAAAAAAAGTAGTGCCCTGAAAGTAGCGCTGGCCGCGACGCTGCTCTGGCCGTGACGTAGCGCTGGCCGTGACGTGCGTGATGACGAGGAGGAGAGACATGGAGCTGCGGGGAAGTGAGCATGGAGCTGCGGTGAAGTGAGGAGCGCGGGCGCATCATGGCGAAGAGGAGCGGCGGTGAAGTGAAGATCGCGGGAAGGAGCGGCAGCTCAGGTAAAGTAAATGCTCATTGAAATCAGGGCGGGAGGGAGTCGGGCCGGGAGGGGGGCGGGAGCGGGTGTGCACAGAGGGACAGGCGGGAGGAGTGGGGGCGGCAGGAATGGGGCGGGAGGGAGTGGGGGTGGGAGGGGGTCGGGGTGGGAGCAGGTGTACTGCCCCCAGCCCCTTTCTGCCCCAGGCAACGCTGGGGCGGGCTGCTAGTAATAAATACTGGAAATATCTCCGCACCCTATTCTCCTATAAACCCAACACAGCACTGATGAAAATATTATTCATCATTTTTGTAAATAAAATCCATAAAATAACGTTAACATAACTTTATAACAAATACACATTTTTATGCCCCTAAGGGCATGTATGTCTGCCACATGGCACAGTAAAAAAAACACAAAAATGCTTTTTATTAAGGTTTTCGATATTTACCACCAACCTTTATTTGGTGGTAAATACCAAATCCTTAACTGTGCAATACACTCATTTGAGTGCTCCCTACATTTCAGATTGGGTAATTTACCGATTCGGTATTTTAAGGAATCAGTAATTTACCAATTCCTTAAATTACTGATTCGGTAAATGACCGAATCTGAAATGTAGCCACCTACATCCCAAATGCCTAATACCGGTCGGTAACGGCCAGAATTCGGTAATTTCTGCGTTATCGACCGGTATTAGGCCACCTACATCTGGCCCTAGATACTTACCTTAGATATTTAGGTCCTCGATGTTTTTGAGAACATGATATTCCTGGAAAAATATTTTTGTATCACAATATTATTTTCCACATTCAGTCCAAACACCGCTGGGTTAGACACAAAATTGCAAAGGTATAAGATACAGTGTGATATGCCACAGACAAACCTGTGCCTTTCATTTAAAAAATAGCCTGGGGTACAAATGGATCCTTACTGTCTTGCCACAGAGATACATTGTTGTTTTGGATTTGACCCCCTAATGTATCCCTGTGACTCCGAAATGACTTACTGCCACTTGAGATGATGTCAGTCAGTTGTGCCTAACTATTTGTCCTTCTGGCCAAGAACCTTTTTCTTCCAGAGCAGTTCTCAATAACAGACCTTTTAAGTAATATAGGCTATGTAATGTCTGGGAGGTTAACAGCAACCAGCAGAATGTTGTTCCTGAAAAATGTCTCTCAGGGCTGCTGCAGTCCAGAAATAGGGCAACTGCTAGATGTATGGGACCAGTTTTTATCTTGTTTTGGGGCAATGGGGGAAGTGGCAGACAACTAACAGGTAGACTCACAGATTGTCAAGCTCACCGAGAGCAATACCTGTTACAAGCCAGACATCGTGAGTCAGGGGCTGGATGGCACAGTTTTCACAGCTATGTAAATGCCTTTGACATTGCAACTTCCTCTCACAATCCAAATATGTGCAGTAGGGGCGTGGTCTGGCCACGCAGGAAGATGGCCACCTGAGGGGAGAGCTCCGCCGAGGGACGGACCCCTAACGAGCTCCCCTCTCTTACCTTGCAGCTGGGATCCTGCTTTCTGAGCTCCTGTGCCAGCAGAGTTTACGTGGAACGCAGCGACGGTCTTTCTGGAGGTGCAGCGCTGGTTTCCTTTGTTCTATGGCGCCATGACGACGTGAGTGCCTGCTCCGGTGTGCGCATCGGGATCTGCGCTTTGATGATGCCGCACTTCCTGTCAGGGTAAGCCGCGCCTCCTGCAACTTTAGGGCCGGGCTTTCTCTTGCCTTAGGCCGCACCCCCTCAGCAGACGAGGTCGCGCTCCTATAACGATGCACACTCCGGGATAAACATTGTGTGTATTCTTAACACACAGCGCCCTTTCTAAATACATTCTTAAAAGGATTTCTTCAAAATATTGTGAGGAAGCACTATGAGGATTAATTTTTCACGACGCCTTTTCATACTCTAACAGAGGGGAATTTTTGCCTTTTGCATTTCTCCAAATCAGCTTTGCGTGCTTTGTTATGCTGCCTCTAAATGGCAGTTGGTGACAATTAATTATCTCCTCCATTGGATTCTGTCACCGCATTTTTGTTGTTCTCTCATATATTGCCTTCAACTCAACAGAAGCACTTCTTATGTACGGACCAATTTATTACTGTGGTATAACTGGCCTGCTGCCGCTCTCATTTACTACATCCACATGACTTCTTGCTGAGGTAGTTTTGGCGCACATCATTTGTTACTTCAGTTTTGCGCTAATTTAGGGAAACAATACTTGGTGTTTTGTGGCACTGTTGTTCTGCTTTCTACTTTTAAGCACTAACTCCATGTTATTTGTAGTGCTGATTTACTTGCCACATATGTTTTGTTGCCTCTTTAATGCTTGATACGTCATTGGTTCCATCATTGCCTCTTATTCCAATATTACGTCTATTCGCTATTGTAGACCGTCTCTACAACGGTGCACTGAAATGTCCATTAACAGAAATGGTGGTCGTGGACCTAAGCACACATTTTTTACTGAAGTGGTAAAACAATCCTCCACTTTGACAACTAAAGGCAATGGCTCTACGTCGCCTCCTCCACCGCAAACTACATCGCCTCAGATTGACAAGTCCTTGTCTGTTACTATGCAACGCATTTTACAAGAACTTTCTGGAGTTAACCGTCGGCTGGAGGGACTGTAGATTACCATGACATCATTGGCTGTGGAGACTAAGTCAATTAGGGAAGAACTCACCACTTTTCATACAAGGATTAATGTAATTGACTCTAAAATAATGGATATGAAAGTCGACTGGATTCTGTTCAAGGTTCGGATCAAGACCTACTTTTTCTACACAGTAAGATCATCGATTTGGAAGAGACAATATCAGTTTTTTTGGCTTTCCAGAAAATATTGAAAAGCAAGACATGAAGAACTTTCTATGTGACGCTCTTCCCACTTTGACTGGAATTTCCTTTGCTCCCCCTCTTGAGATCCAACGTGCCCATAGACTGGGTCCACCTCGTTCTGGTGCCTCTGCAAGACCCAGACCAATTATTGCCTGTTTTCTTTGGCATGAACAGACCCGACAAATCTTATCAATGGCTCGCTCACGTGGCTCCTTTATATTTCAAGGTCATACCATCCATATGGCTGCAGACTTCTCTAAAGAAACAAATGAACGAAGGAAGGCGTTTCTCTCCTTACGGCCCCAGCTACGCCAAATGGACATCAAGTATGGATTATTTGAGCCCGAGCATTTTCGTATTACCAGGAATGGAGAGTCTATAGACTTTTATGATCCTGCCCTTCTTCAGCAATTTCGGGATGATCTCAAGTCCGATGATATGGAAACTCAATCTTCTGCCCATGCTCAATCTTCTCAATCCAAGACTTCATCTACAAACCTGTCCACATCTCCTTTGAATGACTCTACTGATTCCAGGCAACGTGGCAGGGATCTCACCGGTCTGCCTCGCTCTCAGGAGGACAGGGACTCAGCTCTACGTTCCGTCTCTTCTCTCACTAACACACAGCAGAGAGACAAGTTTAGATAGCCTCTCAAGAAGCCTTCTGATGCTGACTGAATTTCCCCCTTTTTTATGTCCTACTGTTTTCTCTTCCTTACTTCATAAGTTAGTAGCAATTCTTGTTGTTGGCCATGCTCTTGTTGCTTGATTTGCCAGCCTAAAATCCAAACCACAATATAATGTGGTCACTTCTACTGCATGTTTTACGTAATGGTTTTTGCCTCATTGTTATTCTATATTTCCTACTTGAGCGCTGTTTTCTATTTAGAAGTTTTTTTATTCAATTTTTAGGATCTGCTTATTACATATTGCATGGTTATTGCCTTCTCCGTGAAGGATTGTTCTTCTTATACAATCCCCTTCTTTGGATGTTGTTTTGTTGTTATGTTCATCATTCTATGTCTCACTCTTTAGTTATTCCGTACCTACTTGTTGTCTATTTTGTTTCATTGTTCCCTCCTAAGAGTATTTTTGAATTTACAGGTCCCGCTTCCTTCTGGAGGTTCTTTTTCCTGTTCCTCCCTCTCCCCATGGTATTTTTCCTGTTGCTAGGCTTGATATTATATATTGTTTTCATTGGATATCCCGCACTCGTACGGTATATATTTACTTTGTTGTTTCATATATATTTTACACTATGTTCTGATCTTTCTTCAATTTCATCTCTCACGCTTTTTTCATATCTGCCTTCTTTCCCCTCTTTTGAACTATTGGATCTATTCCCTCCTCTATTTTATTTCTTTAACTCTATTTTACACACATCTTCTCTTATGTATCTTGTCTCTCTTTTACTTCATCTTCCTTGCTTCTCTTTCTTCTTCTCATGCTCTTTTCACATAGTTTTCGGTTACAGGAGGATTTTAATGTCTTTGTTATTTTCCTCATTATATTTCGTGACAATCTCTTATGTGGGCGGATTTGCAATGTTGATGATGTAATGTTATTCCATTGTGTTTTGTATACTCCATGTTACCATTCATCCTCTAGATCCCCATTCTTCTTTACTCGAAGGGGGTCCGGCCTCCCTTGGCGCTGCTCTAAGTGCGCCCAGACCCGCAGTTAACAATCTAGGTTACTTTTCTCTTCTCTTCATCCTTTTCTCTTATCTCTTCTTTTGATACTTCTTTTCTTTTATTTCTTTTTACTTCATCTACTTCACATTTTCACTCTACTTTTCTAACTTACTTTTCTTTTTTCTTTTCCTTTTCTTTCCTTTTTCCTTTCTCTCTTCCCCAATCAGTTTGTCCGACCTCTGTATATCTTTTCATCTTCTGTTTCCCAGAGTAACATCTCTCTTCTTTTCTTTTATTTATTTGTCTCCTCTTTTCCTAATTTCTTGCTCATTCCATCCTATTTTCATGCCTTCTATCCATTCTTTATCTGTGATTTCTTGGAATGTTCATGGCCTCACCCATTACATAAAACAGAAGAAAGTTCTTTCCTATTTACATTCTAAGCATGTGGACGTTGCTTTATTGCAGGAGACTCATTTGGACGATATTGAGTCTAGTAAACTCAACAGAGACTGGGTTGGTACAGTCATTCATAGTTCTGTCTCTAAGCCTGATCCCACCAATCCTAATCCTATTCGTAAATGCGGAGTAGCCATCCTTTTCCGGAAATCACTTCCTTTCACAATCCTAAAGACATGGACTGATCCAGAAGGTCGATATGTATTTGTTAAGCTGAAACTTGGAAATTCCTTCATTTGTCTTGGTTCTGTATATGCTCCGCTAGGTTCCAAAAAACAATTTATCCTTCGACTCAATCGTCTCCTTACAGAAATAAATGCTTCTCAATTTCTCATTGGTGGTGATTGGAATTTGGCTCCAGACCCTGCTCTTGACAGAACAGGTTGCATTGACACCATCAATGCTTTGGACAGAGCCATCTTATGTGTCATTCTTGCTGACACTGGTCTTGTTGACCATTGGAGACCAAGTCACCCACAGGATAAAGAATACACGTTCTTTTCTTCTACACACGGTACGTTTTCGCGTCTCGACTATTTTCTTCTTTTGCAACATTCAGTACGATTGGTTACAGATTCCAAAATTCTAGAAGCAGCCATATCTGATCACTCTCTGGTTCTCTTGTCTCTTGATTTGGGTCTTTCGAGTCCAGGGCGTAAGTCGTGGCGTTTAAACATAAACAAATATAAAACACCAGCAGGTAAGCTTGTTTTACAGACACACTTGTGTGATTATCTTCTCAATAATGAAGATTCAGTTTCCTCTAAAAGACTGGTCTGGGCAGCTGCTAAGGGAACCATTAGAGGTCAACTTATGCGGGACGCTGCTGTTTATAATAATAAAAAAAAAAACGCTGCCAAACAAGTCGATCTGGAAAAAGTCATTCGCCGACTCTCTCAATTATATATCTCAAAACCGACTCTTCAAAACCATAAATTATTGTCTCTCAATAATATTTTTACTTCTAAGGCGGAATATGCCTTACAAAAGATGAAAGGTCGTCATTACGAACAAGGGGAAAAAGCTGGTCGGCTATTGGCTGCACAGCTGCGTCAGAGAGAGGCCGCTATGGAGATCCCAGCAATCAAATCAAGTGGCGGTGATATCCTTACTAGAACACAGGAAATCGTTGAGGAATTTGCCTCATTTTACAGATCTCTCTACTCCCCAAGCACTCACGTAGATACACTAGCGATGTCTAAATTTTTAGATGCGGTGCATCTTCCACGACTCTCAGATGATGGAAGAGCTTTACTTGAGGGTATTATTACGAAAGAAGAAATTTCCTCAGCTATACCTGCCTTGCAGTATCATAAAGCTCCGGGCGATGATGGTTTTACTCCTGAATTTTTCAAATGGACTGGTCAGAGTATGATGGATACTCTCCATGCTGCCTTTGGGGAAGCCGTAGAAGACTCTTCTCTTGGTTCTATTTCCAACAAAGCCATAATAGCGGTTTTGCCAAAACCTGCCAAAGATCCTCTATTGTGTGGTAGTTATTGTCCTATATCTCTTTTAAATTCTGATGTTAAGATTCTTGCTACCATTCTCGCATCACGTCTCCGTAAGGTTTTACCTTCTTTAATTCATAACTCACCAGTAGGTTTTGTTCCCGGTCGTTCCTCTCGGAATCACTTACGTACTCTCTCCCATGCTTTGTGGTCAGCTAAACATCTTGTTGATGATGCCCTACTTCTTTCTCTGGATGCTGAAAAAGCATTTGACCGCATTGAATGGGAATACCTTTTTACCATAATGCAAAGATTTGGATTAGGCGATCAATTTATAGCTAAGGTACGACTACTTTATGACAGCCCATCTGCTCAAGTTAACTGAGGTGGTTTCCTTTCTACTTCATTTCCGATTTGGCAGGGTACTCGCCAAGGTTGTCCAATTTCCCCTCTTCTTTTCCATTTGGCAATGGAACCTCTGGCTATTGCAATACGTCAATCGGCTGCAGTGGTGGGCGTCCCTCTTCCAATTGGTCATTCTAAAATATATTTATATGTGGATGATATTCTTCTCACACTTACTGATCTTTCCCGCTCTCTTCCTACTCTTCTTCGCGTCATAGATGATTTTTCTTCTTTCTCTGGCTATAAGATTAACTGGGATAAGAGTGAAGCATTACCCATGTCCATTGGTACTACAAAAGATGGAATCTCTGGTTTTCCATTTCATTGGCAACCATCTCGGCTTAAATATTTAGGGATCTTCCTTAATAGGGGATTGGACAACGTTGCCATGGACAACTTAACTCCTTTAATCATGCAAATGCAAAAAGACTTCGATAAATGGAGGGCCCTAGGTTTATCCCTTTGGGGACAGGTTCAGGCGGTTGAGATGGTTACCCTACCGCGTTTTCTTTATGTTCTTGGTATGTTCCCTTTGAAAATTCCCCTAACTACTCTTCGGTCCATTGACTCGAAAATTAAACTTTTTATATGGGGTACGGCTAAACCGCATCTCACCTTGGCCAAATTAAAATCCCACAAACTGCAGGGAGGATTGGGTCTTCCCTCTTTTGAGCATTACTCCCTTGCCCTTCATCTTTCACAACTTTCCTTCTTTTTCCCTAAGTCTAAGGGCATCCCTCAATGGGTTCCACTTGAACGCCACTTACTAGCCCCTGGTCCTGGTTTGTCCCTTCTATATGGCAAGGGCTCCAGTTCTTCCGATCCTAAAAATCCTATATTATCTGCAATGTATATATCTTGGCAAAGAAGTCATTGTATCCCTAAATCTAACTTGCGGCTTCATATTAACGCTCCTTTATGGTCTATTCGGGTTCGAGGTCGTACTTTGTCCTGGCCCTTGTGGCAGGAAGCTGGTATTCATTCTCTACAGCAACTTTTTTATGGTGACAATTTTAAATCTTTCACCCAACTTAGTGAGGAATTCCATTTACCACCCACACAATCCTGTAAATATTCCCATCTTCAGCAAGCTATCACAACACATCTAGGTTCCCCACCTGAACCATTGCCCGCTTCTCCTATTTTGTCCTATTTGAATTTGTGGGGGAATCTTAAAGGTGCCACCTCTGGTCTTTATAAGACTTTCTTGCATCCTCTATTTTCACAACCCCTCTCAAAAGCTCTTCAACTGAAATGGCAATCACACTTATCAGTTACATATACAAATACTCAATGGGATCAAATTCTAGAAGGTTTACATAAGGGTGTCCGAGAAGCTCGCCTTAAATTCTGCATTTTTAAAATCCTCCATGAATGGCACTGGTCTCCAGTCAAAAAACATCATGCTAAGTTACTCTCACATTCTTTGTGTTAGAGATGTTCTGCTTCCGGCAGTGATATTACGCACATTATTTGTGAATGCCCTCGTACTAGATCATTTTGGCTTTTTATAAGGAAGACTTTGGCTAATACTATGTCATTGCCTTTGCCCTTTACCTCTGCAAATACCATTTAGCATGACTTTCGTAGCCTTCCAAGGTTTTCTAAACCGCAGACTCGTCTTCTCCACATTGCTCTAGCTATGGCCACAATTTGTATATTACGTCATTGGAAGTCTTCCTTGTCTCCTTCTCAGGAGGAGTGGTTGGTGGCCATGATACAAACAGCTCCTTATGGATGTATAATTTATAATTTGCAGGATCAGGCTTCCATTTTTCTTCAAATTTGGTCCCCATTCCTGGAAACCACAGTGGATAGTAACTCTATCTCCATTTCTTCTTCTCCTACGACTGCTATCCCTTCTTAATTCAATCTTCTTCATGATCTCCCCTTTTTCCTGTTTCTTTATCCTTCACTTTTTCCCGCTTTTCTTGTTTTCATCTTACTTCATAGTTAGTTTTGTTACTCTGGGGTTCTTTCCCCTTCTCTTTTTCCTTTTCTTTCCTTTCTCTTTTCTTCTCCTTCTTCTTTTCCTTTCTATTATGTTCTTTCTGGTATCTTCCTTTTTTCTCTTTTTACCGTTTGAATTATGGAGGATTTGCTGTTACATGCTCCCTTTGTTATATCTTATGGGCAATTTTCTCATTTGTGCTATATTTCATATCTCAATATTTTATGATGTTTTCTCCCTACATATGTATATGCATTTGTACTTTCATCTAAAAACATTTAATAAAAAATTTCAACACAAATATGTGCAGTAACCCACACCCACCAGTGATGGCTAGTCACCATGTGGGATTAATGCGTAGGAGGTACGTTGTCATTCACTAATGTCAATGGTTTCCTGCAATGATGAAGTCCTTGAGTTTGTGCCCTCTCCAGAATCTCATGTCCTCTTTATCTACCTATTGGTCACCGTGTGCCTCCTGCAATGTAGAGCAGGATGTTAGTAAATATAAATGTGCACTCATGTTCACCTGACTGTTTAAATGTGTGCATGGCATTGCATTACAAAATGACATTCTGTAAATTCCCTTCTGAGAAAATGAACTGCCACCAGTTTTCTTGTATCTCACCCTCTATTTGCCCCCAGTGTCAGTAGTGGGGAGAACCTTTTCCTCTCATGGCCCATGGCCAGAAGATAAGTAACAATGGGATAGCTCCTCAAGTGACCTTCAACTCCCTACTGTGGTCTTCCACTTTAGTGAGTACTAACCATTTGAGGTAAACTATTTGTTAATGTGTTTTCTTGGCTAGCTGTATAAGACTGGAAAAGCAATCAATCTTGAATGAATATTCTCCAACAGAGCGACACCATTACTATCGGTTCTTTTTTGGCACCTCACTGTGGCAAAGGCCTGGTTGACAGGCCAGTGTACCTCCGCATTGCGGAAAGAGCTTCTAGAGTTTCAAGAAGGCTGAAGATTACAGCAAAGAGGTTCCAGAAGAACCACAGGACAGAAGGAAGAAAGAGGACACAGTTCAGAGGTGCAGCAGAGCACACTCCACAGTATTTTTGTATTCATTTTGAGACTTTTATATAGTGTTGGCTAGACCCGGAGGTATCAGAGCGCTTTACATAAGGTTCCACAGAAATTACAAAATTACATCAGTTACACGTTACATCAGCTACTAGAATTCTTTTTTTTTTCAAGAGAGAGTAGAAGACTAAATAAATGGAGTTTAGAAGGGTAAGGGGATATATATAAATATATGTGACACGTTAAAGAGCGAGAAGGGGAGACAAATAGATCAGATAAGGGGAGAGGAGGAGTGAGAAGGGAGAGGAGAGGTAGACGGTAGGAGAGACGTAGGGAAGATCTGTCCAATGACCGACTGGGTAGGTGACGGCCGAGGAGGGAATCCACAGCCAGTCTCCCCTTTAGCTCTCAAGGTAGCTCCATCGGGCATCAGTCAGATAGCATTAACAATTGCAATTGTTTAACAATTGTCAGCATTTGCGCAACTATGCCGCTGTCGCTCACGTGCTAGTAGAACTTGTGCGAAATGGCCATGCACAAAAGACAATGTGCTAATTTCACACTATTTGGCATATAACACTGAAAACAATGCAATGATTTCCCACCACAGCATCGGGCGAATCGTATTTGTCCTCTGGGCAATTTCGGGAACAGTTTTCCATCTTCTCTAATTTAGGTCTCAAATATGTCATTTTCTTTGCCCTGTTAAATGCAAGTATTTTGATATTTGCTCAAATCTCAAAGCCTACCCATTCATCAGAAAACTTTACATTCTCTTGACATGTATATAGCGGAATGAGTGACATACGAGAACGCATCACGACTGTCACTTTTTATAAACATATTACCCCACTTTTAGGATCAACTGTTTATACATTAGGGGAATTGTGGGACCATGGTTATAGTAGCAGTGCATGTCAGGCCCACATATTGCTGAAACTTTACAAAAGCAATTGATAAAAAGCAGACAGTTTCGTGTGCTGAAAGAAACGAATCCACCACACACTGTGTCCTTTTCATGTTTCACTTTAAACTACTTGGAACATGCTTTTTATTCTGTCAGGTGTTTATTATTACCACTGTTGCCGCCATCATGTTTTTTTCTAACAGAATAATGAATGTAAGAGGAAAGTTCATTGTTACCCAGACAATTTGCAAAACAGCTACATTTAAAAATGGAAGAAGATTTTTCATTTACATCTCAAAGTGAGGGAAAGAAGTATTGTTAGGTGTAGGTAATGTAAGAACATAAGTATGCTGTTATTGGTGTAATTTGTTATTGCTTTCATTATATGTACACTCTTAATGGCCATAGTATTTATGTATAATTACCTTAATATTCACTGAAATTTTCCAAGTAGCTCCCTAATTACCTGTCTCAAACATATAATTGCATGGCATCTTTACGCAAGACATGCCTAATTAATTTAGCTCCGCCACTTCCTTTGTGAGAGCGCGTTATTATATGCTCTTTGCACCATTCTTCTGACTTCTTCTAATTCATGCTTTGCAGAAAGAGAAGGCCCCGAATTAGAAATCTTCCCGACCAAGTGGTCTTTTGCTGGCATCAGAAAACAGGGTCTTGAAAAAGAGAAATCTTGCAAAGTAATTACGGCTTTCAGTTCCAATTTCTGTTTCTATGGATTTACGACAGAAATATTAAGGGATAGTGCCTTTAGAATGAGAAATAGAACGGTACGCCTGAAAGAAGGAAAGGAAAGTTGAATAGGTGCAGTGGAACTTTAATACAAAAGTACATGCATGGCAGTAAACTCTGATTTACATCTGCTATGTGCGTTATTTTTTGTGGGTGAGCTTTCACCATAACTCTTCCTTTGAATAATTGAATAAAACTTATATTGCGCAGACAATAACCCGAAGGCATCAAGGCGCCTAACAACGTATATCATAAACAAGGGCATGTCACTATTACATATAGGCCTGCACAAAGAGATGGGTCTTCAGGGCCCTTCTGAAAACCTGGAGAGTGGGTAAGGATCTTAATTCCAGTGGGAGGGAGTTCCACCATTTGGGCGCCAGGGTAGAAAAAGCCATGCCCTCCCATTTAGTTCTCCTGAATCGAGGGGCTGACAGAAGCAGTCTACTCGAGGAGCGTAAGTTCCTAGCAGGAGTGTAGCGGGACAAGATGGATCCTACACCAGTGGGACTGTTTTTAGCTAACGCCCTATAGGTCATGCACAGAATCTTAAAGCGGATACGGTCCTCCACAGGAAGCCAGTGTAACAGCTTTCTAGCGGCTGTGGCTGAGGCCCCTTTGGGAAGATCCAGGACAAACCTGGCAGCAGCGTTCTGGACTACCTGCAAGCGCTGCAGTAGACTTTTATTCAGTCCCACATACAGCGCATTGCAGTAGTCCAGCCGGGAGCCAATCAGGGCAACTGTAAGCTGTTTCCTTGCCTGCAATGGCAGGTAATGTCTGATCCTCCTCATCTTTTATCCCCTACTTAATCCAACAAATAGCCCCATCTTAAAATTCCAAACTCCCACCTTAGTATGAAATTTCTCATCTGCCCTTGGTGTGCCTCTAGATTTTCTGAACCTCTGGAAGTTGGCCTCTGCTTGGACCTAAGGCCTGTTGAATTGCCTCAAACCCCACATACTCAATATAAAATGCGTCCGCCCTAGTTCAGCCCCTGTTCAGGCTCTTTTATGATGAGGCTGGACGCTGAAGGCCCCTATGCTGTTGCTGTCAGAAGTGAGTTATCACTAAAAAGAGAAATACGGGGCATAATATCAAGGAATGGCGTTATAATCATCACCGCTTTAGCGGCAGAAAACGGCCGCAAAATCGGCGATAATGGGCTTGATAATAGGCTTGTGTGAATTCCCATAGAAGCCCATGTTCTGGTATGAACATGGGCTTTTATGGGAATTCTCTACGGCATATTATCAAGCCCAATATCGACGCTTTAGCGTCAGTTTTCTGCCGTTAAAGCGGCGATAATCATAACGCCATGCTTGATAATATGCCCCAACGTTTTGTACTAAAAGTACCATCGCTAGAGATGATTTTTTTTAATGCAGATTGGTTTGGCCTCTTTGAGTGTACCTTCCAGCTCCTAGACTCACTTTACGAGTGCACTCCTAATACCAAATGCAAAATTACCAGAAAAGCTACTCCAGGTCAGGACAAAAGGCCAGAATTATCGGATAACATACAGAAATCAATGCATTATATCTGAATTCTACATGATATCGAACCTCACATAAGGATTTAAAAGGACAGAAATTCTGCATCTGGCTATTTCCAATAGCCACAATACAAGTAATATGGGTTGGGGTATTGCTGCACCCCAATTACTGTCTGTTATGGAGGACTAAGGCAGCTGTACAAAGAGAGTGGCTTCACTTATGTTGCTAAAGTAAAAGGGTAGGATCTGAGGAAAATTAAGAGGAAAACCCTTAGAAGAGTTTACAGCCCATCTTCCCAAAGAAAAGGACCAGAAAACCACTTTTTTCGTTCCCCTTCTAATGTTAGCAATATAACAATGTTGATGAGTCTCACAGGTTGTAGAAACCCCCTATTGAGTCCCATGAAGCTCAGTCACATCTCACTTCAAGCCTGGTGGCCTCTTACATCGCTAGCCTGCCAGGTAGATCCCATGCAACATGCTTATCAAGTATTCCATGATTTAATTTCTGCATAAGAAATCTTAACATATGGGCCGGGGGAGTCTAAGAACATTATGGCCAGCGCATGGCAAGTGCAATGTTAAGGATGATAAAGCAAGCTTTCAAAAGTACCATGCAGTCACAACTCGATGTCCTTAGGATCAATATAGAACTGCAGCTTTTCCAGAAGTTGAGAGATAAACTTATTTGGAAGCCAGAACACAACCTCATTCATCAAGGTGTTCAAACCTGTCATCTTTACTCAGAAAACGTACAGGGCGAGTGAGTGAGTGAGTGAGTGAGTGAGTGTGTGTGTGAGTGAGTGAGTGAGTGAGTGTGTGAGTGAGTGAGTGAGTGAGTGAGTGAGTGAGTGAGTGAGTGAGTGAGTGAGTGAGTGAGTGAGTGAGTGAGTCAGTGAGTGAGTGAGTGTGTCAGTGAGTGAGTGAGTGAGTGAGTGAGTGAGTGTGTGTGTGAGGGAGTGAGTGAGTGAGTGAGTGTGTGAGTGAGTGAGTGTGTCAGTGAGTGAGTGAGTGTGTCAGTGAGTGAGTGAGTGAGTGAGTGAGTGAGTGAGTGAGTGAGTGAGTGAGTGAGTGAGTGAGTGAGTGAGTGAGTGTGTGTGTGAGTGAGTGAGTGAGTGAGTGTGTGAGTGAGTGAGTGAGTGAGTGAGTGAGTGAGTGAGTGAGTGAGTGAGTGAGTGAGTGAGTCAGTGAGTGAGTGAGTGTGTCAGTGAGTGAGTGAGTGAGTGAGTGAGTGTGTGTGTGAGGGAGTGAGTGAGTGAGTGAGTGTGTGAGTGAGTGAGTGTGTCAGTGAGTGAGTGAGTGAGTGAGTGAGTGAGTGAGTGAGTGAGTGAGTGAGTGAGTGAGTGAGTGAGTGAGTGAGTGAGTGAGTGTGTGAGTGAGTGAGTGAGTGAGTGTGTGAGTGAGTGAGTGAGTGAGTGAGTGAGTGAGTGAGTGAGTGAGTGAGTGAGTGAGTGAGTGAGTGAGTCAGTGAGTGAGTGAGTGTGTCAGTGAGTGAGTGAGTGAGTGAGTGAGTGTGTGTGTGAGGGAGTGAGTGAGTGAGTGAGTGTGTGAGTGAGTGAGTGTGTCAGTGAGTGAGTGAGTGTGTCAGTGAGTGAGTGAGTGAGTGAGTGAGTGAGTGAGTGAGTGAGTGAGTGAGTGAGTGAGTGAGTGAGTGAGTGAGTGAGTGAGTGAAAACCTATGGAATATATCCTAGAAAAAAAATCAGTAACTTCACAAACTATCATTTTTTAATATATTAAATAGTCAGCAACAGGTAAAAGAAGATAATCTGTCTAGAAGAAAGTTGCAAAGGAAGGCAGAAGATGCAGGTTTCTGTTTCATTTTAAAAACTAAATTGATATCCATAACCACAAAAATGTACCAGAAAACATAGTAATGTAACAATCACATTAACCTACTTACATCAGGCGTTAAACATCTATGGACAGCATTTCTGACCTCACGATTACAATGCTGATTTGTGGGGAAGTGAGGGGCATGGGCATTCAGATCTAAGCCTATTTCCTTTCTTAGCCAGAAGGAGAGGTAGTCTACAATGTGTTGGGAAGGAGTCCATTTCGGCGACAATGGTTGTTTAATTAGCAAAGGGCCAAACATTTCGTCCCCAAATGGGTCCATGAGTATAGTATTGGACCTGGAGGCCTTTGAAGCCCCTTCCAAGCTTCCAGATCCCCTCATCTGATCGTCGTCCACATCGGTATTAAAGCTAGAGGAGCATGAAAGCTCAATCTCTTCCTCACAGCTCTCATCGTTGTCAATGTAGATGGGAAGTTCTCGGCCTTCATCGTGCCCACCTGGGGTGCCCAAGGCACCAATCTTTTCAGTCCCCTTAGGCCCGTAGAAATGGAGGTTTTGGGCTTCTTTGCGCCCTTCTTGGCTTGGTTTCCTCCAATTACCCTCTTTTTATTAGTTTTGGATGCCCCATTTACTTGTGGAGGGGATAGAAGGTAGGTTGGAAATGGATCCCAATTTTTTTATTTATTGCATCGTCAATAGACCCCAAGGCTTTCTCTAAAGCCTTATTGACTAGTTCCTCCAGCTTTTGATCAATACCTTGTTGAGATGGGGCTGCAGACATTGTATGTATAAATGTGACCCTTTTTTTTTTTTTTATAAGTAGGGGCCGGAGTTAGCAGAAATAACAAAACCTACCAATTAAGGTGTTGGTTTGAGTGATGGGGAGATTGTGGTTGCAAAATTATGGCGAGGGGGTCACCGAGTAAGTCGAGTGAAGCGAATAGCCGATCGTAGCACCAACGCATTGAAAACACTTGCGTTGAAACTGACAGTTGAGGTAGCATCTGAGCAGCGAATTCCCAAAGAGATAAAATGGCCGCCACGCACGTAATAATGCGTGAACCTCCGCTAATGTTCTTTCCTCCAATATGCGCTACCGTCATGGCCGAGGGAAATCGTTACAGCCGCATCGTCGCTGTGGTGGGAATGCGTTATGAGGGGCCGGGCCGTGTTCCCGGGGAGTCGTGAGCGGTGAGGAGCGAGGAGGGAAGGAGCAGAGGTAGGCTCTATCGTGGCAATGGGAGGTGAATAGGAGCGCGAGGCACCACAGCCCGTTAGGCAAGCGCGAGCGGTGTATCTATTTGAAAGTGTTCCGGTTTAAAATAAAACCGGAGGGGAAAAGAGTGAGATATGTGTGGGAAGGGTACCAAACCCCCAGCAGAATCCGAAACGGGGATTAAGGCCAGTAAGAGTAAAAGTAGTCAAGGGTGAAGACAGGGAGATAGAAAGACCATCGACATTGTCACTACTGCTGGAAAAAAGGGATATAAAATAAACATAACGTTACCCAGCTCTCAAAAAGCACATCAGGATGTTATAAACTCCATATATACCAGTCATACATACAGATAATGTTATGAAAAAGCGTAAAAGCATAGGTAATAGTGCTAAGCTTGAAGAGATAGTACTTATCTTTCTGAGCAGCAGCAACAAAGAAGGAAGATACCTGGCCATAGAGGGACTCTTCATCTCTTCAGAATGTTCACTAAAGTTCTGTTCAATTGTTGCTGCTGAGCTGTGGCAATAAAGGAGATTTGCATAATATTAGCCTCCGTGTCTTTAATAAAATCCAGATTTTCTGACCAGCAGGCTGTGAAAAATCTAAATTTGCAACAGCCTTTCTGAGTCATACTGTCTGACAAGAAAAGGCTGTTGGAAAGTGAAGCCTCCGGTTGGGGGCCAAGGGGTACCTAAGGGACCCTCCTGTAAAACCCTGCACTGTGTGGCAGGCACCGTTGGGTGCCCTTGACAGGGTGCAGGGTTTTACACACACACGCCCCATTTCCCCAAAAGAGCCTGTGTTGTCGGGCAGAACACAGTCTCACTTAGGAAACAATGGGACTCCGACCAAACAGTGCTCGGTCGCATCGTAATTGGGCGGGCAGAACTGCCAGCCGGTAGGTCCCAATTTCGAGACGGTGTCGGGTGGAAAAGTGCCACATGACATCGTAATCCGCCCCTCTGTGTTTATTTTATTTTAGACTTGTATTGGTTCTGGCAGCTGCACCTAAGCATCCTATTCTATTTTACATTTAATTTGTTGTTTGTTTTGTAAAGTTTATGTGCTGGCATTTGTGTAAGCTTGTATTGTTCCTGCTTCATTATTGTTTCCCAGAAACCATTTAAGTGTACAAGGGCGTAAACCTCATTTTTATATTTCAGTGTAATGGTACTTGCGCCATTCATGTCAACTATTGTGTCCTATACGTATAGCCTAAGGGACTTATGCTCAGCTTTCTTTAGTTTTTGGCTTCTTTGACTCAGTAATCTTCTGCTATTCCCTTGAGACATTGTCATGCACCTCTTGGATTAGGTCACAGGAGCATTGAAGTCTCACCTTCTTTTTATTGGCTGTTTGGGTGTATCATTCCACTTCCACTGTAATGCATGGATGTAGGAAATTGGGTTAACGGTTGAGGGGGTTTAAACCCTACTCAAGCAGCAACCACAATCCTTGTCAGGGTGAGGCACAAGCAATCCGCTAAATTACCCTGTGCTCAACCCCCCGGTAGCCTGGCACAAAGCAGTCAGCCTTAACCTAACTGGAAATTTCTTAAGTATTTTTGCAACACTGCAAACAGTAACACAGTGAAAACACACCACATAAGGATCCCAGGAGATTTTGAAAAATAGATTAATCTTTAATAAATGAAGCAAGATTAAAACAACGAAAATCCAATCAGTACAACCAAAGATATGCAATTATAAAGATTTCAGTGAAAACAGTGCCAAAAAAGTGCAAAAATCCAATTGTTGGTATCTCATCAGGCCGGACCGACACAAAGTCACAAATTCAGGTGGACCACGATGGAGAACAGACTGACTACAGGGACCCAGATAGGTCTAAACAAGAGTACCTTACATCCTGGTTGCAGAATGTTGTGAAGTTCTGCCATGGATGAAGCGATGCTTCAGTTCTGAGGAGCTGCAATGCGAGGTCCTGCATCATCAACAAGGATTACATTGATGAGAGCTTGTGATAAGAAGACTGGTTGCATCCCCACTACTGTGGGGTGGGTATGTCCCGAGACACTGGTGTAATGTCCTCTGAAATGAGGTGTAATCCGTTCAATCACAATGTAAATCAGATCAAAAACAATTGTTTCACTGAAATTTGATTTCTTTCTTTTTTTATTTATTTCTTTTTGATATCAGTTCATTTATGTGAGTAGTTTAAACACTACACGTCCCAACATGCATTTCACTGGTCCGGATGCATTTCAGCCCTTATGGCCACACACAAAAGACAGCTTGAATGTTCCTGAGGGGGCCATCACTGGCAGGATTGGAGCATGGAGCTGGCCACAGACCTAATTACACTTGAATAGGCTGTGTCCTGCCTCTACACAAAGGGTTGCAACCCCCCTGTAGTTAGTCTGGAGCAAGGCAGAGAAGGCAGGAAACCTATGCACTTCAAAGGGAAACCTCTAGAAGTTCCTCCCGTTTCAAAGGAAGATCCGGATATAAATATTGGACCTCAGACACCAACTCTTCAGTACACTTGTGGACTTGTGGATACTCTGCCAGGAAGAAGGACTACTGTGCTGCTTTAAGGACTGCCACTCTGCTGGAGTCCTGCCCCGAAGGACTGTTGCCTTGCTGTGTTGACCTGCTGTCTGATAACCTCTCACCAGGGTGAGAAAGACTGGACCTCCATCTGTTGAACCCAAAACCCTAGAGAGACTCCAAGGGCTAGTTGGCTAGTGTCCTGACTAGAACCTCAAAGGACAGAAGGGTGTATGAGGCCCTGTTCCTGTGCGTCAATGAGGCCCCGGGGACCCCGTTCCCTTGGGTCTGAATATGAAATAAAGGTGAGAGGGGAATACGGCCCCCTCAGCGAGCCTTCTCAGGCTCCAGTGACCCTATCCAATAGAGCAGAATAAGAAATAATGGGGAGGGGCATGCAACATCCCAAGTCTTCTCAGGCCCTGGTCCCTGTCGTAAATATTTAATTTACTATCATAATTTCTATGCAGGTAAGTACTTAATCAATAATAACTCAATCGGAAAGAAAGACCCAGAGTCCGTGGTGTTAGAGTTCTTAGGGGTTTTATTCCTTAAAAAGGAATGGTCATGACCTGGCTATCATGTTCCCGCAACCACACAGGGTTCAGGAAGGGATAGAAAGAGCGCACGCCACATTTTATTGACAGTACATAGCTTATATACTTAATTCATTGTCATGAAAAACGTATGGTAGGCGTAACAGCTGAGAGAAGACAAGATAACAGCATCCACGTGTTAGCAATACGTAATCAGAAGGCGTGAACTAGGCGTGAATTAGAGGTGTGTGCTAGAAACGTCACCAGGTAGGTGTCACAGAAGGGGTGGCACTAACAGAAATGTTGCAATGTCAGCAGAAATCGGAAGCTTGGATGCGCGCGCAGCTGCATGACGTGTGATTGACGTGAAACTGGAGGGTGCAGGGAACTTGACATTTACACTGACGGAAAGAGACAGAAGTCTGGCATGTCAGATCAACTTGTACTTCTATCATATCTGATATCTGATGTTTGGGAACCATACTATCGAGAGGGAAAGGTCTCTGGGGCAGAAGCTATTCTATACTGACTGTGAGTGCGTGTATAAGCGCCTGAGTGTCTGCATGAGAAGCGTGGGGGCATGGGCCTTCCATGGGAGCATGGTAACAGAGGCTATGAATTACTTGCACGGAAACAGGTTGGCCCTTTGCTCTGCAGATGAGGGGGATGTTTACTGAAGCTAGTAGGCAGGAATGTATTTTCGAGGAGCGGAACAGATAACTCGAAGGTTATAGTCAGTCTTGGCAGGCAGCAGGCTGAGCTGAGCACGGTGGGCCGCGCTGGAAGTAAGTCAGAGTTCACGGGTACAGAGGCAGCCTGGGCTGAGGTTTTCAGAGTCAGAAGCCAGAAAAATGGCTCAATGGCAGAAATTCAGGGCCTACTTTGCCAGAGCTGAGAAACGCGTAAGGTACACTACAAAAAGACGTTGGCATAGCATACTTAGGAACGGACTATTCAACCCATTCAGGGTGGGTCTGAAAGAGGACATGTTGACGTTGGACGCAAATGTATTTGCGTCTTCGTAGCTGGCACAGGAGGGAAGTTACATGCACTTTAAGCTGGTACATGGAGTCGGTGGGGTACACGCTAGGGAACACAATCTTGACCATAAAATTTATATTTCCTCATTCCCTCCTTGTTCCCTACGGACCCTTCATGATATATCGATCCTCATGAATCGATCAGTTTGTTCTTGTAACATCATTTGTTCTTCTTTCTTTCTTTCACGTTTTGAGAGGAAACTGGAATGTTCAATGCACGATGTGGCACACAGTCCACAAATCGCTGGCCCACACTGTAGGCACAGGCAGCAACTGAATACTAGGACTAGGCCAATGCCTAGGAAGGATAGGATCTTCCATCCCCAAGCGGTTAACGTTGTCCAGAACCAACCGGACCAAGTCCAGGTGCCTGGATTCTGATGTATCAGATTTGCAATTTTATGAAGACGTGTAATAGCTTGATATACAGATGGTGCGTTTTGTGGAATGAAAATACAGCAACTTGACCCGATGACCTTACAGGCTCCACCTCTATCTGCCAAGATGACGTCAATAACAAGACGATTCTGAAGAACAACAACCCGCATGGCGGACTGCTCTTCTGTTAAGTTACCTAAGGCGGAGGCAGTTTCATTCACTACTGCTTCAAGTGTTCTAGTTAATCTGCGGATTAGTTTACTATTTTGGACGGGACCTAAAAAGAAAAAGAATCCTTTATTAAAATCGGTGTATTGTTCCCATGCTGTTTCTGTATAGTCGACAAGTGAGATATCTCTTCTGAGTCTATTCTTTGCTAGATTTGTATTTCTGTGATAGTCAGGAGGAGCTAGAAAAACAGGTGGCAGAAGGAATGCAATGTAACAGGTACCATCCCAATCTGGAGGTAAGCGTATGTATGCGGTATGACCACAAACAAAATAGGAATGACGGGTAGCTCTAAAAGAAGACTTGCCTTGATCACTGAATTCGACCACAATAGTACATTTACTATGGCCTAAGTGTACTGAACCTTTCTTGCTGACACATAATTCACCAGTGACTGGTAGTACTGACATAGCGGGCAGAACTGGAGCAGGTTCGGATTCAACTGTAAGGATCATAAGGTTAATTGTGTAATTACCTAATCCATAAACTTCATTTTCTAGATCAGTTCCTATTCTAATGGGGAGTCCCTTCTTGTCAGGATAACAGGCATTAAGCAGAACTAAGTTCAAGTTTCCCCAAACCCAGCTCCCTTTGAAAACAGCAATATCAGGATCTACGGAATTTATTATTCTAAACCAGGCACCACAGGAACCGTTGTGAGTAAACGGGTACGGAAAGAGGGGCAGAGCTCCCTTGTATTTCTGGTAGGGAGGGAGTCGGCCACATATCCAGCAGTTTGTAGCATTGTTAGTCTGATGGGAATGATGTAACATACTAATGAATGTGTTGTTGCGCAGCGCAAGTCTGTAAGAAAGTTCATGTGGAGGTAGTTTACTAAAAGAATGTTCAGCAGAAACATTATAAGCAGATTGTTCACGCTTGAAAATAGGATAATAGATGGGGAGCAGTATACTCGCAATAATTATCAGAACACTTAGAAAAAACATAATTAATAATGTCACCATACAGTGACTACGTAGTGATTTACAATATGTACGTTTCTTTAATTCTCTCTCTCTATCTCGATCTAGGGGATACATGTCAGAAACTATTTAACCGATTCACCTAGGGGAGGACTTAAACAATTAAACTGTCTGACTTGCTAGATCGGAGCTTAAGTCTGTATTCCTCTTGGGGAGTTTTCTCTCGTTCGGAAGTTTTAAAGTCACTAGTTTTGATACAGTCTTTGGTGGGGGTGGACGAGCCTGGATCTGGTTTCAGTTCATTGTATTTTTTGATATGGCTCGTGTGGACCCACCCCTTTCTGCCTTCCAGTTTCACTGCGGTCCTCGTTGTAAGAAGGACGATCTTTGGCTCCTTCCAGCGGGGCTCCAGCGGACTCTTCCTGTCGAAGTTCCGTACTAAAACTGTGTCCCCAGGACGGACATCATGTGGCTTTACATCAGTGTTGTCGGGGAAAGCTGCGGCAACCTGTGAACGACATGATTGGAGTGCAGACATCAAGGAGGCAAGGTAATCTGTCAACATATTACAATCAACATCAGTAATCTTCTTCGGAATGGGCGTCCCCCACATATTCGGTGGTCTACCAAAGACCACTTCGTACGGGGATAGTCCTGATCTCGAGTGGGCAACCATCCTCATGTAGAACAGTGCCACGGGCAGGGCGACTATCCAGTCGACCCCTTTCTCTTTACATATTTTTGCAAGGCGTGTCTTTAATGTCTGGTTATGCCTTTCTACAAGGCCTGCGGCTTCGGGATGTCGTACACAATGGAATCTCCACTGGTATCCTAGCAATAGGGAAACCTGCTTCATTAATTCAGATGAGAATGGCTGACCGTTATCTGAGTACACGACACGAGGCAAGCCGTACCGTGGGAAGAATTCACGAACCAGCTGCCTGGCAGTGGTCGGAGCAGTATAATCTGGGACTGGGTATGCTTCGGTCCAACGGGACAGTGCACAAACAATTACGAGGACATATTTGAATCCTCGACAACGGTCCATCTGGATATAATCCATCTGGAGGACTTCAAAAGGGTGATCGGGAGGATGAAATCCACCTTGCTCTACAGGGACGCTTTTACCTGGATTGAACTGACAACAGATCATGCAAGTACGCACTTTCTGTTTTGCTGCTGCTCGTAAGTGTTTATTGCTCCAAAGATTTTGTAAACTGTCTAGCATTGCTTTTTCTCCTAGGTGTGCTGGACTATGTGCTGTATTAACCATGACTTGAACCATAGAATCAGGGAGAAACCATGTAGATTTTCCCTTCGTCATCCAACCTTGTTCTGTTTGAATCCCTCCTAGTTCAGTCCATTTCTTTATTTCATCTGGAGTAGCATGTGCCTGAATATCGATTACATCTAGTGTGGGATCCCTGACTGTCATACAATTTGTCGGTCCTATTGTCTTTGTCATGTCAGTTGTCTGAGTGTGAGTCAATGCTTTATGTTTTGCTGTCTGGTCTGCCAGGTCGTTACCCTGGGAAACAGAATCTGTAACTTTAGTATGTGCTTTACACTTCATGACGGATATGCCTGAAGGCAGATGTATTGCTTCTAACAGTGCTTGAATGAGGGGACCATGTTGGATCTTGGCACCATGAGAGGTCAGAAAACCTCGTTCTTGCCATAACATACCGAAGTCGTGTACAACTCCGAACGCATAACGGGAATCAGTATATATGTTGACATTTCTGTTTTTGGCTAAAATACAGGCTCGGGTCAGAGAAATAAGCTCTGCCGCTTGAGCGGACAGTGTGTCAATACGATGTGTTTCTTTTACTTCGGTTTCAGTGGTCACTGCATACGCGGCCACTAATTCTCCTGTACTTGTTCTCATACATGAACCATCCACATAAAGTGTCAGGTCTGGATTTGTCAGTGGAACATCTGTTAAGTCTCGTCGGGGCTTTGTTACTGCATTAACGATTTCTATACAATCATGCGGGGCTGGATCTGTCATAATTGTAGGTAACAGTGTTGCGGGGTTCAGAATGCTGCAACGTCTGATTTCTATGTGTGGCTGGAATAGCGTCAATTCATAACCTGTCAGTCGTGCTATAGTCAAGTGTTGAGTCTGGGTTCTGTTTAAAAGAACCTCTACAGAATGTGGAACTTGTACTGTTAACTGATGCCCTAGGACAATTGAATCACTCTGTCTGATTGCTAATGCTGTCGCTGCTACAGACTTTAAGCACGCAGGGAGCGCCTGGGCTACTGAATCCAATGTACTTGAAAAATAAGCGCAAGGCTTATATGAACCTGCTTGATCTTGGGTGAGGACAGACAATGCTGTACCATCACGTTCTGTAACAAAAAGTGTAAACGGCTTGCTGTAACATGGTGTTGCTAAAACTGGTGCTTGACATAATGCTTTCTTTAGTTCCTCAAAGGCTTGTGTATGTTCCTGAGTCCAAGGGAGGACAATCGAAGTCGCTGCCTCCTGTGTCGTTAACTGGATGAGTGGTTTAGCTAGAAATGCATATTGAGGAATCCATTGTCTGCAGTACGAGTTGAGGCCTATGAAGGCCCGCACTTCCTTTTGTGTCTGGGGTCGTGCCATATTTACAATTAACTGAATGCGGTCGGGAGTGAGCTGTCTCCCCACTTTGGACAGCAAGTGACCCAAGTATACAACTTGCTGACCACAGAATTGCAGCTTCGAAGGAGACACCTTGTGTCCCTTGTCGGCCAGAAAATGTAAAACTGTCAGTGATGCTTGTTCACATTCGGGCTCACTTCGTGCGGTGATCAGCAGATCATCGACGTATTGCAGTAAAGCAGTGTTAACTGGCATTTGAATACAATCTAGTTGTCTTTTCAGTGCTTGACTATAGATGCTGGGGCTTTCTGTGAATCCTTGAGGTGCGCGGGAAAATTTGAAACTTCGTCCATTTAAACTGAAACCGAAGAGATATTGGCTCTCTGGATCAATAGGTACACTAAAGAAGGCGTTCTTGAGATCAATTACAGTAAAGAACGTCGCTTCTGAATCAATAGCAGTCAATAGAGAAGAGATATCGGGGACCACAGGGTACTGTGGTACAATACATTTATTCAGCTCTCGAAGATCAATCACCAGCCGATATACTGGCGGTGCATTGGGATCAGTACGTTTAAGAATTGGAATGATGGGTGAATTACAGATATTGGAGTCGGTCTCTACGACCACTCCTTGGGCAATGAGCTCTTCAATGATTTTCAGTAAAGCCACTACAGCATCGGGTGGTAACTTGTATTGTCTGATTCGTGGGAGAACAACTCCTGTCTTGAGTGTAACACGGTATGGTGTGATATGCATACAACCTACATCAGTTGGGCCTGTTGCCCACAAGTGATCTGGTACATTATTCAATCTGACATCGAATTCTCGCAAAACATAATGACCCTTGAAATCCCGCAGAAAAAGTCTAACTCCCTCCGGGGAACAGCATATTATAGCTCCTAGAGCTTTCAATGTTTTAATTCCTAACAGATTTTCTGGACATGATTTCGTAAGTAACAAGTCTGTAATACGTGATAATGGACCCACAGCCAGGGGAACTGGTTCTGATACTTCATTTATAATGGGCTGTCCTGAAAAACCAAGGGAAACATTCTGTGAGCCTGAGAGGGGTGCCCCTGGGACTTCGTCATGACTGATTGTGGTGCGGCTTGCCCCTGTGTCAATTAAAAACTTTCTATCTTTTCCCAATACTTGACTGTGTACATAAGGACCTTCTTGATCTACAGGAATTTCAATAAGAGGCAAGCCAAATTCCCTCTCTAGGCTGTTTCATGTGTATCGCTGGTAATCGGGGTAAGCAGATTGGGCATACTGGTACATTTGTTGGGAAACTTGCTGAGTCGCAGCAAGAGGCTGTGGCTGAGATACCGCTACTGTCTGTGCTGTATGGGATGAAGCATGCATAGGCTGTGTATTCTGTGAGGTCTGTACATTCTGTGGAGTCTGTTGCTGGACCTGATCTTGTCTTGGTGGATGCGGTCTCTCTTTGGTTTTACCTGTTGCTATATTGTGTTTCAGAACTGGGCATTCATGTACGTAGTGACCTGGCTGCTTGCAATAATTGCACGTCCCTTTAACAGGACCTGCGGAATGATTTGTCTGATTCGTACCTTTCCTATTTCCGTCGGTATGTACCGACTGTGCTACTAACATTTTCATTTTTGTGTCTTTCATACGTTTCTGTTCCTGATCTTGTTCTTCTCTAATTCTATTCTGATGGTATTGTAACATTTGTAACATCTGTGATGGCGTATTTGCTTGCCATGTACTCTCGACCTTGTATACACGGTTTTTAACTGCTAACAGGGAATTCTCGACTAGCTTTGATACAAAAAGATGCGGGTACGATTCGCTACTTGGTTTAAGACCACTATTAATAATAAAACATTTCTCGAATCTTGAATAAAAGTCACTAGTATCTTCGTCGGGTTTCTGTTTACATGCTGAGATTGCATCCCAGTCTTCTTTTCTAGTTGCTAGTAATCTTGGCAGAACCTGTACTATTAAACCTGGTAATGCTTTAGTTTTGTCCCCGAGGCCTACCCCTGGGACACGCTTGCTCTCTTCGTCTTCTATTTCTGCCCATACAATCTTTTTGTCTCCCACCTCCCATTCCTTTTCCTTGAGTTTCTCGTATATGCCCGTAGGCAGCAGTACCTTTAACATTTTCATGATATCTTCATATGTGTAATCCCCCATCAGTAACATGTCTTTAAGCTCTCTGTGGAAACCTGCAGGGTCTTTATCATGGCTCGGTACTAGTTTCTTCATTTCTAACAGTTCTAACTTAGTCAGTGGCGTGTGTACATACACGCGTTTCAAGAGATGATCCTCACCCATAACTGGGTGTACTTCTCGTAAGGGGTTCTGACTTTCAATGCCACTCAGGCATTCCATACGATACATTTTTCTTTCTGGGGGTGGAGCGGGAACATATTCAGAGCTTACAAAAGTGTCATATCTATGTCGTTGTTCTAGAATTATTTGTATTAACTTGGTACTTAGACCTCTCCACCTATCCATGAGTAGTGCTTCTAGAGTTTCGTGTAAGGGACCTGGATCGGAATGTTTATTTCTGTATTTCGTGAGGAGGTGCTGCATCATGTATACACCTGCTAATTTCTGCTCGTCTGGGGAGAGGTTCAGGAATGTCTGTGCTACGGTGTCATCATTATACATATCCGGATTTTCAGCCCATAATATAGCTGACCGGGCTAATTCCTGTTCGTCCATTGAATTTAGTATGTGGTACCCCACTCGGTCTCGGAGTCTTTTATCAGTCTCCTGGAACTGGTGTTCAGAAGAATTCGGGTTGGTTAAGGCAGAGAGAAAAACTCTCTTGCTTTCCGGACGGGTACCTTTCCTAAGGTAAGTTCCCTTACCTACATACGCTATAGTATCTGCAGTCTTTTCTGATTCTTCGAGTTCTTCCTCCTCCTCGGAGGAGGCCCTTTCTTTCTCTTTTTCGTGCATTTCTATCACTGCTTTTCTTATTTTCTTGTACATACTGGCTATGCAAGCCCCCTTATCGTGTTTTCCTTCAGATATATTTTGACCCCACTTGTTTAGTACATCTAACTCGCTCTGATCTGTCCCAGGCCTATCTCTTTCTCTTATTAGGCAATTTATGAAAAAACGTAGTATCTGTGCTTGAATGTCAACTTTCTGATGCTCCATGGCATCCTTAACACTGTCAGGGTCTTTACCAGTCTGAATGAACTGATATATTCTATCTAGGCGCTCCTTCATCCCTGCAAATAACAGCAGGAAATCAGTAGCAGATCTTAACCGTAGTGAGGCCATCATCATTCTGTCGTTTTTGCCGGGTACTGGATCATATCTGCAAACTGAAAGTTTTTCTTTGAGTATGTCAAGACGGGGTGACTTGAACGTGAGAGGACTCTGCATATCCCTAAGGTTTACTCTGTGTGTCAATGGTGGGGTGTGAAGACCCCCAGTCGCACCTCCTGAAGCGGAAGCTTGGGCATTATCTCTCTGTGGAGTCTGTATCTGAACTTGAATTTGTCCTTTGGTAGCGTCAGGTAGACGTGGTTTCGGTAGATCTATTTTAGCTGCGGGAAGTGGTGGAGGTGGAGGAATCTGTTGTGGTACTGGCGGAATATGATCTTGGGGCGGGTTACCACCCCCATCCCTGTCGTTAGGCAGGGCGCGGACAGGCAGATTGGTGTAAGCGGGTGCTACATCCTCTAGATAGGAATTTAAGAATATGTCTTTAGTGGTCCTGTGATTTACTTTAGTTGGTACCAATGGTGACGGCAGATTTTTCGGTATTTCTGAAATGGCCTCAGGCGAACCCTCGGCCGCGAGATACATACCGTTTACGAGGTTATTTCGTGCACGGTCTACTTGCTCTGTTTTTACTCGGATCCCTTTGGTAACTAATTCGTTTTCTTGGGCTTTATCTGATTCTCTAAGTCTGTCTTCTCTAAGTAGTGCTTTTTCAGCACGCTTATGTGATTCCTTACGCCAAAACTCTATGGCGTCCTTCTGAGATTGTCTGGCTTTCTTTTTCCATAGTGCTTCCTCTACCTTCATGATGCACTCAGCATCCCATGTTCCAGTAACTGGCCATCTGTGTCTCTCGTCTAGATGTTTTGTATAATCGGCCCATAAATCTAGATACAATATGGCATCTAAGCCATGCTTGTGGTACATGAAGTTTCCTGGAGTGTCCCTAGGGGGAATAGGAATTTCTTCCTCCAGTATCCCTTTCCTAGTTCCTATCTGCTGTAACTTGTTGAAAAACGGCATCTTGTTTCTACTTAGTACTGAAAGCTCGATTTTACCTACTTAATACTGAATACAGTTATTTATACATGAACGCACAATAATGCACATTAAAAACAGTCACACTCATACCACGACATTAATCACATGAAAAACATTTAAAACATATATCACTACCCCTTTATACTGATGTACTGCTAAACAGCACAGATACACTGTCTAAAAACAGTGCAGACCTTGAAATAACGGAAGTACTGCTAAACAGCACAGATACACTGTCTAAAAACAGTGCAGACTGGACTTGTGTACCCAAACCCGTCTTGATACGACCCAGCAATGGTACTCACCGGGAAGCACGGAAATCGGAAGGCCTCGGAAAACTCGACTGGACTGGACTCGGCTCAACTTCGGAAAACTTCGGAAAACTTCGGAAAACTGGTGGGCCTCCTGACACCTCGGACCTTGCTTCTTTCGGCTAGGCTCTGGTCGGGATCCTCCGCACTCCTCACCGCCTCGTCTGGGTACTGATCGCAGTCTTCGTCACCTCCGTGGGCCAGAGGGAGATGCAGGAAATCCTGCCAGTACGCGTAGTTCCTTCTAACTGATGGCAGGGGACAGAGCTTGCAACGCACCAACCGGCGCGTGAGGTGGGGGAGGGGTCCCTGTTCGGGCGCCAAAATGTCGTAAATATTTAATTTACTATCATAATTTCTATGCAGGTAAGTACTTAATCAATAATAACTCAATCGGAAAGAAAGACCCAGAGTCCGTGGTGTTAGAGTTCTTAGGGGTTTTATTCCTTAAAAAGGAATGGTCATGACCTGGCTATCATGTTCCCGCAACCACACAGGGTTCAGGAAGGGATAGAAAGAGCGCACGCCACATTTTATTGACAGTACATAGCTTATATACTTAATTCATTGTCATGAAAAACGTATGGTAGGCGTAACAGCTGAGAGAAGACAAGATAACAGCATCCACGTGTTAGCAATACGTAATCAGAAGGCGTGAACTAGGCGTGAATTAGAGGTGTGTGCTAGAAACGTCACCAGGTAGGTGTCACAGAAGGGGTGGCACTAACAGAAATGTTGCAATGTCAGCAGAAATCGGAAGCTTGGATGCGCGCGCAGCTGCATGACGTGTGATTGACGTGAAACTGGAGGGTGCAGGGAACTTGACATTTACACTGACGGAAAGAGACAGAAGTCTGGCATGTCAGATCAACTTGTACTTCTATCATATCTGATATCTGATGTTTGGGAACCATACTATCGAGAGGGAAAGGTCTCTGGGGCAGAAGCTATTCTATACTGACTGTGAGTGCGTGTATAAGCGCCTGAGTGTCTGCATGAGAAGCGTGGGGGCATGGGCCTTCCATGGGAGCATGGTAACAGAGGCTATGAATTACTTGCACGGAAACAGGTTGGCCCTTTGCTCTGCAGATGAGGGGGATGTTTACTGAAGCTAGTAGGCAGGAATGTATTTTCGAGGAGCGGAACAGATAACTCGAAGGTTATAGTCAGTCTTGGCAGGCAGCAGGCTGAGCTGAGCACGGTGGGCCGCGCTGGAAGTAAGTCAGAGTTCACGGGTACAGAGGCAGCCTGGGCTGAGGTTTTCAGAGTCCGAAGCCAGAAAAATGGCTCAATGGCAGAAATTCAGGGCCTACTTTGCCAGAGCTGAGAAACGCGTAAGGTACACTACAAAAAGACGTTGGCATAGCATACTTAGGAACGGACTATTCAACCCATTCAGGGTGGGTCTGAAAGAGGACATGTTGACGTTGGACGCAAATGTATTTGCGTCTTCGTAGCTGGCACAGGAGGGAAGTTACATGCACTTTAAGCTGGTACATGGAGTCGGTGGGGTACACGCTAGGGAACACAATCTTGACCATAAAATTTATATTTCCTCATCCCCATCCTCTGATAATGTAAAATGTCCCAGGCAGTCCACCCTCTGGACACTGTGGTTCCCAGGCCAGAAGAATGCAGGCATACCTTGGCAGGAAACTCAACTTTGCTCCCTTCCTCAGGGAGCAGTACAATAAATGCTTCTCCCGCCCGGGCAGCATCAAAGAGAGAGTGTTGGCTCCGCCATCACCTAGTATGGTGCTGGCTGGGGAGCCGTCTGGTACTGCAGGAGCCTTGAGGCTCCCCCGAGGTCTCCAACAACCCCTGCAGTTTGGGTGCCGCGGCTGGGCATCGACGCACCTACCAAAAACGTTGAAACAGGGTAGGCTCTGACAGGGAAGCCAACTGGAGGTGCAGGCCCCTGGTGTTCCCCAGTGCCCCCCAAAGAAGTGGAACACTGGGTGGACAGGGTAGGTACTGGGGTGCCCTCTTAGGAGAAAAAAATGCTGTTACTAACTGTGGGGCCCTCGGCTCCCTCGCAGCCCTGAAACCCCTAATTAGGTACCAGGACACCCACAACAATATTTTTCTTTAAAAAAGCAAATAATAAATGAGTGGCAGGAGCAGGTCAGTTATTATTCACTGCACCTTGGAGGAGCACCCCATCATGTCCTGTGAGGGATGTTTATATTCTTTCTTTAGCTTGGTGATTTCCCTAGAAGGGGCAGGGGTACGACCAATCCCTTTTTTAAATATTGTAGAGAGCTGCAGGGACTGCAGCAGCCCTCCAGCAACATTAGAACTAACAGTAAATCTCCTGGATCAATAAATCCATGACCCCTAGAGAATTTCCTTTTTTTCTTAAAAAAAACACGCATTGCTGGAGCTTCACGCCCTTAGCTGAATAGCAAGGCCCTCTTCTTTTTGTTTTTATGATGCCATTGTGTGGCTGAAAACCCCAAAAAATGAAGACTCAGAAGCATGCTTCAGCCCAAGAAATGCAATCATAAAAAGTAGTTAATAAATAGACTCTCAGACATGTTGAATTATTATCATTAGTATTATGCTTTATTTTTAGCCATGTATTACCATTTCCATTATGTATAAAAAGCTATCAAAAAACAGTTTACAAAAACATTCATCAAAAATGCTTAAAATACAAAAATTACTGAAATTCAGCAGGCCTACATAACATATAAAGAATCAAAATATTTATTGTATTGTCTATGTTTAATGCACAGCTAATAACCACATGTGAATAAGGTCACCATTTGTATGATTTCAAATATCTGAAACCAACAGTTAATAAAGATGAATAACTCTTCAGCTGTTATCACTATTGGGTGCACCCAAGCCTACTGGATATGCCGAATTCATCATACAGACATTATTTTATTTATAACAGAATACTTATTCCTGAGACCTGGCAAGAACAGGCACACATATGATATGTCATGTAAAGATATTTTATATGAACCTCACAGTCCACTTACTTTAGATCCACGTGTTATCTGGCAATCATTGTGAATGCTTTCTGCTTAATAATAGCTTGGATACATGTTTTTAATTTGCAATGAATTTCATTTTGCTAATTATATTTCAGTAGATAATTCAGATAATTAGCATTTCCATTAGGTTATTTGACAACTCATGTATTGCATGTTTTCCCAACTTTTTAAAGACACAGAGGCAAGAATGATGCTTTATATTCTTCATGATAACTAAAAGCATTCAGTGAAACAAAGACTTTCCCAATCTGCATTAATCCAAGTATTTCGATGATTTTTCTGTTACAATATTGATGTAGAAATTGAACTGCCATCAACAGCAATAAGATTTCCAGGAGGAAAATTAATGAAATGCATGTTGAGATGAATCTTCACTTTGTTGGAGAATGTGAAGTGAAGAGAATTGTAATATAGAAAAGTGAACTGCTAGCTTTTCAGATCAAAATCGAGTAGATATATCAATGCCCTTTACTAAATAACATTACAAAAGAGACAGAGCAGGGATGATACTTGTCTTCTATTCTTTAATAAAATCTGAACTCCCATTAATTAGACAAGGAAAATCTTTAATTTTATGGCTAGGTTGATGTCTGATATGTTAGTTCAACACATATTAACACCTGTTAAAGAAGCATGTGACAAAGGATTACAGCACTTTGTTCTGTAGGTTTAATCTCTTGACTAGTCACCTCTACCTTTCAATAGTCCTATGAAAGAATTACAACTTCCCAGCGCAATAATAACATAGTTATTGTAACCTGGGAAGTTTGGAAAATGAAGATTCACTGCCATTTCCACTAAGTCTTGGTACCAAATTTAGAAGTTCCAAAAGGTGTTACTGTCACTAGGAATGATTAGTGTTGTTTGATCTGAGCTAGACATCTGGAAGTCATTATGGAAGGAAGGGATGTACAAATGCAAAGCATGAATAGTCACCTAGAAAGGCATGCCTGGCCAGTGAAATGGGATCTGGCATTAGTTGTACAGGCTAGTAAATCTGTGATGAAAAAGAATTGAAGAAAACTAAGCCCTACAGTGAATACATACCTGGGCAAATGGGCAAGTGACAGCTAGGCTATTGTTCTTTGAAGGGTTTGCCGGTCTTCTGTTGCTTACCTCTTTACAGAGATAATCATATGTGAAAATACCAACTAACTCATAGTAAAAAAAAGGCTTAGATGGGGAAGGGATTAGGTAATGAGTTCAGGCTGCTCAACGTTTTGGCAAAATGTGATGAAAACATTAGAAAAGTCATTGTAGCAACATACATAATGAAACTCTAATGTGCAACTGTAATTCATCTATTGACCACAAATTAGCAAAATAGATTGAAAGCCCAATACCATTATGTGCCAAAACATGGCTTCAATGATCACAGTAGCTTCTAAGTTGGAAGTAAATCAAAGATTTGGCTTCACCATTGTTCACAATAAGGAAGTGTGCTCATGTAATGCATATTGGCAGGTGACTTTTAAGATTTCACTAGCTGCAATTCTAGCAATTCGTGCAAAATGGCTTCACGCATTCATGTTTTTAAAAATCCAGCCTATCTTTTTGTAATGCATAGCTGTAAGTAATTTCTCTTTGCAGTTTTTGCTCGAAATGTACATGTAGTAAACCTTTCTGCAGGATTACATATAGAATTTTCCTTATGGACAGCCTGATCTATGTGTGTGAACAATATGTCCCACTCACAAAAAAAGTCAAATATCCCAAGGAGATAGATTTTCCATAAGGGTGGAATAGAGTGGTTCCCTTTCAGCAACACTACCTACGAGAACAGTATTCGTGTGTTTGGGAGCTGACCATAAGACAAGTTCCACAAGATGGGAGAAGGAAGTCTTCCATTGATAAAGTGTGCGCTATGGGTGTGAATTACTACATTAATGAAAACTACCAGTGAAAAGGTGTGTCATATTTGCCCAGACCTCCGAGTTGTACTGAATATCCTTTACGATATCAGCAATTATGCAAAAAAAAACAGAAAAATGGATACCTATCTGTTTACAAGAAGCACTGAAAATCTACTGCTGAATGAGTGAATCGTAAAAATTATCTCTTCGAATTTCAAAACTTTGAAGAGCTCTGTACATTAACTTACACAATGCATTAACGTCACTATATAATTGCAAATCAGGAAACAATAATTCAAGACTATTTCCTAGAATTAGTGTATTGCATTATGAATTGCATGGGCTTTCCTCTTCTTTAAATTTCTTATTGCATCATTACTAGCACCTTTTTTAATTGTCTTTAAAGTGTAATTCTCTGACCAACAAAACAACAAAAAAAAGTATGGATACAAAATGAAAGAAAGTCAAACGTACTGATACTATTCAACTGTCATCTTACAAAGTGAATCATATGCTCATCGTATGAAACAAATCTCCCGCCACTGAAAATATTCATAAATTATATGAGGCCTAAAAAGCACACATTAAGTGGAACAAACAAAGAGATCACAAAAAATCCTTCAAGTTTAGTAAAATTGACATGGTATACTTAAAAGGCCTCAAGGTTTTTTTTAGCTGCTTTAAGTAATCTGTGCACTAGACATGTTTTCTGTGTACTTATGCCTGATTTTCTGCCTTTTCCTAGATTCTATTTTGCTTGTACTAGTACTTTGTGGATGTGAAACTTGGTTTCAGTGTCACGGTTTGCATGCTCCACCCTCAAATTAGCAGCAATTAAGAACTAAATATTACTTAATTAACTTCCCACCGAATACCAATATAAACCTAGCATCCTGCAATTTAAAAAAAAAGAAATTAAATCAGTTTTCCATATTTTACAGAATAATAAATCAATGAAATAATTAATTAGCAATTAATAATAAATTGTTATTTATCACTTAATTAACTTCCCACCCAACACTCCTACAAACCTAGGAATCCACAACTACAACATAAGTAAAATTATTTAGTATTCCATGCATTACATAATTAAAAATCAATTACATAGTTAATTAACAATTAATAATTGGTAATTATTACTTAATTAACTTCCCACTATATATTAATTCAAACGTAACAGCCCGCAATAACATATAATGAAAATAAATTAGTATTACATAACTTACATAATAAATATCAATCATATAATTGAATCAAATGTATTAAATAACTCTTAATTAATGATTACCTAATTCACTCCCCGTCCTAGTTCCCTACAAACCCAACAACTCCCTACAACACTATAAATTACTGTTAAAGATTACATTTTTTTTAAATCACTTAAAATGACAGGCTATATTTTAAAAAGAATTAACAGTTATATTATTTAAAACAATATTACTTACCTCACAAAATGATATTCTTGTCAACAATATTTGTGCTTCCCCATATTTGTGTGTCACAATATTTAATTTCAGATATTTCTGTCTCCAATATTTTCAATTGGATATTTTGTCCAAACAACAGCAAAAACACTTTCAGAAAGAATCAGAGACAAGAAAGCAGCCAGCCTGTGAGACTAACAAGAGTGAAACATTGACTGGTAAAAAGATCAACCAGGAGAGTTCCAAATTGGAAGCATGCTTCACAAGAATGGGTATACCTGGATACAATATCAGAGGATGAAACAGATAAAGATGATTATTTCCCACTGAACATGTGCCATGATTATTATGAGAATCTAAAATCTGATATAGCGGAAAAATCACCTTGAGGGTAAAATAGAAACTTTGAAATAATGTGCTTTGGCAAAGAACAAAGACAAGAGAGGGATTGCTGTTTAAAGTATGGAAATACTGAAAGAGATTACATGCAGAGACAATCTTCTTAGCAGATTCAGTGGAACTGATTTTGATTTTAATGTTGCACATTGACAAGAACTGAGATTTAAAGTTGAAAGGAAATACATATTTTGAGAAATTGAACAAGATTTTTGCTTTCGTTTCTCCTATGTTATAAGAAAACAAGATAAAGAAGAACTAGGGGGCATAATATCAAGGGTGACGATAGGGAATTATCGCCGCTATTAGCAATCTGTCGCTAACAGCAGTTAGCGACAGCTTGTAGGCGATAGCGAGCGGTTTGGGGCCCGCTTTGCATGTCAGCGATATTTATCGCTAATGACATGCAAAGTTGGCGTTTCCAACCTGTTAGCCACTGAAAGTAGTCGCTAACCTCACTATCGCCTATTACCAACACAGGCGTAGCGTTGGAAATATTTGCGCTAAGCGCGAATATCTCCAAAAACTAACACCTGCTCAGACCAGTTTTTAGCCATTATATCCAATGGGAGGTGGATATGATGGCTAAGACCCTGTTAGCGATAATACTTGAATATCTCTGTATTCTCAGCGATATTCCCGGATTTTGCCGCTATCACCTGGAATTTTATCGCTTTTGAGATAAACGTTGCTAATAGCATGTTATCTCAGCGATAAATTCCAGTGATGCGCGGCGATAAAAAAATAGCCGCTAAGCCTAGATAGCGAAAAATATAGCTATTTGTTGATAATATGCCCCTAGATGTTTTCCCTTTTACGTTTTTGGTCTCTAACATGAAGATGGGATACAGCACTTGCTGTAATATGTTAGGGATGACATTAGTAACTGCAATATTAGTGATGTAAGTAGTCCTGTTGGTGTGCTTACTGAATACTGTGGGAAATGTTGCAAAAGATATAAAGAGTGATGCTGCATTTTAGAAATAACCATAAGGAATTAGGGCAAGAGATGCCAGTACATAAAAAGGATATAGTAAATGGCTTTAGAGATAATGTGTATGTACGAATGATCAGAGAATTAGTTGAGATTAAGCAGGCTAATGACTGTTGTGTCAGTACTTTTCTTCCCAAGACATCTGGGGAAGAGGCAACATCTGAACAACTAGAGCTTTCTCACTTACTCTCTTGCAATGTGTTTGTTGCTGACTTTAATTATGAGGAGTTTCTTTTCGAAATCTGACAGATTTAATGTGACAATGGAAATATTATTCATTAGTGAAAATGATAAAGAGATAAAATATGGTAAATACTCAAAAAAGCTCGTATAAATCAGAGCTGAAACTAATATGGATGCTATTTAATCATGTGTATTAAGTAAGGAAGGTCTTGATTTTATAATAAAATATAATGAAAGAGATATAAAAGTGGTAAGAATTTCTGAAGAACATGAGACTGCTTTGGAAGAGATTAGGGAAGATGGAGAATTTAGGGTTTCCGGTTTACTTCCAGGATTGAGAATGGAGCATGAAAAAAAGTGAAATGTGTATTGTAAGGTGTATTTACTAAGGAAAGAGGTAAGGGAGAAATTGTTGGTGAAAACTTGATAAAACCTAAGAGGTGAGATGGGAGGTGCTAACTGGGAAGGACACTGTAATGAGATGTATTTATTGTGTTTGTGGGAAAGCTGCTTAATTTAATCTGTGCCAAATAATTTGGTGGATTTGCGTTGTTTTACTTTAGTGTTTCCTAGACTTTATCAAATGAAAAAAATGAATGAATAATATAACTTGAGAAGAATGAAGAGATGTTTTGGGCAAGTGGTTCTAGACATATTGGAGGCTATTATTCCTCCTACGGGAGTAGCCGCAAATGATGTTAAGATTAGACATTTGTTTAGAGTTGTGGATAAAAATGTGATGCATGGGGGGGCGTGGCTTGGCGGGCGAAGATGGCGGTCGCAGCCTTGTAGAGCTCCCGCCGGCCCGGACTTAATTCGATCATTTATCCTGACCCCCGAGCCTGCTGTTGGTACCCAGTGCTTGCTTTCGATCTGGCGAAGTCTCCTGTCTACTTTGGTGTGTCGATCCTGCATTTCTTCCCTTCCTGTGATCGGAGGGAGGCGGCGGTGAAGTGCGGCCTGGTGACCGGCCGGAGGCCGGGGTCCTCGAGTTTCGCGACGCCTGGTGGCAGTTGCGATTTGGCGGGTGCGGGTGGCATCCGCTGCATCGCCCTTGGCTCATCTTTCTGGCCGCGATCGTCTGGAGATCGGGACGGTGCCAATAGCTCCTACTCATCGGCTCTCCCCCTGTGTGACCGGCGAGCGGTGGCGGCAAGGCGTGGCCCCGCGACAGTCTGGAGACGGGGTTCCTTGAGGCGGCCGGTGACGGACTGGCGGACGGTGGTGGCATCCGATCTGCCTCTCCTGGCCCGGCCCACTGGATACGGCTGCCCACAGACCACGGAGCCACAGCTTCTTTTTGTACTTTGGACGGTCGCTCGTGGGGACGAGTGCGGGTGCGGCCTGTCCCGCCTGGGTGACGCCGGGACCTCGAGTTTCGCGACACCCGATCTCGGCGGCCGGCCCGCATTCCTCTCTGGGGCCTCATCTGGGCCGTCCCGTTCAGGACTTGTGACAGTGCCAGAAGGTTCGGGGGTGGTGTCCGCCCTGCCCAGCGTGTGCCATGACCAGGGACAGAGGAGGTGGCCCGCCTAAACATGGCCCCATCGATAAATTCACTGGGCCGAGTGGTGGCGCCGGGGCGGCCGGTGGCAGCGGTGGCCCTGGGCCGGACAATGCAGCTATACTGGCGGCCATCACCCAATCCCGAGACATGCTTGATGCCAAGATTGGGGCGGTTGGGGCGGATGTCACGCTCCTGCGCCAGGACCTCCGCAACGCGGTGGAGCGGATCGCTGGGGCTGAGACCCGTATCACGGAGACCGAGGTGGACATTGGTGGCCTAAAGAAGCGGTTGGCGGAGGTGGAGAGCATCCAAAAGACACTGGCGGCCCGCGTGGAAGATGCAGAAGGGCGCGCGCGGCGCAACAACCTCCGCTTCATTGGCTTTCCGGAGCGGTGCGAGGAGGACAACATGGAGCGGTTCTTAACCGGGTGGCTGGAAAGCTGGCTCCCCGAAGGGGCACTGTCTACGTGCTTCGTGATTGAGAGGGCTCACAGGGCTCTGACCCAGCGGCCGCCGGAGGGCGAGCGCCCACGACCTGTCATCGCTCGCCTGCTGAATTATCATGACCGGGATGTTATCCTACGGGAGGCGAGGAACAAGGGCTCACTCGCCTTCGAGAATCATACTATCATGATTTTCCCGGACTACACGAAGATGGTACAGCAACAGAGGCAATCCTTCATGGACGCTAAGGCTAAGCTAAGGGGCCTCAAGCTCCAATACTCGCTCCTGTATCCGGCTCGCCTGCGGGTGATATATCAGTCTCGGTCCCATTTCTTCGATTCCCCGGAGGAGGTGTTCCGCTGGACCGATGAGGCGGTGCGACTCAGGCCCCATGCCCAGCCGGGGCTGGACCCTGGCAGGTCCCAGGGATCGTCGCCGGAGCGGACGGATCGCCCAAACAGGAAGGGCCGCCATCGGAGGTCTCGCTCCAAGAAGAGATCGGCTTCCGCCAGTGCATCGCAGTCGGGTGGTGCCAGGGGATCGGAGCACTCCGATGCGGGCAGCTGAACATTGCTGGGTCTGCACGCACTTTGTATGCTGAATACTGAACTGCTCTGCTTTGGCTGGTGAGACTGTTTCATTCTGTCCTTGATGTGCCAGTCGGTTCCCATGTGAAGACTCCAGTTATTGCCATGGGGACGCAGTGGGGCTCGGGGGGTACCATTTGTGGGCCTCAGACCCTCACGGATGTGAGTGTTGTTGGGGGGGTGGTGTGTGTGTCATTGTGGGGTTGTTGGGATCCATTGGTATGGCGGGCCCTGGGTCCTCTGTTTTGGACCCGGGTCTCTCCATGCCGCGACAGATACTTCAACGTTTTTTGAGGTATTGGGGTGGTGGGTGTGGGGCGTGGGGGAGAGTTCTGGTGTTGCGATTGTTGGGGGGGTCCTGGGTTGGGAAGGGGGTGCTGAGTTTGCGGGCTGGGGGGGTGGGTCCACACGTGTCTGAGGCTTTGACTTTTGTTGATTTGCGGGTTGCACCAGGGTGGGAGGGGGTTCCGGATTCTGGACTGTGTATTGACAATGGCTGATACGGCGACTGTGTCTCCTTCAAAGTCCCTGCGGGTGGTGACATGGAATGTGCGGGGTATCCTGGATAAGATCAAGCGTGGGGCGGTGCTGCGGTGGGGGAAGAGGGAGATGGTGGATGTACTCCTGCTCCAGGAGACTCACATGCTGGGCTCCAAGGCCATTAGCCTTCAGAGGTTTGGTTATCAACAGGTTTATCATGCTGGCTTTACGAGGGGGTCACGGGGGGTGGCCATATTGGTACACCGTAGGGTGGCCTATGTTCATGAGAAGCAATGGATTGATCCTCAGGGTAGGTTTGTCTTTATTAAAGGCCTGCTGGGTTCCGAGCCGGTGGTCTTTGGAAGTGTATACGCCCCTCCCCCCCTGCAGTGGGCATTGTCTGAGCGGCTGTTTGCGCTGTGGGATGAAATCCCCGAGGTCCTGACCATGGTGGGGGGTGACTGGAATGAAGTCATGGATGTGGGCCTGGACCGCCTGAGGCGAGCACATGTAGTGCCTGACCCCCCCCCCCCGCGGCTGCTCCCACCCGATTGTGTGCGACTGTGCGTAGTCTGGGCTGGATTGATGTGTGGCGGCATTTTCATCCCGCAGTACAGGCCTTCACGTATGTATCGGCGGTGCATGGGTCCTTCTCGAGGCTCGATTATTTGTTTGTGCCGGGTGCCTGTCTGAGCCGTGTCAGGGATGCCGCAATACTCCCCAGGGGCCTCTCAGATCATTCCCCTGTCCTGGCCACCGTGACCCTCCCCTCTAAACGGCAACCTTTTCGCTGGCGTATGTCCGCCTGGCAGCTGCAGCGGCCGGAGTACGTGACGCATTTGCGCGAAGCGATCGACCACTTCTGGCGCGAGAACTTGGTGGGGGGTGTCGATGCAATTGTTGTGTGGGAGGCGCTGAAGCCTACGCTCCGGGGCATTGATATAACTTGGTGTGCGGCTGCTCGGCGGGAACGTCGGGAGGCCATTGTGACTGCCGCGGCCCGCGTGGAGGAGCTGGAGCAGCGTGGTCGGCTCGGGGGTGACGAGGGAGTCGTGCGACAGCTCCTGCAGGCCCAGCAGACGTATGCCTCGGTTCTATACGAGGAGGCCCGACAGGCGTGGCTCGCCACGCGCAGCAGGGTATACCAGTGGGGCGATAAGTCCTGCACCATGTTGCATAGGCTTTGCCAGGCGACTTTCCAGCCCCTAGAGCTGCCCGGTTTTACGGCGGAGGACGGCTCGGTCATGACCGACCCGGGTCTGTTGGCGGCTAGCTTTGCCCGCTACTACGAGGCACAATACGCTCCTCGTGACCCCTTGGTGGAGGGCGAGATTGCCTCATACCTGGACGACCTGCTCCCGCAGGCAGTCCCGGATGAGACTAGAACGGCCTTGGAGGCCCCGCTCACGTCCGAGGAACTTGGGGAGGCCCTTGGCCAGTTGAATACTGGGAAGGCGCCCGGCCCGAGCGGTTATCCTGCCGAATTTTATAAAAAGTTCCACGTCCAGCTGGGACCCCACTTTCGCAGTGCCCTGGAGGCGGCGCGGACTAGGGGCGAGCTGCCACCTGACTGGCGTCATGCCGAGATTGTGGTCTTTTTGAAGCCGGGCAGGGCGCCGGACCGGCACGACTCTTACAGGCCGATCTCCCTTCTCAACATCGAGGCCAAGATTTTGGCGAAAGCCCTGGCGAACCGCCTTCTGCCCCACATCGCCGACCTGGTCCACCCTGACCAGGCCGGGTTCATGCCGCGCAGGGCCACCCGGCATAATATCCGGCGGGCACAGGCGGCGATCGACGCCATGGGTGCTAGGGATGAACAGGCCGCACTTCTTCTTGCGGACATGGACCGAGCTTTTGACTCGGTGAGTTGGGCGTATTTGTTGACCTTGCTGGCCCGCCTCAATCTAGGGCCTGTTTTCTTGTCCTATATTCGTCTCCTATACACCAATGTTACGGCGTCGGTCCGTGTGGCCGGCGCGGTCTCTGGGCGCTTTCAAATCGGACGTGGTACTCGACAGGGTTGCCCGCTGTCCCCCTACCTGTTCGCCCTGGCCATGGAGCCCCTGGCGTCGCGGATACGAATGGATGCCCACCTACGTTGCTTTGTCTGGAATGAAAACCTAGCAGATAGGATTGCACTATATGCGGACGACGTCCTCCTGTTCCTCACCGATCTGCGGCGCTCGGGTCCCCGAGTTTTGGAGATCATGCGGGGGTTTGGCGAGGTCTCAGGGCTTCGCCTTAATCTGACTAAATCGACCCTGTGGGTTCTGGATGGCGGAGTGGTTGCCGACCCATGGGCCGCCGAATTGCGTGTGGCGACGGACGGCCTGAAGTATCTGGGTGTCTTCCTCTCGACCTCGCGGGCCGTGGCCTGGGCGCGCAGTGTCTTGCCGGTGTGGGAACGGGTCCAGACAGATGTCAAAACGTGGTCCAGGATGCCCCTCACGATCTTTGGGAGGTCGGCCATCTTTAAGATGGTGGCGCTGCCGAGGCTGTTGTACCAACTCCAAAACTTCCCGCACCCCATTGGCATGGAGTGGTTCCGCCAGGTGAACTCTGTGCTGAGCCGCTTCCTGTGGGATGGCGGTGCAGCCAGGGTGGCCCTGAGGACGTGCTTTCTGTCCACATACAGTGGTGGTTTGGCCACATCCGACCTCCTTTCCTACTACCACGCGTCACACCTGCTTGTCCTCAATGAATGGTGGTATGGGGATAGGAGTGACCCGGCCTATGCCCTGGAGAGACATCTCATGGGAGATCGCACGCTCCACACTATTCTCTATTCGGCCCGTATACGCCGTGGGTTGCCGTCGGTAACTAAAGTGGTATTTGCAGTGTGGCGGCAGTCTCTGCGCCGCATGGGTTGGTGGGGCAAATTAACAGCTGAAACGCCGCTGTGGCACAATGGCATGCTCCCGGAACTGGCGGCCCTGGCCGGGTTTGAGGGTTGGGAGGCTATTGGAATTACGCAACTGGGCCAGGTCGTATCAGGTGCCACCCTCAAGTCCTTTGAGGAACTCCGTGTGGAGTTCCAGATGCCTCAGTCCCAGTTCTTCCGTTACCTCCAGCTGCGGCATGCCCTTGCCCCGAGCATTGCCGGTCTTGACTCCCTGCCGGAGTTCAGCCCACTTGAGGCGAAGGTGTTTATGGGAGACTTGGGAGACAAGAAGGTCTCTAGGATCTATCAGTCACTTGTTATTCACTGCTCCTCCACTCTCAGCTCCCTTCGGGAGGCATGGGAGGTGGACGTGGGCACCCTAGATGAGGACGATTGGAGGGAGGCGCTGGAGTCCCCGCGCGGCACCGCTGTTGCGGTTCGGCTCCGCCTGATACAGTTCAAATACCTGCATCGTGCCTATTATACACGTGAACGTCTGTGGAAGGCTGGTTTGATTGCGTCATCGGAGTGCCTGCGCTGTGGGGAAGTGCCTGGCTCCCTGCTACATACGGTGTGGTCGTGTGGACGCCTGGCTGGATTCTGGAGGGGCGTATGGAGTTGCCTGGCTGAGGTCCTGGGCTGGGATCTTCCTCGAACCCACTGGCTGGGCCTGCTGCATATCATGGAAGGGGTTGGGGGCAACATGTATAAGCGCCATCTGTTGCTCCTGGGCCTGGTGGTGGCCAAGCGTGACCTGGCTCGGGCATGGAAATCTGTGAGGGCCCCTCCCCTGTCTGCATGGAAGGCTGGGCTAGACTACTTCATGGTCCTTGAAAAACCGGTCTTTGAGGCGCGGGGCTGCCCACGCAAACATTTCAAGATCTGGAAGCGGTGGGCCGACTACCGTGGCTTGTCCTTGGAACCCCCAGCGGAGCAGGAGGAGGACATTTGATCGCAGTGACACTTCTGGCCCGAATGGCAAAGCCCTGGTTGCATTATACCTGCTTCTTCTATGTACATCGTTTCTGTGTTGCTTTCTGTACATGTGTGGTGGGGGAGGGGTGTTGGGTATGGGTGGGGGTGTAGTTGGGGTTGGGGTAGGCTGCTAGGGCATCTTTAAAGCTGAGCTTCATTGACACTTGCTTCATTGATTACTATGTATGTCACCATTACATTGATACTGTTGTGGTGATCTTGGTGTGTGAAGATACCACATTCTTGATACTCTTCTGCTCAATAAAATTGGTTGTGAAAAAAAAAATGTGATGCATAATACTTGGTCTTTTAAGTAGGTGAATGTAGAGGTGCTGGCAATTAGAGCAATAGTAGTGCAGAACCACCTCGCCCTAGAAATTATTTTGACGAAAGAGGGCAGAGTCTGTAAGGTAATTGGGGCAAAGAAATATTGTGCTTATTATAGTGGAATAATTGACTCATTACTAACATAACTAATTTGACACATGACATTAGGTCATTAGAAGTTGTCTGGGAAACTGTTGGGTACTGGAAAAGTATACAAGATAGTGGGTTGGGGAAAACAGGTGAGTGGTTGAGTAGGCTCGGTGATTGAGATCTACAAGGTGTTCTAACACTAATAATAATAATGTTGATTTGTAAATCAATCAATCATATCATTTGTAAAGCGAACTACTCACCCGTGAGGGTCTCAAGACGCTGGGGTGGGGAATTCTGCTACTGCTCTAAAAGCCAGGTCTTGAGGAGTTTTCTGAAGGTCAGCAGGTATTGGGTCTGCTGTAGGTGGATTGGGAGGGTGTTCCAGGTCTTGGCGGCGAGGTGGGAGAACGATCTGCCACCGGAGGTCGCTCTTCAAAAGCAGGGGACTGTGGTGAGGGCGAGGTCGGCGGAGCGGAGCTGGTGGGTGGGGGTGTAGAAGCTGAGTCGTCTGTTGAGGTACGTTGGTCTGGTGTTGTGGAGTGCCTTGTGTGCATGGATGAGGAGCTTGAAGGTTATCCTCTTGTTGACTGGGAGCCAGTGCAGGTCTCTCAGGTGGGGTGTGATGTGGCTGCGGCGAGGGATGTCGAGGATCAGGCGTGCAGAGGCATTCTGGATGCCTTGGAGCCATCTCAGGAGTTTGGCCAAGGCTCTTGCATAGAGGGTGTTTCCGTGGTCCAACTTGCTGCTGACGAGGGCCTGGGTGACCGTTCTTCTCGTTTCAGTGGGGATTCATTTGTAGATCCTGCGGAGCATGCGGAGGGTGTTGAAGCAGGAGGAGGAGACAGCATTGACCTGTTTAGTCACGGAGAGGGTGGTGTCAAGGATGACCCCTAGGTTGCGTGCGTGGTTGGTGGGTGTTGGAGCGGTTGCCAGTGCAGTTGGCCACCAGGAGTCGTCCCAGGCCAAAGGGATCGATCCGAGGATGAGGACTTCCATCTTATCCGAGTTCAGCTTCAGTCGGCTGTTCCTCATCCATTCAGCGACGGCCTTCATTCCTTTGTGAAGGTTGGTTTTGGCGGTGTGCGGGTCCTTAGTGAGGGAGAGGATCAGCTGGGTGTCATCGGCATAGGAGATGATGTTGAGGTTGTGCCGATGGGCGACGTGGGCAAGCGGTGCCATGTAGATGTTAAACAGAGTTGGGCTGAGGGATGAGCCCTGGGGTACGACACAGATAATCTCGGTGGCTTTGGAGCGGAAGGGGGGTAGGCGGATGCCCTGTGTTCTGCCGGAGAGGGAGGAGGTGGTCCAGTCCAGGGCCTTCTCTTGGATCCAGGCGTTGTAGAGGCGTGTTCGTAGTGTGTGGTGGCAGACTGTGTCGAAGGCGGCTGACAGGTCCAGGAGGATGAGGGCCGTCGTTTCTCCATTATCCATCAGATACTTGATGTCATTGGTGGTGGCTATGTGGACAGTCTCAGTGCTGTGGTTGCTGCGGAACCTGGACTGGGAAGGGTCCAGAATGTTGTTCTCCTCGAGGTAGTGGGTCAGTTGTTCGTTGATGGTCTTCTCGATTACCTTTGCCGCGAACAGGAGCAGGGAGATGGGCCGGAAGTTCTTGAGGTCCTTGGGGTCCGCCTTGGGTTTCTTGAGTAAGGCTTTGATCTCGGCGTGCTTCCAGCTCTCCGGGAAGGTTGCTATCTTGAAGGAGGTGTTGATGACTTTCCGGAGATGGGGTGCAATGGATTTGCTGACTTTGTTGAAAGTGTGGTGTGGGCATGGGTCTGACAGAGATCCGGAGTGGATGGTGTTCATGATCTTGATGGTGTCGTCGTCGTTGTTGTTGGTCCAGTAGAGCAGGCGGTTGGTACGGATGGTGGTCATGGGGGCGGAGGTCTCAGTGGTTTTTGGGGCTGTCGTGGCGTTAAAGCTGTCATGGATGTCTGCGATCTTGCAGTGGAAAAGGTGGCCAGTGAGTTGCACAGGTCTCGCGAGGGTGGGACATCGTTGGTGTTGGAGCTGGGGATGGAGAGTTCCTTCACGATGTTGAAGAGCTCTTTGCTGTTGTGCGCATTGCTGTCTAGGTGGTTTTTTAAGTAGGCCCTTTTGGCGAATCTGATGAGGTGATGGTGTCTGCGGGTGGTGGCGTTCTTGTGGGGCTGCGTGGCTGTCCGGTGTTCGTTCACAGAGCCAGATCTTCTCCAGCTTTCGGCAGGTTTGCTTGGAAGCCCGGAGGTCTTCAGTGAACCAGCTGGCTTTCTTGTAGGTGTGACTGTTGGAGGGTTTCTTGATCGGGTGAGGTTGTTGGCGCAGTCGTTGATCCACTGTCTGAGGTTGCAGGCAGCGGTGTCGGGGTCGGCGGGTAGGCTCTGGGCGAGGGTGGTGGTTAGCTGGTCTTCAGTGACTTTGCTCCAGCAGCGGCGAGGCATCTGTTGGGTGCAATAGTGTGTGGTGGGTTTCTTGAAGGTGAAGTGGATGCAATGATGGTCGGTCCAGTGGAGTTTGGTGGTGTGTTTGAAGGAGACGTGGGGTCTTGTGGAGAAGATGGGGTCAAGCGTGTGACCAGCGGAGTGGGTGGGTGTTGTGACAAGTTGTCTGAGTCCGAGGTTGGCTAGGTTGTCGATCAGGGTGTTGGAGTTGGTGTTGTTGTTGTTCTCGAGGTGGAAGTTCAGGTCCCCGAGGAATATGTAGTCCATGGAGGCGAGGGCGTGTGTGCTGATGAAGTCGGTGATGGAGTCGCTGAACTGTGGTTGGGGTCCAGGGGGTCTGTAGATGAGGGTTACTCTGAGGGTGGTGTTGGGTCAGTGTGGATCTAGGAAGTGCAGGTTAACAGCGGTGCTGAGGGTGTCGTCGGGTTGGTCGAGATTCTGAGAGTGTTCCTGTGGATGATGGCGATTCCTCCTCCTGCTCCGTTGTTGCGGTCTCTGCAGGTGATCTTGTAGCCTTCCGGGACGGCTATGGCTATGTCGGGTGCCGAGGCGAGGTGCAGCCAGGTCTCTGTCAGGAAGGCGGCGGCTGGGGATGTTGAGTCGAGTAGGTCCCAGAGTTCAACGGCGTGTTTGTGGGCGGAGCGGGTGTTGAGAAGGATTCTTTCCTAGTCTGCAGCATGGTGGGGCGGATGCTTGTGAAGCTGCAGTTCCAGCAGGTGAAAGCTCCGTGGGTGCGCTTTGGAGTGGCCAGGAAGCAGGTGTGTGATCATCCAGTGTTGAGTGTGTGGAGGGTTCTGGAATCGTAGCGGTGTCTGGCGTCGTGGCGTTCACAGGGTCCAGGGGTCCTGGCTCTGGGCGCGGTCCAGGCATGGATGGGCGCAGACGGGCTTTCCTTAGGCATGCCAGCGGTGTGGCCACTGCACGTGGCCTCCATATGAGGGGATGTGGGAGGGAGGAGAAGCTGGAAGGCGGGAGCGGGGATTTGTGTAATTTCTTTGTTGCTCCTATTAAAACTAATAAAGTGTACAGTGACATGATGTAGTAATAAGAAAGGAGAGAAATGAAGTGATATACAATCACAGAAAAGGAGGAATTCAGAAGACTATTTCAAGCTGAATGATTATCTGTATCGAATGTTCTATCGGAGGGAACAAATGGAGGAGGATGTTCTGTAAACTAAGAAACGGATTACTTCAAAGACTAATACTTAATTGATAAAGTTATTAATGGGTTTGTTAATGATTATTAAAGTAACCAAAGAGGGCAACTGTTGTAGCATTTTTTGGTATATGGAAAATGTGCAAATACTGTGTGAAAATTATTTTTGATAAATTACTGTTTTTAATGATGCATAGGGTCGTAACCAATGAGCTAATGTTGCAGCACTTGAAACAAATTACTTAGGACACTTAGAAGAGAAAATAATAATATGAATAGTTTGCCACATATTCCGTAATACATCATTATTTTTAACATGGATGATGTTTGTAGTGGTCTGTTCAATTTGCTTCTGCTCTTTTCCTCTCCCAATTAGTGTATCAGTGTAAGGCCGTCTTTCTCTGTTTTTGATGGGCATCAAGTGAGTGATATAAATGTATTAGCAATATATAGAATTGTTAGAAAATGTCTATTGTGATTGAAGCTTCCATCTTGTCCCTGAAGTATCATTTTGAAGAAATCCTGCTGGAAGTTTTACTAAAGATGTGTTGCTGCTAATGCTATGAGCCATTGTTTAAGAAATGTTTTATTTTTTTGTACATCTTCATAGTGCGGTTGTTGAGGAAGGGAGTAGAAGATTTCCCTAACCTTAATAAATGGGCTAGTGCTGAATAATTGCATTATTTTCATTATTACGTTGTTGTTTTTGATTTGCCAAATGCAAACCTATCCATGATCGTACCATGCTGAATTTGCTGAATTTATTAATAAATAGCTTGTGTGATTTGTCTACAAAATCTTTTGGATTCTGTTTTTTTGTGGGATTCTTTTACTATTTTTCTCATAGGTGAGATGCAACGCTCCTCTTTGCTGTCAGTGCTTTTTATGAGTTTGACACTTAGAATTCATTCTTAGATTTTGCTTAAGTAGGAAATATATCGTTTTGCATTTATCCGTACTTATGTAATTGGGCCGTCATGACAATTTATGCATTTTTATCTGTACCATATTTTGACTATTCTGTATTAAATACGCTTTTTGCTCTACTTTTGATCTGGAACTCATTCTTTTACACTGTTGGGTATAGTTCCTAAGTTCCCATACTGATTTTAGGCTTGAGCCTATATGGTCTTTGAGATTTGTTGCACGTATATTGTGATAACGATTTCATGTAACTAATGCAATGCTTTCTCGCGAGGAATAAACTACTAATATGTGATTCAATAACAGCCTCGAAGAACTGTCTATGATGAGTGGTTGCCATACTGTTTCACTCAGCAACTAGTCAAGTAACCAGGCCTTGTAACATTTTCCAAAGTGCTCTCAGTAACAGTTTCTAGGCCGATTTTACCAAACAACCACTGTTTTACAAAGACTGGATTGTATATCAGAATAGCATTCCCTGAACATTGTTTGACCAAAATATTGTGACCTAAATATTGTGTCAAATATATTGCTTCATTCATTGTACATTTACTATTATTAACTCCATATATTAATGTAGTAAACAATATTTAGAACACAATGGGGTCAATTCACAAAATAGTGTATGAGTACAGAAAGTATTACTGCAAGAGTACTCTTTTGCTTTCTCTAACATGCCTTTGTGAACTGGCCACGAAACGTCTAACTGGGTACTACGAACCAAAAAGGCACCGTCCTTTCTATCTGTAGTAATTGTATATTAATACTCCCTTACTCTTGTTCATTTTATTCCCATTATATTACTGCAGGGCCATATCACAAATTCATGTATGAATACATGAAAAAGCACTAGAGTATACTTACTTTGCTTACTCCAAAATGCATTTGTGAATAGAGCCTCCCATTATTGTCAGCCTATATTTATGCAATAATATTATGACACCATACTCAAAGACTATCTAACCCTGCCTCTACTTTGAGATCGGGAACAACCTTTTGCATGCCTGAGAGCTAGGCTGACCCCCAGGGACATCTCCCATACATAAACATGTGGCCCAGTCATGAAGGCTGCACCAACGAATGAAGGAAGGTTATATATGGCTGAGCAGATCAAGAAACAAATGCAGTCATGGTTTCTCACAAACAATATTGTTAGATGTCTTTAATTACCCTGGCTGTATTTTCCTTTGCTTGAGTTTGTATTATACTCGTGAAGATTCTCATCCATATATTCTACAAAAGGTTAGACTATAATAAATCCCCTAATATAATTGCCTGATGAGTGAATTGTGATTTGGCAAGTCCAAAACGGGCAAGGCTCCTTTTATATCCTGTTGAGTTATCTGTGGCATTTCTGATGGCTTCTAAGGACCTCTCCTACAAGTGGGTTTATACCCTGTGAGTAAAGAGTGTGAGAAATTGGCCAGTTTACCCTTCATTGACTGAGACCAGGTCCTATCCAGAACTCCGGGAAAGAGGTAATTATAACCATGGATGACCCCAAACAAGTGGTTGGTACATACCTTTACCATGAAAAATTAGCTTGTTGATCAAAATGTATTGACTAGACCATTATGGACTTTAGAAAATGTAATCAGGTTCCTCCAAGACAGAATTGTCACCAACACCCAAAACACCAAAGAACTCTTCTCCATCATAAAGGAATTCACCAAGAGCGAAACAACAGTCGTCTCAGCATCCCAAGACCTCTGCAACAGACTCAGTACCTTTTTTCATCTCAAGATTAAGATGATCAACGAGAACTTTGTTAACCAAGACCTCTGCAACACTCCAGATCCCACCCACAGCGAACCTGCTCACCCTGACCTCGCTCACTACAGAAGACACAATAAAGACCATGAAGAGCAGCCACTCCGGAGCAACCTCAGACCCCTGCCCACCCTACATCTTTTTTTTTAAAACACTTTATTAAAGCAACTGAGGCAATCCACATTTGTATGAACCAATCACATATCAAGTATAAAATGACATCATGTACCATACAGAATATTGCAAGGAAAGCAGTGGTGTACTCAGTAGGATTGCGTATTTGACCACAGATAATGATACAAGGCGTGTATTTTCTAATAAGGCAACAGAAATTTACCAAGGACATAATGGATATCACAACAAAGGAAAGCAAGATAAAAGAAACAAAAATCATATCTACAAGATTGCAAGACCAATATAGCAAGTCAGCTCGCGATGCGTCAACCATCACATCAAACAGCACCCCCAGCCCAGACACAGCAGCGCCCACCCTACATCTTTCACAGAACCACCAAGGCATCGCACCTGAACTACGCTGGACAATCAACTGTTCCCTCGAATCCGCCACATTCCCCGATAACTGCAAACATGCCAAAGTTAACCCCCTCCTGAAGAAACCCTTGCAGACCCGATGGACCTCTAAAACTTCAGGCCCATTTCACTGCTTCCATTTGCAGCCAAGGTAATCGAAAGGGCTGTCAACACCCAGCTAGCAAACTTCACTGAAGCCAACAATGTCCTGGGCAGGTCCCAATCAGGATTCCACACCAACTGCAGCACCAAGACCGCCCTGCTTGCCGCCACTGACGACATCCGCTTCCTCCTTGACCAAGGCCAAATGGCAGTCCTCATCCTCCTGGACCTCTCAGCTGCCTTCAACACCATCTCCCACCGCATACCAGCCATTAGAGACCACAATGCCGGCATACGCGTAAAAGCACTGTACTGGGTATGCTCATTTCTCTCAGGCAGAACTTAGAGAGTCGAACTCCCGCCCTACCTCTCAGAAGCTACAGAGACCAGATGTGGCGTGCCCCAGGAATCCTTCCTCAGCCCCACCCTCTTCAACATTTACATCTACAAGGTCCCCTTTGCAACCATTGTCGGAAACCATGGGCTCAACATTGTCTCCTACGCCAACCACCCCCAGCTCATCCCACACCAAAGAACCCAACATCACCAGGCACAACTTCTAAGAAGGGATGAAAGCTGTTGCTACCTGGATGAAGAAAAGCTGCCTGAAACAACTCAGTGAAAACAGAAGTCCTCATCCTCAGCTCCACCCCCTCCACATGGGATGCCACATGGTGGCCCCCCGCCCTCGGAAACCCCCACACCCTGACAGACCACGCACGGAACCTCTGCATCATACTTGACTCATCGCTGAATGATGAACCACTAGGTCAATGCTGTATCCTCAGCATATTTTAACATCCTCCTCATACTCTGAAAAACATTCAGATGGATCCTACTGAATCCAGAAAAATGGTCACACATGCCCTCATCAGTAGCAGATAAGACTACAGGAAATGCCCAATATGCAGGATTCGACAAGAAACTCCTCTGCAAACTCCAGACTGTCCAGAACACCGCAGCCTGACTGATCCTAGACATTCCCGTCACAACCACATCACTCTACACCTGTCCGATCTCCACCGGCTCCCCATCGAAAGAAGAATAACCTTCAAGCTCCTCACCCACACATACAAAGCCCTCCACAACATCGGACCAGCATACCTAAACAACCGCTTCTCCTTCCATGCACCCAAGAGACACCTCCGATCAGCTGACCCTTCTCTGGCCACCATCCCACTAATGCACAAGACCAGAATGGGAGGAAAGTCCTACTCCTACCTCGCATCCAAGACATGTAATTACCTCCCGCTCCGGCAAGTGCCTAAACTGCCCCAGTTCAGGAAGGACCTTGAGAGCTGGCTGTTCGGATTACCACAGCACTCAACGAGCTGCCCCGAGCGCCTTGAGACTCTCACAGGTGAGTAGCTGCACTTCACAATTCCCTAATTGATTGATCAATTGATTTATCGCCAGTGGGGCAGATCGTTAACTGGGAGGGGGCCATGAATGACACTGACTGACACTGACTGACAGGGGCACATCCCTCAGGAAAAGAGCACTGGGCCGATGTCCTTAATGATAATGGCAACTGCTCTACACCAGAGAGAAGCAAATCAGGCATTTCCTCGGGATCCATTTCCTCATCACGGTCATTACTTATGAGGCAAATACCCCCTCGAGGCAGGAAACCACAGAGGCATGCTATACATGTTAGCCCAGCACAACCTAGAAGGCGTCATAACTAGGCTGCCAATTTCAGACTCCTGACATACCCAAGCCCCCTTCCCTCCCCCTCCTGTCAATTCCCCCCCCCCCCAGCCTTCCACCCTCCAAAAGGCTGTAACAGTTCAAGGAGGAGGGCCGGTGGATCTTAATCAGTGGCATAGCTAGGGGCAGGGTTGGATTGGGAATAAAAATCGTCCCGGGCGCGCTAAAAAAAGTGGCCCACATTTGCATATTGTCTGTCCGCAAAACCCTGCTTCAGAGAAGTTTTATTAAAAAAAAAGGGGAGTTATAAAAAAAAGCACAGATTAGTTTACACTGGTGAAACACACCTGAAAACAAGTGAGGCCACTTTTGCTCAGGCCCCATGCCCCGCTCAATCTGCATATACCAATGGGCCGGCCCAGGAGAGAAAGAGAGTGACACCTCTGCCCGTTCCTAAATGGGAGGTAATGGATGACTATATACTTCCAAAAAAGGCACTCAGGCACCCACTGGGCCACCCAAATCGGCCTCCAGACTGCAAAAAAAAACAGCCCAGAGCTGGAACGAAGACACCGGCCCCTCGGGCATTGCCCGAGTGCCCGTGTTACCAATCCGATGCTGGCTAGGGGGGGCGGACCACCCCAGGTGGCATGAGTTTTGGGGGCGGTAGCTGGTCCCCCTCCCCCTGCTCTTACCTGCGGCTGTTGAGGCTGTATAAATCGCCAGTAACACCCTCCCCCGACCCCCTCTCTTCAATCAGGCCGCCGCGGGTGGCAAATGCAGGGCGGCCTAAGGCCTAGCTACGCCACTGATCTTAATGAATGGAAGAAGTACGAAAAAAGGAACACATAAATAAATAATTAGAAAAGAAGTACTATAAGAGACTGTTTATCCAGAAACTTGTCTAAACACGGCGGTCATTTGTTCCTGGATTATGTGGACTGCAAAGACAGTGCACATGCTCAGGAGGCGGGGGAGGGGGGGGGGGGGGGCAGATTCCTTTTACAGTCTCATCAGGCTGTGCTTCCACTGGGGAGGGGACCAGCTCCCACTCGGGGCCATCGACTTGCAGACTGACGGCAGACTGAAAGTGGTTCAAGGGTACAGCGTCGATGTAAAGCACATGAAGTACGCCATCCTGTGCTCTCGGCCATTGTTTGCGAGAGCTGTGCTCTGAAAAGGAAAACAATGGCCGCCCTTAGAGAAACAAGCAGGCTGCCTCCATTCTCACGTGTTGCTCCTCTGCCTAGTGATTCCAGGAGCGTCACAATAGCCGCAAGACACGTCCTCGCGGCGCAGCACATATCTTAGCTGGCGAGTCAAGTGCAGCACAATGCCACTATTGCATGAATAGAAAGAGGTTAATGCTGGGGGCGTGGCTTGGACGGCAATGTGGACGGTCGTCTAGGTCCGTCAGCTCCGCATCCCTGAGGGGAAAACAACACGCCAAAACAACCAATTCCGCCAACAAAGGAGAGGAACGAGGAGGGGAAAGGTCCGTCCAGTTGGGAAGTTGCTCAGATTTAAGACGAACAGCCACGCTGCCGAGAAACCAGCTCGATAACTTTGCCGAGAGCCTCAAAGCACGAAGCCCAAGATGGCGCCTGGTGCTCACAGAGAGGACAACAAGCGATGACTGTGCGGCAAACCGGCTTACGAGAACAGCGAAGCAAGAACCAACACCATACCCACGGAGAAGGAAGAGTAGGACAGTTCTCAGCACATAGCAATTGAAACGCACTAAACGCAGAAGAACCACGCATCTGCCACCGCCTCCGCGCTACGAAGGAGTACACACAGCAAGGTAAGCCCGCCGAACAAGCTATCCCCCACCAGCAAAATAAAGCAGCGCGCTCACCGGAGATCAGACACCGACACGGTTGAAGGCACCGGAAGGGGGAGGAAGGTAGGCGCCATTACCGGAAGTCTTCCTCAAAGCAACCCAGACGGCAGGACCGGAAGAGGAAAGGCGTCATCGTCCTGCGCCAGGAAGTGGACGCTCAGGCAAAGGAAAACAAAGGAGGGAAACTTGCCGAGCCTCCCAAGGTCCGAAAGCCGGATTGAACGGCGCAGAGGCGGCACGAAGCACAGCGGATGCCAGACAGAGTGACGCTGGGCGCAGGCGCGGCAGAAGCGAGAACAAGTGACGCGGGAGCAGCGCAGTGAAGGCAAGCACAGCGCTAACCACACCAAGGAGCCGACGCTCACAGCGGGCCGCCCAAGCAAGGGGGAACAAAGGAGGGAAGATCACCAAACCTCCCGGAGGCAGCACAAAGCACAGCAAAGGCACGACGGAGGCAGGAACAAGTGACGTGGGGGCGGCGCGGTGGAGGCTAGCACAGCGCTAATTGCACCAAGAAGCTGGCACTTGCAGCGGATCCCAAAAGGGCACACAGCCACAGAGCAAGCTGCAGAAGCAGTGAGCGGCAGCGAACGGCAGACCTAAGCACAGGCAGAGGCAGCTAGCACAGCAATACTGCCGGAGGTGCGACTGGGACAGAGGCGTGGCACTCATAGTAGGTAGGGGCGGCCAGCAGGCCGGGACACAAGCAGCTGCAGCGAGGGAAGCCGGCCACTCAAAAAGCACAAGGAACTCAAGAAGCACATCAGTTTAAGGGGCCAAGGCACCTACGAGAGACCAAAGACAAAGACATCGTCAGTGGAAGACCGAGCCCCTTCAGGGAGCATACAGTACAGAGGGCGCAACACAATATAAAGGCAACATCCAACCTACCCTCCTGGGCGCCACACGCAAGCACGCAGCCCCAGTGCCCAAAAGCAGTAAAGACATAAGCGACACGAGACAAAGGCACACGCTGGCAGGTCTCAAGGCAAAGACCAGAACAAGGTACATCCGGGAACCGAGCAGATACAGACTGCAAGGTAGCTCAGAGAAAACGTCAAAGGTGACAGAACTACCCAAGGCAACCCTAGCAGAAGGGAGGCTAGGCAACATCCTATCAAGGAGGGGTATTATAACCATGGCAGGCAACGAAGGGAAAGCAGCTGGTGATCAGAAAAAACCAAAGATAGACAACCAAGGGTCGCCTCTGAAAAATAACAAGAGCGAGACGGCCACCCTAGAGACGATCCTGCGGAAAGTAAATGAAGGGATCGAAGTGGGAAAAGACACAAAACTCAAGGTTGAGAACATGCAGCTTGAGATGGCAGCTATAAGAGCAGACCTCCACAAGGCAACGACAAGAATCGAGATGACAGAAGGTAGAATAAGTGCAGTGGAGGATGAGACAAGGGGCAACACCAAGGCCATAACCGAGCTGCAGAAAACGACAATAGCCTTACAAAAACAGCTTGCTGAGAAGGACGATAGAGCCAGAAGAGGCAACATAAGGATCCTAGGAGTGCCGGAGGGGACAGAAGACAAAGCGGGGTCATGCGCAGCAATGTTAGAAGAGCTGATCCCCAACCTCACAGGCATCACATTCGACAGAAGGTTCGAGGTGCAAAAAGCATACAGAATACCGGCGGGAAAGCCCACAACAGGGAAAATGCCGAGAGCAATAATATGCAGCCCACTCAGACTAAGCCAAACAGACGCCATCTTCGCCTTCGCTAGGAAAAACCAGAACTTGAAGTGGGAAGGCAGTAAGATCGTTTTAACCCAAGACTACTCCAAACCCACGGTAGAGTCAAGAAAAGGGTTCCTGGCCCTCAGAGAAACACTACGTAGAAGGGGGGCCACTTTCAGCTTCGTTGGTCCCGCCAGATTCAAAGTAATGGACAAATGGAAGACAATGATTTTTGAAAGCCCGGAGGAACTAAGGAGATACCTGCAAGGCCCACCCGTGGAAGAGATGGAGGACAACAGAAGCCCAGGAGCAGCAAAAAGAAGCGCCTCACCGGATGTGAATGGACAACCTGAATAAGTGAATGCGATAAAAGCCGAAGGAAAAAGAAAATGAATAAAATCACCAATGGCACAAGGAACATATCTACCTCACTAAACCCACAGCGGGAAATTAAAAGTACTATAACTTTAATGGAGAGCAACAGCCAGCACACCAAAATCCAAGGTCAACCAAGGCACTACCCAACGAGACAATCGAGCCGCTGCAGAGCAGGGTGCCTAGCTCTGTCCTTGGCACCATCTCCACCACAGTCGAGCTAGATCTTGGAAGGAAACCGACACTACCTCAGGGGAAAGACGCGGAGCAAAGGAACTTTGTCGTCGCACACCCACTCAGCAAGTAAGGGAGGGGGGGAGGGACAACTGGGGGAGGGGGAACGGAGGGGGAGCGGGGAGCACACACATGGGTCTACTTACTATCATCTGTCCTTTCTACACTCTACCTTTCTATCTTTCTTTCTATCTTTCCTCCTACACTCACACAGGAGAGAAGTACACGCAGGAGAGAAGGGGGACGGTCCCACACACGAGCGGAAGACCGAAAAGATGCAGAGGAAAGCCACTGCAATGCGAAACAATAGTACTATAAATGATAAACAACAACAAGAGTAGCATTGCGTCCGACATTAAAATAGTGTCCCTAAACGTCAAGGGTCTAAACAGCCCGGTGAAAAGGAGGAAGGTACTCGAACACCTTAGGAAACTCAAGAGCGACATATACGTACTGCAAGAAACACGATTGCAAGCAGAGGACATCAGCCGCATAGGGGCCAACTGGATAAGTGAGGTGCAGGGCTCACCAGCACAGAATAAGAAGAACGGGGTAATAACAATTATAAGCAAACACTCCAAAATAGAAGTGGTAGGCTCGCAGGCAGACGCACACGGGCGAATGCTCACGACGACACTCAGAAGGGCAGGGGAGACATTCCATGTAGCTAACATATATGGGCCCAACAGTGACGACAGAACATTTTGGGAGGGGGTGGGCGCACAACTGTACTCACTACCTCTAAGGGATTTGCTGATCGTCGCGGGGGATATGAACCAAGTCCTGGATCCAGCTATTGACAAGCATCCATACAGACCAAGCCAATCAACAAAAAATCCCCACATCCTTAAAAATCTCTGCTCCAAACTAAGTCTAAGTGACCCTTGGCGCTTAAGTAACCCAGACGCCAGGGAGTACACTTTCTTCTCCAACCCACACAACTCATACAGCCGGATAGATTACATTCTAATGTCAGAAACACACACTCACCTTATAGACCACACGGAGATAGGACCCAGAACTATATCAGACCACTCACATATAAGCCTAACACTATCGGGCAAACACAACGACGAGCCGACCCGCAGATGGCGATTCGACGACAGCCTGCTCCAAAACGCCCCAGCGAGAGCCAAAATAGAGGAGGCAATAAAAGAATACCTACTACTAAACGATGAACCAAACACAAGCAGGGAAGTCCTATGGGACGCCCTGAAGGCCACTATTCGGGGAACAGTCATGACAGTCAAGGGCAGGATGAACAAAGACAGAAACAAAAAAGTCGCAGACCTGGAGAAGGAAATTAAAAAACTTGAGAACAGCCACATAGCCAGATTAGATGACAGGAACACACTCACAAACCTAACTAAATTAAAGTACGAACTAAACAGAATACTGAGCGAGAGAGCGGGCACTTGGATCAATAAATATAAATCAATTAATCTGTGCACTGCAAACAAAGCGGGCAAAAACCTGGCATCCTATCTGAGAGGAAAGCAGAGACATCACACGATAAGTGCCATCAAAGACAAACACGGCATATCCCAGACCTCAAACAAAGACATCCTTGAAGTCTTCAGGGATTTCTACGAGGGACTGTACACAAAGGATGACACACTGCAAGATGATGGGGGGAAAGAGCTACTAGCGAACATAGCCACACCCACACTGACGGACCAGGAGAGAGACATTTTGGAAATGCCCATAACAGGGGACGAGATAGAGAGAGCCACGCAAGGCCTCAAAGATAACAAGGCACCCGGACCAGACGGGTTCACAGCTGGCTTCTATAAGCAATACCTGAACTTACTTAAACCCACAATGAGAGAGGTATTCACGGCATGCGCCCAGAGCGGACACATGACACCCTCAATGGCTGAGGCAAACATAATAGTGATACCCAAGGAAGGGAAAGACACAACAGAGGCGAAAAACTTTAGACCGATCTCCCTCATCAATGTCGACTGCAAAATATATGCAAAAATCCTAGCCAACAGACTCAACGCTTACCTTCCGAAACTCATACACAACTCGCAAGTAGGCTATCTTAAAAACCGGATGTCACATGACAACACGAGACTCCTATGCCATGTAATTAATCACTCCTCACGCAGCGACAACGCAGCAGTCATGATAGCTTTAGATGCTGAGAAAGCCTTTGATAGAGTCTCATGGCCCTTCTTGGATCAGTGCATGGGGAAATTCAGGTTAGGCCCAAACTATAGGAAAATGGTGATGGCCCTATATGAGAACCCCAAGGCAAGGGTGGTGGTCAACGGAGGCACATCAAACACACTCAGCCTGGGAAGAGGAACTAGACAGGGATGCCCCCTATCACCAGCCCTATTCCTGCTAGCCATAGAACCGCTCCTCACGATGATCAGAACCAACGTGGACATTGTTGGAATACCAATAGGGGGAGAGACCTTCAAGCTAGCGGCGTATGCAGATGATGTACTAATAGTAACCGAAAACCCAGAGAGATCCATAAAAGCACTGACTGACACCATTGACAAATACGCCAAGGTCTCGGGGTACAAACTTAACAGGGACAAATCTGAATGCAAACCGCTAAACATCCACGCAACAAGAACAGTATTAGGAACATCAGGACTAACATGGCAACCAAAACCCATAAAATATTTGGGCATCCTTTTTGAGAGGGACCTAAGAATGACACTGGAACACAATGAGCACGCAACGATACAGAAAATCAAGGACAAAGTAGAGGGGTGGTCCCCCAGGTTCACAACATGGTGGGGAAGGATAGAGGCGATCAAAATGATGCTCTCACCAATGGTCAACTACTTGCTAACAATGCTCCCACTGACCAACACAGAGAGCTTCCACAAGACACTTGACAAAATACTAAACAGCTTCCTTTGGAGGGGTAAGAAACCAAGAATAAGCTTACACAAGCTAAGGCTATCTAAAGAACAAGGGGGCCTAAACATAACGAATTTCAAGCGATTCCAGACGGCATGCATAGCTAGACAGGGACTACACTGGCTAGACCCAAGAAAGGAATACACCCCAGCATGGCTATCCTTTGAGCGCGGCCTACTAAAGGGCATGAACCCCATAACTCTCCTGACAGCCACACGACACCCAGCAATGAGGGAGAACCCCATCCTCAAGAACACAAAGATAGCCCTATTAAGCGTCGACAAAACACTAGCAACAAGCATCAGGGGAGGCCAATTTGAATCCCTCTGGCACAACCCTACCTTAAAGTACAGAGATAAGGTTCTGGACATGCCGGCGTGGTACGGACAGGGCATATCCACGGCCCACGACCTTCTAAGACAAGGCGAGAACATAACGTTTGACACACTAAAGGGAGCACACAACCTACAAAACATAGAACTATACAACTTCCTGAAAATAAAAGTAGCTATTAGGAAGGCAAACCTCACAAGTCAGACACCGTCGCTCTTAGAGCTTGCGGCAAATCTAAACAAAACAGGACATCAAATAGCACACCTCTACAGAGCCCTACGCCCCAAGCACACCAAACTCAATGACAAAGTCACAAACTTCTGGGAGAATGTAGCGGGGAAGGCACTAAGCGAAACAGAAAGGGCCGAATTGTGGAGATCTACCACTAGGAAAAAGATAACTGCCTCATTAAATCAGACCAAATACTGGTTAGTGCACAAGGCTTACTGGACACCAGCCCGCCTTTCCACCCTGGGGATCCGAGAGAGCGACACATGCTGGAACTGTAACGATGGTAGGGGGGACTTAGAGCATCTCTTACTCAACTGCCCCCAGATCAAGGGTTTCTGGGAAAGAACGGGGGAACTAATCAAGGACATCACTGGCGTAGCCATACACATAGATTTTCCGAGTCTAGTCCTAGGCTTTGCATCCCCATCCATCACAACGACAGAAGACCGCGACCTCATTGACCTACTGCTAACGGCTGCAGTCAAAATAATCCTAAGCAATTGGAAGGACACCACAAAAGCGACACCACAGACATGGCTCAACTGGGTCACCTTCCTAAGAGGGGCAGACAACATTACAGCGAAATATACACCGAAAACACACAGGCAATCAAACATGTGGAGGCCCCTAGACCTCTACCTTTCATCGCATAAACCCCCCTAGGCGCAGACACCAGGCACCAGACAGCCACTGAGGGACACACCACAGGGACCGACACTCCAACAAGAGAAACCGGCTAGGAAGTACACTCTCCTATCTCCAACCTCTATCACTTTCTTTCTCTCTATCGTCCGGGGTGTTATACCCACCAGGCAGATCAACGGGGGGAAAGAAGACAACGGCAAGCAAGACTCGGATAACGGACTTCTTCTTCCTTCATGGACTAGTAGATCTATCCGACCCCACGCACCATGGCAAAGAACGAGCTATTGCAGGACAATACTACTATACCCCCCCCCCCCCGCCCCCCCCCGGCGCCTTCTTTTCTCTTTTTTCTCTTTTTTTTTCCCTCCTTCTTTCCGCCACTCATGTATGCTCCATGTAAATATATATTTTTTTATACACAATAAAAAATTACAGAAATAAAAAAAAAGAAAGAGGTTAATGCTTCCATTTCCGTGAACCTTGCTATCACTTTCTTTCGTCTTTATACTCGTCTTGAATTATGTGTCAATTATCCCTTTTCACTTCTGTTATCAGTTTAATGTAGCGCCGTTGTTTTCGTGTCATGGCCACTTTTAAGCGTGTGTGTGTGAACGGAAGGATTATCTAGTGTACTGGGAAATTCAGACAGGGATTCAAACAGTTCGTTTATGCAATTCATAAAGTTTTCTCTCTAAAGTTTCCCCTTGAGCAGACATGTACTACCTCATGTATTTTTGGTTGCTCACAATTTTTACTACCTCATGTATTTTTGTTTGCTCACAATTACCACTTTACCGTATGTAACGTAACGTTTGTTTTTGCAATCTGTTGTTCATGTAATGTTCTCAGTTTGTATAATTTCTGTTCCTATTGTGAAGCCCTCTGACGCCTTCGGGTAAAGTCCGCGCTATGTAAAATTGCATAAATAAATAAATAAATAAAAAATAAATAAACACATTGTTCGGATTGCCTTCATTCTTACTGTAGCGATCAAGAGAAGTGTGGGCCAGTTCCAACTACGTAAACTTCCATTCTTAAGTTCCTATTAAGCGTGCATTCTGACATCGGAATGTGGAATGTGAACCCTATGTCACTACTCACTAATAATAAACTATTAAAAGCAAGGAGTGATGTCACTGCTTCACCATGAGTTGGATGGTGTGCTACCTAACTCTAGAAAGAGGAGGGCACGAAGCTTGTTTTTGGGAGGCAAGTTCTGCAGGCAAGTATCAGGCCTATGTCTGTCCTCTCTGCCTTCTGCTATGTATCTTGCAGTTTCTCTGAGGAACAAGCCAGCCGGCAGAGCAGTCAGTCAATGGCCATTTACGACCCATCCTGAGTTTCACATATGAAGCTAATGCCAACTCCCCCCAGCACTGCAACAGCATTGGAGGGTCACCTGGAGGCCTTCATAAGCTAGGAGGATGGGGCGCTATGAGATGAAACTATGATACTCTTGTCTGATTTCTACTTTAGGCCTTGTTACGAGTTAGGTGGTCCGACCACTGAAGAACTGCAGCCGAACACGCGCCAAGACTGCTGCGCCGACAGTCTACTGTCTGCCGTGTTACAAGTTGACCACAGGACCCGCGGTGTGGCTGCAGTGGTCTTGCGGCTGACGGAATGTATTTCCATATATCAATGCCTCTATGTACGTTTCAACTGCATACGTGTTGAATGCACACATATGCATGTTACATATGGAAATATGCCACCTACCCATTGCTGTAGTACGGCCCATATGTGGGCTGTCACAGCAATGGGTATATGTGACAAAGAGCCCTTACTTGTGTATCGCTAAAGACGGGGTCATATTCCTTGGGGGAAGAAGCTCCTGTGTAGAGGGGACCTGGAGAAAGGGATCCACTTCAAAATCTGCTGCACAGAGCTGGACTGAGGTGAGTATGCACCCCAAATCCTTTGTTTCAGCTGTCCTTTGGGCAGTCAGCTCAGGGAAAACTATTCATAATACAGATGGCGATGTTACTTCTCTGTACCACCCAATAGACACTGCCTTCCCCCGACCGCCGTCCTGGCGGTCAGCGGTGTACTGGCGGTGCCGGTAGTTCAGCCGCAGTATCGGCACGGGCAACACTCCCAGCTTGTAATACAGCAGACAGACCGTTGAGTTTGCAGTGGTTTGGACCCCCACGGCTAGTACGGCTGTGGTATCCTGGTTTGGATGACTTTATGATTCAACCTAATAATCCATCAATAAATCTACTTGAATCATCACAACTCGGCTACCGATCCTCTTATTACAACGGCGGTCCACGCACCGCCAAATTCGTAATAAGGCCCTTTGTATTTTTTGGACTTCTAGTTAGTTAAAAAAAAAATATATATATATATATATTAGAAATGATTAAACTGGAAGTCCCTGAGTCCAACAAAAACAAGTATTGGCAATGCCAGTGGGTATGCTTATGAATGCACTGTCGGGCCATACCTAAAAATCTATGTAGGTAAATTGCTGCCCTTATGCCATCTGTGTTGAAGCCAGAGAAAAACACCATGATTTATCTTGTCATCTAAGATATTTTATTAGAATGACAATGGCAGGTGTGTGGCCCTGAAAGTTCAACTTCAGGCAGCTGGAAATATATACAAAATGATCACAGCTGTGTGGAGGGGAACACTTTTTTTTTTGTGAAAGCACTCTGCTTTTGCCCAATCAAAACATTTACTTCTGGCTCCCAACATGTGAGTGGAACTAAAGCTCCTCTCTAGTGATGTTGATATAAGTGTCTAGCAAAAGCTACACTGTCAAGCCAGACCTTCAAAAGACCTCAAACTACCCATTCCATACCTTGGCCCCTGGGTTAGAAGGATTGGTGGAAAACCCGCTTACTATATTATAACAAGATATCTCATCGTTTTTAACGTGATAAAGGACTAGGCCTTCTGTCGCACCCATTTATCTGGTCACAGAATTCATTCAGGACTTGCAGTGTCCTTGTGATGTACAGTTTGGAAGATATTGCTCCATATGCTATTATTATTACTACCTATACTAATACATTGGGACTTGCCATCATACTTCTTTGTTGCAAATGTGTTCTGGTGTCAGAACAGGCTTCAATTAAGGCCAGCACCCATTCGAATAATTACACATGAATAGTGATGCCACAAGGCTCCTTGAGATTAAGGGCAACACCATAAACTTTATATAACACATTGAACATAAAATGGCAGGCATTCTTATTTCTGCTCCGCAGAATGGGAGAAAGGGTGGTAATGGTAGAGCGCGCAGGTCACCCGGGTCACTATTTTACCAATTTCCACGCACTGGGCCCTGGCGTGCGTATGATGACAGTGTTTTGCATGAACCGGGTGAAGCCTTTGCCACGCTACTATGAGTAATCCGGGGGGTGTCACTTACACCACTTACTATTCATGTACCTGACTTACCACAGGCACATTACTCCTGATGGATCAGGAGCCAGCAGTGGACAGGTAACAAGATTTCCTACAAGTTGTAAAATACTTTCACGTTTAATATATTAATAACATTTACGTTGTAAAATGACCACAGACACCTGATGGAGTTTAAAGTTTTATATAAGAAATTTCAGAATGAATATGCCAGTATAATGAGGCAGATACAAATTAGTACATCAATTATCAGTATTAAAGCCACAATGTAACTGTGGATCAGGGCAAGTACCATTAGAGTAGTTGGGAACACTACAGGGTATGAGCATTTAGAACACACGCTATTCAGCACGAGTTTAAACTAAGGAAAAGGGACGTGAGGAGGACCTAATATGTGCACTAATATTCTTAAACCTAATCCCTAGATTTTATGCTATTCTTACTAAGTTCACGGCAATCATGCTAAAGGGAAGGGAAAAAATGGAACACACTAAAATAATGTGACAGTTTAATAATATCCTATAGGTAGGGAGAGAAGTGGAACATCACTAATAAACAATTGCATATAAATTGCTTTCAGAGGTGATAGAGTAATATCACAGGCAAGAGAGCTTTATTAAGAAGAGAAGAAAGAGTGATAGAAAGACGTACACCCACAGTTAACAATTACCTAAGCAAGAATGAGGACTAACCCTGGCCACGGGTCAGCTTTGGAAGGACGGGGACAAGGGCCCTCAAGGATTGGAATACCAGAAAGCGAGCAGGTACAGCTCGTGGACAGTCAGGACAGGATACCCCTCAGGTTTGGGTCAGGACTGGGCTCACCAAGGTACGACCAACACCCACAGCTTCGGATGCAACGCCTGCGTTACCCCCTCTCTGCAAGTAATCCGCCAGTAACCCCGATTAGGTTTTCGAATTTTCCAGCAAAGTGCTCCGCCAGCACTTAAGACTATTTCCACCCCTTCTAGTTTTGTGGAAAAATACGGGCAGAGTGCTCCGCAGCACTCTGTATCAATCACCTATAGAGTTCGTAGGGTCAGTGACAGGTCTGCTACTCGGACAAGTCGGACAATTTCTCCAAGCTATACTAAGCTAGTTATACTGTTTTGGAACCCCTAGACCACCCACAAATGTTGCAAGTGACAAAATTCCCACGTTATGATTGGTCAGGAGAGGTGACTTTGTCATTGTCACCACCTATAATTCAGTGTTCCCATCATGAATATATAATTTTTCATACCCGCCCCTTGGGTTCACGTTCCCAGGCATAGGAATATAGAAAACAATGAGAGTGTACAGTATATAGAAACAATGTTTCATCGTCAAGGTGGACTGCAGCATCTTCTAGGTGGGTTCCCAGGCGCATCGTGCTTCGGGAGCCAGCTGGCTTGTTTCAGCTTCTGCGCAGTGGGGTTTTTCCCATGTCACGTGACAGGGTTTAGAAGAGCTTCAATATGGAGCGGCTCCCCGTTCCCAGGCCCATAGATACGCGGTACATGAAAAGTAAGCGAGAACAAATTAGAATCATACGTAAAAATGATTACACTGTACACCGTTAAAGAACAACACTGTACCCCTTACTTTATAATATCTATAGCATTAAGGTTTAGTGCGAAAAGACAGATCGGCAGAAGCAGCGGTGGCAAGCAGATAGCATGGTTAGAGACAAGGGGCCATGTTTGCAACAATGCGCATGAGCAACAAAATCCCTCCAAAATGCGAGTGCGTCACATCACGTGAGTATGACCGACGCATGCGCAGACTGGATTTCTGCGAAGCAGCCATTTCCGTAGTGCAAGCATGGTTAGGATGAAAAGACACACAGGCAAGCCTCCTGGGGACACCCGCGTGTTGGGGAAAACGCTAAATAAATGACGGACAGGTTGAATTAATATGATTATAAGTTAGGCGAGGTTCTTGATTAAGAGCAAGTCGCTTTACGTGCGAATCCTTGCTCCATCAATCCCCTCTTTGATGATATTTACTATCATCACTAAAACGGAAACAGATGCCAACTTCATTCTTCCATATCATCCATCTAAATTTCAACAGACTTATTGTTAAGTTTTCTTTCGGCTTCTCTATGAGAGTGGTAATTCTTAGCTTTTTTATAGATCTTGTTTCTCAATTCTTCTAATTCTAGCTCATCAATATTTCGCTTCACTCCTCTCTTATTTACTGTGTACTTTTTACATTTTTGACATTTACAGCAGATGAAGATGATCAATATAACCACACCTATTCCAGCTATTGGCATCAGTATTTTCCACAGAAGACTTTTACCTAAGTTAGAAAACCAACTACCTACAGAGGAGAGACCATCAGTCAGTCTCTTCCAGGCACTGTCAACCTCTAATGGTTTGAGCTCTTTTTCCAAATTAGTTATGTTTCTTACATATTTCTTGAGTTCGATACTTTTGTCAGGTATGTAGGTGCAACAATGTTGCGCCTTCAGCATCCTGCAGACTCCGCCCTCTTTTGCCAATAAGGTGTCAAGAGCAAGGCGGTTCTGTAAAACCATTGATCTGATCGCAACCATTTCAGTATTGACCAGCAGAAATCCGGCAGCAGTGTCAGTTGATAACCGATCCACTACTGTAGACAATTTGCAGATTCTGTGAGTATTCAGAACTACCCCCATTCCAGATATCAGTGCACTAAAAATATCACCTATAATTTCTCCTACACTTTCTCTTTTTCTACGCGCTAAGCCATTAGTTTCTTCATTGCTTCCAGCAGCGTTATTCACATGGTATACTTTCGGGAAAACAATGCCAAAGTAGCAGCTCCCATACCAGTGATCCGGCAATTTGAAATACGCCTTGTTCCCACATATATAATAAATTCCGGGAAACACAGGTTCTGATCCATTTTTGAAAACCCAACCTCCAATTACCTTATAATTATGTTCACACTCGCTGGAACCGATGAATACATTGTTATAATAATCTGTCCTTTCTCTATGGAGACAAAGTTTCCCTTTCCGTTCAAAATCCAGCAACAATGCAGGAGTAACTTCGCCTTGAGAGGTGTTGTCCATATGTTCTGCCTACCTAGGGATTCTATCCTTTTCGTCATTCGCCTTTTTCTGAAACTTTTCTCTCCTTCTATCTGCCATTTTTATAAACATCTTTTCCTGCTCTTGTAAGGAACAGGTCAGATTAGCTTGTCTTGCTTCATTTAAGTCTATTTCACCTATGGTCAGGAAATATTCTCCCATGTAGCGGGTCACCTCACTTCTAATATGTACAAGGTTCAGGTTTCCTCGAATAGGGAGTTCTGAAAAGATTACGTCAGTGTTTGAGTAGTAGTACTGTAAAGTGCTTCTATAAAACAAGCTAGCTAGTATACTACAGGAAATTCCATAGGTTAGGGGTAAATGGTGATATGTCACACCTTCAGCTACAGAAGTGGGTAGCTTCATGCAGACATAACAATCTTCTATTTCCATAGCCTCTACAATGCACTAAAAGGTTAGCGAAAACATTTAAATGTGTCCTGTTTCTCATCTTGTGAAAATGTAGTCCACCTTCATCTGATGCTTCTAGTTTAGGTCGGGTGTGTCTCAGGCTAACTGTATTGTCACGTTTTTCTAAACTTCGTGGTGTTTCTTCAGTCTGTACGACTTCTGTGTCTAACGTCTCTGGTTCAGTTGGGTACAAGTTAGGGTCTTTACTAACCATAAAAGGTATAAACACTGTTAGTCCTATCCATATCACTATCAACATGGCTACACTACATAAGCATATTTTACAGCAAGTTTTGCAACACCTAAATTTGGATCTTCCATTGACACTTGAATCAGACATTATAGCTTACAGGTGGCTTTTCAACCCCTCTTTGTTTCTTTACACCAGAGGCTCACTTAGGTGTGTTTCAGGGAGGGTCTTCGTCAGAGCTCCGATCAGCAATGGACTCTTCGTCACTTTTGCCACTGTGGTTGGGCTCGTCAATTTCTTCCAACACCAAGTAAGTCCATTCAGGGCTCCGATACAATCTGTTCTGTTTCTTTACTCTGTCCCCTTTTCTGAGAGACTTGCCTCGGGCTTCTTTCCTTTCACTTTCAGCCCTTTTTCGGTCTTTTAGTTTTTCTTCAACTGTCTTTATTCGGAGTCTCAGTCTTTTGACGTACCGGGGTTCACCCTTACTTTGGTGGCTTTCAGTGGTCGAGGAAACTTGGCCTTCCTCGTGCACTCTTTTGATTTCGCTTTGTTGTGGCACTTTTGTTTTGGCAGTGTCTATTTCCCTTCCTGTCTGACTAGTTCCAGGTCTTTCATCTATTTCTTCTGCCTGGCTTCTAAGCTGGCCTTGTTCAGGTTGGAGTGGTAGGTTTTCTTTACTTTCAGGCGATCTGGATTCTGTTTCCTGAACACGTTCGTCTATATCTATCTGCTCCTGTTCATGCACTTCGTTCTCTTGTTTTTCTTCCGCATGAACTTCAACTTTAATCACTATCTGTCCCTTTCCAGATTCTGGAGTTTCAGGAGGGGTGTCGATGACTTGATCTGTCCCTACTTGGCCTACTTCCTGATCAGGTTTGATGTGAGTCTCGTTGACCTGACCTTTGTCCTCTAGTTCTGTCTCTCCTTCACTATCCCACTCACTATCTAGGTAGGAATATTTTCTGGTTCGTATTGGATCAAGAACCTGTTCGTCGGCAGGGAACCAATCAATGTCTTGACTTGTGCTCGGTAGTTCGATGTCAGCAAGATCCGGACCCTCTTCGGGAGTCTCCTCAGCTGGACTACTCTCAGCTTCAGTCGCGTTTTCTCCGGTTACCCGCTTCGTGTGGCTGGCATGGATCCACTTCGGTACGCCAGCACACTTTACAGCAGTTGTGGTGACAAGGATCACTTGTCTTGGCTTTCCCCACTTTGGTCCAAGGCAACTCTTCCGGGTGTGTTTCTTTAACACCACCCAATCGCCTGGTTGCAGTTTATGTGCTGGAGTCTTGGGCCAATCGTCAGCAGTCTCTCCAATCTGGTGAGAGATAGAACGCACTTGGTCACCCAGCTGCTTGCAGTATTCTAGTACCAAATCATCAGAGATACTTAGCAGTTTTTGTCCAGGTACCCATGCCTGTCGCATCACTCTCCCCATTAGTACCTCATGGGGGCTCAGGCCTGTTTTTCGGTTTGGAATGCTTCTCAAACTCATCAGCACTAGGGGCAAAGCTTCTATCCAGTTCATTTTGGTGGAATCACACATCTTCGCCAGTCTGGACTTGATCGTACCATTTATCTGTTCAACTATTCCAGAAGCCTCTGGATTAAAAGCACAGTGCAGCCTTTGCTCCATTTTAAATGCTGTACAGAGTTCTTTTAGGATTTCGTTTGAGAAATGCCCACCTTGGTCTGTTTCAATAGTCTCTGGAATTCCATATCTAGGTATCAGTTCCCTGAGTAATAGTTTGGCCACGGTTATGGCATCATTTTTCTTTGCTGGGTAAGCCTCCACCCACCTGGAAAACAGGCAAACTATGACCAGGACATATCGATATCCCTTGCACTTGGGCAATGTTATAAAGTCCGCCTGCATCCTGACAAAGGGACCTTCTGCCTTTCCAATTGTACTTTGCTCGACTACTGTCCTCTTTCCTGCGTTGAATTGCTGGCACACTAGGCACCTCTGGCATAGTCTTTCCGCTTGGTTCCTGAATTTTGAATTATAGAACACTTTGTCAAATACTCGACACATTGCATCCCTTCCCATATGTGTTGGTTCATGTATCATTCTGACCATGGGGTCTACCAGGCTGTCGGACAGTACAGGCACACCAGTTGGGTTCACCACCACACCATCATTCCTGATTCTGCATTCGTTCGTCCTCCATCTGCTCTTTTCTTCCCTGTCTGTTGCCTGTTGTAAGTTTCTCAATTCCTCCCATGTAGACACACTTTCAAACAACATCAGTTGGCAGCTGTTTCCACCACCCCATAATCCAATTTGGAGGGACATTTTGTGTCAGGCACAAAACTGGGCAATTTGGTCAGCGTATCGATTTCCGGCTGTCACATCATCATTTCCAGATCTGTGAGCCGCACACTTGACCACAGCCAATTCTTTGGGCAATTGAATTGCTTCCAGTAAGTTCTGTACCACCTTTCCATTTCTGATAGGGGTACCTGAGGAAGTCATGAATTCTCTTTGTAACCATAGTTGGCCGAAGTCATGAACAACCCCATAACAGTACTGGCTGTCGGTATACACAGTTACTCTTTTGTTTTTCCCCCGCTTACAAGCTCTTGTCAATGCGATTAGTTCTGCTACTTGTGCAGATTTCACTTCGCATAGGTAAGATGCTTCCAGGGTTGTCGTCAATGTGACTTCGGCATAGGCAGCACTCAGACCTCCATCCTCATGTCTTAAACATGAGCCATCCACAAACATCATAATATCCTCATCAAGTAAGGCTATTTCTCTGATATCAGGACGTGGCTTGGTGCTAAACTCTGTTAAATCCATGCAGTTATGCTCCATTTCATCCTCGGCTTCTACATCCAGAGGAATAGGCAACAGGGTTGCAGGGTTCAGGACATTGCACCGGGAAATAATTACATTCTCGGCACCAACTAGAATTCTCTCATATTTAGTCAGCCGACTAGGGGTGAGATACTGGGTCTTTGTTCGGGTCAGTAAGATCACAGAATGAGGAACATATACAGTGACAGGATGTCCCATGACAATGTTCTCACTCTGTTCTAGACTTACACAAGTAGCAGCTACTGCTTTCAGACATCCTGGTAATCCAGCAGCCACTGGATCTAAAGTGGCCGAAAAATAGGCCACGGGACGCCTGATCAGCCCATGTTCCTGGGTTAGGACTGAGAGCGCACAATTGTCTCTTGTGTCACAGAAGAATTCGAAGTTCTTGGAATAGTCAGGCATTCCTAATGCAGGAGCTGAGCACAGACAATTTCGCAATTTTACCCAAGCGGACATGCTTTCATCATTCCACTTCACTGGATCTTCCACTCCCTTCTTGGTCATGTTTATCAAAGGTTTTGCTAGAGCTGCGAATCCTACAATCCATTGTCTGCAGTATCCACCAACTCCTAGGAACATTCTTACTTCTTTCTGGGTCATGGGTAGGCCCATATTTTGAATTATCTTAATCCTTTCTGTAGTGACTTTTCAAATTCCTTTCTCTATCTGGTGCCCCAGATATTTTACTGAGTTTCTGCAGAACTGCAATTTATCAGGCGAGACCTTATGTCCTCCCTTTCCTAGGTGATTCAGTAAGGCAATGGTATCAGTGACACAGTCAGTTTGACTTTTAGACGCCACCAGAAGGTCGTCTATGTACTGTACCAGAACAGACTCTCTTGGCAGTACTAACGGCTCAAGGCATCTTTTTAGGATCTGGTTGAAAATCGATGGACTTTCGGTGTACCCCTGGGGGACATGATTCCAGACATAGACATGGCTGTCAAATTCAAAACTAAAAAGGAACTTGCTTTCTGGATGCAATGGGATGGAAAAGAATGCATGGCACAGGTCAATGACAGTGAACAATTCCGCATTCCAAGGAATCTGATACAGTATCACTGCGGGGTTGGGCACAATGGGACAGCAAGGTACAACAATTTGGTTTACCTTGCGCAGATCCTGCACTACCCGGTACTTTCCGCTAGGCTTTTTAATTCCAATTATGGGTGAATTACAGGGACTGCTCATTACTTCCTGTATTATGTTTGCCTCGAGCAACCGTTTTACTTCAGTTGCGACTCCAGCCTTTACTTCTACACTCATCTTGTACTGCCGAGTTTTTGGATAAACAGCATTTGTTTTTATTGCTATTTTAACTGGGTCTACATTTGCCATTAAGCCTACATCTCTTCCAGTGAAATCCCAAACTTCAGGTACCACCTTTGACTGTAGTTCTTCAGGAAGGTCTTCCATGGACAGGGGTCTAACTTCTGTATCTGGCCTTAGCAGCATCAATTTGTACAGGCCATCTTCATCAGGGGTCTGAATTTCGACGCCATTTGGTGTGCAAAATATGGTGCAATTCATTTTACACAGCAAATCTCGTCCTAACAGGTTCACGGGACTGGAGTCACAGACCACGAATCTGTGCATTTCCTTGAAGTTCCCTATGGAAACCTCCATTGGTTCAGTTACCGGAGTACTGATTATCTGATTTGAAACACCCACGACTTGGATTGCTTCTCCCGAGAGGGGTAGGTTAGGAGCATCCACTGTTCTCACAGTAGAACGGGTAGCACCAGTGTCCAACAGAAAGGTGACGTCTTTTCCCTCAACCTTTCCTTCAATATATGGTCCAGTCTGGTCTACCGGTAAGGAGGCGCCAAGCACGCACTCCTTGTCCTCCCCCCTCAGGCCCCGTCAATCTTGATCATCACAGAGAAAGGAATCATTTAACAAAAACTGTGGAATCGCTGCATTTCTCTCATTCTCTCCTTCCCATACCTCGGCCCTTTCATTCTGCTGACCCTGATTCTTATAATTCGGTCTAGGAGCGCGAGGCACTGGAGGTAGCTTTACCTGTTGCTGGTTCTTTCGTATCCCCTCTTTCTGCACCTGTGGATTTAAACCATTTACAGGGGCATTACCAGCCTGCAGATGTGGACACTCGTCTCTCCAATGCCCTATCTGACCGCACCCGTGGCAGGGGAACTTCTTCATAGCCTCCTCCCTACTCATTTTTACCCGGGGTTTTCCTCCTCCCCCAGCATTGGGATTTTGGGCATTAATAGCATTATTCATTTTACTTAACTGTTTTTGCTATTCAGCCAATTTCACTTGTGCCCACATCACCTTCTCCTTTAGGGCTTTCTTCTTATTTTCTATCTCATCTTCACAGTACTTGGCGTACTTGAGGACATCATCTATGGGCTTGCCTTGCCAACTGATTTTATTATCTCAAATCCACTGGGATATTTCAGGCCTTAATCCTAACACGAATCTGTAACTGAAATGGGTCATGTCTTTCATGTCCACATTATCAATTCCACTGTAAGTTTTGAACACCTGCCGTAACCTTTCATAAAAGGAATGAACAGTTTCATCGCGCTCTTGGGTAGTTCTATCTATCCGGGTCCAATCAGTTTCCTTTGCGGGCACCTTTTTCTTCAGGTATTGTATGACTTGCTCATACTTCCTCATTACTTCAGGCGAGGGAGCTCCGGTTCTAGGGTCTCTCACATATTCATCATTGGGCCAATCAGTTTCAATTTTGCAATCGGTCCACAAATCTACAGGCACCACAATGTCGAAAAACCCATCCAGGTCTTTCAGAAGGCATTTCTGAACCTTTATGAAGCGTTCAACCTGTCGGTACCAGTCGACTGGTTTTTCCCGCAATTTTGGAAAGTCATTAGTAAATGACACAATGTCTTGTCGGGACCAAGGGACATGGACATATTTCCCCCCCCCGGTACCTCTCTCATGGGACACAATTTTTCTGCTGGTTCTACCTCTTTTAGTAAGTATTCTGAACCCTTAGGATTAGCCTTACTCTCTTCTTTCTTTTTTCGCCCACCGGGTTTTCCATTTTTCTACATTTCCCCAATTCTGTAGGATTTTCAGTAATTCTTTTATCTGGATCTGTTTTCCTACCATGTTCATGTTCTCTAGGTCATTGTCGGAAAAATCTGCTCTGTAAGGTTTCTTAAGGACTTTGGATCGACTAATATCGATTCCCATGTCAGTGGCTGTGTCCATCAATCTCTCATCTAGCAATCTAGTGCTCCTGGTAAGGTTTTTGCTGATAAACAGTAACTCATCTTCACTAAAGGAGTTTATCCGGTCTAATTCTACATTACCAGCCACTAGTTCCTCTATTTCTATCCTTAGTCTATAGATTTCTAAGGGTTTTGGTTGAGGTGTGGTCTCTTTCTCTAATTCTTTGGTCCATCTGTCCAATTCCTCTGGTGATACTACTGTGGCACTCCTAACCCCAGAGGTGCTTTCAATCATAACCTCTTTTGCCCTACTCTGACTTCTTGCTCTTGGCACACTTGTTCTAGGTTCCCTTACGGGCAGATCCATTAGGACCACGGACTCGCATTCGCTTTCTTGATCATCATCTATGAGCGTCTCTTTTCTCGGGGGTGGAATACTAGGAGTTGGCATATTTGGGGTTATAACAGGAGTCCGTGGACTGGCCAGTCTATCCCCGTAAAGAGGAATAGCTGGACCGATAGTTACTGGGATAGTCAGTGAATCTGGATGGGGATGTATCTGGGCTATGGTCCGAATTAAATCATCTCGCTGTCTGGCTAGGGCTTCCTTCTCTCGCTCACGCAAAGCCCTTTCTGCGGAATTGTCATGCAACACTTGGGGTACCAAGGGAGGGTAAATATTTGGGGCTGTTGGTGTAACCAACCGAGGTGGGTCTTCTCCAAACGGACGGTAATTCGGGACTGTAGAACTAGGTCTGCAAAACCCATCCCCCTCACTGGTTTTACTATCCGTCCCCGTTCCATCTGTTTCACTATCCCTCCGACATCTAGGATATTTAGAAAACGGGTTTGGTGAACTCAGAGGCTCCGACTCTGCAACATAGGGAGGGGGGTTTTTCATCAACAAATCTTCTAGGTGTTCATCTTCTGAGTCCCCCACGGTCATTAAGTGGCGGGTTTTCTCAGTACATTTTCCTTTCCCTTGTTCCAGTACCCCCATCATTGGAAACAACCCCTCAACCATCATATTCTGCCTCCACTGTTTCATCTTCTGCTCTTTGGTTTCTTTCTGTAATTTTGGATACCATCTACTCAAACCCTTATCCATTCTGGGCCTGTCTCTTTCCAGAGCCTCAATCTCCCATTCTTCTAGTGCCTCGTACTGAGTTAATCTGGGTCTGGGATGCAATTCATTCATTCGGTTTCTTAGGTTAAACAGGATTCTGCCATTAAAGGAACCATTAATAGGAAATGCTAGGACTCCGTCATCTGCAGTATACTTTACCCAATTCTCTAACCACACGAAAGTGTGATACCCCTTATCAAACATCATGAAGGAGGCAGGAGTATCTAGTGGAGGAATGATCACACCTTCCCTAGTTCTAATGGGCTGGTCTTTCTTGAAATAATTCTTAATTTTGTCAGCAAGAGACATCTTCCTCTTAACTCCGTACATTTTGTTTGGTCTACCTCGTAAAATCTGTTCCTTATAGAAGCCTAAGTGCTGTGGATTAGGTATAAACTCAGGGTACCACATACACTTTTCCAAACTATCCTCAAGCTCCTGTTGATTAATTTTGTCTACTTTAGTGCTTCCAATGCTAGCGCGACTTTTATCTCGCAGCAACCAATTGAAACCAAGATTGCAAAACTTTTCAGCCAATGGGTGCGCGGCCTTTCACAAGACACGGTCTCACGCTCCGGCACTCACCCCTCCCTTACAATCTCAGCTTCGCTACACACCCGCTGTTCTGACCAATACCAGCGCGGCACGGAGTGACGTCAGCGCAGCCCTGCGACCGACTCCCTCCTGTACAAGGTAACGGAAACTTTGAATTTTTCCTAAAGTACGAACGCTTATTTTAGTTAACAATGTACAACATTCGCCGCTGTGTCTGAGTGTTCTAAAGAGATAGAAAGTTTTCTTTTCACTGCAAGTAAACCACTTCTGTCTACTTTTCATTCACTTAGGGTAGACTTCTCTGCCTAACCTCACAAACGCGCAATATAGAACCTGCTATTCCCCTGACTCATCCACTTCTTTCCGGGATATGTACTAAGTCAGGCTTTCACCAGCGGACTACCTTGCTTCTCATTCAAGCTTGGGAGACCCTATTACTCCTTCCGTATGTGACCCTTGCTAGGTGATATCACAATGGAAGTTTTAGACTCGCTAGCTATCAATCACTCAGATACAACAAAAGATCCTAATTAGCGCTTCTGGTCTTCTCCTGACCCTGCACTAATAACTCACGACAAGAGACCTCATCAGCTAACCGGATTCTACTCACCGTTAGCTATAGACTTCCCCGGGGATTCGGACTACACTGAACACTTACAAACAATTTCTGTTAATGTAACATATAACACTTATAGCAGCAATGCAAAATCATATATATATATCAAAACCCTTTAAAACATTTGCGCAATATTTGAAACAATACAGTCAATATAAAAATTTCAGCAGCACATTTTATTTTCACGGTTTATTTATTTAACTATCTTGTCTATCTATCTTTACTAGTCCTAACCATTTCCTCTGCTACCAGAAAATTACTGATAGAGCGCGCAGGTCACCCGGGTCACTATTTTACCAATTTCCACGCACTGGGCCCTGGCGTGCGTATGATGACAGTGTTTTGCATGAACCGGGTGAAGCCTTTGCCACGCTACTATGAGTAATCCGGGGGGTGTCACTTACACCACTTACTATTCATGTACCTGACTTACCACAGGCACATTACTCCTGATGGATCAGGAGCTAGCAGTGGACAGGTAACAAGATTTCCTACAAGTTGTAAAATACTTTCACGTTTAATATATTAATAACATTTACGTTGTAAAATGACCACAGACACCTGATGGAGTTTAAAGTTTTATATAAGAAATTTCAGAATGAATATGCCAGTATGTGTTATGTTATGTTATGTTATGTTATTTTATTTATAAAGCGCGTAGCTGCCACAGCCAAGTGGCGTCCCAGCGCTATGATGGACAGTACAACACAACACAATGAAGGACCAAACCAGAAACAAAGACTATTTAACCGAGGTGAAAAGAAATGTCTTCACGGCTTTCCTAAAAGGCAGCAGGTCAGGAATGGAACGAATGTTAACAGGAAGTGAGTTCCATAGTTCTGCTGCCAGAACACCAAAAGAACGGCCGCCAATTCTGGCTTTTTTAAAGCGAGGAATCTTAGCCAGAAATTGTCCAGTAGAGCATAATGTTCTGGCCGGGGTGTAGTAGACGATAGCTTGAGCAAGAATGGGGGGCGAGGCAGCCTTTAGGATCTTAAACACCAGGCATAAGGCTTTAAACTTGATCCTCTGCCCAACGGGCAGCCAATGTAGATCGGAGATGGTACACCTGGCAGAGCAAAATTTAGGCAAACCGATCAACATTCTGGCTGCCGCGTTCTGCACACGTTGTAACCGAGTTAGTTCAGCTTGGTTGACACCTAGAAGAAGGGAGCTGGCATAGTCCAATCTGGACAAAATCACAGCTTGGAGAATAAGTTGCCTAGTAGAGGCATCGAAAAACTTAAAAATAGGTCTAAGGCTCCGAAGAGCCCCAAAACAGGTCCCCGCAACTCTTTTCGTGTGGGGGGTAAATGATAAATTTGAGTCCAGCCAGATACCCAAATTCTTTACCTCTGTCACCGGAGTGGGTGCTCGGCCCAATTCCTCTGGCCACCAACAGTCGCCCCAAAATTGAGCCTGTTTGCCCAGGATTAAGACTTCGGTTTTAGAAGCATTGAGTTGGAGACAGTTATCTATCATCCAACTAGCCACGTCCTTAAGGGCCGCCTGGAACTTAGAGGCTTCAATCATGGTGTGCCCATTTAGTGCCACCGCAAGCTGAGTGTCATCAGCGTAAGACACTATGGTTAGACCCCATTTTTTTGCGACCGCAGCCAGCGGCTGCACATATAAATTAAATAGGGTCGGGCTCAATGCCGAACCCTGCGGAACCCCTTGAGGGATATAGCAGGAAGCGGATTCAAATGGGGGGGTAGAAACCTTAAAGGTACGCTCAGTCAAAAAAGAGTGAAACCATTCGAGAGCTGTGCTCTCCACACCAGCCTCTTTTAAACGTTGGACAAGGATAGTGTGGGAAACAGTGTCGAAAGCGGCACTGAGATCCAAAAGGATCAGTGCCGCTGTCTGCCCTAAGTCTAACAGCTTCCGCAGATGTTCTACCATAGCTAACAGAGCTGTCTCTGTACTATGGCCGGCGCGGAAGCCATTCTGAGAAGGATCTAAGACACCCAGATTTGGTAGATGACATGATAGAATTTTATTAGCATGAGCCTCGGCCAGCTTAGAGACCCAGGGGAGAAGAGAGATAGGCCAATAATGTTCTGGTTTAGTTGGGTCTAGAGTAGGCTTCTTTAAGATCGGGATAACCGTGGCCTGCTTCCATTTGACAGGTACAGTCCCAGAGGAAAAAGATAGCCTAATAAGGTCAAGCAAAGGAGGGAGGCAGACTTCAGCAAATTCATTAAATTGTGCAGGTCTCAAAGGGTCCGCAGGTGACCCTGACTTAACTTTCATGAACTAAAGATTTAAACTCTTCATGAGATGGCTCAGGTATTGATGCGAGCGGCTTAATAGTCAGGTGTGTGGGGCATGAGTCACTATTTGGGCTGGTTGAGGAAGGAAAGGACCGGTAAATGGCCGCCACTTTCTCCACAAAGAAGGCTGCTAGTTCTTCACAGTGAGATTGAGAGCATTGTTCCATGCCTACTTGTTTCCTACTAGTCAGATCTTTAATGACTTTAAAGATAAGTTTAGTAGGATTGGGATTATTTTTTAATTCTGAGGCATAGAAGGAGGCCCGGGCCTTGCAGATTGCATGATGGTAGCGCTTGATACTGGCCTGGTAACTCTGCTTGAGGACAGAGTCATATGTCCTGCGCCAGGCTCTTTCAGCCCTCTTACATGCCGTTTTGAGAAGCCTCAGAGAGTCGTCATACCACGGACTAGGTGGGCCAGGGCGGATTTTACTCCATCCAGCTGGAATCAGAGTATCCAATGCCTGAGTCAACCAGTCACAGAAGTAATCATACCCCAAAGAAACGTCAGTAGGAGGATCAGGTGGATGTTGCGCCAGAAGCTGATGAAAGTCAGCCAGCCTCAGTTTCCTCCAAGGACGTTTAAAGACTGTAGGGATCGTACTTTTGAAAGGGGCCCTAATCGAAGAAATCTGTATTTCAATCAAATAGTGGTCGGTCCAGGCCATGGGTTTAGGTGGACAGGAGACAACCCCGGGGAGATTAGTCAGGAAAGGATCCAATAAGTGGCCGCCTACATGAGTCGGGGGAGTGACATGCTGGTACAGTTGTAAAGCCTCAAAGTCTGCGAGAAAGCTACTCAACACAGCAGATAGAGGGGAGTCCAGATGAAGATTATGATCCCCCACTATGCAGAAATTTGCCGATTTAAGTGCCAAGGAAGAAGCTGCTTCCGGTAGGGCGGTGCGGAAAGCAGCGTCAGGGCCGGGAGGTCTATAGATAAGAAGACCCGAGATGGTAAACTGAGAGTTTATAGAGATTGCAAAATGAGCGCTTTCACAACCCACTATATCCATAGCCTTCCAGGAGCATGGGTAGCATGCCTTAACCACGGCCGCAATCCCGCCACCCCTCGAATCACGATGAAGAGTATACATAGTGTATTCCATAGGTAGCGCAAGATTGATTGCTGCCGTAGCATCGGCATGCAGCCACGTTTCAGTTAGAAAAAATAAATCCGGCTTTTCATCCGTAAGTATGGAGAAAACATCCAGATAGTGGCATACTAATGATCTAACATTAAGGAGAAAGATTTTTAAAGTATTCAGACCTAAAGTAGCAGCCAAATGGGTCGCTTTCCCAGGAGTTCTACCCATAGTTCTGAGGGCATTGACCAGAGAGGGTGCTGGAAGCACAAACAGGCAGTCAGGGCACTGATAAGGGCCGCACAAAGGATCGAGCTCACTGTGAGCACACATACCTGTCCTATTCCTTAGGCCATGTAGATAACTCACTGAAAGCATAATAAAGAATGACCGGAGGGTCCTGCCCTAGTGCAGCCTTAGCGCGGACGGGCGCAGACGGGCTGACTCAGGCGTGACTCCGGCGCTGATGCAGGCGCGTCCACAATTCGCGTTTGCTATCACGGAATGTCACCGTATCCTTAAGTAGGGATGGCTAGAGCGCTGTTAAAGCTCACGCCTCCCACCTAACATGTCCGCCGTTTTCGAATCTAAAGCCAATAAATTCGGTGTTCAGCCCGCAAATCGGCAGAACCGTCAATATGCTGGGTCTAAATCTAGTGGTGACAGTATTTTGGTAAGTGCAGAAAAGAAATAAAGTATTTAAAATTTCGCCGTTTTAAAATGCTCGTATTTCAGCAATTAAAACAAACATAGGGGAACAATACAGAAGCAGTCTACCTCCCGGCTAGTCGCCTCAGGAGGGGTCCAGTGCAAACAAACAAACGAAACAAATCTCGCGATGAACTGCAGAGGGCTCCTTAAGTAGGGATGGCTAGAGCGCTGTTAAAGCTCACGCCTCCCACCTAACATGTCCGCCGTTTTCGAATCTAAAGCCAATAAATTCGGTGTTCAGCCCGCAAATCGGCAGAACCGTCAATATGCTGGGTGTAAATCTAGTGGTGACAGTATTTTGGTAAGTGCAGAAAAGAAATAAAGTATTTAAAATTTCGCCGTTTTAAAATGCTCGTATTTCAGCAATTAAAACAAACATAGGGGAACAATACAGAAGCAGTCTACCTCCCGGCTAGTCGCCTCAGGAGGGGTCCAGTGCAAACAAACAAACGAAACAAATCTCGCGATGAGGCATAATGAGTATATAAGGTATAATGAGGCAGATACAAATTAGTACATCAATTATCAGTATTAAAGCCACAATGTAACTGTGGATCAGGGCAAGTACCATTAGAGTAGTTGGGAACACTACAGGGTATGAGCATTTAGAACACACGCTATTCAGCACGAGTTTAAACTAAGGAAAAGGGACGTGAGGAGGGCCTAATATGTGCACTAATATTCTTAAACCTAATCCCTAGATTTTATGCTATTCTTACTAAGTTCACGGCAATCATGCTAAAGGGAAGGGAAAAAATGGAACACACTAAAATAATGTGACAGTTTAATAATATCCTATAGGTAGGGAGAGAAGTGGAACATCACTAATAAACAATTGCATATAAATTGCTTTCAGAGGTGATAGAGTAATAGCACAGGCAAGAGAGCTTTATTAAGAAGAGAAGAAAGAGTGATAGAAAGACGTACACCCACAGTTAATAATTACCTAAGCAAGAATGAGGACTAACCCTGTCCACGGGTCAGCTTTGGAAGGACGGGGACAAGGACCCTCAAGGATTGGAATACCAGAAAGCGAGCAGGTACAGCTCGTGGACAGTCAGGACAGGATACCCCTCAGGTTTGGGTCAGGACTGGGCTCACCAAGGTACGACCAACACCCACAGCTTCGGATGCAACGCCTGCGTTACCCCCTCTCTGCAAGTAATCCGCCAGTAACCCCGATTAGGTTTTCGAATTTCCCAGCAAAGTACTCCGCCAGCACTTAAGACTATTTCCACCCCTTCTAGTTTTGTGGAAAAATACGGGCAGAGTGCTCCGCAGCACTCTGTATCAATCACCTATAGAGTTCGTAGGGTCAGTGACAGGTCTGCTACTCGGACAAGTCGGACAATTTCTCCAAGCTATACTAAGCTAGTTATACTGTTTTGGAACCCCTAGACCACCCACAAATGTTGCAAGTGACAAAATTCCCACGTTATGATTCGTCAGGAGAGGTGACTTTGTCATTGTCACCACCTATAATTCAGTGTTCCCATCATGAATATATAATTTTTCATACCCGCCCCTTGGGTTCACGTTCCCAGGCATAGGAATATAGAAAACAATGAGAGTGTACAGTATATAGAAACAATGTTTCATCGTCAAGGTGGACTGCAGCATCTTCTAGGCTTCAATATGGAGCGGCTCCCCGTTCCCAGGCCCATAGATACGCGGTACATGAAAAGTAAGCGAGAACAAATTAGAATCATACGTAAAAATGATTACACTGTACACCGTTAAAGAACTACACTGTACCCCTTACTTTATAATATCTATAGCATTAAGGTTTAGTGCGAAAAGACAGATCGGCAGAAGCAGCAGTGGCAAGCAGATAGCATGGTTAGAGACAAGCAGCCATGTTTGCAACAATGCGCATGAGCAACAAAATCCCTCCAAAATGCGAGTGCGTCACATCACGTGAGTATGACCGACGCATGCGCAGACTGGATTTCTGCGAAGCAGCCATTTCCGTAGTGCAAGCATGGTTAGGATGAAAAGACACACAGGCAAGCCTCCTGGGGACACCCGCGTGTTGGGGAAAACGCTAAATAAATGACGGACAGGTTGAATTAATATGATTATAAGTTAGGCAAGGTTCTTGATTAAGAGCAAGTCGCTTTACGTGCGAATCCTTGCTCCATCAGTAATACTGGGTGTTTTACCCATTCTGGAGTGTGCCGGCTCAGAATGTTGCCTTTTGTTCCCCTGCATGAATAGTATCAAGTTTTACATGAAAAAAAAATGATGTACAGAAAAGCTAGTGGGTGCGATAATTGCCACAATTTTCGGAAAATCCAGATTCAGGGAAAAAGTCACATATGAACCTAAATCAGGATACCTGGAGAGATAATAAGGCCAATGAATTCAGGCACGGTTCATCCTTGGAGCAGAAGAGTGTCGCCCCACTTAAATGCCCCCCAAATTACGAGAGATGAAAAATAAAATGGTAATTTACTACCCTTTTATTTTTCGTCATCCCATCCTGAACCAAATGTCAGGACGGGGCAGAGTGGCAGCAGGGAGGAGTAGTAGGCAGAGGGCTATTTGTGCACTTTTTAAAGTGTACGTGTGTCTTTGGCCGGCCATCTTGCGATGGCCAGCCAGATTGTAGATTGCTTAGTTTACTGTGTCTTTAATTTGTGCATTCTCATTAGAGTGTTACCATGATTCCATCGTCCCTCCATGACAGTTGCTGTTGGTGTACCCTTGCGCTAGCAACTACCGTCGTGGGCTCCCTCTTCTGTACTTATTTATTTATTTATTTATTTATTTGTTTATTTATTTATTTATGCAATTTTATATAGCGCGAACTTTACCCGAAGGTGTCAGAGGGCTTTACATAAGAGCCAGTTGAAAACATCAGGACTAACTGTTACATGAAAAAATTGCAAATTTTTGCTTTACATAAGAACCAGTTGAAAACATACGGATTTAGGAGTACATGTGTTACAAACAGAAAAAATTGCAAATGTACAAGAGATAAAGTCACTCAAGGAGGAGATACAAATGGATATACTCTAGGCACATACTAGTAATATCTCTATCTACATAGGGAGGGGATACACATGGATATACTCTAAGAGTCACATAGGAATGGTAGAGCGCACAGCAGACTACTGCACATACTAGTGATTAGAGTTATCTCTATATACATAGGGAAGGGGTAAGACTGGATATACTCTAAGAGTCACATAGGAATGGTAGAGAGCATAGCGACTACTGCATATTCTAGTGATTAGAGTTATCTCTATATACATAGGGAAGGGATAGACATGGATATACTCTAAAAGTCACATAGGAGACTAGTCGTTAGAGTTATCTCTATATACATAGGGAAGGGATAGACATGGATACGCTCGATCAGGGGGGAAAGGCTATGTTAGTCATGCTGGACCTGTCGGCGGCTTTCGACACCGTCCCACACGCAGGTCTCCTTTCAAGACTCAGGGAGATAGGACTGCGAGGGACTGTGTTGGAATGGTTTCAATCCTTTCTAGCTGACCTCGACAGGTGATCTGGGCTCCTCCCTTCTCCGCTGTAATGCCATCGCTAGAGGTAGGGGTGCCTCAAGGGTCCATTCTGAGCCCCACCATTTTTAACATCTATATGGCACCTCTAGCGAGGGTAGCGGAGGAGTTCGGGGCCCGGGTCATCTCATACGCTGATGACACCCAGCTCCTGTTTACCTGCAGGAAGGGAGAGGTCTTCGACGGCGACAGAATCAAAGGCTGTCTGAGTGCAGTCTTTGCGTGGTTTCAGCGGCACAGCCTGAAATGCAACTCGGATAAGTCCGAGCTGCTGTTTTTCGGCTGTGCCCCCGATCCGGGCTGGAAGTCGTGGTGGCCCCAGGACATGTTCCCTCCTGAGGAATCATCCTCCCAAGTGAAAAACCTTGGAGTGGTGTTTGATGACGCCCTCTCTTTCCGACCCCACGTTTTGGGGCTTTCTGGGAAATGCTTTGGCATCCTCAAGATGCTCAGGAAATTCCTCCCACTGCTCTCCCTGCAATATCGCAAGACTGTGGTCCAGGCGCTTGTGGGGTCTCGTTTAGACTACGCAAATGCGCTCTTCGCAGGCCTGCCAAAGTACCTGTTGTCCAAATTGCAAATTGTCCAGAACTCGGCGGCTAGAGCCATATTTGGCCTGCTAAGGAGAGCTAGTGCCTCATCGCTGCTAAATAGGTTGCACTGGCTACCTATTTCCAGCAGAATCAGGTTTAAAATCCTTACGCTGGCTTTCAAAGCCCTCCACACTGTTGGCCCCAACTACATTAGGAAGCGCACTGCTTTCTATGTTCCGCGGAGGATGCTGCGGTCAGCCGATTCGGCCACAATGGTTGTACCTGCTGTTAAACGAGTCCGGATGGGAGGTCGGTCCTTCCAATATGTGGCAGCTCGTTTTTGGAATGAGCTCCCTCTCTCCCTCCGTAAAGCTAATAACCTCCTAGCTTTTAGGAAGGAATTGAAGACCGTGCTGTTTTCCGCGTAATCAGTGTAACCGCTGTGTTTCTGCCTTTCTGTTTCTGGGTTATCAGGCCTCTTTGCTAAAGCGCCTGGACACCCCTTGGGGTAGCCGTGCGCTCAAAAAGTACAGCTATAACATAACATAACATAACATATACTCTAAAAGTCACATAGGAGACTAGTTGTTAGAGTTATCTCTATATACATAGGGAAGGGATACACATGGATATACTCTAACAGTCACATAGGTGACTAGTCGTCAGAGTTATCTCTATATACATAGGAGGGGATAAGACTGGATATACTCTAAGGGTCACATAGGAATGGTAGAGTGTACAAAGGTCTACTGCATATACTAGTGATTAGAGTTACCTCTATATACATAGGGAGAATAAATCATAATGCTGATTTACCGAATCCAGAGACTCTTTGTTGGTATTACCCCATGCTACACAGATATGCGCACTTTAAAAATCTCAACCCCAATTGGGTTTAGAACAAGTGGAGGCCTCCACTGTGCTGGGGAGTGTCTCCAATCAGATGGTAAACAGCATGTGAGCAGCACCAAGTTTGTGTCAGGGAGTTTGCTGGTGCCCACGCTGCAGTCGAGAAAGAGATCATGCCCGGTAAGTGTTTTAATTTTTAATTTTTTTTATTTAGTTACGCACGCCCTCGCCCAATCAATAGATGTCAGCCGTCACTGACACTGATGTGACATCACTACTCATTAGTCGCAAGGAAAACACACCACTACTTCACTATAATCTATAGATATGTATGTGCTTAAGCATAAAGAAATTCTGAGAGACATCCTAGGCTGAAGCGTCAGCTACCTGTGGTGAGACTTGGAACCCTGAAGTTCTGAGTGTCAATTTAATTATTGTGTAAGTTCCCATCCCATTCTTCCCACACACGTCTACCTTAACTGTCCTCATGGCTAAGCAAGGAAAAATGTAAGCGTGGTGCTTTGTGGCACCCATAAAAATACAAAGTGTAAATTAAAGGGTGCAACTGCATGCATGATGTTCTCTCCCCAGTTACCAATCTAAGTGATTGTCAAGTGCAGCAACGTCGCAAAAACCAATAACAAATGACAATAATATATGTTGTTTGTTTTAATGAGTGAACTGTGACATCTCAGTTTGTGGTGCCAGAGTCCGCAGGCAATGTGAAAGCATCTTGCTTAGCCGAATAATAAGGGTTTGATTTAGGTAACAATTGTAATGGAATGTCCTATTACTTCCGGAGGGATTTCTAAATCCCGACGAGAATCCAGTGCAAAAATTTCCTGTCTGATATTTTCCTAACAGTAGAGCAAAATGTGAATAGCAAGTTATCTCAGAGTTCTATGAATTCTTGAAAGGCATGAAGTCTCTATCTGGTCACAGAACTCTTATATCACTTTCAAAAGCCTTATAAAGCATAATTAGGGATGGACTATACCAATGGTGGATTCTCCTACATATTTTGAATTTTCTCCTGAAAAGGGAGGATTTCACACATCCACCTGTCTTCAAGCCAAAGTCTTAACCACTTAAAATATAAAAGGGCTGACCTATATCCTGAATTCTAAGTACCTGAAAAGTGTCTAATAAGGACATTTCCACTAGTATATCTCTGTATTTCATTGCTGTAACACAAAATGATGCCAACCCCCACAAAATATGGTTTGAGCTCCTTCAAAAGCATTCAGGCTTGCTGTTTTAATGATACACAAGTGTTTTGTGCTGAGTGAGTGAGGGCCTACTGGAAGGGGTGTGAACTCTATGAACTGCAGGGGCTCTAGCGGCCAATGGTGGAGCAAGTTTGCGTATGTAAAGCAACTTGCTTGTACTCAACCCTCTCTAATAACTCGTAATTTACTAATCAACATGTTTTGTCTATTTAATATTGCATTACACGACATCTAGGAGAAGCTTGCATATGTGCTTTTACTAACGATAATCCGCTTGTATTAACATGGCTGCTGCTATGCAGGATTTCTTACTGCGCATGCTTCTGGCACACTCACGTGACATGACGTACTTTCTGCTTTGGAGGGAATCTTTTTCTTCTGCACACTATAACTAAGATGGCTGCTTGTGTCCTAAAGCATGCATGAAACTTGAACCGCTGCTTATGCTAATCTGTTCGTTCTGCCAAATTTCTAATGCAATAGTTAAAATAAACTAATGGGATTAAAGTAGAGATAAGTGGTATACAGTACATTAATTTATTCTTGTTCTAAAACTGTTTCTTTTCTATTTTTTCATGTAACGATAATCTTGGGCCTGGGAGGTGTTATTACTCCATCTTGAAAACCCACACTGCGCATGTCAAACTCCAGAAGAAGCTGAAATCCTTTGACATTGAAGTAATGCCAAGCTTACAGAACACTAGAAGATGCGCCTGGGAATCTAACCTGCTGACCCCAAGCGGAAGAAAATATTGTTAACATTGTATTTCTATAAAGAACATTCATTGTTGGGTGGAATAAAGTGCATGGGAAAATAAATTGATGGGCGGGAGCGCAAATATTAATATTCATCCTAAAAGTTTAATTTTGGTATGATGTGATGACCTCTCCACATCATTTTGTCCAATCAAAATTGACACACTCATAGGTGACCAAAAGCAGAGGTGCTGGCGGAGCACTCTGATAGAAGATTCAATAACCCAATCGGGGTTCTGGAGTAAGGGTGCTGGTGGAACACTCTGTCGGAGAAATTTGATAACCCAATTGGGGTTCTGACTGCTAGCCGCAGAGAGGGTTGTAGCGCTGGCGTAACAACTTTAACTGTGGGTGCCGGTCTTCGCCTGCGGTGGTCCTGTCCTGTTCCAAATCTGGTTGCACCTGTCCTGATTTTTGGTCGACACCTGTTGTCTCGCTCGCACTTGCACTTTGGGCTCTATCCTTTAAGTGACCCGTGGCCAGGGTTAGTTCTTCACACAATTCTAGGTAAATATTCTATGTGGGTATGTCATTGTACTGTTTCCTTCTCTCTTCCCACCCTAATGTCAAATGCGTAAAGACTGCCTTATAAAATCTTTGCATATCTTCATCTTAATCGTTATCTCTCTCATAGAGAAATATTTGATGTTTAATATTTGGATTAAGACATTTAAGAAATCTAGATAAAGAGTTTAAACCTTTCCCGAGTTTGTGGTTATTTTATGAGTGTAAATGTTATAATTCAACCTATTATTCTAACTCCTTTGATCCCTTAGGACTTTAGGTACCTATGACAAGGATTGGTAAGTCAATGATATAGGTCCTAAATGAAATGTATAAATCACTGATTAGAGTAAGTGCACAGGTTACCTGATTAAACCCACGATAAATTGTGTTGTTTTATGGGCCCAGGTGAGTATGGTAAATTATGACCGGGTGACCTGCGCGCTCTATCACCAACATTATGCACATTGCTTGCTGCGGGGGAGAAAGAATCTATCCACACACTAAACCACAAAGCTTGATTTAAAATTGACTCTATGTGGTCTCTAGGGGCCGGATAAACAAAACTAATCCGAGACAAAATACTTGGAAACGACTTAGGGTCTGACTTAGATCTTGGGGGATGGGTTACTCTTCCACAACGGTGACGGATATCCTGTCTGTCAAAATGTAAATCCCATTATATCCTATGAGATTTAGATTTTGGCAGAAGGGATATATGTCACCGTTATGACAGAGTAACCGTCCGCCAAGATCTAAATCAGGCCCTAAGTCTGAAATAATTTCAGCAGCTGCAAAAATGTAATTTCTTCCATTGTGGGCATTTCTTGTGAAAAGTAATGGCTCCTGCTGGACCTCGTGTAGTGGCTATCTGGATTAAAAAAACTTCAGTGGTTACTGTCTGAAACCGTACCCGGCTGAAGTCAGAAGGTATACTCTGTGACCAGGATGAACCCGCTTGATGTATTCAACTTGCGCTCCATCCTGGTCATCCTGAAACTACACTTAAGTGACTATGTGTTAGAAATTATGTTTCTGGTTGGCTAGGGTATGAACTTAAGCCAGGCATAACCCCCACTTAAGTCAGGGCAAGTGAGTTACACACCAAAGATAACCTGTGCTCACCCCCTGGTTGCTTGGCACAGAGCAGTCAGGCTTATCCTCAGAAGCAATTTAAAAAAGAAATAAAAAAGGGGGGGTATGGGTTTCAGCTAGGTTCACCCTCCTTCCTCAGTAATGAACACAGAAATACCGAAATACCAAAATTAGAACCTAGCTTTGGGAGAAGAGAGACTGCCGCTCAAGTGGAGTAGAAAATCTACTGGTTAGAAAGAAGAATTTCTTTCTAGAGTACCCTCACTCACCAGGGTTTCCCCTTGGTGACATACTTCATCATATGGGTCCTCGCAATCCGCTGCGGATTGAGGCATGCTAAGACTTGCTGAGTTACGTAGGAGCACTTATGTGAAAATAAATGTGTAGTGCAGTGGTGTAGAGTGGGAAAAAAATGGGTTAAAAATACCTAACTAGTGGGCGAAATACTTTCTTCTAGCTCCTAGGTGGTATGTTTAAAAACCGGGGTAAATACTAGGGAAAAACATGACCATGCTGGGTTAGACATCCCTAGTATTAGTCAACATGTTTCGAGCCTCCCCAAAGCTCGACCTATAAATCAGGGAAATAAAGAAATATAGAGTGAAAGTGAAATTAAAGGTGCCACAACTAATGTGCGTGCACTTTTGGTTAAATACATATGATTTACTCAATGGTACATAGTATCTGTAGGAAATAAAACAGAACACTGTTACAGTAACATTAGCCTACCAGGAATCTGGCAGGCATCGTAAATATAGGCGTGATTCTAATTCGTATAAATGCTCCTCTATGGTGTGTGTAGTTAACAACTACCTTGTGTTCTGTCGTGCTTTTCAGAAGGAAGAACATATGGTTAATGTCTCCAGTGGAGATAGTAATTGAGTGCTATTTACAAAGACATAAAACCACGTGACATACAACACCGAAATGCGAACATGTACATACAAAGTCAAATACTTTTTATGAGGCTCAAATGTGCCCCATGGTCTCTAGGGGTTGAGGGCTCGTAGTCACACTCTGCAATAGTAATGGTAACAAAGGTGTGGTTATTATTGACCCTGTAAAAAACGCTGTGAAAATGGGGGTTGTTCGATGCCTCCATGCAGCCTAAAAATCACCAGGTTTTTCCTCCGCTATAAAGAAAAATGTCAATGGAGCTTACTTTGTCAGAGTGCACCTCACCTGTAATGCACCTACTCTCTCCCCTGGAGACCGCATCTAAACACGTTTCTCCTCGGGTGCCACTACATATACTTCCGTTTCCGCCTAGTCATTGTTACATTGACTAGTACAGAATCAAGATGGCTGCCAGGAAACGGCAATATCGGCGGCCATATTGGAGGTATAGAATGTCGTGTTTGTGGACAGCAGTCAATACAGCGTTAATAGAGAGCGGGGCTAAGTTCAGGATGTGACTTGGTTAAGGGAACAAAGATAATTATGCGTTCCTTGACAGTGGTAAAACACATATTCTATGTGTATTTCAATCTATATGTTAGTTGTTACAGGAGTCATTAATAATTTGTACCAAAGCGGCATAGATAATAAACCCTGCACATACTATGCCAAGCCTGAAGCAGTACTCGTGACCCTGGCTACTGTGAAGCAAAACGACATACATTACACTGTCAGGGCATGAAATGCAGCAATTTATGAATGAACATGACACACATGCCCTCTTTAAGGAAAGAACTCTCAACACACACTGGCCAGCCCAAAAAGAAGGACCCACACAAAGTACTGGGTATGAGGCGCACTCCCCCCACATGGAGGAGTGTGGTTCAATGGTTAGAGTGGCAGACCCTGATGCAGAGTTCTGGCCCGGGACCAGGGTTCAATTCCCGCCTCGGCGGGTCTTGGGTTAAATTTCCTCGGACCTGACAATTCTCACCTCAGTGCCTATTCTAATCATGGGTCCCACGCTGCAACTCTGGGCAATAGCTTGCTTAACCTCCACACCGGCTCCAACAGCGCTAAGATGCCTGGCTTCACCCTGGGGATGCCCAGGAGTGGACACTTCACAGGGAAAGCCAGGAAGGGTTCCACAGCGGTATGAGTAATAGCGCCAGGAAACTGCTTGGTGACAGTGCGCTCTACAAATGCCTTGACATGCAGGATACAGGGGAAAAACCAAAGCGCTGAGCTGCCTGTCCTGGGCGAAGATGAAGTGCTCCAACTGCTCCATAATTGCAACTGTTAAGCAACAATAGGAAGCACTCCCAATGCGCTATCTTTGAGATCCAGGGGCAGCAACCAATGCTCACCGCAGGTTAGACCTCTGGGATAACACTTGAGGAACAGAGATACAGTAGGCCAGCACATTAAAACAAAGAATGGCGGTTCTTTCTGACAGTCAAGCAGTACCTAGGTAGCAAGGCAAATAGCAGAAAAGCAATTCAGTAAGTCCTTTATGTCCCCACACTTTCTGATGCTGAACACTACTGCCACTCCGTGTTTCTCTTTAGCTATCCTCAACGGCCTCCATCTGCATCAAACTTACCATATGACCTCTGGGCCTCTGCCAGCCTCTGCTTCTGTTGACTTTGCCAATGTTTGCAGACTTAGCTCACAAATGCAAATCTAATTAAGGCATGGCAACATATTGGAATATTATTTTGGAATTAAATGACAAATTCATTTAATATATTTATTGGTATACCGGTCCAATATGTCCGAAGTTTTATATAGATGCAATGTGACGCAATCTTAAATGAATAGAAAACACCATTCCACCACTGCCATGCAATTCCGCAAGTTTTGGCAAAGCCACTATTTGAGATTTCTGCTGCGTCTTGTACCACTAAAGATTCTAGGGGTCATTTACAATCCTCTTGGGCCGCTGGTACGTCATTGGAAAAAGTGACATGCTAGCGGCTCAAGTGAGTAATGCAGGTGAAATGTCCTCTACATGCCAGTGTCACTTTTCAAAATGTACAGGATGGGTTAGGCATAATCAATGATTTGCCACCACCGGGACACTCATTGGCTTAAGATAGCGCACCAGTGTGTAAGAAGCAAATGCAAAAGTTTAGAGACACTACTGGAGGAGGCAGGAAGTAAGGAGCTGAAAAGACAAACATAAAATTGCCCAGACTCAGTACTGGTGTCTGACGGAACACACACTTCTTTATGTACTCAGAAAGTGGGAGCTATGATATTAAACTTGATGTACTGTAACTTTTACTTTAGAGAGACCTCCCAGTCCCAGGGGCCCATTAGGATGTCGGGCGGATCGCCACAGCATGCAGGCGGTAGCGATCAGCCCGACATCCTTGTCCGCCTACCACCCGCCCGCCACCCATTTTCCCCCCACCATATTACTATGGTGGGGGGACCGCGGCGGACGGAAAGACCGTCCACCGCATGGTGCCTGCCGCTTTGTGTATGCAAATGCATCACATGCATTTTTAGCATTGTGGCGGGCGGTGCTGAGAGCACCGCCCGCCACAATGTGAAAAATGCAGTATGCGCCTGCCACTGTGGCGGGTGCATCCTAATACCCCCCACAGGACCCCCGCCCTTATGGGGGGCGGTCCCATAATCCGATAGGATGGCGGGCGGACTAAGTCCACCCGTCATCCTAATGACCCCCTCAGGATTCACCTCAAGGTTTAAAAGAGGAATGGGTGCCACATTGATCGTTGCTTTAGGATAATCGAGGAATGAAGCTTAAAATTAAACTCACCTTGTGGCCCCCTGATAGGAGGAAAACAGAGAGAGATTCGCCAAGCCCAAGGAGAGGCAAAGGCTTTGGTGCTAGTGTCTGCAGTTCTAAGGCACATGACATCCGCTTTATTTTTGCTTTTCGTGTCAGGTCACAGGCTGCCTGAAAAACCTCATGTCATTAATCTTCCAAAAGTACAACTAAAATAAAGAGAGGGCATAGTACCAGCATTTTGCTGAAGGAATAATATCTGACATAAATATTGTGTCCTAAATACTGTGTATAAAAATAGACCCTATTTGAGATAATAAAAGAAAATCTGTACCTAATGGTATGACTTTTTTGTAAGTGGAATTTAGTTTGTGATAATTTTGTCCATTTTTTCTGCATACAATATTTAGCTATGAAGCCACAGAAAAAGAGTGGACTTGAATCAGTTCCCATCAGCTTTCATGTGATTTTCATGGTTTGCCATTTATTGAATGAGCTGTTCATAAAAGCCATGTTATTTCGTTACAAGTAACACTAAAAAAGTTTAAACTTTTTCAGGTAATAGTAAAAAAACTCACTCTAGCTGATGATATTACTGAGATACCTTTGGTATCCAAATCCACAAATCCTCTGAGGTCTGACCACATCAAAGCAGAGGTCCAAAAACAATTGCTCCAACAGCAAATAAACTTGGCTTTGTCACCAGTAGAACTCATTCCCTTACACTAATACTTCTTCAAACGCTGTCTAAACTGATGCTCCATCAGAGCTCTATATTTATGCTGTTCAAACTCACTCATTGCTGTTCCCCTGAAATATCCTGGCACTACACAGACCTTATCAGAGCTCTAATCCTAATCTTTATGAGTGTCCCATTGGAATTATAAAGTTTACAGAGACACCTCAGATCTGTCTTGCTTCCTGCGGAATGGTTGGCTGCTTTAAACAGCTGCAAACTTGGAGGCAAACTGCAGGGAGGAATGGAGAATTTCTGACCCAGATTTACTGATTCACTTTAATTTTTAGTGGAACTTTAGGGTTCCACTGAGAATACCCGCTAACCCTCCTTGCCCTACAGTTATTGCAACACCTAATAATGTTAACTGTGCGAATAAGGGCGTACGGGGTATGGGTCCAGGGCATTTGTAATGAGATCCTCAGCCTTAGCTCTGCTCTTTATTCAGCACACACTTCAAAACACTTCATGAACTTTCAATCTGATAATACCAAGGGTGTGCAGTCTAAATATCGAGGTTTTTTTATCGACTGGACAGAATATCGACTATAGAATATCGACAAGGTAGTAATATCGAGGTAAGTAATATTGATGTTAATTTTATCGATTTTTGAGTGGTTTACAAAATATTGAAGTATAGAATATTGAGTAGTTTATATCGAGTGTAGAAAATATCAAGTTTTTGTATATGTAAAAAATATCAAATGTCAAAATATAGAGTGTCAGAATATAGAAGGAGAAAATATCGACTGTTAGAATATCAATTTGTGGAATGCAGAATGTTAATAATTTTTTTATTTTTTTTTTAAATATATTTTTATTGCAGGAATTAGCAAAATGTTACATATACGACCAGCATTATAAATCCAATAAAATCAATGAACTGCATCCCACCTTCCCCCCGCAGCATGTTTTCATATACAATCATTCAGCCCACAGCCCAAAGGTCAGGCGACAAAATCCAGTGGGGGCTCAGCAGGAAAGCAAAGCCGGTCCGGATAATCCACTGTCCGTCATCTGCTTTTCTAAACAAGCCCATAAAACCCAAAAGAAAATCCCTCCCACAAAACACTAAAATCCAAAGTAATCCCTCCCCAACCCAACCCCGCCATCAGTGTATGGTAGCAGCCGCAGTAGGATTCATGAGAGGACCCATGAGGAGAGTATCAGAAACAGAAATTGCAATCGCCTATCGGGACTCGGGGCGCGCTGCACTCTCGCTATCAGAGTCGCTGGGGGCGCAATAGTCCCTGAGGGCCTGCACTAGTGTCTCCCATTCTAGCGCTGCCTCCTGTGCCTTTTCGTTATGTTGTCTCCCAGCTAGTTGGTATCTCAGCGTGCTTTCTCCCGCCGCCCACTTCAAGAGTTCGCTGTGCCACCTGCTCCCAGTCGGACCAGCTCGTGCCTTCCAGTTCCTGGTCACCTCTCGTTTAGCCAGGAGAAGCCCCAAATCAATGAATTTACTGGAAATTTTGTTTTTGGGGGTATGTGGAAACCAATGCAAGAGTCCCACCGCCGCATCGACCGATAAGGGTCTCCCTGTCACCTCCGTCAGGGTCTTCCCCACTTCCACCCAGTAGGAGGACAATCCCGGGCAGGCCCACAACATATGGAGGAGGTCTGCCTCCGGCGCCGGGCATCTGGGGCAGTTCGCCGAGCCCGTGGCGAAGTACTGTTGGATTTTCGCCGGGGTCAGGTATGCCCGATGGAGTACATAATAGTGGACCAACTGAAAGCGGGCGTGGCGCGTCCCCTTCCAAGCCCGCCGCACGAGTTGAGACCAGGTCGACTCCGGGATCTCCTTGCCTATGTCTGCCTCCCAACGGGCTCTCAAGGTCGTAAGGGGGGTCAGCCCTTCATTGATCAGTCTACCGTAGAGGCAAGTGACCGCCTTCACCGTGCCCGCAGACATCATGACGTATTGGCACACCGGAGACGTAGGAGGTTCCTCCTGCCCGCCCTTCCAGTGCGCCTGGATCGCTCGGACCAGGGCCGAGTGCAATAGGAAGTCTCCGCGGGGAATCTCGAAGCGGTCAATGAGCTCCTGAAAGGGCAAGAGCACCCCAGCCTCATAAAGATCCCCCACCAACTGCAGCCCCGCGTCCTCCCAGTCCGCCAACCGTGACCAATCACCGCCATGGGGCAAGGCCGTCAACATCCCTAAAGGTATTTCAGGCGCATACGGTATTCGCAATTGGCCACGGGCGTGGGCTCGGTTCCAACACAAGCGAATGGTCTTCTCCTCCAGCGTCAGGTCTTGCAAGGCCAAACGTTGGCGTAGAGCTATGAAGGAGAGAACATGCCTGGCCATCCCCATACCTCTCCTATCCTCCGGGCCCCGGAATTCCCTGGCGATTTCCTGGGTAAGGGTCTGAAGCTGCGCCGCCAGATAGTACTTCTCAAAGTCCGGCACCGCGAGCCCACCCTCGGCTTTCGGCCTCATCAGGGTTTTAAGGGCCACTCTTCGGCGGCCCGAGCCCCAGAGGAATCCGACTATCATTGACCGTAGGAGCCTAAACGTGGCCGGCGGGATCCAAATCGGTAGCGCCCGGAAATAATACAGCAACCGGGGAAGAGCCACCATTTTGAGCAGGGCGCCCCGCCATCGAGAGCGGTAGCGTAGCCCAGAAGTCCATATTACCCCGTAGCGCTCGACTGCATCTGGTAATGTTTCCGTCCAGGAGGTCAGATGGTTCATGATAGATATACACTCCCAGGTACTTAAAGCAGTCAGGTTCCCATCTAATCTCTCTATTGAGGACTGGGCTAGGGGTGCCTCTGCGAACCGGGAAAAGGCATGTCTTAGCCCAATTCACCCGGAGGCCCGAGACCTCCCCAAACGCCGTGAGCGCCGTCGCAGCTCCATGTAGGGCTACAACTGGGTCCTCAAGGAAGAGCAACAGGTCGTCGGCATATAACGAAATGTAGTGCGGGCCCGAAGGTGTCCAGAAGTCATTATAATGAGCCCCCGATCGGAGTAGCAGTGCGAGAGGCTCCACCGCCAGCGCGAAGAGAAGTGGGGATAACGAGCAGCCCTGTCTCGTGCCTCTTTCCACCGGGTACTGTGAGGAAATTAACGGACCCGCCCGAACCCTGGCCGATACGGAGGTATACAAGACCGCGGTCCATCTGATGAAACCCTCGCCGAGGCTGAACCACCGCAACACAGTGTGCAGGTAGTCCCATTCCAGGCTATCAAATGCCTTCTCTAAATCTACCGATAGGACCACCGGGCACGGAGCGTCCACGAGCGGTTCACCCAGCAAGCGGAACAACCTACGGATGTTCATGGTCGTGTTGCGCTTGGGGATGAACCCAGCCTGGTCTTCATGTACCAGGGAGCTCATGTGGCCCAGCAGTCTCGAGGCCAAGATGCTGCTCAGAATCTTATAATCGACCGTCAGCATCGATAAGGGACGGTAGGACGCCGGATCGGCCGAGTCCCGTCCCGGCTTGAGGAGGGGAACCACCAGGGCCTCGCGCATCGAGCCGGGGAGTCGGCCAAGCCTCTTCGCCTCTCTATATACGATCACCAGTCTCGGAGCTAGGAGGTCGGCATAGGCCGCGTAAAATTCCACAGGAAGACCGTCTAGACCCGGGGTCTTATTCCGCGCCATCTTTTTAATGGCGCTGCGGATCTCCCCTAGTTCAATATCGGACCCCAGGGCTTTCGCCACGTCAGGCTCCACCGCTGGGAGCTCCAGGGGCCGCAGATAGTCCTCGAGAAGGTCAGGGTCATTGGCAGCACGACTGCGATACAGCTGATCGTAGTAGTGCCGGTATCAGCTCAGAATCTCCGGCTGAGTGTGCACCATGGTCCCGTCCGCCATGCGCATGGACGTCGTCAGTGAGGTCTGGCGCGTAGGGTTAGCCAGCCATGCCAGCAATGCGCTCGATCTATCCCCTTCTGCGAGGGACCGAACCGTATAGGCCTTGTAGTCGAAGCAGCGCAGCCGCTCGACCTCTGCCGCCACCGCCTCCTTCGCCTCTGCCGTGCGTCCCTGAAGTTCAGGGTGCCCGGGGCGGCGGAGTTCCAACTCACGAAGCCTCCGATCGGCCACGTCTAAGTCATCGAGGATAACCCGCCTCATACCTACCTTCTTGGTGATGCAATAACCCCTCACCACCACCTTAAAAGCGTCCCATTCCAGCGCTCTCGAGCTCGCAGTGCCCCTGTTGGACGCGAAATACTCCTCGATCTTATTTCCTAAGTCCGCTTTGAATACAGTGTCCTCGAGGATCTCAGGACGTAACTTCCAGGTGGGCACCGCCGGCGCCCCCGGAAACCAGCGAAGGGCCAGCAGGAGGGGGTTATGGTCCGAGATGGTCCTAGTCAAGTATTCGGAACGGATCGCCGCTGAAACCAGTTCAGTCGAGCCAAGAAACCCGTCCAACCTAACGTGCAACTCGTGTAGGCCCGAGAAGTAGGAGTAGTCTCTAGCGTCGGGGTGTTGCGCTCTCCAAATATCCGTCAGACCCCAACGTATCTGCCAGTCCCTACGACCTTTAGCCACACGGCGGACCGGAGAGTCAGGGAGGGGCGGATGCGAGCGATCGGTCTCCACATCCACTACCGAATTGAAATCCCCACCGAGCAGGAGGGGCCCCGTGAAAAAGTGGGCCAACGAGCCCGATAACCTAGAAAGGAAGGCAATCTGGTCCATGTTAGGTGTGTATACACAGCAAACGTTCAGGTCCCTCCCCCCCAGAGTGCCCGAGATGGCCACGTAGCGCCCCTCTGGATCTACCACTGAGGGAAAAGGAGGAAAAAGTCGTAAAAACAACTGAAAAAACCTCCGTTTAGTGGTCCGCTATGAGTCTTCCTTGCGTACCGCCAAAAAGGAGACCAAACCAGGTCAACACGGGGAAATAATCACAGCACAACACAGGCTTCGTTGTGCACTAGCCAGAACCCGGAAACGCCCAAACCGGCACTCCGCCTCCGCACAACGAGATGGATAGACTGCACACGAGGCGGAAGTGCGGGGCAGCGTCAACAAGACAAAACAACACCAGGAACCACCGGGTAATCCAGCCGGACCACCGATTCCCGCAAGAAGCGCCGGAGCCCCAGACACTCCTTGATCCCAGCCGGGATAAAATGACTCCAACCACACAAAAGGTAAACACAAACACAAAACGAGACAAAACAAAAGTACACAATATCAAAACCCAGGAGCAAACAAACAATGAAAAGGGATCAAGGGAATTCAAAAAAGAAGGGGGGACAAGGGATATCAAGGGATTATCAAGAGTCAAAAACGAAACGGGAAATATCACGAGCCCGTGAATGCTGCAAAGTTCCCAAGGTACTAATACAGCTCCCCGCAAGAACCAGGAACCACAATTCAAGATAACGAGCACCGGGAACAGGGAAAATCAGCCTTTTAACCCCACCTAGCATCACATGGGCTCTGTGTACATGGCAAGAGAAAGAGGACTACGGGGCAGGATCCTAACAGTGACCTGGAAGGGAACCCCAGCTCTAATCCAAATTAGCGCCCCCCTGGCATACGCGGAGTACGATGTGTAGAAGACCTGCCCCCTCCACCTACGCTGTAGCGTCGCCCCTTCCGCCTTGTTCAGATGGGTCTCCTGCAGCAGCGCCATTTGTATTCCCCTACGCACTAAATAAGCATGGACTTTGTGCCGCCTAGACATGGTATGAAGCCCCCGCACGTTCCAAGTAATACATTTCACATTAGCAACGTCAGCCATTGTCCCATACTGTTTGTGCAAAGTCTCCCCATCTGGGTCCCAACAAAGAACGAACAACAATCAACCCAGCACTGATGGCGGCCATTTCCCCCAACCAAAACTCAACACCTCTTATTCTAACCAAACCCCTGCCCACCCTCCCCAGAACAGGACCCAAATAGCTCCATCTAGTTCCCATCCAAACCATGCCCTCAGAAAACTTTTCGTCCCCAACTAATCCTACGGTCGCCACCGTAGGAAGGCCTTAAGGGCCAGGTGCGGGCTGGGTGGTGGCAGTGGGCCCTCGATGCCCTGGCTACCAGGACTAAAGCAAGCCCAAAACAGTATCGGAAACCCTCGGGGCAAAAGCAAGGCACCCCACCCCCCGCTTCTCCGGAGATCATGCTAAACCATCGGCTCCCGCCACCCCCGCTTCGGGCCCCCACCCAAAAGGATGCAGCTCACCCCGTCAACCCTGTCCATCCAGAAGGTCCTCAACCGATTTCGGCGTGATCCCCGGTGTGTTGATGCTATCTGTCACCGAGTCCTCCGAGTCCGTCGGTGCTCCCTCGTCACCAGGGTTCTCTTCTTCTGCAATGGTATCATCTCGTGAACCAGACAGTGCAGACAACACCTCCAGTACTCCCTTCCGCTCCGTCGATGTCTCCGCAGTTGAAGGGCCGCCCGACCGGCCCCGGCGACTCCGTATCCTCTTAGATCGCCGTCGCTGTCCCGGCTCCACCGCTGGCTGAGATGCGGAGCCGAAACCATCTTTCCCAGCTCTATAGAGTTCAAGCCAGTTACAGACATCCTCCGGGGTATCAAAAAATTGAGTCTTGTCATCGACAATGATGCGGAGCTTTGCAGGAAATAGGAGCGAGTATTGGATGCCCTCGCTCCGGAGCTCGCGCTTGACTGCCAAGAATGAAAACCGCCTGCGTTGGGTTTCATAGGTGTAATCCGGGAAGATGTTCACCTGGCTGTTCTCCACCTTGAAGGGGCCATTATGTCTAGCGGCATTGAGGATGAGGTCCCTGTCGCGAAAATGCAGTAGGCGTGCCACCACCGGACGCGGTGCACGGCCCTGTTGTGGTGGCCTTGCTGGGACTCTATGAGCTCGCTCAAGGGTGTAGAAAGAGGATAAGCCCTCCGGGGCCACCGCGTCTCGGAGCCAGGCTTCCAAGTAGGCCACCATGTCGCCATCTTCGATCTTCTCCGGCAGGCCTACCACTCGGATGTTGTTGCGCCTGTTACGGCCTTCCGCATCCTCCGCTCGCTGCTCCAGGGCAGAAATCCGGGATAGGGCATCTTTCATTGTCGTGGCCAAGGATCGCTGCGCCGGCTCTAAGGTTTTCACCGAGCCTTCCACTTCTTTGACCCTGTCCGAAAGCTTTCCGTGATCCGCCCTAAGGAGGCCCAGGCTCGTCGCCACCTGGGCAATGTCCTGCTGAAGGGCCGAGCGTGTGGTCGCAATCGCCTCCAGGACGCGGTCAAACTGTTGCTGCAATGGCGCACCACCAGCACTTCCCGGGTCTCCATGGTCCTCCTTGTCCGGGGTCTCCGAGTCAGAGGCGGCTGGGGTAGTCCCCTTGGCTCCTCTCGGCTTCCCCATGTCGCGGGAAGCGCACAGTGTGGACTCAGGTAGAGGCGCCACCGAGTGCGGGCGTCGGCTATAACTCTCCCGATTGCTGGCCCTCGGGTTGAGGGCTGGCGATCCTCTTCTCCAGGGCCTGGTGGATCTCCACAGTTTCGGCTCGCGCCACCACCGCGTCGTCGGAGAGCACTGAGGAGGAGGCGGAGACACTCGGCGCCAGGCCGGGCAGGCCCGTCTGGTTAACGAGGACCCGGAGCGAGGGCCACCCACACCACCAGAGACTTTGTGGCGCCAGGGGGTTGTGCTTCCCATGGGATCGGGTCGATCGGGGGGATGCCGCCAAGTGCTGCGTCGGGGGTCGGCACCACCGCCAGGACCTCCAGGCGTCCGTGTGCCGGGGTTCACTATGGTGGGGGCATCCGACCATCCAGGCGCAATCACCAATGCCAGAGTCTCATCAGGTCAAAGTCCAGTTCCTCACTTTCCAGGAAGACAAAAGAGCGGAGGGCACGCTGTAACCAGCGACGTTCCTCCAGTCTAATGGTCCCGTCCGAGGGGACAATGGGGTCCGGGCGCCATGTTGGGTCGCTCTCCTCGGGACCACAAACTTCGATTTTCGGGCGGATCACCACCCGTCCTGGCTGCGCCAGGTGCCTCAGTAGGTTCCAGTCGGGCCGAACCACGATTTGCGGGGGCTAGGGTGCCCCGCGGCCTCCGATTAACAGGATAAACCCGGGCTCAGTCCCGGAGCCGAGCTCTCAGGCGACCATCGCCGTCGGCGCCCAAGCCACGCCCCCATGCAGAATGTTAATAATGTAGTACTTTTAATTTATTTTAGCAAAATTTTGTTTATGTCTGTTATTTAATGTAATAAAATATGTAAATAATAAAAAAATTAATAAATATGTAGGTAAAAAATAATAAAACATTTTCGGAGCGGGTTGTGGGTTTTTAGGGGTATAGGGTGGGAAGTGTTATAAAATACATAGAAATAAATAAAAATAAATGTAAAAATTTATGTTTTTGTAGAGGGTTGTGGGTTTTTTGAGGAATATGGTGGGAAGTGTTTTAAAATATTTATATATTAAATTTCTAAAATAATTTTAAATTATTTATTTAAATTTAGAAATTTTTAGAAATTGATTTTGAAATTAATGTGAAATTATTTATTGAAATGTCTAAATTAATTTGAAATTAATTTCGAAATTGTTTTAAAATTAATAATTTACATTTGGAGACTTATTTGAGAATACTTTCTAAATTTATGTGAAAATGTTTATTTAAATTTAGAAAATATTTAGAAGTTAATTTTAGAAAATAAATAGATGTATAGATGTATTTTTATCAATTTAGAGATTTGTTTGAAAATAAAATCGAAAATAATCTGAAATTATTATTTTAAATTTGGATATTTATTTTAAATTAATTTCTAAATTAATTAAAAATTTTGTATTTAAATTTGGAAAAAATATTGACACTAATTTAAAAATAAATGTGAAATTATTTATTTAAATTTATAAAATAAATTGAAATTAATTTAGAAAATATTTAAAAATATTAAATGTTATGTTATGTTATGTTATGTTATGTTATGTTATTTTATTTTGTAAAGCGCACGGATGCCGCAGCCAAGAGGCGTCCCGGCGCTTGGGAGAAGGTAAAAAACACAACACGGGAGCTAGTGGCTAAAAAAGACTAAGCAGTAGAAAATAAAAAGGTCTTCAAAGCTTTTCTGAACGGGAGCAGATCAGGAATGGAGCGAAGGGAGGCAGGCAGGGAATTCCAGAGAGCTGCTGCCATCACAGCAAAAGAGCGTCCGCCCATCCTTGCTTTTTTAAAACGTGGCACTACAGCAAGATTAGTCCCTGAGGATCGGAGGGCTCTGGATGGCTCATAGTGACAGATTAATTGGGACAGAATAGGGGGGGAAGCCAACTTCAAAATTTTAAAAGTTAGGCAAAGAGTTTTAAATTTAATTCTTTGCCCCACAGGCAGCCAGTGAAGATCCTGAATAGTGCGACGCACAGAAACAAACTTCGGAAGACCGACCAACATCCTGGCGGCCGCATTTTGCACCCGCTGGAGGCGCACTAGTTCTGCTTGATTGACGCCCAAGAATAGAGAGCTGGCGTAATCTAATCTAGCCAAGACTGTGGCCTGGACAATGATCTGTCTCGTGTCAGCATCAAAGTACTTAAAAATGGGTCGCAGACACCTCAGGGCACCAAAACAGGTTCCGGCAACCCGTTTAGTGTGGGCGGTGAATGAAAGTTTATCATCCAACCACACCCCCAGGTTCCTAACTTCAGCCACTGGGGTGGGAGCAGGGCCTAATTCAGATGGCCACCACTGATCTAAATGTAAATTTGTAATAAATTTTACGTTATATTGTATGAAAAATTTTAATTAATGGGAGTGTTTTGTAGAATGTTTGTGAGTTATATGGTTTTAGTGTCCAGTATCTTTAAAGAGTTTTTATTTGGTGGAGTGGGAAGAGTAATTTATATGGGTTTACTGTCCAGCACCGTCCCAGACATTATACTTGGTGGAATGGGAATAGTAATTTATATGGGTTGAATGTCCAGCACCTACCCTGAGTTTATACTTGGTGGAGTGGGAATAGTAATTTATATGGGTTTACTGTCCAGCACCTTCCCTGAGTTATTACTTGGTGGAGTGGGAATAGTAATTTATATGGGTATACTGTCCAGCACCTTCCCTGAGTTTATACTTGGTGGAGTGGGAATAGTAATTTATATGGGTTTACTGTCCAGCACCTTCACTGAGTTTATACTTGGTGGAGTGGGAATAGTAATTTATATGGGTTGAATGTCCAGCACCTTCCCAGAGTTTATACTTGGTGGAGTGGGAATAGTAATTTCTATGAGTTTACTGTCCAGCACCTTCCCAGACTTTATACTTGGTGGTGGGGGAATAGTAATGTATATGGGTTGAATGTCCAGCAACGTCCCTGCATTTATACTTGGTGGAGTGGGAATAGTAATTTATATGGGTTTACTGTCCAGCACCTTCCCAGACTTTATACTTGGTGGAGTGGGAATAGTAATTTATATGGGTTGAATGTCCAGCACCTTCCCTGAGTTTATACTTAGTGGAGTGGGAATAGTAATTTATATGGGTTTACTGTCCAGCACCTTCCCAGACTTTATACTTGGTGGAGTGGGAATAGTAATTAATATGGGTTGAATGTCCAGCACCTTCCCTGAGTTTATACTTGGTGGAGTGGGAATAGTAATTTATATGGGTTTACTGTCCAGCACCTTCCCTGAGTTATTACTTGGTGGAGTGGGAATAGTAATTTATATGGGTATACTGTCCAGCACCTTCCCTGAGTTTATACTTGGTGGAGTGGGAATAGTAATTTATATGGGTTTACTGTCCAGCACCTTCACTGAGTTTATACTTGGTGGAGTGGGAATAGTAATTTATATGGGTTTACTGTCTAGCACCTTCCCTGAGTTTATACTTGGAGGAGTGGGAATAGTAATTTATATGGGTTTACTGTCCAGCACCTTCCCAGACTTTATACTTGGTGGAGTGGGAATAATAATTTTTATGGGTTGAATGTCCAGCTCCTTCCCTGAGTTTATACTTGGTGGAGTGGGAATAGTAATTTACATGGGTTGAATGTCCAGCACCTTCCCTGAGTTAATACTTGGTGGAGTGGGAATAGTAATTTATATGGGTTTACTGTCCAGTACCTTCTCTGAGTTTATACTTGGGGGAGTGGGAATAGTAATTTATATGGGTTTACTGTCCAGCACCTTCCCTGAGTATATACCTGGTGGAGTGGGAATAGTAATTTATATGGGTTTACTGTCCAGCGCCTTCCCAGACTTTATACTTGATGGAGTGGGAATAGTAATTTATATGGGTTGAATGTCCAGCACCTTCCCTGAGTTTATACTTGGTGAAGTGGGAATAGTAATTTATATGGGTTGAATGTCCAGCACCTTCCCTGAGTTTATACTTGGTGGAGTGGGAATAGTAATTTATATTGGTTCACTGTCCAGCACTTTCTCCGGCTTTGTACTTGGTGGAGTGGGAATAGCAAACACTTTTTAGAGATATACATTTTGGTTGGTAGAATATAAAAATTATTATTTCTCTGTAAATATATTAACTATAGTAGTAATTTTTATTATTGTTATATTAGTAGTAGATTGATAAAGAACTCACAATTTCTATAATGTAATAAAAATAATTAATAAATAAATTAAAATATATTTGCATTATATTTTATTTAGAAAATTAAAAAAGGAGACACACACATGGTTAAGTGAAAACATTTACAAACTGTTTATTAAGATGTAAAAAGAAATGGGAATTAGAGGAAAAGTTTTTATTTGCAGTTTAATTTTGTAAGTGAATAGTTTAAAAAAAATTGCAAGTAAATATTTGTATATTAAAAACATTCATCAATTGCAATTACATTTTTTTGTGTTAATTCACATATATTGCAAATGTCAATTTTTATAACAAATATATTTACATATGTACAATTTATTTCTTAACAATTATCTCAAATCACATACAAAATAGAAATATTTTAATAGTAAACACGTGCCAAATAATTGTTAGATATGTTGTATATACATTTTTGTGTATTTTATAGTACAAATCATTGATAGATACATTTTTTACAGATCTCAAAATAGTAACATTTTTGTTGGTTACAAAATGATAATATTTATTTTATACATTAATAAAATTAATATTGAAAATATTAATAATATACATTTTTACAAAAGTAAATAATGAGAAATTAATTTTAAACTGTACATACATTTTATAATTACATTAACATATTATAAGCATAAGGTTTAGCAGAAGGTGAATGATAAAAGTAATTTCAACATTATAATTAATTACAAAGTGTACATATAAATACAATTTTCTTTTTCATACTTCATTAAATAATGTTGTAAATAATTCTTTTAAATAAATATATATTTATAATTATTTAAAAAAATTATTAAGAGAAATAATATATAATGAAAGCCTATATTTTTACTTTTTAAGTGTAAGAAAATAGAAAATAAATAGGCTTTTCAGTTATACAGGGACTAATTTTTTAACCGCGTAATGTTATTTTGTTTGATTTGGTACTGGAACAGCTCGCGGTTGGATGCTGCGTCGCGTTGGAGAGGGTACGTTTTTATTGTTGTATTTTATAAGCTAGGAAATTTAATTTAAGTGTATGTGTGGTGTATCTTGAGTAGAATTGTGCCGTAGCTTGAGTAGAATTGTAATATATATCGTATATTGTGTTTTAGGTGTTAGCTCGAGTGTACGATATTTAGTGTTTATCTCATTTTAGTACTAGGTGTGTGAAAGATGTTTATATGTTTAGATGTTACTAAATGCTTATGCTCATAGTTTTAAAATGTATTTTTATATGTGTATGGGTGTATTTGTGTGGGTGGGTATGTGTTTCTTCTATTTTTAGATTGTCGTCGCCCTTTTAGTTTTTGGAGGAGGTCCGTGTTTTTTTTTTTAAAGTAGTGTGACGAGTATTGTATACTCAGATTTTTAAACACATACTTTGTATTTCCGGTTTTCTAGGAGCGTTTATTTTTTTAAATTACTATTTTCGGGTTTTGAAGGGTATATTCTGTGGATTACATTGGAGAGGAGTCGCCATGGATTTGCTTATATTTTTTCATTTTTTTTGGGCTTCCTTGGATTGTATGGACATTTTGGATTATTTGGTATGGATTTTTTAACATTGGATTACTTTTGAAGAAGCGACAAAAACTGTAAGTAGATAAAGCCATTTTTTGGGTGGGAAATCTGTTTAAATGTTGTATTGCTATGGTATATGTAACAGTTTGAAAGTAAATTATCAAAATAAATTTAATAAATGTGTTTGTAATTTATTTGATAATTTGATTACAATTTGTTACATATTGTAATGGTAGGAAAATGTGTATTTATAAATGGCTAATGTTTGTATATATTTTATAGAATAGTTTTAGCTATCATTGAAAGATATTCTAGTCCTCTGGTACTTGGATAGAGGGTAACTTGGCTTTGGAGTGTGTTATACATTTTTTTGGTTTGTTTAGTCAACTTTGGTCCTATCAGGGTTACTAATTGCTCCATTCGGAGCTCTTGGTAACTCTGTTCTTTTTGTAGGGATTGAATTAATTTGTAAAGAGTAGGTGTTCCTCTGCCTGTGGTTGTTTGGAAGGCGTTGTGCCATCCCTAAACTGTGTTGTTTGTTTTTGCTTCCTTATTTAGGGTGCTAAGGTAGACATTCCACCAGGCTATTTTATATTTAGGTTGTCTTCTATGACCTGATCAGGGAGCCTTCCTACCCATGTATCTTAGAAGTAGTCAAGCATAGGGCTTAATCTTTCTTTGTTTCTTTTATAGTAGGGGCTGTCTATTAATAGGTTATAGTGCTCTGCAACGTCTGTTACAGGAACATATGCTAGAGAGATTCGTTTTTTAATTTGATAAGCAAAGGTGCTATCTGTGGCGTATTGGACACTTAGGGCCTCATTAGGATGGCGGACGGACCTGCGTCCGTCCACCACCCCAGAGTAGGAGGGACCGCCTGCAGGGGCAGCGGCGGTCCCTTCATGCAGATTAGGATGTGACCGCCACCCTGGCTGTCACATCCTGTATATTTAACATTACGGCGGGTGCTGCTTGAAGCAGCACACACCACAATGTTAAAAATACCATGTTTTCCTTTGCGTGCACGAAGCTGCAGGCACCGCGTGGTGCCTGCCGCTTTGTGCATGCAAAGGCAGGGGGGTACCATAGGTACCCCCCATGTGCACGCCCACCCCCCCCCCCTTCACCCCTGGGGTCCCACAACGGGCCCCCAATGAAAAGTCTGTATGCCTTTCCACGGCAAAAATGCCGCAACGGAAAGGCATAGGACCGCCGCTATCCTAATATGGCTGGCGGTGTCTGATAGACACCGCCAGCCATGTTAGAGCTTTTCCGCCGCGGTCGGAAGGCAACCGCAGCAGAAAAGCGGCGGACGGAAAAAAATTCCCCAGCCATCCTAATCTGGCGGGGGGGGTCTTTTTTCTGTCCGCTGTCCACAGCGGTTCATCCGCATCCTCCGGGCCGGCGGTGGCTTCCGCCGGCCCGGACAATGCGGATTAACCGCAATCCTAATGAGGCCCTAAATGTAGATTTCTGTAGATGTCGCCATATACATTGATTAAAATGATAATAGCAACCTTGTATTGCTGTGTGTGGGTATATTTTTAGGATACTGTTTATCATTGCTTTTTCGAAATCAATGATAATTTTTTGTGGGAAAGAGTCACTAGTTAGTTGTTTGACTTTGGTTAGGATTTCTTGGTAGGTAGATTGTTGTTTGTTTGGTAGGAGGACATATAGGAATGGAATATTAGCATTTTGGAAACGACCATGGATAGTGTACAATTGGTAAAAAGGTTTAGGACATACTGCAAAAGTGCCATCCATCATCCAAGTTTGGCATTGGTTTAGTTTAGTCATGTTGTCTGCAGTGGCAAACAGTATTATTCTTTTATCTTTTGAGTTGTTGTCATATAGTATAAATGGTTCATTATTATGAGTTACAGAGAGTTCAGGGGAAAATTCCACTCCTTCAAAAGTTTTAGGTGTGGGAGGAGTAGTTGCTGTAGCTCTTTTTTGTCTAGCTATGGTTCTTTTAAGGGAATCTATACTTGGTAGTTGGCTAGAGGCATGTTGGGGTAGAGCACTTAATTGCTGTTTTAGAATAGTAGTTGTTGGTATATCACAAGTAGTGCTAGCTTCTTTAAGAGATCAAGCACTTCTCTAATCTCTATTTCTGTAACATTGGGTGGATGGTTATGTTCCTTAGTATAAGTTACAGTAGTTTCCTAAGTTATAGCTCTCCCATAACATTTGTTAGAATAGTTTTTAGTGCATTTCCAAAAAACGTTCATATCTTTCTGTTTCTCTTGAGTGTATACATATCCCATGTAACATAGAAGCATTTTGCCTTTTTGAGAATACACACATTTTGCTCCTTCAGTCATATTTGCTTTTTGGTGCTAGGAGAAATTAAACATTATATTATTAGACACGTTTATAAATAATGTATTTAGTATTATAATAACATTGATTTGCACGTTAATTATTTACCAGTTTATTTCTTTGTTGAATTCAGTTGTTGGTTTTCTTCGAATTTTTCTTTTTGCTGTATTTCTTCTGTACCTGTTAAGATGGAGAAGATGTGTTACAAGAATGTATATTAATTAATGTTTCTTTTGTTTTGCTCTGCTACCTAGTTTGTCCTTAGTTTTCTATTAATTAAGGTTTTTAGTCATTTTTTAGATTAGATACCTACTTTTTATATTTTTTCTTTGAAGTGTTGATGTTGTGCAGGTTTTCAATTATTTCTTTTTATCTGTAGAGTAGGAATAAAAGAGATGTTTCAGTTATTTGTTTTCTAAATACCGGTTTGAAGTTTTAGATTTACATTTTATAAAGATATAAAGGTGGCAGTACTTACTTTAGATAAGTGTAGCTGCTTTTTGATAGAAGTAAATCCGTTTTCTTTCAGCAAAGTGGCAGAGTTTCTCCTTCCTTTTTTTTGGTGTTTTAGATTGCGATTTTAGGAGGTGTCATTTTTCTTTTCATAGGGTGTGTTAAATTGTTTCTGAAAGTTTATTGGTTATCCACTTTGATACCTTGTTCTTATTGATTTATTTGATTTTTTTTACTTGTTTTGGTAATTGTTTTCCTTAAATGGAGGACGCCAATTAATGTTTTTTGTATGGGTAAAGCAATTTCTTTCAATGTTTAATGGCGTTTTTTTATATTTAAAGAGAAAGAATATTTATTATGTGTATTAAGCAATGTTTTATTATTTGCAATGTTGTATATGTATTCTAAAATGTATATTTGATGTGAATGTTTTTTTAAATTTTAGAAATGTTTATTGTATGTAGTATCCTTTTTAAAAAAATATATTATGTATATTTGTGATGTGTATATGTTTTTTTAATTAGAAAGCACATTTTGTATGTATTTTGTAAAGTCGATAATATTTAATTTTCGATATTATAGTATTCTATATAGTGATGGTCGATATTTTGACGGTGTTTTATGTTATGGATTGCTGGTCGATGTTTTTTACATGCGATAATATAGATGGTCGATAATGTTGTAGTCGATATGTTTTTATCGATATTGTTGTTTCGATATATTTGTAATTTTTTGTTTAAGTATTGGGAGTCAATATTTTTGTAGTCGATAATTTGTCATCGATATTTTGTCTAGTCGATATTCGTTCTGTCGAGGTTATGTCAGTGATTCAATACCCAGATTGACTCAAAGCTGTACTCCGGAGAATATCCAGATGCAGTCACAGCTGTAATTTTGCTGGGGCAGTAATTCACTTAGAGCTCAGCTCCTGATACTGCCCATACTACTCAAAACTGTACTCTGGATACCAATAGTCTTGTACCCTGCTTACAGCCACATTTCTTGCTTCTTCTGAGCAATGCAAGTAAGAAGTGTTAGAGTCATTCAATTGAATGGTTCTCGGCTTATTAAACTTTAAAAGATGAAAGACTGATTTCCACCTGTGTCGATTTAGACTTGTAATCTGCCTCATGCACCAGTTTTAAGAAATGAGGGCTTACACTTGTTGGTCAATATTGAGCGTGATCCATCTCCTGATGAAGAACTTCCTGCAAGCGAAAAGTTTATTCATCACTTTTAAACATTTCCAGTGTTAGTGCACAGATTTCTCCAAGTACTGTAGAGTGTTTGCCATGATAATATAGAACTTAGAAAGACATGACTGTAACAGACAATTTAGATCTAAGATAAGTGCAAATAGTACAAACGTCCCTTTTAGAATTAGCTTCTATTGGGATATGGCCTTTATCACAAATGTGACTAGGACCTTTCCACCAGCTTTCATTTGGTGCTATGCTCACAAATAAGAAGTATAAAATGCAGCATTCATGTTGAATAACAGATGCAAAAACCACTAGGGCTTATTTCAATTTGAAATACCAAAGATTGCTCCCATTGGTGGATCAAATCCTATCTGCTCCTCAATAGTTTAACCAGTTGCTATACAGGCTTCTAAATCACAATGTAGGCTGTATTTTGCTGTGGTTAACTGAAATTATCATTCTGTGAGCAGGATAGGCAATATAACAGCATTATTTATCATGAAGATTTATAGCCACTGAACTGTTGGTATACATTACTTATCAGCTTTATTGTTTATTGAAACAGGCTAGATTACATTCCTTTTTGTAATAATGGTGAGGAACGCTTGCCTCCCGTAGGTTCAACTATGTTAATATTTTTATGGTACAATGCAGTGCAATAATTTTGGTTGGATGGTGATGGTGAAATGTCTCTAAATACTACGTGTTAAAAGAGATGCATTTTAAATAAATACAGTCTAAAAATATTAATCTCATGCAGTTTTTTGCGAAAGATTGTGGGATATCTTTAGAGGCAAGCACAGGAATTCCAAGCAGTTGCTAAGGATGACCCCTTACAACTCTAGTTAGTACACTGTAAGCAAGATATGTACATGATTAATAGGTGTTTACGCAAAATATCGGGAACAATATTTTGATACAAAAATATCATGCAAAGAATATCAGGATGTCTAAAATATCATTGACATGATTATCAAAGGCAAAAATATTGTTTTCAGTGCTGTATTTAATTGTGTTTTAAAAAACAGTGATGTATTTAATATCATGTAAATTGTTAATTGGTATGTAATTTATTGTAGTGTGTTTGTTTCTATATGTTTATTAATTATTTGTATTTGTGTTTTTACTAGGATCATTTATTAGTTATAAAATTGTTGAAATATGTACCTTTAGTTTTATTAATGTATAAAAATAATGGTATATTACTTTTTTTAGTAGTGGGATGTTGGGATATTTGGGTATAAACATGGGGAGACTTTTAAAAAGTATATATTTTAAAATACATTTTATGTTAATTATTATAATGATATGCAAATTAATATGTTTTAATTTTTACATGTATTTTGGAACATTCATATTTTTTTATAAATTTTAATAGGCAAATAATTAAAATATATATTAATGTTCTGAAATTAAAAAAGAGTTTTGAAATATAAAAAGTAAATTATAAAAGGTATTTAAAAATTAGAAATATGTAACCAATATTCTATTAAAGTAAAATAATGAATATTTATTATATTAACTGTTTAAGTTTGTGAATAATACATTCATATAATATGAATATTTAATTGTTGTGTTTTATAATTATTATTTTACATAAAAAATTAGTTTAAATTTATTTTAAATAGGAAATTGCTTTTATATCATTTTATATTTTATGGTTCTTAATTTTGGGTTATGACTTTATTTTCCATTTTTTAAGGAACGATAATAAATGTGTAAAAAAATATAGGGGTCGATTATGATTGTGGTGATTCCGCATCCTCTGGGCCGGTGGAAGCCACCGCCGGCCCGGAGGATTCGGAATCACCGCTGCGGACCTTTAAAACACCCACCGCCAGATTTTGATGGCGGTGGGATCAGCGGCGGACGGCAGGTCCATCTGCCGCTGATTCACGGGGTGTTGGCCGCAATTTGGTGGCAGTGTCTGCAAGACACTGCCAGCCAAATTACAATGGGTTTGGAAACACACTTTTCTGCGGCGGATTTACCTCTGTGGTAAAGCATGTGGACAATAGCTTCTGGGGGGCCCTTGTCAAAACAGCATCAGATTCCCTGCCTTCCTGATTCGGCGGTCCGCCAACCCTATTTAGAAGCATTTAGGTTAATAGATGAAAGCCCCCGGCAGACCTGCGTCACTGCCTGGAAATCTAGACTGTGTTGATGGCAGGATAGGCTAAAACAGCTTTCGGAGGGAGGATCACCAGTTTCCCCGCTGGGCCAAACACGATGTGCCTACCATCCAGCGTGACTGTGGCCGAAAACTCTCAAAACCTGAGTTGGTGGAATGGGAGGGATATAAGGCAGAAACTCACATATCCTCACTTCCTCTACCAGCATGGATTCAATCCTATAAGCCTGCAGATGCTTCTTGATGACGCTGAAAACCAACACCTTCGTGGATGCATCCAATGGCAAGCCAAACATTTACCTGTTCCCATCGACTTGTCAGTTAAATGCACAGCAATTGAATTTGGTGGAAGATACTTGGATAAAAATGTACACATTCACAAAAAAGTATATAAAAATATATGTCCAAAAATCACCCTCCAGGTGTGTATAAACAAATACCTAACTTGCACACATTAAAAAAATATGCAACATAGGAATACTGCATAATGTCAACGTTGCTCTAGACAAGGTGTCATCTTTACTATTTGAAATGCCAGTTAAATCAATGTCAGTGTCAAATTTGAATCATGCTACATATCCATCCATAACATTTCCCATTGTCTAGTGGAAGTCCTGCACTGGATCCATGTTCAATAGATACAAATCTTTTCATATTGATCAGCAATCAGCAATGGAGAGTAACTAATCCTTAAGGAACTTCACTTCTTATATAAATGTTTGAAAATTATATTATCTGTGAGTCTGCCTGTTTATATAATAATTGACTGCACTTCTAGTACAGTGGTGCCAACTGCAGGTTCATGCCACTTAAGATTCACTTTAATGATAGTCCTATGGTGTTAAATGTAATTGAAATACTACAGTTAATATAGTGTCTAATTTGCTTAAAACCAACCTAAGTTGAAATGTATTTGATCTGCACATGTTTGGCACTGTCAAAAAGTGTAATTTGCTGCACTTCTATTACATTAGGTCATCCATTAAAGGTTCACCTAAAGTGTTCTGTGTGAGCATTACTATTAGTGTAAACTCCAATTTGTAGTACTGATAGGACTACCAGGTCCTCAATAAGTGTTTGCAAGTTAAACCTCCTCAAGCAGCATGAATCCGTCCTTACAATCCTCTGAAATCTGTCACTCCTGACCTAACCCTCATTGCTACTGATCATGTATAGACCAGAGTGGAATGCTGCATGGAATTCTGCTTCACTCAATCATGAGTGGGCAGTTGCTCCTCCACTCAGATTTACCTGGTGTGGGAACAATATATATATATATATATACATATATATATATATATATATATATATATTACCTACTGGCGGTCGCCAGTAGGTATATATAGTTAGGATTTTTTTCCTATGGGACTTTTGAAAATTCTATGTCTAATAACTTTGGCGTTTGTGGACGGAATCGGCTGAAATTTTCAGGAAAATTGCACATTTTGTTTCTGAGTAGCCCTTGAAAATTTGGGGGGGGGTTCGTCAAGGGGGGGCTGAGAAAAAAGGGGGGTCCCAAAACGCGTTTTTCCCATGTTAATTTCCATAGGGCGTTTGGCCTCACTTTTAGCTCGAACGGCTGAATGGATTTGCACGAAACTTGGCAAAATTGTAGGGACTGTTAGCCCGATGTGCCTTTGCTGGGTCTCAATATATGTGCTCCAGTGGATTTTGTGAAATTAACGTTTTAAAAAATTTATACATCTGTGACAGCGTCCTGGATAGCGCACCAGTTCGCATACTTTTCGCGTAACGGAGCTTTGCGAAGCGAAGCTGATTGGCTCTCCGGTGTCTGTCAACATTCTAAACAGTCCGTAGCGGCCGCCATTTTGTCTCTCGGTAGGATCGAGAGACAAGAGGAGGCCAAACCGAAGGGGGAAATAAAGGAAAGGGGGCAAGGTAGACCCCTTCTGACCCCCTAGGATTGATGAGGGGGATATCAAAGTGCCCCGCGGGTCCCAAAAAAAAAAAATATATTTTTTTTTTCGTGGGGTGCGCCCGGTTCGCGTACCGGAAAGCGGTCTGGGGAGCGTACTATAAGGAAACAAGAATGATCGACTTTTAACTTATTGTATGTTTATTGATTGTTCGTTTTGTTTTTTTTTTGTTTTTTTTTATTTACGTAGCTACATGTAGGTACCAATGCAGAGTCTATAATTTAATAAACGCCATCTCCTTTGTAAATATCTTGCCTGTTGTTATAGAAGTTATTGTGGTATATGGAATTCATACCATAGTCTGTCTGGAAAGCCGAAATAACATGGTGGCAGGAGATGATAAAGAGATGTTAAATACACATTGGGGATTATATAGTGGGAGAAAGGAAGTAACTATGAACAAAGCTAGTATGTAACACCAAAAAGTTGCACAGTATATTTTAAGTCTGACTTCATGTTATAATACATTTGCTACTAGTTTTCAATATACATATAAAAATAAATAATGTGTCAAACAATTTTTGAATTAAGAAATTAAAATTTATTTTTCATTTTGTTTTTCAAAATTTAAAAGAAAATCTAAAAAATCGTGATCATTTTTTTCTTCATTTTTTAGTAGAAAATCTACTGCATCTACACATTGCACAAGTTCATTATTTATTGTGTCGTCGTAGAAATCCATGTCAACTTGTGTCTCAATTTTTTTTTCTGTTTCAGTTTTCATGTTGTTATATATCAGTACAGAAAGGGCATTGTTGGGTTTCAGTACAGATTGGCACTTTGGTTATTTATACAGTGTTTTTTTCTTTGGGCAGTGTATGGTATCAAATTAGAAGTAGAAATGTGAAGAAAATTATCAAATAAACTCTTAGTCAATTCTGAATTATACTATAGAAGTCTAACTCTATCCTTAATTCAGGTCTGGCGCTAGGCATGGGCAGCGTGGGCTGCCGCTCATGGTCTAGCACTCAGCACACCAGCATGGGGCCACGCACTGGTGATGTGTCCTTTTGTTTTCCTGGAGATCTATCATAAAGAAAGGTGTCGCCTGCAATTAAGGTCTATTGCAGGGGGCCCCCTCCTTGGGCCTCTCATGGATGGTGTCAAGAGGTATAGGGGAGGGAGAAGGAGACGCTCCCTCAATTGCAAGGAGACCATTCACAGACACTGTGGGGGCCCCATTGTCTAGCATTTTTGCGCACCCACAGTTTTAACTTTTAGACCACAATCAATTCTCACACCTATGAAGGTGTGAGAAATGCATGTGGAGTAAAAGTTAAAACTGTTGGGGCGTCAAAATGCTGGACAATGGGGCCCCCTCAGTGTCTGTGAATGTTCTCCTTGCAAGGGGCCACTTATGTAAATTGGAGGGGGCCTCGCGCACGTTCCCTTTTAGCCCATGGTCTTGCAAATCCTAGGACTGGCCCTGCCATAACTAAAACAGAGAAGTCTATTTTTCTCTATAACCCCTTAAGTGCTGCTGACGGCCAATGGTCGTCAGCAGCGCTACCTCCCCAGTGCTGCGCACGACCATTGAACGTCCATTCAGCACTAGTTCTAATGGACAGCGCAGCACTGGGGAGAAATGTTTACACGCAGCTAAGGTGATAAGTATTACAGAGTGATAGAATATAATTGTCAGAAAATGTTTTTCTAATTAGCTTTCAGTACAGAACATACTTCAGTTTTATAAATAATATCTTACCTTTTAAATATAAGTTGAAGTTATCAGTTGATTTTTTGTTATGCACTTCACGAAGTAGTAGTCAAAATGGGTGTGTTTCTCTCTCTTTGTATATATATATTCAGGTACATAACCAATGAAATGTCATGATATAATAGTAGAAAGTGAAAGTAATCTTTTAATTGGTTGTCATTTCCAACACTTCCGATATGTTTTGTGAAGTAATTTACCTCAGGGATTTTAGAGAGTTCTACATGCTAAATGGCTAAATGGTATTCCAACAATATTTGTGAAAATGGTAGGGATTGGTATGTAGTATGAGCTAATGTTTAATTGGTGAAAGTGTCTCCAGTTGTTTTTCTGTAAATTACTTTCCCACCTTTTTTGAGCGAGTGCTTGTCAGTGTGTTTCTCGGTACGCGAACTTGCAGCGTTACGGGAGTCCTCCATTTTGTGTTTCGGTAGAATTGAGATACAAGATGGAGGGTAAATAATGATCAGAATGGGTAGATTGGGGTAGTTTAGACGTATCCTGTCTCCCTAAGTTTTCTGAGGGTGGCTCAGGAGGTTCATATTTGTCGTTAAATAAATTCTTACCTGGTGTTCTTACAACCAAAATTTTAGGAAAAAAAGCTTGGGATTTGTTCAGAGGAATTTCAAGATGTTCTAATGGCTCCTACTCTATATAGCCTTGTGGATAATTGTAGTACAGAGCGAAAACTGTTTGTTTTTATAAGCAAAGTCAAGTAGCAGATCAAAATAAGGAGTAGAGGAGATGTAAGTCTGCAATGCTGTCCACATTATTTATGGAAACCTATGGATGAAATGTCATTTTACAATTTCAACTACATAAACTGGAAGAAAATAAGTTATCCAGTCTAATTAAAAATGTTTTGGCTACATAATCAGCGATTTTTGGAAGAACATTTGCAACTGCAGCTATTATATAATATACGGGTCCTTTGACAACATCTGGATATTACACAGCTTATTTAAAATTTATAAAATGGCTAGTCTTTTAGCAAACATTACTAATTGACTATGAAGCAATGATGCCTTTTGACTTGTTTTTTGAAGTCAGAATTTAGGGTAGGTAATTGGACTATAATGATTCTAGGTGTTGCTGTAACTTAGTCTGCTGTTTCAAATTCCTTTGTATGTCTCAGTTTTCTTAAAACAATTGAGTTTATCTTTCAGAAAGTGGCGGGCAGAAAATAGTAACAGCACAACAGAGTATAAGCTGTTCATAGGATATCCTTTGACGTCATAGAAAGTAAGTTACTTTGGAGGAGTTCTTATTTCTGCTTAGTTATATTATTTGGGTTTTTTAAACACAATCATTTTGATTGTGTTTTTTTTCCCCGCTGTTATATGATGAATACCTTCAACTCACTGTTTTCAGTGAAATTTGATATTTTCTGATAACAGCAAAAATAAACCATTAAATATGTTTAATTAATTTTCTAGTTTGAATTGTGATTTCTAATATATATATGGATTGGTGTGGCTCACTGGTTAGAGGTGGCAGACCCGGAAGCAGAGGTCAACCCGGGACCAGGGTTCGATTCCTGACGTGGCAGGGTCTTGGGCCATGGTCAGCGGTCTCGATAATTCTCGCCTCGGTGCCTACTCCAACCATGGGTCCCACTCAGCAACCCTGGGCAATAGCTTGCTTAATCTCTACTAACGGCTCCATCAGCGCCGGGGATGCCTGGCTTCACCTTGGGGATGCCCAGGAGGGATCATCTCTCAGGGAAAGCCAGGATGGGTTCCCCAGCGGTATACAGCGCTGGGACGCCTCTTTGCTGGGGCAGCTGTGCGCTTTACAAGTATACCACATTTAACATTTAATATTCATTTTGTCTCATGCTCACACTTTTTTTACCACCTTCTATTAATTTAAATTTTTTTGTTCTTTCTTACACAGATTAAAAGTATAAAAAAGATAATTTAGTACGGTAATGACAATTAAAAGGTAAGTGTTTAGTACTCTTTACGTTACATGTCTATCAGATTTAACTTTTATTAGTTCCACTGCTTCTTTTCTTTAACCCTTAGTTTCCTGTCTTTGCTACTTCCTTCATTTCTTTTTCTTTTACTTACTTATACTACTCTTTTCACTTCTTCTATCAGTCCCTCTTTCAACAGTAACTGTGTATTACTCCCTCTATTTGTCTTACTTTTCACATTACTCTCTGTTTATTTCTTTGTCTTTTTTTTTTAAATATTTTTTTTAGTTCGATCCCGGTTCGCGTACCGGAACGCTAACCGGGAAGCGAATCAAAAGAAATAGAGGATGCTAGAGTGCTAAACATTCTAGCAATTTTTTTAAAAAGTGAAGGTAGTTCTGAAAATAACTTTTTTTTATTCTTTTTGATGTTTTATATTTTTTTTGTGTTTTTTTGGAGGAAGGGGAAACAAAAATGATTCACTTCAAAGGGCTCAACAGGAGCAACAAAAAAAAAATTACTTTCTTGGACGGTTTGGACATTGATGATTTTCAAATGATGTATTTATTAAAGTAATACTCATCTCTCCGCATGAAATTAATTTTCCACATGCTAGACATGTAAATCTCATCTGCCCAAAGTTCTTTTGGAGATTTGGGACCGTTTCTCTTGCCGCTGACTCACTTATTGCTAAGTCATTGGTGGATATTTTAGCCGGTCGGGGGTTATCCATCAGATCTCGAAGTTGTGCTTTAGAATAATTAAGAGGGTGCCACCTCTCCATGTGCCGATGCATGGTATGATTACCATAGCTATATTTTTTTTCGGTCCCTCTCGAGAGTTTTTTTTTGCAGATGAGGCAGGTAACGTATCTGGCATTAACTTTCTTTTCATGAGAAGGATGAGAAAAAAATTGCCAGATAAAATTCACTTTGATATGGGACGTTCTTGGCATTTCTTTTAGAAAGCCACTTGTCCCTTGCTCCTGTTCCTCGTCTTCCTCTTCTTCTTCCTGGTCGAAGATGACCTGGCTAGTCGGTCCTGTCTTCTTTGGTGGTGGTGGAGGTGGTGGAGATCCACCAGCTGCAGCTAATACAAATGCCATGTCTTAGCAAACAAAAACAGGTCTTTCTCTCATTAAAATGAAAGTCGGAGTGAGGAAAAAAGGTGGGACTTTCATCATTTGAGAAAAGAAAATGTTCTAAACCAATGAAAAGTGTTTATTTTACGTCATATGCTCAAGCGTTCCATCATTAGGAAACTAAAAGTAAAATGAACCAATGAAAAGTTTTATAAACAAGTCACATGACCTGTTATGCTTACGTTACGCGCTGCGCGCCGCGCCCCGGATCGATTCCGAGCCTTTACGTTTCGCGCCTTGGTTCGCGTTCCAGAACGCTTCCGGGTGCGCTGATGCAGAACGTCTTAAGGGACATTACGTAGTAACGCGATATGTTGCGTTTACGGGACGCATCGCGATGTGCCTTTCTAACGCGGTATTTACACTAACGGAACGTTTACCGTTTCGCGGATCGGCAGCGAAACAAGAAAAAATAATTTAAACTATAATATAAATTGAATTTAAAAAATATAATACAAATATATATAAAATATATTTATGAATTAGAATAAGAACATATGTTACAGCTATAGATATTTGCAATTAAAAAACCATTGAAATTCACTGAAAAAACCATAGGTTATAGACCATATAAAGTTAGGAATTAGCATTTACAAAACCTTGAAAATTCACTGAAAAAACCATAGGTTATAGACCATATATAGTTAGGGATTAGCATTTACAAAACCTTATTTTACTCGCATAAAACCATTGAAATTCGCATATATAGTTAGTTGCGCTAACTATATATTGCGCACCCGCAATCCACTGCTGATGTCACATATTACATCATTCATGACATGGTCAGTGACATCACTGATGACATCATCCAGTGGCTGTCTGTTTCTGTAAAGTTAAAATATGTCTTACATATTGAAGAATGAGTGGATGTATAAGTGCCTGGATGAAGGATTTAGTAGGTGCATGACTGACTGTATGAGAGAGTGATTAAATGTGTCTCACTGAGTGCATGGGTTAGTGACTAAACTGTCTTAATTTGTGAATCATTATATCTGTTGTTCTATAAACTGCTGCATGTGTTGATCAGTAGCTATATGAGTAACTGTATGGGTTATTGATTGGTTGTCCAAGTATTTGTATGGGAGAGTGAGTGTGTGTGTGGGGGTGGCTGGGAGGTGTGTGGCTCTGTGCATACATGTGTGAACAGTTGATTCACTAGATCTATGGGTTCAAAACTGCATGTGGAAACAGCTGTATGGGTGGTTGACTGTGTACAAGTGTATTGGTGAGTGAATGGATATCTCAGTGCTACATGTCAAAGTAAGTACATATGTAAAACACAGTACATGTGAGAGTTCACATATGTAAATTACTGTGCATAAGAGCCAGTGAATGTGTGAGTGGCTGTATGGATCATTGTGAACTTGTATCAGGGATTGTATAAGAGAGTAAATATGTGTTAGTATATGTTTGAATAAGTAAGGTGTGTATAACTGTATAGTTGAGGAAATGGAGGTGTGATTGATACTTTGCATGACTGACTAGGTGTGTGAGTAACTCCATGGATGAGTGACAGTCTGTGAGTGTCTGTTTACACTGAGTGGATCTAAGGTTATATTAGAGTCTGAAGAGCTTCATCGTATTATCACATGAATGATGTCATCAGTGATGTCATCAGTGATGTCATTTAAGATGTCATCAGTGATGTCATTAGTGATGTCATTTGACATGTCATCAGTGATGTCATCAGTGATGTCATTTGAGATGTCATCAGTGATGTCATCAGTGATGTCGCTGACCATGTCATGAATGATGTAATATGTGACATCATCAGCAGTGGATTGCGGGTGCGCGATATATAGTTAGCGCAACTAACTATATATGCGAATTTCAATGGTTTTATGCGAGTAAAATAAGGTTTTGTAAATGCTAATCCCTAACTATATATGGTCTATAACCTATGGTTTTTTCAGTGAATTTTCAAGGTCTTGTAAATGCTAATTCCTAACTATATATGGTCTATAACCTATGGTTTTTTCAGTGAATATATATATATATATATATATATATATATATATATATATATATATATATATATACTGTTTCCTCAAACGAAGGACACTAGAATAGTGTACAGTGTTGTCTCAAAGAGTAGAGTGGCGTAGAGTGTAGTGTGTTTGAGTGTTATAGCGCACAGCGGAGTAGCATAAAGTGTAGTGTCATAAAGTAGAGAAGTGTACAGGGGAGTAAGGTACGGTGTAGTGGCATACAGTACAAAAGCGTAGAGTGTAGTGTCATAGAGCGGAGTGGCATAGAGTGGAATAGCATATAGTTGAGTGTCACACAATGGAGTGGCTTACAGTGAAATAGTGTACCGTGGAGTTGCGTAGGATGTAGTGGCAAAAGTGGAGCAGTGTACAGTGAAGTGAGGTACAGTGCAGTGGCATAAAGTACAAAAGTGTACAGATAAGTGGTAAGAGTAAGCTGAGTACAGTGGACTAGTGTAGAGTGGAGTAGCATAGAGGGGACTAGCATAGAGCCTAATAGTGGTTTAGACTGGAGTGGTAGAGTGGAGTGGCATAGAGTGAGATGAGGTAGAGTAGAGTGGTGTAGAGTGCAGTGGCGTACAGTTGAGTGGCTTACAATGGAATACCATATATTATAGTGGCGTAGAGTGCAGTGCGGTACAGTGGAGTTGCATACAGTGGAATAGTAGAGAGTAGATTTGCGAACAGTGCAGTGGCGTACACTGCAGTGTTGTACAGTGTAGTATGTTTGAAGGGACTGGCATATAGTGGAATAGCCTAGAGGGGAGTGAGAACAGTGTAGTAGCACATAGTTGAGTGGCGTACAGTGGAATGTTCTAGAGTTGACTGGCATAGTGTGGACTGAGGTATAGTGTGTGGTGTGCAGTGGAATATCGTGGAGTGACATAGAGTGAAGTGGCATACACTGGAGTGGCATACAGTGGAATAGTGTACTTTGGAGTGGGGTAGAGTGATGAGGCATATGAGTGGAGTGGCATAGAGTGAAATAGGGTACAGTTGAGTGGCATATAGTAGAATAGCATACACCAGCGTATCATACAGTAGAAGGGCATAGAGGAAAGTGGAGCACAGTGTAATGGCATAGAGTAGAGAGTTGTAGAGAAGGATACTATACAGTGGAGTGTTCTTGAGTGGAGTGGGGTAAAGTGTACTGGGGTAGACTGTAATGGCATACAGTGTAATAGCATTTTGTGGAGTGGCGTATAGTGGGTGATCTAGACAGGAGTGGCATATAATGGTGTATTGTTGTGTTTACATACCTGATTACATCCCAAAGTGTATGCAGCTAAACAAAAATTGCATATATTTTTGTCTGACATACACCGAGAGACAGGTACTGGGCCACTAGCGGGATGGTTCTGGAACATACTCACATCCTGGAGTTGGAAGATCCTCCTTTTCCTTGCTGTGGTTGCTGGTATCTTCTTCATGAGTTGCCTCTGCATTCAATGTCTCCCATCTTGTTGCTCCTATTGTGTCACTATCCTTACTCCCAAGACGAAAATTACAGCTCATGATACTAATGCAGCAGTTATGTTACAAAAACAGGTTGATGAAATGATGCAAATTGACGAGGGGATCTTTGGTTCTATGTCATCTTCTTGCAGCTGAGTATATGGATTGTTCCAAATATTGAGGTCCTTTTCTTCATAAGAATGTTGTCTTTTTCGCCCCCCCCCCCATAAATTAGTTAGCAAATGCTAAAAGAAGGGTCTGATGAAATGAATATGTTTTGCTATTTTGTATGCATTGTAAAGGTAGTATGCGATGTAATGGAATGCGTTGTAAAGGTAGTTTCTTAAAATGCAATTTAGTGTCATGCAATGTAATGGAACGCGTTGTAAAGGATATTGGATGTAAAAACTGTGTTGTAAAGGCATACATTGAAAATGTATGCATTCTAACATCATACATTCACATTGACAGTTGGTGGTTGACATTCCAGTGAGCAGCCTTTGCTCTCGGGTATGCTGGATGAAATAAACATGGGGTCAACTTACCTTATTACCCCATTTCCTTCAGTCTACAATTTAATGGTGAGCTGACCCAAATGCATGCTGAGGAACCCACAGGGTGTTGGTTACCACACAATTGCTGTGCAGCCATTCAGAGAGGAGTCCAGCAGTGTGTTCATGCTACCCGTGCTGCGGTGGTGGTAGCACATTTGAGTTAAGCAAAGAGAAACCTCGCCGCTGTTGGAAATATCAGAACTCTCACATGCCCGTCATCTCCCATCTTTGTTTCCTCAATAGACTGGATAGTATTGTTGACTATCAGCAGATAAACGTTACAACACCAGCGTCATCCCTGCAATATAAACAACTAGCAGCCCGCCCCAGCGGTGCCTGGGTTAGAAGGGGGCTGGGGGCTGCATTTCAGGTTTGCGTGCTCTCCCGCCCAGGCCCTCCCCCGCCCACCACGACATTGTCTGTGTCCCAGACAATGTTGTGGCGGGCGGGGGCCGGGGCGGGAGAGCACGCAAGCCTGAAATGCTGGCTTCCCCTACCCCCGCCTGCCCTGACATTCCCCAGCAGCCCGTGCCCCGCTAGCCCCGACCCTGGCTGCCCCGGATTCTTACCTTGCCTCTGCTGCTCACACCGCTGGTCCATATTTCTCCGCTCCGCCGCTCTGCCACTCACCACCTGTCCGCCGCAGCTCCTCCCCACGCCATGTCTGCCTCTCCACTCCGCCGCTGGCCTCCGCTCCTCCCATGCGCGCCATATCCGCCGCTCCTGGGAAGCTGCTCCTCCCCTGCTCCTGACGTGACGACGCACGTTGCAGCCGGCGCTACTTTGGGGGAAATACTTTTTGTAAAAATTTTACTTTTTATATAACGTTTATTTAAAAAAGAATTAAAGCCTATGACCACCTACACACCCTGCCGATTTCAACTATGTATCGGGTGTGTAGATTGGGGCTGTGGTTCCCGAGTTTACCTGGCTCAAAGGTGCAAGTTCTCTCTTTATAATAGTAGTATAGATTATTTTTGTAGAGCGCCATGTTACTAAACACGATCAGTCGCTAATTGCTTCACAGTCCTATAGGCTTTATTGTGTCGGACAGCCAGATACATTTTCACTAATTCATCTCTAGAGAAAAAGGAACTTATTCCCTGAACTCATTGTACCGTCTATGTGTTTGTGTGTTTCCTTCATTAATGAGTAATGTTATTTTCATTACATGTATTAAGTACATTTGAGACTAAGTATACGTGACTCCCAACAGAACCACTGTTTTGTTTTGCATACATACCCAGGTTCTGAGGGTTACTGGGTTACCCCATTATCCTTAATGGTTATGAATATTCTCAGCAAAATCTAGTTGAGTGTGCCTTATTTTTAGTGTGCACACTTCACACACACGCCTGTATTGCCGCGTGCTGCTATGACCAACCATTGCACAGAGTTGTGGTGCAGTGTTTTGGTTGGCAAAGGCTTACTATCTATGTTGGTACCTTCTTTATCAGCACACACTAGTGGCTCTATATGTTGTAATGCATTCTACAGATCTATAGTGCTGTGTGTTATACCCACTTAGCACACACAATTGCTATTGTGGAACATACGGTCAGTGTGTACCCTTGTGTGGTTACCCACAGCGACACTGAAAGCCACTTTCGGCTTTAGCAAAAAATGATACTATTTAAGCTGATTCTGAGTGGTCCATACCTAGAAGACCAAAAGTGAAACTAAAAGCCAAGAATGCAAACTGCTGTTGGCCGAACATCCAGGGTGGCTCGAGGTGTCAAGCGTGGCGTCGGAGGGTGAGGCTGATATTATTAAATCGCTCTGTGTCCAACACCCATGCTTCCGTGGCTTGCATCAAGATATCTCTTAATTATGGTGCGGCGACTGGATTGCTCCAACATCTACTTCGCCCAAACTTGTCCTGTGTGCAAGCCTGACAGATGCATTCATTTAGGTGGAGATGGTCCAGGGACCATTTGATCATTTCATATTTATGATTGGCCGCGAGCGAACATTCCTGAATACAATACCCTGAAACAAAACGTTTTTATCTTGCAGGGTGAGCGAGCGAGGAAGCAGGGACTGAGTGCTATGCCGCGGGAGGCAGGATATTCTTCAGAGTTCACGCGTCAGTTTACTCTTGGGATTACTTGGAGTCGTGACGTGACACAAAACACGGACTTTGCTGAAGTTGTACAGCGGATTGGTTTTATTCAAACTTCTACTGCTGTTTGAGCGCATCATCTCATAGTGACCTTTAACAGTTGTGCATTGCTGGGAACTTTCAAGTCAGGGGACGGAAAGACTTTCAATCTCGGTTTTTACCCACCAGCACAAAGCACCTTGGGGCTTGTAGTTTCATGTTTCCGATCACAAGTGCGTCTCTTCCACACGCACAGCGCTGTCGGCTAAGCAAAAAAAAAAAACATAGCACCAGCTGCCATTTACCTTCTGGAAATTGGGGCTGTTGCAGTCAGTTGATAGCTGCGAGGGAGCCTGTGTGTCATTGTTAATAATGAATATTAAATAACGAAGGTCGTTTTGGTCACCAGTGCAGTGCCTCTCTCAGTTGTGCCTCGTTCAGTCCTTTCATTCCCGACCCGACCCTCCTCTCCCCTCTAGTGGCCCCATCCCAGCAGCACTTACTCCGGTCAGTAGATTCTTCACTATCAGGCGGGACATGATGCTCTTTACAGGAATCTTGCCTTCTTCGACTACTGTCACAATTCTCTCACGTTGGGTATGGCCGCTGCCATCTTTGTTTCCTTCCTCGCCGCTCGTCACCGCTCCTCCGCGCCTGTCGTCATCACGCACGTTCCTGTCATTGCTACATCGCGGCCGGCGCTTCTTTCAGGGGACTACTTTGTTTTTAAAGTTACATTTTTAAATTTACGTTTTTTAAAAATTTTATCTAGCCTATGTCCATCTACACACCCTGACAATTTCAAGGATGTATTGGGTGTGTGGATTGGCGCTGTGGTTCCCGAGTTTACCTGGCCAAAAGGTTTGTGTTCTCTCTTTATAATAGTAGTATAGATTGATTTCGAGCACAGTAAGTACAAATTGATCTGTAATTATTCCTAAATGCAACATATCTTAAGGAGGAAAATAAGATGTTCTTGTTAATCTTAAATTATTTTCACTGTGTATGCTGTATATTGAATTAACATGTTCTCTCACTCCTCCTCAGAAATTTCTATCGGGTCAGGGAGAACCAATAATGAAGCAGCCAGAGTGGAGTGAATTACATTTCCACAATTGAAGATGAAGAGTTATCACCAGCTAGAAAGAAAAAAAGACTTTTACTTACCTTACTTACCTTAGGCCACGAAGGTCTCCGAATTTCCTACCAAACTAAAAAAACACATAACCTAGAAAAGACTGATGTTTTCAAAAATGCTCTTAATGGCCTAGTTATGTGTTGTTCCCTATCTATGTGCATCACAGTGGATAGCTACAATTTGTTCCACTAAGCAGGGTTATACATAAACAATTGATGATTATGTGGCTGCTTTAAAAAATCTAGCGATTCCATTCAAATTTGGTACTTTGGATGATAATTTTTTTTAGACCAAATTGTGAAAGACTCCAAACATACATGTAATAAACACAAGTAAAGTGACATTTGTTCTTAAAATAAATCATAGCTATTGTCAAAAAGTAGAGCTATCAACAAGATATGCAAACCCTGTGTGTGAAGGTCCAGGTTACCAAACTCAACAAGGAACACATGTTTTTAAGAAAGGGGCAATAGTAAGTTTACACCTTTTTCACAGAAAGGAAGATTTGGACGTTGGTAGTATTAATAACAAGGATTCTGTTTTTTGTATGTCACAGATGTGGATGTAAGAGTCATCAATCTCATGAGAAATCATGCCAACGTTTAAAACACATTTTTTTATTGTGGTATTCTAAGACATTTTATCAGAGAATGCAAAGGTAAACATGCAATGCCTCAGATGAAGTATGTTTTGGAGACTGATGCAGCAAAGGGTAGCGAGGAAGAAAAGAATGAAAGATGTGTTTTTAGTATTAATTATGATGTGTTAAGTATCGATTAGTTGGACAGGTATAAACCTATGTGTGGAATGAATATTGGTGGTGTTCATATTGAAATTAAAGCAGCTTCTGGCTCGCTATTTACCCTCATTGAAAAGTTGGTTTCTCAAACCCCCACCTCCCCTTTCCCAGCGCCTTGAGACCCTGACGGATAAGTAGTGTACTTCAAAACCCTTGAATGATTGATTGATTTTTTATAGAAAATTGGAGGTGAGATATTAAAACCTGACATAAAACTGGAAAAATTTACAGGTGAACCTATTATGCTTTTAGAGTACAAAGAATTAACCTGTGAATTCAATGGCAGTTTGGAGATGTGTAAACTCTTTATGGCGGAGAAGGGGCGTTCAGTTTTAGGTTGCCTAGATCAATGTATTCTTGGCATAATTTTAGATCCAGATAGTCCTGAATACATTTTGCTTCTTTTAGGAAATATTGATTAGGAAGGAAGCATTGTTAACTACTTCTCTCACAGGTGAGTAGCTAACATTAGTGCAGCAGGTTTAGTGGCACTGGGTCCCAGAGCCCTGAGGAGGCGATTGAGCCCTGATAATGCTGTATTTTGCTTCCTTAACAGCAGTCAAAAGGGCAATTGTCCTTGCTTATACCAGGGCCAATGACATCCTTGCTATGCTGCTGTTCCCCTATGTGTTTTCAGGTAGGGTGTTTGGATGGATTAACTCTAAGAATTATACTTAAGGATGGTGCCATTCTTGTGTCTCATAAGGCGAGGGGTGTTCCCATGAGTATTAGAGAAGAACTGGATGTGAGCTAGAAGAGTTGCAGAATCTTACTGACTTAGGACATGTCAGTGGGATGGGACTTTTAATTAAAATAGAGGTGGTGGGGCAATTCGTTGTGCACCTTTGCCTCGTGGCCCGGTTGATACAACATCTTTCCTGGGATTAACAGAATTTTAATCAAGTTTCGGGGATATTTTGAAAGATTTGAACCATAACGCCCTAAATGCCAGGGACATTCCCAGATGTGGGCCCCATGCTCGCTGTGCCACTAGAAGCAAGCTGCACCTGACTGAAGAGGCACATCAGGCTGAAACCAGTCTTGGGTTGCTTGTGCTCTGATTCAAAAAGGACCTGTCGTGACAGTTCAGGTTGGACTGTTCCTACTGGAGCAGTACCAAAAATGATTTGCATATATGGCTGGGTCTAATATGAGGTGGCATTGTGGGTAAAAGAATAAACTGGTTGGAATGGTACCCCAATCAAAAGCCCCTGGGTCGACAAATTGCAAGAATTCATCGAATCATCTTCTAAGCATTGGATGCAACACTCTAAGGGCCTCATTATGAGTTTGGCAGTCCAGGAGAGGGGCTGTCCCGCACTGCCAAACCCATGTACAAACCGCTCACCAGATTAGGAGTTTTCTCCTGTCTGTCAGACGCTTCTTTGGCGTTCCCAGAGCGATGCCTATAAAATAGGCACCACAATGGGAACATCAAAGGCAGTACCGACATGGCATGAACTGCTTCAGTCCATGCTGTGCAGGTACTGGTGTGCATGCACATAGGGGGTACATATTGTGCCCCGTGTGCACCCACATGGCGCGAGGCACAAGGGGGCCATGTAAGGCTCCCTTTGTTTCCTCACTATCACACTTTTCATGGGGGTCGCTCAGCCATGAAAAGTGTGGCGGTGAGGAAACTCATAATATGCTGGCCCGCCAAACAAATTGCTGCCGCAATACCCCTGCAACACTGCCAGGTATCTCTGATCACTGGTGGTTGCGGTGGTCTCAGGGCGGCATAACCGCCCTGATCATAATGGGGCAGTGGGAAAACCGCCACCACTGTGCCAGTCTGACGGTTTGTGGACCACCAGACTTGTAATAAAACCTTAAGTGTCCAGGGGTATGCCCAAGCGTGGTCCCCTTGCACACTGTGCCACTAGAACAAATCTGCACCCAACCGAACAAAACCTATCAGTCAAAGCTGCCAATGCTTGGTTTTGTTGTATTTGAAAACCTTTTGCCGGTTCTGTTTGGTTCAGCTATGATGAGACTCGCTACTCACAGGAGCTGCTTTAGCTTTAAAACAAATGTGATGCCGTTATCGTGGGTCCTTTGGTGAATCAGGATTTGGACGTGTGTTGTAGGAGTGATAGGTGAACAAAGGAACAGTTTGCTGGGGAGTGGTATGCCCTGGGAACGTTTGCTAAGTACATTTCTGAAGGTTCAGACTTGTTCGTGTCCTGTAAACACATATCACCGATTCTGGGAGGCTTTTCCATAAGCATTCACGCTGTTATATTTTAGACATAGTTAGTTCAAAGTGTCATTTCCGAATGTGGACGGTGTCAGACGTCTCTCTTACTTTAGGGAAAGCTTTACTAAAAAATGGAGATAAGGGTACTGCAATGTGCTTTTTAGAAATGCAATGTATGGTTTATATTTTATAGAAGTACTTAAAAGACTTGTAAACCGTGGACACACTTTGAACTGTAATTTTTAATGGCATATTACCATATTTAATCGCAATACATCTCTTTTAGTTGCGACAATTACTAGTAAGTGGATGGGAACCTGCCGGGTGGCGTGTAGGCTTCCTTCTGCGAGCATGCATTTTTTATCTCATCAGTAAAGGAAAATCGTCATCTGGCAAATGTTGCTAAAAAGATAAAAATCCTTGTTAAATACCCTTCCTATCCGGCTACCTGAATGTTCTGTCCTAACCTTCCTCAAGGGCTGCGGCTAGACTGCATTATAATCAAGGTACGTCTCACAGCAGGCAGTGCTGAACGCCCTGCAGCCATGTTGTCAGATGTCCACCATTTGTGAGCGCGCGCGCCTGCCTAGAAAGGAGATAATGGCTGGAAAGCTGCCTTTCCATCTGGTAACTATCTTCTGGCTTCAAACGCAACTTTTTGTGTTAGTGCATGGCTCCCTCCTTTGTTGCTTTTAGTTTTTGGCATCAAGATCTTGGACTGAGATGCTGACTTGCAGGCTGTCCTGTATCTTCGAGTTCTTACTGTCTAGTAAAATTAGTGTCTCACAAAGAAGTCCAAAACAGTGCATGCGTGAGAGCAGGATAATGACTGTCAGGGTTGGCTCCATCACAAAGGCAGTCACGTGAATGGATAGTCAGGGAAGGCCTTGAGCCCTTGCAAGATTAATGTAAAAATGCTGGTGCAGTCATCTAAAGGTGTAAATTGGATAACCTTACATCCATGATTGAAGGATTTCAGCGCATCTTTCTTTGCAACCCTTGCATATTTGATTTTGGTTGGGTCGTATGTGTACCGTAAGCCCAGTTAACAGGCAGAAAAAGCAACGGTGCAGTTAGCAAATAATTGAGGAGCCAGCATCTTGGAACAGAAGTGGACTGTTGCTGTGTCATGATGTAATGTTCATTTAAAGAACTGCATCTTCAGCTCTTTCTTAAAATTCAGCAATGTGATGTGTAAAGGAACGTTCTTCCACATCCTGGATGCATAGCTGAAGAAGGCCAAGGGCCTTGTTTTTTTTCTTTTTTGACACTTCTTTGCCTGAAATCTGATAGTGTTCTGGCTGGAGGCATGCTGAAAGCCACCAGAAATGGTGAGCTTGCCGGCCAGACAGGTGGGGATGCTGGTCAGAATAGCTTTGTAAAAGATGCAGCTGATTTTGAAGATGGTGTGGGTCGGTAAGGGGAGGCAGTGGAGTTCCACAGGGAAAGGGTGACATATTTCTTTAGGCCATGGATGAGATGTGTTTTGGCGTTTGGGATGCTCTTAAGTGGGTGCCAGTGTGAAGTCTGGGAGGCCATGGAACAAGATATTGCCACCATCCAGGTGAAACAGTACAGGGACTTGAACAAAAGGTGAAGAACCGGTTTTAGAACCCAGCAGCGCCAGGGAAAACGCTCGAAATCTTCGGATTCCCCTGCCTCGGCAAACAGAGACACCGGGCACTTCTTGATGATGTCAAAGACCAAAGTTTATTGGCTGCAACCAGGAACAGAGATCTACGAAGCACAACAAGGGTGGTTCGCTAGAGACTGCACAATTTCAATAAGCGGAGCATGGTCTTTTATTCCAAAAATCACATTCCAAAGTAGCATTGGTTACACACAAACTGTCCAATAAGATCATGACATTTCAAAAGTAGCGCATGACGACAATCCCATTTTCCGTTGTCCAGCCCACCAGAAATGACCAAGCACATTCCAATATCCGGTCGGATCAGGCCGGACAAACCCATCATAAAACCTTAACCCAAATCAGTGATTATGTCGTAAAGGAAGGAGCAGAAACAGATGAGAAGTGAGATAGAAGGGTGGGTGCAGTGTACTGTAAATCCGGCAATGTCCTGCTCTTTGATCTTTATCTGACCAGCTGCTTAACAAGGAACTGGCTCAGCGAGGTCAGCCTCGGGCAAGGGAGTCAGTTCGGCCAGGTCACTCAGAAGTCAGCTAAGGTGTATGTGTCCCAAGGACTCGCTCGGCCGCAGTCATCAGCCTATGTGAGGGCAACCACACAAAATGGCTGCCGTCCACTCAACTCAAGGGTTCAAACGAAATCCCTGAATACGTAGTGTTCTCATTGATCAATTAAGACAAAAACACTTGTACACACCGCACTCGTGATTTGCGGTCCGCTGACACCAAAATCATCTATTTCCGACGACCTTTATTGAACGGGTTCGGAACCACCGAACCTCAGACCCTCAAACTACGGAACTACAGCCCCTCCTTTTGCCCTTACATAGGCAATAAACCCAAACCCATGTCAATCTGAATCTAGGTCTATCTTCATTAGATCATCGATATGTTGCTGTAGCATCATCCTAGTACTTAGTACCTCCCTCTGGACAGGTCTCCTCGCACACGAAGTAGCACAGAGGTCACAAATAGCAGGAGCACACTGTACACAGAGACAGAACAGGAAAAGGATAGCTAAGATCATCCCAATGACCATCAGAATCTTCCATCCCACGTGGATATCAATCCCCAAAACCATCCCATCAACGACCAATCTCCTTTGTCTATATGGACAGAATCAGAGATTTTATGTAGCTTGGAAATGGCCTGGAAGACTGACGGAACGTTGTCTGGAATGAAAACGCAGCAGCTCGATTGAATCAGTTTACATACTCCACCTCGGTCTGCAAGTATGACGTCAAGAGCAACTCTATTCTGAAGTGTCGTAAGTCTATCCGACTGGACCTCAGCAGTCAAGTTACTAAGGGCACCGGCAGTTTCGACTATGGTGGACTCAACCACTCTTGTCAACTGGCGAATGTTCCTGCTGTTAGCCATCGGTCCCCAGAACGGCAGAAAACCCTTAAAGAAATCTCCCAAATCTTGCCCTGCGGTATCTTCCTGACTGAAGACACCTCTAGCAACTCTCGTCTTATGGTAATCTGCTGCAGCCGTAAAAGTGGGAGGCAACAGGAAAGAAACAAAACATATGCCCGAAAAGTCAGGGGGCAACCATGTATACGCTTGGTCATAACAAACAAAATAAGTACCCTTAGCGGCTAGAAATGCTGGGGAGGTCTGAGACGTGAATACATAGGTGTCAGTGCAGACACTCTTCCCTAGCTGAGCTTTCGGATTCTTGCCATTACCCTGCAGACAATTGCGACCCTGTTGGGGCACTATCCAAATCGGTGGAGAACTTTTCGCCCGCTAGTTAACACTCAGACTAACTCCATATCCAGTAACGTCCCAACCACTATATGGTTGTTTCTCATCTTTCGGGATAGTCTCAACTGCATTAGTCCCTTTAACCATGTCGACTATGCCTCTAGCTAAATCACTATTCTTCGGATTGTCTTTCGGTGAACGTAGGGGATAGACTCTATGGGCATAGATGAACATCGTTCTACATGCCCAAATAGAACCATTGAGGCTGAAAGGCAAAACCAAGTACGGGATACCTTTACCCGTCGTATGGGGCATTAGGCCACAAATCCAACAATTTGTTGTGTTCATAACTAACTAGTGTTGGTGCAAAAGTTGAATAAAGGAATTATTGGCAAATTCCAATCTTCTAACTACTTCATGCTCGGGCAGAGGGTGAAAAGAATGAGAAGAAATAGTGGTTGGAGGTGTAGGTTGCACAGTGGGAATAAACGTCACTTTAAAAGAGAATGTCACATAACAAACTAAAAATATCATTAAACTCAGTAGCATAAATAAGCACATTATTAAAAATCTTTTTCGTGTTATCAGTTAATGTATCTTACTCTTAAAACTCATTGTCTCTACAGGTCTCTCCAACTCGAAGAAATCCATCCTCACTAAATATGCTGCTCCCAGTGGTAGGGTGTTCTATGCTAAGGAAGGCCTCTGTCAACCCAGGGCAACTCCCTTAGGTCAACCAGAATCGTCGACCTATTGTCTCGGGCTTGCACTCCAAAGACTTGTCAACCGCGACCCTACAGCTGAACCCGGATGGCGGTTCGAAAAACAAAAATAAGTAGTTCCTCGGAGGAGAGTTAACCTGCAAACAGAAAAATCATAAAAACTTCATTTATTTTATTTGTCCATGACTCTCGGTCACAAATTATAACGATCTTTCCCAGGCAATGTCTGTTCTCTAAACAAAAGTTCAGGCTCGGTAGTGTTCAATCGATTCAAAGGAGGCACAGCTTCTTACAGAAGATCGTCACTTTCTTTCTCAGTGTTCGTTCCAATCAAACGGGCATCGCTGAATGGCAAAAATCGTGGCACAGTTTCGGTTTCAGAGTCTGGAAGTCCTTTCTGGACCCACCGGTCGTACGTTTGCAGTGTACGTCGTGGATCCAGTTCTTCTTGCCTTGCACTCAAACTGCAGAACGTGTGGATAGTAAGACTAGGTGCGGTCCTGTCCAGCGGGGCTGCTGGTTCTTGCTCTGCTGAAAATTCTTTACGAATATCCAGGCGCCGGGTTCAATGGCGTGGCCTGGATCTTCAGAAGCCTGTGGTAGACTATCGTGAACCTGTTGGTGTAAGACACGCAGTTTAGCCGTCAGCTCGTACAAGTAATCAAGTAACACGGGGTTCTCAAGTTCACTGAACTTTGTCGGTCTTGGCACGCCCCAAATATTTGGCGGGCGACCAACCACGACCTAATACGGACTCAAACCCATTCGTGAATGCACAGTCAACCTTGTGGACAAAAGTGCTAAAGGCAAAGCATCTGGCCATTGCAAACCAGAGCTCGCTTGAATTTTGGCCAATTTTAATTTCAAAGTGCCATTATAGCACTCGACTAAACCAGCTGATTGGGGGTGATTTGCAGCGTGGAACTTCTGCCTAATTCCTAATCCCTCACATACTTTCTTCATCACTTGACCCACAAATTCACTCCCATTGTCACTCCAGATAATTCTCGGCAATCCAAATCTCGGGAAGAACTCTTTGATAAGGGCTTTCGCTGTGGACAAGGCAGTATTGTCCTTCAAAGGGTAAGCTTCCACCCATCTAGAAAAGGAGCAAACAACCACCAAAACATATTTCATGTTGTTGCACCTCTCCATGTGGATGAAATCTAGCTGCAAAGCCTCGAACGGAAACGTAGGAGGAGCAAAATGAGCAGCCGGGGTTGGAGTTCCCTTACCAGGATTGTACATCAAACACACCATACAGTTCTTAACCAGATTCTCTGCACATTTGGGAATTCCTGCATTCTGCCAAACCGGAGCCAACAACTTGTAAATCCCTTTCACGCTAATATGTGCCATCCCATGAGCCATCGTAACAACTGGAAGCACATACGCGTCGGGCAACAACCATCTTTGATGCTCAGACAAATCAGTCCAACAACCATTCGAATCCAATCTACCCTTACTTTTTCTCCATTCATTCAACTCTTTCTCTGTAGCGAGGTGTGGCTCACTGGTTAGAGGCGGCAGACCCGGAGGCTGAGAACGGCCCGGGACCAGGGTTCGATTCCCGACGCGGCAGGGTCGAGGACCAGGGTCAGCGGACTGATAATTCTCGCCTCGGTGCCCACTTTGGGCAGTGATCACACTCGGTAACTCTGGGCATTAAGCTTGCCTCATCGCTACAACGGCCCCCCACAGACGCCGGGGATGCCTGGCTTCACCTTGGAGATACCCAACATGGGACCATCTCACAGGGAAAGCCAGGACGGGTTCCCCAGCGGTCATTCGCGCCAGGATACTCCGGTAGTAATTGAGCGCGCTACAAAACACCTTACATTTACATTTACATTTACATTTACATTCTGTAGCTTCAGCTTGGATAGATTTCACACTCTCAATCGTATCTTCACACATACTTTTCTCTGGAACCCATCTCGCCGGACCTGCAACATACATTCAGCTCATCACATTTTTCGCAGTTTCTTTCGCAACTTCATCCGCAAACGCATTTCCGCGACCAACATCATCCGTAACTTTCTTATGGGCACTGCATTTCACAATCGCTACTTGTAACGGCAAAGTACGTGATTCAAGAAGTTCATTCACCAACTGTCCATGCTGGATCTTCGTCCCATGCGAAGTCAGGAACCCACGTTCACGCCACAAACGTCCAAAACTATGAGCCACACCAAACGCATACTGACTGTCAGTGTACACATTCGCTCATTTTCCTTTTGCCAACACACATGCTCTCGTTAATGCAATCAACTCTGCTGCTTGCGTTGAATTGTGTGGGATACGTGCAGCTTCAACAATCGTATGCAAAGTCGTAACAGCATATGCCGCAGTCGTATCACCATTCGGAAGCTTAAAGCACGAACCATCAACCCACAAAGCACCATCACACTCTGGAAGAGGAGTATCCCTAAGGTCTATCCTCCCTTTCGTTTCTTCCTCAGTTCTAAGGAAACAATCATGCTGTTCTTCAACATTATCTGTCTCAACTGAAATCGGCAACAACGTGGCTGGATTCAACGTGTTGCATCTCTTTATGTGCACGTGACTCGCAAACAAGGTCAATTCATAACCCGACAACCGAGCACTAATTAAATGCTGTGTCTTGGTACGATTCAACAAGGTATCCACTGCATGTGGAACCATCACAATCAGTGTATTGTCCATAACCAAACCAGCAGACTGTCGAATCAAAACAGCCGCTGCTGCTGTTGCTCTCAGACAACTCGGCAACGCTCTAGCTACCGGATCTAAGGTCGACAAAAAATAAGCACATGGACGTTGCTTATCGCCAAACTGTTGAGTCAACACTGACAATGCACATCCCTCTCTCTCGTGGACATACAATGTGAAAGGCTTACTGTAGTCGGGGGTACCCAACACAGGAGCCAAACACAACGCATTGCGTAATTCCGGAAAGCTCTTCTGACATTCGTCAGTCCAAGGAATAGGATTTGGAGTATCCTTGACAGTAAGAGCTATCAAAGGTTTTGCTAACAAGGAAAAATTAGGGATCCACTGTCTACAGTACGACGTAATACCCAAAAAAGCACGTACTTCTCTCTGTGTCGTAGGCACACTAATTTTCGCAATAGCTTGAATTCTTTCTGGGGTCAGTTTCCTTCCCTCCTTCGAAAGGAGGTGACCTAAGTAGGTTACTTCTTGTCGACAATATTGCAATTTGGAGAGAGAAACTTTGTGATGAAAATCAGAAAAGTGGCATAATAGCAACAAGGTAGCCTCCCTACAAAGCTCTTCATTGTCAGCAGCAACTAGCAAGTCGTCAACATATTGAATAAGGCCAGCACCATCTGGTAAAACCAACAAATCAAGTTGCGTTTTCAAAGCTTGGCTATAGATCGATGGACTCTCACAATAGCCTTGAGGAGCGCGCTTAAAGCGAAAACTTCGTCCTCCTAAAGAGAATCCAAAGATATCTCTACTCTCCACGGCAATCGGGATGCTGAAGAAAGCATTCTTCAAGTCAATCACCGAAAACCATGTGGCTGTAGCCGGGATCAAAGTCAACAAAGCGGTGATATCAGGTACAACAGGGAATTGCAGAACAACGATCTTGTTCAACTCGCAAAGATCGATCACAAACCTATATACAGGAGGCTGTGAAGAATCTGTTCTCTTCAGAACAGGAAAAACGGGACTATTGCACACATTACCTCTCGTTTCCTCAATCACACCCTTTTTGATCAGATCGTAAATGATCGCCAAAAGTGCTCGCTCACCATCACTCGAGATGCGGTACTGTGGAATACGCGGTAACTTAGCATTCGCCTTCAGTGTCACCACATATGGCGGAATCTCCAAGAGGCCTACATCGTTCGGACCAGTAGCCCACAGTGAATCGGGTAAAGAAGATAATTCAGGTGGAAGTCCATCTTTACATTTATACATCGGAGAGATCACTCTCTCACCCAACGTAAGATGTACTCCTGATGGAGAACAATACAGCGTCGCATACAATCTCTTTAACAAATCCAATCCCAACAAGTTCTCACCACAACCTGTAGTCAAAATGAGGGGTGCTTCAAATCTACGAGGTCCAACAGAAAGAGGCAACGGAGTAGAAATTGGATTTGTAACCGGGGCGCCAGAAAAACCTACAGAAACATTCTCAAAGCCAGACAAAGGTGCGCCTGGGAGTTTAGAGTGCATGATAGAACTCTTCGCAGCACCAGTATCCAACAGAAAAGGCTCTGACACACCTGATGCAATCATTTCAACATAGGGTCCACTCTGATCTACTGGAACTGAAACAACTCCCTCTCTTTGTCTATGGCTGTCCTAGCAAACATTACCATCCACTTCCTCACCTTCGACGTAGTAATCGTCCGTATTGTACTGAGCGGTCCTACCAGGCGCACCATTCTGCTGATCATCAACGCCAGTCCTAGTTCTTGTGGCAATATTCATTTATTGGACTGTAAACATCCATGGTCGAAATTCGTTACCCAAGGGATCTCTTTAGTCTCAAGATAATCCCAAAATGTTTCAATCTACTGCCTCTTTAAAACAACAACCTCTCTGATCTATACAAACAGGACAGCACAAACAAAAAATGTGTGAAAAGCGAGATGGCACCTCACGGGCGCACCACCAATGGGACCCCTGGTTGGTACTCACCAGGATGGCCCTGTTCTCATCATTGGTGCCATCAAGCTAAAACAAAAGCGTGTCTCGAACCCCAAAAATAAAAAGACAGTGGATGGTGCAGTGGACACAACTTATATGTGACACAACTAACAACATGTAACATTTAACATATAAGTCACTGCGCAACTAGGACAATAAACTTTACTTTCGTTCCTTTCTTTGTTGCAAACAGTAAACACACATATACTAAAAAAGGAGAGAGTGAACACTACCTATCGATTCACTCTCTACTTACAGCCGACATGTTTCATTGCCTTGGTTTCTATCAGGCAATTTCTTCAGGGCAATTCACTTTAAATGCCACTGCAAGAGACACTGAATCTTGGGTGCTGTAACACAAACAAACAGAAGTGTGGTCACCTGGTATCCCTCCCTGTGTTCTGCATACCAAGCTATATATCAAACTATATATCAAACCACCATGCTGTATTGGTAAATAAATAAATAAATGCCATTATTACCCTGCACGCAGTTTTGCCTCTCATACCAGTCATGAAGTCATGAAAATTCGGAATCCAGCCCCCTTAGGTGAGCATGGTCCTAACTCCCCGTTAGAGAAAATTACTGAAATGCAAAAACCACAGTACATTCAGTTATTTTGGTATTGGAGCCTTCTCCTACCTTGCGCAGTATATACAGCCTAGACCTAGAAAAGCTAGAGGTTACCGGTGTCAGAGTAGCGGTCAGCGTCCTCTCAACCCTCGAACGCCGACCGAGTGCACCTTTGCTTATTTACCGGCTTTGGGGCCGAATTTAGCGCACTGCGATTGGTCCGCGGTGCCAGATGACGTGGGACCCGGCTGCCGGTTTTCGGATTCTCTGATTGGTCCCTGGGGTCGAATTACGCGCACTGCGATTGGTCCGTGGTGTCAGATGACGCGGGACCCGGCTGCCGGTTTTCGGATTCTCTGATTGGTCCCTGGTTACTCTAATACTAGGGTACCGGTCTTCGGGAGAAGAACGCGGCCATATGTAAACGGACCCCTATGCCTGGAATTGGATAGGATCTGGGGGCCAAGCTTGTGTAACCTTTTTTAATATGCGCCAATATTTTAATGAAAAATGTACACGTGGCGAAAATGCGCATAACTACACTTTCGATGTACGAAGGGAGTGAATCGCCTAAACGTGCACTTTATTTCACTAATATATAATTTCGATGTTAGCGAATTCTGCAGGATTACAGTATATTCTGGAATTGTAATTGCAGAGCCAACTAACACAATTTATTCAGAGTGGTTGCCATGTTAGTAAGGTCTATGGGCGAAGTAGACTGGCAAACTGTTATTGGCTAATGTGGACATATCGCATGTTCAGCCTAATCAGATAAGGTACCAGAAGACAGCTACTTAGGTGGTTTAACGCAATTGCAATAAACACACTTTTACATGGGTAGTGTTGGAGAAAGTGATGGGCGATGCGCAATCTGTGGAAAGACGCTTAATTACTAAGGAAGCACGCTGGATATATCAAGAGCAAAGTGAACAGAAAGGGCTGAACGAACTACTGGAATGGAACAAGTTGCGTTAAACCACCAGAGTAGCTGTCTTCTGGCGCAGTAGTCTACTGTCCCCCTAACTCTTGGTACCTCTCCATCTTAAATCAATAGTAAATTACCTTTACGAATTAACATCTATTGAAGGTACATAAAATTGTAACATCCACATTTAAGATTGAGATATGTAATACACCTTCCCTGATGAGGCTGAATTGTTCCACATGAGTAGAAATGTGATATTCACAACACCTTATCTGATTAGGCTGAACATGCGATATGTCCACATTAGCCAATAACAGTTTGCCAGTCTTACTTCGCCCATAGACCTTACTAACATGGCAACCACTCTGAATAAATTGTGTTAGTTGGCTCTGCAATTACAATTCCAGAATATACTGTAATCCTGCAGAATTCGCTAACATCGAAATTATATATTAGTGAAATAAAGTGCACGTTTAGGCGATTCACTCCCTTCGTACATCGAAAGTGTAGTTATGCGCATTTTCGCCACGTGTACATTTTTCATTAAAATATTGGCGCATATTAAAAAAGGTTACACAAGCTTGGCCCCCAGATCCTATCCAATTCCAGGCATAGGGGTCCGTTTACATATGGCCGCGTTCTTCTCCCGAAGACCGGTACCCTAGTATTAGAGTAACCAGGGACCAATCAGAGAATCCGAAAACCGGCAGCCGGGTCCCGCGTCATCTGACACCGCGGACCAATCGCAGTGCGCGTAATTCGACCCCAGGGACCAATCAGAGAATCCGAAAACCGGCAGCCGGGTCCCACGTCATCTGGCACCGCGGACCAATCGCAGTGCGCTAAATTCGGCCCCAAAGCCGGTAAATAAGCAAAGGTGCACTCGGTCGGCGTTCGAGGGTTGAGAGGACGCCGACCGCTACTCTGACACCGGTAACCTCTAGCTTTTCTAGGTCTAGGCTGTATATACTGCGCAAGGTAGGAGAAGGCTCCAATACCAAAATAACTGAATGTACTGTGGTTTTTGCATTTCAGTAATTTTCTCTAACGGGGAGTTAGGACCATGCTCACCTAAGGGGGCTGGATTCCGAATTTTCATGACTTCATGACTGGTATGAGAGGCAAAACTGCGTGCAGGGTAATAATGGCATTTATTTATTTATTTACCAATACAGCATGGTGGTTTGATATATAGTTTGATATATAGCTTGGTATGCAGAACACAGGGAGGGATACCAGGTGACCACACTTCTGTTTGTTTGTGTTACAGCACCCAAGATTCAGTGTCTCTTGCAGTGGCATTTAAAGTGAATTGCCCTGAAGAAATTGCCTGATAGAAACCAAGGCAATGAAACATGTCGGCTGTAAGTAGAGGGTGAATCGATAGGTAGTGTTCACTCTCTCCTTTTTTAGTATATGTGTGTTTACTGTTTGCAACAAAGAAAGGAACGAAAGTAAAGTTTATTGTCCTAGTTGCGCAGTGACTTATATGTTAAATGTTACATGTTGTTAGTTGTGTCACATATAAGTTGTGTCCACTGCACCATCCACTGTCTTTTTATTTTTGGGGTTCGAGGCACGCTTTTGTTTTAGCTTGATGGCACCAATGATGAGAACAGGGCCATCCTGGTGAGTACCAACCAGGGGTCCCATTGGTGGTGCGCCCGTGAGGTGCCATCTCGCTTTTCACACATTTTTTGTTTGTGCTGTCCTGTTTGTATAGATCAGAGAGGTTGTTGTTTTAAAGAGGCAGTAGATTGAAACATTTTGGGATTATCTTGAGACTAAAGAGATCCCTTGGGTAACGAATTTCGACCATGGATGTTTACAGTCCAATAAATGAATATTGCCACAAGAACTAGGACTGGCGTTGATGATTAGCTTACAGAGTGGAGGGCGTCCTAGTTCTGTTTGTCTTTCCCTCTAGACTCCTATTTTTGTAGCACCATTCTGCTGATCAAAACTATTCATTGAGTTCTGTGGAGGCAAAGAATGCCCATTCTGTCCACGACCTCTACCTCTAGGTGCTTGTTGAGCACCTCGACCTCTCACACCAGAAGCACCATTTGTGCGCTGTAACAAAACCGGGCAACTACTCTTAAAATGGCCCTCTTCTCTGCAATATGCACACTGATTAGGCCCATACGGAAAACGTTGTTGAGAAGACTCGTTCGATTGGCGAGTTTTTTCGAATATTGCTGATTCTGCTGATAATCGCGTTGATTATTAATACGGGGTGGATAAGCTTGTTGTAGAATAACTTTAGTCTTCAATTCCTTAGTCTTCTTATCCGCTTTCTCTACGTCATCCTTGTGCCTATTTTCATAGTACTGGGCCGTAGCTAAAATCTGCGCTGATGTGGAAACAGCCCAAGCACTCTCAGAATCTTTCAACTTACTACACAACTCGGGAAGCAAATTATGAACAAATTTGTCAACGAACAATCTCTGGCCACCCTCAGTAGCCATGTCCTGACCACTATGGTCTACAAAAGTCTCTTCAAACCGCGTGAAAAAGTCAGACACAGTATCATCTTTCTTCTGCTTGCACGCAGACAACTTGCCCCAATTGACACGCACTTCAGGCATTAGAGTCTTCATATAAGCAATAATCCTATCAGGAAGTTCAGTAATCAAATCCTCAGGCTTAGCGCCACCTACTTGTCTATTATCGGCATCACTAAGGTGTGCCCATGTGTCACCTAATTCATGTGCATGATCTGTGTGACGAATCTTACCCCAAATAGGCTGTGGAACAACATTCCCAAACAACATATCTATATCTGCCAAATTCATAACACATGAACCCACAGTCTGAGTCAGCTCTTTATAATATCCCGTTGGGTTTTTGCGCGGATCAGGCAAAGTCTGCCTAAGCGCTAAGACTTCAGCATGCTTCCAAGGAACATGTACCCAAACACGCTGAAAGTGTGCAGCAACATTTCCATCAGTAGGTCTCCAAACTGGAGGAACCTCACGCATCGGATACTGACGCGCTGCTCTCCTAACTAATGAATCAGGCTCAAACAGTCGCTCAGAAGGAGTGTCACTACGAAATGACAATAAAGTCGTAACTGCTTTCTGAATCTCATGAGGACCCACAATGGTCCCTTTCGCAAATTCGGAACGTATTCGGTACAACTCAGAAGGAGCTTGACATATTTCGTCAATCCATTGTTCATGAAGAAACGCACACATCATCTCAAAGACGTACCGTTGCTTTGGTGCTTCCCATTGATGGAAAACATCCATAATACCCTCAAGATCATACTGTGTGGCATACGTAACCCATTTACGCGCCATGTGATCCAAAACTGTACGCTCGTTAGCATCAGGCAACTGACTGTGTGATTGTCTATGCTCGACAACAGGAGACGTACCCAATGATCCCAACAAAGGAGAAAAGAAACTAGAAACTGCAGCAGTCATTCTCTGTCTAGCAGAAGGAGAAGGTGTCAGAATAATAGAAGACGGAATAATGTTAGAAGAATCCAAAGTCGGAACAGAAGGAGTATTATAGAGAGGCGTAGGAGTAGCAGATGAAGGGGGAGGCAAAGTTGGCAGCCCCTGAGGAGGTTGCGCTAAAGGAATAGTAGCCAACGGAAGAGGGGCTGGCTGTGGAGGAATCGCAGGTGGCACAACTGGTGGCGGTGGTGCCGTAGCATTCTGTGCATAAGGGGGTGGCAAACTCAATAGATGCGACATTAAGGGATCTTTCGCAAGATCTTTCTTCTCTTCCTGCTCTTTAAGTGGCAAAGCTGGGTAGCACTTATCTACCGCTAACTTCCTAACTCTAAGCATCTGTTCGCTCTCTTGCTCTTCCTCATTATCCCTAAACGCTATAGCAGCTTGCACCATTGACAAACCTCGTTCTCGTTTATTCTTCTTCGCTAATTTAATTTCTTTCTGTTTGGCTTCTTTACGCCATATGCGGAAAGAGTCAAACATTGCCGGCCGGGCTTTCTTTTTAAACAGTTTAACTTCGAGATTGTCTAAAATCTCAGTTTCAAAGCTACCATAACGGGGCCACTGTAGGACACCGTCTTTCCTCGTATATTTTACCCAAATGTCATTATAACCGATGGGGCCCACACCATGCTTCACATAAAGCTCATAGGTTGGAGTTACAATCGGAGGAACCGGACACGAATCCTCCAACCGGGAATCCCTAGAACAACCACAACCAAATATCTTTCCAAGTCTGCTAAGACCAGGCATCTTCGCTCACTAGCCTAGCTTCAAACTTCAAGGGAAATCTCAAAACGATAGCCTCGCAAATACACGAGTCCCTTGGCTTTGGGGCCTGCAGGTACCAAATCAAAGCGATCCTTGAAGGGATAAAAAACAAACTAAGGACTGGGAGACACTCCACTCATACTTAACTGAAATGTCGATGGCGTCACCAGAAGACCCGTCTATCGTCTCGCTCTACAAATCGTCTATGGCTCCAAGACAGGGCGACAGTCAGGGCAGCAGTCCTTCGTAGCCGTCGGAAGGCGGGGAACCTCGCAGCAAAGACTTTCGGACCACGACGACATACAGGGGTCGATGAAGGGGCAGGCCTTCCTCCAGAATTTTCACACGAAGCTCTCCACGATCTTCGGGCTTGGACCGGTACCGCTGAAGTTGCACCACGTTGGGCGCCAACTGAAGAACAGGGTTTTAGAACCCAGCAGTGCCAGGGAAAACGCTCGAAGTCTTCGGATTCCCCTGCCTCGGCAAACAGAGACACGGGACACTTCTTGATGACGTCAAAGACCAAAGGTTATTGGCTGCAACCAGGAACAGAGATCTACGAAGCACAACACGGGTGGTTCGCTAGAGACTGCACAATTTCAATGAGCGGAGCATGGTCTTTTATGCCAAAAATCACATTCCAAAGTAGCATCGGTTACACACAAACTGTCCAATTAGATCATGATATTTCAAAAGTAGTGCATGACGACAATCCCATTTTCCATTGTCCAGCCCACCAGAAATGACCAAGCACATTCCAATATCCTGTCGGATCAGGCCGGACAAACCCATCATAAAACCTTAACCCAAATCAGTGATTATGTCGTAAAGGAAGGAGCAGAAACAGATGACAAGTGAGATAGAAGGGTGGGTGCAATGTACTGTAAATCCGGCAATGTCCTGCTCTTTGATCTTTATCTGACCAGCTGCTTAACAAGGAACTGGCTCAGCGAGGTCAGCCTCGGGCAAGGGAGTCAGTTCGGCCAGGTCACTCAGAAGTCAGCTAAGGTGTACGTGTCCCAAGGACTCGCTCGGCCGCAGTCATCAGCCTGTATGAGGGCAACCACACAAAATGGCTGCCGTCCACAAAATGGAACCAGAGGGTTCAAACGAAATTCCTGAATACGTAGTGTACTCATTGATCGATTAAGACGAATACACTCGTACACACCGCACTCGTGATTTGCCGTCTGCTGACACCAAAATCGTCTATTTCCGATTACCTTTATTGAACGGGTTCGGAACCACCGAACCTCAGACCCTCAAACTACGGAAATACAAAGGTCTGTAGTTGCTTTCTCCGAGCAACAGTTTATATTCCTTTACTAAAGAGAGCTGATACCAGGCCATTTGTGTCAATTATACAACTTTTGGTTGACTGCGAAGGAGTGAAGGGTAAGGTAATCCTTGTGTGTCACTACGGTGAAATGTTTTACCTTGTAGCATAGTCATTTCATTCATTTATATTCTTACATAGAGAAAGGGCAGGCTGCTATAGCTGTCCCTCTAAGTCAGAAACTTTGAGTCTGGGCTCCGGCTGAAGGTCTGTATGCAGGATTGTTTTTGTGCAGGAAGGGGCACCTTTCCTAACCATAGTTAGAAAAAATCCTAAGAGTTGTTTTCTTCTTTCTAGATAGAGGAAGAAATGAGGAGAAATAAACATGTTTTTCCTTGTTATGCCTCACCTCGGGAAGTGTAAGGATTTCCACTTCCCCAGGTTTACATGGTTTTGTAAATCTGAGGCAGAGTCAAAATCCATGGTGTTGAGTGGAAACACGCATAGATCGCCTCCCTGGCACAGCAGAGTAAGGCAACACAGCAACTTGAGCAGTGTTGCCTTGCTCCAGATGTATGAAGCCATTCAAAGCTGCACAATGTGGCTTTGTGTGGCTTCGTAAATCTGACTTAGAGGCTTGTGGCATGCATGTACCACTTTGCATGGTACAAACGTGACACAAGCCTCTCATAGATATGCCCCGTAGTCACTTTTTGGAGCTCTAAATCCTCTAGCTGGGCAAGACTGAACATTGTGGGCGAGTACGACTCTCTCAGGGATACCTTTATCTTTATGTCCAGAAACTCCTGGCGGAACCTTTTCCAGGTAACCTTGGCTCATTGTTCAAGTCCTAGGAAGGTCCAAAAAGGAGACATTCCAACTGCTACAGTGTCTGGAAATGTTTCCCTGGCCATTCCTACAACTCCCATACAGATCAGGAAGTAATTTTGGACTGAAGTCTCATTTGAGAAGTGGAAGACAGGCTCAATCATCACTCCATCCAGGGATGACGCAAGGTCCAGTCCATTTAACTCTCCACTGCTCAGCTATTTCATCCACACAGGAGGAGCCCTTCCTCAGTCTTTTCAGTTCCCAATGCTAACTGGAGGCCAGCCAAAGCAGCCCCTGAAAGCACAATCAAAGAAAGGGTAGAAGAAGGATCAAGAATTCGTAAGCCTTCTCCAGGTAGGTTAGCATTCAGCAGCAAATATCTTCTAGTTTATTTGGTCTCTCCCAACTTCAGTTGTATTGTGAGGGTTGGTGATGGAATGTAATGTTTTTATTAAGCTCACTATCTAGCAATTGGTGGTAACGCCTGTTCCAGTCCTAACAGATTCCCATAATCCACCTTTCCCTCTTTTTTAGTACTTCCTCTTGCCCTAATATAAATCAAATTTTATGGATCCATCGGCAATGTCAGAATCTTTGTGCCACCGTACTGAGGTCAGACTGCTAACCCAAGAGATTATCCCTCAGATTCATCAAAGTCATGTTTTGCGAGTCCTTAATAGCGAATTTTAAGGAATCACTATTAAAGACTCGCAAAACGGGATGCATTTAGAAATCGCAATATTTTTAGTGATTTCTACTGCTTCCTTATTTGCCATTCGCTAATTGCTAATCACATCTAAGGAATGGCTTTCCCATTCATTCCTATGGGCCTAAAGGCCCGTAGGAATGAATGGGGAGTAATTATTTGCAATTAGCAATTAGCGAATCGCAAATAAGGAAGCAATTTCAAGGGTGCCAGGGTGTCCAAAGGACACCCTGTTGCACCCCTGAAATGGTAATGTACACTGGTGTTGCGCACACACATGTCCCAAGGACATGTGTCTGTGTAACATACAACTCAGTAAAATGCACTAAAGTGCATTTTTCTAAGTTTTTGCTATTTACCACGTAGTTAGACTTCGCAGTAAATAGCGGGCCCAGATTGCGAATTCGCAATTTTGAAATGGTTCATGCATTGCATTTAAGGAATCTCAAATTGAGATTCCTTAAATGCAAATAATCCCAATGTAGCGATTTCTAAAATTGCGATTTTTGCATTTGGGATGATGCATCCCAAATGCAAAAATACCACTCGAAAAAGGGCCAGATTCTCAGAATCTGGCCCTTTGCGAGCGGAATTTAGTTTGATGAATCTGGCTGCATGTTGTGTATGCACCTCAATACGGAAGCACAAGTTGAGCCTCGAATGTAGGAACACTTGTTTATTGAAGCTCCTGCCACACAGGAAACAGGTCTGCTTGGTACCACCGTACAGTGATAGATTCATTGTGTCCTTTCTCCCATTATGGTTTTGTGAATAATTGAGCCTTGGTTAAGACTGGATAGGCCGTTTATATTTTGAATGTATATATTGTTCACTCTCCTCCCTCTCTCACTTACCCTCACTTTTGCACATTGTTGCACCATTCCCTCCCTCCCCTTTTGGGGCACCGCTACACAATTTTATTGGCAAATGTGCTGTCTTTTGAACATGGCAACCTATTTGTTACCTGCCACACAAGTAAATGCAACGAAAATACAAACCATGACAGATTATTTTAGGGAAATGAGAGAACAACCCTAAAACCCATCTTGGCGGGTTAAACAGCCAAGCTCTCCACTGCTGGTAACAAAGATAGGCTGTTTGGGAGGGTATAGTTTGAGAGGATACCCAACCCTCTCACAGTGTTTAGAATAAACACTAATCTGAATATATCATCTCTCCCACAATCCGATTTAAGAGGCAAGTATTTACTCCACTCACCCTTACTTCCAACAGTACCAGGGTTTTTGTTCACTTCACAAAGAGCTTTTTGCACCTCATCCTGAAGCTCTTTACTCACTCTAGTGAGAAGCAAAAGCTCAGCCTAAATGAATACATTTTGGTCCAGACATACCAGGAAGAGTTAAATCCATTAAAAAAAATCATGTTGGCAATACGTTCACCAATGAATATGTTCAACACTGAATAGAGGCACTGAAAAGCATAAGAACCGCGAAGGCATCATGTACCTCCCTTTTTACAAGTCAGCCAGGGATGAATGACAAATAAAGGCACCTTTGACAGTGTATAGCATTGACTTGCATTGGGGAGGTTATGGCATTGATTGTCAGATGTGGGTACAAATAGGACACATCATGGCATTGACTGGCATATGAGATGTACCACACACATTATGACAAGAATTTGATATTGCATTCATAGTTAGAATGTAACTGTTCTCGTTTTTTGTTCTATCAATCCTTCCCATTATAAAATGTCTGCAAAAGGGCAGATTCAATCTGTTTAGACAGAACACTTGAATTTTATTGTAGACAATCAGAACTTGTGAAATGTGATGAGTGTTGCTGGTTGTGGTGTATGGACATGAGAGAATTTCCCCAGTTTTAGCATGAATAGTACATAATTTAAGCATGACTTTTTTTAAATGTTGATGTTTGTTCTGTTTTGTTCGTAGGGGCATGAGGGTGGGGTGGTGATGTTGCTTTCGTGGACAGTGAAGAACAGGGAATTTCACAAAATAGCTATATTTAGATTGTAATAGGAATTCAGATTGCGTTGTCTGAATGGAGCCCTTTGATTTTTTTTATATATTTCTTTTTTCAAAGATAAGAATGTTTTAAATGAGAACTGGTTTACTATTTTTGGACATTTAATTTTAGAAAAAGAATATTTTTTACTGTGGTATACAGGAATACAAATATTTTTAAAGAAATCAAATTCGAAGAGATTTTTTTAGAACAGGGAATTTTAAGGCGATATTATACTTTCACATACGATGTCGAATACATGGACACATGATGATGTTGCTTGTTAGAACCTAATGAGGCATACCTGGGCTGGTTCAACTAGGGCATCATTGGAAAAAGACAAATACAATTGATACACAGGTATGCCTTTTAATACTGGCCTTACTTACTTGGAACACGTAAGATTCCACTGTCAGGCAACCACAATAATGGAGGCCATACATGCTGTTGATGGATAGTTGCTGAGACAGTTCCTGCCCCTCCTATCCATCACACACAGAAAAACGGAGGTCCAGACATTATTAATCTCCAGGCTGGACTACGTGAATGTACTCTATCTGGGGCTGCCTGAGTATCGACTGACTAACCTGCAGGTGACCCAGAACGCCGCAGCAAGAGCCATACTCATGCTTGGCCCCAGAACCCGCATGGCCTCACAGCTGAAATCCCTACACTGGCTCCCTGTCCGCAAAAGGATTCATTTAAAAGCCATGGTCCTGGCTTTTAAGGCTCTCCACGGTTTAGGAGCTGGGTACATCCCGAACAGAGTTCAATTTTACCACCCACACCGTGTACTCAGGTCTGCAGCACTGCAACTGGCTCGTACCCCCAGATACCTTCGGGCACGTATCGGGGGTCGTTCCTTCCAGGTGAAAGCGGCAAAATTGTGAAACAATCTACCAGTGGATCTAAGGTTGACTCAGAATCTCCTGGCGTTCAGGAAATCTTAAAAAACTTGGTTGTTTCAGCTGTAAACTCCAGAGCTTGGCTTCTCCACCTGGCTTAGCCTTCATCCTGCTTCAGCGCTGGGACACTCAATTGAGTAGCTGTGCGCTCTACAAATAATCATTTAACATAACATAACATAGATGAAATGAATGAGGGAAGGGGTGCATTTTAGCATATACTGTTTTAAACAGATAGGCAAGACAAAGTAACACTGACATTTATTCCTACATGTCCACAATTATTTTTCTTTTATTATTATTTTATGTAAAATTGATTAATATGATCAGCGTGAGTGTCTCCAAACTGTGACTTTCTGATCTTTACATGTTCTTGCTTCTGTATACTTCCATTGCTAATTTCCATAGCCGTGATCCCCAGTACCTTTCATTTTCCTGCATACTGAAACTGTAATTATGCATTTAATAGTGTTAATTGTCACTAGAGTTCTTAATTCTTTTTTTTATTCAGTATACCGCTGGCCTCGAGCTATGATTACACGAAGGGGGATATGTACAATGAAGTGGCGAAGCGTGTCGTTAACGACATGCTCTGCCACTTCGGCAATGCAAGGCTGAACGATATTTTCAAGAATGTGGTGCAGCCTTGCGTTTCCCCCTGCGATGGCTCTAAGTTTAACAACTTAGCACCAACAAAGGCACCCTCACACCAGAGTGCAAGGGTGTCTGTGTGTAGGGGTGGATTGGTTATGTGTAGGAAGGTGTCCCTTCCTGCACATAAATAATCCTAAAACGCCATTTTGTAACTTTCATGTGTGCTGCTTCATTCAGCACACATGACAGTTACAAAATGGCATTTTTTTAAAACGTTTGTTTATGTACAGGAAGGGACACCTTCCTGTACATATACAAACCATGGCATTTTGCTTTTTCCATGTGTGCTGCACTAAGCAGCACACATGGAAAAAGCAAAACCGAGGAGAAATAATGCATTTCGCCTTGTTTCGCCAAGTTTAGACCAGGATTTACCTGGTCTTCATTTTGGCGCTGCCTCCTATGTACGCCACCCTTGTACATAGGGAGCACCGTCAAATACAATGGGTGTTGTGGTGGAACGCCCACCACAACACCCACTGCACGCCCCTTTCACGCTAAACATAGCGTGATACGATGTCTTATGTACAAGGTAGTGTTAAGCCACGTTAAGTGGTTTAACTCTCCCTTGTCAAATTGTATGCTGTCAAGCTTTACAGAGTAACCAATCGCACTCCTTGACAGCATACAATTTGACATTTTCGACAACTCCCCACCGGTCAGAGGGAGCAAACCGGTCAGCACCTAAGTTACTTAGCATTGAATTGAATCATCATTAAAACAGAGTGCCACAGCACCAACTCTGTTAACTCTCCCTTGTACTTAAGGCAAGGCCCCTATCGCCACGGGAACGTCACAAAAAGTGACATTCCCATGGCGATAGGGGCTTGTACATATGCCCCATAGTTTCTTATGTTTCTCTGAAACTCACACAGCATGGAGTATAAATTACTGAATGTGCAAAGATTTTTTTCTCCAGAAATGGCTGTAAATCTCTCGAATTTTCAGATTACTACCAGTATGTCACAAAGTATTCTGCCTGAGGGTTCGCCCATAAAAAATGGCATTTTGCACATTGTTCAAACTGAAAAAAATTATACTAACATGCGATAAGTTTCCAAGTGGAAAGAAAAAAAAATCAATTCAACTTGTAAGAAAGCGACACATCTGGTTGTCAATGGCAGCTAACACTCATGAGGAAATACTGCCAGTGTGTACAGAAAAACTGCTAGGGAATAAGCTGCATAACTGCAGTAAACTTCCCAAATGACAGGTAGGCCAACACTTGGAATATATATAAGACTTTGCTTACATAATAAATACTTTGCTCACACTTTATACAAATTAGGTCATCTTAGTAGTCCTGCAATCGTCCACAGGATATTATAATTCAATTCAGCATTATCATAGTCACTTCAATGCATTTCATCATATAGCACATCAGTATAAAAAGCAATGCTGTTGAACAACAGCATTTCGATCTGCTGGACTCACCTTGACTGCCTCTACTGCTCCAGCTTAGATTAAAAGTTTACATTTGTCATATTGAATTAGCATTAAGAGTGTTTCAACTTTGTTAGTTGATATTTTGTCATCTTCACACGGCCTTGGAGGTCTACCTGGATGTTAGAAAGGGCGATCCCAAGGGGGGACAGAATTTGCTCCTGACCACCCCGAGACCCACATCTCCCAGGAACACTGACGAGCACTGGCGGGAGACCCTTCAGGGGAAGAGTCTTGTCTCTAGGATCGCACGCGCTGAGCTCGCACCACTCGACAAAGGGACACCACACAGTAGGTTCTGAGGAACGGTTCTTTTATCGATCAGAATATCTGGATCTTTACGATCCTCAGGTCACGTATGTACAAGCAGAACCAGGGTTCATAGAGTCTCTGTAAGGATAGGGGTAGCGGGACAGTCTCAATTGTTCAGGGTCAAAGGAAACAGCGTATCCGGCACACAGCTCTCAATCCTCGAGCCGGGGGAATACGGTAAGATCTTGGGTCCAGAAGGACCAGAGTAGTCTCTGAGCCACGACCAAGTCAGCAGGTCTCGAGTGGGAATGAACAGGAGGTCTTACGATCTTCGGGGAGCCGCAATCCAATCAGCAGGGCACAGGTGTTCTCAGAGTTCAAGGGAGCCGCGACCACGTCAGCAGGGCTCCCATGGTTCAGGCAGAAGTCCATCTGCCAAGCTTGAGCCGCGACGATGTCAGCAGGGCTCGCCAAGATTCAAGAGTTCAGGTAGCGTTTTTTCTTCGATGTTCCGTTGAGCCGCGACCACGTCAGCAGGGCACTCTTCTTCCAGGATTCAACTGCCTGATCATTTCAGAGCACCCTTTGTTATAGGTCTGTTCTCCTTTGAAGTCCGGAGTCCTCGCAGGCAGGGGTCTTAGCGCCTGGGGGCCGCTTGTCGGGGTTTCCTGCCACCCGGCCCTTTGATCCTTTGAAGTTGGGTCTGAAGGGATCCCAGACACCCAGCATGCGTGGAGCCAACCCCCAGGGAGGCCAGAGGGGCGATCAAAACTCATCTCCAGAGAGGAGGTCAGAGGTGTGAGCGAAACTGCTCCTCCCTATCTTGCTCACGGGAAACTCTCTACCCCCCAGCCGGGCATGGCGCGTCTAGTGCCTAGGCCTCGCTGGGGCCGGGGTCGGCCATTTTAGGTACAGGGGCATGGTTACCGGAGGCCTACTGGTGTGGGGGCGTCCGGTACCGGGAGGATAGAGGGTAGGGACGGGGAAGTCTTGTCCTATTTGTGGGGTCATGGAGGGAGTGGGTCGGGTAGGCCATGATAATCAGGGATCTGGCATGGTGCACGGGTCAGGGTTGGGACGCTACGGGTCAGGGGGTCCGCGCCACGAGGCCGGGTCCAACACTGGATCATGAACTTGTTACACCTTTTCTTATTTAATTTAGAAGGGGACTTAATCCCCCAAACCAGAACATGCCAGGAGGCGTGTTTGCAAAGTGGTGCAAGGAGGAGGCAGAGCTCTGGCAAGATGCTGGTTTCTTTTTCCTGGTTTTTTTTTTAAGGAGGCTGTGATGCCCCCCTTCCCTTAATATCTTTGGGCCCTGGGGACCCCATCCCCTAGGTCCTGAGCCACCTTAAGAACAAAAAATGGGAAGGGGGGCGCGCGTCCCCCCTCCCAAGGCCAATTTTGGAGGCCACGCCCCCTTTCTCTAACACTTTGAAAATGCACCTTCTGGCACACTGCTGGTTGGGGGATGAAGTCCATTTTCCTCCTGAGGGACTTTAGGGGCCAAGAAGCCCTCCTGGTACCTCCTGTAAGTCCTACGCAGAGGAATTCAAGAGTGCTGGTCAGAAGTCCAGCCCTCCTTCCCCCCACTCTGCAAACGTGACTACTAGTTAAAGAAGCATTTGCAATGTAATAGGTTTTGCATTTGCGAGACTTAGAGCTATTGGCATTGTAATTGTAAAAATTTTTTACTAATGTTTTTGGAGTGAAGTGAATGTATGTTGTGTGTAGTGGAATAATGCTGTATGTTGTGCCGTGAAATTATGTGGATATGGTATTTAGTGTATAGGAATTATGTAGAGTGGGATTATGTGTTATGGAGAGTAATTATGTGGTATGGTAGACTGTGTTGTGGAGTGATAACCCCAGGTTTAGTCTTCCTCGTTTCCATAGAAGCTAAACTATAAACTCAATGAGACAAAAAAAGAAGGAACAACTGAGGAGCACTTCTAGACCTAGTCAGAGGTTTGAACAAGGCCACTGGTATTATGTGACTGTTCGGCTGCACCGATTTTCACATAATTATACATTTCCTTCATTTGCCATATAATCCATCATCTGCAGATTTGAAAAAAAACTTGTTTCTAGATCAAACGGCTCAGACTTAACCAAAAATGCAGCGAGAAGTGTTACAGCGTGGTGGAAGGCCCTTTGCAAAGCTGGAATGGTCAACTGTTACTTATTACTAAATGTGAATGTTAAATTGTTACTAACGGTGCCCAAACCACTCTTGCTTCTTTCTTGCCTCTTTCTGCACCTCTCTTGCTTCTTTCTGCACTTCTCTTCCTTCTTTCTAAACCTCTCTTGCTTCTTTCTGCAACCCTCTTTCCTCTTTCTGCACTTCTCTAGCCTCTTTCTGCACCTCTGTTGCTTCTTTCAGCACTTCTCTTGAATCTTTCTGCACCTCTCTTGCTTCTATCTGCATGCCTGTTGCCTCTTTCTGCACTCGTCTTCCCTCTTTGTGCACCTCTTGTCTCTTTGTGCACATCTTTTGCCTCTTTTTGCACTTCTGTTGTCTCTTGATGCACCTCTGTTTCTTTTTTCTGCACTTCTTTTTCTTCTTTCAGCACTTCTCTTGCCTCTTTCTGCACTTCTGTTACTTCTTTCTGCACTTCTCTTGCTTCTGTCTGTACATGTCTTGCTTCTTTATGCACCCCTCTTGTCTCTTTCTGCACCCCTCTTCCCTCTTTCTGTACCCTTCTTGCTTCTTTCTGCACCTCTCTTGCCTCTGTCTGCACCCCTGTTCTATCTTTCTGCACCTTTTTTGCCTGTTTCTGCAACTCTTTTGCCTCTTTCTGCAGTCTACTTGCCTCTTTCTGCACCTCTGTTGCTTCTTTCTGTACCCCGTTGCCTCTTTCTGCATCCATCTTCACTCTTACTGTACCTCTCTTGCCTCTGTCTGCACCCTTGTTCTATCTTTCTGCACCTCTCTTGCCTGTTTCTTAAACTCTCTTCCCTCTTTCTGCACCCCTCTTGCCGCTTTCTGCACCCCTCCTCCCTCTTTCTCTACTTCTCTTGCCTCTTTCTGCACTTCTCCTGCTTTTTTATGCACCTCTCTTGTTTCTTTATGCCCCCTGTTGTTTCCTTCTGCACTCGTCTTCCCTCTTTGTGCGTGTCTCTTGTCTCTTTGTGCACCTCTCCTGTCTCTTTGTGTACCACTCTTCCCTCTTTCTGGACCCTTCTTCCCTTTTCCTGCACATCTCTTGGTTCTTTCTGCATTGTCTTGCCTCTTTCTGCACCCTCTTGCCTTTCTCTGCACCTCTTTTGCTTCTTTCTGCCCTTTTTTCTCCTTCTTCTGCACTTCTGTTGGTTCTTTTTTCAATACCCCCGCTTGATTGATTAGTCACTAACGCACAATCGGGGATATTTTGATAAATACGCTGCTCCTTCCTTCCACTTTAGGAGGATACCGTTTGAATTCTTCCATCTTGCATATTTAATTCGACTATTAGGAGCATACCAGGACTACGCAGCACACCAAACCGAATTCTCTGAACTTGTTTTAACACCATTAACAGGTATGCTATGTAACTTTCTAAGCCAGATGGACGCTGAAAACCTATAGGAGCTTTTTCTCCCCCTAGGCCACTTTTCTAACATATTGTAGATACACCTTGCTCTTCTTTAGGGTGCGTTAAGGGGAACACCTCGGTGTTTTATTATTTTTTATAAACAGAAACATGGAACTTTGTTGTTTGCTTATCTACCATCTCTAGAATCCATGTATTTTTGGACCACCTTCCTGATAATTATTCTTGTTATAAGCTCAAGCCAAGGTCAGCAACATCTAACTTAGAGATGTATATACCATCATCCTTTAGGCGAAGATTTATTCATGCATCTATTGATTTTAAATGGGTCTTTTTTTCACTATTTCGGGACTCTAAGGTTACCTTTGAGATCTTCCTTTGACTTAGTATGAATGATGTAAGTCCATTTGTTTTAATATGTATGTTTGCACACTGCCTTGACCTGTATTGTGACCTGGAACTGATGTCCATAGTTTTTTTATATACACTCATTTTCCTTGTCTTTTCACTATTCACCCACAGATATGCTTCGTCAGCCCTAAATTGAGAATGTGAATAAAAACTCACACTGACTTTGTTCTGTAAAATTAGATCTTAAGAGACCGCGCAGATCTTTGGATTGAGTACATGCGCCCTGAGGAAGGACTTTCTTAAATTATTCTCTTTTTCCGAAACGCGAGTCGGCGCTTCTTCCTTACTGTATGACGTTTTGTTGTTCTGATTGAGTATGAATATATGGTCTGTGTGATAGAGAGTTTGTGGATGAATGATAGAATGACTGAACTGTGTGTTATGCTTTTAGTTTTTTATTAGTGTTTGGGCTGATGTTTATCTATGACTGTACAACTTAATGAATGTTCATGTACAAGAAGTTGACCTAAATTAATGTTGGCCTTGAGAAGAATATAAAAAAAATGACAATTTAAAAATAAATTTTTCAAAAATTATTTCAGCTGTTCTTTGGGTGTCTATGGTTGATTTCATCAGCTTGGTTTTTCATCTATTGGGGATGCCCCTTTTCATGTTTTTGTAATCTTTTTGTATTGCTTTTGCTTCTTTCTGTACCTCTCTCACATATTTCTGCATCCTTCTTCCCTCTCTCTGCATTTCTCTTGCATCTGACTGCACCCCTGTTCCCTCTTTCTGTCCTCTGTTGCCTCTTTCTTCACCCCTCTTTCCTCTTTCTTTACCCCCTTACCTCCTTCTGCACCCTGTTGCTTCATTCTGCACTTCTCTTGCTTCTTTCTGTACCTCTCTTGCTTCTTTCTGTAGCCCTCTTGCCTCTTTCTGTACCTTCTTCCCTCTTTGTGCATATATCTTGCCTCTTTCTGTACCTATCTTGCCTCTATCTGCACCCCTCTTTCTTCTTTCTGCATCACTCTTGGTCTTTCTGTACCTCTCTTGCTTTTTTCTGCACTCTTCTTCCCTTTTCCTGCACCTGTCTTGTCTCTTCCTGCACCTATGTTGCTCATTCTGCAGTTCTCTTGTTTCTTTCTACACCTCTTTTGCTTCTGTCTGCACTTCTCTTGCCTCTTTCTGCACCCCACCTGCCTCTTTCAGCACCTCTGTTGGTTCTTTCTGCACTGCACTTGCTTCTTTCTGCACCACTCTTGCCTCTTTCTGTACCCCTCTTCATTCTTTCTGAACTTCTCTTGCCTCTGTCTGTACCCCTCTTGCCTCTTTCTATACCTCTTTTTCCTTTTTCTGCAACTTTCGTGCCTCTTTCTGCAGTTCTCTTGCCTACCTTTGCACCTCTGTCGCCTCTTGTTGTACCCCTCTTGCCTCTTTCTTCTCTCCTCATGCCTCTTACTGTACCCCTGTTGCTTCTTTCTGCACTTCTCTTGCTTCTTTATGCACCTCTCTTGCTTCTTTCTCAACCCCTCTTACCTCTTTCTGTACCCCTTTCCCCTCTTTGTGTATCTCTCTTGCCTCTTTCTGCACCTCTCTTGCTTTTTTCTATACTTCTCTAACTTCTTTCTGCATCTTCTCTCTTTCTGTACCTCTTTTGCATCGTTCTGTACTCCTTGTGCCTCTTTCTGCACCCCTCTTACTTCTTTCTACACCTCTCTTGCAAATTTCTGTTCCCTCTTGGCTCTTTCTGCACCCCTCTTAACTCTTTCTGCACCTTTCTTGCCCCTGTCTGCACCCCTGTTCCCTCTTTCTGTACCTTGTTGCCTGTTTTTGCAACTCTCTTGCTACTTTCTGCAGTTCTCTTGCCTCTTTCTGCACCCCTGTTGCTTCTTTCTGCACGTCTCTTGCCTCTTTCTGCATCCCTCTTGCCTCTTTCTGAACCTCCGTTTGTTGTTTCTACACTTCTCTTACTTTTTTCTACATCTCTCTTGCTTTCGCTGCACCCCTCTTGCCTCTTTCTGCACCTCTGTTGCTTCTTTCTGCACATATCTTGCTTCTACCTTTTTGTACACAAATTTACAGAGTATGCTGTTTGAAACATAGGTATTCAAGTGTTTGCATGTTTATTTTTATGTAACATGTCACTAGGTAAAAGCAGAAACACACGCCTGCATACCTTCACAAACTTGGTCAGACTTAGAAGTGATATGGCTAGTATTGCTGTTTTACATTTGGTAGGCCTAATATTCCGAGTAGTCGATGAATAGTGAACCTTCAAGAGAAAAATGAGGTTTAATACATCTTTGGAGAAGGATTAGTGATTAGGCTACTTTGTATGAGTCTGTCGTAAGGTACGGTCGAAGTAGGCCTCGTTCTGCACCTTTGTTGCTTCTTTCTGCACTTCTCTTGCTTCTTTCTTCACTTTCTACCTCTTTCTGGACTTCTGTTGCCATTTTAAGTATTTTTCTTGCTTCTTTCTGAACCTTTCTTCCTCTTTCTGACTCTCTCTTCCCTCTTTTTGCACTTCTCTTGCTTTTTATTGCACCTTTCTCTACTTCTCTTGCCTCTTTCTGCACTTCTCCTGCTTTTTTATGCACCTCTCTTGTTTCTTTATGCCCCCTGTTGTTTCCTTCTGCACTCGTCTTCCCTCTTTGTGCGCGTCTCTTGTCTCTTTGTGCACCTCTCCTGTCTCTTTGTGTACCACTCTTCCCTCTTTCTGGACCCTTCTTCCCTTTTCCTGCACATCTCTTGGTTCTTTCTGCATTGTCTTGCCTCTTTCTGCACCCTCTTGCCTTTCTCTGCACTTCTTTTGCTTCTTTCTGCCCTTTTTTCTCCTTCTTCTGCACTCCTCTTGCCTCTTTCTGCACTTCTGTTGGTTCTTTTTTCAGTACCCCCGCTTGATTGATTAGTCACTAACGCACAATTGGGGATATTTTGTAAATATGCTGCTCCTTCCTTCCACTTTAGGAGGATACCGTTTGAATTCTTCCATCTTGCATATTTAATTCGACTATTAGGAGCATACCAGGACTACGCAGCACACCAAACCGAATTCTCTGAACTTGTTTTAACACCATTAACAGGTATGCTATGTAACTTTCTAAGCCAGATGGACGCTGAAAACCTATAGGAGCTTTTTCTCCCCCTAGGCCACTTTTCTAACATATTGTAGATACACCTTGCTCTTCTTTAGTGTGCGTTAAGGGGAACACCTCGGTGTTTTATTATTTTTTATAAACAGAAACATGGAACTTTGTTGTTTGCTTATCTACCATCTCTAGAATCCATGTATTTTCTGGAACACCTTCCTGATAATTATTCTTGTTATAAGCTCAAGCCAAGGTCAGCAACATCTAACTTAGAGATGTGTATACCATCATCCTTTAGGCGAAGATTTATTCATGCATCTATTGATTTTAAATGGGTCTTTTTTCACTATTTCGGGACTCTAAGGTTACCTTTGAGATCTTCCTTTGACTTAGTATGAATGATGTAAGTCCATTTGTTTTAATATGTATGTTTGCACACTACTGAAGGACTGGGTTCTTTAAGACCCAGCGGTGCCAGGGCACAACACCTGAAACCTTCGTGGGTAACCTGCTCCGGCGTACGAATGACAGAGACACGGGACACTTCCTTCGGCGTCAAAGATTCAAGGTTTATTTACTGCAGGGAACACAGAAGTCACGACAAGTACAACACGTGCAACTTGGGGAGACTGCTTCAAATTGGTTCTGTGGATCGCTCCTTTTATACAAATTTTACCCATAGGACAACATGGTACACAAAGGTTTACAATCCGGTTCCCACAATTATCCCCCAGAGCGGTTGCTTTGGTCACTTTGATACACATAAGGTCCGGAACATAAGTGCGGAAACATTTGGCGGTTCCCAGAGATGTTGCAGCAACGATACCGTAGCAATTTTGCAAATGTCCTGAGTATCAGCGGCCACCAATAGGTCATCGACGTATTGGATTAAGGCCGCACCAGCCGGCAACCTAAACGCATCCAGTTGACCCTTCAAGGCTTGGCTGTAAATCGATGGACTTTCACAGTAGCCCTGAGGAGCGCGTTTAAACCGGAAGCTGCGTCCACCAAGAGAGAAACCGAAAAGGTCTCTGCTCTCTTCTGCAATCGGGATGCTGAAGAACGCATTCTTCAAATCAATCACCGAAAACCACGATGCAGAAGCTGGAATCAGAGTCAGTAGCGCCGTGATGTCAGGCACAACGGGGAACTGAGGAATCACAATTTTATTCACCTCCCGTAAATCGATAACAAAACGATAAACAGGTGGTTTTGAAGGATCAGTACGTTTTAGAATGGGTAGTACAGGGCTGTTGCACACGTTTCCCCGTGTTTCCTCAATAACATCTTTCTTGATCAAATCATAGATGATTGCTAACAATGCTCGTTCACCATCAAGGGAGATACGATATTGGGGAATACGTGGCAATCGCACATTGGATTTCAACTGAACAACATAAGGTGAGATATCAAGTAGGCCCACATCATTGGGACCTGTTGCCCACAAAGATGCAGGAAGAGAACTCAATTCCGGTGGAAGCTTATCGAGAGACAAGTACATGGGAGAGACAACCCTCTCTCCCAACGTAAGCTTTACACCCGCAGGAGAACAATACAAAGTTGCATACAAACGTTTAAGCAGATCCAGGCCCAAAAGATTTTCACCACAACCCGTGGTCAAAATCAACGGAGCTTCTAGCTCACGAGGCCCAATTGTAAGGGGCAAAGGGCGCGAAACTGGATTGCTAACGGGGGCGCCAGAGAATCCAACGGAAACATTTGTTAAGCCAGACAAAGGTGCGCCAGGGAGTTTCGAATGTTTAATGGAACTTTTCGCTGCACCAGTGTCCAACAGAAAAGGCTCAACGACGCCCAATGTAGCAACTGCGACGTAAGGCCCTCTCTGATCAACCGGAACTGATACCACTCCCTCTCCTTGTCTATGGCTGTCCTAGTAATTACTATCGTCAGTTCCCTGATCGACGTAATACTCGTCTACATTGTACTGCGCAGATCGTCCTTGCGACGATCCACGTTGATCAAAACAATTATCAGAATTTGATGAATTATCTGAGCGATCATTCTGAGCTCCACGACCTCTACCACGTGGTGCCTGCTGTGAGCCACCACGACCTCCTCTAGATGAGTTACCACTATTACGTTAGTTTAGAACAGGACAATTGAATTTGATATGACCCTCCTGTCTACAATAGGCACATTGATTGTATCCCAACGAGGATCTTTGGGAAGAGGAGTCATTACGAGATTGTGATCTATTCGATTGCGGCTGCGATCGATTTTGTTGGGATGCATTCTGATTTGAACGTGGAGGATACGCTTGTTGCAGCAGCACTTTAGTTTTTAGCTCTTTCGTCTTTTTATCGGCACGGTCGTTCTCCTCTTTCTCTCTATTCTCATAGTATTGTGCTGTAGCCAATATCTGAGCTGAGGTAGAAACGGCCCATGCACTTTCCGAATTCTTTAATTTGTTGCTCAAATCGGGCAATAAGTTCGAAACAAATTTATCCACAAACAATCGTTGACCACCCTCGGTACCCATATCCTGTCCACTATGGTCGATGAATGCCTCCTCGAACCTCGTAAAGAAGTCGGAGACACTCTCGTCCTTTTTCTGTTTACAAGCTGACAATTTGTCCCAATTTACCCTCATAGCTGGCATTAGAGTTTTCATTAACGTGATTATTCTTTGAGGGAGAGCAGTAATCAACTGGTCGGGTTTAGCACCACCAGTTTGCAACCCATCCGCCGCTATAATGGCCGCCCAATCACCACCTAATTCATTTGCATGATTTTCCTGACGAATCTTAGCCCATACCGGTTGCGGTACAACATTACCAAACAGCATATCGATATCAGCAAGATTCATTATCGTAGCGTCTACGAGCTGCGATAATTCCTTATAATACCCTGTAGGATTTTTGCGAGGGTCAGGCAAAGATTGCTTCACCTGTAACACTTCTGAGCGTTTCCACGGGAGATGTATCCATACTCTCTGAAAATACGGCAGGATAGGTGGAACATGAGCAGCATCACCTGGCATCCACACGGGTGGAACTTCACGCATAGGAAATTGACCAGACTCATCTGGTAGTCTTTCGACATCCTCAACAAACAAGGCTTGAGGTATAGGAGTGAGACGAAAAGATAGCAACCGTTCAACAGCACGTCGAACATTGGTGTCCACTATCAGCCAGCCGAGAACTGAAGTTGTAGATCAGACAAAGCGGTCAGCACCTCGTCAGGTGCGTCGGCCGATATCTGATCACGAAGGACCTTACACATTTCCTCGAACACAAATCTTTGGGTCGGTATATTGAACTGACAAAACGTGTCGAGTACAATACGTGGTGGATTTCTAAGGGGGTGCGTCATCCAACCCATCGCCATATTATATAGCGAAGCACGTTCCCTGTTACCAGGAAGCTGACTACGTCTCTGAGGACCATCTGAACCAGCGGACCCAAGGACAGGCCCGAGCGAATGAAAGAAACTAGCCGCAAGAGGAGAATTACGACTACGAGTAGAGGGAGAAGTATAGGACACAGGACTAACAAGTGAAGGAGTAGAGACAGAAACAACAGCAGGGGTTAACAGAGCAGGAGCAGTAGCGTGAGCAGGAGTATGTGGAAGCGGAGGAGCAGTAGGAATAGCAACAGCCAAAGGAGCAGGAACAGTCGGAAGAACGGGTGCAGGTTGAGGAACAGGCAAAGGAAGAACAGGCGCAGGAACAGGTACAGGGGGAATCACAGGAGCTATGGTACCCTGTACATACGGAGGTGGCGATTTCATAAGATAGGACATTAAAGGATCCTCAACTGACTCATCCTTCTTGTCCGACTCCGTAGGCAAAGCAGGATAGCACTTATCTATAGTCATACGCTGTAATCTGTCAAACACTTCCTTTTCCTTAACCTCCTTATCATGCTGAAATTGCTCTGCTTTCTTTACAATGGTAGCAACATTATCTCTCTGATTTCGTTTAGTCTGTCTGATTTCTTTCTGTCGGGCTTCTTTACGCCACAACCGAAAGGCATCAAACATGGCCGGCCTTGACTTTCTTTCGAACAATTTAACCTCTAGATTATCTAACATCGGGGCCTCGAAGCTACCATGTGGTGGCCAGCGAAGGTCACCGTCCTTCTTCGTGTATTTGATCCAGTATTCATTAAAAGTAATCGGGCCTAGCCCATGTTTACTGTACAGTTCATAAGTCGGAGTTCCAACCGGAGGTATCGGACACGAGTCCTCCAGTCGGGAATCCACACCACAAGGTCTGAAACAACTGAACAAAGTACTACGACCAGGCATCTTGCACACTAGCCGAGTTTCACAAACTTCAAGGGTTACGGGATTTACCACGTTCCAGCAAAGAGCTAATACCCTCGGTTTTTGGCGGCTGCAGTCGTCAAATAACACAACAAAGTACGCTAGCAAAGTGTCACCGACAAAAACACTCACACAGCGTCAACAAAAAAACACTCGTTAAAGTGTCAACAACCAAGAACTCTGGGAGCGACCCACAAATACTTAACTCAAAGATCAATGGCGTCTCCAGGAAGGCCCGTCAATCGTCTCGCTATACCAAGGTCTACGCCAGGCACCAAAACAGGTCTACAGTCAGGGCAGCAGTCCGTCGCAGCCGTCAGGAGGCGGGAATCTTCGCGGGAAAAGTCTTCGGGCCACTTGTTTCGACAACAGGATCGATGAAGCGGAGTGCACCTTCCCTCGGAGATTTCACACGAAGTTCCTCACGATCGTCGGGCTTGGACCGGTACCACTGATGCAGCCCCACGTTGGGCGCCAACTGAAGGACTGGGTTCTTTAAGACCCAGCGGTGCCAGGGCACAACACCTGAAACCTTCGTGGGTAACCTGCTCCGGCGTACGAATGACAGAGACACGGGACACTTCCTTCGGCGTCAAAGATTCAAGGTTTATTTACTGCAGGGAACACAGAAGTCACGACAAGTACAACACGTGCAACTTGGGGAGACTGCTTCAAATTGGTTCTGTGGATCGCTCCTTTTATACAAATTTTACCCATAGGACAACATGGTACACAAAGGTTTACAATCCGGTTCCCACAATTATCCCCCAGAGGGGTCGCTTTGGTCACTTTGATACACATAAGGTCCGGAACATAAGTGCGGAAACATTTGGCGGTTCCCAACTGTAAAAACCCATCTTCCCAACATTAGTGCATTCCAATCGGTAGTAAAACAGATCGAAATAGGAACAAAGACAGGTGCAGAGGAAGACGGAGACAGTGGGGAGATCGAAAAGGGTGTAAAAGGGGAGGTATCGGGAAACACGAGATACAGGCATCAAAGGGACGTGCCTAATGAGATGCACGGCTGAGACAATAAACCGGCACGGCAAGATGAGCCTCGAGCGGGGCCATCTGCCTTACAGTATCATCCCCCTCGTCATAAAGACACTTACAAAGAACATGTGTCTTCCGCAAATATCTTGGGAGTCCCAGGGTCGCGGAGCGGACATCGTCCGTTCGCTGGCTACTTGAGGGCAAGAGACAAAATGGATGCCGTATCTAAGATGGAACCCGTGGGTACAGACAAAAAACCCACATAACAACCGAACCGTTTAAGTTAGCACAGTGAAACTGCGCACACTTACTAAACTCGTCATTTGCGGTTCATAGATACCAGACTCGGCCATATTCGTGCGAGTCGAAAACACCACTTACAATTGTCACAGAACCTCACTGCCTTGACCTGTATTGTGACCTGGAACTGATGTCCATAGTTTTTTTATATACACTCATTTTCCTTATCTTTTCCCTATTCACCCATAGATATGCTTCGTCAGCCCTAAATTGAGAATGTGAGTAAAAACTCACACTGACTTTGTTCTGTAAAATTAGATCTTAAAAGACCGCGCAGATCTTTGGATTGAGTACATGCGCCCTGATGAAGGACTTTCTTAAATTATTCTTTTTTTCCGAAAGGCGAGTCGGCGCTTCTTCCTTACTGTATGACGTTTTGTTGTTCTGATTGAGTATGAATATATGGTCTGTGTGATAGAGAGTTTGTGGATGAATGATAGAATGACTGAAGTGTGTGTTATGCTTTTAGTTTTTTATTAGTGTTTGGGCTGATGTTTATCTATGACTGTACAACTTAATGAATTTTCATGTACAAGAAGTTGACCTAAATTAATGTTGGCCTTGAGAAGAATATAAAAAAAATGACAATTTAAAAATACATTTTTCAAAAATTATTTCAGCTGTTCTTTGGGTGTCTTTGGTTGATTTCATCAGCTTGGTTTTTCATCTATTGGGGATGCCCCTTTTCATGTTTTTGTAATCTTTTTGTATTGCTTTTGCTTCTTTCTGTACCTCTCTCACATATTTCTGCATCCCTCTTCCCTCTCTCTGCATTTCTCTTGCATCTGACTGCACCCCTGTTCCCTCTTTCTGTCCTCTCTTGCCTCTTTCTTCACCTCTCTTTCCTCTTTCTTTACCCCCTTACCTCCTTCTGCACCCTGTTGCTTCATTCTGCACTTCTCTTGCTTCTTTCTGTACCTCTCTTGCTTCTTTCTGTAGCCCTCTTGCCTCTTTCTGTACCTTCTTCCCTCTTTGTGCATATCTCTTGCCTCTTTCTGTACCTCTCTTGCCTCTATCTGCACCGCTCTTTCTTCTTTCTGCATCACTCTTGCTCTTTCTGTACCTCTCTTGCTTTTTTCTGCACTCTTCTTCCCTTTTCCTGCACCTGTCTTGTCTCTTTCTGCACCTATGTTGCTCATTCTGCAGTTCTCTTGTTTCTTTCTACACCTCGTTTGCTTCTTTCTGCACTTCTCTTGCCTCTTTCTGCACCCCACCTGCCTCTTTCAGCACCTCTGTTGGTTCTTTCTGCACTGCACTTGCTTCTTTCTGCACCACTCTTGCCTCTTTCTGTACCCCTCTTCCTTCTTTCTGAACCTCTCTTGCCTCTGTCTGTACCCCTCTTGCCTCTTTCTATACCTCTTTTGCCTTTTTCTGCAACTCTCTTGCCTCTTTCTGCAGTTCTCTTGCCTACTTTTGCACCTCTGTCGCCTCTTGTTGTACCCCTATTGCCTCTTTCTTCTCTCCTCATGTCTCTTTCTGTACCCCTGTTGCTTCCTTCTGCACTTCTCTTGCTTCTTTATGCACCTCTCTTGCTTCTTTCTCAACCCCTCTTACCTCTTTCTGTACCCCTTTCCCCTCTTTGTGTATCTCTCTTGCCTCTTTCTGCACCTCTCTTGCTTTTTTCTATACTTCTCTAACTTCTTTCTGCATCTTCTTCTCTCTTTCTGTACCTCTTTTGCATCGTTCTGTACTTCATGTGCCTCTTTCTGAACCCCTCTTACTTCTTTCTACACCTCTCTTGTAAATTTCTGTTCCCTCTTGTCTCTTTCTGCACCCCTCTTAACTCTTTCTGCACCTTTCTTGCCCCTGTCTGCACCCCTGTTCCCTCTTTCTGTACCTTGTTGCCTGTTTTTGCAACTCTCTTGCTTCTTTCTGCAGTTCTCTTGCCTCTTTCTGCACCTCTGTTGCTTCTTTCTGCACGTCTCTTGCCTCTTTCTGCATCCCTCTTGCCTCTTTCTGAACCTCCGTTTGTTGTTTCTACACTTCTCTTACTTTTTTCTACATCTCTCTTGCTTTCGCTGCACCCCTCTTGCCTCTTTCTGCACTTCTGTTGCTTCTTTCTGCACATATCTTGCTTCTACCTTTTTGTACACAAATTTACAGAGTATGCTGTTTGAAACATAGGTATTCAAGTGTTTGCATGTTTATTTTTATGTAACATGTCACTAGGTAAAAGCAGAAACACACGCCTGCATACCTTCACAAACTTGGTCAGACTTAGAAGTGATATGGCTAGGATTGCTGTTTTACATTTGGTAGGCCTAATATTCCGAGTAGTCGATGAATAGTGAACTTTCAAGAGAAAAATGAGGTTTAATATATCTTTGGAGAAGGATTAGTGATTAGGCTACTTTGTATGAGTCTGTCGTAAGGTACGGTCGAAGTAGGCCTCTTTCTGCACCTTTGTTGCTTCTTTCTGCACTTCTCTTGCTTCTTTCTTCACTTTCTACCTCTTTCTGGACTTCTGTTGCCATTTTAAGTATTTTTCTTGCTTCTTTCTGAACCTTTCTTCCTCTTTCTGCCCCTCTCTTCCCTCTTTCTGCACTTCTCTTGCTTTTTATTGCACCTTTCTTCGTCTTTCTATACATGTTCTACCTATGTAGGCATAGTTAGAAATGAGCCTACAGGTTTTAGTGATATTATAGTTAGGGATTAGCATTTTAAAAACATTGGAAATTCTTTGAAAAAAACACAGGTTTCAAGGACGTTATAGTTAGGCTGACATTTCACTCGTACAAAAAAAGAGAAATTCTGCTGTTATAGTTAGTTGAGCTACCTATCACTCGCGCCCCTTCAATGCACTGCTGATGACATCACATATTACATCACTCATGACATGGTCAGTGACATCACTGATGAAATCTCAAATGACTTTACTGATTACATCATCCAGTGACTGAGAGTTTTTAAAAAGTTTAAGAATTGTATACATATACACCAAGGTGTATTGAAGAATGAGTGGGTGCGTGAGGGTTTGAATGGATGATTTAGTGGGTGCATGACTGACTGTATAAGTGAGTGATTAAACGTGTCTTACTGAATGCATGGGTGAATTACTAAACTGTGTGAATGTCTGTATCAGTCTGTCAGTTGGTGTGTAAGAGGCTGTATGAGTTGGTGAGTAGCTGCATGAGTGTCTATATTGGTTAATGATTGGTTGTCTGAGTACCTGTATGTGTGTCTGCATGTCTGTATGTGGGGGTGGGGGTGTGACTCCCTGCATAGATGTGCGAGTGACTGATTCACTAGGTGTATGGGTTCATGAGTGCATCTGCGAGGAGCTGTATGGGTGAGTGGGTGTGCATATGGCTGTATTGGTGAGTGAATGGATGTCTCAGTGGTATATGTGTAAGTAACTACAAATGTGAAAGGCAGTATATGTGAGGGTTAGAGTATCTAAGTAATTTTGATTGTGATTGTGAGTGATTTTGAGAGTGGCAGTATGGATGAGTGTGTGCTTGTGTCAGTGATTGTAGAAGAGAGTAAGTATGTGTTACTATCTATATGAGTGAGTGAGGTGATATGTGTGTATAACTGTATAGGTGAGTAAATGGCAGTGTGATTGATTCTTTGGGTGACTGACTAGGTGTTTGAGTAACTCTATGGATGAGTGGTAGTATGTGAGTGTCTGTATGGGTGTATGAGTGAATACTTCAGTGGGTGTATTGATGAGTGATTGCATGTATGAGTGACTGTATGGGTTAGTGAGTGGATGTGTGTGTTGTCCTATGAATCAATGAGCAGGTTTGTAACAACTGGTATTGATGTGTCTATAGTTTCGAAACAGGTAGTCTGTATTTTACAGTGGGTTCATCAAAGGTTATATTAGGGTATGAGAAGGTGCATCAGATATTAAGTGGATGATTTCTTCAGTGATGTCATCAGTGATATGATTTGAGATGTCATCAGTGATATCATTGGCCATGTCATGAGTGATGTAATATGTGACATCATCAGCAGTGCATTACAGGGGTGCGAGTTATAGTTAGCTTTGCTAACTAGAACGGCCAAATGTCTCTGTTTTTGTATGAGTGAAATGTCAGCCTAACTATAACATCCCTGAAACCTGTGTTTTTTTCAATGAATATATATATATATATATATCTATACTACTATTATAAAGAGAGAACTTGCACCTTTTGGCCAGGTAAACTCGGGAACCACAGCGCCAATCTACACACCCGATACATCTATGAAAATGTCAGGGTTTGTAGATGGACATAGGCTATATAAATTTAAAAAAAAAAGTAAATTAAAAAAATTAAGTTTGAAAACAAAGTAGTCCCCTGAAAGTAGCGCCGGCCGGGACCTAGCGTTGGCCACGACGCGACGTGCGTGATGACAGCGACGCGCCGTGCATGAGTTGACAAATCAGTGATTTGAGCATGCCGTGATTGTCAGAACTACAGTAGCAGACGGCATTATGTCACTCTGTAGTTCTGAGAACGGCGTATCACATGAAGATGCAATGTTTCTTCCTCCCGCGATTTATGTGGCATTTTAGGAGGCGATACATACACAGGGCAATGAGCAATAACGAGATCTGAAATATACTCTCCCTAAAGATGTGCTTGGAGTATGAGTTTAGTAACAACGCTGCATTTTGAACACATGGCCAGGTATCGGGACTACAGGAGATGACGGCCTGACGTCATTCTGTAGTTCTGTGATTTGTTTAGTGTATAAAGACGCCACGATTCCTCTATCTGCGGTTTATGCTGTGAAGAGGGTAGTAACATACAAATTGGGCAATACCTTCAGAGAGGAGATACTGAGAATGGATATTTTGCCGATAAACATGATTTTATGGTGATTTTGGCACACAAAGGAAAAATAGTCCCACGCTGGTGTAATCTATACTACTCTTACTGCTATACTACTATTACTATTACATGAGCGGGAGTGATGAGCGGGAGTGAGTCGGGCGGGAGTCGGGGCGGGAGGGGGGCCTGGTCCGTGTCCGTGCATGGGCATGCACAGACAATGTCGGGGCGGGCGGGGGCCTGGGCGGGCGGTTGGCCCTGAAGACTCATTGCCCCCAGGCAACGCTGGGGCGGGCTGCTAGTATATATATATATATATATATATATATATATATATATATATATATATATATATATATATATATATATATATATATATATATATATATATATATATATGAGGTACGTGGCGCTCCCGAAATTCAACCAACACAGCAAATTCAGCCGATCAGCAAAACAGGAACCAGCAAGACCCAAGGATGGTGCAAATTTTCTTTTTATTGAATGTTAACCCAGCACCAGTCCGCCATGACGCGTTTCGGCTAGAGATAGCCTTGATCACATGACATTGTCACGAGGGCTGATCATCCATTTAAAGTGCAAAATGCCATCACATGTGATAGAAACAGATGAAATACTTTCAATGTTTCCATACTGTTGCAACTACTAAATTACGGCATAAATGCCGGTATTGCACATAGTGTCAAAAATTTGATCTAGGATTGCAGTTAATACAATACAATTAACATCGACCAAATAATACCTTTCAAGTTAAATAATACATAGGATTATGCATGGCAACGGCTACAACAAACTTTTAAAATGTTATAAAAGTTAAAAGCCAAATAAATAGTTACTGTAGAGTGGTGTGGCTCACTGGTTAGAGGCGGCAGACCCGGAAGCAGAAAACGGCCCGGGACCAGGGTTCAATTCCCGACGCGGCAGGGTCGTGGACCAGGGTCAGCAGACTCGATAATTCTCGCCTCGGTGCCTACTCTAACCAGGGATCACACTCGGCAACTCTGGGCATTAGCTTGCCTCATATCTACAACGGCCCCCCACATTCGCCGGGGATGCCTGGTTTCACCTTGGAGATACCCAGTAGGGACCATCTCACAGGGATAGCCAGGACGGGTTCCCCAGCGGTCTACAGCGCCACGACGCCTCAGGGCAGCAGTGCGCTTTACAAGACACATACATTACATTATATACAGTTAAAATATAACCATTAAAATCTCCAAACATTGTGCAAAATATGCCCAAATTGTATTGTTCCGTTGACATGGAATCAGAACAACGTGCAGTATTGCCCAAGTGGGCAAATGCCAAAATCTGAGGTAGAGACTGTAATTGTGCAAATTCGCTGTTAGTGCAAAAACATTGTGATGGCAATAAAGTGCTACCAAGAATGTGAAAGTGATGATAAATCAAAACAATAAAATTACAATGGTCATGGAGGGTATCAGGAACATGTTAAACAATTAAACTACAGACTCCACAGCTCATAAAAGAGGTTCAAACTTCATTACACCATTTAATCAGATAAGGTGCAGAAAACTAGAAACACGAGGTATTTTATGTACTCAGAGATAGGTGTGGCAATCCTCCCCAATGTTAAGACCTTGCGGTGCCTTGGTGTTGAGTATTATTATATAGCGAGTCTCCAATTTACGTAAAAGGGACTCCCTATCACCGCCCCTCCTTTGGGGAGGAACACAATCTATCGCAAAATACCTTAACAAAGATGAATCCTTTCCATGTTTACTTTCAAAATGCCTGGCTACAAGATATGTCACATCTGCGTGGGTGATAGCTCGCAGATGCTGTAATATTCGCTTGTGCACTTGTGGACGAGTGCTACCTACATATCTCAACCCGCACGGGCACTCCAGAACATAAACTACAAACTCAGATTTGCAGTTTAATTTCTGTTTGATTTTGATTGGAAAAGGTGATAAAGGGGTAGACACCTCCGTTTTGCTGATACCGTGTTTACAAGCTTTACAGCTAGAGCACCTTAAAAAACCTTTACTCTCACTGAGCCATGATCCAGGAATCACCTCAGGGCTACTAGAAACAAGACTGTCTTTCATTGACCGGGCTTTACGGTAGGTAATGCTAGGATGTTTAGTCAAGAGAGAACCAATTATAGGGTCGCTTGAGACTAAAAACCAGTTGTCTTTGACTATTTTATGGATACTTTTATGTTGGTTATTGTATGCCATAATTAGTCTGGTCTCTTCACATGACTTCTCAGTAGAAGGCTTTAGTTGAACACTACCTGAACCCAGGAGTGTAACTCTATCAATCTTATTGGCTCTCTTGACGGCATTATCTATAGTCTCTGTTTTATAGCCCCGTTCAATGAATCGTGCTCTACAGAGGGATTGTGCCAGCCGGCATTCATGTTCATTGCTGCATATTCTCCGAATACGAAGCATCTCCCCATAGGGGATACTGCGTATCAGATGTGCTGGATGATGACTATCCGCATGTAGCAATGTATTCCCTGCTGTGGGCTTACGATATAACCTAGTCTGAAGGTTACCTTCATGGACAAAGATCTCCACATCCAAGAATACAATGGATTGTTTGCTAAGGGTGTTAGTGAACTGAATGTTCAGATTGTTATTATTCAATTCCTTTACAAATTCAATAGCCCTTTCCTCAGTTCCATCCCACACAAACACCAGGTCATCTATGTATCTTAACCAAAGTTTTACATTGGAATTCATAGTGGCAGCATGTTGTTTCATCAGGACCTGCTCCTCCCAGTACCCTATATGAAGACAGGCGTAACTGGGAGAAAAGCAGGCCCCCATTGCCACACCCCTGGTCTGTAAGAAGAGCTGGTTAGCAAACAGAAAAACATTGTTCTCAAGACAGATACTGATCATATCTAACAACATTTTTGAATGGTCCTGGAAATAAGTGTCTCTTTTCCCAAGAAAATGTTGTATAGCCCTCAAACCGTCAATATGGAATATGCTGGTATAAAGCGATGTAACGTCCATAGATACCAGAACATAATTGGGGCTCCATCTGAAATCCTGAATTTTTCTCAACAAATCACTAGTGTCCAGAATAAAAGATGGTAGGCCTCTTACAAAATCCTGTAGGAAGAAATCAATGTATCTGCTCATATTTTCCAACAGGCTGTTGCAAGCAGATATTATATATATATAATCGTACTTCACCAGAACAGCTTCTCGGCAAGCAGATGAACACGCGGACCCAGAGAGTTCTTTGTGCCAATTTTATTTTTCAAATATCCCGCACCAAAGCCGCCATGACGCGTTTCGGTCCCACCTGGACCTTGATCACATGACATGATATATATATATACATGTGATCAAGGTCTCTTTGTAGGCTGAAACGCGTCATGCAGGCAGGCTGCTGAAACTGTAATAAAATTACTAACCTGCACCTTCAACTGGGTCAGTGTTAATTTGTTCCTGTGTGGTTCCGATGATTGGGGGATTGCAGGAGCTCCCCAGGCGAATTTCCTGACATATATATATATATATATATATACATATAGTGAACAAGGCGGCAACGCCGCAACGCGTCTAAGCAGAAACTGACCAAGAATAAAAGTTTGGATTCAGACTCACGGAGTCAGCGCCTTCTTTGATCGTGAAGTATGGCATGAAAGAATATATATATATATATATATATATATATATATATATATATATATATATATATATATATATATATATATATATATACATATATATATATATATATATTACCTACTGTCGGTCGCCAGTAGGTATATATAGTTAGGATTTTTTCTCTATGGGATTTTTGAAAATTCTATGTCTAATAACTTTGGCGTTTGTGGACGGAATTGGCTGACATTTTCAGGAAAATGGAACATTTTGTTTCTGAGCAGCCCCTGACAATTTGGAGGGGTTTCATCAGGGGGGGGCCGAGAAAAAAGGGGGGGTCCCAAAACGCGTTTTTCCCATGTTAATTTCCATAGGGCGGTTGGCCTCACTTTTAGCTCGAACGGCTGAATGGATTTGCACGAAACTTGGCAAAATTGTAGGGAGTGTTACCCCATGTGCCTTTGCTAGGTCTCAATATATGTGCTCCAGTGGATTTTGAGTAATTTAGGTTCAAAAAAAGATATATATCTGGGCGGAGCCTAACCACACATCTGATCTGATTGGCTGTCAGCACTTCATCCAAGAAGTGTTGGCAGCCATCTTGGGACCAATATACATGATAGCACCTCATTAAAAAGCATTGTAGTTAATAGAGGGTTTTAGGACTTTAGTTACATTATAAATCATTTGTTGATGGTACCATACTCGTTTTAGGAATTGTGGTGGGTTCTAAGGTGATTTTACCATGTGAAAAAACCTTCTGCTGTGATATCATGAATATTGTTTGAAAGAAAACTAATATCTCATGATTTTCCCACAGTGGTTTGGAAGGGGATCTATAAGCTAAACTGAAAGCATATTTTCTGTAAATTCACATTATCTTTCTCAGTCATGTGAAAATGAAGTCTGACATTCTCAGTAAAACATGTACATCCAACAAGGACAGAGACTGTCAGTTGATTCCTTTGTGTTCTACTGCAGCCTCCTAGAGTGTTCTAAAGAACAACTAGAGCGCTAACAGTCCTACTTATTACAAAGGTATGGCACACCTGAAGCCATCTTGATTGGAATGAAGTGGTAACTCTTAAAACATTTAATTTAAAAAGAAACAACATGAGGGGGTATATTTTGCCATAGAAAGTATGAATAGTGCTGCAGAATGAAAAATTAGGGCACATTTTGAGTGACTTCTCAAATCCTTTTCTATTTCATTAAAACATTCTGACATGCAGTCTCCCAAAATGGCCACCAGAGACAAAAGAGCCCAAATGTAGCCCAAATATCACCCAGATGTAGCCCAAGTATAGCCCAATGACAGAATGTCCCAGAGTGTTCTAAAGAACAACTAGAGCGCTAACAGTCCTACTTATTACAAAGGTATAGCACACCTGGAGCCATCGTGATGGGAATAAAGTGGTAACTCTTAAAACATTTAATTTAAAAAGGAACAAAATGAGGGGGTATATTATGCAATAGAAGGTATTATTAGTGCTGCAGAAAGAAAAATTAGGGCACATTTTGAGTGACTTTTCAAATCCTCTTCTATTTCATTAAAAAATTCTGACATGCAGTCTCCCAAAATGGCCACCAGAGACAAAAGAGCCCAAATGTAGCCCAAATATCACCCAGATGTAGCCCAAGTATAGCCCAATGACAGAATGTCCCAGAGTGTTCTAAAGAACAACTAGAGCGCTAATGGAAAGGGGCGACCACTCGGTCCCCCCGAACGTATGGTGGAGTGCCCCGATCCCCCCGGGAAGCCATTTTGGGCGGGAGGCGAGTCTCGGCTGGTATGCCCGAAGCGGCGTAGCCGGGGCGCGCCTTTTCCCGCCCAAGAGGGGGTTGTCCTAGAGACCTAAACCGCTGGCCACGCCCCGGAGGCGGATTGGAGGAGGGTCCACGCCCGCCAGAAGAAGGATAAAAGGAGCAACAAGCCAAGGAAGCATCCTCTTGTTCCTGTGCTCTGAAGCTGCACCTCCCCGTTGCACGTGAGCTCGAGACGGAACGAAGAGCCAATTTTGACCCACCCACCAGCCCCTGATGACAGCGATTTGTTTGAATAAAGTCGAGTGACGTGATATTGTTTCTTTTACAGGATGTTGTGAATAAAGTTGGTAATTTGGTATGTAATAAAGTTGTTGCTGATTCAGCATGTTTTTCGGCAAAGTAGTTGCACCAGAGTTAAACAGTGATGCTTAGTAGAAGTTATACTTTGAATGGCTCAGTATAATTGTCTTTTTCATCCTCTTTAGTTTTAAAATGTCGTATTTATTTTGGTCGGGCGGTAAGGTCATGATCGGTGAGCAGTAATTGGAAGATCCCTAGAGGTGGGGCGTCACCCATTATGGATGGGAGCGCCCGGGGGGAGGCGGCCATTGGCCCCTCAAACGGGGAGGCGGTCCCCTCTAAGGATGGGGACGCCGAAAGGGAAGGCAGTCATAGGCCCCTCCCTGGGGAGGAGGGGCTACGGGCCCCTCCTGGGAATTTCCCAGGGCCAGGACATCTGCGACGGCAGATGTGGTAAGCAGTGTGGGGTGGGAGGGGGGGTCTACGCTACCTTCTAGACACCTCACACGAGTCCTCGGACGACCACCAAGATGGCGTCGAGTTAACAGGGGCCCCCGCTAAGACAAGGGAAATTGGAAGTGGGCACAGAGGTACAGTCCTCTGTGCGCCCGCCCCTCACAAGTGAGGGGGGAGTTCTGGTATTAGGGATCTGACACCGGTTACGACCTTGCCATTGGCCCGTAATGTTAGGATGTACAATTTCAATTTTGAGAAATGCATTTACAGGGTGTTTAGTATCGGCTAGGAGAACTTTTGTATTAGACCTTTGTATTAGAGATGTGTTAAGATTAATTACGGAACCTCCTGAGGCACAGCCGGGAGCAGTCAGAATTTTGCGCAGCTCTTCATTTTAAAACTGCATTTCTGTGTTTTTAACCTGCACCCACCTTCACTTCCTGACACACGAGTACAGTGTGCAGGTACCCTTCTGCAGCAAAAACGAGCGCTAGAAACGGGCGAAATTCGCCGATCCACTTCTCCCGCCATTGTCCTCGTTGCGACAGGGACACGCCCACTTCGAGGCCACGCCCCCTGCAAGACCTACAAATAGCGCGCTGATCACTAGCGCGGCAGATTAATTACGGAACCTCCTGAGGCACAGCCGGGAGCAGTCAGAATTTTGCGCAGCTCTTCATTTTAAAACTGCATTTCTGTGTTTTTAACCTGCACCCACCTTCACTTCCTGACACACGAGTACAGTGTGCAGGTACCCTTCTGCAGCAAAAACGAGCGCTAGAAACGGGCGAAATTCGCCGATCCACTTCTCCTGCCATTGTCCTCGTTGCGACAGGGACACGCCCACTTCGAGGCCACGCCCCCTGCAAGACCTACAAATAGCGCGCTGATCACTAGCGCAGCAGATTAATTACGGAACCTCCTGAGGCACAGCCGGGAGCAGTCAGAATTTTGCGCAGCTCTTCATTTTAAAACTGCATTTCTGTGTTTTTAACCTGCACCCAAAACAAGAAAAAATTGGTTCCTTTCTGTGGTTCTTGAATTTAAAGTACAATTTACTTTAAGGACTGAGACACCTACAACATTTCTGATCTCAATGATATGTACCCAGGAATTGTTCCACAATTATCTCTCAAAAAACATAATTTTCATTAAAATCAAATTTATTAAAAACTTCATCAGAATCAAATACGGTATATACTCAGTAATTCTACATTTAAAAGCAATCACAGTACATTAACATTCAGCACAAAATACAAATTCACAAAAATACACAAAAAGTTAAAAAAATAGCCAAGTTGTCGACGCGTTTCGGTGTTTGAAATTGATGGTACACCTTCCTCAGGACTACAAACAAATTTCTTCAATCTAAAAATATACGGAACAGTCAATTAGTGTACATTCATTGAGAGTTTTCATTTTCAGAAAGTTTTTTACAATACTATAGGTGTCAAAGCAATACAATAAGATTCTCTTACTCAATTCGCAGTATTCAATTTGCGGTCTCAGTCTAAATCCTGGGGATAGATCAATCTTATCCACTGTTATGATTCCGGTTTATTCCTTTAAAAACCTGTATGTACACAATGATAATTTGTGTACGGTTATTGCGTTTAATTTTTCATTCGCAAAACTACAACCTTTATTCATGCTCTACTAGGCACAATACAATGCTTACTTTAAATTTTACGGTAGCTGACTTAGGAATTTGGTTGCTACCACAAAGATGTTTTTCGTGTTCACTGTTGACACTTAGGGAGGTTCCTTAGGCTGACCTGTGTGTACATAATATTAGGTAAACCGTAAGTCTATTGCATTTTGGACACTAGATTTTAAGAATAAAAATGAGCTCATGAGAGGTATGCTTACTATGTAGCTGGTCATGGGAGCATTAGAATTTCTTCAATGTGTAACTCCAGTGAGCGTCTTTTCCACCTTTAGGTCTTCGTTTTAAGAGCTCCACCCCTCTTTACTTGTAGGTAGCATAAGGCTAGTAGTTGCACTTAAAACTACAAAAATGGCGACCACACAGCGCCGACGGTCTACACAGGTGTTAACAATTTCCCAATTAAAACAGACCACCCCATAGTATAAAAGGAACCGTTTCTCCTAGCACATTTACTGACGCTGGAGACCGGGTTACCAGGCAGGCGGCGTGGAGCTCTTAAAACGGAGGTAAGAGAAAGAAGACAAATGGGCGCAGGTTACCCCCTAGCTCCAGCGGACATGCAGATATTTAGACAAAATCCACTATGCTTAGTTGGGGACTCTCCCTTTTTAATGTGACTAACTTTAAATAGGATTGTATTGTTTTGCTTGTACACCAGCAGGACGGGTACTCTCAAATTTGAGGTCCTGCAAACACCACTTAATTTGCAGCCCCATATGCCCGCTGTCCCTTAAAAAAGTTAATAGACCATAACTTTAACTGTCTTGAAAGAAATTAGCTCAAAATAAGGGAACATGATGGAGTATAATATGCGCATTCTATTCTCTCTATCTAGACAAAAGGAATCGTCTTCCAATTTTAAAAAAGAAGCACTCCATTCCCTTTAGACCAAAGCAAGACCTAAAGGTGGAAAAGACGCTCACTGGAGTTACACATTGAAGAAATTCTAATGCTCCCATGACCAGCTACATAGTAAGCATACCTCTCATGAGCTCATTTTTATTCTTAAAATCTAGTGTCCAAAATGCAATAGACTTACGGTTTACCTAATATTATGTACACACAGGTCAGCCTAAGGAACCTCCCTAAGTGTCAACAGTGAACACGAAAAACATCTTTGTGGTAGCAACCAAATTCCTAAGTCAGCTACCGTAAAATTTAAAGTAAGCATTGTATTGTGCCTAGTAGAGCATGAATAAAGGTTGTAGTTTTGCGAATGAAAAATTAAACGCAATAACCGTACACAAATTATCATTGTGTACATACAGGTTTTTAAAGGAATAAACCGGAATCATAACAGTGGATAAGATTGATCTATCCCCAGGATTTAGACTGAGACCGCAAATTGAATACTGCGAATTGAGTAAGAGAATCTTATTGTATTGCTTTGACACCTATAGTATTGTAAAAAACTTTCTGAAAATGAAAACTCTCAATGAATGTACACTAATTGACTGTTCCGTATATTTTTAGATTGAAGAAATTTGTTTGTAGTCCTGAGGAAGGTGTACCATCAATTTCAAACACCGAAACGCGTCGACAACTTGGCTATTTTTTTAACTTTTTGTGTATTTTTGTGAATTTGTATTTTGTGCTGAATGTTAATGTACTGTGATTGCTTTTAAATGTAGAATTACTGAGTATATACCATATTTGATTCTGATGAAGTTTTTAATAAATTTGATTTTAATGAAAATTATGTTTTTTGAGAGATAATTGTGGAACAATTCCTGGGTACATATCATTGAGATCAGAAATGTTGTAGGTGTCTCAGTCCTTAAAGTAAATTGTACTTTAAATTCAAGAACCACAGAAAGGAACCAATTTTTTCTTGTTTTGCTACTTTTCCCAGTCCTTTCTGGGTGTGTAAGGGAAAACTCTCTCTTTTGTTAAATTTAACCTGCACCCACCTTCACTTCCTGACACACGAGTACAGTGTGCAGGTACCCTTCTGCAGCAAAAACGAGCGCTAGAAACGGGCGAAATTCGCCGAACCACTTCTCTCGCCATTGTCCTCGTTGCGACAGGGACACGCCCACTTCGAGGACACGCCCCCTCACTTTATACATGTGTATCTACCGGAAGCGCAGTGGACGAGCGCAGCGGGCGCGCCGATTGCGCGCCGAAGGCGCGCCTAAGGCAAGCTCGTCTGCGCTCGTCCGCGATCATGACGCGACCGGGGCCGGTTCCCCTGCCCGATTCACCAGCACTACCCCCAACTATCCATTCTCGGACCATGTTGCTTTCTCTAAGACCCCCTCCTTGCCCCACCTGCCGCTGGTCTATCCCGGACGCCCAGAGCCACGTTTACGTATGTGAAACCTGCCAGTTCTCACTACCCTCTCTGGACTCAACTCTTGGCCCGGCCCTCGCTCGGTGCTCTGCTTCCTCCCATGGAGCCGACCCTTCTCTCTCCCTCAGAGCGGCACTGATTAACTGCAGGTCTCTGAATAAACACGCTATTGACATCTGGCAGTCCCTCCAGGACAACAACTGGGATCTGCTTTTCTTAACGGAAACCTGGTTGAATGAGACCACTAACCCCACCATTACTCTTGCCTTGCCGGACGGCTACAGCATCGCCTGCGCCAATAGACCAAACGGTAAACAGGGGGGTGGTGTTGCCTTAATCCACAAATCCAAATGGACGGCTTCCTTCCCTACATATGACCCTATTGACTGCATAGAGGGTCTACCTTTTACTATCCATTTTTCCTCGTCCACCTCCTGCTCTGGAATACTTATCTACCGACCTCCCCATTCCAACCTCTCCTACCTGCCGGCCTTGACGGATTACATCATCCAGCTTAGCACTCGCTACACCAACTTCACTGCTTTAGGAGATTTTAACCTTCACGTAAACGATGAATCATGCTCACATAGCAATAATTTTATTTCTACACTGGCGACCTGCAATCTAGAGCAAAAAATAGATTCCCCCACTCACAAAGCGGGACATACCCTTGACCTGATTTGTTCCAACCTATCTAGCATTCTGGTAGCCTCTCCCATCCCGGTCACCTGGTCAGATCACTTTCTCATCTCTTTTGAGATCATCATCTCCCGCTCCATCAGACCTACCATCGCCCCCAAAGTATCAGGCAGAAACTGGAGTCGTATCACCCTTGAAACGCTCCAGGAACACCAGAATAATTTTCTACCCTCCCCATCATCTGATCCGGATAGTAGTATTGACCATTTCGACGCCTGGATCGGCCAAGCCCTAGAGGCTATGGCCCCTCTCAAACCCATCAAAACTTACAGGGCCACACCATCCGCACCCTGGTACTCTGACATGCTTCGCCAGAAAAAGGCATCATGCAAAGCCCTCGAACGCTCCTGGAGGCAGAACTATTCCCTCGACAGTAAAATCACCTATAAAACAGCTCTAAAAGAATACCGCAGAATGATTGAGGATCATAAAAGGGACTTCCTGGCTTCCAGAATTAAACATGCCAGTAACGGCGCCAGGGAGATTTTCAACATAGTCAGATCCTTTACAGACCCCAGCGCTCTGACTCGAACTCAACCAGCCTCCCAGTCTCTATATGATAAACTTTCACAATTCTTTGAGGAAAAAATCCAGGCTATTTACTCCTCCTTTCCCATCACCAGTAGTGCAGGGTCGGGTGAGGAATCTACTACGTACCCGCTACAGTCACCCTCATTGCTAGAGTTTGCAGATATCTCTGAGGCTGACACACTGGTAGAATTACTCAACTGTAAATCTGGCTCCCCCAAGGACCCTTTGCCAGCCAAACAATATAAAAAACTGGCACCCCTGCTCAACCCATTCCTTAACCATATCTGGAACGAATCCCTGAGAACGGGCATTTTTCCCGCAAAATGGAAGCATGCGTCCCTAGTCCCCATCCTTAAGAAACCTGATCTTGACCCAGATAACCCTAGTAACTACAGGCCCATCTCTCTCCTGCCTGCCCCAGCTAAGATCCTGGAAAAACTGGTGCACGCCCAGCTTGCCAACTATATTGAATCCCATGGGCTCCTGCATGACTCTCAGCACGGCTTTCGATCGGGCCACAGCACGGAGTCGGCCCTTGTTGAAATGGCTGACTCGGTGAGATGGACGCTGGATCGAGGGTCGAGGGCGGTGTTAGTGCTGCTGGATCTCTCAGCAGCATTTGACACCGTCTCTCATAAGATCCTGCTGAGAAGGCTGGGAGACCTGGGTATTGGCGGTACAGTGTTGAGATGGCTTTCTTCCTACCTGGGTGACCGTACTCAGCAGGTATACACCCCTCCCTACACCTCCACCGCTAGACCACTTAAATGGGGAGTTCCACAGGGCTCCTCCCTGAGCCCGCTCTTGTTCAATGTTTACTTCTCCCCCTTGGCTAAACTGATTGCGCAAACTGGGATTAAATCCACCTCCTACGCTGACGACATTCAGTTACTCTTCACCTTTGATACCCCCACTGCCTCTGCCTTCGACCCATTGAAAAACTGTCTAAGAGACATCTCTAGCTGGATGGACTCCAATTCCCTCCGACTCAACGCTGGAAAGACAGAGATTCTGTTTTTTAACTCATCATCCCCTCTTGATTCTAATTTATGGTGGCCGGATGATCTCAGCCATGCCCCCACGCCTAAAGACTCGGTGAGAAACCTGGGAGTGCGCTGGGATAATCATCTCAGTTTTAACGCCCAGGTTCAAACAGTAGCAGCATCCTGTTTTGCTAAGATCAAGACAATTAGACGGCTCATCAACTACCTGCCGATGGACTGCCGTAAGACTGTGGTACAAGCCCTGATAATATCTCACCTGGACTACGCCAACGCACTATATCTTGGCATCACAGCAGGCCTATGCCACAAGTTACAGACTGTCCAGAATGCTGCTGCTCGGCTGGTGGAGAGAATTCCTGCCAGACATCACATCTCCCCACACCTCCGTAAACTCCACTGGCTCCCCATTTCCAAGAGATGTATTTTTAAGGCCATGACCCTGGCTTTCCGGGCCTCCAAGGGCAAAGGCTCGGCCCATCTGAAAAGCACTCTGAGACCGTATGCCAACACCAGGACATTACGCTCAAATTCCCTACTTCTGCTGGAAACCCCTAGATTTAAACGTACTCGCGCCGGAGGGAAAACATTCGAGGTCTGTGCCACTCGGTGTTGGAATAACCTCCCGGTTGCATTACGAGCCTGCCAAACCGAATTAGCATTCCGAAAGTCCCTGAAAACACATCTCTTCCCCATATAATGCCCCATTGGTGCCTAGCCTCTAAGTTCCATGATTTATCAGCGCCGGGACGCCCCGTTGGGGCAGCTGTTGCGCTTTACAAAATACACAAATAAATAAATAAATAAATAAGGTCAGCCAAGAACATCGTAATGTGTAAATGAAATTGTACATGATATGAAACTGTTATTTTAATGTTTTAATATTGTTTCATATTTTTAATAAATACGGCCGGGAGGGTAACTCCCTCCCGCCTTCCAAAAGTTCAGAACCGTTTCCGTCTTCCCATTCTTGGGGATTGTGTTGAGAGGGGGTGGCGGGTATCTCAGCCATACAGTCCTACTTATTACAAAGGTATGGCACACCTGAAGCCATCTTGATTGGAATAAAGTGGTAACTCTTAAAACATTTAATTTAAAAAGGAACAAAATGAGGGGGTATATTTTGCCATATGAATTATGATTAGTGCTTCAGAAAGAAAAATTAGGGCACATTTTGAGTGACTTCTCAAACCCTCTTCAATTTCATGAAAAAATTCTGACATACAGTCTCCCAAGATGGCCACCAGAGACAAAAGAGCCTAAATGTAGCCCAAATATCACCCAGATGTACCCCAAGTATAGCCCAATGACAGAATGTCCCAGAGTGTTCTAAAGAACAACTAGAGCGCTAACAGTCTTACTTATGACAAAAGTATGGCACACCAGAAGCCATCTTGATTGGAATGAAGTGGTAAGTCTGAAAACACTCAATTTAAAACGGAACAACATGAGGGGGTTAATTTTGCCATAGAAAGTATGATTAGTGCTTCAGAAAGAAAAATTAGGGATCATTTTGAGTGACTTCTCAAATCCTCTTCTATTTCATTAAAAAAATGCTGACATGCAGACTGAAACATGCACTTTGAATACCAGCAGCAGACGTCCCTGGTGAGCAGTAGCTTTACTACAGTGATCTAATGTGCAACTAGAGTGCTAACATTCAGAATTTATGGCAAATGTGTGACACATCTGAATGCCTTCTTGATGGAACCAAAGTAAACAAGCATTGAAAATGCAATAGATCTCGCCCTCGTTTAAGTTAAAGCCATTCTGTTTGTAATGAGGTGGCTTTTTAGCTTTGCTTTTATTAGTGTTTTTTCAAATTTCATGTAAATAACATGCATCTGTATGCATATAAGTATATGTATGCATGCATTTATGTTTGTATTTATATAGATATACAGATGATATATGTTTATATATGTATGTATATATATATATTCACTGAAAAAAACATAGGTTATAGACCATATATAGTTAGGAATTAGCATTTACAAAACCTTGAAAATTCACTGAAAAAACCATAGGTTATAGACCATATATAGACCCAATATATTTATATTGGGAAGGGAGACAGCTCTCCACCTCCTGCAGGAGCTGGCATTGCTTTTAAACAAAGGTAGCTGCAAAAATGCAGCTCCATCTGTCCAAAAGCAATTCTGCTCCACTTCATGGAAGCAAGATCATTGTTAATGCTTCCGCTTCCATGAAGTGGAGCAGTGTTTCCTATGGCTCCCAAGCCATAGCAAACTGCAATGACCCTGGGCTGTGCACCCCAGGACATTGCTGGAGCTGGCCCTGGTGGGTGGCAGCCCCAGAGCCATTTACGGCTCCACAAGGGCACCATCCAACAGAATTAAGTCCCATGGAGATGGTGACCCTGGGGCTGTGGGGCTGCATGGCCCCTGTATATAATTCAGTATATAGTTACCATGGGAGGTGGCAGTTCCCAGTGCTGCATGGGCGGACTAGAGCCCACCATGCATTATTTTTAAATATAGCCCCAGGGAGGTGGCAGTCCCTGGGTGGCGGCGGTTATTTGGCCCCCGTATTTCAGTGAATTAGCCCTGTGGAGGTAGTGGTTCCCAGGGGCTTCATGGGGTCTAAACTCCCCACCCATTAATTTGTAATATAGCCCCAGGGAGGGGAGGTGGTGGACCCCGGGGCTGAAGGAAACTGCAGGGCCCACCTTGCATTTCCATTCATTATCAGCCCCGGGGAGGTGGCGGTCCCCTCCATGCAGGGCCCCATCATTATTTTTAATTTTTAATTGACCCTGGGCCCTGGCCCACCAGGGGTTCAAAATTAAAGAAAGCACTGGAGCCCATGCTTTGTTTTTAAAAAGGTTTTTGTTGGAATTCACTGATCCACCACGACTATCGCCGGAAATTTAAAAGGAAAGTTTTTTTGGGACCTCCTTAACAGGCCTAGGGGGTAGGGAGCTTTTTTCTACCCCTTTTCTTTCATTAAAAATTTTTTTCTTGTAACTTGGTTTTTGATCCGTTGCAAATTATTAAAAGGTCATCAATATACCTAAACCATTTCACAACATTTTCTAACATGATTCGAGGAAAGGTTGGTATGAGGACCTGTTCCTCCCAGTACCCCATATGCAGGCAGGCGTAGCTAGGGGAGAAACAGGCCCCCATAGCCACACCCCGACCTGCTGAAATACTTAGTTGTAAAATAGAAATACATTATTTTCCAGGCACAACTTGATCAGAGACAGTAACATTCTGTTTTGCTCATGGAAACTGATAGGTCTCATGTTCAAATAGTGTTCAATAGCTCTCAGTCCATCCTGAGATGAATACTGGTGTATAAGGAGGATACATCCAGAGAGATTAGCAGGTACCCATTTTGCCAAGTCACTCCCTGTAGTTTCTGTAATAAATCACCAGTATCAAGAATAAACAATGGGAGGTTTTTTACATGGTCCTGAAGAAAAAAGTCAACATATTTGCTGCCGTTCTCCATGATACTGTTGCAAGCAGAAATAATGGGATGACCATGTGGCTCAGCACTGTTTTTGAGGATTTTAGGAATGAAATAGACTATGGGCATCACAGGGTGATAATTTTTCAAGAATTTGAACTCCTCCATAGTAAGTAGGCCCGTACTTCTCCATGCCATCAGGTTGGTGTAAAACAAATTCCAGGCCAATTTGACATCTGTCATTGTAGATCTTTTATAGCATTCCCTGTCATTAAGTTGGCCCAGGGCCTCCTCCATATACATTTCCATGGGCCGAAGCACCATCAGACTAGAGGATTACCACATTTCACATTATTTTTCATTTTTTTTAACAAGCTGGTAATAAGCAAAGTCACGATAATGGTGTCTCTTATTTACGTTGACCTCTTTTTGATACAATAACCTGAGGTCCTGTGAAACCTTTTTATGAAACATGTCAATATTGTCTTTTAACATCAATGGACAAAATGTCGATTTAGGTTTGAATTTAGTAGGTGCAGTGATGACTCTATGCCCTAAATCCGGATTAGAAGGTATTTGTACACTCTCAGCCTGCATTTGGAATAAGTCCTGCAACAATTCTGCATCTCCTGCTGTTACTAGTGGTCAGAATCGGGAGATGTCACTCAGACAAAAGGAGTCTAAATGGATACTTGAATTAGAGACAATGTTCCCTGGGGGGCACAATCTTGATGAAGAGTTAGCTCACATCTCTATACTGAATAGCAATTCTATCTACAGATGTATGTGCAGAACAGTAATAGATTGCTGGTAGCTATATGGCTTTAGTGTGTATATGTATAGTAAGAATTTGCTTCTGGATAAGCAATGTTAAATATACAGGATGTGACCGCCAGGGTGGCGGTCACATCCTAATTCCACCGGAGGGACTGCCGCTGCCCCTGCGGACGGTCCCTCCACCTCGGGGGTGGCGGACGGACGCAGGTCCGTCCGCCATCCTAATAGGCGCCTTAGAACGAACTACGGGGTGCGTTTGCACAGTGGTGAAGGTAGGGGTGGGGCTTGAGGTGATATGTGTGCAAACATGCCCTGTGGCACGTTTTAAGTTGGGGAATTAATTCCTCTTCAATCCAGAGGTTCCCTAGGGGCCAACTAGTCCAACAGGTATCTCCAATAAGCGCCACTGAGCTGCGTTGCAGAGTGTTGTGAACACCTCTCAGCAATCCAGCTCCCTGGCGCATACTGGAGGTACCTGGTGGGCTAGTTGGCTCACAGGAGACCTCAGGATTGAAGAGGAATTAATTCCCCAACCTAAAACGCGCCACAGGGCGTGTTTGCACACATGTCATTATTGAGCAAAATATTCCTCTAAAATCAGCCTTGGAAAAACTTGGAAATCAGCCAAACTACGAATTCCGATTTACTCACCTGTTATCACGAGAGACATCAGTGCTGCATCTTTGAGCCCAGTACGGAACTTGAAAAGTAAATCTAAGCGTACTTACCAGTAACTTGTATTTCCGTCCATAGGAATCTATTGTGTGGTTTTCACCAGAAAAGTTTCCAAGTGTCTATTTTTGAAACATACAAATATTCTTCTAAAATCAGCCGAACTACGAATTGTGATTTACTCACCTGTTATCAGGAGAGACCTCAGTGCTGCATCTTTCAGCCCACTACTGATCCTGCAAAGTAATTCTAACCATACTTACAGTAACTTGAATTTCCTTCCATAGGCTAACATTGACTGGTTTCACTTGGAAATTCTTCTTAGTGTGGAGTTTTGGAACTTTAAATAATTCCTCTAAAATCAGCCGAAGTACGAATTCCGATTTACTCACCTGTTATCAGGAGAGACCTCAGTGCTTCATCTTTCATCTCACTACTGATCTTGAAAAGTAATTCTAACCATACTTACAGTAACTTGAATTTCCTTCCTTAGGCTAACATTGACTGGTTTCACTTGGAAATTCTTCTAAGTGTGGAGTTTTGGAACTTTAAAAAATTTCTCTAAAATCAGCCGAACTACGAATACCAATTTACTTACCTGTTATCAGGAGAGACCTCAGTGCTGCATCTTTCAGCCCACTACTGATCCTGCAAAGTAATTCTAACCATACTTACAGTAACTTGAATTTCCTTCCATAGGCTAACATTGATTGGTTTCACTTGGAAATTCTTTTAAGTGCGGAGTTTTGGAACTTTAAAAAATTTCTCTAAAATCAGCCGAACTACGAATACCAATTTACTTACCTGTTATCAGGAGAGACCTCAGTGCCGCATCTTTCAGCCCACTACTGATCCTGAAAAGTAATTCTAACCATACTTACAGTAACTTGAATTTCCTTCCATAGGCTAACATTGACCGGTTTCACTTGGAAATTCTTCTAAGTGTGGAGTTTCAGAACTTTAAAATATTCCTCTAAAATCAGCCGCACTTGGAATTCAAATTTACTCACCTATTATCAGGAGAGATCACAGTGCTGCATCTTTTAGCCCACCACTGACCCTGTAAAGTTATTCTAACTGTACTTACCAGTAACTTGTATTTCCTTGCATAGGAATCAATTTTCTGGTTTACACTAGAAAAGTTTCTATTTTCACAAACTACAAATATTCCTTAAAAATCGCCTGTATGACTTAAACGCATTCTTTCAACTGTTTACAGGAGATGCTCCAGTGCTGGATCCAGTATCTTCCACTGAGTAAGAAAAAGTAATGATAACACTACTTACCTGCTAAGTGAATTTCCTCACATAGGATAACATTGGTAATTCTATGTGAAAAAGTTTCTAAGTGTCAACTTTTAAAATACAATAATATTCATTAAAAATCACTACTGTAACCAAAACGCTTTTACTCAACTGTTTACAGGAGATGTCCCAGGACAGACTCTAGGATCCAGTACTGTGGTTAGAAAGTAATCCATAAAATAACTAATTGCATTTAACTAAAAATTCCTATTGAGCTCAATGTTGCATTGTGTTTGAAATTGTGTTGCCCATTGCAACAACTGTAACTACTGTACTTAAAAGTCTATTGCCTATTTGCAAAGTATTTAAACTAAAGTTAATAATTCTGAGAAAGTATATTTTGTAATGTAATTATAATGTAATTTTAAAAAATAAAATATCTAAAAATAAATAGTTAAAAAATGTAGTAAATCAGTATCAAACAAATAAATATAACAATTAATACATTTAAAAATTGTCATTTAAAAAGCCTTTGAAATTCACAGAAAAAAACATAGGTTTTAGACTTGTTACAGTTAGGAATTAGCAATTAAAAAACCTTAGAAATTCACTGAAAAAAAACATAAGTTTTAGGGGTGTTATAGTTAGCTGGACATTTTACTCGTACAAAACCATTGAAATTCCTCCATTATAGTTAGTTGTACTAAGTATAACTCGCACGCCCGCAATCCACTGCTGATGATGTCACATATTACATCATTCATGACATGGTCAGTGACATCACTGATGACATCAGTGAATTTCTGAGGTTTTTTAAATGCTAATTCCTAAATATAACATGTCATAAACCTCCTCTGAGGACAGGAAAGAAGACGGCACCACAACCACTCAGAGTTCAGGTTTATTGTTTCATTTCACTGACAATGTGAAATTAGAAAAAGAATATCTGAGATGTTTCGGCATTTGCCACGTCAACTGGGCCATCAATATATATAAATATATAAATAGAGATATGTATATATGCATATTTTATAACCAACAGCCTCCATAGGGAATCATCGCACACAAGGAGAATTTGAATTCAGGCTTTTGACACTTTATTTTCAAACGTGCAAATTCAACTATCTACCACCACCAACGCGTTTCAACCCCCACGGGTCTTCTTCACGATGGGGTTGAAACACGTTGGTGGTGGTAGATGGTGGAATTTGTACGTTTGCGAATACAGTGTCATAACTCTGAATTCAAATTCTCCTGGTGTACGGTGATTCCTTATTGAGGCTGTTTGTTTTAATTCATACACGAGGGCCAGTCCACTCTCTACACCGGCACACACTGTGAAATAGAGCCACTACCAAGGACTAATTGGTGGTAATATATATATATATATGTATACTCACACACACACATAGACTGTTGGCCAAGCAATTGGCAACATTCGGGCACCCTGAAAAGCTGCGTCAAGAACCTAGGAATTAGAATTGACAGCTCACTCTCCTTCCTCCCACAGATCCAAGCCTTGACGGGGTCATGCTTCAGTGTGCTCCGCATGCTGAAAATCTTTTACCGCGCGTCTCTGAGTCTGTGGGTAGAAAGGTGGTGCAGGCCCTTATTACATCTAGACTAGACTAGGGGTTTTCTCTGTACCTGAGTCTCCCCCACTATCTTTTCAACAGACTTCAAGTGTACAGAATGCTGCAGCAAGACGTCTGCTTACTCTTCCTCCTAGATCCCACATGATCCCCCACTTAAAGGGCCTCTATTGGCTCCCGATGAAACAAAGGGTGACATTTAAAGCCATGGTCCTTATGCACAAGTCCTTGAATGGGACGGGCAATCATATTTTAAAGAGAGAATAAGTTCTTATATCCCCACCCGTACTCTTCGCTCTTCCTCGGCTAACATGGCAAGGGTCCCTTGAATTCACAATCTCCGTATGGGTGGGAGATCCTTTGTATATCTTGGTCCCCTTCCCTCCCTACTTGAGACTCATAGACAGTCTAGAATTGTTCAAGAAGAAATTCAAAACTCACCACTTTAACAATTAGTAACCCGCCTGCGTCTGTCCTCCCTATGCCAGCGCTGAGACTCTCCTTGGAGTAGCCGTGAGCTTTATAAATGGTTATAACATAACATATCATAACATATCAGTAGTTTCAGAGATATTTAAGTTGAACAAATATAGATATCTGGACGTTGGAAGTATTGGCAGCCATCTTGGGACTCAGCTTGAAGCTGAGTCCCACAAAAAAAGTTCAAAATTAAGAAAAGAGGGCAGGGTAGGAATACCTTGAACCCCCAGATATGGTTGGGGGTCCCACAGGGACTTTGAAGCAATTTTAAAAATCAAAAAGACACATTGGCTCCTGAGTGACATTTATGAAGAAAAACATGGGCTGGCAAAATTCGGGGGGCATGTTTTTAAAAATGTGTCACCCCTGCACCACGGGGACTACTACCTCCCCGGGGCAAACAAGTAAACTGATGAGGGGGGCCTGCACAACCTCCACATCCCCAGGTACCACCAACTTCCCGCGGCTGTTTCTTGGAAAGCATTTGAGAAGTATTTAGTAACTTGGCCCTTAGATTTTCTAATTTTACACTACTCAGCGATATTAATCTTCATCTGGACTCCCCCACAGATCCGGGTGCAATCTCTTTTAAAGATACAATGAGTGTACTCGGCCTGCCATTACTTACATTGGATACAACACATACGGCAGGCCATATTTTGGACTGTATTTGTTCAAACCCAGATACGCTTAAAGTAAACCCTCCTATTGTTCAGACATGGTAGGACCACTCACTGATTCCCTTTAACTTCTCGGTTGTTGGGGGTCCCATAGGCAAAAGTTTAGGGAAAACCTCTCAGTCAGGTAAATCGGGTTGGAAAACAATCGCCCTGATCTCGTCACAATAGCTAGTGAATGTAGACCTATAATGACAGGAAATCCGTTAACAGATAATAAAAGTTTTGGGGAATGGATGCTTACAATAAAAGAGAAGTCTGGTCATGTTAGTGTTAGGAATAGGCTTAATTTTAATAGACCATCTGCCCCCTGGTTTACACACCTGCTAAAAGAAAAGCAAGGAGAGGTGCGGGCTTTAGAACGAAGATGGCGCAAAAACTCAAAAATGAGGAGCTCAGCATCTATAAATCGGCAAGAAGACACTATCATGCACTGATTAAGGCGCCACAAAACACATTTTTATACAGCTCATAGAAGCGGCTAATAATAAACAAAAAACGATTTTTAAGATCGTGAATATTTTTAATAATTCAAAATATTGTCGCAGCAAATTCCCTCTTCTCAGGTGCTTTGCAACACCATAGCGGATTTCTTTCAACAAAAAGTGCAGGTACTCACCAAAGACTTCTCCCTGCCTAATGCCCAGATACCAGATGAAGGGAGCCTGACAGGTACAGACATGGTCTGTATGAAGACTTTTCGGTCTATTGGCCTGGAGGAAACCCGTCAGGCCATATTGTCGATTAAGTCGGGATCTCCGTTTGATCCTTGTCCTCCTATTCTTCTACAGGCCCTTGTAGACACAGTCAACCCCATTATTAATAATATTGTAAACGCTTCATTGGGTACTGCAATGATTCCAACGGAGTGGATACTTGCAGCAGTTAAACCTTTACAGAAAAAACAATAGGCAAATCCTACTACTTTAACTAATCTCCGGCCTATCTCGCTTCTCCCTGTGCTATGCAAGTTAATGGAAACATTTGTGAATAGACAACTCACAAATTTCCTGGAGGAAAACAATGCCTGGCACCCGAATCAATCGGGTTTTAGAGCTCAGCACTCCACTGAATCGGCTCTCTTGTTTACCACAGATACCATACGCGCTGCTATGGATCAGGGAAGGAAGGCTGTTTTGATATTATTAGACCTGTCGGCAGCCTTCGGTACGGTCTCATATGCCATCCTCATAGACCGTTTAGTAACATCTGGCATAGCAGGAGATGTATTGGAGTGGATCAAAAACTTTCTGAGTGACAGACGTCAAGTGGTCACTCTTGAAGACGTTTGTTCAGAAGAAAAAGCCCTTATGTCTGGAGTCCCTCAGGCATCTATCTTGAGTTCGACGCTCTTTAATGTTTACACAGCCCCCCTGATTAGGCTGATATCGCCCTTTAGGATTGACTCAATCTCTTATGCGGACAATACGCAGCTTATTCTAGTCCTAAACAAAGACACTAAGGACTGGGAAGAAAACTTTAAGAGCTGCCTATCAGCAACCTTTGAGTGGATGAGTAGGAACCATTTGAAATGTAATACGGGAAAAAGGGAAATTTTGCCGTTGGGCCCACAAAATTTCTTTGTTCCCAAACAATGGTGGCCTGAAGATGCGGAGGTGCTTCCAAACACGATTAATGCAGCACGAAATCTAGGCATTAAGTTTGACGCCTCCCTGTCTTTTAAACAACAGGCTTTGGCAATAGCAGGTACCTGTTTTATTGTTATAAAGGGCTTAAGGAAATTGTTTGATTTGCTCCCACTATCAGCCAGAAAAATGGTAGCGGTCGCCCTTATAGCATCGAGACTCGACTACTGCAACAGTTTGTATGCTGGAATGAGCAGAGTAGTCATACACAAGTTGCAGATGGTACAGCATGCAGCGGCCAGGCTTGTGCTGAAGTGGTCTAAGAAATCTTCGGCTTCAGCTGCATTAGACACTCTTCACTGGCTACCAATTCATAAAAGGGTACTGTTTAAAGTCCTAGTGATCACCTTTAGGGCTTTTCACTTACGAAGACCAAAGTATCTACAAAAGAGGTTTTTGCGTTACCATCCATCACGCAACCTTAGATCCTCTAATGCGAATTTGTTGGCCATCCCTAACTTTAGACTCATAACGAAGGGAGCGAAATCCCTGTCAGTTCTAGGATCCGAGGCATGGAATAAGCTCCCCCCACATCTCCGTGCTATGGTCTTGGAGCCAGAGTTCAGGAAAGCACTGAAGACTTGGATATATAGCCTTCCTGATACGTGCTGTAAAGCTTTAATATGAGTATCCTGGTCTTACTAATGAAAGCAGCCTGACCAGACCTTTCATCTTTTATGGTTTTTCAACGCCAAGGTGCTCTTTGGAGTGATAGCCGCGCTTTACAAAAACCCATTTACATTACATTACATTTGTTAAATTACTGTGGTGAGGCCTGTATGGCCTCTCTTACAGCCCCATGCACCTCCACCACCCTGGGGATTTATCTATAATGAAAATAGCGGGGCCACCTCCTACCTGGGGTTTTATATATAATGGAAGCAAGGGGCCACACAGACCCCCTGGCAGCCCCTTGGACCACCCCCTCCCTTTATCCATAATAAATGTTGGGGGACATGGAGCCCCCACAGGCAAGGGTACCACCACCCACCCGGGCCTTTAACTTTCATTAATATGGGGTCGTGCAGTCCTCCTCCAGCCTCGGGGACCGCCACCTCCCTGGGACAATTAACATAGTAATGCAGGTGCCCCCGCAGCCCCCCACGGCCCTTGGGACCCCATATTCCCAGGGCACAATAGATATTATTAAGGGGGTTCGTTGTGGACCCCCGGGGACCACCACCTCCTTGGGGCTAAATGAAACAAAGGCGGGGGATACTTGGCCCCCCTCCTGGAGCAAATAATGGTCCTGGGGACCGCCACCCCCAGGGCTAAATCCTACAATCACATTACATTACTGTTTGCTGTGGCACAGCAGGAGCATTACCGCTCCCGCCAAGCCATAGCATACTTTGCTCCATACAGCACTGCCCCTCCCATTATTTAAGAAAAAATGATAAAGCTGGGCCCTGGGGGATGGGGACCGTGGGGCTAAAATCGGCCTGGGGAGGGAGACCATGTTGCCCCCTTCCCTTATTCAAAATATGACTGGCACCAGGGACGGGGTCCCCGGGGCCAAAATTGGCTCAAGGAAGAGGGACCACACAGACGTGTTCCCCGAAAAAAATGAACAACAAAAAAACATGTGGGACCAGCAAGTTGCCAGAGACCCTGCCCCCTTTCTTTACTACTCTGCAAACACGCCTCCTGGCACAGTGCTGGTTGGGGGATGAAGTCCCCTTGGATACTGAGGGTCCTTGGGGGGGTGGCAGGGGCCCCTTCTGTTACCTCCAGTAAGTCCCATACAGCAAGATTGCTGAGAGGACTTGGATCTTATGTCTCCTTTTTTCACCACTCTGCAAACATGCTGTCTGGCACGCTACTAATTGGAGGAAGAAGTCCCCTTGAATGCTCTGGGTCTTTGGGAGCCAACAAGACCTCCTGTTACCTTCAGTAAATCCCAAACGGCGGGATTGCTGAGGAAGTCGTCTGAGGCCACGCCCCCTTTCTCAACCAGTCTGCAAATGCACCTCCTGGCACACTACTGGTTAGGGAATGAAGTCTCCTCGGCTGCTGGGGGCCAGTGGGAAACAACAAGCCCTCCTGTTACCTCCAGTAAATCCCACACAGTAGGACTGCTGAAACGTATTTGGAGGCCAAGCTCACTTTCTCCACCACTCTGCAAACGCTCCTCTTGGTGCACTACTGGTGGAGGCTGAAGTCTTCTTGGAAGCTGCGGGTCCTTGGGGGCTTAGAAGCCCTCCTGTTACCTCTAGTAAGTGTGACACAGCAGGATTCATGAGGGCTGGTCGGAGGCCCTGCCCCCATTATTCATCACTCTACAAACATGACTAGTGCAGTATGACAGGGAAAGAGGAATGGTAGCACCCAGACTCTGGGGGGCCTCAACAGCACCTGTGTTGATGAAAAGAACTGGGGAGATTACAAACTCTGGCACAGGCCTCTCAACCTGCGCTGAGTAGGAAGTGAGTAAACCAGGAATGATGCTAAGCACCACAGCCACAGTTGAACTTCTGTAAAGCAAATAAGACAGTGGTGGCTCCCCCATTGGAGCGAGAAGGCAGAAACATAAACGGTAAAAACGACAGTTTATGTTTCTGCTTCTCGCACTGCGAGAATGCAGCAGTGCCTGGTTGGGGGCGGGAAGGTGGGCGGTCTTGCTTGAGGGCAGGGGGGAGTGGCTAACCCACTGTTGTGGGTACTGACTGTTTGGTCGGCCCCTGGAGCTGACCAGACAGTCAGTACCCACAACAGTGGGTAAGCCACTCCCCCCTACTCACAAGCACGACCTACGACTCTCTCTATTTCTCAGTGTGGGAGAAAATGGTGCAGCTGGAGCGCTGTCACCTGCGCCTCACAAATCACAACTCTGCCATAGCAGCATTGTGATTGGCGTAAGGGAGCAGGACACAGGAGAAGGGAGGCTGCCTAAATGGGCGTCAGCGCCCGGACTCCAGAGCAAGCAGGAGCGGAAGCGCCGGCGCGTGTTGCGGTCTCGGAGGAAGCAGGTACGTTTATTATTTCATACTTAAGATTTCCATCCCACCACCTCCTCCCCCCTCACGGGCGCACGCGAACCCACCTGCCCATTTTGCCGGCCGTGACTTGATAACAAATGAGCTTCCATATCTACCATTGGATTAGCCTATGTTTGTTTACATGAATGCTCAGTTTCACAAAATGTCACACACAAATCTCTGTGTTTTCTGAAAGAGGCTGTGCGCTAAGCTTAACCTTGCCCTCAAGGATGTATCCAGCTTTGGAAGCAAAAAACAGCTCTATCAAGGTTAAAGGGTACCTCGCACAGCTTTGCAGGCTACCCCCACGCTCTGCTGATGGAAGATCCTGAGCCCCTGCACAACAAACAGCCATGTGCGAGGTAGCGGTGTATTTTTTGCATGCAGAGCGCTACAGACCAGGCCTTATTGCTCCAGTATGCACTTCAAGCCTTTGCGGACTGGGCACGTGTGGTGTTGTTCCATATGCGTGCCGCACTCTCACTTTCTAAGGTGCGAAAGCTTCACTGTGTTAAGCGCTCTGGCGCTGCTCTACAAGAGTCATGTTACAGCATTATATGTATGTGCACAGTTTACTAAAGATGAGCCTGACCATGTGTTGCCCGTGTTAATTTGAGTTTACACAAAACTCTAGGTATAAGGCAGACGATGGCTAAACCAACCACACTTCCACAGATTTCCTGCTGTACACTTCTCCCCACGTTATTTACCATCAGATGGGGAGGAGGTCCTGCCATGGTGCAGATGGTGCTTGCTCAGCATTTCTTATATCTGCTTTTCCTAAGCACTGCCAAAAAACACTTTTAATATTACCAAGTTTAATGCTGTACTGTAAATTTACTTTTACCGGGATTGGATTCATATTCAAGTCCTGCAGCTCGAAGAATATGTCTCTGGCAAGCAGTAACCCGCTGATCCATCTCTTCAGCTTAAGTACATCTCTCAATGCTCTCATGTTTTCCTTTTCTGACATCTCCCAATTTTTACATTTTCTCTCCAGCCTTCCTAATTGGCAGACTTTTAAGAATTTTTGAGATGTTACATTAGCAGGTGTTTAAAGGAAATTGGCAAAGCCATACATAGCGAATACATCTCAGCTCTGGGGTCACATGGTTTCCGTGATGTATCAGGATTTTTTGTTAGGTGATCAGTTTCGTAGAATTTCCAACAAGTAGCAGGTTGCTGTAGTCCGTAATTGATTGGGCTGTTGCCAAGACAATTGCAATTACGTGATTATTGAATATTAATGTTAGTGCCTGAAGTGGTTAGCTATGCTTAATGTGACTGTGGCTGCTTCTAACCTTTGTGTGATTTCCCGATTACATCAGGGTCTGTTGTTCTGTTTTGCCTAGTTCTTAATGGGGGCGTCTTGTTTCTGGCCATTGGTGACCAGCAACTCTGCAGAAGTGTTTTTGGTTGTAGTTTGGAGACAACCAATAGTTTTTACTCCCTTTGAGGTTCAGGGGTTTCAAAGCGCGTGTGTGTCGATTGTATGGGGATGTAAGCTCGAGAATGAAGGAATTTCTTGCATCTAATAATGCCATTGAATGTTATGCCGATCACCAATAGACTAAATCAACTTACAGGCATGAATTTTACATGGGACGGATAAATATTACATGCCATTGTGGAATTTTAAATACACTTCCAAAATTAATGATTCATCTTTGGGTGTTCAAATGCCTTCATCAGTTGCAAATACTTGTAATTCCATTCCCAGATCTCTTGGGTGCAAGTGGGAGAATAGTGGAAAACAGTGTCCTTTGGGAAATAATGGTACTAGTAACAATAACTCAGGCCAACTCCCATGCAGCACATTTTACACAGTGACTTGTCCTAAGTCACCAGGTCAGTGCAGCAAGAACATTTTGATGGGGGCTAACTAACGGGGCTAGCTAACTCGGTACCAGGGATAAAGCAAGAAATTCAACAGTCATTTGGCAATCAATTTTTTGCACATTGCTGTGGTTTTTACCCCCTGTCTGAAGAATAAAAAAAATGCCTGCTATTTTTGGGACTGTGAGTGCATAGCATGGGCTTCTTTGTCTACTCTAGCCACCTGTGGAAAGTATTTCATCCACCATGTAATAACTGTGATCTGGCAAAATATCTCTACCTTGACTGGGCTTTAAAGTTGAAGAAGTGTGGTTCGGCGGTATGGCATTTCTAAAGTGTATGCAAGTGTAATGCTTGTGTATGAAGAGTTGTCTAGCAAAATCTTCAAAACTGGCTTGCCTTAGGTTATGTCTGTCTTGAAGTATGTGCACAAAGATGTCACAAAAGATGCATTTGAGATTTTATTTCCGTCTAAGTACACATGGTCAACTTGAGTACATGCCACAGTCGAGTCTCCTTGGACTGCAGAGTACCTTGCCTAAAATGTAATAAAGCGGTTTGCACCTGGGCACAGCCTGTTTTGATCAAGTGCCGCGGAGGGCGCCTCTCTTCTGTTTAATATTTGTAGAAGGAGCATGAAGTGCTTTGGTGCTAAGGCTGGTGCAACAGATTGCATTAGAAATAGGCTTTTGTAGTTTAGCATGTTCTGCTGATTAAGAAAATTCACTTTGTTCAGTCTATTATAATGTTTGCCATCCTTCTGACACATTTTCTCCTCTATTACTTGCATCATGAATCAGTGGCTTATAGTTTGGATGGGAACTAGATGGCAATCTTTGGGACCTGTTCTGGGGAGGATGGGGGGGTGACACGGTTTGGGGTTAAATTGTTGTTGTTGGGGGGTGGGTACGCCATCGGTGCAGGGCAATCACTGTGTTTGATCTTACTTGAGCACGACTGGGAGAGACATGGCGGGACGCAATGGGACAATGGCTGAACTATCCACTTTGAAATGCATTACCTGGAACATGCGCGGGCTGCATTCCATGTCCAGGCGCCATAAGATACACGCTTACTTAGTGCGTAGAGGAGTGCAGATTGCGCTTTTGCAGGAAACGCATCTTACGAAAGCGGAGGGACTAGCCTTAGAGCGCAGATGGAGGGGACAGTTATACAACACCACATACTAGGCTTATGTTAGGGGTGCGCTAATTTGGGTACGGGCTGGGGTCCCCTTGCAGGTGACGAAACACACGGTGGATCCGGAAGGGAGGTTTGTGGCCATAGCGGGTAAATTGGGGGGAAAAGATTTGCAGCATAAGCGCGCCCGATGATTCAGAAAAGGGGGTGGTGATGAACAGAGTGTCTGAATTAAGCAGACCACTCTTACCCAGTCCAAAGATCAGGGCTTGATCCATCACCGTTTTTTAGATCACTGCACCATCCCAGCTCAGAACCTGGCTACATAAAAATTAGTCTGTTCCTGTCAAGGTGCATGATGGGAACAGGGCAAACCAAACTACCAAGCCAATTCTTATACTGGGAAGGAAACGCGCCCAACGTGGACCAGCTGACCTTCTTCGCGGCGCTGTCGGGCTCCCTGGCCCACTATATAACTGGGCCACTCTTGATCGGAGGGGACTTCAACTTGGTGGTGGACATAGATCTTGATAGATCTCACCCTCCCCTGGCGGACTCACCAACCTGCCGGGTAGCCAGGGGTAGACTGGAATGGCAGACTAAATGGGGACTGACGGATATCTGGCGAGCCCAACACCCGCATACCCGGGACTACTCCCACTTCTCCGGCATGCATGAACTGCATGTGCGGCTGGATGGGTTATTGGGATCGGCGGAATTAGTGTCCTCGGCTGCAAGATCTGAGTATTTAGCGAGAACTATCTCCGACCACAACCCTCTTCTGGCCTACTTCAGATGGTTCCCGGGTACCCCCTGTGTCCCAACTTGGAGGTTGCGCCCCAAGATGCTGGAGGATCTAGTGTTTCGGAGTGAACTGGAAGACAGAATCACCGCCTACTTTGCGGAGAATGAGGGTACGACTGGGGCAAGGGCCACGGAGTGGGACGCCTTTAAGGTGGTAGTGAGAGACTATTGCATTACAAAGAAAGTAGGGATGCGACGAGTCCTCTTAGAGGACCTCGGCAAGGCTGATCGGAAGCTTCGCGAGCTGGAGCTCCTGCGGCCCGGCCACCCGGAGCTTCAACAACAGACCGCAGCGGCGAAGGAAGCTGTGGCTGTTGAAGTTGACAGACTACGCAGTTTTGACTATAAAACTTACCTGACCGGATCACTAGCAGAGGGTGACAAATCGGGGGCGCTCGTAGCTTGGCTGGCTAACCCTACGAGACGCACCTCTCCCACGGTTGCTATGCGGGACGCTGAGGGAGTGGAGGTTTATACCCAGCCCGAAATCCTTAGTTGTTTCATGAACTACTACGAAGAGTTATACCAGAGTAGGATGATAACAGACACTACCACCATTAATAACTTCTTACGATATTTGCCTATCCCTACGCTGGAGCCCGAACAGGCGAAGAAATTGGGGAGAGACGTGGAGCTAGGGGAGATCCGCAGTGCCATAAAACGTATGGCACGCAACAAAACTCCGGGTCTAGACGGACTTCCTGTGGAGTTCTATTCCACCTATGTTGACTTCCTTGCCCCGCGGCTTTTGATAATCTACAAGGAGACGAAGCACCTGGGGCACCTCCTAGGCTCAATGCGCTAGGCCCTCGTGGTCCCCCTGCTCAAGCCCGATAGGGAGAGTAGCGTCCCGGCGTCTTATAGGCCACTTTCGATGCTCACGGTAGATTATAAAATATTAAGCAGCACCCTAGCATCGAGATTGCTGGGGCACATGGGCTCCCTGGTACATAAGGACCAGGCGGGATTCATCCCCAAGCGCAACACTACAATGAACATCCGCCGCCTGATCCGCCTGTTGGAGGAGGGCCACAACGAGGCTCCCCAACCTATGATCCTCTCGATTGACTTGGAGAAGGCTTTCAATAGTTTAGAGTGGGAATACCTCCGTAGAGTGCTTAGTTGTTTTGGGGTAGGGGAGGGATTCTTGCGTTGGACTGCAGTGCTCTATGCCTCTGCGATGGCGAGGGTTAGATCGGGCCCACTGATCTCCCAACAATACCCGGTAGAGCGAGGTACAAAGCAGGGCTGTCCTTATTATTCCCGCTGCTTTTCGCGCTGGCAGTGGAACCCCTGGCATTGTCAGTTCGCACCGGAGCCCACTATGGAGGCCTGCGGACCTTGTCAGGCCGCAGTTTATTTCCCTGTATGCTGACGACCTGTTGCTTTTCCTGGAAGATGCTGAGGGGGCCTTGGCTGGTGCCAACGCAGTACTCACTTCTTTCAGTGAAATATCGGGCCTTAGGGTGAACTGGTTGAAAACTTGCTTGTTCCCGGTTCGCAAGGGGGAACCCCAGCCTGACACACCTAGGGTGATCAGATGGGCACCCAGCTGCCTCAAATATCTGGGGGTTTATATCTACCATTGCCCTGCTGACGTTCTGGAGGGCAACATATCCCGATGCGTTCGGGCACTGAAGGGTAGCATGTCCTTTTGGGCTACCCTGACGTTGTCAGTAGCAGGACGTATAGCACTACTGAAGATGGTGGCGCTTCCCCGGCTACTCTATTACTTCAGGACCCTTCTGATCTGGATTCCACCAGCCGTATTCCGGAACCTGAGATCACTAATCGTGGCTTTCCTTTGGGGATCGGGCCGCCGCTGAGTTGCGCTTAAGACCTTGCTGAGACCTAAAGCGGAGGGGGGACTAGCTGTTCCCGATTTTGAAACATACTACTTAGCTGCCCAACTGCAGACCTACACCCAGGAGGTGGCACAGGAGTTTCGGGGTTCAGAGGAGGAGCGGGGGCTGGGCATACCCAGACACGTTCTTTCTTATATTGCACTGCAGCAGAGGCTAGCTATGAGGGGCCTCACGCAAGAGGAACGCACTATCAGATCGTGCTGGAACCACGTACAACGCAAATCGGGAATGAACCACCCCTACGCCCCCGAAATCCCATTGGGAATGCTCACAGCGCTACCACATGGTGGAGATTGGTCGCAATTACAAGTTTGGGAGGACGCGGGCATACAAGTTATCGGCGACCTATACGAGTATGGAGTGCTGTTGCCCTTCCAGGCAATCTTGGACCGCTTTGACGCCCCCGGGGCGATTTCCTGCTACACGCGGCGGTCACGAGGGCACTTCAGGCGCGCTGGTAGAATGGTCTTGAAGAACCACAGACGTCTATGGCATGTCAGTATGTTATGATGGCAGCGGGAACGGTTAAAGCTGTAACGTGTTTATACTCCAGGATGGTTAACGAGAGGTTGCCTCCATTGGAGACACTCAAGGCCAAATGGGAGGCAGGCATAGGGAGGGTCATCCCGGAGACCACGTGGGCCCAGCTGATGCACCGAGCTTGGAAGAGCACGCGCAACGCTTGGTTCCAATTGGTCCACTTATATATATTACACCGAGCATACCTGACCCCGGAGAAGATACAAAAGTACTTTGCCTCTGACACTGCGGCCTGCCCTAGGTGCCGGACGATTGGAGCTGACCTTCCCCACGTTATGGTCCTGTCCCGCTTTGTCCTCCTACTGGACATTTTAATTGGGACACCCTCACTAAGGTTACAGAGCGGACCCTACAATTCGACATTGCAGTAGGGATCTTACATTGGTTTCCACATACCCCCAAAAACAAAGTTACCAGCAAATTCACTGACATGGGACTGCTCTTGGCGAAACGGGAAATAACACAACATTGAAAGGCACGAGTTGGTCCAACGGGCACTAAATAGCGCAACGAGTTTCTCAAATGGGCTGAGGGAGAGAGCACCCTGAGATATCAACTAGCAAGGCGGCAGAAGAATGAGAGGGCGTTGGAATCAGCACAAGCATGGGAAGCATTGGTGCAGGCCTTACGCGATCACAGTACACCTAGCGAACCTGATAGTGATGCCAATGAGCAGCCTGCGTCCCCGTAATGCAACAGGTTCACTGCATTTCCTCCAGACTGCGAAAAGTCTCTTGCCGAATGCTCTGTGATAATCTAACTATGCCCCGATGGAGTGGGGGGGAGGAGGGAGGTGGATAGAGGGAGGAGGGAGCACTACAAGCTTCCTAATAAATTCTTGGAATTTTGAACCTGTTGCTTGGACACTAGACCTCTGGGTGAGTTTTGTTGAGTTGGGGGGGGGGGGGGGTTACTTTCTTTTAGAAAAGCAGATGTGAAATTGTATATTATAACTGGTCGTATTTGGATGACCGCAAGACCCGCGCTCATCGTTTAATTACAAATTGCCGCCCGACCCCCGGGTTGTGGGCTGAATGGCCGTGTAACAGTACTACCTCACCATCGGTGTTACCATCACCGATTGCCTTATCGTTGACCGATGTACAACTGTAAATCTTATCTGCAATAAAAATATATTTACAAAAAAAAAATCATGAATCAGTGGCTCCTCCAGTGATGTGTTACTGCATTGTGATGTACTATTCTTTGAAGAAGTGTGTCTTTAAATCTTTTATACATTGCAGAAGTGTTAGGGTGAAGTTGATGGATATGAGGATGTTGTTAAAGATCCTGTCATAACACTTTCGCAAGTGCTTTATCAACCTTCCTGCTTCCTCAAATTTGCATGAAAAAGATCCATTTATGCACTCTTTTTTTTTTAATTCTTGGAGGGGGAAACCCCCGAACCCCACATAGGTTGCTCCGGCTCCCGCAAAGCATGCTCGCCTCAATGCAGTACCACAATAACTTTACGCCTCACCACTTTCAAATGTCACCAGCCGCCACTGAAATAAGAGACCAAGATTTGTGCTGGTGAGAAGAAACTTGACAGCAATCTTGAAGCGTAATACATCTCATATCGCTGATTTGGATATATATAGAACTTTAAAAGGTTGCCGGCTCCTTGTCCCGCTGGCAGGTGTGGTCAGATCCAACCTATATATCACAAAAAATACTCCAATATACTAACCAATGGTCAGAATGGATGGTAAGTTACAAAACAAGAGAGAAACGTATAAATGAAAGGGACCTCTCTAGTGGAAGGTTGTGCTAATCACAATCATGTGTTTGGGGAAAAGCACCTTTTGTTTTTAATTACCCTCACACACCCTAGTGGTGTCATGCTTCATCATCGGGTCACCCCGACCCCTAAAAGTCAGGGTGGGCTCAACCACAGTGTTGGGAGCTCTTCAGATAGATGAAGACCAGGGGGCTTAAAGATAAAAAACCTCAGTCAGACCCCGGGTTTCTCTTTATTTATATATCTTTAGAAGGTGCTGAACACAAACAGGATCTAGCTGTAAATGTTTAACCCACTTCTTTTTGGAATCCAGGACAGGAAAATTGATTCATCTTGGCCTGTGAATTTAATCACATATCTTTCATTAACATTCCAACACTTATGATAGATTTTCAACATGTCATGAAAAGCGACCCCTTAAACATTTTCAAAATACATAATTTACCCCACAGCCTTAGACAAGGCTGCTCAGAACTGAACCGTGACACAAATAAACAAAATCAATATACATGAAACACCAAATATAAATGTGATTTAACTGAAGATATAAGTGCATTAAAAAATGCCAGTCACTACATTTTGACATTGAACAGAGGTAACTATCACAGTCATTCTCTATAATGTGAACCTCTATTTACTACTGTCTCTTGGGTGTTCTAAAGCTGTGGGATCAGTGAAAGTTCATTGAGATTGCCCACTGGCCACATGATACAATTCAAAGGCACTCCCCAATGGTATCCTTCTACACGTTTCAAACCTCTTGTGGTTTGTAGGGTTCTCCTCAGGACCCTTACTGGCTGGGATAGCCATATATACAATGATAAGGTGATGAACTTCTCACTCCTTTTAATTAAGAGCTCCTTGAGCCCCAAAGCATCACTCAAGCTAGTACCTGGTAACTCCTGAACCTGCTTGCTGTTGTGAAATTAATTAAATTGTCCTTCAGGCACACAGCTTCAAGGTGCATTTGACTGCTACTCGGCATCTGTAGAAATGGAAGTGTTTTAGCTATAAATCAAGTCTGGACAAAAATTTCACTTGAACAAAATAATTTCTGTATTTGCCTGAGATTTTGCACTCTTGTTGACAGTGAATTTGACTAAAATACTAGAACTTCAGCAAGATTTCAATGGTGCCTGAAATGTTGGGCACAGTCATTTGTCTCAAGTGATATGCATAATTAACAGGAATAAAACTTTCTACGCTGCTGTATTTAAATAGAAGTCTGAATTCAAACCTTCCATCCTGGTAGGACGCACTGGATGTGAAACATTGTGGCTGTGTTTGTCTGGAATGCCTCTGGTTAATCAACTGGGGCCTCACCAGGCGTGTTAACTCTAAAATGCAACAATGTTGCAAACGACGAATGGAAACTGAGCGGCTACATTTAAATGTTGAATGTTTGCTGGCAGGCAAAGCCTACAATAAGAAAAAGAAAAACCTTAATGAGAATGCAAAGATGTACACATTTAAAAGGGGAGCTTATTTATTTGCAGTGTGTGAAAGCAATTCTGGCTCTCACCAGAGTACAGACTGAACTAGTTGCTTGTCGAATGAGGTATTTATTCAATAAATTGTAATGGAGCACAGCATGGGTCACCCATTGCATGCTGGTATATGTAGTAGCTAAATTAGTCAACTGGACAGACTAGATGTTTGTTAAAGAAAATTACAAAGGAGTGCAGCATCTATGTCTTGATGAATAGAAATTGACTCTATTTATAGTCGGTTTAGCTCAGACATTTCATTGAGGCCCCAAAGCACTGTATTAAATATCAAAATTAAGTAAGCTTCTTTTTGCATTAAGCTTGCCTCCAAATCGCCACCTCTTGGATTGGGCTTGATCATGCTCAGGATTGTCCATTTAAAGTCCTTCTGCGTGACTAAGGGGGCTGAGACCGTTTTAATCCTTATGCTTGATTTGTGCTGGACTATTCATTTGATTTCTTGCTGGGATTTTCCAATGTATATTTTGTCACATGGGCAGGTAATCGCTTGTACCACATTTTTGGTTCTGCTGTTCGAGAATTCCACGTGTTTCCATTGGATCTGATCCTACTCAAATACTGAACCTTCAGTTGTCTGACTACACACTGTACAAGTCCCACGTTTTTGATGACCTTCTATAGGTTTCAAATTCCAATTGGAGCCTAGATCACCTCTTTTTTACATTTGGGTGCTGCAGGCTCAAAGTAGTTGTTTCTCTAAACTTGCATTTTAATGCTTCGCAAATAAAGGTACATCCAATCCCCCAACTGAATTTCTAATCAAATGCCAATTAGTGCGAAGGATTTTTTTAAAATTATTTGTTTGCTGGCAAATGATTTTCATACAAATCAATTTCTCTAATGTTTTTATTTTTAACTAGTATACTAATTTCTTTTCAAGGAATGTTTTAGAAGTTTGTGCAGATATCCTTTCTCCTTCAATTTGTCTTTTAAAAGTGTAAAGAAAATAGTCTTCTTTCCTAGTGCAATTTTATGAAAACTTAAAAATTGTCTTGATGAATAGAAATTGACTCTATTTATAGTCGTTTTAGCTCAGACATTTCATTGAGGCCCCAAAGCTCTGTATTAAATATCAAAATTAAGTAAGCTTCTTTTTGCATTAAGCTTGCCTCCAAAACGCCACCTCTTGGATTGGGCTTGATCATGCTCAGGATTGTCCATTTAAAGTCATTCTGCGTGTGTCCTTTATTGATAAAGTGGTTGACTAAGGGGGCAGAGACCGATTCAGTCCTTATGCTTGATTTGTGCTGGACTATTCATTTGATTTCTTGCTGGGATTTTCCAATGTATATTTTGTCACAATTGCCACATAGATTGCGAGGGTGAAAACTCCTATAGTGGAGTACATTATTCATGTCTGTGGGCTTCCTGTGCAACATTGTCACCAATTCGTTTTTTACTGACCTGACTTCTACCTGCAGAAAAGTTGCACTTGGTTGTTTTTTTGCCATACTGAATTTAATGTCCAGACTTCTATTATTCAGCTTATCATAGAAGGGGTGCAGGTTATCCTCATCACCTCTCCATAGGCACCAAATGGCATCGATATACCATAGCCATTGTGTGATATAGATGGAAAATGGATTATTGTTAAAGGTTTATTTTTCTTCGAACATTGCCATGAAGAGTACAGCCATTTCCTGTGAAAAGGGATAACCCATGGCAGTTCCCTTCGCCTGGAAAAAATACTCATCCTCGAATTTGAAATAGTTTCTCTTGAGGGCTATGGCTACCAACTTTAAAATAAATGGTGTAGGAACTCAATGTGGTCGTTATTTTTTTTCCAGGAAGTGTTCAATAGCTTCTAAGCCTCCATCTTGGCGGATCTGAGTATTAAGTGAGACCACATGAAATGTCACCATCCATTGATCTTGTGGTGTTAATTGATGGCCTTCAACTTTATTGATGAAATCCATTGTGTCACGTAGATACAAAGGGACCTTTTTAAGAAACGGTTTCATAAAAAATCCACATACTGTGAAATATGCTGTAAGATAAAGTCACAACGGGGGATTCTTGTCATCTTTATTAATTTTAGCCAAGAAGTAGATCACTGGGATCCTAGGATTCACTAGGTCGAGCTTAGACACTGCTTGCGCTGTCTGGAAGATCTGTTGTATGCATGTTGTGGGCTCTGGAGATCAGCCCCAGGACTTGTCTGATTCCACTTCTCCTTAGAGATTTTCTTTCTCTTCAATTGGCTCTGTTCAACTGTCTAGATAGAACACCACTAGCAGAGGTAGGTAAAATACCAGAATTTCTTTCTGCTTTTCAACTGCCTCTATTGAACTGTCTTGATAGAAAACGACCAGTAGAGGTCAGTAAAATACCAGAATTGCTTTCTGCTTGGGGACTTTCTTTTATTAATTTTCTGGCAACTGCCTCTATTTACCTTTCTTGATAGAAATCAACCAGTAAAGGTCAGTAAAATACCAGAATCACTTTAACATTCCCTAGATTCTAGGCCATAAAAACTTGTTTTCCACGAGGACCCTTAGACAATAATATATTTTTCAAATCTAGTATTTTCATTGAAATGACCTCCGAAGACCCTGATTTAATATTAAAAACAGAGGTTTGGACAATACCATTTCCAGCTGATAGGCAGCATTTCTCTTCATGTGTTCCCATAAGTGGCGTGTTCCGCAGTTTGGTGCTTACATTCCCTCCATGTAAAAGAACAGTAGATGTTTCAGCACCCAGGCTAATGTGATGCATAACTAAATACATATAAGGTCCCAAAGGTTTTGCAAAAGCTTGTTTTTTCATGTATTCAAGTTCCTTAGGGCCTAGAACATCCTGATCAAATCCTTCTTGAATGACTTTGGAAATCTCCTGAATTTTTTTTTCTTGCATCATAGAAAATCGGACGATACCAATCCTTGTTGTAGACATGGCTTTAGCATTCATTTAAATACTTATCTTTATCCCAAATTACCACCTCTACTCCGTATCAGCTTGTTAAACCTACTGATTGTCATTTTTAAGTTATTGAATAGCTCTTTCTTGATTTTCGGTAGTGTTGTTTTTTCAAAAATCCTTTTTATTTTCTAGTGAACTGAGAGATGAGAGTACTGCTGGTTCAAATGCAATGACTTCCCTAGGAATAGTGTGAGGTGGTGGACAAAACATTAACTTTCTAGATAACCCTGAGGCTTCTTAGGTCCGCCAATATTCTTTATTGGCAAACGAGTCATTGAGTCTGATTTTTCTAAAGAACTCCAATGCTTCAATTTTTAATCTCACAAAATCTGTATGTTTAGTTGGAACAAAAGTCAATCCTAATTCAAGTACCGACTCTTTGTCTTTCGTTAGAACATTAGGTGATAAATTAACGATAAAGGATTTTGTAAATTTTTGTAGAATTGACGTCGGCATGTGCACATTTTCCATGTCTGATTCTTGAATCATCCTTTGTGTTCAGAGAGCCTTCTAATCAGACCACAAAATGGCAGAATTCTTTTTTAGCCAGAGGCCAACAAAAAAACAAAGGACGGTACAAGAATCAGCCATTGGAAATGAACACAAGACATCAATTCTACAAAATTCCAACTAAACATAAGGATTTCATGAATAACCTTGCACACCACTTATCACACAAATGTTGTACATAAAAGCCATTCTTTTCAAAGGTTGAATCTTCAATCGTACTTTATTTAGACTTTTTCATGAAACTTTCGACAAATTTCTATCCAACACACTTTTCATCAAGCGAGCAAGTAGTCCCCACAGCTTTTTCGAGGCTAGGAAAACATGTATATCATACATGAGCAAGAATATATGCATTACATTTGTGCAGTAAAATCTCCAACGTCAAGTATTATCATAGAAATATTGCATCAAAGTGGAAATGCTTGCCCCGGATGAAATTCTATTGATAGTCTCCTGTCCTACAACTGAAGACCAGAAACAGTAGGGACGATCTAACAGCTCACCTCTATCTGAACTGAGTCTACACACTCTACTAGAGAATTCTGTGTAAATGTAGAGCAAAATTAGAGACTGGTTAAAGGAGCTTGAACAATGAGTTGAAAAGTTGCTAGTCACAACAAAAAGTAATTGCAGCTTATGGAACTTGCCTACTTATAATGGAATGAAAACTGAACTTTAACAAGAGGCACTTTTGCTGGCTCTCGTCCTCTCTGATTGTGGCTATGTACCGGCTTGATTATTTTATAGTTACTATATTAAGTCACTTCACAGCAGGCTACTTTAGAGTAAAAGGTGAAGGGCTTAAATTATCTTTTCAGCATAAAGAACTCCACAATTATGGCGTGCCATAGCAGAATGGACTTTTTGCCACTCTGTATTCCAAAGGAAGAATTCCTGTGGTATGCCTTTTTTATATGATCTGAGTATCAAAGTTTTCATTGTCTGAAAACAGATTTCTCCATAACATAGACTTCAGTCACAACCCAGCATCATAACTTTACTTTGTGGGATTACCACCTGTGTTGCAAAAAACAGATTATATGAACTAATACGGCCACATGTATGTATTTTTTTTCTGGTGGCAAAAGGGCCGTCCGCGACTGGAAAAAATTTATTTTCCTACGTACGAATCCATTTTGCAATTTTGTAACCTATTATCGTATCACAAAATGGGTTAGTGATCCGGCATTAGGAAGAGGTATGTTAAGGGCAGTCCTTCCTAATATTGACTCACGGTGCTATGCACATGCTTTGCGAATGAAATGTCATCGCAAAACATTTGCATTTTAAGTAGGTGGTAACCCATTCGTGCATGGGAAGGTGTTCAAAGGAGACCACTTTCCCTTTTTAAATGAATTCGAATATGTTTTTTCAGAGCAGCCAGTGATCCCACTAACCATTGCCTTCTCTTGAAACATGAAACTGAAACGTTTCATATTTCTTTTTTAAACGCAGCCTGTTTTCCTTTCAGGAAGATGGGCTGCAGTTTTTTTCAATATGTTGCTTTATTTAAAAGCAAATAAAGACATGGTGGTGGTCTGTCCCCATCAGGCCACCATCCCTGTATTTGTAGCGATTTCCAATGGGTTGCAAGTTGCAACCTACCTACTGAACAGTAATGAGGTAGGTCAATTGCGTCCCAATTAAAAATTGCTAAATATGTCAAAGACACATTAGGTGTTTGCAATTTCTTAATAGTGAATAACAAACATTTGCCATTAGGAAATTGCAAAATGAAACCTACCTACATGTAGCCCATAGTTTCTGCCACATATATTTTAAACATATTACTAAATACACGAATTGAGACTCCAACTAAAAAAAGTGTAAGGATCAGTGGCCCTATAATGTAAAGTGCACACTTCCCTGTTTGGGCCTGGCGCACCTTAAAACAAGTGGGGTGGACGCAAACAGGGAAGTGGCCCCTATCACATAGAATGCAAATTCAAATGATAAACCGAGAGGCTCCTTTGAAGCCGCTCCCTGTTTCACTTTGCCTGTACTTTTCAAAGGGGATTAGAGACCCCTTGCAGGCGGATGCAGTGAGTGACTGCACATGCCTGCAAGGGAATTTTTTTGTGGGGTCCATGGTTCCAAATTCAGTCCCTCCAGAGGGCTGCCATCAGGGGGCGCACTGACAGTGGTGTACTGTCAGTGTGCCTCCTTACAGCTTTTTTGCCTCTGCACCCACATCTATAATATGGGTCGTGGGCAGGGGCAAAGGAATTCCCTCATTTGCATGGGCCCTTGCCCCCTATGCCAAAGAGGGAATGCCTTGTGAAGATAGTGCAGGCTCTTTATGCGCACCAACTCTACCGGTATAACAGAAGAGGACACACAAGCGTCTGAGGCCCCATCTGTAATACCAAAGTGTAACCAGGGCGGTCAAAGCGTGCGAAAATGCCCATTGCGCCCCAGGGGCACTTCCATAATATGGCCCCACATCTATAAAGATGATTAAAAAATTATTTGCTTTTTTCTGTGTTGGCGGTCAAAATAATACTATCAATTATAGATCCTCTAGATGCAAAAACAGCACAACTGCATGTTTTGACATTTACAGAACCCTCTAAAGAGTGTGGCATGATAAAAATAAGTGTTTGTACAAGCCTTTGCGGAGCTGCTGGGAGATCTGTTGCCGCGCCAAGCACCTACCCGCATTTGCTGCCATTTCCGCTGTTAGTCTCCCCTGCCGCCGCTCACCCCATCCCGCGGCCGCCGTAGGGGGAGACTACAGCTCCCAGGATCACCAGCGCAGACACCCCCACCAGCCCACCTGCACGGACTTTCGCGCCCGGAGGCGCTGATAAGGGAGAGACACCTTGGGTGGAGCGGGGGTCTGTACAAGCCTTGCGTAGCTGCTGGGAGATCTGTTGCCGCGCCAAGCACCTACCCGCACTTGCTGCCATTCCCGCTGTTAGTCTCCCCTGCCACCGCTCAACTCATCCCGCGGCCGCCGTAGGGGGAGACTACAGCTCCCAGGATCACCAGCACAGACACGCCCACCTGCACGGACTTTCACGCCCGGAGGCGCTGATAAGGGAGAGACACCTTGGGTGGAGCGGGGTCTGTACAAGCCTTTGCGGAGCTGCTGGGAGATCTGTTGCCGCGCCAAGCACCTACCTGCACTTGCTGCCACTCCCGCTGTTAGTCTCCCCTGCCGCCGCTCACCCCATCCCACAGCCGCCGTAGCGGGAGACTACAGCTCCCAGGATCACAAGTGCAGACACGCCCACCAGCCCACCTGCACGGACTTTCGCTCCTGGAGGAGCTGATAAGGGAGAGACACCTTCCGTGTTGCGGGACGCGCAAGGGACCTGCCGGGCTAAGCCCGGGCAAAGGGTGGGCCATCTGTTGCCATCCGTGGTTGACAGTGGTCGGGCGGGCCACCCCTCTATGCTGTTAGCAAGGTGAGCGAAAAATCTAAAATGGGGAAACGCATTGTTAACACTACTACACAGGCTCTCAAGATTTCTTCTGTTATCCCTCCCTCATTTGAAAGCATGCTGGAGAATGCTTTTAATATGGTTACAACCAAAATAGCAAATACGGAGAGAAGAATGTCAATGGGACTTTCGTCATCGTATTTAGACTCCCAGACTACTTGTGAAAATGGCGTTTGCACAAACACCTTGCCGCTTTCACCTGCAGTTACAATCTTAAAAACTGCTCAGTTAGCCAAATCACCTACTGCTTCGATTGCTGACAGTAACACAATCACTATTACTGACTCCCAGCAAGACCCAAAGGTTATTACTGATATTTGTACCTTGGCCCCCAATGCCAAGACTGCTGGGGAGAAAAGGAAGAGAGGCCCTTTAAAATCGTCTGTTAACAAGAGGAAACAACCCCCTCGTAATAAAGGCCAACCATCTCCGCAGAGTATGTGGTCTCGAGAAAAAACTGCATCAAGTGGGGCACCGGACAGTTAGACTGTACAACTAGACGACAGCATCATAGACCCAATTACAATAGGGGTAGGGCCAAACTCCATTTGTACAAAGACTGAGGCAACTGTTGAAAATGGTATAAACAATAAGGTAAACAGGAATCTAATTGATACTATAGTGGATTCAACTTTTAAACAATTGAAAAGTCTAATGGATAAACAGTTTAATCTTATTTTAAACGTCTTGATAGGTTAGAAAGCCAGGTAAAAAAGAAGATGCCAAAAGAAAAGGTGCTATCATCATTGATCAGATAAGGGGAGACAGGTTTCTGAAAGACATGGAGGCTGCCAATAGGGACATTGTTGGGGGAAGGGACAACTGCAGCACACTGGGCACTAAGAACGTAAGCCGAAAAAGTGACATAGGAACCAACCAGCCTATGCCTTGTCTTTCATCGGGTTCTGCCACGGGCACATCATCGCAGACTGTGCTGCCTGCGAGAGACAGGCCTTCTGGTCCCCTGAGTCTGCCGGTGGGAGCTCCATCTGGAAGATCCCCACCGGCTACTGCAAAACCAGCTAATGGTGACATAGATAATAGGCCAACTGTTGTTACACGATCAAAAAAACAGTCTGAGCCTGTCCTTCATTTGCCCCCCGAAGCCTGCCCATATGTTTTAATTCTGGCAGGAGTAGCCCCCTTGAAAGTGGAGCAAAGTGAGTCCTGGGTTCAGCTGAGAAATAAGTGTATTGATTGGCTGTCTAGGTATAAAGAGGTGGGGATGGAGATCTCCAACGACATCCTAATAGTACGACGGGTGGGATGGGTTGGCCCCTCGGTTAAAAACATCCATGGAGACTGTATAGTCATGAATTTTAGGCACCCATCCCTTGTGAAATACATATTAAGAAGTAACAACACCCATTTTAGCCCCTCAACGGCCATAACCTCGTTACCCCTGGGATTTTTTTATAGACCGCCCCAGAGACCACTCAACTTAGCCACACCAACATACCCATTATATAACCCGTTCAGTGCCTTATCTGATCTGGAGAGTCAGAGCTGACCATTAAAAGGTCTCCCGGATACTGTAGAAAAACCTCAGTATATTGAAAAGGATCTCCAGGGCATGACTAAACCTAGACCCATTAATAACCCTTCCAAGGCTTGCACGGAGGAAGTATTGCCAATCGGTTCTAACATTAATGATCTTGTTACCCCTGATCATAGCTTGAATATACTCAGTTGGAACATTGCTGGTCTAAAGGCAAAATTGGAATTGGTTGATTGTACTGACTGTTATGTTATGTTATGTTATATTATGTTATGTTATGTTATGTTATTTTTATTTGTAGAGCGCACAGCTGCCCCAGCGAAGGGGTGTCCTGGCGCTCTGAGAAGGTAGACACAACACAACACCGATAAAAGAGGAGAAAGGAAGCAGCCTGAAATTAAACAAACAGAAAAGTTTTAATGGCACGCCTAAACTGAAGAAGATCATCAATTGCCCGAATCTCAGCAGGAAGGAAGTTCCACCACTTCGCGGCTAACACTCGGAAGGAGCGGCCGCCAGTTCTACTCAGCCCGAAGCGCGGAACCACCGCCAAGTTCTGGCCCAAGGATCTCAAGGATCGCAAGGATCGCAGAGGGACATAAGGTGTTAAAAGATTCGCCAGAATTTGTGGGGACATACCCTTGAGGATTTTAAATGCAAGGCAGAGCACCTTGAATTTAATCCTCTGATTTACGGGAAGCCAATGAAGCGAGTGCAGCGTTTTGGAAACCGAGCACCGCCTGGGCAAACCTACCACTACTCTAGCTGCAGCATTTTGCACTCGCTGTAATCGGGTGAGTTCAGCCTGGTTAATCCCCGCCAAGAGCGAGCTGGCATAGTCCAGCCGGGACAGCACTGATGCCTGGACCACCAGCTGTCTGGTGGGGGCATCAAAAAATTTAAGTATTCGCCTAAGTCCTCTAATTATGCCATAGCAAGAGGCTGCCACCCTCTTGGTATGGCAAGTAAAACTGAGTGCCAGGTCAAGCCAGACCCCAAGGTTTTTTATCTCCGATACTGGAGAAGGGGTCATACCCAGTTCAGGAGGCCATCAGTTGTCATTCCACAGCCCCGCATGCTTTCCCACCACCATGACCTCTGTCTTCTTAGTATTCAATTGGAGACAGTTAGAATTCATCCAATTAGCCACAGCCCGTACACCGTTGCGGAACCTGAGAGCCTCCACTCACTGGACTCACTGGACTGGATTAGCAATTTTGACATCCTAATGTTTCAGGAAACATGGTGCACCAGCGGTCTGCTTTATGAGGGCTTTGCTTGCCATAATAGCACTGTACTGAGTCCTGCAGCTGGTAGACCTAGTGGGGGTCTATCTACATGGGTAAAGATCACAGCAGGCTGTAAAATTAAACCCCTGGATACTAATGATAGCAACTTCCAGGCTATAATCTATTCCAATAGGTTGAAGTTATGTTTAATAAACTTTTATAATAATGATTTTATTTCACAACTGAATAAGAATTTTATAAAATTGTTTGATTTTATTGATAAAATTGTGGATGGTCATACATATGGCAAACTGGATGGAATCTGCCTGTGGGGCGATTTCAATGCGCATTTGCATAAGGGAAATGTAAACACAGTGGCTACATCTGGTCAGGTAATACCCTGTAAAGAGGGGAAGAATTACTCAACCACTTAGCCACTCGGGACTTAGTCAATGTTATGGAGAAAGTTGGCTGTTCGGCGGCCAAAGGTCCACTGCCTACTTATAGAGGGCGTGGTTGTTCCTCCACAATCGATTACGTTTTTATATCTTCCTCCTATGTGAACTGTCTAGCAAAGGCTGATGTCCTAAGCACTGTCCACGTGACCACAACCCAATCCTGACTGTAATTAAATTTGCTAAAAAACTGGAAAAGCGGAAGGAAATTAGGGCAAGAAACCTGGTTGCATCAACAGAAAAACTCAGAGTAATCTGGAAGGGCATTGATAATAAGGCCCTCTTAGCACGTATCACAAATATGTATCCCTTACTTGTGGAAACGTGCTTGTCTAGTGAATGTCCAGGCCCAGAGATCATCCGGGCCTTTTCAGGGTTATGTGAGTGTATTAAAAAAGAGATTTCCAAACCTGTTAGTCACTCAAACAAAAACTCTAGTTGGTTTAATGGCACTTGTTCACAAGCAAATCGTGAACTTCAGAAGCCCTTGTAGCAGAAGCAAGGGACTTGTCCCTGGTTAGAATCTTGAGAACACGTTACAAACACGCAACAAAAACACGTGCAGAGGAGTTACTAAAGGAGCGGTGGGATTTCCTTACTCGCTCTGCCACACTCAAAGATGTCACCGGGTTTTGGGGTGAGGTCAAATCCATGAGGTCTTTGGGCTCAAATATCACCCCAATTAATTGTAATATAGCTGGTAAAACGTGGGAAGATCACTTCTCAAGCATATATGCAGCACCACAAAAGACCGCTGACATCACTTGCTCATCTATGGCGGTTAATATCTCCATAACTGAAGTGGAAGATGCCATAAATCAGAGTGCGGGTAATAAAGCACCTCGCCCTGACGGATTATCTATTGATCAAATTATATCAGAGCCAGATTTCTGGTCCCCATTATTATGTAATGTTTTTAATAATCTGTTCCATACCACCATCCCACAAACCTGGTCAAACAGTATCATCATTCCTATCGTTAAGAAGGGCGATAGACTTAATCCTAGTTGCTATTGCCCTATATCTTTAATTGATAATACTCTGAAGATTTTAGGAAGAGTGATTTTTATTAAGATCAGGGTTTGGGCAGAGGACAACCAGATTTTACACTCTTGCCAGCTGGGATTCAGGAGTAATGTGGGAACTGTGGAACAGTGTCTGAACTTAAATCTCATATTGGGCAAATACACCATCGCCAAAAAGGTCCCGCTGTATATGGGTTTTATGTATTTGAGTTCGGCCTTTGATTTTGTTAACCGTTCACGATTATGGGAGATTCTTTTAAACTACGGGCTGGACAAAGCACTTGTACACTTTTTGGCCCATCTGCACAGAGACTTGAAAGCGCGGGTCAGGATAAATAATGAAGGCGAGGTCTCCGGGGATATTTTAATCGGTAGGGGGGTTAGACAAGGCTGTGTCCTAGCTCCCCTTCTTTTTATCTTGTATATAAATGAATTGAGTAACTCCCTGTCTAAATTAACTAGCGACGTTCCTAGCATTAATGGCAAATTACTTCCCGCACTTTTATACGCGAATGATGCGGTCCTTATGGGCCGTACGCCAAAAGCACTCCGCACTTTAATAACGGGTTTTGTTTCTTTTATGGCTGATCTTGATTTGTGCACTAATTTTAATAAATCATATATAATGTCTTGTGGGCCTAAAAAGTATTGTATCCATCATTTTGTGTCAGGGAAAGAACTTTTAAAATGCACTAGCACTTTTCCCTACCTGGGGCTGATTTACGCAGACTCAGGATTGTGGCAGCCTCATGTAGCCAGGGGAAAAATAAACTTGGTAAGGCCATAAATTCTCTAATCAGCCTTCGACAGCCGAAACGTGCTGAGGACGTAATACCATTACTACAGATCTATAGAACCCAATGCCTACCAACGGCAACTTATAGTGCAGAGATGTGGGGGTACACAAACTGCAGTAGTATACAAATTGAAGAAAATAGATTCTGTAGAAAGGTATTAGGGGTGTTTATTTCGTCACCCACCTATATATGTCATAAGGAATTGAACCTTTTTTATGTGGAGGATTTTATTAGGTCACAGCCGGCACTATTTTGGTTAAAGATTTGGCGGAATCCCACAGCCTCCCTAACACAAGAAATAATTACAGACTGCCTAAAGTGTGACAGGGCTAATTGCATACCTTGGCTTGAGGCAGTAAAGAAAAGTCTAGCAAGTGTGGAGTTGGAGCATACATTCTTCTCCCCTCTAACCATTGAAGGTATAACACACAAGTCCGTGAGAGGGGCATTGTATAACTTGTACCGGAAAGAAAGAGAAATGAGGGAGCTCCACAAATCAGCAATCATTAGATATACCCCTCTCCTGGTGCCACCTGGTAGGATTAACAATATGCCACAGGTATATCTTAGAAAAAACATGGGAAGATGGAACAGGAGTTTGCTTTTCTGACTTAGGGATGGGAGCATTAATTACTCACTCTGTTTCCCGTTGGGTTTCAACAAAAATTTGGAGAACCTCTCTTGCCCGTGTGGTACCGGATGTAAACAAACACTGCTACACTTTCTGTTTTTCTGTGGATTCTATGTTAAATATGCCTTATTTTAATACCCATGCTATCGTTGACTTTAATTTGGCACTCCGGGTAATACAGCTGTTAGGCTGCGATGAAATAATCCTCAGAGCCAGCTCTTTCCTCCAATCTGCGATACGCTCATGAGTCTCTATAAATATGCCTTAGACAAAAGTGAATCATCTGCACATCACTTTGCGTTTTTTTGCACATGGTTCTAAAGTTTACACAACGCATATTTGCACATTGATACTTTGACACCAATGACTATCTACACTGTCTGATTATATTGTAAAGTCTGATGTTATTTATCGCAGAGTACTAGTGTCAGATTTTTGCTATCTAATGCTAGATAAATCGTTAGTATCGCATTCACTTTGCACTTGGTTTTATTGCAAATTCCAAACCCGTTTTCTTCCTTGGTGTTTTTATGTGATTTCATGCTTATGTTTTATTGTTGTGATAACCTGTACTTTTATGGATGTTTTTATATCCGAATAAAGACCATTTGACTGACTTGACTGAATAAGTGTTTTTAAGCCGCAACTTGGAAGAAAGAATATTATAATACAATCCCCAAAAAATGAATGAATGAAAATGTCAGAAAGTTTGCTCCTGCAATTTTTTTCTTTCACTGGAGCAAATTCCTGACATCTATAGGATTCACAATCAATCCTAGGAGTGTTCACATGCACAAAATGTACCCATTCAGAATTTCCACTGGGTGGAAAATTCTGCATGCATAAATGTGACAAAAATATATTGTTACAGATGTAACTTTTTCCCATGGGAACATTTTTTTCCTACGGAGAAGTCCATTCGGCCACACCGCAGTGAAATATTGAAAGTGGTTCTCCTGCATTTCTGCCCTGGAAAGAAACTTAATTGTTGACTTAGACATGAGTACATTTATGTGCAGTTCTAGAATGAGAAACTACCTGTGAGGCGAATCTGAATATCCACAAAGGTACGAGTTTTGAGAGCTCACCTGCTTTGGTAGACTGATCTACCCAGCCAAGCTCAAAATACCTGAATTGATTCTAAACCTTCAAATCCAGCAATCCCAACATACCTCAGAATTTCTGTATTCGTAAAATTCTACCAGTCCTGAATACTTATATAAAAATTGGGATTTTATATTTGCCCTATGATCAGTTTAGGTGCCTTAAGTTATCTTAGAAGGACAAGATGCTTATTGAATCAATCCCATACTTTGAACACTAATGTATGCAAAATGTAACTTTATTAACGAACCTAGCAAAGTAAAACATAAAAGGCATAGAAGGAGAATCATGTACTTTACTACATTTGACGTGATACATTTCACTTGACAAATTAAGACGTCCAAACTAACCTCTCCTCCTAATACATTACCACAAAACGAACTAATTCTGAAGCGATTGCTTGCGAAATAGTAGAACTATAACTCCTTCATTATACAGATCTAATTCATCACCCTTTAAATGCAAGCTCACACCCATGAGCAGATGGCCCACTTGTGGCAACAAGACTTACAGCAGCCAGCATGTGGCAGGCACATAGTGAAAAGAAACCCACGCCATGAGTAACCCGACGCCTTGGGTTACAAATCACTACATTGCTCTATCATTCACACGTTTGAGGCCACGTAATTAATTGGACAAGATCCCGACACAAAAAAAGAAAATATTTTTTTCTAAACTCGTTCAGAGTGCCAACTGGAATGTGACTGCTGAAGCACTATCAATTTCATCAACGCAACATACATTTCAACCAATCTCTGACACCCTATCCATGCCGTTTCATCAATTCCAATAATATTTGTTAAAAAATATTGCTATTCATAAACACGTACCAAATAAGGCACCAGAGTGCTGGATATCAAGGGAAAGGAAAGCTCATAAGCCAACACCGTCAAAATAGTTATGTCTTCAATGTTTTCCTAAAAGAGAGAAATCCACCTTCAACCTCAGTGTGGCGGAGATAGCATATGTATGTGTGTATATATATATATATATATATATATATATATATATATATATATATATATATATATATATATATATATATATATATATATATATATATATATATATATATATATATATATATTATATGTATATATATATATAAATCTGTCCATTAGATATGTAGAGTATGGAGGTACATCTCCTAAGTGTACTTCCTTTAAGGACAATGGGAAGCTCCCTTCTCGCTCTACATGGAACCTTAAGAAGCACTTTAATAAGTAGCATGACTTCCTAACACTATTTTCAGTGTATCCCAAGCATCGTAATGAGGACTGGGGATTCTCTCTGCTTGAAATGTGTGCCTACGTTTTACACCTTCATGTTGTCAGCTTCTAGCAAATTCTCTGATTCATTCTCCACAATGTGCAGTTTCCTAATTTATATCCATGTTTATGTTTGTGGGGTGGATACTTACGGCGAGAATCGTATCAATAAGAAACTGTTAGTAGCATGAGATTGTGGAAGGCGGTGGAAGGTTGCAATATTCTTCGTGTCGGGTTTTTCACAGAGCTGACATAATTTGGGCACACAACAAGTGCTTTGTTCAACTTGTCCCTCTCGTTAAATTAAGGGGGAGGGGAATCAAAGAAATGTTGGGAGACACCACCGAATGGATATGATCCGAATGCATATTTGTCCGCCACATCCCAAACAACCAGCTTCATGGAGGGAAAAAAGATCAAATAAACAGTAAAATCTGACAAAGAGAAGAATGGATGGTGTGTGGAGCCATCTGTTTTGGAGGACACCCAAATCCCAGCGAATCCGCAAGGCCAAACTACCAGCTATTCTAAGATCCTCCATTGCGCGAGTGGCCTCATGCGCTTCCACACAATCGGCTTCTCTCACCATCACTTTGGCTGCAACTTTTTTGTGCAATTAAGTAATTTATTCCTTTCTTCCTCCTCGGGATTCTAATGAATTCAAGCCACAAACAAGCCCCAGTTGCTTCTATTCAAGGAGCCTGATTGCATCTGGCAGTAATTGCTACGAATCCTGAAGAGGGAGCCGCTAAGGAAAGCATATTGTTTGTGGGGGTAATAGGTGAAGCCCTGCCTCTCTTGACCTATAATACATTAGTGTCAGTGAACATTTGGCAGCCCTCAGATGATTAGCAATGAAGATGAATCAAGAAGAGAAAAAAAGGGAGAAATCTGCCTCATCCGAATCGCCGGAACTGCATAAATTTGCATGCTGAGTAGCTGTGCTTTTGTCTGTGTTCCTAATTATTATGACACATTATGTCTTCATCATGCAAGATTCTGATCTGTCTTGTTCAAAATGCTTGTCGAAAAAAGTGCTGTTTATTGATTCAACATGTAACTTTTATTTTTATGTTTGCTTCAATTAAAAACATATTTGATTTCATTTGACTGGCGCCTGAGCTCTTTTTTTCTTCTCTGATTTATTTCGTCTTGTATACAAACAATCTGTAACCCTGCAAGAGCAAACTAAAGTTCTGTTCTGTACAAAAACACCATTAGGGATGTAAGCTGCAATATTTGGATTGTTGCAGAGAGGGGTCGCTGAGAAGGTGAATCCAGCACAGATATGATGCTGGGTAAGTGTTTTCTTGTTAAAAGCACGCAAGAGTAAACCTATTAATGTTTTTTTTCAACAGACTGTGTCTTTAGCAACATGCCTTTGATAGTCAGAAGTCTAGAGCACAAGGAATACAAGAAACATAGCCCATTACAAGGTAAATACAATGTCTCCATCATTGCAACTGGGCAAGTCTGAATTTAATTTTAGCGTCCTGAATTATATAACACAAGCTAGAAATTGTGATATTTTATACTCGAATGAAACATCAGAAGAAACCCGCTGATAAATATTTTTCACCAACAAGGCGTCGGTTTAGTATTTTTTGGAGCTCAAGTGTATAACCACCCTCTTCCAGCAGGGTTGCCCAAGTAGAAAATTGGATATTTTAGGAAATGATGCCGGTGTGACAATGTAAGATCATGTTGCTTTAAACAATCTTCCTAACTATCCCGGACAGCCGAAATTGGCCACATTGCTCAATAATTAACCTTCTCCCCTGTTCCTATTTTGACGGGTCAAATATGGCCGACACTCGCACAAAAATCCCATAATGGGGCCATGTGGCTCTTCGACTTCCTGGAGACCACATGGTGATTTTGTTTGGTGTCCCGGAAACAATGCAGGCGTCATCGGCACTGTCAGCAACCCTTAATCCATAATTATGAATGGCCCTTGCCCTTGTCCATCAATGCCTCTGTTTACGTCATTTCCTATCCCGTCGTACTGTGCAGGTCTTCATTGTGGGTGGCAATGACAATAAAGAGATGAACAGCTATTCAAAATAATTAAACGTCTGCTTAACAAGGATGGAGAGGAATATTAAAGACAACTCTGTGGGAGTAGGAAGGATTGAAAGATTTTACGAGGTCGGTCTCTGGCTATATCTCACTCCCAAAGTTACCCTCTCACTCAATTTTGAAGGCTATGATAAGCATTTGCCTCTTTCTGACTACCGCAGAGATTTCAAAGGGTGTGACAGGACAGCAGTAAGGAAGGATACAAAAAAGTGTCAGCCAAAAGTGGAAAAAAGCCAGCATGAAGAAAAAGGGTAACGGGTACTTGAGAGCCTATATTTATGGCTATTTTAAGCAAGTAGGAAAACACAAATACAACCAATGAGGGAAGACGGGGAGAAGGATTATGAGGAAGAACCACTATGACTACTAGAGGAGCCTCTTGCAGGACAGTAGATACATTTCCTTGGCAGCTATGCACACAATTTGATAAAATACTCATATAAATAGTGATGGTCACCACTGTGTATTTATATTTAGGGGACCATGTTTCCACAGAAAATTGATTTATTGTTTTGCTAATAACTGCCGCCGTTTGACGAACCTTCACAAAACGTTCTCAAAAAAGGTTTATCCGCATCAGTTCCTTTCCAGAAAGTTCCAGGGTGATTCGACAAGTGGGGGCTGAGAAAAATGGGAGGTCCTAAAACATGTTTCCCCCATGCAATTGCCCATAGCAATTTTGAAAAGCGCTACCTCAAAAACTGCTGTACGGAATAACACAAAATTTGTCAGAAAACTAGATCTTGATCCAGAAAGCATGCTTTTTGTGATGTAAGCTTGGTTTTTTCCCAGCTCTTTTTATTTGATTCTCAAACATATGGATAAGTTCACACAGCACATGAAGGGCATATTGTGTTCAGCCTCTCCCCCCCCCCCCACACATTCAACCTTGTGGACTATAAAATGAGCATCTTTCCCAAAACAGTTCAATTGTGCATTGAATGTGCAATCGAAGCCCCCCAGACTTTTGGTGTTTTTCAGGCCAGCCCCTGGATTTATACACATATTGTTTGACAGTAGCACAATAGTACATTCCACAAGTCCTTTCCACCATGGTGAGTGCCTTCTCTGCTCTCCAATACTTAACAATGTCTCTTTTTGCAAGGAGGAGGCCCTCCACCACCATCAATTTAGTGTATCTGCTGCCACCCCATTCATCCATCAGCCCCAGTATCACAATTTTAGGTTCAGGTATCACCAGCAGTCCCACCTTGGATAAGATGTCACAAATGGTGTGCCAGTATTCTTGTATCACTGGGCATTCCTATTTAAGGAGGAAAAATGTGTACATTTGTTGCTTGCACCATAGGCTTTTAGGGTCTAAGCCCTGCTTCATTTTGCTCAGTCTCATGGGGCTGTAATAAACCCTAGGCAGATATTTGAGATGGATTAGCTGCAGCCTCTTAGAGACCACCAGTACCCTGGAGACCATTCACGCCTCTATCCAATCCTCCTCTTCAAGTGCACCCACATCCTGTTCCCATTGTTCTCGCAATGCCACCTTTGATGATTGCCTCGCCCAGGCAAATTTGACAACCGGGAGATAACACTTAGGGATTTCACGAATATCCTAGTGATCATGCAAGCAGAAAAACAGAGTTTGTGACAGGATGTAATTGCCCTGCAAGCCACATAACCAACTTACAATTGGGGACTCCCACTGCCTATCATACCAAAACAGAAATTGGTCCTTCGTGCATCCAGTTTCCAACCTCCTGAAAGGACTCCCACGTCTTCCGGGGCGGCTTTTGAACATGAACCCAACTCAAATTCAGGTGATCAGCCCACACCCAATGCCGTTGGCGCCCCTTGAATGCTTTCATGGTGACAGTAGTACATTTGATATTTTCTCAAACCAGTGTCAGTTACATTTCATGGCATGGCCCACACCCTTCTCTGATGATACCTTTAAGGTAGCCTTTATCTTATCATATTTGGGAGGAGATGCAACCCAATGGTCTATTCCATTGGTGGAACAGGAAGATCCACAATTGTACAATTATGTGACATTTAAAAACACTATGCGTAGAATGTTCTCTCTGCATAGGTCTGTCAAAGCTTTAGACAACAAGCTCTTAAATCTGAAACAGGGAGCTTGAGATTTGTTACATTATGGAGCCACATTTAATCGCCTAGGGCCATATGTAGGTAACTTGGAAATACTGATTCCTAAATACTGAATTTTACCGAATCTGTATTTAGAAATCGCTATTTCCGATGTACGTAAAAATTCGGTAAATATTACAGATTTGGTAAAAGTCGTAAAATTTTTACCGAATCGGTAAATACCGATTCGTAAATTTAAAAAAACAGCAATTGAGGAATCAGCCAATCCTGTGCAGCCACCACCCCTCCCAACCAGGAAGTTGCCACACCCAGGCAGGTGCACTCAATCACAACCTTCTGGAGAGGCTGGGAGTGCAGAGGAGAGCAACAGAGTCCACTGGGTGAACTTTTCCAGCAAAATGTGCACAATGGCCAACCAGGACACATAAAGAGAAGGAGGAGAAAGGAAGAGGCAACTGAAATTCAGCCAAAAGAAACTGCAGGTCCTTGTGGAGGAGGAAGTAAAACAGCATACCAAGCTGTTTGGGAAGCAGTCCTTGCAAGTGGCTGAATCGGAAAAAAGACAAATCTGGCTGGGAATCCAGGCACAGGTGAATGCCATAAGAGTGACCCCCCGGGACATTGAAGTGCTCAGGAAACGGTGGTATGACATCAGGAGCATCACCAAAAAGAAGATGGCAGATCTAAAAAAAACAAGCCAGCCAGACAGGAGGAGGGGGGAACAGGGCACCTGCCCTGACTAAACTTGAGCAGCTTTTTTTTTTCTCATATTGCGATTTTATGTTTTTTGGGAATACCGGGGTTCAGCCTCTGCAACGAGTGTACCAGCACTGCCCCCAAATACGAGTGAGCAATGGGAGTTTCCCAATCGATCAAATTTGCAGAGGAGTCCCCTTTAGAGCCCTCACATAAATAACTTTTCTGTTTTTTCGTTAGTGGGGGAGAGATAGCCACCATTGACTACTCGATGAGTATTATACCCATCAATAGAAGTTACCATCGCTTAATCATAGCATCATCGTTCCATCTCGACCACTAGTTAGGATTAAAATGACTTTCCCATATTTCCCAGAATTTATTTCTGTTAGTATGCTTTCCCCTTCTATCTAGTTTGTTTATTTTCAAGACTGAATTCATCCATTCCCCAACCGTGGGGGTACTGGACCGACCCACTTAATACATATCTCTCTTCTTGCGAGGAGAATCATAACAAAAAACAGGTTTTCTTGCTCTTTTGTTAGTTTACCGCCTCCTATATTGCTGTCAATCCCAAAAATTACAAGAGTGTTACTTACAGTTAGTTGCTGTTGAAGGATTGAGCTTAAGATCTTACCCACTTCAGACCAGAACTCGTCGAGAGATGGGCACTCTTTAAAGATGTGGATGTCATCTGCCTTCTCCTATCCACATTTCGGACATTTCCTGATTTGGGCACCTTTAAATTTTGACAAATTTTTAGGGGTCCAAAAGGCCCTATAGATCGTGAAGATATGGTTCCTTTTTAGAGCTGCTGATTTTAGTGTAGCCCAGCATTTCTCGAATGATTTTAGCCACATCCCCTCAAGGTCTGGAATTTGTAGGTTCTTCCCCCAGATAAGTTCTGCGATCTGAGCATTTTCATTTTCTGATGTTATTAGGGCCCAATACCATCTGGCTATCTCTTTCTTTATGGGTAGAACTTTCAGCATTTATTTCTCCAGCTCTTCAGTGTCCTTTTCCTGAAATGTAAGAGTATTTGCCCAACTGGATAGCTGATAGTATTTGGATTTGGAGATGGTAGAGTTGGTGATGGTGTGGAGATTCTCTCAAGTGATTAATGATGATCCATTTAGTATTTGACCCCAGTGCTCGATGTTAGCTGTTTTTAACGGGTTTGCCAAGCTATCGTTTAAGCAGTCTGGGGTTCCTGGGGAGTCCCATATAGGAGCCATGGGGCTGTAGTAGGAAATATTTAGAGCCCCTCTGATCTGGGCCCATACTCTGGCCGCGTCCTTCAGGACCTTCAATTTTATTTTTTAAAAGAATTTTGGGTGGCCGAATTTGTACAAGAAATGGTCAACTTTCATAGTCAATGCTTGAAGATATTCAGGGTAGTAATGGTGAACTCTCAGCAGTGGTCTCATGTTTTTAAAGAAAAAGGCTCTATAATATTCCCACAGGTCAGGGCTAGCTATCCCTCCGTGTTCTTTTCTTCTTCTGATTTTTTTCCACGATATTCTAGTTCCCTTAGATGCCCATATAAAGATTGCAATTTCTCCCTGTAATTTTTTCAGTGAGTTCTTTTTAAATTCTAGGGGAATTGTGTTGAACAGGTATGTATATTTGGGTAAAATAGACATTTTTATAATGTTTGATCTGCCTATGAAACTTAATGGGAGGCTAGTCCAGGTCTTTAAAAGTTTTCTTGTTTCGTCTGCCACTCTTTTTAGGTTTATCTGCGGTATTTTTTCCAGATCGTGTACTAATGTGATTCCTAAATATTTAATTTCCTTTTTGATACTTGGGTTGGAAAGATTTGTATTCCATGTCATAATTTCAGTTTTGGAGTGATTAACTAGATAACCTGAGACTTTCCCAAAGTTCTCAAGAGTGGTTTTGATTTCAGGTATGGAGGACTGGTAGTCATTGGTGAAGAGCATTAAATCGTCGGCATATAGGGCCACTTTTTTGGACCATTCGTGATGTTTCAATGGGAGTATTTTTTCGTTTCCCCTTAACAAATTTGCCTAAGGCTCAATGTACAAGTTAAAAAGTAGGGGTGAGAGTGGACAGCCTTGCCTAGTAGCTCTTTCAATTCGTATATTATCGGTTAAACACCCATTCACCAGAATTTTTGATCTCGGGGTTCTATAGATCTCATTTACTATATGCAAAAAGGATTCGCCCAGATTATTCCTTCTCATGACCTTATTCAGAAAAACCCAGTTCACCCGGTCGAAAGCCTTTGCGGCATCGAAAGTAAGTATTGCAAGAGGGGATTTTTCAGAGGTAGCTACGTCTATTGCCCCAAATAACTCGTGAGTCAGATCTTGAAGTTATCTTCCTCTAATAAAGCCCTTCTGGTCAGTATGAACCAATTGGGTCATCACGTTCCCCAGCCTATTTGCTATGATTTTTGTGCAGATCTTATAATCACAATTAAGCAGTGAAATTGGCCGGTATGATTCACACAGTGTTGGGTTTTTTCCAGGTTTTAGGATTATGTATATGATGGCATCATTCCAAGAATCTGGGATCTTTTCGTGTTGTTTATACACCAGATTGAGTAGGTCTGTGATTTGTGGCGACAGCGTTTCTCTAAGCGCCATGTATAGTTCGTTTGGGAGAGCATATGGGCCCGCAGCCTTTCCTTTTTTCAAACCCTTTATAGTTTCTTCTACTTCCTCTTTAGAGAATTCTTCATTTAAGACTGTTTTCTCCTCCTCTGTTAGGACAAGGGTGGGTAGAGTGTTCAAATAGCCTTCTATTTGTTCTTCCGATGGATTTACATCTTCCGAGTATAACTCAGCAAAGAATTTTGTAAATTCCTGCCTGATTATCGTTTCTTCGGATGTTGAAGATGATTGGGTGTCTTGTTTTATGCTTACTACCTTATTCCTGGCTAGATCTGACTTTAGTTTCCAGGCCAAAAGTTTCCCACAACCTTCGCCATACTCGTGGTTTGCTAGTTTGCTCGCTTCCCACTTCGTCCTTACTCTATCTTCTAAAATGTCAGCCAGGCATTCTTTTTGTCTTTGTCTTTCCTTCTACGTCTCCTCTCTTTTGTCTGTTCTGTGTTCAACCAGTATTTGTGCGTCCAGAAATTTTATTGAATTTTCCAGGTCCCTTATTTTGCGTTTTATTGTTTTTAGTCTGAATGCTCCTTGGCTTAATAATTTGCCACTTATAACTGCCTTGTAAGTATCCCATGTATTCTGTCTTGTTGTGCCACTCACTAGCTCACTTGCCAAACACTTTGTTGCTGGGACTTACGGAGGTTCAGGAATCCTGTTGGTTCTGTTGCTGCTGGGGCTGAGAGGGGACGTCACAGGAGCCGTGCTCGATTTCCCGGAGTGCCGCTGATTGCTGCTGTACCGCTGTGGGACTGCGAGGCATTAGTAACAGCTGAAGCCTCTTCCCGCAGCGGCCACGCCCCCTTGCCTGCCGAGGGCTACAAGAGAAGTCTAGGCTCTCCGCGAAGCGGGACGAGGCACGGGACGAAGCCCGGACAAAGGGCGGACAGTCTTAGACAGTCCGAGACTGGCCGTTACTGGACTGGGCCGACCACTCTGCTATTATCACGTTTGAAGCATCCTCATTTCGTAAGACAATTTTTTTATTCCTACTAATCTACACAAGAGGACTGTCGATTTGCTTGCCCCTCTCCCTTCCTATTTAGGTATTATTTGTCTGAGGGCATAATACCCCCTATATTCTTGTGGTTGCTAACTGGCAACTGTGTAACATGCCAAAAAAAACAGCTCTAATCGCGTCAAATACGATGGATAATTATATGGTCCAAGTAGTATCTAAAATAAACAGCGAAAGGCGTCAGTCATTAGGACTAAGCCAATCACCAGTACTCCTTCCTGTAAGTCCGTCCCAGCTACTCACTGTGGCCGATACATCCCTACAGGCTGCTGGTGGTGATGCTCCTGAGACCGATTTCCATGCCAGTGGCATGTATGATCAAAGCACACTCCCAATGGTCGATCTAGAAATTGATCCCAAGGTTAATTTGGAAAGTGATGATGATTTTGATCCAGAGATACATGTTCAGGTCTTAGAAAATGATATTTCCTCTGCAGAGAAGGAAACTAGGACAGACAGAAAATGTAAAAAGACGCTACCCAAGCGTGGTGGGTTACGCTTAGGGTTAAGGAAGAAAAAGGCTTCCCTCCTCGTAAAAAACTAAGGATAAGAATATGGACGCTGGGGAGACCAGTGCCAAGCACACTATGGATGATGAGCTATTTCTTAGGATAGCAGACATGATTGAGTGTAAAATCAAAGCCATTATAAAACCAATGGTGGCCAAAATTGATAAGCTCTCTGCAGAGGTGAAAAAACTTGGTGGGATCCAGAATAAGGTAAATGGGGAGGTTGGCAATATAGTGACCCTGGTTTCAAACTTAACAGGTACATCTGGGGAGAATGGTCGGACTGTGGTAGAGGTAGAGAAGAGTGTGACAGCAACTATTCCACCTGGTCAGGTGCCAGCAAATGTAGACGTTCACACAACAGTAAGAGAGGAGGTTTTGCCAACATCCACCGCTCAAGCAGTATTTTGCCATGAAACAGACTCTCCTCAATTCATGGTAGAAGCTTCACCTCTGGTATTGGTATTAGCAAACGTTCCACCGCTGGCACCTGGGCAACCAGAATCCCCAACATCCCTCTCTAGTAAGGCGTTGCACTGGCTGTCAGGTAATATGCAGATGGCCCATGGAGGGAAACAGCAGCTAGCAGGAGAGATTACGTCGGTCAGAAGAACATCCTGGATAGGGAGCAGACCAAAAAAGCTTAAAGGGGATTGTGTGGTGGTGAACTTTTCCCATTCGGCTGTTCTCCCCAATGTTCTGTCAAATATACTCCCGCCCCAACGTAGGAGTGGCACTATTGTTCCCCTCACCTTAAAATTCTTTTATGGTGAGCGGAAAAATGTAACGTATCCCAAGACACCAGGGCCAAGGTGGGATACCTTGATGAATAGGTGGGGAGTAGGTGCCCAATCTAACAAATGGGGGATTAGTTTAGGAAATAGGTTTGGTATTCTGTCAGGGCTAAATGACTGCGACTGACTCCAGGGGGACCGTAACAATGTATGTATTAAACTACCTCAGGCCTGTGCAATGGACGATATTCTAGTTCACAGTCCCACTCACACAAGTGTTACTTGTTTGCCCCGGTCTATCATAGAGGGCACATGTAATATCCTAGAGGTTTCTGAAGGGACCGAGGGCTTAAATCACCCCAATGACTGCATGGTATTAAATACAGTTCGAAATAATATTGATTCGAACCAGGAGGTATTGGATACTAGTCTAGATGGGGATTTATCACTTAACCAAGGCAGGGGTAGCGCTGACCCTCATCCCAGAGCTGACGGTATGAGTTTTGCTGCTTTATCAACTCTGGTGTCATGGAATGTGGCTGGGCTAAGGAGTAAGGTAACATCTTTGGACTGGCATGCTTTTTTGGATAATAAGGATATAATCCTCCTTCAGGAAACATGGCAGTTAACTCCGGAATACAAGCAAGGATATTTAAATTTCTATACCTCTGCCATCCCTAGCTTAAGGGGAAGACCAAAGGGTGGCCTGCTGACATGGGTAAAGCAGGACAGTAGATATTCCGTCACCCAGCTGGTCACAATTAGCCCAGACATTTTGTTAGTTACACTTAAATGTACAGACTATAAGGAACTCCTTATTTTCAATATTTACTCAAGGGGACTCTCTGCTGGTAAACCTACTGAAGCAGTTGATCAGTTAGATAGTCTGCTTGAGCGATATCGCTCAATAGGTAGTAATATCATTGTGTCAGGAGATTTCAACTGCTGCTTTGAACCGCTAGACAACCATGATATGGATCTCACAGTGGAAGAGGATTATACTTGGAAGATCCCTCAGCTGGCAATATCACCTATTAAGAAATTGTCAGAGGCAGCATTACAACTCAAAGTCCTCAGTGTGGAGCATGACTTACTTGCCACAAATGGAAGAATGGGTTCTGATAAGCAGGGTGCCTCTACCTTTAATAATGGTATATCACAGTCGTATCGATTACATCCTGACGAATCAGGAAAATTGGTCTACTATGGATGATATGCGGATAGAAGAACCGGTGGAGAGTGATCACAACCCATTAGTCCTTACATTCAGGTTATTTGATCTACCAAAATGTGAGGGCCCTGGTGATTGTGTGGAAATAGCTCTCTCAAAGAACCTTAGACAGATTAGTTGGGCAAACTGTGTTACGAATGAAGAGGGTCTAGCTGCCATGAGGGACCTAACAGTTCAGGCCATAGTAGACCTAAGGAATAATTCCACTGTTGAGGCAATGGTGCTTAATGCCAGTCGGATCCATGATACTCTTTTCACTCAATTAAGATCCTTTTTCATTAAAAAGGTGCCTAAAAAACAGAGTAGGCCAGCTAGGAAGGAGGGTCAAAGGTATGGAAAATCCTGTAGGGTTGCATACAGGGCCCTAACAGATGCAGTACAGACTAAAGAGACAGCTAAGATTAAGACTGCCCGAGTCGTGTATAAAAAAACACAACTTAAGGCAAAAAGTGACTGGGACAACGAATATTGGAAGGAGCTCCTAAGTGCCAGTAAAGAAAGATCTATGTGCTCTTTTTGGGATATGGTCAAATGGGGTAGGGGGATTAAAAGGGGAGATCCAACCAACTATGTCTCACCAAATTCTTGGGTCGCTTACTTTGCGTCCCAGTTTGCCGCTGTAGATGCAGCAGGAGTAGAGAGCGAGGCTCTTTCAAAAGCAATAGAGGGCACTAACCACCTATCCTTTACTAAAGCTGATATTATAAAAATTTTGGACAATATCCCTAAAGCTAGGGCACCAGGCATGGACTCCGTCCCAGCAGATCTTTTTATGCATGACAAGGACCTTTGGGCTTCCTACATTCATTTGATAGCTAACGGCATTGCGATGGGCTCACCAATACCTGAGTCCTGGAAGGGAGCCGAGATTATTCCCATCTTCAAAAAGGGGGGAGTGCACGGACCCCGGGAATTACAGGCCAATTAGCTTGATTGCCTGTATACAAAAGGTAGTGGCAAGGCTCTTACTGCAGCGTATTCAGGGCTGGATAGAGGAAAAGGATATTCTGTCGCCCCTACAGGCAGGGTTTTGTAGTCATACCAGTACCATTGACCAAGTTTTTAGATTTGTTTTAATATATTGGCGTGTAGTGTTATTAGGGGGGGCATGCTTTTTGCAGTCTTCGTTGATCTTAAATCAGCGTTTGACCTGGTGCCTCGCACTAGGTTGTGGGAAGCCCTAAAAGAGCAGGGTATCCAACTTGACATTTTGTCACTCTTAATCAGACTGCATGAAAATAATTATGCCCGGGTACGCTGGAATCAGCAGGGAAGCGTAACAGATAAATTTCCTATTGCTAGGGGGGTACGCCAAGGGTGTGTACTCGCCCCTACTCTCTTCTCACTATACATCAACAGGGTGATCAGCTATTTTGAGCGGCAACCAACTGATGCCCCTAAGTTGGATGGCAAGCCGATCCCCCTGTTGATGTTTGCTGACGATACGTTATTAATTTCGAGAACACAGCAGGGCCTTCAAACGTCTGTTGGTGTCTTTGAGGTTTTTTGTAAGGATCATGGTCTCGTTATTAATACATCAAAGACAAAGTTCATGATCCTACATAAAAATAAAATCGTCAGAGGAAAGATGGCTATGGATGGGGTCCAACTGGAACAGACCCAAGTATTCAATTACCTGGGCATAACCTTATCTTCTAAATTAGATTGGAAACAGCATACCAACCAGCTTCTCACAAAACATGCACAATTGACAGGAGCTCTCACCAAGGAATTTTATTTATCCCATACTAGGCCAATTACCCCGGTTTTAAAGATTTATGACGCCAAAGTAGGATCATCAGTTTTATATGGGGCGGAACTGTGGGGATTTAGTAATTTGAAAAGACTGACGGGGGCGAAAAATAAATTTTTCCGTAACATCACAGGCCTACCGGCCTCCACTCTACTAATCCCTCTCCATTATGACCTAGGGTCTCATAGCCTCGAAGACATGGCCAGATATAGATCGGCTGCCTACTGGAGGAGATTATGGATTACTCCAGAACTCTCCCAGTATGCACGGGCCTTCGCCGAGGTAAGAGACCTTGATAAGGCCCATAAAATAGTATGGTTGAGGGAGGTTAAGGCTATCTACAAGGCTATGGGGTTATCTACATTGTGGGATCACCCAGTAGGCAATCTCTTCCCACCAAGAAAAACTTTTCGAGACCTGTACTGGAGTATGCTCGAGACAAAGAGATTTGGCCGCTGTACTGAACCATCATTTACGGCAGATTTTCTACAACTCAAGCATTCGCCGGCCTTTGAGGCTTATTGGGATTGGATTACCATCCCAGGGGTCAGGAAGAAATACCATCAGTTTAGGGTGGGGACATTACCCTTAAATGCTTTTACCGCCAAATGGCGAGGGGGTCAGGGATTGGCCTGTCCCTTTTGTCCTGATCCGCGGGAAGGTATTGGGCATGTCCTCTTTGCCTGTCCTGAGTATAAGGTTCCTAGGAGATCCTGGCTAAAACCAATTTGTCTCCAGCTAGGTCTCAAAACGGGTAGTGAGGCAATCAGGATACTACGCTCTGACAACTCCCAAGCCGTAGTTATAGCCACAGCAACATTTCTTCATTGGATGTGGATAATTCGGGCCCGTAAAATGAGCCTACAGTAATTTTGACTAAATAAAATTTGAAACTGTAAATGTACCTAGGGAATAACGTTCCTGGTGATGAATTCTTTTTATTCTGAAAGTTTTTTATAATTATTGACGTCTCCTTTTAATACAACTTATTTATTCATTGTAATGTATGGATCTTATGTTCGTTATCTGGCCAATAATTACTGTTAAAGGAGAGATGAAGGGATGATTTGTGGATTTTACTAGCTATACATGTGTTTTTTTTCTCCTTTTTTAACCTGTTAAATTCTTGAAAATGTTAAATGTACTGTCTTTTATGATTGAAAAATCGAAATAAAGACTTTGAATTGAATTGCCTACCTTATTGATTTCAAAAAAGAGTTCTGTTTCTAACCTGAGCTCTTGTATGCATTGTTGGTCGAGCAATATAGCCCGTTCGATTGTCATTCTTTTTTGTGTTTTAATTTCCGTCCTTTGCATCGTAAGCTGGACTGCAGAGTGATCTGATAAGTGAGCAGGAAGATGTTCTAGTTTTATTACATCTTCTGAGAGGCTTCTGTCAATTAAAAAATAATCAATTCTCGACCTATGTCCAAGTTTCTTATTGTGTAGGGTGAAAGGTTGTCTTTTATCCCCTTTTATTTTCCAAATATCCAGTAAGTTTAGGTCTCTCTTATAAATTCCCAGCCACTCTCTCATATTGGGGAGATTTGTATGTCTTCCCGGGGGTGATCTATCTACTTTAGGGTCCATAATTATGTTGAAGTTGCCTCCTAATATTATTGGAGAGGTGGCTGACAGCAAGTGTGTATATAGCTTTTGTAATGGCCCTGAGTCATCTGTGTTTGGGCCATAATACCCTGCTATTGTGAAGAAATTATTTCCAGTTCTTACCCTAGCTATTGCCCATCTACCTTTACTGTCTACTTCAGAAGATTCAAGCTTGATTTTGAGGGTTTTCGTGAAAATAATAACTATCCCTTTTACGTTGCATTCCTGATTCGTGCAAACTTGAGCAGCTTGTTGAGTCATGGATAGAGCCAGAAAGTGTCTGTGGAATCGGGGATGCAGACAGCTCTGCCAGAGCTGCTACCAAACAAGGTAAGAAGCATGCACAGCATTGTGCAACCCCCCTTTCCCTATCCTAAATCCCCAATAAGGCTGTGTGAATGCCACTCCAGCCAGGTTTTTTTAAGACCAGCAATGCATTATGGGAGATGTAGTCAGTGAAACCCCTATCATGACAGTAATCGCACTGAACAACAAGGCATGTGACACACATCAGCGATAAGCAGGCAGAGGACAATGAGATAGTGTCGCAGAAATGAATATTTAATATTGCAATGCAGGGCTGCAGGACCACTGAGCTAATGTACTATTTCTGTCCACAGGCGAGACATTGCACAAGACTGCTCAGGACAAGGGAGAAAGGGCATCCCGGAAGGACAGAACAGAGAAGGCCAGTACAAGTGCAGGGCACACCACACCACCACAGCCAGCCTCGCCACCACAGCCAGCCTAGCCACCACAGCCAGCCTCGCCACCACTGCCAGCCTAGCTACTGCTGCCAGCCTCACCAGCAGCAACACAACCTGCAGTGGTTAGACCCAGGAGGCATGCTGTTGCCACACTCCAGGAGATGGAGTCGTCCTCAGAAGACACAAGGGGGGGACATCAACTGTGCCACTAAATGGCAGTAATGCTGGTTTGCTGTCTCTGAGGGAGTACACACATGTGCCAGACATCGCCGCAGGGCTCGGGAAAACAGTCCACTTCTACAGGGTGAGGGTCATGGTGTCTTCTCAGGGCTGGAGGCAAACATGGTGAAGGTGCAGTGCCTACAAGGCAAGGCAATTCAGTCGGTACAGCGACAAATGAAGCACCTCAATAACAACATGGTGAACATTGAGAAGGGCATTAGCTCACTTCTGACTGGGACATGTCATGCGCTCAGCCATTGAGCTAATGCTTGAGGGCATGAAGAAGATGGCTGCGGGCATGCAGGACATGTCCCAGTCAGTGATGCTGCTGTGCAGCAAAATGGATGAGGACATGGTAACACAGCGCAAGGAGAGGCAGAAAATGGAATACCATACGAGGGCAGTGAACTGCCTAGCAACTGCCACTTGCCATGCAGGAGGGGCTGGCGCACTGCAGCACGGATGTCTCTAGGGGGCTGGTAAAGGTAACCACTGTACTTGAGGTGCTGCTGACGGCTCAGTCTGCCACTACTGGTGCTGTGGAAGTTGGGGACATCGAGGACACGACCAGTCGGAGCAGCATTACCCCCCCTGCAACACACACCCGGAGGAGTAGCAGGCGGCATGGGGCTGGCACTGGTTCCACAGCCAGTGATGACAGTCAGCTGATGGCATCCAGCACTTTTGTGCGTGGCCGCAGACACTGATGCAGCCCACACTTTCAGAATTGAATTGGATGAAGTAACTCATGACTTCCTTCCATGGATGTCACAAATTGGACTGCCAAGTTTGGCCGTTTGTGTTGTGGCGTAGTGCCCAGATATTAAAGCTACGTCATTACATTCACCAACTGGCCGTGTCTCCTTACTTAGAAATAGTTGCATGTGATCTCTGCCCGTCTTTGTCGCCCATCTGTTGCTGGCGCCACTCCTGCTGCGTTGGGCTCTGGCTGTGAAAATTCATCATCATTGTCCTAAAAATGAGTTACTTCAACTTCTGTACCTTTCTTTGTGGCAAGGTTGTGCAGCATAGCACAAGTTGCAATGATTTTGCAGCAGATGATGGGTGTGTACTGACGTGCGCCTCCGCTTTTGTGGAGCCAGCGAAACCTGCTTTTCACAGTCCAAAGGTGCGCTCCACAACATTGCATGTTGATTTGTGTGCCACATTGTATCGTCTCTCACTTGGAGTTAATGGGTTTAGGTAGGGAGTGAGGATAAATGACCGCACTGCATATGCGCTATCGCCTACGTGAGAAAGAGAGTGCCATTAGTTACATACAAAAAAACACATTCATCTGCATTAACTATCAGGGTGTGTCACAGTGATTTACCTAGCAGGTATCCTTCTCCAAATTCTCCCACAGCCAGGCGTGTGTAGATCCCACTGTTCTGGAAGATGTATGAGTCGTGGGTGCTCCCAGGAAATTTGGCCATGATGTCGGTGATTATGTTGGCAGCATCGAAGATTACCTGCACAATTATGGAGTGGGTGGACTGTCTGTTCCTATAGATATACTCAGTGGCTGCAGGTGGGCAGATTGGGATGTGTGTGCCATCAATACACCCTATGACATGCGGGAACTGTGCCATCTGGTAAAGGTCTGTCTTGGTTTTCAGCAGTTCCGCCTGTGTGTTTGGGAAGCTAATGTAGTGATGCATTCTCTGCATCATGGCATCCAGGAACTTTCTGAAGAAATGGGACAGGCAACTCTGAGATACCCTGCTACCGCAGCTATCACCCCCTGGTAACTGCCAGATGCAAGTAGGTGTAGGCTACAGAGCATCTGCACATGTGCTGGTATTGCGTGCGCCCTTGGTGTTGGGTGCTCCAGGAGTGGGTGCCGGTCCCTTATCAAGTCCAGGATGGTGTGGGGGTGTAGCCTGTACCTTTCATGGATCTCAACCTCCGTCTGTTGGAAGAGTGTGATGCGCTGTCTGTAAACGCGCTGCTACCGTCTTCAGATCCTCACTCCTGCTGCCTGTAGCTGTAGCCGCCTTACAATCACATAGAAAGCCGCCATAGTGATCACACTGTTGCATTTTGGGATTGCTTATATACACTGAAGCTGATTACCACCTGCTTTCAGTCAGTGTTAATTACCGACTCCTAAATACCGAATTTCATGAAATTCGGTATTATCGATGTTTCCTACATCTCTTTTCTCGTTTTTACCATTTCTTATTTACCGATTCGGTAAATAAGGAATCGGTAATTCTGATTCGGTAATTTTGAAATCGGTAATGATGAATCAGTACGTACTGATTCATAATTACCGAATCCTTCCCTACATCTCAATTGCCTAAATACTGGTCACTAACGGTGAAATTTACCGAATTTCACCGTTACTGACCGGTATTGGCTCACCTACATATGGCCCCTAGTTCTTGAGGCAGACTGGCTCCAGGGCAAGAGAACGTCAGTATTCTATCACGCTCTAAGTGACAAGTTAAAAGATCTAATTTCGGGGCGTGGCTAAGATGGCGGCTCAGTAGGACGTGTTCTGCGGTGGCTCCCGACACCCGATCCCCTGACAGGGATTTTCGCGGACCATCGCCCCCACCGAGCCAGCCACCATCAGCGGACAGGGTCCCCAATCACCGCAGTGCAGCAGGGGCCGGTTACGGAGCTCGGTGAAGGCGGGAGGTGCCGAGGAGCAGAGACGGACCGCTGCCGCAACATGGCGCGAAGTTAGAGCCAGGGCCTGAGTACACGGCGACCCGGGCAGCGCTCCTGACCCTGGAGTGGAGGGATCGGAGACAACTGCAGCGATTGCGGAGGCCGGGGGGCAGGCCTCGGCTGCGGCAAACGAAGAGCCGGGCGGACCCGAGGTGGATTGCAGTGTGCCGGGCCCGCCGGCTTCCTAAACTACCGAGGCCCCGGCTTGGGCCTAGTCGTGGTGGGCGTGGCCTGGCCTCTTGGTCGGCCCGAGCGACGATCAAGCAGCCAGGTGAGGAGCCCCGGGGACAGTAGCAGCGGCCTGCAAGAGAGCTGGCGCAGGACCGGGAGGGCGGACCCCCCCCACGCATGAACTACAATAGCCCGGGTGGAGGGCTGAAAGCACCGGAAGGAGGTGGGGCCCTGGCGCTCTGGGCATAGAGGACTGCAGCACATAGTAGGCGATCAGGGGACCCCAGGGGCACGGCCGTGAACCCCCCCTACAAGCGCCCAGCAGAGAACGCCCCACGAACGGGGCCCTCCCGGGGCCACACGGAAGGTCCTAGCCTGCAACAGCGCCCGGCAGCTTACGAGAGTTCTGCAGGAAGGGGGGTCAGGGGGACAGGAGCTCCTCGGAGAGGAAGAAAGTGTGGGGGCCACGGGTTGGGCCGCTCGGGACCTGAGACTCGGCAGGGTGTGGTACTATTGGCCCGGCTGGAGGCGCGGGGTCCCTGCTGCCTGGGAAGTGAGGCACGGAGACCCTGATCGTGACACACGAGAAGACGGCCGGGCCACAGTGGGGCCTCAAGGACTACCCCGGGGAGGCTGTGTATCGCAGGGGCGGAGGCCCTGGGAGGTGGAGGCCCGGAAGTCCCAGCGGACCCCTGGGGGTTGCCACGGGCGTCATAGCCAGCGCTACACATCGGAGGGGGCTGCATTGCGTGGGCCTCCGGCCGAGGCACAGAGGATACAGAGGCGACCGAGGAGCGGACCAGAGGCGCTGAGTGTACACGGGCTGCCCCTTCACTCATCGGCCCAGACACGCTGAAGAAGTCTGCGGTCCAGCAGGGGAATACGGCTCAACTGCGGCCCCAGCAGGGACCGGGAACATTATGGCGTCCAACAACCGCAAAGGGAACCGCAACATCTCTGACATGCTGGTCAAGGGTTCCTCCAAGGGCGACAAAACACCGGACAAGCCGGCCTCGGTACCTCCCCCCAAGGGGAAGGACCACACAGAAGGCGAGGCCCCGGCGACCAAGGCTTTCATGGAGGCCCTCTTCACCTCCCTTAAGGAGGACATCCAGACCTTCCGGCAGGAAATGACCGGGGAATACAAAGAACTCAGGCGCGATGTCGACGATCTGGGGGAGAGAGTGGCCGCCAACGAGCTATCAGGCCAAGCCAGGAGCGAAGAAATAGATTTCCTCCGGCAGGAGATTGTCCGACTCCACGACCAGCAGACAGACCTCCAGGCCCACACGGAGGACTTGGAGAACCGCTCCAGACGAAATAATATTCTAGTCCGGAACGTGCCACCCAAGGCGGAGGGTGAGGACGTGGCAGGGTACCTACAAGCGCTCTTCCGGATGGTGCTGGGCGAAGACGATGACTTTGAGATCCGCATCGACAGGGCCCACCGAGTGGGCATGGCCCGGCGGACCCAGGGCCCTCCCCCAGATATCTTGGCCTTCCTGCCGGATTATCATCTTAAGGAGCGCATACTAAAGGCGGCACGTCTCAAACAGCCCCTTCGTTTCCAGGACCACAATGTGGAACTTTTCCAGGACCTGTCGACGAACACCCTGCAGAAGCGGAGGTCATTTAGGGCTGCCACAACTTTCCTACGCAAGGAGGGGGTGCCCTACACCTGGGGGCACCCTTTCCGTCTCATTTTTAGTGGAACGGCGCCCTGCACCAACTGCGCTCCCTACGGGACACCTGCGCAGTACTAGACATCCCATATGAGGAACCGCAACGGGACGATGTGGGCGAGGGACGGCCTACAGGGACTGCATCTGGTTCCCCTCGGACGACGGGGGACGGCTGGCAGAAAGTGTGATGGGGCAAGCAGCAGAAAAAGTCACTTAAGCCTAATCCCGACACAGTAGCAAAGGAACAGGCAGCGGCGATCCAAGTGGTATCCAAAGACACTGGTGCCGACTCGTGAGATGACTGCAGCGACGGTCGACATCAGCTAAGTTTGACTCCTGGTCGGGGGAGTCGGGGGGCCAAGAGCCGCCACTGCCACACACCCTTATTTTGACTTATTTACCACGGGCCTAGACTTTCAAATGATTGGCCTGGGACTATGTTCACCAGTTGGGGGGAGGAGGGGGGAGGGGGGCGACTGTTGGGGGGGAGTTGGGGTCAGGGCGGGAGTGGGGGGGGAACTCAGTGTGTTCAATACGGACTATTGCCAGACGTCCTGGGGAGAGGTGGCTCGGGGTCCACACTAAGGCATACGGGACGTTCACACACTCATGACAGTTGACAGCATCCGTATCCTCTCCCTTAATGTGAAGGGACTCAACAACCCTATCAAAAGGAGGGCAGTTCTTTCGTTCCTCGAATGATCTGGGGCGGAACTTTGTATATTACAGGAGACACACCTCTTAGCGAAAGACTGGCACCGCATGAAAGCAAGAGCCTTCCCCCATCAATTCTACTCCACGACTACAGAGAAAAAAACAGGAGTGACTATTCTGGTGGCCAAGCATTTTAGGGGACGGGTGGGGGACAAGATAGCCGAGATTAGAGGCAGACTCCTAGCGCACACGGTCCATATAGGCACATCTTCCTTCACATTAGGCTCTATCTACGCACCCAACACTAAACAGGAGGCCTTTTTGAAGGGGGCGCTGTCCGAAGCGCTGTCGGGGGATAAGAGGCTTGGTGGGAGGGGACATAAACTTGGTCATGGACAACGAAGTGGATAGGTCCGGGAAGAGGTTTGGGGACACAGAGGCACTCTCGGAGTCGGGGAGGCAGTGGCTGAGAGACAGAGGGCTGGTCGACGTCTGGCGGGAGAGGCATCATACCACCCCGGGATACACTTTTTACTCGCATGTGCACCACACCTATGTTAGGGTAGACCACTTTCTGGGCTCCACAGAAATGATCCCCCTGATTCGAGACATTGACATTACACCTGCGGCGCTTTCAGACCACGAAGCGGTGGTCCTCCAACTGACAGTCCCGCGCACGCCTCCGCACAGGGGCAAGTGGCGACTCCGGGAAAGCCTGCTCTCCCGCGAGGGCGTGGTACAGCGACTGTCCCAAAGCATCGCCAGCTACCTGGAACTGAACGACACAGAAGAGGTAGCCCAGGCGACACTGTGGGGGGCGCTTAAGGCGGTCGTTAGGGGTGACATCATTGCGATTGCGGCGGGGGACAACACGGAGCGTATGGACCGGAGGCGGGAGCTAGAGACACAGGTGTTAGAGCTAGAGCGGGTTCACTGCCGGACAGGCGCCCCCCGGATCTGGCGCAAACTGAAAGCTGCCAGGACTCAACTGGCGGGTCTGGACCTGGACAGGGCGGAATATGCGGCGCTCCGTCTCCGCCACATGTACTATGTGGGGGGGGACAGGACTGGCCGCCTACTGGCTAGTAAGCTTAAGGCTAAGACTGTTCTCTCCCACATCCCCGTTATACGCGGAGACGGGGGCGAGGAAGTTCGAGAAGACGACCGCATAGCGGAGGCGTTTCGGGCCTTCGACGCACGGCTTTATGCTGCTGACCCGGACCTGGGGGGGGAGGAGGGGAGGGCCTACCTGGAGACCGTGGATGTCACCGCTCTCAATGACACGAACGCCAAGACGTTGGATGCCCCTATCCGCCTGGAGGAAGTTATATCGGCCATTGCCCGCCTGAAACCCCTGAAGGCCCCGGGCCCGGACGGCTTCTCCGCGGGCTTTTACAAGGCCTTTTGCCCTCTCTTGGCGCCGATCCTCACAAAACTTTTCAACTCGTTTGGAGGCCCGGGCTCGATCCCAAAGGAGATGCTGGAGGCAGAAGTCATAGTCAAAGGGGTAAGCTCTAAGCCCTTCGACATCCAGCGGGGCACGCGGCAGGGCTGCCCGCTCTCGCAGCTCCTGTTCTCTCTCTACATTGAGCCCTTAGCCCAGCCAGTTCAGGACAATCGCTCCATTACGGGGATCAAGTTTGGGGGGGTGGAACAAACGCTGAGCCTGTACGCGGACGACATTCTTGTGGCGGTGGATAGTCCGCGGGTCGCTTTACCGGCCTTTTTGGCGGAAATGGAGGCGTTTGGAGCGGTGTCAGGCTTCAAAATGAATGTATAAAAGTCCGTGGTCCTCTCGCTGGGTAGCAACACCCGGCCGGCTAATAGAGAGTCACTGCACATAGGGGGTCTTGAGGTAAGCACCACAATACAGTATCTGGGGATAGATTTGACGCCAGCGACGGTCCAGACGGTCGAACTTAACTACACCTAGCTCCTGTCCCGTGCCCAGGGCGACATCGCGCGGTGGAAACAGCAGCCGCTCTCGTCGCTGGGACGAGTGGCCGCCATCAAAATGTCCCTTCTGCCCAAGATCCTGTACCTATTCCACACCATCCCGGTCACTCCCCCACTGGGGATGCTGAAGAAACTGCAAGACGTCCTAAACCAATATGTGTGGGCTAACAAGAGGTCCAGGATGAGGCGCGACTTGGTCACGAGGGTTACGGCAGAGGGGGGCCTGGGCGTCCTAGACTTGCGGCGCTATTTTCAGGCGGCGCAGCTCAGATACCTTCTGGAGTGGTCTAGGCCGACTTCAGAAAAGCACTGGTTATTTCAGGACAGGGCCATGGCGGGCCTGCCCCTATGGAAGGTCCCCTTTTTGGCACGACTGTATAGACCCACGTACCTCAAGAAATCCCCTATTACCAAAACTCTCCTACAAGTGTGGGACGCAACGGCGGTCCCGAGGGGCCTGACAACTTTCCCCTCCCCTATGACACCCCTGTTAGATAATCCGGCGTTTCCCCCAGGCAGGCCTCCAGGCTCGTTCCCCCAATGGCGACAATCTGAGTGCCGCTCCGCGGGCCACCTGTTTGATACAGAGGGCTTTCTGACATGGGACATAGTGACAGCGGACTACACACTTGACAAACCGCTCCGCTACCAGTACTTCCAACTTCGGCATTGGCTGACCCACGCAGACGTGGCGCTTCTGGCCAGCCGCCCGCTCACCCCATTTGAGAGGTGGATTATGACCAAAACGTCGGACTCACGGTCCATCACAGAACTTTACCTCATGCTGTCCCCGCCTCCCCCCACGGAGAGGTCTGCCGGACAGAAAAGGTGGGAGAAGGAGTTGGGGCGTGCCCTCTCTGACAAGGAATGGCAGGACATATATTACCCGGCTCACCACACGGCCAGAAACACGGCTAGCAAGGAGGCGGCGGTGAAGATCGCCTATTATTGGCACTTAACCCCGGAACGACTGCACCGCGGGAACCCGAGCAAAGACCCCAATTGCTGGAGAGGGTGTGGACAAACGGGAACCATGATACACATTCTATGGGAGTGTACCGCGGTGCGGGAATTTTGGGAGACAGTGCTTAAGGACATCAACACCCACTTTAACACCGACATTCCTCGCTTCCCTGCGTATGCGATACTGGGGCTCCCCAACAGATTGATGTTCCCGCTCAAATCCATAAGGGGTAAACAGATGGGGTTGGCAATGGGGGCGGCGGCCCAACACATCCTGTCGCTTTGGGGAACTACAAGTAAACCCACTCACACGGGGTGGCTACATAGATTGTGGGGAAGAGTATTTAAAAAAGAATGAAGTCCCAAGAGAATGGACAGTGTAGAAAAGTGTCCAATTTAAATCAGTACTCTTAGGGGTAAGGCTTATTATTATATAAGACAGCATGCCATCAATTGGGCGGGAAAGGCAAAGGCACAAAGGTACAATGTGGTGTGTTCAAATTTCTCGCATTTTCTTAAAGCACAAAGGAATAATGGATTAGTTATAAGATACTGCAACACTTAATAATTTCAAAATTCAAGGAGGTAGTCATCACAATACATATTTGGTAAAATTCTGTTTAGATTTATTCTTACAACTAATGAATACATTATTCATAATCACAATATTAAAAACAACATGTTATACATTTTATTAAAAATTAAGATTTAAAAAACAAAGAATCAAAACAAGTCGACGCGGCGTTTCGGTTTTCTGCTAGTACACCTTCTTCAGGACTGATTCTGAATAAATTTAAAAAACACAGAGTTACCATTGCTTTTTGGTGCAGTTTTATAAAAAAAGACCCTCACTCTATGTTACAACAGTATCATAATAGCAATTGCCCTTTCTTGTTATCCACATGGTTCCAGTACTTTTTTTTTAACAATATACCGTCTTTTTACATTGTTAAAGACCACCACAATTATCATTCGCTTTTTTTACTCTTTTTAATCAAATCCCTTCCGTGTTTCAATTGTTCATTGTCTACACCATATTTCTACACTTGTTACACAACTAGATTTGTTTGCCTCTCCCTTGGACTTATTATCCAATAATGTTGACCCCTATCTTTAAATATTTAAAGAACATTTTGATGCTTTTATCAGCATGCATACCTTATACCAGATGGAGTTCTTGTCTCTACTGGAAAAAGCTGAATGACAGGATTCTTGTGAAGATAAACCCGTCACCGGATGCTGTTTTCAATTAGCAAGATGTTTTATCTCTGTATAGAATAAATAACTATTATTATATTCTATTTGTTTATAAACCATTCAATAATGTTTGGGCAGATTCTATCGTCTTAATACGCCTACCTAGTCGAGAGGAAATTGACGACGTTCCTTTATTTTATCATCAGTCTCTCATCCTCAATTAAATAGAAAGATTCTAAAGAAACATAAACACAATACAGGGAATTCTTTACTGTTTTTAAAATAATTTTTCTTTATCAATTTTTCTTATTTATTAAAGATTGGTTAATGGGATTTATTATATTTTATCCTTTATACCTCTCCCTAGGGCGTTGTCTTGCTGGGTATTAAACTGCCAGGAGGAGCCACCGTTTTTTGATCGTAGCTGACATTAGTTTACCTGGAAAATACAGTTTCTGTTTTAATATTCATTCTGGACACTCAACACCGCACAGATTTGTATGGTTGCTCGTTTTTCACTCACCAATTATTATGGGTACAGGATATAATAGCTAGAGTCTCACTTTCAAAAGGTCCGCTTTCAATTAGGTCCGTTCTTGGTTGGGAAACCCACTAGCAAACAACGTGGGCTGGCCTCATCAATTTATTGTATGCCTGAAAAGAGTTTCAAGTTGTTTTATTTAGTAGCGGCATATAGCCATATGTGCCTCAGTGCTAATGATGATATTGGTATTCTTTAAAATATGCTCGGTTTTGGCTTTTACATAAGTTTGTGACAACAGATCTGGTGAATTCTTATCTCAAAATACGTTAACCTTCGAGAATTAAGATCACTTATTAAAACAAGAGGGGCAATGGCTCAGGTTTCAATTTACCTGCAAATTCTATATCGGCCTCCCTGCTCCTGTTCTCCCGGCAGTCCGTCTGTTGCTCCTTCAGTCGGTATGTATCGGAATGAAAGGACCGACTCCTACTCTTCTGGGTTTTTAAGAGTCCCGTTGGATAATTGGAGCAGGGAGGCCGATATAGAATTTGCAGGTAAATCTTAATTCTCGGAGGTTAACGTATTTTGAGATAAGAATTCACCAGATCTGTCGTCACAAACTTATGTAAAAGCCAAAACCGAGCATATTTTAAAGAATACCAGTGTCATCATTAGCACTGATGAGTGAAGAAGACAGGAGTATAACCCATAGACCAAAATGGGACTGGGTATGTAGAATATAACAAGAAACAATGTCCCACTAGGTATCAATAACAGAGACAATTCAGATTTTTGCATACAGTACGTATTGCAAGAAAGGAACACCAGGGAGTCTCAATACATTTTGTGGGAAGGTTGTTAATCACCAGTTACATTAAACACGGGAAGCACAGTTAAAGGCAGCACTGTACATGAAAAGCAATCATGAAGCAACCCAAATGACACTTGGTGAAAATGTGATGACGCAGTGATAGTGATGACGCAAGTGAAAGTGAAAGACAGCGTGGTCGGCGCAAAGTGATAAAAACAATCAATTAAAGGCTTTCACATTGAATATATACAAATAGACAAGTTCAATTTGGCATGGTGATAAGCCTATTGGTAGTGTGCCGTGAAATCGCGCTGTTGTTGTCGACGGCGTTTCGATCCTCTATGATTCGGGATCCTCTTCAGGACAGGGTTGGCGTTGAATTAGGGTGCTGCATGGGAAAATAATTAATTTTAGGAGATCGGGCATGAAACGGAGGCTAAGGAAGGAGCGTGGTAGTGAGCCGAGTGATCTGGTACTTCACAGTTAACATGAAGTCAAGGGGGGGAGGATCTATTGGTGTGGCCAGTGATGGATGGCATACAATTCTTGGTGCTTAGGGATGGTGGGACTAGGGTGGAGGGGGGGGGGGGCTGGAGGAGGGGGGGGAGAAAGGGGGAAAAGGGTCAAAGTTAAACAAACCTGGAAGTTAGGAACACTAACTGGATCCAGGGGTCAGTCCTCCACAAGGTGGTGGGTCCGGAGCCTCGTATACATTTAACGAGTGTTGTTTCAGGTAACTGTAGGGCGCCTAAAAAGGGAAGGGAAGGCATAGATCGGTGTCTGGGTTTAAATAAACAGTTAGGAGAGGTCCAAATAGTCCATAATGGCGGCGATTCAAGGAGGCTTAGGCAGGTTACCTGAATCGCTGGAAGCTGAATGTCACAAGTTGCGAGTCAAAAGATCACGCTGGGGGGTTAATAATTCTCCGTTTAAGTCGGGTGCCTAAAGGAGAATGGAAAGAGCGATTAAGCGCGTTGGTGCAAGGGCTGGGGCGGCGTAGTAGCACATTAGCGCGTAGTTCATGGGTCAAGAGGGGGTCAAATACCTGGATTAGTCTGGCGGGGGCTGCCGATTAAATCTTGGCGGTAACGTCCCGCGCAGAGTAGCGGGTTGACTGAGGTCCGTGAATCGAACCAGGAAGTAACCGGAGGGGAGGGGGCGGGGCTACAGGGAGTAGGGGCGGTAGGGGGTGGGAAACAACAGTGGGGATGACGCCCATAGGCTGGGTCTGTCCGTGGAGGCAGGGAAACGTTATGGAAGTATTGCATACCTTACACTGCTGTAATCAGAATTACATTTGGATATGTATCACAAAGTACAGATATACATCAGAATAAATGTATAACCTAACTAGAAATGCAAGGTTAAATGAAAACATTTTAAGAACCAAATCACGATGTATACATTTATAAAGTATGCGCTCATGGCGCCTGAACGTACAGACCATGACAGAATTCTAGTCTGGGTGGTTAGGGTGATTTATATAGGTATTAGTAGGTCCACATGGGTCAGAGTGATAGTAGGGACTGGGAAAGGAAAGGTTACACAGTGAAATTCATGGGACTGCATGGGGTTTCAAGTAATGACCGTGCTACTCCATTCATCAAGGGTGTTCAGGCCCCTATTTACGGAGTCTGTGAGTGAGATCCATTTACATTCAGCTCGGTTTAGGAGTGCGTTTATATTGCCACCTCTGGTTGGAAGTGTGAGATGTTCAATTACTTGCCACCTAATATCAGTGTCCCGGTGGCCTTTTTCAATGAAGTGTGAAACAAGGGGGGCTGACAGCACTTGACAGTTGACTCGGCTCTTGTGTTGGATAATGCGCTGTTTCACCATTTGGGTGGTCTGGCCGATGTAAAGTAGGTCGCAGGGACAGCGGATCGCATAAATCACGTTAGTGGTTTTACAATTGGTATGACATGTAAGTTCATATCTTTTCTCATTGTACAAAAACTCCTTAGTGTTAGTAGTGAGTTCGCAAACGCTACAGCCTTGGCACTTGAAATGTCCAAGGATTGGGGGCAGGCCCCAGGCAGAAGTGATATTGTTTTGGTTTTTGGTTGTTTCCGGCCAAGTAATCGCACGTACCAAATGATTCGCAATGTTGTTACTGCGTTGGTATGAGAACAAGGGTGGATCTCGGAATTGTTCTTCGGATCTTAACACCGTCCAGTTTTTCTTAATGATGGAACTCACTTTATTGCTGTCTGGTCCAAAGGTCGAGACGAAAGGAATCCTTGTCATTGGTTCCCTGGCTTTGGGTATTAGTAAGTTTTCACGATGGAAGTACCAGGCACGTTTCTTAGCTCTGGTGACCAATCTACGGGGATAACCTCTATGTATAAGTTTGTTCATCAGGATGTCTGCTTTGCGAAAGTAGTCTTTTCTCCATTTACAGTTGCGCCTGATACGTAAAAATTGACCAAAGGGCAATCCATCTTTGAGTCCTCTTGGGTGATGACTTGAGTAGTGTAGCAGGGTGTTCCGTTCTGTAGGCTTCCGGTAAAGGATGGTACCCAGTTTACCTTCCTCGGCATGTATAATCACATCTAGGAATGGCAGATCGTTCACTTTAGATTCACTGGTGAAGTTTAGATGTTCTTGACTGTTATTGAGCCACTCAATGAAAGGTGTTAAGTCATCGGAAGAGCCATGCCAGAGGAGGAGAATGTCGTCAATGTAGCGACGCCAAAGCCCCACATGTTGGAGGTGGGGGTTAACTGGGTTAAGGAATAATGATTTCTCCAGATTATGTACATAGAGAATCGCAAAGTTGGGCGCAAAGCAAGCGCCCATTGAGACTCCTTTAATTTGTAAATAATAGGTCTCGCGATATAAAAAGTAGTTGTTTTGTAGGGCGGTAGTGTCAAAATCTTTGTTCTCTATAGTGGTAATGAGATCCATAGTATCTCGTATATAGGTGTCGGTTAGAGGTACAAATTCTTTTATGATGGCGTCGATGAATTTGCCCAAGGGTTCGAGGATTGAGCCGCACCCGGAAACAATTGGTCAACCCGGGGGATTGGTTGTATTCTTGTGGATTTTAGGCAGGACGTATAGGACTGGTGTCCTGGGGTGAGAATTGTTAAGGAAGGCATGTTCTTTTTTGGTAATAATGCCAAGTTCTCTAGCTGAGGATGTCGTCCTGAGTATTTTGGATTTGATGTCTTGCAAGGGGTCTTTTGTGAGAGGTCGGTAGTGTTCCAAGTTGCACAGTTGGCGTTTGATTTCAGTGTCATATTGATCAATGTCCATTATACCGCTCAACTCATGGTCAGTCTGGACATAGAATCACTATATACTAACATCCCTCACAGAGAAGGCCTCCAAGTCATTCATGACCTACTACTAACCAGACCACTACCCGCAAGAATTCCAACGGAATTTATCATGGACTTGCTTCGAATTGCCCTACAAAACAACTACTTTTTATATCGCGAGACCTATTATTTACAAATTAAAGGAGTCTCAATGGGCGCTTGCTTTGCGCCCAACTTTGCGATTCTCTATGTACATAATCTGGAGAAATCATTATTCCTTAACCCAGTTAACCCCCACCTCCAACATGTGGGGCTTTGGCGTCGCTACATTGACGACATTCTCCTCCTCTGGCATGGCTCTTCCGATGACTTAACACCTTTCATTGAGTGGCTCAATAACAGTCAAGAACATCTAAACTTCACCAGTGAATCTAAAGTGAACGATCTGCCATTCCTAGATGTGATTATACATGCCGAGGAAGGTAAACTGGGTACCATCCTTTACCGGAAGCCTACAGAACGGAACACCCTGCTACACTACTCAAGTCATCACCCAAGAGGACTCAAAGATGGATTGCCCTTTGGTCAATTTTTACGTATCAGGCGCAACTGTAAATGGAGAAAAGACTACTTTCGCGAAGCAGACATCCTGATGAACAAACTTATACATAGAGGTTATCCCCGTAGATTGGTCACCAGAGCTAAGAAACGTGCCTGGTACTTCCATCGTGAAAACTTACTAATACCCAAAGCCAGGGAACCAATGACAAGGATTCCTTTCGTCTCGACCTTTGGACCAGACAGCAATAAAGTGAGTTCCATCATTAAGAAAAACTGGACGGTGTTAAGATCCGAAGAACAATTCCAAAATCCACCCTTGTTCTCATACCAACGCAGTAACAACATTGCGAATCATTTGGTACGTGCGATTACTTGGCCGGAAACAACCAAAAACCAAAACAGTATCACTTCTGCCTGGGGCCTGCCCCCAATCCTTGGACATTTCAAGTGCCAAGGCTGTAGCGTTTGCGAACTCACTACTAACACTAAGGAGTTTTTGTACAATGAGAAAAGATATGAACTTACATGTCATACCAATTGTAAAACCACTAACGTGATTTATGCGATCCGCTGTCCCTGCGACCTACTTTACATCGGCCAGACCACCCAAATGGTGAAACAGCGCATTATCCAACACAAGAGCCGAGTCAACTGTCAAGTGCTGTCAGCCCCCCTTGTTTCACACTTCATTGAAAAAGGCCACCGGGACACTGATATTAGGTGGCAAGTAATTGAACATCTCACACTTCCAACCAGAGGTGGCAATATAAACGCACTCCTAAACCGAGCTGAATGTAAATGGATCTCACTCACAGACTCCGTAAATAGGGGCCTGAACACCCTTGATGAATGGAGTAGCACGGTCATTACTTGAACCCCCATGCAGTCCCATGAATTTCACTGTGTAACCTTTCCTTTCCCAGTCCCTACTATCACTCTGACCCATGTGGACCTACTAATACCTATATAAATCACCCTAACCACCCAGACTAGAATTCTGTCATGGTCTGTACGTTCAGGCGCCATGAGCGCATACTTTATAAATGTATACATCGTGATTTGGTTCTTAAAATGTTTTCATTTAACCTTGCATTTCTAGTTAGGTTATACATTTATTCTGATGTATATCTGTACTTTGTGATACATATCCAAATGTAATTCTGATTCCAGCAGTGTAAGGTATGCAATACTTCCATAACGTTTCCCTGCCTCCACGGACAGACCTAGCCTATGGGCGTCATCCCCACTGTTGTTTCCCACCCCCCTCCCGCCCCTACTCCCTGTAGCCCCGCCCCCTCCCCTCCGGTTACTTCCTGGTTCGATTCACGGACCTCAGTCAACCCGCTACTCTGCGCGGGACGTTACCGCCAAGATTTAATCGGCAGCCCCCGCCAGACTAATCCAGGTATTTGACCCCCTCTTGACCCATGAACTACGCGCTAATGTGCTACTACGCCGCCCCAGCCCTTGCACCAACGCGCTTAATCGCTCTTTCCATTCTCCTTTAGGCACCCGACTTAAACGGAGAATTATTAACCCCCCAGCGTGATCTTTTGAATCGCAACTTGTGACATTCAGCTTCCAGCGATTCAGGTAACCTGCCTAAGCCTCCTTGAATCGCCGCCATTATGGACTATTTGGACCTCTCCTAACTGTTTATTTAAACCCAGACACCGATCTATGCCTTCCCTTCCCTTTTTAGGCGCCCTACAGTTACCTGAAACAACACTCGTTAAATGTATACGAGGCTCCGGACCCACCACCTTGTGGAGGACTGACCCCTGGATCCAGTTAGTGTTCCTAACTTCCAGGTTTGTTTAACTTTGACCCTTTTCCCCCTTTCTCCCACCCCCCTCCAGCGCCCCCCCCCTCCACCCTAGTCCCACCATCCCTAAGCACCAAGAATTGTATGCCATCCATCACTGGCCACACCAATAGATCCTCCCCCCCTTGACTTCATGTTAACTGTGAAGTACCAGATCACTCGGCTCACTACCACGCTCCTTCCTTAGCCTCCGTTTCATGCCCGATCTCCTAAAATTAATTATTTTCCCATGCAGCACCCTAATTCAACGCCAACCCTGTCCTGAAGAGGATCCCGAATCATAGAGGATCGAAACGCCGACGACAACAACAGCGCGATTTCACGGCGCACTACCAATAGGCTTATCACCATGCCAAACTGAACTTGTCTATTTGTATATATTCAATGTGAAAGCCTTTAATTGATTGTTTTTATCACTTTGCGCCGACCACGCTGTCTTTCACTTTCACTTGCGTCGTCACTATCACTGCGTCATCACATTTTCACCAAGTGTCATTTGGGTTGCTTCATGATTGCTTTTCATGTACAGTGCTGCCTTTAACTGTGCTTCCCGTGCTTAATGTAACTGGTGATTAACAACCTTCTCACAAAATGTATTGAGACTCCCTGGTGTTCCTTTCTTGCAATACGTACTGTATGCAAAAATCTGAATTGTCTCTGTTATTGATACCTAGTGGGACATTGTTTCTTGGTATATCATTAGCACTGAGGCACATATGGCTATATGCCGCTACTAAATAAAACAACTTGAAACTCTTTTCAGGCATACGATAAATTGATGAGGCCAGCCCACGTGGTTTGCTAGTGGGTTTCCCAACCAAGAACGGACCTAATTGAAAGCGGACCTTTTGGAAGTGAGACTCTAGCTATTATATACTGTACCCATAATAATTGGTGAGGGAAAAACGAGCAACCATACAAATCTGTGCGGTGTCGAGTGTCCAGAATGAATATTAAAACAGAAACTGTATTTTCCAGGTAAACTAACGTCAGCTACGATCAAAAAACGGTGGCTCCTCCTGGCAGTCTAATACCCAGCAAGACAACGCCCTAGGGAGAGGTATAAAGGATAAAATATAATAAATCCCATTAACCAATCTTTAATAAATAAGAAAAATTGATAAAGAAAAATTATCTTAAAAACAGTAAAGAATTCCCTGTATTGTGTTTATGTTTCTTTAGAATCTTTCTATTTAATTGAGGATGAGAGACTGATGATAAAATAAAGGAACGTCGTCAATTTCCTCTCGACTAGGTAGGCGTGTTAAGACGATAGAATCTGCCCAAACATTATTGAATCGTTTATAAACAAATAGAATATAATAATAGTTATTTATTCTATACAGAGATAAAACATCTTGCTAATTGAAAACAGCATCCGGTGACGGGTTTATCTTCACAAGAATCCTGTCATTCAGCTTTTTCCAGTAGAGACAAGAACTCCATCTGGTATAAGGTATGCATGCTGATAACAGCATCAAAATGTTCTTTAAATATTTAAAGATAGGGGTCAACAGCATTGGATAATAAGTCCAAGGGAGAGGCAAACAAATCTAGTTGTGTAACAAGTGTAGAAATATGGTGTAGACAATGAACAATTGAAACACGGAAGGGATTTGATTAAAAAGAGTAAAAAAAGCAAATGATAATTGTGGTGGTCTTTAACAATGTAAAAAGACGGTATATTGTTAAAAGAAAAGTACTGGAACCATGTGGATAACAAGAAAGGGCAATTGCTATTATGAAACTGTTGTAACATAGAGTGAGGGTCTTTTTTTTATAAAACTGCACCAAAAAGCAATGGTAACTCTGTGTTTTTTAAATTTATTCAGAATCAGTCCTGAAGAAGGTGTACTAGCAGAAAACCGAAACGCTGCGTCGACTTGTTTTGATTCTTTGTTTTTTAAATCTTAATTTTTAATAAAATGTATAACATGTTGTTTTTAATATTGTGATTATGAATAATGTATTAATTAGTTGTAAGAATAAATCTAAACAGAATTTTACCAAATATGTATTGTGATGACTACCTCCTTGAATTTTGAAATTATTAAGTGTTGCAGTATCTTATAACTAATCCATTATTCCTTTTTGCTTTAAGAAAACGTGAGAAATTTGAACACACCACATTGTACCTTTGTACCTTTGCATTTCCCGCCCAATTGATGGCATGCTGTCTTATATATTAATAAGCCTTTCCCCTAAGAGTACTGATTGGAATTGGACACTTTTCTACACTGTCCATTCTCTTGGGACTTCATTCTTTTTTAAATACTCTTCCCCCCAGTCCCTTAATAGTCTGTGTGGGGTCCTCCTTTCTTTTTATTACATAGATTGTGGTACATCATTGGGATGGAGAGGATACAGGCCTCACTAACACAGACATCGGCATCATTTAGAGAGGTATGGCAGCCACTCATCTCCCTGCTCTCCGAAGAATTCACGGAACTCACATGCCCGAAGTATCTCAGGGTTCTGAAACTGGCGGAGGGATTCCGCGACGAGAAAACCAAAGGAGGCCACAGGGGTTAGCCTACACCCAGTATGGACACCTCTGGGCGCTACATGGAACACACTGAGTGGGGAGGGCGGGGGGAGGGTTGGTAGGGGACGGGGGTCGAGCACGGTTGGGGTATGTTGGGATGGGTGGGGTTTCGGGGGGGTTGGTGGAAAAGAGTTCCAGAGGTCAGGGCGAGGTTTGTCTACCACCATACGAGCATGCATGGACTCCTGGCAACCCCTCGTTTAACAGGTGAATGGTTCAAATGTGCGTTGCATCTGGGGTGGGTGCTGCAGCTTTGTTCTTTTCGTTTACTGTATGTATGGTGTTGCTTTGTGGAACTCAATAAAAGACATTTGATCAACAAAAAAAAAGATCTAATTTCACAAATCGTAGAGCCTCCTGAAAATGTTAATGCATTCATGCATCTGGTGGTAAAATTGAACTATCGTCTGCTACACCGAAAATCAGCGAGAGGGAAAATAATAGAACACAAGTCATAGTAGTCTGAGATAAGACCAGATGGGAAATTTCCAAGGCATCAGATTCTTCGCAACCCATGCAAATAGGTGGAATTAGGAGACCCTTTACTAAAGAAGAAAAAGAAAGTGAAGTAAGTTGAATCAGTGCCTTTATTGTGGCAAAACCGATTATTTTGTAAGTGAGTATCAGACTAAACCCCTAAAATCCAAATGAATAAACTAGGGACACTTTCTGTACCAATAGCCAGCACAGAACCAGCAGAAAATGAGTATGCTCGATAGGAAGTCGGGGTCAGCTTGCCGGGTTAGTCTTCCAGCTTGACCTCCAAAGAAGTACCCAGTGTCTTTCATCATCATGTCAGTAGACCTAAAATCAGTTACAGGGCAATTTTGGAAAGGAAGTGCCTTAAGGACTTTAGTGACTCCAGGGCAACGGGCAATGTCGTAGACAAAAATTATGACCACCCTAGGTATAAGCACTGTGCTAAAAGACAAACCTGTGGTAGTAAGTGCCACAGATGGAAAATAACTAACTTCTGTGCTAATACAATTTCAGACTGAGTTCTCTGAAATGTTATGTGCGAGCAACCACAGTGAAATAATTATGTTCGACGTAATAGATGCCTCTCAGTTCTGACTAATCCAGGGGCTCCCCTGGTTAACTATGCACAACCCACTCATAAATTGTAATACCGGACTCATAATTTTGGAATCTGACCTTTGCAGAGATAATTGTTACTTGCGTACAGGAGAAGTCTGATTGGACTATCCACGCCCAACAATTTCCACTGCAGATAAATTGTATCACTACAGGGGAGGGTCTTCATGATGTTTACTCAGATTTACTGGACGCCTTTGACAAGAAGAGAGGTAATTAACTTCCTCCACACTGCAGTGTTGACTGAGAATCAATTTGGTCCGAGGGGCCAAGTTGACCTGAAGCAGAATATAAGCTTTGACTAAAAAAGCAAATAAGAATCACAGAGAATAATATTACTGCGTCGCTCAACTGATAGTGATTAACCACTGGATTCACATTCTCCACACAGACCCAGCTTATATCCTCGACAAGTTGCAGTTGGGTGAGACAGGGCCTTATAGGGTGCTCTACAACAAGACCCGGACCCTAATGGGCCCCACAAAAAACACACTCCGGGTATGGAATGTAGTCCAAAAAAAGTTAGGGTGGCATAATGTACTCATGCAAGCAACACCCCCAGGGTAACGGATAGGCTGGGTAGATTGGAAAAAAGCAAAGGAATTACTCACTGGGACCATATTGGAATATCTAAAGTGGGCAAACTCTTGGTACGGGGAAAAGTGATCCAATTTACACAGCTCCAAACGCAGTATGAGATGGCATCTGTGGAGCACTTCCAGTACCGATAAATCAAACAGGCCCTTGAAGCATCAATTCCCCCTGACTCCACCCTGTCTGAGGCTTCCCTGCTAGAAGATAGGCTCCTGGCAGATCAAATTGAGAAAAAAGCAATATCTATGACCTATTGGAAAATTATCAATGACATGCCAGATCCGGTGCAGAAACTAAAAGATAAATGGCAGGCAGACCTAGGAAAGTTAGATGGCACGGATTGGCAGGAGGCCCTAGCCTCCCCTAGAGAGGTGGCGATCACATCTAAATTACGCCTAGTACTACTCAAGATCTTACACAGAGTCTATTACACTACAACTACTCTTTGTAAGATCGGGAAAGGGGACACCCCCTCTCTGCCTGCGACAATGTGGGGGGGTTGGCACATTTTATCATACCATAGGGGCATGCCCTGCAGTGGCATCATACTGTGAATCAGTTAAGTCCCTTATCACGAGGGTGGATGGACACCTAGTCCCTACAGAGCCCAAATGCTGCTTACTCAATATTTGGGATGCAACAGACCTGAACTCAATGTTGCAGACTTGGGCTAACTTGGGTATTATGCTTGCCAAAAGAAATGTTGCTAGACACTGGGGAATAGCAGCCGCCTCCACACTCACCGAATGGTGCAGGGATATGGACACGTCCATGGTGGTGGAAAAACTGTGTACAAACATAGGGGTTGTCCCAGGAAATGGATAAAAAAATGGGGGGATGGAACAAATATAGAGGTGATATTCGCGAATTACCTCTCATAACTCAAGAACTGGAATAACCAACTGCTTAGTTACATTGAATGTGGTAACGATCTATATATAATCGATCAGGTGAATCTATTTCTGCAATGTCTAAAGAAGGTGGCAAAGAATGCACATTGTCTTGACTATATTTGCTCTATGATACATGTAAATAATTATTAAATGTGCCTGTTTCTCATGTATAAATACAAGTTAAAGAAAAGAATTTCAGAGAATATCTGGATTAATACTTGGAAAACAGGTTTATCCGACACTCCAAGTCTCCCATATTCTCTCCCTTGTTCTCCGTACTGAAGAAAGGAGGAGAGCTTTGTGCATGTATCAATTATCGAGCCCTAAATGGTATCGCTGTGAAAAAGGGTTACCCATTACCTCTAATTCTTAGCCTGTTGGATTAGGTGAAAGATGCTGCAGTCTAACTAAACTAGACTTGGGGGGCATATCATCTAGTCAGAATCTGAGAGGGAAATGAATAGAAGGATGCTTTTAGAACCAAGTTTGGTATTTTTAAATATCTGGTCATGCCCTTCGGACTCTAACGCCATGCTGCCTTTCAGTTCTTCGTTAACAAATAACTTAAAGACTTTATAAACATGTGTTTTGTGGTGCACATTGATGACATCCTCATCTATTACCATTCTCTATCTGACCATATCCCACAGGTTTGCTGCATTCTTCTACAACTCCAAAAATAGAACATGTATGTCAGACTAGAGAAGAAAGTTTTCCACACCACAGAGCTAGAATTCCTAGGTTACATACTTAGCCTCAAAGGGGTCAGCGTAGACACAGGTCATCCCATTTTCTGTGAAACAGATCCAAAGTTTCTTGGGGTTTGCCAATTGTTACCAATATTTAATCACCAGTTTCACTGAAACCATCACTCCAATCACTCGGCTGCTCCCTAAAGTGGTGAAGTTTAATTGGGACCTAGAAGCTGAGCAAGCTTTTCAATTATTAAAGAAAAAATCCCCACAGCATCTATGCAAGGTCATCCAAACCCTGAATAGCCTTATGTTATGAATGCAAATGCTTCTCAGGCAGCCATAGTGAAATATTATCACAATGAGATAAAGAAACAGGACAACTCCACACAATACCTTACTATCCCTACAAACTGCTCCCCATAGAATGCAATTACACCACTAGAGAGCTGGAATTGTTGACTATAAAGGCGGTTTTTGAAGAATGGCCCCTGTAAGAAGCTAAACACCCAGTGATTATCTATATCAATCACAGGAATTTATAGTTCCTTTGATCGGTCTAAGCACTCACTGCCCACCAGTTATGATGGACATTTTTCTTTAATGATTATAGTTTTGCAATCACTTACCACCCAGGAAAAGATAACACAAATGCCAATGTTATATTTTAAACCAGAAAAACTGAAGTACTGAGCAAAATAGAAGGTCCTACACCAATCTTACCAGCTAGTTGTTTTCAAGGTCTGGTATTGACATCAACCAATCTAACTGATTTGCAGAAGAACTGAGTCCCACACCTCAAGAAGAATAGGTGTCTGACCACCAGATTTAATATGTCAGGTTGGTCTTTTATTTAAAGACAGTAAGTGGTACCTGCCTGCCAAAGACAGACAACAGCAAGCCCTGTATTTGTTTCATGACAATCTGTTAACAAATTACCCAGGGTATCAAAAACCATACTCCAACTGCAATGATATTTTTGATGGCCATCTATGTGTAAGGACATACATGAATATGTGTCTTCTTGCTCATTTTGTGCTCAAGGAAAGAGATCCTATTCCCCTCCAAGTGTATTATTGCACCCAATACCCGTGCCATCCAAGCCACGGCATACAGTTTCACTGGACTTAGTAGTAGAACTTCATAAAACCAAAACTGTTTCACAACAATCCTTTCAATTGAGGACCATTTATCCAAGATGGTGCACTTTGTTCCCCTAAAGAAATTGCCTTCAGCTTCTGAATTGACCTCCATTTTCTGGACGTAGTATGCTTAGATGATCTGCCTTCAGTTCTGATAACAGATCATGGAACGCAGTTTGTGCCCCACTTTTGTAATACGTTATGTGAACCCTTATGCATGATGTGCAGTAAACTTCATCTTACTATCCGCAAACCAACTGTCAGGCAGAAAGAACAAACCAAACATGGAGCAATATGTGCAATGCCTACTGCTCACAGTAGAGGAGGATTGATCTGATCTGGTTGTGGGCTATGGAATTCACTTACAATAATACAGACCATGGTTCCTTAGGTCAGTCCCTGAGTGCCACCAAGCTCTCTTTTCTCTTTGATCACTCTTCCAGCACAGGTTAGGCACTCCATGTACAGCCTTTGGCTGCATCAGCTCCAAGCACTGTCCAGCCTTTTGTTTCTCTGAGGCCCAAGCACGGTATATGCATTTAGTACCTCATGTCTCAGCCCACGAGCACTGTGCATACATGTAATGCCCCCATCTCAGCCCCTGAGCAGCACTTCACATAATCTTGTGCTCTCATCTCAGCCCCCAAACACTTTAGCACGCCTGCATTGTATTTATTGTATACTTGTCATCTGTTTGGCGGCATGCAAAAGTTTGCAGAGATCCTGCAAGATCTCTGCGGCCATCTTGGGTGCGGCCCGATTTATACTGCGGCCAAGACCACAAGGCTTGCTTTGCTTCAAGACTACAGCCTGATAGGAGTTCTGCTTTTCTCCTAAAGAATCCCGACTTGGTACTCATCTCACCTTGGGAACTCCTGGACAGCTTCTCCTCTGGAATGCGGCATCATGTTCCGCCATGGCTTTCTGGAACACATTGCCCCCTCAGCCTCCTGGAATGCCTGAACGACAAAGAAAAACAGATTCAAAGAAAGGTCAAATAATTAAATGTACCTTTCAATACTTGCATGCAATCGTTTTTTGGAACTGTGAGAAAGCGTGCAAGGTAAGCAAGACAAGATAATATTTTGCAAATCGATCAACAACAAGAATCGCCAAGGTGTGTCTTAGAAAATTGCAAGTTGATTGCAGGTAGTTAAAGGGAACATAGAGGGGGATGGGTTACAGAATCAGAACAATTAGTAGGAGAAAGGTTCATGAATCTCTATGCTTCATAATTTTAAGGTACAACAGTGTTATTTGCAGAAGGACCTCCACGCCGAAATATCCGTACTTTCCTCCTTGAACCCCTTTCTTTTTTAACTCAACCTTACTCGTGAGAAGGTAGAGTTTGAGGAGATGGCCCATATCGTCTCTGAGAGGCCAACATTATTGATTTTTCAGGCCATGGTATACTATTACAGTAGCACAAGGTCAAACCATGCTATCTGATTGGCTGGCTACAACATGAAGAGAAAGTTGCAGTTGTCATTTTAAGACTGGGGTACTCAATCCTTGTGTCAATAAAACAAATGAATATAAGAAACACTGGGGCAGGCTAGGGTAACCCTAACCCACCAGGACTTGTGGGGGGATTTCAGTGGGACAAACCCTGGAGTCAAATTAAAAGATTTTTGTTTTCTTGGTGTGGTGATATCTTGGTACTACTGCAATGCTCGTCATGGTTCCTGTGTAATTTTGTAGTAGTGCCACAGTATCAGGGGGAAAAAAAAAGGCAATGCTTTGCGGTTGTGCAAGACCATGAGGGTATGCCAGCAATGGGATCTTAGCAGCCCATGGAGTATTGGGAACTGCTCAGGGCCAAAGGCCGTGCACAGGGATCGGTTGACCACTCGCTGGAGCTGGGCTCAAGGCCTGGCTCTAGGCTGGACCCTGTGGCCACCCCCATGCTGCTCACAGCCAACGAGTAGCTGGATAATTTGGGCCTATATTGGCAACAAGGAATTCTGGTGCATTTACTAACCTGATGTCATCTGAACTTCGAGATGGCAATATAAAACCATATTACACATATGACTTATCATGTATTTTTTATATAACATGGTTTTTAGCTTGATTTTAACACTTTTCGAGAGTTAGTGCATTTGTTTAGCATTTATTGAATGCTAACACTGCAGATAGGTCTGTCAATGTTTGGAGAAATGTATATTTTTTTAATGCTAAAATGTAAAGTAGGTTTTACGTAACAATGTGTATTCTGTAACAATGTGTATCATTTAAAATTTAAATGCAAAGCACATTGTAAGAAAATTAAAAAATTCATTCTAAAATGTGTTTTATTTTGTTGTACATTGACAGTATAGACATTTTTTTTTGTGTCCTCATACATGCCACCAGAAAATATAAACTCTAAGTGGGATCACTCCGAGCCTCTTGCACACTAAGTCTTCTTGGATTCCGCCCTTAAGGAGTGTGCGGAGCATACAGAGTTCACCCAGAGGTAGGCTGTTTCCTTGTCCAACTCCCAATCGCCACGTTACCCGGGAGGACCAGACCATAAACCTCTGGCATAATCATTGGACTTCAGTTATTTTTTGGCCCAAGTTTTTAGCGCTGACCACACCTTAATGGCACTTTCTCCACCACACGCCATGTCTGACTGACTTATCATCATGATATTCCTCAGACACTCTGTAAATTTGGGGGGGCCTCCGACTTCCACTTTCTACATATTTCCCTCCTTGCGATGACGATAACATAGAAAAGAAATTGTGTAGCTGGATTATTCATCGAGTACCCTTGTGGGAGACCAAAGATGATCAGTCTGAGGCAGCAGGTGATAGATGTTGGTAAAACCTCTTCTAGAAAGCCACATACCTGTCTACAGTAACTAGTAATTTGAGGGCACTCCACAAACATGTGCAAGTCATCAGCTGCCAACAGCTTACATTTTGGGCAATAATATCTCTCAGCTGATATCCTAGAGAGTTTAGCCGGAGTCCAATACACTCTGTATGCTGTAAATAAGTGATTTCTTCTGAGATTGGCTGGTTTGATTGTATTTTGTGATATTGACCAGATTTTCCTTATCTCCTCCGAATTCTCTGTTAGATCATTACTCCAAAGGCAGGATATTTCAGAAGTTAAAGTATCTTTTGCCCCTAGCAAAGTGCTATACCAAAAGGCAACCTCCCGCTTCCAACCACTACCTCTATCCATAAGGTCTAAAATTTGGGACTCCTCCTGCATCCCCCAACATTGTCTCCCCCACCACGATGACAGTTGGTAGTACTTGAATCTTGTTAGGGACCCCCCAGTAAGATTTACTAAAGATTCCCAGTCTAACAACCGAGAGTTAATACTAAGGTCCGCCCACTTTGCTAATCCCGCCTCTCTCAATGGAATTGCCAACCGATCTAACAAACAGTCGGGGGTACCAGGGGAGTCCCTTATGGGGGCCTGCATATTGTAGTAGGGGATCTCCAGAACTTTCTGGAAGTACAGCCAAGTTCTCAGTGCTGCCTGTGGAATTTTCAGGCGGACCTTTTTATAAAATTTTTGATGGCCAAATTTATAAAGAAAAAATTCAGAGCTTAGTGACTGGTCTGATAACATTGCCTGAAATAGGCAGCCATGCGAGGAGGAATCAAGCCTGTTCGCCAAAATTCTAAAAATTTTAAGCTGGAAGGCATAGCATACAACAAAAGATCAGGTAACGCAAGACCTCCCAACTTCAACCCCCTTCTCAATTTCCTCCAAGCTATCCTGGGAGATTTTGTGGCCTAAAAAAAAGAGCCTGTCTTCCCTTGTAGGTTGGCAATGTCCTTATGGGCAAATGATAGAAGTATGTTATTAAACAAAAATGTTATTTTGGGGAGGATAGTCATTTTAATTAGATTCACTCTTCCATAGATGTTCAAAGGAAGACCCGCCCACTTAGATAATAACTTGCTGACTTCCCTTACCACTATCTGCCAACTAGTTTTGGCGGTATCTGCTAGTTTCTGTGTGAGGTCACGGTGTATTCCCAGATATCTCATTTTTTGTTTGGCACCCTGTACCGGGGAGGTACTATTCCAGCTCATGATTTCGTTTTTTTCTTTGTTTATTTTGTATCCCGATAACCTTCCAAAGTCTTCAGATAGTTTAAACAATATGGGGATAGCTTCTACGGGGTTAGTAGTATAGAGGAGAAGATCGTCTGCATATAATGCCGTTTTAAGTTCTAACTCCCCCATTTTAAAAGGTAGAATAGCAGAATCCGATCTCAAGGAACATACAAAGGGCTCGATATATACATCGAACAGTAGGGGGGACAGGAGACAGCCCTGCCTTGTGCCTCTGGAGATGTTGAACCAGTCTGTCATACCCCCATTAATTAAGACTCTGGGGTTCTTATATAATGATTTAATACCCTCAACAAAAATGGGGGGGAACCCAAACCTAGTCATTGTCTCCCAGAGGAACACCCAGTTAACCTGATTGAACGCCTTAGCGGCATCTATCGCTACTATGGTTAGTGGGAGTCCTCTTTCTTCTGCTACATCTATTGCCCCCAACACCTGAAACGTGGGTTCGTTGAGCTGCCGACCCGGTATAAAACCCCTCTGATCTGGATGGAGGATTGACTAAATAACTTTTGCTAACCTAGAGGCTAGTAATCCAGAAAATATTTTCAGATCGGAGTTTAGGAGGGAAATCGGCCTATACGATTCTATCCTCTGAGGGTCCTTGTTTGGTTTTGCTATTAAGACAATAGTAGCCCCCAGCCAAGAGATAGGAATACTTTCCCCATGTAGAAGAATTATGCTAAAAAGTGAGACAAGCACAGGCAGAGTTTCTTCTAGGTTGTCCTTATAAACTTCTGTTGGCAAGCCATCAGGGCTCGCCGCTTTCCCACGGCTCATCTTCTTCACTTGCGCCCTTATCTCACCTTCTGTAATTTCACTAGCCAACAAGCTCTTTTCCTCCTCGAGTAGTTGGGGCAGATCTCACTAGCCTAGCCAGGTTACTACCTCCTTAACTTCGATACAACTATCCTCTTGGTATAGCCCCTTAAAGAACCCCTGGCTTCCTCCCTGATCTCATCATCCCCTGTTATCAAAGTCCCTGAGACTCGCTGAATTAGCAAATCTATATAATTCCTGCTCCTCTCTACCCTCGCCTTCCAGGCAAGGAGGGCCCCACATTTCTCCCCGTACTCAAAGTTCTTCATTCTGCTGACCTCCCACCTATCCTTGATGACTTTATCACTTCTTGCCTGGAATAGAGATTGAAGTTCCATAAGATCTTTTTCTAGCCTCGGGATACTGTCTCTATCTGCCAGGACCGCTAACTGCAATTCCAATTCTTTCTTCTTAATCCCTTCAAGGTCTTCAATGTCTCTTATCTTTGATGATCTTCTTTTAAAAGACATCAGAGAGCTCAGTATACCTCTTAAATAGGCCTTAAAGGATTCCCATACCAGTTGTTCTGTACCTGAACCTATGTTAAAAAGGAAGAACTCAGATATACTTTCTTTAACCTTAGACTTAGTCTGATTCTCCAACAGGAGTATTCTGTCTAGGGTCCATCTGACCACAATAGGCTTGATCCTGAAGTTTATTACAAGCTCTATTGCTGAATGATCAGAAAGGCCTACTGGAATATATTTCACTCAGTCAATCGTGCATGCTTAGTTCCACCAGAGTGCAGAGAAATAGAGAGACAGGCGTTTTCAATAAAAGGTGTTATTTTATTGAGCAGTCTTCTTTCTCATGCAAGAGAAATGAATTGCCACAATTGCAATACTTATTATAAAGTAAAGTGCGTACAGTAAAAGTAGTATTATGAAATAATACTGTAAAAGCATTGATATGGTTTCTTAGCCATATGATACTTTAAAATGGATAAAATATATACATATATAAAAACATTGACTTACGAACTCAACTGGTGCTTCTAAATACGCCTACCCCGGTATACCTGACCTAAGCCTAATACGTGGGAAGGAGTAAGTAAGTTTGCAGTTTTAAGTTAAGTTAAGTTTTTGCCAAGTATCGGAATCAAGAATTCTCTCTAAGGTTTTAATCAGCTCCGTACCTTGGTTATAGAATAAAGGAGGTCTTGTATCTCGCTTCTCAGGACTCGATCTCCCAGCAACCCGTGAGGGTGACTTGGGAACACCGGAGTTGGATTTTCTCGGCTGGAGAAAAAGACAGCGTCTCTCTCAGTGCGTCAAGGGGAGGGGCGGTTTCCTTCGGCTCTCATAACAGCTGGGCTCCCGGGCAAGTAGAACGTCGCTCTGCTCCCAACCACCGTGTGTTTGCTTAAGGCAACGTTGGTATATTTATACCTGAAAGGTGCCGGGTTTGACGTAAGGTTGGACATAAGACGTCACTAAGAACTAACAGTTCTTTCTGCACTCCAGGAGTTCTTGTGCAAATGAAAACAAAAGCAGGGGGTTTTCCCGGGCTGCTGGAGGCTTGTTGTTTAAAATACGCGTTGTACTTTCTAGGAGTCTATGGGAGTAGCCTTGCCGTGTTTTAGACTGCATGGTCTATTACTAAATATGGATATGATTCTTATGCCTTTATAAGGATATTATTAGTTATAACCACATAAGGGCATGAATCGGGAATATCGAATTAGGGTCCTATATAGAAATACAACACCACCAATCACTGTAAAGTCACTGTAGAGTCACTGTTTTCAGTGGGTGGAAGGGGAGTCTCAAAATGAGGGATGCCACAAAGAGCCGGTGTTGCCCTTCAGATTCCCAGCCCACCCAGCCTCAGTTGTTCAAGGGCTTCAGACTGGCAGATGGTCTGCAGGCCCCAATCTGCGATGGCACACCCAGCCGCATCTGTTTCAGCGGCCACAAGGGTCGTATGTTCACAATGAAGGCATCAGGAGATCATGAGCAGTACCTCTGGGGGCCAAAGATGGGATAAGACAGGAGTCAGGTCCTAAAACGGATTGTTGTGCTCAGAAGATGTAGGCCAGGGAGTTGAGCTCTTCATTCAGCCAACCATCTTAGTCAGCTATAGGACGCACCCCACACTTAAAGGGAATATAAAGCAAAAAATTGCAAAGTAGATACTTTGGCAAAAGGCCAGTATTTTTGTGGCCTCTTCAAAAACTCCTATGTACATGCACGTTTTTATTGGTGACCAAAAAACTGTAAATACAACAAGGCTCTCTTTATAACAGGTTAACAGGTTAAAGCAGCCAAACAGCAAGCACTTTCCAATTTTAAAAAAGATTACACACATCCACACACACACATACACACGGATGGTGGACTGGAACAGTCATGGGATGCTAATTATCCTTATGTCATTCATCCTGGCCATATCTGTGATATGGTCTCTGATCTTCTTTGATACTTAAGCATCAGCTCCATTCTGGGGAAAAACCTTTCTGTGCAATCCGGGCAATCTGTTTAATCTGCTCTTATATTTCACATGCATATTCTCTACTGTGCTGGTATGTCCTGTCTGCTATACTAATGAAGCTGGATTAATGGTGAATACCATTGTGTGATCGAAAGTGCCACCATCTTCCATCAGGAATTGCATGCTACATGTGGCATGTTATTATTCAAAAACCAGCTGTGGGGAAATGTCCTTGCACTAGTCACATTGACTATGCTACTGGAGGACTGGACAGGCTAAAGCAATCTAGCCCAAACTTTAGAGCTTTGAAATGAAGCAAGTGAACCTTTTCCTCAATCATAGAAGCCAAATGTGGGGTTTTAGATGGGAGCTGTCTCCAGTCTTTCCTCTCCTCCATCCCAGCCAGTTCCTTGCTATATGACCAAAGTGAGGACCTCGAACAGTAATGGATAGGGGACAGGAACGGTCATGGGCTGCTTATAATCCTTGTGCGCTTGAGCCTGGCCATATCTGTGATGTGATCTCTGGCCTTCTTTGGTACTTCGCCATCAGCTCCTTTCTGACGAGAAATCATTCTGAGCAATCTAGGCAATATGCTTAATCTGCTCTTTTATTTCACATGTATGTTCTCTACTGTGCAGTTTCTCCTAACAAAAACAGTGCTTTTTTACCGCCAGTAATATGTCCTGTCTGCTATACTAATGAAGCCAGATTACTGGTTAACACCATTGGAGTAGACATAGTGACACCATCTCCTTTCTGGTATTGCATAGTACATGTGGCAAAGCATGACTGAATCGTGGAACAGCATTATGCCAGTTACCTTTCTCATTATACTGGAAATGCCTTTAATTTAAAACTTGAGTACATCAATGTAATTAGAGAAAACCTATTTGAAAGTACAAATGGAGTGACTTACTGTACTATTGGAACTGCTAAATATGCCTTGACTAAGCTTGGACGATACATGTATTAAGAATACATTTATTTTTGCCCCTCGAATTTCTTTTTGTGTATGAAACAATAAATATGATTACGTTTAGTTAGCTTAAGTGCATTTAAAGTTGAAATAAGACCTAGGTGTCACACTCCTTTTTAAATAAATGAGTTGGCATATTATCAAGGGGGTTTATCTCCGCTTTTTTGGCTTTAAAAGCCAAGAAAGCGGAGATAAAATTATCTCCCTATTACCTAGCTGTCGCTAACACCAGTTAGTGACAGCTAGTAGGAGATAGCGACCACCTTGGGCCCCACTTTGCATGTCAGTGATATTTATCACTAATGACATGCAAAGTGGGCGTGCCAAGATGTTAGCGACAGGAAACAGTCGCTAACATCGCTATCTCCTATTACCAACTTTTGGAGATATTCGCGCTAAGCGCGAATATCTCCAAAAGCTAACACCTGCCCTGAGAAGTTCTTAGCCATGTTATCCAATGGGAGGTGGATAACATGGCTAAGAGCATTAGCTCGATAATGCATGAATATCGCGGACTTTTCAGTGATATTCATGCATTGTGGCCGATTTTTATCGCATTTGCGATAAACCTTGGTAATAGTTAGACATCCACTGTGGCCAAACCCCTACAGAGGCTTACACAAAAAGATGTGTATGCGGGACAACAATTGTAAAAAATTCTTCCTCAACCGGAGAGAATGTTTCTGCGTCATCCAGGCTCTAGGAATGCCAGACTGTAAGAAACCTTTCATTCTTTACTGTCCTTAGAGGGGAGTCACTCTTGACTTCGTAGCTGCAGCATTATCAGGTTGCATGAAGGAGGTGGCCGCAGTTTGTGTCGGTAAACAGTCAAAATATCGATTTTTTTATTTCGACTTACACTTATATCGAGTTGCTAATATCGATGGGACAGAATATCGATGTCCAGAATATCGATGGCCAGAATATCGACTCTAAGGTAAGTAATATCGAAATTATTTATATCGATAGCATATATATCGATGTAAGTAATTTCGATTTACTAATATGTGTTAGAAATATTAGTTAAGTATTTAAATTAATTGTTATAATATGTGTTTAAAAATTTTTTATGAATAAAAAATATATAAAAGTAAATAATATGTTTTACTACCAGAGCGGGTTGTCGGTTTTTAGGGGAATAGGGTGGGAAGTAATTTATTTGTAATTAAATAAAAAAAATTTAATCATTAATTTATTTTGCAGTGAATTATTAATTGGCAATTAATTATTTTAATTGATTAATTGATTAATTAATTGATAATTTATGTATATTTTTAAGTAAATTATATGTTTTACTACAGGAGCGGGTTGTGGGTTTATAGGGGAATAGGGTGGGAAGTAATTTATTTGTAATTAAATAATTATTTTTAAATGATTAATTTATTTTGCAATGAAATATTAATTGGCTATGAATTATTTTAATTGATTAATTGATTAATTAATTGATAATGTATGTATATTTTTAAGTAAATTATATGTTTTACTACTGGAGCGGTCTGTGGGTTTATAGGGGAATAGGGTGGGAAGTAATTTATTTGTAATTAAATAATAATTTTTTAATGATTAATTTTTTTTGCAATTCAATAGTAATTGGCAATGAATTATTTTCATTGATTAATTGATTAATTAATTGATAATTTATGTATATTTTTAAGTGAATTATATGTTTTACTACTGGAGCGGGTTGTGGGTTTATAGGGGAATAGGGTGGGAAGTAATTTATTTGTAATTAAATAATTATTTTTAAATGATTAATTTATTTTGCAATGAAATATTAATTGGCTATGAATTATTTTAATTGATTAATTGATTAATTAATTGATAATTTATGTATATTTTTAAGTAAATTATATGTTTTACTACTGGAGCGGGTTGTGGGTTTATAGGGGAATAGGGTGGGAAGTAATTTATTTGTAATTAAATAATTATTTTGTAATGATTAATTTATTTTGCTATGAAATATTAATTGGCAATGATTTCTTTTAATTGATTAATAGAATAATTAATTGATAATTTATGTATATTTTTAACTAAATTATATGTTTTACTACTGGAGCGGGTTGTGGGTTTATAGGGGAATAGGGTGGGAAGTAATTTAATTGTAATATTAATTAATTTTGGGTAAAGGAGTATTTTTAGGGTTCAGGGTCAGTTTTGGGTTTTTGGGTAAAGGGGTATTTTTAGTGTTCTGGGTCAGTTTTGGTTTTTGGGGTAAAGGGGTATTTTTAGGATTCAGGGTCAGTTTTCAGTTTTTGGGTAAAGGGGTATTTTTAGGGTTCAGGGTCAGTTTTCAGTTTTTGGGTAAAGGGGTATTTTTTGGGTTCTGGGTCAGTTTTCAGTTTTTGGGTAAAGGGGTATTTTTAGGGTTCAGGGTCAGTTTTCAGTTTTTGGGTAAAGGGGTATTTTTAGGGTTCAGGGTCAGTTTTCAGTTTTTGGGTGAAGGGGTATTTTTAGGGTTCAGGGTCAGTTTTGGGTTTTTGGGTAAAGGGGTATTTTTAGTGTTCTGGGTCAGTTTTGGTTTTTGGGGTAAAGGGGTATTTTTAGGATTCAGGGTCAGTTTTCAGTTTTTGGGTAAAGGGGTATTTTTAGGGTTCAGGGTCAGTTTTCAGTTTTTGGGTAAAGGGGTATTTTTTGGGTTCTGGGTCAGTTTTCAGTTTTTGGGTAAAGGGGTATTTTTAGGGTTCAGGGTCAGTTTTCAGTTTTTGGGTAAAGGGGTATTTTTAGGGTTCAGGGTCAGTTTTCAGTTTTTGGGTGAAGGGGTATTTTTAGGGTTCAGGGTCAGTTTTCAGTTTTTGGGTAAAGGGGTATTTTTGGGGTTCAGGGTCAGTTTTCAGTTTTTGGGTAAAGGGGTATTTTTAGGGTTCAGGGTCAGTTTTTAGTTTTTGGGTAAAGGTGTATTTTTAGGGTTCAGGGTCAGTTTTCAGTTTTTTGGTAAAGGGGTATTTTTAGGGTTCAGGGTCAGTTTTCAGTTTTTGGGTAAAGGGGTATTTTTAGGGTTCAGGGTCAGTTTTCAGTTTTTGGGGGTTCAGGGTCAGTTTTAGGTTTTTGGGTAAAGGGGTATTTTTAGGGTTCAGGGTCAGTTTCCCTACTGTTGCACCCACTGGAGTGGGAATAGTAATTATTGTTAAGTAATTATATATTATATATGATTTTTAATTATTTTTTTTAATTAAATATGTATTATTATTATTTTTTACCATTATTACAAATATTTAAATATGTTTAAGTAATTAATAAGTATTATTTACAGTATTTTTTATGTTATTTTAGATAAAAAAAATCGATATATTTAACAACGATATTTTTAACATCGATATTATTTTTTCGATATTTTGGTACTTACCATGTTGTACATAGGGCGTCGATATTTTTGCTATCGATATAATTACGCCGATATTTGTGTAGGTCGAAATTCTGTCTGTCGAAATTCTGTCATAGATCCGTTTCTGTCATCATTCAACAATGTGAAAGTATTGTGATAGGAAACCCTTTTACTGTCATGGTGCCTCACTATTTGGAGATCTTACTTATCTGCACTCGAACCCAAGATGTGACCAACAGTAGGTTAACCAAGTCTGAGCAGATAATCCTGGCTACAGAGAATGTTGCATTGAAAAGATGCTCATGTCTTCAGCCTGCTACAATATTACCACTGGCAATTGATTATGGGACTGAAGTAGGGGTAGACCATTACTTCCTGGATATTACTGAGTTGACTACCAAATGAAAGCCCAACATTCGACAGGCCCCTTCTCCATTATATGCTGTTTGTGAACAGCTCTTGTTTGAGACATGACAGAGGGGTTTTAAAAACAGCCTAAGACGTTTTCACATTTCAGAGGTTTTAGATGACGCCTCCTGTTTATGCAATGTAGCATCTGCTCGAGTGGAGGAACTGATTGCTCTTACTAGAGCTTGCTGTACCTTTGACAATCTGAGAGTCAACATCTACACTGAAAGTCAGTACGGGCTTGGCGTGGCCCACAATTTTGGGTAGTTGTAGTCTATTGGGGTTTCATGACCTCGCCTGGTTCTCACATCTGTAATGGGCACTATATCATGGAAATGTTGGGGGCACTGCAAATGCTGGCCGAGGTACCCATTGTGAAGTGTGCAGCACACAAGAGTAGAAAACATTTTGTGACCACAGGAAAGAGATATCCGGTTGGAGATTATTCAAGCAGTCTGAATATGAGTTTTGCTGGGACGTGGAAAGAGGTGAAGAGATTGTAGGGAGAGGCATGTGAGTGTGATCAAGGGAGATGGGTCAGAGCAGGATGTACCAAAATGAGGATAAGGTTTGGGTTTATGTTGATGGTCATCCAGTGTTGCCTGACAGCATGTTGCCCCGATGGCCGTTACTTTCATGGCACTGCCCACATTGGCTGAGTATGATTTGTTACTTTTTAACATATTGGTTTCACCCCAGTTTCCATTTTGTTGCAGGTGTGTCACTTGTCAACAGCTTAATGCAGGCAGGAGAACTCCAAATCTCCAAATCTCTGCAGTCACGTCTGAAGATCAGGTGGTCTCTTTAACCGTAAGCAGCTCTATTTTGTCAAGACACCTGTCTGTAATAGGCTGTGTTACATCTTGATATTGGTTTGTCTCTTTTTCCAATGGGTAGAGGCATGCCCTACTAGGAGGAATTACTATGGCCAAATTGTAGCGGGTTGTGGGTTTATAGGGGATTAGGGTGGGAAGTAATTAAGTTTTAAGTATTTTATTTATTATTATGTATAATTAATGTATTATTAATTGGTTATTAATTAATATTAATTAATTAATAGATATTTATATTAATTGTGTTATTTTTTTGGAGTGGGTTGTGGGTTTATAGGGGAATAGTGTGGGAAGTAATTAAATTATAATAAAGTAAATCATTTTTATGTATTCATATTTATAATTGATTTATTAATAATTAATTATTAATTGGTTAATAATTCATATTAATTGATTAATTATTAGATACGTATATTAAATGTGTAATTGTTTTAGGAGTGGGTTGTGTGTTTATAGGGGAATAGGGTGGGAAGTATTATAATTATAATAAAGTAATTTTTAATTTTGATTTATTATTATTTTTACTTTATTTATTATTAATTCATTATTAATTGGTTATTAATGTTTATTAAGTAATTAATTGATAATATATTAATTGTGTTTTTTTAGTAGTGGGTTGTGGGTTTATAGGGGAATAGGGTGGGAAGTAATGTAATTATAATAAAGTAATTATTAATATTTACTTATTAGGGGCCGATTCCAATCTGGGTCGGAAAATTGAATTTTCCGACCGAGCCTGATCTGGAGTGTTTATCAACCGAGCCGGACTCCTGCAGTGCAACCGAGCAAGTACGATGCAGCCGCATGCTGCCGGACTTGGTTCGGTCGGACTCCAATTGAAGTCAATAGGAGCCTGTCGTACGACGTGTACATGGGTTCCCATTGGCTGAATGGGTACGTCTCTCAAAAGGGCGCCCCCTGCAGTGGGTACGCATTGATGCCCTCTTCACTGTACATGCCTGTGTAGGGGAGACCCTCAGGTCTCCCCCTCATCCACGGCCCATGGAGGGAGTTTCGGTGGGGCGGAGAGGCAGGGACGGGCAGGGTGGGGGGGTGCAAAAAAACCGGAGTATGGCTAATTGAAGGTAAATAAACAATGTAATTAATAAAACGAATTTCGTAGCGCGCCCTGCATCGCAAAATGTGATGCAGGGTGCGCTACGAAATTCATTGTATTTATTAAATTGTTTACTTACCTTCAACTATCCATACTCTGGTTTTTAGCACCTCCCACCCTGCCCCTCCCCCGCCCGCCTCTTTGCCCCACTGAAACCCCCTCCACGGGCCGTGGCTGCTCCCCCTGTGTCTGAGTCGTAAGGCTGCGTGTGACGAACGGCCCTGTACACCCTCCCAAAAGGCAGCTTCCACGAGGTTTTGCGAACCGGAAAGTTCAGCTCGATCCAGCTGTCCGACGCGTACATTGTACTCGCTCGGTCGTAAAATGTGTCCATTCGTGTTCGTTCGAGTCGGTCTGAGCGGTTCGGATCCGGAAACGGTTCGGTTGGAGCACACGCGTACAATCGCATCATACTTGCTCGCTCGTGCAGGTGTTTGAGTTGGTTTGGAAACACACGTCCGACTCCTACCTTTTCCCGTCAGGATCGCATTCGGGGACCTTACGGCCGAGATCAGAATCGAACCCCTAGTATTTATAATTAATTTAGTATTAGTTAATTATTAATTGAATATTTAATGTTAATAATTATTTAATTGATAAGTATATTAATTTTAACACTCTGCTATCCAAGACTTTCACTACAGTTTTTCACACTGGAGTGGGAATAGTGATTTTTACCCCTATGCTATCCAACAAGTTCCCTACTGTTGCACTCACTGGAGTGGGTATAGTCATTTTTACCCCTCCCCTATCCAAAACTTTCCCTACTGTTACACTCACTGGAGTGGGAATAATAATGTTTACCCCTACGTTATCCAATACTTTCCCTACTGTTGCACTCACTGGAGTGGGAATAGTAATTTTTACCCCTACGCTATCCAACACTTTCCATACTGTTGTACTCACTGGAGTGGGAATAGTAATTTTTACCCCTACGCTATCCAACACTTTCCATACTGTTGTACTCACTGGAGTGGGAATAGTAATTTTTACTTCTTCACTATCCAACACTTTCCCTACTGTTGCACTCACTAGAGTTGGGAAAGTAATTTTACCCCTTCGCTATCTAACACTTCTCCTACTGTTGCACTCACTGGAGTGGGAATAGTAGTTTTTACCTCTTCGCTATCCAACACTTTCCCTACTGTTGCACTCACTGGAGTTGGAATAGTAATTTTACCCCTACGCTATCCAACACTTTCCCTTCTGTTGCACTCTCTGCAGTAGGTATAGAAACATTATCCCCTCCGCTATCCAATATTTTCTCTACTGTTTTAGTTAATGTAGTGTAAAATGTATTTTAAAAAAGGATTTAAAAATAATAACATTTTAACATGTTATATATTTTGGGATTTTAATTTATATTATTGGTGTATGTGTATAAATATGTATTTATAATTTTTAATATGTTTTTTAAAAATGTATACAGTATTAAAGTAATTATTTGTAAATAGTAAGTATAAATATGAAATTTTATACATATATATATTTAATTTATTTTTACATTGTATGTATTACTTATCATTTTAAACATTTTCTAATAATTTTAACTATGTTTTTTTAATTATATGTCTCATTTACTATATTTTACATTATTTTTTTAACATAAAAAAACAATATTTTTAACAACTATATATTTTTCCTAAATTTTCTACCTACCATTATGTAGATAGGACTTCGATATTCTGGACATCGATATTTTTACCTCGATATTCTGACTGTCGATATTCTGTCAGTGAAACTACATATGGATTGGTGTTTCCATGATTGGCTTGTTTGACTTATTACTAAGTCTCTATTACCGTGCACTGTGTGTGCCCAGGGCCTGTAAGTCAAATGCTGCTAGTAGGCCTGCAGCACTGTTTGTGCCACCCAAACAAGCAGCTTTTCCAAAGGTCTCAGACCTGCCGCTGCAGTGTCTGCACGCAGTCTCCACTGCTGCCATATCGACCTTGCAAGTGCACCCATTTGCCAGGCACTAACCTTCCCTTTTATTACATGTGAGTCACCCCTAAGGTAGGCCCAAGGTACCCATGTGGGCAGGGTACAGTGTATATGAAAGGTAGGATATGTACTGATGTGTGTGACATGTCCTGATAGTGAAATATAGTGTATTTCATGTTTCACTATTGAAAGGATATCTGTCCCATACGGGATAGATTAGGAGTATATTTATAACATCTTATAAGTATAACTTCCCATTCGGATGAGATAGAAAGATGGAGTTTAGTATGCTTGAACTCAGAATATAAATAGGCATCTTTTAGTGTAGATGATTTTTGTATTGTGTGTTTGAAAATACCACCTTTTAGAAAGTGGGTATTTTCTTGCCAAGCCATCCTGAGTGCCTCTGATGGTTTGTGAAGTAACTGTCTGGCTTTGGAGTAACAGGGGCTGGGGATGTGCATTCACTGTAGACAGCCACTGGGGGGTTTGAGGTGTGTCTGCCTTTCCTGGATGAGTCAATGCTGGGCTGAATAGGCATAGGCAGCATTTAAGGTAGTGGGAGGACATATCCTTGCACCTAGATGGGCCAGGTCTGCCTTATACAATGCTGTCTCCACCTCCTGCCGGGAAGCTGGTCCACGGAGGAAAGAACTGGTTTTGCCTGAGCACAGAACCTCTCTGCCACAAGAGAACAAAGAGAAATTGAGTATAAATATTGAGGCCCAGAACCCAGAACTTTAGATTACTTCTGGACTCAAGAACAACCTCTGCAAAGCAGAAGAGCTGGTAAAGCTGAAGGAGAAGTATTGCCCCTTTACTGTGCGCTGTGTGGGGTTGGCCTGCAGTAGCGTCTGTTTCTGTTAAGGAGAGGACCAATACTTTGTTGTGTGCTGTGTATCCTGCTTAAAGATAATCTCCAAGGGGTTGGTGTAGAGATTTCCTCCTGTTCTGAAGTCTCAGGGTAACAAAGACTAAATTTCCTCTGTCCTCCTGCACCTGGAACTGCTGTTTCAGCTGCCACTGAGGGAAATAGAAAACCTGACGCCCGTGAGCGACACCGCAACCTGCAAAGAAGCCATGGGCACCTCTCGAAGGGCACGATGCACCGCCTTGACACACACCGGAGCCCTGACCTCACCAACGCCAGTGCTTCATCATAGCAGAGCTAATACCTGACATGGGTGACCTCCTGAATCCATCGATCCTACCTCATCGTTAGGAACCAACACCTCCCCAACAACAGTAAGGAACGGACGCCTCACCTCCTCTGCATCGTAGTAAGCAACCAATGTCTTTCCTCCCCTGTGGCCATAAGGAACAGAAGTCACCCAGCACCAACGAAGCATCACCTCTTTGACGCCGTCCACCGTCTTTGTTTTCATCGTTTACCAGGGTACTGTTCTTTGGGGTCCATGTGACTCCAGGCCAAACGCCGCGCACCTTGCAGTCGGTGCCATACTTTGGGATGTTCATCTGCCATTGTGTAGCCCCAGGCGGAGCTATTTGTTGCTACAAACTTTTTTTATTTTTATGAATAACCTATTTTTGGTGATATCATGATATATGTATGTTGGATTTCTGTTGTTTTGATCTGGTTTTGTTCAGATAAAGATATCCTATTTTTCTAAATTGGTGTGGTGCTCTTGCCGAGCTTCCAAGGGGGGTGAGGAGGGGTTGTCTAACATCGTAATTTCTTTACCCTGACCAGAAGCAAGGGACCCTACTTAAACAAAGGTGCAAACCATTGCCAACTAGAGCCCCCCCCCATTTCTAACAATTCTGATTTTAGTTGAACTAAAAGTTAACTGGCCTTTCTTAATGCCTGAATTTTTTATAAAACGTTATCCTGACTTTTAGGGCCCAGGCAGCCGTAGAACAGTATGGTTATCACAGTAGAAGAAGACTGATGTAGGATTAGGATCTGATTTTGAAGCAACTGAACCTGAATTCATTGTGAAGAAACCATCAGTTTTGCTGAAGTTGCACAAGTAGAAACCAGTGCACAATAATTTGTTTCGATTTTGATTCATATTTTTTTCCAATTTGATTTACGAGAAACAATTGCAAGCATTTCGTCAAATCAATGTAGAACAATAGGGCCATGGTATCAGTCCTGTCAGTTATTTTGATGATAGGCTTATTATTAGGTTTGAGTTCCTCAGAGCCAGTTGTCCTTGAAACTACACCTACCCTTGTCGCTGTAGAAGAGAAGCATAGTTTATATGATATACGAGAGAAAGACTTTCATTTAGAGCTTTTCATGGTAGAGAAACTGAAGGAAATTATTCCCAAAAATATGTTCTTTAAGTTGTTGCATGGTTATTCACAGGAGTTGGATGCAAAAGGAGGCTATATATGCATTCATTTGCCGTCCTCAGTTGCTGATGACATGTGTTATCATCATATTTCTCTAACTTACACTATAACTTGTAAAATAATCATTAGTTTGAAGTTTGTGGGATTTGGTTGTATCTGATGATACAGGGATTCAGATTGATGATAAAAGAAGAAGGGTTTAGACAAGGAATGTGGAAAGAAATCAGCTAATGGTAAGGGAGTGGAAAAAAGAGAGATGAAATTGAAATGGAAGAGATAATGTTTTGTTATATTCCATATAAGTACCCCATTATAGGCGACTAATTGCACCTTTCACCTACATTGCCCTCTTATTGCACTGCATAATGGTTCTTAGAACTGACCTTTTACCTAGTTGAGGTAATGACCAGAGGACGTGGGGTTTTCTACGAAAAGCCTAAGCCTCATTCATTATGCATGAGGATTCTTGAAATCACACAGCAGGCCAAACAACTCCTGCATTAAAACTATGTACAAGGGTCATTCCTTCCATCATCCTAGTTCGACACGACACAAATAGGTATAGCCTCAGGGTGTATCACTTTGGGTATATATACACCATCTCTTGCTAAGGTAGGAAGAGGAGAAAAGGACTTCCGTGCTGACACACTGATGCGAGACGCTGAGGCTCCTGCATGCAGATACTCCAGCTTGCAATGGTCTGACATCCCTTGCGGGGTGTCCACCTCAAGACCAGAATGGGGTCCCACAGTCTCTCGCTTCAGGTAATGGGGGTGACTTTATCCTAGAGGGATTCGTGGCTTCCACACCTACATACATGCTAGGTACACTTAGATACTTCTACTTAGGGTTGCATTGTAGGAGTACGCTTTCATTACTGTCATGTATTTTTATACTTGCCTGTATTTATCGTTTTAGCACTATGGTATAAATCTACCATCCTTGTACTCTGTTAGTGTTTTATAATCATCTATTTCTGTTACTGTCTAATGATTGTTTCAGAACATCTATTTTACACTAGAATGGCACTGGTTCAATAAATACTTATTGGAAAACGTCCTCATGGTTTATTCTGTGTATCTCTCTCAGAGACAAAGTGAGTATGAATAACTGAGTGGCCATGATTCTGAGTGATCGGGGTTGTCATGTTCGATAGTTGCCAAGAGCTATTCTCTCCTTGGTAAGAGGGGTTTCTAGTGGCACTGTGAGCTAGCTGGTATACAGGCTGACATACCCGGTGGGGGTGTCCGGAATCAGTTTGGACACCACACCCGTAGTGCATGTTGTCTAAACAGGCAGATCCTGAATAGATTTTATAGGGACTGCACAGCAGTTTTGGTTATTACGAGTTGAAGAAGTTGGAGGAAACTAGACATAAGCAGCAGCGACCAGCAGATGGTTTCTGAAAGTGTAACCTGCATTAACTCTAGCACACATGATTTATACACGATGCAATCATTATGTACTCCTATTATGCCACACATTATTGTTCATATTGCAGAATGAACTATTTATTTGATTAATTTTTGTTAGCTCAAATGCATTTAAAATTCACATTAAGCCTCTCTCCTTTTGAAATACATGTTGTATTTCTGCTCTTTGAGCATAACAGTTATTTTGATTGCAGGCACAATAGTCATCATGTTTGCATGTATAAATATCACTTTTTGTTAGCTTACATTTTGAAGGTCACAACATAGCCATCAATTTGTTTGAATGATGATCCCAGCTCTTGCAGGATTGGAGGGGAGGAGGTGAATACTCCTTTGTGAGAAATCACGAAGGCTGCAGTGGGAGAAGAAGTTGCCATTGTATTATCCAAGAGAAGGAGGTCAGTACTCAACTACGGAGAGGATACTAGTTTCGATTAGTTCCTGCTCTTTGGGAACCTTAAGATAATGTAATATGGATGCAGTTGTATGTGTTAATTGTGTGAAGCTAGTTAGAGAGAGCACTTGCCCCTGTCCACCTTTGCAGGCAGATGTCTCTTCTCCTCTCTTGAGGTCAATGCTCCCCTATTTTTCTGCTCATAGACATTCTCTCAAGAGCAAGTACCTTTTTTCTTTTCTAATTTTAATTGGAACCCTTACTTTGTTGTTCTTTTGATTCTATCTTGGCTTACACCTGCTGCTTCTGCACTACCCTGACCTGGCCACTGTTATGTTGAGCCACGCAACTTGATTTTCCAACCACCGCAGATGCGAGAAATGCCTGCTCGATCCCCTTAGAAACAACTTCCAGAGCACGAAAGAAGAGTGTGAGCCAGCAACTGTGTCACAGGGGAACCAGGGTTTGGGAGAGGAGAGAGAGAGAGAAAGAGTGAGAGAGATCCTGTGTCGTCGACTTCTCTCAGGACTCGGGTCTTCTTAAGGGGGTGGTTCAGTCTGCACTCTGAGCGAGGTGTAAGGCAATCCTGCTTTTGTGCCCTAGATAAAAACCAAGAGGTCTCACTATTGACAAATGAGCACAATAAAAAATAGACCACAATATACTTTAACAGTTTCTGGATTTAAACAAACTAACTTGCCACCTTATTCAACTCTTAGGCCATTTTCAAATCAAAGTCATATTTACAGAGGTGATTACATCCATCTTCAACTGTACCTCCCCCCCCCAGCCTCTTGGTCTAGTGCTAGGATTTCTATTTTTCCAAAAAAGGATAAATCCCCACTAGAAATGAGCTGTTACAGACCAATAACCCTTATTAATTGCGATTCCAAACTTTTTTCTAAAGTATTAGCCTCTAGAATATCCCGAGTAGTGGAACCCCTTGTCTCAAAATGGCAACATGGTTTTATACCTAAGAAAGGGACTAGTGAACATGTCAGGAGAGTTATTACTCTGTTTGATGCTGCCCAAGTAGCCGGAGACCCGATGTCACTCATATTACTCGATGCCGAGAAGGCTTTTGACCGGGTCTCATGGCGATTTCTTTGGAAAATTATGGACAGTATGGGGTTTGGTGGCAGATATATGCAGGCGATACAGGCACTTTATCATAATCCGACTGCTAGTGTCACCATAAATGGACAACTGACGGAACCCTTTAAAATATCCCGAGGCACCAGGCAGGGATGCCCCTGCTCTCCGTTATTGTTCGCCCTTTACTTAGATCCCCTTATCAAAAAAAATCACAAAATGTTTCCAATAACATACTTCCAAAGCAGCTGTAAAATCTTGGCTTACGCTGATGACCTTGCTATTACCACTCCAGACCCTGTCAATTCCATACTGGCACTAGAGGTTGAAGCCTACAAATTTGGGAGATTATCTGGATACGCCCTAAATAAAAACAAAACACAGATATTAATAAATAGCAAAATCATCTGGACTGATATCAGAGTTGTACCACAGGCTAAATACTTGGGCATCCTAGTTTCACCTAGACTGGAGGAAATAGTTGCAGTTAATTTGGTTCCCCTTGCTGTCCAGACGAAGAAGGCATTAAAGCAAATTGATAATCTGCATCTAACATTGGTCGGTAGGTGCAATGTTATTAAAATGACTTATTTTCCCAAATATTATATTTTTTTCGGTGCATTCCCCTTGAGTTTAGTAAAAAAGACTTCCTTAAATCCCAACAAATGTTCACTCAATTCATTTGGGCATATGCTCAGCCCAGACGTGCATTAAAACACCTCACATTACCAAAAGACAGAGGGGGATGGGCTTTTCCTAACATTACCCTATATTACTGGGCGGCAGTCCTGCAGTATAGTTCAGTTCTGCTAAGAGATTCCACTTTTGGAATTGAAACATCTTTACCCTCACCCTTTCGGTCTATGGTAGGGGAACAATATTGGGGGTTCCTACTATGAGAAACAGCTTATGGATATTACAATTGCGTTAAATTTAAGACGCTAATTAATTCTTACAAAGTTTTTTGCCATGTCCGGAGAATTTTTGGACTTGGAAGATATAACTTTTACTCCCCTATAACTAATAACAACAACTTACCAGCTATATTTAGTTCATCTTATTTGTCTGAATGGCACAGAGCAGGGGAAACAAAACTAGGAGATATTATAACAACCAGGGGGATCGAATCCTTTCCAAATTTACAGACTAGATTTAAACTAAAAAGTCAAGAATTATTTAAATATATGGCCATTCACGACTACTTATCTAGGAAGGTGGGAGGAACCAACGGATTTGCTGAGGTTGAGCTTATGAACACCCTCCGGAACTTAACCTCTGCTCGCATTGGGACTATTTATCAAATTATAAACAAGGAAACCCCAGATGATTTAGAAACCATTGCCTCTAAATGGCATATTAAACTTGATTCCCCCAAAAGTATATTTTACAACTCCCTGCGATTATCACAACATATTTTAATTTCTGCTAAACTCCAAGCACAACATTTCAAAACTATATTCTTTTTGTACATGACACCTAGCAAAATCATCAAATGGGGATCTGGGAGAGGAACATTATGCCCACGCTGCTCTGAAGTAGGGGCAGACTCTATACATATATTTGCAACATGTCCAACTATCAACTCCACCCTACTCAAAATTCAGAATTTACTTTGCGAAATAACTAACCAATCAATACTTCTAAATCCCACGACCATTCTTTTGGGAACACAATCTGACTCTGTAAGAGTAAAGGAGGAAGGGCTGATTTTTGTTGCAATGGCAGTATGGAGGATATGTGTTTCCTCCGGCTGGTTAGATTCTGAGTCCCCCTCCTATGCACAATGGCTGGCTAGATTAGTCGCTACATACCATTTAGAAAAATCTGTATATGCCAAAAAAGGAGGACGGGGATTGAAATCTGGGGAGTATTTTCTAAATGGATAGGTCAACAAGGGCAAGGGGACCCAGAGACATAATAGGGTTACTAGGCACCCATAATATCTTCTTTGCCATACTTTCTTTGCTAAGAGATTATTTTCTTTACTTTTGTTCATTATGTATGTTTATTTGTGCCTGTATTATTGGTTTTCAATACTTATGAGAGATGGGAGGAGGGTGGGGGGGGGTCCTGAATTGTTCTTTCTTTTGTAACTCTGTTTTAGATTCTGCTTTGTGAAAAATAAAAAAAACATTTTAAAACAAAAAACAACTCTTAGGCCATTTTGAATTATCATACAAGTCTCTGATGATAACAGGTGTTTTATTTCTTTCTGCTCTCGTAAAAAGTACTGAAATCTGGGTTGCGGAGGCACATGCACAGGGTGTTTTTTTAGCAACAGTTGACAGAGTCGTTCATGCAGAATGTACTTGCAACAATGTTTGTTGACTTCACACCCTAGGGTCCGACCCTTTGCCAATCTTTTGTTCCATAATAATTGGCTTACATCACAACCAGAGTTCCGAGTCTTTTGTCAATCTAAAAGAGGCAATATAGATATGTCCAAGGTTCTGGGTTTCGCATATAAAAGGCATGGAGATACAATAATCAAGATATACAGGCTCTTGCATCAAGGTAGGATTTGCGAGTCCTTACTTGCGATTGTTAAGGAATCGCAATTAAGGACTCTCAAAATTGCATGTAGGATTCGCTATAAAAATAGCGATTCCTACACATTCCTTATTTGCGAGTCGCAAATAAGGAATGGCTTCCCATTTATTCCTATGGGCCTGCAGGCCCATAGGAATGAATGGGAAATTACATGCGCAATTTGCGAGTACCAATAGGTCCTCGCAAATTGCGCATGCAATTTCAGTGTGCAAGGGTGTCAAAAGGACACCCTGTTACACCCCCTGAAATTGATCAGTGCACATATGATGCGCACACACACATGCCCTATGGGCAGATATGTGTGCAACATGAAACTTCGAGAAATGCACAAAAGTGAATTTTTCAAAGTTTTGCAAATTACCATGAAATTCAACTTCATGGTAATTTGCATCCCCTATTAGCAAAATCGCTGTTCTCAAGTGATTCCTGCATTGCATTTAAGGATTCGCAAATTTTGATTCCTTACATGCAATCGCAATTTGAAAACTCACAAATAATTGCAATTTTCTAAAGTGCGAGTGGCAAGTTGTTTCAGGCATCGCAAAAGCAAATTTTGCAATCGCAAACGGCCGATTTTTGCAATTCGCACCGTTTGCAATCGCAAATAGCTTTGATGCATATGCCTGATAGTTCACTGGCCTGTTTCCTTGTGGCTTTCCAATGGACTTTGGATTTTGTTCTGTTCTCATGCATCAATGACTTCCCGTAATTGCATTACTCTGAGTCCTACTCCCTCGCTTCCATTACTTACGCATTGAGGCATCCCTGCCTCACCATACACCCATACCACGTGATTCCTAAAGCGTGGACTATAACTAGCCAAAATGAAGATGTGGGTGGTGCACTGCTATATTAAAGATAAGAACTGTTGGTTCAGTTAATATCAGAAGTTCAAAAGTTTAGGGTGCTCTCGTGGGTGGTGTTTCCGTCAAAACACGTAAGTCAATGCAAACAAGTCGTGTACGCACAAAGTGCTAATACATCCCCAGGAGAGACACACCATGCATGATCATAACCATGATTCAAAAGGTTGTTGAAAGTGTGGTTTTATTTTCATCAAACAATGTAGATTGAAAGATAATTCGGCGATATTAGTTTCATATCATTCCAATGTTAAACTCATTAAGGTTGCCATGATGCGATTGAACTACTCCAATGCATTTCGGGCGGAAAGCCCTTTTTCACGGAGAGCTGAAAGGAAGACAGGCGAAAATAAGGAGTCGCAGTGGTATGGGCGTGCTAAGTGATGTGTACAAAGTGCTCGGTGTTTAGGGAGGACAAATGATACCGGAATGTGAACTATACTATGGTGATGGGGAGCATGTGCAGGTGAGGGTCACCAGGCAGGACGTGCATAGGACTTGAAATATTAGCCAGGTGAAAGGCGCAGTTAGCGAAACTGCAAGCGCTTACGCTTCGAGCTGCAAGAGATGGTAGGGACGAACTTACTTAGTATCAATGATGGTGGCAGACGCTACCTCAACGAGTCCAGGCAAACGCGTAGCGTTGTGACGATTACTGAGGGGTGTGTGTGAGCTTTGAAGAGCGCGCGGGTGAGAAAATAAACAAAGGACTATGATCTGGATGGGGATCGCGAAAATAAAGTGGCGCCATGTTATAGTAGTGTTGGTGAGTTACTATGGAAAGGTTAAAGAAATGAAGGTGGGCAAGAATAAAGGGTTCAAAGAGCAATGCAAAACATATATATAAGTATGTACAATAGAATTACAAATAACAACTATATTCAGTGCGGTCGTTAAGACCGAATGGTTTAAGAGTCTGTAGACGGTAAGTCCATTCAAGTTCTCTTCTGAGTAGGGTCTTTCGGTTATCCACACCTTCTTTAGGGGTGATGGTTTTCAAGATGATGAATTGGAGTTGCGCAATTATGTGGCGAGCTTCGAGAAAGTGTGTGGCAATGTTTGATTTCTCCTGTTTAAGACGTATGTTTGATTTATGCTCATTCAAACGCGTTTTAATTTTGTGTTCAGTTTTGCAGACGTATAATTTTCCACAGGGGCATTTTAAAGCATAAATTAGGTTGGCCGAGTCACAGGTAGCATTGACTTGAAGTTGGATTGCATGTCCCTTCATCGGGTGTCTGATGGTGTTACCTTTGATTATGCTGTTGCAGTGTTTGCAATTAAAGCAAGGTTGGGTACCTTTGTAAGGTTTAGGTGTAGGAGTGGGTTTGGAGAGGATTTCTTTGATATTTTTGTTCCTGGTATATGCGAACAAAGGCGGGTTTTGAAACATGTCCATGAAATCAGGTTCCATTTGTAATATGGGCCAGTGTCGGAGTATGATTCTTTTATAGGCCAGGCTCGCTGTGGAGTATTTGGAAACGAGTACCATGCTTTGTTCCATGTTTTTGGAAGTTCTGATCAGACTTTCTTGTCTGGTGATTTTAGACACTCAGGTTTGGGCTTCCTTGATGATTTGTTGGGGATATCCTCTATCCAAAAATCGGTCTTGCATTTCTTTAATGCGTTGGTGATAGATTTGTTCATCAGACACTATGCGTTTAACACGCAGCATTTGCGAGAATGGCAAATGTTTTTTGAGCGATCCCTGGTGGAAACTAGTATAGTGGAGGGTTTAGTTACGGTCTGTGTCTTTTCTATAAAGATCCGTGGTGAAACCTTCTTGTGTGACTTTGATCTTGACATCCAAGAATGTTATTTCTTTCTCGCTGATTTGCCACGTGAGTTTAATGCGCTCATTCTTAGTATTGATATCAACCCACAAATGCAAACTTTTCTGATTGAACTCATGGGATACACTCTATATCATAGCTATTTTCAAGATGATAATAAGTGGTACCTCCAGCTATCTGGAATGGCTATGGGAAACTGTGCTGCTCCAACCTATGCCAACATCTATATTGAAAACTTTGAAAGACTTGATATATATGCCAACACCAACTTCAATGAGAGAATTAAAATGTACGTCAGATACATCGACGACTTATTTATGATATGGACGGATTCCAAAGAAAGCCTAAATCAATCTCTACTTAAGCTCAATACTAAGGATGAGCGCATTAAACTCACGTGGCAAATCAGCGAGAAAGAAATAACATTCTTGGATGTCAAGATCAAAGTCACACAAGAAGGTTTCACCACGGATCTTTATAGAAAAGACACAGACCGTAACAATACCCTCCACTATACTAGTTTCCACCAGGGATCGTTCAAAAAACATTTGCCATTCTCGCAAATGCTGCGTGTTAAACGCATAGTGTCTGATGAACAAATCTATCACCAATGCATTAAAGAAATGCAAGACCAATTTTGGGATAGAGGATATCCCCAACAAATCATCAAGGAAGCCCAAACCCGAGTGTCTAAAATCACCAGACAAGAAAGTCTGATCAGAACTTCCAAAAACATGGAACAATGCATGGTACTCGTTTCCAAATACTCCACAGCGAGCCTGGCCTATAAAATAATCATACTCCGACACTGGCCCATATTACAAATGGAACCTGATTTCAGGGACATGTTTCAAAACCCGCCTTTGTTCGCATATACCAGGAACAAAAACATCAAAGAAATCCTCTCCAAACCCACTCCTACGCCTAAACCTTACAAAGGTACCCAACCTTGCTTTAATTGCAATCACTGCAACAGCATAATCAAAGGTAACACCATCAGACACCCGATGAAGGGACATGCAATCCAACTTCAAGTCAATGCTACCTGTGACTCGGCCAACCTAATTTATGCTTTAAAATGCCCCTGTGGAAAATTATACGTCGGCAAAACTGAACGCAAAATTAAAACGCGTTTGAATGAGCATAAATCAAACATATGTCTTAAACAGGAGAAATCAAACATTGCCACACACTTTCTTGAAGCTCGCCACACAATTGCGCAACTCCAATTCATCATCTTGGAAACCATCACCCCTAAAGAAGGTGTGGATAACCGAAAGACCCTACTCAGAAGAGAACTTGAATGGACTTACCGTCTACAGATCTTAAACCATTCGGTCTTAACGACTGCACTGAATATAGTTGTTATTTGTAATTCTATTGTACATACTTATATATATGTTTTGCATTGCTCTTTGAACCCTTTATTCTTGCCCACCTTCATTTCTTTAACCTTTCCATAGTAACTAACCAACACCACTATAACATGGCGCCACTTTATTTTCGCGATCCCCATCCAGATCATAGTCCTTTGTTTATTTTCTCACCCCGCGCGCTCTTCAAAGCTCACACACACCCCTCAGTAATCGTCACAACGCTACGCGTTTGCCCGGACTCGTTGAGGTAGCGTCTGCCACCATCATTGATACTAAGTAAGTTCGTCCCTACCATCTCTTGCAGCTCGAAGCGTAAGCGCTTGCAGTTTCGCTAACCGCGCCTTTCACCTGGCTAATATTTCAAGTCCTATGCACGTCCTGCATGGTGACCCTAACCTGCACACGCTCCCCATCACCATAGTATAGTTCACATTCCGGTATCATTTGTCCTCCCTAAACACCGAGCACTTTGTACACATCACTTAGCACGCCCATACCACTGCGACTCCTTATTTTCGCCTGTCTTCCTTTCAGCTCTCCGTGAAAAAGGGCTTTCCGCCCGAAATGCATTGGAATAGTTCAATCGCATCATGGAAACCTTAATGAGTTTAACATTGGAATGATATGAAACTAATATCGCCGAATTATCTTTCAATCTACATTGTTTGATGAAAATAAAACCACACTTTCAACAACCTTTTGAATCATGGTTATGATCATGCATGGTGTGCCTCACCTGGGGATGTATTAGCACTTTGTGCGTACACGACTTGTTTGCATTGACTATAACTAGCCCCCATCCCCCTCCAACCTCCTGTAATAGTACAGAAAACGAAACCATACCAAAAGGTTGGCCTGGACTACCAGGGAGGGAGCGAGGAACGTAGGTAATGGAAGCAAAGGAGTAGGACTCAGAGTAATGCAATTAGCTGGAAGTAATTGATGCATTATCTCCTCGTCCCTCCCTCGCTTCGATCCCTTATGCATTGAGATGTACAAAGCCAAACAGGGCAATCAAAGTAGGCATGCACAATACAGGTTTTTTAATAAACACAGACAACAAGAAAACACCACTATTCAGGAACCATAGTGGAAAGAACCTTGGACCCAAAAATCTCATCACTGTCAACCTCCTGGCCAGTCCTGTAATGAGATGCAAAGGTCAACGGTGAAGCCCAGGTGGCAGCCTGCCAAATCTCCGAAATGGAAGCCCCCTGACCCTCCGCACAAGAACCCACCATGGACCAAGTGGAATGACCCTGAACCCACAAAGGAAAAAGTTGCCCGCCTCATAAATCAGACAAATCAGAGACCGAACCCAACAACTCAAAGAAGGAGTGGAAGGACGCAAACCCCAATTCACAGACCCAAAATTCACAAAAAGGGAATCAGAAAGACGAAAAGGAGCGACACACTCCAAATGGATCAGGAGAACCCTGAAGACATCCAACGAGTGAAGCCGCACCTCATACTCCGAGGAAGGGGAATCAAAAAGGATGTAAGGATCAACTCTTGATCCCTGTGAAACTGAGAATCCACCTTAGGACGAAAGGAAAGAACCAGCCTCAAAACGATCATGTCCTCAAAAACCCTACAAAAAAGGTGTTTGGAAGACAAAGCACCCAGTTCACCCATGCGGTGAGCTGAGGAAATGCCCACCAAAAAGAAGGTCTTAAAGGACAAGAGACGGAGGTCCACAGAAAGCAAAGGCTCAAAGGGAGGCAAAATCAAAGCCTCCAAGACCAGTGAGAGATCCCAAGAGGGAAAATGCTGCCAAGGGGCAGGAAGAACATTACGCAACCCCTTAAAAAGGGGCCCAACCAAACCATAAGGATCTGAGAGATTGTCCCAAGAGCTACGGAAAGCCTTAATCGCAGCCCACTGCAGACGGAAGGAGGAAACCTTCAAACCGGAGGCAGCACCATCCTGGAGAAACAACATTACTTCAAACAAAGAAGAGGAAGCAGGATCCAAACCCTTGTCACGACACCACCTACTGAAAGAACGCCAGTGCCTCAGATAAGACTTGTTAGTCTAAGGGCGCCTAGCCGCCTGCAGAATAGAGGTCAAACCAGCCGGAACCCCCTTTCACAGCAGACCTAAGCGTTCAACCTCCAGGCCGCCAAGCGCATCCTGGCCAGAACATCCAGCTGCAACACCGGGAACACCAAAGGGTATGGAGACAGAGGCAGCAACCACTCCACCTCCAACCTCATCTCCACCAGCAGAGGAAGTCAGGAGCCATGTGGCCAAGTCGGAGCCACCAGAATCACAGCCGCCCCCAAGGACCGGACCCACAAGAGGAACCGGAGAAGGGGAAAAGGGGGAAAAGGATACAGAACACCGTGAGGCCAAGGGCAGGAGAGAGTGTCCACTGCCCAGGCCGAACACTGGGCTACCTTGGCATTGCCCACATTCGCAAAGAGGTCCACCACCGGAACACCCCATCGTACTGTCAGATCCGTAAGCAACTCCTGGCAAAAGGCCATGGCCATGCTGAGAGCATCCCCCAGGCAATTGGACACCACCTGAATATGAATCGCCAATGAAGAACCGGGTTTTAGAACCCAGCGGCGCCAAGGGAAACGCCTGATGTCTTCGAGTTCACCTGTCTTGGCATACAGAGACACGGGATACTTCTTGGTGACGTCAAAGATCAAATTTATTGGCTGCAACCAGGAACAGAAGTCTACGAAGCACGACACGGGTGGTTCGCTAGAGACTGCACACTTTAGTATTGCGAGACATCGTCTTTTATGCCAAAAATCACATTCCTGACTAGCAACAATTATTTACGAACTGTCCAATCACAAAGTGACATTGCAAAAGGTATCGCATAACGACAAGCCCACTTTTCAGTTGTCCAGCCCATCATCAATTACAAGGGAAAACCCAACATTCTTGCTCGGACAGGCCAGACAAACCCATAATAAAAGACCAAAAACCCAAATCATAATTAGGCCATAAAAGAAGGAACAGAAACAGATGAGAAGTAAGATAGAAGTGTGTGCCTGTACCATAAACTCAGCAATGTCCTGCTCTTTGATCTCTATCTTGACCAGCCGCCGAACATGGAACTGGCTCAGCAAGTTAGCTTCGGGCAATGGAGTCAGTTCACTCAGGTCACACAGAAGTCAGCTAAAGGTGTACGTGTCCCAAAGACTTGCTTGGCCGTAGTCATCGGCCTATGTGAGGGCAACCACAAAATGGCTGCCGTACACAAAATGGAACCCAAAGGTTCGGAACGGAATCCCTGAATACGCAGTGTATCCATCAATCAAACATGACGAAAACACTCGTACATACCGCACTCGTCATTTGCGGTTCGCTGATACCAAAATCGTCACTACACGACGACCTTTATAGAACGGGTTCAGAATCACGGAACCTCACACCCTCCTTTTGCCCTTACATAGGCAATAAACCCAAACTCACGTCAGTCTGAATCCAGGTCTATATTCATCAGATCAAGATGTTGCTATAGCATCATCCTATTACTTAGTAGCTCTCTCTGGACAGGTCTCCTCGCACACGAAATAGCACAATGGCCACACATAGCAGGAGCACACTGTACACAAAGACAGAACAGGAAAAGGATAGCTAAGACCATCCCAATGATCATCAGAATCTTCCATCCCCAGGTGGATAGCAATCCCCAAAACCATCCCATTAACGACCAATCTCCTTCGTCCACATGTACAGACTCGGAGATCTTATGTAGCTTGGAAATGGCTTGGTACACTGTCGGAGCGTTGTCTGAAATGAAAACGCAGCAGCTCGATTGAATCAATTTACATACCTCTCCTCTATCTGCAAGTATGACATCTAACGCAACTCTGTTCTGAAGAGTCATAAGGCTATCCGACTGGAGCTCAGCAGTCAAGTTACCAAGGGCACCGGCAGTTTTGACTATGGTGGACTCAACCACTCTCGTCAATTGCCGTATGTTCCTGTTGTTAACCATAGGTCCCCAAACGGCAGAAAACCCTTCAAAAAATCTCCCAATTCTTGTCCAGCGGTATCTACCTTACTGAAGACACCTCTAACAACTCTCGTCTTGTGGTAATCTGGCGCAGCTGTATACGTAGGAGGAAACAGGAACGAGACAAAACATGTGCCCGAGAAATCAGGGGGCAACCATGTATACGCTCTATCGTAACAGACAAAATAGGTACCCTTAGCTGCTAAAAACGATGGGGAAGTCTGGGACGCAAAAACATACGTCTCAGTGCAAACACTCTTCCCTAACTGAGCTCTCAGATTCTTGCCATTACCTTGCAGACAGAAATGACCCTGATGAGGTACGATCCAAATCGGAGAGGATCTTTTCGCTCGCTGGTTCTCACTCAGACTAACTCCATATCCAGTCACGTTCCATCCAATATACGCTAGTGTCTCATCTTTCGGGATAGTCTCATAGAAGTCAATTCCTCTAATCATATCGACTATACCCTTAACTAGAGCACTATTCTATGGATTGTCTTTCACAGAATGTAGGGGGTAAACTTCACGAGCATAGATGAACATCATTCTGTATGCCCACACAGAACCATTATAGCTGAACGGCAGGACCAGGTAAGGAATACCTTTATGAGTAGTATGAGGCATAAGACAACACACCCAACAATTAGTCGTGTTCACTACTAGCTGGTGTTGGTGCAAAAGCTTAACAAAAGAGTTATTAACGAATTCCAATGTTCTAATGGACTCATGTTCGGGCAGAGGGTGAAAAGAATGCGAAGAAACAGTAGGAGAAGGCATAGGTTGTGTAGTGGGTGCAAAGTCACTTGAAAAGAGAATATAATATATCCCATCAAAAACATCATCAGGCTAAGTAGCATAAAAAGACATAATATTAAGAAACACTTTCTACTCATAATTTTGCACATTTTGCTCTTAAAGTTCATTTTTTCAACAGGTCTCTCCATCTTGAAAAACTCCATCCTCTAAACGTGCTGTTCACAGCAGTTGGTTCGATTCGGTCAGTGTACCTCTGAATTTATTTATTTATTATTTATTTAAAGGTTTTGTAGAGCGCGTAGTAACCCTAGAGCATCCCAGCGCTAGAACCTGAAACTCAAGGGGGTCAGAAAAGGAGGGGGTTATGGGTCAGGGAAGAGAAGGGTCTTTAGTGCTTTCCTGAACTGAAGGAGATTGGGTTCAGTTCTCATACTACTGATAAAGGTATTCCTTACCTGGTCCTGCCGTTCAGCTATAATGGTTCTGTGTGGGCATACAGAACGATGTTCATCTATGCTCGTGAAGTTTACCCCCTACATTCTGTGAAAGACAATCCATAGAATAGTGCTCTAGTTAAGGGTATAGTAGATATGATTAGAGGAATTGACTTCTATGAGACTATCCCGAAAGATGAGACACTAGCGTATATTGGATGGAACGTGACTGGATATGGAGTTAGTCTGAGTGAGAATGTCCTAGGGAACGCCCTAGAACAAACCAGAACCATTGACGTTGTGTCTACACAGCAGTACGCTCTAAGTCTTTATACCGCGACCCTACAGCTGAATCCGGATGGCGGTTCGAAAAACAAAAATCGTTTAAAACAGTTTCTAAGATGGGAGAGTTTAACTTCAAAAATAGCAAAGAAAATAATTCATTTTTTATTAGTCCCACGACCCTTGGTCGCAAATTATAACAGCCTTTACCAGGCAATGTCTGATCACGAAACAAAAGTTCAGGTTCAGTGGTGTCCAATCGAACTGACGGTGGCACAGCTTCTTGCAGAAGATCGTCCCTTTCACGCTCAGAATTTGTCCCAATTAAACGTGCATCGCTAAAAGGCAGAAAACGAGGCACGGTTTCCCTTTCAGAGTCTGGAATACCTTTCTGGACCCACTGGTCATACGGCAGAGGCAAAGGAGCTCTCTTACAATGTACGCCGTGGATCCACTTCTTTTTACCGCGCACTCGCACTGCAGATCGCGTAGACAATAGCACCAAGTAAGGTCGGGTCCAGCGGGGCTGATCGTTCTTGGTCCGCTGAAAATTCTTGACCAGGACCCAGGAACCAGGTTCGATGGCGTTTCCCGGATCATCAGAGGCTTGTGGCAATGTATCATGAACCTGTTGGTGTAAGACACGCAATTTAGCCGTCAAATCATACAGATAGTCAAGCAGTACAGGCTGTTCAATCTCACTGAATTTGGTCGGCCTCGGCACTCCCCATATGTTTGCCGGGTGACCAAAAACGATTTCGTAGGGACTAAGTCCCACTCGAGAATGTACAGTCATCCATGTTGACAAAAGTGCTAATGGCAAGGCATCGGGCCATTGTAGACCAGAGCTCGCCTAAATCTTGGCCAACTTCAGCTTGAGGGTGCCATTATAGCATTCCACTAAACCAGCTGATTGGGGATGATTTGCATCATGGAACTTTTGCCGGATACCTAAACCATCACACACTCTCTTCATCACTTGGCCCACAAATTCACTCCCATTGTCACTCCACACCATTCTCCGCAAACCATACCTAGGGAAAAATTCCTTAACAAGGGCTTTAGCTGTGGACAAAGCAGTATTATCTTTCAGGGGATATGCTTCTACCCATCTCGAAAAGGCACAAACAACCACGAGTACGTATTTCAAGTTGTTGCACCTCTCCATGTGGATAAAATCTAATTGCAAAACCTCAAACGGATACGTCGGAGGCGCAAAATGACCAGCTGGAGTTGGAGTTCCCTTACCAGGATTATACATCAGACAAACCATACAATTCTTGACCACATTCTCTATCGTATCTTCACACATACTTCTATCCGGAACCAATCTCGCCGGACCCGCAACATATATTCGACTCATCACATCTCTCGCCGTTTATTTCGCAACTTCATCCGCAAACGCATTACCACGACCAACGTCATCGGTAACCTTCTTATGTGCACTGCATTTCACGATCGCAACTTGCATCGGTAACGTAAGCGACTCAAGAAGTTCATTCACCAACTGACCATGCTGAATCTTAGTTATATGCGAAGTCAGGAACCCACGTTCCTTCCACAATCGTCCAAAACTGTGAGCCACACCAAGCGCATACTGGCTATCAGTATACACAGTCACTCGTTTCCCTTTTGACAACACACACGCTCTTGTCAATGCAATCAACTCAGCTGCTTGAGCTGAATTATGTGGGAAACGTGCAGCTTCAACAATCGTATGCAAATTCGTAACAGCATATGCCGCAGTCGTATCACCATTCAGAAGCTTGAAGCATGAACCATCTACCCATAAGGTACCATCACACTTTGAAAGAGGAGTGTCCCTAAGGTCAACCATTGACCACCTTCCGTACTCATGTCCTGACCACTATGGTCTATAAACGTCTCTTCAAACCTAGTGAAGAAATCAGACACACTTTCGTCTTTCTTCTGCTTACATGCAGACAATTTGTCCCAGTTTACTTGCATAGCAGGCATCAAAGTCTTCATATAATTAATAATCCTACCAGGGAGTTCTGCGACTAAAAGCACAGGTTTAGCACCACCATCTTGTCGGCCATCGGCAGCACTGATATTATTCCATCTATCACCTAACTCTTGCGCATGATCCGTATGACGAATCAATCCGCATAAAGGCTGAGGAACCACATTTCCAAACAACATATCTATATCGGCTAGATTCATAACACATGAGTCTGCAGTCTGTGATAATTCCTTATAGTACACTGCAGGATTTTTACGAGGATCAGGCAAAGTCTGCTTAAGGGCCAAAACTTCAGCTCGCTTCCATGGAACATGTACGCAAACACGCTGAAAATGAGCCGGTGCAGCTACAATACCAGCCTGAGCATTGGCCTGAACTGCTTCCTTCCACACCGGAGGAACCTCTCTCATTGGATATTGTCGCACCTTTCTCCTAACAGAAGGATCAGGCTCAAACAACGGCTGAGAAGGACGCTCGCTCCTAAACTAGAGCAACGTCGCAACTGCTCGTTCAACATCGAGACCCACTATCGTACCTTTCGCAAACTCAGACTGTACATGGAACAACTCAGGCGGAGTCTGTCCCAAATCACCATCTTCCCATTCTTCACGAAGGAAAGTACACATCTTGTCAAAAATATACCTTTGCTTCGGTGCTTCCCATTGGCAGAAGACATCCATAACAGACTCTAAACTATATCTCAAAGGATTAGTAACTCATTTACGCGCTAAATGATCCAATACTGCCCGCAACTGCTCACTCGCTTGTTCTTCTTCATTATCTTTAAACTATATAGCAGCCTGCATTATCGAGATACCCTTCTCTCTTTTATTTCTCTTCACTAATTTAATTTCTCTCTGTTTGGCTTCCTTTCGCCAGAGGCGGAAAGAGTCAAACATCGCCGGCCGGGCTTTCTTCTTAAAGAGTTTAACATCCAGATTATCTAAAATCTCTGTGTCATAGCTACCTTGTTGGGGCCATTTTAAGACACCATCCTTTCTAGTGTAGCGAACCCACACTTCATTATACGTGATGGGGCCCACGCCATGTTTCAAATAGAGCTCATAGGTCGGAGTTCCAATCAGAGGCACCGGACACGAGTCCTCCAATCGGGAATCCCTAGTACAACCACAACAAAATATCTTTCCAAGTCTGCTAAGACCAGGCATCTTCGCTCACTAGTCTAGCTTCAAACTTCAAGGGATTATCAAATACGATAGTCTTGCGAATACACAAGTCCCTCGGCTTTGGAGCTTGCAAGTCCCAAATCAAAGATCCCAAGGGATACCCACAAACTAAGGACTCGGAGACGCTCCACTCATACTTTTTTTTTTTTTTTTAAACCTTTATTGAAAAAGACATGAAAATACAAAAGCAATTATACGGCATCTGTGGGTCAGCCAGCATGTGCACAATACAATACTGGATAAAAGATACACAGCCCTTCAGCCGACAACCCATAGGGCCCGGCGGCAAATATAAACCCATGTCTAGCTATATGTACCTGTAAAGGAAAAGAGAAGGTTTCGATTTTATCTTTTTTGAAAACAACCCCACCCAACCAACAAACATAAGAAAAATACTGCAAGGGCTCAAAATAAAAGAACAAATCATGATGAATCCTTCTGGAGAGGGGCACCGTGTCTGCCCAAATGCATTATCGACAAACTGGATGTCCGGAATGGAATGAAAGAGGGAACAGGCAGTAGGCAACCATACGCACATAGAACCTGGAGAAGAGGAGATGTCATGCTAAGGGGACTGGAGACGTTCCGGTGGTGGCTCAAAGGGAGGGGTGCAGATCTCTCCACGGTACTGATTCTACTGACCCCATATTCTACCCCACTTCTTGGGCCTGCCCCTGGCAACATATACTGTTTTTTCTCGGAACATGCACCAATCCATATTCTTAGACCAGGCAGACAGTCTCGGAGGCATAGCCGACCCCCACAATTGCGCAATATCACGCTTCGCAATCATATTGCCCAAGGTGGGCCACTGCGTTTGGGCAACATTATAGTCGTTGGGCTCCCATACATTAAGCAGACATCTCCGAGCCTCCGGCAAAAGAGAAACACCCGTCACTTCAGACATGACACCACGCACACGGGTCCAGAATGAGGCAACCGCCGGACATTCCCATATAATATGGAGGAATGTACCCACCATACCGCAGCCACGCTTACACAAAGCATCCGAAACAAACACCATCCGCAACAATCGAGGACCCGTCATATACACTCGGTGTAGGATTTTTAATTGCACCAGTCTCAGACGGGCCTGGATCGCCACCTCCTTTGGAGAGGATATCGCCGCCTGCCAGTCCTCATCGTCAAGCTCCACTCCATCGCCGGTCCAAGACGTGCGGAGCTGCACAAGAAGGTCCACCCGATGGTTAATTAATTTCTTATATATTAACAAGATCGTACTGTCCGGGATATGCCCGTCTAATACTCTATCCTCAAGGGGCGAGGAGTCCGGGACGGACGTCCCAGGCAACATCACAGAGGAAAGGGCATGCCGAACTTGCAAGTAAGGAAAGCTTCAAAGATGACAGTTGCCTTTTATTAGATGGCCAACGACACTTATCATTGGAAACTTTGGATTTGAATTTAGATTGATCAACTTTGTTTTTCATCTCTAACATCCACAACGGATTCAAATCACAAACAGCCATTTTTCCCCTCATTTTCTGAAATGGAGACAGATCACCAACCACTCTTGGAGTAACCCTATAACTCCACACCAAATCTTTAAGAATCTGAGAACAATTTTGTCCAGAAGATAATGCCAATTGTACACCCTCTTTTAGAACTCTTATCCACCTTTCGACAATTCCATTACTCTGTGGATAATATACCGATGTTTTCAAATGAAAAATTCCATGCTTAACCAAATAATCTTCCATTTGAGTGGATGTTAACTGAGTACCATTGTCCGTAACCAAACACTTGGGAAACCCTTCCTTATTAAATACTTTATTTAAGAATTGAATGACTGTATGAGAATCAATATGATGCACTAATTTAATCTCTGGCCACTGAGATAATTGATCAATAAGAACAATTATATACATCAGACACCATATTCTACCCCACTTCTTGGGCCTGCCCCTGGCAACATATACTGTTTTTTCTCGGAACATGCACCAATCCATATTCTTAGACCAGGCAGACAGTCTCGGAGGCGTAGCCGACCCCCACAATTGCGCAATATCACGCTTCGCAATCATATTGCCCAAGGTGGCCCACTGCGTTTGGGCAACATTATAGTCGTTGGGCTCCCATACATTAAGCAGACATATCCGAGCCTCCGGCAAAAGAGAAACACCCGTCACTTCAGACATGACACCCCGCACACGGGTCGAGAATGAGGCAACCGCCGAACATTCCCATATAATATGGAGGAATGTACCCACCATACCGCAGCCACGCTTACACAAAGCATCCGAAACAAATCCCATCCGCAACAATCGAGGACCCGTCATATACACTCGGTGTAGGATTTTTAATTGCACTAGTCTCAGACGGGCCTGGATCGCCACCTCCTTTGGAGAGGATATCGCCGCCTGCCAGTCCTCATCGTCAAGCTCCACTCCATCGCCGGTCCAAGACGTGCTGAGCTGCACAAGAAGGTCCACCCGATGGTTAATTAATTTCTTATATATTAACGAGATCGTACTGTCCGGGATATGCCCGTCTAATACTCTGTCCTCAAGGGGCGAGGAGTCCGGGACGGACGTCCCAGGCAACATCACAGAGGAAAGGGCATGCCGAACTTGCAAGTAACGAAAGTGTTCGCGAGGGCCGAGTTGAAATTCCCGTCGCAGCTCCTCAAAAGATTTGATCTCGTCTTTCCTCAATAGGTCACCAACCACACTGATTCCAATAAGGTCCCACTTATCGAACCCCTTAGCCTTCCATAGTTTGCCCAACTTTTCCGACGCATAGAGTGGAGTCGCCCGAGTGATGGTGTCCGACCAACCCGTGGCAGCGGTGGCGTTGGCTCCACTCATACTTAACTGAGGTATCAATCACGTCACCAGAAGACCCGTCTATTGTCTTGCTCTACAAATCATCACAGGGGGTCCAAGACAGGGAGACAGTCAGGGCAGCAGTCCTACGTAGCCGTTGGAAAGCGGGGAACCTCGCAGCAAAGACTTTCAGACCACGACGACATACAGGGGTCGATGAAGTGGTAGGCCTTCCTCCAGAATTTTCACACGAAGCTCCTCACGATCTTCAGGCTTGGACCGGTACTGCTGAAGTCGTCCCACTTTGGGCGCCAACTGAAGAACCGGGTTTTAGAACCCAGCGGCGCCAGGGTAAACACCCGTTGTCTTCGAGTTCACCTGTCTTGGCATACAGAGACACAGGATACTTCTTGGTGACGTCAAAGATCAAATTTATTGGCTGCAACCAGGAACAGAAGTCTACAAAGCACAACACGGGTGGTTCGCTAGAGACTGCACACTTTAGTATTGCGAGACATCGTCTTTTATGCCACAAATCACATTCCTGACTAGCAACAATTATTTGCGAACTGTTCAATCACAAAGTGACATTGCAAACGGTATCGCATAACGACAAGCCCACTTTTCAGTTGTCCAGCCCATCATCAATTACAAGGGAAAACCCAACATTCTTGCTCGAACAGGCCGGACAAAGCCATAATAAAAGACCACAAACCCAAATCATAAATAGGCAATAAAAGAAGGAACAGAAACAGATGAGAAGTAAGATAGAAGGGTGTGTGTGTGTACCATAAACTCAGCAATGTCCTGCTCTTTGATCTCTATCTTGACCAGCTGTCGAACAAGAAACTGGCTCAGCAAGTTAGCTTCGGGCAATGGAGTCAGTTCACTCAGGTCACACAGAAGTCAGCTAAAGGTGTACGTGTCCCAAAGACTCGCTCGGCCGTAGTCATCGGCCTGTGTTAGGGCAACCACAAAATGGCTGCCGTACACAAAATGGAACCCAAAGGTTCGGAACGAAATACCTGAAGACGCAGTGTATCCATCAATCGAACATGATGAAAACACTCGTGCATACCGCACTCGTCATTTGCGGTTCGCTGATACCAAAATCGTCACGATACGACGACCTTTATAGAACGGGTTCAGAATCACAGAACCTCACCAAGAGCGCCAACAGATGGGACTCCACCCAACTGAACAACTGCATTGCCGCCAGAGATGAGGACCTGGTCCCCCCTTGCCTGTTCACATAAGCCAGGGCCGTGACATTGTCCATCCTGACCAGAACAATGGAACCCCGCAGAAACCGGGAGAATGCCCTCAGAGCCAAACCGACCATCTCCAACTTACTCCAATTCGACAACCTCCCACTCAGTGAGGGGGATCAGAAGCCCCCGTTCCAATGATTCCCCAGCCAGGCCCCCCACCCCGAGAGGCTGACATCCGTGGTGACCTCCAAGGGTGCCGGAGGAGAGAGGTGACTCCGAACCAGCCACCAACCCAGAGCCTCCCTGACCTGAGGGGACACCAAAATCGGAGAAGAGGGGGGGGAGACAATGGGGAGACCAATGTGCCAGACCATGAGCCATCAGCGTGTGCAAATTAAACCGGGCCCACGGAAACAGAAAAACTGAGGCAGCCAGATCCCACTGCATCTGGAGCCAATGAGCCACCATCTGAACCAGGCCGGACAGAAGAGACAGAATCTGAGATTGAATTTTGCCCACCCGAACCTCGTGCAGAGTAACCACCCCCAAATCTGTACGAAATCGAGCCCCAATAAAGAGACAATCTTGGGACAGAACAAGGAAAGATTTATCCACATTGATAAGAAACCCGTACCCCCTCAAAACGGCCAGAACCACCCTTGTGTGACTGAGAGTCAACTGGAACGAGGGAGCGTGAACCAACCAATCGTCCAAGTAGGGGTGGAAAAATATCCCCTCACTGTGAATGAAGGCCACCAACGGAGCCAGAAGCTTGGTGAAGACCTGAGGAGCTGACTTCAGCCCGAATGAAAAAACCGCAAACTGGAAGTGGCAGCCCCCTACCGATAAACGCGGAAACCTCTGATGCTCCCAAGCCATCGGAACATGCAGATAGGTGTCCTGCAGATCGATAGACCTCAGGAAGTCCAGGACCCCTACCAATGGGATTATGGACTGCAAAGTCACCATCTTGAAGTGAACGGTCTGAATCCAACCATTCACCCTCTTTAGGTCCAGAACTGTCCGGAACCCCCCCCGCACACCTTCTGGACCAGAAACAAGATGGAATATCACTCCAGCCCCTGTTGCACCAGGGGGACCGTCACGATCGCCTTCTTCGCCAGAAGATCTCGAACCCCCTCCAGAAGCGCCCTCCTCTACTCCAGAGACCTGGGGATAGGAGTACGGATGGTGCCCCAGCCGGGTGGAAGAGCAACAAAGTCGATAAGATAACCGCTCCTGACAATACTCAAAGCCCAGTGATCCCTCACATCCAGTCTCCAAGCCTCCAGAAAAAACAACAGCCTCCCGCCCACAGGCCTTGAGGCCGTCTCGCCATGGTTGTCAGTACTTCTGCTTGAAGGAATCTGACCCTTGGGACCTGCCATAGCAGATGCCTTCTTGGGCAGGAATTTACGCCGACGGTCCGAAAAGGGCTTTGAGGACTGACAGAAAGACTGGAAAGAAGAAGCGGGGGAAGGAGGATTCCAGAAGCAACGAGAGTGAGAAAACGAAGCCTTCCCCTTGTAAGGCAGAGCATATTTTCGATCCTTGAAGGACTTTGTGATCATACAGTCCAGCTGCTCACCAGACAGCATCCTGCCATCAAAGGAAATTGTAAAATTCTAATAAAGGCCAAACGAGGTAATTTGTGTACTGTATTTATTTAAGATAAATACCATAAACCATTTCTCAATAGAGCCTGGGCCAACTGACCCAAGATAGAATGTGAGACATGTGGAACCCTTACCCATGGTTCTGGAAGACACCATTGGTCAGGATGCCACACATCCTCTTTCGTTAACATAAATTTACAACATATACAATATTATCAAGAGAACTGTATGTTTATTTTTTGTTGTTTTTTTTTTATCCTCATATTGCGAAAATTTTATGTGTATGGAAAGTTTGGTTTCTACCTCTGAAGCTTTTTTGTACCGTCACTGCCCAATGGTCTCTCTTGTCATGGGAGTTTTCCCTTTTTTTTGTTTTTTTGTTTGTTCAGAGGAGATCCTTTACCATTTACATATAAACATATCTGTAGTCGAGAGGGGCGGAGCTAGCCACCTTGGCTACTCTATGAGTATCATACTCATATTCCAGATTGTGCTTTCGCTTTAATCATAGGACAGTGTGTTCTACCCTTTCCTCAGAAGTTAGGTGTTTTTCCATGATTTCCCAATAATTAAACCTCTTACTACATTTACCCCTTCTGTCTAGTTTATTTATTTTAATAGCTGAGTTCATCCACTCTCCATGTGTTGGGGGTGATGGCCCAATCCACTTAATGCATATCTCCCTTCTAGCTATCACCATTACCACAAAAAGTAGCTTTGCTTCCATTACTGTTAATTTTACTTGCTCTGATGAGTTACCAATCCCAAAAAGAATAAGAGTTATACTTACTTTTAGGTGTTTTCGGAATATCAAACTTTGCGTCTTACCAACTTCTTCCCAGAATATTCTCAGGAATGGGCAGCTCCAGAACATGTGAACATCATCTGCCCTTTCTTCCCCACATTTAGGGCATTTTTTAATTCCTGCGTTTTTAAATTTTGAAAGTTTTTTCGGTGTCCAATAGGCTCTATGCAGGGTATAAAGATGATTTCTTTTCAATGCCACGGATTTTAATGTTGACCAACATTTCTCTATTGAATCTTCCCATAGATTTACTAGGTCTTCCATATCCAGATCTTTCCCCCAGATTTGATCTACTATCTGAGAGTTTTCATCGTCTTCCATTATAAAAGTCCAGTACCATTTTGCTACCTCTTTGTTTATGGGTAGGATTTTTGTCATTTCTTTTTCCAAGGTTTTAGTATCTTTATCATGTGTTGGTACTGTCTTTGCCCAGCTGTTTAGTTGATAAAACTTAAATTTTGATATTGCTCCATTGGAGATTTTATGCATTTCTTCCCATGAAATCATTGTTGACCCATTTAGGAGTTGACCCCAATAGTTAATGTTGTTTTGTTTTAGTGGGGTGGCCATGACATCTTTCAGACAGTCCGGAGTTCCGGGAGAGTTCCATATCGGTGTATTTTTGGTGACCAAATTTGAAGAGAAAATGGTCCTCAGCTTCTGTCATCGCTTGCAAATATTCGGGGTAGTAGTAATGTATTCCTAGGAGAGCCCGTATATTTTTAAATTGAAAAGCTCTATAGTATTCTGTCAGATCCGGACTTGCAATCCCTCCTTTCTCTTTTTTCCTCCTGAGCTTTCTCCACGATATTCTAGTTCCCTTGGAGGCCCATATAAAACTTGCAAGCTCTCCCTGTAGCTTTTTCAATTCGTTTTTTTTTTAAATTCCAGTGGAATAGTGTTGAACAGAAAGGTATATTTTGGGAGTATAGTCATTTTTATAATGTTAGATCTCCCTATAAAGCTTAACGGTAGGCTAGTCCCCACTTTAAGTAATTTTCTTACCTCTCGGGCTACTCTATTTAGATTGTTTTGTGGTATTTTATCCATATTCTGATTTACCAAGATGCCCAAGTATCTTATCTCTTTTTTTATATTGGGACTATTAAAATGAGTATTGCATGTCATTATTTCTGTTTTTGAATGGTTTACTGAATATCCTGAGACTTGACCAAATTTGCTAATGATTTTTTCTATATCTGGTTTAGATTTAACATATTCATCCGTGAATAGCATCAGATCATCTGCGTAGAGTGTTAGCTTTTTCTCCCATCCCTGATATTTAAAGGGAGTTATTTCCTTACAGCTTCTGAGTTTGTTTGCTAGGGGTTCTATGTATAAGTTGAAAAGCAGGGGAGAGAGAGGGCACCCTTGTCTCGTCCCTCTGGCAATTTTGATATTGCTTGTAAGGCTGCCATTGACCAAAATTCTTGATCTAGGATTTTTGTATATTTCTCCTACTGCGTGTAGGAAGGAATCCCCTAGATTATTTTTGATCATTATACCATTTAAGAAAGCCCAATTCACTCTATCGAATGCCTTAGCGGCATCGATAGTTAGTATTGTGAGAGGAATGTTTTTTGACGTAGCTATGTCTATAGTACTTATGAGTTCATGTGTCAGTTCATATAGTTGCCTTCCTTTCGTGAAGCCCTTTTGATCTGAGTGTATGAGTTTGGGTATAAACTTTCCCAGTCTTGTTGACATTATTTTAGTAAAAATTTTATAATCTGCATTGAGCAGAGATATCGGCCGGTATGATTCGTATTTTTTAGGGTCCTTTCCTGGCTTTAAGATAATTGTTATTATTGCATCATTCCAGGTATCCGGCAACTTTTCCTTTTGTTTAAATACCAAGTTTACTAATTCTGTTATGTGTGAGACTAATGTGTCAATTAAGGAAAGGTACAGTTCGTTCGGCAGTGCATCTAGGCCTGCGGCTTTCCCTTTTTTCAATGTTTTTATTATATTTTTAACCTCGGTATGTGTAATTTCCCTATTTAGCTCGTTTTTCTCTTCCTCAGATAGTTTTAACACTGGCATGTCTCTTAAGTATTCATCTATCTGTTCCTCGGATGGGTTTACATCTTCCGTATATAACTCCGAGAAGAAAGTCGCAAATTCATTTCTGATTTCCTCTTCCTCTGAGGTCGGGCTTGTTTGGTCTTGTTTTATTAAGGTTTTTATTTTGTTTCTTACTAAGTCAGTCTTTAATTTCCATGCAAGCCATTTTCCACATCCTTCCCCATATTCGTGATTTGCCAGCTTGCTTGCTTCCCACTTAGTTTTTACTCTTTCTTCCAGAATATCACTTAAGGAGTTCTTCTGCCTTTGCCTATTTTTTGCAGACTTTCTTTCCTGTCCGGGTCTCTTTCCATTAGTATTTGGGTATCTAGGGTGTTTATAACTTTTTCTAAGTCTGTTATTTCTTGTTTAGCTTTCTTTGATTTGTATGTTCCAAGGCTAAGTAGCTTTCCCCTTAATACAGCCTTATATGTGTCCCATACCGTTTGTTTAGATGTTCCAGTTTTATTATTTTCAAAAAAGGCTTCTGTCTCTTCTTTAAGTGCTTGTATAATTTCTTGATCTAAAAACATGGCTCTTTCCACCGCGAATCTTTTATGTATCTGGGTTGCCTTAATTTGTAATGTTAATTGTACGGCGGAGTGGTCTGATAGATGGGCTGGACTGTGGATTAAACTTATTATATTTCCCAGTAGGCTTCTGTCGACTAAGAAAAAATCGATTCTAGAGCTATGTCCTAGTCTTTTATTATATAGTGTGAAGGGTAGACTCGTATCTCCTTTTTCTTTCCATACATCTATTAGTTCTAAGTCTCTCTTGTATATACCAATCCACTCCCTCATTTTTGGTAGATTAGGTAAGTTGAGATTTCTTCCTGGGGGGGACCTGTCAGTTTTAGGGTCTAAGATGAGATTAAAGTCTCCTCCTAAAATTACTGGAGTGTTGGCTGTTAGCAAATGAGTATACAAGTTCTGTAAGGGCTCAGGGTCATCCAGGTTAGGGCCATAATAGCCTGCTATTGTGTAGGCAGAGTTCCCTATTTTTATTTTTGCCAATGCCCATCTTCCTTTACTATCCACTTCTGAAAATTCTATACTTGCGTTTAAGGATTTTTTAAAAATAATTATTACACCTTTAATATTACACCCTTGGTTTGTGCAAATATGGACATCCACCCATCCTAGGTTTTTCATTATCTGATCCCATTCCTCTTTCAATAGGTGTGTCTCCTGCAGAATAATAATTTCGCTTTCAGATGCTTTAAGGTATTCTAGAATTTTGTTACTTCTACTTTTGGTTCTCATGCCATTAACATTCCAGCATAAAATGTTTATGTTTCTACTTATGTCTCCCATTATTTTTTATTGTCTTTTTTTTGGCAGGTTTCAACAACATTGGTAGTGAATTGTTGGTGTTTTGTTCTTTTCCAATTTTCTTTCAATATCGAGGATTTATTTTTTAGTTTTTTTTCCCCCATTTTGCTCCCCACCCATTTTTTATCTTGTGTTTTTTTTTTACTTTTCTGTTTTAGTGTTTTGTTCTTACCCTCCCTGGGGAAGCCTCCTTCTTTCTTTCTTGGGGTTTCCAGCATAACCCCTTTTCGCTCCTCAATTTTGGACCTGGAGCGTATGTTTTAATTTCTTAGCGCCTTCACTTTTTTTTTTTGACGTATTTTTCACGTATTTTTATGACTGGTTCCATTTTAGATTGTGGAGTTTTCCATTTGAACGGTGTCTTTCATTAGGCTGAGCAGGTTTTTTACTTCTTCCGGATCTCTAATGTTCCTCATTTTGTTGCGCCACATGATTCGTAAAGAGGGTGGAAACTTCATTTGTACTGTGACTCCTAGAGATTGTAATTCTGGCATAAATTTCCCCAACTCCCATTGTCTATCCTGAAATGCTTTGGACATGTCCGATCTGATTCTGAAGGACCATGAATCTTTACTGAAATTTCCTTTTTTGAGGGCTTCACCCAGGATCTTCTCTTTTAATGTGTATGTCTTGAAGTTTATTAGTATTTTTCTGGGGTTTTTCCTTTCTATGGCCTTTCCGAACGGGTCTCTGTGGACTCTCTGTATGTCTTCTCCAAGCGTCTCAGCATCGCTCCATGGGAAATGTTCCACTAAAAGCTCTACAATACATTTCTTAATGTCATTGCCTTCTTTATTTTCAGGAACATTTAAAATTCTTATATTATTTTTCCTCGCCTGATTTTCAAGAAATTCCATTTTTTCACTTATAGATTTCCCCTCTTGTCTCAGCGTGTATATCTCCTTTCTGTTATTTTCCACCCTACTGTTCAATCTACTCACTTCCCCTTCTATAGCTGTGACTCTCTCTCCTAGAGCATTTAGTTTATAGTCCAACTTTTCACACACCTCTTGAATCTTATCTTGTTTTGCTTCAGATATGGCGAATTTATCTCTCATCTCGATCCATATTTTCTCAAGAAACTCGTCTGTCTGACTTCTGGGACTTTTGAAACCCTCCTTCCCGGTTTCTTGTTTTTTCTGCGTCTCAACATTTTCTTTCTCTTTGCTTAGTTCTCTCTTTTCGTTATTACTGTTCTGAGCTTTTCCTATGATTTCTGTTTCTCCTGTTGTGACTGTTGTGACTGTTGTGTCGGTTGTTGTGGCTACTTCGGCCATATCTTGAGGACTGAGATGAGGTCTAAATTTAACAGCTATTTTGCTTTTTAGTCCAACTTTGATTGTTGATTCTGAAGGGATGTTTGGATTTTTGCTCCGTGGACTTTGAAGATGTTCTTTTTGCGAGGGTTGATCTTTTTTCTGCGGTAAGGCTAGCTCAGGTTTTTCGGCTACTAATGCTGGTCAATTTGTATCGTCCTTTGCTTGATTTGTCTGCTGCCTCTGAACCTTAAAGAAAGTTCTTAGTGAAGATGTGATCTTTATTCTCTGGGTTGGATCAGCTTTGTCTCCGGATAATTTTACTTTCTCTTTATATTTTTTTATGGGCTCTAGAGGTGTTTTTTTTTGCCTTCTTTCTCTTAACTTCTCTAGGAGTAATATTTTTGGGATATTGCTCTTGTTTGGGAAAGTTCCTATTTCTGAGACTATAGTTTCTCTGTATCTTTCTGGCTAGCTGTAGTTTTTTAATTCTGTACACCTTTGATGAGTGTCTGTGTCCTTATCTGTGCTCTTATCTTTGTCTTCCCTGCTTGTTTTAATGTCTCCCTCCTCCTCTGGTACTTTCTCATTCATGTGGTGTCCAATTTTGGTGTTCTCCTCTTTCTTTAGGCAATCTGTGTTTTTATTAAATGTTACTGTTTTATTTAGAACTGTATGTTACATATATTATCATTGAGTCATTAACAGAAAATGAGTAATTAAACAAAACAACAAATAACAATTTTCAAATGGGGAAATAGATATAATCTGTTTCACCCCTGCCACCCTCTGTTTCACTCATGCCACCCTCTGGTACATCAATGCCTTATGCCACCCTCTGGTTCATCATCACTGTAGATTATGGGGGGGGGGAAAGCAAGCACACCTGCCTGCTTCAACTGACATGAATTAATTTGGGGTTGATTTATTAATGTGTCACTGTTTTAAAATTCCAGTCTGGCACCTGCTTCCTTATCTGTAATTTGCTTTCTGTTGCAGTGCAATTTTTTTTTCCACGACCTTTGTGGCCTACTTGTAGCTATTCTATGAGCCTGCTGTGAGGGTCAGAGCAGGGTCATACAATTGTTGCAACTAGCAACTGAACTCTGGAGGGGCCCTTGTCAGGAAGCACTACAGGGAACGGTTACTAACGATGAGTTTGAACTTTTGAACCTGCTTTCATTTTTGCAAAACTCGTTTTTCTGCAGAACAGCATTACAGCAACTGTAATGCCCCACCAAGCTTATATGAGAAAGTTGATTTCTAATCCAAAAGTTATCCAAAGAAAATCAAAAGGCCTCAAATCCAAACAAGTGCAGGCAAATGTCAACCTGAGGAGTTATTCTGATAAAAATCATCATTTTCAGAAGGTCTATGCTGCTTGCTAGTAGATTTCTTGTGCAGAATTGCAATTTTTGTAATTTCGCGAGTGCGAGATTGTTGCTGCCCGCCGCACCTACATGTTCGCAATTGCGAACTTACACCGCAAAGAAAAAAAATCCGCTGCGTGCGAATTTGCGGATTTTGCGGGAAATTCGCGAATCTCGCGGATTGCGAATTTACCGAAAATCCGCGAGCGTAACGGATTTTCCGCCCATGCTTAGATAGACAGTCTGCTAAAACATTCTTGACCCCAGGAATGTACTCTACATTAAAATGGAAATCTTGCAGTTTGTACTGCCATCTGGCAATCCTTGGTGTAGCTTTCCCGCAACCCTTTGTGGTAAACAACTCCACCAATGGACTATGATCTGTCCTAACCTTGAATACTGTGCCATATAGATACTTTTGGAAATACTCTATACCCCACCAGCATGCCAGAGTTTCTTTTTCAAGTGTCGAATATTTGACCTCAGCATCTTGTAAAGGTCTAGATGCAAATGCAATAGCAACTAATTTCCCTTTCTGATTTTGCATCAAAACTGCCCCAATACCTATATTACTGGCATCAGTAATGATGACAGAACTACAACGTGTGTCAAATGTCGCTAATGCCGAAGTTGAAGATAATTCTTTTTTAAGATTAGAAAATTCTGTAGCACAATTTTCACACCAAACAAGTTTTTGATTCTTTTTCATTTAACACCTCATATTACTAGTCTTATCCGAAAATAAAGGAACGAATTTGGCGTAATTTTCAGCCAGACCCAAAAAGGATCTGAGCTGATCTTTAGTATGAGGCTCAGGAGCTTCTTGAATTGCTTTAATTAAATTCTGCTTGAGTGATATACCTTTGCCACTAATGTTATGACCTAAATAGTCAACAGAGCTCCTTTCAAATTTGCATTTTTCTTTAGTAAGGGTCATTCCACAGTTCCGCAATATGCTCAGTACTTTACATAATGTTTCAGAATGGTCCTGCTTATTGTTTCCAAAAACCAAAATATCATCTTGGAAATACAATGTATTTTTTACATCTTTAAATATTTTGTGCATCACTCTTTGAAACACTGCTGAGGCTGAAATCAGGCCAAACGGCATCCTTTTGTACCTAAAAGCACCCTCAGAAGTAATAAAAGACGTGTATAGTTTACTATCTTCATGCAAAGCAAACTGGTGGTAGGCATTAGATAGGTCTCCAGAGTTGAAAATACAGTAGCCCCTTTCAAAACTGAAAACATCTCATTTATATTGGGCAACGGATGTCGATCAACCCACACACACTCGTTCAAATCGCTCAAATCAATGCATAATCTGATTTTTCCATTCGGTTTGTGCACGACAACGACTGAGGTTCCATGATTCTGAACCCGTTCAATAAAGGTCATCGTATCATGACGATTTTTGGTCTCAGCGAACCGCAAATGACGAGTGCGGCATGTATGAGTGTTTTCGTCATGATCGATTGATGGATACACAGTGTATTCAGGGATTTCGTTCCGAACCTACGCGTTCCATTTTGTGTACAGCAGGCATTTTGTGGTTGCCCTCACATTGACCGATGACTACGGGCGAGCGAGTCTTTGGGACATGTATACCTTTAGCTGACTTCTGTGTGACCTGAACGAACTGACTCCATTGCCCAAAGCTAACTTGTTGAGCCAGTTCCTTGTTCCTTGGACAGAGGAGGAAATGAAAGGGAGAATTGATCTTAGGGACACTCCTCTTCCAAAGTGTGATGGTACCTTATGGGTAGATGGTTCGTGCTTCAAGCATCCGAATGGTGATACGGCTGCGGCATATGCTGTTACGACTTTGCATACGATTGTTGAAGCTGCACGTATCCCACATAATTCAGCTCAAGCAGCAGAGTTGATTGCATTGACAAGAGCGTGTGTGTTGTCGAAAGGGAAACGACTGACTGTGTACACTGACAGCCAGTATGCGTTCGATGTGGCTCATAGTTTTGGACGATTGTGGAAAGAACGTGGGTTCTTGACTTCGCATGGAACTAAGATTCAGCATGGTCAGTTGGTGAATGAAATTCTTGAATCACTTACTTTGCCGTTGCAAGTTGCGATTGTAAAATGCAGTGCACATAAGAAGGTTACTGATGATGTTGGTCGTGGTAATGCGTTTGCAGATGAAGTTGCGAAATAAACGGCGAGAGATGTGATGAGTCGAATGTATTTTGCGGGTCCGGCGAGATGGGTTCCGGATAGAGGTATGTGTGAAGATACGATAGAGAGTGTGAAGTCAATTCAAGCTGAAGCTACAGAGAAAGAATTGAGTGAATGGAGAGAGAGTATGGGTAAATTGGATTCGAATGGTTGTTGGGTTGAGTTGTCAGAGCATCAACAATGGTTGTTACCCGACGCGTACGTGCTTGTCGTGGTTACGATGGCGCATGGAATGGCTCATATCAGTGCGAAAGGGATTTGTAAGTTGTTGGCTCCAGTATGGCAAAATGCTGGAATTCCTAAGTGCGCAGAGAATGTGGTCAAGAATTGTATGGTTTGTCTGATGTACAATCCTGGTAAGGGAACTCTAACTCCAGCTGGTCATTTTGCACCTCCGACGTATCCGTTTGAGGTTTTGCAGCTAGATTTCATCCACATGGAGAGGTGCAACAATTTGAAGTATGTACTCGTGCTTGTTTGTGCCTTTTCGAGATGGGTAGAAGCATATCCCCTGAAAGATAATACTGCTTTGGCCACAGCTAAAGCCCTTGTTAAGGAATTTTCCCTAGGTATGATTTGCCAAGAATGGTCTGGAGTGACAATGGGAGTGAATTTGTGGGTCAAGCATGGGCGGAAAATCCGTTCCGCTCGCGGATTTTCGGTAAATTCGCAATCCGCGAACGCTCGCGAATTTACCGAAAATCCGCAAATTCGCACGCAGCGGATTTTTTTTCTTGGTGATACAATTTTGCGGCGTGCTGTGTAAGTTCGCAATTGCGAACATGTAGGTGCGGTTGGCAGCAACAATCTCGCACTCGCGAAATTACAAAATTTGCAATTCTGCACAAGAAATCCACTAGCAAGCAGCATAGACCTTCTGAAAATGATGATTTTTATCAGAATAACTCCTCAGGTTGACATTTGCCTGCACTTTTTTGGATTTGAGGCCTTTTGATTTTCTTTGGATAACTTTTGGATTAGAAATCAACTTTCTCATATAAGCTTGGTGGGGCATTACAGTTGCTGTAATGCTGTTCTGCAGAAAAACGAGTTTTGCAAAAGTGAAAGCAGGTTCAAAAGTTCAAACTCATCATTAGTAACCGTTCCCTGTAGTGCTTCCTGACAAGGGCCCCTCCAGAGTTCAGTTGCTAGTTGCAACAATTGTATGACCCTGCTCTGACCCTCACAGCAGGCTCATAGAATAGCTACAAGTAGGCCACAAAGGTCCTGGAAAAAAAAATTGCACTGCAACAGAAAGCAAATTACAGATAAGGAAGCAGGTGCCAGACTGAAATTTTAAAACAGTGACACATTAATAAATCAACCCCAAATTAATTCATGTCAGTTGAAGCAGGCAGGTGTGCTTGCTTTTTCCCCCCATAATCTACAGTGATGATGAACCAGAGGGTGGCATAAGGCATTGATGTACCAGAGGGTTGCATGGGTGAAACAGAGGGTGGCAGGGGTGAAACAGAGGGTGCTGGGAACCTGTGATGATGAACCAGACGTAGAAACAACATAATCGCGACCGTTGCGAGCTGACATGTAAGTTCGCAATTGCGAACTGGTACAAAACCCTCGCGAACTGGCAGAAATCCTTGCGAACACAAAAAAAAATCCGCAAATTCGCGAGAATTCGCGGATTTTGCGGATTGCGAGTACGCAAATCCGCAAATTCGCAAACACCAGATTCGCAAAATTCGCCCATGCTTAGTCAAGGGATGAAGAGAGTATGTGATGGTTTGGGAATTCGACAGAAGTTCCATGCTGCAAATCACCCCCAATCAGCTGGTCTGGTAGAATGCTATAATGGCACCCTTAAGTTAAAATTGGCCAAGATTCAGGCGAGCTCTGGTCTACAATGGCCCGATGCTTTGCCATTAGCACTTTTGTCAACTAGGATGACTGTACATTCTCGAGTGGGACTTAGACCTTATGAAATAGTTTTTGGTCGCCCGGCAAACATATGGGGAGTGCCTAGGCTGACCAAATTCAGTGAAATAGAACACCCTGTATTGCTTGACTATCTGTACGAATTGACGGCTAAATTGCGTGTTTTACACCAACAGGTTCATGATACATTGCCTCCGGCTTCTGAAGATTCAGGACACACCATCGATCCTGGTACCTGGGTTCTGGTCAAGAATTTTCAGCGGACCAAGAACGATCAGCCCCGCTGGACCGGACCCTACTTGGTGCTATTATCTACGCGATCTGCAGTGCGAGTGCGCGGTAAAAAGAACTGGATCCACGGCGTACATTGTAAGAGGGCCCCTTTGCCTCTGCCGTACGACCAGTGGGTCCAGAAAGGTATTCCAGACTCTGAAAGTGAAACCGTGCCTCGTTTTCTGCCTTTTAGCGATGCACGTTTAATTGGGGCAAATTCTGAGCGTGAAAGCGACGATCTTCTGCAAGAAGCTGTGCCTCCGTCAATTTGCTTGGACACATCTGAACCTGAACTTTTATTTCATGATCAGACATTGCCTGGTAAAGGCCGTTCTAATTTGCGACCAAGAGTCGTGGGACTAATAAAATAATAATTTTTCCTTTGCTATTTTTGAAACTGAATTCTCCTCCGAGAAACTGTTTTGACCAATTTTTGTTTTTCGAACCGCCATCCGGGTTCAGCTGTAGGGTCGTGGTATAAAGACTCAGAGCGTACTGCCGTGTAGACACAAGGTCGACGGTTCTGGTTTGTTCTAGAGCGTTCCCTAGGACATTCAGAGGTCCACTGAGCGAATCAAACCAACTGCCGCGAACAGCACGGTTAGAGGATGGAGTTTTTCGAGATGGAGAGAACTGTTGAAAGAATGAGCTTTAAGAGCAAAATGTGTAAAATAATGAGCAGAAAGTGTTTTTTAATATTGTGTCTTTTTATGCTATTTAGCTTAATGATGTTTTTGATGGGATATATTATATTCTCTTTTGAAGTGACGTTTGCACCCACTACACAACCTATGGCTTCTCCTACTGTTTCCTCGCATTCTTTTCACCCTCTACCTGAATATGAGTCCATTAGGAGGATGGAATTCGTTAACAATTCTTTTTTTCAGCTTCTGCACCAACACCAGCACCAGCTAGTAGTGAACACGACTAATTGTTGGGTGTGTGGCCTTATGCCCCATACTACTGATAAAGGTATTCCTTACCTGGTCCTGCCATTCAGCTACAATGGTTCTGGATGGGCATACAGAACGATGTTCATCTATGCTCGTGAAGTCTACCCCCTACTTTCTGTGAAAGACAATCCAAAGAATAGTGCTCTAGTCAAGGGTATAGTAGACATGATTAGAGGAATTAGTTCCTATGAGAATATCCCGAAAGATGAGACACTAGCGTATATTGGATGGAACGTGACTGGATATGGAGTTAGTCTGAGTGAGAACCAGCAAGCGAAAAGATCCTCTCCTATTTGGATCGTACCCCATCAGGGTCATTACTGTCTACAAGGTAATGGCAAGAATCCAAGAGCTCAGTTAGGGAAGAGTGTCTGCACTGAGACGTATGTTTTTGCGTCCCAGTCTTTCCCATCGTTTTTAGCAGCTAAGGGTACCTATTTTGTCTGTTACGATAGAGCGTATACATGGTTGCCCCCTGATTTCTCTGGCACATGTTTTGTCTCGTTCCTGTTGCCTCCTACGTACACAGCTGCGGCAGATTACCACAAGAGGAGAGTTGTTAGAGGTGTCTTCAGTAAGGAAGATACTGCAGGACAAGAATTGGGAGATTTCTTGAAGGGTTTTCTGCCGTTTTGGGGACCTATGGTTAACAGAAGGAACATACGGCAATTGACGAGAGTGGTTAAGTCCACCATAGTTTAAACTGCCGGTGCCCTTAGTACCTTGATTGCTGAGCTCCAGTCGGATCGCCTTATGACTCTTCAGAACAGAGTTGAATTAGATGTCATACTTGCAGATAGAGGAGAGGTATGTAAATTGATTCAATCGAGCTGCTGCGTTTTCATTCCAGACAACGCTCCGACAGTGTATTAAGCCATTTCCAAGCTACATAAGATCTCCGAGTCTGTACATGTGGACGAAGGAGATTGGTCGTTGATGGGATGGTTTTGGGGATTGTTATCCACCTGGGGATGGAAGATTCTGATGGTCATTGGGATGGTTTTAGCAATCCTTTTCCTGTTCTGTCTTTGCGTACAGTGTGCTCCTGCTATGTGTGGCCATTGTGCTACTTTGTGTGTGAGGAGACCTGTCCAGAGAGAGCTACTAAGTAATAGGATGATGCTACAGCAACATCTTGATGATCTGATGAATATAGACCTGGATTCAGACTGACGTGAGTTTGGGTTTATTGCCTATGTAAGGGCAAAAGGAGGGCTGAGGTTCCGTGATTCTGAACCCGGTCAATAAAGGTCATCGTATCATGACGATTTTTGGTATCAGCGAACCGCAAATGACAAGTGCGGCATGTACGAGTGTGTTCGGCATGATCGATTGATGGATACACAGTGTATTCAGGGATTTCGTCTCGAACCTACGGGTTCCATTTTGTGTACGGCAGCCATTTTGTGGTTGCCCTCACATAGGCCGATGACTACGGCCGAGCGAGTCTTTGGGACACGTATACCTTTAGCTGACTTCTGTGTGACCTGAACGAACTGACTCCATTGCCCGAAGCTAACTTGTTGAGCCAGTTCCTTGTTCGGCAGCTGGTCAAGATAGAGATCAAAGAGCAGGACATTGCTGAGTTTATGGTACATGCACACACCCTTCTATCTTGCTTCTCATCTGTTTCTGTTCCTTCTTTTATGGGGTATTTAAGGTTTGGGTTGAGGTCTTTTATTGTGGGTTTGTCCGGCCTGTCCGAGCAAGAATGTTGGGTTTTCCCGTGTAATTGATGGTGGACTGGACAACTGAAAGTGGGCTTGTCGTTATGCGATACCTTCTGAAATGGCACTTTGTGATTGGACAGTTCGTAAATAATTGATGCTACTCAGGAATGTGATTTTTGGCCTAAAAGACGATGTCTCGCTCTACGAAAAGTGTGCAGTCTCTAGCGAACCACCCGTGTCGTGCTTCGTAGACTTCTGTTCCTGGTTGCAGCCAATAAATTTGATCTTTGACGTCACCAAGAAGTATCCTGTGTCTCTGTGTTGTAAGACAGGTGAACCCAAAGACATTGGGTGTGCCCCTGGTGCCGCTGGGTTCTAAAACCCGGTTCTTCACGACCGGAGACAACCACTCGGATGACTAGATCTCTTCAATTATGTCCAAACTGCACAATCTATCCAATTCTTCTTTAACCGCTTGTCTCATAGCTAGAGGGACATTTCGAACCTTATAGACCTCATGAATCTCGTCACTGACAGCTCCAAGATTTCTTTAACAAGGAAAATCCACTTGGTCACTTGACTCCTTGATGTCGCAATGAGCTGAAATATTCTTGATCTGCCACAAGGAATTCGGGCAGTGCTCCAGGCTCTTCAATGGGTCCTTGTAACAATCGTCGCCAGTGTAAAATTCTAATGAAGGCCAAACGAGGTAATTTGTGTAGTGTATTTATTTAAGATAAATACCATAAACCATTTCTCAATTGAGCCTGGGCCAACTGACCCAAGATAGAATGTGAGACATGTGGAACCCTGACCCATGGTTCTGGAAGACACCATTGGTCAGGATACCACAGAAATCTTAAGGAGAGAGGACTTCTCCGAAGAATCGGACTTCCAGTACCGCATCAACAGATTCCTCCGGTCCAGGACCAAGGAACCAGAAGCCCTTGCAGAAGACCGAAGAACATCAGAAGAGACGTCAGCCAAGAGCTTGCCCTGCTGCTCCATGTGGACAAGCAAGTCAGAGCAGTCTGTCTCCTCCTGAATAGCTGTGGCAAGTTTCTCAAAGTCAGACACCACCTACTGCGCAATATAAGCTGAGTATATGCCAGCGCACAATGACAAAGTACCAGCAGAGAAAGCCTTCTTCAGAGCCCCATCCGCCTTTATTTCAGTCGCATCCATAGGAGAAAAATCCTCCGGATTGGTCGCCATACGACCAATCAGAGTGGCCAACATGGTATCCACTTTGACCAAGTGAGGAAGAGAGGCCTCCCCCTCCTCCAGTGAGTACAGCTTCTGCAAAAAGTGAGGAACCGAGGAGCACTCCAAATTGTGCTATTCACCAGAAATCGAGTCCTTGATGTGACCATGAAAAGGCATTGCGAACACAGGTGGCTTAACATACTGAGGAACAATGTTATCCGACCCCTTGGGGGAAGAGAAAGGCGAAAACCCAGAGTTCTCCTGAATATGTTGGAGAATTGCAGGGACATCCTCAATACAAACAAACTTTCCCGAAAAGGTAAAAGGCCGGCCAGTTTCTGAAGCCAAAAAATTCACTGAGGGCGAATCCACCGGACCCACAGCAGAACGAGAAGCCCTGCGTTCAGCCAGGACCCAGGCGTTCAGAGCACGAGCCACAGTAGCCTCAATCATCTCCTGCACCTCAGAAGCCGACAGCAGTGCAGAAGACTCCCTAGGACCATTAGACCTACTTCGGCGAGCCGTAATTTGCTCATCATACTCAGAAGAGGAGGACAACACATGCCTGCGCCTGGTAGTACGCTTCCCCACCATAATGACACATGAACATAAGTACAGCAGACAGAAGGTTTAAATAGGGTGTTGCCAACAATTGGACCAACCAAAAACAGGAACAAAAAAAACTGGGAGGGAACCTCATAACACCAATAAAAAAACTAGGCAAAGTGGAGAAAAAACACCACCCAGCCAGCAAAGAACACGACACAAACAGAAAGAATAAAAAACAGCCTGTACACGAGGCCCTTACTGTAAACAGGACCAGAAAACAGCCAGCCTAGGATCCCTGCCGTTACCAAAGCTGCCGCCTCCCCTACCGGTCTCCAACCCGGAAAGACGGCCCCAACCACACAGGGAAGGTGACTCTGTCAGCTAGACCCCGCCCGCTCTGCCGCCAATAGCGCATCACAACTCCAAACGCGGCGAGGAAAGACACTCTGGAGCCCAGGCAGGCACCGCCACACCCTACAGGCCAAAAACAAGGGGGAGAACTAGAGATCCGAATGACGAAGAAAGTGATCCAGAAGAAGACCGCAGCACCGCAAACGGCCAGCGGGTGGTACGCGCGTCTCAACAGGTGAGACAAAGACAAATCAGGAGGTTGGAGGAGGGGTGGGGGCTAGTTATACTCCACGTGTTAGGAATCACGTTGTATGGGTGTCTGTTGAGGCAGGGATGCCTCAATGCATAAGGAATGGAAGCGAGGGAGGGACGAAGAGGTAATTGTTGTTTCTCTTCTTTCAAGGGTCACCTGATGGAACTGTTGTTCAGAAATGCAGAGATTCATGTGGTCCTAGAAGGCTTCGTCCACTTCATGTGAGTAGTGCAGTATGTGGAAGGGTTACACTCGCAAAAGCAACCGAAGCTAAGCATCAGCCTCGTCGCAGATCTTGTCTTCGTCTGTCAAATGCCTTCTGAAAATGATATGTTTTGGATACCGAGTCAGTAGCCTCATTACTCCATATTCATTTTCATTCTTTTTTTTTTTTTTTTGGAAAACCTTTATTTACCGAAAACCAAGTACACCGCTATTCAGCCATACATCCCGGAGGCTAGGCAGCATTGTAAAGCAGTTCGAAAACGTGTACAAAACAGAAAAAGGAGCAGTCAGGTTTAATTTTATGAATGTTAAAGATAAACTCAATGAACAAGAAAACCCAGAGAAGAACAAGAAAAAGAAAGAAAGGGGAGAAAGAAAAGAGGAAAAGAAGAAGAAGATAAAGATGGCAAGGCAAAGGAGCATGGAAAAACGGTAAGGCACATATCCAGGTGGAGAGGCGGGAACATTAGCATCATGAAATAACCATTTCAAGAGAGCAAACATATGGAAGGGGAGTAAAAATACAGGATTACTTCACGTGATATCTGGGTTGAGGGGAAGCTATGGAGAGAGACGGACCTCCGGTTGAGTTTCCTCTGGGGGCACACAGATGTCTCCTCTATACGAGTTCCAGGCACTCCAGACCAGACCCCACATCTTGGGCTTACCCCGGGCTAAGTAAACAGTCTTCTCCCGGAGCATGCACCAGTCCATATTGGTTTTCCAGAGACTAACAGTGGGGGGGGTCGGAGCACCCCTTCTCTGGGCAATGTCCATCTTGGCAACCATATTACCCAGGGTGACCCAGCGGGTTTGAGCAGTATTGTAGTCGGTCGGACCCCACACATTCAGCAAGCAGCGTCGAGCCTCCGCAGGCAAAGTCACACCAGTCACAACCCTCATAACCGCATGCACTCGCTCCCAGTAAGAGGCAATGACATGGCACTCCCAAATAGTGTGCATGAATGTGGCCGCACACAACGCCCTCTCCTGCAAAGGCCATCCTGGGAGAGCCCCATACGAATCATCCTGGGGCCAGTGACGTACACCCTGTGGAGCACTTTCAGCTGGACCAAACGCAACCTGGCAGAAATGGCCACCTCCTTAGGGGAGGAGACCGCTGACTGCCAGTCCTCATCATCCATCTCAACCTCGTCATTCACCCAGAGGTCTCGCACTTTCACCAACAGGTCCGTCCGCACATTTATAAGTTTCTTATAAGTCAGGGAAATGGCACTGTCCGGCATGTGGCCGTCCAGCACTCTGTCCTCAAGCGGGGATGACTCGGGAACTTTTTCACCCACAGGCAAAGAAGACATGAGGGCGTGCCTCAATTGAGCATACCAAAAATACTCCGTGGCCCCCAATTGGAATTCTGCCTGTAGAGCAGCAAACGTTTTGATTTCCCCCCTGGCCATCACATCCGCCACTTTGGAAATACCAATGAGGTCCCACCGGTCAAACCCTTTAGAATGCCACAGTTTCCCCAGTAAGTCGGAATCATAAAGGGGAGTAGCCATGGTGAGCCTATCCTTCCACCCCAGAGTCTTTGTCACCGCCCTCCATAAGTGTACCGCAGTCCTGGTGGGACCAGTCAATTTCCGGTCCAGAGATCTAGAGTACAGCGCTCTGTAGTACATCCCGTCGTTCATGAGCCAGCGATCCATGGCGTATCCCGGATTGACCACCGGTCCATAGAAGCCATGATTAATGGCCGCTAACTGAGACGCCCAGTAATACCGGCGCACGTCAGGCAAAGCAATACCACCGTCATACCACGGAATGGTCAGTTTGACGACGGCAATGCGCGGTCTACCGTCCCACAACAAGGTGCGCTGCAGGCTCTCAATCTCCCCGAAGTATTTAGATGGCACTGGGTCCTGCGTGTTCTGAAGCGCATATAGGAACCTCGGCAGGGACATCATTTTGAACAACGCCGCTCGGCCCAACAGGGACAGCGGCAATCTTTTCCAACCCTCCACGTCACGCCGAAGGCGCGCCAGAGGAGGGAGCAAGTTGTTCGCATACCGTGCCCGGGCATCCGTTGAAATATAGATGCCCAGGTACTTGAAGCCCTGTTGCGAGACCTGTATGGCACAGCCCCTAGGGAGATGCGGAGTGTCTCCACACAGCACGTAGAGGTAGGACTTAGACCAGTTGATGACCAGGCCCGAGTATCTACCAAAGGTACCCAGCACGTCAAACGCCACAATTAAGGACCGACAGGGGGAGGTGAGATAAAGAAGAATATCGTCCGCATAGAGCGAAACGCAATCCTCAAACCCGGGTGACCACTTGATACCAGTAATATCGGGGTGAGTGCGGATCCAGGCGGCCAGTGGCTCGAGCGCGAGGGCAAAAAGGAGCGGCGACAACGGGCAACCCTGTCTGGTACCTCTGCGCAAAGCGAAGGAAGCTGATAAGCGGCCATTGACCGTCACATTGGCCATCGGGGAGGAATAAAGGAGCTGAACCCAACTAATGAAGTCGGGCCGAACCCAAATTTAGAAAGCACCGCCCAGAGGTAGTTCCACTCGAGCGAGTCAAACGCCATTGTCGCGTCGAGCGAGGCCAGGACTGTTGGTTCACTGAGCATGTGCGCTCGCGCCATGACAGCGTGAAGCCTTCTAAGATTCAGGGCTGTGTTCCGGTGAGGAATGAAACCAGACTGGTCCGGGTGGACCAGGTCCGCAATCACGCCCACGAGCCGATTGGCCAACAACTTAGCCAGGATTTTGGGCTAGGCGTTTAACAAGGAAATAGGACGGTACGACCTACAAAGGTCTCGGGGCTTCCCCTCCTTGTGGATGACCACTATGGTGGCCAGGCGTTGATCCAGCGGGAGTTCGCCGGCATCTCGAGCTGCCAAGAACATATTCCGCAGGGGCGCGGCGACAGTGTCCGCCTTGATTTTGTACAGCTCCACTGGGAGACCATTGGGTCCCGGAGCCTTCCCGGAGTGCAACGATCTTATTGCCAACGCCACCTCATCAACCGTTATGCCGCGGTCCATGTCGTCACGCTCAATGTCAGACAGACAAGGAAGCTCAACCTCCTCCAAGAAGGAGGCCAAGTCCGATACGGGCAGCGCGGAGACCGATGTATAAACCGTCTCAAAGTAGTCGGCAAACGCCGCGGCAATAGCAGGGGGGTCAGTATCCACCAGGCCATCGTCGCCCAGGATCTCAGGCACCACACGAGAAGCCAATTCCTTCTTGTCCAGCCAGGCAAGAAGCTTGCCCGCCTTGTCTCCGGCGTCGTAAATCCTCCCTTGCTGTTCCCTGCCCATCGCCTTGGCCGCATCCGTAGCAGTGGCACTGTATTCCAACTGCTTCAGGGAGAGAGCATGGAGCAACTCAGGTGTTGGTCCCAGCGCTAACCGGGAATTCAGGTCCTCAATATCCGACTCCAACTGCAGCATGTCCTCATCCCTTCGTCTGCGCACCCCGACTATCAGGGAGAAAGCCTCCCCCCTAAGGACAGTCTTGAAGGCCTCCCATAGGGAAATGGCCGACGTTACCGAACCTGTATTCTCCGTGAAATACCGATCGATAGCTTTAGCAAGGAGGTCTCGAGTTTTGGGGTTGCGGAAATACCAGGGGTTGACCGGCGCCACCCTAGTCGCCGCCGCGATGTCAAAGTCAAACGACACCCAAACCGGAGAGTGGTCCGAGATACCCCTGGCCATGAGGCGTGCACCAGAGACGGACTGTGCCTGAGCCGAGGGTGTCAGAATGTAATCGATCCGAGAGAGACTACCATGAGCCCCGGAATGAAAAGTATACTGTCGCTGGGCGGGATGTAAAAGTCGCCAGCAATCAATGAGGCCCATGGTGCTCATGAAGTCCGGGAGCCACGATTGGGCGCTGCGAAGATCTCTGCACGGGAAACGATCCAAGATGCCTGAAACCACAGAGTTGAGGTCCCCACCCATTATCAACAGCCCCTCCGGAAGACCCAAAATGGCGCCTCCAAGATCTTGGAAGGTGGCCGCTTGCAACCCCGGGGGGACATAAACCGAAACCAAAACCAGGGTGCGCCCCTCCCACCTGCTCACCACGGCTACATATCGGCCCCTATCATCCACCAACGTGGACTCCACCTCCAGGGGAAGTGACATGCGCACCATTATCCCCACCCCTCGGGATCCCGTAGAGAGCCTGGAATGGGCCACCATTTTGAACCCCTTTCTATTCAAAGCCTTACAAGTGTTGCCAATGAGATGAGTTTCTTGCAGGAGAACAATATCCGGAACACAACGTTTAAGCATTTGTATCACAACACCACGTTTAATACGATCCCCCAACCCATTCACGTTCCAGCTGAGTACATTTAAAGTCTTACCCCCCATCATCAATGATGTCCCGTCCCAGCCATTCCACCCAGAAAGCTGCCACCGAAATGATGAAAGCAAAACAGTAAAACCTTAGCCATGAGAAAAGTAGGAAAAGAAGAGCAAAAGAGAAGCACTCAACCCAACTAACCCCCACCCTGCACCCCTGCATTAGACTAGAAGCCACCCCAACTAGCAGTGTGCCTGTCGCCCCTTAGAAACTAACCTACAAAAAGCCCCCAGAGGAGAAAGGAGACATCCTATCACCCCCCGTTACCCTCCAAAGTGGAAAAAACAGGAAAAGTGAAAGAAGAAGAAGCAAATGTCAATGAATGATGCCGTCCGCAGCATTCCTCCCAGAGAGAAGGCCAACATTATAAAGTTTATTCCTGGGAACCTGGACCTCCTGACGCCCCCTCCGACGAGTCCTCCGGAGTAGTTCGACGCTGAGGCAAAGTGTCCAACCAGTCCCCTGCAGCATCCGGTAAATCAAAGAACAGCGTCCGATCGCCATGTTCAATGCGCAGTTTCGCTGGGTAAAGCATAGAGTACCTTAAGCCCATCTCCCTCAGCCTCCGTTTCACACCCATAAAACTTTGACGGCGTTTCTGGACGGCCTGAGTGAAGTCGGGGAAGAAGTTAATGTCCGCGTTCTGAAACCGCAGCGGGCCACCTGTTCTCGACGCTTGTAAAATGGCATCTCGGTCCCGGTAATTGAATAGTCTAGCAATGATGGGGCGCGGGGACGCACCTAACTTCGGCCGGCCACCAGGCAGTCTGTGAGCTCTCTCAACCGAAAAGAATTTACTCAGGCCACCCGGTGCCAAGTGCTTCTCCACCAAATCCTCCACGAACAAATCCACGGCTTCCTCCTCCGCTCCCTCCGGCACACCTGTAATACGGACGTTCTGGCGCCGTGCCCGTCCCTCAAAATCGTCAAGTCGGCGGGCAAGTGCCCCATTAGCCGCCTTCAGGTCCCGTACCTCGGTCTGCATGTCCGACATATCAGAAGTCAAACTCGACGTCTTAATGTCGAGTGACTTAACCCTGTCGTTGGTTTTGCCGAGGTCGGCCCTGATGAGGTTAAACTCGATCTTGAGGGTATCCACTTTGCTGGACAGCGCTTCGTGTTGGCTATGCATCTCGGCCTTCACGCCAGCAATGGCTCCCATCACGTCCCGGAGGGTGGGTTCCGTATCTTCTGGGGACACGTCTCGTTGCGGGTCCTTGGTATGGCCCGATGCTCCCGGCGATCCCCTGGAGTGGGAGAATCGTTCAGGGATGGTGGATTGTGAATGGAGGGGTTTCTTGCTGACCCTCGGGGGCTTCCCTTTGTCTGGATCTCCTGTGCCCGCCATGTTGGGCAACGAGAACAGTACGAACCAAGAAGGGGCAGGCCGACAACACCTCCTCCACTCGATCGAAGCACACAAGTCACACCATCTCCCGCAGAGAAAAGCAAGCTGCCAGGGAGACCAACAGGGCCACCGGACCCAGAAATCTGTTAGTCCCGCTCAAAGTGCACCAAAGCGGGGCCCCGTCACAGCCCCAACAATGCCAGGCAACTATGGCGTCGTCGTCATCAGACTTCACGGCGGCGTAACTCGGTCCAGGAAACTCGGATCTTCAATATGAGACCGGGCGCCGCGTCAGCATCAACACCGCCGTTGATTCCCACCGTCGTGGGACAGGATAGTTAGCAGGATCAGTGCGGGGATCGGAGGGTCTTCGGAGCTCCGAGCTTACGCGGCCATCTTGGTTGCCCGCGAAGCTCCTCCCTCCATTTTCATTTTTTTAGTCGCTGTTTCGGTTTTCTTATTGATGTGGGATACTTTGTTGGAGTTGGTTCACAAGGTCAGCACTGTGATGGGCTGTGGGTAGCAGTCACATTGGTATACAGAAATATCAGCAAGTTTCATTGCAGGGTCTTGTCTTTGTCAGTCAGATGCCTTCTGTCAGTGATGAGTTTTGGATGCTGAGGTGGTTAGCCTCACTGCTCCACATTAATTTTGAGTGTTTTAGTCGCTGTCTGGGGTGTGGTATTTATACCCTCTCCTACAAAGATGTCCGCGGGTTATGTGGCGCAGCTCCCGAGAGTAAGCGAGATTTCATCCAGTGGTCAAAACTTGGAGGGAAGGCTAATGGTATGGGAGAGAACAGGAAAAAGGGAATGCAACAAAGGAAAAAAGGACCTTTTATGGACACAAAAGGTTTGTTAAATTCTGATAGACGTGTAGGCCTTTTAAGTTGGCAGTTCGAGTGTGAAATTACCAACCCTTGAGGACATGATTAAGTAACATGGAGTGGGAAAGGGCAGGGATGGCACAGGCGGTAACATTCTCAATCTTAGCTCAGAATTAGGGAGGGTTTTTTTAATGGAACTAAGTCTTTGTTTTGAGTTGCACATGCTAGCTTTCATAGTGCAATATTTGCATTACTGATTGAGCTGCCTGGACTATATTCATGTATGATGCTTTCAGGTGATTATTGGCTCTATCTAATTGATTTGGAGAGTGTGACTTTACTAATATGTTAATAAATCTTTATGATTTTGTAGTCCACTCCTCTCTGTCATTAATCAGGATCAAAATCTGCTTCACTGCCAATGCAATGTTAATGGTTTAATGATTTTCCTTAGTTCGAGACGAAGATCCCTTTGGGTGGATTTAGCACAGTTACGAGTTTGCGGCAAGTTAGCGTGGTGCAAATCATACTTATCTGCTACCACCTTGCATGTGAACTGTACAAATACAGGGGCTTATTTACAAGCCCCATGTGCCACTGGTGGATCACATTTTGTCACCCTGAGGGGCTTTACCTGTATTTGTAAATACGGCCCCTTTACACGCAGCACTTTGTGTGAAAGGGTTCTTCCATGAGCATTGCTGTGGATATTCCCACACAACACCGATGGAACCTGATACATTTCCAGATTTACAAGAAATCGTAAACCTGGAAATGCGTTTGAATGCTACGCCTCCCCAGGGGAGGCGTAGGGAGGCTCATCAGGAGAAATGTATGCATTTCTCCTAATTTTTTCCCTCATTCTATGCGTGCTGCATTCTCCAGCACACATAGAACAAGGAAATCACCTTTGGTGATTGTTTATGTGCAGGAAGGAGTCCCTTCCTGCACATAAACAATCATTAAAAAAATTAAGTTTTGCAAGTTCAATGTGTGCTAATCCAGCACACATAGAAATTTAAAAACGCCATTTTAGATTGTTTATGTGCAGGAAGGGACACCTTCCTGCACATAAACAATCATCCCCGTGACGTAGGCATCCTTACACCATGGTGCAAGGTTGCCTGCATCAGCGCATGGCACCCAATTGTGCGCCAGCGCAGGGGAAAGCACAGGGATGTGGCATATTATTGTAAATATGTTGCATCCCTGTGCTTTGAAAGTGCCCTTGCGTGGCGCCTTCAATAGGCTTGCGGTGTCGCGCTGCAACACTTTATTGTAAATGAGGCCCATAATGTGCAAAGGTGTCTGATTCTATGGCAGGACCGGAGGCTTCTGATTTTGCTTTCTCATTTCTTTACTGCACCAACAGCAGCCAATGAAAATGAAAGTACACATGTAAAAAACAACATTTCTCATGAGGCTTTGAACCACGTCTCTCTTACCACAACCAATCACAATAGTATTAAGTCTATACATCCTGGAGACACTACTCCGGCCTCCTCTTTCTTTGCTGCTCCGCAGCCCAGATAAGTGCTCTTTCCCTTTCATGTTTTGCTCTATGATTTATGACCTATGCCTTTGCATTGTTTGGTGCCATTGATTACTGTTCGTTATTACTTGTGTATACTTGTACGCTTTGACTGGTCGCCTTGCGCTCTCTGTTGGCACTGCTTGTTCGTGAATTGTCCGAACTTCTCTTAGTTTGGGGCCGGAGCTCCGCTCCGTTCCCCGTCCCCCTTGGTGGCGCGTGTTGCGCACATAGGCGTGTCCCACCCTTTCCCCCGATCTCCATTCATAGCTGCCCGCGGCGCACGCTTCGGCTAGCCGCACTAGTGAGGGGTTTAGCCCCCCCCCTCGAGGAACGAGTGTACGTCGGAGCCGTTGAGGCCTTACGTACGTCTTGGGGAGCCCGCGCACACCGGGTTGGGCGCTCGCAGTTCTCGAAGGTGCCAGATCGACGCTCTGCCCCCGGCTGAAGTGGAGATCGACGCAGCTTGGGCCAGGAGCCGTGGGCGGATTCTGTGCTTTTGGCAGCTTACATTGGTTTAGGCGACGAAGCCTACCGGCTTGACCTTGCCCTTCCTGAAGATTCAGAGGCCTTCTCGTACTTTCCTCCGATAGTCCTAGAGTGGGACTACATTGTGTTCTTGTTTTTCCTGGTATTTCCGGCTCCTGCGCCTGGCACCCCACACCTTCGACGCCCCTGCTTGGGCTGGTCTTTGCTTCCCGCTGGGGATTAGAGTTGGAATTTTCTGATTCCTGGTTACGATGGCAGAGACAGAGTACTGCGAGGAGGAGGATGCTGCGTATGCATATCATGGCCAGCAGGAATTCTATGAAGGAGACTCCATGGAGGAGATCATAGATAAAAAGCTTGATGCCAAATTGGATAAAGCCCTTTCCTTGGCCCTCTCCCCTTTGGCCAAGAAGTTGGATTTGCTGGTCCCGGGTAAGCCGATGCCCGCTCCGGACTAGGAGCCCCTTCAGTCCTCCCCTAAGAAGGCGGCTCTCGACCTGTCCTGGCCTCATGCCCAATCATATGAAAAACTTTAGAAGTCTAAGGAGTCCCGGTCTCAGGACAAACCTGTTACCTCTCCCCCCAACTCCCCTCTGGTTGTCACCACTACCGATACTGGCACCGATACCGATTCCTCGGATGCCGCTCCCCGCAAACGCACTAAAAAGCGCAAGCATACTTCCCCGGTCATTCCCACTCCCTTTTCATTTGATCCGACGGACATTGTCCACCCCAGATCGTCCGACTGGGTTCCCCCTCCTGCTGTGGCGGCCTACCTGGAGACCCATCTCCACAAGGGGTTCTATAAGGAAGTTCGTTCCCGCCTGAAATCAGAATGCCCACGTCCCGATTTACCCCACAAGGTGGCTATCACGCCGGATATAGACCCCTCCATGACCACCTTTCTTAAAAAGTATAAGAAGGACCCGAAGAAAGGGATTGATCGCGCGCTCAGGGCGTGCCAAGATAAGGTCCTCGACCTTTCGGGCCCTTTGGCCAAGATCCTGGAGTTGGCCCTGCAGGCGCAAGAGACTGGTGCCGCCATCCATCCTGAGGTTTTGGCGGGTTGGGCTCAGAGGGCCATTTGTATGTTAGGGAACGCGAATTGCGCTCTTGCCTCTGAACGACGGAAATCCGTCCTTCTTCGTATCGACCCCCAACTAGTGGAATTGGCTTCCTCGGAACCGGGCCCGCTGGCGGAAGGCCAATTGTTTGGGGACAATTTTGTTAAAGACATCGCCAAGTTCGTAAACACCTTTGCATCCTTGGACAAGTCTCAGGCCTCGCTGAAGCGTGTTCTGCATCAGGTCTCTGGTAGGGCCGGGCGTGGCAGAGGACGCTCGACCGGCCGCTACTCAAATCCCAGTCCTCAGAGAGGCTACGCCCCTAGACGGGGTAGAGGGTACACGCAAGAACCGGACCAAGCCGGATTTTACCCGTCACAATCACGCGGCTTCAGGGGTCAATCGAGGCTACAAGAACTTCGATAACCAATCTTCCGGTAAGTCCCTCCCTTCCTTTACTTCCGTTGGGGGGAAGATTGCGCCATTTTGTCAAGAATTGGGCGGTTCTCACTTCAGATGTGTGGGTGCTTCGGACAGTCCAGGGCTACGAGATAGAGATGGTGTCTTGCCCCGTTCAGCCCTCCCCCCCGCCCTCTCCTTTTTTCCCATCTCGAACAGAGTTTTATAGACTCAGAACTGGACGAGCTTTTGGCAAAACGGGCCATTGCTGCGGGACCCTTCCTTCAGGGAGGCTTCTGCAGCAACGTCTTTCTTGTTCAAAAGAAAGGAGGCGGTCAACGCCTCGTGCTGAATCTGAGAGATTTCAACCCCTTTGTTACGTATCGCCATTTCAAGATGGAGGGCATCCATCTTTTACGAGACCTTCTCTTAGAGAACGATTGGATGGTCAGACTGGACCTGAAAGATGCCTACCTGACGGTCCCAGTCTGCCCATCACATCAAAAGTTTTTGCAGTTCCCCTGGAAAGGGCGTTGGTTTCGTTACGAGGTGCTTCCTTTCGGACTGTCCTCAGCCCCTTGGGTGTTCACCAAACTGCTCAAGCCAGTGGTCTCCCGCCTTCGGGAGATGGGGGTTCGGCTGATTGTCTATCTAGACCAGTGGTTCCCAAACTTTTGACTCCTGAGGACCCCCATTGAGTCACCACTGGAAGCCGGGGACCCCCAAGCAATTTGTATGAGTTAAATTTCAAATATCAAAACAGTAATTCGAAAACAATACACATGTGTGCTTACAAAACAAATACTCAAAGTACTAAGGCTTTTGGGGCCAGATGTACGACCATTTCATTTAGCGCCTCGCAATTGGCGACACATGGCAAGTGGAAAATTGCGAGTCGCTAAATGAAATGTACAACAGTGTGTTTAACACTGTTTGGGATTCCCAATGGGGTCGCAAATTGCGAGGTTCATTAATATTAATGAGCCTCTCGCAATTTGCGAGCCCATTGGGAATGCCAGCCCTCTCAGGTATGGTGGCCTGCTGGGCTCTGCAGGCCACCATGTCTGGGACTGCTTTTAAATAAAGCAGTTTTAAAAAGAAAATGCAGCCCATTTACCATGCATTTAAAGAAAAATGAAATTAAACATTTTCGTTTCATTTTCTAAGAGCATGCAGAGGTCCCTGGGACCACTGCCTGCCCTTAAAAAATAATTTTGCATGTATTTGCAAAGGGGAAGGGGTCCCTGGAGGAGTGAGGACCCCTTCCTGTTTGCAAATGCATTACCATCTACTTGAAGTAGGTGCTAATTTCGAATGTTTTGCGACCGCAAAACATTTGTACATGGTTTTGAGACTCGCTATTTGGAAGGAAATGCCACTTCCAAATACCAAGTTGCAAAACATATTTAGCGGGTCGCAAACAAATTGCGACTCGCGAAATAGGCAATGTACATGGCCCAATAGGTTTTTGCATGCGCAAACGGGTTCGCGAACCGGTTCGCACATATAAAAACGGATCGTACATCTGGTCCTTAGTATTTTATATTGAAGTAATAGCCTCTCTGTCACATGCATTTAATTTGTTTTATAGCATCTCTCATACCATTGTAGGATGTCAGAGCACTTTACATCACACACATGAGGAGACATTGAATCATACATGTAAATCAGTGTGTATATAAAATGTTTAAAGAGTGCTTGGTCTGGAAAAGCACAAACTCAGGATTCAGAACATAACACAGTGGCTAGCACTGACTTTAACATTAAAAATTTATTTCCACCCAAATAAACTTTTTAGCAGCATCAGGATAATGAATAACTGGGGAAAAGCATAAGTTATTAACTGGTACCATGCAGTTTACAAGCAGCTCTTTGATGAACGTTTACAGGTCCCTCTGCTAGATTACGATTGTCACTTATGAAGTGCACAGTAACGAAAGAATCTCTGTGGCAAAAGCAGTAACCACGAACCTATGCACATAAAATACTGCGTTTTAAAATGCATGTTACACGTTCTTTGCAGTAGGCACATTAACCCTCTGTGCTAAATTAGTTAAGTCAAAGCTGCCACTGAACAAAACTCTCCTCAGCTCCAGCAGGCACATTAATCACTGGCATGATCTTGACACTTTTATTGTTGCTGGAAAGCTGCTAATTATACAAGAAACGTTTCTGTGCTTTTAAAACTGTTGCCTACGGACCCCCAGAGAATGTGTCACAGACCCCTGGGGGTCCGCGGACCCCAGTTTGGGAAACACTGATCTAGACGATATGCTGATCCTGGCCCAGGACCGGTCCCTCCTTCTCACTCATTTGGAGTGGACGACGTCCTTATTGCAGAATCTGGGATTCGTGATCAATACCAAGAAATCGGTGCTGATACCGAATCAACAGATGGAGTTCCTGGGATTCCTGATAGACTCGGTCTCAGCCCAGCTTCTCCTTCCCCTTTCAAAGATCAGATCTATCAAGAGAGAGATTACAACTACCCTGGCCAAAGAGAAGATTTCTTTGAGGGTGTTGGCACGAATTGTGGGCCTTCTGGCCTCGTCGATTCAGGCCATATTTCCCGGCCCTTTGCATTACAGAGCTCTACAGAGACTCAAGATCTTTTATCTGCAAAGGAATTTTCATTATGATCATTTGATCCCTCTCTCCCCCGAGTCCAGGGAGGAACTTCAATGGTGGCTGGACCACATGTCGGCCTGGAACGGCCGAGCTATTTTCGGCGCGGCCCCGGATGTGGTGGTGGAATCCGACGCCAGCCAGTGGGGCTGGGGCGCTCGCTGTGGCGAGTTTGCCACAGGAGGACGTTGGTCAGCAGACGAACTGTCACTTCACAACAACTGTCTAGAGCTTCTGGCAGGGTCTTTTGCCATCAGATCTATCTCACCGCTGAAGAGCAACTGTTGTATTCTCCTTCGGATGGACAATGTCTCCGCGGTGCGATACCTCAATCGACTGGGCGGGACGAGGTCCCGGATGTTGGTGCACATTGCGAAGGAATTCTGGCACTTCTGCCTGGATCGCAAGATCTCCGTGGTGGCGGAATACCTTCCCGGGAAACTCAATCAGGTGGCGGATTGGCATTCCCGATTTCTCCGGGACTCCAGCGACTGGAGACTCCATCCATCGCTGTTTTCCCGGATCATGTCACGGCGAGGCCCATGTCGGATAGACCTGTTTGCCTCGCGCCTCAATGCCCACCTTCCCCTGTTTTACAGTTGGAGGCCGGACCCAATGGCAATGGGGACGGACGCGTTCCTTCACCATTGGGGGCAACAGAGGAATTATGCATTTCCACCGTTTGCACTGATCCCGAGAGTAGCGGCGTTGCTACGCCGACAGAAGGCGACAGTTGTGTTGGTAACGCCTTGTTGGTCGACTCAGTCGTGGTTTCCCACGCTGTTGGAATTGTCAAAAGACCTCCCCTTCCGGCTCCCAGTCTTCCCGACGCTTCTGCAGGACCCAGTGGGAGCGTGCCATCCCCTGGTCCTGCAGAACCAACTGTCGTTGATGGTATGGACGCTCTCCGGAGACATGAACGCCTTGCAGGCCTTTCACGAGAGGCTTCCAGCTTTATGCAGCAAGCGTGGGCTCCTTCCACCCGAAAGCGATACTCTTCTTCCTGGAAGAAGTGGGTGGGTTGGTGCCTTTCAAAACAGGTGGATCCCGTGGGATCAAATATAACCGAGGTATTAAACTTTTTGTTAGAATGTGCGACGTCTGGCCTGGCTTACAGGTCGGTTAACAACTTCAGGTCTGCTATTTCTGCTGGTCACGACCACATAGATGGTAAACCTGTGGGGATGCACCCCTTGGTATGTAAGTTGCTTAAAGGTGTGAGTGTGGCCAACCCTCCGCGGCCCAGGTATTCCACCATGTGGGATGTTAATAAGGTGCTGAATTTGTTGGAATCCTGGCTGGATAATGGTGATTTGTCGCTGAAACAGCTTTCTGCCAAACTTACTATGTTGTTGTGCCTCATTTCATGTCGGAGGGTTTCGGATGTCAGAGCCTTGGATTTAGCTGGGAGGATGTTTTCACCCCAAGGCGTATCCTTTGTCATTACTAGGCGTACCAAGACCATGTCCCGTTCAGTTGATTATCCAGCCTTTCCTCATAATGGCAAGCTGTGTGTTCTTCAATGTCTTAAATGTTATGAGGAGCGTACTAGTGTACACAGGATCGACCCTCTGGGGCAGTTATTGATATCTATTCAAAAGCCGTTCAAGCCAGTCGCTGCTGCTACTTTAGCCAGATGGGTCAGGTGGATCATGTCGGAAGCCGGCATTGATATTTCTGCTTATGGGGCACACTCTGCGAGGGGTGCGATGGCTTCTGAGGCTTACTTACTGGGTTCCCGCTTGGAGGACATTCTGAAAGCAGCTGACTGGTCCTCAGATTCCATGTTTAAAGTGTTTTATTACAAACCGATTCCTCACGTTTCTGATGCTGTGATTGACGAGCTTTGATGTGAGCTTTGAACCAGCATAATCAGAAGCCTTCGGTCCTGCCATAGAATACAAAATTTTCTAGCTATCGCGACAAGAATTTTAGATTCTATTAAGGACACGGAGGCGAGGATTATCCCACCCGTTGGGACTGTTATGCAACTGCTGTTGTTTACGTGACTTTGTCTAACAGTTTTTTGCCCACCCTTACAACGATCTAGGTTGTGGTGGAAAGTTTCTCAAACTTCCTTTTTTCTGTTCTAGGGAACGACTCCAATAAGAGTTGAGGATCGTCTGTGGTTTTGGATGCCGCACCTTCCGGATGGAGGATATCCTTCGGTGTTCAGATTTTCTCCGTTGAGAATTCTTGTGGATCTGTTTTTCCGTTGAGAACTAAGTCTTGTTCTATGTGAAGAAACTGTTAAAGACTGTTCATGCAAAGAAAGAGGAGGCCGGAGTAGTGTCTCCAGGATATATAGACTTAATACCATTGTGATTGGTTGTTGTAAGAGAGGCGTGGTTCAAAGTCTCATGAGAAATGTTTTTTACATGTGTACTTTCATTTTCATTGGCTGCTGTTGGTGCAGTAAAGAAATGAGAAAGCTTAATCCTCGCCTCCGTGTCCTTAATAGAATCTAAAATTCTTGTTGCGATAGCTAGAAAATTTTGTATTCACAAATGGCAATTTTTGTGGTAAAGATTTTCTACCCAATGCAAAAAAACACACTCATTATCAACTCACTAGAGTGACTATGGGTGTTTCCTTAAAATGAGGAATGACATTTTGAGAACATGGCAGCAGAGTCATGAAGGATTGAGCCAAGAGAGACAAGGCAATCAAGACCACACAGGAAGTGAGTAACCCAGAGAGGAGGGCTGCTGATGTAAAAGGTTTAAGGCGGACACTTACTCCTTCAACTGCTCCATCTTAAAACAGCCGTAGCTTACAACTAAACGGCCATATCCGCAGGCGACACAACTGAATTTACCAATTAAGTGTTATACACACAGATTTCAAACAACAATCAGGCATTCTATAAATACTAAAAAGAGCAAAACTTTTGTTCCTACATAGTGGAAGCTACAAGTGTAAACGTACCCAGTCATGCACATAAAATCACCCTAAAGTACATCTACATGGCCCTTATGCCAGTGTTGTCGTAAATTAAAAGGGTACTTTTTTTTTTCAAAGTCTTTTATTTATTTTTATGTAAAAACATTAGCATTTCTGTTACAAGGTTAGCCATTCGCAGTTCGTACAACAGTGTCCTGAGGGTACATTTTAACATATAAAATTCATTACATTTTCTGATGGAGAATCGTAGCGCTTTCATTGAGAAGTGTGCGTGTGAAACTGATAAACAAGCCTGATAATAAAATCTTGCACAAACATAAAGTAGAACGTATCACTATTGCAAGGGATTGTGAAACACAGATGGAGCACAGATAATCTCAAATCGTGGTGCTTGCTGTTTTACTCTTCAAGTTTAGGAAGGATCTTAAAACTCATCTGTTCTTATGTTAAATACGTTTCACTGGTTTAGGCCGAGGCTCCTCAGCTTTGTTTACTCCACTCACCCTAGCGCGGGGACAAGCCAGTTTGGCATAACCAGGCGCTTTATAAATTATTTTTATTTTTTATTATTATTATTATGGCAGCTGGCACATTTCACAAGACCAGAGGCGTTGCAGAGCCAGTCCAGATGCCCACAGCAGGTGCCGCCTTGCTCGCTCGACCAGCCGCCTGCAGCATTGCATCGCCATGTTTCAGTCCGTGAAGGACGCACCACACACCACACAGTTTCATGCTGTGGCACGTGCCTCAAATCCGTTTGGTGCAATGGGTTGCACACGTTACACCACAGCCACCATAGCCCAGAACATCTCAATCTCCACTGCTGGCAGAACACCTTGTGGCAGCACACGAAGGCACCCCTTTACTGCGCCCTGTAATCCGTGGCAAAGCAGTAAGTCAGTGACAATGGTAGCTCGTGGTTGCTTGGTCAGACTTCATGAAGGATAAACTGTGTTCATGGACTATGGATCGTGGCCTACATCCTATGCCACATAGAGAATACGAATGAGTCAATTGGATGGATTTTACTGTGACCCAAAAGTTGCATAGGTACATGGAACTCCACAGCAATATGTCACGGGTGGGTGGATATGCTTTCTTGCTGTGCCAGTCACACACCATCTGAGTCCCTGCACCACAGTTCACCTACTGGGTGCCCCCTCAGGTTTTACAATTACTGAGGAGGACCTCTGATGAGGTGGAAACAGCTGAACGGGAGACCCTCAACACATTCTATTGGCTGTATGAGAAGAGAATCCAGATGATGAACATCTGGGAAATAAGGTGAAGACGATGCCTGGAATGACATTGCAAGAAATGCTGAGCATTTGATGTGACTGATGGTTAAAAAAGACACTGGTCTGTGGGGGCAAGTGGAAGATGTGAAGTGCCCCAGGCAATGGAGCAGACACCACTGGATGGGCACTTCTCTCCCACAAGCTTCTCCTCATTTCATCATTTGCTCGACAGCATCTCAGGGAGGCCCCGGCACATGTCCGCTTCTTTGCAGCATTGAAGTAGTGAGGAGACAGACTGAAGAGCGCTTGATGTTCACGGCACAATGCTTCATTATACAGGCCTCCTCAGTGGCAATTATCTTCCTCTTGAGGCTTTTAGGCGTCTGTCACACTGGGAACCACTGTCACCGTACTGCAGAACATGGGGAATATGGCCCTGGAGCAACCAAACCTCATATTTATGCTTTTAGGACCATGTGTGTTTTTTCAAGGTGTGGACATCCTGAATTAGGCGTGCAATTATTGCTAATCGTACCGTTCATAATTACCTCTATTTCATGGTGCTCCAAAGTATGTCCTGGTGGGCCGGATCCATGCTATATTTTTAGCATGGCCCCATATAGATAAAAGTAGCTATCTTAAAAATCTGGTTTGGATCCTGCTCTCCAGGACCGACTTTGGAGAACCCTGCTGAAGTATTCCCATAAATAAAGTGTAGACACAGGATACAACTTCTTGTCAGGTTTATTCCTCAGAAGATCCCATCCATCAACAAGCAGGCAAGAAGGCAGTGTCACCAGCTGCTACAGTTTCTTTGAACACCAACATGGAAACTAATGACACATCTACAATTCCTATGTGACATAACCTAATGACATAAATACAATTCTATTAATGACATATTACAGTTCTAATATTGACATAGAAAACTAATCATAAGAAAGGCAGAACTCCACACCTGCTCTATCGTATTCTGTCTGCATGGACTGCTCATATGAATCCCATGCAGGTAAACTGTGCATGAGTGCAGAGTCAGCTGTATCTGTACACATAACATTACAAATCACTAGATATGTCTACATATATTTTCACTTTTCCAATATAATGTGCTCAGATGCAAAGGAAAACAAGTTCACAAATATTAAGGCATGGACAAAAGCCCCTGGAAAAGTGAACTTTCCTTCTGTCTCATCCTGGTCTATTTCTGCATGACACTTGGTCTATTTCTGCATGTCACCGTTTCTCCTTTCACCTACCACTGCCTCTAACTCTGTCGCTCTTTTCCTATGTTCATCTTAGGAATTTTCGGGACCTTTAGCAAGGCGTATTTCTTTTTGTGTTTTGAAAATACTTTTATTGATTTTAATTTATTAACAATTGGAACAGTAAGTATTTTCTCCTGTATAGGGACAGGGCATACTTCAACTGTTTTTGGGTGACCCCATTTCTGAAAGTTTGCTTGATATCACGTGGTCTTAAATGAGTAAAATGTGGTACTAAAATTCGAAGTTTTTCCCAATTGGGGCTCCAAAAGTATGTCTTGCTCGGGGCTGAAAGGGGCTACTGTATGTCATCACTTGATTTATTCTAAGATTTATTTGTGTATCCCTCGCTTATATGAATGTATTAATGTGCAAAGCATTCACTTACATATGCCAAGATTTCCACACCTATTTTAGGGAGAGGAATTCAAGAGTTAGGGTCTGATTAAAAGAGTTTGGCAGACAGTACACCATCACAAACGTGACGGACATCCCTCCCGCTTATAGTGCATTATGCTCCATTATGCTCCTGTAAGACAGTGGAGAGGAGATCTGCCACTTTTGTGAAGGAGTAACCATCGGCTAAACTCTAGGGGGCTCCTTCAGGTCTAATGAGATTTGAGTGGGCTGTGGGAGGTTGCGAGTGATTCTGGCCACCAAGTTCTAATTGGTCTGCAGACTTCTGGTCAGTTTTTTGTTGATTCCAGCATAGAGTCTAGCTTGCTGGTGACCAGGTTCTGTGTGTGATGGTTTTCCGGGTGATGATTGGGATCCATTTGAATATCTTCCCTAGCATCTTCATGGTATGGAAGTATGAGGCAGGGAAGTTATTAACTTGGGTGGGCGTGTCAAGGTTGCTATCGATGATGATCCCAAGGTTCTTGGTGTGGCTTGGTGAAGTGGGTGTCAGTTCTAGCTCTGTTTGCCACCAGGTGGAGTCCTACTATAATGTGCTCTTCCCAAAGATCATTATTTTGGCATTGTCAGTGTCCAGCTTTAGATGTTTGGTTGCCATCCAGTGGGTCACCAGGCGGAGTCCCACAGTAATGTGCTCTTCCAGAAGATCATGATTTCTGTCTTGACAGTGTTCAGCTTTAGACATTTTCTCATCATCCAGTGGGAAATTTCAGTCATTCAGGCATTGATTTTGATCCGGGCACTCTGTGTCTTGTCCATGAGGGAGGGAATAACTTGCATGTCATCAGCCTAGGAGATGTGGATGTTGTAAGGGATGCTGGCTAGCGGGATCATGTATGTATTGAAGATGGTCTGGTTTAGGGAGGATCCATGCTGAGCTCCACGGGTCAAGGGTGTCCGAGGTGTATGGTGCCAGGCTGATTAACTGGGCCCTTCCAGTCAGGAAGGAGCAGTTCCATTAGAGTGTGTGCCCTTGGATTCCGATGTCATGTTGGTATTGGATGAGGTGAGAGAATATGTCAAATGATGCATAGAGGCCCAGGAGGATGAGGCCCGCTGTGTCTCCTCTATCCAGAGTTATGCAGATGTCAACCGTGTTGATGATGACGGCAGTTTCTATGCCTTGGTTGAGTTTGAAACCAGACTTTGTGGTATTGAAGAGTTGGTGGTCATTGAAGTATTCGGTGACGTGCCTGTTAATGATTTTCTCTAAGACTTTGACTGGGAATGGTAGCTGGGAGATCGATCTGGAGTATTTGAGTGTTGAAGGGTCCGCAGAGGGTGTCTTCAGCAATAGGAAGACAGTTGCGTGTTTCCAAGCATTTGGAAAAGTCTCAAAAGAGTTGGAGGCTTTTAGACTGTATATGAGCATAGCTCTGATGGTTTGCAGTCCTCTTGAGTAGGCGTGGTGGATGCAGAGACCCGATGGGGCACCTGAGTGCATACACTTCATGTTAGCAGAGGTGATAATGGGCCACGTGGTTAGCACTGGTTTTTTCGATGAGATTGTGAGGTGTTTGGTGAGATCTGTTGAGTCTGGATGAGGGCTATAGTTGCTGTAAATGGCAGTAATTTTGTTGCTGAAAAATTGAGATAGATTTTACTTCACAGGAGTATGAGAGGCAATATGTATACAAGGTAAAAAATATAAAGTATGAACATAAAGTGAATAAAATGACAAACTCCACGTGGTAGCTTGTGTTCTTAAGTTGTTTGTAGTCAAGATGCACTTGGTTTTCAAAAGAAGACAGCCTACGCATTTTGCCCAGACATGGGCTTCTTCAGGGCAAAGCAAATAGTAGTCAGAACGCGAGGGGGTAAGGTTCACGTCCAGTTTCTAATCAAGTCTGTGTAGGGACAATTGATATACGAGGAATAGACCTCTCAGGAATGAAGCAGAGGTAGTCCAATACAATGGAGGACATAGCTATCTGGGTCTGTGTAGCGGATCCGTAGTAGAGGTATAGGTATCTAGTTAAACCATGGCAATAGTCCTAAGGCTTACTTCTAGAATGGAGCTCCGTGTTTGAGCAACGTCCAGCGCTGTTCAGTCCTAGCGGGGATTTCCTCATTTTCTACTTTATGTACATACTTTATATTTTTTCACCTTGTATACATATTGCCTCTCATACCCTTGTGAAGTAATGTTTAATTCTGTGCTCATGTGGCAGCTGGCCATCTGAGGTGGGCAAATCCTATTACATTTGTGACTAGTCGTGGCGGTGCTTTCCTCTGCAACCCGGCTGCTTGTTTCGAATATTAGTAACAATTGAGATAAATTGTTGGAGAGGTTCTGCAATCAGATGATCGACGTGGAAGTAGCTGATGGTGTGGTGACATTTTTCACAATGGCATTGTGCTCTTGACTGCTTTGTCCTAGCTCATTCTCCGTTTATGGTCCAGTTATTTACAGTGGTGTTTTATCAGCCTGAGCTCCTGGCCTGGGGTCTGTATCTTCCTTTATTGCTGTGTTTGAGGGGGGCCAGGGAGTCAACACAGGATGTAAGACAATGATTGAAATTCTTGAAGGCTTTGCGGAGGTTGGTGCTGTGTTACAGTCGGATCACTGACAGGATATCAACGACCACAATATCGAGGTCCCAAAATATCTAAGTCAAGAATATCAACATCCTATCTACATCATAGTAGGTACAAAAATATAGGAAAAAAATATTGTTGTAAAAAATATCGTTAAAATGTTTGTTTTTTAAATATGTAAAAAATATTATAAAATAAAGTAAATAATACATATAATTTTACAAAAAGATAGTTATAATTATTATAACATTTTTAAAATTAGAAATAATAAATATAATGTTAAAAAAATTAAACATACATATATATATATAATTTAATATATATATATATATATTTACTTAATAATATGAATAAAAACATTCTTATAATAAATTATAAAATGTAAGAAACATAGTAAACATTGTAAATATATATATATATATATATATATATATATATATATATATATATATATATATATATATATATATATACACATGTACCAGTAAAATAAAAATGAAAATAAAATATATATTATAAATTAAAATATTTTTATTCTTTTACAATTACCTTTTACACTACATCAACAGCAATAGTAGGGATAATATTGGATAGCGGAGGGGATAAAATTACTATTCCCACTCCAGCGTGTTCAACAATAGGGAAAGTTTTGGATAGCGGAGGGGAATAATTTACTATTCCCACTCCAGCAAGTACAACAGTAGGGAAAGTGTTGGATAGCGGAGGGGTAACAATTACTAATCCCACTCCACAAAGTACACCAGTAGGGAAAGTGTTGGATAGCGTAGGGGAATAATTTACTATTCCCACTCCACTGAGTGTAACAGTAGGGAAAGTGTTGGATAGCGTAGGGGTTAAAATTACTATTCCCACTCCAGCAAGTGCAACCGTAGGGAAAGTGTTGGATAGCGGAGGGGTAACAATTACTATTCCAACTCCAGCGAGTGCAACAGTAGGGAAAGTGTTGTATAGCGGAGAGGAATAATTTACTATTCCTACTCCAGGCAGTGCAACAGTGGAGAAAGTGTTCGATAGCGGAGGGGTAACAATTACTATTCCCACTCCAGCAAGTGCAACCGTAGGGAGAGTGTTTGATAGAGGAGGGGTAACAATTATTATTCCCACTCCAGCCGGTGCAACAGTAGGGAAAATGTTGGATCGCGTAGGGGAATAATTTACCATCCCCACTCCAGTAGGGAAAGTGTTGGATAGTGTAGGCTGTAAACATTTCTATTGCCACTCCAGTGAGTGCAACAGTAGGGAAAGTGTTTGATGGCATAGGTGAATAATTTAATACATTATTTAAAATTAATAAACAAAACAAATAACACATTTAAAAAGTTTTGCCTCTCACTATATTTCCCTATAAATGACAGCACCAATGTTCTAAAACATAACACTATTAACATAATTAATTAAAAATTATCTAATTAATTAATGAAAATTAACAAGCACTTTAAAAACAGATAATAATTTAATTCTCACAATTAACAATATAAAACAACTTAACATACATTTTATAATAAAACAAGAAAAGAAATATTGAAATTAAATTACTTCCCAGCCCACTCCCCTATCAACACACAACACACTCTAAAAAAATGACACAAATAACATAATTAGTTAATAATGAATAATAAATAATAACAAAATAATATAAAATTCACAAGATATTATTTACCACAATTTTCAATATAACATTTAAAATACATAAATATTAAATAATTAAAAATATATATAAATTAATTATTATTACATTACTTCCCACCCTACTCCCCTATAAACCCACAACCCACGCCTAAACAAATAACACAATTTACACATCTACCAATTAATTATTGATTATTAACAAACAATTATTAACTAATTAATAATAAATTATTTACCACATTTAATAATATAAAAACATAAATACTTAAATATTAATTATTAAAAACGATTAATTAATTATCATTCAATTACTTCCCACCCTATTCCGCTATAAACCCACAATCTGCTCCAAAAGCTCTAAAAAATAACATAATTTATTTAGGTCACAAATAATGAATAATAAACAATCAATTATTTACTAATTGATAAATAAATTAATTACCACAATTAACCATATACAATATTAAATATATACATATTAATGAATAAATAATAATAATTTATTAAATGTAATTAAATTAGTTCCCACCCTATTACCCTATAGACCCACAGCCCGCTCCTAAAAAATGACATAATCAATGTATTTACAAATAATTTTTAATAATTAACAACCAATTATTAACTAATTGATAAAAAAATGTATTACCACAATTAACAATATAAAATAATAAATACATAAATATGTATTAATAAATAAAATAAATTAATTAATTATAATTAGGTCTCCCAGTTTTCCATTTAAACTGATTTTTACATATAAATACAGACGGAAAACAATTTTTCCTTTGTCTGTATTTATATGTAAAAACGGCAAAATACTAGTAAATTTTGCCGGGCTGCCGTGCTTCAGCCCAGAGTTGCCACGCTCCTATTTCTTTTGCTGCTGTCCCAGCCCTTCTTTTGAACTTAGCATCTGTTCGGAAAGTCTATTTCTGTAGCCTCAGGGGACATATTAATGGCGCGCAATGCCATTGGGCTCAAAGAGCTTCAGACCCGTGACCCCCGCCGCCCCCCGTGTGTGTCAGCCCGGCTGAGACGGCTTCCCGGGCACATACACAGCCGCACCCGAGTACTTCCCAGGTCTTTAAAAGACCATTTATTTAAAAACGAGGCTTTGTTGTGTTTTCTCACCCACTCATAGCCTCCCTGCATCTCCGTTTTGCATATTCCTGGGAGAAACACCCCCTCCTCCCCCTGTAATTTTTCGTAGCACACACCCCGAAATTTGGCTCTACATCCCAGCTCAGGTAGAAGAGAGCAGGGCATTAGCAAAACAAAGGATTGGCAGGGCACATTAGCGAGCAATCACTGAGGTGTTACACATGCAGCGCCAAAGATAAGGCAACCTGTGTCATCAATCTCCTTAAAAAAGGGGAATAGGTCCTTCGAAAATCAAACACAGACACCCACACAGAAGCCTATTTTATCTCATTGTTGCAATTTGAGCTCGCTATTTCCAGAGCAGCTAAACAATCTGTATAAACTCAAGTGTAAAGTTTTAAAATGCCTTTCATACTTTACTGGGTGCTATTACCTTGGACCGTGTAGTTAATGGCCGAGGGTGGTTCCATGAAAAATAAAGGGCCCTCTTTGCCAATGTTCTCCCTCACAGACACCACTGAACCACCACGTGCACATTGGAGTGGACGGGTCTCAACTCTGCCACCACCAACGAAAGGCTCGCAAGCACACATTGCACAGAGAGCACCAGCAATACCTGCAAATCACGTAAGTGGCCACATCACATTTCATGACGCCTGACATATTTGATGAGTCAAGAAATTTTGTCATGAAATGTGAGAGAATGTTACAAGTAGCGTTGTGCACATTGTAAACTTTACCAAAATTAGGTGAAATTAGAAACGTTTTCAGAACCATTATCCTACTCCCTCCATCTTGCAGTCCCATGAACCAAGGGGCAGATTTACAAGCCCCTTGCACCACTTTGCGTCCCTTTTAACTTGGGAAAATGACACAAAAGTGGCGCAAGCGGCTTCTAAATCTGCCCTCAAGTGTCTGCCAGCCCAAAGTGGCAGTGGGCAAACACACTGGCTCAGCGGCCACAAGATACGTGCTTGACATTGTCTGAAGTCCTGCCGCCAATCAAGTGTTGTTAAATACAGTGTGAAAATAGTCAGCCTTATTAGATGCATGTAAGAAGCAATTCAGTCTGTTTGCCTAGTGACCGAATACGCCCTAAGGTCGGACTAGAAGCAGGCCAGAAATCTGAACAGTTTACTCAACTGAATTGGCATCAGTCATTTCATGTCAGGATCCGTTACACATTCTGTATCATCACTTTAAATTCGGCAACCATGCTGTGATGACACTGCAGGATGAATAGTTTTTGGCCAAGCAGCATTTGTTTTACATCAAGGGCTGGTATTCTACATATACACATTTTGTTAAAAAAAATATGTTAATAAACGTTAGTGCGCAAACGCAGTTACACAAAGGAAAACAGAAATTTTCAAATTGAGAGCACTCGATAGTTAAGTAGACAGGTGCAGCCTGTGAGAGGTGTGAGGTTTTGCATTGCCCCAGTCACTGTTTCCACTCCTATATTTGGTGACAATATTCCCCAGCGTAAAACTTTATCTTTCAATACACCGAGATCCCTTCTATTGCAAATACCTGGAGTTCAGCCATCTTTCATTAGGCCCTTCCACTGCTGCATGTGCCTGTACAGTGCTCAATGGTGAGTGATGATTGTATGTGCTGAGGGCTGTCTGAAATAATGTGGTCAGGACCAGGATGTTGGGAAAACATTAGCCTATGTAATCTCTTGTTCTAGGTCTGCAACAACTAATCCTAGCTCCAACTCTTGTAGCTGGACGCACACTCAACCCCATGTCTGTCTGCGGCCTGGTGGCTTGTGGTGTCCCTTTTGCATTGTGTTCAGTGTATGTTGAGTTTGTTACAATTTAGTTTGTTATTCCCTCGGCTCTTGTGTCCATGTACAAGCAGTTGGGGACTGAAATAAATGTGGAAAAATACTAGCTGTACCATCGTCTTTTGCTTGTGGCAAAAATAAATGCGGATAAATACAGAAAAAAATTCCCAAAAAATAAATATCGATAAATACAGACAGAAATAGCAAAAAAAGAAATACCATAAAACCTTGAGCCCTAATTATAATTAAATCACTTCCGACCCTATTACCCTATAAACCCACAATGCAAAATGTAATTCAAAATATTTAATAACTTTAAAAACAATATTATTACATTTACTATAATTGAATTATTTCCCACCCTGTTCCTCTATAAACCCATAACCCCCTACAGAACTAAAACACATTTACTTAAAAACAAATTAATAACTTCTAAAGATTTTATACACATACATTCAAAATACATATTAAAATACATAACACTAATATAAACATCAATATTATTAACAACGATACTTTTACAAATGATATTGGTCTTTGATGTTAAAAATAACAATATTTCTTACCTTACTGTCGATATTCTGGTCCACAATTTTCTTGCTGTCGATATTCTTGTTTCTCGATATTTACAACTCGATGACCTTTTACTTTAAAATAAAAAACTCTGGGCATATTCTCAAAGACCTATCGCCGAGTTAACAGCACTTTATCGCAGCCAAAGTGGCAATAAATGTATCACCCTATTCACAAGATGGTACTAAAAGCCGATATCAACAGTTTTCCTGCGATAGCAGCCGCAAAAAAACGCTGCCACAGATGACACTAGCAAGTAACGCTAATGTTATGCAGAGTAGGCGTTCCCGTGCAAAAAACTGCGACAACACCACTTCGCAATATTCTCAATGACCAGCCAGATCGGCGATAAGATCCCAAAACATGCGATAAGGTGCGTTAGCAGCAGGGATTTAACACCTGCTCTTACCTGGTGTTAAGTCAGACGACAACCTGCACCATGAAAGGGAGCCCAGCTCAGAGCCACACCTGAAGAACCACAGATGGCATGGAGCCACTGATCATGAAGCTCGGACACCCAGCAGGGCCACAACACCTACTGCCTCCCCCCCCCGGACCCACCCCGACCCCACCCCCGGACTACCACAGAGGCAGCGCAGACAAAGACAGGACCTTCAGAAAACGCACCAGCCTCAGAGATTTAACACAAGAGGATGTCTGTGCGGCATCATTGCCCACAGGCTGACGGTACCAACACAGCGGACACCCAGCATCCCTCCGCAGACAAAGCCGCTGGCTGTGCTGCACCGGTTGGCCTCTGGCACCTTCCAACCAACAACCGTCAGTCAATCTCATAGCCAGCCCTATCAAAGTTCTTCACAACTGTCTTGGATGCCATCATCAGCTTGGTACCCCAGCACCTTTCCTTCCCCCACACTGCGCAGGTACAGTTGGAAACCAAGCAAGGCTTCTAAGCCATAGCTGGCTTCCCGCACGTGTTGGGGGCAATTGACTGCACACATGTCCTACTTGTGCCCCCTGCCGACACTACACACAATTACTGCAACAGAAAGCACATGCATTCCATCAATGTGCAGGAAATAGTGGACCACCGGGGACTCTTCACCAGTGTCGTCGCCAACTACCCAGGCAGTGTGCATGATTCCTTCATCTTCTGACACTTCATCATCAACCAGCGTTTTGAGGCTGGCACCTATGGAAATACATTGCTCGTTGGAAGGTACCAAATGAATACACCATACACCTCAACTCCACAATCATGCAACTCACCACTCTGGGAATGCACACATTACAAACTCGCATACAACATGCCAAACAAAATGCCCGCCTACCAGACACAACAGCACAACTTACTGTGGTAACCTGGGCTAGCCATGTACATAAGCCATCAACGGTATGGCACCTCAGCCACACAAGAGCAGCTTGTGGGGAGAGGTGGAAACCAGGCATGTACGAAGGAGCCAAGTGACCCATGAATGAGAATGTACACAATGCCTAGTATGGCATGGATGTGCTGGCCAGACTGAAATATGCAGACCACAGGCATATCCATGTTGACATACACTGCTATTGTTTGGAGTGTAGTGGACAGTAGACGCAACCATGTAACCTCAGCCAATGGGAAGATCGCAGAAAGTAGCTTGTTACTCCCCCCCTGTAAGCATGAGAAGGCTGGCCAGGTTAGCGTAGGGGGGTGAATAAAAGCATGTTGCTCTGGGCGTGGTTCTCTTACGGAATGGCCAACATGTCTGCCAGGGCGGCGCCTCTCACCCCGCCATGAGGCCGACGCCATGAACGGTGGTGACAGCAATCCTGTGCGCCAGCTGCACCCCAGGATGCTGGTCCCCAGACCGGTCTTGCAGGCCCCTACGCACCCTTGCCTCACTGCTCACCTGCTGACACTGGCTTGTGTCAAAGAGGGCCCACCACGTGCCAGTGGTCCCTTGCTGACTGCTGCCTTCAGCCTACTCTGCGGTCAAGTAGGTCACACGTTTGGAACTGAGTCTTGATTTTTCAATGGCCAAGTTCATATTATTGTACGCAAGGAGAGGAGTAAGAGGAAGACGTGGTTCAGTTTGGAGGAAAAAAGGATTATCGTTATGGAGGTGATCGGACACTACCAACAACTGCTCTGGGGCCACTAACTCTGTGCATCGCAAGCAAACGTCACGTGGCTGTGGGCCATTGTACTGGCCTCATCACAGACTGCATCCCATTTCAGCTCTGGTGCCACTAACTCTGTGCCCCGAAATTCATGGACACTCTCTGGTTGAACTTTGGTGGTGTCTGAGTATGTGGCCTGGGGGTTGTCTTCATCATCATGTAGCTGATACTGACTTGGTGGTAAAAATTAGTCTGTAGCATTCATCTCCTCCATATTGCCTGTTTCTGCTTGGTTCTGCCCTCTGCATCATGCCTGGGAAGAACACCTTCCACTGTTCCCTGAAACACTCCGCTCACTGCACCATCAGGATTCAAGCAAGCCGGGCCGACGACGGCTTAAATGCCAGAAACCGGTCCCCGGTAGCTTGTCTCCTTTCCAGTGAAGAATTGGCTTGGTAGTCTGGTCTGCCCTGTTCCCAGGATGCACTGGGCCAGGGACAGACTAATTTGCATGTAGCCAGGTTCTGAGCTGGGATGGTGCAGTGAGTTAAATAACGGTGATGGATCAAGCCTTGATCTTTGGACTGGGTAAGAGTGGTCTGCTTAATTCAGACACTCTGTTCATCACCACCCCCTTTTCTGAATCCTTTTTGGCCACTATAGGTGTGGCAGGGTATACTCAGACATGAGTCCCTTGCTCACTGCACCATCAGGATTCAAGCAAGCCGGGCCGACGACGGCTGAAATGCCAGAAACCGGTCCCCGGTAGCTTGTCTCCTTTCCAGTGAAGAATTGGCTTGGTAGTCTGGTCTGCCCTGTTCCCATGATGCACTGGGCCAGGGACAGACTAATTTGCATGTAGCCAGGTTCTGAGCTGGGATGGTGCAGTGAGCTAAATAACGGTGATGGATCAAGCCCTGATCTTTGGACTGGGTAAGAGTGGTCTGCTTAATTCAGACACTCTGTTCATCACCACCCCCTTTTCTGAATCACTGCTCACCTGCTGACACTGGCTTGTGTCAAAGAGGGCCAACCACGTGCCAGTGCCAGTTCCAAGCCTGATTCCCGCGACCTTGGCAGCATCCTCCGATCATCGCTGGCCTCCGCGACACAGGTCCGCAGCACTCTTTTCCTATTGACGTACTCCATCGCTGCCTCCGGACTACACAACGGTCTAGTAGGTCACAACTTTGGAACTGAGTCTTGATATCATGATGGCGAGTTCATATGTTAATGGGACGTTTGATATCACTGTCTCCCTTTGATGTGGTGCCACCAACTCTGTGCTCAGCATTCCAATGACACGTGTCTGTGATCCCTTGCTGACTGCTGCCTTCGGCCTACACTGCGGTCAAGTAGGTCACACGTTTGGAACTGAGTCTTGATTTTTCAATGGCCAAGTTCATATTATTGTACGCAAGGAGTGGAGTAAGAGGAAGACGTGGTTCAGTTCGGAGGAAAAAAGGATTTTCGTTATGGAGGTGATCGGACACTACCAACAACTGCTCTGGGGCCACTAACTCTGTGCATCGCAAGCAAACGACACGTGGCTGTGGGCCATTGTACAGGCCTAATCACAGACTGCATCCCATTTCAGCTCTGGTGCCACTAACTCTGTGCCCCGAAATTCATGGACACTCTCTGGTTGAACTTTGGTGGTGTCTGAGTATGTGGCCTGGGGGTTGTCTTCATCATCATGTAGCTGATACTGACTTGGTGGTAAAAATTAGTCTGTAGCATTCATCTCCTCCATATTGCCTGTTTCTGCTTGGTTCTGCCCTCTGCATCATGCCTGGGAAGAACACCTTCCACTGTTCCCTGAAACACTCCGCGACATTCACCTTGGGCATCATTGAGAATCTGCTCAGCTCTTGTGGCCCTACCACAGTGCACCGCAAGTCACTGTTCCGTAGAGGTGTGCCTGTGCCGGCCGCAGTGCATCCAGGGCCACTAACTCTGTGCAGCTCAAGTCATGGACCCTTGCAGTTTAAACTTTGAACTTCGGATTGTCTGATTACTGTTGTAGTTGTTGCCGACACCAACCACTCCCTGAGGGCTGGCTTACACTCACCCCACACCTACCCAGCACAGGCGTCACTGGATATGTGACCCTGGCAATAAAAGGGTCCGGGCGCTGTGCTCATAGCCAGTACCACAAACTAAGTGTGTCTGTGTGGTCATTATGTATGCATGAGGGCCCCGGGCCTACCAAATAACATTCTGCTGTATACAGTGGACGCAACCATGTCACCTCAGGCAGTGGGGTAGACCTGGGCATGTAGCTGTGTCGTACCCCCATAAGCATAAGCGGAGTGGACTGGCTTACGGCAGTCCTACGACAGTCCAGCGGCTCTGGGCGTGGTTAAGTTTTGGCCTTGCCAAGGAAGTAACTAATGCGTGTGTCTCTGTTGTAGGGTCGGCGCCATCCGTCCTGCAATGGACAATGTTGCAATGTAGCATGTCCCTGGAGTGCGGGCTCGGCAGAAGAGGTAAATGAGGGAGCACAAGCCTGCTCGGGGTCCGGGATCATACATGCCAACTGTTGTGTGTGTCGCTATTACTGCAGCATAAGCCAAAGGTCGACCCTCAACCACATCGCGAGTTCAGACAGCCATGAACTCTACATCTGTGTCCGCCCTATCCTTACCATAGGCCTACACACACGTGGCCACCCACCTTCAATGCACAGCATCACAGTGTCATTGTCAGGTTTGTGGACATACACAGACAGGCATGACAATGGTGTGCTGTAGGAGTGCAAGTAATGCAACCGCGCTGGGCACACTAGTAAATAGGCTCGGGGGAAGGGAGGGTCAGCAATGAGGCTACGTAATACACATAGATGCTGCTCATTTGCTACAAGCAGTACATGTCAAACAGGAATCACTAAGTCACACATATCACACACCCATGAACCAATGAGCCTGCCAACACATCATGCAGACCCAACTATTGATTCATGTCTCTCTACACTGTCACAGGTGACCAAGGATCTGCACTCTGTCCTTGGATGATGACATCCCTCCGAGCCCCGAACACACAGGCCTAGAGGCAGTACAATGAGGCCAACAAATGCACGGGGGCATCGTGGAATGCACATTTGGCGTGTTGAAGTCATGTTTTAGGTGCCAGGACATGACAGGTGGAAGGCTCCTGTACAGCCCAGACATCATGTGCAAGATGATCGTTGCATGTTGTGATTTGCACAATATATGTGTATGCACCAATGCCCCATGGACACAAGTGCCAGATGCACCGGACGATGATGAGGAAGATGAGGCAGGTGGACCACACCCCACTGCAGCTGCAGCAGGAATAGCCCATAGGAACACCATCATTGACAATTTCTTCACATGAGCATGTCACATTGTCAAAGTCCTTAGCAATCACGGGACAGTACAAAATGACCACAGGCACATCATGTGCAGATAAATTCATTCCAGAAAAATATTCCCTGAGTGCATGTAACTCCTCTGTACATCACTCTGACAAGTGTAAGTGCAACATGTAGTGCCAACAATCTCAACAATTGAAAATAGATGGTGGGTGTGTCACCTCTGTACAGAGAGGCTGTTTGGGGTGTCACGTATTCGAAATGCCATTTCTGTGTGTCAAAGATAGTATGGAATCCCACTCATCAGCGTATCACGTGTCCCAAATCATTACATATAGGCTGTTATTTGTGACCTACAATTGAAAAGAGGGATTCTTCTGGGGTCCGATATGTACCACCATGATGCAGGGATGCACCCTGTGACTTAAGTCCCACAACATGAGCAACATGGACGAAAGGGGGAATCACTGCCCCTACATTCATCCATGCTTTCATACTTGATTAATCATAGACATGACACACCTGTGTGTATTAGAATATATTATTCACGTTCAGTGGAGTGTTGAAGCTGTCTTAGTACTGGGCCATGCAGACAACACTTTACAATGTGGCCCCGTGGAGGGACAGCCAGAGTCCTTTAGGGATTGACAAGTTACTCAGAAGGGAAAGAGTCCAGTCCGCAGGCTGATTGCTGTGTCATTGTTATTCAAACAATTTATGGCAGTCCATGTCAAGGTGCAAGGTTAGTGTCGCAGAGTGTATCGGAGACAGTGGAAGGTTTTATTCCACGGCATAATGCAGAGAGCAGAACCAAGCACAAAGAAGACATATGGCGGAGATAAATGCAACTTCTTCCTTCTCACCACTAAGGCAGATTCATCCTCATCTTTGGCCTCAGACGTTTCATGTGCCTCACTTGTAGGTGGTGGTGTTTGGTCTGCAGCCCTGTGTGACACTGACACATCAGGGGCTGGGGATGTGGATGTAGAAGTAGCAGCAGTATTAATCTGTGTAATGTCTTGAGGCATCAGTCCCATGATGAGGATCTGCAGGGCATGGAAGATCCCATCTATAGCTTTCTTTTGTACAGCCTTGGTTGCCATTCTTTGTGCCTGCATCCGCTCCATGTTCTCCATGACCCTCCTTATGTTTCCCAAATCACAGATTACATCGCTGTAGCCACTCACACTAGACAGTTGTTGTCTCCGAGTCATGACTCCAGCGACGCCAGCCATGGATTGTTAGAGGGCATGGGGCGGATTGTGGGTGTTCGTTAGGGAGTGTAAGTGGTCCCTGATGGGACATATGCACCCACGTAAGGCTTCTAGTTTGGCTGCCATGAGGCCGAACCCCACCCGCACCTGTTCAGCCAGCTCCTTCTGGCAGTCTAACACACGGCACTGGAACACCATGATGACTGATGACTGTGGCCACCATTTTCTCCATGTCATCTAGCTCCTGGTGTGCCACTGGACCCCCACCTCCAATCAGTGTTGCTGCTTTCATGTTGGCATCGAGTTTCTTCTTAGTTGTGCCCTTCACATCATTCCAGCACCCCTTGACCTCTTCCATTGTCCTCCTCAACGCTGCAACTGCATTCACATGGTCCAAGATCGTCTGCCATATTTGCATCTTTGTTGTCAATGACACGTTTGAGGTGACCAACAGTTGTTGGTAGTGTTCTATCACCTCCGTAACGATGATCCTGTTTTCCTGTGGACTGAACTGCGTCTTCCTCTTCCTCTTCTCCTTGCCCTTCCCCGACCCCGAGGTTCCTTGCTGGTCGTCTGTGGGGCTTGTGGGGTTGGCGTTGTCCTCTGCACTCGGTCCGGGTGATTTCATGGTGTAACCCAGTTGATTTTTTTTTGGCCTTTTTTTTGTTCTGCTTTTATAGTGTATTTTCCCGCATGATGCGTGGGAATTGCAGGCCTGTCTTTGGTTATCGCTGATTTTTGGATCGCGGTTGGCCGCATCGGGACTTTTTTCGTGTTCATGTTTCGCGTTTTCTCAGTGTCGCTTTAATTTTATCGCAGTCATTTGGCGTGTTGTCTTGAAACTATCACATGGTGCCATCGGGTTAAGAATACAATGTTAACACAGTGTTATTTTGTTGTAATAGACTGCAATGTGCAAAGTTGCATTAAGCTACTTTTGCGATAATTATCACACATTCTTGAGAATATCCCCCTTGATATTCTGTCTGTTCACCGTTCCTGTTGGTGGGTGTTGAGAGAGGTGTTTCAATCCTTGTCAGTGATGCTGTAATAATTTCAGTGGGCTGGTCTGGCTGTGAGGTTGTAGACTACATGCCTCATTTATTTTCCCTTCTTCATAAATAGTGTAAATATGTACGAAGAAACAAAAAAGCTTATATTCTCCATTATCCTATTAATGTCCTTGATAAATGTCCCCTTACTAAATTAAGTTAACTTGGAATTTACACAGAAATCATAATCCTATGTCAGTAAGTAATCAAGGAGTCAGTCACAAGAAGAGGCATTTTACCCAATATATCAACGCAGGCACACAGAAGTGGTATGGAATGTGCTGCTTCATGTGAGTGCAATGACATTCTGTGTTAAAGTCTATGTAACTTATGCCTTATGGGGACAGGGGCATAGGCACTGGAAGTAGGAGTGTGGGGGTGCTGCAGCACCTCCCACATAACCATACTGGAGTTCAGAAGGTGAATGCCCAATAACCAGACCTTTACATTTTGTTTTTATCTTGTCACATTTGTTGTGTGTTCAGACAAGGGTCATATGTCAGATTATGGCTTCAGAAAAACTGGATCTTAATATTTCAGTATGGAGATTGGTGTTTTCTTTCTTTTCTATGACTGCAAAGTGAGAGTATTTTTGTGAAGTGAATTATATGACAATCTTGCTGTGGTGCAGGAATTGAGAAAGGAAATGCTTTAGAATGTCAATTATATTCTTACACACACATCATTTAAACAACTGTAAATTAACTATACAACCTTTTAAGTATATACCAGCCATTAGGAAATGCACACAAGGATCATTAGATTTAGAATTCTGAATTGTGATGGAAATAAAGATGTTGGTAGACTCAAAACAAATCAAGACACTTTACTTGATGATGCACACATGATAAATATTTGTTAAAACCCCATTTCCATATATTATTGTTTGTGTGCTATATGTATTTTCTGCAAAACATTATGTCTGTGCCAATTTAATTTAGTGGTCATTTCAATGGAAAATGTGCTGTCTGTAAATGACAGTGCACTACCACACCTCACTTTAGTAATATAGATGCAACAGTGTGCCTCAAGATGCACTATGAGCTAGACTTGCATATAAGACCCATGCCACTCTCCTAGTGATTGGGCGTGGCACATTTGTCAAGACAATTGCTATGCTTCAGGAAGTTATTTGTCACCAATGAAAAGTCAAAGATATCACAGCTACTACAAACCTAATCATGACTGACATATCATCCATGGCAGATCAGTATCATGCATATGCTACAGTTTTTGCTAGTGACCCTGGAGCTGTCATTCAATCAATCAATCAGGGGTTTTTAAAGCGCGCTAATCAGCCATGAGGGTCTCAACGCACTGGGAGGTCGGAAAGGGGGACAGTTCCGGATCAGTTGAAGAGCCAGGCCTTGAGGTCCTTCCTGAAAGTGTGCAGGGTTGGGGAGCATCTGATGTTCAGAGAGAGCTTGTTCCAGGCCTTGGGTTCGATGTAGGAGAAAGCTCTAGCGCCTGCTCTGTTTCTGCGGATGCGGGGGATCTCTGCCAGGGCGAGGTTGGCGGAGCGAAGGTTCCTCTTGGGTAAGTGGAAGGAGACTCGCTTGTTGAGGTATTTGGGTCCGATGTTGTTGAGGGATTTGTAGGTGTGGATCAGGATTTTGAAGGTCACCCTCTTCTCCATGGGGAGCCAGTGGAGGTCTCGTAGGTGTTGGGTCATGTGCATGTGGCAAGGACGAGTCTGGCTGCGGTGTTCTGGATGGTTTGGAGTTGGTGTAGAAGAGTTTTGTTGATTCCGGCATTTAGGGCGTTGCTGTAGTCCAGTCTGCTGGTTATGAGTGAGTGGGTGACGGACCTTCTGCAGTTGGGGGGATCCATTTGAAGGTCTTGCGGAGGATGCGCAGGCAGTTGAAGCTGGTGGAAGCGACAGTTTTGATCTGGTGGTTCATGGAGAGGGAGGAGTTGAGGATGATACCGAGGTTTCGTGCGTGGTCTGTAGGGGTGGGTGGCTTCCCGAAGGCAGGGGGCTACCAGGTGTTGTCCCTATCATACAAGTTTCAAGTTTATTTTTTTTGTTTGTTTGGTTTTTGGATTTTTCACACTCCTTATAACTTCAGCGATATAATATTGATGGCAGCCCCCCATTCTAAAAATTGTTCCAGCTCCACTGGCCAGTGGTGTGCACCATGTGTGGAGAGTGGAAATCTACAGAACTTTGTTGAAAATGGAACTGTATTAACTGGTCAAACGACAGGTGATTATCTCATTGAAAATTGATCAGTTGTTGGTAAACAAAGATTAGGAAACAAAATAAAACATGCAACAACTACATCTAACACAATTTTGTGGGGCCACACACAGGTCTGTGCTTTGGGGTTTTGCAATTGCACCTCCGGGACCAGTGACATGTGCCAAGGGGTTGCTCCCCTCTTCAAGCAGGTACCTGGGTATTTTACAATTTCTGATTTGTTCTGCCACATTTAAAATCATCACCACCTAACAAGCTTAAACTCCTCTGAAGAGAAGTAATAAAGGTGAATCGTCATGATGTCAGGGTCTCAGTGAAATGTTAATTTTTAAGTGAAAAGAGATTATCTCATTGATCAATAAGTACTGCTAAAACAAAGACTGAAACAGGAAATGAAAAACGCAAGGACTTCATCTAACTAACACAATGCAATGGGGCGTTACCAAGGACACACATTTGCAACAGATTCTGTGCTGCTTTGTCTGTGTATTAGCACAATCTGCTTTGTTGATTTAACCTAACATGATAACTTTTATTTTTACACAAATACACCATCCTTGTGTTCCAACTTGTACCTGATCCTCTGTGGATATTTCCAGCTTAGATCATCCAATTTGGTTCACTGATCACATTCAACAACTACGTTACGTTAACTAAAGAACTGGGGCCCTTATTTATGAGGCCTTGCGTCAGTTTTGAGCCGCCGGTGCGTCACTTTTTGTGACGCACCAGCGGCGTAAAAAATGCGTGTTGTTGCGCCATATTTAAAAAGTGACGCATCTAGGTAGATGCGTCACTATTTAAACCCCTGCGCCACATTATACCTGCGTCAGGTATAATGTATGCAGAGGGGGCGTTCCTCCGCTAAAAGCCTCGTAATAGTGACGCAAGTGAAATCTATGAGATTTCACTGCGTCACTTTTAGGATGCTGTTGCGTCAAAATCTTGCGCCTGCCTCACAGCAGGCGTAAGACTGACGCAAGCCCTTTCACATGGGGCTTTCCCCATGTGAAAGGACGCATTGCTGGAGTTGCGTCACTTTTGTGACACACTCCAGCAATGCGTCACTTTTGCGCTTACAGATACGTCAGAAATACTGACGTATCTGTAAGTCCTTGCGACATGATGCGTCATACATTAAATATGACGCATCATTGGTGTCGCAAGGAGTGCGCAGTGAAAAGTGACGCATCGCTGTTTTCACGCAGCGATGCATCACTTTTCATAAATGAGGCCCCGGATATTTACTTATATCATGGTTTGCATCTGATACAAATTGCGACAATTTTATGATAAAACTAAAAAATGCATTTGTGAAGGAAATATGTGAAAAACTTCCAGACATTGCAGCTTTACACTGGTCATCATGATTGGATTGCTTTAAATGTTCTGAACATATACATTTGCAAGCAATTAAATGCTTTCTCCTCAGATGTCAGAATAACTCTTTATCCTCAGATGAATGTTAGTCAGGCCACCCTCTGCTGGTGCTTTGCAGCTCCTTTCTGTTGATGAAGAGAAATGCTTAAACATGAAATGAGGTGTTCGGGTAGATTTGCACGGGCCAGAAAACTGAACATCTAATTTATTTACCTCTTCTAACAAACCAATACCTGGGGAGACGTTTATTAATAAACTGCATTATCTGGTGTCTGATATGTAGCTCACACAAATTAATTACCCAGCCCATGCTAAAACCATAACAAGCCTGCAGTGCTGTAACATTTGTGCTAATTGAAAATGAGATAAGTGCTGTGGGTCCAATTTGCATTCAATGCAGTGTATTAATTATCTTCAGTTCTCTTCAGGATAAATATACCTGACTGAATCACGCTGTTAATTTGCCCAGTAATAGAGCCATAAGTGGATTCCCTTAGGTGGCCAACCAAAGACACTGATTCTTTGCAGAGGAACTCAAATAAGCACATGTTCTGAGCAATGCTTTTCCTAAACTATGGTAGTTTTTTTCTTGGAATTTTTTGTGCGCTAGTATACTGTTAGATAATATTAAAAATATTTAACGTTGTCAAACTTGGAAGCTCACTTTTTTGTGCACTGCATGCATTCGTTGGGTCTATTTTTAAAATGTTGAAAGTGTGTGTGATCGCAAGGGTGTGTGTTTGTGTGTGTGTGTTGGTGTGTTGCGCGTGTGTGTGGTGCACATGAGAAATATGCACTGTGCCGGAATATTAATCTTATTAACTTTTAAGTGATGGTGTGAGTAGTTTGTGCATGAGGATATCCCATCTGTCACCCTTCTAACACTATCTACAGAGTAAAATACTTTTCTGGTGATTACACTGCTGCATTATCTTGAGACTTAATTACATTTTTGTGCAGAGTCTGAATTAATTAAATCTAGTTATATAAGTAATGATCAGGAAAATTGTGGTTTGAAGGTACAGTTGAGCCCAGACAGATTAAAACACTAATTGCTCCTTACTCATGGCTCTCCTTTTGGTACAGATCAAACTGCAAACCAGGATGAGCTCCAAAGCAAGCCGTGTAGGGCTTTAACATAGAGAATAATGAGCTTATAGAAACAGGTTTTGAGAATCTGTTTAAATAAGTAAATAAGTGTTTATTGGTTTATTGTTCCTTTGAACTTGGATGGGGTTCCTGGTGTGTGTGTGTGTGTGTGTGTGTGTGGGTGTGTGTGTGTATATATATATATATATATATATATATATATATATATATATATATATATATATATATATATATATATATATATATATATATATATATTACCTACTGGCGGTCACCAGTAGTAGGACCTAGTTTCCATAGGAAATCCGCAACATTCTATTTGGAATAACTTTGGGGCCGGTCTACGAATCTTCGCGAAATTCTCCCAAAAAATGGCCTGCTCTGCTCCACTACATTTGAGATGTCATCAGTGATGTCATAAGTGATGTCACTGACAATGTCATGAGTGATGTAATATGTGACATCATCAGCAGTGCATTGAGGGCACGTGAGTTATAGTTAGCTGAACTAAGCGCGTCGGGTCATGTGACCTAAAAATAACACTTTTTATTGGTGCAGGACAGTTTTGGTTTCCAAATGATGAAAGCCCTGGTCACGTGACCTGAAATTAACACTTTTCATTGGTTCAGGACAGTTTTTTTTCCTAATGATGAAAACCCCACCTTTTTTCCTCATTCTCACTTTGTACTTTGAGTGAAGAAGACCTGTTGAAAGACCTCTCTGTACTTTTTTGGACTAAAAAATGGCTTCAGTAGCAGCAGCAGCAGGAGCATCTCAGCCACCACCACCACCACCACCACCAAGAGGACCACCACAACACCACAGTGGTGGTGATGAAGAAGAGGAGGAGGAGGAGGAGGAGGAGGAGGAGGAGGGGAGGAGGACATTCCTGCCAGAAGACAATACCCCATATAGGCCAAAGCAGCACATTGTATGGGAGTTTTTTTCCATCCCAAGTGGCCTCAAAAAGGTGAATGCGCCAAAGGTGACTTGCCTAGTCTGTAACATGGAACTTTCAAGGGGGAACCCTAACAAGAAATACTCATTTGGCAATAACACCATGATGCGCCACATGCAGCACAGGAATCCCAACAACTTTGCTGCGGCAGAGGTCCGAGAACTGGCCACAAACCCTCCCGAATCTTCACCCAGCACCTCCAAAAGAAATCAACCCACTCCATCTGGACCAGAGACAAGGGAGATGGTCCCAAACATACAACCCCAGTTTGGGCAATACAAGATCACTTGTATATTTTGTGGTAAGACCATCACCTATGGTGAGCAAAGCATAAAGCTCATCAACCGTGCTGGTGACAACCACAATTGCCCCAAAAAACAATAATTTTTTCCTGATTTTTTTTGCTCCAGTTGAGCCGTTTACAATTCCCTGTTTTTTGTTTCTCCCCATAAAAATAACAAAAAAAATATAAAATTGTTCATAAAAGCCGAAAAAAGTACAAAATGTTCAAAAAAACATTAAAAAAAATATAAAACAACAAAAAGAAGAAAAAAAACAGTTCTTTTTAGAACTACCTCCAATTTATAAAAAAAGGCTACATTTTTTAAAAACTCTGTCATTCTTTTTCCCCCATGGTACGCTCCCCGGTACGCTCTGCCCGCGCAAATCGAATTCTTTTTATTTTTTTTTGCCCGCAGGGCCCTTTTATGGCCCCCACATCAAACCTAGGGTGTCAGGGGGTCATTTCCACCTTTGTTTTTGCCACCTCTTGTGTCTCGATCCTACCAAGACACAAGATGGCGGCCGCTCCGGACTGTTTGGAATGTTGACAGACACCCGAGAGCCAATCAGGTTTCTGCGCGCGAACTCGCGTAGCGCGCTGGTTAGCGCCCCGGTGCGCGTACCGGGGCACGCTTATAGATACATATATTTGTTTGAACCTAAACGACACAAAATCCACTGAAGCACATATCTTGAGACATAGCAAAGGCACATCGGGCTACCAGTCCCTACAATTTTGCCAAGTTTGGTGGAAATCCATTCAGCCGTTCGGGCTAAAAGTGAGGTCGACCGCCCTATGGAAATTAACATGGGGAAAACACGCTTTGGGGCCCCCCTTTTTTCTTGGCCCCCGCTTGCCGAATCCCCCCCAAACTTTCAGGGAAGGACCGGAGCGCCGCAGATTCCTCAACCGGTGCCAAAGTTATTCACAATAGAATGTTGCGATTTCCCTATTCAAAATAATCTTAACTATGACTACCTACTGGCGACCGCCAGTAGGTAATATATATATATATATATATATATATATACATACATATCCATGTGTATATCACAAGTGGTGTTACTGCATCACCATACTTTCCTTCTCGGAGCAGAATATGAGCAACTTAGCGAATACACACATATACCACAAGAGCTACTAACTACCTAGGAACAGACAACAACTGCAGCAGGCACAAGAAGATACATTACTAAAAAGAAGGATAGACCAGTACAAATTACTGTGTTCACCCTCGTCCACTAGGGTCTCAATAAAATAATAAATGACTTAGCCTTGTCATTAACACATTATACAGTTTCTTTTTGTTTCTGACCCTAATTATAATTCAGTTTTTTTCACACTCGGCTCTTTTTAGGGAGTCGTGTACAAAAATACAAAATATTAATATCATAAATATGAAGGTTGGAAAATTGTAGCAAAATACGAGTGAATGGGTGGAAGGGCTTACTGTGGGAGAGTGTGGAGAACATATTGGAAAAGTGGAAACCAAGCATTATTAGAGTACATTTTTCCTGGGTCTTAATCCTCCAGCAGCTTTTAGTCTTCCATCATACATATTGCATCTTGGTCAATTGCTCAAATTGAAAGTGGTCTCTGTTATGTTATGTTATACCAATGTGTATAGTGCACTACTACCCATTGGTGTCTAGGCGCCTGCGGTCCGCATACTGTGAGAGAGACATTAGCTTTCAAAAAGCCACATCTTAAGGTGTTTCCTGAATTCAAGCAGAGATGTAGTCTTCCTAAGAGATAGCGGAAGAGCATTCCATATCCTAATGGTGCTATGTTTAAAACTCCCCCGGCCCCCCCAATTCATTGTTTTAAATCTGGGGGTGAGCATTAGAAAGGCATTGTCAAAGCTACCATGAACAGAGAGAAAATCTACGAGCTCAACGAACAGGTAGGACATCAACTAGCTGTCCATACCAGACAGCAGATTAGTAATAACACAATCACTAAAATTAGAGATCCCATTAAAGGTATTACTAACGAGCCAAAAGAGATTAGGGAAGCTTTTCATAATTATTACAAGGATCTTTACACCTTGACCGGGAAGAATCAATCTAAAATAAATGAATATTTGGACTATGGCACAGGGATTCAATTACCTAAGACTGACAAAGAAAAAATTGAAGAAATACCATGTTGGATTGAAATCCTTCTGTCTATCAATAGCCTACCCGCTGGTAAAGCTACGGGTTTAGACGGAATTCCAACAGAATTCTACGCTAAATTTCATAAGCAATTAAAAGAAATTATGACCAAACTTATAATACAGGTATTTCAGGGGGGCATGCACCGGATTCTTGGAACAAGGCCAAAATTATCGTCTTTCCAAAAAAAGACAAAGATCCGACTAAACTAGGGGCTTACCGTCCTATTACCTTGATAAATAATGACGCAAAAATGTACTCCAAATTATTAGCTACTCGACTAGCCCCGGTTATCCATAAAATAATCTCCGTCAGGCAGCATGGATTTGTTCCCAGTAGAACCACCACAGATCATATTCAGAGGGTGATCACACTCTTTGACATGGCGGAAGTAACAGGAGACCCTATGGCATTAATTCTCTTAGATGCCGAAAAAGCTTTTGATAGGGTCTCCTGGGATTATTTATGGACCGCCATGTCAAAGAGTGGGATTGGGGAGGTATTTATCAACGCGGTACGTAAGATGTATGTCAACCCAAAAACCGTGGTCTCGATTAATGGTGAAAATTCCGCTTCAATTGAAGTAACAAGAGGTACAAGGCAGGGTTGTCAGTGCTCCCCGCTGTTATTTGCCAGTTTTATTGATCTGTTCATCCACAGACTAAAAGAAAATACATCTATAACTCCCATAAAGACATCTAATGGTGATACTAAGTCTTTAGCGTATGCTGATGATATTGCTATTGTGACAGCCGATCCAAATAAATCTGTGGAGGAAATGGAAAAAGAGGCAAGTAAATTTGGGGAAATCTCGGGGTATAAACTAAACCAATCTAAAACCCAAATTATAATCAATAATAACTGTAATTTTGTGGATGATAGAGTAACGGACAAAGCAATATATTTGGGTGTCAATCTCACTGCTAATCTAAATAACTTGGTTAAACTTAATATGGATCCCCTAATCAAACAAACCAAAAAAGGCTTAAAAAAATTACAGAATTTACATCTAACAATCATAGGAAGGTGTAATGTAATAAAAATGTTATATCTTCCCAAATTTGTGTACTTTTTCTGCACTATTTATTTGAATTTTGAACCATTATTATTTAAGGAAATTGATAGAATTTTCTCCCATTTTATTTGGAACTATGGGAAAACTCATAGAGCTAATACATTTATTACCCTACCGATAGATAGAGGTGGCCTGGCACTCCCCAACTTAAAAATTTACTGGTGGGCAACAATTCTTAAATACAGTAATTTATTGCTTAAGATTAACCGTGAGGATACTACAGAGAGATCAGACCCATCGCCTCAGGAACTTATTCTGGGTAGTTTGGCAGGCGCACATTTGTGGCGACTGACGTATGACTGCCACTTTAAGAAAGTGCGGCTTAAAACTTTATCGAGAATTTACGCTGCCTGGAGCCAGATTCGTAAAGATTTAGGGCTAGGCCGATTTCGTATTACACAACTTTTATAACTAATCAAAATCTCCCAGAGATTTTCTCGGATTCATGTATGACATGGTGGATTAGACTTGGTAAAGTACAAGTCTTCTGTCTTGATGAGCCAGCTGGCTTTATGTCATTTGAATCTCTAAAAAATAAATATGGCCTGGAACACAGGGACTTTTTTAAATATCTACAGGTGAGGGATTTTATCATGAAAAAGGGGGGAGAAGGTATGGCTATGCTTGAAAATGATTTAATAGAAATAGTTGTACATTGTAGTAATGTTAAAATTGGGGTACTATATAATAATCTAATGACTGGCGTTCCAGATGATATGGATAAAAATATACTAAAATGGCAGGGTAAACTTGGTCTATCAAGTTTAGCTATACATAATTCATTTCAAATGTCCCAATCGCTATTAATGTCCTCAAAGTTATATGCCCAATTTTATAAAACCTTTTATTCATTATATCATACTCCTTATCAACTAGCTAAATGGAGCACCGGTAAAGGGACCTTCTGCCCCAGATGTTTGATGCCAGATGTAGACTTAATCCATATGTTTGCCACTTGTGGGGCATTATGCGCTATTAGAAGAGAGATATCTATCTTTCTCTCTGAAGTAATGGAGACTAAAATAGAAATTACAACTGCAGAAATAATTCTGGGGCTAGATAACGAGAACCATCCGGATAACATAAAGGGTTTTTTGTTTGTTTCTATGGCCGTGTTTCGAATTCGCCTAGCATCTGGGTGGTTAGATAAGGTTCCACCATCCTTTCAACAGTGGCAGGCTCGACTACTCTCGACTTATAGTCTGGAGAAAGCAATTTATGGCAGGAAAGGTTTAAAAAAAAACGGGTTTAAAAATTTGGTACTCATTGGACGGATGGTCTATGATAGATGGCTTAAATTGTTTATCTAATGTATTACTGTGATTATTAATTGTCTTGTTTTTCTGGTCCCAAATAATTACTCGCTATGTTATATTGGACTATGTATATATTTATAAAACTATTTGCCTGTATTGGAGGGGGGGGGGGGCAGAGGTGGGATAAAATGGAAAAAAAAGAAAGCAATAATCTGCTAGGGGAGTAACAGCTAAAAACGTGGTGAAGAAATTGTGGGCCATCTCCGTAAAGTGCCTTGTGTGCGATACAGAGTGCGTGAATTTCACACGCCGGCTGACTGGGAGCCAATGCAGATCTTGAATCCCAGCCCTAATAGTTTGGTGTTTAGGAACATCCAGAACTAATCTAGCGGCAGCAATCTGTACCGATTGTAACCTTCTAAGTTGATTAGACTGCAAATTAATGTATAAGGCGTTGCAGTAATCAAACATGGATAGAACCAGGGAGGTCAGAACTGTTTTTCTGGCCTTTCTAGGAATGTAAGGAAGGATTTTAACCACAATTCACAGTACAAAATGCAGAAGACACTACCACTGAAATCTGAACTTTAAAATTAAGCTTCTAGTCTATTATGACCCCCAACATTTTAGCCTTAGCTACAGGTGTTGGACATCAAATGGGTGACCATGGAGGAGAAAGCTTCCCAAATAGCACCACCTCGGTTTTACTCGAGTTTAGCTTCAGGCAATGCCTACTCATCCACTTACTCAAGGAGACCATACAATCATGCAGTTTAGTGGAGTAGTTAACATCCTTGTCTATGGTCGAAATAACCAATTGGGTGTCGTCGACATTGGAGGTTGGGATTAAATCAAAGCTTCTAATCAAAGGTGCTAATTCAGACACATAAATATTAAAAAGCGTAGGGCTCAATGAAGAGCCCTGCAGTATCCCACAAGGCAGGATAAAACTAAAAGGTGCTGATTTGAAATCGCCTAAATGCACTGTCTGTGTTACTGATCATAGAAATACTTTTCTGGGAACCATGGTGACCGCAGCTGGGAGGAAGAGGGAAGGAGAAAGAGGGGACAAGACGACGAGGGCAGGGAGGGGATGGGGAGCGACAGGGGATCACCCTTGGGGCGGGGCAAGGTGGGCGTAATTAGCCCACAAGGAATGATAAATACTCTTGCCACTGCATGGGGTCGGCCTGTGGGGTACCCTGAGTGGCTGTATAGTTTGTAACGTGTGCCTACAAAGATCTAGTAACCACGTACGTGTACTAGGGGCAGCGCTCGATTTCCAAGACATAGCAGTTCTACGTTTTGCTAACACTAATGTCAGATCTAAGAATTTGTTAAGGTTTTTTCGCGCTGCAGTACGCTTGGTGACACCCAGTAGGAAATGCAGGGCCAGCACTAGAATTATGGTGTCGGTCGCTCCCCTCAGCATCACCGCAATCTCGCCCCAGTAAGACCCAAGGCAAGGGCATGACCATACCATGTGGGTGAACTGTGCATCCACACCTGAGCAATGAGGGTATATGTCAATTGAAGTAGGATACATGCGGGCCAATGTATGCAGCGTTAACTATGTAGGTAGTTGAACTGCGTATATTTCAGTCTGGCATTTGTGTATACACTTTTGGGATTTCCTATACACTGTGCCCACTGCTTATCACTCATGGTCATTGATAACTCTGAGTCCCAGTATTCACATAACTTTGCCGGTAAGTAGACATAATATCAAGTTTTTAATATTGACTAGACATAATATTGAGTTTTTAATTTCAACTAGACATAATATCGACTAGACATAATATAGACTACAAAAATTTCGACTAGAAAAATTTAATATCGACTAGAATAGCAATAATATCGAATCAAAAATATAGAATGGACATAATATCGACTAGACATAATATAGACAACAAAAATATTGAATTTAAGGTAAGTTAATATTTATGTTTAATTTTTGTGTAATATAATTCTGTAGCGGGTTGTGGGTTTATAGGGGAATAGGGTGGGAAGTAATTTAATTATAATTATTTAAATATGTTTATTATTTAATTGTTATTTATTTACAAAGAATTGTTAATTAATTATTAATTGGTAATTAATTTGAATATAATTGGTAATTAATTTTAATTGATTAATTGATAAATATATTATTTTTAGTAATTTATTTTCTGTAGCGGGTTGTGGGTTTATAGGGGAATAGGGTGGGAAGTAATTTAATTATAGTTAATTAAATATGTTATTTAATTAATTGGTATTTAATTAAAATTAACTGTTAAATAATCATTAAATGGTAATTAACTAAAATATAATTGGTAATTAAATATAATTGATTAATTGATTATTTTTTATTTATAGTAATTTATTTTCTGTAGCGGGTTGTGGGTTTATAGGGGATTAGGGTGGGAAGTAATTTAATAATCATGAATTAAATATGTAATTTAATTTATTGGTGTTTATTTAGAATTAATTGTTAATTAATTATTAATTGGGAATTAATTACAATATAATTGGTAAATACATTTAAACGATTAATTAATAAATATGTTAATTTAATTAATTTAATTTCTGTAGTGGGTTGTGTGTTTATAGAGGAATAGATTTTGAAGTCATTTAATTGTAAGTAAATAAATTGTTTAAATAAATATATTGAGTTTATTTAGTAAAATATTGATAATTTTTAAATTAATTGATTGTTAATAGGTAAATAATTAGTATTAGTAGGTAATTTATATTATTAAATAATTTTTATTTATCATTTTAATAGAATATATAATATAATGTACACAATTCTTAAATATTTAAATTAATTTGCAATAGATTTTACTATTTATGATATTTATATTTATATAAGAAGTATTTACTTTCCTTACTGTTGCACTCACTGGAGTTGGAATAGGAATTTTAACCCCTACGCTATACAACGTTTTCCCTACTGTTACACTCTCTGGAGTTGGAATAGTAAATTTTACCCCTACGCTATCCAACGCTTACCCTACTGTTACACTCTCTGGAGTTGGAATAGTAAATTTTACCCCTACGCTATCCAACGCTTACCCTACTGTTACACTCACTGGAGTTGGAATAGTAAGTTAAACCCCTACGCTATCCAACGCTTTCCCTACTGTTACACTCTCTGGAGTTGGCATAGTCAATTTTACCCCTACGCTATCCAACGCTTACCTTACTGTTACACTCTTTGGAGTTGGAATAGTAAATTTTACCCCTACGCTATCCAATGCTTACTCTACTGTTACACTCACTGGAGTTGTAATAGTAATTTTTACTCCTACGCTATCCAATGCTTTCCCTACTGTTGCACTCACTGGAGTTGGAATAGTAATTTTTACCCTTACGCTATCCAACCCTTTCCCTACTGTTGCACTCTCTGGAGTGGTAATAGTAATTTTTACCCCTACGCTATCCTACGCTTTCCCTACTGTTGCACTCTCTGGAGTTGGAATAGTAATTTAAACCCCTACGCTCTCCAACTCTTTCTCTACTGTTGCACTCACTGGAGTTGGAATAGTAATTTTAACCTCTATGCTATCCAACGCTTTCCCTACTGTTACACTCTCTGGAGGGGGAATAGTAATTTAAACCCCTACGCTATCCAACGCTTTCCCTACTGTTACACTCTCTGGAGTTGGAATAGTAATTTATATCCCTACGCTATCCAAAGCTTTCCCTACTGTTACACTCTCTGGAGTTGGAATGGTAATTTTTACCCCTACGCTATCCAACGGTTTCCCTACTGTTGCACTTACTGGAGTGGGAATAGTAATTTTTACCCCTACGCTATCCAACGCTTTCCCTACTGTTGCACTCTCTGGAGTTGGAATAGTAATTTTTACCCCTGCGCTATCCAATGTTTTCCCTACTGTTGCACTCACTGGAGTCGTTACAGTACATTTAACCCTCTCGCTATCCTGCGGTAAAAATATTGTATATGTTTAGTTAATAATATGTATACATATATATATGTATTAAACATTTTTTTTAAGTTACATTAATTATTTATAAATTTTACGTTTATTTAAATATTTTAAATATGTTTATATTAATTTAATTTATTGTTATATTACTTTAAAGTTACTTTTAACATATTTAAAAAATTCGATATTTTGACATTCTATATTTTTTACACTCGATATTTTGGAGTCAATATTTTTGCACTTACCTGTTTGAAGATAGGAAGTCGATATTCTGTCAGTCGATATTTTAACCTCAATATTTTGTCCTCTCGATATTTTGTCTGTTGCGGTTCTGTCAGTGATCCAACTTTGCCAGTAGGAGATACGGACCAGGCCTAAGGGAAGTGTATATTACTGTGACCGCATGTCTGCCCTTTCCATGCGTTAGCAGACCCTGCAGAACCTGTGAAACCTCTGGTTCCGAATCGGCATTCCCCCATGTTTGGTGAAATTACCTTGCCAGTAGTGTATAAAGCATGAAAGTGCCCAGCGAAACACCGAAGTCTTCCACCAATCCATGTAGACTCTGTAGCTGCACGTCTGCGAACCACAGCTGCATGTCTGTGTCCATTCCAACCTCTGCCCACTTCTCCAACTCCGGGCAACCGTGATAGACAAATGTCCCCGGCAATATCTCAAGGGGTAACATAGGTGAATACGAAATCGCCTGGTTTTAGGTAGCACATACCTCAACCAACTACGCTGTGCTGCCGACATTAGTAAATTGCCTTGCCGCTTATGCATCGGAGATGTGACTCCAGATAGCCATTCTATTAATAGCTGTGCACATTAAGGGCATTGCCCAGCTAGACATCTCATATTTCTGGGCACTCACCAGGCATCTCATCGGTAACTGGAGATGCACAGTTGCGCAATAGCGCTCGTAGTTTGGTGCCCCTAGTCCCCGCCGCCTTTTAATCTTTAAGTTTGATTTGCCACGGATTAGATGGACATTTTTTAATTGACAGAAACAAGGACAATTAGGCTCTGACAGTCTATGCCATTCCAAGGTGAAGATAAAAGAAGGTGCTGACAAGTCTAGATCAAGGTTTTCTCCCTTTGCCCCAACACAAGGGTTGGTTCCTTCCCATTTTTACCATTCAAATCTGGTCAAAGGTATTTTGGCCCATTTTAATCACTCATGGGGTTAATCCTGTAGCCTTTGATTTAAAGTTGCCCCAGACTAGGTGGATTCATCCTGTGTTTTATGCTTCACAAATTAAACCTAATGTTTCTGGCCTGTATACCTATTTGCCTTTAGAACAACCTCCCATCGTGGTGCAAGGCCAACTTGAATACAAAGAATTCCTATCCTACCCAGAACAAGGAGGCTGAATCAAAAAAGGTTGGTAACAACACTTTTGAATCAATATTTTATATCATTTTCATCACCTACCTATAGTCTAATGTCTGATGTTTGCTGCTCTTTTCTGCAGCAGCATTCCTAGTTGGCTATCACTCCCATAAATTCTTTATGCTGGGTTTTTCCTGATCTTGTCTCAGGGTGGTGTTGGTGCGTTGCTGTAAGGATATGCCCTTTATGCATGGTCACCCCTACTTTTTGCTAAGTTTTATTCTGGTGTATGGATTCAAAACACTGGGGCACTGCCACCCAGTGCCCACTATATGTGCTCTGGCTCCTATGATCATGTAGAACTAGCTAGTCCCTAATTTGCATATTTAACCTACCTATAGGGCCTAGTATATGGTGCCCAGGGCCTGTAAGTTAAATGTCACTAGTGAACTGGAGCACGCACTGTTCTGCCACTGATGTGACAGTATAAAAGCATGTCTTCAGGCCAGCTCCTGCAGTTTTAAAAATTGAAAATTCGACCTGGCAAAGTAACCCTTTTTACTAGAAAAGCCTAGAACCACTGGTATCCTGGACTAAGTTGGCCCTGCTGAAATCATTTATCTTTCAAACTAATTCACTATTCAAACACATTTTGAATTTTTTTACATTTCTTTTAATACTTCACAATATTATCTAATTCAGTGATCTTTTAACAAAAATAATGCATTGTCCCCACTCTAATACAGAGACCAAACCTGTTACTTGTGACAAAAAAATATTTTTTATAAATAACAATAAATTTGTGTGTTATAATTGATTAAAAACAATGTGCCCAATGCATTTCAGGATTCAATCACTTCTTCAGGGGCTTCTCTAAACAAAAGAAAACAATTATGCATCAAGTTGGTATATTTCCGACTAACATTTCTCATTATTGCTTTATTTTCTGTTTAGAGCAGTTTTTATTCTGTTAGCGAAAATAAAGTGAAGATCCTGCAAACAAGGCTTTTGGTAATAGATATAGTCACAGTTAAATGTTCACTCATAGATTTAGTGGCCACCGATTTTAATACACCATCCTTGATAGTAATCGAAAATGTTAGTAAATGTGAACAGAAAAATAGAAATACAGAGGACCGGAGTGCCTGAACAGTGATCTAAAAGTATCTCCTGTGATCTGTTTATCGCATGCTGATGTGCACAAAAACTCTAGTACGAGGAGTGAAAAAGGAATGTCCCTAAAAGACTTACTTATTGCTTTCTTGTCCAGAAATACATCTTGTGAAAGTGTTAAAATAACTGAGAAGAATCACACTCTTAGTAACAAGAATAACCAAACTTTAAGCGACCCACTAGGAGCTCCTACAGAACTAAGGGCCCCATTAGGATGACGGGCGGACATTGTCCGCCCGCCACACTATCGTAGAACGGGACCGCCCGCCATAAGGGCGGGGGTCCCGTGGGGGGAATTAGGATGTGCCCGCCACAGTGGCGGGCACATCCTGTAGTTTTTGCATTGTGGCGGGCGGTGCACTCTGCACCGCCGGCCACAATGTAAAAAATGCTGATTTGCATTTGCATATGCAAAGCGGCAGGCACCACGCGTTGCCTGCCGCTTTGCATATGCAAATGTGGGGGGGTACCATAGGTACCCCCCATGTGCCCCCCAGACAGTGGCGCCAACCTGGGGGCCCTGCAGGGGGCCCCCGCAGCAATCACAGCATGCCTTTCCGTGGCGGCATTGCCGCCGCGGAAAGGCCTTTGCTTTTTGCCATTGTAATATGGCTGGCGGTGTTCATTGGACACCGCCACCATATTAATCTATTACCGCCGCGGTCGCAAGCCGACCGCGGCGGTAAAGTGGCGGACGGTCTTTCCGTCCGCCGCTGTCCCCTCCGCCATCCTAATCAGGCGGAGGGGAACACGAGAGTGGTTGTCGGGCGGATTGCCTCCGCCCGATATCGTAATGGGGCCCTAAGTATAACATACCGCTCTTCATATAATCTGAGTACACGGGTGAGGATTTGAGATCAAGTAGGAAAATAGCCTCACTGCATCGACAGTTAAAAAACACAAGTTCTACCTTATCTGTGTAATCTCAATGCTGTCATAGAAATATAAGCCTTGTTTCTCTAGCCTGCAAACCTTTTTCTCAATTCTTGAGAATAAAGTGTATATCTTCAAACATCGAAACATGTAAAATCACAATGGAATAATTTAAAGAGAGATATGCAGCAAGAGGATATCCTTCAAAGACACAGAAGAAAAACCAAAAAAAAATGGATCGGAAGACTTTATTACAAAAGAAACCCAAAGTGAAAACAGAACGAATTTTGTTTGTTTAAAAATAGTCAAGCAAGTCCATAGAAATTAAGAAAACAATCAACTGAAGATGGGAACTATTTCAAAAACAAGAGTTCCACAGTCTTTTCAACCGGAAACCATTACCTGATACAAGAATTCCACAGAGATATTAACAACAACAAAAACTTCACGAGAACCTCAAAGAAAAGGAAGAACAAAATGCAATAATTTCATCTGTTGTAATAATGTCATGGGAGATACAATCACATACCCAAGAACAGGAGAGATCACCAAACTCAGTCATTCAGCTGACTGCAATGCCAACACTCTAATATACAGCATCAAATGTCCATGTGGTCTGTTATGTATTGACAAAACAGAAAGAAAAATCAAAGTTAGAATTACAGAGCATAAAAACATGATCTAGAATAAAAACATCAACTCCAATCTGGCTTTACATTGGACCGAACATAAGCATACTATAGCCCAGTTACAGTATTGGAAGTAATAATGAGCAAACCTGGATGAAATAATTCTCAGTTACATTCACAAAGAGAAGTATATTGCATTAGACATCTGGATACGATGTCCCCTAAAGGAGTGAATGACAAAATAGACAAGAGCTGTTTTTTATAAGGAGAAACCACAGTTCATATTGATCAATACATCATTCCATAGTAATAGCATCCTACAAATTCCCAGGTAGTTGATCACACACATATAGGTTTGGCCACTAATCCAGAGCAAACACATGTACATGTTTTCATAAGTCTTTAAAGGTTCTTTATAAAACATAATTTTCTAATCATGCACTGGGTATTTTGTGGCATTGTTACTTTCACTGGGGATGGTTTTTTCAGGTTATTTAACCCAGTCCGTGCTTGCGTCGGCCAACGGCCGGCGCAAGCACTACCTCACGGGTGCTGCGAAAGACCATTGGCCAACGCAGCCCCGCCAACTCTGTAGAATGTTCGCACCGCTGTGGAATGTCCACTGCGGTAAACGGGTTAAGAGGAGTAGATTGAGTAAGTTATATTCACATTCGTAATTCAGTGTTTTTTTAGCAAGCTACCTTACTCAATAGGAGTTTATTCTGATGTGCGGCTTGGTGAGCAACAAAACAATGGAATTAGGCCCAGATCTCTGTACTGGGGTGAATGCATAACATTGTTCTGCATTCTGTCCATCAACTGTTGTTTTTGGGATTGTCACCCCCAGTGGGACAGGTATGCTCAGACGTGAGTCCCGTGCGCACCACGTCACTGGAGTCAAGCTATCCTGGCTGATGATGGCTGATAGCCAGAAACCGGTCCTAGGATACTTGATTCCCGTCCAGGGAAGACATGGCTTGGCAGGTCGGGCTGGACTGTTCCCATGAGGCACAGGGTCAAGGCTGATTTGCATGTGGCCATGTCTGAACTGGGGTGGCTTGATGAGCAAAGAAACGATGGATTTAGGCCCAGATCTCTGTACTGAGGTGAATGCATGACATTGTTCTGCATTCTGTCCATCAACTGTTGTGTTTGCGATTGTCACCCCGAGTGGGACGGGTATGCTCAGATGGGAGTCCTGTGCTCTCCACGCCACTGGAGTCAAGCTTTCCTGGTTGATGACAGCTGATAGCCAGAAACCGGTCCTAGGATGCTTGATTCCGGTCCAGGAAAGACATGGCTTGGCAGTTCGGGCTGGACTGTTCCCATGAGGCACAGGGTCAAGGCTGATTTGCATATCGCCATGTCTGAAATGGGGTGGCTTGGTGAGCAAAAAAACGATGGATATAGGCCCAAATCTCTGTACTGGGGTGAATGCATGACATTGTTCTGCATTCTGTTCATCAACTGTTGTTTTTGTGATTGTCACTCCGAGTGAGACGGGTATGCTCAGACGTGAGTCCCGTGCTCTTTACGCCATTGGAGTCAAGCTATCCTGGCTGATGACGGCTGATAGCCAGAAACCGGTCCTAGGATGCTTGATTACGGCCCAGGGAAGACATAGCTTGGCAGTTCAGGCTGGACTGTTCCCATTAGGCACAGGGCAAGGCTGATTTGCATATGGCCATGTCTGAACTGGGGTTGCGCAAAAAAAACGATGGATTTAGGCCCACATCTCTGTACTGGGGTGAATGCATGACATTGTTCTGCATTCTGTCCATCAACTGTTGTTTTTGCATATTTCTATGACAGCATCGAGAGTACACAGAGAGGATAGAACTTGTGTTTTTTAACTCTTGTTGCAGTAGGGCTATTTCCATACTTGATGTCGAATACTCATTGGTGTACTCAGATTACACGGAGAAAGGTATGTATTGCTTAGTTCTGTACCAGCACCAGTGGGTCGATTAAAGATTGGTTAATCTTGTTAATAAGAGTGTGATTTTTCTTAGTTTATTTGAGCACTTTCACAAGACTTATATCTGGACAAGAAAGCAATAGGTACGTTTGTTAGGGACATTTCTTTTTAACTCCTCGTACAAGAGTTTTTGTGCATATCAGTATGCGACGCCCAGCATACACGGGCTACTTTTAGACCACTGTTCAGCCACTCCAGCCCTGTTTATTTTTATTTTTCTGTTTACATTCACTAAGATTTTGCATTACTATCATGTATGATGTATTAAAATCTGTGGCCACTAAATCTGTGAGGGAACATTTAACTTGGGGTGACTGTATCTATTTCCACAAATTTTGTTTGCAGGATCTTCACTTTATTTTCACTTTTACAGAATAAAAACTGGTTCAAACAGAAAATAATGCATAATTGTTTTCTTTTGTTCAGAGAAACCCCTGAAGAAGGGACTGAATCCCGAAATCTATTGAGCACATCGATTTTTTTAAATGAATTATAGCTCAAGAATGTATTGTTGTTATATATATAAAAAATAAAAATTAAATGTCATCACAAGTAATAGGTTTTGTCTCTGTATTAGAGTAGGCACAATGTATTATTTTTGTTAAAAGATGACAGAATTAGATAAAATTGTGAAATATTAAAAGAAAGGTAAAAAATTAAAAGATGAGTTTAAAAAGTGAATTATTTTGAAAGATAAATTCCTTCAGCAGCGCCAATGGAGTCCAAAAACCAGTGTTTTTTGTTTAGTCTAGTAATTATGGCACACGTATGTTAGACATCATACATTTCAGTTGAGCGCGCAACTGATTAATAGGTAATCATTGCTAAAATATTGACAAAAGAAGAGATTGCACAATACATTTAAATTGCAAAGTAACCATTTTGCGAGGCCTAGCCCTTCCTTTTTAATACCTATTAGCTGCTCCTACGGTATGCCCTAAATGCCTGCAGGTCACGGTGCATGCTATTTAATAATTAGGGCTTTTAAGAACATAACATAACGTGTATTTGCAAATCACACGTTCACCCAAAGGTATCATAGCGCTGAATAACAGAGGTTTATTGATGTTTATTGAAGTTTTACATGTCCTGAAAGCAAAAAATCTCCAAAGTTGTTTTTCGGTGGGTAAAGGGCTGCTTTCCTGTAGAAAAGCACTGGGTTACATTACAGCACCTTATAATGCATAACTTCAGATTCAAGATTTAAGGACTCAAATTAATAGGAAAGCAAAATCCAATCTGATGGTCAAGTTGGATTTTATATTACTGTTTTTAAAATGCCACTTTTAGAAAGCTGCCCTTTTCCTGGGATTTACCTCTGGGACTTACCTCCCCACACAAAGTCAAGCATTCTCGCATGAATTTGTAAGCCAGTTGCTATGGAGATGACTAGGGGGAGGGTATGTAGCACATACAAGAGACAGGCCATGAAGTTCATTTTCAGGCTATTAAGCCTACCCAGCCAAGAGATATCCTGTCTACCCCAGCTATAGAGGTCCTTGAAGAGGGAAGTAAGGAGACAAGAGATGTTACTTGTTTATATGTCCCTTGTACGAGATGGGAGTAGAATCCCAAGATAGTTAATAGCTGAAATCTCCCACTGGAAGCCACCTCTTTGAACGGGCTTCCCATGCAACCCATCCAAATGAGGAAATGCCCTCTTGTAACAACTCTTGCACTATATGTGTACCAGTGCAATCAGTATTATAGAAGGGTCACTTCAAGCATCTCTGACCCCTTCCATTATACATACAAGTGCCCCAGGGGCATACAAGTGCCTCCAGGAAACTATGAAAAAACACTGTCCCTGATTGCCCAAGGAAAGGGTGACTTCTCACAGCAGCCACATTGCCACTCTGCACTTTAGTGTGCATGAAAAGGTGTCAAGTGGCTTCATAAGAAGGTCTTTGGAAGGAGAAAACATTCAAAAAGTGTAGAGGTGAGCCTTCTTAGGCTATTCAGGGGGGTCTGCCACTCACATGCCCCATGATTTAAAAAAATAAAATTTTGAAACCCAATGTCATGCATTGCAGCCCAGCAGCCAATGTTGCCCTGTTGCATTGCATGAATGGGAGAGAGCAGGGCAGCACCATGTCTAGTGAGATAGTGCTCTCTCCAACCGTGCTGGTGCTCAAATAGGCCACCTAGCGCTACGGACACACATTTGAGTCCTTGTGCAAATGTGTCTGTGTGAGGTCTAGCAAAGGTTTTGTACTGGAAGGGCAGCCTTCCAGTGCAAAATACTATGCTTAGATAGTCTTTAAAACTTTTCACAATTTCAATGTATACTGTACAGTGCAGCCCACATTCAAAATCAGAAAAGAATGGAGAAATGTAAATGTTTCTCCTTTTTAATATCAGCTTCAAAGGAATCTTTTGTTTGTGCAAAGCCCTGCCTACAAATCTTAGTAAATTTAGATTTGCATCAAAAACCATGGGCGGTTGCAAGAGAATGCATGCCCCCTTGATGCAAAGCAACACACAGAAACAGTAGTGCTCCTTTGCACTACTTTACGGCTATTTTCCAGCACAAATAACATGTTGTGCTAAAAGTAAATCCCAAATGAAAATGTTGAACCCGTTTGCATCACTTTTGTGACGCAAACCTAGCGCTCAATGTTAGTAAATCTGCCCCATAGAATCACACTGAGGTACAGCTGTGTTGTGATTAGCACATCAAATGGATAGAATTTAAGGCGGGTCAGCCATGTCAGCTTGAGGCAACTAAGAGACTTTTGGTAAACTTTTTTTTAACAAACAAATATCTAAAGTACTCTTGAAAATGATGGATGGAGACTAATTGTACTTTCAGGTAATTCTGCAAAAGCATTAACCGGAAAAAAACACCATATGGATCAATTTTGGCATCAATTTCAGTAGGGAAACATTCTTGATAAAAGAACGCAGGTTTGTCGAAAAAAATAATATCGTAATGCGATACATTGTAACAAACCCTATTTGTTAAACAATCAGAGTAACAGTATTATTATCACTGAAAACAAGAGACTTGAAACAGTATCCACATTAATGCTGCCATTATCCGAGCAACTACAAGAATGCCAAGCTAAAATAACGAACTCAAAACACCCCAGGTAAAATAATTGCTTCTAATGGATGTGAAGTGTATGAAATTAGGCATTATTACCTAGTCATCACACTTTCAAATTGGCCAAGCTGCGGGAAATCGTGGTAACTCAGCCCATTCATCCTTCAATCAGGAGACAGATTTGAGAAAAAAGGGCAAGCTCTTTTTCATTCTGTGTTTAAAGGAGGGAAAAACATCAGTGCATTAGCAATCAAGTGCTTGAAGCATTACTGAACCCCATGCCCAGGGCAGTCAGACTTTTCATTTCCATTTTGGGAGAGGAAATATGTTTGTGGCTGTGTGGCTGCTGGCTAATTGCGTCTCATTACAGAAGGTGACAAGTGGGGGATTAGAAACACTTGTGAGCGGAGGGCATCTCACCACTACGAGCGACAGATACTTCCCTATTCTATGGAGACAGGCCATTACCTCGGGGGTTTTAATAGCGCGCGCACACAACAGGCCGCCCTGCTGCAAATTCAATTCTGACTTTTAATAAGAACCAGCAAGTTTCATGGAACGTTGTGTGAGCAGTTCCTAAGGGCCCCATCTTTTTAGCAATACTTTGGCGCTGGCAATTTATTCCAAATATATTTGTTTTGTCAATGCCACATCAGCAGGATCCCTTCTTTCTTCATCCGGTTTGGTTCATGATCGATTTCCCTCTCTGGGAACTTGGAAGACCCAGATATTACCACTATATGCAGCTATGCATTCTGTGCAGCTTTCTGTCAAACATAGAGAGTCTACAGCAGTGGTTCTTAATCTGGAGAAATAACTGTTTCTAAAATGTATAAGGTGTATAGCCATAAAAAAGATAAATCTGGAAGTTTTTAAAATGGAGGTCTCTAATTGGCAGTGGAAGGGACGTTTGTCCAAACAGGGACCCTAGGGTAAGGATAGTACAAACTTTAGATAACCCCTGCTCACCCCCGTGGTAGCTTGGCACGAGCATACAGGCGTATCCTAAAGGCACTGTGTAAAGTATGTGTACCCCAACACATATTAACACAGTTAATGCACTACAAATGGACCCCACACCAGTTTAGAAAAATTAAGTATCTTTATTTAAACCAAACAAGACCTAAACGACAAAAATCCAACATACATGTATCAAGATATCACTTTTAAAATGGTTACTTCAAAAATACAACTGTAGAGACAAAATAGTTTCACCTGGGGCTATTACGACATTGTGACAGGTACAAATTCAAAGTATGGCACCAACAGCAAGGTGCATGGGCGGGGCCAGGAGTCACACGGTCCAACCCAACAACAGTAACTTGGATACGAAGTCAAGAGATGATGCACAGCGTTGTGGAGGTGAGGTGTCGTTGCCAAGGCGAAGCCGGTTCCTATCTGCCACGGGGAGGCGAGGTGATGAGTTAGTGAGGAGGTGGGGTGTTGAATCCAGGACAGGGGAATTTAGGTGACATCAGCAATGAGGGGTCTGTTCCGGTGAGGTGGTGCAACATCCAAGAGTTCGTGAATTCACCCTGGTTGGTTATCAGCTCTGTGATAACGTGATGTTGGGGCTGGCGGTGACGGCATTGATGCGAGCACTGGTGTCTTGAAGGCCAATAACTGCAGGTCTTGGCAAACGTTGAAGGGTGTCGGAACTGCAGGCAGGGTGGTGTGCCGTACACTCGACGAGCGGTGCCCTAGGCCTCGGTGCAAGTCGCTGCGTCACTGGCGGTATCGCCGACGGCATCAGAGTTGTTCTTTTTGCTTTGCAGCACCAACCACACAATTCTCATGGCCCATGAACTGGAATCAGCACCCTTTTGAATACAGGAGTCCACAGAAGAGTGCACATGCTGGTCAGTGGGTGCAAGTGAAGGCAAACACACACAAGCCCTTTGACATTCTTCTTCAAGCAGGTTCGCAGCTAAGTTCCAGTCTTTTTCCTTTCTTCGACAAAAGCAGCAACTTCAGGCCAACCCAGCAAAGCAATACAGCAAAGAGGCAGTACTCCTCCTTCCAGCTCTCCAGCAATTCTCCTTGGTAGAGGTTTCTCTTGAGTTCAGAGGTGATCTGATTCTCTGGGGTTTAAGGTCCAATACTAATACCCTATTGTCTCTTTGTTCTCTTTGTGACAAGGGTCTCTGAGCCCAGTCAAAACCAGTTCTATCTTCTCTGGCCCAATTTGCACTAAAGGCGGTGGAGACAGCATTGTGCAAAGGAGACACAGCCTATTCAGGTGCTACTGAAACTCCTCTCGCTACTCTAATCAGGGAAGGCAGGACACACCTCATTTGTGAGTCTTGTGACTTTCTAGAGTGAATGCACATCCCCAGCCCCTGTCACTCCAAAACCAGACAGTGAATACACAAGCAGTCAGAGGCACGCAGGACGATAAAGCAAGAAAATGCCCACTTTCTAAAAGTGGCATTTTCAAACACATAATTTAAAAACCACCTTTACTAAAAGGTTGGTTATTAAATTGTGAGTTCAGAGAATCTAAACTCCATTTCTCCATCTTGTCCCAATGTAAAGTTACATTTGTAAGATGTTACATTGCAGCTTCCGTGTTATCTTATGGGACAGACAGCCTTTCAATAGTGAAAAACTAAATTGACAGTACTTCACTATTGTGACATGTAAAACACACCAGTGCATGTCATACCTTTCACATACACTGTACCCTGCCCTCGGGGGTACCTTGGGCTTACTTTAGGGGTGAATTACATGTAAGAAAAGGGAAGGGAAGGTTAGGGCCTGGCAAGTGGGTGCACTTGCCAGGTCAACATGGCAGTGACAAACTGCTTGCACAGACACTACAATGGTAGGTCTGATACACATTTACAGGCCTATTGTGTGGGTGGCTCAATACATGCTGCCCACTAGAAACATTTGATTAACAGGCCCTGGCACACACAGTGCACTTTACTAGGGACTAACCAGTAAATCAAATATGCCAATCATGGTTTACCAATTATATTAATAATTTACAGAGACAGCATATGCACTTTAGCACTGATTAGCAGTGGTAAAGTTTCCAGAGCCCTAAAGCCAGCACCAAATAGGTCAGGAAAATAAGAATGAAGACGCAAACAGTATGGGGATAACCCTGCAAAAATGGCAAATTCCAACATTCTGTAAATGTAAAGGAATTTGAAATTGGAAGCTAAAAACGAAGGGCCACATTTCTCATTCTTTCATTCAGCCCATCACAGCAAGCCACGTTGCTGCACTGTGTGAAAGGGCAGGAAGGTGCCCTATTTACCACAATATGGCGCATTCCTGCCCTTTCCTAGAGCTGATGCACGTTTGGCTCCCTAGCACCAATGCAGGTACCCTTGTTTCATGGTTTAATGGTGTTTGCATTGTAGGCAGGATTGTTTTTGTGCCGGAAGGCACAACGCAGTTAGACATTTTCCTCTTTCTACATGTGCTGCACACAGACAGAGGAAAAAACGAGCAAGGTGGCCTTGCTTGGCTTGATAAATCTCACTTAGGTTTTGCGTTGCACTTGCGCCCCCTTGAACGGTACAAGGGTGACGCAAAGCCTTTATTGGAGAAGCTCATGTAGAAAGAACAGTAGTATTGACAATTGGTGACCTCAATTACAGCACTGGTATGTATCGACCAAAAAAAGAACACACATTAGTGCACAAAAATACAAATTAATATGCCAAAGCTTATCATATCACTTTCAGAATAATATTTTTAGAAATAGCTCCAAATATTGAAACACTCCAATCTTTTCATTAGAATTAAAAGTTAGATTTTTGTTCATCTTTTGTCTGTGTATTAAACAAATTATATTATATGTATTTGTTTGTTGTATACTTGTTTGTGTATTGTTTTGAGGGTCAATTCATAGAAATTGCTTTGGTGGGGGTCCCCGGTACCCAGTAGTCATTCACTGGTGGACCCAAAAGTCAAAAAGTTAAGGCTGGCATAAAGAAAGAAGCTTAGGGACCATTCTCTTTAGCCATTCTCTGTTGTACAGAATTTTGCAGATGGTTATACTTTTTAGTGTGTGGCGCTCGAAGCAGTGATGGTGAGAAGTAGATCCTTTGTGAGTCTTTCATTTGTAATGTGATATAATTTATATATGTTTTATTTCTTTGTGTGAGATCTACTTTTAGCGTCTGCAACACGATATGTTTTTCACCAGCAATATTATTTTTATTAGAGTTTAAAGGACAGGTTTCTAGACTTCGCACAGCGGAAAGAGTTGAAACGTAAACATTGGCAAAAGCAGTAGGTCTAACTTTATAGTACCAAAGCATCTAAACTCAAGGATGTGCAAGTGCACATCTAGGAATGCATGTTTCTGCATGAGTATCAATTTAAGGTCAGAATTATAATCATTACTAATGCTTATTTCATTAGGGAATATATTTTTAGTACTCTTTTAGTACTCCAGTGTCTTCATTTTCCACTGCTGTTGGTCTACTCTCTGTACTGGGACATTTTAGAGATGGCTGATTCATCTGTGCTATATGTGCTGCACAATGCCTGACAAAAATGAGTAATATTATAGACCTAACTTGGTTAAGGTTACACTGTGACTGCAGGCTAAATATACAAAGGTGATGGACACAATCAGAAAGTATTTGCATTTGATTAAATAATCCTTTCAACTAACATCAACAAAGCTCAGAAAAATCGCCTAAAAACCGACAAAGCCATTAGGGCTTTTTGTTACTGGAAATATGTCGTTATGTTTGGGCGGTGGTATGTTTGTGATGTCCCCCCCTCTCCCAGCTGTCCTAAAAGAAAATCTCACAATGAAGCATAGTCTTCGTCCACAACAAAATGGAAGCCTGAAGTAGAGCTTCTTCGCTACAAAAACATTGGCAACACTTTGGTACCCAAAACAATAAATGCAATAATGTGATGAGTATACGCTAAGAGCAATATGCTGGAGATTGAAACAAGGCTATCTCCATTCCCTAGGTCCCCACTGTCTCTCTGAAGCTGCACTAAATATACAGCAAGTATTTTTATATCATGAGCAAAGCTTTTTTCCCCCAAGTGTTTTTTTTTTATTTCAGAAAGTAGAATAGAAAGTGAACTTGCAGGGCACAACTCAGCAGCTAAATAGTGAACTTACAGGTCACAAGAGGGAAAGGCATGTGAGAAAATCAAGTGTAGTTGAAGACAAGCAAAATAGGGGTAGGTGAAGTACAAGGCCTCATTTCCTGATGTTCCTCTCTAGGGAAAGCATGAAAGCAAATTTGATCAGATTGCGCATTTCCTCTACAAGTGTTGATGTAGAAGAGTGCATTACGAACAATTTTTATTAAACAGTTGTGCAACAGTGTTTATCATATTGCAATATAAATGTGCCAGGGGACACTGTCACGTACAAATAAATAGAGGTACTGTTAATGTGTAGACAAGTACAGTGGTGCAGGCAGAAAAGTAGTAGATGATGTAGCACAAATACATTAAATTAAATATTAAACCAGCTCATATATTTGTCTTGAAATGTATTTTGTTTTTGCAATTCTTGACATGTTTCAGATCGAGTTGTAAAGGGGGCATATGTTATGTCACTTTAAGCTCATTATATCGTTTGGTACATACATTAGGTGCATGCTCCTTCAAAAGTAGAAGAACACTTCATTTTCAATTGGAAACAGAACGTTTCTCAAAGGAAATGGAAAGGTAACATGAAAGGATCTATCCTCATACAATAAGGCAAATAAGTATACAGAAATGCATATTAGTGAAAAACAGTTTTTGTTTCACAGTTTGAAAGTGGTAAAATGGTTAGCAAGAGAATTGTACAGGTTATCTAATAACAATGTGGCAAGACCAGTGGAACATAGACAAAAGGCAAGTATTTATGTTGTGTTTTTAAAAAGGCCTATTGGTGCACATGTCTAGTATGTCTATACTTGACAATATGTCTACACGAAAGGCCAGTCTTATTTATGCATCTTTAAGAACGTCAGGCATACCTTGTGAACAAAAATCATAACTTCAATATGTTAATAAATCAACAAACTTGCCAGGACAATTAGTGAATAACATCATGTTTTCATGACAAGTTATTGCATCCAAACCACACCCACTTTCCAAAAATAAAACAGCCATACATTAGCTATAAAAATGTCACTGTGTAAGCAAAGTAAATCGTTCAAAAAACATACATTGGCTCTGAAATTTCATTTCAAATTTGCAGTCTGACAGAAGAACTACTTATTGCAAATCATCAAACCCTAATGAAAACACAATGGGACACTGTTATCATCCATGAAACGCCAAGGCATTGGTGAACAGTCTGTCTACACAAAAGCAACCCATGAAATACATATGCACCAATGGTTAAAGGGGCTGACCCAAAGCCTACTCTCTACATCTTCTTGTTATAGTTTTTGATGACTGGATGAAATGTGGTTATCAGAAGAGCTAAAGCTGTCTGTAGCCAGCCCTACAAGGACACTATGCAATTGAGCACACAGAGAAAGACCATGAACCAACCAACAGGTGCAGCTCCTCCGCTATGGCGGAGGAGCATCGCCCCATTTGCTTTTAAGCAATCAGAACTAACCCCGGGCGGAGACCTCGGCTCCGCCTCCCTACTCTGCGGAGAATGCGAAGTAGGCAAATCTCCGCACACTCTGCGGCAGAGCGGAGTTGGCCAGCCTCCGCCTCCTACCTCATATCATCAATGGCTTAAAACTGAAATAAAACTACTTTTAAAGTAAATAAAAACCACTTACCTTGGCTGCGGCGTCCCCGGGCTGCTCTCCTCTTCATTGCCGTCTCTAAGGAAATTGCGCATGCTCCCGCGCAAGAATCAACGAGATAGGAGACTGACAGGTAATATACTCATGTAGAATGCACGAGGCAGACACAGGCATCTGAGCATCAGGGGGGGTAGAAATTAGGTTAAGGACAAAACAAGATGCGTACCAACACACAACTTCAAGAACACAGTAAGAAGGTTACTGGGCATAAGGGAGTGGTGATTTTGGTGAACAGACAGACGTGTAGGTAAAAGATAAGTATATTCCCACAAGTATATGTTCCAGGTCAGTTGGTCCTTTAAGAAACTTAGGTCACAATGTATTCAGAAACAGTATAGACATGCTGAGATCTATGTCCATGGTGCTTGGACACATTGCATTTGGTTGTTGTAGTCAATCACTTTCGCTCATTCACCAACATTGCGTTCCCTTACCTTAGTTATTTGTGGTTTTTGCCTCGGTCTCACGTTTCTCAGCCCTTTCCTGTTCCTTCTTAATAAGTTTGTTAGCTAGTTGTCTTGTGCTGAGTTTATTTGCAGGTGTACACCAGCAGCACTCGGAATCCAGGAGGTGTTCAGGTTCTCCAGGGAGTTTGTCACCGTCTACCTTAACCATGTGGGTGAACTGTTCATTTTCTTTGTAATGTGGAGGGCGTGAATGGTTTGTCCACCACGCTGGCAAAGGATATTCTTCTAGAGAAAGCTCCATATGGATTTTCTTAAAAACAAAAGAACTTCAGAATGTGAGGTAATAGGTCTCCTTACATCCTCATTACTGTCTTTAGGCAAGGTCTTCTCTAACTTTCATCAGTGCATGGGGGGATAACTCTGTGGAGAGCACCAATATATGTGCAAGAGGAAACACTGGAAAGGAAGCAATGGCAACTTTCCAGTAGTATCTTGCAATAAATCACTGCTTGGGTATCACACCAGGACCACAATCCCAAAAGAAAGATTTGCTTACTAGACACCTGAGATTCTTTCAGGAGAAAAGCCCACCCCAGCCATGGACAAGTGCTCCCAGCCAAATAAAATAAAGTCTTTCTGCCCCCCACAGGAGGGCATAAAGACTAATAGATCACCAGGGATGAACATATATATATATATATTTTTTAAGAAGGGGTGGGACGACCCAACCTGGTATCAGGCCATTCCCCATCCCAAAAAGTCCTAAATAGATTTTTGGTCGCCCCTCATGAGTCAAACTAGGGGATGTTTAACCCAAATCTGCCTCCTGGGGAAGCAGAAAGCCCAATTGACACCAAGGACGATATCATTTTAAAAAGAAGGGGTGGGGTAGCCAGAATAGACAGTGCTCTCTGCGCCTGCCACGTAACAGGAAACTTGCAGGGTATATTGGGGGTTTACCTCAATTTGCCTGGGGTGGGAGAGGGAGGGCAAAAAGCCCACTAGACACCTGGTAAAAATAGATTTGAAAAAGAAGGGGTGGGGCAGCCTGCCCACTCACCAGAACATAAGCACATCCATAATAGGCCCAAAAGTCTGTCAGCCCCCACGAGGGCAGATTGCATTGATGAACCCCCAATCTGTGCCTGTGGGGGGGGGGGGGGGGGCAGAGCACCCACTGGCTACCTGGGATACCTTGTTTAAAAAATAATGTCTTGGGGACCGTCCCATCCTCACATCAAGCTGCTCTTCCACTCCCACACTTGCCATGATGAAGGCTTCACTATTTGAGTAATCTGGAGTCTTTAAGAACCCTCTGCAGTTCTGAAACCTAGAGACCCAGGTGAAGCCAGGGTCGTGTGGTATATGTTTGCTCCAGCAACATTTTCTTATGCAGAATGCCCTGCAAGCATTAAACTGGCTAAAATAATGCCTTTTCTTCATTTGTCCATGAGGGAACGTTCTGGTAAATTCAGGGATCCACAAAATTCCCAACACCCAGTATTACCAACTATGGTACTCATTGTGAAGACAAGTGTGGTGTCTTTTACACTAAAATCATAACATAGACCCCTGAAATTAGTTTGGAGCTGGGCAAAAGTGGTGTGGTGGTGAGGGAATCCACCGCCACCAGACATAACACCAGCTTGCCCGTGGCTCAGTGTTGTGGAGAAGTGGGAAGGATTTTTAAATCAGAATAACAGCCACATTAGCAAGAGATGCAACAATAAAGCTCCATCATCTGCTGCAAAAGGTTAGAAAAACTGAATAGCATAAAAAGGCACATACCATGGTCTCAGCAAGAGCTAGAGATAAGAAGCTGCACAACAGCGAAGACGCAGCATATGTACATTTGTAGCAGGGTCCCATCACTGGCATAACAAAACCTGAGCGGGCCTTCATGCAAGGTGCATGGAGGGCCCCCTCCAAACCCATAAAGGAGCTCTCTGGGCAGAGTGGCTGTGTTACGCCACTGGGTCCCTTGAGAGATTACAAATGCGTTTGCCTTTCTTATGATTCCCAAAACAGAGCTGAGTGCAGCCTATTCTAAAGGCACATACTTCAGCGTCTTCAAATGCCTTTTGATTGTCAAAAGAGGTGCCAGAGGAGGAGATCAACAAATTGCAAAAGGACTGTCAACAACAGGTTTGATCTAAAACTCATGAAACATAGGATGGGCCCTCCAAGTAAAAGGAAGATTCAAGTTAACATAACTGGAGAGACCTACTTTCAAGGCAGAAAAGAGACAATGAAGACTCAACTTCCTTGGAGCACCCTTAGATGGTAAAAAGAGGGAGGCTAACCAAACTTTGTCACTACAACATGATATACACGAGCAGCTCTGCTTTTCCCATGGCCACATTTTGAAAATGGAGCTAAGCCACACATAATAAGCTGACAATTCCTGATGTATTAGTTGTAATGTGCAAAACCAGTTTGCAGCAGGAGGTACAAAATTTCAACCTGTAATACTTGAAGATGCAATCCATACAAGATGTAAAAATTAGAAATGCCTGTAGCAGAGTGGACAGCATTAATATGTGTGAATTCTGCAGCTGACAGCAATGTTTGACTATTATCCTAAATTTCACTGGAAAAACAGCATACATGCTATTCAGGACCTGATTAGCTCACTCCATATGCCCCTTCATTTGTAGGTGGTAACCTGAAGACATTGCTTGTTGTATACCTGAACATTTACACAGTCATCCAAACTAAGGAAATATACTGGAATCCTTGGTCAGAAATGATTTGTGTAAGTAACCTAGATAGGTTAAAAATACAAAATCAAAATATATTAGGCATTTTGAGAGCAGAGGGTAAATCAGGTAAAAGACTGCATTAAGGCATTTTAGTATAATTATTAGCGGGTATGAAATGTGCGTAATTTACTTTCGAGTAAATATGTGAAATTGCACCGACATTATGCATAATTACATGAAATGCAAAGTTGTCATTTCAAGCTATATTTTAGCATGAAATATGTCCTCACATCAATTTATGACACAAGAACATATTTCACACTAAAATAATTGTGCCTATGAAAGCACTGCAAATAACAGCCCCTTGCATGCTGTTTTCAGTCCATTACACCATGAATTGCATGTGGTTTCAGGAAGTGGCATAACGGCATAATATACGGAATTTTGCAAAACAATCATAATGCTAAATTCCCACAATTCCTCCAAACACGGTAGAGCAATTAAAATTTGACCCAAGACTAATAACTATCCTAGTTGTCTGTGGTCTATTGTGGGTTATTTATGAAGCGCATGTTATGTATTGTATTGTATTGTAATTGCATTTATATAGCGCTTACTACCCCTGACGAAGCGTTGAAGCGCTTTTCCGGCAAGTAGCACGCTACTCCGCGACCCATAGATGATTAGTGTTGAATCAGTATAGTGAAACATGCAAATACATTTTAAGTGGTGGATAGGTTAGTCAGGTATTTGGATTTGGAATGAGAGCAGAAGGATAGAGGAGGAAAAAGGTTTGTATTTATATAGCACTTGATAAAGGATTAGTGGTGAATTAATATGGTGAAATATGAAGTAATTTCAGTGGTGAATATTAGTCAGTTATTTGGAGTTAGAATGGTAGTGGAGGGATAAAAGGGGAAGAAAGGGTTGCATTCATATAGCACTTGTTACCCCTGATGGGTGTTGAAGCGCTTTTGTGGCGAGTAGCACGCCACTCCGGAACCCATAAAGGATTAGAGTTGAAAATGTGAATAGTAAAATATGAGTAATTTGAGTAGTGGATATGTTATTCAGTCATTTGGGTAGAGAAGGGTAGGTGGTGGGATAGAAGAGGAAAAGAGGTTTGCATTTATATAGCGCCTGCTACCCCTGATGGGGTTTTCATGCACAAGTAGCATGCTACTCTGGAACCCATCAGGATTAGTGTTGAATTAGTATGGTGAAACATGAAAGTAATTTTAGTGATGGATATGTTAGTCAGTTATTTGGATTGAGAAGGGTTGGGGAGGGGTAGAAAAATGGCAAGAGTTTAGAAAGGGTTGTTTTAGGGGATCGGTATAGTAAAAAAGGTGTCAGATGATGCAAGGAAGGGTAGAGTGGGAGAGAGTCTAGAAAGGGTTGTTTTGGGGATCATAGTAGTGGTATGGGGTTTGGGATAAATGAGAGAGTGGATGTAGAGGATATATTGATAGATGTATAGGCTGAGAAATAGGGTAGTGCAGTTGAAATGATATTAGAAGAAAGTGATAAATATATAGATCCATGAGAAAATTGAAAGTATATAGATACATAAAGGAGGTAAGTATATTGGCCAGTATATCTGGCCCTGGTCCTGGTCAGTCTCGAAAAGGCTCTATCAGGCGGTAGACAGTCAAAATATCGAGTTGGAAATATCGACTTACCATAATATCGAGTCTGTAATATCGAAGGAGCATAATATCGAAGGCAAGAATATCGTAGGACAGAATATCGACCCAAGGTAAGTAATATCGAAATACTTAATATCGATGTAAGTAATATCGAAGTTAGTAATATCGATAGCATATATATCGATGTTAATAATTTCGATGACACTAATATCGATATTTGTATTATTTTATAGTTTTTTATTATGTATGTGTTATATGTTTAATTTAAGTATTTAAAATAATTACTATTATATGTGTATACATTTTCTATAATAATATAGAAATTTATAAGGAAATTTGATGTTTTAGTACCGAGCGGGTTGTGGGTTTATAGGGGAATAGGGTGGGAAGTAATTTAATTATGGTAAGTTGATTAATAATTAGTAGGATTAATTAATTAATTATAATTATTTGCTAATTAATATTGATTAATTGGGAAATAATTAATTGATTAATTGATATATATATTCTTTAGCGGGATGTGGGTTTATAGGGGAATAGGGTGGGGAGTAATTTAATAATTATCAATTAATTAATATATGTTTTTAAATATTTATAACTAATTAATTGGCAAATAATTAATATTAATTAGTTAATTAATTAATATAATTTGGTACATATTTTAAATTAGTAATTAATTGGTAATTAAATAATATTAGTTAGTTAATTACATTATTAGAGTAATTTATTTATATATATAATTTTTAGTTACTGTTAATTATTTATTGGGGAAAATGATATTAATTATTAAATTATATTAATTACAGCTTATGTGCTAATATATTTATTTTATTGTTATTGTTAATTAATTATTAATTGCTAATTAAATAATATTATTTACCTTTGGGTTAAGGAGTATTTTTAGGGTTCAGGGTCATTTTTGGGTTTTTGGGTAAAGGCGTATTTTTAGGGTTCAGGGTCAGTTTTCTGTTTTTGGGTAAAGGGGTATTTTTAGTGTTCAGGGTCAGTTTTCAGTTCATGGGGAAAGGGGTATTTTTAGGGTTCAGGGTCAGTTTTCAGTTCATGGGTAAAGGGGTATTTTTAGGGTTCAGGGTCAGTTTTCAGTTTTTGGGTAAAGGGGTATTTTTAGGGTTCAGGGTTAGTTTTCAGTTCATGGGTAAAGGGGTATTTTTAGGGTTCAGGGTCAGTTTTCAGTTCATGGGTAAAGGGGTATTTTTAGGGTTCAGGGTCAGTTTTCAGTTCATGGGGAAAGGGGTATTTTTAGGGTTCAGGGTCAGTTTTCAGTTCATGGGTAAAGGGGTATTTTTAGGGTTCAGGGTCAGTTTTCAGTTCATGGGGAAAGGGGTATTTTTAGGGTTCAGGGTCAGTTTTCAGTTCATGGGTAAAGGGGTATTTTTAGGGTTCAGGGTCAGTTTTCAGTTCATGGGTAAAGGGGTATTTTTAGGGTTCAGGGTCAGTTTTCAGTTCATGGGGAAAGGGGTATTTTTAGGGTTCAGGGTCAGTTTTCAGTTCATGGGGAAAGGGGTATTTTTAGGGTTCAGGGTCAGTTTTCAGTTCATGGGGAAAGGGGTATTTTTAGGGTTCAGGGTCAGTTTTCAGTTCTTGGGTAATGGGGTATTTTTAGTAAATTAATTATTAATACTTATTGTTCAGTACATATATATTATATCTTTACTGTATATATTTTTATTTATTAATTTTAAACATTATTAGATACTTTTAAATATGTATATTTTATTTATTAGTGTTATATACTTACTTTTACATTTATATATATTAAAAAAAAATCGATATTTTTAACATCGATATTTTTTACAACAATATTATTTTTTCGATATTTTTGTACTTACCATGTTGTAGATAGGATGTCGATATTTTTGCCCTCGATAATGTTGACTCGATATTCTTGTAGGTCGATATTTTTGTAGTCGATATTCTGTCATAGATCCCTATCAGGCTACTGCCCTTACCCTCTTCAACCTTAACAGGCTCAAACAGGCAACTGCCCTTGTCCTCTCTGCCCTTAACAGGCTCAAACAGGCAACTGCCCTTGTCCTCTCCGCACTTAGCCTCAACGCCCGGGCTGAGATGCCCTAACCATGGCCTTTTATAGCCCTAATAATCAGGTGACCCCTTCAGCCATTGTGAACCCTAGCCCTAACACTATCCAATCACAAATCTAGCCCTAAGATCTAGAACCAATAGGAGACCAGGACATTACAGCCAATCTTAGCACTAGTTCAAGCACCCAATCAGTTCAAAAATCCTGATCTCTACATCCAATAGAGGCCCTAGCCCTACCAGTAGTCCCAAACCAAGTCCAAGCAACCAATGGCACAGGAAGCCCTAGCCCCTACTTCCAATAGAAAGTCTAACCCTACTCTTAGTCCCACAACTAGTCCAGTAACCAATCACACCAGAAGCCCTAATCGCTACTTCCAATCAAAGGTCTAACCCTAGCCCTAGTCCCACCCTATTCCCAACAACCTATAACATAGGAAGCCCTAGTCCCTACTTCCAATAGAAATCCTAACTCTAGCCCTAGTTCCAACCCTACATTGATTGAATCACAGACCCAGAAACCAATCAGAACCCTCAAATTCCCAACCAATGAGGACACTAACCCTAATCCAATAGAAACACCAGATACAGCCAACAAAACATTATAGTGTACTCAACTGATTTTGACACAGAACTGTTAGCGATCGAAGAGTATTTCCAGGAAGTCATAGGAGTAAAGTGGATTCTACAAACAGATAAAGAGGCAAATAATTTCATGTCTTGGCAACAGCCCCATAAAATGACCTGCCCCTACAGGTTAATGTTCGATATCTGTGAATAGTTAATGCTGAGGCGATTTCAAGGGGCTGGTTAGGGACATGCCAGGTAAAGGATCTTGGCTAGAAACTCAAGGATCTTTAAATAGATTGCCCTATGTGCGATGAGCACAGCGCTGAAGATGACGCAGCTTCTAATTTGAAGCCAATGTAACTACTTCAGCAACAAGCAAGTGTATGAGTGTTTCAGCAAATTGAAGATCAGGGAACAGCCTTTTCCATCAATTGTAGTTGGTGCAAACGATTCTCCAGGGCAACTCGATCAATGGTATTCCGATAGCCTGGCCTCTGTTGGTCCAGTGTAATAAATACAGACACAGAGAAGTGGGTAGAAATGAATAGGATGATTCCGAGTCTTAAGTTTCCAAAAGCAAGTTTTTATATCTTAGCTATTTAGATCTTTGGTGTTGGGTTGGTGCCAATAAACATGCTCAATACCCAATATGCATTCATTAAGGAAGCTGGTGTTGGTAGTTAGCTCCTGACTGAATGTCACTGAAAGAACTCTGTTGGGGAGGTATCTATGGAAGTAAGGTGGAGTTCACTTTTAGGTGGGTTGCATTTCATAAGGATTGTGGTATCCATCAATGAGTGAATGATAAGAAATGTGTCATTGATGACTGGTAATGATGTAAATGACTAGGAGAATTAGACATCCAAAAATAACTTGGGTGTAGTCTGCATACAAATAGAACTGTGTCCCCACACAGTGAAACAGTTTAGCCAGTGAATCTAGTAGATGTTGAGCAGCAGAGATGACAAAACAGAACTTTGGGGGACACCACAAGTGAGGAATGCGTTCTCAGAGAGGTATATTCAGTGTGCCACCACTTGTTGAAATTCCTCCAAAACGGCCCTTATCCATTTTAGAGCTTGCCAGAAATTCCAACATCTGGGAGTCTTGTGGCCAGTGTGCAGTGGTCAATGGTGCTGAAGGCTGCAGAAGGATTGAATAAAATCAAGCTCCTGAGACAACTACTGTTCACTGTCCTGAACAAATCATCAAAACAGGCACTAATTCTGTACTTCTACAAGTGCAGAACCATACCTGATAGTTTACCATGATGATGCTTCTGCTCGATAAAGATGTGGATCTGACTGAACACGTTTTCCCCCCTAATTATGCCCAAGAAAGAGAGTAAAGCGATGGCCCTGTAGTTTTTCCAACCCTGTGTCTAACAAAGGCTTTTAAAAAAAGGGTTAGCAATGACTTATTTCCTGAGCTGAAATCAATTGAGGGCTAAGGGAGCTATTAAAGATAATTAAGAAACATTGAGTAGAAGGCAGAGCAGCAGTTTCATCTATTTGGCTGGACAAATATCAGAAGACACAGATACTATTAACTGAGTCTATGATACCGCCTCTGATAATAAGATGGAAATGAGCGAAAAAGATTACTGTAGAGCAAGGTTATTACCTAATTGAGGAGCTGTAGGCATAGAGTCACCTACATGTGAAAAGTTACTAATAACTTGAAACAATTAACTAATTTTAACATAATTATGAAATAAAAATAAATATAATAAATTAAAATATATATATATTTTAAATCCCACGTAAAATAAAATGTCTGTATTTACTAATTATGTTTAACAATTACAAAATATTATGTGCAGAATTATTTGAAATGCACATAAAAAATGTCTTACAGTATTAAAAGTTAGATTTATTTCTTACATGTAAAATAGTTGATTAAAATATTTTATCATCGAAATATATTTAGTAAATGATATATAAACTTTTAACATTCAATTTATTTGATATATACCTTTAAAATGTCAAAATAAATTATTTTAATTAAACATTGTATGGGCTTCTTTGATTCCATTGTTTTCTATCAGCTGTGGTTACAATATCAGTGATTGGTCTTGTGTGGTGCAGGACTTCCTACTGCTCTTTTTTGGCTGTAGTAACTAACACTCGTAATGCGGTCCATCACGTGTTTCAAGAGGTGGAAACATTAAGACCTACACTTTTGAGTAACTCTAATCTTGTAAACAGTGAAGAACTGGGTTATCAAATACCCAGCGGCGCCAGGGACATGCCCAAAGTCCTCTGGGTTCCCTTGCCTTGGTATACAGAGACACGGAATACTTCTAGGTGGCGTCTGAGATCAAATTTATTAGCTGAGCTAGTAGAAGAAATCCCAGCAATACAACACGGTGTACAACTCAAGAAACTGCTCATTTTACTAAGGCGAGACATCTATATTTATACACAAAAAGGTACATTTAAAATGCACGCCCCTGCACCAAAATTCAACCAATAGAAAATACATGGCATCACACAGCATCATACAGTAAAGCTCATTTTACAGTGTCCCAACCCACAAGTTAATATTTAGGCATATCTAAATAATAATCTGGAAGGCCCGGACAAACCCTTAATTGAAAGCGTAACCCATGAAATGAAGAAACAGTAAAGAAAAGTAGTTTCAGATAATGTGCAAGATAACAGAAACGTAAAGAAACTTAAAAGTTAACAAATGTCTTGAATGGTGATTGGGAAAGTGGATAACGATTTGGCAGGGAAATTGGCTTGGCAGGGTCAATTCCAGGTGAAAGGCCAGCTTCTGAAATTAACTCCAGTGCACAAAGAAAACCTTAGTTAATGTATACATGACCCACAAAAGGTCAGACTGCTTTGCTCGCAGACTAACTTCTGAGGCCTACGTAAAAGGCAACACCAGATGGCAGTCACAACGCATGGCAAAAACCCATGTTTAGAAAAGAAAGTCGTAAGGAAAGAAACAATTTAGATATTGTTTAGGATAAGATATGTGCAAGGAAACTAAAGGTTAACAAGGTCCTGAACAGTGATTGAAAAACTCAGACAACGATGAGCTAGTGAAACTGGTTTTGCAAAAGGTCAGTTTCAGGTGAAAAGGGTCACTCTCCCTGCAGTTCATTCAGAGTCAGAAAAACACGAGTTATTATATGCACGAACTCAGAAGGCCAGGCCACTTGTTCGTTGGGCCTACTTCACAGGCCTACGTGAGGGCAAGACTAAAATGGAGTCAGGTTTGAGAATTACAGAACCACAGACCCTCCTTTTGCCATTACGTAGGCAATAACCTAAACTCATGTTAATCTGAATCTAGGTCTATATCTATTCCCATCAGGTCAGCAAGGTGTTGCTGTAACATCATCTTATTATCCTTCACTTCTCTCGGGACTGGTCTTCTCACACAGATCGTAGCACAAAGACTACAAATGGCGGGACCACACTGGATGCATAAACAACACGAGAAAAGGATAGCTAACACCATACCAAGGAACATCAGAATCTTCCATCCCCATTTGGACAGCGATTCCCATAACCATCCCATCAACGACCAGTTACCTTTGTCCACATGAATAGACTCAGAGATCTTATGTAGTCTAGAGATGGCTTGGTACACTGTCGGGGCATTATCTGGTATGAAAACGCAGCAACTAGATCTAATCAATTTGCATACCCCACCTCTATCTGCAAGTATAATATCTAAAACAAAGCGGTTCTGCAATGTCATAAGGCGATCCGCTTGAAGCTCAGCTGTAATACTGCTAAGGGCACCTGCAGTCTCATTTATAGTGGCCTCAACCACTCTCATAAGCTGACGAATATTCCTACTATTAGCCATAGGACCCCAAAAGGGTAGGAAACCCTTGAAGAAGTCTCCAGCTTCTTGTGCGACAGTATCTTTCGCATCGATAATACCTCTACCATATCTTGTCTTATGGTAGTCGAAAACAGCAGTGTATGTAGGGGGAAGCAAAAATGCCACGTAACATGTGCCGGAAAAATCAGATGGCAACCATGTGTATGCTCTATCGTGACAAACAAAATACGTGCCTTTAGCTGGCACGAACGGAGGAGATTTCTGGGACGTATAAACGTGTGTGTGTACACACACACTCTTACCAAGCTGAGCTCTCGGATTCTGACCATTACCTTGCAAACAGAGATGACCTCGGTGGGGTATGATCCAAATAGGAGGAGACCTTCGCTGCCTTTCTTTCTCCGTCAAGCTAACACTATATGTCGTCTTATTCCAACCGACATATGCTTGTACCTCATCTCTAGGGATAGCGTTATACGCATCGATATCTCTAATCATATCAACTATTCCCCTTATCAAGGCATTATTACTTGCATTGTCTTTGACGGAACGTACAGGAGAGTCTTCATTCGCATAGATAAACATTGATTGGAGTGCCCAAACTGACCCGTTAGGCGAAAAAGGCAAAACCAAATAGGGCATTCCCATATCTGTAGTATGTGGCATAAGACCACACACCCAACAATTCGTGGTATTTATGACTAGCTGATGCTGATGCAACATCTGTATAAACAAATTGTTCACAAATTCTGATCTTCGTGTCTGTTCATGTTCAAGTAACGTTTGAAACTCATGTGGAAAAACAGTAGAAAAAGAAAGAGTAGGTTGGGAGGTAGATGTAAGTGGCAATTGTGTGACATAGAAAATCCAACCCACACAAGCTAACGTAATATTCACAAGCATAAGAAAACACATTATTAAAAAACATTTGCTACGAATCAATATACATATTCGGACTTTAGAATTCACTTTCCTAACACATTTATCAGACTCAAGAAACTCCATCCTCTAACGTGCTGCTCACGGAAATTTTCCTTCTTCACTGAAGTGTGCGCCAAGATCGCACTAACTACCCTGAACCACAGACCTTGTGTCAATACGCGGCTCACCCCTTGAGAACTTCCTACCGTGACCCTGCAGCTGAGTCCGGATGGTAAATCGAAAAAGGAAAAAGCAAAAAAGTCTCCTGATCTGACAAGGTGTAATTCACTATATAAAAAAATTCGGTTTTATTTGTCCATGGCAATAGGCTTTCTTGGCCTTAAATCGTAGCGTTCTTTATCAGGTACAGTTGGATCCTTAAATAAAAGTTCCGGAATGGTGGTGTCAATCTTTCAAGTTCAAGTTCAAAATTTGTATAGCAAACTACTCACCCAGAGGGTCTCAAGGCGCTTGAGTGAGGGGTGTGCTTTACTTATCGAATATCCAAGTTTTTAGTTGCTTTCTGAAGGAGAGGTGGTTCTGTGTAAGGCGGAGGTGGGTGGGGAGAGAATTCCAGGTTTTGGCTGCTAAGTAGGAGAAGGATCTTCCCCCCATGGTGGATCTATGGATGCGCGGAATTGCGGCGAGGGCTTGATTGGACGATCGTAGTTGGCGGGAGGGGGTGTAGAAGGACATTCGTGTGTTGAGGCATTATGGTCCTAGGTCGTAGAGGGCTTTGTGTGCTTGGGTGAGGAGACGAAACGTTATTCTCTTGTTGACGGGGAGCCAATGGAGGTCTTTCAGGTGGCCGGGAGGTGAGCTTGCCGAGGGATGTCCAACATGAGTCTGGCTGAGGCGTTTTGGATGCTTTGGAGTTTTTTCTGTAGTTTGGCTGTGGTTCCGGCGTAAAGGGTGTTTCCGTAATCCAGTCGGCTGGTGACCAGTGCGTGAGTGACCGTCTTTCTTGGTTGGTGGGGATCCAACGGAAGATTTTTTTGAGCATGCGTAGGATGTTGAAGCAAGAGCAAGATGATGAGACGGCGTTGGCTTGTCTGGTCATCGAGAGGGAGGAGTCCAGGATAAAGCCCTGGTTTCGTGCGTGATCCGTAGGTATGGGTGCGGTTCCCAGGGCCGGTGGCCACCATGAGTCGTCCCAGGCAGAGGGGGATGACCCTAAGATGAGGACTTCCGTTTTGTCCGAGTTTAGTTTTAAACGGCTGTTCTTCATCCACTCGGCTACTTCTTTCATTCCTTTGTGTAAGTTGGTTTTGGCTGTGTTTGGGTCTTTGGTGAGGGAGAGGATCAGCTGGGTGTCGTCTGCGTAGGAGATGATGTTGAGGTTGTGTTGGCACGCGATGGATGCGAGGGGACTCATGTATACGTTGAAGAGGGTGGGGCTGAGTGATGATCCTTGTGGTACGCCGCAGATGACTTCGGTGGCCTCTGATCTAAAAGGGGGGAGGCGGACTCTTTGGGTTCTTCCGGCGAGGAACGAGATGATCCAGTCCAATGCTTTTCCTTGTATTCCGACGTTGCTGAGTCATTGTATGAGGGTGCCAAAGGCTGCAGAGAGGTCAAGTAGGATGAGGGCAGCTATTTCTCCGTTGTCCAGTAGGGTTCGAATGTCGTCTGTTGCTGCGATGAGGGCGGTTTCGGTGCTGTGTTTGGCTCGGAAGCCAGACTGTGAAGGGTCGAGGGACTTGTTGGATTCAAGGAAGGCGGCGAGCTGACTATTGACGGCTTTCTCAATGACTTTGGCAGGGAATGGGAGGAGCGAGATGGGGCGGTAGTTCTTAAGTTCAGTGGGGTCTGCTGTGGGTTTCTTCAGAAGGGCGCTGGGTTCGGCATGTTTCCAGCTTTCCGGGAAGGTAGCGGAGTTGAAGGAACAGTTGATGACATCGCGGAGATGGGGCGCGATGATGGAGTCTGCTTTGTTGAAAATGTGGTGGGGACATGGGTAGGTTGGCGATCCTGAGTGGATGGAGTTCATCATGCGGATGGTGTCTTCGGTGGTGATTAAGTTCCAGGCGCAAAGGTTGTTAGAGTGCGGTTTTGGTTCGGAGGTGGGTGGAGTGGACTGGTCTTCGGACTGGTTTTCAAAGTTGTTATGTATTTCGGCGATTTTGTTGTGGAAGAATGAGGATAGAGAGTCGCAGAGGTATTGGGAGGGAGTGATGTCGTTGGTGCCGGCTGTGGGGTTGGTAAATTCTTTGACGATGTTGAATAGTTCCTTGCTGTTTTGGGCGTTGTTGTCAAGTCGATCCTTGAATGCTGATTTCTTGGTGGATCGGATCAGTTGGTGGTGTTTGCGGGTGGCGTTCTTGAAGGTGGCCAGGTTGTCAGTGGTTGGGTTTTTTCTCCAGGCTTTCTCGAGAGTACGACAGAACTTCTTGGATTTCTTAAGGTCATCGTTGAACCCGGGGGCTTTTTTGCTACCTTGCTTGATTAGATGGTTTTTCAAGGGTGCTAGTTTGTCGGTGCTGCGGGTGATCCATTGTGTGAGGTTGGTGGCTGCTTGGTTTGGGTCCGATGATTTGGCAGGGGGGTTTTGGTGAAGCGATGTGAAGAGCTGGTCGGTGGTGATTTTGTTCCAATTTCTTCGAGGAATAGGTTGTGGGGGTTTGTGGGTCGTGGTCTTTTTGTAGTTGAAGTGAACGCAGCTGTGGTCCGTCCAATGGAGAGCTGTGGTGTGATCGAAGGTGATGTGCTTGCTGGAGGTGAAGATAGGGTCGAGCGTGTGTCCGGCTAAGTGGGTGGGGGTGTCAACAAGTTGTTTGAGTCTGAGATTGGCCAGGTTGTCCAGAAGGGAGGTGGTGTTGCTGTAGTTTTTCTTTTCCAGGTGGAAGTTGAGGTCTCCCAGTGGAATGTAGTTCTCGGAGAGGAGGGCATGTGGGCTGATGAAGTCAGTGATGTCTTCGCTGAATTGTGTGTGGGGTCCTGGAGGTCTGTAGATGAGGGTGCCTCTGAGTGTGGTTTTGGGGTCGGTGTGGAGCTGGAAGTGAAGGTGTTCGGCGGTAGCGAGGTTATCGTCGGAACTGGTCGTGATGCGGATGGTGTTCTTATGGACGATGGTGATGCCTCCTCCTGTTTGGTTGGTGCGACCTTTTCGGATGATCTTGTAGGCGTCCGGGATGGCTATGGCGATGTCGGGCGCTGATGAGGCGTTCATCCATGTTTATGTGAGGAAGGCGACGTCCGGCGATGTAGTGTCGAGTAGGTTCCAAAGTTCAATGGAGTGTCTGTGGACAGAGCGGGTGTTGAGCAGGATGCACTTAGGTGGTTAGTGTCGGAGCTCTGTTTGGAGTTTGTGGATTTGGTGTGGGTCCTGACGCAGTCGAACTTGCAGGAGTGGCAGGTGAAGGGTCCATGGGTGTGTCCTGGGGCAGCTTGGTAGCATTGTGGTGTGCGGCCGGGGTTGAGGGCTGAGAGGGTTGCGGCGTCGTATGTTATGCGGGTGACAAGGGTTTTGCGGGGAACAGAGGGTCTGACGCTGGGCGCAGTCCAGGCGCGGACGGGCGTAGACGGGCTTACCTTTGGCGTGCATGGGGCGCGACCGCTGTGCGTGAACGCTGCGCGCAAAGGCATCTGTCATATGTGGATAGTGGGGGGGGCGGGGCGAGGGAGAGACAGCTGGGAGGCGGGAGCGGGGTGGAGGGACGGGCTACGAGGCACAACAACAAAATAGCTGCAAATACAAAAGCGAAAACAGGACGAGATTGGGGCCACAGTCCGGCGCTATGTATATTTATCAGGCATTGCGACCAAAATATCGCAACGATACTGAGGAGGCACAAATGATATGCAACACAATGCGAGCAATGCACAAACAGTACACAGAGCAGTAGAGCGCTGCGATGCAAAGAGGCACAGATCACTTTGATTAATGCACAAACAGTAAACAGAGCAGTGGAGCGCTGCAAAGACGAGGCACAGATGACTTCCAGTCAATGCGAGCAATGCACAAACAAACAGCAGACAGAGCAGTACAGCGCTACGATACCCAAAGGCCAGGGAGCGTGGGGAGCGACTTCCTCTGAGCGAGTCAGGATGGTCACAGCGCTTCCCCGGATGGCACGCACCTCAACTATAAGTGGGAGGGAGGAGCAGCTGGGAGGTGGGAGTGGGGTGGAGGGACGGGCTACGAGGCACAACAATAAAATGGCTGCAAATACGAAAGCGAAAACAGGACGAGATTGGGGCCACAGTACGGCGCTATGTATATTTATCAGGCAATGCGACCAAAATATCGCAACGATACTGAGGAGGCACAAATGATATACGAGACAATGCGAGCAATGCACAAACAGTACACAGAGCAGTGGAGCGCTGCGATGCAAAGAGGCACAGATCACTTTGATTAATGCACAAACAGTAAACAGAGCAGTGGAGCGCTGCGAAGCTAAAGAGGCACAGATGACTTCCAGTCAATGCGGGCAATGCACAAACAAACAGCAGACAGAGCAGTACAGCGCTACGATACCCAAAGGCCAGGGAGCGTGGGGAGCGACCTCCTCTGAGCGAGTTTGCAGAACATCATCATCCTCGCGTTCTGATCGTGTCCATGTCAAATGAGCATCACTAAAGGGCACAAATGTGGGGACTCTCTCGCAATCTGTGTCAGCTATACCATCCCTCACCCACTGATCATACAGTAAAGGCAAAGGAACTTTTTTCGTATGGGTGGCATGCACCCAGTTCTTTTTACCAGATACTCTAACAGCAGTTCTAGTGACCAGCAATACCAAATAGGGACCAGTCCATCTCGGTTCCAAATTCTTGGATCACTGAAAATTCTTCATCAAGATAAAATCACCAGGTTGGATCGTGTGCCCAGGATCTGTAGTAGCTGTCGGCAAACTGTCATAGACCTGTTGGTGGAGAACACGTAATTTAGCAGTCAAGTCATGTAAGTAAACCACCAACATAGGGTACTCAATACTGCTGTATTCTTTAGGACGAGGCACACCCCAAACATTCGCAGGACGACCAAACACAATTTCATACGGACTAAGTCCCACTCAAGAATGCACAGTCGTCCTTGTTGACAAAAGAGCCAACGGCAAGGCATCCGGCCATGTAAGACCAGTGCTCACTTGTACCTTAGCTAATTTCAGCTTCAAGGTACCATTGTAACATTCAACAAGTCCAGCAGACTGTGGGTGATTCGCTGTATGGAACTTCTGATTTATTCCCAAACCAGCACATACTTTCTTCATGATTTGACCCACAAATTCACTCCCATTGTCCGACCATACAATTCTCGGCAAACCATACCTAGGGAAGTACTCTCTCAGCAAAACCTTGGCTGTAGACAAGGCAGTATTATCCTTAAGGGGGTAGGCCTCTATCCACCTGGAAAAGGCACAAACAACCACAAGGACATACTTCAAATTATTGCATCTCTTCATATGTATATAATTTAGCTGTATCACCTCAAACGGATACGTCAGAGGAGCAAAATTACCAGCTGGAGTTGGAGTTTCCTTACCAGGATTATACTTCAGACAAATCATACAATGTTTCACCACGTTCTCTGCACATTTCGGAATTCCAGCATTCTGCCAAACTGGAGCCAACAACTTGCATATTCCCTTCGAACTTATGTGAGCCATTCCATGAGCCATTGTAACCACTGGGAGCATATACGCATTTGGCAACAGCCATCGCTGGTGTTCTGACAACTCAACCCAACAACCTGTCGAATCCAACATACCCGTAGTTTCTCTCCAAACACTCACTTCTTTCTCAGTTGCTTCAGCCTGAATCATTTTCACACTTTCTATTGTGTCTTCGCACATTCCACCAGCCATTACCCAATTAGCTGGGCCTGCAACATACATACGGCTCATCATGTCTTTCGCCGTTTCCTTCGCAACTTCATCTGCAAATGCATTCCCTCGACCAACATCGTCCACAACTTTCTTATGCGCACTACACTTCATAATTGCAATCTGCTTTGGGAGAGTGAGAGATTCCAAAAGTTAATTCACCAACTGCCCATGCTATATTTTCGTTCCGTGCGAAGTAAGAAACCCACGCTCTCTCCACAAACGCCCAAAACTATGGGCAACACCAAACGCATACTAGCTGTCGGTGTAAACATTCACTAGCTTTCCTTCTGACAACACACACGCTCTAGTCAGTGCAATCAACTCTGCTGCTTGCGCAGAATTCAGTGGTATGCGTGCTGTCTCAACAACTGTATGTAAAGTTGTAATAGCATACGCTGCAGTCGTTTCACCATTCGGAAGCTTAAAACACGAACCATGTACCCATAGGGTACCATCAACATCCGTAAGGGGAGTATCCCTTAGGTCAAATCTAGCCTTCGTTTCTTCCTCTGTACGAAGAAAACAATCATGCTGTTCCTGAGGATCCGTCTCTGTAGAGATCGGTAACAACGTAGCTGGATTCAACACATTACATCTTTTAATGTGCACATGACTAGCCAACAATGTCAACTCGTAACCTGACAGACTTGCACTAGTAAGGTGCTGTGTCTTCGTCCTGTTTAATAAGGTATCCACTGCATGTGGGACCATCACAATCAACGTATTATCCAATACCAAACCAGCAGACTGTCGGATAGAAACAGCCGCTGCAGCTGTAGCTCTCAGACAACTCGGCAACGCCTTAGTAACTGGGTCTAACGTTGCTGAAAAATACGCACATGGACGCTGCTTGTCCCCAAATGGTTGTGTCAACACTGACAATGCACAACCTTCTCTCTCGTGCACGTACAACGTGAAAGGCTTACTATAGTCTGGAGTACCCAACACAGGAGCCGAACACAATGCATCGCGTAGTTCAGAAAAACTTTTCTGACATTCGTCAGACCAAGGAAGAGAATGCGGAGTATCTTTCAGAGTCAATGCTAACAGAGGTTTCACCAACAGTGAAAAATTGGGGATCCACTGTCTACAATACAATGTAATACTTAAAAAGGCACGCACTTCTCTCTGTGTGGATGGTACATTCATTTGCGCAATTGCTTGAATTCGTTCTGGGGTCAATCTCCTTCCCTCCTTCGACAAGAGATGACCTAAGTAGGTCACTTCTTGGCGACAATATTGCAACTTTGAAGGTGACACTTTATGATGAAGGTCAGACAAATACCGCAACAAAGAAAGAGTAGCCTCTTTACAAATCTTTTCATCATCAGCAGTAATCAACAAATCATCGACGTACTGAATAAGAGTAGCACCAACAGGTAACACAAAACCGTCAAGCTGAGTTTTCAACGCCTGACTATAGATGGAGGGACTTTCACAATAACCTTTGGGAGCTCTCTTAAACCGGAAGCTTCGGCCTCCTAATGAGAAGCCAAAAACATCCCTGCTCTCCTCAGCAATCGGAATACTGAAGAAAGCATTCTTCAAATCGATGACAGAAAACCAAGCTGCCGAAGCAGGAATCAAAGTCAACAAAGCAGTAAAATCAGGTACCACAGGAAACTGTGGCACGACAATCTTGTTTACCTCTCGAAGGTCGATCACAAACCGGTACACAAATGGCTGAGAAACATCAGTACGTTTAAGGACAGGTAAAACAGGACTGTTACAAACATTACCTCTTGTTTCCTCAACTACACCCTTCTCAACCAGATCATAAACAATCGCTAAAAGAGCTCTCTCACCATCACTCGAGATCTTGTATTGGGGAATACGAGGTAGCCTAGCATTTGACTTAGGGATGACAACATAAGGTGGAATCTGCAAAAGACCAACATCATTTGGACCTGTAGCCCAAAGTGTATCAGGAAGCGAACGCAATTCCAGTGGCAAACAATCCTTAGACAAATGGGGAAATCACTTTCTTACCGAGGGTAAGTTGTACTCCTGAAAAAGAACAATGTAATGTCGCATACAATCTTTTCAGCAGGTCCAAACCCGACAGATTCTCACCACAACCAGTCGTTAGAATAAGTGGAGCTTCCAATTCACAAGAGCCAATGGAAAGGGACTAAGGACTAGAAACCGGATTACGAACTGGGGCGCCTGAAAATCCTACTGAAACATTGGTCAATCCAGACAAAGGTGCGCCAGGAAGTTTAGAGTGTTAGAGTGCATAATAGTACTCTTCATCGCACCAGTATCCAAAAGAAAAGGTTCTGCCACACCTGATGTAATCACTTCAACATAAGGTCCACTCTGATCTACTGGAACTGACACTACTCCCTCACTTTGTCCTTGGCTGTCCTAGTTATCATTATAACCAGAACTCTCACCTTCGATATAGTAATCCTCAACATAGTACTGGGCAGACTGACCACTCGGAACATTCTGTCTGTCAAAATAATTCGCAGAATTCTGTAGGGAAGAGGAACGCTCATTCTGAGGGATCACACCACGTCCCCTACCCCTAGGAGCTTGCTGAAAACTACCACGACCTCTCTGACCAGATACACCATTCGCATGCTATAACAAAGCCAGGCAACTATTCTTGTAATGACCTTCCTCTCTGCAATAAGCACACTGATTAGGACCAGGAAAGAATCGCTGAACATAAGGCTCAGGCTTCTGTAACAATCTCTGAAATTGTGGAGGTTGCTGAAACTGAGGCTGATTCTGACGAGGCGGATAAGCTTGCTGCAAAATAACTTTTGTCTTTAACTCTTTAGTTTTCTTCTCCACTTTATCCTTCTCATCTTTATCCCTATTCTCATAATATTGTGCAGTAGCCAATATCTGGGCCGACGAAGAGACAGCCCATGAACTCTCAGAGTCCTGTAACTTATTAGAAAGTTCGGGAAGCAAATTAAAGACAAAGTTATCCACAAATAACCTTTGACCACCCTCCGTACTCATATCCTGACCACTATGATCAATAAACGTTTCTTCAAACCTCGTGAAGAAATCAGACACACTCTCGTCTTTCTTTTGCTTACATGCTGCTAACTTATCCCAATTCCCTCGTAAAGCGGGCATCATCGTTTTCATCAGATTAATAATTCTACCTTGTAATTCTGAAACTAAAGGTTCAGGTTTAGTACCTCCCTCCTGTCTACCATCTGCAGCAACAATATTCGCCCAGGTATCACCTAATTCAGCAGCATGATTCTCATGACGAATCTTCGCCCAGAAGGGTTGAGGGACTACATTACCCATCAACATATCGATGTCAGCTAAATTCATAATATACGCTTCAACTGTCTGGGACAACTCCTTGTAATAACCAGCAGGATTCTATCGAGGGTCAGGTAAGGTCTGCTTAAGAGCCAAGACCTCTGCTCTCTTCCAAGGGACATGTACCCATACTCGCTGAAAATGAGCGGCCTGAATACCCAAATTTACATTAGCCTGAACTGCTTCTTTCCATACAGGAGGAACTTCTCGCATAGGGTATGTTTCACTTTCCTCCTAACAGAGGAATCAGGTTCATACAATGTCTGAGGCGAAAGTCTAGATCTGAAAGCAAGTATTGTCTCTACGGCATCTGTAACATCAGATTCCACTATCATCCCTTTAGCAAAATATGACTGAACATCGAGCACATCCTGCGGAATCAGACCCAACTCATTGTCTTCCCATTCCTGACGCAGAAAAGAACACATTACATCAAAAACATACCTTTGCTTAGGCGGTTCCCACTGAAAGAAAACATCCATAACTGCTGGCAAATCATACCTCGGAGCATTTAAAATCCACCTACGAACCAATAAATCCAACACTGTCCGTTCTTCAGAACTAGGAAGCTGACTACGACTCTGTTTACGTTCCGAAACAGGGGTCATATTCAGTGACTCAAACAATGGTGACAACAGATTAACAACAGTCTCGGTCATTCGTTTTCGAGCAGAAGGGGAAGAAGTAGCCATAAGAACAGGAGAATAAGTATTCTGAGGCAAAGAAGCTGTAGGGACAAGAACAGTAGAAGTCGAAGATGCAGAAGCAGAAGTAAAAGGAGTTTGAGGCAAAGCTGGTAGCAAGGCTGGCGACCCTAGAATGGGTTGCGCAGGAGGAGGCAAAACCATCTGTGGAGCAGCGGGTGGCTGAACAACAGCAGGAGGTTGAACAACAAAGGGTGGAACAACCGGGGGTAATAGAGGCGCAGTAGCACCCTGCACATAGGGAGGAGGCAATCTCAGTAAATGAGAGATCAAAGGTCTTCCATCACTTTCGGAGGAGAAGATGGCAAGGCCGGATAACATTTATCTATGGCCATGCAGCGCTGTCTATCTAAGACTTCACTCGCACGCTCTTCTCCATCTTCCTTAAACTGTCTAGCAGCTTGTAGTACTGACATATTCTTATCTTTCCTATCTCTCTTTGCTTGCTTAATTTCTCGCTGTTTGGCTTCCTTACACCAAAGGCGGAAAGAGTCAAACATTGCCGGCCGGGCTTTCTTCCTAAATAGCCTAACTTCTAGCTGGTCTAAAATCTCTGTTTCAAAACTACCATGTGGGGGCCATTGCAAAACACCATCTTTTTTTGTGTAGCAAACCCATACTTCATTATAAGTAATAGAGCCCACTCCGTGTTTAGAATAGAGCTCATAAGTCGGAGTTCCAACAGGAGGTATCCGACATGAATCCTCCAATCGGGAATCCATGTTACTACCACAAACAAACCAATTACCAAGTTTACCAAGACCAGGCATCTTGCTCACTAGTCTGGTTTCAAACTTCAAAGGGAATCAAAAAATTATACACTCGTAAATATACAAGCCCTTCGGCTTTGGGTACTGCAGCAACCAAATCAAAACCAAGGAACCAAACAAAGTCGTGGGAGCGACCCACTTATACTTAACCAAATATCTGTCACGCCACCAGAAGACCGTCTATCGTCTCGCTTTACAAACATCAATCGGAGGGTCCAAGACAAGGCGACAGTCAGGGTAGCAGTCCTTCGTAGCCGTTGGAAAGCGGGAAGCCCCGCAAAAAAGACCTTTGGTCCACGTCGACATGCAGGGGTCGATGAAGTGGGGACCCTCCTCCAGAGCTTCCTCACGTGGCTCCTCGCAATCTTCGGGCTTGGACAGGTACCACTGAAGTCGCCCCATGTTGGCCGCGCCAACTGAAGAACTGGGTTATCAAATACCCAGCGGCGCCAGGGACACGCCCAAAGTCCTCTGGGTTCCCTTGCCTTGGTATACAGAGACACGGAATACTTCTAGGTGGCGTCAGAGATCAAATTTATTAGCTGCAGCTAGTAGCAGAAATCCCAGCAATACAACACGGTGTACAACTCAAGAAACTGCTCAATTTTACTAAGGCGAGACATCCCTATTTATACACAAAAAGGTAAATTTAAAATGCACGCCCCTGCACCAAAATTCAACCAATAGAAAATACATGACATCACACAGCACCATACAGTAAAGCTCATTTTACAGTGTCCCAACCCACAAGTTAATATTTAGGCATATCTAAATAATAATCTGGAAGGCCCGGACAAACCCTTAATTGAAAGCGTAACCCATGAAATGAAGAAACAGTAAAGAAAAGTACTTTCAGATAATGTGCAAGATAACAGAAACGTAAAGAAACTTAAAAGTTAACAAATGTCTTGAATGGTGATTGGGAAAGTAGTTAACGATCTTGCAGGGAAATTGGCTTGGCAGGGTCAATTCCAGGTGAAAGGCCAGCTTCTGAAATTAACTCCAGCGCACGAAGAAAACCTTAGTTAATGTATACATGACCCACAAAAGGTCGGACTGCTTTGCTCGCAGACTAACTTCTGAGGCCTACGTAAAAGGCAACACCAGATAGCAGTCACAACGCATGGCAAAAACCCATGTTTAGAAAAGAAAGTCGTAATGAAAGAAACAATTTAGATATTGTTTAGGATAAGATATGTGCATGGAAACTAAAGGTTAACAAGGTCATGAACAGTGATTGAAAAACTCAGACTACGATCAGCTAGTGAAACTGGTTTTGCAAAAGGTCAGTTCAGGTGAAAAGGGTCACTCTCTCTGCAGTTCATTCAGAGTCAGAAAAACCCAAGTTAATATATGCACAAACTCAGAAGGCCAGGCCACTTGTTCATTGGGCCTACTTCACAGGCCTACGTGAGGGCAAGATTAAAATGGAGTCAGTTTTGAGAATTACAGAACCACAACAGTGAGAATCCTAAAGAAGTAAATTGACTCAAAAGTGTAAGAGTAAACTTACTCATGTATATCAACTCACATGTAAGTTTACCTTTGTGTATAGGCCCATAGTTTTTACTTAAATATGGTGAGCAATATCCTCTGTTAATTTGGAAATTTGGTAGTGGAGGTATTGGAAGGAAGTTAGATCAAAATAAAGTGAAGGAGTCTTTCCTGACTTTACAGGAACATAACATGGTACAGACATCATATGTATGCAAATCTACTATGAAATCCATGTATTTGGTTCACCAAGGAGATGGATTAATTTCTAATGGTTGTAACAGGCAAATTGAGTTTTGGTGTGAATTTTGTTCCATCGTACAAGCTACAAGCAGCTATAGAACAGGTCTTGGTCTATTTTCAGAATAGGTCATTAGAAGTAAAGGGTAACTTACTCTAAGTTAGTTGAACCCCCGCCCTGCCCCATGGCCAGAGAAGGGCATTTAGGATGCAATTTCATGAATTGAAACTGCAGCTCTGAAGAGCATATCCAGATTTTCTTGGACACAAATGACAATTGTTTCCTAATGAACACTGTTGCTAAATATTGGGAGACTTTACAACAATCAAAAAATGCCTCTGACTTGGTAAGAAAAGTTGTATAACTGCTTTTCCAAGCATGCATCTTTTATGTCAATAACTCCTACAAATTAAGTAATCTCACACTTAGGCAAAGAACAGACACAAAAGAAAATAGGATGCTCTAGATGGCCATTGAGCTATTGTTGTGAAAAAACTGCACCTATGGCCCTGTCTGAAGTATCAGTCTAAACAATGAAGGAGAGAAGTGAATGCAGATGGCATAATACTGGTACTGAAACAAATGCCTGTTTAAATTCTTCAAAAGCAGGATTAGCTACAGATTCCCAAGTAAAGATGTGTCCTTTCATTAGCAAACTAAGTATAGGTACAGTATTTTGTAAAAATACTGTTTTTGGATGGTAGGATCTTCATACAAGAGTCTAGAGCCACTCAGGTAGGACATAAGTTCTTTATTTCTTGTTAGGCTTTTGGGTTACAGCAAAAGCAGGTACTTCTTTTATGGGCTCCTTTCTTCACCAGTTTTCCCTATCTTATAGTTCACTTCATACCACCATCATTTACATCCTTAGCTCTCATTATCCCAGACTCCAGCTCAGGCATACTGGGACTGGGGATACACAGAATAGAGCAGAATAGGTATTAATGAATTATCTTTGCAAATTGGCAAAGCCAAGGAAACAATGGACATTGTTGATACTTGAGAGAAAACAGGCCAGTGTGAAATGGCTGATGCTTTATGTCAATCCATAAAAAGGTCATTCTTAGCCAAGGTACAACACAGGTATTCCACACTAGGAGATTCAAAGATACAGCTCTTTGATTTACAGACAAAATGAAAGGAGTGCAGGTGTCAGGAATTCCTGTCACACTATCCTTGGCTCGCCAAGCATTATTTTCCAACATACATGTGGTCAAAAGATTAATAATGTTGCAGTAATTCAACAATGAATTAACTGTGACCAGTGGTTTCTTTCATTATTCATTTGTTGCTGTTTTCTGTGACCAATGCTTATTTGTATATTATTTTCCTTTTTAACATTTGTTTTTGCCAATGCTTGTTAGAAGTAAGGAGACCGGAGAGCACGTTCATTTAAATGAGACAGCTGCTATTTGCAGCTTAAACATGTGCTTGGTAACTGAATTGACACTTTGCCAGAACATGCCCAGACAAAGCCCAGGATCCAGGCTATAAATAGCCTTGCCATTCAAGACTTCAAGGAAGAATTCCCAAGATCCTTCTCCTCTTCAGCAAGCACTGTGACCTCAGCCTGCAGGCATTTCTCCCATCTTCAAGTTCAGACAGAGTTCAAGGACATTGCAGAGCCTGTGAATCACTCAGAAGAGCTAAGTTTTCAATCATTGTTTATTTTAACTTAGTCTCCTTCCCGCTTCAGTTATCTCAATGTTAATTGCTTGGGACTTTACATGCATTTTTGATGAGTGGACATTTTGGGACAATATTGATCTTGGTAATACTATCCTTTATGAGGACAATAATTATTTCTTTTTTATGATTATTGCCTAATGTAAATGCACATGTTACTGGGTTGAGAATAGGCAATAATTATTATTTTTCTTGTAAAGTGTGTAACCCTGTTTGTACATGTATTTGGCAATGTGTGCACAGAGAACAGACCTTGTACATTTCGCCTGATTTAGGCATACATGTTTTTTGTTTGTTTTAAAAGTGACTTTATTTAAAGGCACAAATAACTCCCTCTAAAGATGTACCATCCCCAAGTTGTTGAAGAATGCGGGCAGCATATTAAGGACACTTTGACCAAATCATTATATGATTGACATTAGGAAACTTCTTGCACACATTAAGGTGAGATCATAGGAAGTTATAAATCTATTGCATAAAATCTCATGTTATGATATAGATTACTTAGCCTAATACAATGCCTGTTAATGTTATAGAAGCCAATTGTATATACTGTAGTCCTTACTGAGAGACAAACTAGTTGACAAGGCATCAAACAAACAAAGGTAATGTGAACATTAACCCACATGTATGTTTTACATCTAGTCCAATGAAATTGGGGAATGCACTGCTTATGCGCTTTGTGTATTTTTGTAGGATATATCTCAAGTAGCTTGCTGAGTAACCTTCCAGAACCTGGCTGGCCGAGGCAGCACATCCTCCATTTGGTGAAGCACGAAGCGTAGCAGTCTCTCTCTCTTTGTCTCTCATCCTAAATCCCCTTCCCTCTTTGGGCACCTGCCAGGTCTTCTGTTTTTACCAGCAGCACTGAGAGGTGCTCAGGGGGGGTGAGGAATAGTCATCGCCCCTGCAGACGGACCTGGTTTTCAGGTGAGTAGCTGGACTCACATTTTACAGCAGGTGCCTTAACAGTTCGGTGACAAGCCGGACATTGATGGAATGAGAATATTAGTGTCATGAAGTGGGGTTGGAAGTGTTGCTTTCTGCTTTGTTGGATTTATACACATAACAGCAATCTGTCAGGCCTGCATGCACAAGGTTTCTTTCAACCAAGGTGGTTATCTCAGATTGCTGATGCTGTGTGGATGCTGCACACTACATTTGAACTATGATACCCACCAGGCCGAATACTTGCATATTTCAGAGCCATCTTAGGTTAACTAGTATTACTTGCATTGTGTTTGATGAAGTCCTTGCTAGGGAAGCATGCTACAATGTTCCTGCACTCCCAAACAATATAGGGTTTGGCACTAATTCAGTAAGGCTAGGCCTCTATTAATCTCACCAACGCAGCAACTTGCCAATACTGATCACACCTCTCAATTGTTAAAATCATTACATGATTTAATTTTTAGACAAAAAGTTTATACTGAGTTTTTTCTTTGACTTTAAGTTTTTTCACCAAATTTTTCATTTTTCAAGATTATTTTTTGAAAAAAATCAATCTTTCCAAAAATGTATATAGCACAGGGGCACAGCGCATATAAGTTACACCACACAGAATAATACACAGAGACTGTACATTGTATATAAAGCATTTTAGACCATCTAAATCCAAAACAAATCTAAACTCCTGGTTCTGTACAGTTTAAAGAATTTTAAATGAGAGTATCTATTGCCCCTGCTGCAATCAATTCCCTATTATATACTTCTGTTCTGCAAGGGAAGTGACCAAACAGTGATCCTACTGGGCTCGTCTAAACATACTTTTCAAATTGACATTTCCTTTTTTAATGAGCCACAGTGGGATGACATAGTAGATCACTTGTTTGGTAAACAATAGCAGTTAATGCGTTTTAAACCTAAGCTTATAGTTAAACATCTGGGCATTCGTTTGGATCAGGCCCTTAGCCTAAAGGAGCATGTTACTCATACCGCTGGTTCATGCTTTCATGCAATAGGCTTACTTCGTCATGTCTTCCCATTACTCCCTGATTCTACTCGTAGAACTCTAGTCCAGGCTCTGGTATTAAGCCGTCTGGACTATTGTAATGGTCTGCTGATCTTGGCTAACGAAAGCTCACTCAGCAGACTACAGGTACTTCAAAACACAGCAGCAAAGCTGGTGCTGAATGCTCCCTCCTGGACTCATTCCCATCCTCCATTGGCTTCCCATTTGCCAATGGATCAAGTTTAAAACCTGTTGCATTATACACAAAGCACTACAGAACTTGGGCCCTTCCTATCTGTCGGAGAAATTTCTGCCCTATGCCCCATCAAGATCTCTCCGCTCTAGTGGCAAACATCTCCTGGAAGTGCCTTGTATAAGAAGGGCTAGACTAGGAGGGAAAGCTCTCTCCTATCTTGGCCCTCGACTCTGCAATGAGCTCCATCGCTCTCTCAGACAGTGTTCCGAAACATTTGATATTCAGAAAATTGCTCAAAACTTTCCTGTTTGGTATTTGCTAAACTGCTAAGAACCACAGCCTCGTCTCTCAGTCAGTTTAAGCGCAGAGATACCCCTTCGGGGGTCAAGTCTAGCGCTATATAAATAAATAAATAAATAAACCCTCCTCAACTAATTTGAGGGTTCTCCTCAGGACTCGGAACTCAAGGAGAGCTGAAAAAATAAAAATCACAAACGTACTCTCATTAGCAATTTATGCTGTTATCATCAAGCACCCCAGGTTTTTAACATAGATCAGACTACATTCTTACATCTCTCCTCCAAAAAGTGTCTCTTTTCTCCCCTATTCCACCTAAATCCTGTCAAAATCTATCAATTCAACACAATGGCTAATCTGAATTATAATTCTTTTTTAATATTTTTATTCTAACCTTCCCTAACAATCATTTTAGCGCAACTGCAAGACTTACTTTTGTTGCAGGTATTCTGAAAATGATGGTCAGCCAAATTTGTCTTAATTCGTCAGCCTTCTACTATGTATCTGTTGAAAAACATAATCAAATTGTCCACATTGAGTATTTAAAGATGTGTTAGGACACAAGACACCCCTTATTCCAATGTGAGCATTGCTTGACTGGTTTGTCTCCTCATTACTTTGTGTGCCTGAATCTGGATGAAAAGGTCATCCCAGCAGACAAAAAATATTTTTCTTTCTAAAAAGTCCTACTGTCTGTGATACTGTTGATCGCCCACCTCGTCCCAATTGTTCAACAATAATGTTTTGTTAAGTTTGAATGTGCCTTCAGATTTGGCGAGAGAAACCTGTTATTTCGCAAAACTCTTTTATTTTGGAACAATAATTTATTCACCCCTTTGTCCATTGCCAAACTTGTGTTTGATGCGATAGCTCAAATTGCCTGAATATGCTAATGTTTGTCAATAAAGTTTTCCTGATTGAGCAACAGGAATGCCTTGTATGATTGTATTTTGTTGAAAAGAATACTCTATTGACCTCCTTCGTCCTATATCCAGCCCATGTTAACGGCACACACTGGATTGGCACGATTCTACCTGGCTACCTGTGAGTCACCTATCTCGCTACAGCGTAGCTGGCGGTACGCAGTCTGCCACATAGCGTGAGCTCTAATGAAATAAATACAACAAGCTTTCTTGAGACCTATCTTTACAGAGACTGCTGTCCTCTTTAGGTGCGTCCTCCATACTAACTTCACAGGTTTTATTTGATCCCCGTCTCTCTCTAGTATTTAAAGGGGTTGTCATGACCACCGGAATTTTTTCTTGTGTATTCAAATGTTTGTGAAGAAAATTGGCACATAACTGAAACCCATTGCAAAGTGCTAGTCAGATGGCCTCTAAATGACCCAACACAAAACAGTGAAAATATTTAAAAGAGTGCTATTAAAACGACCTGGCTTATGCTGATGGTGTGAAAACCCAGAATGCTGGTTTAAGGGAACTAAAGTTCAGATCTGCGTGTTGTGTGTGTTACTTTGTTTCACAGCGACTGTACCGCTGAATTTCAAACAGAACTGTAAGCGCAAATAGAAATTGGATGACCGTGAGGTGGCATGGCTTTTTTTTGCTTGATGAGCGTGAATATATTTCCCAATACAGACTAGTATTTTGTCCTGTATATTAGTTGTTGGTGTGTGGTTAAAGGAGATATATATGCAAGGAATCATATGTTTGAGTTTTTATGGGGGTGCTGGTGTGAAAGGCTCTTTTTGACGCAACTTATATACTTTCTTACATAGGAATGCGACTAGTCCCAAGCAAGTCAAATGGAGCGACAGGTTTTGAAGTTCTGTCATTTCAGTTAGACCTTCCAGGGAATATAGAACTTCACTATTAAGAAGGCTTCTCTTTGGTTGAGGCGTCTTTCCTGATCTCCGCCCCGGTTGTCTTGCTCCATTGGTGAGATGACTGTCCATTTAACATCCCTTTCGGAGTGTTTTTCATATGATGTGTGATCCTTTGGCGAACCTCTTGGTTGTCTTATCCAATGTATATCTTCTTACGTGGGCAGATGATACCATTTACCACATTTTTAGATTCACAGTATGTAAATGTGTTATGTTTCCAAGACACATTCCTTTGTGTAAACACACTTCCCTCAATAGTTTGACTGCAGCAAGTGCATGACCCACATTTAGGGTGTTCTTAGACTGGTGGTAAATTTAGAAGTAGAAATGTCGTCCTTTTCTTTGGAGGTGTCGGGAGTGCTGCCTGAACAATTTGGTTCTGAATGCTTTTCTTTTTTATGAAAGCAAACAATGGTCTAGAAAAGGACTGATCTAAGTTTGAAATTAAATGCCAATTTAGGTTTATTATCTTTTTCAACTGGTGCAGAATGTTGATACGCACACCCGGCGACCTTACTGCTGAATTTGAGAGTGTAAGTGCACTTAGAAATAGGATGGCTGTGAGGTGGCATGGCTTTTTTTTGCTTCATGAGCATATATTTCCCAATACAGACTAGTATCTTGTCCTGTATATTAGTTGTCGGTGTGTGGTTAAAGGAGATATATACACAAGGAATACAATGATTGAGTTGTTTATGGGGGTGCTGGAATGAAAGGCTAGTTTGGACACAACTTATACACCTTCTCAACAGAGGAATGTGACTAGTTCTAAAAAAAATCAATTGAGCGACAGGTTTTGAAGTTCTCCAATAACAAAGCGGGGCAACTCGGTGTCCCTCAGAACCTGGGTATGTTGTTTATAAACAAAAATGGTTCTGTCGGGTTTCTAAAAAGTAATTTTATCAGCACATTAAGTGTCGCATTACCCAAAAATTCATAGGGCATGAGTATCACACATGCCTAGACACAAGTGAGTAGTTATCTGGAATAATCACAAAAACACTGTCTGTGCATATCCACTTTGTAATTTATCTGAATTGCTTCATTCAAAAATATTCATAATTACAAGAATGCAAAAAAGGCTGTTCAGCAATAGTTCTAATCAAAAGTAGGGAGGAGGAATAGGTGTCCCAACCATTTCCCCAGGTTAGATGCGTAAATCAAAATTAGACTAGGACACTTGTAACTACGTTACGACTGGTTTGTTAGACAACCCTCATAAACGCTATACTAACTTGCGGTTTATATCGATTTTCCGCCCCACATATGCGTTGTGGCATTTATCATCGGGTTATCTTACGTGCTATATGCCAGCCTCAGACCATGAGGCAACCTCTGGTATAGCATAGTAGTGTCCAGAGATGTGTGCAGATACCCCCACAGAGAAGGTTATTGTTAAAAAACAATCTGACGTTTTGTTACAAGTGATATGCGAGGATCCAGTAACTAGACCCAAGGGCATACCCATTAATCTTTTTATAACAGTTCGCATCCGTTCAGAATTAAGAGAGTTTTTTTGGATGTAGAATTGTTTTTTAACAATAACCTTCTCTGTGGGGGTATCTGCACACATCTCTGGACACTACTACGTTATACCAGAGGTTGCCTCGTGGTCTGAGGCTGGCATATAGCACGTAAAATAACCTGATGATAAATGCCATAACGCATATGTGGGGCGGAAAATGGATATAAACCGCAAGTTACCATAGCTTTTATGAGGGTTGTCTAACAAACCAGTTGTAACGTAGTTACAAGTGTTCTAGTCTAATTTTGATTTTCTGTTCAGCAATAGATCAGATATATACAGTGCGCAAGTGACATATGTGATTAGTCAAAAATTGGTGCAGTATATACATGGTGGTTCAGGAATTATATACAAGGAGAAAGGACAGAGTTTTTAGCGGCCAGGCTTGTAACCAGAACCCTGGTGGCTATTAATGCTCCTTTTGGTATGCGTGGCCTTGGTTGGTCTGAGCCTTGTTCTATCGTTGATGTTTCAACCCACGGTGTGCTCCCTTCGGTAGTCACTATGGGTCTTCATCAGGACAAGGTGCGGGGGAGGGTGTTGTTGCGGGTTATTTGATTACAGCCTATGGACAAAGAACACATAAATGTCAGGTGTGTGTAGTGCTTATGTTGGGCGATATGAAAAAGGAGAGAGGCTAAGGTGGAGCACCCACCTAGTCTGGGCCAGAATGTGTTCTGGCTGTGGTACCCGTCCAAATCATTACCACATCATCTATATATTGTTTCCATACTACTATGGAGTTGATAAATGGATTGCTGTCGCTGTAGAGATGTTCTTCCTCATAACTGTCCATGAAAATGTTAGCCAGGCTTGGGGCATAAGTGGCACCCATTGCAACTCCTTTGCATTGGAAATAGTACTGGTTTCTAAATATGAAATAGTTCTTCTGCATGGCGTTTTCCAGCAGGGTAATCAAGAAGTCCGTTGGGATCCAGTGTGGTCTTGGGCGCCTGTCCAAAGTGCTTCTTACCACGTCAAGTGCCTTGGCATGTGGTATGGAAGTATAATGCGAGGAGACGTCAAGTGTCACTAGTAGTTGAGTTTCAGAGTCAAACACTTGTCCCGCCAGGAGCTGGACAATGTGCATCGTGTCTCTCACATACGATTTTGTTTCTGTCACCCAGGGCTGCAGGAAATGATCAATACATTTTTGGGGGGATTCTAGAACAGAACCGCAGCCTGAAACAATCGACCTCCCTGGTGGTTTCTCCAGGCGTTTATGTACCTTAGGGATGGTGTATATTGTGGGAATTCTTGGTTCCTTGTTATTCAGGAACACTTTCTCTGGCATACTCAAAAAACCTTCCCTAGTTCCTTCCTCCGTCAGTTTCTCTATCAGTAATCTGATTTCCCCAGTCAGGTCCCGGGGTGTCAGAAGATAGCTTTCTCTTACTCCCAGCTGTTCAATCTCCTCCACCTAGTCAATAGTATTTCATCACCACTGCTTCCCCTTTGTCGGCTGCTTTGATTACGATGGTATTATTCTGGTGCAAGGTGTTTAGTGCCAGCTTCTCTTCCTTACTGTGTTATATGTATTTATCTTTATCCCAGATCTCCATTGTTTCCTGCAGAACAATCTGTTGGAAGGCCACAATCCTATGGTTCATTGACCACGTTCCAGGCGTGAAGGTGGAGGTTGGTCTGAAGGGCGTCGCAGTAAGTGGGGGGTTGTACACATTTCTCCTGAAATAGTACGTCAATCTGATCTTTCGAAAGAATTTCTGCATTTCCTGTTTGATGGTGAAAGAGTCTAGTCTTGCGGTTGGAACAAAAGAAAGACCCTTCCCCAATACTTTCCTTTCTGCTAGCGTCATATCATAATCAGACAGATTAATGATTGGGTCCAGCCTGGAGACATCCTTATCATGTCCATGTGTTCCTCTGGCTGGTTGGTTTGGTAGGGGGACAACCAAAGCATTATGCGTTGTGTCTAAAATCACTTGGTTACCAGGGGTCACCGTGCTGTTACCTGGTGATGGGGTGACAATTTTGATAAGTGCTGGTGTTGGCGTGATCACTACCTGTATGTCTGCTTGCGTGTAGATATTTCCCCATGTATTTCTGATGGAAAAAATCTTACTTGTGGGTTGCCCCGTTGTGTGTTCTGGCCTAGTTCCATCCCCTTGCTTGACCCCAGCCCTGCTCCGAGCCCACACCTCTGTTGGACTGGCGGTAGCCTTGCTCCGAGCTGCCCCCTTTGTTAGATTGACGGTAGCCTTCCCCTAAAAAATGCTGCCCTTGGTTTCGCTGGTTGCTTGTGGAGGGTCTATCAAAAATAAACTTAGTCCGAGCCACTGCCAAAGGAGGAATCGGAGATGGTGTTAAACCTCCGGGGACCCTGCCTGCTTCGGTTAGTGAAGAAACCCTGGCGATTATGCTGGTAATACTCGTCAGCCAAGTATGGATAGGTCAACCTTTTGTCATAGTTTCTTACATCCTTGGCAAGTTTGTCTAGTTTTCTGTTTTAGAGTTACAGTGTTAAATTCAGCCAATACTTTTTCACCCTTATCCAATGCCTCTCTCGGGTTAGAGAGAACACTGTCCTCTAGCATTCTTCAAGTGTAAGCTTTTTAACGTATTCAATCGCCGTCTCCCCCCAAGCACCATCCAGTGCCTGGAGCTGTTGTTGGCGATGAAGCTAAAACCTTCCATAAATTTAGGGATATCAGTGAATATGGCTGGTTCGTTTTTGACCTGCAACCCCTTGGGAATGATGTTAGCTTGCAAGTATTTAGTCAGTACATGACCGTGCAGACGAGACCGGAATACATTTTTTTCTAGCCTTTCTAGCTTGGCTAATTTGTCATTGAGACCAGCATCTACTGGAAGTCTCTCTGAACCCAAGAGGAAATTCGATGCCCCTTGGTCTTGTATCAACTTGTTGTTGTACTCCTCACTGTATGATAATGTTTCTTTATCAGACATAATCCAAGGCTTGTTTGGTTCAGTGGTCATACAGTCTCACCTACATTGAATACTGTGATACTAGAAGCAATCACAACTGGACAAATTACAATCAACAAAACTTTAACAAAAAACAAAGGAGAGTAACAACAATCGCAGGTGTGCACCTTCACTATAAATCCAATTACAAAGCGGGGCAACCCGGTGTCCCTCAGAAGCTGGGTATGTCATTTATAAACAAAAATGGTTCGGTCTGGTTTCTCAAAAGTAATTTTATCAGCGCATTAAGTGTCGCATTACCCAGAAATTCATAGGGCACGAGTATCACACACGCCTACACACATGTGAGTAGTTATCTGGAATAATCACAGTAACACAGTCTGTGCATATCCACTTCGTAATTTATCTGAATTGCTTCATTCAAAAATATTCATAATTACAAGAATGTAAAAAAGGCTGTTCAGCAATAGATCAAATATATACAGTGCTCAAGTGACATATGTGATTAGTGAAAAAAATTGGTGCAGTATATACATTGTGGTTCAGGAATTATATACAAGGAGAAAGGACAGAGTTTTTAGCGGCCAGACTCGTACCATGATCCCTGGTGGCTATTATTGCTCCTTTTGGTATGCAGGGCCTTGGTTGGTCTGAGCCTTGTTCTATCGTCGACGTTTCAACCCACGGTGTGCTCCCTTCGGTAGTCACTACGGGTCTTCATCAGGACAAGGTGCGGGGGTGTTTTTGTGGGTTATTTGGTGACAGCATATGGACAAAGGACACATGGTTGTCAGGCTTGTGTAGTGCTTATGTTGGGCGGTATGAAAAAGGAGAGAGGCTAAGGTGGAGCACTCACCTAGTCTGGACCAGAACGTGTTCTGGCTGTATATGCCCGTGAGTGAGGCTTGGCGGGAGATTCTGCAAGGACCTTGGCGATTTGATTCACTGTAAAATAAAAGGGTGTGCGGAGCGTCAGACTCGATCGCTACCTGGTTGACAACCTCAGCCATGAGTCATAAGAGCCTCAAAGTGTGGCTCCAGCGTGGTCTTGGTGTTTACCCGAAAGATGAGGAACAGTGGTGTTTAGGACACATCACATCCTCTGTGCTGTGGCTCACCGTGAGTGAGTTTGGAAGCAAGTGCCTTGGCGTATGGTCAGTCAAGGTTATGCCCATGTGCATAAAGTGGGGTCTAGGAAGGCTGGGTGCACCGTAATGAACAGCTGGTGAAGGTAGGATGATTCCTGTGTTACGGGTGCCCTGGTGAGAGGACCGGCAAGGCCTTAAAATCTAAGGAGAGTGCCCATGTGAGTTCTAAAATGTTTAAAGGGGCTGAGTGCCGAGTTTCGAAATAGCCGGGTGGATTACGTGAATATGGTCTCGGTGGAACGACTGATGTACCAGGTAGTGCAGCCAGCGTAATACTCAGGCAAGGTTCTCCAGATAGAGAAAATACGGTGTTTAAAGGTAAAGCTAAGTAATTGCCGGATGGGTTATGTCTATGCGGTCCCGGTAGAGCGAGGCTGCGTATGTGTTACAGGGACTGGAATCAGAAGGCTAACTCCACTGATTCTAAATTCATTGCGCGCTGCAGTCGCTCACCTGCGATTTAGGTTGAAGGATTAGTTGAGTTAGCTACGGCAGAGCAGGCATCAGTCCTGCTACAGCACTGTGGTTGAATCCTAATGTCTAGGAGAAGCCTGTCATCCTTAAGACGGTTAGCTGGGCAGCGTGCACACTGCCATTACATCTGATTGAGCCCGTTTGCTAGGCAACCAAGGGAATCGATCGACAGAGAGCTCTGCGTGCCACAATTTCCTTAGCCTATGACTTTCTGTTGGCAAAGCTACTGTACGTGGATTCACTTACTGATAATACAAGGGCGCTAGTGACAATTGTACAACTCATGCGCCTTACACAGTAACAATCATTTTGAAAGTGTAAAAGTGCATCTATAAACACACAAACTTATTAATACGTTGCATCATACATAGTAGAGCTAGTACATCACATTTCGTGCCCCAATTTCCTTAGCCTATGACTTGCTAATGTATATGTACACATTTACAGGTAATACAGGGGCACCAGTGGCATTTATACATCCCATGCACTTTACACAGTAACGATCATTTTAAAGTAGCACGTGAACATTTTATAAACATGTGGCAATGTCATGTACCCACTGGTTCACACAGAGGGGGATTCTAAACATATATGATATGTAGTTCCACGTCCTCTATGATAAATAGTGCCACATTTAACGAGTTGCATCAAACATAGTTGTACATGTACATAAATGTGACATTCAAATTCATGACAGAGTGAACTATTTTAACATGTAGGAAGAAATGTGTAGGAGGTTTACCCTGCGTGGGCTTCGGTTATATCATTCGTGCTGTGAGTGGATGTCAAGCGTATCATGCTAGCGGAAGGATCATGTTGAGCGTAAAGCTGTGTGTAATGGCACTGCAGTGTTACTTGCCTAGGGAATCCCACTCTACAACTGTCCCATGGGTCTAGCAGTTTCCTCATGCTCATTTAGGCGTGCCACCACCGAGTTAAGGGAATGGAGCCACCTGCACTCTTTCAGGTTCAAAGCGGCGCTATTGACCCACCTCTGGGATTTGGGCAAATTTTCTCCAGTACCCTCCATCTGGTGCTAGAGGGGCTACCTGTACTCTGCATCGGATCCTGCTCATATGTTGGAGAATGAGTGTTTTCACCTTTTGCGTGGTTTGCCCTACATAGGGTATATTGCACGGACAGATAATGATGTACACTACATTGATGCTGTTGCAGTTGGTGAATACCGGCAACTTGGGTAATCGATTGCTGTGTGTAAACAAGGCCCCTTCAATAGTATGTGGACAGGCTTTGCAAGAGCCACATTTGTGGTGTCCGTTTATGGGAGGAAGACCCAATAGGTTCCTCAATTCAGGTGGCTTGGGTGGTTCAAGGTAGGCCTTGACCACATTGTCTCTGATATTTCTGCCCCTTTTGAATGCGAAGAGGGGATGTTCAGTGGTTTTGAGGTCATCGGCCACCAAATTCCAGTACTTCTTTATGATCCTCTTTACGTCATTGCTCTTTGAATTAAACGTGGTGACACAGACAATGTTTTCAGTTCCAGTCTTTTTCTCCTTAGGTTGTAGTAGTTGCTCTCTCGGACAGTACCATGCTCGCTTTTTGCTCTTTTATATTTATTAACCTTATTTTTTTACAGGTTATTCTTCGCATTTTCTTTACACATATTTTACCCTTAATTTGAAACTAAAATGCAAACCGTTCCACCTCCTCCATTTTTCTATCGAACCCAGGAGAACCTCCAATTCCCTGGAAAAATGGAAAAAAGAATTCTCACACTACTCCAGAGTATGTGGTGTCTCACTCAGCGCTGAAAGGAAGATGTCCTTACTGCTTCATTGTTTAGGTTCAGAGGGACAAGAGATCTTTCAACATCCTTCAGAATTATCCACACAAGACACAGACAGTCTTAATGATTATGAAATCTGTTTAAAGAAGTCAGATCTACATTTTTTACCAAAAGTATCAACTATACTAGAAAGACATCATTTTGGTACACATATGCAGAGAACAGGAGAAAATGTAGAAGAATATGTTACTGTAATAAGAAAATTATCATCTACTTGCAGTTTTGGATCTAATTATGATGAAAGATTGAGAGATCAATTTATGTTGGGGTGCTCTTTAGATAAAATCAAAGAAGCGTTTTGGGAAAAAGATAATCCCTCTCTATCAGAAGTAATAACTACAGCAAAATCTTGTGAACACACTAAAGTGTGTGTAGCAGAATTTAAGAAGAGAGATCGAGAGGGTCATAAAGAAACAAGTGTAGAAGTAGTAAATACGTTTAAAGACAAATCTAATAGCGAGTCAGTCTCAACACAATGGGGTGTAGTAGTAAATTTACACTCAACAAAAGTAGCTACAACAAAGATTCAACGTATCCTAAGAAATTTCAGGGAACGTGTTATAGATGTAGAGAACATGGCCACATGGTAAATTTTAAAGAATGTATTGGATGGAAAGCCACTTGTAAGAAATGTAGGAAAAGGGGTAATGTGTCGAAATGTTGTCGAAGCAGTAATATAAGTAAGAAAGTCCATGAAGTTCAATGTGACCAAGAGTACGAAGTAGAAGAAATAATTTTGGGGATCTATGAAGTTAAAGAAGGTGGTCCTTTGAGGTAGGTTGTATTGAATATATCTGTGTATGCATGTTGTTTGACTCTGGGGCGAAAATCACTCTTATTTCGAAGGATGTTTATGACAAACACATGAAAAATGAGGTAGCACTACACAAACCTGATATCAAAGATAAGGTTTATGGGGGTGAATCGATTAAACTTTCAGGGTTTTTCAACTGGAAAATAAGTTTCAAAGGTCAAGTCACTTCCAGTAAAGTATATGTATCTGAGAGGGGTGATTCCTTGGTCAGTTGAATGCATCAGAAGGACCTCAGAGTCATATTGGATCCTAATGAGACACCTTCCATGATGATAAAACGATATGTATTGACTGGTGCACATGATGACTTGCAAGGTAAAATTGACGGTTCGCTAAGCCAAATTAATTTGTGTGATTCTTCTTTTCAAAATGAATTTCATAAAGTCTTTAATGAAAATGTGGGCTGTTTAAAAGGATACTCATACAAATTATTATTAAAAAAGGGCTCGTACCAGTCATCAGTGAAGTGAGAGGAGTATCCATTAGAGTGAAAGAAAAGATGAAAATAGAACTTGATAAGCTTTTGGATGGTGGCTTCATTACTAAAGTGGAAGTCACGGAGTGGTTGGCCCCTGTAGTTATGGCAGTTAAGATCAATGGTGAATCTAGGCTCTGTATAGATCTGAGGGAACTCAACAGATACTAGATTATTATGCTCTACCCAATATTTCTGAAATGTTGTCTCTTTTAGAAGGAGCTAGATTTTTCTCCCCCATAGACTTAGCATCAGCGTACCGCCAAATAAAATTACATCCTGATTCTCAAGACCCAACAGCTTTTTTAACTCCGTTTGGTACATTCAAATTTCTCAGGATGCCCTTTAGCCTTATTTCTGCAGCAGCAGTCTTTCAAAGGATGATGGAACACATTTTTATGGAAGTTGAGGGGATCAAAATTTACCAAGATGACATACTAGTTATTGGACATGATGTAGAGGAACATGATGGTAAGAGAAGTTTTAAGCAAATTGAAATTTAATGGCCTCACTCTTAAAGCAAAGAAGAGTAGATTTAATCTCACCGAGATTGATTATTTTGGACCTAAAATCTCTAGTTCTGGCATTGAACCTAGGAAAGAATAAGCATGGGCGAATTTTGCGAATCTCGCGTTCGCGAATTTTGCTGATTTGCGAACTCGCAATCCGCAAAATCCGCGAATTCTCGCGAATTTGCGGATTTTTTTTTTTTTGTGTTTGCGCGGGTTTCTGCCAGTTCGCGAGGGTTTTGTACAATTTCGCAAATTGCGAACTTACCTGTCGGGTCGCAAGTTTTGCGAACTTGTTGTTTCTACGTGTCCAGCATGTTTGGGACACTCTTCTTCATCACTGCCACTCTCTGTCACCACTGCCACTCTCTGACTACTCATGCCACAATCTGGCCCACCCATGCCACCCTCTGTTTCATCACAGCACCCTCTGGTTGTCCAGTCAGTGTACATTATTGTGGCAACGCAAGCACACCTTCCCTGCCTCAAGTGACCTGAATTAATTTGGGGCTGATTAATGTGTCACAGAATATTTTTTTAGCTGGCACCTGCTTCCTTAGTGCTTCCTGATTAGTGATCTTTTGCACTTGCTAAGTGCTTTCATTGTTGCAAAATTAGTTACAACACCTGCCCTGCCCCAACTGACAATAATGAATTAGGGGCTGATTAATGGATTTGAACTTCCAGCCTGGCTCCTGCTTGTCTCCCTTAGCTGTAATTCAGGACCTTTGTGGCATATGTGTAACTATTCTGAGGTTCAGAGCAGGGTCACATAATAGTTGCAACTGGCAACTGAACTCTGGAGGGGCCCCTCAGGAAGCACTACAGGAAATGGCTACTAATGATGAGCCTGAACTTTTGAACCTGGTAAGTAGTTTCAGTTTTGCTAAGATCGTATTTCTGCAATTTTGCACAATATTCGCGGGGCGCGAAGTTGTACTGGGAAGCCGCGAACTCACGCGAACAGTGCGAGCAGTGCGAGCAAAATCCGCTGCTCGCGGATTTGCGGATTTTGCGGGAGATTCGCGAATCTCGCGGATTGCGAATTTACCGAAAATCCGCAAAATCCGCGAGCGAAACGGATTTTCCGCCCATGCTTAGGAAAGAACTAGTAGGTGCTTTTACAAGCATGGCTAGTCCTAGTAGCAAAGAGGAAGTAGTCAAGTTCCTAGGTGTGACCGAGTACTATGCTAAATTCATACCTAATTTTGTACACAGAACATTGAACATGAGGCTGCTTTTAAAAAAAGAGATGAGTTTTGAGTGGAATTCTGAATATCAGAAAGAGTTTGTTGTAGTCAAACAACTCTTGTCTAAAGCCAAATGTTTGAGTAGCTTCGAGCCAGGTCATGAGATTGTTGTCATCACAGATGCCAGATCGGCAGGTTTAGGAGCTGTCATGCCACAAGAACATCAAGGAGGAGAGAAGACCATCTTGTTCTTGTCTAGGAGTTTGAGAGGGGGTGAATTCAATTATTCGGTTGTTGAAAAGGAATCGTTAGGCATATTCTGAGCGGTAAAGAAACTTTGCAAGTTCTTGTGGGGTGGAGAATTTACAATTAAAACTGGCCATAAACCATTGAAGGAGATTTTTGGGAAGAAAGGTCTCGACAACATATCATCCAGGATAAGAAAATGGGTTGTGTCTCTTCAAGAGTTCCAATTTCGTGTTCAATATGTTCCTGGTGCTAAGAACAATCTAGCGGACTGTTGTTCAAGTATAGTTGGTGGAAATGTTTTTAGAGATGAAGAACAAGAAGATGATTTGCATGATTTTGATGATTATTCTGTTTGTATTATCAATGAAAGCATGATCAAGGAAGATGAATGGATTGGTGAACTTGCTAAAGATTTAACTCTTCAAACTGTTCTAGATGGGATAAAAAAAGGGGTGGAATCAATGCTCTACGGTGGATGAAACCCCCAGTGGGTTCTTTCGGGTAAAAGATGAACTAGTATTCCACAATGGGTTTTCGATGAGGAGTATCAGATTGATCGCTACAACTAGCCTGAGAGCTCAACTAGTAGACTTTGCTCAGGAAAGTCATTTCTAAAACCAAAGAGAATCTGAGACAAGCATACTGGTGGCCTGGGATGGATTTGTGTGTGGTGAGGATTGTGCGTGATTGTGTGGAGTGTTGTAGATGTGACAAAATCTTGAAACCACGAGTCCAACCTATGACGTTGAGGCGACTTCCCAAAGAAGCTTGGGAAGAGGTGGTCATCGACATTCTGGGTCCCATCAAGCACACTAGGGTTGACAAATATGTAATTGTTTTTCTTGATGTATATTCCAGATGACCTGAACTCTGTGGAAACTAAAGATGTCATAACATTTCTTGATGATTTATTCGAAAGAGAGGGTTTCCAGCAACTCTGTTGTCAGACAATGGAGTTCAATTCACTTCAAATGATATGTGAAAGTTTTTGGATGATAGGGGCATTAAACACAAAAGGTCTGCTTTTTATCATTCAGAAACGAATGGTTTAGTGGAAAAGTTTAACCGAGTACTCAAAGAAAACATTCAAAGGGCTTTGTCCAAAAGTGTTGGGATGTTAAGGTTCAGAACAAAGGGAAGTATTACAGGGTATCTCCACATTCCACAGCTGGGAAAAGCCCTTTTGAACTTTTTCGCAAAAGAAAAGCTGGCACCATGTTGTGTCCATCTTGGATAATCACAAGGTTTAGTATCTGAGAAGGAGGATAAAGACAGGATTTAGAAAGAGGTTAAAAAAATGTGTATGAACAAAAGACGGTTTGACTTGAGAAAAGGCTGTTAAGGAAACTGTTATGAAGGTTGGTGATATGGTAAAAATACGCAATCCTCGCAAGCGCTTCAGTAACCAATGTTCTAAATTCTTACAGCCTAGGAGAGTCATTAAAGTCTTTAAAAATGGCATTAAGTCTAAGAATCACAGAGCGTCGAATTTAAAATGAGTCGCCAAATTGTTTAATACTGCTTCTACTGTTGGCAAAGAGGGAGAAGCAATCTCTCGTCAAAAGAGTCAAGGTGTGGGCATGGAGAGTAGAAATAGGAGGGTGAGGCTACCTTTTGTCAAGCCAAAGTATTTAGAAGATTATGTTTAGTAGTAGCAATTCTCATGTTAGCCCATATTGAGTTTTGTTCAACTTTGTTTCTTTTCCTCTACACATATTTTTTTTCTCTTTGGTACATGTTTGTGTTTTTATGGTTATTGTTATTGGGGGAAGATGTGTGGTATTCATCACTTGTTATTCAAGCCATTGTAAAATGCCCTCCTGTGAGCCTATATAAGTTTCTCTATTGATGTCATCTTTGTATTGGAATGCTGTGGCTCCCAGGCTTCAGTCTGGAATATATTGATTCAAATGAGAGAGTGGTTACAGGAGAGCCAGGACTGAAGCTGTAAGTAGCAGGCTAGAGTGTGAAGATCATCTTGATTAAATAACACTTTTTCATACTTTTGGTGTGAGGACCCTCTTTACACTTCTCTTTGGTTGAGGCGTCTTTCCTGATTTCGATCCGATTGTCTTGCTCCATTGGTGGGATGACTGTCTATTTAACATCGTTTTCTTAGAGTTTTTCATTTAACTAGTGGGCTACCAATGGGGCAGCTTAGACCTTTTTTTGAATGTGCAACTTATGTTGCGTGCTTTTTTGGTGAACTTCTCAGTTGGTTTTTCCAATGTATAACTTCTTACATGGGCAGATGGTATCATATACCACATTTTTAGATTTAAAATTTGACTGCAGCGAGTGTAGGTCCCACATTTATGGTGTTCTTGGAGTGGTGGTGAATTTAGAAGCTGACATATTGTACTTTTCTTTGGAGGGGTCGGGAGTGTCGCACCAACAATTTGGTTCCGGATGCTTTTCTCTTTTTTGAAAGCAAACAATGGTCCAGAAAAGGACTGATCTAAGTTTGAAATTAAATGTCAATTTAGTTTTATTATCTTTTTCAACTGGTTGGACTTAGTGCAGAATGTTGATACACACACTAGGCATTCTGCCTCTGACTTCTCTTTTTTCTTTAGTAATTCCTCTCTCAGCGTCCACCATGTTATTTTCATAAAATGCTCGAACAGCTTTTTTGGATATCCGTGGTCTTTTAATTTGTTAACTAGCTTAGTCCTTAGTCTCGTGGAGTTGATAATCCACTTTCAAAGAACAATTCCTTCTAATCCTTAAAAACTGCCCAAAAGGCAATATGTCTCTCAGACTTCTAGAATGGTGGCTTGAGTAGTTCAATACATATTCCTTTCCGTTGGTTTGCAGTGTGCTCCCATCCCCCTTCTGTTTAAAAATGAGAAGGAACCCCTGGCCGCCCTAAAGTTTCTGGGTGTGATTCCATTTTGAAACCAATTTCCAAATATGTAGACTTCTTTCTAAAACCATTCTCGGAAGAAGTCCCTTTATACTTGAGAGATTCAACGGATTTATAAACAAAATAGAAAACAGCACATTCTAAGAGACCAACTAGATACTAGTCACATTTGACATAGTATCATTGTACAAGATGGCCTAGAAGCCATTAAACTGTTCCTCAGAACAAGATCTAAGCCCAAACATGTTGCTTAGAATTTATTTTGACTCTGGCCAGGTTTGCCTTGAAAAAGAACTAATTTAAATTCGGAGAAAAGTTCTACTTACAGGTGAAAGGGAATGCCATGGGTTGTCCATTTGCACCGGAATTCGCCATATTTTATATGGCTAAATTTGAAGAAAAACACATCTTCAATAACAACTCTTTCCAACAGCATATCACGAACTGGGTAAGATATATTGACATTCTTCATATGGGCAAGACATAAAACTTCTCTCAAACAGTTCCACTCTTGGATAAATCAATGATCACCAGACATAAAATTCAGTGCACATAAGAACACATCAAAGATCATGTTTCTGGATGTAGAGGTGTATGTATCAAAATGATTACTACTAACTACATTACACACAAAACCAACAGACAGGGACAAAGTGTTGCACTACTCTAGCCACCATCCTAGAAGTCTGAGAGACAACTTGCCTTTTGGGCAAATTTTAAGGATTAGAAGGAATTGTCCTTTGAAAGCGGATTATCAACTCCAGGTGACTAATCTAATTATCAAATGAAAAGACTGCGGATATCCAAAAAGCTGCTCACACATTCTATGAAAAGAGCATGGTGGACGCCAAGAGAGGAATTACTAAAGAAAAAAGAGAATCCTGAGGCAGAACGCCGGGTGTGCGTATCAACATTCTGCACCAGTTGAAAAAGATAATAAACCTAAATTGGCATTTAATTTCAAACTTAGATCAGTCCTTTTCTAGACCATTGTTTGCTTTCATAAAAAAGAAAAGCATTCAGAACCAAATTGTTCAGGCAGCACTCCCGACACCTCCAAAAAAAAGGACGACATTTCTACTTCTAAATTTACCACCAGTCTAAGAACACCCTAAATGTGGGTCATGCACTTGCTGCAGTCAAACTATTGAGGGAAGTGTGTTTACACAAAGGAATGTGTCTTGGAAACATAACACATTTAAATACTGTGAATCTAAAAATGTGGTAAATGGTATCATCTGCCCACGTAAGAAGTTATACATTGGATAAGACAACCAAGAGGTTCGCCAAAGGATCACACATCATATGAAAAACACTCCGAAAGTGATGTTAAATGGACAGTCATCTCACCAATGGAGCAAAACAACCGGGGCGGAGATCAGGAAAGACGCCTCAACCAAAGAGAAGCCTTCTTAATAGTGAAGTTCTATATTCCCTGGAAGGTCTAACTGAAATGACAGAACTTCAAAACCTGTCGCTCCATTTGACTAGTGGGACTAGTCGCATTCCTATGTAAGAAAGTATATAAGTTGCGTCAAAAAGAGCCTTTCACACCAGCACCCCCATAAAAACTCAAACATATGATTCCTTGCATATATATCTCCTTTAACCACACACCAACAACTAATATACAGGACAAAATACTAGTCTGTATTGGGAAATATATTCACGCTCATCAAGCAAAAAAAAGCCATGCCACCTCACGGTCATCCAATTTCTATTTGCGCTTACAGTTCTGTTTGAAATTCAGCGGTACGGTCGCTGTGAAACAAAGTAACACACACGACACGCAGATCTGGACTTTAATTCCCATAAACCAGCATTCTGGGGTTTTACACCACCAGCATAAGCCAGGTCGTTTTAATCGCACTCTTTTAAATATGTTCGCTGTTTTGTGTTGGGTCATTTATAGGCCATCTTACTAGCACCTTGCAATAGATTTCAGTTATGTGCCAATTTTCTGCACAAACTTGAATACACAAGAAATATTACCGTTGGTCATGACAACCTGGAGGTACTTCCCCTTTAAATACTGGAGCGAGACGGGGATCAAATACAACCCGTGAAGTTAGTATGGAGGACACACTTAAATAGGAGGGCAGTCTCTATAAAGGTAGGTCTCAAGAAAGCTTGTTGTATTTATTTTATGAGAGCTCACGCTACTCAGCAGACTGCGTACTGCCAGCAACGAGGTAGAGAGAAAGGTGATTAACCATTAGCCAGGTAGGATCGTGCAAGTCCAGTCAGTGCCGTTAACACGGGATGAATATAGGACAAAGGGGGTCAATTGAGTATTCCTTTCAACAAAATACAATCAAACAATGGATTCCTGTCACTCAATCAGGAAAAATGTATTGACAAACATTGGCATATTTAGGCAATTCGAGCTAGCGCAGTCAAACACAGGCTTGGCAACGGACAAAGGGGTGAATAAATTATTGTTTCAAAATAAAAGAGTTATTTGCAAAATAACAGATTTCTCTCGCCAAATCTGAAGGCACATTCAAACTTAAAAAACATTATTGTTGAACAATTGGGACAAGCTGGGCAATCAACAGTATCACAGACAGTAGGACTTTTTAGAAAGAAAAATGTTTTTTGTCTGCTGGGATGACCTTTTCATCCAGATTTAGGCACACAAAGTAATGAGGAGACAAAACAGTCAAGCAATCCTCACATTGGAATAAGGGGAGTCTTGTGTCCTAACACATCTTTAAATACTCGATGTGGACAATTTGGTTATGTTTTTCAACAGATACATCGTAGAAGGCTGACAAATTAAGACACATTTGGCAGACTGTCATTTTCCGAATACCTACAACAAAAGTAAGTCCTGCAGTTGTGCTAAAATGATTTTTAGGGAAGGTTAGAATTAAAAAAAATAAAGAAGAACTATCATTCAGATGAGTCCTTATGTTGAATTCTCAGATTTTGGCAGATTTAATCGGAATAGAGGAGAAAAGAGAGACTTTTTGGAAGAGAGATGTAAGAATGTAGTGTTTTCTATGTTAAAGACCTGGAGTGCTTGGTGATAACAGCATGAATTGCTAATGAGAGTAGTTTGGAGTGCTTGATGATAACAGCATGAATTGCTAATGAGAGTACGTATTGGGTTTTTTATTTTTTCAGCTCTCCTTGAGTTCTGAGTACTGAGGAGAACCCCCAAATTTGTTGAGAATGTTTTGAAACGCATCAACTGCTACTGTTTACCAAACAAGTGATCTACTATGTAATCCCACTGTGGCTCATTTAAAATGGAAATGTCAATTTGAAAAGAATGTTTAGATGAGCCCAGTAGGACCACTGTTTGGTCACTGCCCTTGCAGAACAGAAGTATATATTAGGGAATTGATAGCAGCAGGGGTGATTGCTTGTTTTATTTCAAATTCTTTAAAGTGTACAGAACCAGGAGTTTCAATTTGTTTTGGATTTAGATGTTCTATAATGCTTTATATGTAATGTACAGAGTCTTATGTATTGTTCTATGTGGTGTAACTTAAATATGTTGTGCTATGGAAATTTTGGGAAATATTGATTGTTTCACAAAATAATCCTGAAAAAATGAAACATTTGGTGAAAAAAATTAAAATTAAAGAAAAAACTCAGAATAAACTTTTTTCTAAAAATTGGATTATGCAATGATCATAACAATTGAGGTGTGATCATCTAGTTTGAATGAGGATGTGTATGACTATCAGTATTGGCAATGTTCGTGCAGCCAGGACTTCCCGTTTAATTCTGGATTCCCCTTGGTTAGACCAGTTGCATATTAAGGATTGCTTGCATTGATTTTATTTATGTTTTTAAATATTTTTATTAACATTTTTCAAATATGCTCACATTACATTATGATACGCACAATTTGGCAACAGTGGTACGGGTATTCAACCAGCGGACATGCCGCTTGCATATGGCAGGAACACCAGGGGTGTTAGTCCACTTTTCCTTGCTGTAATGGGAGTCCGAGGAGGAACTGGGAGAGATAAACTGGGGATGCATTGCGGGGGGTGGGGGTGGGGAAGGTCAGGGAATGAGGATCATGGAGGATTTGTGGGTTGTGTCAGCTACAATCGGTCAGTGGGGTCATGTATTGTTCATAGGTGCTATACGATAGAGAGCGTCACTAGGCACAGTAGGGAGAGTAGCATGCAGCGGCGTATTCACACGACACCTGAAGGCTAGGGACTCGGGGTTGCAGTATATATACTCTATTGTGAGGCCTGCACCGTCTGGACTGTAGGATCACCTTGAGAGGCGTTGGGAGTCGTGCGCGTGTGTGTTTGTTTAAACTGGTGGGATAACATGGCCCACTCCAATGATATAGGGTGTTTTCTCTGTCCCTTTGCTTCTTCCTCCCTCAGAGTTTCCTCTTCTGCTTTCGCCCATTTCTGCACCACTCCCACCCATGCTTAAAATGGGTGCCCTGATGCTGCTCGCCAGTGCATGGCGATATTCCTTTTAGCCAGGGGCAAGGATAGAGCCGCGAAGTGGGCCTGTACTTTGTGTGTTTTCGGCCTTCGGAATATTCCGAGAGCCACTGCTTCCCATGTGTGTAGCTCAGTGAGTCCTGTGAGTGTTTGGACTGTGTCAAGAATGGTGGACCAGTACTGTCGCAAGGTGGGGCAGCTCCAGAACATGTGTTGGAATTGCGCATCTGGCGAGTGACACCTGGGGCAGAGGAACCCCGTATCTGGGTAGAACAGTTGGAGGCGCGCTGGTGTCTGATACGCCCTATGCAAGATATAGAACTGTATGTTTTTGAAACGCACGTTTCTGGACACTTACTTGGGGAATTCTAACGCTCTCACCCATTCCCTGTTGAGTAACTGTTGCCTAAATTCGCCCTCCCAGGCGGCTCGCAGATTATGTAGTGGCCTGTTTGCAAGTTCTCTTATAGACTTATATAGCCAGGTAACCAGGTGTCGGCCGATACCCATGTATAGAATGGTGTGGATGACCGGGTGTGTTACCAGCTCGCCAGCTGTAAGATCACAGTGTGGGCGAAAGTTGTCTATGAGCTGTCGGTGCGTTAAAAACTGTCCCGGGGGGAGGTCATATTCCTCCATAAGCTGTTCGTAGGGGCGAAGTTGTCCGTCCGCGAATAACCCCTCTGCCTCAGTTATCTCGCATTCTGTCCATGCACGGAGCGTGGCGAGTGTGAAATAAGTTTTCTGCTTGGGCCAGCCGACCAGCGGCAACCGAGGGGAGTAACATGAGGTCCCCGCCGCTATGCGATGGATTCTTTGCATACACCGGCGAGCCACCGACACCTGCAATGGATATGTCCGTCAAGGCTTGGTACCCGGAGGCAACAAACGGCGAAGCTCGGGAGTAGGGACCGGGCCCTGCACTGTGTATCTTTCCCTGGTATGTCTACCCGCCGTCCAGTACGACAGTCATTGGAGCTGCGCCGCCAGGAAATACAACTCGAAGGCTGGGGCGCCCAGACCCCCTTGCGTGGTGGGTAATTACAGTTTGGCAAGAGCTATCCGGTGTTGGCTAGCCCCCCAAATGAGTGCTCGGAGGAGCGCATCTAGTTTACGAAAGAAAGACCTGGGTGGAATAACTGGTAAATTTGTGAAGTAGTATAATAGTCGGGGGGGGATCATCTTGGCTATAGCTACTCGACCAATCGGGCCTATTAGAGGCTCGGCCAGAAGCCCACCGACGATCTGATGCCGACCAACACTTTACGGTGATTGCCCTCATAGATGTCAGCGGGGGAGTGGTACAGGCGGACACCGAGAGATCGGGGGGCGCCTGTGCTCCAAGGAAGGCTCTGCGCACCCACTCGAATCTCCCGTGGCTCAAGGGACTGGTGTAATGGGTAAATTGTGGATTTATCACAGTTTACTTGGAGTGCGGACGCCTCCGCGAATTCCGTCAAGGCTATCCATATGGGCGTTAGGTCCGAAGTAATATCACGGACGTACAGGAGGAGGTCGTCCGCGTACAGGGAGACGCAGTGGACAGTATCAGCTATGGGTATGCCCCATGTGATCCCTTCCTGACGCAAAAGTATCGCCAGGGGCTCCACCGCCAGGGCAAAGATCAGGGGTGACAGTGGGCAGCCCTGCCTGGTACCCCTCTCAACCCAGAGTGGAGACTAGATATATTGTCCGAGTCGGACACAAGATGTAAGGTTGGTGTATAGAAGCTGCGTGTACTGCAGAAGATTTGGACCTATTCCTGCCTGTTGTAAGACAGCAAAGAGGTAAGGCCACGTTAGAGTGTTGAAGGCCTTTTCAAGGTCGAGGATTATGCAGGCCGCATGGGGGTACAGGTCTCTCACCTGAACTTGGACATGGAATATCCACCTTATGTTTTGGGACGTGTTCCTGCCGGGGACGAACCCGCATTGGTCCGGATGGACCAAGGGGCGTAACATTTGTTCGTATCGATCTGCCAGAATCTTTCCCAAGATTTTACAGTCAGCGGAGAGGAGTGTTATGGGGCGGTAGGAAGACAATTGTTGTGGGTCCCAGTGTGGTTTAAGAAACGTTACTATGACTGATTCGTGAAGAGAGCTGGGAAGTTCTCTCCTCTCAAGTGCATCCGCGAACATTTCCGTCAGACGAGGGACCAATAGGGTAGAGAAGGTAATCCGGAAGCGGATAATATTCAAGGCCATGACACTGGCTCATAAAGCTTTGCATGCCACGGGAGCCCAATACTTACAAAAGAGGCTGGCTTTCTATCTTCCCGCACGATCTTTAAGATCGGAGTCGCTTGCACTAGCAGTAGTCCCCCGTATAAAGAAAGCCCGCATCGGAGGACGATCTTTTAGGCTGCTGGCCCCTCAGTTGTGGAACTCTCTACCTTTGTCTTTGCGTTCCACGTCCAACTTACTCGCTTTCAGGAAGAGTTTAAAGACCTGGCTCTTTACTCGCTAGAGTTTCTCAGTCCCTTCTTTGGTTCTGCCTTTCTGTCCTTTTATTTGTTATGTTTTATCTGTTCCCTTTTCCTAGGTCTGGAGCACAAAGCGCCGGGACACTCCTTTGGAGTAGCCGTGCGCTATAGAAGACCTATAATAACATAACATAACATAACATGTAGTATTTGAGGGGAAGACCGTCCAGTCCCGGTGCTTTGTTCCGGGCCAACTCGCGGATCGCGCAGGAGACGTCTACCACTAATATTTTGCATCTAGTGTGGTCTTGTCTGCTTCTGTGATGTGTGGGATCGGCAGCGGGTCTAGAAAGTGGCTTATCGCCTCCTGTCGAAGATGTGTCGGAGTGCAATAAATCGTGGTGTAGTGGTGCTGGAAAGCATTTAAAATGTCTATTTGGGAGCGCACTAGGTCACCAGAGGGATTTATGACCTCAGCGATGGGTTTGGTGTCCGTATCCTGTTTTGCTAGCCACGCTAGGAGTGTGCCAGTTTTATTCCGTTCCTTGTGCATCCGAGCGGCGTAGGCTCTAAAGTTATATTTGCGCAAGTCTGCCAGGGCGGTAGAGTATTGTGTTTTGGCCTCTGCTACCTGGGCTACCATTGTGGCATTGGCATCTTCTTGTTTCATGAGTGCTGCTAGCTTGCGTCCAGTATCAATGAGTGTTTGTTCCAGTGTGCGGCGTACCCCCACTATTTGTTTGATGCATGCTCCCAGAGCCACTGTTTTAAAAGCATCCCATTCCACCACTCTGGAGGTGGCGGATCCCGCATTGTGAGTAAAATAGTCTTGTATACTTTGTGCATGGTCGTGTCTGAATACCTGGTCTGTCAGACAGTCCCGTGGGAGGCGCCATGTGGGCCCCGGGTGGTGAGGGGGCCTCCATTGTACGCGCAATATGTGTGCATCGTGGTCTTATATTACGCGGCCTAGGTAATCCATGTGTTGGACTTTAGGAATCAGTGACGGAGTCCATAAGAACCTATCTAAGCGGATCCGTAAGTTGTGGGGAATGGAATGAAACGAGTAGAGTCTTGCCTGAGGATGGTGCCCTCTCCACACATCTTCTAACGCCCAATGACTGACCCAACGGTGGAAGCGCTCCGTCTGTTTAAGGGCAGGAGAGTGTGGTGGCGGCGGGTGTGATCTGTCGGTGTAATGTCAAGCACGCAGCTGAAGTCACGCCCCAAGATCCATGGGAGAGATGCAAATTGGGCCAGAATGCCTGTAAGGGAGTCCCAAAACCTGTCTTGTTCAACATTCGGCGCATATATGCTGCCTAGCAGAATGGGTTGTCCATCCAGTATCCCCTCCAACAGGGCATACCTACCCTCTCTGTCCACTACTCTGCGTGTTTCCAGAAAAGGAGTGCACGGGCGGACCCAAATCAACGCATCCCATGCGAATGCTAAGTATGACGTGGCACATATAGTTCCCCGCCATCGGATCCGTAGTCTGTCGATCTCTGGCGCTGTGATATGTGTCTCTTGCAGGAGTACAATTTGTGTTTGTTAGCGTTTGATGTAGGCGTTTGTTGCGTATCTCTTGCGCGGCGTATGGAGATCCCGTGTGTTTAGGGTTAGAATACTAACATCTGCCCACTGCATTGGGGAGTCTGATAATCACTACCTGCGCCCTGTAGCGTGTCAATGAGTGTTGAAGTCAGGGGTGCCAGTAGCGACCAAGCCCTATGGTTTTCACAGAAGGCTAACACCCTCACCCACCCAGATGTGCTGGTTGTCCTGCTGCTTGCGTCCCCTGCGGGGTGTAGGGTACAAGGAAAACGGGTGAATAGAACATGAAACCGGGTGGGGACACTGTCCCAATACCTGGGGCGTATCGGCAGGCCAGATACGTCCAAACTAACTCTCATGGAACCAGAGAGCGAACAGGGGGTGGTAGCTTGTGCCTGCGAGGCTGGGTCCCGCTGGGGCGGTGGAAGGATCAATGTTCGTCGTTTGAGATTGTAGTGCGTCATGCGTGTTTCGATGCCAGATGCAGGCGACTTTAGTTTGGGCACGTATGCTCCCATATGCCCATCCAGGCAGGATATTTCTGATCTTGCTTTTTCATTTCCCTCAGTACAGGGTGTCAGCAGTTTGTGGAGTGACCGGGGGTAAGTTGATAGAGTCGGCTGTGGAATGGGCCTCATTGCTGTCTTCTTCGCCTCCAGAAGAGAAGAGATGGGGGATTCCCTCCATGTCCTCCTCGGTTGGGGGAGCCCCCAAATCAGTTACCGCCTGGAGGACCTTGCGACGGTCCTGTATGATTTGCTCCAGGTCCGGGGAGTCGACCACGTGGTGTCCTGTGGACTCTCTCTAGCCCTGTTGCCCCTGCGTTTGCGTTGGTTGTGGGGCGCATTTCCTGTTGTGTGGTGCTCTTTGAGTGCGCCCTTGTGGTGCATCCATTGTGGGGTCCTGTGTGCAGTGGTGGTCCACCCATTCGCACGCATCCGCGGCAGTGGAGAAGAAGTGTGTGGTGCCTGCATGGATGACCTTCAGGCGGGCCGGATATAACAAGGAATATTGAATGTTATTCGCCCGTAATCGGCGCTTTACCTCTAGGAAGGACGTTCTTAGCTTCTGCACTGCCCTTGCGAAGTCCGGAAAGACCATGACGTGCTTGTTTTCCACTTGTAAGGGACCTGTGCGTCTGGCGGCCCGCAGCACCGCATTGCAATCCTGAAAATGTAGGAATTTTGCAAGCAGCGGGCGAGGTGCGTTGCTGGGAGGCCGTTTGTTGGCTGGTACCCGGTGGGCTTTCTCTATGGAGAAGAAAGCTGTTCGGTCCTTGGTTGGGGTGAAGGACTTGACCCAGGCCTCCATATATTCCATTGGGTGCGCCCCCTCAATTCCCTCCGGTAGACCCAGCACGCATATGTTACAGCGTCAGGAGCGTTCTTCTAAGTCGCCCATGCGTTCTTCCACGGTTGTCAGGCATCCCAGGATTGTTTGGAGTGTTTGCTGCTGTGCGTTCAGGGTGGGCTGTAGATCGGCGAGGGATCTCCCCCCCTCCTTCATCTTGTCTGCCAGCTTCCGATGGTCGTCGCGGATAAGGTTGATGTCCGTAGTGAGGGTGGCTAGTCGCTCCTCCATGGAGGCCCTGGAAAGTTCAATAGCCGCCAGGACTTGGTCCAGTTTGTCAGAGATGGTCGGTTCTGACTGGGTCGTGGACATTTTGGTTAGTGTGCTGGTGCGAGGCTGATTTTCTGGTGCCGTTTCTGAGACCGATGTCGGCTGCGTGGCCCTAGGCTTCCCCATTCTGCTGTTTGGGGTTATCTCCCTCTCGCCTTGAGTTGTCAGCTGTGGGGGCGAGGTCGGGTCAGAGCACCCCTGTGAGTCAATCGCCCTACTTGTAGACCATTTGGTGTAGGGGGCGTAGTGCGCTAGTAGGTCACTGGCACCCCAGCGGGCCTGTTCTGTCGCACCGCGAGCCGAACATGCAGTGGGAGTGCCTGTGTGGCAGTTGCTCCCTGCCGAGGTGGCCGTCCACCTCCCACGTGGGGGCTCACAATAATCGTTGTAGCACTGGTCCCAGCATTCCCCGGGGCATCTGCGAGGGGTTCAGGCTCCATTACACGCCGGCAGTCCGGTAATTATTGCCTGGGGCCGGGACAGCCAAAGCACTCCATCGCAAGTACGTGAGCGCTGTGGCGACTTGGTGTTGGCGTGTTTATTGTGCCTGGGCTGTCCCAGTGGCCGCCATATTGGGGTCAGGCATGGGCAGTCCGGTCCCCGGAGCGTTGTGGTGGGCGAGGAGGGATTGCAGGGTCAGCTGAGGGCGGGATTCCTGTCGCTCACCTTCTGGAGCACCATGTGTCTTGCCCTGGGCAGGTCCAGTCGGTGGGCGCCAGTGTTTTTGGAGGGGAATGATGCACCTTTTTAAAAATACCTGAGTCAACCTGTTTCAAAAAATTGTTCACCTTACCACAGTATGACCTGCAATCCCAAGTCAGACTAGAGTTCCTTGTTAGTTCTTTATGAGCCAATATGGATCTTATCGGCAGTTTTAAATGTCGTATTTTTGCATTGGCACATTGTAATGAGTTTAATTAATTAAGCAATAAAGATTACTCATTTCACTCATACAAGCCAGCCTCATACATCACTACGGTGCATCTCTCACTATGGGCAAATCCTTTTGTATGAGGTCTGTATGCATCCACACTACCGCCATCAAATATTACTACTAAATCAACGTTTTCATTGTTTAGCCTCCATACACCCCAAAAATATGTGGCCTCTTTGACATATAGGGCCCCATTAGGATGGCGGGCGGGCCATCCTGTCGGAAATTGGGACCGCCCTCCCTAAGGGCGGGGGTCCCGCACACACCATTAGGATGTGCCCGCCACAGTGGCGGGCTCATCCTGTATTTTTAGTATTGTGGCGGGCGGAACTCTCTGCTCCGCCCGCCACAATACTAAAAATGCTGTGCAGCATTTACATAATCAAAGCGGCAGGCACCGCGCGGTGCCTACTGCTTTGATTATGTAAATGCAGGGGGGTACCACAGGTACCCCCCGTGTGCCACCACCCTTTGGCCTTCACTCTGGGGGCCCACAGGGGGTCCCCAGAGTGAACACCGCATGCCTTTCCGCATGCCACGGAAAGGCATTGTAAAATGCCCATTGTAATATTGCGGGCGGTGTCTGACAGACACCGCCTGCATGTTACTCGTTTTCCGCCCCGGCCGCAAGGCGACCGGGGCGGAAAAGTGGCGGGCGGTGTTTTGCTCCGCCATGGTCCCCCCCGCCATTCTAATATGGCGGGGGGGAATACAGGGAAGGATGGCGGGCATATTTCCCCCGCCAGCCTGGCGGGGGCAATCCGCCCGCCATCCTAATGGGGCCCTTAGTTTTGTATGCCCATAAAACTATTTTTTTAAATCCATTGGCTTGGTAGGTAAAGTTCATCTTCCATGAAAAAACAGGATCAAGAAACCTCATCTTCTGAATTTTGGGCACTAGGTACACAAATCCCAAAAGGTCCATCTCATAAAGGTGCATTAGCTCTCTCAGCAGGTGCAGCTGGTGTATGATTGAACTTCCATTTTATGAGCTCATTAACCTTGCCAGAAACCAAGAACAGCAGCACATCAATTTATTGCAGGTGGTTCTACAGGTGCTCTAGTAAACTGTAGGATAATGGGTCTTTCGCTGGTTTTGCTTTTTTTGTACCAAATGCACCAATTAATTGTATATCTATAACAGTTATATGCCCTCACACATTTACGTTTGTACCTGCCTAACACGTCGTTTTAGCAGAGCCACTTATTACCCACCATCCCTCTTAAGCGAATGAGAGCCAAGGAACATGGCATAGGCCCCAGTAACTAAAGTTGGACCAGAAAGAGTGTAACCTGTGGTGGCCACCATGAATGGGTTCCTCAGTCCTAAGTGTGGGTGATGGCAATGTGCGATGTCCAATAGCTGGTGGCCTCAGTAAACACTGATTCCAGTACATCTATCTGGGTTTTAACTAACAGAGACAGCTCAGCAATGCTACTCCCCTGTCACTCTCAACTCTGCTCTTTCTTCTTACCCGAATTTTACAATAGGAATAGAAGATGTGTTTCTGATGCACTCATATTGAATAGGTGTCATTCTGTCCTTTTAATATTGTTCATGTTCCTGATGGCTAAAAATACAAACATAATGGATCTAGTTGGATGTTTGGCACAGACAGGTTAGCTTGCTTTTTTGCTAATCTGGGCTACTCACAAGGGCTAGTCTGCCCCGGTCCCTGCAGCTTCCCCTCATACCTGAAGGCAGAAGGGACAATGTCTTGGAACTGGTATTATGGGGATGTAGTAGTATACTGACGGAAACTAACACTCTTCTCTCTCTCTCTCTCTAGCAAAATCACAATGGGAATGGTCTGCATCTGTCTAGGCCTCCTACTGGCAAACTGTTGCAACTGTGGGCCGGCCCCCCGCCCAGGAGTAGGCAGGAGACATATCAATGCCCATGCCCACCCCAGGATTGCTGGCAAAACAGTGGTGACCTTGCATGTCAGTGCACTTAATGCTCTTCCTGCAGAGTCTAAGGCATCATGTCAACCACAAGTACAAACTACTCCATCCTTTGGAGTGGTGACACCAGACGCCCCAGGGGAATACCCATGAACAGCTAAGGATGAACCCAGTGCCCACTTGGCATCCTCTGACACCAAGTACTGTTCAGTTGTGGAGTGACTGCTACCAGGTGGTGCCAACAAAGTTCAGCACTCCCCTGGAGACACTCTGCACTAGCCTCCCGAAAGCTTCCCGCTCTGTAGTTACACTCTTTAAATACTGACTTAACATCCTAGAACATCTAAGCCATGACCGACTTCAGACATGCCTATCTAACCAGCTGGTGAATCACACTCTCACCCTCTGAGCTCTGGCATTCGGGCCCTTCAATGAAGTCTATCACACAACCATATTGTCTATCATGGAAACAATCATACTGGGCTGTGTGTAGTACTGTCATCTAAGGCAAAGCCATTATAAGAATCTATGGGGCACTAGGCATAGACTTGTTTTTAGGACCCGTAAATGGAAAACATAATAAATGGTACACATTCTGGCGAGGTAGAAGAAATCCAGAATGTCAGTTCAAATAGATAGGAAAATGAATTTCAGTACAGGTGGGATACATTTCAGCTCTTGCAGGAACTACATGGGGGATTTTCCGAACTAAAACTGGAAAAATCTACATTTTATAAAAGGCAAGGGGGTAGATGTTAAATGCATATTCACTTTAATTGTACTTCCAGCAGCAAGCGGATGACAGAGGGGGACTGGGTCAAGCAATAAAAGAACAGCCGCACAATGGAGATTTGTTTTATGATCCATCCGAAAGAGACACTTAAAACACAAACGGTTCAATAAAATAGTAACCCTGGGTGGTTTTAAGCTCCAGAGGCTCTTTGGAATACTGTCCTTCTTCTGGAGGAGGTGCTGATGTGACCCCTACGTATATGGCAGGATTCGGTTGGGAAAGAAAAGAAGGAGAATGCCATGCTGAGTTGTAGTCCAGATGTTGCTTAGAGAGCAGTCTCTTCCTCCACTGGTGCAATGCTATGGTAGTAGCTCCTACTAAAGACTCTTATGCCTTGAAATTGGGGGCCTGGAATGCCAGAGCAGCAGGTCACGTGAAGAAATAACAATGCAGGTGTCACATGCGGCCGCCAAGATCCCACCAGCCTTTTCAATGTGGGCCTATGAAATACACCTACAGTAGAGCACTGACCTGACCCTAGATCGTTAACAAACGTGGAGAGGTATTTGAGGAAAGCATTGAGGAAAATTAAATTTTTGGTCATGTTATGTTCCCTAGCGCGTACCCCACCGACTCCATGTACCAGCTTAAAGTGCATGTAACTTCCCTCCTGTGCCAGCTATGAAGACGCAAATACATTTGCGTCCACCGTTAACATGTCTTCTTTCAGATCCACCTTGAATGGATTATATAGTCCGTTCCTAAGTATGCTATGCCACCGTCTTTTTGTAGTACACTTTACATGTTTCCCTGCTCTGGCAGAGTAGGCCCTGATTTCTGCCATCGAGCCTCTTTTGGCTTCCTGACTCTGACAGCCTCTGCCCAGGCTACCTCTGTACCCGTGAACTCTGACTTACTTTCAGCGCGGCCCTTCGCGCTCAGCTCAGCCTGCTTTCTGCCAAGACTGACTATAACCTTCGAGTTATCTGTTCCGCTCCTCGAGAATGCATTCCTGCCTACTAGCTCCAGTAAACATCCTCTCCAGCTGCAGAGCCAAAGGGCCGACCTGTCTCAATGCAAGAAAATTCATAGCCTCTGTTACCATGCTTCCATGGAAGGCCCCGTGCCCCCACGCTTCTCATGTAGACACTTAGGCGCTTATACACGCATCCACAGTTAGCATAGAATAGCTTCTGCCCCAGAGACCTTTCCGCCCAGATAGTATGGTTCCTAAACATCAGATATCAGATACGATAAAAGTACAAGTTGATCTGACATGCCAGACTTCTGTCTCTTTCCGTCAGTGTAAATGTCAAAGTCCCCTGCACCCCGTCAATCACACGTCATGCAGCTGCGCGCGCATCCAAGCTTCCGATTTCTGCTGACACTGCAACAATTCTGTTAGCACCACCCCTTGGTGCCACCCACTTGCGTCACCTATCAGTGACGTTTCTAGCACACACCTCTGATTCACGCCTAGTTTACGCCTCTTGATTACGTACTAGTAACACGTGTATACTGTTATCTTGTCTTCTCTCAGCTGTTACGCCTCTTACATTACTTCTTATGGTATAAATCAAGTATATAAGCTATGTATTGTTAATAAACGGGAGCGCTCTATCCCTTCTGACACCCCTGTGGTGGTCAGAACATGATATCCTGGTCTAGACCATTCCTTTATGAGGAATAAAACCCTTAGAAACTCTAACACCACGGACTCTGTCTTTTTTCATTCCGATTGAGTTGCTATTGATTAAGTACTTACCTGCATAGAAATTAAGAGAGTAAATTAATTATTTACGTCATTTTGGCGCCCGAACAGGGACCCTCCCCCACCTCACGCGCCGGTTGGCGCATTGCAAGCTCTGTCCCCTGCCATCAGTTAGAAGGAACCTACGCGTACTGGCAGGATTTCCTGCATCTCCCTCTGACCCACGGAGGTGACGAAGACTGCGATCAGTGCCCAGACGAGGCGGTGAGGAGTGCGGAGGATCCCGACCAGAGCCTAGCCGAAAGAAGCAAGGTCCGAGGTGTCAAGAGGCCCACCGAGGTTTTCCGAAGTTTTCCGAAGTACCGAGTCGAGTCCAGTCGAGTTTTCCGAGGCCTTCTGTTTCCGTGCTTCCCGGTGAGTACCATTGCTGGGTCGTATCTAGACGGGTTTGGGTACGCAAGTCCGGTCTGCACTGTTTTTAGGCAGTGTATCTGTACTGTTTAGCAGTATATCTAGTATTCCGAATTTCTGCACTGTTACACCAGTGTATCTGTACTGTTGAGCAGTACATCCAGTATAGGGGGGTAGTCATCTATGTCTTCAATGTTCTTATGTGATTAATGTCGTGGTATGAATGTGACTGTTTAATGTGCATTATTGTGTTTTTTTGCATCAACTAGCTGTAACTCGTATTAAATAGTAAAGATCGAGCACTCAGTAATAAGTATAGCCAGTATGTACCAGAAAATTAGAAGGGCAGTGATAACGGCACATCAGAAAGGGAATGATAAAGATTCCTCCGAGGAGGAAGAAGAACTTACAGAACAAGGAAGGACTGCAGATACTATAGCGTATGTAGGTAAAGGAAACTACCTTAGGAAAGGCATCCGTCCGGAAAACAAGAGAGTTTTTCTCTCTGCTTTAACAAACCCGAATTCTTCTGAACATCAGTTCCAGGAAACTGATAAAAGGCTTCGAGACCGAATGGGGTACCATGTACTCAATTCTATGGATGAACAGGAACTAGCCCGGTCAGCCGTGTTATGGGCCGAAAACCCAGACATATATAATGACGATACATTAGCACAGACATTCTTGAACCTTTCCCCAGACGAGCAGAAATTAGCAGGTGTATACATGATTCAGCACCTCCTCATCAAGTTCAGAAACAACCATTCTGATCCAGGTCCCTTACACGAAACATTAGAAGCACTACTCATGGATAGATGGAGAGGTTTCAGTACCAAGTTAATACAAATAATTATAGAACAACGACGTAAATATAACACCTTTATAAGTTCTGAATATGTTCCCCCCCCGCCTCCAGAAAGAAAAACGTACCACATGCAATGCCTGAGTGGCATTGAAAGTCAGAACCCCTTACGAGAAGTACACCCAGTTATGGGTGCGGATCAAGTTTTGAAGCGTGTGTATGTCCACACACCACTGACCAAGTTAGAACTATTAGAAATGAAGAAATTAGTCCCGTGTCATGATAAAGACCCTGCAGGTTTTCACAGAGAGCTTAAAGACATGTTACTGATGGGGGATTACACGTATGATGATATTATGAAAATGTTAAAAGTACTGTTGCCCACGGGCATTTACGAGAAATTAAAGGAAAAGGATTGGGAGGTGGGAGAGTCTAAGATAGCATGGGCAGAAATAGAAGACGAAGAAAGCAAACGAATCCCAGGGGTAGGCCTTGGGGATAGGACTAAAGCATTGCCCGGATTAATAGTACAGGTTTTGCCAAGATTATTGACAACTAGAAAGGAAGATTGGGACGCAATCTCGTCCTGTAAACAGAAACAAGATGAAGATACTAGTGACTTCTATTCCAGATTCGAGAAATGTTTCATTATAAATAGTGGCCTACAACCAAGCAGCGAGTCATATCCACATCTTTTCGTATCAAAATTAGTCGAGAATTATCTACCGTTAGTTAAAAATAGAGTGTACAAAGTTGAAAGTACTTGGCAGGCAAATACGCCATCCCAGATGTTACAAATGTTACAATATCATCAGAACAGAATTAGGGAAGAACAAGATCAGGAACAGAAGCGTATGAAGGACACAAAAATGAAAATGTTGGTAGCTCAGACGGTCCCAGCCGACGGCCAGAGAAAAGGTGGGGCCCAGACAAGTCACAATACAGCTCCCGTTAAAGGGACATGTAATTACTGCAAACAGCCAGGTCACTATGTACATGAATGCCCAGTCCTGAAACACAACATCTCAACAGGTAAAACTAAAGAAAGACCGCATCCGCCTAGACATGAACAGGTCCAGCAACAGACTTCACAAAATGTACAGCCGATGCAGAATACACAGCCTATGCATGCTCCATCCCACACAGCACAGACAGTAGCAGTACCGCAGCCACAGCCCATTGCCGCGACTCAGCAAGTTTCACAACAGATGTACCAGTATGCCCAATCTGCATATCCAGATTACCCCCGATACACATGAAACAGCCTAGAGAGGGAAGGTGGTTTGCCTCTTATTGAAATTCCTGTAGATCAAGAAGGTCCTTATGTACACAGTCACGTATTGGGAAAAGACAGAAAGTTTTTAATTGATACAGGGGCAAGTCGCACTACAATCAGTCACAATGAAGTCCCAGGGGCACCCCTCTCAGGCTCACAGAATGTATCCCTTGGTTTTTCAGGACAGCCTATTGTAAATGAAGTATCGGAACCAGTACCACTAGCTGTGGGTCCATTATCACGAGTTACAGACTTGTTACTTACGAAATCATGCCCAGAAAATCTGTTAGGAATCAAAACACTGAAGGCTCTAGGAGCTATAATATGCTGTTCCCCGGAGGGAGTCAGACTCTTTCTACGGGATTTCAAGGGTCATTATGTTTTAAGAGATTTTGATGTCAGATTGAAAAATGTACCAGATCACTTATGGGCAAAAGGCCCAGCTGATGTAGGTTGTATGCATATCACTCCATATCGTGTTACACTCAAGACAGGAGTTGTTCTACCCAGAATCAGACAATACAAGTTACCACCCGATGCTGTAGTGGCTTTACTGAAAATCATTGAAGAGCTTATTGCCCAGGGAGTGGTCGTAGAGACCGACTCCAATATCTGTAATTCACCCATCATTCCAATTCTTAAACGTACAGACCCCAATGCACCGCCAGTATATCGGCTGGTGATTGATCTTCGAGAACTGAACAAGTGCATCGTACCACAGTACCCTGTGGTCCCCGATATCTCTTCCCTATTGACTGCTATCGATTCAGAAGCAACGTTCTTTACTGTAATTGACCTCAAGAACGCTTTCTTCAGTGTACCTATTGATCCGGAGAGCCAATATCTCTTCGGATTCAGTTTAAATGGACGAAGTTTCAAATTTTCCCGCGCACCTCAAGGATTTACAGAAAGCCCCAGCATCTATAGTCAAGCACTGAAAAGACAACTAGATTGTGTTCAAATGCCAGTTAACACCGCTTTACTACAATACGTCGATGATCTACTGATCACCGCACGAAGTGAGCCCGAATGTGAACAAGCATCATTGACAGTTTTACATTTCCTGGCCGACAAGGGACACAAGGTGTCTCCTTCGAAGCTACAATTCTGTGTTCAGCAAGTTGTGTACTTGGGTCACTTGCTGTCCAAAGTGGGGAGACAGCTCACTCCCGATCGCATTCAGTTAATTGTAAATATGCCACGACCCCAGACACAAAAGGAAGTGCGGGCCTTTATAGGCCTCACCTCGTACTGCAGACAATGGATTCCTCAATATGCATTTCTAGCTAAACCACTCATCCAGTTAACGACGCAGGAGGCAGCAACTTCGCCTGCCCTCCCTTGGACTCAGGAACATACACAAGCCTTTGAGGAATTAAAGAAAGCATTATGCCAAGCACCAGTTTTAGCGACACCATGTTACAACAAACCGTTTACACTTTTTGTTACAGAACGTGATGGTACAGCGTTGTCTGTCCTCACTCAAGACCAAGCAGGTTCATATAAGCCTTGTGCTTATTTTTCAAGTACATTGGATTCAGTAGCCCAGGCACTCCCTGCGTGCTTAAAGTCAGTAGCAGCAACAGCGTTAGCAATCAGACAGAGCGATTCAATTGTTCTAGGTCATCAGTTAACAGTACAAGTCCCACATTCTGTAGAGGTTCTTTTAAACAGAACCCAAACTCAACACTTGACTATAGCACGACTGACAGGTTACGAATTGACATTATTCCAGCCACACATAGAAATCAGACGTTGCAGTATCCTGAACCCAGCAACACTGTTACCTATAGATATGACAGATCCAGTTCCGCATGATTGCATAGAGATCATTAATACAGTAACAAAGCCCCGACGAGATTTAACAGATGTTCCATTGACAAATCCAGACCTGACACTTTATGTGGACGGTTCATGCATGAGAACAAGTACAGGAGAGTTAGTGGCCGCGTATGCCGTGACCACTGAAACTGAAGTTAAAGAAACACATCGTATTGATACACTGTCTGCTCAAGCGGCAGAGCTCATCGCTCTGACCCGAGCCTGTATTCTAGCCAAGAACAGAAATGTCAACATATACACTGATTCCCGTTATGCGTTCGGAGTCGTACACGACTTCGGCATGCTGTGGCAAGAACGAGGTTTTCTGACCTCTCATGGTGCCAAAATCCAACACGGTCCTCTCATTCAAGCACTGTTAGAAGCAATACATCTGCCTTCAGCCATATCCGTCATGAAGTGTAAAGCACATACTAAAGTCACAGATTCTGTTTCCCAGGGTAACGACCTGGCAGACCAGACAGCAAAACATACAGCACTGACTCACACTCAGATAACTGATACGACAATGACAACAGATCCGACAAAATGTATGACAGTCAGGGATCCCACACTAGATGTTATCGACATTCAGACACATGCTACTCCAGAAGAAATAAAGAAATGGATCGAACTAGGAGGGATCCAGACAGATCAAGGTTGGATGACGAAGGGAAAATCTACATGGTTTCTCCCTGACTCTATGGTTCAAGTTATGATAAATACAGCACATAGTCCTGCACATCTAGGAGAGAAAGCGATGTTAGACAGTTTACAAAATCTCTGGAACAATAAACACTTACGAGCAGCAGCAAAACAGAAAGTGCGTACTTGCATGATCTGTTGTCAGTTCAATCCAGGAAAAAGCGTCCCTGTAGAGCAAGGTGGATTTCATCCTCCCGATCACCCTTTTGAAGTCCTCCAGATGGATTATATCCAGATGGACCGTTGTCGAGGATTTAAATATGTTCTCGTAATTGTCTGTGCTCTGTCCCGCTGGACCGAAGCATACCCAGTCCCAGATTACACTGCTCCGACCACTGCCAAGCAGCTGGTTCGTGAATTTTTCCCACGATACGGCCTGCCTCGTGTCGTGTACTCAGATAACGGTCAGCCATTCTCATCTGCATTAATGAAAGAAGTTTCCTTACTACTGGGATACCAGTGGAAGTTCCATTGTGTCCGACATCCCGAAGCAGCAGGCCTTGTAGAAAGGCATAACCAGACACTAAAGATCCGCCTTGCCAAAATATGTCAGGAGAAAGGGGTCGACTGGATAGTCGCCCTGCCAGTGGCACTATTCTACATGAGGATGGTCGCCCATTCGAGATCAGGGCTATCCCCGTACGAGGTGGTCTTTGGCAGACCACCGAATATGTGGGGGACGCCCATTCCGAAAAAGATTACTGATGTTGATAGTAATATGTTGACAGATTACCTTGCCTCCTTGATGTCTGCACTCCAATCATGTCGTTCACAGGTTGCCGCAGCCTTCCCTGACAACACTGATGTAAGGCCACACGACGTCCGCCCTGGTGACGTTGTGTTCGTCCGCAACTTCGACAGAAAGAGTCCACTGGAGCCCCGCTGGAAGTCCCCGAAGACCGTTCTTCTAACAACAAGGACGGCAGTGAAAATAGAAGGAAGAAAGGGGTGGGTCCACACGAGTCATATAAAAAAATTCTCTGGACTGAAACCTGACCGAGACTCGTCCACCCCCACCGAAGACTGTGTCGAACAAAAAGACTTTACAGAATCTGAACGAGAAAAGACTCCTCAAGAACAATATCGCATGAAATTACGATCTAGCAAGTCAGACAGTTTAATTGTTTAAGTCCTCCCCTAGGTGAATCGGTTAAATAGTCTCTGACATGTATCCCCTAGATCGAGATAGAGAGAGAGAGAGAGAGGCCAAGAAACGTACATATTGTAAATCACTTCGTAGTCACTGCATAGTGACACTATTAATCATGTTTATTCTTAGTATTCTAATTATTGTTGTCAGTATCGTTTTGCCTATCTATTATCCTATTTTCAAGCGTGAACATTCTGCTTACAATGTTTCTGCTGAACACACTTTTAGTGAGTTACCTCCACACGAGCTTTCCTACAGACTTGCGCTGCGCAACAATACATTCATTAGTATGCTACATCATTCTCATCAAACTAACAATGCTACAAATTGCTGGATATGTGGCCGACTCCCTCCCTACCAGAATTACAAGGGAGCCCTGCCCCTCTTTCCGTATCCGTTCAAACACAATGGCTCCTGCGGAGCATGGTTTAAAATAATTAATTCCTTAGATCCTGATATTGCTGTTTTCGATGGGGGTTGGGTTTGGGGAAACCTGAACCTGGTCCTGCTCAACGTCTGTTACCCAGATAAGGAGGGACTCCCCACCAGAATAGGAACTGATCTAGAAAATGAAGTATATGGATTAGGTAATTATACAATTAGTCTTATGATTCTTACTGTCGAGTCCGAAGCTGCACCAGTTCTACCAATTATGTCAGTATTGCCAGTCACTGGTGAATTATGTATCAAGAAGAAAGGTTCAGTACACTTAGGTCATAGTAAATGCACTACTGTGGTCGAATTCAGTGATCATGGAAAATCGTCTTTCAAAGCTATTAGTCACTCTTACTTTGTTTGTGGTCATACCGCATACATACGTCTACCTCCAGATTGGGATGGTACCTGTTACATTGCATTCCTTCTGCCACCTGTTTTTCTAGCTCCTCCTGATTACCATAGAAATACCAATCTAGTAAAGAATAGACCCAGAAGAGACATCCCACTTGTCGACTACACAGAAACGGCATGGGAACAGTATACCGACTTTAATAAAGGATTCTTTTTCTTTTTAGGCCCTGTTCAGAATAGTAAATTAATACGCAGATTAACTAGAACACTTGAAGCAGTAGTGAATGAAACTGCCTCCGCCTTAGGTAACTTAACAGAAGAGCAGTCCGCCATGCGGGTTGTTGTCCTTCAGAATCGTCTTGTTATTGACGTCATCTTGGCAGATAGAGGTGGAGCCTGTAAGGTCATCGGGTCAAGTTGCTGTGTTTTCATACCACAAAACGCACCATCTGTATATCAAGCTATCACCCGTCTCCATAAAATTGCAAATCAGATACATCAGAATCCAGGCACCTGGACTTGGTCCGGTTGGTTCTGGACAACGTTAACAGCTTGGGGATGGAAGATCCTATCCTTCCTAGGCATTGGCCTAGTCCTAGTATTCAGTTGCTGCCTGTGCCTGCAGTGTGGGCCAGCGATTTGTGGACTGTGTGCCACGTCATGTATCGAACACTCCAGTTTTCTCTCAAAATGTAAACGAAAGAAAGAAGAACAAATGATGTTGCAAGAACAAACTGATCGATTCATGAGGATCGATATTTCATGAAGGGTCCGTAGGGAACAAGGAGGGAATGAGGAAAATTAAATTTTTGGTCATGTTATGTTCCCTAGCGCGTACCCCACCGACTCCATGTACCAGCTTAAAGTGCATGTAACTTCCCTCCTGTGCCAGCTATGAAGACGCAAATACATTTGCGTCCACCGTTAACATGTCTTCTTTCAGATCCACCTTGAATGGATTATATAGTCCGTTCCTAAGTATGCTATGCCACCGTCTTTTTGTAGTACACTTTACATGTTTCCCTGCTCTGGCAGAGTAGGCCCTGATTTCTGCCATCGAGCCTCTTTTGGCTTCCTGACTCTGACAGCCTCTGCCCAGGCTACCTCTGTACCCGTGAACTCTGACTTACTTTCAGCGCGGCCCTTCGCGCTCAGCTCAGCCTGCTTTCTGCCAAGACTGACTATAACCTTCGAGTTATCTGTTCCGCTCCTCGAGAATGCATTCCTGCCTACTAGCTCCAGTAAACATCCTCTCCAGCTGCAGAGCCAAAGGGCCGACCTGTCTCAATGCAAGAAAATTCATAGCCTCTGTTACCATGCTTCCATGGAAGGCCCCGTGCCCCCACGCTTCTCATGTAGACACTTAGGCGCTTATACACGCATCCACAGTTAGCATAGAATAGCTTCTGCCCCAGAGACCTTTCCGCCCAGATAGTATGGTTCCTAAACATCAGATATCAGATACGATAAAAGTACAAGTTGATCTGACATGCCAGACTTCTGTCTCTTTCCGTCAGTGTAAATGTCAAAGTCCCCTGCACCCCGTCAATCACACGTCATGCAGCTGCGCGCGCATCCAAGCTTCCGATTTCTGCTGACACTGCAACAATTCTGTTAGCACCACCCCTTGGTGCCACCCACTTGCGTCACCTATCAGTGACGTTTCTAGCACACACCTCTGATTCACGCCTAGTTTACGCCTCTTGATTACGTACTAGTAACACGTGTATACTGTTATCTTGTCTTCTCTCAGCTGTTACGCCTCTTACATTACTTCTTATGGTATAAATCAAGTATATAAGCTATGTATTGTTAATAAACGGGAGCGCTCTATCCCTTCTGACACCCCTGTGGTGGTCAGAACATGATATCCTGGTCTAGACCATTCCTTTATGAGGAATAAAACCCTTAGAAACTCTAACACCACGGACTCTGTCTTTTTTCATTCCAATTGAGTTGCTATTGATTAAGTACTTACCTGCATAGAAATTAAGAGAGTAAATTAATTATTTACGTCATTTTGGCGCCCGAACAGGGACCCCTCCCCCACCTCACGCGCCGGTTGGCGCATTGCAAGCTCTGTCCCCTGCCATCAGTTAGAAGGAACCTACGCGTACTGGCAGGATTTCCTGCATCTCCCTCTGACCCACGGAGGTGACGAAGACTGCGATCAGTGCCCAGACGAGGCGGTGAGGAGTGCGGAGGATCCCGACCAGAGCCTAGCCGAAAGAAGCAAGGTCCGAGGTGTCAAGAGGCCCACCGAGGTTTTCCGAAGTTTTCCGAAGTTTTCCGAAGTACCGAGTCGAGTCCAGTCGAGTTTTCCGAGGCCTTCTGTTTCCGTGCTTCCCGGTGAGTACCATTGCTGGGTCGTATCTAGACGGGTTTGGGTACGCAAGTCCGGTCTGCACTGTTTTTAGGCAGTGTATCTGTACTGTTTAGCAGTATATCTAGTATTCCGAATTTCTGCACTGTTACACCAGTGTATCTGTACTGTTGAGCAGTACATCCAGTATAGGGGGGTAGTCATCTATGTCTTCAATGTTCTTATGTGATTAATGTCGTGGTATGAATGTGACTGTTTAATGTGCATTATTGTGTTTTTTTGTATCAACTAGCTGTAACTCGTATTAAATAGTAAAGATCGAGCACTCAGTAATAAGTATAGCCAGTATGTACCAGAAAATTAGAAGGGCAGTGATAACGGCACATCAGAAAGGGAATGATAAAGCTTCCTCCGAGGAGGAAGAAGAACTTACAGAACAAGGAAGGACTGCAGATACTATAGCGTATGTAGGTAAAGGAAACTACCTTAGGAAAGGCATCCGTCCGGAAAACAAGAGAGTTTTTCTCTCTGCTTTAACAAACCCGAATTCTTCTGAACATCAGTTCCAGGAAACTGATAAAAGGCTTCGAGACCGAATGGGGTACCATGTACTCAATTCTATGGATGAACAGGAACTAGCCCGGTCAGCCGTGTTATGGGCCGAAAACCCAGACATATATAATGACGATACATTAGCACAGACATTCTTGAACCTTTCCCCAGACGAGCAGAAATTAGCAGGTGTATACATGATTCAGCACCTCCTCATCAAGTTCAGAAACAACCATTCTGATCCAGGTCCCTTACACGAAACATTAGAAGCACTACTCATGGATAGATGGAGAGGTTTCAGTACCAAGTTAATACAAATAATTATAGAACAACGACGTAAATATAACACCTTTATAAGTTCTGAATATGTTCCCCCCCCGCCTCCAGAAAGAAAAACGTACCACATGCAATGCCTGAGTGGCATTGAAAGTCAGAACCCCTTACGAGAAGTACACCCAGTTATGGGTGCGGATCAAGTTTTGAAGCGTGTGTATGTCCACACACCACTGACCAAGTTAGAACTATTAGAAATGAAGAAATTAGTCCCGTGTCATGATAAAGACCCTGCAGGTTTTCACAGAGAGCTTAAAGACATGTTACTGATGGGGGATTACACGTATGATGATATTATGAAAATGTTAAAAGTACTGTTGCCCACGGGCATTTACGAGAAATTAAAGGAAAAGGATTGGGAGGTGGGAGAGTCTAAGATAGCATGGGCAGAAATAGAAGACGAAGAAAGCAAACGAATCCCAGGGGTAGGCCTTGGGGATAGGACTAAAGCATTGCCCGGATTAATAGTACAGGTTTTGCCAAGATTATTGACAACTAGAAAGGAAGATTGGGACGCAATCTCGTCCTGTAAACAGAAACAAGATGAAGATACTAGTGACTTCTATTCCAGATTCGAGAAATGTTTCATTATAAATAGTGGCCTACAACCAAGCAGCGAGTCATATCCACATCTTTTCGTATCAAAATTAGTCGAGAATTATCTACCGTTAGTTAAAAATAGAGTGTACAAAGTTGAAAGTACTTGGCAGGCAAATACGCCATCCCAGATGTTACAAATGTTACAATATCATCAGAACAGAATTAGGGAAGAACAAGATCAGGAACAGAAGCGTATGAAGGACACAAAAATGAAAATGTTGGTAGCTCAGACAGTCCCAGCCGACGGCCAGAGAAAAGGTGGGGCCCAGACAAGTCACAATACAGCTCCCGTTAAAGGGACATGTAATTACTGCAAACAGCCAGGTCACTATGTACATGAATGCCCAGTCCTGAAACACAACATCTCAACAGGTAAAACTAAAGAAAGACCGCATCCGCCTAGACAAGATCAGGTCCAGCAACAGACTTCACAAAATGTACAGCCGATGCAGAATACACAGCCTATGCATGCTCCATCCCACACAGCACAGACAGTAGCAGTACCGCAGCCACAGCCCATTGCCGCGACTCAGCAAGTTTCACAACAGATGTACCAGTATGCCCAATCTGCATATCCAGATTACCCCCGATACACATGAAACAGCCTAGAGAGGGAAGGTGGTTTGCCTCTTATTGAAATTCCTGTAGATCAAGAAGGTCCTTATGTACACAGTCACGTATTGGGAAAAGACAGAAAGTTTTTAATTGATACAGGGGCAAGTCGCACTACAATCAGTCACAATGAAGTCCCAGGGGCACCCCTCTCAGGCTCACAGAATGTATCCCTTGGTTTTTCAGGACAGCCTATTGTAAATGAAGTATCGGAACCAGTACCACTAGCTGTGGGTCCATTATCACGAGTTACAGACTTGTTACTTACGAAATCATGCCCAGAAAATCTGTTAGGAATCAAAACACTGAAGGCTCTAGGAGCTATAATATGCTGTTCCCCGGAGGGAGTCAGACTCTTTCTACGGGATTTCAAGGGTCATTATGTTTTAAGAGATTTTGATGTCAGATTGAAAAATGTACCAGATCACTTATGGGCAAAAGGCCCAGCTGATGTAGGTTGTATGCATATCACTCCATATCGTGTTACACTCAAGACAGGAGTTGTTCTACCCAGAATCAGACAATACAAGTTACCACCCGATGCTGTAGTGGCTTTACTGAAAATCATTGAAGAGCTTATTGCCCAGGGAGTGGTCGTAGAGACCGACTCCAATATCTGTAATTCACCCATCATTCCAATTCTTAAACGTACAGACCCCAATGCACCGCCAGTATATCGGCTGGTGATTGATCTTCGAGAACTGAACAAGTGCATCGTACCACAGTACCCTGTGGTCCCCGATATCTCTTCCCTATTGACTGCTATCGATTCAGAAGCAACGTTCTTTACTGTAATTGACCTCAAGAACGCTTTCTTCAGTGTACCTATTGATCCGGAGAGCCAATATCTCTTCGGATTCAGTTTAAATGGACGAAGTTTCAAATTTTCCCGCGCACCTCAAGGATTTACAGAAAGCCCCAGCATCTATAGTCAAGCACTGAAAAGACAACTAGATTGTGTTCAAATGCCAGTTAACACCGCTTTACTACAATACGTCGATGATCTACTGATCACCGCACGAAGTGAGCCCGAATGTGAACAAGCATCATTGACAGTTCTACATTTCCTGGCCGACAAGGGACACAAGGTGTCTCCTTCGAAGCTACAATTCTGTGTTCAGCAAGTTGTGTACTTGGGTCACTTGCTGTCCAAAGTGGGGAGACAGCTCACTCCCGATCGCATTCAGTTAATTGTAAATATGCCACGACCCCAGACACAAAAGGAAGTGCGGGCCTTTATAGGCCTCACCTCGTACTGCAGACAATGGATTCCTCAATATGCATTTCTAGCTAAACCACTCATCCAGTTAACGACGCAGGAGGCAGCAACTTCGCCTGCCCTCCCTTGGACTCAGGAACATACACAAGCCTTTGAGGAATTAAAGAAAGCATTATGCCAAGCACCAGTTTTAGCGACACCATGTTACAACAAACCGTTTACACTTTTTGTTACAGAACGTGATGGTACAGCGTTGTCTGTCCTCACTCAAGACCAAGCAGGTTCATATAAGCCTTGTGCTTATTTTTCAAGTACATTGGATTCAGTAGCCCAGGCACTCCCTGCGTGCTTAAAGTCAGTAGCAGCAACAGCGTTAGCAATCAGACAGAGCGATTCAATTGTTCTAGGTCATCAGTTAACAGTACAAGTCCCACATTCTGTAGAGGTTCTTTTAAACAGAACCCAAACTCAACACTTGACTATAGCACGACTGACAGGTTACGAATTGACATTATTCCAGCCACACATAGAAATCAGACGTTGCAGTATCCTGAACCCAGCAACACTGTTACCTATAGATATGACAGATCCAGTTCCGCATGATTGCATAGAGATCATTAATACAGTAACAAAGCCCCGACGAGATTTAACAGATGTTCCATTGACAAATCCAGACCTGACACTTTATGTGGACGGTTCATGCATGAGAACAAGTACAGGAGAGTTAGTGGCCGCGTATGCCGTGACCACTGAAACTGAAGTTAAAGAAACACATCGTATTGATACACTGTCTGCTCAAGCGGCAGAGCTCATCGCTCTGACCCGAGCCTGTATTCTAGCCAAGAACAGAAATGTCAACATATACACTGATTCCCGTTATGCGTTCGGAGTCGTACACGACTTCGGCATGCTGTGGCAAGAACGAGGTTTTCTGACCTCTCATGGTGCCAAAATCCAACACGGTCCTCTCATTCAAGCACTGTTAGAAGCAATACATCTGCCTTCAGCCATATCCGTCATGAAGTGTAAAGCACATACTAAAGTCACAGATTCTGTTTCCCAGGGTAACGACCTGGCAGACCAGACAGCAAAACATACAGCACTGACTCACACTCAGATAACTGATACGACAATGACAACAGATCCGACAAAATGTATGACAGTCAGGGATCCCACACTAGATGTTATCGACATTCAGACACATGCTACTCCAGAAGAAATAAAGAAATGGATCGAACTAGGAGGGATCCAGACAGATCAAGGTTGGATGACGAAGGGAAAATCTACATGGTTTCTCCCTGACTCTATGGTTCAAGTTATGATAAATACAGCACATAGTCCTGCACATCTAGGAGAGAAAGCGATGTTAGACAGTTTACAAAATCTCTGGAACAATAAACACTTACGAGCAGCAGCAAAACAGAAAGTGCGTACTTGCATGATCTGTTGTCAGTTCAATCCAGGAAAAAGCGTCCCTGTAGAGCAAGGTGGATTTCATCCTCCCGATCACCCTTTTGAAGTCCTCCAGATGGATTATATCCAGATGGACCGTTGTCGAGGATTTAAATATGTTCTCGTAATTGTCTGTGCTCTGTCCCGCTGGACCGAAGCATACCCAGTCCCAGATTACACTGCTCCGACCACTGCCAAGCAGCTGGTTCGTGAATTTTTCCCACGATACGGCCTGCCTCGTGTCGTGTACTCAGATAACGGTCAGCCATTCTCATCTGCATTAATGAAAGAAGTTTCCTTACTACTGGGATACCAGTGGAAGTTCCATTGTGTCCGACATCCCGAAGCAGCAGGCCTTGTAGAAAGGCATAACCAGACACTAAAGATCCGCCTTGCCAAAATATGTCAGGAGAAAGGGGTCGACTGGATAGTCGCCCTGCCAGTGGCACTATTCTACATGAGGATGGTCGCCCATTCGAGATCAGGGCTATCCCCGTACGAGGTGGTCTTTGGCAGACCACCGAATATGTGGGGGACGCCCATTCCGAAAAAGATTACTGATGTTGATAGTAATATGTTGACAGATTACCTTGCCTCCTTGATGTCTGCACTCCAATCATGTCGTTCACAGGTTGCCGCAGCCTTCCCTGACAACACTGATGTAAGGCCACACGACGTCCGCCCTGGTGACGTTGTGTTCGTCCGCAACTTCGACAGAAAGAGTCCACTGGAGCCCCGCTGGAAGTCCCCGAAGACCGTTCTTCTAACAACAAGGACGGCAGTGAAAATAGAAGGAAGAAAGGGGTGGGTCCACACGAGTCATATAAAAAAATTCTCTGGACTGAAACCTGACCGAGACTCGTCCACCCCCACCGAAGACTGTGTCGAACAAAAAGACTTTACAGAATCTGAACGAGAAAAGACTCCTCAAGAACAATATCGCATGAAATTACGATCTAGCAAGTCAGACAGTTTAATTGTTTAAGTCCTCCCCTAGGTGAATCGGTTAAATAGTCTCTGACATGTATCCCCTAGATCGAGATAGAGAGAGAGAGAGAGAGGCCAAGAAACGTACATATTGTAAATCACTTCGTAGTCACTGCATAGTGACACTATTAATCATGTTTATTCTTAGTATTCTAATTATTGTTGTCAGTATCGTTTTGCCTATCTATTATCCTATTTTCAAGCGTGAACATTCTGCTTACAATGTTTCTGCTGAACACACTTTTAGTGAGTTACCTCCACACGAGCTTTCCTACAGACTTGCGCTGCGCAACAATACATTCATTAGTATGCTACATCATTCTCATCAAACTAACAATGCTACAAATTGCTGGATATGTGGCCGACTCCCTCCCTACCAGAATTACAAGGGAACCCTGCCCCTCTTTCCGTATCCGTTCACTCACAATGGCTCCTGCGGAGCATGGTTTAAAATAATTAATTCCTTAGATCCTGATATTGCTGTTTTCGATGGGGGTTGGGTTTGGGGAAACCTGAACCTGGTCCTGCTCAACGTCTGTTACCCAGATAAGGAGGGACTCCCCACCAGAATAGGAACTGATCTAGAAAATGAAGTATATGGATTAGGTAATTATACAATTAGTCTTATGATTCTTACTGTCGAGTCCGAAGCTGCACCAGTTCTACCAATTATGTCAGTATTGCCAGTCACTGGTGAATTATGTATCAAGAAGAAAGGTTCAGTACACTTAGGTCATAGTAAATGCACTACTGTGGTCGAATTCAGTGATCATGGAAAATCGTCTTTCAAAGCTATTAGTCACTCTTACTTTGTTTGTGGTCATACCGCATACATACGTCTACCTCCAGATTGGGATGGTACCTGTTACATTGCATTCCTTCTGCCACCTGTTTTTCTAGCTCCTCCTGATTACCATAGAAATACCAATCTAGTAAAGAATAGACCCAGAAGAGACATCCCACTTGTCGACTACACAGAAACGGCATGGGAACAGTATACCGACTTTAATAAAGGATTCTTTTTCTTTTTAGGCCCTGTTCAGAATAGTAAATTAATACGCAGATTAACTAGAACACTTGAAGCAGTAGTGAATGAAACTGCCTCCGCCTTAGGTAACTTAACAGAAGAGCAGTCCGCCATGCGGGTTGTTGTCCTTCAGAATCGTCTTGTTATTGACGTCATCTTGGCAGATAGAGGTGGAGCCTGTAAGGTCATCGGGTCAAGTTGCTGTGTTTTCATACCACAAAACGCACCATCTGTATATCAAGCTATCAACCGTCTCCATAAAATTGCAAATCAGATACATCAGAATCCAGGCACCTGGACTTGGTCCGGTTGGTTCTGGATAACGTTAACAGCTTGGGGATGGAAGATCCTATCCTTCCTAGGCATTGGCCTAGTCCTAGTATTCAGTTGCTGCCTGTGCCTGCAGTGTGGGCCAGCGATTTGTGGACTGTGTGCCACGTCATGTATCGAACACTCCAGTTTTCTCTCAAAACGTAAACGAAAGAAAGAAGAACAAATGATGTTGCAAGAACAAACTGATCGATTCATGAGGATCGATATTTCATGAAGGGTCCGTAGGGAACAAGGAGGGAATGAGGAAAATTAAATTTTTGGTCATGTTATGTTCCCTAGCGCGTACCCCACCGACTCCATGTACCAGCTTAAAGTGCATGTAACTTCCCTCCTGTGCCAGCTATGAAGACGCAAATACATTTGCGTCCACCGTTAACATGTCTTCTTTCAGATCCACCTTGAATGGATTATATAGTCCGTTCCTAAGTATGCTATGCCACCGTCTTTTTGTAGTACACTTTACATGTTTCCCTGCTCTGGCAGAGTAGGCCCTGATTTCTGCCATCGAGCCTCTTTGGGCTTCCTGACTCTGACAGCCTCTGCCCAGGCTACCTCTGTACCCGTGAACTCTGACTTACTTTCAGCGCGGCCCTTCGCGCTCAGCTCAGCCTGCTTTCTGCCAAGACTGACTATAACCTTCGAGTTATCTGTTCCGCTCCTCGAGAATGCATTCCTGCCTACTAGCTCCAGTAAACATCCTCTCCAGCTGCAGAGCCAAAGGGCCGACCTGTCTCAATGCAAGAAAATTCATAGCCTCTGTTACCATGCTTCCATGGAAGGCCCCGTGCCCCCACGCTTCTCATGTAGACACTTAGGCGCTTATACACGCATCCACAGTTAGCATAGAATAGCTTCTGCCCCAGAGACCTTTCCGCCCAGATAGTATGGTTCCTAAACATCAGATATCAGATACGATAAAAGTACAAGTTGATCTGACATGCCAGACTTCTGTCTCTTTCCGTCAGTGTAAATGTCAAAGTCCCCTGCACCCCGTCAATCACACGTCATGCAGCTGCGCGCGCATCCAAGCTTCCGATTTCTGCTGACACTGCAACAATTCTGTTAGCACCACCCCTTGGTGCCACCCACTTGCGTCACCTATCAGTGACGTTTCTAGCACACACCTCTGATTCACGCCTAGTTTACGCCTCTTGATTACGTACTAGTAACACGTGTATACTGTTATCTTGTCTTCTCTCAGCTGTTACGCCTCTTACATTACTTCTTATGGTATAAATCAAGTATATAAGCTATGTATTGTTAATAAACGGGAGCGCTCTATCCCTTCTGACACCCCTGTGGTGGTCAGAACATGATATCCTGGTCTAGACCATTCCTTTATGAGGAATAAAACCCTTAGAAACTCTAACACCACGGACTCTGTCTTTTTTCATTCCGATTGAGTTGCTATTGATTAAGTACTTACCTGCATAGAAATTAAGAGAGTAAATTAATTATTTACGTCATTTTGGCGCCCGAACAGGGACCCCTCCCCCACCTCACGCGCCGGTTGGCGCATTGCAAGCTCTGTCCCCTGCCATCAGTTAGAAGGAACCTACGCGTACTGGCAGGATTTCCTGCATCTCCCTCTGACCCACGGAGGTGACGAAGACTGCGATCAGTGCCCAGACGAGGCGGTGAGGAGTGCGGAGGATCCCGACCAGAGCCTAGCCGAAAGAAGCAAGGTCCGAGGTGTCAAGAGGCCCACCGAGGTTTTCCGAAGTTTTCCGAAGTTTTCCGAAGTACCGAGTCGAGTCCAGTCGAGTTTTCCGAGGCCTTCTGTTTCCGTGCTTCCCGGTGAGTACCATTGCTGGGTCGTATCTAGACGGGTTTGGGTACGCAAGTCCGGTCTGCACTGTTTTTAGGCAGTGTATCTGTACTGTTTAGCAGTATATCTAGTATTCCGAATTTCTGCACTGTTACACCAGTGTATCTGTACTGTTGAGCAGTACATCCAGTATAGGGGGGTAGTCATCTATGTCTTCAATGTTCTTATGTGATTAATGTCGTGGTATGAATGTGACTGTTTAATGTGCATTATTGTGTTTTTTTGTATCAACTAGCTGTAACTCGTATTAAATAGTAAAGATCGAGCACTCAGTAATAAGTATAGCCAGTATGTACCAGAAAATTAAAAGGGCAGTGATAACGGCACATCAGAAAGGGAATGATAAAGCTTCCTCCGAGGAGGAAGAAGAACTTACAGAACAAGGAAGGACTGCAGATACTATAGCGTATGTAGGTAAAGGAAACTACCTTAGGAAAGGCATCCGTCCGGAAAACAAGAGAGTTTTTCTCTCTGCTTTAACAAACCCGAATTCTTCTGAACATCAGTTCCAGGAAACTGATAAAAGGCTTCGAGACCGAATGGGGTACCATGTACTCAATTCTATGGATGAACAGGAACTAGCCCGGTCAGCCGTGTTATGGGCCGAAAACCCAGACATATATAATGACGATACATTAGCACAGACATTCTTGAACCTTTCCCAAGACGAGCAGAAATTAGCAGGTGTATACATGATTCAGCACCTCCTCATCAAGTTCAGAAACAACCATTCTGATCCAGGTCCCTTACACGAAACATTAGAAGCACTACTCATGGATAGATGGAGAGGTTTCAGTACCAAGTTAATACAAATAATTATAGAACAACGACGTAAATATAACACCTTTATAAGTTCTGAATATGTTCCCCCCCCGCCTCCAGAAAGAAAAACGTACCACATGCAATGCCTGAGTGGCATTGAAAGTCAGAACCCCTTACGAGAAGTACACCCAGTTATGGGTGCGGATCAAGTTTTGAAGCGTGTGTATGTCCACACACCACTGACCAAGTTAGAACTATTAGAAATGAAGAAATTAGTCCCGTGTCATGATAAAGACCCTGCAGGTTTTCACAGAGAGCTTAAAGACATGTTACTGATGGGGGATTACACGTATGATGATATTATGAAAATGTTAAAAGTACTGTTGCCCACGGGCATTTACGAGAAATTAAAGGAAAAGGATTGGGAGGTGGGAGAGTCTAAGATAGCATGGGCAGAAATAGAAGACGAAGAAAGCAAACGAATCCCAGGGGTAGGCCTTGGGGATAGGACTAAAGCATTGCCCGGATTAATAGTACAGGTTTTGCCAAGATTATTGACAACTAGAAAGGAAGATTGGGACGCAATCTCGTCCTGTAAACAGAAACAAGATGAAGATACTAGTGACTTCTATTCCAGATTCGAGAAATGTTTCATTATAAATAGTGGCCTACAACCAAGCAGCGAGTCATATCCACATCTTTTTGTATCAAAATTAGTCGAGAATTATCTACCGTTAGTTAAAAATAGAGTGTACAAAGTTGAAAGTACTTGGCAGGCAAATACGCCATCCCAGATGTTACAAATGTTACAATATCATCAGAACAGAATTAGGGAAGAACAAGATCAGGAACAGAAGCGTATGAAGGACACAAAAATGAAAATGTTGGTAGCTCAGACGGTCCCAGCCGACGGCCAGAGAAAAGGTGGGGCCCAGACAAGTCACAATACAGCTCCCGTTAAAGGGACATGTAATTACTGCAAACAGCCAGGTCACTATGTACATGAATGCCCAGTCCTGAAACACAACATCTCAACAGGTAAAACTAAAGAAAGACCGCATCCGCCTAGACAAGATCAGGTCCAGCAACAGACTTCACAAAATGTACAGCCGATGCAGAATACACAGCCTATGCATGCTCCATCCCACACAGCACAGACAGTAGCAGTACCGCAGCCACAGCCCATTGCCGCGACTCAGCAAGTTTCACAACAGATGTACCAGTATGCCCAATCTGCATATCCAGATTACCCCCGATACACATGAAACAGCCTAGAGAGGGAAGGTGGTTTGCCTCTTATTGAAATTCCTGTAGATCAAGAAGGTCCTTATGTACACAGTCACGTATTGGGAAAAGACAGAAAGTTTTTAATTGATACAGGGGCAAGTCGCACTACAATCAGTCACAATGAAGTCCCAGGGGCACCCCTCTCAGGCTCACAGAATGTATCCCTTGGTTTTTCAGGACAGCCTATTGTAAATGAAGTATCGGAACCAGTACCACTAGCTGTGGGTCCATTATCACGAGTTACAGACTTGTTACTTACGAAATCATGCCCAGAAAATCTGTTAGGAATCAAAACACTGAAGGCTCTAGGAGCTATAATATGCTGTTCCCCGGAGGGAGTCAGACTCTTTCTACGGGATTTCAAGGGTCATTATGTTTTAAGAGATTTTGATGTCAGATTGAAAAATGTACCAGATCACTTATGGGCAAAAGGCCCAGCTGATGTAGGTTGTATGCATATCACTCCATATCGTGTTACACTCAAGACAGGAGTTGTTCTACCCAGAATCAGACAATACAAGTTACCACCCGATGCTGTAGTGGCTTTACTGAAAATCATTGAAGAGCTTATTGCCCAGGGAGTGGTCGTAGAGACCGACTCCAATATCTGTAATTCACCCATCATTCCAATTCTTAAACGTACAGACCCCAATGCACCGCCAGTATATCGGCTGGTGATTGATCTTCGAGAACTGAACAAGTGCATCGTACCACAGTACCCTGTGGTCCCCGATATCTCTTCCCTATTGACTGCTATCGATTCAGAAGCAACGTTCTTTACTGTAATTGACCTCAAGAACGCTTTCTTCAGTGTACCTATTGATCCGGAGAGCCAATATCTCTTCGGATTCAGTTTAAATGGACGAAGTTTCAAATTTTCCCGCGCACCTCAAGGATTTACAGAAAGCCCCAGCATCTATAGTCAAGCACTGAAAAGACAACTAGATTGTGTTCAAATGCCAGTTAACACCGCTTTACTACAATACGTCGATGATCTACTGATCACCGCACGAAGTGAGCCCGAATGTGAACAAGCATCATTGACAGTTTTACATTTCCTGGCCGACAAGGGACACAAGGTGTCTCCTTCGAAGCTACAATTCTGTGTTCAGCAAGTTGTGTACTTGGGTCACTTGCTGTCCAAAGTGGGGAGACAGCTCACTCCCGATCGCATTCAGTTAATTGTAAATATGCCACGACCCCAGACACAAAAGGAAGTGCGGGCCTTTATAGGCCTCACCTCGTACTGCAGACAATGGATTCCTCAATATGCATTTCTAGCTAAACCACTCATCCAGTTAACGACGCAGGAGGCAGCAACTTCGCCTGCCCTCCCTTGGACTCAGGAACATACACAAGCCTTTGAGGAATTAAAGAAAGCATTATGCCAAGCACCAGTTTTAGCGACACCATGTTACAACAAACCGTTTACACTTTTTGTTACAGAACGTGATGGTACAGCGTTGTCTGTCCTCACTCAAGACCAAGCAGGTTCATATAAGCCTTGTGCTTATTTTTCAAGTACATTGGATTCAGTAGCCCAGGCACTCCCTGCGTGCTTAAAGTCAGTAGCAGCAACAGCGTTAGCAATCAGACAGAGCGATTCAATTGTTCTAGGTCATCAGTTAACAGTACAAGTCCCACATTCTGTAGAGGTTCTTTTAAACAGAACCCAAACTCAACACTTGACTATAGCACGACTGACAGGTTACGAATTGACATTATTCCAGCCACACATAGAAATCAGACGTTGCAGTATCCTGAACCCAGCAACACTGTTACCTATAGATATGACAGATCCAGTTCCGCATGATTGCATAGAGATCATTAATACAGTAACAAAGCCCCGACGAGATTTAACAGATGTTCCATTGACAAATCCAGACCTGACACTTTATGTGGACGGTTCATGCATGAGAACAAGTACAGGAGAGTTAGTGGCCGCGTATGCCGTGACCACTGAAACTGAAGTTAAAGAAACACATCGTATTGATACACTGTCTGCTCAAGCGGCAGAGCTCATCGCTCTGACCCGAGCCTGTATTCTAGCCAAGAACAGAAATGTCAACATATACACTGATTCCCGTTATGCGTTCGGAGTCGTACACGACTTCGGCATGCTGTGGCAAGAACGAGGTTTTCTGACCTCTCATGGTGCCAAAATCCAACACGGTCCTCTCATTCAAGCACTGTTAGAAGCAATACATCTGCCTTCAGCCATATCCGTCATGAAGTGTAAAGCACATACTAAAGTCACAGATTCTGTTTCCCAGGGTAACGACCTGGCAGACCAGACAGCAAAACATACAGCACTGACTCACACTCAGATAACTGATACGACAATGACAACAGATCCGACAAAATGTATGACAGTCAGGGATCCCACACTAGATGTTATCGACATTCAGACACATGCTACTCCAGAAGAAATAAAGAAATGGATCGAACTAGGAGGGATCCAGACAGATCAAGGTTGGATGACGAAGGGAAAATCTACATGGTTTCTCCCTGACTCTATGGTTCAAGTTATGATAAATACAGCACATAGTCCTGCACATCTAGGAGAGAAAGCGATGTTAGACAGTTTACAAAATCTCTGGAACAATAAACACTTACGAGCAGCAGCAAAACAGAAAGTGCGTACTTGCATGATCTGTTGTCAGTTCAATCCAGGAAAAAGCGTCCCTGTAGAGCAAGGTGGATTTCATCCTCCCGATCACCCTTTTGAAGTCCTCCAGATGGATTATATCCAGATGGACCGTTGTCGAGGATTTAAATATGTTCTCGTAATTGTCTGTGCTCTGTCCCGCTGGACCGAAGCATACCCAGTCCCAGATTACACTGCTCCGACCACTGCCAAGCAGCTGGTTCGTGAATTTTTCCCACGATACGGCCTGCCTCGTGTCGTGTACTCAGATAACGGTCAGCCATTCTCATCTGCATTAATGAAAGAAGTTTCCTTACTACTGGGATACCAGTGGAAGTTCCATTGTGTCCGACATCCCGAAGCAGCAGGCCTTGTAGAAAGGCATAACCAGACACTAAAGATCCGCCTTGCCAAAATATGTCAGGAGAAAGGGGTCGACTGGATAGTCGCCCTGCCAGTGGCACTATTCTACATGAGGATGGTCGCCCATTCGAGATCAGGGCTATCCCCGTACGAGGTGGTCTTTGGCAGACCACCGAATATGTGGGGGACGCCCATTCCGAAAAAGATTACTGATGTTGATAGTAATATGTTGACAGATTACCTTGCCTCCTTGATGTCTGCACTCCAATCATGTCGTTCACAGGTTGCCGCAGCCTTCCCTGACAACATTGATGTAAGGCCACACGACGTCCGCCCTGGTGACGTTGTGTTCGTCCGCAACTTCGACAGAAAGAGTCCACTGGAGCCCCGCTGGAAGTCCCCGAAGACCGTTCTTCTAACAACAAGGACGGCAGTGAAAATAGAAGGAAGAAAGGGGTGGGTCCACACGAGTCATATAAAAAAATTCTCTGGACTGAAACCTGACCGAGACTCGTCCACCCCCACCGAAGACTGTGTCGAACAAAAAGACTTTACAGAATCTGAACGAGAAAAGACTCCTCAAGAACAATATCGCATGAAATTACGATCTAGCAAGTCAGACAGTTTAATTGTTTAAGTCCTCCCCTAGGTGAATCGGTTAAATAGTCTCTGACATGTATCCCCTAGATCGAGATAGAGAGAGAGAGAGAGAGGCCAAGAAACGTACATATTGTAAATCACTTCGTAGTCACTGCATAGTGACACTATTAATCATGTTTATTCTTAGTATTCTAATTATTGTTGTCAGTATCGTTTTGCCTATCTATTATCCTATTTTCAAGCGTGAACATTCTGCTTACAATGTTTCTGCTGAACACACTTTTAGTGAGTTACCTCCACACGAGCTTTCCTACAGACTTGCGCTGCGCAACAATACATTCATTAGTATGCTACATCATTCTCATCAACCTAACAATGCTACAAATTGCTGGATATGTGGCCGACTCCCTCCCTACCAGAATTACAAGGGAGCCCTGCCCCTCTTTCCGTATCCGTTCACTCACAATGGCTCCTGCGGAGCATGGTTTAAAATAATTAATTCCTTAGATCCTGATATTGCTGTTTTCGATGGGGGTTGGGTTTGGGGAAACCTGAACCTGGTCCTGCTCAACGTCTGTTACCCAGATAAGGAGGGACTCCCCACCAGAATAGGAACTGATCTAGAAAATGAAGTATATGGATTAGGTAATTATACAATTAGTCTTATGATTCTTACTGTCGAGTCCGAAGCTGCACCAGTTCTACCAATTATGTCAGTATTGCCAGTCACTGGTGAATTATGTATCAAGAAGAAAGGTTCAGTACACTTAGGTCATAGTAAATGCACTACTGTGGTCGAATTCAGTGATCATGGAAAATCGTCTTTCAAAGCTATTAGTCACTCTTACTTTGTTTGTGGTCATACCGCATACATACGTCTACCTCCAGATTGGGATGGTACCTGTTACATTGCATTCCTTCTGCCACCTGTTTTTCTAGCTCCTCCTGATTACCATAGAAATACCAATCTAGTAAAGAATAGACCCAGAAGAGACATCCCACTTGTCGACTACACAGAAACGGCATGGGAACAGTATACCGACTTTAATAAAGGATTCTTTTTCTTTTTAGGCCCTGTTCAGAATAGTAAATTAATACGCAGATTAACTAGAACACTTGAAGCAGTAGTGAATGAAACTGCCTCCGCCTTAGGTAACTTAACAGAAGAGCAGTCCGCCATGCGGGTTGTTGTCCTTCAGAATCGTCTTGTTATTGACGTCATCTTGGCAGATAGAGGTGGAGCCTGTAAGGTCATCGGGTCAAGTTGCTGTGTTTTCATACCACAAAACGCACCATCTGTATATCAAGCTATCACCCGTCTCCATAAAATTGCAAATCAGATACATCAGAATCCAGGCACCTGGACTTGGTCCGGTTGGTTCTGGACAACGTTAACAGCTTGGGGATGGAAGATCCTATCCTTCCTAGGCATTGGCCTAGTCCTAGTATTCAGTTGCTGCCTGTGCCTGCAGTGTGGGCCAGCGATTTGTGGACTGTGTGCCACGTCATGTATCGAACACTCCAGTTTTCTCTCAAAACGTAAACGAAAGAAAGAAGAACAAATGATGTTGCAAGAACAAACTGATCGATTCATGAGGATCGATATTTCATGAAGGGTCCGTAGGGAACAAGGAGGGAATGAGGAAAATTAAATTTTTGGTCATGTTATGTTCCCTAGCGCGTACCCCACCGACTCCATGTACCAGCTTAAAGTGCATGTAACTTCCCTCCTGTGCCAGCTATGAAGACGCAAATACATTTGCGTCCACCGTTAACATGTCTTCTTTCAGATCCACCTTGAATGGATTATATAGTCCGTTCCTAAGTATGCTATGCCACCGTCTTTTTGTAGTACACTTTACATGTTTCCCTGCTCTGGCAGAGTAGGCCCTGATTTCTGCCATCGAGCCTCTTTTGGCTTCCTGACTCTGACAGCCTCTGCCCAGGCTACCTCTGTACCCGTGAACTCTGACTTACTTTCAGCGCGGCCCTTCGCGCTCAGCTCAGCCTGCTTTCTGCCAAGACTGACTATAACCTTCGAGTTATCTGTTCCGCTCCTCGAGAATGCATTCCTGCCTACTAGCTCCAGTAAACATCCTCTCCAGCTGCAGAGCCAAAGGGCCGACCTGTCTCAATGCAAGAAAATTCATAGCCTCTGTTACCATGCTTCCATGGAAGGCCCCGTGCCCCCACGCTTCTCATGTAGACACTTAGGCGCTTATACACGCATCCACAGTTAGCATAGAATAGCTTCTGCCCCAGAGACCTTTCCGCCCAGATAGTATGGTTCCTAAACATCAGATATCAGATACGATAAAAGTACAAGTTGATCTGACATGCCAGACTTCTGTCTCTTTCCGTCAGTGTAAATGTCAAAGTCCCCTGCACCCCGTCAATCACACGTCATGCAGCTGCGCGCGCATCCAAGCTTCCGATTTCTGCTGACACTGCAACAATTCTGTTAGCACCACCCCTTGGTGCCACCCACTTGCGTCACCTATCAGTGACGTTTCTAGCACACACCTCTGATTCACGCCTAGTTTACGCCTCTTGATTACGTACTAGTAACACGTGTATACTGTTATCTTGTCTTCTCTCAGCTGTTACGCCTCTTACATTACTTCTTATGGTATAAATCAAGTATATAAGCTATGTATTGTTAATAAACGGGAGCGCTCTATCCCTTCTGACACCCCTGTGGTGGTCAGAACATGATATCCTGGTCTAGACCATTCCTTTATGAGGAATAAAACCCTTAGAAACTCTAACACCACGGACTCTGTCTTTTTTCATTCCGATTGAGTTGCTGTTGATTAAGTACTTACCTGCATAGAAATTAAGAGAGTAAATTAATTATTTACGTCAGCATCACTGGTTAGAACCGACCAGAAGAGTCATTCGCCTCTTCGAGCTCAATCTTCGAATCTAAACACCATACATTCCTACGTTCTGCAGTAAGGGAGGCATTGGCATCCGTAATGCACAAACAGGGTTCTTTGGCCTATCAGAGCAACCACCCCTTTGGAAGAGACGCCCTACACTAGCTTGTGCTGCCTGTGTTATGCGGAGCTCAGCTGTGGAACACCTGGTGAATGCACAAATAAAATGTAGATGATAGGCAGAGCAGCAGTTTGGCCAAGTGTCACTCATCAGATGTTACACTAAGGCACAAGTCTGTATTGCTATCAAGAACGTTGCGGTGCTGCAAACATTGTCATGCAATTTGGAGAGTGGCTGCAGCTGTAAAATGAAGAATTTGCCTGTTGAGGGCCGATGGAAAGTGGCTCAGTCTGTGCAACATTATTTCTGCTGCTGCCACATAATCCGAAGTTGAGGTCAGGAATCAAGTGAGTGCTGGGTTAACGTCACTTCCTTCTGACTAACAGCGCCATGGCTTATGTGTCTCTGCTGGTAGGACTACAAACCCCGCCTCCTGTTTTCTCTGATACTCGCAGTAGAATAGAGGGATTTTGAAATCGCCAGCCCTGCGAGGATCGGCCGGCCCCACCCTTAAGTCCCAGCCAGCTGCCACAGTGCCCCCATAGTTACGACCTCCTGGCTAGAACAGAGCTCAATGAGCACCCCCTTGCCCACCAGGCAGCCCAAGCCGCTAGCCCCAGTAAACTGACCATCACTTCCTACTTTATATTCATGACCATTAGATCAGGATAGCATGTTCAAAGCATGCCCAGGAGATTAGAAAATCTAAAGTTAATAAAGAGGGAGGGTTAAGCATTCTTGCAGGGTGGGTAGGGTTTAGGGGAGGATGAATGGGTAGTAAACCATTGACAGAAATGTGTTTAAGGAAATTTGCTTTGGCCAGCTAAGCCAGAGTATGTAAAAAGTGTGAACCCCACTTTCTTCCTTTCTCCCAAAAAACAAGTATGATGTTTGCTTGTTCAATCAATGTGCTGCATCCTCGTTACACACAGGCATTTTAAAGAGAGTTTATGAGATTCCAGGTGTTTGAGGGGAATCCATCTTCAGAGACAGACTTGAAATGCTCATGTACTACAGATTTACAAAAAGGGGGTGGTGATGAACAGAGTGTCTGAGTTAAACAGACCACTCTTACCCAGTCCAAAGATCAGGGCTTGATCCATCACCGTTATTTATCTCACTGCCCCATCCCAGCTCAGAACCTGGCTATATGCAAATCAGTCTGTCCCTGGCCCAGTGCATCATGGGAACAGGGCAGACTAAACTACCAAGCCAATTCTTCACCAGAAAGGAGACAAGCTACCGGGGACCGGTTTCTGGCATTTCAGCCTTCTTCGGCCCGGCTTGCTTGAATCCTGATGGAGCAGTGAGAAAGGGACTCATGTCTGAGTATACCCTGCCACACCTATAGTGGCCAAAAACGATTTACAAAAAGGGGGTGGTGATGAACAGAGTGTCTGAGTTAAACAGACCACTCTTACCCAGTCCAAAGATCAGGGCTTGATCCATCACCGTTATTTATCTCACTGCCCCATCCCAGCTCAGAACCTGGCTATATGCAAATCAGTCTGTCCCTGGCCCAGTGCATCATGGGAACAGGGCAGACTAAACTACCAAGCCAATTCTTCACCAGAAACGAGACAAGCTACCGGGGACCGGTTTCTGGCATTTCAGCCTTCTTCGGCCCGGCTTGCTTGAATCCTGATGGAGCAGTGAGAAAGGGACTCATGTCTGAGTATACCCTGCCACACCTATAGTGGCCAAAAACGATTTACAAAAAGGGGGTGGTGATGAACAGAGTGTCTGAGTTAAACAGACCACTCTTACCCAGTCCAAAGATCAGGGCTTGATCCATCACCGTTATTTATCTCACTGCCCCATCCCAGCTCAGAACCTGGCTATATGCAAATCAGTCTGTCCCTGGCCCAGTGCATCATGGGAACAGGGCAGACTAAACTACCAAGCCAATTCTTCACCAGAAAGGAGACAAGCTACAGAGTCACAGCTCATACACTGACATTTTATGTGGAAAGTATATATACACAGATAAGAGGCCTGCGCTGGCAGTTTTCGGGTTAGCAGAGCATTGCCCTGGGTAGGAAGGCAGATGTACTCCTTATTCTGTGGATGCAAGAAGCATATTTGTGGGGCTTTCTGATGCACGGTTTTTGTGGAGTTGAGGTCCGGTCCATGGCGAGCATATTATTGTTTGCGGGATTCCTATTCATCTATTTATTTTGGGAGATTGGAAAACACTGGTGTGGTGTCGCCAAACAATGTCCACACCAATGACAGGAGACTAGCTGGAATTATTTACCGTTTATTCAGACACCTCAGCCACCACCAACTGTCAACTGCTCCGGTATATCTCTCCCCCTCTACATTCAGTCATTCCATTACATGCTTGCATTCCACAACTATTATTCTAAATGTATAACAATATAGGCCCTAATTACGATAAGACTTGGATTTTGCTGAGGAGCAAGTGTGAGCTCTCTCCATCCAGCCGCCACACCGTGCCGAGCTCATCCCTCAGCCCAACGCTGTTCAACATCTACATGGCCCCCCTCGCACAAGTGGCCTGCCATCCCGACCTCAACATCATCTCCTACGCTGACGACACCCAGCTCATCCTCTCCCTCACCAAGGACCCACACACCGCCAAAAACAACCTCCACGAGGGAATGAAGGCCGTTGCCGATTGAATGAGGAGCAGCCGTCTGAAGCTGAACTCGGACAAGATGGAGGTCCTCATCCTCGGACCCACCCCCTCAGCCTGGGAAGACTCCTGGTGGCCGATCACACTGGGAACAGCACCAACACCCACCAACCATGCACTCAATCTAGGATTTATCCTCGACTCCTCCCTCTTCATGTCTAAGCAGGTCAACGCCGTCTTCTCCTCCTGCTACAACACCCTCCTCATGCTCCGCAGGATCTACAAGTGGATCCCGACTGAAACAAGAAGAACGGTGACACAGGCCCTCATCAGCAGCAGACTGGACTACGGCAACACACTCTATGCAGGAATCCCAGCCAAACACCTACGACGACTACAACGTATTCAAAACGCCTCTGCCCGACTGATCGTCAACATCCCCTGCCGCAGCCAAATCACCCCCCATCTGAAAGACCTACACTGGCTCCCCGTCGACAAGAGGATCACCTTCAAGCTCCTCACCCACGCACACAAAGCACTCCACAACGCCGTACCAGTCTAGCTGAACAGCATACTCAGCTTCCACACTCCCACCTGCCAGCTCCGCTCCTCCAGCCTCGCCCTCGCCATTGTCCCCCGCATCCAACGAACGACCTCCGGCAGCGGATACTTCTCCTACCTCACCGTCTAGACCTGGAACACCCTCCCTATCCACATACGGCAGACCCAATTCCTACTCGCCTTCATAAGACACCTCAAGACCTGGCTCTTCGAGCAGTAGCAGCACCCCCTCCCCTCAGCGCCTTGAAACCCTCACGAGTAAGTAGCGCGCTTTACAAGTACTCTCATTGATTGATTGCTTGATTGCTGGACATCGGTAATCCACTGCTCTCACCTGACCCCGGGATGCTGGTTCCCAGTACATACAGAGTTAGATATCGGACACCGTGTGGGAGGACGCGTGAAGGTCGAGCGGTGGTTTGGTGTACTGCTTGGATTGCGGGAGAAACCAAGGGCCATCTAGTAGTGTGTGCCTCGATTAAAAAGCCTCGGGACCCAGGTGCCGGTTTTCTTGGCTATTTAATTTTTGCCGTGCTGAGGGTAGGGCCGCGGTGCAGTGTCACGCAAATGATGACCTGGGGAGGCAGGAGCGCTAAAGTGAAGGCAGCTCTGGCCAGTGCAGCTCAAGGAGACGCCGAGAGGACAGATACTTTCCCAAAAGGTAAATGGGAAACTGGTGGTCCGAAGAAGACGGCGGGAAGACTAAGGGGCGGAGGAAGTATGAAGGAGGGTGCTTGTGCAGATTCTGGTCTTCTGCCCTCCATAACTAAACACTTCCCTGCAATAACAGCGACTTTGATGGATGGGAGCTCTATACAACTGGGTGATCCTCAGACTGCTGCTGGTATCTCTCCTCAAACTGGGGGGGACCTTATAGATGGAGTCCAACCCAGCAATCAGGGCAGCCTTAAATCCTCAATGAAGACATAGACTCCCTTTCGGTACCTCCCTCAGAAACTAATAGCCCTAATGTTGAGCTTAGGCTTGCAATTCTGCCCGTCTCTGGCCCTTCTGTCTCTGCTCCCGGGACTACAGCTGGTCCTGAGGAGGTAGGTATGGGAGATAATCACAGCACCCAGGGCCTGGCTCCCCAGACTCTTTTGCAGAACACTTCTATTCAGTATACGACTGGTCCCTAACAGAGGACGGTGCATTCAGCTGAAGCAGTGAAAGTCCTCTAATAACAATGAGTCTAACCCCTCCTTTAATACTGGAACTGTTCAGAGGCAAAAAATAACATGCAATAAGGGTAATAGGCGTAGTCAGCTTACATGGCATTACTTGGACTCTCAGCTGCTTTTTCCTCAGGGTGTTGAAACAGCCAAAATGTACACTGTGAGAATGCTGAAACAGCACGGGCACACAGAGCAGAACCCTCTTTAAGCCCCATATTGACTTCCAGAAAACAATTTCAAGATGAGGTTCGCTCTGACAGCCACCTCGCTAAAGGGGCCGCTAATAAACTGCAGAGAGGAATGCGGAATTTAAATAAGATATGCACTGACATTGGTGATCGGGTGGCCATGGTGAAAGGCTGCACAGAAAATGTTGAAGTGAAGTAACCTCCCTAAAGGAACAGAGTACTTCCCAAGCTGCATGCCTGATGGACGTAATGTTGGAGGAATAGGAAAATCGACAATGTCAAAATAATCTTCGTCTTCTGGGGATCCAGGAAGAGGTAGAGTAGGATGACCCAAGACAATATATAGTTAAACTTTAGCGAGACACTTTTCCAGATTGCGCAAGCTGTAATTGGGACCACAAGGTTCAGAGGGCACACCGTTTCCCTATGAATCGAAAGTTACGGCGGGATGGCAGTAGTTTCAGTGATGAAAAACCCAGGGCCTTTTTGTTTTTTTGGGGTAACTTCCTCCTTAGGCAGTTGGTATATGACCAGGCTCGCTCGAACTCCCTAAAGGGGTCAAATGGAGTTTTTTTTTCTCAAAGCCTGACTTTTGCCATGTGACAGTGGAGCGGAGGTGACATCTTCGCCAACTTATAGCTCCTTTCCAGCAACAAGGTGCCCATGTGTTCTTAATAAACCCAGCAAGAATAAAAGCGATCATAAAAGGGTCTTCTCAGATCTTTTTGTCATAGAATAAAGATGGGGAATTTTTTTAAGAAATCAAAGGGAAGAAAAGGCTGAGCTAAGCTGCATTACTATCCTAACAAGCATGCTAGGACCGGTTTCGGGGCTTCACCCCTTCTCAGCCAGGATAGCTTGTTTCCAGTGGCAAAGTGAGTCCAGGAACCACGTCTGGGCATACCTGGCGCACTGATTACTCTCTGACCAAGGCTATTTTCTTAAAACTCCTCTATCACTTTATTATCCAGAGCCTGTAATGTTGTAGCCACTGTCGGTCACATGTGAGCAGTGATGTAAGGGTACTGCAGGCTTGCTCAAGCTGGGGTGGCATGGTGAGCAAAAGAATGATGGATTTAACCCAGATCTCTTGGCTGGGGTGAATGTTTGGATTTGGTCTGCATCCCATCCATCAATTGTGTGTCTTTTGCTTTCTCGCCCTAAGTGCGCCAGGTATGCCCAGATGTGGTTCCTGGACTCACTTTGCCACTGGAATCAAGCTATCCTGGCTGAAGAGGGGTGAAGCCCCGAAACCGGTCCTAGCATGCTTGTTCCCGGTCCAGAGAAGCCTGGCTTGGCAGTTCGGGCTGGACTGTTCCCATGAGGCACAGGGTCAAGACTGATTTGCATATGGCCAGGTCTAAACTGGGGTGGCATGGTGAGCAAAAGAATGGTGGATTTAACCCAGATCTCTTGACTGAGGGTGAATGTTTTAATTTCGTCTGCATTCTGTCCATTAATTGTGTGTCTTTTGCTTGAGCAGGGCAGGGTATTTTAGGTGGGGGTTAAGCTATCTTTTTGCTGTGTTTTCTTCTTTCTTGACTATCATTCAGGGTTTCCCTGATTGCTCAATTTTGGGGGTGAGGGATGGGGAGGGGGATAATCAAACAGCAATGGGAGGAATGATGATGATGTTTTTTATTTCACAAGCGGTGGCCTATTTGAAATTGGTTATTGGAGGTAGGATGCAATGGGGAGGGCAAGTAAGGAAAGCGCTAGAAAAGGGAAAAAGAAGGAGGATAAGGAAGGGGGGGGGGAATAAAATGCCCGTTGAGAAAAATGGGAAAACAATTCATATCTAGATTTAGTTACTTCCAAGAGAAAAGAGTTGCAGGACCAGAATGCCTTGTTTCTCAATGTTAGGCTAAAGGAGTGGTTTGCTCTCTCTTTCAACACACACAAGTGATGTCTAGTCGCGTTCAACTGGCTCATATCCCGATAAGAATATGATGAGTAATCTTAGAATAGTTTCTGTAAATATTTGTGGCCTGAACGACGCCATGAAGAGACAAAAGGAGGCACAGGGGCTACACAAGAAACGCATATTGAGTGAGGGCAAAGACATCTGTTGGACTCGTTGAGGTATAGAGCCATTGGGGGAACTTCTCAAGGCGCACGTGTGAAAGGAGTAGGTTATGGCTCAGAAGAAGCATTCATTGAAAATTTTCCAGGTAGAATCTGACCCCTAGGGAGATGGGTTATAGCTGAGTTTTGCTTACCACTTAAATCTACTTTTACTATATGCTCCATCTATGGGAGCAACTCAGACGACCCTGGGGTAACAGATTGGCTCACGGGAGAACTGGCTCACTGGCCACTTCCAATTATTGTCTGTGGTGATTTGAACATCAATTTACCCAGCAATTGGAGGGCTACAGGCCAGTGGAATTATAGAGGACGGAAACCTAAAGTGTACCAAGCCATGATAAATGTAATGCACACTCATGAACTTGATGATGTATGGGTCAATGTAAAACCTAAATAAGAGGGTTTAACCTACTTTTCAGCACTGCATCTATCTCTTGCAAGGCTGGATTACTTTCTGATCTCTTCCTCACCGACGCGTGATTGCTCTATTGACACTGCTCCGCGATTCATGTCAGACCATAATCCTCTGTTACTAAACATTGAAGGGCTGGGTTCTAGAGGAGTAGTTGCTAACTGGAGCTTTAAAAAGGAGCTGCTGTATGTCGAATGATAGAAATCATACAAGTGTGGCTGGATTCAAGATTCCTTGAGTTTAATACTGGGACAGTCTCAAATATGATGATGTGGAATACCCTAAAAGCAGGTATTCGTGGAGAGACGTTGCAGTATTCCATTAGGATAAATAATAAAGAGAAAAAGCAGGTCTTAGACCTACAAGATAAAATAAAGAAAACAGAAGAGAAATTAACGCAAGTAATTCAGATGGGGGCTGAAATTGAAGCTGTACAGATGGAGGTAGTAGCTGTTAAGGCTGAAATTGGGTCTATTTTTACAGAAAGAACAATCGCAAAATTGTCATTGGTCCGTGAGAAAATATATGAGTGCAGCGAACTCATAGGCCACCAGCTGGCAATTAGGGCCAGACAACAGGTTTCTACCAATGCAATACTTTCGATCCAAACTGCCAATGGAGCGATAACTGATGACCAGGTCAGGATACAGAGGGCATTTCGAGAATTTTATAACAACCTCTATAATAAAGAGAATATTTCACCCTCGGACAAGAGAGACAGGGAGTTCTCCAAATATCTTAATGATATATCACTATCTCAACTTAGTGAAGAAGATTATACTCATTTGGAGAATCCTCCAACTTGGGAAGAAATTGCTACAGCATTGGCAAGTTTGCCGAATGGTAAAGCTGCTGGCATTTCTTGTATTCCAGTGGAGTTTTATAAAATCTTTTCCCTTCAAATAAAAGAACTCTTTACAGATCTGGTCATTTTTATTTTTAACGGAGCCTCTCCTACCGCGTCTTGGTCTACAGCGAAGATTGTGATCTTCCCGAAAAAGTATAAGCCACCTAGAGAGATGGAGTTATTTAGGCCTATCACTCCTATTAATTGTGATTCTAAGGTATATTCTAAAATGTTCACATCCAGACTATCTTCTAGGATCAAGCTTCTAGTCTCAAAGTGGCAATATGGGTTTATCCCTAAAAAAAGTACTGTAGAACACATTCGGCGAACCATCACCCTATTTGACGCCGCCCAAGTGTCCGGAGACCCGATCTCATTAATCCTACTTGATGCTGAAAAAGTGTTTGTTCGGGTCTCCTGGCAATATCTCTGGGGTGCCATGAGGCGGTTGCATTTGGGTCCTAAGGCTATTCAAGCTCTTTACCTAGATTCCACAGCTAGAATTTCGATAAATGGTAAACTGATAGAACCAATCAGAATATCACGCGGGACAAGGCAGGGTTGTCATTGCTTTTTGCCATCTATATTGATCCCTTTATTAAGAAAAAAGAAATCAATCGTGATATTCTGGCTGTGACTTGGTTCGGTGTAGAAACAAAGATCATGGCTTATGCCAATGATTTAGCCGTAGTGACTCCTGACTCGGAATCAGCTATTAAAGCTCTGTAATATGAGGCTCAAGAGTTTAAGAGAGTATCCGATTATGCACTTAAAAGGGAAAAAACGCAGATTATCCTAAATAGAGGAATACATTGGGAAGACAGTAGGGTTCTACACAAAGCCAAATACTTGGGGGTTAATATAGTTGCTGATATTGACTTCTTTGTAACAGAAAATCTGCCCCGTTGGCTGCAGAAACAAAGAAGTCACTTAGCCGGATTAATAACCTTCACTTGACCATAGTAGGGCGTTGCAATGTTTTGAAAATTATCTTTTCCCCCAAATTACTTTATTACTTTAGGGCTATCCCGCTAGAGTTTAACAAACTAATGCTTATAAAATTTGAGCAACTCTTCTCCCAATACATTTGGGCCTACTCTCAGTCTAGGAGGGCTTTTAAGCTGCTCTCTCTTCCTCGGGATAGAGGGGGATGGGTGCTCCCCAATTTAAGACTATAATATTGGGCTACGGTATTGCAATACTGTACAGAATTGCTACACGAACATCCAGATACGGTTTCCTTGGGACCCCCATCTCCCTTTACTCTTTTAATTGGGGAGGAGGCATGTGGGTGTCTCTGGCGGCAACTTGAATTCTGCTTCTATAAGCGGTTCAGATTTAAGACCCTGGTGAGTGCATAGAGGGTATTTTCTAATGTACGTAAACTCTTTGGGCTAGGTAGATTGCATTTCTACACTCCCTTCAGCAACAATACTAATTTACCAGCTATATTTGAGAAAACATATCTTCAGAACTGGTACAAGGCAGGAATTTCAATGCTTGGAGACTTACTTACTTTGAAAGGAGTCCGGCGATTTAGTGACCTTGAATGACAATTTAACTTGAGTAAGAATCAGACTTTTAATGATATTGCTATAAAGAATTTCCTGTCCCACAAGGCTGGTGGGGTTTGCAAAAATAGACTTTGTCGATAAGTTACAGGGTCCTGTTTTACCTCGTATTGGGTATATTTATTCGGTGCTTAATAGACGAATGTCTGACGATCTGGACAAAATAGATAACAAAAGGCAACAGAAACTAGATGTCCCTTGTAATTCATTTTGTCACGCTCTAAGCTTCGCTCAGAGCGATTTGTTGTCAGTCAAGCTGCAGGCAAAAGTTTATAAGACAGTTTTTTTTCTATATATCACACCTAGCAGAATTGCTAAATGGGGTACGGGTAAAAGAACACTCTGCCCTAGATGTTCGGAGTTTAGGGCCTACTCAGTTCACATGTTCTTTACCTGCCTGAAACTAGAACCACTAATTGATAAAATACAGCAATTTCTAAGTAGGATTCTATTACAAGACATCCTGATAACCCAGCTATCATTTTGTAAGGTGTACAGGATACGATTAATAAAAAAAATGGGGGAGCACTAATATTCGTAGCCATGACTATACTCAGGATATGTATAGCTTCTGCCGGGATAGACCCAAGCCCCCCTCTGTTCTCTCAATGGTTGGCCCGATTGGTAGCGTCCTGTAATCGAGAAAAGGCCATTTATGCTAAAAAAAGGCATCAGGGCAAGGAAAAAAGGTTTAGAGATTTGGGAACCTCTAAATACGTGGCTTAGTAAAAAATAAACGTAAGTTTTTCGTAATTTGTGCTGGATGCTGAAATGTTTTTCCTTCTTTTTTTTCCCCTTTGTGTCATACTTGAACCTTACTCAGGGTTGGTTATTTAATAATTTCTTCTCTCCTTTCTGCTGTTTTTTTTTTAATTACCTCTGTAATAATTCGCTCAAATACTGTATTTAGTTGGCATGTGTCTGTTATATCAAGGCTACTTCTGGTGGAATTAGTATTCATATCTGTGGATTTAAGTTTATCCAATGTTAATTATTGTGGAACAAAAGATCTGCTGACATAATCTTTTGTATTTATCTGTGTGGGGTGGGGGTGGGGGTCAAGGTGGTAATGAATTTTCGACTTTGAATATAATCCTCTGTACAGTAATCTTTCTTTTAAAAATAAAAAAAAGGAAAATTCTGTCTGTCAAGGAGGTGGAAAATCCTGGAAGTTTTTGGAATATTGCTAAAGTACCAGTAGATGCTGTCCAGAAGTTTCATTTTGTGAGTATTAATAGGTTCTTGAGCTATGTATTTTTCAACGTGTGCTGTGTTTTTGTGATTGCGTCCATGACATACTTTGGAAATTGTATCATGCATGGTAGATGGTACATTATGGTCTGTTGATAATGATGCATTATTAAATATTGTTGATGGATAAAAATAAATTTAACAAAAAGACTTGGAAAGCCTCCGACTCTCATTGCGGGTTTCACTTTCGACCGCCACATTACGACGCACGCGGGATTTTGACGGACTCAAGGAGCCTGGCGGCCAGTTGGAGGCCTGCCCATAATCCCTATGGGCTGCATTTCTGCTGTAGGCAATTTAAAAAAAAGACTTGGAAAGCCTCCGACTCTCATTGCGGGTTTCACTTTCGACCGCCACATTACGACGCACGCGGGATTTTGACGGACTCAAGGAGCCTGGCGGCCAGTTGGAGGCCTGCCCATAATCCCTATGGGCTGCATTTCTGCTGTAGGGATTACGATGTTGGGCTCCGACAGGCTTTCCAAGTCGGGTTTTTAGACATGGAAAACCTGTCAGAAAGCAGGGCCCCCTTCACCCTGCAGTCCCGGTTGGGGGCAGCCAGGGGCAACTTTGGTGCCCACTGTTAATCCCTGCACCATGATGCAAGCACCCTGAGGTGCCTGTCACTCGGTGCAAGGATGAACAGATTCTCCCATTTTTAAATAGGAGACTGTGCTACAGCGGGTTTACCGCTGCAGCACAAGCTCCCATAGAGAAACGGGAGTATGGTACCACATCATGTGCAGTCACATTGTAATGCTGCGGTCGGGACCAGCAACCCGAGGTCGGTCAGTCCAGATTCTGCAACGGTTCGACATCGTAATTAAACGAGACACTAAACCTTCATCTATGGGCTGAAATTAGAAGCAGGGATTACTCTCTGGCCATAAACTACCCTGCCTGCTCCATGGTTTCACTAGACCTAACAGAACAATTGGAGATTTTCTCCACTTACTCTCAAACCAAGACCACTGTTAGCAAAAACTTTAAAACCTGTTCGCTGCTTGCAGACAAAGAGACAGCACACTAGGCTCACACTAGCGTCTTACACCAAGCTAATACCTCAGCCATACCTGGGCATTGCCATCAAAGCCCAGCTCAAAATAATATTCATGAGGTTCCTTATGGAATAGAATAGAATAGGGACCCCCTCTCAAATTAACTTCAGGTCAGGGAGTAGAGGGGAAGAAGAAACCAAAACAAGAAAGAAACTCCCTCACGACCTATAGATACTTTTATCATAGGGAATACCTCTAATCACAAAGGCATACACAAAACATATCTCCACCTTTTTTTGGTTTTACTTATTTATTTTATATTTAAAATCTTTTTCATTTCTTTTATATCGTTTTTCTAAATACAAAAATTCACTAAATATACATTGTACAAAAACTCATTGACGATATCTAACATTGAATTCAGATCATCAGTATATATCCAGTACAAAAATTCCACACATTCATAAAAAACAGAAACAGTTCTACTGTACCAGGTAAAGAGCCACAACACACATACTCACACATACATTCTAAGCATACAACACATCAAAACGAACACTAAATCATCCTGTCGCATTGTAACTGTTGTCCAATATGTGACCATAGTCATTTGATCTAAATATGAAGAGAATGGCCAACGCGTTTCGGTGGAAGAACAGCAATGGAGACCACCACGGTCACATATTGGACAACAGTTACAATGCGACAGGATGATTTAGTGTTCGTTTTGATGTGTTGTATGAGCTTGGTATTCAGACAAAAGATCGATAAAAGAATATATCGTGATATGGAAATATCGTCAGCAAGAATATCGTAGTCAAGAATATCGATTTTAAGGTAAGTAATTTAAATGTTTTAAACATCAAAATCATTAATATTGTTTACAAAAATATAGTTGTTTAAAATATTGTTTTTTTATTATTGTTATGTATTTTAGTATATATTGTGAATATGTACAATGTACACTAGTGGATGATTTACGAACACCAGACCTAGATGACACAACGGACGATCCGCCAAATTCGCCACCACAGGGAACGGACAATGAGACACAGACATTGGGGGCCTAAGATAATACGAGAACTGAGGGCATCACTGCCCCCTCCTTACCAGGCACAGACCCCAGACAAAGATAGCACCGATAGATGAAGAAGTAACACACACCGCTGACGAATAAAAACCTGGAAATGAAGCAACTCGTTCAGGGGGAGGTAGGGAGGGCGGGATTGGGAGTTGGAACTGGTTGAACTTGTTGAACAATTTACTCTGCAAAGACATTAAAACAGACAAGAGGAAGAGCAATGAATGTAATCACGCGAACAGATGATTGTTATGAGAACTGCTCAAGTGAATGTTATATAAACCAAATAACATCTGTTTAAAAAAAAATTTTACAATGTACATTTTTTGTATCATTATTGTTTATGTTTTTTATTCTATTTTTTACATTTATAGCAGTTTTTAAATTTAATTTAGTTAATGTTTGCGATTTTTAGTGCTGTAGAGTGTTGTGGGTTTATAAAGGTAAAAGGTGGGAAGTAATTTAAATATAATACATTTTTTTAAATTAAATATTATTTATTAATTGATATTTGATTAAGTTATTATTTTGTTTAATGTATGTGTGTGTTGAGTTTATAGTTTATAATTTTAAACTACTTTTTTAAACTCTTTTCTTTTCTTCTTCCCTATTCTATTTCTTCTTTATTATTTAGCTTCCTTTCTGCCCAGACCATGGTAAAGGGAGCCGGGAAGCATCCTGAGAAGGGGAAGGGTCCCAGACCCCGTGCCCGGCTCCTGTGCGGGCGTTTGAGGGGGGAGACAGTCACAGCCCGGGAGATCTTCAGCGCGGAGGAGGTGGCCAAACTAGTTTGTAGTTATTAGTAGTTTGTAGTAGTTATTTTTGATGTACATTCAACATTGTTTTATTTCTTTTCATTTTTAATATTAAATATATGTGTCATTTTTTGGTACATATTTTTATTTTTCTTTATTTATATTTTTTTTTAAATACTTTTATTTTGTTCAAGATATTTTGTTTGTTATGAATTTTTGGTGTGCCTGGAGTGGGAATAGTAAATTTTACCCCTCTGTAATTCAAGTTCCCTTACTGTTGTACTGGCTGGAGTGGGAATAGTAAAGTTTACCCCTCCGCAATCCAAAACTTTCCCTACTCTTATATTGACTGGAGTGGAATAGTAAATGTTACCTCTCTGCGATCCAACACTTTCCCTACTGTTAAACTTTTGGAGTGGGAATACTACAGGGCTGATTACGATGTCGGGCGGCGGTCCCGACCGGCCCCTAAGGATGCGACCGAACACTGTTTAGTCGCATTCCTACATTTTACAATGGGAACATACATTCCGGCCGTAAACCGGCCAGAATCCAGGCTCCCATTGTAAAATGGGAGGTGCAATTCATCCCTGCACCCCGTGGCAGGCATCTTGGCCTCCAACCAGTGACCGTGCACCGGAAGGGGCCCTGCTGAGGCACCCTAAAGTCGAGTTGGACAGCTTTTCTGTGTCAGAAAGGCCGGCACAGAAAGGCTCCAGAAACAGACATTCTAATCCCTAGGGCAGACAGAGCCGCCATAGGGAGTGGAAATAGTCAATGTTACAGCGCACAATCCAACACTTTTCCTACTGTTGAACTGACTGGAGTGGGAATAGTAAATTATACCTCTCTGCAAATCAATACTTTCCCTACTGTTGTACTGACTGGAGTGGGAATAGTAAGTTTTACTTCTCCTCAATCCAATTCTTTCCCTATTGTTGTACTGATTGGAGTGGAATTTGCAAATTTTACCTCTCTGCACTCCAACTGTTTCCATACTGTTGTGCTGGCTGGAGTGGCAATAGTACATTTTACCTATCTGCAATACAACACTTTCAATACTGTTGCAGTTAATGGAGGGAGACTTGTAAATCCGACCCAGTTTTATTATTTTTGAACTGCGTAAATTGGGAGTAGTAAATTCTTTATATATTTACTATAAATGTTTGCATAGTTTTGTATAAATTGTAGTGGGAATAGTATATGTATTAAATAGTATATTTTATAATTGATTTTATATTGTTATAATTTATATTATTATGTTTTTGTTTATTTAAAATTATAATATTCATAATTATGAATATTTTTACTTTTTTAATTTCATTCCAATGGTTTGTTTCTTTAAAGATGTATGTATTTATGTGTATGTTTATCTATAGTAATATATTTATTTGTTATCTTTTTATATTAGTTAAAAAAATTAAATTATATATATTTAAATTATTTGTTATATTTGTTAACATATATATTAAATCTATTTGATTTGTTTGATGAACATTACTATTTACTATTTATTATTTTAATTTATATATATTTAAAAACGATATTTAATCCAACAATATGTATTACAATATTTATTTCGATATATTTGTACTTACCATTATAAGCATAGGGTGACGATATTTTTGACTGATTGAATTGAATTGAATTGAATGTGGGTTTATAGAGCGCGTAGTAACCCGAAAGCATCCCAGCGCTAAAGACCAAGACAGCGAAATCAGAGGGGATGACAGGGAGGAAAGAGGGGGGGGTCAAGGGAAGAGGTGGGTTTTCAGGAGTTTCCGAAATCGGAGATGGCAAGGTTCGCTCCTGAATTTGAGGGGAAGGGAGTTCCACAGTTTGGCTGTGTTGACCGAGAATCGCCGTCCAACTGTCCGTGCCTTTTTTACTCTGGGCACTGTGGCTAGGTGTTCGTGATCTGAGCGGAGTGGTCTGTTGGCTTTGTAGGGCACGACTAGGTTTTTGAGGATGGGGGGGCCCTTGTCCTGTAGTAGTTTGTGTGCCAGACAGAGGGATTTAAACGTTATCCTTTCTCGTTTTGGGAGCCAGTGCAGTCATTTTAGTGCTGGTTTGGCTGATGATCTAGCTGGGGTGTCCGTGAGAAGCCGAGCTGCGGCGTTCTGGATTTGTTGGAGTTTGTTAAGGGTGGATTCCGACGCTCCCAGGAAGATGGCGTTACTGTGATCCAGTCTGGACAGGATCAGTCCTTGGATGAGCAGTTTGCGGGAGGTCTGCGGGAGGAGGGGCAGTACTTTCCGAGCCGATCGGAGGAGGCCGAAGCAGGTTCCCGCTATTTTTTTGGCTTGGGTCTTAAAGGATAGATCCTGTTCCATCCAAACCCCCAGACTTTTTATCTCCTTTTTTGGAGATGGGGGCTCCCCCAAACAGGTGGGCCAGATGTTTGGAGGGAGGGTGGATCCTTTATTCCCTAGTAGCATGATCTCTGTCTTGGGCCCGTTTAATTTTAGGGAGGATTCACCCATCCAGGTGAATATTTTTGATAGACAGGTGTGGAGGGTGCCCGGCCCTTGGTCAGGGTGGGATAGGGAAACGACAAGTTGGGTGTCGTCGGCGTAGTTCACGATTTTGACTCCGAACGGGGGAACCACCTCCTCCAGTGGGGACAAGTACACATTAAATAGTGTTGGGCGAAGGGAGGAGCCCTGTGGTACCCCACACTGGAGGGGGATTGCCGCTGATCGGGTGTTATTTTCCCAAACCTCGAAAGTGCGATTGCTCAGGAATGACGTGAGCCAGGACAGGGCCGTTCCCACCACCCCTATGTCAGTCAGTCACTGTATGAGGACCTGGTGGTTAACAGTGTGGAAGGCAGCGCTCAGGTCCAGGAGGATCACTGCCACTGATCCTCCTGAGTCCAGAATGCATCTGGCCTCCTCAACTACTGCCAGGAGGATGGTGTCCGTACCCTGTCCAGGGCGAAAGCCAGTCTGTGAGTTCTGGAGAAGGCTGTTAGATTCCAGGAAGTGGGAGAGTTTTTTATTGACTAGCCTTTCCGTGACCTTGCTAAGTCCGGGGAGTAGGGAAATTGGCCTATAATTGGCCACGTCCGAAGAATCTAAGAGCGGCTTTTTAAGAAGGGCTTTGACAATGGCTCTCTTCCATCCAGGAGGCACCATTCCCTGAAGTAGCGAAGAGTTAATGAGGTCAGTAACTGGTGTGGCGATGGTGGGTGCAATCATTTTTAGGATACGCATGGGAACCAGGTCACTGGGTGAGCCACTTTTAATGATGGCCAGAGTATTGAGTACTTCGTCCACTGATACAGGACCAAGCGTATCCAGGTGGATGGCTGGTTTGGCTGGTTGGTAGTTTAGGCCTGCTCTTTGATTGACTTGGGGCAGGGTGGTTAGAATATTTTGAAACTTTTCGTCAAAATAGTTTGCCAATTTGTTACATTTGTCCTCAGAGGTGTCATGAACTGAAGGAGGGTCCGGGACTTTGAGCAGTTCCTTCATGATGAGGAAGGTATCTCTAGCGGAGTTGGATGACTTTTTAATTCTGTCGTCGAAAAACTGCCTCTTGGTATTACGCAGGGCCGTTTTGTATGTTCTCACAGCGGTGCGATATTCATCTTTCCTGGATCTGGTCCCGTCTTTCCTCCAGGAACGCTCCAGTTTTTTACATTCTTTCTGTAGTAATTTTAGCTCGGGTGTGTACCACGGGGCGGGGTTAGCTCTTTTCTCCTTTTTCTGGGTGCTTTTTTTAGGGAGGATAGAGTCGAGTGAGTGGGTGAGCCATTTTTCAAATTTCGTGTCTGCAATCACTGGGTCGAGTGCAGGGGGGTAGGACTGTTCTAGTATGGAGGTCCATTTTTCAGCAGAGAGCTTGGGCCAGGCTCTGTCCATGACACGCGTCTTAAGGGGTTGGAGTGGCGGGGCACTGATTTGCCAGGGTAGGGGGACCAAAAAGTGGTCCGTCCACGAGAGAGGGTGGGGAGGTGTTGTTTTCAGCTCATGGATGTTGGTGAAAATAGGGTCAAGTAAATAACCTTTGTTGTGCGTCGCCTCAGAGTTGACTAGTTTCAGTTCATAAGAAGTGAGGTCAAGGAGGAGATCAGACGCTACCGAGTCCTGTGGGTCATTGAAGTGGAGATTGAGATCTCCTAGGATCATGAAATTGGGGGAGGAGGCTGCTAGTATAGTAACGGTTTCTATTAGGGTACTAGAGAACCGGTTCGGGCTCCCCGGTGGGCAGTATACGAGTAGGCCTGAGAGGGAGACTGTGGGAGGTAATTTTATAGCAAAATGGCAGCTCTCACAGTCTTCGATGCCACTATCTTTTACTCTGCATACAAATTTTTCCCTATAAATTATGGCCAGGCCGCCTACCCTACCGAGGGGTCTGTTCTGGAAAAGGATTAAGAATCCTTGGGGGAGGGAATTAACGATGTCAGCTTCCGAATTGAGTGTCAGCCACGTTTCCGTGAGGAACAGTATATCAATCTTGTGGTCCTGAAGTAAGAGGTTTATCTCTAGGGAGTGTTTCGGGAGGGATCTGCAGTTCAGAAGGCCCAATTGAAGGGCGTAGTGTCCCACGGTGGTATGGTGTGGGCTGCATAGGTTGCAGTTGATGAAGGTTGTTTCCTCTTTATGAATATAGTGACAATTAACATTTTTCGTGGGTTCAAGGGACAAAAGGTCTATTTGAGTATAGCTGTAGCGATTCCCTGTGGAATGGGGCATAGGTTCTGGGCCTAGGGCCGGCTGGGCCCGGACGGGCACAGACGGGCTTACTTTTGGCGCGTCTTCGGCGCGCCCGCTGAGCGCATCCGCTGCGCGTCCGGTTCTGGCACATTTTAAAGAGGGTTAAAAGTGGGCGTGGCCTCAGGTAGGAGGGCGTGGCCTCGCTACCATCGGAAATGGCAGCAGAAACTTTTGTAATACCCGCGGCAGCGTTAATCTCGGCTGCGCGGTACAGACTCGGCGATTGTGAGGAGGGGGAGTGCTCTGAGCAGAGTGGATAATACAGGTAAAAGTACAATTTTTAAAAGTTACAGTGCTTAGGAATTGTTGCTCGTGTCTCCCGGCTTCCGCCTCAGGAGCTGTCAGTGGCTAATGCGTGCTGGGTCAGCAGTGCGACTTATATAGCGTTTGGAGGGAGCGTGGCCTCAGGCAGGAGGGCGTGGCCTCGCTACCCTCGGAAAAGGCGGCAAAAACTTTTGTAATACCCGCGGCAGCGTTAATCTCGGCTTCACGATACAGACTCGGCGATTGTGAGGAGGGGGCGTGCTCTGAGCAGAGTGGATAATACAGGTAAAAGTACAATTTTTAAAAGTTACAGTGCTTAGGAATTGTTGCTCGTGTCTCCCGGCTTCCGTCTCAGGAGCTGTCAGTGGCTAATGCGTGCTGGGTCAGCAGTGCGACTTATATAGCGTTTGGAGGGGGCGTAGCCTCACGCAGGGGGGCGTGGCCTCGATACCCTCGGAAATGGCGGCAGAAACTTTTGTAATACCCGCGGCAGCGTTAATCTCGGCTGCGCTGTACAGACTCGGCGATTGTGAGGGGGGAGTGCTCTGAGCAGAGTGGATAATACAGGTAAAAGTACAATTTTTAAAAGTTACAGTGCTTAGGAATTGTTGCTCGTGTCTCCCGGCTTCCGCCTCAGGAGCTGTCAGTGGCTAATGTGTGCTGGGTCAGCAGTGCGACTTATATAGCGTTCGGAGGGGGCGTGGCCTCAGGCAGGAGGGCGTGGCCTCGCTACCCTCTGAAATGGTGGCAGAAACTTTTGTAATACCCGCGGCAGCGTTAATCTCGGCTGCGCGGTACAGACTCAGCGATTGTGAGGAGGGGGAGTGCTCTGAGCAGAGTGGATAATACAGGTAAAAGTACAATTTTCAAAAGTTACAGTGCTTAGAAATTGTTGCTCGTGTCTCCCAGCTTCCGCCTCAGGAGCTGTCAGTGGCTAATGCGTGCTGGGTCAGCAGTGCGACTTATATAGCGTTTGGAGGGGGCGTGGCCCCGCTACCTTCGGAAAAGGCGGCAAAAACTTTTGTAATACCCGCAGCAGCGTTAATCTCGGCTTCGCGGTACAGACTCGGCGATTGTGAGGAGGGGGAGTGCTCTGAGCAGAGTGGATAATACAGGTAAAAGTACAATTTTTTAAAAGTTACAGTGCTTAGGAATTGTTGCTCGTGTCTCCCGGCTTCCGCCTCAGGAGCTGTCAGTGGCTAATGCGTGCTGGGTCAGCAGTGCGACTTATATAGCGTTCGGAGGGGGCGTGGCCTCAGGCAGGAGGGCGTGGCCTCGCTACCCTCGGAAATGGCGGCAGAAACTTTTGTAATACCCGCGGCAGCGTTAATGTCGGCTGCGCGGTACAGACTCAGCGATTGTGAGGAGGGGGAGTGCTCTGAGCAGAGTGGATAATACAGGTAAAAGTACAATTTTTAAAAGTTACAGTGCTTAGGAATTGTTGCTCGTGTCTCCCGGCTTCCACCTCAGGAGCTGTCATTTTGGTCACAATATTTTAGTATGGGGATATTTTGAGGGTCGATATTTTGTCAGTAAACCTTGGAGCTTAGCTGCAGACTGACAAAATAGCTGATTAGGCTTGACCAGAGAATCACTAGCACATTTGATGTTATAACTCCTGCGACTATCTAGGCCCTGAACAAGTGCCCATAGATAATTTGCGCTGTAACATCATCTTACACCAAGCAGGCAGTCTGGGATAGAAGCAGTGTTTTATTTCGAGGCTACATCGGCCACAAATGGCGCCTTAGTCTTTTAACCCCTTCGCCGCGGGGCTAATTCCCCCGCGGTGCGGGGGGGAGGGGGGTCGCGCACGACGCCGCGGTGCTGATGACGAGCCTGGGCTCGTCATCAGCACTGAAGGGGTTAACATTCTTCTCTTCGCATTTTTATTATGTTTTACTTATTTGCATTTAACTAAAGCACTATAATGCTCCATGTAAAAAAAAAAATTATAAGCACTTAGGTCCTGATTGCGATGCAGGTCGGGCCGTCCGTCCGACCACCGTGGCCTGATTCTGACCGCAACGGCCAGGAAAGCCCCACCCTGTATTACGATGCAACTACTGTTACTGTGGAGGTCTCATTGTTGGCAATGTCCCGATCCGCAGACATGTCACTGCAAGTGGGTACAAATGCACAGGAAACATCTGCAGTTGTACATACATGCTTGACACATGGGGGGACATGCCTTGTGCACCATGTACCCCATTGATGGAGTGTGGCGATATGTGCACAGTCCAGTCAATCGGAATACATGCCACATGAGGACTTACCTGGATTCCTCTGCCCACAGGGCCGTCCACTTCGGGGTGCAGCTGCAGATGTGTAGGGAGATCTGGAGGAAGGGATCCACGCCTGTGTGTGCAGGGGAGGATGATAATCATCTGAGTATTCACACCTTGAACTACATTTCCAATGACTCAAGGGAGGAGAACGGACAGCCACGGTCGGGTCGTCAGAAAACTACATGAAAATCCAGAAGGCAGTCAGATATACCTGCACTGCCGTATGGCTGCTGTTCTTCTCTGACCACAAACAGTGGTTTGAGGAAGGTTGTCAGAGTCAACAGTCTCTCAGCGGTCAGTGGGAGTACAAGCTGGATGCATTGCAGTCCGGCGTTTGGACTGACTGCTTTCGACAAGACCTTCGGCGGTCTGACTTCATCTGATAGAGCCATGGAATGCGGTACGATCAGCCTCGTAATCAGGCTCTAGGTGCTAAGGTTTTAGTTAACTGTCCACCTAATAAAAATAAACTTGAATCATGATTGCTGTCAGTAGGTCATACACATTTTCAAAAATAATATAAACAGAAGAGGTTTTAATATTTGCATGTGTGTGTGTGTGTGCGTGTGAAAGAGAGGGAAAGAGAGAGAAAGAGAGGGGAGAGAATTAAGAAAGGAAAGTGATAAACTCATGACGTAACTGCCAAGCAGTCCCCTGTCTTTTGTGACTGATACCTCTACCACTCCTTTCTTTTTAGCTACGACCACTTTGCATTGTGGCTGTTTTAAGGCCACAAAAATGATGCCATTACACGAATATGGTTTTGCCTGAACTTAACTGATTTGTTCTCTTCTAAATAAAGATTTATTCTAAAAGGCTTATTACGATGTCTGGCAGACTTGCGTCCACCCGGCACTGTCGCAGACACGGGTCTGACGGCCTCTGACTTGGATATGGGTCCGGCCGACCTCCAGTCGGCAGTCCCAACCGCTTAATTATGATACAACTGCACATGGTGCGGTCGCAAGCCCCATTTTCTGTATGGGAGCTTGTGCTGTAGTCAGACTCTGGCTCCAGCACAAGCTCCCATACAGAAAAGGGTGTGTGTGTTCATCTCTGCACTGCATGGCAGGCTCCTCACTGTGGCCGCTGGTTGAAGGGGGCCTGTTTAGGGCCCCCAAACTCGCTTTCTGACAATCTTTCCATGTCCGAAAGTCCGGCATGGGAAGCTTGCCAGAAACCTAGCCTTGTAATCTGGACGGAATAAAACGCTGTCCATATTGATTACAGGTTGGTATCCGACTGGCCAAAGGGCTACTTGAGCCCATTGGATTCCAGCCGGAATGACTGGCCAGTTTCACTTCTGACTGCCTAAATTGTAATTAGGCAGTCGGAAGTGAAATCGACGATCTCTGTCGGAAAGCCTCCTACCTAAGGTCGGAGGCTTTCTGACCGAGATCATAATCGGACACTAGGGGCCCCATTAGGATGACGGGCGGATTGCTCCCGCCGGGCCAGCGGTGGTCACCGCCGGCCCGGCGGGGGCAATCCGCCCGCCATCCCAGTAGAAAATACCCCCGCCATATTATTATGGCTGGGGGGTCCGTGGCAGACAGAAAGACCGTCCGCCACATTTCCGCCCCGGTCGACTTGCGACCGGGCGGAAAAGGCTGCAATATGGTGGCGGTGTCTGTTTATCACCACCAGCCATGTTACAATGTGCATTAAGGAATGCCTTGCCACCATGGAAAGGCATGCGGAGTCTGCTAGGGGGGCCCATATCGGGCCCCCAAGGATTCGGGGTGGGGGTACACATGGGGGGTACCTATGGTAACCCCCTGCAGTTCTATACACAACATGGCAGACACCGCGCGCTGCCTGCCATGTTGTGCATGGAAGTGCACAACATGCCTCCCTAACATTGTGGAGGGCGGTGCTGAGTGCACCGCCCACCACAATGTTAGGGATTCAGGATGCGCCCGCCACTGTGGTGGGCGCATCCTAATAGCACCCACAGGACCCCCGCCCTAATAGCGGGCGGTCCATTTCCACGAAGAGATGGCGGGTAGACAAAGTCCGCCCGTCATCCTAGTCTCTCTAAAAACATGGAAATATAACACAGACAAACAGAAAACTCATTAGCTAAGGAGTTGTGGATTGAGTGTTGTGTGAGTGTTTGAATATAGGGGCAGATGGGGCAGGCTTTTTACATGTGCAGGATGTGTTGTGTTGTATCTAAGTTATCTTTAATTGAACCTAGATAAACCACTCCCATATGCGAGTCATCTTTAAAGCCTCCCCCCATCACTGGTGAATTGCTGGAGTTTTTGATGAAGAGTAACGGGGAAATCAGAAAACCTGGTGAAGTTTGAGGAGTCATACACCATTAAGCAAATGGGTTGGTTTAGCACAGTGTCCGAAATAACTGTATTTGGCCCACCAAGGCCACAGAGATGCAGAAAAGTGAAGAAGACATAGGGTAGTGAATATTCATTGGTCAAGTATAATCTGAATGGCTTTGTTTTGTTGCTTGTTCACAGCATTCACTGCCCGGGTTGATGAAGTAGGCATGTTGGGAAAGTGACAATGTACTGTGTGTGATGCAAACTAAACTGTTGCAAGTTCTGTGGCCTCAGAAACATTGTATGATATTTTAACATGAGCAGCTACCTTGGACTCGGTAGTAGTTTCATGTGAAATCAATACATGACAAAACGCAGGCATTGATTGGAGAATTCAATTATCAAACCAGCAAATGCACTGTAACTTGGTGGATGTACAACTGCTGATCTTTTTGAATTGATTACAGTGATTTCAGCAACTTTTTGAGGTGTTTATTCACATCATTTACATTTGGATGTGAATTTTAAAGAAACCAGAGAGTTTGATCTTGAGGAAATTTATGGAGCAGAGGGTTCTTGAGCTCATCATTTGGTATCATTATTTTGGTGAAGAATTAGAGAGGGTGGGCTTTAATTCAAGAGGGATTGCTCGGTAAATCAAGCTGATGGCTTAAGACATATTTTCATTAGCCCCTTGAACGCTCATGACGAGCTGAGCTTGTCATGACCGATGGAACGCTCGCACGCTGCGCTAATTCCCCTGCTGTGTGAACGTTCTACACAAACTGGTGTGGTCATGACGAGCTCAACTCGTCATGAGCACGCGACCACCGTGGCTCATGCCGAGAGCACCGGGGCGCTGTGCGCGACCCCCCTCCCCCCGGCACAGCGGTGGAATGAACCCCGCATGCAAGCCATTAAGGGCAGTTCATGAGATCTTTGTTCTAAGTGCTGGAGCAATGCTGTTTCAAATTCATGTTGCAACACCAGGAAAGGACTGGCTAAGATATGTTTGTTTAATGTATTTCAATATTTCTAGGGTAAGCATTTCTTTATTCCTTGAATTTCCGTTTTTCCCTGGGACATTTAATTTTCATGCTGGATATGTCAGAGAGTAATTATTGAATAATATTGTACTGTGACATTTGTGGAGGGCTTTCTACCCCTATACGAGGCAACAAAGCCAAGCCGGTGCTTTTGAGACCTATGACACATGATCCAACATTATTTCTTAGAATGTAGCCTCACCTCTAAATTCAAGACTGCTTTTGGGGGCAAAAGTCTATATTTGGAGAAGTCTATTTCTACATTCTAGCCTAGACAGAACTAGGGACTGGACTTGGAGCTGAAGGTTCTGAGTTGTGACCAGGTATTTTATCTTTCATATATGGTATGTAGTTACTGTTGACCATTCTTGGCTATGTAAATTAAGTGAAACTTAAACAAGAGTTTCTCATTAACAACAAACCTCAGATCTTTCAACTGCATGCTTACACCATTTTCTACTGTGGGCAGGCCACTCCCTGGAAACTGGTGCACATCCACAAACTAGCATGTGTGTGGGTATTCCCAATCTGTACCACAGTCCATCCCCACTCCGAAAAATAGTTGGACTTTCTCTTTAGACCATGGCAGAGTTAAATCCATTTCCAGGAATGGAATGTGCAGGAGACATCATAAAAATGGGCGGGGTGTAAGGAAAGTATTTTCCCAGAGGAGAAAAAAAAATCATGAGGATAAAAAAAGATATGGGAGGTGCAACTGCACTGATGCAAAGATATTTACGCATCAGCACCTGTATGCCATGCACATTTACCCATGAGAAAAGCCCTTCATAGGCACACAAATTCACAAAACGTGAAAACCTGCCTCTGTTGCTGGTTTCCTGGAGTACTCTGAGGAACCTTTGTGAATTCCTAAAATTACCCAAAAACCTACACCCATGCGAAATAGTAACACAAGTGTGGGTGCACATTCACATGTTCAGCTCAGTGTGCACTGGTTCTGTGAGTTGTCATTAAGTGCTATGTGAGCAATGTTTTTTCCTTGCAGCTTTTCTTCACCACTTGGAATCACTGTACTGTAAGGGTGTAATTATTATGCTACCAGTAATCAGACAATTTTATGATGTTCACCCTTCTTCAGTCTGTCATTTGATGTCAACGCACCCACAGCACGCTTTCCTTGGAAACAGAGATGTATACGAGAGGGTCCAGGCTGAAACTCTCCAAGTGACAGTGAAAGGAGAAGCACCCTTTGCAATATGCTGCCATTATTATAGGTTATATGTGGAAAGAGAGAGAAAGTTAATTAAGCTACAGAAAGAGAAGTCCATCACACATCAATGGCTGCATATTAACGAGTACAACAAGCCGAGGTGTTTACTGCCAATTAAAGTGCTTTTTAAAAAAGGCATTCATTAACTCTGAAATTCAGAAGAAAGTTATACCTTGTCAAAGAAAGGCCAGAGCAGGCTGTGCCCACTTCTGCTCCCATTCATATTCAGATAGCAATTACAGCCAACCCTATATTTTCCATAGTAATGAGCCTTGGCTGCCACGTCTGTCAGAGTGTTTTTTAGAGCAGCTCTGATGAGAAACCCTGTAAATCTCAGGGAAACTTCTCCAATTAGTTAGCGGCATGGGCCTTCCTCGCACAACATATTTCCTGCGAAGGTGAGACGGCGAGCAGCATTTTTGTGTTCATTATTATTTCATTATAGATCATAATGGAAGCAACAAGCATATTAAATGCCTGGCCTCTGTTCTCACGATTTATCCCCCACGTGGTCATACTGGCTGCTCACTTTTACCTAATGCACGCAAGCTTCCCTGCCTTGTGCCGCAGCCTGATGCTGTGCAACATGGCGTGGCTCGCTTTGCAGCTGGAGAAGCAGATATCTAAGGGCCAGATGTACGATGATTAGGAATAGAGATTTGCGAATTGCGATTCCCTGTGAATCGCAACTAGGACATGCCTAATGTATGAAACTCTTTTGAGTTTGATTAGCAATACTAATGGGTTGCAAATAGACCTCCCTCATGAATATTAATGGAGTAGATCGCAGTTTGCGACCCATTAGGAATCGCAACCGTCACAGGGATAGTGACCTGCTGAGATCATCAGACCACCATGTCTGTGATTGCTTTTAAATAAAGCAATCTTTTTGTTTTAAACACAGGCCTTTTCCCTTAAAGGAAAACTGGATGCATTTAAAAAGAAAAATTTTGACTTGGAAGTTTCATTTTTTAAGAGTAGGCAGTGGTCGCACTTAGGCAGTGGTCCGTGGGGCCACTGTCTGCTCTTAAAAAATATTTACCAACCATTCTCAAAGACCCATTCCTATTTGCAAATGAAATCCCAATAACTTTCAATTGGAAGTAAATTGCAAATGTTTTGCAGCCCCATTTCGGTTGCAAAGCATTCATACATACCATTCCAATTAGGTATTAGGAAGGGACGCCCTCAGCACACCCCTTCCTAATACCAATTTGGGCTTTGTACATCCTAAAAAGCATTTTTGCAGCTATAATTGGCCCAAATCTGTGAATTAGGTCATTTGCAGCTTCAAAAATGCTTTGTACATGTAGCCCTAAATGTGATCGAAATGCTTGTGTTGTCTAGGCTTCCTCACACTGTGCAAATATCGCTTCACAGGGCAAGCTTTCGCGCTGGTGGCGCCCAGTACGATAAGTAAGTGAAGGGTAAGAAAGGCTCTTTGCCCCTCGCTTTTATTGATTTATGCAGTGCCTTGGATCTTGTGAACTGCATGAAGCTGTGGGATTTAATAGGCAAAATGGGGGTGGAACACGACTTATTGACACTTATTTTGCATTTATACCAGGATCTTATTGTTAGTGTTTGATTTGGCCCGTTAGGTGAATGCTCTCCCAGTCCAGATAAGATCGACTAGGGGCATCACTGGAGATATGGGCATATTTGTATGAAACTGCATATGATTTTGCACATTCTGCATAGGAGTCTTTTGAGCTAAGGCACAGTTTGACACTTCAATTAGATTTGTGTTTTGCTGCATGGGGGAACAAAATCATTCTGGTGGCACAAAATCTGAATCAGAACTCATCATTTGGGTTCTATTGTTTCTCTGAATTTGCTTCGTCTGAACAATCATCAACTTTTCCTTAATCTTTTTCTGCATAAAGTCAAAACAATCCTTACAGTATTTGGCGAACGTCAGACTCTTGTCAATAGTTTTCGTTTTCCAACCCATCATACTATGCTGTATATGAGAACTATGGAAAAACAACACTGGGTGTGGGCTTCCCACAGTAAGGCCAAGCCTCTCAATACCAAAGCAACAAAACAAAAGCCAATACTGTAACTTCTATTTGTCAAACAACTTTAGTTTCTCAACACAAAGAATTAAACTAGGTGTGAGTTTTGACTATCTGTCAGAATAAATCACTTTTATTTTCATATATTTTTTCAAAGTTTTTGTTGGTTATGATTCACCAAAGTACGCAAAATATATAAAGCACAAACAATACAAGAACGAATTTCATAAAAATGACATTTTCATAAAATACACATTGATAAGGAAATCTTTCATACTTTGTTGATCAACATCAGCACTCCAATCATACACTCTCACACATACCATACATACACATATCATTATTTACAATTGAATGTCACAAAAAGAATTTGGATTACTCCAGAGAAACTTGTTAAGTTAAATTAGTGATTTTTAACCATATCAAATGATTATTTATTAAATTGCGTTCTTATGGTGTAGATAAGCGGTCTAAGTGTTTCGAACCCCTAGCTGGTGGGGGGGTTCTCATCAGGACCTCATAACTTTGATAGGAGTGTGCCCTATTTGATAAGGAAACCGGACGTTGACAAATGGCTTCTGGATGTGTAAATTTTTTGATAGTTTTGTAATCAGGTTTTGCAGCGAGACTTGGAAAGGGCCAGGAATTGATCAAGGACCTCCAATGAAGTGTCGCTTGCCGAAGCGCAGTGTCCAGACTCACACCTAGTTTAATTCTTTGTGTGGAGAAACTAAAGTTGTTTGACAAATAGAAGTTACAGTATTGGCTTTTGTTTTGTTGCTTTTGTATATGAGAACTAAGCATTGGACACAAACCCAAAAGGAAAGATTATACAAATCTACTAATACCCTCCTTCTCAGGCTCCTCAACTTTGCCACACTTGCTATAAATTATTTCATAATAAGCATGCACTGACTCGTTATGCTCTTCTTTAGCTCTCATTATCTTTGTCCAGTTTACATTTTTTTCTCTGGCACATTATTTTTAAAAGTGCTCTATTAGGGCTCTGTACTTTTTTCATGACTACTTCAGCATTGTTAGGTAGATTCCTAGATGGTTCTTCAGTAGGAGAAGCAACAGCAGTGTTGCACTCTGTTCGATAAATCACTAGGAATAACAACTTTAAATAATGTCTCAAAATCAATCCTGAGCTTCTTCACAATTGTCACCAATCTTTGAACCTATTTGTACCATTTGTCAGCTTCCTCTGTCAGTTTTGGAAAATGTGTTATAAAGGCTTAAGGATCACCCATAGTCGAAGGCACATGCACATAATAACCTTCATGTACTCCACTTACAGGAATTATTGCCCCTGCTCCTGGTTCTGATCACTCATGACTACGTTCGCGTTCTTCCTTGTCTCACTACTTTGTAATTGGGTTACTGGTTGGGGAAGGGTGAAACCCTACTCAAGCAGGAAACACAACCCTAGTCAGGGTGAGGTCACAAGCAAATCCTAAATTATCCTGTGCTCAGCCCTTGGGTAGCTTGGCACAGAGCAGTTAGGCTTAACTGAGAGGCAATGTGTAAAGTAGTTGTGCAACACTTCAAATAGTAACCCAGTGAAAACACACAACTAAATGATCGTACATCAGTTTAGAAAAATAGCCATTTTTAATAAAACAAGACCAAAACAACAAACATCCAATTGGTAGATCCAGAGATTTTTCGGTTTTAATGATTACAGTAAAAATAGTGCCAAACAGCAATGAGCTCCAACTGTGGAGATCTGGTCACATTGGACAAAGACACAAGTTCAAGCTGACCGCGATGGAGCATAGGCCAGTTACAGGGACCCGGTTAGGCCTGCTGAACAAGAGCACCTTAAATCCTGATTGCAAACCATTGCAAGGTACCGCATCAAGGCTGCATCGCAAAGCTGAGGTACCGCAATGCGAGGTCCTGCATTGTAATTGAACATCCGGTCGAAAAGGGCTTGAGATGTGAGGTCTGGCATCTAGGATGTGTCACACAGACTCATTATATGATGTTACTTAGCAGACCATTACTCCGTAGGTTTCTACTACAATGTTTTTACATCGCAAATACCAATATGTAATGTAATGTAATGTAAATTGGTTTTTATACCGCACAACTATCACTCCAGGGAGCATCTTGGCGCCTACACAGGCCAGAGATGATCTAGAGTCTGGCCCGGATGCTTTTAGTAGTATGACCAGGGTACTCAAATTAGGGCTCTAGCGCTCGTGTCCGGGAGACTAAAAATCCAGGTCTTCAATGCCTTTCTGAACTCAGATTCCCGTTCCATAGCACGGAGATGTGGGGGGAGTTTGTTCCATGCTTTGGATCCTAGGACTGGCAGGGATTTGCCACCCCTTGAAATGAGTCTAAAAGTCGGGATAGCCAACAGATTGGCATTGGAGGATCTCAGGGTGCGTGATGGATGGTATTGGGAAAACCTTTTTTGTATGTACTTTGGTCCTTGCAAATGAAAGGCTCTAAAGGTGATTACCTGGACTTTAAACAACACCCGTTTAACGACTGGTAACCAGTGGAGAGTGTTCAATGCGGTAGACGCTGAGGATTTCTTTGGCCACTTCAGAACCAGCCTGGCGGCTGCATGCTGCACCATTTGCAACTTATGAGTAACCGCCTTGTTGGTTCCCACATATAGACTATTACAATAGTCGAATCTCAATGTTACGAGGGTGACCGCTACCATTTTCCTGGCTGGTAGTGGGAGTAGATCAAAGAATTTTATTAAACTCTTAATGACATTGAAACATGTACCAGCTACTGACAGCGCCTGTTGTTTAAACGACAGAGAGGCATCAAACTTGATGCCTAAGTTACGTGCCGCATTAGTCGTGTTTGGCGGTACCTCCGCATCTTCAGGCCACCACTGTTTAGGGATAAAGTCATTTTGCGGGCCCAGCGGCAGGATTTCCGTTTTTCCTGTGTTGCACTTCAAATGATTCTTTCCCATCCATTCAAAAGTGTCCGTCAACCAGGATTTAAGATTTTCTTCCCAGTCCTTACAACCAAGATTTAACTGTACATGCTTGTAGTTCGCAAATACATTTAAAAGTACTAAATATGCATTTACTTCGCAGTATATTACTAAGTATACAACTTCTATGCATTTTTTACTCTTTTGCCCTTACCCTCACACACCACATTACCCTACACTACCCAAACACCACTACACTACCCTAAAACACTACACTACACTACACAAACACCACAACACTAACCTAAAACCAAATACACTACTCTACACTACACAAACACAACCCTACAACCTAAAAGAAACACCCCTGCACGCCACTACCCTAAACACAAATACACTACTCTACACTACATAAACACAACCCTAAAACCTAAAAGACAACCCACTGCACGACCACTACCTTAAACCCAAATACACTACTCTACACTACATAAACACAACCCTAAAACCTAAAAGACAACCCCCTGCACGACCCCAAAAACGACACTGCCCCACTTACTTCACTATCCTCGTGGTCCCTCGCTTCACCATGCTTCCTCTCTTCTCCTGCTTCAGGCGTCTTCAGAGCTGCACGTTGGTTTGGAAACGGAAACGCCTCCTTTTCCAAACCACGATGTGAATAGTCAGCAAAGTAACTAACTTTGCGAAGTGACAGTATATGCGAAGTAGAAGCATGCAAACTTAAAGCATGCGAAGTAAAGGATTCTGCTAAGTAACAAATGCGTAGTAATGGTAAGTCGTAGGAGGGGCCGCAAAGTAATGGTAGATTACCGTTCCGAACAGCTGTGAGGCTGCGATGCTAGAACCTGTGTCATTGCCGAGGCTTCTGTTGATGAGGGATTTGCCAAAGAAGGACCTGTTTCAGGAAAGTTTTACATAGGCAGCAGTTCTAATTAGGCCTGTGAGGTCACTGTGGAGTCCTTTCATCAGGAGGCCCCTCATAGCAGAGTTAATGTGTCGGTTCTACTCCGGTTTGCCCTGCAGAGCAGAGGTGATGTGTTGCTTCTAGTGGATCCACAGATGGGCTGGCAGAGCTCCTTCCTGCCCACATCCAAGGGTCCAGGATTGAGGTGGCACCACTTGGCAGGGTAAGACTCAGAGATGGCACAGTCCAGGGCCTGGGTTCAAGATTGTTGGAGCCTTCTGTCCCTGATGCTCTAGTCAGGAGGCCAGCCAACAAGCCATTGGAGTGGCTTTGGGGTCCTGGGTTACAACAGATGCCAGTCCAGTCCTTCTCACCCAGTCAGGAGGTCAGCACAGCAGGTCAGCAGTCCAGCAGAGTGGCAGATTTTCAGCAGCACAGCACTCCTTCCTGGAAGAAAGTCCACAGGTCAAGAAGTGCACTGAAGAGTTGGTGCCTGTGGTCCAATATATATACCCAGTTCTGCCTTTGAAGTGGAATACGTTTCTAGAGGTTTCCCTTTGAAGTCCCTGGGCATCCTGTCTTCCCAGTCCTGGATCCAAACTAACTACAGGGTGTATGCAGCCCTTTGTATGGAGGTAGGACACAGCCTATTCAAGTGTGTGTAGGGCTGTACCCAGCTTCACCCTTCCATGCTCCCTGGGATGGCCCATCCAAGCAACCTAAGTTATCCATTCTGTGTGGCTGACTAGAAGGAATACACAAAGCCCAACTGTCAGCTATACTCAGTCAGGTGACCCAGAGGCAGGCTGAAGCCAATAAATGGCTAAGACAGGAAAATACCAGCCTTCTAAAAGTGTCATTTTCTAATTCAAATCTGACTTTACAATAAGAAAGGGTTTTCCATTACAATTCCCAAGACATTTGAAAATAACAGCCTATTGAATGTAATAAGGTAACTATGTTATTCTATGGGAAAGGTAGGCCTTGCAGTAGTGAAATACGACTTTAGGAGTTTTTCATTACCAAGATATGCAAAACTTAAAAGTACATCTCCGACTTTTTAAATACATAGCTCCCTACCCGCTGCGTGCTGTCTAGGACCTACCCTAGGGTTGACTTATATTTATTAAAAAAGGAGGTTTGGGCCTGGAAAAAGATTTTCTTTGTCAGGTTGAAATGGCAGTTAAATACTGCACACACAGGCTGCAATGGCAGGCCTGAGACATGTTTACAGGGCTACTTAAGGGGGTGGCACAATAGGTGCTACAAGCCCACTACTAGCATTCAATTTACAGGCCCCAGGTACAGGTAGTACCACTTTACTGGGGACTTAAAATGAATGCAATACGCCAATTAGGGATAAGACAATGTTACCATGCTTTAAGGAGTGAGCACATGCACTTTAGCACTGGCCAGCATCAGCAAAAATGGAGGAGGAAGGCAAAAAAGCCTGGGAGAACCCTACCCTAAGACTGATGTGGCTAACCTTCTTCCACCTTTCTTTGTATTTCTTCACATGTTTCCAATTTTCAGTAGGCTCAACTAAATATTTAATATGAGCTTGCAAAGTCTTCACTTCACTTAGATTAATTTTGTAATTTTTCTGTAAGTACTTATATCGATTTCATGCTCTTCAGCGAAATCCTCAAGATAATTATATGCTTCATTTGCACACCTCACTTCTTCTCTGATCAGGTATCCCATTTCATATACATTATATGATATCAGTCTGTTTAAATCAATTGCTACCTGTAAAATTTCTCCAAATTCAATCTTTAAGAGTGCAATATTCGTCTCTCTCTCTAGGGAGTGCCGTAGGCACCATAAATGTATCAGTAAACAGAGCAACAGGCAAAGCAGTAGAAATGTTAAGAACAGCAGTATCTCTAATAATACTAGAAAAACCTATCCAAGTATTGTCAGGCGGAACACTTGCACTCACAGTGTACTCGTATTTGCCACATTAAGCGCCATCAGTCCCTGTGCATTCGTACCTGATTCGCCCACTGCACCTAAGTCAGGTACAAGCAGTCTCTGAGTCGGTGTTTGTGTGTTTTGGGTATAGAGGAGGTCAGAAACCCAAAAGATCACTTAAAAGGTATCCTCCATATCTGAACCTTTTTCTTTGTCTTGTTTTTCTTTGTCACTTACAGTCCCATCAGTTGTATTCTTTCGGTTGCTTGTCTTCTTAGTAACTGCAGAGAAAACTCTCATTCCTTCTACCATATCCTCCCTCCATGATATTTCCTGCATATCCCATTTGGTTTCTAACTACTGAGTAAATAAACTCTTAAACAGTTTCTTTGTTTTCTTTCTCTTTAACCATTCAATCCCATGTATTCAATGCTTCAAATCATGAACGTATATGTAGTGTTTTCTCTCATTATTTGTTTGTCTCAATAAATCACATTTTCTACTATTAAAGGTACACTCTAAATGGAATTGAAGGTCCTTGTTACCAGAAGTATACTAATGCCAGTCTCATATTCAAGCACACAAATAGAGCCCGACACACGTCTAAATCTCGTTCTCGAGTGAGCCTCTGGAGTAATCTACTCTCCTCCCATAGGAGGGATCCCAGGAGCTTTAGGTTTTTTTGACCCTGCAATCATTATTCTCACATACAATTATCCAAAAACCCACAAAACAAGTAAACAAACGCCAACCAATCCTAGCATAGCTATACCAAAAAGTAAAACAATGACAGTGCAACTTTAATAGCATGCAAACAATGACAGCACAACTCTGTGGTGTCACCTCGCAAATCCTAATGTGACTTCTTGGTTGGCTAGCCAATTGCAGCACAGCTTTTTGTGAATGGGAAAAAGGTGCCCTGCCCTTTCATGCTACCGAGTGCACACAAAAATGCGAATAAAATCTGGTCTCCTCCACTTAAATAGGAAAGAATCAGCAAATTAGACAAAAAATAATCTCACAGTCAATCAGAACAAAACTAGTACCTTCACGTCACTTGTTATTTTTTAAACGCAGACTCCCGTACAGTAGTAATCTACCTCTGATTAGTGTACTTGCTAATCGAAAAGCAAATGACACCAACCCAAATTAAACACACAAAACCTGGAAAGAAACTGGTTAATTAAGAAAAACCCTATTTGTGTGAATGCCATGCATCACAAATCACACTACCACTTTACATACAAGTTCAACAACAACATCTCGCAATCTTAGATTACGAGGAATCTGATTACCCTAATCAACAAATAATAAAAACAAAACCTTTTCAATGCAATTCAAATTCAAATGCAAAAGAAGCTTTATTTCAATATTCAGAGTAATATCATAAAAGCAAGCATTATTAAAAAAAACAGATGTATAATCACAAAGTGCCAATTGCAATACCATCAAATATATAACATACATTTTAAAAACAGGGGTATGATCTCAAAGTGCCAAGTACATTGCAAGCAAAGAATAACAATGGAATTACAAGAAAGAGGAATCCTATAAATTAAAATCTGATAGGTTAAAAAGGTCTAAAATACATATATCATATTTTACATTGAGTTCCTAAACTTTACCAATAATTTCAAAAAATTGGCTACGGTGTGGGCCACTTCCATATTTTCCAGCCATTGTAGTCTAAGAAAAGCGTTTCTGCAAGACCGGAGGCCCCACTCCTTAAGGATTGGTTTAAGTAAGATCTTTCTTGGAACCACATAATATGTACAAAATAAAATACAATCTATATTAGTTTGAAAGGAAAGATCATCACAGGGACAGGTTGGTAGGTCTCTCGACCAGTTATTACAGACTGGGAAAGTAATCAAACGATAAAAAGATCCCAGTCTGAACCTTGAGAGTAGCATTCTGGAGTAGCAGTTAAGATCACTTGCAAGATACAATTGGAGCCCCGGTACAGAGGTGATTTGCTGGTATGCTAGTACAGAATTTTTAAGTTTTTCCGTAGACCATCTTTTGTTCGCTAGGTAGTCCATTGCCAATTTTCGCAGGGCTTTCCTAGGCATCATTTCCATACAATTCAATTCAATTCAATTTTATTGATATATGATATGGAACTCAGTTGAGATCCACATAAAACATGACATAAAAAGCACCAAATACAAATACATAAAATCCATAAGATACACTCTATTGAATCAAAAATCCAGTGAAGGGTTCATGTCCATTAATACAAATCTAAGAAACATTTAAAAAAGTTAAAAATTCTATAACAAAACATTTCATTGGGGGGGTTATGAATAGCTTCTACTAAGGAATTGGCAGATAAAATACTTACTTTTAAGCAAATTGGTCTCACCCACTTTCGGCGGTGAGCCATCAAAGAAGGGCATACGAATAAAACGTGGGCAGTATCCTGGATCGAAATATTACACAAGTTACACTTTTCGGAAGAACCATACCATCTAGCTTATAATTTGTTCAAAGGGAGGAGATCCTGCCTCAAGAGGAACCAAAAGCGCCGTAAGCCATGAGGAAGGTTCCAGGAGGCATAAGGTTGCATACGTTTAAGTAAACAAGAATTAATAACAGAAGAAGCACCTTTCTTTAAAATAAGGGCTTCTCTATCCCTCCCAAAACTTAGATTCCAAGTTGCCAGTTTTAGGGTGGACTTTAGCTGATGTGTGGAAAGCGAAAAAAGAGTTGATTCTTCCAATTCAAGTAGTGCAACGGCCCTTCTAAAGTTCTTTATAAGTAAGGAGTACTCTTTTAGGGGACCCAATAATTATTTTTGGATGAGGTATCTTAAAGTGGCCGGTTCTCCCTTTACCAGACAAGAGACCCATCGTATTATTCCCGCCAGGCTCTGGACCCAACTGCTTCGTATGCCAAATTCAAGCCTAAGGGATGCCACAGTACAAGCGTTGTTGACCGTAGTTAAATATCGCAAGAGTCTGCCCTCAACAGTATCCAAAAAGCCCCATTGCCCCAAATCAAGAAGTTCAATGCCATAAAGCAAAGAGGCTGGGAATTTTGTCCGAAACGCCTCTAACAAATAAACAAAATGTCTTTTGCCTGTGGCTTTATAAAGTGCACTTAAGCCTTTACCCTGTGTCATGGCCTTCCGAATGTTATTATCTATATGGGCCTTTTCGCTCAAGTTGCCACATACTATCTTCCCTAGGAAAACATAAGATTTTACGATTTCCAGCCTATGACCACCTAAAAACCAACTAGAATTCCCAAGTTTCAGTTTTTTCCTTCCCATAATACACATTACTTTGCTTTTTGAGATATTTAACTTCAGATGATGGGACTCGGCAAATACATGCAATGCCTGCAGACAGTTATTTAGACCTTTTGGGGTAAGGTCTAGTAATAATATATCGTCTGCATACATCAAGCATGTAATTGGTTTGTCCCCCAGAACAGGGGCAATGCCTTCACTTAAAGATAAGGTCTGGGGGAGATCCCAAACATAGGGGGAAAACAATAATGGGGCCAGTAGACAACCCTGTTGAAGACCGTTGGCCGAGGGGATGGCTTGAGATAAGCCTCTCTCCCCTCCCAATAATACTCTGCACCAGGTATCAGAGTGGAGGTCTTGAACTAAGTCTAAAAGCCGGGCTGGCATACCTAAGGCCGATAGTTTCCTCCACAGCAAAGGACGATCAACTTTGTCGAAAGCTGTGGAGAAGTCTATAAAGGCTGCGTAGACTCTCCCCCCTCTGACCCTGATGTATTTATCAGATATTACTTGCAGGGCTGTTAAATTATCCATGGTGCCATGGCTCTTACAAAATCCCGTCTGCTCTAGGGGTAGTATATTACTCTGGTCCACCCAATCATTAATTAATTTTAAAAGACATTTTGCAAAAACTTTGCCAATTGCATCCAAAAGGGCAATTTGACAATAGTTTTGGGGGGACTGCCAATCACCCTTTTTAAAAAGGGGAACCAAGATACTCCCCTTCCAGGAAGGGAGAACCGTTCTGCTCAAAAAACAAAGATTGAACACCGGGCAGAGCAATTTGCTCCATTTTACACTACTTTGCTTTAAAACAGAAATTGGGAGTTCGTCCGGTCCCATTGCCCCAGAGGAGCGCATTTCCCTAATAGCCAATTCAATAGCCTTTTCAGAGAGAGGGACCAAGGGTTGACTATCCTCACTAGGACTTATACGGGGGACCACTATTCCATTACTTGCATAAAGGACTGTGACATGGTCCACCCAAATTTGCTCTTCAATGGGGATTGGAAGCGGGCTTGTTCTGGCCCCGCATCCCTCGCCTTTGAGGGACCAAAATCGTTTCATTTGTCCATTAATGGCGGCCTCTCTTAGTTTTATCCAGATAGAATCCTCGCCCTCTTTTCGTAATTTGGCCTGTAACCTTCTCCTCCTTCTTTTTAGTAGGGCTATTCTGCGCGCTCCTTCAGACGATTTACGCAAATACTGTTCCCTCACTAACTTATTTATTTCTATATTGAGGAGTCGAAGGGAACTTGAGGGTATTGTGGTGTATCTTTTCTTATTTGAGTTATTAGCGACAGAAATCACCACCTTCATAAAGTCTAAGAAACGCACAATTTCTAAACCATGCCAATTAGCAAGGTCATTTACTGCTACATCAAGAATACTCTCTAAGCCTCTTAGGGCCTTTGCATTCCAGTAGCATCTCCCAGATTTAACTCCGAAGCTCACCAAATCACTATCTAACGACCAACGGTCCGATTTGGGAGGATTTATTTTTACAGAGATAGATAATAATTTGTGGTCGCTAAAGAGTGTTTCAATGACCCTGAGATCTTTCAGTAAGGCAAAGGCAGAATTCTCCACTATTACATAATCTAAAATAGATTCACCCTGATTAGATTTATGGGTAAAGTTTGCAGGGGAATCGGAGGGGAGCCTTCCATTCACAATGATCCCATCCATCTCAGAGAGTTCTTCGAGGAGTATCTTCCCTCTTTTATTCGTTTTAATATTCTCAGGGAAGAGGGCTTGGGGAATCTGCTGTGATTCTTCTTTATTTTTGTCTCAAAACAGGCGCAGACTCAGATTAGAAATTTTACAATTCAGGTCCCCTACCAAGATTATATGAGGAGTGGGAGTTTTCTCCCTGATACTCTGTACATAGGCAAAGACTTTTTTAGAATTAGGTTGGAGCAAGCATCGGGGGGAATATAAGCATTAATCAAAACTAAGGGTTTAGAAACTTCAACATTGTCAAAACTAAACGTTACTGCCTGAAATCGATTACAAGAATCCAGATAATGAGAGAAATTCCATTTTATCTGGTTAGACAGTAAACAAGCTATACCCCCACTAGCATGACCTCTCCTTGAGGGGAAAGCACGACCCTCCAGTACAAAATAGTCCCTTCCTACCAAAATATTCTCCGAACACCACGTCTCTTGGAGACAAATCACACTGGCTTCTAAGGAGAGGAGGAATTGGATTTTTTCAGGGCTATTCTTCAACCCTGCAGCATTCCAAGAAGGTATTGATAAGTCGCTGCTAAAGATGAGAATAGGACACAGACTTATTTGTCAATTTCCTCGAGAGAACACCGGGCAACCAGTTCCATCGGAGACTCTCATCAACAGCATTACCATGGTGAGTGGGCATAGGAGGATTAGTATGAGACACAAGGCGGAAATCTTTTGATATACAGATTTTCAAATCATCAAATCCGCCAGACCGCTCTGTGCTGCCAGAGGCTGCCTGCAGGAGTGAAAAAGGAGGACCTAAGGATTTAGAGGGTTTAAAAGATCTACCAGATAAAACATTGTCCCAGAAGGGTATGACATCAATCCCTCTACTCTGAAAACCTTCCGACCGTTGAAGGATAAGGTTTACTACTAATTTAGAGTAGAACTTTACCCTTGTTCGACTTCCGGCCTCTGTCTTCAGGATCAGTACTTTATCTATATCTGCAGATTGTAATAATTTCAGACTTGCGGATTCCTGAAAACATTTAAGAAGCAGCGATCTATTTAGGATGCAATCAGAATCAAATAAAGGAAAGAAATCGAGGATAAGAGTGTCAATACTTTCCTCTTTGGGCATCTCAGGGAGTTTTTTAAAGACCACTTCTCCTTCCACCTTATCAGGATAAGGTCTAGCTAGGGGATTAAGAACGGTTAATGCGGGGTCAATTGGTTTGAACGCATTCCCCAAAAGGGCAGAACTAGAAGAACCCCCTTTTTCAGTATTACGACCACCGGATAAGCAAAGAGGGTTATTAAGGGAAATGGCGGGATTAGCTGGAGAGGGGACCAGCCTTTGTTCTAAGGAGATTGAAGTGTCTAAAACTCCTTTTGCGTCCCCGATCTCATCTTTTAATGCAAGCAAAGAAGCCTGCTGAGGCTCTATTTTAGGAGACAAATCCAAGTGATCTCCGAAGAGGATTTTTCTCCGCCTATTTTTTCAATTCTTCTAATTAATTTCCTCTTTTTCCTCCCTTTCTTTTTAGCTTTCCCTGATTTACCCTTTTTAGGTTTCGCCTGGGGCACGGAGCTTTAGCTCCGCCCCCAGGAGAAATCAGTTTTCAGTATTGGGTGCCTTGAATCCACCCTCTGTTCCATTGGGTAGCTCCATAAATGGAGGCTAGCCATTGGAACAGAGATCTGTCCGTCAAGGCCGGACCAGATTCGGGGGCGTTCCCGCGATTTTTTCGCTGGGCGTGGTTATCTTATGTGGGATCGACTTTGTTGCACGTCATTCTGGCCAAACACGCCCCCGAATCGCCTCGCCTTCCTGCTTCCTGCTAATCCATTAACACTAGGGCTGTCCAAAGAGGTGCTGCATTTTCCTACGAACGCTTGCTAATCATTGCTTCTTTTCAATTATAAAAAAAAAAATTCACTCGATTTCCCGCTGTAACGTTTTCCTTGGCACGTACGATGGATGCTGTAGGCTTTCGTTGTTTTTCGTGAAACCGCCATGGGTTTTTAGTTGAACCACCCAGTGCGCTGTGATTGGTTCTCCCGGCGACGCGTCATAGCGAGGACGCGCTGTGGTTGGCTGCCGTCGGGAAGACCCCGCTGACGTCACTGGGGGCTCGCCGGGAGAGCCGCGACCTAATTGGTCCTCGTCACCTGGGTCGTTTCTCAGAAGCTGCCGGAGCCTCGTCCAAAGAAGATTGCGGGGAGAGGACACCGAGTCATCGATGACCCGACCCCGCCGAGGGATCTCCAAGTGAGTTGCGCACCCCTGGCCTGCCGTCCCAAGTGCAGAGAAGCGCACCAGCTTCCCGGCGCTCGCTGGGGGTGCTTGGCGCTTCTGTGCCTCAAGTGGTGCATTGAAGGCTGGTGCATGGAGTTGTCGTGCTGCTTCGACACGGCACCCTGTCCGATCCTGCTGAGATGGTGCTCCCTCCATCTTACGTTGCTTTCATACATATTGCATAGATCTGGTCGCCTTGTACGCTCTCCGTACCAGATGCCATGTAGCGTATGCAAGGGGTAGAGATCTGTTTTGATTATTGTAAATACACCAGGCAAAATTAGACCCACCCCTCACAGACTCCGACGAGCCAGATGTCCACACGTGGCTGAGAGCGGCTGGCACGGCTACCAAAGGGAGTTCAATTGGATTTTGGCAAAAACAATGTTGACTTTGCTGGGTAACCATGATAAAGAGTTCCCAGCCCTGTGGACAGGCTAGACTGCTTTACTGGCAGCGCGGTAATATGCAAATTAAGCGCTGGGTGCGAGGCTCCTTTTCGGAGAGCACTGTGATCAACAAAGATGTCAGAGAGCTCTGCATGTGTGACTAAGTACTTTAATGCGGTGATCCTGGGCAAATCACTCCTTTCCCCTCTTTTCTTATTGACAAAAGCCGACAGTGCTTAGAAATCTGGCAGGCTGTATGAAGAACTATGTAAAACATACGGGAGAGATCACTCCGTTCAGGCTGGAGGAGCTGTCGGTAGCTGCAGTGTGTTATGATTATCTGATAGTGCCTTCTATCGCTAGTAAGGCTTCGAAAAGCTTTCTTAGCGTGATCGCCGTTTTCATGCTATTAACGGATTCAATGAAAACTATGCTGCACCGGCCTATCTATAAAGCTGCAGGGTGTTGTTTAAGGGAATGGCGGGGTGTAAAAGCAGAAATCGCATTATTTTAGTGATTTCATTTAGAGTTGTGCTATGGTGCAAAGTACTCACTCACTCACACACACTCTCACTCACTCATTCACTCACACACACACACTCACTCACACACACACTCACTCACACACACACTCACTCTCTCTCTCACCCACACACACAATCACTCACACCTGCCAGCCCTCCAATCGTAAGGTAATAAGGCGCCAGGGTGCTTGGAGTAGTCCAACAGTGTTAATGGGATCAGGGGAAGTGACAATTCCCCCAAAGAGTGGGTCACTCTGGGGAGTGGGCTCAGGAGAGACCCCCATGCCGTGGGCTTCCAGTTTGTCAAGCTTCGCGCCCGGGCTGTGTGGGTGTGTGTGGGAGGCTCTGTGTGGGGGAGGCTCTGTGTGTGTGTGGGTGGGGCTCTGTGGGGGGGCTCTCTGTGGGTGTGTGTGTTTAGCATTTGCGAGAGATTATGCTATTGGTATTGTAAATAACAATGCCATTTATTTATCTGTTTTCAAAACCAACACATAAATAAAAATATTGTCATTTACAATGCCAATAGCTCTAACTTTTGTAAAGGCGAAACCGTTGCATTGTAAATGCTTGTTTCTATTTTCTTCTGATTCTAATACCTCCTTGTCTCCCTCCCCCCTCTGTACATTAAAGATCGGAAAAAATTCTTTATCTACCCTTGAAACGGTTTCATTCAGAACCTCTACTACTGGGTCAAGATCTACTACACAATTAGAAGTAGGGGCTCTCAATGGAGGGACTGAATTTTCCCTATCATATAGTGTTTGAGAAGCATTAGGAGACTCATTCTCTTTCTTAGTATCTTTCAACTCTACAGGTTCTTGCCGGCTTGCTTCTATATTAGAGCTAGTTTCCTTCTCCTGTCGGTTGCTCAATAAAACCTTCAATATTTGAGTTACTGTTTCCAGTACACAATCAGAGCCCCGACAAATTTTTCCAATAATCGCAAAATAGAAGAGAGTAAATGTTCTAGAGAGGAAAGAGAGTCAGAAACGGGTTTATCTAACCTGATTGGATGAATAGCATCGATGCCTGTTATGTTGAGATTAGGGCTCATGGAAGTATTTGACTGGGAAATAATAAAATGGGATTTATTGGAGGGGGTACTACTATACAGTTGGAGGCCAGGGGGGGGGCAGATACTGCCGGGGTCTTTATAGGATCAAGAAACTTACTAGAATCGTCCTCAATATATCACCTACAAAGCTCCATATCTAAATCAGAAGAGACTAAATCGTTATATCGCACTCCACTCGGAAGTGAAGAGCTAAACGCATTTTTAGAAGGAGACTCGCTGGGATTAAGAAAAGGGACATATACTATAGATCCCACTGCTTTTGAATTTGCTTCTGACGGAGCTCGGAGGGGAAGAGGGGATTGCGTATTTTTGACCCCTAGAGTTAACAAGGAGGGAGACACACCATTCTCCAAATTAGGGTGACCTTCTACAACTTCAACTAATGGGGTGGCTCCCTCTTTCTTGTTGTTTTGTTCCATCAAACCCTCAGTGTGTAACCCCATCATAGTAATATGATCTTTTACAACAACGCTCTTTTCAACGCTGTCATCAGACGTAGACCCCACAATTGTGGCTCTATTCTTTCCCCTTTCCCAAAGAGTAAATAACTGGCAGGTGCCCTTTAATTGTGCAGCATGGCTATCCTTATTTCGAAGTGGATTCGATTTAGTTTTAGAGCACGACCTTCCCACTAATATTTTCCCTGACCTTAACTTTTTGGCCGTCATTTCGAAGACCAGAGAAAAACACAGAAGAACACTAAATACTATATGGATTCTAAATAATAGGAACGATTTAAGCTGCTGACAGACAGAGAATAAAGAACACAAATAAATAAAGAAATCAAATTATTTGAAAAAGAATGGGCACAGCTCAGCCTACTTCAGCCTCTGAGGGCCTCAGAGGGCCCGCCCTTTGCCCGGTCTTTGCCCGGCGTCCCGCGGTCGCGCAATGGGCCCGCCTTAAATATAATGAAAAAAGGAGGAGGAGGAGTCACGGGAAGAGGCGGCAGGTGCGCGTGATGTAGGAAGCGCACTGCCCTGTGGGCCTCGCAGTCCCGGTCCCGGTCCCCGACAGTCCAGCAACAGTTCAGGGTCAACAGCCACAGTCCCAGGGTCAAAGTGCGAGCAATTCACCTCCAAGACGGTGAAATACGACGATTCAGCAAAATCCGACTAAGAGCGGCACCCGCAGAGCGGGGGCCGCGAGTCGTGATTTAAACTGTCAGAGGCTCTACAGGAGGAGTCATGGGAAGAGGCGGCAGGTGCACGTGATGTAGGAAGCGCACTGCCCTGTGGGCCTCGCAGTCCCGGTCCCGGTCCCCGACAGTCCAGCAACAGTTCAGGGTCAACAGCCACAGTCCCAGGGTCAAAGTGCGAGCAATTCACCTCCAAGACGGTGAAATCAGACGATTCAGCAAAATCCGACTACGAGCGGCACCCGCAGAGCGGGGGCCGCCAAACAAAGCTCCGACCCCAACCATCTAAAATGCATCCTGCTCAACACCCGCTCTATCCACTGTCACGCCATCGAACTATGGAACCTACTCGACACCACAACGCCGGACATCGCCTTTCTCACTGAAACCTGGATGAACACCTCCTCAGCTCCCGACATCACCATAGCCATCCCGGACGGCTACAAGATCATCCGAAAAGACCGCTCCAAACAAACAGGAGGAGGCATCGCCATCGTCCACAAGAACACCATTCGCATCTCAACCAACACCTCCACTTCCAGATCCACACCGACCCCAAGACCACACTCAGAGGCACCCTCATCTACAGACCACCAGGACCCCGTGCACAATTCTGCAATGACATCACCGATTTCGTCACCCCTCACGCCCTCCCCTCCGAGGACTACATTCTACTAGGAGACATCAACTTCCACCTAGAAAAGAACAAGGACAGCAACACCACCACCCTTCTGGACAACCTCGCCAATCTCGGACTCAAACAACTTGTCAACACCCCCACCCACAATGCAGGGCACACGCTCGACCCAATCTTCACCTCCAGCAAGCATATCTCCTTCGACCACACCACAGCTCTCCAATGGACAGACCACAGCTGCATTCACTTCAGCTACAAAAAGACTACGACCCACAACTTCCCACAACCTATCCCACGCAGAAACTGGAACAAAATCACAACCGACCAACTCTTCACATCACTACACCAAAACCCCCCTGCAAAATCATCTGACCCAAACCTTGCAGCAACCAACCTCACACAATGGATCACCCACAGCGCTGACGAATTAGCACCCTTGAAAAAACAGCAATTCAAACAAATTAATAAAAAAGCCCCTTGGTTTAATGAGGACCTCAAGAAATCCAAGAAGATCTGCCGCACTCTCGAGAAAGCCTGGAGAAAAGACCGAACCACTGACAACCAGACAGCCTTCAAGAACGCTATCCGCAAACACCACCAACTGATCCGATCCACCAAGAAATCAGCCTTCAAAGACCGACTCAACAACAACGCCCAAAACAGCAAGGAACTTTTTAACATCGTCAAAGAATTCACCAACCCCTCCGCCGGCACGAACGACATCACCCCCTCCCAAGACCTCTGCGACTCCTTAGCCTCATTCTTCCACAACAAAATCGCAGACATACATAACAGCTTCGCAAACGAGGCCGGAACCGAGTCCACCCCACCCACCTCCGAAATTAATCACCCCTCTAACAACCTTTGCGCCTGGAACCCAATCTCCACTGAAGAGACCATCCGTCTGATGAACTCCATCCACTCAGGATCACCAACCGACCCATGTCCCCACCACATTTTCAACAAAGCAGACTCCATTATCGCACCCCATCTCCGAGATGTCATCAACTGCTCCCTAAACTCTGCTACCTTCCTGGAAAGCTGGAAACACGCCGAACTCAGCGCCCTCCTGAAGAAACCCACAGCAGACCCCACTGAACTCAAGAATTACCGCCCCATCTCGCTCCTCCCTTTCCCTGCCAAAGTCATCGAGAAAGCCATCAACAGTCAGCTCGCCGCCTTCCTCGAATCCAACAAATCCCTCGGCCCCTCACAATCCGGCTTCCGAGCCAAACACAGCACTGAGACCGCACTCATCGCAGCAACAGACAACATCCGAAAACTACTGGACAACGGAGAAACTGTCGCCCTCATCCTACTCGACCTCTACGCAGCCTTCGATACCGTCTGCCACAACACTCTTATTCAACGCCTAAGCAACGTCGGAATACAAGGAAAAGCACTGGACTGGATCACCTCGTTCCTCGCCGGAAGAACACAGAGAGTCCGCCTCCCCCCTTTCAGATCAGAGGCCACCGAGTCATCTGCGGCGTACCACAAGGATCTTCCCTCAGCCCCACCCTCTTCAACGTATACATGAGTCCCCTCGCCTCCATCGCACGCCAACACAACCTCAACATCATCTCCTACGCAGATGACACACAGCTTATCCTTTCCCTCACCAATGATCCAAACACCGCCAAAACCAACCTACACGAAGGGATGAAAGAAGTAGCCGAATGGATGAAGGACAGCTGTCTAAAACTGAACTCGGACAAAACAGAAGTCCTCATCCTAGGCTCATCCCCATCCACCTGGGACGACACATGGTGGCCACCGGCCCTTGGAAATGCACCCATACCTGCGGACCACGCACGCAACCTGGGCTTCATCCTGGACTCCTCCCTCTCAATGACCAGACAAGTCAACACCGTCACCTCATCATGCTTCAACATCTACGCATGCTCAAAAAAATATTCAGTTGGATCCCCACCGAAACAAGAAAAACGGTCACCCACGCACTGGTTACCAGCTGACTGGACTACGGAAACACCCTCTACGCCGGAACAACGGCCAAACTACAGAAAAAACTCCAACGCATCCAAAACGCATCAGCCAGACTCATACTAGACCTCCCCCGCCGAGCTCACATCTCCAGTCACCTGAGAGACCTCCACTGGCTTCCCGTCAACAAGAGAATAACATTTCGCCTCCTTACCCACGCACACAAAGCCCTCTACGACCTAGGACCCGACTGCCTCAACACGCGCCTGTCCTTTTACAACCCCCCCTCGCCAACTGCGATCATCCACTCAAGCCCTCGCCGCAATCCCACGCATCCACAAATCCACCATGGGGGGAAGATCCTTCTCCTACTTAGCGGCCAAAACCTGGAACTCTTTCCCCACCCATCTCCGCCTTACCCAGAACCACCTCTCCTTTAGAAAACAACTAAAAACTTGGATATTCGATAAATAAATTACCCCCCCATCAAGTGCCTTGAGACCCTCTGGGTATATGGGGCGCTATACAAATGTCAAACTTGAACTTGATTCAGCAAAATCCGACTACGAGCGGCTCCCGCAGAGCGGGGGCCGCGAGTCGTGATTTAAACTGTCAGAGGCTCTACGGGAGGAGTCACGGGAAGAGGCGGCAGGTGCGCGTGATGTAGGAAGCGCACTGCCCTGTGGGCCTCGCAGTCCCGGTCCCGGTCCCCGACAGTCCAGCAACAGTTCAGGGTCAACAGCCACAGTCCCAGGGTCAAAGTGCGAGCAATTCACCTCCAAGACGGTGAAATCCGACGATTCAGCAAAATCCGACTACGAGCGGCACCCTACTCAAATAATGTTCATGCTTAGCTGTTTTCAAGCTCAGCCCACATTGGAGCAGGCCATGTGCCCGCATTGGCCCGAATACACCAATTCACTCTGTAGGACTCAAATCAGAATGTAGAGCTGGCATCCCGTTGCAGTGGGTGCGAGGGAGCACCGCGACGGTGACCGGGCGCCGCGTTACTCCCTGCTCACACTAGTCGTGAACACACCAGGAACCGCAGGAATCGTAAAGTGAAATTAAGCCAAGTCCTCGCTCAAGGACTGTCAAGAATACACGCAGACGGAGTAGCCGCGGCGTCCTCGCAGTTATGCCTGCATTGCTCAGCTCACCTGCACACCTTACCCTGGCTGGCTCGTGATGCAGCAAGCCCCGGAACTGAGTGCGGCAACGCGGCCGGTCGAGGACCCCGGGCTCCTACCCTACTGCGGCGGCATGCCCCACACCTCTCGGGCAGAATGTACCTGGTGCACTTCCTGCTTTCCGTCCGTTGACGCTCCCTGACACGTCACTTGATGTATCTGCCTAGTGTTTGGCTCAGTGAACCGTTGTCCGCGGCTGCGGCAGCTGGAGACCCCCGTGGACGGGACCGGTGCAGGTTACAGGGCTTGCGCTGATGAGAACCACTCGACCCATACACTCCTGTGACAATCCAGTCTCCTTGTCATCATTTCCATACTAGACGGGTTCTTAAAAAACTCGGGGTGGCCAATCTCGGTCAGCATTGTTTCCACATAAGACAGCCATTTAATTTGCCTTATACCATCAAGGTTTATGCAGTCAGAGATTATATTGCGATTAAAGGCTGTCTCGGGAGTAACCCACAACTTATGCCATAGCAGAATGGGCTCGGTCTTTATGGTATCAAAAATATAGGGGAGACCCAGTTCTATGTGTAAGAAATAGCTAGCTGAGGATTTAGGGACCCCCAGAAGATATCTGAGAAAATGATTTTCAGATTGCTGTATTGCAGTTATAGTGTCAATCCCCCAGATACCAGAGCCATAAGTGGCCGTAGAGACGCATTTGGCCTTATATATTAAAATCAGCTCCTTGACGGGTCTACCCCCGATTTTTATCGCAAAGTTCTGCAATGCTCCAATCGCCCTAGAAAAAGCTAATTTTCTAGTTTTAACTGCAGTATGCCAAGAGCACTTCCTGTCAAACGATATCCCGAGATAGGGGAATTGGTCTGTTGTCTCTAGCCTTCTACCCTCAAGGAATATGGGACAGGGTGCTTTCTTGGTGCCACATCCACAAGACGTTGAAAAGGTTTTTGATGTATTAACCTTAAGTCCCTTCTCCCTCATAAAAAGTGTAAACTTTGAGACAGCCCTCTGTAGGCCGAACCTGGTTTGCGACATGATGGCAGCGTCGTCAGCATACAGGAGAATGGGGACAGGGTGACCCTGGATTAAGGGGTAATCATACTGAAAGCCCTTGAGGTGGTCGCCAATAGAGTTAATGTAGAGGGAGAAGAGTAGGGGCGCTAAAATGCACCCCTGTCTCACCCCCCTCTTGATGGAAAATCTTGACGAACACTCTCCTCTTTGCCCAAAGCGCACCCTCGCCCCAGCATCCCTGTATAATTCCTTGATGAAGTTAAGAATTGGAAGTTCCATACCCAGGTCCCTGAGTGTGGACCATAATTGTTTATGGTCCACACAATCGAAGGCGGAACTCAAATCAATAAAAGTAATAAAAAGGTTCCCTTTCTTAGCTTGGGTATACTTTGAAATTAAAAAATACAAATTTAGACTCTGCTCAACCGTTCCCATACCAGGGCGGAAGCCATACTGGAAGCTAGATAGAATGTTACCTTCCTCAGCCCAATGTTGCACACGTTTTAAAATAATGCGGCCTGCTACCTTCATTAAGGCATCGAGAAGGCAGATGGGGCGATAGCAAGTTGGATCATGCCTGTCCCCTTTTTTATATATAGGGACAACTATCGCCTCTGTCCACGTTGCGATGAGTCCGTGGGAATTGGAACAATTCATCACAATGGTTAAAAGAGGGGCCCAGAGATTAATTTCCGCTTTACAAACATCGATAGGTATTGCATCCGGGCCCGGTGCCTTACCTGATGGGCTATCCCTCAAAGCCAGAGTAACCTCCTCACAAGTAAAGAAGATACCCAAGGGGAGGGTTCCCAGGGAGGATCTGCTATTATCACAATGCGTGGGAGGAGCTGGGGTAGGTGATAAATCAGTGGGGGGTGCGTTGTCATAAAGATTTTGAAAATGGGCACCAGGTATCCCAATTTATGGCTATGTCTATCGGCTCAGAATTTCGGTTCCGGAAAAAGGGGGCATTTACAGCCTTCCAGAAGGCAGTTGAGTCCCTATTATCAGAGGCCGATATTAGTGCTTGCCAGGCCTCTTGCTTAAGGGATTTCTCCCTATTCTTGATTGCTCTGCGATAGAGGTGTCTAGCCTGTCGGACCTCACATGGGGATCTAGGTGTGGCATGTAAGACCTTCTTTAGGGATTTTAACGCAGAAGTGCAATTCTTATCAAACCACACTTTAGGGGAGTTTAAACCTGACCTGAATTGACGGAAGAGTAGTTGTTTTAAGGATGCTTGTATCCTTGAAAAGGATTCCAAAATTTGGGAGGGATCTTCCAGGGGCGATAGGCAGGTGTTAATCTCTTCCTTTCTTGACATGAATAATTTAACAAGAAGCCCAGCAGGATCAACCTTATCCCATTTAAGGGTGTAGCCGTTAGTACACCCAAGGGAAATAGGTTGTTGGTAAATGGTCCATCGATGCCTGCTTATATAGAACCTTGTTTATAGTAAATGAGGTAGCGTAGTGGTCGCCATAAATATCATCTAAGGTTTTCCATGATGACAGTAAGTGGGCGTGTGTTTTGGAGAAAAGCGTAAAATCTATTACGGTGTTGCAACCCCTCCTGTGAAACGTTGGCTGAAATGGTAGGGGTGGTGAGCATAAGTCATTAATATATGACAAATTAAAATAGAAAAGAAGATTATTCAAGATGTCCCCTGTTTTAGAGTGAGTGAAATTACTCGGAGCATCGTCCAAACAAGACCTGAGGCCACAAATGCCCTTCGGGCCGTGCTGACAGATATTACAATTGAAATCACCCACCCAAGCGAGGACACATTCCCCACCTTCAGATTCTTTTAAATTGGTAATTATGTGACTCAATTCATCTGTAATTCGTACTAAATTATCTAGGGGCGCTTTGTTATAAAAGTTTATTAAAATCAAGTGGACAGAGTTTCCCCATCTGATCATTAGAATCTGGTAAAATTCAGTGGGGATATGTTTCAACACAGTAAGTCCACTGGAGATGCCAATGTAAACACATAAACCGCCCCTATTTCTTCCCTGGGAACTTGCTGAGGCTGGTGAGTGAAATGTCTGAAACCCAAAAAGGTGGACAGGAGTTAGTGCCCATGTTTCCTGGAAACAGAGGATGGTGTAATTACTAACTAATTCCAACCATGGTTGGAAGCCAGTTTTGGTTGCCAGGCCTGCCACAGAACGGTGATGGATTAAACCCAGATCTTTTGACTGGGTGTGAGTGTTTGATTGGTTCAGATGCTCCGCCCATTACCACCCCCTTTTGTACTGCCACATTCCAATTAAGGACTAAGTGGGGCAGGGTTTCAGGTATTTGAGTAGGTTTCATGGAGACAAGCACTTCTTCTTCCCCAACGCTGCTAGGACATGGTATGGTAGATAAAGGAGTATATTGTTCCCTAGCCTCCCCCGCTAAATTAGTTTGTACTTTCTGAGGAGAGGGGATGGAGGAGTCTCCAGGGCTAGGCTCACCAAGTACAGTAGGGATAACAAGTCTGTTGGGTACTAAGTTACACCCAGAGGCGCAGTGTTTTCCCACAGAGTAAGAAAATAAATTGAAGGAATTGCTCGCGAGGTTGGCCTGCATCTGTCAATCTTGGTCATCTAGGCCAGCCAAGGAATCAAAAGAATTCCTTAGAGGGATGCTCCAAGATGGATAAAAGTTAGGGTGGCGGTAAGTGGTAGGATGAACCGATAAAAGCCTATCTATTTGAGGGGGTGGAAAAGTTGAGAATGTCCTAGGAAAAAGTGGTCTAGGATTTAACATAGGGGATTTGTAACTGAATCGATGTGAAGTACCACATGCTTCCGAACTTTGAAGGGTGATCGAATTAGTCAGTAGGGCTTTAGGGTAGAAGTATGTCAAGTCACGGGATGATATGCCACTTTCCCCTCTGGGCGAGAACCAGTCAGTGATGTAAGTGAGGGCTCTAGGATCCCTGAAGTTAATTATGATGATATCCCCCTCAATGTCTTTGGGTCTAGGGCCCACCCAACCACGTCTTCTGACTGTAATTGTCTCCCCGTTGATGCTTGGCGGGAGGGGTCTGTTACTGCTAAGCCAATATATGGCTTTATTTTTAAGGTTAGCATGTCCTTCTTTCCTCCCTTCTGGCAACACAGGAACCTCAGTCAAAATAATGACGTAAGGTGCAGCTGCCGGTGGTAGATCTATATAGTGCACTCTATTGGTAGGTGCTGGGTGAGGGGGGGCACCTTCCTTATTACTGGAATATTCCTATTGGGTAGATTTGATGACCCATTTGGGTTTACATCTCTGGTCGGATTGCATGGTTGGTGTATAGTGACAGCTACTGGAGTTGGTGTAGGTGGCGGGGGTGGACAATCTCTTCGAGAGTTTGTGACTACTGGTGATGGAGCAGATGGTAAATTCAAAGTGTTAAGTGAGGAAAGCTGTTGTAGGACTGCTGCATTAGCATGCGTTGTTTCCTGTAGAAGGGTCATTTGATCACCTAACCTCTTCACTCTCTCTATCAGTGGAAGCATGAGAGATTTAATGAGTTGTTCCATGCTTTGAACTAGCGCCTCGGTTAGAGAGCCCTCTAAGAGTAGGTTTTTTGGACCTGGGTGTACACCATTCGGGGGTTGTTTCTTGGTAGAATGTAATCCTACTCTCGGTCTTTTAGCCCGTTTAACTGGTTGGGGCTCCCCTCCCCTCTTTCTCTTATTGGCAGCCCCCTGTTTAATCCCTATGGGGATGGGGGGCGTGTGGTGCATATTCCCTGGCTTTAACACCGGTAACTGTTGGGGATGGAGTTCCTCTCTTACTGAGTCTGGTGTTTGATCGAGATTTATTGTAATAGTGGGTTCCCCCAGAAGAAGTTGTGTAGTTGATGGGGTATCTTGTAGGAGAAGGGGAATTCCCGGGTCAATCATAGGGTTATTAGCACTAGGAAGCTCTGGGGGCGATAAGGCTAAGTGCAAGGAGCCTAAAGATGACCGTTTGTTAGTAAGGAGTTCTATCGACATGCGTTTTTCTGCAACTGCTATTTCTAGATCTATCTTTTTAGCCGCCATTGTGAGAAACTGATCAATAGTGCCTCTGCGACTCCCCCCCACCAGCGATTTCCTGTTGGTAATAGACGCCATACCTACTCTATATTTCCCCTTTTATTCATATACAATGATACTAGAATGGACACTGCCAAATATGGAGCCTCTAATACAGAGATCACATCAATAGTCTGTCCCGATATATAGCATATATATCTGATACTTATCGTCCTGCTTAGAGTCTGGACCCATGTAACAAAGCTTGGGGGTAGGGCCCGGCCCGGACTCCTCTGGCCTCTGAGGGCCACAGAGGGCCCACCCTTTGCCCGGGCTTAGCCCGGCTAGTCCCGCGCGCGTCCCGCGAGGCGGGAAGCCTGACGCGTTTTTATGCGCCTCCTGGCGCGTTATGGGCGTGGGTGCAGTGGAGAGCCCTGGGCAATGTAGTCTCTGATGGCTGGTTCCCCCTCTCGGCGGCCGCGCCTGGTCTCAATTGGCGGCGGCAGCGGGAGGAAACCACAGCAGGGAGCCCAGGGAAGCAAAGTGCCCAGCAGAGCCGTCACGGGAAATGCAAGGTGAGCAAAATTCGGAGCAATGCAATTCACAAATAATACAAATACACAATACTCAAACCATCAACCAGAATCAATTGTGCATAACCAAAAATCTTTCATGCATCATAACAGTTCATTACTCAATAATGACAGTACTCTCAGCTACACATCCCACAATGCATCACTAGCACACTAAATAATCTCAGGAACTATTCCACCCTACTAATACTCACAATCCTTTTGCCCAGGGACACACTGTAGCCTCTGAAATACAGCAGTCAATCCATAAGTGGACTCGGAAATGTAAACAGAAAACCAGTGTAGGCACAGGGCAAAAAGAAGTCGCTAAAGCCACCCTTTATCTTGTAAACCAGCCTCCTCAACCAAAATTTTCAAGGTGCATTGTACCAGTAAGATATCGCACATCAATAGAACTCCCACGGATGGGTGGGTTGGGGTTGGTATAAAGCCTCAATTCCAAGAGGCAATATCTCTCAAAATAAGGTACAAATTCAGCACAGAAAAATACAGTTGAATAAGAAAGTACAGACTCAATAAGGGACTTATAGGGCAAAGTTCGATATTTATAAAGAAGCATTATAAAAAATCAATGGGTACAATAAAGAGATAATAAAGTCGTGATGCAGCAAGTCTCAGATAAATGCATAAAATCTTCACCATAAAGGCTGTCAATAATTGGACAATTTAGAATAATAGGCAAGATCAATAATGGGCTAAGTACCAAATCTGCAGTAAAGTCAGTAAGAAATCGGACAGCATCCCTGGAAGCATAAGAAGGGTCTCCTCCTCACTCCCAAGTTAATATAGAAACATCAAGAAGTTCAGAATCATCATGGTGTGAGCAAAAGAAATACATTTTCAACAAATCAGAATAAAGACTTTAGAATCGTCACAGAGCCTCACCACCTAAGCACGTACCCACATTATGAATAATTAATCAGCCCCCTCTGACCTAATGTCATTGTGTAGTGTCAGTATAAACTGGTCACAAAAATAACAGTGAGCCATTGTGAATGAATGCAATACTGTGTGCAAGTTGAAGAACCTTGAAGAAATATTACATTGCTGAGCCCCTGCCAGAGAGTCTTCTTCGAGAACAGTGTCATTCAGAAATAAAAAAATATGACTTGCTTGACTACATGTAGCAGAAACAATAACTGTAAATGTGACATCCATTTTAGAAAAGATGATGTTAAGGCCTAGCTGAGGCCTACACCCCGCAAGCCAGGAAAACGCACTTAACCAGGTCATAATTTAAAAAAGCAATATCATCAAATCAGAGTACACATGATAATTCAAATGTATATTACTATTCTTCATGCTGATAATAGGGCCAATTTTGACTAATACACAAAAGCTTCCTCGCTGAGTCAAGAAAAAATGTAAAGCATTAAATCGTGCCTATTATTTTCCAGTAGAATCTCTTCCCAAATGGAGCAGAAGCTCACTGTAAGAAATGTATTTGACGTCGGGAACTGCCCACCTCAAGGAATATTCACAGTATTTAACAGGATTAACCCCCAAAGTCACTAAATTAGCCTCAGCTCAAACCCCTGGTAGCTATGCTACAGCGCATACAGGCCTAACTTAGGGCAATGGCAAAAGTATTTATGTTATAACACACATAAATTCAAAACACCAAACAATATAAAACCTAAGCAGAATTTGAAAAAATATAGAAAAACCTATTGAACAAAATAACATCAAAATGACACAAATCCAAGATGGGAAACCAGAGATATGAATGTTTAAAGATTTAAGTGAAAATAGCTGCAAACTGTTAGTCAATGGTCGCAGCAGATCAGGATCTAGGATCCCCGGGTAGATACACCAACTGGATTAGTCCCAGGGAAAGTCTGGGAATCAAAAAGTTTGAAAAAGTTTCAGAGTCTTGATCCAAGAAGGTACTACAAAAAGCTGTCACTCTGAGGGACAACCCTGAAATTGTAACTGCCATCCCGCGAATACCCCAGAACTTTTAAGGTTTTTGCTTGAAAAAGTTTCCAAGTCCCAAAACTGAAAAGGACTTTGTTGGTTTTTGCAGAGCTGCTGCAGCCTTCCAGGGGGATGAATCTGGAAATCAATCAAATACCATTAAACTGCATTTAAGTACTTTTCGCTGTAGGTTTCCTTGAATATGGAACAAAAGTTTTCCAAATGTTCCCAACTTTTTCCTGGTGCCCAAGCAACCACAGGAGCATACTTCTAGGCCTCCTTCGTCTTGCTGAGGTTCTGTGATTCTCGGACTGGACTCCATTTTGTTCGCGTTGTTCGTGACGCCATTTTATGTTGCCCTCACGTAGGCCTGTGGAGGTAACCGAACGAACAAAGCTGCATGGGCTTCGATGTTCATGCACATATTAACTAGGCCTTTTCTGACTTGTGTGTGAACTGTAGGACGCTGACCCCGTCACCTGAAACTGACCCTTTTGCGAAGCCAATCAATGTTCAGGATATCGTTAACCTTAGTTCTCTTGCACATATCTTATCCTATTCAGCATCTGAAATTGTTTCTTTTCTTATGACTTTTCATTACATGGGTAGTGCTTTCAATTATGGGTTTTGTCTGGCTTGTGGAAATCGAATTTGGGACAGTTCTAATAATTAACTTATGGGTTGGTACAATGTAAATTGAGCTTTTATGATGTGATAATGTGTGGGAAAATGTATTTCATTCATCAGTGTTTGTCGCAGTGGGTGTGCATTTATAATGAGCAAAATGTGGATAAAAAGTGATGTCTTGCTCTACAAAAGTTGAACAGTTTCCTGAGTTGTACACCGTGTTGTATTGCTGGGATTACTGTTACTAGCTGCAGCTAATAAATTTGATCTCTGACGCCATCCAGAAGTATTCCGTGTCTCTGTATACCAAGACAGGTGAATCCGAAGACTTTGGGCGTGCCCCTGGCGCCGCTGGGTTCTAAAAACCCGGTTCTTCATTGCAGAATTGATTATTGCTGTACAGCAGAATGAGAATTTCTTTCATGGAGAGCATGTGCCTCTCAAACACCACAAGGTTTGAGATCCATGGCTAGCGGAATACACACTGGATGGAGACTGAGACTTGTATAATTGTGATCAAATATTGTGCCATGGGTATGAAATATGCTGTAAACGTGACTCTTTTATTGTAGGTAACTACATTACCTTTTTATTCTGACGTTTGGTGCTATGCTAAACAAAAAATAATCAACATATGAATTAAAGAGGTATATTTCCTTTATATTAATTAAAACTCCAAATGTGCCATTGAATTGGATTTGTAATAGCTATTAAAAATAGTTGTTTAAATATTCTTCTAGCTGGTCCCATTCCCAAGATACAGTATTAGAATTTTAACCTACACTCTGATTTTCTACATTGGACAGCTAGCCCTGCCACAGTGAAAATATGTTGTTTAAGTCTTTTCCCTCTTTTGAGACAGGGTGGTTCCTACCTGTCCCACCTGTAAATACCATGCACCCTGCCTTGTGGATCACAAGGCCTACTTAGTGGTGGCTTGCTAATATTTAGAAAATTGGGTTGTTTTGACAGGAAAAACTGAAGGCTTCACATTGCAGCAGTCAGTCTACACTGAGTACCTGTAGCTTTGTGTACACTGCCACTGTATTGGATAGCCAATAGGTCCTCCAGTTCACAAGCCTCATTTAACTTCCAGGCCCTGAGTGCACTTTCTACTCCATATCGTATGGACTTATTGGTAGGTTAAATCTGCCAATCAGGAATAACCAATGTAACCATGTTTAGAGGGGGGCTCTGGCACTTAACTCCTGGTAAGTAGGGATACAGTTCACAGAGTTCTAAAACCAGCAAATAAAAGGGTCCAGAAAAAAAAGTTAAAATCAGGGGTGACCACGCAGAAAAGAAGGATTTCCTACACTCACATAGACATTGGTACCTAGGAGAAAGGTACTCTTGAAGCTGGGGCCGAACACAGGTGCACATGGATGTGCGGCTCACCAGTGAAGGATAGCACAGACCAAAAAAGAGATGTTCAATGTGAAGAGGCGTACAGAGCCAAAGGTGGCCTATGGCGCTTTGGCTAGGCATGCTCCCCCAAAACATGAAATATAGAGGCCATTCTGCCCACATTCAAATCTCCTATTACAATGAATCCATTGTACCTACATTGTGCAAATGACTGTACTGGACGGAAAGGTTGTAGGAGTAAGTACAGCTACAAGGACCTGCCTCATTGTAAACTAACTCTGGCACTTTGGCTGGTCATGTTCCCCAAAAAGATAGGATCTAGAGACCATTCTGCCCACATCCAAATCTCCTATTACAATTAATCCATTGTACCCACATTGTGCAAATGACTGTACTGTTCGGAAAGGTTGTAGGAGTAAATGCAGCTTCGAGGCCCTACCTCATCGTAAACTAACTCTGGGCCCACCAAAGGACAGTGGGCACAAGAAGCAACCTGCTAGCTGCATAGTAGGAAGTAGTCCCTGGCTGCATTCCAAAGATCCATGGTAGCTTCAGTGAACATGGATAGGCTGCCTACTTAACTGCCCTTGCAAAGTGTGATCCCCAAAAGAAAATGGCGACACACAGAGGGTGCAAGCAGGCAATATTAAACAACTTGTTATTACAAAAAGAGGTCCAAATTAAAAAATGAGATAAACCAACAAATTCAGCAATCTCATCACCCACTCATGTTAGGAATCACTCAACATATCCCATGAATGGCTGCAACAATTCCTGAAGGATATTAAAGATGAAGTTGGAACCATCAGGAGCGACCTCAAAGTCTGCCTTCATAACCCACAAAATTAAATGGGTAAAGAGGCAATTGAGTAGTCAACCTGGAAAAAACAGGAGAGCATTTTGAGGATCAACATGTTATGGGCAATAAGACCCTGGGGCTTGATGTATGATCATTCAGTTTTGCAAGTTGTAAATTGCAATTTTATTTTAGATTCGCAATTTGCGAATTGCAAAACGCAATGTGCTAATGTGTCTCAGACATATCTAGAAATTCCCAATGGGGTTGCATTTGACCTGCCTCATTAATACTCATGAGGCTACAATCACAGGGATGGTAGCCTGCTGGGGACAGCAGACCATCATGTCTGTGTTTGATTTTTAAATAGAGCAACTTATTTTTTCAAATGCAGCCTGTTTTTCTTAAAGGAAAGTGGAATGCATTTAAAAGAAAAAATGAAGGTTTCTTTTCATTTTTTGGGGGCAGGCAGTGGTCCGTGTTCCATTGGACCACTGCCTGCTCTAAAAAAATTATTTTGCATACATTCACAAAGGGGAAGCCTTTATACAACTGGCTTACCACCTACTTGAAGCAGGTGGTAACTGCGATTGTTTTTCAATTGCATTTGCAGTCACAAAACAATCATACATACCAGTGCAACTCGCTATTAGGAATGCTGCTTCTTAATAGCGACTGGCAATCCCTATTTTGAAAGTCGGTAATAGGTTAGGGACTCGCAAAATAGGGTTTGTACATGTTACAACCCTAAAAACTGTCGTACATCTGGCCCCTGATGCTGTAGGACCAATAGAACATCCTCATGTTGAAGCATGAAGACCTTCAAAAGAGGTCATGCGCAATAACATCAGATTAAAGGAACTCCCTAACATGATGAGGATCAGACATCAGAGTGTAAGTCCAAAGACTGCTATAGCACATCAGTAATAGTTTTGATGACCCACCAGTATGTCTAGATCATACTCACAGTGTCATCTGTAGGTCCCATAAGTGAAACTACCCCAGATATCTTGATGTGTGCACACTTTTATGAAGAAAATGAAGAAATATTGGCCCAAAAACACTTCAAAGAAGCTGTGCCCTTTAAAGGCCACGCTCTCCAACCAAAGCAAACAGGGCACCCCCCCCCCCCCCCCCCCCCCCCCCCCCACCACCACCACCACCAATGGGAACATCTACTTAGGTTAATGCTTGTCTGGGGCTTTGAAAAACAGTAAGAAAAATCCCCATGGGAGATGAAAATTATGCGGGGTATTCATGTAAGAGAAGATGGATGAGAGATGCCAAAACCCTCCAGAATAGGCTGGAAACCACTGAAGAGTTGTCTCAAATTCTCACTTTAAAAGGGACTGAGTGAGGAAGAGATGTAAATTGGCTCTCTTAATCGAATTCCTTGGCAACAAAGGACTCTTAGCAGTGGGGCAGGGTTAGAAATGGGGTTCCAGGTTGGCTGAGGTATACACCCTGGCCAGGTAGCCACTAAAGCTCTAGTCGGGGTAAGCTAGATACATACTAAAAGATAACCTGTACTCACCCTCTGGTAGTTTGGCACAGAGCAGTCAAGCTTATGAAAGAGGCAATTGTGTTTGAATTGGAAAACCTGTTATTCAGCTGACCACTGACATGTATTGACAATTGTATGTGTGTCCTGTTGATTTTCTATTACAGGCTCCAGTGGTCTAGGATACTCCAGGAGGCCACACTGGTAGAACCATGAGTTTTACTACTGCCATTGTTCCTCAGGTTAGGGTGTGCCTTAGGGTGCGCATACCACCGTGGAACTATTGTAGGTCCTGATGAATGCTTAGCGAATTGCAATTTTAAGCAGAAACATGTCGACCAGTCCTGTTCACTAATCCCTACCAATCCAATGACTCTGGCTAAACTAATAAGCTAGACTGCATCCGTTCCACTTGTTTTTAATAGACACTGGTTTGCCTTTAATAAATTAGTTGATAGGTTAAAACCGGCTACCTTTTAAACTGCACATTAATATCACTGTCACTTCCACCTTCACAAAGAACCTGCTCCGCTGTAACTCAGGCGTTGTAGCACACCAGAGGCGGCACTCGGCCTCTCTGGTGGGAACCCTATGATGAAGCATGTCACCAACTAGGTTGGGATATATGATGTTACAACGCGTACTTTTAGCACGCATACCATTACAACGGATTTTTTAAAACGCAGGTCATTTTACAACGGATACCATTACAACGCAAAACACTACAACGCAGGTACTATTACAATGCATACCATTACAATGTAAGTATAGGTAAGTATATAATATTAAAATATAATTTTAAAATATAATGTAAATAATTATTTATGTAATATTTTATTTAATTATTTGTAATATAATTTTTAATTTAAATTATAAATTAAATTAATTTTATTTTATTTTTTGAAAAAATATGTAAAAAATACCCCTGTACCCGAAAACCCAAACCCAACCCTAAAACCAAAAAATACCCCTGTACCCCAAAACCCAATCCCAACCCTAAAACCTAAAAATACCCCTGTACCCCAAAACCCAAACCCAACCCTAAAACCTAAAAATACCCCTGTACCCCAAAACCCAAACCCAACCCTAAAACCTAAAAATACCCCTGTACCCCAAAACCCAAACCCAACCCTAAAACCTAAAAATACCCCTGTACCCCAAAACCCAAACCCAACCCTAAAACCTAAAAATACCCCTGTACCCCAAAACCCAAACCCAACCCTAAAACCTAAAAATACCCCTGTACCCCAAAACCCAAACCCAACCCTAAAACCTAAAAATACCCCTGTACCCCAAAACCCAAACCCAACCCTAAAACCTAAAAATACCCCTGTACCCCAAAACCCAAACCCAACCCTAAAACCTAAAAATACCCCTGTACCCCAAAACCCAAACCCAGCCCTAAAACCTAAAAATACCCCTGTACCCCAAAACCCAAACCCAACCCTAAAACCTAAAAATACCCCTGTACCCCAAAACCCAAACCCAACCCTAAAACCTAAAAATACCCCTGTACCCCAAAACCAACCCTAAAACCTGAAAATACATCTGTACCCCAAAACCCAAACCCAACCCTAAAACCTAAAAATACCCCTGTACCCCAAAACCGAAAACCCAACCCAAAAACCTAAAAATACCCCTGTACCCCAAAACCCAAACCCAGCCCTAAAACCTAAAAAATACCCCTGTACCCCAAAACCCAAACCCAACCCTAAAACCTAAAAATACCCCTGTACCCCAAAACCCAACCCTAAAACCTAAAAATACCCCTGTACCCCAAAACCCAAACCCAGCCCTAAAACCTAAAAATACCCCTGTACCCCAAAACCCAAACCCATCCCTGAAAACTAAAAATACCCCTGTACCCCTTAACAAAATACCACTAATAAATGTTTATTAAAAAAAAACTTACCTGTAATTATACTTACGTTGTAATGGTATGCGTTGTAAAAGTACCTGCGTTGTAGTGTTTTGCGTTGTAAAGGTATCCGTTGTAAAATGACATGCGTTGTAATAGTATGCGTTGTAATGGTATGCGTTGTAAAAAATCCGTGGTAACAGTTACATACCACTAGGTTGGTGAGTGAGGGTTCTTTTACAAAACTTTTGTTTGTGTTTTGCTGTTGTATTGGCTAGGTTTCCCTAGTCACTCTTTTGTTACTTCCTATAAAGTATTTGTGCAACACACACATACAGTAACACAATGAATACACCACAAAAAGACTCTACATCGGTTTAGGAAAATAGAGAATATTACTTGGAGCAAAAAAAAAACAAGATGACAAAAATCCAACCAGTACGAGTTGAGATATGAATTTGTAAAGATTAAACGCAAAAACAATGCTTAGAAGTCACTAGCAGACAAAAGGTTACTTGACCAGGGCAAATTCAAAGTTCAGGGCGACCACAATGAAGGGCAGACCGGCTACAGGATCCAAGCAGGGCCCGCTGAGTAAGCACCTTGAATGGCACAAATGGTCGAAGCTGAGGACATGATGTGTCAATCTTTTCCACTCAGTTGGGTCTCTGCTTTGTCATAGAGCTTCACTGGGATGAAGGCTATGCGTCATCATCGACCCATGCAGAGCGTTGTCATCAAACGCAGGCTGTAGAACCACTGTCGTCAAACAGTCTCTGTGGCGGCATTAAAGAGCAATGCCTGGGTTCTGATCAACGCAAAGGTGGCCATGCTTCCGTTTCGTAGCAAACAGCTGCAGAATGCACTTCTGAGGTCCAGAACTTGGAGAGGGCACCACAGGCATGGGTAGAAATCACAGAAGGCAGAGTACAGAAGCAACAGCAGAATTGCAGGAAGTCTCTTGTGTCCCTGAGACTTCAGAAAAACAAGAGGCAAGCCATCAAGCTCTTGGAGATCACTTGGAGTGAATGAAGAGTTCAGCTCTCCTTCGGCAGAGTCAGGGAGCAGCAGGCAGCAGGGCAGCAAGCAGAAAAGCAGTCCTACCAGAGAAGCAGTCCAATTGAGTATTTTAAGCAGCACAGCAGTCCTTCTGACAGAAGTCCAGTTCAAGATCCAGAAGTGTATGCTTTTAGGGGGTCAGAGACCCAGTACTTATACCCAAAAGTGTCTTTGATGTAGGTGGTGATTTCATAGCAGCTCTCCGAAGTGAATAAGGATCCCCTTCAACCCATTTCTGTTTGCCAGGCCATCTGTGTGTGGGAGGGGAGGTAAATCAGTGATTTGAGTGGAGGCAGGACACTACCTATTGAAGTGAATCACCCCTCCCATTCCACACTGTCCAGGAAGACTCATCAGAATGCAGATGAATTCAGATAAGAGCTCAGAATGCAGATGGACCTCACCTTCCTGTTTGTGGTTGTCTAGCTGTAATGCACAAAGTGTAGCTGTCACCCAATCCAGAGTGTATTGGAAACTAGCCGTCAGGCACATAGTGCAGTGAGTGTATAGAAATGTCCACTTTCTAAAAGTAACATTTCTAAAACAGTAATGGTAAAGCCAACTTCACCAGTAAGAATGATTTATCATTACCATTTTTAAGATATGAAACATGAAAAGGCCGCTCATCTCTGATTTGGAATTATCATTTAAAAGTGTATTAGGGAATTCCCAATGCCGGCCTATCAGAAGGGTAGGCCTCACAGTAGTAAATAACAAAATAGACTGTTTGTCAAGTCAAGTCAGGGACATTTGTATAGCGCACACATCACTCCAAGTGTCAGGATCGGTCCTAGCCGCACCTGCCTTACGAGTACTTGACTACAACTCCCATGAAGCTTGGAGGGGAGGAAGTACTTCAGGCGAGGTCGTGCTCAGACAGATGCGCGTAATTCTGACTGTTGTTTCCAGTTCGACTCTCGAGCGAGGAAGAGAGCGTCCACCGAGTAAAGCCCTTCCTGTTCCCGTTGTGCGTTCTCTTTCAGGGGCTGACTTGCGAGTCATCCGGCTCGGTAAAGAGACGTAGCGGTAAGATTGAGACTTTTTTTCCAGAAGTGCAGCACGTGGTGTGTTACCACGCTTTGCCGTATTCTTACAGTTTACCCCGGATTGTTTGCCTGTGAAGCGGAGCGCGGTGGTGTGAATTGCCACGTGTTATCGTGTTCCTCCTGTTTCCCCGGATTGATTGATTTTGAAGAGGAGCACGTGGTGGTGTATATACCATGCGTTACCGTGTTCTTTCTGTTCCTCCCTTATATTGTCAGAGAAGAGGAGTGTGGTGCTAGAGTACTACACATTGCTGTGTTCTCTCTTGTCTTTGGATTTGTAAGGATTATTATTGCTAAATCACTTTGCCATTGATGCGGAGCGCTGTGGTGAAACAACCACCCGTTGCCGTGTTTTCTTGAAGACTCGCATCAAGACTTCTACACAGAAGCAGAGCGTGGTGGTGAGGGTATTCACACGTTGCTGTGTTTTTCTTGATTTTCTACTTTGGAACTCTGACAGAGCGGAAGACAGTGGTCCTAATAGCCGCGCCTTACAGTATCAGTGATTTGATTATGTTTAAAACATTGTCTTATTGTTCTATTATTTTCAAGCCTCTGGGAAGGAGGGGACTCGAACTTTACAAGTATCCAACCTTCAAGTATTAGGAAGGCTTCCCCTATTGGAGGTTGATGTATGACTACGTTTCTTGAAGGCATCTGCTTTATTTATGGTATGTGTGAATGTGCTGAACAAACAGGTATGGGGCTGTGTTCACAGTGAGTATGGTTATAAGTATTCATGTGAATTTCCTGTACTTACAGATTTGTCACTGGAGGAGAATGGTCTTGGATGTTCTACTACGTTGAGAGTGCAATCAGTTCCCAGACAGGTATTGAGGAGTTTAGCAAGACCACATGAGAGTAGCCTTATATCACATGCCTTGTTTACATCATTGTTTTTGTTTTGTTTCAGGTTCTTTTCCCTGCTGTCCCCTTCCCTTTCCTTTCCCTCGCTTGATGGTTCGAACACCCTGTGTTTATACTTCAGGGTGTTGGTGACATCAGGAGGTGGACCCCTATTAGCGACAACTGGATCCTGCGGAGCATACCTGACACCAAGAGTCTCATGGCGTTTTCAGACGGCTCTGAAAAGATGCTGGCTTAGGTATAAAATAGCCATGTCTTCAACTTCTTGCGGAAGCAGCTTTGGTCGGGGATGGTGCATAAAAATGAGAGCATTTTGTTCCAGGATGCCGGTGTGAGAAAGGAGAAAGATCTTGCCCCTTTTCTAGCGGTATGAATTCTGAGGGGAGTAAGCAGTGCATCATTACTGGATCTGAGCACCCTACGTGGCTGATACCAACATCGTTTTTTTGACCAGTATCTTGGACCGTTTCCGTACATATGCTCATATGTCAAACAAAGGGTTTTAAAAAGAATTCGTTTTTTCACTGGAAGCCAGTGTAGAGCTCTTAAACAAGGAGCAGAGGAAGATCTATGCGGAAGATCTAGGACTAACCTTGTGGCGGTGTTCTGCAGGATCTAAAGCTTATTTATGAGGTTTTCATTTATTGAGAGCAATAGAGCATTGTCGTAGTCTATTCTGTTTATAATTAATCCCTGGACTAATGGATTCCGCGCCTCAATAGTGATCCATTTAAAAACCTTCTGCAAACTGCACTATACACCGAAACAGGTGCCAATGACATAATTTAATTGGCTTTTCATGGACAATTGATTGTCCATGTAAAAACCGAGGTTACGGACCGTTTCCTTGGAGGTTGGCAGGGGCCTACATTGGATGGCCACCAGTCATGTGTCCAATGTTCCATAGCCTTGCCAAAGAGCATGATCTCTGACTTACCACCATTTAGTTGAAGGTGGCTGATCCTCTTATCAACGTGAGACATACAATTTTTTAATAGCTGCTTGTTCTCAATAGGGTCCGGGCCTAAGGTGATCAGGATCTGCATCTCATCTGCATAAAATATGACATCAAATCCATAGGCTCTGATCACCCTAGCCAGTGGAGTCATGTACAGGTTAAAAAGCGTCTGGCTCAAAATAGAGCCCTGTGGTATTCCTATCTCGACAGGTCTCTCACGTGAAATGCTATTTCCATCTGGACAGTTGTTACACGGTCAGATAGGTAACTTTTGAACCATTTAAGGGCATTTCCTCTGACACCTATCTCCCAGAGCGGATGTTCTAAAATGTTGTGGGAGATGGTGTCAAAGGCAGCGGACAGGTCGAGCAGGACGTGGATGACTGACTGATGTTTATCTAAGGCCAGTCTGATGTTATCGGTAACCTCGACCAATGCTGTCTCTGTACTGTGCGCCGCTCTAAAACAGGACTGTGAAGGGTCTAAAAGTCCATGACTCTCAAGATGATCAACAAGCTGTTGGTTAATGAGCGATTCCAACATCCTCCCAAAGTAGTGAAGTAGAGAGATAGGACGATAGTTTAGGAGAAGTTTAGGATCGGCCATCATTTTTTTTTTTAATCGGTCTCACTCTGGCTACTTTCCACATTGTAGGGAAAGACGCCTCTGAGAGCGACTTATTAAATAGACCGGTTAAACTTTCCAACAGTACCGGAGCAATGGCAGAGAGAAGTTTTGGAGGTATAGGGTCAGTGGGGGAGCCAGATTTTATCTTCTGCATGACAGATGTAACAGACTTGATGTCGCATTTAACAAATTCATTCAAAATATGGGGAGGGTCAGAAGACGGACAAAGCATAGCTTCTGAGTGAATGCTGTTACGTTGAGATGAGAAGGAGTGATGAATGGCTATAATTTTTTCCTCAAAGAATTTAGAAAGGGATTCAGTCCAATCTTGAGAGACAGGAGTTGACGGCTGATTGCTAGGAGTTGTAAATTCCTTCAAAATTTGATAAAGTTCTTTGGAAGAATGTTCTGCCTTGTTTATCCGGTCTATAAGAAATGATTTTCTTGCTGATTTTATTTCATTCATGTAGCCGTGGTGTAGTTTTTTATATATTTCGCGGTCGGCCGGATTTTTGCTTTTACGCCATTTTCGCCCTGTGGTTCTATACGAGAACTTTGTCGTTCTTAAATGGTCTGTAAACCAAGGGGTGGTTCTGGTCTTGTTCTTAACATGACTATGAGGGGCGATTTTATTGTGGGTTGAAATGGCTTTATCAAGATTATATGCCAGGACATGTAGAACATAAAAGTACATATTGTACCTTTTACTTACATGATACCCTGCCCTTAGCATTACTGAGGCCCTACCTTAGGGGTGGCCAATATGTAATGAAAGGGGAGTTTATGACCTGAAAAGTAGTTTTAAATGCCAAGTCGAAGTGGCAGTAAACTGCACACAGAAGCACTGCACTGGCAGGCCTGAGTCACGTTTGAAAGGCTACTTCAGTGCTGCAACCCACTTGTAGTATTCAAGGCACAAGCCTAAGTATATGGTATACCAACTTACGAGGGACTTGCCAGTACATCAAATATGCCAATCATATATATACCAATGTCATCATGTTTAGGGGAGAAGCACTGTGATAAAGTGCTCAGAGTCCTAAGGCCAACAACAAGAATCAGCAAAAACAGGAGGCAAAAGGCATAAAGTCTGGGGAAAAACCACCATGAAGATGACAGGTTGAACACGTAGGGAGACATAAAGGACAGTGACTAAAGTGACCGACACCACTTGACTGAAAGGTGAAGAGAACTATTTTAGGGGAAATGTTTAGAGCTCTTAGAATCCCTGTGACTGGGAAGCAGGGGGTGGGTGGAAAGCTGGATGGGGTTATGTTCACAGCAAATAGAGCTATACAGACAGTATCGCTCTAGTACTCCAATTCTATTGTACGCAAATGATGATCCGGGGTGGGGTTCTCCCCTTACAGTGAACACTTCCGAGGTTAAACATGACTGAACTAGTTAACTCGGACATTAAAGTCGTCAGTGTACCAGCTAAATGACTGGCAGGCATAAATCTCTTGAAATTATCATCAGAAGGGGAAATCTACCTACTCCAAGAGAAGCAATTCAGTCAAGTGGGGCTGGGCACAGCTCAAGCCCAAATGATTCTCATTGCAACATATTGATACAGGCCCACAGAAAAAAGCATGGGTCACAATCCTGTGTGCAAAATATTCAGACAATGTGAGTATTGCTGGATGTCACAAGTAAATCCCTGATACTCCTAGTTTACATAGGCTCTCAGTTCTTGCAGTCACATCTTTATACTGCCCCAACACGAACCAAAAGATCTTATATCAGTCTATTGCCCCTTGCCATTTCACAACAATCTCTATCTTTTAAGGTGAAAAATGTTTGTAAACTTTGTCTACCATCATCAAAATATTCGAGTAATATTGCCCTAAAGTGATTGAATTCTGCAGGCCTTAAAAGCATCATATTGAATGCAAGACAGTTGAACAGTCCTGGAAAAGCAAGTGAGTAATTTTCGAATTTCTCCTCAAAGTAGATAAAAATAGAGACTTTCATATAACTTGTGGAGAATGTAGCAACCCTGTCATTCGTATGATCGCATTATATTACAAATGTCCACTCGACACAGCAGAAAGAGCTGTTATTGGTCTTTGTGTAGAGAGCTTCACTCTCACTTATCTTTAACAAGCACTCGGCAACTGTGACTGTACCGTATTCTATGTAGAATTTGACCTGAAAATTAGCCATTAGCAAAGCTGTATATCTTTCTATCGTCCGCCGTAGACCAGCGAGGATCTCTTATGTACACCACGGGTGGACAAACACAAAGCAGACCTGCTGACTCTAAGCAAATATTCATCCGCGTGGACTCTACCGCGCGACTGTTTTGTTTCGTGGTGTTTTATTGTGTTTTTTCCCATGGATGTGTTCGCGGGTTTTATTACTTGGCCTTTTTCTTGGCGCTTCTTTGGTTCAAAGGGTTTCTTTTTCTTTAATACGCCGTGACATTATTTGTGTTAGCAGCCGCCACCCTCTGCCCTTTGAACTACAAAGGTTAGCTCACACTTTCCATGAAAGGAAACCGATCTTTCATTTTTTTGAGACAGTTTTTCCAAATTTGGTGCCAAAAAAACGAGAGATGACAATGATGCGCCGGCAGTCGGGACGGCGGTGGCAGCTTTTGTGAGCCGCAGGGGGTTGGCAGGCGGTCACGTGAGCGCTGGCGATAAAGCGCTTCAACAACAGCAGCCGCGAGGATTCCAGAGCGCTTGCCAGAAAGACTTCAGTCAAACAGAGAACCCACTCCCTGGGCAAAGCTAAGAGGCGTCGGCAATAGCGAGTCAGAATTAATGGTAATTTACCTTAAATACATCAATGCTATGGCTCCCAACACCACCCGAAGGAATAAAATACAAAAAGAAATATCTGGCAAATGGGTGGCTTTTAAAAAGGGATCAAAAGTTACTTTGAATTGATGATGCGTTGCATTTGATGTTTATTGTATCTTGATGGACCCATTTCATAGAAATGTTCCTGTGGGTCTGAAAGACTCACCTGTTAGCAGAGGCCAGATGCACAAAGCCGTGGGTACTTGTGCGCTCCCTGAACTAATCGCCTACTTATTCCCTTCTTTTTCTTCTGTTGTGTTCTCCTTCCCTATGTATCCACGATTTGCCCGATTTATTTTTTTCTTTACTGCAATCTCCTTTAATATGTATGTAGAGCGCTCTGATATCTGCAAGGATCTTGTTCGCGCTATACAAAACTTTGAAAATAAATAAATAGCATCTTACCGGGGGCCGAAAAGTTTGGTCTATGGTGTGACCAGGGGCCGCACTGATGTCAGCAGGGTGGTGGCCGGTGGTGATGGCGGGGGTTGGGGGTGATGGCGGGGGTTGGGGGTAGGGGAGGGGTGTAAAGGGGGTGTAGGGGAAGTGAAGCATGTACATCTTACTGACTGAATTGAATTGCACTGATGGCGCTAAACATATAAGATGGCCGGAATATGTGAAAAAGTTGCTTACAAAATTGGGTGATCCGAAATATTTCACAGAGCCTATTTCTATGTGTAGCGTTCCTAGAAAAGCCCTGAAAACCAGTTGTATGGGTCTACTTGGAGAAATAAGAGCCACTAATGAAACGAGAAAGCCTACGGTACAAACCCATCATTTAACTCTGTTGATCCAAACAATCCAACCGTATATACAATTAGTAGAGGGAGACTTTGACCGTTTTTAAATGACACGTTTTAGATTGGATATTATATTTAGATCCCTAAGTTTCCCTGTAGTAAATTACTGGTCACAAGATTTGTGTAAGTGCTGCCCATGTGATGAGGTCTCTGTACAATCAACTTTTCATATCATGCTTTTTCGTAAATGTTATGACACACCAAGAAAGAGATGGATTCACAATTAAGGAATCGCAAAAAATATTGCTATTCAAACCTACATAGCATTTTGCGATTTCTTAATAGTGATTCCCTAAAAATCGATATTAAGGAATCACAAACATGCATTTACCTACATCTGGCCCTAAAACTTTAAAAAAAAATACTTTTGGATGCTCTGCTATGATCTGATTTACTGAGCTGAAACTGTTCTGCAGGTTAAGGAAATACACTTTTTGAATTTTGAAGAGACTATCATATTTTTACACGTTTGCAGTATTTAAAAATAAAGGTGTACTCAAAGTTAAGCGGTGCATGACAATCTAGTAACTTCATTTTTCAACCTTTAAATAAATGCTTGCTGTTTATTTAATATTTTTTTTTACGTTAATGCTGAATCGAGTATAGAGCCGCCCAGTGCTGCTGTTGCCCAGGGGCCGCATGTAAAGGTCAGGAAGGACGCACTTTGAGTATCACTGTCACTAAGCTGACTAAGCTATAGGTACTCACCAACATTTTCCGTGGGCACAAAAGTTTGGTCTGTGATGTGACCGAGGGCCGCATTAATGCCAGCAGGGCGGCGGTCGGGGTGGGATTCGCGAAATGGTGAGTTAGGGGAGTTAAAGCATATATGCGTAGTGGCTGAATTGCACAATATGAAACCAGAAAACCAGAATTCAATTTCCCTGCGTAACCAAATTGTGTGATTGCAATTGTTTTATTTAATTTTCCCTCCTTTTTCTTCATTATCACATATAAAAGGACCTCGAAATACATGACTTCAGGATATATGCCCTGTACAAAACCTTCTCTTGTGTTTGATTTAGTAAACTACAATGTCGCTTAAGTATAATAGGAATCCAGGCCACCCAAAGAATGCACAGAACAACTGACTTGATTCTTAGTTCACTATTGGCACTGTTGTCCAGGTGGGGGGATGAATACTTCTAAATTCATGTTTGAAAACTTTCACTTTAAAAAAAAATATTTCTCAGTGCACTGATGTAATCTGATGTACTAAGGTGAAAGGTGCATGTTAATGAAATACACTTTTTGAATTTTGAAGAGAATTTATCATGTTTTTACACTGTTGCTTCAAGATGTCTTTAAAAATGAAAGTGCTCTTAAAGTTAAGTGTTGCAGGATACTCTAGTTAATTCCTTTCTTTAACTTCAATAAACCTGGAAATAAATGCTTGCCTGTTTATCTATCACCCTTTAATGTTAGCACTGAGTCAAGTAAACAGCAGCTCTTTGCTGCTATTGACCAGGGAGCCGCATATAAAGGTCAGGGGGGCTGCATGCGGCCCCCGGGCCGTACTTTGAGTATCACTGCACTAAGTGTTTTTGTATTCACAATCGGGCTGATTCGACGAATGGGTGGTTTGCAACTGCAAAAAAGCATTTTGGAATCTATGAAACCAAAACTGTGATTCAGTAACACGTTATCAAATCACAATTTGGATTTGCGACCAAATACGATTCAATATTTGGAAGGGGCGTTTTTTCAAAATACTGAATAAGAATGGTATGTATTAATGTTTTGCAACCAAATTCCAGTCACAAAACATTAATACTTTACCGATTACAAGCATATAGAGGTAGCCCATTCCCCCTTGTTAATGTAAAAAAAAAGTTTGTTTAAGAGGCGGCAGTGGTCTTCGGGACCACTGCATCTTCTTAAACTATCAAATAAAAGATACATCTTTTCTAAACACTTCAGTTTCCTTTAGGGGAGAGGGATTGCATTTTTTTTGGTAAAAAAAAAAGATTGTTTTAATCAAAAGCTATCTCAGACATGGCGGTGGTCAACTGACCCAAGCAGGCCACCATCCCTGTGATGGTGGCGATTCCCAGTGGGTAACAAATTACGAACTACCTCATTAACATTCATGAGGTAGTTCAATTTGTGAACCACTAGGAATCTCAAATTTAAAAAGAAAAAAATTAATTCATTTAAAATAGCGATTTGGAAAAATCCCTATCTGGAAATCTCTATTCTGAAAATAGGTGCATCTAGCCCTTAATCCGGAATTTCCAGGAGAAGTTCTACTCATAGAAAAGAGGTTGGAAATTGGGCCCAACATATTTTCCCGATTTTGTACAAAGTGAGGGAAATGCTTTTTTAAATAAGTCTGCTGATTCACAAGCATTAAGGAGTCTTGGAAGTTGGACTACAGGAGCACTCTTACATACTCGAGCAGACCTTTGTAAATTGGCCATAATTTATCCAACTCCCTCTTAATAAGAGTTCAAAGAGTGCACAGTCCTTTCTATTTGTAATAATTGTGTATGAATATAACATGAGCATTCCCATTTTAGATGTTTTGGGACCAATTAACAAATGCATGTAACACTACATAAAAGAACACTACTGGATGAGCCATAACATGTCTTTGTGAACATGTGCCTGTATCTTTAGCCCCTCCCACTTCCTCTACAAATAACAGGAATTCTACTTTATTGTGCTGTGTCCAGTCTCAAGCTGTAGAGATGAACTTCCTCGTACTCTGCGGGCAGCTGTGCCATAATGTCCATTTGTTCACCTTTCATGTTTTGTGTTGCTTTACCAGCAAAGCGGACAATGGTCCCAAATATACCACTATCTATAGTCTAGGTTGGCTACGGCCTACTCTCTAACCTATTGGGAGATAGACAGTGTGGGCTAACCGAGATTCAAGCAAAAGCCATGCTATTTGCTCATCACCTGAAGGAAGGGTCTACTCTCCTTTCCATGGAAAATCTGTTCAGACCCCATCAGTTGGGGTCTTTCACTCACCCCCCATCTATGTAGTGAGTGGTGATGTGTGCTAATGTATGGCACATGTTATGTTTTTGTGTTAATCAACAAAAATAGTACTCTGGGAAAGTCAGAAAACGTACGAGGACAAGATCCCTCACTCGCCAGTAGATGGTATGGTTTATTATAGGGCTTCTCTTCACACTGATAAAGAATATATCAGTGTGTGGGAAAACCCTCTTGGAAGGGCAGTTCTTGAGGTTTTATTGCAGGAATGGAGGATGACCTATCGTCAACAGTGTTGATGTTGATAGGATAAAAACAGAGGAAACAAATGTAATCTGCTAAAACCACCTCTTGTTAGACCAAAAGAGATACTTGTCATTCCCAATGGGTAGGTTTAAAAATTGGAGCACCGATTTATCAAGTCTTTGCGTTGTCCATGCGTCACACAAGGTGATGCATGGACAACACACAGGCTTCATTAAATTTAACAAACCCACGCAAGGGGTGACTTGCACCATTTTTCATGGCTTTGTTAAGAAATGTAACACAAAGCAGCGGCGGAGGTGTTCCCATGCTTCCATTCATAGATTTTGGTGCATTCCTAGATTTAAAAGAAATTATAAGCCTGGGAATGCATCAACATGCTATGCCTTACCCAGTGAGCCGTTACGAGGAGAAATATCTTCATTTCTCCTTGTTATTGCCTCTTTTCATGCATGATGCATTCTGCATCACACACAGAAAGAGGAAAATGCCTGTAGGGATTGTTTTTGTGCAGGAAGATGTCCCTTGGGACTGAGTTATCTAGACTGTGGCTAGTGATCATTTTAAGAATCCACTGGTTCTATTATATGACTTTCATTGTTTCTTCACAAGTGTGATTTTCTGGCAACAGGAAGGGTCCTTAACACCTTCCATGCTCATGACGAGCTCAGCTTTCTATTGTCTTTGTTGATGTGACGTCCTTCCTGTATCTTCCCCTCGGAATGCTCTGCAGACCTTATGGAAAGGTTTATTGAATCCACTTCCAGTAACTACCTGCACTGTACACTGCTGGAGACCAGAGAGCTGACCAATGCTGGTGTAGTTGTTAGGCATCTTTGCTAGCGGGTCGACCTTCAAATAAGCTTACCCCTTTGGGGATGCCTGGTTCATTGTTCCAATATACATTCTCACAGTCATCTTTGGACTCCACTTTTGTCCTGCACTGTGAATTGCCGTAAACCACTGAGATTCCGCTCAGGCAGGGTACACAGTCTCTTTAGAATACAAATTTGTTTTAACAATTACTGCCTATCCCCAGCCATGGCCTTATTTAGAAAGCACATGATAAATTGACCAGCTCTACTGCTCCCAGCATTTGCAAGAGAAATGACCCAGCAAGACGAATTCCTTGCATTTGTCTGGATCTCAAGTGTTGCTCTACAGTTTGGAGAGATGTCCATGACATTCATGTTTTTTTGATGCTGGTAAAAAGCCTAGAGCATTGTAAGAGTCCTGATGATGTGCTATAATTGAAAGATTGATGCTTGATTGCCCAAAAGATGTAGTAACTGTGAACCTGCCTGCAAGAGCCAGGCCCAGTAGTATGGAGATGAAGAGAGGACGACAGGTAGAACTCATCCTGCCATGGAGCCAATGGAGTGTGCAGCACAGCTGGCTGTGACCAACTGAGGGTAAAGGGTGTTCTTCCACCGCTGCAGCATTGCAAATGGTGGTGAGCCTACCATGCCCCTTGACTCGCCCTGACTTGTGGGTATCTAATTATCGTAGTTTTAGCCTAAGAGGTAAAAAATTGAGTTCTCTTTTGCCCTAGACCTTAGTGTGGGGTACCAATGACTGAGGTTGGTTCCCTTGGTTCTGTAATCATTTAGATAATCTCTCTTTACTTTACAATCCTGGAAGTACAAACTTATGTAGTTGGTGTAGGACTGAGACCCTTATCCAATTTCCTTGTTGCTAGTGGGCTCATTGAGTCCAGACAGTGTCTGCAATCTGTGGTTGCCTCCACCACCTGATAATGGTGTCAGTTGGTTTTCAAGGTCCCAGATCTCTTTGTCCTTTTTGTAACATTTACCTGCAACATGGGCTACGAGTTGGCCATGCAGGACCGTCTTATAGGCCGCCCACATTTGGATCTCCTAGTCCACCATTCCTGTATTTTCCATAACGTACTTCCTCGTGGTCTAGGCCACCAGTTTCTGGTGTCCCAAACAGTCAAGTCCCAGGGGTGCAACCTTCATTCCTCTGCCTACCTTGCATATCTTTCAGGAGTTGGGTAGTCATTGGTGAGTGTTCAAAGATACCTGTGTTAGGATGGTGATATTCCCAAATCTACCTATTTGGTGTTTTGGGATTAGGAAGTAATACAGCCTGGATTGTGAGTTTAGCTGATAAGAGTTGTCGGTGTATTGTTGCATACCTTGCTATTCCACCACCACAGGCAAGCGCAAGTTCCTTCTGGCACTCTCCGTCTTCATTGTCATCCTGTTCATGTCACTTTGGTAAGTTAAATTAATGTCCCCCCAATCAGGAGTATGGCTTAGAGTACCCACGCTAGCCAGCCCCAGATTCTAGTTAGTGCCTTGGTCTGTAGGCTAGGGGTAAGTACCAGGTGGCAAGTGCCAAATTTTTTCCATTCCATCATTGCCACTCAGGGCTGCCTGACAGCCATGGCTATCCACCCAAGTCCGGGTGACCTGCAGGGAAGCGACCTGCCGGCCAATATGCCCTCCACTCTGGGTTTGAATGAAAAGACTGCATGTGCTAGCAGGTGATATTTGCCATGTTGTAGTACCCTGCATGTGTTCACGGCAAGGTGTGAATCCTGAATGAGAATTATGTCAGGGTTCTTCCTTGCAAGGTATTTTCACATTGCCCCCCCCCCCCGCCCTTCAGCTTGTAGCCCAGGCCATTAATATTCCAGGGGAGAACCCTGTTAGGTGAATTGTAGCTATTGTCTTTAGTATCTAGCCTGGTCTAGTGCCGGTCCCTCTCTTTAGTATCTTGGTATGCTTCTAGCTATGCCTAAACCCACTCCTCCCTCCTCCCAACCTCCTTGTGTTGCGTATTCTGAACTAACCGCCCCCCAATGTCCGAGGTGTCTGTTGCTCCGTCGGAAACAACAACAACAACTTTTGCTCTATTCTTCTGAAATAGATAGAAGCGGGCTAGCCCCGCCCTGTGCATGTCAAATCTATGTTTTCCCTAGTGTGGAACCGATGAGTGACCCTAGTAGGTGGCTTGTCTATCATCCTCCGGAGGGCAGAGGCCCGTAGCATACCTCATATTATTTATTATATCGGCCATAATCTGGAAGACTACTGGCCTGTTGGTGTCCTCTGACCCCGCTGCATATCTTGTGAGTCACTGGTGTTCTCCTCCGAGCCCTTGGCCAGGGCTTCCCATTTGTTCCCCGACTCCCAGGAATGCCGCCCATCCCCATCCGGAGTAATAAAAAAAATCTAGATCGATCTGCAGTACAGTAGTGGGATTCATTGATCCCCTACACCAAAAATGGCTGCTAGGGTCTGTTGTTCCTGTCTCGGTACCAGGGACCCCACTCCCCACATTAGGTGTAGGGGTTATGCAGTACCCAAAAGACAACCCCAAACCCAACTAGGTCCCCATACCACAAACCCAGGCAAAGCTTCTGCAACATATGTACCAGCTATTGTGGATTTACGTCTCCAGATCTGAAACCATTGATTGGAGAACCTTACTCTGGATTTGCCGAACCCGGGCATGATGCTTGGTTCGGTTCTAAACGAGGGTCTGCAAACCCTTTGATAAAAGTGCATTCCAAATGCAACATTTTAGTGACCAACTCCATATTTGCTGGGTTGACGGAAATGCCTGGCCACAGGCTAGACCTTGTGATTTAGAGTTGGCTGCCCTCGGCAGGTTGGGAACACAAATATGAAAGGGTTCACCATTTACCCTGACAGCCTGGGGCACTAAATGTAAAACAAAACGATGATTCCATATAGGGGAAAGTCACAAGCCTCAGCCACCTAGGCTAAAGATTTAAAATACAAGAAAACAGTCTGTATGAATTAAACAGATGTTTTAATTCTCTATATCAAATTGCAATGCAGGTGCTCCAAATAAGACGCAGTAAAAGTGTAAGTGGCATCAGTGAAAAGAAAGTGCATTGGTGCTGTACAAAAAAAATTAAATATATACAGTTACTGGGGGACGTTCAGAGAACAGGCGAGTAATGGACCCACTTATGTCAGGCTCCTGCCGCCCTAGGCTATCATCCAACTTAATCCTGCTTCAGCTGCGGCAATTGCTGCTATAAATCTCACGCTAATCGTGCCTAATATGCTTTGAAGCTAAAGTGAGGAAGGAAAACCCAGTCAGATGCTGGAGATGAGAGGTTACTGAAGCCCAGTGCGAGAGGCGACTGAGCAGCACTGTGCCCGGCAACATGGAAGCTGCCCGCAGAGATCATTAAGGGGGTGCGATGATACTTCTGCTGTGGAGTATCCCAGGGAAGATGACAAACTGCTGACACTTACCGGGCCGGCTCGTCATATCCTTCACTCCTGCCAATGAACTGCTGACTTGTGGGACTGCCAAGCCTTGCGGTTAAGCCTTCAGATCGGAATCAACATGCGCAGGCTCTGGGCTGCGCAGCTCATGCTGGCGATGCGAGTACGCTGGCCGTGGGCAGCTTCCTAGCGCACGTAGCTGACCGGAAGGGACTGTTGCTCTTGTGCTCTCTGTTGATGGGTTGCTGAGCTGCCAGAGACGCCGCATTGTTGCGGACGCTCCCACCACTCGTCACATCGGGCCTGCGGTGCCTGAGGGCCACACTACCGGGACCATAGGGAGAGGGCCCGATAAGAGGAACTCAGGGGACATCTATCAGGGCCTATGGACAACGGGAACTTCCAACCACGAGATTCACACTATATAACAGCACAAATCATCCCTTTAGAGTTCTGACTACCACGGAAGCCATCGCAGGCCTGTTGAACTGCAGATATTCCTTGACCTTGTGGAGCGCATATCATATTATTGCCAAGAAACCACACAGCTCAAGAGAAGAGTGAGTCTTACCATAGCTGGACCTGTGGTGGAGGACCATGCTGGGAGCAGACACCAGTATCAGTGTCAGCACAGAAGTAAGAGGACCCCCTTAGGTGGCGCTCTCCGCTCCAGGGACCCCCGTCAAAATTACATAATCTACCCTGTTTCTCATTCATGGAGCCTGAGAAGCTTGGTGACTGGAAGTTCCCCCTCTACTACTCTGATCTGTCTAAGATAATGGGCAGGACAGAAGGCAAAGAGGCTAAGCTGCCCTTCGAACCCCGGAAATCAGTGCCAGCCCCGGCCGCTGATACAGAAATCAGTATGGCAGAGGGACACCAACCAACAACACATCCTGAAGACACAGACATGCACTCCCTACTACTCACAATGCGACAAAGTCTCACGTCTATTGAGGCCAAGATGGACTCCATGAGTATGCGTATGGACTTCATCACGCAGCGCCTAGAGAAACACGACGGATGCATAAGCGAGGCAGAGCAAAGAATATTGAACCTGGAGGATGAGACCTCAATGGAAGGGGAGTGAATGCAAAGTATGGACGTCTCCTGAAGGTCATCTCTACAAAAAATGAGGATTTGAGGTCCAATTGTGCAGAAACAACATCAGAATCCTAGGAGTTCCTGAATCTACCACTACCAGGGTATGGAGGATTACGTGGAGCGTATGTTGGTGCAACTGTCTGTCTCATCTCTTTCTAATCTGTTGTTGGTGGAAAGTGCTTATCGTTCATTAACTGCCAGGCCCCCTCCAGGTGCCCATCCCCCGAATGCACATTAGCATCCAAGATGGTCAGAAATCGATTTTAAATGATGATTTGCCGAACTTACAAAACACTATCCAGCGCTAAATTAAGAAAGGAAGAAGTGAGGGAGCTCCAGGACCAAATTGAATCCCGCCAATCCTCTACAAGCAAGATGCGAAAGGCTGGGCAGCAGCTCTCGAACCCCTTTTTCAAGAGATAAGACATTACAACATCCTGCCAGGCTCCTGGAAGGGCTCTATCATTTCTCCAATTTTTAAGGCAGGAGACAAGGCTTACCCTCAAAACTATCGATTGGATGCCTTAATTGATAATGAGGCAAAGTATTTTGCTGGTATACTCCTGGAGGAGTTGTTGGCATGGGCCACATAGAAATCCCTAATTCCAGTCAACCAGACAGGTTTTACCAAATCAGTAGGCACAATGACCAATATTTTAACTATGGGTATGCTCATAGATAAGGCAGAATCAAACAAAATGCCCATTCATTTTTGTTTCATAGACTATAAGGCCGCCTTTGATCACATAATTCGGAATATTTTATGGTCAAAACTGAATGGCTGGGGGATATCGAGACCTCTGCTGGATCTGCTGATCAACCTTCATACAGAGACCTGGGTACTGATAAAGGTGGGGGACGGATCAGTTCTGACAAGGCGTATACAGACCAACAAGGGCCTCAAACAAGGCTGCGTCCTGGCCCCCACTCTTTTCAACCTGTTCTTAGGTGACCTTATACCGATCTTAAAGAGCTGCAATTCCCACGCTCCTAAATTAGGAGGGCTCCAACTACCCTGCCTTCTATATGCAGACAATATAGTCTTAAGCCACACAAAGGTAGGGCTTCAACATCTTGTGAATGCAACACACAGCTACTCAAAAGCAAACAAACTGACAATAAATCTGGAGATAACTCAGTCGATGACCATCAGTAAGAACAAAAGAAAATCTATATTGTGGTTCTGGAACAACATACGAATTGAAGACACGCCAATGTACAAATATTTAGGAGTAAAGATTGAAAACAGCGGGCAGTTTACCGCCCAGAGAACGAGCATCAGAGGAAAAGGGCTCGCTTTGGCAATCTCTTTAAAAACATTAAACAGCAAAGTGTCTGGACCCTCTCTTTTTCCTCTGGCACAAGTAATCTGTGCCAAACTTCTGCCAACAATTACCTACGGGAGCGAGGTACTCAGAGGCGGATGTATGACGGTACAACGCGTACCGTTACAACACGTACCTTTACGACGCAGGTTTAACAACGCAAGTCGTTACAACGACTTGCGTTGGGGGGCGCTGGATAGTGAATAGTTTAATTTACTATTCCAACTTCAGTCCCCGTGGATAGTAGGGAAGGTGTTGGATAGTAAATTAAACTATCCCCTATCCTAGAGCGCCCTGTAACGGTACCGCGTTGTAACGGTTCCGTTGTAAAGGATGTTTCCCCTCAGAGGCAGAGACGCTAAGATCCTTGACAATACAATTATAGCTGTCTACAGAATAATTTTTAGCCTGCCCAAGCGAACTTCACCAGCACAAATCAGGCTAGAGTTCGGTATCCAACAACAGCTCCTGGCAAGACAGGGGGCCCATATTTCAGCCTGGGACAAAGTGAGGAAATCTAAACAAGGAACTATAAACGAGCACCTATGGACGGAGCTAGAGCAACATCCATCCTCACCAGCAGCCAAGTACCTTACGAGCAGCCTGGCAAACACGGGATTAAAGCAGCTTTGGGACACCACAGCAAATCATACAACATTCAAAAATCTGGTCGAGAAATCCATCAAACAACTATCGTGGGTTCAAGATAAGGCAGCCCTTTCAAAAAGAACGCACGGCTGGATGACCCTGAACTCTTACTCAACAAAAGCACCACAGAGCTACTTCGGTGTGGGTTATGCCAAACCCGTTAAAATGTGTTTCTTAAAGTATAGGTTGGGCTTGCTACCCTGCACTCAAAACTTTCCACGCTGGCTAAAAGTCAAAGCAGGCTCCCTCTGTCGGTTATGCGGCCTAGCGCAAGAGGACATGCTGCACTTGCTATGTTCCTCCGAGAAACTGTTGGATGAACGGAATATATCTGCTGAAACATCACTTCAATCGATGAGGAATACGCACACAAAGGAATGCAGTTCTTGCCTGTTTTGCATCCCAGGACCCCCAGCTGATCTGTAGTTTTGTGAAATTTATGAAGGTAGTGGAAAAGAAGATACCAAAAACTAATCTCTAAAGGTTTTGATATAGTTTGACAAAACATAACAGCACCCATCGTCATGGCTGATTTAAAGAAAAAAATAAGGATAGCAACAATATTTTACAAAACAAAACTGAATCAAAATTTTAAAAGACTAATCTAACAGGATGGAATTTTGTGTCTAAATGAATCGAGGAACTGTGATTGTGTTTAACTGGTTTTATCAAGCATGTAGTTTAAAAAAAAAAGAAATCTTCTTTACTCTGTTTTTGTATTGCAATGGTTTTAAGTAACTATGCTAAATAAAAAAAATACTTACTTACTTACCCCGTGAGGGCAGCCAGTAATCAATGAGGGACCATCTGGAGTGTACACTAGAATAGTATGTGCCCTCTTTTTGTGTAGGGTTCTCCAGGCGTCAAATAATTGGAGGTCAGCCATGTTGTCTGCTAGATGCTTTACCATGCTAGTGCAGGGGCCTGGGGTGTTGTATTAGCGATCCATACCTGGGTTTAATGCAACATTAAAGTCTCCGCCACATATTAAATGTGTGGAATCTATGTCCAGTATGAGTCCCCAGAGCCTATCAAAGATGAGCACTTGGTTGGGGGGAACAAAAGCACCTGGCAGAAACATACTCCAATCACTCCCTGGTGCTTCTGCAGCTGTGCCCACCAGGAAATAGTTCCCCATACCTATTGTGGCGGCTCCAGTCCACTGTCCTGCTGGATGATTGGTTCAGAAAAGAGATAGGACAGGAAACTCGTGACTCTTTTCCTAGAAATTCTGATTCAGTCACAACTTTAGCCTATGTCTGGAGGCCTTTAAAGTTACCATACAGGGGAAGTACATTGCAAAAGGAGGAGGTATCTTAAGGGTCATTACAGGATCGCTCAGGAAACTTGAAATGGACAGCAAAGAAGCAGAGGACCACGTCACTGAAGCCCCAGATGACAGAGGCAGTCCCGGGAACTGGTAACAGAATACCAAGCTCTGGCAGAACGTGAACAGCTCTCCCAATCCCGGTATCACCGTGCCTGCAGAAGGCATTAGCTGAGAAGCTACGTAAACCCAGATTTTCCAATAATGTTTTCAGGGTGGTAGGCGCTGCGGGTTCCTTACAAACAGACTCTGTGGGCATCCTCAGAACATTTTCTAAATACTATTCCACTCTTGATTTCACAAACTTGATGTGCCATCCTATTTAGAAGACATTGCTCTCAGCTGGCTCAGCGTACCCCACGGGGAGTTTATATCTCCGGACATCGAGGAGGATGAGATCCACGCGGCTATAATGCAATTGTGCTCTGGCAAGACCCAAAGCCCGAATGGGCTGCCGGCTGATTTCTATAAGTGTTATGCTGGAATGTTAGCTCCCATACTGAAAAACGAGTCTCTCTGGAAAGTGCTTTGGACGAGGAACATGGCGGCCGCTCACACTCCCTTGGGTTCCACATAGGGGCAGAAACCGAAGCCCTCATGAGCCAATTAGCTACTTTGCGAATATTTCCTACCTCAGTTTTCCTCTTCTCGCTTCATTCAGCCTTTGGGACATGCGGGGGGCCCGCATATTCTTTGTCGAGACGATTTGGTGTTTCCGGCTGTCGTCGGCGCTCGCGGCATTTGCAGCAGCGGCGGAGCTGAGACGGGGACTCGGCGCTGGAGGTGGGGAGAGGCGGCGCATGAGCGGAGACGCCAGGACATTGCTTGCCTGTTACTCCGGTTCACCAGAGGAATGGTCAGCACCAGCCTAGGTGCTTGTCCAGGCTGCAGGTTCGAGTGGGTCTCCGAGGATGGGGGACAGGTAGGGGGCCTTAGTCTCAGCGACTGGCTAGTTGATTTCAGAAGCCCTGACTGGCAGAGAGAAGTCTATGAGTAGTAATTTTCCGGCGTTTTGTCAAGGAGGTGTGCCTTTAATCGAGGAGGGGGAGTCTCTTTCTTATTGTATGGGGAGTAGTGAGGGGATTCAAGAGGGTACTTCCCCCCTAAAATACACTGGTATACTCTTCGAGCCAGAGCAGCCCACTTATCATCAAACACAGTAATCACACACTCAATCTTACCCCCACAGATCCCCCCCATTTCTGAAGTCAGAGCGATAACTGGTATTGCAACTCAAGCAAAAGCAAAAACGACTAAGGGCAAGGGAAAAAGACGAGATAAAAAACACCTACTGTAAAAACTAAAATTACCCCGTCTTTGAAAACCTTCTACCAAGTTATGTTATTGTCCACGACTACACCCTTGTCCTCGTCCATATCCATGTCCAAGTCCATATCCACGTCCGCCTCCACCCCCATGGCCCTAGCGTGTTCAATGAGGAAGGCATCAGCTTGTGATGACAGTGGGCCTTTAAGTAATACCATGCAGTCAAGCCTGGTGGGAATGGAATCTCAGGCCTCCCCTATCGTCAGTACAACGTTTGAAACTGGAACTAAGTCTGTGGTCCACCCGATGGTTAATCTCACTAACATATACTCAGTTCTGGGATTACATGAAGAACCAGAGCAAAAGCATGTGCAGGAGCAGGGGCAGGAGCAAGTACAAGGAACAAGGGGTGGATAAGGTCCACCAAAGCAGCAGTAAAATTTGAAATATTTCTGCCCCCAAGGACCATACGGTCTCAGATTCAAGTACACATTCATTAGCCGATCTACTCCTGGCTATGAAAGAAGAGATGACCAGCAGATTTACCGTGTTGGAGACGAATCAAGCAGAGTTGGCAAGTAGGTTCTCTGTCTCAGAAGCAGATCAGGCTGCTATCCGGTCATCATGAGGTATTGGCTCAGAAATTAGAGGAAGTCACCTTGAGGACTGAGGCAATTGAGGCTGAAATCCCCCAACTAAAAGAAACGATCAAAACAACCTCTACTGACCTGGCAAAGTTATCAACCCAAAACAAGGAACTGAAGGATAACCTCGAACGATTGGAGAACCATTCTAGGAAAAACAACTTGAAATTCTTAAATATCCCGGAAGCTCTTGAGGGGGAGGATATTAAAGGGTTTCTTATTAAAAGTCACTGTTTTAAAAAATTATCCAAACATTGATCTTGCATATGAAATCCAAAGAGCCCACAGGGATCCTTTCAAGAGAAACCTAGGGAGACAGAAACCCCGGAAAATTCTTAGTTAAGGAGTTGATTGGGCCTCCGCACTTAAGGAAGGAGTGATATCTTCTCCATTCTCGGAAATGTCCTCTTTCTCTTTCTCCATCAGATCCGATATCTCGCATATAACGGCTACAAGAGAGTGGGAGTCGGGGAAGAGGTTAGCAGAGTTAAATATTCTTGGGACAAAGCCCAATTGAGGTTTCCTGCCACACTACGCGTGATGTGGAATAATCACATGCACATGATTCGTGCAACTGAAGAAGTGGATGCTTTTATTGCTAGGATACAACATGAAAAGGAGGGAGGGAAATAAAGGGGGAGATAGAGGTTCAGGAGAGCTCAGTTTTGAGGGCCCAAGTCTCTAGAATTAACTATCAGTCATTTATTACCCAAGGGAGCGGTGTCCAAATAGGCTTAGCCTACTGGAAGGGAGGGTTCATCAAGGTGTAGGGGTGACGGAGGGAGAGGGGAGGCTGGGGGGTTTTACTGGGTGGGGATCAGAGGGTGAAAAAAAAATATTCCTCATCTCATCTGTATCTGAAGGAATGCCGTATATTTCAAGGAAGGTGTGCACTAGCTGATAGCAGGTAATAATAAAAGGGACAGTAAGATCTGTTTTATTTCCTGGAATTTGAATGGTTTAAGATGCTCGTGTAGGCAAAGGTTAATACTCAAGTATCTAGAACTTTCCCCTGCTTAGGTCTGTTTTTTACAGGAGACTCGTTTGACTTCTACTGAATTTCATATTTTTTCAAACATCTCGTGGGTAAATATTTTTTGCTATTCGCAGCAATCAATCAATAGCAGAGGTGTCGCAATCTTGGTGAAGAAAGGGACCCTCTGTGTAGTTAAATCTGTACAGACAGACCAAACAGGGAGATGGATTGTGGCTCAGATGGATTTTGGAGGAGTAGAAATGACTTGTTCTTCCTATTATGGTCCAAATGTCGACGACCCTTCATATCTAAGTAAATTACAAGACAAATTGATGACGGCGACCCCTCCTTTAATAATAGGAGATAATTTTAATGTCCATCTAGATCCATCCAAAGACAGGCCTAATTTGAGCTGTGTTGCAGGGACCCCGCGATCTCCCAGGGCTATGAAAAATCTCTTACTTGATATGAATTTGGTAGACCTTTGGAGAGCTAAGAAGGGAGATGCCCAGGGGTTCACCTTTTATAGTAAAAAACATCATCATTCTTCTAGAATAGATTATATCTTAGTTAATAGGGAAGTTTTAGATAACCTATGCATCATCTCTGTCTTACCTAGCCATCTCTTTGATCATGCCCCTCTCCTGTTTTCGTATTCCAAGGACAACAGTCCACAAACTAGATGGACATTGAACAGATCAATGTTGTCAGATCCTGGTATTGTTCAGTCCATCAGATCCTCTTCTTTGGAATTTTTTTCATTTAACCTAGGTTCCACGTCTATAGATTATGTCTGGGATGCTTATAAAGCTAGCCTGAGAGACATGTTACATGGTCTAATAAGCTCTAAAAATCGAGCTAAGGCCATGGAACTACATTCCATCGAGAGCAGGATAAGTGAACTAGAAGTGGGAAGGAGTAATCTTAATCAGGAGAACTTAGAAAAACTGACACAAGTTCAAAAACATTTGGAGGGGGCCAGGCAGTAGCTTAGGAGCTTGTTGGATCAGAAATGTAGGACACAATGGTTAGCGAAGAATATGGAAAACTTTGAATATGTGGAAAAAGCAGGTGCTCTGTTAGTCTGGAAGGCCAGGACTGATTGCTCAAAAAATAACATCAATTAACTAATTATTAATAGTGGTGGAGAAGAATCTAGCAAGGTGGAAGATTTGCAAAAGTGTCTTCTTTCTCTCTTTTTGGATCTGAATAAGGAAAATCTGGTTCCTTCCCAGGATATAATATCTTCCTGGTTAACGGATAAATCTCTAACTGAATTTAGTTGGGTCGCCCTTGACACCCCTATAACCATTGAAGAGATTAGGGATCAAATAAAGAGGTCTAAAAACAATAAAGCCTCCGGTTTGGATGCTCTCCCGAATGAAGTATATAAACTTCTTCTGGATGAACTGACCCCGGTACTTTACACTCTATTTAATTCAGTTTACAGCCCCACAGGAGTGGTTCCTAGATCCTGGAAAGAACCTACTATCGTTCTAATACTGAAGCCATGGAAAGACCCACTAAAGGCTGATTCCTACTGCCCGATCTCCCTGCTGAATGCTGATTAAAAGATCTTTATGGGCATTCTGGCAGGGAGAATGGCGAAACTGGTCCCTAGTCTGATTAACATCGACCAGAAAAGTTTCATGGTAGGGAGATACATCCAGGAGCAGACTCAACTTTTGATTGAGAATATCAACCTGGCCGAGGTGAGAGCGGACCCTTTAGCAGTAGTGGCCTTATACTCAGCAAAGGCCTTTGACCAGGCGTGTTTGAGGTATCTCTGGGGGGTTCTCGAGGGTATGGGCATAAGCCCTGTCTTTGTCCTGGCCTTAAGGAATTGTTACCAGGGATCTTCCGCAAAGATCCTGCTGAACAGCACCCTGACTCCCAGTTTTGACAAGACCTGGCTCTTCGAGCAGTAGCGGCACCCACCCCCTGCCTCAGGGCCTTGAGACCCTCACGGTTAAGTAGTGCGCTTTACAAGTTCATTGATTGATTGACATCCAGAGGGGGACTAGACAGGGGTACCCCTTATCCCCTCTTTTATTTAACATTTACATAGAGCCCTTGGCGCAAACTATTAGGCTAGATGACTTAATCTGTCCTTGTAAATCACAAAATTATCAGTGTAAAATAGCATTGTATGCTGACGATGTTGTTTTTTACACTAGCGATCCAGAGGCATCCATTCCACGGCTTGAAAATCTACTGGAAGAATTTGGCTCAATTTCGGGGTATCTAGCTAATTCCGCTAAAACTGAAGTGATGTGTTGGAACATCGACTACAGGGGAGGCCCTATTAGTAATGAATTTAAGTATGAATTTAAGTATCTCGGTATAAAAATTGTTAAAGACCTGAACAAAATTCCCATGATTAATCTGGAGAAAATCATACAGAAAATTGACTACCTCTTCGCCAGATGGAGGAATCTCCCCTTGACGATCCATGGGAGGGTCAATCTGGGGAAGATGAGTATTCTTCTTAAGCTGACGTACCTATTTAATGCAGTTCCGTTAACCTTTCCCTGTAAGAGCATTAGTAAGATCCAGGGTAAAATCGGGAGCTTTATTTGGTGGCATAAAAGTGCTAGGATGTCCTGGAAAAAGCTGAGAAGGAAGCTTTTAAAAGGTGGGTTGGCTCTTCCGGACATCAGTTGGTATTTAATGGCCTTTCAATTAAAGGGCATCAGGATGATGCTCTCAATACCAGATGATACAACATGGGGTAGGCTCCTGGGTGAGATGGCAATGGTCGAGGGGGGAAGTGAAGAAGAAGGGTTTCTATATAAGTTTGGGGCCCCAAGATTCTTTAAACGTGTGCGTCTTAAGGTCTGTTAGGCCACCCTAGCGGCATGGTATAAAGTGAGACGCAGATGGGGTATTGGATATTTCTCTGATTTTGCTCCCATACGGGATTCCCCCGGGACCCCACTCTGCCTTGGCGATAGCCTGGTGATACCAATTAAGAGAGCCGGTGTGGCTAAATGGCCTGATTTGTTGGACGCAGATGGGATTCTCCCATGGGAGGTCTTAAGAGCTAAGATAGGCCCCACCCTCTCTAAGTTCAAGTATCTTCAACTCAAATCAAGGTACGAGGCAGCAGTGGGTGAAATTTCTGGGAATTGGGAACTTGAGCGGCTATTGCAAAATGTCCATCCAAGAAAGAAAGAAATATCCATGTGGTATACAAGGCTTCTTGAGCAGACGATTTGTATATTCCTCCTCAATCATCGGTTTGGAATCAATCACCTCTCGCCCACAACATTAAAGATTTCTTTGAGCCATCCTTTAAACTACTTTATAAACATATCAAACCAGCTAGTTTGAAAAAGAATCATCTTTTTGTTCTCAATAGACTCTACTACACCCCGGCTAAGATAAGTAAGTTTGCTCCGCTGCCCCCCCAAAATGCCCTAGATGTAAATTACCATATGCGGACGATTTACACATCTTTTTTTAATGTCCGGAGCTAAGATCTTATTGGAAAGATGTGGGGGACTCTCTATCGTACATTTTTTAAACTAACATCGAGATTAATCTTCATATGGCGTTTTTTGGGGGTAACGACTCTACTAATGGGGTGTTATCACAGATTCATTGGGGGCTGCTGTTATACTTTATATTGCTAGCTCGGAGGGAGATTTGTATAAAGTGAAAAGACTCGACCCCCCCTCTCTTCCCCCCCAAATAGAGAGGGCTGGCTTAAAGCCTTGTTTGGTATGGCACGCCTAGAACAAGAAGGGAGGAAGGAAACCTCACTTAACATTTGGCATCCTCTGCTACGCTGGGGCCGGGACTTGCGATTGGTAACTTTTTAAGTGATGGTCTTCCCCAAGAGTCCTATGATTACACCAAGCCTCTACTACTCGGGGCAGGTTGGGCCCACCTATGCAAATGCAGTTAGCCGAGAGGCGCCATGACAGCTTGTTAAACCTGCAGATTTCTTTTGGTGAGATGAGGACAAAAAAAAGAAAAATGAGTCTGAGGAAGCAAAACATTCAGCAACTCTCCCACTAATTAATTTTATTTATTTATTTAATTTCTTGTATAGCGCAAGAATCGACCCCGGTCGGGGTATCTCCGCGCTTTGCTCGCTAAGATGGTGAGAGAAGGGCTTTGCAGATGAGCTGGGGTTTCAATGGTAGAGCTACAGCTAGTTATTCCTCTAGGAACAAGTTTTTTTTTTTTTTGTATGTTCTTGTATAGCGCTCGATCACCTGGGGAGGTATCTCGGCGCTTGCCTTGGGAACCCGTCCTGGCTTTTCCCTGTGAGATAGCCCCTACAGGGCATCCCCAAGGTGAAAGCCAGGCATCCCGCCGCGGGGGGCCGTTGTGGAGATTAAGCAAGCTTAATGCCCAGAGTTGCAGAGTGTGAACCCATGATTAGGTCAGGCATCGAAGCGAGAATTATCGAGTCCGTGGACATTTGAGCTCAAGACCCTGCCGCGTCGGGAATTGAACCCTGGTCCCGGGTCTGACCTCTGCTTCAGGTCTGCCTGCTCTAACCAGTGAGCCACACTTCTCCACTTGGTTTTAAGCCTTTTTCTAAAGGATAGATGATTGGAGATCTGTCTGAGGCTGAAGGGCAGATTGTTCCACAGGGTCGGCCCCACTAGGGAGAGGGCGCGGCCGCCTTGTCTGGTCTTTTTGATAAGAGGGGGTTTTAATAGAAGTTGATTGCTTGAACACAGAGAGCGGTCTGGTTTGTAAAGTTGTAGCTTTTGGGTCAAGTAGTTGGGGCCATTTCCAAACAGACACTTATGGACGGTACAGCAGATTTTAAATTTAACACGTTGCCGTATTGGGAGCCAATGAAGTTCTCTCAGCAGGGGCCTGGAAGGTGTTCTTGTAGGAGCGTTCAGAATCAGTCTAGCCGCTGTGTTCTGAACCACCTGAAGCCGATTAATGGCATCCTCGTTGGCTAATATCAGGAGCCTGTTACAATAGTTTAATCGACTTATTACCAGGGCCTGTACAAGGGTCTTTCTGTAGGTGTCCGGTAGGAGAGGGAAAACTCGTCTGAGTAGGCCAATGGTGCAGAAACAAGCTCCTGCGATCACATTTGCGTGCTCCTTTAAGGTTAGGTTTTGGTCCAGTTTCACACCCAGATTTTTGACAGTCAGTTTTGGGGAGGGCACTGGTCCTAAGTCCAGAGGCCACCAGTCGGGAGACCAGAGTATAGTAACTTTCCCAAAGAGCATTACCTCCGTCTTCCCGACATTACATTGGAGGCAGTTGGAGGCCATCCAATTCGAAACAGCCCTCATGCCTTCAGCAAAGTTTTCCCTAACATTAGAGTTAAGGGAGTGGAAAGGGTAGAGAAGTTGGGTGTCATCGGCGTAGGACACTGGTGTGAATCCATACTTCCTCACAATCTCAGCAAGGGGGGCCACATACACATTAAATAATGTGGGGCTTAGGCATGAGCCCTGTGGCACACCCTTCGTGAGCGCCCTTGAGATGGAACAGTAGGGGCCCAGGCTGACAGATTGTGAGCGTCCGGAAAGGAAACTTTCCATCCATGCAAGGGCTTGTCCTCCAATGCCCACTCCCTGCAGCCGGCTCAAAAGGATTTTATGGGACACAGTATCAAAAGCGGCCGACAGGTCTAACAGCACCAGAATCATCGAGCCTCCTCTATCCCGTGACATCTTGATGTTGTCGGTCACGGAGAGGAGTGCTGATTCGGTGCTGTAGTTGGGCCTGAACCCAGATTGAGATTGGTCCAGGTCCCCTGTCGCCTCTATGAAACTAGAAATCTGGGTGTTAACGTGTTTCTCAGCCAGCTTGCTCAGGAGGGGCAGAAGAGAGATGGGGCGGAGGTTGGAGAGTTCCGTCCAAGGAGAGGTGGAGTTTTTGCGTATAGGATTTACTACTGCCTCTTTCCATTGCTGAGGGAGTTTACCTTCTTTAAAGGAGATGTTGAGAATTTTCTGGATGATTGGGCATAGTATCCTGCTCAGGTTGTTCATCAATCTGGCAGGGAGAAGATCATGGGGAGAGCCAGATTTCATGTTGCTCAGTAATGATATTATATCGCTATCAGTGGCTTCCGGGATGTCAAGGAAGGTGTCTGTGTGGGTCTTTATGCATGGGGCACTAGGGTCCTCCGTGTTATTGGTGTGTTTGGCCAAGATTTTATTGTAAATAGTGTCAATCTTGTCCTCGAAGAATTGGGAAATGTTGTTACACATCTCTTGAGAGAATGTGTCAGGGCTTTCACATGCCGAGGGATTAGTAAAGGTTTGGAGGATTTTGTATAATTCTCTGGTTGAGTTGCCAGCTTCATCAAGCTGATGCGTGAAGTGACAATTATAACATTGCCCAAGCCAGAAAAAGATGCCAACACATGCGGGGCCTTTAGGCCCCTCTCTTTAATCAATGGCAACGTGAAATACTGACAAAGTACTGACCAACAGGCTAAGCTTGTTGATGAAGGGCTAGTTTTACCTGATCAGGTGTGTTTCATACCTGGTAGAGCCACCTCCCACAATTTATGCACTCTATTTGCAGTGTTACAGGACATTGACCCTGAGCTGGCGGTGGCAGTCTTTCTGAATGCCACCAAGGCCTTTGACTTGCTAGAATGGGATTATATGTTTGCAGTACTGTAAAGAATGGGACTCCCCCCCTTCCTGTCTTGGATCGCTTTGGTCTACAGCCAGCCGAAAGCTACAGTGCAGGTTAATGGTGAATATGCACCTCATTTCCCACCTCGCGCTGCACCAGGCAGGAATGCCCCTTGTCACCCCTCCTGTTTGCCCAAGCAAAAGAGCTGCTAGCGGCTAAACTCCGACAACATCATTGAGAATACGCATTACGTTACCCTTCCCTGCATGTATTAGTGTCACTATACGCTGGCGATATTACTCTCTACATTCGAGATCCACAAGTCAGCCTGAATTCCATTCTTAGGGAGTTCATTCGATTTGGAGATATATCCGGAGTAAACATCAACTAGGACAAATCTCAGGTATTTCCTCTCACCTCCAACACCCCTAAATTCTCGATGTACTACACAGTGATGTGGTGTGAATCCGAGATAAAATACTTGGGAGTGGTGGTTTCCAGAGATAGGGAGGAGAAGCTGCTGGCGAACTACGGAACAACTATCACCTCAATCACAAGCTCGATGGCAGGGCGGATCTCTTTAGCCAAAATGGTAATATTACCAAAACTACTCTATCTCTTTCTCAACATTCTGACTTACCCCAGATGCCCTTTTCTCCACACACTCCAAACTCAGCTATTTAGACTGGCATTGGGACTGGCATTGGGAGGCAGGCAGCCCAGAGTGTGATGGAATACACTTGCACAACCTTTTTCGCGAGGGTGCTTCGAAACCCCGGATATAGAGCAATATTTTCTTTGCGCACAAGCTCACTATGCTACTTATTGGCTTCAACCACCTTCATTCATGTTCCACCTGCCCATTGAACAACGCTATATGGCCTCGCCCTATGACCTCTTTCCTAGGGGGACAAGTTCCTGGAGAGAGCAACACACACTCCACGGTAGCATGCACTAACTTCGCATGGAGGTGTCTAGCAAGGAAAATAAACAAACCTCTACTATAGTTGCCATTAGCACCACTTCCTTATCACCACCTTGCTTGGTAGGAGAGAAATAAACACCTGGGGTGACCTAAACCATGAGGGTTTGTTCAAGGATTGGGAAGCATTGCTAAATGGGGGACTGCCACGCCATTGGAGATTTTTTAATAAATCATAATCAAGCATGATGTCAGAGCTAGTACCCCCGACTTTCCCCAGGAACCCCCTACACTTGACATCCTAAATACCCTAATACAAGCGGCCAGACCAGTGCACTCAGTGTCCAGACTTTACCATGCCACTCTAGTATGCAAAACGGCTCAAAGGCGAGATGGGATCAAGAGTTAAACACGCCACTCACGGATAAGCAATGGCTACCGAGTGCGAGCTCCCAAATTCAAAGAGTGGTTTAATGATCTTACCATCCAAGGGACATTTGGGACTCCCTGCTGACCTATTTGCGAGAATACTCAGACTGATGTTTCACATAGAGAGTCAGGAGGCTCTAGCTGCCGACACATACACTAAATAGCTGTAATGACACAAGAGCAGCAAGGGCGGCACACACACATTGGGCATATGGGAATGCTTTCACGTAACACTCTGATTCCACTCTGCGTAGTCCCATGTTGAAAAGGGATACACGACAGAAGCGTCAGATACAATCTAATAATCACAGGTTGAGCACTCAAAGGCCACTATGCTAAGGTGCTATGTATGTATGTATATATATATATATATATATATATATATATATATATATATACATATAGGATAGGATAGAGTTTATAAAGCGTTTGAATGCCGAGGCGTCTTGGCGTTGGGAGTTTAGAAAAAAAAGAGGGACTGCATACAGCCATACCAGACCTACTAGCTTGCGGTGAACAACAAGGTTTTTAACAGTTTCCTAAACAGTTGCCTGTAAGGTTGAAGTCTCATGATGATAGGCAGTTGGTTCTATAGCCTGGCTGCACAGTGTGATAGACCCCTGCCTCCCCATCTGACTCTACGAATTTTGAAGATAAAGATGAGACCCGTATTTGTAGATCTAAGGTTTCTCATGGGAGTATACCAAGAGAAAAATGTACAAAAGTCAGCAGCCCCTCCGCCATATAAGGCCTTGTGAACCAGGCAAAGGCCTTTAAATTCCATTCGTTGTTGTATTGTGAGCCCATGCAGCGACCTGATGGCAGCAGAGGTAGAATGGCCTTTCGGAATGTTTAATAATAAGCGAGCAGCATCATTCTGTATTGATTGTAATTTAGCTATCTGCGCCTTACCAATGCCTATAAAAAGTGCATTGCAAAAGTCTAACCCTGAAATAATAATGGCCACTACCACTGTTTTTCTTAGCTCCTGTGGAATAAAGGGGAACACCTTCCAAAGATGCTTAAGCAAAAAGAAGCAGAAAGAGGTTACACGGTTGATCTGGGCTGCAAAATTAAGTTGGATGTCAACGATGACCCCCAGATTCTTAACCTTGACTGATGGAACAGGACATTCGCCGGCCTCTGTCGGCCACCAAGTTTGATTCCACAGGGACGGACCGTTGCCAAACTCCATCCCCTCCGTTTTGTCCTTATTGATCGTAAGATAGTTAGAACTCATGATGTGAGTCAGGCAAGCATGGAAACTAGCGGCATATGTGTGTGTGTATGTGTGTGTGTATATATATATATATATATATATATATATATATATATATATATATATATATATATATATATATATATATATATATATATATATATATAGTGTATATATATATATATACACTAATATAATAAAGAGACAGCCCAAACCTTTGAGGCTGGTAATCTCAGGAATCCCATCATCAATCACCACACCTGATACAGCGTTGGAAAGGGCAGTTGCAGCAGAAGGACATAGGCTAAGCAGACGCCCACCATATACACTTAAAAGGTAAAAGAACCGTGCCAGCAAAGTAGTCCCTTGTGGGCGTGTCTACGTTGTGCTGTGGGCGTGTGCTGGGGGCGTGACAAACACTGGGGGCTTGTGGTAAGTTCCGCCCTTCATGCCATGTCTCATATCGTGTGCTAATCCCACCCAGCTCCCTTTAAATACCCCTTCACCCCATAATCATAACCCACCCTTACTCCTTAAAATAACCCAACACCCTTAAACACTAACACATCTTAACCCTATAAATATACCCTGTACCCCAAAACCCAAACCTAGCCCTGAACCCTATAACTACCCCTGTACCTCACACCCCAAACCTACCCCTGAACCCTAAAAATACCCCTGTACTCCAAAACCAACACCTAGCCCTGAACCCTTAAAATACCCCTGTACCCCAAAACCCAAACCTACCCCAGAACCCTAAAAATACCCATGTACCCCAAAACCCAAACCTAGCCTTGAACCCTAAAAATAACCCTGTACCCCAAAACCCAAAATTACCCCTGAACCCTAAAATACCCCTGTACCCCAAAACCCAAACCTAGCCCTGAACCCTAAAAACACCCCTGTACCCCAAAACCCTAACCTAGCCATGAACCCTTAAAATACCCCTGTACCCCAAAACCCAAACCTACCCCTGAACCCTAAAAATACCCCTATACCCCAAAACCAAAACCTAGCCCTGAACCCTAAAAATACCCCTGTACCCCAAAACCCATACCTATCCATAAACCCTAAAACTACCCCTGTACCCCATAACCCAAAACTATATCTGAACCCTTAAAATACCCAAACACCCCAAAACATATACCTCAGTACCCCAAACCATATACTCCTATACCCATACTTACCTCATCCAAACATTAAAAAAACATGCTTTTACCATTCATGTATTTACAACGAATTTCGTTGTAAATGTATGTGTGGTAAAAGCATATAAAATGTAATGCCATGCGTTATAATGGCATTGCGGAGCCATGGGGGCCTCATTTATGAGGCTGTGCGTCACTTTTACACCGCCGGTGTGTCACTTTTTGTGCTCCTTATTGCGCCATATTTACAAAGTGACGCATCTAGGTAGATGCGTCACTTTGTAAACCCCTGCGCCACATTATACCTGCTCCAGGTTTAATGTATGCAAGGGGGGCGTTTTGACGCAGGAAAGAGTCATGAAAGTGGAAGTGACGCAGTGAAATCTATAAGATTTCACTGCGCCATTTTGACCGCTAATGTGTCAAAATCCTACGGCTGCATCATGGCAGGCGTAAGACTGACGCAGGCACTAACAACATGGGACTTGCCCATGTGAAAGTACACATTGCTGGAGTTGCGTCACTTTTGTGACACACTCCAGCAATGCGTCACTTTTGCGCCTACAGATACGTCAGAAATACTGACGTATCTGTAACTCCTTGCGACATGATGCGTCATATTATAAATATGACGCATCAATCATGATGCAAGGAGGGTGCACTGAGAAGTGACGCATCCCTGCTTTGAAGCCCATGGTACTTTCGTAATGAAAGTATGCGGAGTGATGGTATGCGGAAAGAAAGTTGCGGAATAATGGGTGTTTACCCTCCCCCGGTAATTTCATTGGTGACACATCTCCAGCAACATACTCATATTTTTTCACCACACATTTGAAAAATGCACAGGTCTCTCTCATTGATGGCCAGCACCGACATACACTTTTAGACACACCTCCCGCCACAAGTTCTAGAATTGCGAACTTTAGAACTGGGGAGCTACGTTCGAATCTCGGCATCAGCTCAACATCCTGTGATTCCAGGCAAATCGCTTTGTCTCCCCGTGCCTACCACAAATGAATGTGTTCTTCTGTAATGTAAATTGTGCTTATGCCATGTTGTCTAGTTCGCGCTATAAGGGAAAATAAAGTAGGGAAACTCGAGTTCACACACTACTGAACGCGCACTCTTAAGTGCATCAGCAGTGCACTGTGAATCGGAGCGTTTCACAGGCCTGTCACAGATAAGAATAGCTATCAAAACGAAATTCTACAAAACAATATACTACTGGCCGGCAGCAATTCATACCCGTACAACGTCGAGACGGGCTGCTAGTATATATATATATAGTTTTCATGTACCTTGTCGACAAAGGACTGATAGAGTAGATTAATCTTTGTGAGACTCAGAATAACTGTACATCTTAATTATCATACTTAATTGTATCAGTACAGTGGTATAATTGTTGATCTTTAGACCCTGTTAAAACAATTTAACAGGGTTATCATCAGGACAAAACACAGCTGTGCAGGTCGTAACGAGTTAGCACGGTCCAAAGATGCCTGTATATACCCACAGCACTGATGTTTGATGGTGTGTTTCCCTACCGGGGCACATTTCCCTGGCGATTCTTCTATTTATTTGATTCATTCTTTCAATTGCGGGTCCATTACCTAATATGGTTGCTACCATTGTATATTTGTCCTGATGAGGACCTTGATAACTTGTTGTTAATAGGGTCGAAATATATGTACAATTATACCATTCTACTGATATGATTGACTATGGTAAGTAGTCTCACAAAGATCAATCTACTCTATTAGTCTTTGATTTTCATTGTACAATGTAACTGTATGTATTTATTATTTTTTGTACAGCACCAACTCACTTTCTTTTCACTGATGTCTCTTTACACTTTTATTGATCTTACTTGGAGCACCTGCATTGCAATTTAATATATACAATTAAAACATCTGTTTACTTCATACAGATTGTTTCCTGGTATTTTAATTCTATAGCCTAGAAGGTTCAGGCTTGTGACTTCCCCCAAAGGGAACCATTGTTTTGCTTTATATTTGGCAGGTTGGGGGTAGTGCCTGGTCAAGTGCCAAGCCGTACATTCAACCTCTGTTCTGAACAGCCAAAGCGTAGAAAGCCAGGCCCTGCGGCCAACTCCAGGTGTTCATGGTGAAAGGCCATGCACAATGGGTTTGACCTATATTCACTGGAAAAAATACAGTTAAAATGTATTAGGGTTCTGACTCACACATGGAAAATCCCCATCATTCCCCAGCTATGGTTGCCAACGCACCCAACGCATTCCATAACACACACATGGTTTTGTTATTTATTTTGGGCACTCCATCAGAGTCCAACCCCCATTGTTTTGCAGCCCCCTTCCTGCTCCCTGAAGACTTCCACGCAACTCCTCATATCACTCGCTATCCCACTGGATATTACTTCATATTATTTTTTATTACATTTTTTTTTTACAAAGGTCCAGCAACTGCCAAGCACTGCCAGGATGCTTTTGTCATTTTACACCCTCTGCATGCACTTTTTTTCTCTTTTTTAACATTTTAATTTACCATTCTAAATAGTGGCCCGTCCTGTTGAAACAGTGAATTATAAATTCTAGCCATGAGTCTTGATGCATGTGCATGCGCACATTACGACACACCCATCCAAATGAGTCAAGAGAATAGCCTGTATCAGTGGTCATTCTTGAAGTAGGTTTCTTTTTAGATTGTAGTCTCAGTATGAGCTGGTGCTGTGCTCCAACACAGGTAGAGAACCTAGGGCCTAAAGATAAAAGCAATTATGTGTGATAAATCCCAATCTTACACTTGGAAGTTAGGCACAAGTAGCAAGGCCTTCCACAGAGAAAGGTGCCTTACTGTTTGGTTGTCTGCAGTAAAAAGAGGGAACAATATCAATTTACATAATTAAAAATGTTGAATTTTTCGAACAAAACACTCTTCACATTGTTAAAAAAAACACATACTGTCAGGAGAAGAGATTTTCCAATAACAGACTGGAGTAGATGGCTCATTACACAGGAGTGGGATGGATAGACTTCTCCTCCTTACACTCCCAAATGTTTCTTTAAAGGGACCGCACTTGCTGCTAGTAAAGTTAGTCTAACTAGAACAAAAGCATAACATTAAGAGATAGAAGTGATCAGAGGGTACAAATCTCCACACAATCCCCATCCATTTGTGTCTTCTCAAATGCTCTGTAAGTCACAGTAGGTAACAAATCCACCAAGTTCCTGGAAACCTTCCCCAAGCTCAGAAGCATCAGAAGACACTGATAAGTGAAAGTCGCTTTATATAGCAATGCAAGGTAGTAGATCAAGAGGTAAGCTGACCTTTCAGGGAATATGAAGGCACAGAGAAGAAAATATGAGGGAAAAGAGGAACGAAAATAGATGTAGCAAAATACAGTTACGGTGAAAGACCTGAGCAAGCGGGAACAATACAGCCAAGCAACTCTGGGTCAACATGTGCTGCCAGCTTGCGTCTTCAATTACCAAGGATGCAGTCCCATTGCTACTCTGCTTGTCTGTTTCTGTCTGACTTGGAAGACCCAACACTTGTATATTAGTGCCAGCCGCCTATGATCGGCCTCCCACAGTTTACTAAGACTCTAGCGTTTGTCTCCTCCACGCTGTTCTACCCATGAGTCATGACACTGTCTTCAAGGTGCATCTAAAAATGAGCACTGATTAGAATTAAAATATTTAGGTTTTGTTTACTTCTTAAGAAGTATACCCAGTCCGGAGGCTCTAGCATTATCCACCTTGCGCCTCGCTTGCTCAGGGACCCTCAGCTCCCACTTAGCCGAGTTGGGTATTGGATTCACGGGACCCACAGGGGCCGATCCAACTTAGCGGCCATCTTAGGTGAGGAACAGCTTGCCGCGCTAGTGGTTGCGAGGTAGGGCGAGTTCACGCGGCGCTGAAGCGCATAAATTGAGCAGAGTTGAACGCCCGGGTAAGACCTAGGATTTAGCGCTCCTGAGGCGGAAGCCGGGAGCTAGCCTGTTAATAGCTGTTTTTTAAGAATTATATTGACGTGTTTTAAAATTTGCACAACTTGACTTTTAAATTGCACCTGACACTCATACCCAGTCCGGAGGCTCTAGCATTATCCACCTTGCGCCTCGCTTGCTCAGGGACCCTCAGCTCCCACTTAGCCGAGTTGGGTATTGGATTCACGGGACCCACAGGGGCCGATCCAACTTAGCGGCCATCTTAGGTGAGGAACAGCTTGCCGCGCTAGTGGTTGCGAGGTAGGGCGAGTTCACGCGGCGCTGAAGCGCATAAATTGATACAGTCACCCTACGCGCTAGCGTACGCGTTTGTGGACGCGCCTTCCCGCGCCAAAGGAGCGCCTAAGGAGAGCCCGTCTGTGCCCGTCCGTGCCAGGACGGGCTAGGATTGGGCTAGGACCTTTTCCCATGGATCCTATCCTTCGTTCCAGTATAAGGTACAGCGGAGATTTCCTCAGATCACTTAGAGGAAGGGCTCGGGAGAGCTGTCCTGGGGATATTTTCCTTGAGGAGGTAACGGTCCCATGCCCCCACTGTAATTCCCCCAACCTTAGGAGTTGCAACTCAGATAGTTTTTCTCTCGCCCTGATTAATTGTCGCTCCCTTCCAAAGCATGCCATTGAAATAAACTTGCTCCTGGAGGAACGTGACGTGGATGTTCTATTCCTAACAGAAACATGGCTGACTGATGACTCAGACCCATATTTAGTGCAAGCGCTACCACCGAATTACTCCATTGCCAGACAGGACCGTGTGCCTGGTAGAGGAGGAGGGGTGGCGATTGTTTATAAAAACAACCTCAGATGTAGAACCTCGGAGAGTCCACTTATGGACTGTGAAAGCATTGGTTTCTCTATTTCCTTTTCTCCGACCTGCACCTTTTCTGGGATCCTGGTTTATAGACCCCCAGGAGACTCCCATGATTTTTGCAACAATCTTTTGGATAAGATCTCCCTCCTTATTAGTAGCACCCCCAATTTTACCATCTTGGGCGACCTTAATGTCCACTTAGATGAAGCCAATGCCAGATCATCACAATGCCTGGTGGAGACCCTGAGATTGGTGCACCTGGAACAAATAGTGGACAGTCCTACTCATACAGGTGGACATTTATTAGACCACATCTTTACTAATCTTGGAAATATAGTATGCACTCAGCCCACTTTTGTACCATGGTCAGACCATGCACTACTGTCCTTTCTGTGGTCCCCAGTAACACAGACTCACAAGGCTTCCATTCAAAAAAAGGTTAGTCGAGTATGGTCTAGACTACCCACTGAAAAATGGGAGACAGCCCTCAAAAGCTGCTCTCCTGCACCCCATGAGGACCCGGTGGCAGCTAATGAAGCCTTTGATCAGTGGATCAACTCCACACTAGATCCCATCCTCCCAAAAAAAGAGCTACGGCATAGAGAGGGTCCCAATAAACAACCATGGTACTCTAGGAAACTCAAGGAACACAAACAATTGTGTAAACGTGCGGAAAGGAGATGGCGAAGGAATTACGCAGCTGCTGCGAAAAATGAATATAGGTCAATCCTGAGATCCTATAAAACTTTAATACAAACTACACAAGCCACATACTATCAGAGCAAAATTACGGAAGCAGCTAATGCCCCCAGGGAAATTTTTAAAATCTTTCAATCACTGGCAACTACACCTAGGACTATTAGTCCTATTGAGAATCCACAGAAACATTGCGATGAGCTAGCTATCTTTTTTGCATCTAAGGTGTCTAACATCTATTCCGGCTTTGCAGCGGTGACAGACATCCCAGATAATTGGAAGAGAGAAAAAAAGGAGGACTTGGATAAGGACCCCAATCCATCAGTAGTTCTCAAAGCCTTCCCTCCACTGGACTTGGCTGAAGTGGACAGTCTCCTTAGTAAGCTTAAATCTGGCTCCCCGGTAGACGCTGCCCCCCCGGCAGTTCTTAAACAGGTATCAGGGACAGTATGCCCTGTGATAACGCAGGTCATTAACGCGTCACTGGCCTCCGGTGTAGTGCCCCCCAAATGGAAGAAAGCGAAGGTCAGAGCTTTGATTAAGAAACCTAGCTTAGACTCTGAAGACCTGGCCAACTATAGGCCGATTTCACTTTTACCAACTATCAGCAAAATAGCTGAAAAATATGTGAACCGGGTCCTTTCTTCCTTCATTGAATCTACGGAAGGACTGCACCCTACCCAGACCGGGTTCAGAGCAAAACAGGGAACGGAGACAGCCCTGGTGGCAGTAGTGGAAGCAGTTAGAGGTATAGTGGATACAGGAGGCTGTGCTGCGGTGGTCCTGTTGGACCTCAGCGCAGCCTTCGATACAGTAAACCACTCTCTTCTGCTGCACCGGCTGCATCTTACAGGAGTCTCTGGATTGGCCATTAAATGGCTCCATTCTTTTTTATCCGACAGAAGCTTTTCTGTCTTTGAGGGAGAGGTGTCATCCAGCCAGCTGCAACTGAATCACGGCGTGCCCCAGGGTTCCTCCCTCAGCCCAACTCTGTTTAATATCTATATGAGACCTTTGGCTGAGGTGGTTCTTCCCTGGGGAATCCAACTTGTTACCTACGCCGACGACACGCAGCTGGTGGTTTCCTTGGTGAGGAACGATGTTTCAAATCTGGGGATCAACAATCTGACCCCATGTCTCACCAAGGTTCTGGAATGGATGACGTCTTCCTTTTTAAAGCTAAATGGAGCCAAAACAGACATCATGCTCCTAGGTTACAAGGCCCCAATTAATCTTGATCCTTGGTGGCCTCAGTGCCTAGGACCTCCCCCACCACCTAAGACTCACATAAAGAGCTTAGGGATCTGGTTAGACTCCTCTCTAGGATTTCAACACCAAGCAAAAAAGGTAGCCGGAACCTGTTATGGGCTGCTGAGAGTCTTAAAAAAAGTGCTTGACCTTCTGCCCTTCGAAGCCAGAAGATTGCTGGTCCAGTCATTGATTATGTCACGGCTGGACTATGCAAATGCCGTCTATATGGGGGCCCCGGTCGGCACCATAAAAATTCTGCAATCGGTACAGAATTGTGCTGCTCGACTACTTATGAAAGTCCCAAAAAGATGTTCTGCAAAAGCCGCACTTCAATCTTTGCACTGGCTATCCATCAAGGGAAGGATAACTTTTAAGACCATGTGCATGGCGCATAAATCCATCTATGGTGCTGGCCCACCTATCCTGGATCCCCTTTTTCGTCGCCACCATTCAGTGAGATCTCTGAGATCCAACCAGCGGAATTTGCTGGTAGTTCCCAGGATAAAGCTGGCCCGGATGGGTGGCCGTCGACTCTCGGTGCATGCAGCTAAAGAATGGAACGCACTCCCAGATGCCATTAGGCATGAGTCAAACCATCTTGCTTTCAGGAAGCGCTTAAAGACGCACCTTTTCCAATAGTGTCTTTACCCTCCTTTGTCTTACAGCGCTGGGATGCCCATGGGTAGCCATGCGCTATAAAAGAAAGTATTCATTCATTCATTCATTCATTCATTTACAAACAATGGACAATGGTCTTGGCCCGTGGAATTACATGTTTTTGTCGCTACTGCATCTACTGCATAATTCTGGGTTCAGCACGCTTGTCAATAATAGCTCAAATACATCAAAATATACTTTTAAAGAATGTACTACATAAAGCTACATAATTTGCCTTTAATTGCCATATATTTAGATAACCAAGATGCAAACTTTGATCCTCCATTTCTGCTAATTATTAGTGGTCCTGACTAGCAATGATGAAGCTCTGCAGAGTTGTTTTGCAGCCGTCATTATGATGCTGAGGCCCATATATCCCATAGTTTGCCGGGAACTTGAAAAACCACATTTCACAGATTTTTTTGAAATATGGGTTTTTATTCCACTGCATTTTGTGCAATAAAAACACAATTCATATGTAATGATAAAATGGATTGTTCGTAAATACAAAATATTCATTCCAGTAAAACACAACATCATTAAATAATAACAGTAATCCAAATAAAGAAATAATATTGCATTCATAGTAATGTAACTGATGTCAATTGTAAGTCTCCAGCGATGTCATCAATGTAATTTTCTAATGACCTGTCACAGTATGTATGCTGCCCTGACCCGTCCAATTTGGGAGCTTCTCACATTTTCGGAAAATGTGACACTCTTACAGGCACTACTGTTCACAGACCAACAAACATACAGGAATTAATTAAATTAATTTAATTTTTATTGTTTGATTATTTAAAATCATAAAGTATATAATAAACCAAAAACAGATCCATCATAAAAAATATAAAAATGTGTTTTTCAATATTTGGGGGTTCCACATTTAAAAAAAGTAATAAGACATCATATTTCTCTGATAAAATTCCAATTATAAACCCTAATTTAACTTTTATCGATACCTGAAAAAGTGTAAATCTTATTGTGAAATTTCGCTATTCTACATGTTCTACTTGTATTCTTTAATACTAGTTCTGTGATTTTCACTGCAGGATTGCTGACGTCTAATCACTGCAGTCCAATTTATTTTTTGCCATTATAATACATTTTGCAAAAGCAGAGTTCAAATCTATATCAGTTGATTTAAGACATCTTATAAGTGCTTGTTTACAAGACCGAATTCCGCAAATGTTAAAATTACTCTTAAGTGTTGCTCTTCTTTCTTTCTACAACTCCGGGCAAATACAAAGTAAATGGATTATGTTTTCTTCAAATTTTAGCATAGCTGACATGGCATCGGTTATGTTGTCGCAGCCATGGCATTGCGTGAAATCAACCTGGGAGAAGGCCAAATCATGCTTTAAAAAATGTAGTTTGGTGGACAAAGGAGTTTCTAAATAGGTTTGTGGCTTGGCCATTTTGTACTTGTTCATGGTAATCCATGCATGCAATCTTTTTGTGAGGGATTTTTTGTCTTTTTGCATCAATAGTTGTTTTGGTATTTTATTAATGGTCTTTTTAAAAGATTCTGACGTTATAGGCATATCCCATATAGAATGTGCTGAGTACTCGTCTAAGGCAGCTTGTAAATACCTCCAAGATTGGGATTTTTGATTCATTTGTATTTCATGCCATCGCAGTTGGCCCATTTGGTTCGTGGTATCTGTTCTTATTATTTTCCACACCTTTATGAATTGGCCTTCCCTATCAAAGAGCTGGTTAGATAGCCCAAATTCTAGCCTAAATTGACAGGGGATGTGTTATTTGGAGGCCTGAAAAGTAACTTAAAAGTTGTAGTCAGAGCATTGTTTACTGTTGTAGATTCAGTTCCGCACAGTGCTTCACTACTGTGTGTAATACTCGGCAATCATTTTGCTTTTTTACTTTTAAAAGTGGGAGACAGTTAGGTCCACCCCAAGAAAATTCTGAAAGGATTGAAATGCAGTCAATAAGTTATTACTTCTCCTTTGCAGCTCCATCTTGTGTGGTTTAAATGATCCCTTATCATCAAAAAGTACTCCTGGGTACTTGAATGTTTTTACTTGCTCTCGTTGACAATTTTGGAGCTACCATTTATGCTTGTACTTTGTCAGTACCTTATTGTTAACTTCCATTACTGTGGTCTTGGTACCATTTGCCAATGAATAATTTGATATACTGTTTATTAGGCATTGTAACCATATCTTTGTTTGGCTGAATTGAATAACATCATCCGCATATAATATATTTGATATGTGTCTTCCTGCTAATTTGGGAGGGTAAACATTCACCTCGTCTATGGCTTGTGTTAGGTCTGATAAATACAAATTAAAAAGACATGGAGCAAGAAGGCCCCCCGGTTTTAGGTCCAAGGAGGTTGCACTTTTCCTTGATAAGAGTGAGCCATCACCTATTTGGAGTCTAACCCAGGTGTTAGAGTATAATGAATTGTTTTTAGAAGGAAAGATAGTATTCCTTCAACTTTTCCCAGAGAATTTTCCAGTACAGGCATATAAAAAGTCCACGGAACAAAGATATAATGGTTGCATTTTTGCAATGTATTTGTCTATTAATATTGAAAGTACTAGTATGTTTGTCGCTGTTCCCAGCCCTTGCATAAAACCTGATTGGTTAGGCGGAATTATCTGCTTCTCAGTTACCCATTTAGGTAGCTCTGCCAGTAGGACTCCTGCAAAGAGTTTGGCATCTGTGTCTTGTAGTGTGATTAGTCGATAATCGACTTGCTGTGCCCAGTCGTCACTTTTGTATATAGGTGATATTAATGAACCCCTGCACGATTACGGTATTGATGAAGATTGAGCAGTGAGATATTCTGCCCAAAGATGGGTTTTTTCTTTGTATAAATCAAATGGAATCCCATTTGGCCCGGGGCTCCGTCTTTCTTTTGATTTCGAATTAGTTTGCATACTCGATCTTCAGTTATATTTAGTTCATTTTCAGGATTCCTTTTTTCCTTTCCTATGTAATTAAGTGTACTTAAATTTTGTTAAACTTCTGGGTTACTGTTCAAGTGAGTTGTTAAAAATCCTATTGTTAAGGTAGACGGTACGGTTGTCTTGCTAGTTCTAGATAGGCCATTTATAAATTTCAAGAAATCTCTTGAGTTGCTCATTTTACTTGTGTATAGTGCTTTTGCCCAGAGTGTTTGTTTTAGTTTCATTTTTTTCTAACCTTCTCAGGTCATAGGTATCCTTTTTAATTTGGAACGAAGGTTTGTATTATCCTCCCATTTCTTTTTCTGTCTCAGTAGCCTGTTGCAGTTTCTTTTTAGCAGGCTGCTTGAATAGGATAGCTTAATTCTATGTATTACTTCAACTTGACTGCTAAATTGTTTGTTTTGATGGATAGGTGGAAACTAATTTCTTTATAAAAAAGTGCCCATTTGTAGTGAGAGAACGCCTTCAAAGCTTTCCTCAACCAGTTTTAGTGCCAGTTTACTGGTGGGTGCTATAGAGCCTTCTTTCCAGTACAGTCTCCTATAGTTTACTGTTCCAGTCTTGCCAGAAAGATTTTTTACTTTCTGGTGTCTTGCACATTGGAGCTTTATTTCCAGTATTTGTTGGCCATGATCACTTCCATTTGTTTTTGCAATCTGAAAGGATGATATAATCTGGAATAAGCTCAGGGATACTATTGAGTAGTCGATTCTTGATTGATGACCATGTGCGTGGTACGTCCACGCCAGTGATATGTCATTTGAGGACCTTCCACTTAATATTCTCAGGCCCAGGGATTCCAGGTCTTTTAAAAGGTTTTTAACGACTACTCCTCCTGGTGCTTTATTCTTCAGGAGTAATGATTGTTGAATTATTGCCCATATGTGGTCCTGTTGTAATATTGCATCGTCTCTGGTGTATGACCATAGCAGATTCATGTTAAAGTCACCCGAAATAATGATTTCAGTGTGTAACTCCTCATTCAATTGATGTAATACAATTTTTGTAAGGTTAGTAGCCATAATCTTCCTAGTTCTTGTGTCAGTATGTATACATACGTTTATAAATTATAGAAGTTTGGTTTAATTTTTTCCTTCTAATGTAATTTTACTATTAAGATGTTATTGTCATTTGTGACTACTTGTTTGTGCTCCAATTTTAAGTCTCTTGCACTAAAAGTTGCTAGACCCCCACTGGGTCACCCATATTTTCTTAGTTTAATTGCCAGTAGGATATACCCTTTGTAACCTTCTAACATCATAGATAGGGTTGCCCAGGGTTCTTGCAGGAGTATAATGTGAAAGTTACTTGACATGTAAATTAGGGGCACATTTTTTATCTTGGCTTGCACCCCATTTATATTCCAAGAACATCATCTTATTGTTTCCCTTTGATTAAGTGATTTCTCCCCAACACTCCTGGGCTTTTCCTGTTAGGGTTGTATTACCCCATAAAGAGCTGCTGTCAACCGTCCTTGATTTAAACTTTAATAGGCTTTTCTTCTTGAATTTGATTAGGTATTGTTGATGGCAAGTTAGTAGTTTTACCAATAGGGTTTCTAAATATAGAGACTACCTGGTTGTTTATGTTTTTTTCCATTGGTACTCAGATCTCTCTTGTAATGTAAATGGTCTTGGGTGTACAGTTTATGGGGGGCGGCTAATTTTTATTCTCCAGTTCAGGAAGGTTTTGTATCCCTGGAACATTAGTTCTGATAGAGGAATATAGTTCAATGTTACTAATGTCAGTTCTTGGTAATCTTCTTTATTTAATAGAAATTCACTGGCTTCTATGTTTTTACTTGTGATTTTTACGAGCGGTGGGATTGCTTTAAAGAGTCTAAACATATTTCCCCAATTCAGAGCGTTGTGCTTACCCCAGGACTGATATTCTGCTTTAAAGATAAGTTGGATTTTACCATCAATATGATCATTGATTGTTCCCTTCTTTTCATCTACCAAGATGATTCTATATTCTTTTTTTGATTAACTCATCTGCAGGTTTGTTGACTAACAACCAAATTAGTTCCAGGTGTGTGTCCCCTATAGTTTTCCTATTACGATGTTTTGGAGTTTGTTGAACCTTAATTGTTCTTAGTATTGGGTTTTCTATAATATATCCATCTGAATCCTCACACTGTACCTCCTCAATATTTTGCTGGCAATTCAATATTTGTAGTTAATCAGATTTAATAGGCATATCCTGATTTGTGCAGACGTTCCCATCCTATCCAAGGGCTTCACACGACAAGGCTTCTCTCTTTGATCCAGCCATGTTTATCCCTTCTGTGAATCTATGGCATTGTATTTAAAAAAAAATCTGTGGTTAATGTATTTGTTGTTCAATTTGCTCACTCATACCTTTGCATTCCTTGGTGGGAATGCTTTCACTCTGATCTTTTTAAAATAGGGGGTAATACTTTTTATTATTTCCTATCATTTTGCTGAGCCAGTTCCGGGATATTCCCATATCTTGATTAGGACTGTTTGTAGTGTTCCCCATTGTTCTTGTTGTTTCGTTTTGGGGTGAGATAATTATTGAGTTACTTTTAATCTTATTCCTTGCTTTATGGTGTTTTTATAAAGGGGGAGAAGTTGGTTGTATTCAACTTGACCCCCATTGTTTTTCTTTGTTGGGACCATATTATTTTGGGTTGTCATCTTTTTGTTAGTGCTAATTACCTCCAGTTTTTGCCCTTCAGGACTTTTTTCGTCATTAGGATTTGCTTTTCCAATTTCTTACCCTGTAGGTCCAATAGTTTCGAGTCATTTGGTGACTTTACCTTTTAATTTGTTCCTATTTCCTCTGTTTGTTCCTTCCGGGATTTCTTGTCAATCCCTAAAAGTTTGTAGACAACACTTTTAAGTCCTCAAGCACAGTGGTCAGAACATCGGATATTGTGGCCAATTTATTAATCAGTGGAGTACACAAGCAATCTAAGTATGGAGCTTTAGCTTGTGTTTAAGCTCATAATATGGGGTTGTTCAAGGCGGCCAATTTCTGGTCTATACCTGCCACAGAATTTGCCATCACATTGAGCAGATCAACTTGTACTTTCATTTTATTAGATTGATAAGTTAGAGCTTATAGTGTTAGGTGAGAAGTTCTATAAAATATGTCCCATATAGCCCCTATGTCGGGTGTTGCAGAGATTAGCGAGTTTTGTTTTTGATAGCATGAACTGGACTGTTCCCATATTTGCATATGGCTGGGTCCTAACTGGGGTGGCATGGTGAGCAAAAGAACACTGGATTTAACCCCGAACTCTTGACTGGGGGTGAGTGGATGAATATTTCCAGCTCACCGTCAATCATCTTGCTGTGTTCGCTATGTTTGCCCTAAGTGTCCAACAATGGAAAGGGGCGAGCACTCGGTCCCCCCGAACGTATGGTGGAGTACCCCGATCCCCCCGGGAAGCCATTTTGGGCGGGAGGCGAGTCTCGGCTGGTATGCCCGAAGCGGCGTAGCCGGGGCGCGCCTTTTCCCGCCCAAGAGAGGGTTGTCCTAGACACCTACACTGCTGGCCACGCCCCGGAGGCGGATTGGAGGAGGGTCCACGCCCGCCCGAAGAAGGATAAAAGGAGCAACAAGCCAAGGAAGCATCCTCTTGTTCCTGTGCTCTGAAGCTGCACCTCCCCGTTGCACGTGAGCTCGAGACGGAACGAAGAGCCCATTTTGAGGATTTAATTTTTGTGTTTCTTCTTTCAGCGAGTTCGAAGCTTCCTGACCTAGGACCTCGAGGACTATCCGTGGACGATGCCTGGCAAGAAGGTCGGAAAGAGGGTCGGAACCGACCAGATGCTTCGTATGCTGATAAAAGACATGCCGGATATGAAGAAGCAGATGGCGGCAATGAATGGTGCGGGTGGACCAAAGAGAATCGTCGGACCAGCATTGCCGGGAGTGGTCCCTAACGGGAGAGGTAGAAGGGCCAAGAAGGGGGCAGCGGGTGGGGAGGCCCCGGTTCCCGAATCACCTCCAGCGAACCCGGTCACCCCGATCGAGGCCCCAGTTCCGGTCCCGAACGCGGGACAACCGATCCCCGTGGTGGTCACTCCTGTGAACGAGGAGGATATGCCTCCTGAGCTGGCTGCCCAGTTGGCGGCATGGTTGGGCAGAGAGAATGAGGGGGCCACGGCTGAGGAAGCCAGGTCGATAATGAAGCAGTTGCGGCAATCGAAAGATGCCGTAAGGGCACCCTGTCCTCTTGTTTCCCCGCAGGCTCCCGTGGAACAACCAGTATCGGGCGTGGGGTCGGCAGCGACAGCGGTCACAGCTACCGGTCCAGGTAAGCAGCCATTGCCAATGGCGGGGGAGGGATCGGTACCCTCAAGGAGGGAAAAAGTCGTTCAACATATCCCAATTGATGTGAAAGAGAGGATTTGAGCGGATAAATATGTGAACATGTTTTCCTTGTTGACCGATCACTATGAGATTGAGCATGTTAAAAACCAGAAAGAGTTTTTGCATCCTAGTGTATGGCGCGCAAAGATGGCGGGTTTCAGAGTAGATGAAACGATCGCCAATTGGGCCAGAGCGTTTGGAATGTTCACTGCAATTATGGGGGAACGTAGGCCCGAATTATTGGTTGAATTAGCCGTTTATCAAACACGTATCATGGAATTTTGTGAAACATACGGGGGCAGTCAATGGTGTTGTTATGATAGCATATTCCGTAAGTCCAAGGAGCACGACTCATCCCTGACGTGGGATTGTTTCGACTCCATTTCCTGGCAAAAAATTGAGAGGTCGAGCATGGCGAAGTCGCCATCTTTAGGCGGAAACGGGGTTGAGCCTTCCCGCCATCCTTTGGGGGCGCCCTTTCGGGCGGGGTCAAGCAGTGATCAGAACACGAGGAATAATGGTAACTCAGGTAAGAAAGGGGTCTGCTGGAGCTTTAACAGAGGCAAGTGTTCTAGGCCACAGGGGTCTTGCAGGTTCAGGCATGAGTGTGCAGGGTGCGGACAGTCCTCGCACCCCGAGAGTACGTGCCCTTGGCTGAACGAATACCCTGATCATATCTCCGCCGGGGTGTTGAGAGACGGTTTTTCGTATGGTTTCCGCATCCCGGCAGGGGATTTTCAGGGGGAAGCACAATGTAAGAACCAACTATCGGTTCAACAGAATACAGCGGTGGTACAAGCAAAGATTGGGAAAGAGGTGGCCCGAGGCCGGGTTGCTGGACCATATGACATGCCGCCAGTTGGCAATTTTGTTTGTTCACCTCTGGGAGTGGTCCCCAAAAAGGACCCGGGTGAGTTCAGGTTGATACATAATTTGTCAGCTCCAAGGGGCCTTTCGGTAAACGACGCAATTGACCCGGGAGTCTGTTCGGTGCGGTACGCATCTTTTGATGAGGCCGTCGCCATTTTGAATCGCCTGGGGCCCGGAGCGCTGATGGCTAAATCAGACATCGAGTCAGGGTTCCGGTTGCTCCCGGTACACCCAGATGATCAGCGTCTCCTAGGTTTTATGTTTCAGGGACGCTATTACATGGATAAATGTATGCCAATGGGTTGCTCCATCTCTTGTGCGTATTTTGAGAAATTCAGTAGTTTTTTGCAATGGGCGTTCACAAGAGCCACGGGCTTTACACATGTTATGCATTATCTTGATGATTTTCTGTTTCTGGGGGCAGCCGGGGACACAGAATGTGCACAGGCTTTGAGGGAATTCTGTAATCTGATGGAGGAGTTTGGCGTGCCGCTGGCACCCGGTAAGACGGTAGGGCCATCTACTACACTCGAGTTTCTGGGAATTGAGCTCGATTCTGTGGAGGGGTGCTTCCGCTTGCCCAGAGAGAAGGTGACAAAGTTCAGGGCCTCGCTAGAAACATGTCTTGATGAAAGGAAGGTAACTCTCCATCAGTTACAGCAGGCTGTGGGTCAGCTGAACTTTGCCCTGAGAGTTATACCGATGGCTCGCCCCTTTTCCCGTTCTATTGCACAAGCCATGGTGGGCCTCAGGGAAGGGCACCACCGCACAAGACTGTCAGCAGAGGTTCGCCAGGATATGCGCATACGGCTTGCATTTCTGGCGGATTTCAACGGTCGTGTGGTCTGGACCGAGCCACCTGTTTCCTCCGAAGAACTGGGGTTGTGGACTGACTCGGCGGGGAGTGTAGGTTTTGGTGCCATATTCGGCAATCGATGGTCGGCACGGACCTGGCCAGAGTGGTGGCACAATGATGGACTCACTGGTAATATTGGGTTTCTGGAGCTGTTTCCCATTCTGGTGGCCTTGGAAACCTGGCCTGAGGGGTTTCGTGATCGCTCGGTGGTGTTCTGGTCTGATAATATGACCGTGGTTGAGTGTATCAATAGTCAGGCAGCTCGCTGCAAATGGATCTTGAGATTGCTGAAGGAAATTGTCCTACTGTGTATGAGACTAAACGTCCACTTTAGGGCAAGACACGTGCCAGGGGTACTAAATCAGGCAGCTGATGCGCTTTCTCGTTCCCATATGCAGGCCTTCTGGGGTTTTCTGCCCTCAGCGGACCCAGTAGCGGCACCATTCCCCGAAGCTCTCTGGTCTCTCGGTGCCCCGGACTACAAAACCTCGTGGGAGAGAGTCTAGCACCCAGGACAAGGAAGGCATATGAAGGGGCGTTCCGTTCTTATTGGTCCTTTTTGGGTTCAGCTAGGGGGGAGCTTTGGGGACAAGAGGAGTATGTCCTGAACTTTGTGTTATCTTTACATCAGGCAGGCAAATCAGTAGCTACGGCCAATAGGCACCGGGCCGCCATTTCTTTCATGGCACGGGCTCATGGCATCCAGGACCCCACATCGTCTTTTCTAGTACAAAAGGCACTGCGTGGGTGGCAACGCCTTGAGGGTCGCAGAGTGGACGAGAGGCACCCGATAGGTCTGGAAAGGTTGGCCCAGTTACTGTCCGTACTCCCGGCGACATGTTCATCTCAATCAGAGACAGTGCTATTCCGGGCCGCTTTTGCATTAGCATTCCATGGGGCTATGCGGGTTAGCGAACTGGTAGCAAGGAACAAGCGGGATACGGGGGGAGGTCTGTGCCGAGAGCACATTCACATTAAGGGGGAGACAATGGTAGTCTCATTTGCCAGGTCCAAGACCGATCAAAGTGCGATCGGGGACAGTGTGGTAGTCCAGCGGATTCTGGGATCTCCCATATGCCCGGTAGCATGCGTTGAGGAGTATTTAGCGCAGAGGGCGGCATCATGGGGGGGAAGCTTTCTGAGACACGCCGACGCCACCCCACTGACTAGGTTTCAGTTCCAGCGGGTGCTAACAATGGCAATCGCAGCTGCGGGCTTGAACCCGTGCGATTTTGGGACCCATTCCTTCCGAATAGGGGCTGCTTCAGAGGCTACAGCCAGGGGTCTGAGTGTGGAAAAGGTGAAACGGTTGGGGCGTTGGTCCTCGAATTGTTATAAAAGGTATGTGCGTTGCACATGTTGTGAAGCTAATGTCATGCACTCACGCTTCTTGTCTTTTGTTTGGTTTACAGTTTCGCGAGCTTACGAGGCGGGGCGGACTATGCAGTCGACCCGACACCTGGGAACCAGCGGTCAAAGATCACCAGCTGAGGAAAGAGTGGTGTGGGTCGTGGGCCACTCATACGTGAGGCGTGCCGCAGACGTATTCAAAGCAGGTGACATGGTTCACATGGCTGGGGAATACGGGTACAGGGTGACCTTCCACGGAAGGGGCGGGCTCTGTATTGACCAGTTTCAAACTTTTATGGAGGGTTTGTTAGGGCGGACAAGGTCACCGCCATCTGTAATCATAGTGCATCTCGGGGGCAATGATTTGGTGACCTCTGGTCGACGAGTACTTCTCGAATTGATACTATCCACAGTAAGTTGGTTGGCGAGAAGGGTTCCGGGGTGCACGATTGCATGGTCCCATATGATTCCGCGGAAGGTATGGCGGGGGGCTAATTCTGTGTCAGCTTTAAACCATTCGGTGAAGAAAGTGAATAACAAACTTGGTAGGTTGTTCCGTACAAGTACATTGCATTCTATTCCTCATGGATGTATCAGGGGGGACCAGATGTATCTGGAGGATGGGGTCCATTTGTCCCGGTTGGGGAATACTTTACTCATAGGAGACTTTGTAGCTTGGTTAAAGAGTTTGTGCAGCCATGACCTTTAAGTAGGAGTTTTTTTGGGGGTCCGGATAGCCGGTCAACTATCCGGCCTGTGGCGGTAAGGTCATGATCGGTGAGCAGTAATTGGAAGATCCCTAGAGGTGGGGCGTCACCCATTATGGATGGGAGCGCCCGGGGGGAGGCGGCCATTGGCCCCTCAAACGGGGAGGCGGTCCCCTCCAAGGATGGGGACGCCGAAAGGGAAGGCGGTCATAGGCCCCTCCCTCGGGAGGAGGGGCTACGGGCCCCTCCTGGGAATTTCCCGGGGCCAGGACATCTGCGACGGCAGATGTGGTAAGTAGTGTGGGGTGGGAGGGGGGTCTACGCTACCTTCTAGACACCTCACACGAGTCCTCGGACGACCACTAAGATGGCGTCGAGTTAACAGGGGCCCCCGCTAAGACAAGGGAAATTGGAAGTTGGCACAGAGGTACAGTCCTCTGTGCGCCCGCCCCTCACAAGTGAGGGGAGAGTTCTGGTATTAGGGATCTGACACCGGTTACGACCTTGCCGTTGGCCCGTAATGGTAGGATGTACAATTTCAATTTTGAGAAATGCATTTACAGGATGTTTAGTATCGGCTAGGAGAACCTTTGTATTAGAGATGTGTTAAGGTCAGCCAAGAACATCGTAATGTGTAAATGAAATTGTACATGATATGAAACTGTTATTTAATGTTTTAATTTTGTTTCATATTTTAATAAATACGGCCGGGAGGGTAACTCCCTCCCGCCTTCCAAAAGTTCAGAACCGTTTCCGTCTTCCCATTCTTGGGGACTGTGTTGAGAGGGGGTGGCCATATAAGCCTAGACATGGGTCCCTTGCTCGCTGTGCCACTGGATTCAAGCTACGCTGGCTGGTGTGGGGTGATACCCTGAAACCGGTCCCAGGATGGTTGTTTCCAGTTCAGGGAGTACCTGGTCTGGCAGTTCGGGTGGGACTGTTCCCATGGGGAGCAGGGTCAAGACTGATTCGCATATGGCTGAGTCCAAACTGGGATGGCATGATGTGCAAACAAACGATGGATTTAACCTAGATCCCTTGACAGGGGTTTATGGGGGCCAGCTAATTTGAAAAGTTTCAGCAATCTGTCCATCATCCTATTGTGTTTGCAACAGTACTATATCCATGTATACATGTGTAATCAAGTTTAAAAATACATTCTGCACGTTGTTAATGATGTACAAAAATATAAAGGTACAAGATTCTCTAACACTACTTCAGCTTCACCACCAACATGGACTGCCAGAGTATTGGTGCTTTCGTGATTGGACTACTCACTGCTGTGATGTATGTTGGAGCACCAAAAAAGATGTGTTGAAACTAGAGTGACTGCAAAATAAATCAGCCAAACTCTTTCACTTTAAAGAAACATCTCCTTTCATCCCACCTGTTAAAAAATCGATATTGCTTTCTTGTCACACTGTTAATAACAGTTGAAATTCTCTGCATCGTCTTGAAATCTCTGACAGACCACAGTCCAAAATATCTTCAATCACTGGTCCAAAACTATAGCTTTATTTGCAATCTGATATCTAATAATGAAGATCTGCTTGATCAGGCCAGATTTAAAGGAAAGATCCAGAGAACGTGGGAGTTCAAGATCTAGAACATTGTGCATCGAAAACTGAAGAACCTGTAAACGTTTAAGAAAAACAATTCAATTCAAAGAAGCCTTTCTCGCAATCCAACATATGTCTGGGATTTTCCTGCTGCACTCCCCAAGAAAGGACTGGCGCCTGTGTGCACTGTTTGATGCTGAATATCATGTTTCACACTTCTAGCCGTTTGACCCGCCCCTCTACAGTTTCATGTCTTTAAAGGTCTTGTGTAATCTTCAAAAATGCTGAATTCGTAGCATGGGCAACACCATAAAGTGATAAGTTCATAAATGTCAGCATTTATAAAACAACTAAAAATATAAAATACGTACATTTATATAGCCAAACCTAAAACATTACAGTGGAGCATGTAGGCCCAATTTCCAACGGTCATATTAAAAAATTAATATGAATATGATCATGTTCGAAGTGAAGAATAACCTTGAGTGATAGAGTTTGAGATATTTGTTTGAAGAGCTGAAATAATGAATTTGTGTTTGGAATGCCTGTGCATGTACATAAGAAATGTCTTCAAAAATCAATATATAACTTAAAAGAAAAAATATTTAGGGAAAGTGGAGACCAGCATCAAAAGTGAACATGAGAAAAAGATCGACAAAATGAAGACAATGAAAAGGCACAAAGAGAACATAAATGTAGAAACAACATAAAAATGGTTTGAAAGCTAAACTATTTACTCACACTGTGTACATGCATTGCTCAGAAACTTTAATTAATTTATTTTATCTTGAAGTAGAAAGAATTCAGAGAAAACGCACTGGCTGTTATCAGCGTAAACAAATAGATAATAAAAACTAATAAAAATATCTAGAACAAGTCAAGGATCAACACTGAGGGTAGAAAATATGTTTTCTAACAGAAAGCTGTGTGCAAATTAATGTTTAGTAACTGTAAGAATATATGACTAAAAGTATGTACCTATTTTACATGCTCTTCTTAAAAGGAAAGACCAAGACACCCCCTGATACAACCAGGGGAGTACAGTGGGAGAATGAGCTCGGCATGGTCCATCGCGCTCCCTTTGCACAACAAACATTGTGACTGTTTCAATGGGACACTGAAAGGCTTTTTATTGAATTTGCACATTGTGTCCACACATACCAGGTAAATGGATGGGCGGGAGATTTTTTCTACTATTAAAAATAAATTTTCATGTATGTTTTCAAACTTGGATGTTTCAGTGTCATCATGACTGAAAATGTAACTGGTCTTCTTTGTAAAGCCGTGGAGGAGGCACTGTTTTTGGGGGGCGGTAGAGGTGAGCAAGTCTTTTCTGCCGACTCCCACCATCCCCTGTCCCCGAGAAAAATGTAATTGGTATGTATTATTAACTGCTTCTTAGGTGTATTTTAATTTGAAGTACATATTCTGGTTTTATTCTTCTTCTCTGCAATGAACATGAAAGAGCAAAACTCCAAGGATTTAGGCAGTTTGTTGGAAAGGTGATGTATGACCGTGTATTATGAGTAATAAAATATTTCCTGTAGTATAATATAAGGATATTACAAGTCACCTCTTAGATCTGTGACCGTTTAAAGAAACTCAGCATTCAGCCTTGTTTTCTTCTTCACTTGGGCATTACTGATTGTGTTTTGTCTTGATTTAAGTCCTTTATCTGCAACCATACACAGACAGTCTTTCTCCTTCCCTTTACGTCTGCAGCAAAGCCTTTGAATTGCGGCGTTCCCCAGGGTTCAGCTCTCAGCCCTAACCTTTTTAATTTATAAATGTCGCCCATGGCTAATATTGTGGAGTCTTTCAGAGATAGAGTAGTTTTGTACGCTGAGGAAACTACGCTGTTTTTGGCATTTTACGAAAATGCTCCTTCATCATTGAGCTCTTTTAAATCTTGTCTCAGATCTGTCCTAGAATGATGAATATATATTTTTTAAGGTAAACTCAGATAAAATTAGAGATTATATTCTTTGGTTCTAAATCTATACCTGACTCCAACCTTTGGTGGCTATCTGAGATAGGTAATCCCCTTGTTCATCCCATGTGGTCAGAAACTTGGGGGTTAAATTTGATGCTGAGCTCACTTTTGAATTTCAGATAAAATTGCTGTTATGTTTGTTTCTTGACTCTCAGGTCTATGAGGCATATGATGCATTTTATTACAATGGAAAAGCAGAAAGCAATTGTAGATTCCTTGAATACTTCTAAGCTGGGCTATTCTAATTGTCTGTATCTCGAGCTCCCTTCCTTTCTTATTCAGGGTATTCAGATTATTCAAAATGCTGCTGCCCGATTGATCATGAAACACCCTCCCTGGTGCTCTATCTCAAATAATTTGCGTCAGCTTCACTGTTTGCCGATCAATAGAAGGATCTGGTTTAAGGGCCTCACTTTTGCTTGCAAGATCTTAAACTCAATGGGTCCTCTCTGTTTTAGGCAATTGTTCACAGTATCCTCCCAGGAGCGAACCCTTCGTACTAACAACCTTCCGTTTTTTAAAATCCCTTATAGTGCTACATCCAGTAGAGATGGATGTTCCTTTGACAGCTGGACTGTGGAATGCCTTACCCCAGGCCTTGAGAAGTTGTCCATCTGAAATGGTTATCAGGAAAATGCTTAACATGCTTCTTTTTGACTCTGCAATAACCTTCTACTAAGCCAATTTCTACCTTTGACCTAAGTGGAAACTCTTTTCGCTAGTGCCGGGGCACCTTTTCAGGTAGCTGTGCACTTTACAAATGTATTGTATTGTATTGTATTCTCTTTGGTCACCTACAACATTCTTATAATTAAGCATTCCGGTTTTGGGTTTCAACCTATTTCTGCCTGTAAAAACTCACCAGACAGAATCTATCTCTTATAGGCTTCAGTCTACCTAGCTCAGCAAGCATGTAAACAAGGCACATTGTGTAAGGCCACCAGAATTATTTTTATAAGTTCATATTTCAGTTCAACCAACACAGGCAGGGTCCCAAGGTTAGCACATTATTTACACATATGGCATGTAATGATTTACAATGCCGCTGAAAGGCAGAGACAAGGTAAGGTAAAGGTGTCATATAAAGTGAGGGGCTGGGAAAGTAATTTCAATAAAGACAGAAATATTTTGTAAATACTGGTTAAACACTGTCTCCAGCAAACTCTTTTTGTTTTCAAAATCTAAAGCACTGATAACCACCGATTTCAGAAGCTGGGTAAGCACTGAAAACCATCCACTGGAGTTCTCACAAAAAAACACTGAAAACAGGATACCATAATTATAATGTATGGCACAGGGCACTTTATCCCAGATGTAATCTGTCTATTAGTTTATTAACTACATTGAAAATCCTCAAACAGGAAGTGACATCACATGATGTCGGGGAGTGCAGCCTGCACATACATTTTATCCACAAAGAAGCACAATACAATTTCCTGAAGGAAAGATCAAGAAAATGTAACCTTTTACTTTGCACCTTAGCTGATGTAATACATCTTTAGACTGCACTTCCTGTGCTTATCTTTTACTTTCTGTTTCAATGGTCGAAAACTGTTCAAAAATGGGGCACAGTTGCTGCAAGGTTAATGTGTAAGGGCAGAATGCCCTCACTCACACTGAAGGTTTTAGTAGAATCAAAATATAATGGCTCAAGACACACCTAAAGGTTCAAAATATGTTGATAGTAGTATTTTATTGGTAAATCAGACAGGAGTATAAACATTAATATTAGGAAAAAAAATTGCTATTATTTAAGAATCTGTGCTGAGCGTTCGCATGAAAATTACTTTTCTAAAACAGAACACATAGCCTCTAAGGAGAATATTTCAATCTCAATATTTCTGCTGATTTGTATTTCTGTTTCAAGGATCTCCATGCCTCCAGGCACTGACAACATCAACAACTGACGGAGGGAAGGTGTCATGAAAGTCAGCACATGGAACCCTAATTCTTTCCAAAACGGGCCACAGTCTGAATCAAAGCTTCGAAATTACCCAGAACAGTAATTCAAAATGTGTAGTGTGTTTAATTATTTCTTGCTTTCTTTTTAATGCCACAGTCTCAGCAGAAATGTCTGACATGACAGGGCAGCCATCAGCAGACACAAGCACCTGACAGGCTGTCTGAAGCAGCCAGCACCACAGCCCGAGACACCTGCCAATGAGCAGATGCTTCCACATCTTGGTCCCACACTGCAGCTCATGTCTTGACAGGACTTGGGAAGGGGTGCTGTTTTCCTACAGATAAAGCCTCAGATAGTGATAAACTTCAGCAAATGGATGCTGTGATTTTATTAACAATTTCTGTTTCAAGTTGCCATCTATTATGAACATGGGCAGTGATTCAAGTATTTTCAAATCTCTAAACACTGAAACATGAGATGTAAAAAAGAACCCTCATATTTTTTCTAAGCATCACTAGTTTCCCTTTAAGCTGAGAAATGATGCGAATATTGAAAGTAAAAAGAAGGAGGCGGGCCTTGGCCTTGATGAGCAGGCCCTTGACCAAGTATGCTTGATATTACAGGACAACAGAGACCCCCTTTGATTGTAAATAGTGGGGCACATGATCCCCACTGCAACAACGGGAGTGCAAAGGTGAGAATGAATAATGTCAGAACCCTGTGGATAACTGACATGCCACATGGCAATCGCATTGTGTTGTAAATAGGTGAAGATAGATGACAGGATACTTCTAGTTGATTACATGTAGATTTATTGTAGGACACAGCTAAGTACAGAAACCTCGCTTGCTGCTGGAGGCTGTGAAGGGATTAGTGTAAGGAGCACTGGAGACTGAGGTTGGACTAGAGGTCTCAGTGGTGTCTCTAACCAGGAAAAGAATGCAGCAAGAAAGAGCGGGAGGACCGCAGATGGTACTTTGGTGTGAATGGGCTGGACAACACAGGAAAAGAAACAAGTTGTTGGTGGGGTAAGATCTTTGAAGTAGTGTGTTTGCTGACCCAGCTTGCACAGCACTTACTGGACCTTGAAAACAGCAGAGCTCCTTTATGGCAATAGAAAGGGGTCAAAAGGAGATTGGGAGCCATCTTTAATTTGGGCAATCTCTCTTTTAATAACTAGTGCATTGCAGCTATTCATCTCCCGGTTGTGACCACAGGAAGAAGTAAAAATCCAAGATTCCAGTGCGCTGGGTGTAATGTTGCAGAAAAGGGGGTGGTGATGGACAGAGTATCTGAATTAAACAGAACACTCATACCCAGTCAACAGATCAGGGCTTGATCCATCACCGTTTTTTGTCCATCACCACCCCCCTTTTCGGAATCTGGGTGTAATGTTGTCAATACCTATTCTCCCAGGACAGGGTGAAAGAGTGGTCAGCTTCAATGGTCTCCCTAACTTTTATGTCTAAGTGGAAAAATAAAATTTATTACCCAAATGACTTGAATAATATTTTTGCCTCAGGAGCCAAAACTGCACTATTCGGGCTCCAGCAACGCCCCTATGAGAGCGGAGAGACAAGGCATGGGATGCTTGTCTTCCTCTTGAAATATCAGGAAGCACGAAGAAACATATCTGTGATTCTAAATTACAGTGATAAGTTGCAGGAAAATCCAATAGATATTAGCAGTGAATTTCCCTCATTCTATACAAGATTGTACATTGCTTCCAATTGCGACACCTATATTGCAGAAGAGATATTTATGCATGGCACAGAGGTCCAGAGTACACAGAGATGCAATGGACTATTGCTGAGTGCAGATATCACAGTTGAAAAAACTGGGAAATAGGTAGAGGGTTTAAAAAAGCATCACAGACAGGTCACATGCCAGGGAAATTTAACAGAGCAAAGATATCTCTTGTTCGTAAACCCGTTTAGAGACCCATTGAAATGTTATAATTACAGGACAATTTCCCTAATATTCTTAGATATGAAGTTTTCTATACTACTATTATAAAGGAGGAACTTTGAGGCTTTGAGGCGGGTAAGCTCGGGAACCACAGCGCCAATCCACACACCCGATACATCGTTGGAATCCTCAGGGTGTGCAGATGGACATAGGCTATATAAATTTAAGAAATACGTTATATTAAAAAAAAAATGACATTTAAAAAAAGTAGTCCCCTCGAAGTAGCGCCGGCCGCGACCTGCGTGCTGACGTCGTCCAGCAGCGCGAGGAACGCGAGGAGGAGCAGCGGACATGGCGCCAGGGAGGAGCACTGACGAGCGGCACACAGGCGGTGAGCAGCAGCAGACTGGTGGAGCGGCGAGGAGCACTGAACTGAGAAGCGGCAGCTGAGCGGCGGACATGGCGCGGGGGAGGAGCACTCACAGGCGGTGAGCAGCAGCGGAGCGGCGGAGCGGCAAGGAGCACTGAACTGAGGAGCGGCGGCTGAGGTAAGGCTCCGAGGGACAATGTCGGGGCAGGTGGGGGTCGGGGCACGCGGGGGACGGGGAGTTACAACAAAAAGGCTTCGGGGGACAATGTCAGGGCAGGCGGGGGTCGGGACAGGCGGGGGACCCTCTGGCATAATTGTGCTCAAGCTCCCGACTTCCGCCGACTGCTCCATACTCTGTGAACTCCTACTCTTATCCCTGCAACTTCTGCTCATCCTCGCCTCCCTGCAAACAGGTACTAGGAGGAAGGGGTCCCAGTGTGAGAGTGATGTAATGTATACAGTTCAAAAAATTATTTTACACAAACACTGAATGGATCCACATTGTTTTATTCACAATGGGACTAGGTATAATGAATATACACACAACTGATCAAAAATTCTAAACAGTTGTACAGCGACCCAGGGGGGAAAAAGGGGGAGGGAAGTGGTGATCAGATGAGGATGTGGTGATGGAAGGAATTAGTTACAGTAAAATCAGCCAGTTAACATAACTGTATTGGCGAGTTATATACAGAACAAACGGACCAATAGTTCAGCACCTAAATCAAAACATCATACTTCACATAAAACAATAAATGTAAAAATGGTGGCGTGAAGTTGACAATCGAATAGGTTATTGTCGACGTTTCGACCCTCAGAGATACGCAGGGATTAGTCGTGCCCTTGCTGTGGGGTCTTCTTCAGGACCAAATAGGGGGCAGGCAACCTAGTTAATGTATATAAAGTAAAGAATTATTTTTTATGGTGGTGGGACATGTCACGTAGTTCCATAAGTAAGATCAATATAGGCACACAAAGGTCGATAGGGGAATTAAAGCTCTTGATATAAATTATTAGCTCAGCAAGCGTAACCATTCAGTACCGCCAGCTGGCGGAAGTTCTGTGGTAGAATATTGCAGTACGTGGGAACAAATAAAAAATGGATTGAAACCATGCTGGTGCATTGGAGCGTGAGTCTATTAGATTAAATCGAGCGTTAGGATATGAGAGCTGGCCCGGGGGAGGGGGGCCATCTCTAGAACAGGACATAGGACAGTAATTGCGGTGTACCTTGAGTTGTAGAATTGGCACAGGGTCAAGGGTTGGCAACATATAGGATCCCTTCACATAGAGCGTGTCTGAAAAAGAACATGTGAAGTGAGTGATATAAGGACCATTAACACTATGATAACTGCTTGGGAGTGAGAATATAAAGTAAGCGGACTTACCCAATAGGTGAATTCTAAAAGGCACGAGTCCTATTGAATGCTTGAATGAAGATCGTGTAATTAAGTCTGGAAAATGAACGGGAGAACTCATCACTCTTTTATTGTAAATACAACGGAGAACACGGACCAACACCGCATTATTAAATGTGGCCAAGGGCTTACCGAGGGTGGTGCGGTGTCGGAACTCCCGTCCGCGGGTAATCAGAGCGGGGAATCATTATTAGCGCCCGTGAGTAGAAGGGAGCTTCGACTCTGAACAATTGAAAGAAGTCTAAGACACACTCACGTAATGCCGAATGAATCGGGACCGGGAACGCCACTCGTACTCGCGATGGCGAGCCTGGTTTCCTGATAGTGAAATCACCTAGGTAACCATACCACATGACGCAGGATAGGCGTGTAAAGCTAGAGAACAGACTACAGTTGTTCTCATATCGTGGATATTCTAATAGTTAGTGTGCGCACAGGCATACTTTACAGACTGCGATGGGTGATTACTAGACACTGGTAATAGTGGGCACAACATCAGTAAAAGAATACTCAATAAGCAATATCATGTAAATGCACAATGAAACAAAAATCACAGGATACAGAGACCTAATGATCTTGGTCCGCATGATCCCAGTATGTAGGAGTGGTAAATACTTATCAATGTACGGTGAAAAATGGTGGGGCCATAACCATGTCAACAAGTAGCAATGTTGTTATTACATAATGTTGGATAAAACAATCTGTATGGCGTACCTCCCAGCCCACATAGGGGTAAAGGCTGGTTTAGTTGGTAATAATACTGGTTATAACATAGTCATAGTTGCTGTGGCGTACCTCTCACATGAGGGTATAGGCCAGTATAATTAATGCTGGTAATGGTATTGTACATAGTCCTAAATAATATGGCGTACCACTTCCAAGAGGGTTAGGCCAATTTAAACACAGTGTACATTGCGTGTTGAGTGCGGGGGGGACTCAAGGTAATGTTGCTAGTTGTGAAAAAGAGCTGTCATGCTCATTAAGGCCTGTGTCAATGGAGTCAAAAAAGTGCATCCACTTTAGTTCGCGTGTGTTGAGGATACTTGAGATGTTGCTCCCACGAGGTCCCAGAACTGCTTTTTCTATTACCACCCATCTAAGGCTATCTGGGGGGGGGGTGCTGCCAACTTAAAGTGGTCTACTAAGGGTGCACCCTGGACCTCACATCTGATCCTGCTCATGTGCTGTAGAATCCTGGCTTTGGCTTTTTGTTGAGTTTGACCAATATAGATCTTTTGGCATGGGCATGTTATTGCGTAGGTAATATTGGAGGAGTTACAGTTGCTATGTGTCTTTAGCCTGATTTTGTGTTGACGATGTTGGAATTCCTTAGTTTGGATTGCAGAGTCACAAGCATTACAGTGGCCGCATTTAAAATGGCCAACCACTGGGGGCAAATCCCACAATGAGGTGATAGTGGGCTGATCCGGTGCTGGTAGTAGTGACCGTACAACATAGTTCTTGATGCACTTGGCTTTTTTAAAAGCGTGTAAGGGTGTTTCGGACTGGTTGACATCGTCCGATATCAGTTGCCAATGATGGTTGATGATGCGTTTGATCTTATTACTTTTGGTGTTGAAGGTAGTTACGCAGACGATCCTATTCTCTTCTCGGTCACTTTTATCTTTGGGCGAAAGTAATTCCTCTCTTGGGTAAAACCAGGCACGTTTCCGTGATTTCTTGACAAGGCGTCTCGGATATCCTCGTTGTTGCAATCGGTTGGCAAGGTCCTCTGATTCAGTGAAGTAATGCTCTTTGTTGGAGCAATTCCTCCGGATACGTAGGAATTGCCCAAAGGGCAGATTGTCGCGGAGGGCTCGTGGATGGTGACTGTTGTATTGTAACAACGAGTTTCTTTAAGCAGGTTTTCGGTACAGTGTAGTAAGTAGTATTCCTGATTGTTGATAGATGGTGATGTCCAGAAAGTTAATGGTCTGATTGTCAGATTGGATAGTGAATTTCAAATGTGCAGATTGATGATTCAGCCATGTGAAAAAGGAGGATAGTTCATCAAGATTGCCATTCCAATTCAGAAGAATATCATCAATGTATCGCATCCAGAGACCCACTTGGTCTCTGAATGGATTAACTTGATTCCTCGTATCTTCCTCTAAGGCCGCCATGTAAAGTATTGCCACATCAGAAGCAAATGGAGCCCCCATAGCTACCCCGGATGTCTGGAGATAGAATTTATTGTTGAATAGAAAAAAATTCTTGGTCATGGCTATTCTTAACAAGGCCACAATGAATTCCGATGGAACTTGTACTGGGGCAGGGCGTCGTTGAAGACATCGTGTTATCACTGTTAGAGCTTCTTGTTGAGGGATGCAGGTATATAACGATACCACATCGCATGTGGCTAGACTTTGGGGGTGAGGGTCAAAGGATACATTTTCAATTATATTGATTGTATGCATGGTATCCCGTAGGTAAGATGGAGTGGATTCAGCCAAGGGCTTGAGGAAAAAATCAATATATTTGCCCTGCAAACAGAGCGCCAGAGCCCCACTTACCCAGAAAGCTCCCCAGTGCCTCAGGCGCTGCTGCTGGCCACCACTGCAACACTGGGCCTCTGGCATAATTGTGTGAGGTAAGCCTCCGGGGGACAATGTCAGGGCAGGAGGGGGTCGGGGCAGCCGGGGGACGGGGCGGACGGGGGCCCGGGCTGATGGCCAATGTCGGGGCAGGCGGGGGTCGGTTAAGCCTGATTGCTCCCGGACAAGGTCGGGACGGGCTGCTAGTTGGTGAATATAATGACTAATAGATTGAAGACTGAAGAGTTCAATTCCACTGCTCATACATCCTTCACAAGTGGGATATGTGCCAGGATGTTCACCTGCTAACTGCTTACTTAGATTTGGTTGAATCTATGCACTTGGCACTTTAAATAAGGTATTTTGCACAGACTACTCGAATATTAGAATTTTGTAAATTTTTATTGTTAATTAGGTATTTTGACAAATTTAGAGCATCGTGTTGATTTTCTTTTAAATTGCTATGGTTTTAGTCAATTATACAATAACTGTATTACTTACTTACTTAACTACTTACCATTGCTGTCACATATCTGGTGGTACAAAAGGGGGTGGTAATGGACGGAGCATCTGAACCAATCAAACAATCACACCCAGTCAAAAGATCTAGGTTTAATCCATCACTGTTCTTTAGCTCACTTTGCCACTGGATTCAAGCAAACCGGGCTGAAGACGGCTGGAATGCCAGAAACCGGTCCTCGGAAGCTTGTTTCCGGTCCAGGGAAGACATGGCTTGGCAGTTCGGGCTGGACTGTTCCCATGAGGCACAGGGTCAGACTGATTTGCATATAGCCATGTCTGAACTGGGGTGGCAGAGTGGGCTAAAGAACGGTGATGGATTAAACCCAGATCTTTTGACTGGGGGTGAGTGTTTGATTGATTCAGATGCTCTGTCCATCACCACCCCCTTTTGTACCGCTTTTGGCCGCCATAAGTGTGGCAGGGTAAGCTCAGACGTGAGTCCCTTGCTCACTTTGCCACTGGATTCAAGCAAACCGGGCTGAAGACGGCTGGAATGCCAGAAACCGGTCCTCGGAAGCTTGTTTCCAGTCCGGGGAAGACATGGCTTGGCAGTTCGGGATGGACTGTTCCCATGAGGCACAGGGTCACACTGACTTGCATATAGCCATGTCTGAACTGGGGTGGCAGAGTGGGCTAAAGAACGGTGATGGATTAAACCCAGATCTTTTAACTGGGGGTGAGTGTTTGATTGATTCAGATGCTCCATCCATCACCACCCCCTTTTGTACCGCTTTTGGCCGCCATAAGTGTGGCAGGGTATGCTCAGACGTGAGTCCCTTGCTCACTTTGCCACTGGATTCAAGCAAACCGAGCTGCAGACGGCTGGAATGCCAGAAACCGGTCCTCAGAAGCTGGTTTCCGGTCCAGGGAAGACATGGCTTGGCAGTTCGGGCTGGACTGTTCCCATGAGGCACAGGGTCACACTGACTTGCATATAGCCATGTCTAAACTGGGCTAAAGAACGGTGATGGATTAAACCCAGATCTTTTAACTGGGGGTGAGTGTTTGATTGATTCAGATGCTCCGTCCATCACCACCCCCTTTTGTACCGCTTTTGGCCGCCATAAGTGTGCAGGGTATGCTCAGACGTGAGTCCCTTGCTCACTTTACCACTGGATTCAAGCAAACCGGGCTGGAGATGGCTGGAATGCCAGAAACCGGTCCTCTGAAGCTTTTTTCCAGTCCAGGGAAGACATGGCTTGGCAGTTTGGGCTGGACTGTTCCCATGAGGCACAGGGTCAGACTGATTTGCATATAGCCATGTCTGAACTGGGGTGGCAGAGTGGGCTAAAGAACAGTGATGGATTAAACCCAGATCTTTTGACTGGGGGTGAGTGTTTGATTGATTCAGATGCTCCGTCCATCACCACCCCCTGTTGTACCGCCTTTGGCCGCCATAAGTGTGGCAGGGTATGCTCAGACGGAGTACCTTACTCACTTTGCCACTGGATTCAAGCAAACCGGGCTGAAGACGGCTGGAATGCCAGAAACCGGTCCTCGGAAGCTTGTTTCCGGTCCAGGGAAGACATGGCTTGGCAGTTTGGGCTGAACTGTTCCCATGAGGCACAGGGTCAGACTGATTTGCATAGAGCCATGTCTGAACTGGGGTGGCAGAGTGGGCTAAAGAACGGTGATGGATTAAACCCAGATCTTTTGACTGGGGGTGAGTGTTTGATTGATTCAGATGCTCCGTCCATCACCACCCCCTTTTGTACCGCTTTTGGCCGCCATAAGTGTGGCAGGGTATGCTCAGACGTGAGTCCCTTGCTCACTTTGCCACTGGATTCAAGCAAGCCGGGCTGAAGACGGCTGGAATGCCAGAAACCGGTCATCTGAAGCTTGTTTCCGGTCCAGGGAAGACATGGCTTGGCAGTTCGGGCTGGACTGTTCCCATGAGGCACAGGGTCAGACTGATTTGCATATAGCCATGTCTGAACTGGGGTGGCAGAGTGGGCTAAAGAACGGTGATGGATTAAACCCAGATCTTTTGACTGGGGGTGAGTGTTTGATTGATTCAGATGCTCCGTCCATCACCACCCCCTTTTGTACCGCCTTTGGCCGCCATAAGTGTGGCAGGGTATGCTCAGACGTGAGTCCCTTGCTCACTTTGCCACTGGATTCAAGCAAACCGGGCTGAAGACGGCTGGAATGCCAGAAACCGGTCCTCGGAAGCTTGTTTCCGGTCCAGGGAAGACATGGCTTGGCAGTTTGGGCTGGACTGTTCCCATGACGCACAGGGTCAGACTGATTTGCATATAGCCATGTCTGAACTGGGGTGGCAGAGTGGGCTAAAGAACGGTGATGGATTAAACCCAGATCTTTTGACTGGGGGTGAGTGTTTGATTGATTCAGATGCTCCGTCCATCACCACCCCCTTTTGTACCGCTTTTGGCCGCCATAAGAGTGGCACAGTATGCTCAGACGTGAGTCCCTTGCTCACTTTGCCACTGGATTCAAGCAAACCGGGCTGAAGACGGCTGGAATGCCAGAAACCGGTCCTCTGAAGCTTGTTTCCGGTCCAGGGAAGACATGGCTTGGCAGTTCGGGCTGGACTGTTCCCATGAGGCACAGGGTCAGACTGATTTGCATATAGCCATGTTTGAACTGGGGTGGCAGAGTGGGCTAAAGAACGGTGATGGATTAAACCCAGATCTTTTGACTGGGGGTGAGTGTTTGATTGATTCAGATGCTCCGTCCATCACCATCCCCTTTTGTACCGCTTTTGGCCGCCATAAGTGTGGCAGGGTATGCTCAATTGTGAGTCCCTTGCTCACTTTGCCACTGGATTCAAGCAAACCGGGCTGGAGAAGGCTGGAATGCCAGAAACCGGTCCTCGGAAGCTTGTTTCCGGTCCAGGGAAGACATGGCTTGGCAGTTCGGGCTGGACTGTTCCCATGAGGCACAGGGTCAGACTGAGTTGCATATAGCCATGTCTGAACTGGAGTGGCAGAGTGGGCTAAAGAACGGTGATAGATTAAACCCAGATCTTTTGACTGGGGGTGAGTGTTTGATTTATTCAGATGCTCCATCCATCACCACTCCCTTTTGTACCGCTTTTGGCCGCCATACGTGTGACAGGGTATGCTCAGACATGAGTCCCTTGCTCACTTTGCCACTCGACTCAAGCAAACCGGGCTGAAGATGGCTGGAATTCCAGAAACCGTTCCTCTGAAGCTTTTTTCCGGTCCAGGGAAGACATAGCTTGGCAGTTCGGGCTGGACTGTTCCCAAGAGGCACAGGGTCAGACTGATTTGCATATAGCCATAACTGAACTGGGGTGGCAGAGTGGGCTAAAGAACGGTGATGGATTAAACCCAGATCTTTTGACTGGGGGTGAGTGTTTGATTGATTCAGATGCTCCGTCCATCACCACCCCCTTTTGTACCGCTTTTGGCCACCATAAGTGTGGCAGGGTATGCTCAGACGTGAGTCCCTTGTTCACTTTGCCACTGGATTCAAGCAAGCCGGGCTGGAGGCGGCTGGAATGCCAGAAACCGGTCCTCGGAAGCTTGTTTCCGGTCCAGGGAAGACATGGCTTGGCAGTTCGGGCTGGACTGTTCCCATGAGGCACAGGGTCAGACTGATTTGCATATAGCCATGTCTGAACTGGGGTGGCAGAGTGGGCTAAAGAACGGTGATGGATTAAACGCAGATCTTTTGACTAGGGGTGAGTGTTTCATTGATTCAGATGCTCCGTGTATCACCACCCCCTTTTGTACCGCTTTTGGCCACCATAAGTGTGGCAGGGTATGCTCAGACGTGAGTCCCTTGCTCACTTTGCCACTGGATTCAAGCAAACCGGGCTGGAGACGGCGGGAATGCCAGAAACCGGTCCTCGGAAGCTTGTTTCCGGTCCAGGGAAGACATAGCTTGGCAGTTCGGGCCGGACTGTTCCCATGAGGCACAGGGTCAGACTGATTTGCATATAGCCATGTCTGAACTGGGGTGGCAGAGTGGGCTGAAGAACGGTGATGGATTAAACCCATATCTTTTGACTGGGGGTGAGTGTTTGATTGATTCAGATGCTCCGTCCATCACCACCCCCTTTTGTACCGCTTTTAGCCGCCATAAGTGTGGCAGGGTATGCTCAGACGTGAGTCCCTTGCTCACTTTGCCACTGGATTCAAGCAAGCTGGGCTGAAGACGACTGGAATGCCAGAAACCGGTCCTCGGAAGCTTGTTTCCAGTCCAGGGAAGACATGGCTTGGCAGTTCGGGCTGGACTGTTCCCATGAGGCACAGGGTCAGACTGATTTGCATATAGCCAGGTCTGAACTGGGGTGGCAGAGTGGGCTAAAGAACGGTGATGGATTAAACCCAGATCTTTTGACTGGGTGTGAGTGTTTGATTGATTCAGATGCTCCGTCCATCACCACCCCCTTTTGTACCACTTTTGGGAGCAAATTGACAGCAGAAGAGTTGATGTACAGGGTGAGAACAGATAGGCAGATATGCGGGCTGAGTACTGAAAGGTTACTATAAAGTCTGGGTAGTGAAGGGTTGATGGGCAGGCTGGGAGCAGACTAACAGCAGAAGGGTTGATGGACAGGATGAGGACTGATGGGTTGAAATCAGGGGCAGTTCTTCCTTTGGGGGCAAAAGAGCATCACTCCCCTCCCCCTCCTGCAATCTGCTACATACAATATATATGTAAAATATATTACTTACCTTTGACAAAATAATATGCCTTGCTACCTTGCTCGAGTGTCTTGGAGGACGGGGAGGACGGGGAGGGTCCATGGCTGCTGATTGGCAGAGAAGAGTAATGCCCTAAGGTTCAAAGAGTGCATGTTGAATTGGACAGCTGTCCTGTGATAGCCAGCCTGACGTGCGTACTTGAGGCCTTTTTAAAAAGTGCTGTGTTAATAATCTGTGGAAAATTCAGGCACAAGCCCCAGGTATGCAAATGGGCGCTGGGTTTGCCGTCCAAACTAATCCAGGCCCTGCTCTCATTCTGTAGACTATTACAAACAACATGAGAGCAGCATCTAGGTTGGTTGGGTTAGCTGGCTGCAGTCCGTCTACAGGCCCACACTATACACATGAGGCAGGGCGGGCCTGTGAAATAGAACACACTGAATCACTGTGTGGCTTTACGTTAAAGCCACATAGTGATTAGCAGTGTATCAGTGACTAATTTTGAAATGAATGTATGTTTTATTGTTTGATTACTTAAAATCATGACAATTAAAATGAAAAAAGAAGAAGACACAATACTTCTTAAGTACAAAAAAGAGGGAAAAAAAGTTGCAAATGTTAAAAAGATAGCCATTAATACAAAATAGTTTAAAAAGAAGCCGAAATATTGCTAGAATTCATTGTAGCGTAATGTCCTTATTGTTAAATTCCATCATTCACAGATTTCGTGGTTATCTAATTGAGGATATGGGCTGCCAGGAATGATATCATTGTCAGTAGGAGCCAAAACAAACCCCAAAAAAACAGCCGAACCTTGACATTCAGGAAAAAGAGCAGGAACAAGCATTGGTAGCTGTCTCTGAGTGGTCAAGATGTTGTTGGGGCTCAGGTATGTTCATGGGTGTAGAGGTTTTGGCGGAATTGATTGCAGTTCTGCCTTTGTGAGATTTGTGGCCGCTCGTGACAAATTTGGTAAACCAGATGTTGAGCATCGTGTTTTCTGGGTTCATAGCTGCTATGATGGCTTGTAGGCAGGATCGGGCTCCAGGTTTGATCCAGTCGCCCTGCAGCAAGATCCTCCTGTCATTAAGAAAAGCGGGTCAGATACAAACCACATGCTCAATTGATTCTGAGTGGTGCCCACACCCCCTACACTTGGTATCGTCACTTGAGTGACGCCATGATGGCAGGTATTTTAAAAAAGGCCATTCACCTACCCTCAGTGCCATGAATCTTTTTTCCCAAGAAAGCACGCAAGTGCTTGATGGATAGATAAGGTGCCTCTGAACTAGGTTTGAACTCCACAATTATAGTCCAGGCTTGTTTTCTTTTGGACAATTGTGCCCTATCAAAATGAAAGGACCAAAGTCGGACGCCTCTTTTGATGGATAGTTTTAATGCCTGTACCCCAGTATTCTTCAACATCAAGCAGTTACAAGGAGTGTTCAAGATAATGTTGATGTTTTTGACTGATTTGGCCGGCTGATATTTCTTGCCACAACAAGGCCTCCAGGCTTCCTTCCCGTGAGTTGTGCAGTCTGTTACAAAGCTTAATAAATGTGCCGGCTCCGACGACCTAATGATTCAAGAGACCGAACTCCGTGACTGTCTGTCTGCCATTGAACCCCTTCTCACAGCACAACAAATGGCTTTGTCGCAAGGGTATAAAAGTGAAAGCAGAGTTCTTTACAGAAGTTCTCTGAGCAACAGTTGCCTCCCCTTGCAGGCTTCTGTACTTCAATGTCGTTGCCGCTGCCACAAGGATCCGAGAACTAGTATAGGAAATGTCGGCACATTCGAAGAACTGGGGGTAAGTAAAATGTCTGAAAGGAACTGGGGTGTGGAACAGAGAGAAGATATGCCTCCGTAATGCTTAGTGAGTGACTTGCTCTGTTGCTGCAGTGTACATCTTGCTACCTCAGGGCGAGTTTCCTGATTATTAAGAATAAACTAATGGTCATGCTCCCCGATGACAGAATGTTCATAGGTCAAGTGTTTTATTGAACTCTGAGTCGGGCTGCACAGAGCCATGCACCACATCCATTGCCCACTCCAACCAGTCCCCAAACTCCGATGACCATCAGATGTACATAGTTGCGGTATATCACCCGATACTTTTAGACAAACCGAGCGATTAACCAACAGCATTTCAGATTCTTGGACTTGAACTTTGGCTTATCCTTTATAAATCTCAGCCTATTCTACAAGTCTCAGCGTGTGGATGCATTAGCATGAGAAGTGATTGTGATGACACTGGGTGAGTTGAAAAATCTGTGTACAGATAGGAAACTGCAGAACACAAAGAGAATGCTGCCTGATGCTATTTGTGCTCAGTCTGTGCCGTCAATGATTATTTATCATCGCACTGTGCCCAAGTGCAGAGCGAAAAAAGGCAGTAATCAGAGGAAAAAGGAGGGAGAGTCAGATTACTGTTACAAAGGGAATGCGTGGGGGGTGTCTTTCACTGCCCTAAAGGAATTAAAGTTTGGCATCCAGCTCAAACACCTCTCATTATTATTTGCTGGAATTGCCTTAGCCAAGAATTGGAAATCCCCAGTGTGTCTCCTGCTCTCCATGTGACAGAATGTGATTGTGCAAGTGCCTAAGGTGGAAATCCAAACAAGACAAAGGGAAGAGAAAAGAGAGCTCAGAAAAAAACACGCCCAATAGCAGATCAATGGGTTGAATTGCTACAGGAACTTCACCTTGAAATATCTCGGTTGTTTCTAGAGGACCTAAACAATCAATAAAGACAAGGGCTTAGAGAAACATTCTATCCCTGCATCCATTCTCAATGTAAGTACTCTATGACTCCCCAGTTTCAAAAGTCACCATCAGCCTCTGGTTGATGTACAAGCTGGGGATCTGAAAGGTTGATACATAGGCGGGGAGCCGGGGACAACAGAAGGGCTGATGTACTGGGTGAGAACAGATGGATTGATATACAGGTCGGGGACAGAAGGTTTGATATATAGGCTAAGAGCGGAACGGTTGAAATACAGGCTAAGAGTAAATGGGTTGATAGGCTGAAAGTAGAATGGTGGTGTACAGGCTCGGAGCACAGGGGCTGATCTACAGATTGAAATCAGAGACTTTTAAATTGAGAGCAAATGTGTTTTGTTGGGATGGCATAATGGGTTGAAAGTGGTGGGTATCGTGGCGAATGGACAATCGTTTAGAAATAGTAAAGGCCTGGGAGAATTTTGTGGTAAATGGATGATTATATACAATATGAATAATGTCAACAAGCTTCAAAAGTGTACATCTTGCTCTGTGTTCCTGCTCTGGACAGACTGGCAGGGTATCTGTGGTCTTTAGCACCAGGAAGGCTGTGCATCAACAGGTGGTCCTCACTGTGCTCATGAACACCACTGTTGGTCTAAGGCTTTTCAAGAATGCCTAAGCAGGAGGACATATTATTTGTTGATTTATTAATGTTGGTGCTTTCTAGACTTGTTTATGGCAGAAATGTCCTCAGAGCTTAAGCTCAATGTACAAAAAACAGACTGTGTGATGCCCCTGCATGGTGAGAACCTCCCACGCTGCAACAGATGCCTCTGTGATGTACATGAACATGCTGGTTGTTAACCCTTTCAGCAGTGGTGTGGTTATGATAGACATGTCATAGTGCCTGATAGATCTAACCACTGCTCATTAGCCTGGAATTTAACGCTGGCTTCCTCTTCATTAGAAAGTGTTAATGAAGAGCCATTATTATGAACAGACAGGGTCCTGCCTGTGGCTGATGCTTCAGTCAGCCTGTATTTACAGAATATCAATTAGCTGTACGCGCCTCAGAGGCCAACCCCCCCCCCCCCCACTCCCCCCCCCCCATCCACACATTAAACAAAGCTGTACTTAAGGATTAAATAGAACCCATATACATCACCTTTTGCAATGCAAACATCTGGATATGTTTCCTCTCCTTCTGCAGTTTAGTAAACGTGGCAATCTGTCCAGCACGACGTGAAGGCAACTTAAAGGTAATTGATTAAAGGCAAGGGGGCTAGCCACAAAGGCATGTTGGAAAACGTAAAGTGGTACCCCAGTAATACTCTTACATGACATGAGAATTTGCCCCAAACAAGTAAGATAGAAATGTTGAGGACATTGTGCTGCTCTTTGCACTTTCATTTATAGAGTTGGACGTTCCGGGGTCAATTACTGCTATTTTGCCTACATATTCTTCTATATAACATTTACTCTTTGTTTACCTTTACTATGTATTTCTTTTTAGTCTTTATGTTCCTCGTGTTATTTTGGTTGCTCTTACTCTGTAAAGGGCTCTGACACATTCGGGTCATGTTCGTGCTACATAGAACTACTCAAATAATAAAATGAATTCACCAATTCATGTAAGAGTACTTCAAACGGTACTTCTGTTGAACTTCTGCTGAACTTCTGCTGAACTGCTTTCTTACGCATAAATGCTTTGTGAATCACTCCCAAGCAGTGCAAAAAGATGCTTTCTTTCAGATTGTGTCAATACATTGCTTGTCCTGCTTGTCATTTCCTTGTCATGAACTTTATTTGATTTTTTGTTACTCGGGGACATCCCTCATTTATAACAGCCACATATGGAGTTTCTTTCACTTACACAGACCGCTTTCGAAGGGGACTCAGGCTTCCACATTGCTTGTAATGTTGTGTATGGTAGATATTGGCCTACTGAGGAGGAGACATCCCTTGGATCACTTGAACACTTTTTAATTTATAGTTGCCCTTTCATTTTATTGATACAAATTGTTGCTTGAGTCCAGTTCCCTTGCTTACTACAAAACTACACACTTGGCCATTGTGTTCCTAATTTTTCCATCACCAGGACTGCTGGAATGCATTTCAGGGAATGTATTTTCCGTTCTGAAAAGAAAATCCCTAAATTGAACTTGAGTCTCACGGGTAAGTCTTATTTTCACAACTACTAACTTTCAAACTATGGTGCTAGTTGAATAAAGTCATCCCCTCTCCTGTACCTATACTCACTGGGAATTTAAACAAATCTCAGATCCCCCACCTCCAATCAAACAATATTGTTTATGTGATTGGACCTCTTATGATTTCCAAAGCAGACCATGGTTGCTCTCTGGGACGCCTTTATTCGTAGATATCCTTTGGTTGCCCCCAATGACCCCCCCCAACAGAAGTAACGAGCTACGGCTCCTTACCTTACAGCTCTGTCAATGATGTTCTCTTCAGTTGTATGATATACCAGTTGTCAAATGATAATCACCATGAAGTAATAGCTGATACCAAGGAGTTGAATGTATCTTTAATTAATTTCGTTATTAAGGGAGCTCAGGCAGCTACACCCCGCCTGGTATTCTCCCTATTTCCTTCGGCACCCCTCCCCGACTTCTCCCTTTCCGGTTCCCCAATTACTTTCTCTTTTCCAGGGCTTCCGTTACCATCAGGGTCCTAGCATTCTGGTGTTCATTTGCAGTCACAACATCACATCTCCCCTGCCACTTAAACATTGAGCCTCATGGAGATGAGAGCCTTTACATTTTTTCAATGAGACGAGCAGGCCTGCGACATGTTCGCTGTGATCGGCATAAGGAACTCGAGTCCATCAATGCCAGTGAGTCAGGAGAGACGCCAGTACCTTGCCTTCTGGCTGGTCCCTGGTTAGCTTCGAGAACATCATCTTCTGAGATGCCCACTGTTTCTGTGGTTCTAGGATCACACTTATTGAAATGAGAAATGTTTAGCATCACTCTCTTGTCATCAGAGGCCACAGTGACCTTAGTACCCTTTAGATTAGTCAATTAATCAATCAAAATAAGCTTTATTCAATTTAAAATGTTCAATCATAAAAGCACATTGTACAAAAACAATCACAACATCATACAGGTGCGTTGTCATGCAAAATCTATAACAGTCATATTAGCTTAATATAAAAATATGTTTAAAACATTATCTCTATAAAAACTTTAAAAGACCATTTCCGTTATTCACATTGTTTCCTACTTCTAATTACGGCTTTCAAGTATTTAATTAGATGGCTAGGAAACACATCATGTTCGAGAAGTTGTAATGTAAAAAAGGCTGAGCGACATTGTCTCAATCCTAACACCCTTAATATCGGTACTATCCATCTTTTTCTTAAAATAGTATATAATTTACAAAATAGTAACATGTCCATTGTGGATTTTGTGGATATATCATCACATGGGCATGGGCATAAAATTCTCGACCAGTCATTCATGTTTGGAAAAGTTGTTAATCTATATAGGTTTCCTAGGCGAAAACGGGTCCGCAGCATCCTATCATATCCTTTGTTGACATTTACAAGATAGGGTTGTACACCAGATTGAAGTAATAGTGATTGATTTTCTCTTACTGTAGATTTTACTATTTCGGTGGAGAATCTATTTGCCTCCAAGAGCTCTAAACAATCAATCTTTAGTGATTTCCTAGAAATTGTGTTCATGCTACCCAGATCATCTAAATATTCTGGGTGCCCAAGATCAGTCATGAAGTTCTTAACATATTTAATCCTGGGAATATAAAGTGCCCGTTGTAGCTTAACACAATCGTTTAGCACCTCCTGATTAAAGCTAGTAAAAGTTGTTGACCATATCTTATGCCATAGCAAGTTCGGTTGAATCTTGATTAAATCTGAAATATATGGCTAACCAAGTTCCACATGGCAGATATAGGTAGCGGTACTATTCCGGACCGCTAATAGATATCTCAAGAATGCATTCTCAATTACTTGTAAGGTTTGTGGGTCGGCGTAACCCCAGATTCTGGCACCATACGTGGCAGTTGAAACACACTTTGCTTTGTAAATCTTTATTAATTCCACGATCGGTCTTTTGGCTAATTTCCTAGCAAAATTCACTAGTGCTGCCGTTGCTTTTGCAAATAACAGTTTTCTGGCTAAAATGGCGTGTGATCAGGAGCCCTTTTGTTTGATAGAATACCCAGATATGAGAATCTATTGATGAATTCAACCTTGCTGTTATTAATAAAAATGTATCGACATTTTACACTAATGTTTCCGCATTTCCCGATGTATGTTTTAATATTGTTTACTTGGAGATCTAAATTAGTCATAAAAGTTGAAAACCTGGAGGCAGCTCTTTGCAGGCCTAGTTGTGTGCGAGACATTAAAACAGCATTGTCTGCATACAACAATGCTGGAATTGGACGATCATCTATGTATGGGAAATCCTGGCATTCGCTGGGTAGGCCTGGACCTAGGCCATTATTATAGAGAGTAAAAAGGAATGGGGCTAACACACACCCTTGTCTTACCCCCTTCCTAACTGGAAACTTGGAAGTGCACCCTCCTAGACCTCAGTAGCGAACCTTAGCATGTGCATCTTGATATAGCTGCCTTAGGAAGTTTATAAGTTACATATCCACCCCCAGGTCCTCTAAAATACTCTAGAGTTTGTGATGTCTAACACAGTCAAATACAGAACTAAGATCTACGAATGCCAGGAAAAGGTTTCATCTTTGCCCCCGATGATGCTCAGGTTTAGCCCATGTTCAATAGTACTAAGACCTTGTCGGAACCCATATTGCAATTCCGAGATTATGCCAAGGTCCTCAGCCCACATCTGCACCCTATTCAATCAAATTTAACCACCCACTTTTACAAAATAATCTAATAATGATATTGGTCTGTAACACATGGGATTGTTGCGGTCTCCCTTCTTAAAGATAGGGAACAATATTGATTCTGACCAGGATGGAATAAAACCTTGTTTGCAGCAGGATTTCAGGACTAATGTTAATAATGGGCCCCAAAGTAGGGGATTAGATTTGTATAGGTCCACAGGCACACCATCTGGACCTGGGGCTTTTCCTCCCGCGCTTGCCTTTATTGCATGGAAAACTTCGTCCACGGTAATGTCAACATTATTTGGGTAATTCTGGGACCGGGACTTGTCTAGAGGTTGCCGGTGAAATCACCCGGGCATTATCATTATACAAGTTTGAAAAGTGATCCACCCATAGGTCCTCACTGATGGTTATCTCAATTGATGGTAGGTCTGTGGGTGCTAGATAAGGGGCATTCACAGCTGTCCAGAAGCCTGTGTTGTCTCTAAGTTCGGATGCTTCTTGTAGAGTCCGCCATGATTCTTCTCTTAGGGCATCTTTTCGTTCTTTGAGGGCACGTCTATATGCATTTCTATTCGTCTTAATTTCGGATTGGTTTCTAACAGATTTATATAAAGTGTTTTTCAAGGCAGTGTGTGCTTTAGACACTTTGTATAAAACCATCCCAACTTTGTAATATGGGGTTTTGTTTTATCCACGCGTAGATTCTTCTTAATCTCAGAAGATATTGCTAAAAAGGAATTAAAAATATCGGCGTTTGCAGGAGTCTTATTAAGACAAAGTCTGATTTACAGTCATTGAGAAGTGTTTTAGTAAATTCTGTAGGATCCAACCTAGACCAACGTATTGAATATCTGTTGATTTAATTTAAGGCAATATCCTTAACAAAGTGTTCGGATAGGTTTTTTATGTTTAACACTTTGCGTGGATAGTCAAGGGTGATACTTATGGAAAAGTAGTCACTAAATGCGACAGGGTGGGTTATACAATTATGTAGTCTGATAGAGTGTCGATCTGAGACTAGAACATAATCAATAATAAAGCAAATCCATCGACCGTTGAAAGTGCAATTTAGTGGGACTATGGGGGAACATAGTTCATTTGCATATCCAAGATCAGATGAAAACTTGATTACGATTAAATGCTCCCCAAGTGTTGAGTGAGAAAAGTGTGCAAAATCAGTGCCATCATCAGGGGTTAGACCATATATACCTCAGTTGGTGTGCGGATACAAAACAGAGTTGAAGTCCCACCCTCAAATTACACACATATCCTTATTCATCTTGTTCTGCATAATATTCAAATCCCTCTAAATTTCTCAGAACCCCCTCAACCTGATCTCTTCGTATGTTATTATAAAAGTTCAACAGAGCAGAACGGTGCATGATATCAATATGCAGCATCAATACCTGATAGAAAATATCTAAAATCAAAAAATCTATCTTTTTGACGTTCACTCTATGGGAGACTTATGTGCATAAACTACCCTTGTTCCTCGCATGAGGTGATAATACCGCCGGGGAGTGAAATGTTTTTATAGACATTGATGTGCAGAATATCTTCCACCCAGATTTCTTGCAGGCATAATATGTCAAAATCCTCTATAAAATCTAGCCATAAGGGATTAGAGAGTTTAACATTCAGTCCCGCCACAGTAAAAAATAATACTTTACATGTTGGTGTCTTTCCATGATCACAGTTACTACGATCTGTTCTTGTGTGGTCAATGACCGTAGTGAGAAGTTGTTCTGTGGGTGGCAGTGGGTTCTGGATACAGACTTGGATATTTCTATTGTCGAATAAATTTGTGCCATTGACAGAAGGTACCGGGGTAACAAGAGGAGATGATTCTATGATAGTGTTGTGCAAGACCTCATCCTTATTTGGGGTTACACATATGTTTGATGTTTCAGGTAAATTGATGTCCTCCAAGAAGGGCAATATATCAAAACGGGTCTGCATGGGAATTCTATAGGAGTGTGGTAAATTACCATAAGGGCCTCTCCTGCGGGTTCTACTCTGATTTTGGTTGGATGGCTGATAAAAATATCCCAGAGGCATAACGTTAATATCCGTAGTCATAGTGTATTCATTGCCAACCCTAGTAAGAATCTCTTGAATCAGTTGCAGTGTTTTAAATGTCAGTACTATACAGTCACCTGAAAGTATTTTATGATCTCTACCGACCTAGCCAACCCTTCTTACCATCTTGAATTCACCAAATAGGGCCTCTGTTAACCCAGCTTTTGTGCCCAACCAAAAAAGTGTTTTGTTTCTCAGTGAGTCCCATGATTCTTTCGCCTGGATTGGTAGGCAAGGTATGTTGGCAAAAACTATTGTATACAGTGTGGCCGCAGGTGGCAAGTCCAACCTGGAACCTTATGTATCTGGGTTGCTTAAGTATGGTGGTCGACTTGGGGGAATTGTCCCTGTGCTAAGTCTAGCCATTGCCCTTAGTTTGTTGTCCTTATTTTGTTTCATGTAATTTGTATATCTATTAAGGGCAGTCGAACCCTTGACTGTGAGGCTATGGTTGGGTATAACTATTGGCCTTGTCACCCTTTGTATTTGTTCGGCGTACCTGGGGATAAGTTACTACCTGGGCTCCCTGCTAGATTAAGTGTATTGGTCTTAGTAGGGTTGATATATACTCCTAAATGCTTGTTCAGCATGTCTTCAATAGCTACCACCCTAGTCGTTAAATTGGATAGGGCATCAGAAACTATTTTTTGTAACCCGCCTATGTTAAGTGATATCTTGTTGGAGTCCTCAGTATGACTATTTGTTCGAGTATTAGATGGAGGCAGTCCTCTTCTGCCAATAGCGGACTAAGTCTGTTTAGTAGTTTTGAATGCCTTATCATCTGCAATAGCGCTCCTGCGCTCGATATCTGGTGCTGCTGCCGTGGGCCCCTCCCTCACCAGGCAGGAACCAGGGATTAGCAGCAAAGTGCTGTGTGCAGGTGCCAAGGGCAGGAACAGGAAGAGAGGAGAAAGTGCAATGCAAATCAATGGCGCAAGTCACTAGCTGTGGGTGTTTAGAGTACTGGCTGTCTGATTTCTTCTTTTGTTCTTGTCTGACTAATACCCAGTCTTCTTCCTGGATAATAGACGTTCTTGCCTGCCGGCGAGTGTCTGAGTATTTCTTCATTTTGACTTTCTTGTTCCGGTCCATCTCATCCACTACTTCATGCTCTGGATCCCATTGCGTACTGACTTGCAGCACCGATGCCCATGGCGTCCACGACGCCTCACCACTGCACTTCACTGCAAGGCCCTCAAGGCCTCTTCAATTAAAGGCACTGTTTGCGGATCTTCCCTGACGCCGTAGCTGGCCCTTGACTTTTTTTGAGGTTAGACTGAACTGTTGGATTGTTTGTCACAATGCCATGATAGCCTTGGTTGGCGCTTTCGACTTCAAGGACCTGTATTTTTTAGATATTCTTTTTAAATTCAAATATTTGCTTGTGTATGTCATTTTGGTCTTGTTTTGAATAGATAGATATTGGCAATTGTTCTAAATTGGTGTGGTGTCCACTTGTAGCGTTTTCACTGTTACTGTGTGTGTTTTGTACAAATACTTTACATATTTCCTCTGAGAAAACCCTGACTGCTTGTGCCAAGCTACCAAAGGGGTGAGCAAGGGTTATCTTGGAAAGGGTTTAAGCCACTGCCAACTAGAGACCCACATTACTAACGTTGGTGGTCAGCGGTGAGGATAGGATTTGTGTTTGTACTTAACATACAGTGATTGGTGTACATCACTACTAGGTACGGACCATTACACTCCCACACACTGTTTTTCCTTGGTCTTTTACCTTTTCGATTTTTGTCTACATCTCTTTGAACTTACCACATCATCATGCCTGGGTCTGGAATATCTTCAGTTGCATCACTGGAGTTAGGTTTTTAGGAGGATCGGTTCAATACCTACAATGTGCAGCAATTTAAATCCATTGGCAAGAATTTTAGAATCCCCATTAGGGTTCTCACCAGGAAAGAGGAGCTACAAAAGGTGCTGAGGGCCTGGGTACCAGCTAAGAGTGCCAGCTGGAATATAGAGGATCCTATGATGGAGGCTTGGGAGACAAATCTGCAGCAGGATTTATTGTTGGCTACAGACCTGCCTAGTGGGGAGGTGCCCCACAGGGTAGGTAGTAGTATCTCTTCAAGGGGTTTGTCTCCAGAGGACCTGGAAGATAGACAAAGGGCCAGAGTACTTGAAGTGGAGCTAGGGAAGCTCAGATTGGAGAATGAAAGGCAAGACAAGGCAAAAACCCTAGATATGGAGGAAAGGAGTCTAACCATGGAGAAGAAAAAGAGGCTTTTAGCCTATGAGCTAAGTCTGAAGGAACTGGACATAAAGGTCAAGAGTATGAAGACCAGTTCAGATGGTGGCAGCATATCTCCAGTGCACTCAGAAGGGAAGGTAAATATACCTAAGGATGAAGTGAAAGATTTAATGGTGGTGGTTGACATTGGCTAGTGGTTTAGCTGCTATGAGGCTGCAATGCACAGGGTCTCTGTGAGAGATGGGGGAGGGGGGGTTGTGGAACCACTTCAGAGGGGAGGGACACCTTGCTAATCTTACTCAGAGAGTATCAGATAAAGTACCCCCTATTGACAGACAAAGGTTCAGGGCCTTTAAGAAGCTTGAGTCACAAGCATGGGTTGAATATGTTGCTTCCTTCTGCATAGCATTGGATGGTTGGATGAAGGGCAGCGAGGTAATTGATTATCAAGGGCTTTATGAATTGATTGCGTGGGAGCACTTGTCCAATAGCAGTTTTCCAAAGCATTTGATTGACAATAAGCTTACTGACCCCAGGAAGCTTGCTGTGGAGGCAGACCTCTTTGTCAGCCCGGGGTACAAAAGAGTTTGTAGGGGGGATACTCTGCTAAGAGTGGGCAGGGACCCCAGAAGTAGGGTGAAGGGGACTAGGGTAAACAGGGGGAGTTCTTCAGAGGGTCCCAATCTAGTTCCCAGAGTCAGGATTCCCATATCCCAGGTGGGAAAATGCCTTGGATCTCTACAGGGAAGCTTGCAGAGAGGGGTCCCGGCAAGTGTTTGCATGTGGTCAGGAGGGTCACATGAGGGGGTTCCTAAGTGTCCCACGTGGACACTGGCACCAACTGGTGATGGTCAGTGTATCGCTTGGGGAGGAGCTGGTTCCAGGAGAAGGGTGGGAGCCAGCTAAGATGATCCTTGTCTCACTAGTGGACAGTGAGATGGTCCAGAAGACACTCGTGCCTGAGAATGCTAGCAAGAACAGGCGTTGGGTGACTATCAACAGACAGAGGATGGAGGCTCTGAGAGACTCTAAGAGACATAGGAATCAGTGTGACTATAGAAAGGTGTCACCTGGTGCCTGAAGAGCAGTTGGTCCCTTATGTGTTTCACAAAGTAATTGCAGTGAACAACTGTGAGCACCGGTATGTGGTGGCGCATGAGAATGAAGGGAGACCACAGCGTCCCCAAGATCGCCAAGGGGGCACACATAGATTTCGACAAGTGCTGGACTCAGAGATGATCCCTGAAGGACCCCAGAGGGCAAGCTGACTGAGGAAACATGGAAGGTTCCACCCTATAGGGAAGAGGATTGCCATGCCAATGCCAATCACTGGATCCCCAACTGTGCCATTCTCCCTTATCTTATCTAATCTTAACAGTTTCTTATAAAGCGCACATACACCCAGGGGCTTCATGGTGCTAACTGACAGAAAATCCTGATGAAAAAGGAGAGTACCTAAACCGATGAAAAGAGCCAGGTTTTAAGCTGTTTCCTAAATGGCAGGAGATGCAGGAACGCATCCCCAGGGGGAGAGAGTTCCAGAGTCCAGATGCAAGAGTGGCTAACCTGCGTCCGCCCTGGCGTTGCAGTTTGGTGTGACCAAAAGATGAAGATTGGCGGACCGAAGGTTGCGAGAGGGAATATACCTGGGGAGGAGGAAGTTGATGAACTGAGGGCTACAGGCATAGAGGGATTTAAAGACCATACAGGCTATTTTGAATTTTACCCGTTGAGCAAGAGGAAGCCAGTGGAGTTGTTTTAGTAGGGGCCTAGCTGACTGCCAACGGGGCTGCCAGAAAATCAGTCTGGCTGCCTGGTTCTGAACCAGTTGAAGACGTTTGCCCAGATAAAGAGGGAGGCCCAGATAGATGGCATTGGCATAATCCAGGTGGGACAGCACAAGTGCTATCACCACCTGGATCAGGGCCGGCTGGGTCAGCATCCGACTGATTTTCCTGATTTTGCGGAGTTGATTAAAAAGCAGGAGGATACCACCGAGCCCACCTGGGCCTTCAGTGACAACTCAATGTCAATGATTACTCCCAGGCTCTTGACTGATGCGGAGGGAGTGTGTGGAAGACCTAGTTCAGGAGGCCAATAATGTGGGCCCCAATGTTTTTGGCTTTTACCATTTAGGATAATTTCCGTCTTGTCCGGATTCAGTTTTAAATGATTCAAGTCCGTCCAACGACAGATATGTAGCATGGTCTGTTGAAATTCCCTGATAGAATCGGAAGAGGCGTCTACAGTGAAGATAAGCTGCAGGTCGTCCTTATAATTAAATGTGACGGCCTTGAATTTCCTCAAAGATTGGATCAGAGGGACTAGGTATAGGTTAAACAGAAGGGGGGACAGAGAAGAGCCCTGAGGGACCCCACAGGTAATTGGAAGTTTAGGGGCGATGAATGTGGCCAAGCGGACCGCTTGAGTGCGGTCACTGAGGAAAGAGCTGATCCAGCTGTATGCTGAATTCCGGATGCCAGCTTGTGCAACACGGTCGAGCAGGATAGCATGGTCGACCGTGTCGAACACAGCAGACAGGTCTAATAAGACCAGGGCCTGAGGGATTGCTTTGTCTGCGTTGGCTAGGATCGTGCTCACTAGACTGTCTAAGAAGGCTGGTTTATTAAGGGTGCTCCATTTCCGAATGAGGCCTCCCGCCATTGCAGGGGGTTTGCTGTCCATTCCGATGGAAATTGTGAATTTTAGCAGAAAGTGGTCTGACCAAACGCACTGGCTTATAGTGGGAGTAGAGATAGTGAGATTGTTGCTTCACACCTGATCGAGAATATGGCCCTTAACATGCGTGGCTGAGGTGATGTGATGGCAAAAATTAAGACCAGAAAGAAGTCCCATGAGTTCGGAGGCCTGCGGACCGCCTAGCTCATCATTACACCAATAGTTCAAATCTCCAAGCAGGAGTATTTTAGCGTAGTCAGTGACTACGGTAGCCAGTTGTTCGTACAGGGACAGGGTGAAGGAAGCCATATATTGAGGGGGTCTGTAGACTAAGACATAGATAAGTGGGCCCGCTTTAGATTCAAATGTAATTATTAAATTATCTACTCCCAGGAGGATTAGGGCAGACAAAAAAGTGAAAACATACTCCTTTTTAATGATTGCGGCTACTCCACCACCTGTCTTTCCCGGAACCGGATCAGCACGTAAGATGTAATATGAGTCTGGAAGGGCTGCTAGTATGTCCGGGGGGGAGTCGGTACTAAGCCAAGTTTCCGTGATAAAAAATATATCAGGTTTGTCTTCAAGGAGAAGCAAAATGAGTGTATCATGGGACACAGTATCGAAGGCAGCGCTGAGATAGAGTAAAATCAGCCCTGCTGTCTTGCTTTCATCTAGGAGCCGCCTGAGGTGTTCTGTAACCAGCAGAAGACGGTGCAGGCAAGCGTTGTGGGGGATGGCCGGGGCAGGGGGGAGTTGACAAACGACAGAATAAGGAAAATAAATAAATCCTATTCCGACTGGGGGGGTGGAGGGGAGTCTGGTGGAGCAGGGAGTTTTTAAGGGCAGAATGTGGTTTAAAGAACTTTATAGCCAATCATCAATTTGAAGCCGGTCTAGCTTGACATCTTCCAATGAGTTAGGGATCGAGTTCTTCAGCTTACTTATAAACTTCCACAAGATTATGCGTAAATTGTTATAATTGCACATTAACCAAGAACTCGTTTTTGAATGGGTATCTGACATGGTTCTAAATAGGCTGCTACAGTAGTTTTGTTTTTGTTTCATTATGGCTGTAATATTTTTTAAATATTGTATTAATTTCACTGCATGGACATCTTAACATATATTCTAGAATGTATTAAGCTTTTTATAACATCCTATAGGAAAGTACATATGAGCTTACATGTTTGCAAATGTGTGTAAATGACCCCTTCAAGTCAAACATGGTCTGCTGTTTCAATGGGCATGGAATAACATACAGCTTGATTGACAATTATTACATTTGTATGTGTGAGACATATTATTGCCTACCTGACAAAAGATGGACACCATGAGAGGGATCCACACATAATCATTTGGATAGTCAGAGGTTAACCATGTTTACAAAGTACTTACCACTATCCACCTCACCCTTAAAGTGCACAATGCTTTTAGTGAGTACGACCTTCAAAACCATTTCCTCCCAGGGCAAAGAAATTGAGGAGCCCGTGAGACCCACCACGGGTTCGTACAGCAAGTTGGTGGAACTGAGCAAAGAAGAAAGTGACTCTCCCTTGCAAGCAGTTCCACCTCTTGAGGGTGCCAGTCTGTGGGAGCCACACAATGGACACAGCATTCACCCTCTCTAAAACTCCAGCCCACGTTTCCATAGCTTGACTCACAGTTCTAGTCTCCAAATGTCCTCCAAACAAAGGCGGCTCTACATTCACAATTTCATCCACCATTACTTGCTGCTCATTTGTATTGTATTGTATTGTAAGCTTTCTTATATAGCGCTACTGCCACCCTACGGGTATCCTGGCGCTCGGATAAGGAACACACAGCCATCATGGTGGGAGAATCAGAGGGGGGGAACACGGAGGATCAAGCTTTCGGAAAGAACGATGTTTTTAAGCTCTTCATGAATTCAATTAGAGAATCAATCTATCTAATGCTCTGTGGTAACTCACTCCACAGATGAGCACCAACCACGTTGAAGGCCCTCCCTCCAACCTAGAGGGTTTAAATCTTGGAATTACCAGCAGACTGGTGCCCGAGGTGCGAAGCTGCCTCCGAGGAAGATACCAGGCAAACCTTTCCTGTAGTGGGACTAGACCCAATTTGTGTATCGCTCTGTACACCAGGCAGAGAGACTTAAAAAGGAACCTTTCCTTGATTGGCAATAAGTGGAGTTCTCTCAGGGCGTAAGTAGATTACAAATTACGTAGCAGGTTCAGCACCAGTTTTGCCGTGGCACATTGTGCTCTCTGCAGACCCTGAAAGATACCCAGATACAAGGAGTTACAATAGTCCAGTCTGCTCATCACTGTGCTGCTTACTACCAGGGATCACTAATCCTTCGGTATAATTGGAAGAATCCGACGCAGCAAACGCAACAAGCCGAAGCACAAGCTGGCTGTCTTGTTTGCCTCTGACTCCATTTGGAGGTTCTTATCTAATAGGACCCCCAGATTACGTATTGTACTGGCTGGAGCCAGCAGATCCTCCTCGGGGGTAAGCCTAAACTCCACCGGTATATGTATAGGCAGCTTCGCCGATGAGCAGTATAACACTTCAGTCTTCCCTCCATTGAACTGCAGGGAGTTCCTCCGCAGCCAATTTGCGGTCTGTCGCATACCCTCTTGGAACGTATCCATGGAGACTGCCTGTTTTCCTTCCAAGGAGAACGCCAATTGCGTATCGTCCGGGAAGTTGACCAAGTTAACCCCGAACGATTTAATAATGAGAAACAGCGGCTGCAAATAAATGTTAAAGAGGATAGGGCTGATAGCAGAGCCCTGCGGTACCCCATAAACTATGGGTGATTTGCGGGATGCAAACGGTGCCAAGGTTACCATCTGCTGTCTCCCTGTCAAATAAGACCGCAGCCCTTTCAAGGCCTGTCCCTTCACCCCTATTCTCTCTAGTCTCTCCAGCAAGATTGAGTGGCTCACTGTGTCGAACGCGGCCGACATATCGAGAAGCACTAAAACAGTGGCATTCCCGTTGTCGGCCTGCATCCGCAAGTTATCCATTTTAGTGGACAGAGCTGACTCCATCCCATGCCCGGGCCGGAATCCGAACTGGTCCTTATCCAACAGATGATGTTCCTCCAAGAATCAGGATAGAGACCTGCTTACGGCATTTTCTAGGATTTTGATTGGAAAGGGAAGGAGGGAGATTGGTCCGAAATTTACTGGATTTGTCGGATCCAAAGAGGGCTTCTTAATCAGGGGCTTAATCAGGGGCGTCACCACCACCTGTTTCCATCCCTCCGGGACGATGCCTCCTTCAAGGAATGATTGCATATCTGTCGTAACAATGGAAAGGTCATTTGGCCATAGGTCTTCCACACTTTCTGAGGCAGGGGGTCAAAGGGAGATCCTGAGGATACGCTTTGCGCCAAGGTGTTAAAAGTGAGATCTGTAAAGATATGAAAGCTATCTAGGGTACACAACTGACCCAGGTCCCCTTCTGTCACCTGTAGATCAGAAACCTGGACGACAGTTTCATTATCCACAAAGGAGCCAACAATCTTTGCCACTTTATCCAAAAAATGGGAAGCAATCTCGTCACACAGTTTCTGTGAGGCCACCACTTTGTTGCCTAAGCAGGCTGGAACGGAGATGTCCCTGACTATCGTAAAAAGTTCTTTAGTCCCATTAGAGGCTTGTAGGATAGAGTCGACATAAAAGTTTGCTTTACACTCTAGGATGAGCACCTTGTATTTAATCTGTGCCTCCCTATGCTCTAACTTGTCCACCTCTAAGTAGCTCTTCCTCCATTTCCTCTCAGCCTTTTTACATAGTAAAGGTAACTTTTTCATTTCGTCGTTATACCATGGTGCTGAAATTTTGTTTCTAGTTCTTATTTTTTTATTGGGATTGATTGATCCAAAGCATCCGTGATGTATTTACAGTAGGTGTTATAATTCTCTTCTACTGTAGCAGTGGCACAGAAGAGATTAGCATTGGGTGGTGTTAGGAGGACAGCCCTCCTACCTAATTTCGCCCATTCCCTGCCTTACCGGTAGGCCGCTGGAGATTTGGAATGGTCCCCCAGACCAGGTAGCATGATTTTAAAATGGATTAAATAGTGGTCTGCCCAATTTTGTGGTATAATATTCAATACCTCGGTTTCCGGAAAGTTAGCAAACAGCAGGTCAAGAATGTGTCCTCCCTGAGGGGTCGGAGATTTAACCAGTTGTTGAAGGCTAAAATTAGTACAGGTATAATTCAGATTTCTCAAATAATTTCCCAGGTTAGCGTTCTCCCACAGATTAACATCTAACAGGATAATCATTCTAGAATATGCTAGGGATAGATTAATGATGGTATCTAAAAATGATTGATACTGGATGGCACTCCCTGGGGCTCTGTAACAGACCTTTCCCGTAAACAGGCTGCCTCTGGGTTCCTACAGCGAAAACCCGTCTACCTTATCAACCTTCAGGGGAGCAAAATTCAGCTCCTCCCTGAAAATCACTCCAACACCTCCACCTCTGCCCTCTGTTCTTGGGTTGTGCAAGATTTTAAACCCGGCGGGGCAGGCAAATCCTATTTCTACCGCGGATTCAGCTCTGATCTAAGTTTCTGTTAGAAACAGTACATCAAGATTCATATCTTCAATCAGCACTGAAATTTCCACATAATGCTTAACTAGCGACCGACTATTAATCAGCCCGCATATCAATGTGTTATTTAAAGTAATAATCGCATCATTCATAGAGGGTCTCTGATAGATGGAGTCAGTGTGTACCCTCTTACCAAGTTCCAATAGTTGTTCGCTTGTGTAGGTAACGTGTGTTCCTCTCTGCCTAAACGGGCAGCATAACTAGCACTAGGCACGTGCGCGCATGCATGCCCAAGATTAAATAGGCAAGCAAGCGTGGCCCCCCTTGTCACTAGTGCACTCACCAAAATGGCACCCCAAAGTGGCAAATCCTCACCCAAGATGGCGCTAGATAGAAAATGCAGTAAACCCCACTCGAGCAGGTGGTGAGCAAAGTTCTTTTTAATGTGCGAGTATGCGGAAGTAGTGTGACCAAGAGACTTTAATAAAAGCAAGTTGAAAATCTCAATCTACGAGATTAAAAGTTTCATGCTACAAACAATTCACAGCAGTTAAGCAGCCTAAAAAGAAGACCGCTCCGAAAACCCTTCTCAACTCGACACCATGAGTGACCAGGCAGGAGTGACCAGGCAGTACCTTATCTTAGTTTCCTGCTATTGCTGCCACTTTCTTCGCCTGATATAAGTGTTTGTATGGTAAGTAATGAATGCTGCGGTTTGGAGTTTGGCCACCTTTGTAGGAGACGTAATTGGTAGATGTTCTGCAGGTATTTCTTGGTCTACTGTCCGTCAAATTTTGTTGGATGACTGGCATACATGTTCACATCCACCATTGCCATTCTCAGTGGCAACGGCTTGAACGTCACTCCATGACAGCAGAATACTTTAGGAATACTGTGGACTTACACAGCAACCTTACCAAAGGTGTGGCTGTGTTAGAGAAAAGGTATACAGCGACAAAGTACACAAAGATGGCTGAAGTCCATCACTCTGCTGCGGCAAACAGTGGATATTACATGGCGGGCCAGAAGGTATTGCGCATTACATCATCGTAGAGTAACGGTGGCCCATCGGCCAAACCTTTTCATTCATAATTTAGCTGGCAGGTGTTACAGGTAGTCTACCTATCTCCACCCACACTATTTCCAAAATAATGAGAAGCGCACCTCTGGATTATTCGTAGGCCCAAAGACAACCAAGCAATGTAATGTAGCATGTGAAAATGTAAGTTTGAAAGAGCAAGAACTCGAAGAGCGCGCCATTAGGGCCCAGCACACCCACCTATGGCGCCCGGGTAGCCCGATTGGTGACCGGGCTAGGCAAATCCTTCCGGGGCAGCCGGTGACGTATTTCCAGCGGGGACCGGCAGTGGAGGGGGGGGGGGCGGAGGCCTATTTAGGGCATGGCACCCTGGTCCTTGTCCTCTCTTCCTACAGCGCCGGCCTCCCAAGTCGCATTGTGTCCTACAGGAATGGCGGACAAGGACCAGATAGCTGGGGCTCACCTCTCAAGGACGCGGGTGGGTTGCGCCTTGCTTGGTTCTCAGTTGGGGGACGCGAGCAGGAGGGCCCCTTGGTGCTGCAGCTAGGCTGATTGTTCGCTATGCTAAGTTAAAAGTGTAAATATTGATTAGTGATCAATTCATTAGGTCAGCTTCAGAAATGTAAATAAGTAACTTTAATTTGTCATGTTTGTGTGATGGCGTGAAATAAACATGGCCGTTTTTTACCCACAACTTTGAATCAGGTATTGACGTGTGGGTTCCGTGGGAGTGGGGCAGGGAGTAACCTGGGGGTCCGGGCACTATAGTTTAGAGATCAATTCTCAAAGCTGAAATGAATAACAAAAAGGACATAATTGTACTTTGGTGTGTCTGTTAGTATTAGAACTCACACGACTCATTAGTGGTGGATTTACTTGAAATGTACATTTCTACAATATTTTTGCAACGTGAGGGACTATGGAAACCTTGTATAAAACAGAAAATCACTAGAAATAGACTCGGATAAAAAGTCACCCAAAACATCTGGTGTGAGTTCCCTGCAAGCCTTGCAGTTAGAAGAGTGGTATCTGACAGTTCTTGCCTTAATAACAGTAACAGATTGTCAAACACTGGGGCTCTGCATTTCCGACCTAGTTGGAAAGCTTTGGTCAGGTAGATTTTAAAAGAAACAAAACTACAGCAGCTTCTGTAAACTCAACCACATCCTTGCAAATACCCAGCGAAAGGACGTGAAAAAAGTGAGATTGTGAAATTACAAGAAGTGGTAACTGAAACATCTCAACCATTCAGATGATCAAATAAATAAAGAGAGCGTGCTGAATTCAACCCCCGTGCCATAAATTTCAAATAAGGAAGTGCCTGCTTCACTGGCTTCCTTATCTGTCCTTGAGAACAAAGGAACACGAAAGGCACGAACTCTGACCTGCTTCACTTCCTGTTTCTCCACTTCACAGTTTATTGTTCGTCAATTACAAATACAACAATCTTCGCCAAAGACCTCATAACAAAGTGTTCTTCCGCCGAAGGAGGAAAGTGGGTGAAGCTTCAGAGAGGTTATTAGCTCATAAACATCAGGAACGGAAGTGAACGAGCTTCCGAATCAACACAAAGACCGCGTCACCCACGTGTGAGGAGTGTTTTAATTGTCCTTCTTTAAACCGAGGATCATTTCTCGAAGCACAGCAATAGAGAATAGACCGTTTCCAAAGTTTCGATATTAATCATTGTTTAGATAAAGCCAACTGGTTTCCAAAACAAGAAACCACAAAAAACAACGGTAGAATGCATAATTCTATAAAGAATCCATTAGATGATTTACAAATCCGCATCCGTTTTGCGGCTACGAATAAGGCTAATTGTACCAATGTAATTAATTCATTCCAAAACAGCCCCCACTGCATGTGTAAAATCGTGGGGTTTGTAAATGTAAAGTCCTTCCTCTTTTTGTGAGTGGCCAAAGCACTGCTATTTGAAGGGGTAAGAATTCTATAGACCTGCATAAACAACACCCTGATATTTACAGTTTACCCAGATCTGAATTAACCAGACCACCAAGAAGCCCAAAGACAGCTTAATAACCACAGACTCTCTGACTTCTGGGGGGACTGCAGAATGTCTACGGTGAAGGAAATTTCTTTTGGAGATGCTCTCTCTGATTTACCATTTCCTGCAGAAACGCCCAGGGGTATGTTCTACACAGTAAACCAGACTGCTTTTTTTATAGGTTAAGGGAGATGGGATCTAGAAAGATTTACAAGGAATGGGTGGCAAAGTGTACAACTCTTTCAAAACAGCTTGGAAGAAAAGAGATCACTATGTTTCTTCAAAGTTGTTGACAACAGAGTAACTTCAGAAAACGACCACAGTGGGAAGAAGCACTATTCCTTTGATGAGCAGCTCCCACTTCAGATATGCCACCCCGTGAGGGCCAATAACAGCTGCACCGTAGTTCTTAGAGACAGCTGGTGAGAGTCTAAGATTGTGAGTTTCCTACAATCAGCAATCTTTCTACACAGGTGAAGTAATTTCATAATACACTTTTTTGCTCACAAAAAACACTGGTGATTGTTAAAAGAGATTTATTTTTTTGATCAGACTAAGTAAAGACTAAACAGCATTCAGGCTTTTACTGTAGATACAAAGGGATGGTCTGTTGACTACAATCATCTAGCGAAACAGTTCACACTCTGATGAGTCACACAGGAGAATCCTCTAGTGTGAAAAAACATTTTCCCATAAAAACTAATACTTGATATAAAATGGAACGAAAAGGCTCCCTGAAAGAAAGATCCTCTTACACATATATCACCCCAACCACTCACAAAGCTGAATGTATCTTAGTGAAATTTGATGAACTCTCTCAATGGTTAGAAAAGTCGACTGGACAGTGAAACATGAAAAAAGTAAATAGAATGTCAGTCAAGCCAGGCCAGAGGAACAAGGATTATGCAAAATGCATATGCGAGAACGAAAGCCCCAGGAAACCTTGTGCAGCTGTACCGATCGGATTTTATTTTGAAATTCCATATTCGTATTGTTTCTTTTGGCAACCGTTTGCTAGGTCCTTGATACCGAGGTACCCCTCGAACTCCAAGTTGGGATTCAGTGGAAATCCATTGGTGTGCCTGAGAGAAGAGAAGGCCTCACCCCGAACACTCCCTGCACAAGCTTTTGCTGATGCACCCTTGTTTTGGGATGCAGTAGATGCATTCAGGGAAGCTGCCCCTATGTCTCTTTGTATACATGAAGCCTCGAGGCACGCGGCAGATGGGGCCCCTTTCGTGCTTTTTATTTTGTCTGTGTTTGTGACATTTGCAGAATTTATGAGCATAGGTTTTGCAAAACTGATTATGATCATTGAAACATGCATTTGCAGTAAGCTTTGTGAACACTGGTTATGCACATGTAATGGGGGTTAACCTCAGTTATATGTTTGTTTATTTGTAAGGATGGCAACTGCAAGATGGAGGATGGAGGCTGCCCGTAGAGGACAAGGATAGTCCCATCCCTTGATTGTGTCTTTGCTTCGAAGACCACCTGGAGGAAACACACACAGTTGAGCACCACACCGGCCACTGGAAGGTGCAACTGCGCTTCTGCACATATACTCTGACTAATGCAATGCATTCTAGGGAGAAGTACTCCCAAATATCTCCCTGATGAGCGAAAGTGCCTGAGTGTTATTGGCGGGACCTTCTGAACTTGGAGGATGCACCAGTGCGGTGGATCGTGGTCCAAAATGCCTGAACTCAAACATTCCGGTGGCTCTCCCCTTCAGCTTGATGAATTTCTCTTGCTCACAAGACATGTGTGCTTTTGGTGCTTTCAAAATCTCAAGTGGAGTCCTGCTGGTAGGGTGCTGGCTACGATCTGAAGGCCCCTGCTAAAGGTCTGCTGCCCTTGATTCCTTCAGAGATCCAGGGTAGCCCGTGTGCTTCACAGATCCGGGGTCAGTAACTTGAATTCTCCTCTATTCGTACCCAGAAACAGGAGGAAGCCTGCCCCTAGAAGTACTGCTAGAAGTGCACCTCTGTCTGGCCAGCACAATCCCTCTATGCACTTTCAGTTTCATTTTACCTTTGGCAGTGATCCTGCACCTATTGGGCTTGCCGGTGGGGGAGGGGGTCTGCGTGGGTCGGTCCGTCCGGCTGTCATGGTGTAATGCAAGCAGTTTGTGCCTGCAGGCTTACACCCATTCCTGTAGACCAGATTGTAACACTGCCCCCCCCTCAATCGAGTTATGCTCAAAGCAGGAAGTCGCTAACCCGGGGCTCGTAGGGCCTGCAAGTAGGAAGATATCCCCTTTTTAGAAGGCTAATAGCACTAACCCTGAAGTCAAGAGGTAGGCCCCTCCATATAGCCTTTTCAGAACTCTAAAACATTGTCGCTTTGAAGTGCGGATTCCACAAACACTTTATGTCTCTTTGCAAATGTGTTTGTTTTGAGGGTTTCATGAATGCAGGGGTCAATAAGAATAACATTGTATAAATATTAAGGCAGAAATGAGATCCTCCTTTATATAGAATTGTGAATGTGATCAGTATATATTTTTCAACACTGTTGAACCATTGCAATATTCTATTAACTTACCCGTGTCTCCGCTTTCAGGATTGTGCCACAGTTCACAACTGTTTAGTGATCAGGACCAGTATGTAGTGTGAAATCCAGGGACCCTGATGTCACAACAGTAAGTACTGAAGCACTGCTCTGTCAAAATGAGCATGTTCTTTGTTGTCCATGCCCAAACAGTAATGCCTGAGGAAGACTGAGCAGAGGACACAATAAACATCTCGCATATCTTCTAAACAACAATACAAAATAAGGCTGGCGAAGATGTTTTGCCTCTCACAGTAGCCATGAAAGGCGTCTGGTGGAGACTAGTTTGGTAACACGTAACCGAGTATTACAATCAGAGATTACTACCTGAAAAATGTTCCTAACATTTCTTTCTAGCTTCCTCACCTCGAACTTGGTAAAAAAAAGGTTGTGATCAACCTACAAGGACTATGATCTGTTCGCTCTCGCCAGTCTCTCTTCATTCTCAGGTTGAGACAGGGGAAAGAAGGGCAAATATGTTGCCTGATTGACATGGCAAACTGCAGCTACCTTTGCAAGAGAGGAAAGTGTGACCTTGAGTGCAACTTTGTTGTTCAAACATATGGTGAAAGGAGGAGGAGAGAGTGCTTGTATCTCTCTGGCCCTCCTAGCTGATGTGATTGGAAGCAAGGAGCCCATTTTCAATTATATAACGCATATATGTCACTAATTTTCTAGGTTCCGTTTTTCACTGGGACACCTTTCACTTAGAACTATATGTTCGCGTGTATTACTTTGCAACAGTATTTCATTTCAAGGATTATATAAATATTTTTGATTCAAACACAAATGAGAGGTGTATTTGCTTCCTTCTCTCTCCAATATCACTATAACCCAATATATTGGCATTGTGCTCATACACATTGAGATTACTTCAATAAGTTTCCACAAGAGCCATTGTCTTTTGATAAGTATAATTTTTGAAAGGCATACAAACTTCCTTCTTAACTTTTCAACATGACAAGTAGGCCTTTGTTTAGCATTGCTGCATATAGATGTATATGGTATTTCGTTGCATGCCCCTCACCTGGTTCCTCCACACCCCAGTATTATCCTTCTCCTTCAATGCTGGTTATATTATTTATACTCCGCTCCGCTTCCCAGGAGTTAATTTGTGCTCGAGAGCTGGTTCCCATCAGTGGCCATACTCTCCCATTTGTGTTTGGATAGCAGGTCACAAACATGATGCTAGAGGTCCTGGAAGAGTTTTTTTGCACTCATCCACAGTCCTGGGGTAGACACACAGCATTATTTCTTGTTGTAATTTGGATGTTTTTGTGCCACTAGTCTTGGGAACCAAATGTCCCATAAGGCATGCCTCCTCCTTGATCACCTCCTCTACAAGTACTGTAATCCTGCTCCACTGAACCTGTGTTTTCTGATCTCTGATGAGCCATGTTAGATAATAAGATAGGCAGGATAGATGGACGGCTGTTAAATTTAATGGATTAGAACAGATTCCAAAACCACAAAATCACTGCCAGGAGGTTAAAAGCTTGAAGATTGCCATTAAGAACAAAGAGATGATTGAGAGCCGTGAACAAACGCCTCTCCACTGCCAATGTGTTGGGAAGTAGGAAATGACACAATTCCTGTTTTACACTCATTTCTTGTCAATGCAGTTTCTGCCTTTGCACAGTTTTCATGCAATTTTACCATCTGGTAAAACGTCATGCGACAATTTCGATGAATTAAAATCACACCTGGTAAAACCAGTTTCACAGAAAACATTAAATACTCGTCATTGAGCGGTTTGTACCTATTCCCCGTGCATTTTCCCAATCTCAGGTACAAGGTACGAAATGGTTTGGAGAGACTGATAACAGGATAACCCTGAACCCCCTAGAAATCATGGTAACAGATCTAGAACCTTTTCGCTAAGTCACTTATGCTCACTTAGAGAGATACACGAGAAAAACACAAAGAGACATTTTCAATATTTATTGAACTATTGTGATTCTTGTATAAGATATATGTGCTGCAATGATTAATAGACAGACGCAGATGAAAGTGATTAGCAATATAAGGACAGTGAAAAGAATTAACAATTCTGCCATTGTGCTAAAACAGTGTGTATATAAGTACTGTGTATAGTGTACTCCTACTATGCGTTCCCCAACCTAGTTGCAAAGGGTTGGCAATCCCCTATTGGGTAATCTAACATCCCATTACCCGAAGGCAAGGGATGTAGGTCCCCATCTTGGTCACAAGATGGATATACCTCCTTGCAGCGGGTAAACAGGAATCTGCTGAGCTCAAACTCCGAAACAGTGATGACTTCACAATAACAGCAAAGTGCTCCTATGATTTGAGCACAGAAATACATGTGCATTTATAACAGTGTCTATGCTTTCATGTCGATGCTCCAGCTGGGCTGTCATTGTTTATTGTCTCTGTGATAGCAATGTCGGCTCGTGGATGAAATAAACAACAACATTTGCACATTGTGTGTCGAGGCCTTGTACGAAATGTTCAAGATGTCATGATATGGTACTTACGAAGTGGATTTGTAAGCAATGTGGTTTCAGAGAAACTAATCATGGACTGTCACTCGAGCAAATGAATGTCAATAGTCATCATGTTGAAAAGAAGGCAACTTATGTAATGTGTACATGCAAAAATAACAGCTTTTCTTTCCGGGACTAACCTAGCCACGTGACACTACCATCATGTTCTCATTTCTCACTACATAAGTTGGTGAAAGACTACCATTGGTCTGTCAATGACCTAGTCCCATAGCCTAGTCCTTAGCAAGCTAGCTCTTCACTCCCGGCTTGCTCAGGTGAAATATTGCTGTTGTGTTTATCATTAGAATTTGGAAGTGAGTATTCTTCACTTGTGTCAGAATCTGAGTGTTAGCCTTATTGTCCTCCACTCTAAGACAATGATATAGTAAAAGGACTCTAGAGGGACCATAGGGCATTAAATGCCATATTTTCATATGAGTCCTCAGCCCTGGAAAGATGGCCAGAGACAATTTGACATTATGCTAATGAGCCCTGAAAAATAAGTTACTTACGGTAACGCTCTTTGTGGTAGAGACTCTATCTAAACGCAAATTCCTCACCATTTAAATACAACCCCAGGCGTCAGACCAGATCCGGATTTTTTTTTAGCAGTACCCCTGCACACCCGCTGGTGGCAGGACCCTGCCCTATTCCTGCGACAGATCTTCCCTATGGGAAAGCCTCATTGGATGACAGATGCTCATGTCCAGGAGTTCAGGATACTACAATCTCTATGCCCAATCCGGTGCCACTAGAATGACTTGGGCCCGGTCGGTCCTGATCTTATCCAAAACTTGGGGCAGGTATCGGTAGAAAGGCATACAGGAGGTCCGAGTCCCATTTTATATGGAATGTGTCTAGAAGTGAGAGATGCCTTGGAAATTCCAACACCTAAAACTGCTGACATTGCACATTGTCAGCAGTGTCAAAGAGATCGAAGGAGGGTTCTTCTAATATGCGGAAAAGACCATGCACCACCTCCATATGTAACTGCCTTTCGTGATCTGAAGGGTGTTGATGGCTTAATTAATCTGCTTTGGTGTTCAAAGAACCGCCAGGTGGAGAGGGCACCAGAAAAATCCCTTGGTGATATGATGCCGGACCCCTACAAGCGACCAAACGCCTCTTAACTCCACCTCTCCTAGATGGCCTTCCCAACCCGGAAGCAATGCATCGTTAAACACTATGAGTTCTGGGTTGGGTAAGGAGAGGGGTCTGCGACTGACCCATTTGTAGTCCCTCAGCCACCACCACAAATCTCTTTCAAAATCTGGATCAATAAGATCTCCCTAGTGCTGTGCCCAATGGTTCTTCAGATTCTACTGCTCATATATGCCATCTCTTGTGCTTGACCAGCAGGATGCAGAATGCCATCAGTCCCACAGCCCAGAAATATCCTCACTGAGATCTGGGACAGAGGCTGAAACATTTTGAGCATAGCCCGAATATCCTGGATTCTCTTCTTCGGGGGATCGCCCGAAACTGCACCACGTCCAAAGTGGGTCTGATAAAGGGTAGAGTCTGTGAAGGAGTTAGGTGTGATTTCAGTATGTTGATAGTGAACCCCAACGATGTTAGGAGGTTTTCTGTAGTCTGGAGGTGGGCGATGACTACCTGGGGCGAGACAAACCTAAACAGTCAGTCGTCCAAGTAGGGGAATACTGGGACCCCAAGCCTCCGAAGATATGCCGCAACCACCACCATCACTTTGAAAGGCATCCAAGGAAATACCTTGAACCTTGCCTATGGGTCGAGGAAATAAGCATTCTGCAGGTCCAATGCTATGACCCAGTCTCCAGGACAGCGTGAGCATCTTGAACTAGTCCTTTTTCAGCAAGGCATTGAAAGGGCGAAGGTCTAATGTGGGACAAAGCCCCTGTCCATTTTTGGCACCCGGAAATAGCTGTATAAAAGCCATCACTAACTTCTGGTGCCAGGACCCTCTCAATTAGGCATGAGGGACAGATGGTCCTTCGTCAGTCAATCTGACGGTGGTGGTGCGTGTGGGAGGATTCAGAGAAATGGTAAAGCATATCCCAGCTGAACAATTTGTAGGAGCCACCTGTCCAAAATGATTTCCTGCCTCTCTTTTAGATCCTGACTCCGAAAGAGTGACTGTGTGCCGAAAAATGCATGCTAAAGAGGCTTCGGAGGGGGTGGCAGCTGGGAGTGTGGAAGACTTGGCTGCCTGCTGTCCATGTTGTCCTTTCGGATGGGCACTATGGCCGCAGTTCCATAAAGTCTATGGAGATTGTTGTACCGGTGGGGGCTACCAGTGGTATTGGGAGCCTCTACAAAAGCCCCAGAGGGTGTAAACCTGCTGGTGTGACTAGCGTGAGGGAGCAGAAAGGCCCAAGGAGCATGACGTGGTCCTGCTCTCTTTGAAGCACCCCAGAGCAGTCAACTCAATCTTAAAAGTCTATAACCATCAAATTTTTCTCCTTATTAAACGGAAAGTGGAAACCAAGGTATTTTGCGCTGTACGCATTTCGTGATTTAGTAATACGTGGCTACTCCTGAAGAAGGCGCTGGTCACCGAAACACGCGCCGATAATACTGTTGTGCCACTGTGTTGTTGTTTTTTCATTGAAAATAAGTTCTCTTCTTTTAACTTAATAATGTCTGTAAAAATTAATGATATTTTCTGTTAACCTTTGATGTATTGGCTGTTTGCTATTAAGTCATACATCTTTTTAAATAACATGCTATTAAGTATAAACCCTTTTGACTGAATTAATAAAAAGCAGATTTTTTATATGTCATTGTTTTTTTCTTCCTCTCTATTATTAGATTTGACAAGCAAATAGTATATTGCCTAGGTTGTTATTTCACATGTCTTTATGTCCCTGACCTAGGAATTGTTATAATCGGTCAATCAGGGGGTCCTTGTTGTTTTCACCAATAGTGTCTGGTGATGCACAGGTGGGCCTGAACACGGTTTGGCCATGGTAACAAAGAGGGTATCTCTGCAAGCCCTATCAAATAGAGGCTCAGAACTCAACTGGTCAGGCTGCAACACCTCCTTCAGAGCACTGGTTTTAACCTCCTAAGTGGGAAGGTGAAGATCAAAGACCTCCACCAACATTCGCATAACCATAGCAAAGGAGGCACGTTCTTCTGTGGCAGTTGTTGGGAGGGAAACTAGGCCAGTCTCTGGTGAGGTATCCAAACCACTGTCATCCTGGAGATCCTCATAGCAGTTTCCCTCTAAGTACGGACAGGCAATCTCATCTACAGCATCAAAGACCCTACTGTTTGTGATAGTGCTGAAAAGACCATGAAGAATTGGAGCCCACCTGGAAGGTAGAAGAATTGTGTCTGAGTCAGAAGGGTGGTACATAGCATGAGGCTCAAAAAGAGGAGTGTCGGGGCTCGATCAATGTTGAGCAGCCGCATCCTGGCTTTTGATAGCACTATGGGTTGGGTGTTGTCATCTTGGGTCGACGGCGCTTGTGGATCACGTTTCAGAATGGGTTGTGGTGCCAGGGAGTGAACTGGTACCATGTACAAGTCCACAGGTCCCAATTGGCACTAAGGGTGAACCCGCAAGTGGAAGCCCAGACAGGAGGCCTCCCGACTCCTTGGGGCCCATAGGCATGCCAGAGGAAGCCAATAACTTGCCAAAAAGGCAAAGCACAGCTTGGCGGAATTCCTCGATTTGCTGCAGTGATGCGCACAGGCTTGAAAATTTTAGTTGCAGACGGACCAGAGTTGAAATCAACTCCAAAGTAGATAGACTTTAGGAGCGCAACCTGGAAGCACGATGATGTCCTCGTGCCTTCTCGGGTGGACCATGGTGCGACAGGAGAGAGTACCTATTGGACATGTTGATTTTCTTTTTGGATTTCCCTGAGGACTTAAAGTGTGAAGAAGACCAGTTATGGAAGCAATCTCGGGAGTGTGATTGGGATTTATCTTTAGAACTCAACCGATGCCAGCGCCGGGTCTTGCAGTGCTTCACCAGAAAGAGCTTTGTGTCCCGATGTCAAATTGCCTTGGGGTGCATCAAGATGAAATCTATGCAGGCCTTGGAGTGGTGATCCGACCCTAGGCACCATGGAAAAGCACATGTGGGTCAGTCACAGACATTTGTTTGTGACATTCCCCACAAAGTTTATACTTTGTAGACTTGGGAGTTCACATAGATCCTCTGCATACTGAAGAATTTTTAAAATTTTCAATTTCAAGGAGACTAGGGGTAGCTCTGGTTCCGCATATGCTAGCGCGGAAAGAAAGAAACTGATTTCAGCCCACATGGGTGGTGCTTACTTGGGCCCACGCATGTCACATTCGATGCGGAACGACATTTTTGAGGAGCTGCTGGTGCTGCCTGCCGGCATACAGGGGCACTACTGAAAACAATTTCAGATCCAGTCTAACACTGGAGGAAGTATTCAAAAAGTGAGGAATCTGCAGTTAGAATTCTCTTTCAGGAATAGTGACTCACCAATGGGTTAGTTAGATGTGTTGGCCATTGCAGAGATTACATCAGGGAGACTGAAGGAATTATCATTTCTCAGATGCTTGTAGTAGTGATTTGATTTATGTTGTAGCTACAATTGCTACACTTTCATTTTGATGTGTGTGTACATTGATGCACAAAACCATCATACCCAGCAGGTGTAAAACTATACGGTTGTCTGAAAAGGTGACCTGGACAATTTTGAGACAATGTGGTTTATGATCAGCAGTTTGCCATGGTGGATATGCATGCAGATGCATCATGCTAGAATCACACTTAATCAGTGAGTGTGCTGGCAAAGAGAAGGATAATATATGTTCCCATTCAAGGAAAAGCTGAAGTCATCCAAAAGTGCAGAAAATACACTGCAAACGGAGCCTCTACCAGCCAGCCATCCACAACGGGATGAGGGGAGTGTCCTAGACAAAGTAGGTAAGCCATCACAATTGTTAAAACTACAAGAGGCTAAGGTCAGTTTAAAGGGCAGAAGAGCAAATTGATAATGTTATTCTACTGTAGTAAGCAGATACTTCTGTCCTGTGTAGAAAGTAGTAGGAAGCAAACATCCGGGAAGACTAGAGAAACCATCTAATACTGTTTCTGAAGCACCTGATCGACATGTCGAATTGCAAGTATCTTGTTTTGAGAAACCCTTTGAACCGATTCAGGTCCAAAACTGTGTGCAAACCTTCTCAATTTTTGGAAAAGAGGAAATATCCGAATAACATCCTTTGTCAATCACTAATAGAACAGTTTCATTATCAAAAGAGACACTATCTCTTTTAGATATTTCTGTGTGGCTAGACAGTGAGGGTTGTGGGTGGACCTTGAAGCCTCTTCTTGAAGGGGACAGAATAACTGTTCCAGAATTTGCATTTATTTCTGCCAGCTACACAAGAAACCCACCACCTATCCTTCTATCAGACAGTTGTGAGCCGGTAATATCAATGCCTCAGTGTGATAATTTTGTTGCTGATGCTGATAAAGAGCATATCTTTTGCATTCAGCACCTCTGCACGTCTGTTACGTTTCTGGAGGAAATATACATTGTCTTATGAAGTGGTGACTGTAGTCTCCAAATCTATGATATTGTTGAAGAACCCATTAGGCTATTGAGGCAAAGACCAATGCATGGAGTGCTTACTCACTTACTCCTGCATTCTAGCCCTCCTGTGGTACAGGCCATCAACCAGGACTCTCCAGCCATCACAGTCCTGGGCTTTTCTTTCAATCTGACTCTAGATGCAACCCATCTCCTTGCAGTCAGCCTCAAAGCATCGGCGCCAGGTGTATCCTGGACTTTCTATTTTTCTTTTCGCTTGGGCGTTCTCGGTCAGGGGTTGCCTAGTGGTGTTTGATTTGAGCTTGCAGAGAATGTGACCTATCCAGCCCAGTGTTTTTCCCCGATTTCTTCATGAGCAGAGAGTTGGAAAGTCTATTGTCATAGGTTGTTGTTGCTGTGGTGTTTAGCCAATGAATTTGGAGGATTTTCCTCAGACAGCTGTTGATAAAGGTCTGAACTTTGTTGGTGGTGGTCCCTGTTATCATCCAAGTTTCTGTGTCATAAAGGTGGACCGATTTTACATTGGTGTTAAAAAGCCTGATCTTGGTTTGCAGCGTTAGGTCCTTTAACCTCCAGATCTTCCTTAGCTGAATGAAGGCAGCCCTTTCTTTGCCAAATCTTGCCTTGACATCTGTGTCTGTGCTGCCCTGTCTATGACACTGCCCACGTACGTGAAGGCCTCAACCTCTTCATCTGCATCGCCTTCAAGAGTGACTGCAGTTGTGCTGGCCGTGTTAGCCTTCAGTATCTTAATTTAAGCCCTGTGGATGTTGAGGGCAAGTTGTGCTGATGTGGCTCCCACATTGTCAGTCTTCTCTTGCATCTGCAAATGGGTATGGGAGAGTAGAGACAGGTCGTCTGCAAAGTCCAGGTCGTCAATTTGCATCCAAGGTGTCCACTGGATCCAATTTCTTTCCTTGCTGTTGATGTCTTCATGATTCAGTCAATGGTCAACAGGAAGAGAAAAGGTGAGAGGAAACAACCCTGTAGGACTCCGGTCTTCACTTGGCAGACTACTGTGAATTGTCATGAATGTTGTACGGTCCTACTGGCTTCCATTTTGTTCAGATGTTTGATAGCTCGCCATATTTCTTCCTTGGTTGATCTGCTGAAGTCAATTGGTAAGTCCTAGTCAGCTGGTTGTATGTCTGGTGGAGACTACAGCACAGACTGGTTCAGAAGTTCTTCAAAGTCCTCCATCCATTTTCGTTATTGCCTTCGTGAACCATGATTGTCTTCCCAGCTTGGTCTCTAACAGGTCTTTCTGGCTTGCTGTATCAGCCGAAGAGTTGCCCTGTTATGTAATAGAGTTCTGTCAAGTTTCCATGGCTTGCTGCTTCCTGGGCTGCTGTGGCAATACCATTAATGAATCTTCGCATGTCTGCTCTGAAACTTCTCTTTGCTTCCTTGTTGGTTTTGGTGCATTCGCCTTGAGCTTTCGCTTTTTCTGCTCTAATTTGGCTGGTTTGGAATGCAGTTTTCTTTTCCTTTATCTCTTTTATTTTGCAGAGAGTCACTGTGAAGATCCATTCTTTATTCTGGTGTTTCTTGGGCCCCACTACCTCCTGGCAGGCTGATATCACGGTTTCTTTAATCTACTCACAACAGACTTTCTACTGAGTCTCTGTCGTCCTCTAGTTCTTGCAAGACTTGAAACTTGTTACTGATGGACTGAGTATTCACTCCATTTCTGTGGACCTTTGAGGAGAGGAGTGTTATATCCCTGGCATTGGTTTGTCGGTTCTATCCATATTTTCTTCAGCATTAGCCTGGCCACGACAAGGTAATGTTCCCCACACATAACCCTCCTCCTTTCGCAGCTGGGCTTAGGACCGGCCATGGCAGACTTTGCATGGAGCTCAGCTGTATTTGAACTTTTCTCCTGACTTGTCTGCTTTTTCTTCAAACAGATGCTATTTATAAAGCGGCATATCAAGCGCTTGAAAGTAGGCATGCTGGAAAATCTTGCAAATCAGTACACTAGACATAACAAACCTGGATGCCATGCATACTGTGTTCAGGCATTTTGTATGGCCTGTTTAGATGGCATTATGCCATTTTGAAGATGCTCCTGAAAAGACAGTCTATAGGATTCTAGCATTCCTGAGGTTGCCAATGTAGCAATCTTCTGGTCTGTATTTACGAGACTCTGATCGGTCAGCCACACTTGCTGATTCTGACTTTTCCATGCTCCTTAAATTCTATGTCAGAGTGTATATATATATATATATGTATATATATATATATATATATATATATATATATATATATATAAATATATATATAACTAAAGAGAGAAGGCTTGGGTTGCTCTGTTTGTGTAGCTATACGCCAAGCTTTCATCTGCCTTCTTGATCACCACAATAACATGTGTCTGCTCATCATAGGACCTTCTTGGGAAAGAAACACTACCTTAGGAGTAACATCCATCCCAACAGCTTTTTTCAAGTTGGCATATAAATTCCACTAAGTGTTCAAATTGAGAAGGAAATTGTCCCATTCTTTTTCGTCCTGTTCTTCTTGCTGTATTCAGAATGCGAGTCTATGGTATGCAGAACTCAACCAAAGAGGTTGACTAATGTAACATACCTAGAGCAGTGGCAGGAATCTGGTGGAATTCTCTCTGTTGAAGCCAGGCTTAAGCAGCTTTGAGTCTAGCAGACTGTAAAATGGCCCCAGTTTTATTTCAGTGGAGCTGGTATCAACTGAAGAAATGCCATCAAAGAAACAGCAGAAGTAGTAAGCTGTGTGACCAAGGTCACATTTGATTTTGATAGTAGTTTTCTGATAGGTGGCATAGAAGAAGAATCAGAGACCAAAGCCATTGGTTCTGCAATGGAGTCAGCTGAGCTAAAGAAGCTCCTTTCATTATGGCAGCTCTCGTAAGCGCAACATAGGGACTACAGTGTAAATAGCTATAACAGCCCTTGAAAAGCATGAATTTGTTATGAAGAAGCCCAACATGGGTATATGTTTACCTGTCCTGTGATATTTTCTTCAAAATTGGAAAAGACTCAGAAGATAAAAAGGAGCATTCCTCTGACTTCTTATGCTTTTTTTAAAGGGGGACAACAAATGATGCTCCTACTTATGTATTTGTTATGGTGACGTGGGGAACGGTCCCAGGAATGGGTCTGTGAATGTCCTGGTAGGAGACAGGTCCTTTTCTTTGAGCGAAGCCATCACCAAATTTGTCTCTCTCCCAGGGAACAGACAGAACATGAGAATACATCATCGAACCTACCCAGGCACCAGAGACAGTCGGTATTGGGGTTAGTCACTGGAATTTGCTATCAACAAGAATGACGTGGCGCAGAGCCTGATGCTCTTCAATACTGAAGATATTTACATTTACAAAATGAAATACATTTTTGTTTCTGGATCCACTCCGAGGACACATAGGAAAAGAATTTGATATCACCGTCTCATGTGGCATTCAATTCTTGTATCCTCTTGGCTATATAGACAATATCACTTAGCACTACGGTGGGAGAAAGTTAATGTAAGGAATCTGCAGAAGCAAACCACCATTATAAGTGTCTTTTGGTGACCCAAAAGATGTCAACAAAGCCCATCACAGGAGGAGGAGCTACGCGAGCATCCGAGATGGCCGCGTGAGCACAGAGCTCCCCGGACCCTCGCCACTCTTCGCAACTTATCCTGACAACATCCTGAATTCTTGGACGGATCATTGAAGAGGAACCTTGGCTGATCTCATAACTCTTTTCAAATTTTAATTCGGACTTTGGGAACCGAAACTACATCGATTCGAACTTTTGAGGCCCACCCTGCGGTAAGCCGGGGACTCGGCAAATTGTGACGCCGGGACGGAGTTGAATAACAACGGCAGAGGGGTCTTCCCTAGTAGCCCTACTTCAACTTTCGGTTTCGCTTTTGGGTCCTGGCATGGTCTGACTGCGGGACGGTTCCGCTCGGTCGGGGATCTGTCCAGCCTCTGTTCAGTTAGAGTGATACTCTATCCTCTATGCAGTTGGGTCAAGTCGTGTCTCTGCCTTGGCCACATGAGCCTGTTTTTGAGGACTGTTGGTGACTTGCCCGCAGGCGGCCATTTTCACTAGGTCTCCATCTTCCAGCATGGCTGCCAGGAGCGAAGCAGAGAAACGGAAGACTAAGACGCCCCTTCGTGGGGGACCGGTCCAATCCAACAGTATGGACCGGTACACTCAATCCAAAGGTTCCCCTGGAGTCACCAGCCATACCCCGGAGGACGCCAAGGAGGACTCAACCGCCCCTACTGATCCGTCTCTGCAAGACATCATGGGCGCCATTGCTAACATGAAGGAGACCATCGGCCAACAGTATGAGGCTCTTGCTCATAAAATCGACACAGTTGCCATCGATGTCACCCTGATCAGAGCCGACCTGTCTAAAACCAACGAGAAGGTGAAATCACTGGATCTGAAGACTTCTAGCCTCACGGCCGATGTGTCGGAACTTCAAACCGACATTGGTAACTTGAAATCAGCTAATGATCTTATGTCCCATCGGCTGGAGGATTTTGAGAATAGGGCAAGACGCAACAACATCCGCGTCATAGGTGTTCCGGAAAATCCTGAGAATCACTCGATGGATCTCCTGGTGGAGGATCTTGTCCTGAACCATCTTGCCCCTTCTGGACTGAGCAAGTTCTTTGCAGTGGAGCACGCCCATCGCGTTCCGGGTGGAAAGCCTAAACCGGGCGCCCCTCCGAGGCCTATCATCACCGAGCTTTTTCATTTCAGGGACCGTGATGCTATCCTGCAGGCGTCGAGGGTGAGCGGCCGCGTGAAATTTGAGAACTCCTCAGTTAACTTTTACCCGGACTTTACTCAGCTCGTCCAGAGGCAAAGGATGGCCTTTCGGGTGTAAAGCGACGTCTCCGAGACTTTGGACTGAAATACGCGATGCTTTTCCCTACCAGGCTTCGTGTGGAGTACGAGGAACGGACATTTTTCTTTAACCGGCCGGAGAATGTGAGTGACTGGCTGGATTCCCTGCCTGCCCGGAACGACCGAACTGAGCACCCTGGTGGTGCCGAGGGTGGTGAGCCTGAACAGAAATGATGCTTCGGCCCCTGGTTTCCGAATACTAGACATGGTTCAGCTGGGTTCTATTCTTTTTGTATGCACATTTTTCACTGGTGTTCCCTTTAGGGTGGCGGGGGGACGGGCCTCTTTCCTCCTCCAGCATCTTTTTGTAGATTGGGAAATGTTAGGGCGACAGGCACACTGCATGTTGGTGTGGCTTTTTAGTCTACTGCAGGGGTGCAGGGAGGGGGGAGTTGTAACGGGAGTTGGTTGGGGGGTGGGAAGGGGTGTTTGTGAGTTTGTTTTTTTTCTCAAGGCGACGTATTGGTTTTTTCTATGCTTCGAATGTTCTGCTCTCTGTGGGGTGAATTCTGCATCACTTGTTGGGATGGGGGATAGTAGGTTGAGGTTAATATCTTGGAATGTCAATGGATTGGGTGATCGCATAAAACAGGGAGTGGTACTGCAGTATTTGCGTCGCCTGTCCCCTGATGTGGTTCTTTTGCAGGAGACGCATCTGGTGGGAAATATGTGTCAGGCCATGAATAGGTGGGGTTATCGCTTGGTCGCACACTCCGGGTTCACCACTGGTTCTAGGGGGGTGGGTATTCTGGTTCGGTCCTCTCTCCCCCTGGAGATTGACGATGTAATCCTCGATGACAAAGGGCGTTATGCCGCCCTCACTGGTAGGTGGGAGGGTAAGACTCTTTCTCTGCTTACTGTATATGTTCCCCCGGGTCTCCAGACCTCCACCTTCTCAGATATCGGCCGTGTGATGCTGGAGCTCCCTGACTGCACTCTCCTTATGGGTGGGGATTTTAATTCTGTGGTTTCTGGAACTGTAGATCGTTACCCCCCCCAGGGATCTTCCTAAGTGCCAGTCATGGCTTGGTGGGTTCTTGGACACTTTTGGTCTGGTAGACTGCTGGAGGTTGATGCATCCGACAGAGTCAGTACACCTTTCACTCTGGGGCCCATGGGAGTCTCTCCAGACTTGATTACATTCTCATGCCTGCTGCCCAGTCCCCTTCTGTTAGAGAGATCAGACACCTGGCCCGGGGCATTTCGGATCATTCCCCACTGTGGCTTTGTATGGACACTGGGGTGAACGCTGCGGGGCGGGTTGCCCCCATTAACCCCTGGTATTTGCGTAATCCCAAGATCCGTAACAGTTTGATAAAGTCCCTAGACCACTATTTCCTGGAAAACGAGGGGTCTGTTTCCTCTTCCGTGTCCCTGTGGGAAGCTTTCAAGACTGTTATTCGTGGACAGGCCTTATCCATAATTTCTGAAGCCAAGAAAACTAGGAATCAAGAGGTTGTGCTTCTTGAGGAGGAAATAGTGGAACTAGAGAATGACCTAGAATCAGGCGTTACCCATGATGGACTCCACGCCCTTGGTTTGAAGCTGCTAGACTATAAGTCCCTTGTCACGGATGCTGCCAAAACAATGTACAGGGAGCAGCAGGGTAGACTGTATGATGTAGGGGATAAGGCGGGTACATTGATTGCGTGGCTTGACAAGAAAGGGCGAATCGTGAGGTTCAGACTTTGGATGATGAGTGTGTGACTGACCCCAGTGAGATTGTGGAGTGCTTTGCGGATTATTTTTGTACTGTGTATTCCTCGGTGTCTGATAGAGATGAGGAAGACTCCCATTTCTTGCTGCGTGATATTGCGCTGCCCTGCCTATCCGAAGAGGACCGAGAGTGCATGGATGCTCCATTGTCTGCAGATGAGATTGCGACTGCAATTCGCTCTGTCCGTTCAGGCAAGGCCATGGGCCCGAACGGCTTGCCTGTTGAATGTATGTATAGGCATTTATACAGCGCACTACTTACCCGGAGGGTCCCAAGGCGCTTCGACCGCTGCGAAACCCTTCCTGGCTTCCCTGAGAGATGGTCCCTTAATGGGTATCTCCAGGGTGAGACCAGGCATCCCCGGCGGTCTGGTGGGGCCGTTAGTGAAGATGAGGCAAGCTAATGCCCAGAGTTGCCGAGTGTGATCGCTGATCAGAGTGGGCACCGAGGCGAGAGAATTATCGAGTCCGCTGACCCTGGGCCAGAAACCTGCTGCGCCGGGAATCGAACCCTGGTCCCGGGCCGTCATCTGCTCTCGGGTCGCTCAGGCCCAGTGGGCGGCCCTTGGGAACATGATCGCAAAGAGAGATATTGCGCAGTTGTGGGGTTCCCAACGGCCCCCCACCGTGTCAGTATGGAAGGAGAACATTGACTGGTGTCTGTTCAGAGAGAAGACTGTGTATTTAGCTAGGGGCAAGCCTGGGGCGTGGACTAGAATCTGGGGCCAATGGAACGCTTATCGAGGAAACATATGTACCCCCCCCCCCCGTTTGAGGAGAATCCGGACATTTCCCTATCCCCCTGATCTGACATTCCTGGTGTAGTCTACTCTCTTTCCTGATTTTTGACTTCCCCACTGATTCCCCTCCCCGATCATCTCTATTGCTCGCTTAGTTGTTCATCTTGTATTGAAGGTCCACCCGTAGGAGCACGACTTTGTCCATAATGTTTTATGCCTTGAGATTTCTTTGTTTTTTCTCTTTGTTCTTTTCTATAAAAAACAAAAAAACAACTATATCCTGATTTCATCCTGTGTTGCTGAGAATTATATCCTGTGTTATTGCCGGACCTCTAGGAGATCGGCCACAGTCCTGTGATATTCAATGATTGCTTTTCTGTGCTCTAGCGGCCGGCCCCTGTGGTTGTAGGCCCATGGTTGTAATCGTATTGAAATTGCACAATAAAGTTTTTATAAAAAAATAAAAAAAAGCCCATCACTTCAACATTTTCTCAGAACAGTTTTTTCAAGCAGTAAGTTGTTCAACTCCAATTAAAGGAACTGGAAATGGTAGGGCTGATTTTGGCAACGACAATCATAACTATTTAAACAGAACTGACTTGGAGACAACAAACACCTCTGATCAGGCAAAATGTATTTGAAATGATTTGAATATCTTATCTGTGTTTGGATTGTGTAGATAGCTTGGAGTAAATAATTTACCAGGATGCATATTATGTGCTAGACTAGAATTATACATGCACCTAATAACCTTCTACCCAACCCAGTTAAGGAACAAAGACTTTGGCTAGGACTTTCTTTAAGACGTTTTAGTATAGACTTATCGGGAGGCAACTGTTTTACTGGGATAGATTGCTGATTACCTTAGAAACGTTTAAGGTTTTTGATGCAGCACTTACACAGCTGTAGGAGCAAAGTTGATGCTGAGTTATAATATAGTTGCCCCTAAGTTGTTCTAGTTTCTTTAAAAATGGCAGAAGCAGTACTCAAATGATTTGTGTAACTAGTGGCATTTTATATTTTCATGAAGCAATATTGTTTCTGGAGTTGAAGCAATGATGATTGCTTGCTTGCCATAACCAGTTTTCAGTTTCTGTAAAAAGGTATAAACAAAGTAGGTGGTGGGATTTTATTGTATAATACTGGGTGTTAAGCTCTGATGATTTTATACAAGTAATATTTTAATTCTATTGATGTGGATATACTTTTAAATAACCTTCAATAAAGTAAAGAAGATGACTAATCTTAACCAATCTCATACCCCAATACTACCTATAATACTTAACCCAACCATAGGCATATACCTTTCACTACAGCATCCCTTCCTATAACCATAATTCAACTCAAAAAGTTAACTAAACACTAACCTAACCTGTTTGCCAGAATAACAACTCATACTTAAACGCCTTAAGCTTTCCCTACCAAGTGCACCTTACTTACCATCACTGATCATCTAAACTTTACTCTAACCTTACCATAAACATTACCTAATCATAGCACTAAATTCTGACTAAATCCACCCTTTACCACAGCACCAATCCGTGCATTTTCTTCATGATTGTTCAACCTTTTTGTATATTATACTTCTCTGTAGACTCATGTTGTAAATTTCTGCTTTTTAATCTCATCTTTTATTTACTCTGAATGTTTAATTTTCATGTTTTACCCCAGACCACAAGAAGAGATGAGACTGTGAATTAACTGTATCGGAAGGCATATGGGAAGGTGAGAAGGAAACATAAAGAGTGATACTAAGAAAGGAAAAACGAAATAAGGAAGGATGAGTTGATGAGAGGAAAAGTGGGCACATCCATGGCAGTGTAACTGGATAACAGGTGCATGGGAGGATAAATGGATGGTAGGTGAAGATGTAGTTTGATGAATGATCAGTGGGAGGGTTAATTGGATATGGGATAAGTGATGGACAAGGACTTATGTTTTTGAAGAAAAGTGATGAGTAGGAGAGAGATTTGGGATGGAGGTGGGTAAGGGTACACATTTTTCGATGAACAATATCCTAAAACTGTAAGTTAAACTGGACTGTTAAGACTGCCTTTTGTTTGTGCTCATTACAGATTTGGGTGTCAGGTGTAATTCTCACCGCTGATAAAAGTCTCAGGTTTGAAAAAATTGGTGTGAGTACCCAAGGCACGGACTATGTTACATGCTTAGATGCTGCAGCACCATGCCTACTAAAAGGCACCTAGTCAGCAGGGTCAGAGCCACTGAGAAATGATGGGACAACTTGGATCAAGTCTTTCAAGATCACCTTTATGCAAAAATACACTTTGCGAAGGCCCTATAATCATTACACAACGTCACATGTATTAAAATGCAGTTGTTAAGGTTCTTACATGCCTGCTAATTTAATGACAGAAAAAGAATGAATAACTCCAGCAAGATGCATTTCATCTTGTTTTTATTATATATTAATGACAGGTAACCATTGACTGTTCTTGTACTAACCGTGGTTCCCTCTAGTACGTCACAAAAAGACATGTTCAAGAAACCAGAATTTCATTGGTGTTCCATAAGTAATGAATGCAACCGGTCATTCAATCTCCCACACTGAAGGCTGCCCGTTTAAAAACTTGCTTTGAACATGATAAAACTTAGTGAGGAAAATCTCACTTTCATAGCTCATTTTTTTAAAGCATGTTATTTGAACATCACCACTTTAAAGTACTCACATTTCTAGGTTCACTGAGGCTTTTCAGGCAAGAATGTAGGCTGTTTTCTATTCACATGCTTGCCAACTATACATTTCTATTTATACATGGTTACTGTACGCCTTTATCACAAAATGGGATCCTCAAACAACTCCGCACAGGAAAACGAAGAGTTGTGGCAGGGAGGTGTCACGTTTTAGGCTTAAATAAAAGGTTCCACAAATAAACGTCCTTGCATGATTATTCTCTATGACTTTGTCTTCAGAGCTACAGGTGGGAGGAAGTGAAAGGCAAAACAACATACAGAAGGGTCAAGCACCTACACAGGGCAGGCTCCACTCTGGGACGGAGAGACATCACATGCTCTCTAGGTCACTTCCGGAAGGAAGCTTTGAAGCAGCACAGCCTGGGCAAGTGAGCGATTTATGACCAGCTCAGCCGGGCCTGTCTTCCTGCGGCTCACCTGCAGGACTTCCTGCCAGGAAGCAGCACAGGCTGTGGGTTTCACCTCTCCATGGGCAGCGATACTCCTGACCTACTACTGGTCAGAGTGTTACTGGAGCCCGCTGCTGTAAACGAGAATAGCCTTTGGAGCTGAAAACAACAAAAATAAAATGGCGCCTGCCTGCACTCATTTAATTCGGAAAAACACTGCTGCATCGCCTCTGTTCTACTGAACCATTTCATGTACATAATCCTCTTTCTTGACCAAACAAAGATCTTTGTTTAAAAACAAATAAGAGCAAAATCAATTACACATCTTAAAGAAATGCTATAACAAAAAATACAGTTACAAAATCAAAATAATAAATAATGCCATACGTTGTTTTAAATGTATTTATCCCTCACTTTCAAAGAATAAAGTACAGTATTACTCTAATAAAAACTGTGCAAAATATACTATTTAATGTTAAAAACTGCAATACTGAATCTGTAAAGATAATTCAACGGACAGTGTTAAAGAGGATTTTGCCACGACTGATATTTATGTGAAGCACGTCAGTCACTGAAAGGAGGGCAGGCGGACACCTACAAATGGATAAGGATTTCTGCCTTTCACCCTGATCCACATTTTCACTTTCAATCGTTCCTACTCTAACATTGGCACTGACATATGCTCTTACAACTAGACAGGATCCTAGTAATGTTATCTCGCTGAATGACAGATGGAAAACCGGCATCTAATGTGTGCCGAAGAGTGGCGGCGTTACAAGGGAGTACCCACGGGCGGACCCAGCGGCGTGAGCAGAGAGCAAATGACTGATGGCCCACAACATTTGATACACTAGGAGAAGGACTGACCATCAAAGGGATGATAATGTACCCTTGCTGTTAAAAGCAGGGCTGCTTCAGCAATGGTGTCATAGTGTAGCCTTGTCATGGTATTGAGAGTCGGGCTGCTTCATCACTCGGATAATGCAACTTTGTCCAAATGGGATCAGAACAGGGCTTCTTCAGCAATGAGATGCAAACTAAGGGCCTGATTACGAGTTTGGGTTACTTCATCACAAACGTGATGCATATCCCGACTGCCTATTACAAGTTCAATTATGTTCCACTAGATATAATAGAACTAGGAATATGGCGGACGGGATATACGTCACGTTTGTGATGGAGTCGCCAGTCAGACAAATTCATAATCAGGCCCTTAGAGTTGCCCCTTTGCCCGCGGCAGCAATTCCGCCGCGATGCGGCGGTTCAGCGGAGTGGGCGGGGCCGCGTCGGCCAACGGACGTGCAAAGCACTACGGAGGTAGTGCGCCCGATTGCCGTTGTCCGGCAGAAGCATGCAAGATGTTAGATATGGAGCAGGACTCCTTCAGCAACGGAATGATGAAGTAGCCTTGCTCCTACGCTCTTAAGCCTCGGTGATAGGGAGATGACGTAACCTTGCTTTTTTAAGGGCCTGGGTGCTGCACTGATTCCTTCTTCTGGAATTGGGTGCAGGGCTATTTCAGTAAATGGATAATGTAGTCCTGGGGCATCAGGAGCAATGCTGTTTCAGCAACGGTATGGTGACATTGCCTTATTCCTAGGATCTGGGGGCAGGACTACTAGTTTGGTGGAATTATGTAATCTTGCTCCTTTTGGATCAGAAACCTAACTACTTCAGCAAGGACATGTGAAAGTAGCCTTGTTCACATGGGACCAGGTGCAAGACAGTTTTCGCGATAGGATGATGATTTAGGCTTGATTCTTCGACATCGGCTTCAATGATGGAATAATGGTGTAGATTTGCTTCTAGGGGATCTGGAGCAGCGGTGCTTAGTGATGGGATAATGATATAGCCTGGGTCCTATTGGACAGGAATCAGGGCTTGTCTAGAGGTGGGATGATGATGCTGTAGCCTTGCTCCTTTAGGCGCAGAGCTGCACAGTCAGTAAGTAATGTTCCTGCCCTGTGTGTGAATGTGCATAGAAATATTCAGCAATAAGCAACTGAGGGAAGAGGTCACTCTCATTCGGAAAACCATCTGGTTGGGGTTTTACGTCCATGCTCTCCACCACCCCAAGGCACACCTCTATTTCCTCTTTTACAAAATAAAATAGAGAAAGTGACCAGAATGATGAGGAAGGTGTTCTAACAAAAAGGCCGGACGATAGTCTTAACAAACCACATTAAGTTTACCTTGCAATAAATTTGAAGTAAAGGTCATAAATTTGGAGTCGGCTGACAATCAATGGCTATACCGGAAGTGCGACAGATAAGGTCTCTGAGGTCAGATATTAGACTGTGGCAGATTTACAAGATATTTGGTCAGAAATAAGAGATTTGAATGTGAAAAAAACAAAACAAATCCAGGGAAGCAGCAGGTGTTTTAGAACATTTCTCCTCTATATGTTTTCCATAAGCTCAATATATACAATTACTTTTAGTGACTAAAGTGTTGCTTCATAATATTATTAGAAAGATTTAAAAACTGGTAAACCTGAAAGATGACGGTGACATTTTCACATCGAGAAAATAGAGAACTCCCTAGTGAACTACAAGGACATCGGATCATAGCGGAATATTCATGATACAAGGCAGAAAAAAATTAAAGATTATTACTAACATCAAAAGTAATGGAAATATTGGGAAAGACACAGCAGCAGCAATGATCTAGCTTTGGTGACTCCAAAACGTCCATGACAAATATGAAACATACCGCTCAACTCCAACTGGAACCTCTGTTCAACAGAGGAAGAAATATAAAAAGTTGAGGAAACTGACATTGGAGAAAAATAAAAAAACAAAAAACAAAAAAGAGCAATAAGCATCTGGCAGTACTGAGGACTGATAATCTATGTTATTGAAAATCCAATTAAAAGGCATTAAAGCCTACCTTTTTTAATTTATTCTTGTTTGGTTCTAAACTGAAAAATTATAATTAACAGCAGCATGTATTTAGCTTGGAGTTGCACAACATTTTTATTGGCCAAAGTATGAATGAGGACATAGGCAGCCAATGAAGCTGTCATGGTTTGTGCTGGGGTCTTGTTTTTCTCACCACCAGAACCAGATTCTAGGAATGGCAAAGCTGTAATGGAAGTGGCATGGGAATGCTTGGCTGGCTTATGTGTATTATTGCACTGGCTATGGTGTACTGTGTGGGGGATTTACCGGCGCCACTTCAGTGGACAGTAGGCATCCATCAGTGGGGAATCAATGTCCTTCATCCCTCAAAGTGAATAGTGTCCCACTGGACAAGTAGGGCGAGTGATGTGTGGATGCCGCTTTCCTAAGGCAGGCTCAAGGGGGACAAAAAACTATTTGTGGGAATGAAGGCGGATAATAGCAGAACATGGGATTATGCTTAACTGTTAATAAGGTACATTGGTCATCAAATGCTGGTTAGGAATGCGGTTAGCAACTGCGATCAAATAAACTTTGAAACATCTTGCTGTTTGCTTCGTGGTATGACTCAATTTCTGAGGAAACCTTTCCCACACTTGTCATTTTGCAACAAAATATTCCCATTCTAGAACTGTTTGCACTAGTACAATATGTTAGCTTTTGACTTGACAACAACATTTGTAGACCACAGAGGAAACATCACTTTTATCTGAAGCACCTCAAAGGGTTTAATCAGGTTTCTTTTTCATTGGATAGGGTCTATGCATCACATTCGGAATTCCTCCTTCAGTAGTGTTTTGTCACTTTCCTGAATTTACAGTTTAAGTGTTGAATACACTGCCATTAAATTAGCACAGGCCGAACGTGTCAATCTAGCAGGGACTACTGACACAAAACTAATAACACCCCTTCTATATGAGTCCACGTTATCATGATCTCTTTTGGCTTGACTGTAAGAGGGCCAAGCCAGTCGGTACTGGTGCTCTGCTTGTGTCTTCCTGGGGGTGCATCACCTCTTAGAAATGTTCATCGCTTGCACAAGTCCTTGGCTTCATTCATCTCTCTAGTTCTGTCCAATTCACACCAGCAAAAAATGGATGGGATTTGATGTCTTCAACTCCTCCTACTCCAGCACCCAGGCGTTCCAGGGGATTAAACTGCAAAAGCTTTAAAAAACACAGATTATTAGAAAATAACCTGGAAGCAGCCACTACAAAATCAATTCCCCCACAATTTACAAGCAAAACCACTGTGAGGTTTATGGTGACCGCCACAAGTAATATCACCTTCTGCTTTTCTTTGATATTCTTCTTTAGGTATAGCCCAAGAGACGTTTACCTCTAAATGCTAATAGGAAGCATGAGATAACAAAAGGGGTCTACCGCAGTAGCGGCTGGTGTGGAGGCAGGGTGGGGGCAGGTGATAAAAAAAAGAATTTACCTGCCACCCACCGCTCTTCTCCAGCACAGGTTCCCAGACACACCTGAGGCTAATCCAGAAGCTGTTCTCATGCTGCTGCATGAAAGCAGCGTCGGGATTGGCCTGAGCACCATGAATTTGTGCTCCCAGAGAGACTGGGAGCCTGTGCTTGCTGTCTCCAACCCGGCAATGCAGCTCTTGTTGAAGACCACTCAGAGCGTATGTCGGTTTGGCCGGCATGAGATGACCAGCCAAACCGACATGTGCACTGATAGCGGTGCCCACCACTCCCCCTCATGACTGCCCCTGTGATATCCCCGGCTCCAAGACTTGGGCCAGCCCTTAGAACTTGAAAAATAAAAGGATAATGAACCTGTTTTATTATAGTTTTACGTTTTGAGGCTGGCGAGGGGGGAGGGATGCCCCCTTGGCTTAAGCGGAGGAGCCGCCGCTGGTCTAACGTAAACTCATATATAAATGGCTACAAGAAATATGGTATGGGGTTTGAATGGTGTTCGTTATGGATTTATTACGTCGTGGCTGCCCCAGCTCTTTCATCATTTCATTGGTGCCACAGCATGTATACTGTTAGGTTTGTGTAATGTGGATGTACACAAGAATCCATCCATTGTGTGCTCCTCAGGAATACCAGCTCAATGGGCCAGAGGCTCGAAATCATTTTGTGGTCGCAAACTCTGCAATTCGCAAAATCACAGAAAATTCTATTTTCAAATTCACTAGCACATTTCGTGATTCGGAAAACAATTTAAAAGGCAGAACATGGATTTTACAACTCATTCTCAATTGCCATGGGGGGGGGGCATGAAAGGGCCATTGCCTTGTAATGCGATTCATAATGAGATGTATCAAGCATTTGTGCTAGTAACTGTGATCACAACTGAAAAATTTACAGGAACTCAGAGAGGTGGTAAACCTATTCACAATGGGAAGCTGTGCCTGTTAGACAACTTCCTTTTTTGAGAGTTGTGTCAGGTCAGCTGAGGGGAATAGGCAAATCCTGCTCTCCCTGTGTTCACATATGGGAAACATTTTATTTTAAAGCAGCATAAAGTTTTCCTGTTGGGAATGTGAACGGTCTGCTGTTTTTTGTAGGGAAACATCACTGTGTTTGCAGTGACAGGAGATCAAAATACCAACTGCCTATTTAATATTCATTAGGCAGGTCATTTTGCAACCTCCTACGACTGGATATTTTGAGAACTATTATTACACAGATCACATAGCAAAGTTACAGACATGTAATCAAAAGTAGGTGTGCAACTAACCCCCCACTAGTTGCGACCTGTCTGTTAGTACATCAAATCTATAGCTCCTTAAGATTTTTAACCCACAACTGCATTAAAAAATGTCAAACGCACCATACTTCAATGCATGCTAGTGAGACTAACACCAGAATGCAATCCTCCCATGACATCTAACCCACCACACTGTACCCTAACAATGTTGACAGTATACTTCATTCAAATCGTGTCAGGTCCCTGCATTCTAAGAGACAGTAATTTACCACATATTGGCAGAATTCATTAGGAGCACTAACCAATCACCCTGCACGGAGTGCTAGATACTAGTCGCGTAAAAATGTGCAACATTTTAGGGATGCTAACTTACCTTAGATGCATCCTAGGTTGCCTGACCAATACTCTACGCTTCACCATATGGAGCTAACCGATCACGCTACCTCTGAAGAACACTAACACACTCAGCTGCATCATAAGGACCTTATTTAGAGTTTGTCAGACGGGATACTCTGTAACAATGTGGCAGATTTCCTGTCCGCTGTATTACAAGTGCATTATAGCCCATGACTCTTGTAATACGGGAGACAAAATATCTGTTTCATTTGGCGGAGTATCCCATCCATCAAACTATAAATAAAGCCCTAAATAAGGAATTTGTACTGTATTCCAGGTCCAACCCACCGAACTATAACTTCAAGATAATCCCTTTGACATTGCCCCACCAGGCAGCACTGCACACTAGGACACCAGCCCCACCATACTTCATTCTCTTGGTACAAATCTACCACAGTACACAGCATGTTGAACAGGTTATTTACCATTGGTAACGTTTTATCTGGTAGAGACTATATGTAGCCCCAGATTCCTTATCTTAGAATTTTGACAGGCAGCAGACAGGATCTGGAAAGAAAATTGTGAGCTGGTAGGTGGCGTCGATCAGCTCCGCATCCGTCGTCTGCACTGGAAATGACGTTACGGTACCTATACAGGCACACGCAGGCGCGCTGACATCAGTTACTTGTCAAAATTTTCCACGCCTGAAGCCATGAAGAACATTGACCACTGGTGTGTCAAAACTAGGGCCCTGAAAAGGGCCATCCGTCTCTAGAAATCTGTTCGCAGAGCAGGGAGGCTGGGTGGGTCGGTAAGGAATCTGCGGCTACATAAGGTCTTTACCAGATAAGGCGTTACCAAAAGTAATAACTTGTTTATCAGTTAGAGACTTCTAGGTGCAGATTCATTACTTTAGAATAGATACCCAAGCAATACCATCCCTGGAGGTGTGTCTGCAAACCAATTTAAGATTGCTGGAGAACCGAACAGGCAAAAAGCCAATCCCTGCAGACCTGACTGTTTAGACAGTAATATTTGGTGAATATGTGCAGGGAAGCCAAAGCTGCTGCCTGGCAGATATCCAGGACCAGAACTCTGTGTGCTAACGCAGTGGTGGCTGCTTTGGCTCTGGTGGAATGAGCCTGCAAACCTTCAGGAGTTTGCCTCTTGGCCAGTGCAGAGCAGATTTCATGCAGATCACGACCCAACTGGAGATGGTCCACTTCTGCACAGCCCTACCTTTCTTTGCACCAACATAGCCCACGAAGATTTGGCCATCCCCCCGGCACTCTCGTGTCCGGTCAAGGTAGAACGACAACACTCTTTTCGTGTCCAGAAGGTGGAGTCTCTCCTCTTTCTTAGAGGGGTGTGGTGGAGCATAAAAGGTAGTCAAGATGATAGATTGACCTACATAAAAACAGGTGACCACTTTTGGCACTTTTGTGTGAAGCACCACTTTGTCAGGGTAGACTGAGAGGTAATGCAGCTTAGATTATAAGGCCTGCAGCTCACTCTGCGGGCAGATGTAATTGCCACAAGGAAGGCTGTTTTCAAGGTGAGAAGTCTGAGGGGATAATTATGTAGAGGCTCAAAAGGAGCACACATCAAAAAAGTTAAAACTAAGTTAATGTCCCACTGAGGCATAATGAATGGTGAAGGAGTGAATAGATGAGTAAGACCCTTGAGGAACCTATGTACAATAGGGGGACTTGAACAAAGAGGGTTGATCAGGCAATCAGGTGAAGGCAGAAAGATAGCACTTAAGAGTGCCCAGAACAGAGCCCTGCTGGGCAAGTGAAAGAATGAAAAGCATGACTTCCGAAAGAGGGGCAGAAAGGCGATCAACAGATTTTTCTGCACACTATGCCACAAACTTTTTCCAATGGCAGGCGTACACCGTCTTGGTGGAGGGATGCCTGGCTGCCAAGATGACATTACAGACTTCGGGAGGAAGGCCGAAAGCCATCAACTGCCGCCGCTCAATCTCCACGCAAGAAGGTGGAGAGTGGATAGATTCGGGTGGAAAACCATCCACTGCAGCTGCAACAGAAGTTCATCTCTAAGGGGCAGCCAGATCGGAGGATCGAGGGCCACGCTCAGAAGCCCGGAATACCAGACTCTACGTGCTCAGTCCGAAGTCACAAAGATGACTAGGTCCCCGTCGTTCTTGAACTTCTTAAGAACTCTGGGTAGGAGTGGTATGGGCGGAAAGGAGTACAGGAGGCCTGAGCTCTACTCAAGATGAAAAGCATCTCCTAGCGAGTGCCGCATTGGAAACTCCAGCGTGCAAAACTGCTGACATTTTGCATTCTCTCCGGTGACAAACAGATCTAACTAAGGCTAGCTCACTGCTGAAAGAGACCTCACACCACCTCAGGATGGAGATGCCATTTGTGATCTACTAGGCATCGTCAACTGAGTTTGTTGCTCTAGATTTCAGAGAACCTGCTGTTGAGGTCACCAAAGAAATGCCCTGGAATTCCAGCCATGTCCAGAGGTGCAAGGCCACTCGATAAAGGGTCCACGATTTCACCCCGCCCTGTTTGTTGCTGTACCACGTGACGGTGGTGTTGTCCATGAACAATTGTACCGCCCATTCCTTGATGGAGGGTAGAGAGACTTTTAATTTCAGTCGGATCACCCAGAGATTTAGCATGATGATGGAGTCCGGTTTCTGCCGGAGACCAAAGTCCTCGGATCTTCACCTCTCCCAGATTGTTGCCTCATCCCAGGAGTAACACATCAGTCACTATTGTGAGATCTAGTTGGGGACAGAGAGGGGACTGCCTCTGTCCCAATTATGGTTTGTGAGCCACCACAGTTGATCGTAGTTCCCTCCAAGATCTGGACCAAGTTGGAGAGATTCCCTAGATGTTGCACCCACTGGAACTTCAGGTCCCACTGCAGAGCCCGTATATGGCATCTGGCACGTGTCACCAGCAGAATGCATGAGGCCATGAGGCCCAAAAGCCTCAGTGTCAGTATCACCGAAACCCAGGACAGAGGCTGAAATATTGATATCATAGCCTTCTGTGGAGAAGTGTGGCTCATGGTTAGAGCGGCAGACCCTGATGCAGAGGTCTGGCCCGGGTTCAATTCCTGCCTCGGCGGCTCTTGGGCTCAATTTCCCCGGACCTGATAATTCTCGCCTCGGTGCCTATTCTAATCATGGGTCCCACTCTGCAACTCTGGGCAATAGCTTGTTTAATCTCCACAACGGCCTCAACAACGCTAGGATGCCTGGCTTCACCTTGGGGGTGCCCAGGAGTGGGCACTTCACAGGGAAAGGCCAGGAAGGGTTCCTCAGCGGTATTCGTACAAGCGCCGAGATGCCTCATGGTGATTCGTGCGCTATACAAGTACCATTACATTACATTTTTTACATTACAATATCCTTGACTCACCACTCAGGAGGATAAGCTCAAAACTGCAGTGTCCAGAACAGCTCCGATGAAAGGGAGTGAGTTGTGACTTTGGCACATTGATAGTAAATCCCAGCGAGAGCAGGAGGTTCGCCGTAGTCTGGAGGTGGAAGACGACAGCCTAGGGCATAACCGCCTTCAGCAGACAGTCGTCGAAGAAGAAACCTCCGCAGATGAGCCGCAACCATCGCCATCACCTTGGTGAACACCCGAGAGGCGCTGGTAACGCCAAAAGGAAGCACAGTGAAATTAAAATGCTCCTGGCCTACCCTAAACTGCAGATAGCATTGGAGGGCAGGCAGGACAGGAATATGAAAATAAGCGTCCTGCAAGTCCAACACTAACATCCAGTCTCCTGAGTACAGGGCAGGCAAGACCTGAGCTAACATGAGCATTTCGAATTTCTCTTTTTTTTTAGGAAGAGGTTGAGAGAGTTCGGAGACTCAGAATAAGGCGAAGGCCCTTGTTCTTTTTGGGAACCAGAAAGTAGCATAAGTAACGGCCAGAGCCTAATTCTGGCACTGGAACCCTCTCTATGGCTCCCTTGGCCAAGAGAGCTGAGACCTCTTCATGGACAAGGAACAGAAGATCCTCTGTCAACCAGTTGTGACATGGTGGCATGTGGGGAGAGGTAGTCTCGAAGGGGAGGGAGTAGCCCCCTCAGACAACCTGCAAAACCCACCTGTCCGATGCGGGCTCAGGTGATGTCAAATCCAGCTGCCAACTGGGTGCCAATGGTGGTAAAAGGCTGACTAATAGGGTTTGGAGGCTGAAAGGGGAGATGGCGGACTGACCAGACCACTAACCACCTGACCTATGAGGTCTGTGGGTACCATGCCCTTGGCCATGCAGAGCCTCGGGAGCCTGCACACTGTGGTGGCTGGGCTGGATTTGGCACGGCTCAAAGCCCCTTCCATAGCCACGAAGAGAGGGAAAGGCAGATTGGGTTGGATGTGTGACTGCAAAGAGGCCTAAGGGCCTGGCAAAGCACAAGAATCCTTAAAGCGCTCGAGTGCTGAATCTGCCTTGTGTCCAAAGGGACGGGTGCCATCGAAGGGTATGTCCATGAGGGAAGCTTGGACATCCCCCAAGAAGCCTGTTGTTCTCAGCCAGGCATGCACTACCAGGCATGCCCAGCCAGTCGGCCGTGTCTAGTCCACAACGAATTGGCAACTTTGCTGCGTCTCTCCTGTCGGTGAAAGCTTGGAATAGAACAGCTCGTGCCTCCTCCACCACCTGCAGCAGCACTTGCGAAACCATATCCCATAAGGTTTGGGATGAACAGCCCAAAAGGCATGTGGTGTTCCCCGATCAAAAAGCCAGTGGAAGAAAACATCTTCTTCTCAAATGAGACCAGCGTCTTGGATTCCCTATCCGGGGGAGCGGTAGGGAAAGCACCTTGGGAGATGTTGGATTGGATCACCCAGCTCTCAGGAGAAGGGTGTTTGGTGAGCAGGTTTGGGACCCCAGGTACGGGACAATGGCGGCGAGCATTCCTATTCACAGGAGCCCTTGTGCAGCGTTTGTACCAGGTACCCAAAATTACGACACTGAGGGCACCACTGAAAGGGAGTGAGAGTTCTGATGTGGAGATTCTCGGTTGCAGCACCTCCATCTAGAGATTAGTCTAGACTGTCACCATGGGAAACTGAAGGACAAGGACCTCAGCTGCCCTATGGACCACCATTGCGTAGGATACTCACTCCTCCATTGCCCTAGTAGGGCAGAATGAAGGCCAGCATCTGGAGAAGTAGCCAGACCACTGGCCTCACACCAGTCCACATTCTGTACATCATAGGACTTGTATTCTAACGAGTCCAGTGACTCCCTCCCAGGCTTTCCTGAAGCCTAGCCAATGAAAATAAGGTTCAGGCTCCGATCTGGGAGGCAGAGCTTCCATCGGCATCGGGCAACACACCTCCGGCTCTGTGTTGGAGTCAAGGATGACGATAGGGCCGGCTGCCCAGGCGTCAGGACCGGAGCCGGGGGAAGGTCAAGATAGCTCGACTGATGCCGGTCATAATCCAGGAATGGATCCATGGGGTCTCGCCGGAGCCCCCGGTGCAGAACTAGAAAAGGCTCCCTCCAACCCTGTGGGGCCTGGAGGTGCATTGTCTGGGTCGGACTGGCCAAAAATTAGGAACATGGCCTCATAGAACTTTCTTAACTGGGCGTGGGTCGCTCCAGCCATCAGAAATTCAGGAAGGCGCTGAGTCAGCCCAGGTACAGGTTCCGGAGAAAGAGGCCTAGAGCACCAAGGCTCCCTTGTCTCGTCATCTGATGGACAAGGAGAAGTCGAAGAAAGCTTTGACTTCTTACTCTTCTTCCTCTGCTTCCTACCTGAATGTCCAGATGACTTTGAGCAGGAAGAAGATGACTTCGGACTCTGCAAATGATCGTGGGTCCTTCCATCTCAATCCAAACCTCGACCGGCGTGGTGTGGTCTTCCAGGCCACTAGCAGCTTAAGGGACCGCTCCTTCAAAGCCTTTGGGAGCCATGGCCCAGAATCAGAGCATGTTTTTGTGTCGTGGTCGTGCTCCAAACACCAAAGTCACATGAGTCCAGCACCAACATCAGCCGATGACAGGCACCACAAGGCTTAAAACCCGGCCTGCTCAAGGACATCTTCGACACACCAGGAGGTAAACCTCAACAGAAGTCAACGAAACATAAAAAAAAGGCCTGTCAAAAAGTGACAGAGGGGTAGCTCTTCTCCAGATCAACGCTGGCTGGTGATGAAAGAAAAGAACAGACGTCAGCACGCTGGGGTGGTGCATATGTAAGTACTGCAAAATCATTTCTGGCACAGACGATGGACGGAGTGCTGATCGACACCACCTACTGGCGCGCACGGGAACTGGTCATGAAAAATCTTCCGGTTCCAGTCTGCACCTGGGGAAATTCTAAGGTAACCAGATCTTTCTTGGTGATTTCAATATCCACTGGTATGTCACAAACGACCCCTTGCTAAACAGCTTCAAATCCTTCTTCCGAGACTTCAATCTGGTTCAAGCCTGCAACCGCTTGACACACAACAAAGGGGCCACCTTAGACCTAATATTAGCTAAGGACCATACTATCCAAATGGAATCTATCCTACCACGCAATTGGGCAGACCACCGCTGCATCATATTCTCCATAGCAGAAAGGGTAGTTATTTCTAAAGGTCAACCAGTGAAAGACAAATGTTGGGCCAGAGACACCAGAAACATCAACCCTCTCACGATAGATACTCTGAGTAGCAACATTCTTCCTCCACCTACAAACATTTTAGACACACAAGATCTCACCGATCAGTACATCAACTCCATGTCGGTCATCAAGCATGCAGCTACACCCAAACAACTGAAAAGAATCCAGATCAAAGAATCTAGGGCCAGATGTAGGTAATTCTATTTTACCGACTCATAAATACCGAATTTTACCGATTCGGTATTTATGAATCGGTAAAATAGAAGGAGGGAGATTTAGGTAAATTCGGTAATTGAATTACCGAATCTGTAAAAAATCGGTATTTACCGAATCGGTAAATACAGATTCAGTAATGCTCATTGATTCCTTTGGGCCTTGAAGCATATTTTATCGATTCGGTAAATTTACAGATTCGGTAAATTTACAGAATCAGTAAAATTGGCCCCCTACATCACAAATACCCATTTACCGGTCGGTAACGGCCGAAATCGGCCGTTACCGGTCGGTAAATGGCCTCCTACATCTGGCCCTAAACCCCTTGTTCGATCATAGCCTGAATGATGAACGCTACTCACTAAGAACGGCGGAAATAACTTGTAGACTCTCTCCCTCTACAAATAATCTCAATTTCTTGAAATCAAGAAGGAAACCCTATGAAAGGCATATCAGAAGATCCAAACTATCCTTCTTTAATCAACAATTCGACAAAGCCGAAAACTGCCATAAAAACAGTTTGAACTTGTCAATCTGGCTTCAGGCAGGGCCACAGTACTGAAACTCCCCTAGTGCGTAACGTTGTAGACACACAGACATTTCGACCAGAATAAATCCTGCTTGATCTGTCAGCTGCATTTGAAACCATTAAACATGAGAAAAACCTTTGAACCTCTTATAATGCAAAATGGGTCTAACCGGTACCGTGTACAATAGTTCTCCTCATTCTTACATAACAGAATTCAAAGAGTTATTTTCAACCACACTTTATCTATACAGATGCCAGTCACGACTGATGTCCCCCAAGGCTCCTCACTCTCCCCCTAATTTTTAACCAGCTCATGGAACCCCTGAATAAAATCCTTGAACTCTCTAACATCTCATATCAGATGTACGCCGATGATATACAACTCTACCTAAAAATCGCCTCTCCAGATGACATCACTATCCTCAACAACATACTAATAAAAACTCAACAATGGCTAACAAGCAACAACCTCAAACTTAATGCCCTTAAAACTGAATTCCTCTTATCTCTCCACCCAACCACACTCCAAACATCAAAGAATGGCTTACTGATCTTACAGCCTCGAACTGTCCTCATGCATCATAACCTCAGCCTAATCGCTAGGAATAATCCTGGACTATAATTTCTCTATTGCGGATCACATCAGCACCCTCAGCAGGTACTAAAGAAACTAAAACCTTTCATTTGGGTTGCAGATCTTAGGACAGCATTACAAGCTCTTGTAATCTCCAAAGTAGTTTATGGCAGTGCCACCCTCATGGGTCTATCAAAATCAAAACTAGCACCTCCCAAGGCAACTTTTAACGTGGTCATTCAAACAACAGTGGTCCCATGCATATTCAAATTTAAAACCAATAAATATAGACGGAATCAAATCGAATAGTTTCTTACCTGTCGGTGTAGTTTTGCAGCTTGATGATCTTTCTGGATTCACTATGCTGTGCATATTCCGCGGTCTTGTGGTTGGGTCCGGATTCGTAGTCTTTTCTCTCTTTTTTTTTTTTTTTTTTTGTGGCCCAGGTGGGCGTCGGCGTCAACCTTCCTTGGGTGTATTTCCGGTGACGTCGGCATGCTTCCTGCGGAAGCTCCCATCCCTGGGCGCCATCTTCGGATTCTTTTTTTCGTGTTTCCTTCGTTTCCGAAGTGATGGCAATGTTCTATGTAGGTGATTTTTCCTTAACCGCCTTGTATGTAAAATCCATTTTATCTCTTCATCTTCTTTTTTTTTTTTTTTTTTTTGACCACCCCTTTTTCTCTCCAGCCTCATCTTTCTGGCGGAGGTGGGTGGGTTCGCTAGTGAATCCAGAAAGATCATCAAGCTGCAAAACTACACCGACAGGTAAGAAACTATTCGTTTTGCAGCGTGAATCTTTCTGGATTCACTATGCTGTGCATAGATTTTGTAGCGGTTTCTCATTTCCGTGGCGGCTGGGTGGAAGATGAGTTCTGGTGTCTGAATATGTGCTGGAGCACCTTTTGTCCGACTTGCGCTTCCTTGTTCATCTGCACATCCACGCAGTAGTGTTTTGTGAACGTGTGCACTGAAGCCCATGTTGCCGCCAGGCATATGTCTTGTATGGGCGTGTTAGCCAGGAAGGCTATTGTGGCCCCCTTCTTCCTAGTGGAGTGTGCACGCACTCCCTCGTCTAGTTCCTGTCCTGCCCTGTTGTGGCAGAGCTGAATCGTCTGTGCTATCCATCGTGCAATAGTGTTCTTCGTTACTGCTTTGCCCATGTAACTGTTGGCGAATGACACAAAGAACTGCTTCGTTTTTCTGTGCTCCTTTGTCCTTTCAATGTAATGCATGACCGCCCTTCTGGCGTCTAAGGTGTGCAGAGCTCGCTCAGCGCTATTGGTTGGTTTTTGGAAAAAACTCGGTATCTGTATGGACTGGTTCATGTGGAACCTGGAGACCACCTTCGGCATGAAATGTGGGTCCGTCCTCATCACAACCCTATCACTATGTATTTGTATGTAGGGTTCCTGTAGCGTCAGCGCTTGTAGTTCGCTTACCCTGCGTAATGACGTTATAGCCACTAGGAAGGCTGTTTTCATGGTTAGCATCTTTAAGGAGGCCCTGTGCAGTGGTTCAAAGGGCTCCTTCATGAGTTCCGTGAGAACTACGTTCAAGTTCCATGCTGGTGGTGGCACCCGCTTGGGCGGTGCGATCCTCTTCGCTCCTTCCAGGAACCTCTTGACAACCTGGGATGTGAAGAAGCTCCTGCCCATCTCACCCCTTGTGTAGGCTACTATAGCCGCTAAGTGAACCCTCAAGGAGGATGAACTGAGTTTTTTGTCCAGCAAGTGTGTCAGGTATCGCAGCACTGTGGAGTCTTTCTTCATTTTCTTGTGAAGTTGTTCACGTTTGCACCACATCGTGTATCTTTTCCATTTTGCGACATAGCACCGCCGTGTGCTCGGCCTCCGTGCCTCCCGAAGGACCCTGAGGGTGCTCTCTGGCAGTCTCAAATGTGCAAACTCTATGTCCTCAGGAGCCATGCTACTAGGCTCATGGTCTCTGGCTCTGGGTGCAGCACCTCTCCGTTCTGCATGGAGAGCAGGTCCTTTCTTCTGCCGAATCTGTGGGGTGCACTCTGTGACATCTCCATGATCTGCGAGTACCATGTCTGCCTCGCCCACTGTGGCGCGACCAGTATCAGGGTCATCTTGCTCGCTCTGCACTTGCTCAGTACTCGGTGTATCAGTGGTATCGGGGGAAAAGCGTATGCAAATGTCCCGGACCAATCTATCCATAGGGCATTCCCAAGGGACCCCTTTTCGGGTAGTCTGGATGCGAAGTACTGGCATTTCGCATTCTGGCGTGTTGCAAACAGGTCCACTGATGGCGTTCCCCACCTGTTGAATAACCACCTCGTTTCCTGAGCATTGAGCTCCCACTCGTGGGATGCCGATGTCTGTCTGCTCAGCCAGTCTGCCTGAATGTTCTCCTTCCCTGGTAGGTGTATGGCTAGCAGGTCTATCTGTAGAGGGATGGCCCATCTCCATATCTCCTGTGCCAGTGTTGAAAGCGTCGTTGACTGTGTTCCACCCTGCTTGTTGATGTAGAACATCGCCGTGGTGTTGTCTGTCTGCAGTAACACCCTTTGCTTGTACAGTCTTGTCTGGAAGGCTTTCAGTGCAAGGAAGATTGTCTTCAATTCTAGGTAATTGATATGCTTTGTCGCATCTGCTGGCGTCCACAGTCCTCTCACTTTGAGCTCTTCCATGTGAGCGCCCCATCCCTTCAGGGATGCGTCTGTGGTGATGGTCACTGTCGGAGTTGGGGGTGTTAGAGGCTTTCCCCTTGTTAGGTTTTCCATGCTCCACCATGTCATCTCCCTTTGCACTGCGTGCGTCACCACCACAAGATCCTCCCAACTGCCTGACGCCTGTGACCACTGTTCCTGGAGCCATTCCTGCATGGGTCTCATGTGTAGCCGCACATTCGGCACCAGGTGGATGCATGATGCCATCATCCCCATGATCTTGCTCGCCGTCCTCGCTGTCCGAGCTTGCCCCTTCCGGTAGAGGCGAGTTTCCTTGACCAGCGCCCTTGCTCTCTTCTCGCTGGGGAACACCTTGGCCTGCACGGTGTTGATCACTGCCCCAGGAAGGTCTTCACTTGCTCCGGTTCCATTGACGATTTTTCCCAATGGACGGAGAACCCCAGGTTTATGAGCGTGCTCGTCACTGTCTGTGCGTGGTGTTTGCACCTTTGGTACGAACTCGCCTTCACCAACCAGTCGTCTAGATAAGGGTATACGTGTATCCCCTGTCTTCGTAGGTGTGCAGCAACTGCTGCGAGGCACTTCGTGAATACCCTTGGTGCTGATTTGAGTCCGAAGGCCAGCGTTGTGAACTGGTAGTGGCCTCCCCCGATTGTGAACCTGAGCATATGCTTGTGCTTTTTGTTCATCGGTATGTGCAAGTAGGCGTCCTTGAGGTCTATCGTGACCATGAAGTCTCCGACCTGCAGTTGCGGTAGCACCTCCTGCAGGGAGGTCATTTTGAATTTCTGTGTTCTTATGAATTTGTTGAGGAACCTCAGGTCTAGGATGGGCCTCATCTTGTCGTCTACCTTTGGTACCAGGAAGTACGTCGAGTAGACTCCCTTGTTCCTTTCCTTGAATGGGACTCGCTCTATGGCCTGCTTTTGCAGAAGTTCCTTTACCTCTTCCTGAAGCCTCGCCAGCTGGTCTCCTGCTGGCGGTCTTCCCCTTGGTTTCCTGCTTGTTGGCCTTTTCTCCAATTCCAGGCAATACCCGAATTGGATGATGTTTAGGATCCATTTGTCTGATGTGATTTCTCTCCATTCCTGGAGGTAAAATTTCAATCTTCCTCCCACTGGTGTCATGTGGTCGTAGGTGTTTTGATTGTCCCGACCCCTTGGTACGTGGTGCCCCCCCGGGTCCTTTCTGTGGCTGGGCACCCAGAGTTCTGTGGAGTCACTTCGAGGAGGGCTGCTGCCCCCCTCTCCTATTCTGGCTACGTCCGTTTCTTCCTCGAAAGGACTGACCTCTTGGTTGGTACTGCCAGGACTGCTTCTGCTGACCTTGCTGTCCCTGTGAGTCTGCCTGGTGCGTTTGCTGGAAAACCTGGTGTGATGTACCTGGTTGGTTTCCACCTCTCCCGCCGGGCCTCCGTGACGGGGTGCCTCTTCTGTTGCCTCTGAACTGCAACGCCCCCATAGACCTTGCCGTCTCATTATCTTTCTTGAGCTGGCTGAGTTTCTCGTCCACAGTTGCCCCGAAGAGCGTGTCGCCGTTGAACGGTGTGTTGAGGATACTGTGTTGCACCTCGGGTTTGAACCCTGAAATCCTGAGCCAGGCGTGTCTCCTTTCCGTGACACCCATCATCATCAGCCTGCTGGCGGTGTCTGCCCCGTCCAGGGCCGTCTTAAGGCAAGAATTTGCCGCATTTTTCCCCTCTTCGACCAACATCTCGGCCTTCTGCCTGGCCTCCTGGGGTAGGTCCTTCACCAAGTGCCCCAGGCCGTCCATGATCTGATACATGTGCCTGTTTAGAAGAGCGTTGGAGTTAGCCATGCGCCAGTGGGTCGCAGCATTCCGTTCGATCCTTCTGCCCACCAGATCCATCCTCTTGCTCTCCTTATCCGGTGGTGGGCCCGAGGTAGTGGATACGTTGGCCCTCTTCCTAGCCGTGGCCGTGATAATGGAGTCTGCGGAGACCTCGCCTCGAATGTAGGCCGGGTCCTTCGTGGAGTGTTTGTATTTTTTCTCTGTTCTAGGGGTTACCGCCTTGCATGTTGCGGGCTCCTTGAATGCTTCTCGTCCTTGAGCCAAGACGCTCTCGAGCATTGGGAGGAACTGGCTCCTTGTCTGTGTTGGGAGCAAAGTCTCGAGCAGGAAGTCTGCTTTCTGCTTCTCCTCGTCGAGCTTTAACCTAAATGCCGCTGCGGCAGATTGTATCGCCGAATTGTATGCCCCGATGTCGTCAGGCGGCGAGGGCCTCGAGGGGTATGTGTCGACCGCCTCCTCCGGGCTCTCGGTGTCGATATCCAGGTAATCCTCCTCGATGGGGTCAGAGGTGGCCGACTCGGCGTCCAACCTACTGCCCTCCTCCTCGTCATAGCCGTAATCCTCGTAGGGATTCTCCTCATCTCCCTGGTCGTCGACCATCTCGGCGGCCGGGCCATGTCCGTCGCCGAGTTCTTCTTCCTCTTCGACCAGATCTAGCACCACGTGCTTGGTCTTGTGTGGAATTGTAAAGGCACTCATCTCTGCGTCGAAATCCTTCTTCCGCTGCAAGATGCTCGCCATCTCGGCCTCCAAACGCCGTCTTTTCTTTTCCCTTTCGGCCGCGTTCTCGGCCTCGGAACGCTCGGCCCCTCTCTTCGTCACCTGGCTCGGCGGCGAGACTCTCGGCGTCGAAGGTTTGGACGTCGAACTTGGCTTCGGGTCCTTGGCCGTCGTCAAAGCTTTCGGGTCTTTCTCCCTCGACGCCGATCGGTCCCTTTCGGAGACGATCTTCGGCGCCTTCTGCTGTTCAACAGCCCGGCCCCTTTCGGAGGCGATCTTCGGAGCCTTCTGCTGTTCTACAGCTCTCGGCGCCAGGGACTCCTTCTCTGAGGATCCGCTGGGCCTGTGTGTGGTCGCGGACTGCAGAAGTCGCTGCGTCGGCGCCTTCGGGGTCTGGCCCTCGTTCTTTCGAGACTCAGGGTCTCTCGTGCTCTTGTGGGACGTCGAGTCTCCTACCTTATCAGGCGTCTTCTTGGAATCGGTCTCTACGACCGTGTAGCTGTCGTGTTCGGTGGCAGCGTTGTCCTCCTCCTCTGAGGACATCCCCAGGTCGTACAGCGAAGGCGTCGGGGCTTTTCCTCCGAGGGTGGCGTGTGCTACCCTCTGGCTCTTCCTCACACGAAGGGTCTTCGCGGCGAAGACGGAGCAGGCGTTGCAGTCTTCGGTTCTGTGGTCCACCGGTAGGCAAAGGTTGCACACCGGGTGCTGATCTTTCTGCGCGTACTTGTGTCTGCAATTCAGGCAGAACTTGAACGGCGTGTTGTCCATCCTCGAGCGTTTCAGGCTTCCCTGCCCGCGTGGACGTCGATGATCGTCGAAGTTCTCGACGTTCTCTCCTCCTTCTCTCTTCGCCAATGGTCTGCGAAGTCTTCCTTGGTCTTCTTCTTTTAATTTCTTCTCGAACTTCTCGCTTTGCAGTACTTTCTCCAAAAATGTCTGGAGCCCAACGGGAACGATCCAGACCCGACCGCGGAAAAAAGAATCTGAAGATGGCGCCCAGGGATGGGAGCTTCCGCAGGAAGCATGCCGACGTCACCGGAAATACACCCAAGGAAGGGTGACGCCGACGCCCACCTGGGCCACAAAAAAAAAAAAAAAAAAAGAGAGAAAAGACTACGAATCCGGACCCAACCACAAGACCGCGGAATATGCACAGCATAGTGAATCCAGAAAGATTCACGCTGCAAAACTATATTTAGAATGACATGTCCAGCCGGACAGAGGTCCTTCAAGTTTTACTTGATAAACAATGTTTCAGAATAACACAAAGATACCTTCCACAAGAGCCCTGTGTGGTACACGAGCCCTGTGTGGTACACAAGCCTGTGCCCAACACTTGCGGGGTGTTTACAGTTGGTGGAAAGTTAGACGGGTTTTTAAGGCAAACAAACGTTGTTCTGTTCAAATGTTAATTATACAGAAAATGTCCAACAGCACCATTACATCAATTTAGCAATCAAAAAATGCGTATAAGGTGCTAAAGCAAGTCGACGGCGTTTCGGTCCCCCTCAACAGTCATAGGGACCATCATCAGGACAAAACAATAGTTGCCTTTATCGCTAAACCTCAAAAATGCAGAGTCTACGTAAGAATAATATCTGGTCGTATGGAAGAACGATATAGCCCGGACCAGCAGCCCCAATTAGGATGTGGGTTGCCGCGTTACTCATTTGTAACCGGGCGACGCCAGGGTAAGCCGATATGGACGGTCTTGGAAATCTTCACTCACTTTTAACGTGGAAGCTCGACTCATCATATGCTCTAAAAAAGCAATCACATTGCCCCAGGTCTCAAGGCTCTGAATTGGCTCCACAATGAGGCTAAGATCCACCTAAAAATCTGCTGCCTAACTCAAAAGATCTCCACCACAACACACCAACTCACCTTGCCAAGAAACTTGTCCTATCTAGCGAAACTAGAACACAGGCTTCCTTCTACAGAAGCCCTACAAAAAAAAAAAAAACTACAAGCGCTCCTTCTCCGGAAAGGTTCCCAAAATTTGGAACTCACTTCCCCCTGAGACCAGATTCAACACCTCAACTTCCATTTTCAAATGAATAAAAAAACAACTACTAATGATTAGATATCTTCCTAAATGCAACCTCTCCCTCCTGTCCATTAACAAGATTATTCGTCCGCATTTCATCCTCCTCGTTATGTTTCTTCAGTGGAATACTACGTATGCTATCATGACCATTCCAAATCAAGCCTCAATGTATGTCAGCCTACGTCCGTCCCTACACTCTCTCTTGCGCTTCCCGATGTTCAGCACTTTGAACCTCATTAGGATCACTTGTATATCGTTATCTGCTTACACTTCTACTCACTCTGGCTGTTCTACTGTGCTTGTAAATGACTATGTTTGCTCTTCCTGTTGCATGGATAAAATTTGCCCAAGTTTGTTTTGAGCCCTAAACATTGGGCAGGTCATACTATTGATTTTTTTTTTACCAAACATATTGCTATCTATTTGTACTCTGCAACCTTCCTTGTTGTCTGACCACCACCTAATTTTTTTCAACTGGACCTATACTGTCTCCAATCAGCAGAGTAGGCTATTGGACCTCACTATCATTAGGACATGGAAAAGGGTAAGGCCTTCGAAGTGGGTAGACCTCCTTGCCAATCCATGTCCCCATTTTACCAATTGTGTCACTCTTAATGTTGAGGCCATCAATGGATGGCTTCTGGGGGCAGCGGACGTTCTAACCCCTTTACAGGGGATGAAGAAGGGCAAGGGCAGATCATTGGCCTTATGGTTCTTCTAACATTCGGTTGAGGAACGTAAAGCCTGTAAAAAGCTTACATGCATTTGGCATGAAGACTACTCTTCTGATAGCAAGGCTGTATACAAAGTAGCACTTAGAGCCTATCATGTTTCTCTTAAACAGGCTCAACGCCAGTACTTTAAGAAGAAAATAATCTCTGGTGAGCAAAGCTGCCACTCTGTCTTCCAGATCGTGAAGTCTTTTGCTTCTCCACAGTCTGGTCATCAAGCTACGGGGCCTTCTCTAGAGCTCTGTGATGGGCTGGCAGAAATTACTGCCTGCCGTGGGTGCTCTCTCCCCGTCTATCGGGCAATTATGGTCATCTCAGCCATGGGCTAACCCAGTTCAGGCCTATATCCTTGGAACAGTCCAGGAACATCATTTTAAAATGCAAATCTGGGTCTCCTCTTGGTGTGTGCCCTGCGATATTGGTTGCTGAAGCTGCTGACATTATCAACCCAGTGCTTAACTCTGTTTTCAATCTCCGTCTGTCTTCCGGGGTTGTGCCTGACGTTTGAAGATTGCCAAAGTGGTCCCTCTGCTTAAGAAGCCTGCATTGGACCCCAGCATTTTCTCCAACTATAGGCCCATCTCTTGTTGCCGACCTTGACAAAAATGCAGGAAAAGCTTGTTAACACCCAGCTCTCAGAAGATCTTGAGGAAGGGAATTTGCTACACCCGTGCCAATCTGGGCTTCGTCCCCGTCATAGCATAAAATCAGCCGTACTGGAAATCTCTTACCATATGAAATGGGCATTGGATTCAGGGAAAAATGCAGCCCTGGTTCTTCTTGACATGTCTGCTGCCTTCGACAAAGTCCCACACTCTATTGTCCTGCATCGTCTATCCATCTTGGGTGATAAGGGTTCTGTGTGGGACTGGTGCAAGTCATGTTTGACTAATAGAGGCTAATCGGTTTAAGCTTGCCCCTTTTTCCTCAGAGGTCAAGGCAGTTAACCAAGGGGTCCCACAGAGCTATTTTCTTAGACCTACCCTTAATAATATCTTCATGGCCCCCCTGGCAATTTAGCTGTAAAATAGTTTCCTGCGCTGATTATACACAGCTGCTCTTTGCCTTCGAGGGTTCGCCTGCCTCTATAACAGCCCCTTTTTGGACTGCATGTGTGCAGTCTTTGATTGGATGGATAGCAAATGCAAGGCAATGCAGAGAAGACTGAAATTATGTCTGTCGGGTCACAATTGTCCAACTGGTGGGAAGATCTTGGCTCCGGCACCTTCTTTTCTAGTGGTATTAAAATTGGGAGTAAAACTGGAAAATACCTTCTCTATGAAAGCTCAGATTTCTGTAGTAGTAGGTCAATGCTTTGCACTGCTCCATACCATTATGAAATTTCTTCCCTCCAGCCTTTGGAGGCACGAAGAGTAGTGATTCATGCCATGATCACGTCTCTTCTTCACTAAGCAAATGTTCTGTTCTTGGGAGCTGCTTAATCCCAGGAGAAACACCTGCAGGTGGGTCAAAACACGGCAGTCAGGTTACTTCTCCGTCTGCCTAGGCGTTCCTCAAAGACAGCTGCACTCAAGGTCTTGCATTGGCTGACCTTTAAGAAACGCATCCTCTTCAAAGCATTAGGGATGGTCCATAGACCAGTGTTCTCTTCTACCCCTCAATATTTTGCTGATAGATTCACTCAGTATATTCCCCAAGAACGTGATTCTCCACTTCTGCTTTTCTTTTAGTTATTCCCTGCTTTAAGAAGGTTCGAAGGGGTGGTAAGGAATTTTCTTATTTGGCTGCCAAAGCTTGGCATGAGCTCCTCTGTGAGCTGCAATGTACGGTTTCTGAGCCTGTCTTCAGTAAAATACGTAAAACTTGTTTTTTCTATGGGGAGAAGTGTTTCTTTCGGTATGGGGCTGTGCGCCTGGGCTCTCCTACTACCGCCAGGAAACTCCTAGGAGTAGCTGTGCGCTTGATAAATCTATCATTCATTTTTTTTGCCTACTTTTCCTGAGGTTCAGTGCTTTGGTTCCACAAAGGGTCACTTGTTTATGCTTATCTGCTTGCCACCATGTTGTACAGCACTGTGACACACAAAAAGGTCGTGTTTGCGCTATATATAAAATAAAAAAAAAAAAAAATTAAATAAAACTAAGGAATCTGCAGTTAGAAGTCTCTATACGATAGGGATGTTGGCCTATCGCAGTGCAGTGCTCACCATCAATACTACTTTACCACTATGCATCACAGGGACACAAAACCACTACACTAGACACCAACCTTAGACAATGCATTCAATAATAGGAAGATCCAATCCATCACAATAGAGTGCATCCTAGTTATACTAATCCACTACTCTCAACTGCATCTTAGGAACACTAATTCACCAAATGTTGTATCTCTCCGGGGACACTAATTCCCTACATTTTACTGCATCGTAGGGAAACTAACCTAGTAGACAGCACTGTATTGAGGAGACAGCCAGGTGCAATCCCTAGTCAAAATGTGTGAACTCAGTCATGCCATCAAAGAAGTGCTGATGCATGATTAGGCCTGAAATACTAACTTTAAATTGTTAATGCTACTTTAAGCCAAGATCAATGAAACACAATCTGGATGCAGATAAAAACCCACACAACAGTCTACTCTGCCCTATTCCTACACCAGATGGTGATCCTTCTGGGCAATATTGCCTATAAAAAGTATGATGTTGACATTTCCAAAGCCACTCAACAACATATGAATGAAGGAATGAATGACTGAATGAACTACATTTAAGCATATGTATCAGGGTTCGAAGTGGGCAGGATCTGTGGGACACACAACATGCCCAAGCTTGTTTTAATAAATAAAAAAACCAGTTACTTTACTTTTTGTAAAAAGACAACTGCCTCCGGACGGCTAATTCCAACAGTTGTGATGCCTAGGCTAAAATGGAAGGGAGTGAGTCTCCTTTGAGGTGAAGCCGAGGGAAGGACTGACATTTAAACATGAAACACGTGTTCTTGCCAGAGTGCCCACTATCTCAAAGAAATGCATTTGTGTGCAATCGGTTATTCTGCAAATGTTTCAGGTTGCTTGATTTTAATTGGTGGACTCACTTTAAGCTTCGTGGTGGCTAAGAGTTATTCTTTTTGAGAGGTATTGTTACCAGCTGAGTAGAGGATGGTATGCTTTTAACGGACATATACAAAATGTTTGCACAAAGTACAATCTGACTGAGTATTACTAAAATGTATATTGTAAAACCACTTTTTTTATTTTAAACCTATATCTTTCTGCACATTTTGTGGCAGCCTATCTTATACTATATCTAATGCAAGTTTAAGACACTGTCTTACACATTCACAATGCTTTCTGTCACAAGCTGGGACCTTGTAGCACTACAAATACCTGCCTCTTTTCCTTTCACACATGCATACGTCTGAAGTGATCAAATTAACCAACTGAGGTTTCACAACGTACACAAATACATTTCCCACTGATTAGTTTAACTTGCATTGATTTTTCATGTAAAGTGTGTGTTATTTTATGTGCAATTATGTGAAGGGAAAAGACCAACAAAATAGTTACAGAAATGTTTTTTCTTTTTAACCACACCTTTGGCCTTTGACCCCATCTCACCGACACCACCTCCTTTGCACACAAGTTCACAGATTCCATAATTTCTTTCATGCACTTCAACCACTGGTATATGCAATATTTTGGACAAATTATTGGTTATTAGCCTCTGTGTTTTCCACAGTATCCACATATATACAAAATATCACAACAGCTCTGCTACAGTAAACAGAACTATCAGTGGCGTCTCCTCTGCCGCGTCGCTCCACTGAGCAATTAAAAATGGAAAAATAAAATAAGCGTACTGGCTAAGATGGTAAGGGGGCAGGCGGGGCGGGCTAGGCTGTTTAGAGGTTAGGGAGAAGTGGAAGGCACTTCTTAGGTACGCATGACGTTTTGGCCTGCTGTTTCCGGTCAAAATGTCATGCGCACTTTGCATGTTCTCCACCCAGGCTGCATTACAGCCTCCCAGCCTGTGCCTCAGCATGGAACTATGGCACTCAGACCAATCACAACGCTGCTGTAAGGCAGCGTTGTGATTGGTCAGGGTAGTCTGGGAGGCTGCGTGCTTCCTGCTGCCTGGGAAGAACAGAAGAGGATGCAGGAGAGGTGGGGGCCGACCACCTGGCTGCATCCTGGTAAGTGTTTTTTTCTTTTTTAATTGCCTCCCTTTTAGCACCACCTCACCCACCCCCACTGCCCGTTCGGTAGAAGCCGCTACTGAGAACTATATTAAGTCTAACGCATAGGTCCATAAAAGTACAAAAATATGAAACTAAACATGCCGAGAATTAAAGAAATCATAAATCGTATTTATTTGTCCACCTCCACGGACCTGGAGGAAGGTCAAGGCTAGCTCAGCAACATCATACATCCTTCTGTTGTGCTGCAAAGCCCGAAAATCACCAAGAAAATTCGAACATTTTGAGTAGGATGCAGTCATTTTTACACACAGAATGTGAGTGCTTTGCCTCTTGCTCCTAGCATCAAACAAGGACAAAAAGGGAGTGTGTTAGAACGCTAAGTGTAATCGATAGAGGAGACAGTTGTACTGGGGTACAGATTGGTGTTTACTCTTACATTCATCGGATCTAGCGTCATTAGATTGAATTTTGCACCATTATGCCTTCTTTGCATTCTGACTGCTGCAGTGATTATCCTTTCATCACTGGGTGTTTTATGTCACTGTTGTTTGCTGGCTCCTGTTTCTCCCTTGCCATCCTGTAAAGATGAAAAAAGGCAGCGAAATTTGGGCCGTGGTTGTACACAGCTTGGAAACAGGGCACAAAAACTGCACCATCTCTAGCGAGTTGGGATGCATTTGTGTGCTGTAAATGTAGGAAGCCTGAGCGGCTCTTCTGTGGCCACATAAAACGAAAACAAACATTCATTACTTGTGGCTGGTGTTGCTGTGCGTGGGTTTAAGAGGTGTACTTTCAGTGCTTCAGTGTCTCCTCTCTGCTGCCTTGTGAAAAAGGGAATGATGATGCTGCTGTTTTAGGTCTCACAATACAGCACAGTTGTTTGCAGAGTCTATTGTTACAAATTCTTTAAAATGTACAAAGAATGGGATTGGCTCCGCCCAGAGGAGACGTCCGACTCATCTCCTGGTATTGGCTGTCTGGTGTATTAATCCACCTCCTAAAGAGTGCTTGCATTCAAACCAGGGCCGGACTGGCCGTAGCGGGCACTGTGCGTTGCCCCAGTGGGCCGCTAGGGTGGGGGTCGATTTTGGGCCCCTGGGGGCCGTTTTGTTACAGGACCGTTTTTGCAGGAAATCTGCTGAAACAGGCCCTGGTAAACAGCTCGGCCACTCCCAGGGGGGCCGGCCGAGCTCTTTGCTAGGGTCAGTTTTGGTTCCCAGTCTGGCCCTGATTAAAACCATGAGGGGCTATTTTACATCTCAGAAGTACATTCAATTATGACACATTAAACCTCACAGATGTACTGTATACATAAAGCAATCATTTTGGTTTTCCTCCCTGTAGGCATTTTATACATGCTGAGTACATTTTGCCTACAGGAGAAGTGCAGCGTACACGGATGTATCCTTGCTGATGCTATGTTAATGTACATGTCTGAACATCTATAGAATAAATATTGGCTTGCATAAATATAGTTCTCAATACTGTTTGCAAAAATATCGCCCAGCTTCAGATTTTCTATTGCTAACTCTAATGGTGTGATAGTCTTGTAAACAATATTTAGGACCCAATATTTCTGTCACATAATATTTTGTTTATCAGAGGCCTTAAAAGGGATGCCCTAGCGGCGGAGCAGTTGCATAGACAGTGCACATCTGGGTGTATCTGGAATGACGCAGTGTGCTGGGGCCCGCCCACTCCCCAACAGCCAGTAAGAAGTGAACATGCACCTCAAGTCCTCCTGTTGAGTTTGTGCAGGACCGTGGTGGCTCCCAATGCCGCCTCTTAAAATGAAAACATGCAGTCGGCCTTCATCAGGTCCCGAGCTGTGATGAAGGAAGTGGGGAAAATGGGGGGATACTCTTGTCAACTCCCTGACTGTGGGAATTGCTTCCGTGACTTTAACATGGTCACGCCTCACTCTCTCTTTCTCCTTTTTAACACCGCCAGAGTGTGACAGAAATCCGGACCTCCTCCAGGGACTCATGGAGTTTGATTCTTATATTACGAGAGTAAGAAGTGAATGTTTCCCATGTCTCCCTCAGCACATATGCCACTAAGTGTACATATATATATTGTTTCGCTATTTAAATTAATAGCACGATACCGCATATTCTCAAGACAGCACATCTGAATAATGCGCCGACACGTACCGTATTACACCTCCGCGTTTATTCCGATTACTACACAGGCACGGCGATATGAAGTTACACAAGTATAATGGTGCCTAATCTGATGCCAACTCATTTCTGGGTACGTGTGCTTTCTGTTTGTTTGTCTGTTTTTTACCCCCACAGGTACAAAACTAGAGGAAACCATCCTCCTACATATATCGCACCTTTAGTGTGTGCGTCACTTAGGAGCTTTAACACATTCTGTAAACCTCCTTTTTAATTCACCATTCACATATAGGTCCTGATAAAAACTAGAATTAACACAAGGCCTGGCTGAAACATGTTGACCACACTGGAGGTGGGAGTCCATAGTTATCTCTACACACATTTGCAGCCTTGTTTTAAACACTGCCAAGGGCCCTCTATTAAATTATCCTTGTTGACTTTGGGACCCTTAGGACAGTTTTTTAAACCTACACCCTTAACACCATCACTGCTCACTCACCTAACACAATCCGCTTTGTTGTAAACAGACGTCGCAGCACACCCGAGGCACACTCGTGTCCTGGGTGGGGCCCGATGAAGCATGCCATCAACTAGGTTGGTGAGTGAGGGCCTTCATAAAAAACCAATGTGTTTTTTTCTGACATACACCACATGAGTTCCTAGCTAATAGACAGCTCTTTTTGATTGTCTCTGTGTTTGTAATGTACCACGTCACACTTCGTCAAACGAAAGTGTCTCGGTGCCATGGCCTGCCATGGAAATTTCTAGGAGAGACAGGCATTGACCGTGCAGTTAAGGCTCCACTGTCCCTCCATACAAATACATGTCTCTTCTACTAACTGTATTTCTATAGCATCTGCTATCCCTAGGATTTTAGGGCCTGATTAAGAGTTAGGCAGTCCAGGTCCTCTGTCGCAAAGGTGCCGGAGTATCCTGTCTGCCAAGCTCTTGGGGGGCCCGCCCTATTTTGAGCGTAAACCTTCCTCCAACAGCGCGAGGAAAAGCTTTGGGAATTTGTTTTTGCAACTGATTTTTATTAAAGTTACGTTTAAGAGTCGGTCACCAATGACGGACGCACACCTAACTTTTAAATGATTCTGCATGAACCACAGAGAAGCCCGTTCATACAAAATACGTTCATAGCGGTCACCACAAGCCTGACTATGAACTCTGAATGTGGTGGGCCGAATAAAGGCTTCTACGTCCAGACTACCTTTACTCTGTTTGACAAACTCTAAATCGGGCCCCAAGTCTTTATAAAAACACCTCTTTCTAGAAGAGTCATACGTTATCTATTGGCATTGCCATTGCTTGCTTTGCTCCTAAGGTGTGAGAGAAGCCACTGTAACTCCCAATTGTAGCCCGAACGCTCAAATCCACCAGGAAGAACATGCAAGTTTGTATTAGTGGAATTAGTCCCATAGTATAGCTCTGAGCTGTCACAAAGAAGCTGTGTGTGCCCTAGGTTTCAGAGTTTCAGACAAGACACTAATGCCCCGCAGGTGTTAGTCACATAACATAAGGGCGAACACAGCAAACCGGCCCAATCCACTTTTTTGCTTGTGTTTGTCCAGTGGTTGCAAATCACTATACACCAACCTATGCTCTATATCAGGGTTCTCTAAAGTCGGTCCTGGAGGGAAGCATCCATGCCACATTTTTAAGATAACTACATGTATCTAAATGGGAATATGCTAAAATCTGGCATGGATACGGCCATCCAAGACCTCCGCTCTATATGATTGAGGTACCCCCAGGAGACAGAACAGCACAACCATCCAAAAAGCACATCTGCCATCTCAAATCACATGTACAAGACTCTTAAAAGTGTAACAATATTGATGGCACTTAGGATGGATTTCTTAATGCAAGCACCAAAACGGTGGGCGCATTGGTGAATAAATACGGGTGAAACAGGAAATTGTGCACCAGAGCAAAACAGTCAATACGGGTTAGCTCACAGCACATGCACCGGTGAAAATAAGGAGGTTTATTCAGCATATACTACTCAAGGAAATGAATATTTTGTTCTTGCAGATAATGTAACACTACACAGGAATTTTTGGGACAACATACTTTAGCTCCAGCATGTAAGGCACTATCACCCTGCTAATAACCTACAGAGCCCCCAGAAGAGGACCGAGAGGTGGCGGCCGGCCGGCCTGCAGGTAAGTATTATTCTTCTTTTTTTTTTCATTTACTAACCGCCCATTTCCTGGCCCCGCCACTCCAGCGAAATAGCAGCATTAAAGACCAAAACAAACTGTAAAAACAGTAAATAAAACATCTAAAGCATCTGCACTGTTCGGTGAACCACGTTTCCCAATCTAAGTCTGTAAGACTCTACTTCGTAGCTAGGAAATACAATGTCACTTTGTGAAGCTTGTGTGCAAAAACACAATTTGGAATTAATCTCAATAAATGTATGCATCTGTCACACAAGAGCAACGAGATAAAACTATTAAGAGAAGGCCGTGTAGAGTGCCAAGCAGAGGAAGCATTGCTGGGATTGTCCTCCAAGAGCTGGAGGCAGCGAGCTCGGGAATGTTGCTCTGACCTGCGCGCGGTGTGGAGGATAAAGAGGAAACCGCAGACAACTTGCTAATCATGTCAAGAGACCTCACTTCCTCTTCCTTCAAAGGTCTTCCGGACACACTGAATGGTGGCTTCCTTGTCTAGTTGAAAGGAAGAAATATGACAGGCCAGATTATCAACATGCAGGTCACCAACCTTCTCTAGGGAGCCCTGGTGGCTAAGGATTCGTACTTCTCACCTCCAGCTGAGTAATGCGGGCAGGAGTAGTCTTTGCATATTGCTGTGTTGACACTCATCCTCATGGACCTGTTGTCTGTCAATGGTGGAATATGAAAATAGATTTACGAAGTCGCACTGCCCCCATGCTAGAGCAATAAAGGACTGCACAGGTCAATTAAAAAAATCACCCGAAGGTATACAATAAATTTAAGTATAAAAATACCTTCTTTAGGATAATTCAAAATCAGGATTAGAAAACGTCAGTAAAATCCTAAAGCAAAATTTGGTCTGCCAAGGGAGCATAATTCCCTGAGCAGAGAAAGATCTGACAGAGAGCAAACGCACATGTGCATCATTCGACCACACAGGGTCTACTGAAAAATAAAGCTCAACAGAGCAAGATTACCTGGACATATTATAAGTCCGCTATTCAACATGCTTCACACCTGGTTCACTGGTAGCTGCTCTACAAATATAACCATATAAATGGGGTATGCTCACAAATCAGGAACACTCAGCCCTAAACACACCACCATAATCTTGATTTGTACTGGATTAATACAAAAACTAAAAAAGTTGTTAGGTGTGTGTTAGACCTGTCAGCCATAGGGTTGTCTTTACCGAAATATTTTTCCTTGCTCCTCCTATTTTTGCTGAATTCTTTTTGTTGGCTTTAGAACTCTACACACTTTACCACTGCTAAAGAGTGCTAAAGTGCTTGCGCTCTTTTCTTTAAACATGGTGAAATGGAATGTACTTGTAAGTCCATAGTAAAGTGATACTACATCCAGGGCCTGTAAATTAAATGCTACTAGTGGGCCTGCAGCTCTCATTTTGCGGCCTTCTTATGTAGCCCTTTAAAACATGTTTCAGGCCTGCTGTTGCAGCTTGTGTGTACAGTTTTAAACTGCCATTTCGACCTGGCAAAAAAACATTTGGCAGGCCTAAACCTTCCTTTTCAATGCATATAAGTCCACCACACTAGGGAAGGCCCTAAACAGCCCATAGGGTAGAATGCAGTGTATTTGAAAAGTTGGCCACATACTGCTAACTTTTACATGTCCTGGTAGTGAAAAACTCTTAAATTCATTTTTCAATTCTGCAAGGTTTGCCTCTCCCAGAGGATAACACTGGGTTTCCATATTACGTTTAATAAGTGATCACTTTCAAGTGGGAGCATGTAGGAATGTTAAGGTTAGTTCTAAAGAATTGTAATTTAAAACAATCTTTAATTGTAAAGTTGGATTTTAAGTTGCAATTCTGACACTGCCACATTTAGAAAGTTGGCATTTTCTTGTGCCAACCATTTGGGTGTAGGTGACTAGGTGTAGTTGGCAGTTGGCCTTTGTGAGACAAAGGTGGAATGGGTGCTGGCAGGATGGGACATCTCTGACTTGATATGAGGGTGGAACTGTCTCCTACCATCCTTGCACATGACAAATACTCTACCTCAGCACATTCACAAAAGGGTTTCATACTAGTGTTTTGTGCCACCAGAAAAGCTGGGGCCAAGACAGGTAAGAAGGAGAACTTCCAGGCCCCTTCATAGGGGAGAACTCTAGAAACTTATCCCACTTAAAGTGGGCACCACGTAAAAATTCTGGACCCTCAGCCCAACTCTTCGGCACACTTCTAGACCTATGGAAGAGTCAGAAGGACTGCTGTGCTGCTCTGCTGTAAGAAGGATTGCTACTCTTCTGCGAAAGTGTGAAGGACTAGAAGTGCACCTTGAACCCAGGACCACTAGAGTGACCCTTAGTGCCAGTTAGCTGGCCTCTTTTTCAGAGCTTCAGGGACAGGAAAGGCCCCAACCACTTTGCACCCTGCACCTGAAATCTCTCTGCTATGTGTTTTGCCCTCAAAGTGGTACCACACCGGTCCTGGACCCTTGAAAGTGAGCGTCGGGTGCTATGCCTGTCCAGCTGTGGTCTTAGAGCAGAACTAATGCAGTGCAAAGCATCTCCGCATAGGTACTGCACCTGTGCAACCCATCCTCGACGCAGGACCCTTCAGTTCTTTAGAACTGCTGCTGCGCGACGCCTTTTTGACACTGGATCTCGCATTGCAGGCTTGCAGCCCCTCAGAACCGCCACTGCACGACAAATGCTTGACGCAGGACCTCGCATCACAGTCCCACAGCTCCTCAGAACTGCAGCTGCGCAACGCATGCTCGATGCAGGACCTCACATCGCGGCCCCACAGCTCCTTGGAACTGCTACTGCGCGAAGCATCCTCGAGGCGGTATCTTGCAACGCTCTGCAACAAGGATTTAAGGTATTTTGTTCAGAGGGACTAACTTGGTCCCTGTAATCAACCTGTGCTCCATCGTGGTCGGCCTGAACTTGGGACTTTGTCCTGGTCTGGCATGACCAGATAACCGCAGTTGGCGATTTGTGCTTTTAGGGACTATGTTTACCTAAATCTTTAAAGTTGCATGTCTCCGGGTCTACCGATTGGATTGTTGTCATTTTGCTGTCAAATATTTATTATTGGTGTGGGTTTTTTCTTGTGTTTCTTTTTTCACTTCATTACTGCTTCTGCTGCATTAGTACTTTACACATAGCCTCTAAGTTAAGGCGGACTGTTTTTGTCCCAACCTACCAAAGCTACTTGAGTAGGGTTTCACCCCCTCAACTAGCAACCCAATTTCCTACTGTATAAGTGGCTCTCCCACTCCTACCTGTTTACACTGCCTGACCTACAGTCTGGTACAAAAGAACCCGATATGTAGGAAATTGTAAGGAATGAAGGCAGGACGAGAAAAGTTACTGATACCATGCAACAACTTGAAAACTCTATAAACATGCATCATCAAGGAAGAGTAATAAGCACAAACATAAGTAACAAATACATCAATTTCACTGAAATTTTAGCTACAAATAAATGATAACCAACAATTCTCAGAGAGGAATCCAAAAAATGGGATCGCCATACAGTCACCCTTTTTTAAGTTACTCCAATAAACCCCTGCTAGAGGGCTTTAAGAGTGATGCTCCAGTTATGCTAGGAATTTAGTCTTGAGACTCTCTGCTTGGCTCTACAGAGAATTTAACCAAGCTCTACGTGAATACTGGTGTGATTAAAGACAGGGCAACCCTCATTCCATGTGCAAACAAGGTATAAATGTAGCAAGGCTACAATTTGTAATTGTAAATTATATTTGTATAGCACTTACTACTCCTGACAAAGTGTTGAAGGGCATTGCGGCGAATAGGACTGTACTCCAGAACCCAAGATAAGAGGTCAGTAGTAAGAAGGGTAGTAAAAAAAAAAGGTTCTCTATGGGTATTAGGTTTGCGCTCTTGATTTTGTGCATGTTTAGTAGAGTTTAGAGTAGGGATAATATCATGGGAGTGGATTTAAAAGGGGTGGTTGTAGGCTGGTTTTTTTTTTAAAGTAGAGGACCTCTGTGATTGTTAGGTGGGTGACATCAATAAAGAAAGGAGGGGAGAGTTTGAGAGAATGCCTGGGGGTTCATAGTGGATTGAAAGGTTTCAGATGAGTCAGAGAAAGTAGTGATGGGACAAAGATTGAAATGAGGGTTTTTTTATTTATATATTTCATTAACTCAAAAACTGAAATTAACTCAGACAAACATGTATGCACACAACATTTGGTAAGGTTGCATTGGCTGGAGAAAACGGCTTTATATAAAATACCCATGTATGCACAGAACCAGTGATCTTTAATCTGGTCTGATGCGCGCAGTTATCCGGTGTACGTGAAAGCTATTTTTTTTCATGACATTTGTTAAGGTTTAGAAGTAGGCATAAACTAATTTATACATTTACCTATATATGGACATAGAAGCAGCAATTATGACACTGTATGATATGCATGCGTCTCGGGTTGTAATATACCTCTTTTCACCTTATATGAATATATGTGCTTATAATAGGAACCATCATTCAATGTGCAATGACGCATGTATAACAACAACTCCACCTCAATCCAGTGAGAAGCATAGTTAGTCATGTATGAGTATGCTGTAGTGGTTCACTGTTGTGCTGTAAGTGCAGTTTTCTGTGGGGAAGAGCCAGTTCTTGAGTAATTTTCTGAAGCTAAGATAGTTGTCAGTGGATCATATGTGTGTGGGGAGTAACTGCTTGAACAGAAAAAGATTCTGCACCCATGTTTTTTTCATGTACGTTGGAATGCTAAGCCGGGTAGCCATTCTCAAGCATAGGCTCCTTTGCTGCACGTAGTTATTCTTTTCTTCCTTATGAAGAGTGATCTTCGGCCATGTATTGCTTTTTGTGTGATACAAAGCAGCTTGAAAGTGGATCTTTTTGCGGCAGAGGAGATTAGTGCCTGTGACTTTACAGGCAGTAGTCTGGTGGCATAGTTCTGAATTTTCTGTAATCTTCTCATAGTCGACAGAGGTGATCCATGATACAGACCATTCGTGTAATCCAGTTTATATAAGACAAGCTAGATGGTAGCTTGAACCTTATGAGTGAATCCAAGATGCGGAAAGATGCATTGCAGTGTTTTCAATGTGAGAGAGCTTGATTTGGGTACCTTGTCCACTCTTACCTCCTTGGATATTTTTGGTGGAGGTCCTAGACCATCTGGCTTGACACAGAAAGAGGGTAATAGGTTTTCCAGTCACCACAGGAGAGTAGTTCGGTTTTGGAGGCATTGAATTTGAAGTGGATCCATGCCATCCACTGGTCAACGGCCCAGAGGCAATTGAAGATTTTTGATGTTCCTATGTCTTTTGGGATTTTACAAGTTCAGAAGCATCGGAGTTTCTTTTGTGTAGTTATAGCAAGTAAAGTCAAAGCCATGTATCAGATCTATAGTGACTTCATATATATGTTGAAAAGCATTGGTGAGATAATTGAGACTCCTGGTTTAGAAGGAAAAGCAGGATTATGTATAATATTTGTCCTATTGTGTAGGTACAATCCAAGTGAGAGCTGTGCACTCTATCAAGTCTTCCTCAAGTCTTTGGATTGGTGTGTCATGATTCATGGTATGAAAGACTGCCAGAAGGTCTAAGAGAAGGACAGAACGTCTGTTCTAGTCAACTGTGTTTTTAAGGTCTTCCCAGATAGAGAGAAGGGCTGATTCTGTGACTCTTCCTGGACGAAATTCAGTGTGGAAGTCAGAAAGTATGGATTTCCCTTCAATGAACTTGCTTGAGAGAAACCTGGCATATACCTAATGTTGTGACTTATGCACCACGTGCAAATATCAGTGGAAAATATTCATTCTTAAACCTCAAACAAGATAAAAATGCTTATAGGCTGGTTTAATTTAAAGGCTTACATATTTTTGGTACAGTTTTAAGTACAAGTTTACCACCAAACATTGGCAAAGCCATTGGCTGCCATTCACCTGACCTTGCTGATGCTTGTTTTGTCCCATTTTTTCTAAAACTTTATTGCTGGGGGAAATGCCTGGCCTTTGACCAGTATACTAAAAAACACTGTTCTCAAAAAGCACACATTGCCATACTAGTGCATTGAAGAAAGCTACTTTGTGAGCAAATGGGCGCTTGTTAAAAGAGGAAAATGCCAGCACACACACTGAACCTGGTATGTGGCTGGCAGTGAGGAAGACCTAAATCCAAAGACCCCAAAACCACACCTTGCAATTGTATGCACCAAGAAGGCTGCTTATTTATACAATGTGGTGTCCTTAACTACCTGATTCGCTGTACCTCGAACAGCATGGTAGAAAACCTTCAGCATCAACCAAACAGATCAACCAAACAGACCAAGACTCCACAAAATATGTATTGAGACATTGTTCTGAAGACAACCACAGAACTCTTCTCCTCTTTTCCGTAACTGAAAGAAGTGGATTTCGCGCTGAGCGGAACTGCAGAAGAACTGAAGGCTTGGTCACCCTCTAAATTCTTCGAGTACATCCAAAAAAGGAGATCTTCAGCCACCTCTCCTATCAAGTACTTAGTGGTGGAGCCACCGATGATGCATATACCAATGAGAGGGCCTCATCCTTCGCATAGTGCGAAGAGGACACATAATGCCATTAGGCTCAAATGCATGAGACCCTTCTGAACAGGAATCACTGCCATGGAAGAAACCTTTGGCTCATTGCTTGAATGTCTTGGATTCCCTGGTCAGATGGAAATGCTCTTTGCAGAAATGTGCCAGAATTGCCCCAATGAAGAAAAGATGCTTTAAAGGCTAAAAATGTGACTTTGGCACATTGCCATAGAAGCCCAGGTGGTGCAACAAGGTCCTAATTTCTGCAAGCTGAGGTAATCCCAGTTTGAAAAATCAGTTGTGCAGATATGGTTAGACATATACTACAATCTTCTCCAAAATGTGTAGCCGCCACAACCTTAGAAAAAACAATTGCAGCACTAGCAAGCCAAAAGGCAGTACTGCAAATTGTGAGCCAACCACTGGGACTGGAGAACCATAATTTGAATATATGCACTTTGTAAATCCAGGGGCAGTAAACTCAGTTTGGGTAGGGTAATTGAAAATCATCTTTTTTAAGGACTCACTCCATATCCAGAACATTTAACTTGCACACCCTTGATGAGAAGAGGAAGATGGAGTGGGGGAAAAGAAAGCCAGCATCTGAGCAGGAGGATAGAAAGAGCAGAGTATATCCTTGCTGAATGATCAAAAGAGCCCTTTGGTCTTAGGTTTTGTCCTCCACTAGTCCAACATCGAAGATACCCATCTACCCACACGATATTGGTTTTGGAGAGGTGACTACAGTGGAGTACTACTGTTGCTGATAGTGCTGTCTAAGTCTAGTACCTTCTCTGTCTATGTACTGGCAACAACATTACTGGGACGTTTGAACAAGATGAGTAGACAGCCCCTGTGACCTGGAAAAGCTGCAAAACTAACAGTACTTTTGGTGGAATTGTATAGTAGGTTAGGTCAGACCCAGGGTCCTCACAGTGACCTTACTGCAGCTTCAGCCATTCAAGATAGGACTTGATGTGCACTATCGAAAGGTATGTTAATAATGTCTTCCCTAACCATCTGGGAGACATGGCCGCTTGTGTTTTGGTAATATATGGCTACAAGATCATCAGTTTACTCTGAGTGCATTTGCCAAGCCAACTGCATTTATCCTTAGCAGTGCACATGAAAATCCTATGTCCCATGGCATCAAGCCATTTCAAATACCTAGCTGTGTGCATTTTGGGGAAAAGGTTCAAGTACAATTGAGCGCATTAGAGCCTCTTTAATGAAAGCAAAGGCTCAGCCAAAGCAATCAAAAGCTGTAGGATCTCAGTCAAGATATTGTCTCTGCAGCTGACAAGAAAATTCAACACCTCTGATTTTGTTTATGACCGAGAAGGAAGAAAACTACTTAATAGGAGTGCCTGTGTTGTATGCTGCATTTGTGTCGAGCCAGGTATCCAACCTGATAGCATTCTGTAGATCTGGTATGAACACCCTTATCTCTCGGTGTTCAACTCATTATCATCATCCTCCATGTGAGGAAACCAAATAAAGCCTCCATGCAGGCAAACTTATGTTGTCTTGGAAAGTGCTCCTCTAAAGAATACCCCTTTAAAGTGGCTACCCAAATTTGACACATAGTCAAAATGTGACTCATTAATACATGTCTGTGAGTCTCCAAAGATGTCGGCTAAGTGATTCGCATGGTCACTACAGAAGCTGAGACAGAGCCACCACCTTGTTAATGGGAACCAGCTTGAAAAGCTTAACAGAAAGAGCCATGATCAGTGCTGATTGAATACAGACCGGGTCAATTGACGCTTGAAACGGAGTCCCTGGAGGCACAGAATTGATGATTTTGAGTTAGCCTTGGAAGAAAAGGGTGTACCAGCATTAGGATCTCCAGCCCAGCCTGCTTGAATACAAACTAGTGGTAACTGGGTGAAATGAAAAAGCACTATAGCACAACAATTCCAATACATAACTGAGTAAAGGTTAAGGAGTGCTCACAAAAAACTATGGAGTGTGATACTAGCTTGACCGCAATCAGCACACTCCAATATCGAGGGTCCTAATCCCGTCAAAATGGAGTTACTTTGTTGGGTGAAGGTGACAATCACTGTTCACTACTCTACTGTTTAACACCTCAAATAAAACAAAACAAGCAACACAATGGTAAAAGGCGCCTGGTAAGCTCCAGTCCCAAAGTTCCGAATGTGTATTTAGTGGTTCCAGAAAGGTATGCCTCCTTGGTTTAAGTGTCTGTCTCGCTTGCTGGGGGCCCAGATGCTCTGGGTCAGTAGCTCCTCACTCAGAGATACCAACCTTAATGATGGTGGTGAGCAGATCTCTTTACTTCACAACATTTGGTGTAAGCCTAAAAGCGCGAAGACCACCTTTCAGGTCATACAGGACTCTATACAGCTACTTTGCAAGCGATCTAGGTAGTGGACTATCACAAAAGCAGCTAACAAAAAAGGTGTAGTGATCGAGGGTATCCATTTGCCAGAACCACTGCCCAGCTAACAGATACTCCGGTTCCATGTTTTGGAAGCACCAGCCTGAACAGAGTCAATGTAGGTCCAAGTTGAAAAGTCGTCAACAAGCTGGAGGGAAGTTCAGAGAGGATATACTGTTAAACAACAAAGAAAAAAGAGAGGGATACACTTAGGTATTAGACTCATCACTGAGTATAGTACAGAAGTTAAAGCAATAAGGAGAATAATGAGTAAACACTGGCATTTGATAATAAATGACCCAATTAGAGGTAAATTAGTGCCCAATAAACAAGTCTAGTCCAAAGATGGATCTGAAAACACATTGTTTAGAGAAGAGCCAGGGGTTCATCAAATGTTTAAAAAAAATGTAAGACTTGCCAATATGGTACTTATACGACTGAGTTCTCTACTCTCGTTCATAGAAAATCGATGAAAATACTTGGTGCATAAAACTGTAGAACAGATTTTGCTGTATATATTTTAATGTGCCCAGGTATTCTTGTATATGTGGGAAGTACTATCCTCCACGTTCATAAATGCATCTTACAACATGTAAGGGCAAACTAAAATAGAGATAAAACCTATTCAGTGGCCTGTCACTTCAATGAGGTTCAAGCGAGCAATGTCAAAGCTTTGCAATACTATGTGCTTGATTCCATACCAAGAAATTACAGAGGGGATAATAGAGAAATGGAACTGAGGAAACTCAAGTCAAAGTGCATATTAGATCTTGAAAGTAAAACTCCAGGGGGCCTCAATACTGAAGATCTGTATGCTTATCTCAGCCGAGGAACGGGAAGAAATCTGGTAATGCCTATGGATGTTGATGCATTCGGCTTTACTAGTTCTGGTAAAATAGAAGAAGTATATTCTGTGACTGTTTTCCCACATGGAAGAAATAAGTTGATCAAAATGATTTATAAAGGTGTGCGTTTGTTGCAATAGGAGATTATATAATATATTGTTTCTCATTTGTATATTAGCACTAGGCACTTTATATAGCTCACTTAATTATATCACAATAGAATGAGTTTTCAATAATTATGCAGGGATAAAATGATGTGAACATTTATAAGGAGAATGATGCATTAATATATATTACCATTATAGTTCAGACTATGGTTCTAAAAGGAAAAAAGATTTGGTTTACTTATAACTTTGGCGCTGGTGGACGAATCTTCATGAAACTTTCAAAAACATGTCTGATTCACCCTAGCTCCTTCCTAGTGAGTTTTCAGAGTGATCCGTCAGGCAGGGGCTGAGAAAAAGGGAGGGGGGCAAAAACACGTTTTCCCCATTAATTTTTCCATAGGAAAACTGAACAACAATACTGCAAAAACTGCTGAAAGGAAGAAAGCTAAATCTTGATCCAGAAAGCATGCCTTTTCTGATTTGGTCTAAATCTATTCAGTACTTTTTGAAAAATTAAGGTTCAAAACCTTTGTCTATTTCACAGCATGGTGCAAACAGATTTTAAGGTACGGTTTTATTGGCTGCCATCAAATCAACAAAGATGTGATAGCAGTCATCGTAAGACCAGGGGACTCAGTCCCCTGTCCTCTTAAAAATGGAAAAAAACATTAACGGGGGCTGAGTAGGGCTAACCTGCCTCCCAATGATTGGTAACCACCCTCCCCAAGCCAAAGCAGCATTTATTTTTCAAATAAGCTGATAAAAATACTCCTGACGCATTCTTTTTTTAACCAGGGATGTGCCAGTGCCGGGTAGTGGCGCATTGTTGTATTTTATGAGGGGGGCATGTGGCACCCCCTCACCATGCCTCAAGGAAGTCCTGGTGACCCCATCTACGTGGATGATATTTTTAAAATACTGAAGGCTGAACCCAGCAGGGGACTGACTGCCAGTCGGGGTTGGGTGCAGTGTGTAGTTATAGTTAGGACCTAGTCGCCATAGGAAGTTGATTTTTTTGGTTTGCTAATACCTTTGCTGTCATTTGACAAATCTTCACAAAACATTCCAAAAAAAAGTTCACTCTTTTTCCTGAAAAGTTTCAGGGTGATCTGTGAAGCAGAGTTTGAGAAAAAGGGGGGTCCCAAAATAAAAATTCTCCATGCAATTTCCATAGGGAATTTTAGACATTGCTACAGCCATAATGGCTAAGTGGAATTACACCAAATTTGGCAGAAAGCTAGATCTTTACCCAGAAAGTGAGCTTTTGGTGATTTAGCGTAAATCTGTTAAGTAGTTTTTGAGAAATTTATATACATCTGGCAGCCTGTGCACGCGTGTATCTCGCAGGAGTTCAACAGACGTGCAACTTCATACAATAGAGCTATTTGACTGGCCAAGGGGGCTTTTTTCCAGTTGGTCGCCTTGCTTCGTGCAAGTCCTGTGGGAGCTCACATTAAGATTGGCTGGCCACAACATGAAGAGAAAAGTTGCAGCCGGCATTACGGGACACCGGACTCGCTCCCCTGGTGCTGAAATGAAGAAAAATTCCCCTGGACGTTGTAGGGCCAATAAAAACAATTAAAAAATTGTGTGATTGCTGCAATCCCACGGGACTCTCACTGGAGCCAGAAAGACCCTCTAATTACCACAGGATCGAAAAACAAAATAATAAATACGTGGGGTGGGTGTCCCTTGGGGCATGGCAGGCCCTGCAGCCAACTCCACATGGTGCCCGATGGAAGGTCGTCCATGTTAGGGAATTTGGCACATCATGGGAGGCTAGGCGCAGGGCCTTACTGCAGGCCAGGCATTGCAGTCAACCAGCTGTGTGGTGGGGGTCGGAATAGTTATGTATGTAACAAAATCTTACTTTGGGTTCCAACAAAAATCCTAGACATTCACTGAAAAAAACAAAGGATAAAGTGACGCTATTGTTAGGTATGGAAATAATATTTTACTTTACATTAAAAAAAACCTTAGAAATTCACTGAAAAAAATCAAAAGTTAAAGTGACGCTTTAGTTGGGTGAAAATGTTAGGTTAAATGTAAATTTTAAAGAAAAAAACACACTAAAATTCATCAGTTGTGGTTCAATGAAGTAACTATAACTCGCTCCCCACCAACCAGTACTTCTATGCAAGGTTATGAAGAACCAGCAAAACTTTCAGAACTGAAACAAATAAACAGAAAATTATTGTCACATTGCCCTTCAAAGAGAAAACTGTCCAAGGTCATAAACTATAGGTAGTAAATGACCCGTAACAGTGAAATCCATAGACAAAGTCTGAAAAATACATTACTATTGCTGCTTCCCACTCTGGACAGCAGCTTCCTAATGGCTCCTCTCCACAGCTCTTGAAGAAAAGGCAAGAGTATATATAAAACAGACCCACTCTCACTTATTTCCAGTTTCCCTGATTTATCGATCAGTCGATCACCTTCTCCGGTGGAGTAACCCTAGACTTTCCGAAGAGCACAGTTGTGTTCTACTCTGGCTTTGGTACTATAAAAGACTGCTTTCTACCGAATTTGTGCAGCTTTAAATAGGTCATGTATGTGTGCAGTTTATTAGAGTGCTTTTCAATTCACACCAATCTAAAATGCAAGCTGTGGTCAGGCAGCCAGAGTATGATCTCCTGGTTTCGAGCCAAGCAGCAAAGCCTCCAACAGTATTAACATATCTGCAATCCTTCCATACACTGAATGACAAAGGTTTGACAAATCCTTCCCTATCTTAGTTTGCTGTAGAGGATGTCCAGTGAGTTTAACAAGTTTATCTTTAAATGAGCTGTCCCTTTCAGGGGAAAAACAATCTCTTCAAAAAGGTTGACAAATGTCGCTCCATGTCGCTCAAACGTCCCTGCAAGCGATTGCAAATGCTGGCGTGTGTGTACTTTTTAAGTCAAACTCAATCCAGGCTATTGGAGGCGAGGAAGCACCTTGAACAAAGGCCCTTCTGTGTTTGCTGCTGGGCAGCAGGAGCACATGAGTCGCTTTTCTGGATGTGCTGCGCTGGGTTCTCCCCTGGCATGACTCCCTACGGCGGCTGCTGTGATGAGGGGTGAGGAGGATGTCTTTTGACAAGTGAGGAGCCGAAAGAATGAGCCCGAACTACCATCAGACAGCATTTGTAAAACACAGATGTCAGAAATGGCCCTTCCTAATCTGAGAACTAACGCTGATCATCGGCACATTCCCCCTTCGGTTGTCTCGCGCCAAAAACCTGCTCACGGCTCAACACAATAGAGCGGCGGTGGGAATTCTTTGCGCTTCTTTCCCTCTTCTCTCTGCCAACCCTGTCAAGATCCCTAAATTGCCTCGCCAAGATCAGGAGCAAAGTGCTGACTCCAGCACCAGCACCTGGATCTGAGGCACGGTCTTCAAGAATTGAATGTCAAGCAGACCGGAGCCCAATCACATTTGTGTTTAATATTTCATCTGTGATAAGCCGCACCGCACTGGGGCTGATGAGCATTTCCTAACCAGCTGCTCAAAAATCAGTTAGGCTGAAATTTAGTTAGGAAAAAATTACATGTTGTCCTCATATTATCTGCCCCTCTCTCCTTTTCCACTGCTGCAAAGTGTTCAATGCCACACAGCTTACTTAGGATATCAATGTCTTTGTAAGATGGGGCTGGCACCAGCCTGACTTCTCAAGGGTTTTCAACATAGGTGTGCCCGCTGACCTGTATGCTTTAGTATGGAAAAGTGTACTCAGGTCCCACGAATTTTATAAGCAAGGAGGTAAAAACTGAACGGTAGGAAATGTATGTTACTACTCACTTATGTAAACTCCTTCTGTGGATGGACACACAGACAAAAATGTGGTGGCACAGCCATGCACACACTGAAGAACAGATAAACGCTCATATATTAGCCCAAACAATCACCAAGCCAAACAGTGGAATATTCTTAATGCAGTCTTTAAAAATGAAGTCTTTAAGTCTGAAAAAACCCTCAAAATTCAGATTTTCTTCCTCAAGATTTTTTTATATCACATTTAAACGTCTGCCAAGGCTCTGCCACCTAGCCGCCAATTACAATGTAAACACGGGAATAGCATTAACTAAATGGTGTTTTCCCTGCGTTCACCACTGCCAGAAGCCCGCCAAATCCCTTCCATGGGAGGATCTGGTGTTGACAATCTTCACACAATTCGTCATCCAGGTCTGAAGGAACGTTCACCCTTTTCATACCTGGTGATAAGCTACTATCTCCCACTCCTCGGCTGAGGAAATCACCAAGCATTTACCACTTTCCTACTACAAGCGTGGGAATTCCCTAAGAACTGAGGAGTGGGAGAAGATCCTGCCACCCCTGCAAAGCAATGTGTAAGCACAGGAATCTCTAGGGATCCCCCACCCATAAGGTCTGGGCAACCTCAGCAAGGTACAATTCTCACCAGGCAGGGGTAGCAGAGGCCTCAACACAGCATGACTTGCACCACCGTGTTGATATTTGCCAATTACTCACCATCCTCCAGCACATGGATAGGCTGATCGTGTAACCAAAGGCTATTGTTAGTTTTTGTCTACAATTTGTGTGTGTGTGTATATATACAGATATATATATATATATATATATATATATATATATATATATATATATATATATATATCTGAAGAAAAGATCACTCATGTAGAGAGGACCAGAGGATACAGCGGGGAACAACAAGGTGACCTTTATTCACCATTCTGCTGGGTATAATGCATTTCGGCACATAAGCCTTCCTCAGATGCCTGTAGCAGTAGGATTCACTCTGTCCCTCCTTTAAACAATTCACGGCCCTCCCATTAGTGGAAGTCTAGCTGGCTCAGCTTGTTAATTCATCACAGCTGCAGTCTTCATGTGCAAGACTCGGATTCCCAGCTTGCATCACTCCAGTAGGTATGGGCAGCTGAGCCATTTCATGCTCTAATGAGCGCTGATGTGCCTTTTGGTTGTAGGGAGGAAAGGGCTGACTGGCAGCCGAGTGAGTCCCAAAATTGAAGTGTTGTTTGCCGCCTCGTGTCCCAAACGCCTCAGCCACACATCCAGGAACCAGGACAGGCCGTGACGTGAAAATGTAGCCATCAGGCGACAAATTGTAGAAATGTTTTTTTGTCTACTATGTAAATATATATATATATATATATATATATATATATATATACACACATATATATACACAAATTGTAGCCAAAAACTAACAATACCTAAAATTCTCTTTTGTATTTAATCTGCGTGCACTTGTAGCGAACTTGGGCAATGTGCTTGCCTCAATTACTTTTTGGAGTATTTCTAGACTATGATGTAACAAGTGTAAATTTGTCGTTTCATAGCTCGTAAACTTTTTTGTCAGCTTCTTTTACAATATTTGTAACACATGAATGAACAGAGAGGCAATTGCTATACTCTGCGTTTTAGAAAGGTCAATCAATCTTCACATATATCTATTGCCACTTGAGATGCTTTTCCCGCCCAGACTTCGCCCTCTCCCTTCTATAGGCCAGATGGTAGCATTACGGTTCAATCACAAATGTTTTAGTCACATTAAAGAAACTTGCACACGTTCCACTCGTGATTCATGATCTTGGTCGTGATTCACAAATTAAGGACCTGCAGAACTTTACAAAAGGGGCATCAGTTTTGAGTGCAGATTTCAAAGCAGGCGGCATCTATTCTGCAGTCACAAGAAACACCCTGCAGTGCTTGTCATGGTGACCATCACGGGTCTGATTGTTCCTTGTAAACTGCGGTGCTTGCCTTGGTGACCATCACGGGTCTGATTGTTCCTTGTAAACTGCGGTGCTTGTCATGGTGACCATCATGACTGTTCCTTGTAAACTGCGGTGCTCGTCATGGTGACCATCATGACTGTTCCTTGTAAACTGCGGTGCTTGCCTTGGTGACCATCACGGGTCCGATTGTTCCTTGTAAACTGCGGTGCTTGTCATGGTGACCATCATGACTGTTCCTTGTATTCTGCGGTGCTTGTCATGGTGACCATCATGACTGTTCCTTGTAAACTGCGGTGCTTGTCATGGTGACCATCATGACTGTTCCTTGTAAACTACTGTACTTGTAATGGTGACCATCGCGGGTCTGATTGTTCTTTGTAAACTGCGGTGCTTGTCATGGTGACCATCATGACTGTTCCTTGTAAACTGCGGTGCTTGTCATGGTGACCATCACGGGTCTGACTGTTCCTTGTAAACTGCGGTGCTTGTCATGGTGACCATCATGACTGTTCCTTGTAAACTGCTGTACTTGTAATGGTGACCATCACAGGTCTGATTGTTCCTTGTAAACTGCGGTGCTTGTCATGGTGACCATCATGACTGTTCCTTGTAAACTGCGGTGCTTGCCTTGGTGACCATCACGGGTCTGATTGTTCCTTGTAAACTGCGGTGCTTGTCATGGTGACCATCATGACTGTTCCTTGTAAACTGCGGTGCTTGCCTTGGTGACCATCACGGGTCTGATTGTTCTTTGTAAACTGCGGTGCTTGTCATGGTGACCATCATGACTGTTCCTTGTAAACTGCGGTGCTTGCCTTGGTGACCATCACGGGCCTGATTGTTCCTTGTAAACTGCGGTGCTTGTCATGGTGACCATCATGACTGTTCCTTGTAACCTGCGGTGCTTGTCATGGTGACCATCATGACTGTTCCTTGTAAACTGCGGTGCTTGTCATGGTGACCATCATGACTGTTCCTTGTAAACTGCTGTACTTGTAATGGTGACCATCACGGGTCTGATTGTTCTTTGTAAACTGCGGTGCTTGTCATGGTGACCATCATGACTGTTCCTTGTAAACTGCGGTGCTTGTCATGGTGACCATCACGGGTCTGACTGTTCCTTGTAAACTGCGGTGCTTGTCATGGTGACCATCATGACTGTTTCTTGTAAACTGCTGTACTTGTAATGGTGACCATCACGGGTCTGATTGTTCCTTGTAAACTGCAGTGCTTGTCATGGTGACCATCATGACTGATCCTTGTAAACGGCAGTACTTGTCTGGTGATCATCATGGATCATGGGACTGTAAACTCCAGTATAGGAGAGTGCAATAATATTTCATCATTTTCACCAAAGATACTAAAAGGGAAAACATGTTCATTGACACTCATAGGCATAAACTGAGGCAGAGGCAAAGAAGGTATATTGTTAAGTTTAGCGCAGTGCAGCATGTTTGCCTCTGCTTGAGATGGCGACGACATTTAAGTCTCTCCCGAGTTCCACGGTTAACTCTTTTATTACGGTTGGACCTCCCTTCTTTTCTAGGTCTGGTTTTGATTGGTGCACCTGCAGGATTTATGGATACCCTGTGGATCGAATAGATTGGGAGGGACAATATTTCAGGTCACCAGTGTTCCAGAAATGACATCCATCCCTCTTGCTTCTAACTGAGGTTGACTGATTTCAGCGGTGCTTCTGACTCCCTATGCACCCTGATCTCTAAGTCTGCCACTGTCGGTTATTCGAAAGTGTGCTAATGTGGTCTAGGGTAACCAGCAGATACACATTGATAATTTGTCATGGACAGCATTTTTTGCTGAGGACAGACAGGTGTCTGGAAAGAGACCTGCCTACCCTGGCTGAGCTTCCTCCTGCAACTCCAGGTTCCAGCTGCCCCTTAGTGTTCTGTCTGTTTTTGTAGTGCTGCAGCTTTTTCATGTGTGTGGCCTCTAGTTTATGCGTGCAAGCTCATTATTTATCAGGAATGCATCAGGTAAGGATCTCTGCCGTGTTGGAGTGTTAGTCCCTTTTTTCAGTTTTATGTGAAGCTGGAAACTTTAGGAAGCTAGGCTCCCTCTGGCAATGTTGATCTGCGGGTTATTGTCTTGCTAGTTTTGTGCACAGAGGCCCTGTCTACACCAAGGCTTTCTCTGTTCACCCACCCCTGACCAAGGTGGCATGATGGTCCCAATGGCTACCAACAGCAGTGCGTCTTTCACCTTACAGGTGTGCATTCATTGGAGTGCCAGCAGTTCAATCAAAAGATGTCCCACAGGGTAGAATGCACCTCCCTCTAGAACAGTGTGTCTTAACCTTTTGACCTCTGTAGACCCCCGCTTATTCGGTCCTGGAATCCAAGGACCCCACTGAGTCATCATCGGGATGCACGGACACCCACTGAGTCATTATTGGAAGACAGGGATATGATCCTTCAGAGTATAACCAATGACAAGGACTCAACATGTGGAACCGGGGTTGAATACCTAACTTGGGGGTTGAAAAATGCTGAGCCACCTGTGAACTGGGGGTGAAAAGTCATTTGAAAGAGGAAAAGAAACTCTGTTTTGGACAGGTTCATTTTCAAATGAGGGAAGGTCATCCAACATGCTTTTAAAAATGGATGCTCGGTTGTAGGGTAGAACGATTGGAACAGCATTGATAGTGACTGTAAATGGTTGAACAGGATTTACACAGAACAAAAAGCGTGTTGCTTATATGCCAAGGTGTTCAGAGTTTAACACTTGCAGCCGAAATGCGCAATGCCTTCAGGTCACAATGTTTTATCCCTGCACAGCTGACTCACCTCTCCCTCCTTCTGAAGGTCGGTAAATGAAGTATGTTGCATTGGGTAATAGAAGCACCTGTCATTTTGGTGGCTTAGAAACTGAAGAAGCGGTTTAAGGAGTGAAGTGTAAAGAAAAATTATTATTATAGCCTTCCCCACTGACATCATAGTGACAACCTTTGAAAAACACAGATCCGTTTTATCAGCGCCAAACAATAAGTTTACAAGTGGCTGCTGAAGTGATAGCGCTTTGTGTGACTATCATTCTCCGATTCTCCAAACCTTGGCTAGTCTGGCACGTTCTCCGTCCACAGTTTTTAAGCTATGGAGCAATATTTTTGAAGTACAAATCTTGGCATCTCCTATTGCATTTAAAGTGCACACAAATAACGTCTAAAAGGAGGGTCTCTGGGCACGTTCTGGTACTTTAAAGTCGCCTTTACTGGATAGGAGTTAGAGCAAGAAATAGTGTGTGAAAACTCAAGGAGGGCGCCACCCTCATGCATTTCAGAAGAGTAAAGAATAAACATGAAAAGAAAACTAACAGGAACGCTACGACACTATAAAGACAATAGGATGTTAAAACCTGATCTCTCTCTTTGTTTGAACGTCAAGCTTTTGTTATACTTCTTTCTGAAAGAAGGCGGCATTTACTAAGAGATCAGTTATTAGTCCAGCATTTCTTTCAAATACTACATTGCTTTTCAAGTAAATATTTTCTCCCCACATCCCTCCTAAGCAGTATTTATTCTATGAGTTGTCGCCCAGCAGCATCTCCTAGCTGGTCCCTGCGTCTTCAATTGGCTGTTCTATGTCATTAACCAACAGCTCACCCTCACTCTCCACTGACACAACATCTTTGACTCCAGTCTGCTAGTCTCACATCACTCCCCCTTCGGATTCTTCCATCACCTGCATGTGAATGATAGGTAAACCATCTCCACACCCTCTAATGCGGAGGGAAATCCTGAATACCAAACTTCAATCAGAAACTACGCTGATTAATGTTCAAAACAGCACAAATGGAGATAATGTCAGTCTCCTTCTACTGAGCCTGCAATCTGGGTGCCCACTGTGACAGTGAATTGAGCATCACTGCTTAGCTTCCACTAACCGAGCTGCTCACCTGCGACTCAAACGATAGTACGATGGGTCCAGGTATCACACACCGTGCTGCTGAAACACTAATAGACATAGTGGCTACCACCATGCTTGCCTACTGCTGCAGAGACCCCCACCCCGCCACTCTTTCCAACCACTAGACAAGCTCCTTCACCTTGCAACACGTGTTGCGTACACCGTTCTCTCCTCCGTCATAACTGTACCGACACATGCAAGGGCGGTGACTACGCATGCAGAACAGTGATTATCCAATTTCAGAAACTGATTTTGAGGGCAATGAAAAGTCTGCCCTCACCCATATATTGGGCAACAATATCACCGCTCTACATATCCTCACATGGTCCCTGTCCCCCTATTGCCGTGACTACGGCCAATCTTACTACTAGCGGCTCTAGCCTACCTACCTCCCTCTATGGCTTCAACTCAACTATAAATCTCCACCTCCTTAAGAAAGGTGTCGGGCCTACTTCCACATATTTGGTACTATTTGAGGCATTCAACTAATACATTGTATATGTGCAGAAAGTGTAATAAGCTATTTATTACCATTGTTGAGTGTAGAAAGGGAACATGATTCATGAGAGGTGAAACATTGAGTGAGTCATGATGCCGCTCCCCTCCCCAGTCGTGGCTGGCATGAATCGCGGGTGGGGGTTGTGTGGGGTGAGGGGGGTCGCTCTGGGAAGGGGTAGGGGTAATTTAATTTCTAAAAAAATGTTTAACCTACCTTCGCCTCCAGTGCCACACTCCCGCATCGAGCCTCCTGCTCTCTGCTCACGGGAAGCAGAAGCAGGCTCCCTCTCTTCCCCTAAGCCAATCACAATGTTGCAATTGCAGAGTTGTGATTGGCTAGGACACCGTTCTTACAGGCGTCTAAGGGGAGCCCGTTTTCTTCATGCAGGATTGCGCAGCAGCCTACATGAAGAAAACGGAAAGTGCTATTACTGGTTAGGTCAGCCCTGGGGACGACCAAACAGTCAGCGCCCATAACATTGGGCTAGCCACTCCTCCCCAAACCACCCAACTGCGCCCCCCCCCCCCCCCCCCGCAACCAGGGATACCCTTCTTCTACTTTCTCGCAGTGCGAGAAGCAGAAACGTAAAATGGTATTCATACCATTTTACGTTTCTGCTTCTCGCACTGCGAGAAAGCAGCGGGAAGCGCTCCGACGCCCACATGGAGGAGCCACCCCTGCTCCTCCCTTATCAATGGTAATAAATAGCATAATATACTCAGTGTATTAGCATATATAGTTTATGGTGGGGTATTTTTCTTGTGTATTATTTTAACAAAAGGTATTTAATCAAAACCAGGATGGAAGAGCTTACAGTTGCGCAGCGTGCTACCCTCACACTTGAGATTTTGTGACAATTAGGCGAGATCTTTACTTGCATGAAGTAATTGTTAAATAAAATCTGTGAGGCAGTAAAATGTAAATTGAGCTACAGTGATCTAATAACTTGAATTTGACATTTGCATTGTAGTAATAAATGTGTGAATTTGCGTTTATTAATACAACAGCTCTAAATACTGCAGTATTGTTCACATTTATTTTCACTGCTGTGGCATAAGTACAGTTATTTATCTCCCTTCCACCCACAAACTATCTGTCTTCAGCTTTATGTAAGAGTATGTTGATTTATTGTTTCTATGCACTCCTGTTGGAATCTATGTAAAGTATTTCTATTAGCAGTGATGTTTTCTCCTTGTAAATTTAAGCATACAATACAAATCATAAGAACAGGATATGACTATCTTTCCCGCTGTCTTTACATTAATTTTCCTTTACACTGAGGAAACTATGCCCTGGTGTGTGTTTATCAAAAATGTGTGAAGCCCTGATGGACTTTAGAAGGTGCTGTATAGGTTTCAACAAAAATAATAGTAAATGCTGGATGCTATTTGTTAATAAACGCATACATGTAATAACAGCATCCTTTAGAAAAAATCTATCAACATGAACCAAACTGTGCTTGGGCTCATCAGTGGCAGCTATCGGCAACACCTGGTCCAGCCCAGTGCTCTCCAAGAGCACCCTGGGCAACTGGTCTCCCTCGCAATCCCCCGATTCAAGAGCATGTACCCACCAATATCTCTTCACAGGACCATAGCATGCCTAGTCTCTGATATATTCGGGCAGTTAACAGAAGCTGACGCTAGGTGGCGCCATTTGCTGGAGCTGCCAAACTGCATGTGCTTTGGTAAACTAAAGCAAGCCCTACAGAAGGGACCAACTGGCCACCCCTCCTCACTAGTTTAGACAGTGCCACGTTTTAGCCAGCGAGGGAAAAGCATACTAATGATAACTAAAGCACATTGTAGCGAAGCTGCAGATCTCTGGCCCTGCTCACACAAAGCAGGGTTTTGGGATCTAAATCAAAGGTTGAAGGGGGCGGGAATGAGGGGCACAACGTGCCCATACTTTTTTATTTGAACAAAAACAGTTCGCCTACTTTTTGTGGAAAGGCATCTACCCCGGGACGGTTAATTCTAACAGACAAAATGCTTCAGCTGACGTATAAGGCAGGGAGTCTCGTGTGCTGTGAAACCGAAGGAAGGGCAGACAGCTAAACAAGAAACGCGCCTGCTTGCCAGGGTGCCTTCTTGCCAGGGTGCCTGTTTGCCTGAAAGAAAGGTACATGTGCACAACTGGTTAATCTGCAAATGCAAAAGGGTGCTGGGAAGCCGGTATTGTCTTTAATTGATGTTACAGATGTATTATTTTTGAGTGGTATTGCAAGGGAGTTACCAGTTGAGCTGTGAAGTGTGCAGGGCTCGAGTCGGGGTACCACACGGGTGGACGGCGTCCCACCACTTATTTTACTGTGTTTTTACCGGGTGGACGCCGTCCCCCCCTGCCCAAAAGATGGAACGGGTGCCCGAGTCTGCACCGGCGCACGAATGAGAGCCTTCTAAATGCACCCAAGCCTCAGACTAATCTCCCCTTCCACCTCACGCCCTCCCCTTGCCAGCATTTCTCAGAGCACAGCCGAGGCGCCAAGGCTTCAAGGAGCTGCGCCGTCAATACGCTGAGCATGTCACTTCCAGGGACCCCGACAGATGCCCCTAGTGCCGTCTGTAATAACCGTGTAATCTGAGGAATGGGTCCTGTGTATAGTGTGTTCTTGTGTTTTGAGTGACTGCCACTTACTGCAGTATTATACTTCTACATGTATCTTGTGTGTATTCACGCATTTCAGATGGAGACAGTAAATGTTGTGGCGTCACTTCCTGTTGTGACGTCACTTCTGGTGACACCACCTAACTTGGAGCGTCCCCCCACTACTTTTTTTAGGACTTGTGCCCTGGAAGTGTGTACCTTTAATGTACAGTTTAAAAAAAATTGTACTGTGTACACTCTGGGTATATTATAATTTTTATTTTGGGAGCCCTTTTTTAACTTAAACCCTTTTATAACATTTTGTAGCAGCCCCTCTGTAAGTAATGCCACTTTAAAATTATAAATTACATTTTCACAGTGCTTTGTGTTACAGGCGAGGACCTCGTAGCACTAAAAATCTACAAGTTACTATTTTCCACCGCACCAGCCAGGATTCAATTCTCTAACACAGACGTCTACAATGCAATAACTAATAGAGGTTTCATAATGTACGATGGTGCATTTCCCACTGCAATCTTTATTTTATTTACTCTGTGCGTTATTTAATATGCAGCTGCTTACATATTTAGCTCCGCCTTTGACCCCGCCCACTGACCCCTCTCCCATTGCACACACAGTTCCCATAGTTTTTGGTTGTCCTCGGCCGCTGGTCTAAAGGAACAATCCAGGAAGGAACTCAAAGTCATCATTTGCATTGCCTTTCAATGGAATGGCTCTCCTTACCTAGCCTGTTCAACCCCCTCAACAGTCACTCAACACACAGCTCCTCCACATCCCCGACACAACATTATTGTGCCCCCTTCTGCAAGGTTAAGTTGTACCTTGTCCGCCCCACTGGCACGTACCTCCTGTTTTATATCATGCTGTGTGCTGTAAAGGGCGAGGCGCACGACACGCAAGAGCATTTGGTAAAATAAAACAAGCATTCATGGCACCACCATATTATATACTGTCATACTAGGGATCATTCCAGTACTCAATAATACTTTATCGGATCACCTCTGGACCCAGCACCGATCAGGTTCCTCAAAACCGTAGCCTCAGTCATCGTGCCCACTGTCACGGAACTTATCAACAGTTCGCTCGCCCACGGATCTGTCCCCGATAGCTGGAAGAGTGCTGTGGTAAAAGCACTCCCAAAAAAACCCCAGCTAGACCCAGCAGACATGTCTAATTACCGACCAATATCACTCCTCCCGGGTATCAGCAAAGTAGCAGAGAAACTGGTAAACGTACAACTATCTCAGTTCTTTGAAACCAACAAAATACTCAGGCAATCCCAAACTGGATTCCGCCCGGGCCATGGTACAGACACCGCACTCCTTGCCGTCATTGAAGAAGCTAGGCGCATACTAGATTCAGGAGGATCAGTGGCAGTGATCCTCCTGGATCTAAGCGCAGCCTTCGACACAGTCAACCATCGTGTCCTTCTGCATAGACTGGCGGATGCAGGACTTACCGGGACGGCACTCAGTTGGATTGAATCCTTTCTCACAGGGCGCACGTTCCAAGTGTGGGACAACAATCACCACTCATCCACCCTTCCACTCACAAGCGGAGTCCCTCAGGGCTCCTCCCTGAGCCCGACGCTCTTTAACGCATATATGGCCCCCCTTGAGGACGTGGTGACACCATTTAATATAAAAATGGTAAGCTATGCTGACGACACTCAGCTGGTCGTCTCCCTGGCCCAACTGATCGACCACCCAGAAAACCTGACCAACTGTCTTATAGAAATCCACAATTGGATGAACAATTCATCATTAAAACTTAATGGGGCAAAGACGGAGGTGATGCTCCTAGGGAAACAATGGACGACCATCCCTCCAGCACTCTGGCCCGACGTATTCGGGGAAATCCCTCCCCCGAAGCGTGAAATTAAGACACTCGGTGTGTGGCTCGAACCAGAGCTGTCTATGAAGACACAAGCAGCTAAAACTTCGGGCACCTGCTTTGGACTCCTACGCACAACCCGGAAGATCCTCCCCTTACTGCCTCCTACTTCAAGGAAACTGCTCATCCAGGGACTGGTACTGTCTCGCCTGGACTACAGTAACTTGGTCTACCTAGGAGCCCCTGAGGCCACCCTGACAAAGCTCCAGCGGACACAGAACGCGGCGGCACGCCTTCTCACCAACCTCCCCTCCAGAATGTCCGCAAAGCCGGCCCTCAAAGCTCTGCACTGGCTCCCGGTGCGCCAAAGGGTGCAATTCAAAGCGATGTGCACGACACATAAGCTGATCAACGGATCTGGCCCGGCGATCCTCAGCAAAATGATCACCCCCTACACAGCAACCATATCCCTACGATCCCAGAATGAGAACCTGGCCAACATACCCAGATTTAAAAGGTCTCGCACAGGAGGACGGCAATTCTCTGTTCAAGCAGCGGCTGGATGGAACGCTCTTCCACGCTCCCTCAGACTTGAACCTAACTACCTGGCATTTCGCAAGAAATTAAAGACTCACTTATTCCCTAATTAGAGCCCCTCTATAAGTATCTCTCCTCCCACCTTCCCCCTCAACAGGATCACAAATTTTATAGCGCGGGGATGCCCTTGGGTCACCAGGCGCTTTAGAAATCGTTATTAAATTAAATTAAATTAAATTATCCGGCGAAAACATACCATCAAAAAACAACACATGTATTTAACAGTTAAAAATAGGATAAAAACTATTAAAAGGGAGCGATGAATAGCAGCAGTCACATGTAACAAAGAGCATCATCGATCAGTTTAAAATCCAGATAAAATATTGAAATCTAGCTAAAATGTATCAACTGACTGTAGCCCCACCAATCCCTTTATCAAGGCTACTTGCTCTTGTCAGTTTCCTAGGGATTGGTCCTGTCATCACTCCTCTCAGATACCACAGCACAGCTGACCTCCGGCTTCTTCCTTCTCCTGATGATTTTGCTCATCCAGACTACACAAGAAACGATTTGCTTCTTCCGTTTCTGCACCATCACATCATGCTTACCTGTCGAAGCAAGGATCTGGCCTCCTCTGAAACGTGTTCTGGCATGTTCAAAAACGAGTGGGTGTTTATTCCCGATGGATGGCAGTCAACCAGAGCCTGAAAGAAAACCCAGACAACAGTTACTTTGCGACCTTGAGCAGAACACTTCTCTTACAGACCTTTAATAGCAAGAAACAATTATTACAGGACATTACATGACACTATTGCCCCTTGCTCTGTGTATAAGCCCCTGTTGATTATGCACAGGGAGAGGAAAGGGCAATCAGCAGCTTTTGTGGCGCAGCAGCAGGTGGGCCATGCAGCTATATGCACCAGCTCCCTAATCTGACCCAACAGCAGCACCAATGTAAGGATTTCCGGAGTACCAGGCAAAATTACATTTCGCTCTTTGGGCACTCACTTCACCGAGCAACAAAACCTTTTGAGGCCATTCGTTACAATTTGCACTTTCTTGTGGTTATTTGTGATGGCACACAAGATAGCATCAGCACACAACTCTTGCACTCTGTCTATTGTACGTACTTGCATTTATATAGGTAATTATTCTCCTGAGCAGGCGTTGAAGCGCTTTATGCTGGGTGGCCAGAGGTTAGTGGTCAAACCATTGGCTATTGGTTATTATTGATTAGTCACCGGTTAATATTGCCTAGGCCCTAGTGGGATTAATCTTGCCCTTCTGATGCAAACCACTCCATGGGCTGCTCCACTCCTATAGAATGTGAGGAAGCAGCAGTTTATGTCCCTCTTCTATGTTTTCTGAGTAAACCTATCACCGCGTTCCGCACAGATTGCGAGGACGCGCCGATTCAATTGAGTGACAGGTGAATATTAAAGCATGTGAGAGGCCCATCTGTGGCAGCCAAATACACTCGAAAGAAAATAAAACTGGTGCGATGCGCTCCCTGCGTGGCCCTCGGAAGGCAGAGCTTTTCAGATATGGTTACAGTCCGCCCTCGGTGAGAAGCTCGCAGACATGGACACTTCTGGCGGCCTGGACTTCCCTTCAATGGAAACCCGCACAACATGAATGCCTCCTTTGTTCACATCACACTGCAATTAACGGCGGAGATGTAATTAATGCAGACAGTTTCCCAAACAAACGAGAGAGATGGGCACTGACCACAAGAGCACACTAAAACGCAACGTCTTATCAGATAAACCCTGGACCAGTAATTAGGAAGAGGAAATTGTAAGTGAAGGAAAGAAGGGCAGCTGCTTGGTTTAAAAAAATGGTCGCAAAACCATAAATACGTAGGTAAGCTTTATGTGGCGTTTGCCAAATCAATTAGTAAGCAAACTATCGGACACGAATTCCCACTTAAAATCTTCCAAATTCCTGCTTAAAATCTTCCAGTTCATATTTCTTCACCATTTATAAAAACAAAAATACACAAATTATTTCACAAGAAAAAAACATAATGTTAGCAGACTTGTAAGCAGGTTGGTAGTAGGTTTGAACCTATATCACACAATATAACACCTGGGTCTAGACCAAAGGAAATTGAAACAAGCTAACCTTGCTGAGATGGAGTACCCCTTTTAAAGGACGATTTCCATCACCCACCATAGATGGCATGCTTCATCACCGGGAACCTCCTCGCACTGGGATGCCTAGTCACAGAGCGGGCTACAACTCTCTCGCTGAGAGAGAGGTGCACAGCGGATGTTTTAAGAGGTATAATAAATAAATATGCTTTATTTAACTGGGAGAAGTGAGGAAAGCAGAATGTGCAAAAAAAATAATGTGATAATTTAAGCTGGCTACAGGGTATGCAAACACTTTTATTCATGCACCCCTGGGTCAGATTAAAACGAAGGACACTGCAAAAAGGATTAACATGCTGGGGCGAGTCACCGAGGTAGATAAACACGTTTCAATCAAATCCGATTAGATGAGGTGTTGCGGCATTTATCAGGACCTATAGTGATGGTGCTTCTACTTCAAGGTTGTGCTCAAAATATAATAATGTAATTTAATACAAACTATCCAGGGTTCTCTGTGAATCCAAGGAAGGGATCCACTGGCGTTTACCCACAATTGTAAGGTGTGGTGCCTCAACTCAGGACCTGGCGTGGGGTTAAAGGTATTCTCTATCCTCTCAATGGATGGTATCTAGCTGCTGGACGCATGATGGAGGGAAATCGTCCTTTAAAATGAATACTCCATCTCAGCCAGGTTGTCTTGTTTCAATTTTCTCTTGTCTAGATCCATTTTTTTTAATTGAAAGTACAAAAGACAAATACAAAGATGAGAAATCTTTTAGATCATGGCCCGCCTCCCTGCCCCGACTCTAAAAACAACAGAATAGACATTGGTTGATGAGTAATCTATTACTGTTATTCTAGTCTAGATCCAAGTGTTCTATTGTGTTATATAGTGTCAAATTGGGGAGATAACTCCTGCTGGTCTCTAAATCTCCTCTGGTCCTCATTTAGTGTTTCAGTATGTCTGAACCTGCTAAAAAAATGAACTTTCCTTGTGACAATAATGCTGTTATCCCAATGAGAACACAAGAGGGAAGAATGTCAGCTAGCAATAAGTTATAGCACACTGCCACACAAAGTGTGGTATGAGGGGTAACCCACTTGTTCACATCCCTCCATGCTAATTTCTGTGTAACTGGCAACAACCGCCTTAGACATTTATGATATGGGGAAAAAGGCAAAAGTTAAAGCAGAACATGCACATGTAAATTATGTAATATCCAGGTGTCACCTCCTTTTGTCAGTCACTCCCACTTAACTGACCTCCTGACAGCAAGAGGTACAACTAATCCCTGGTATACATTCTAACAGATGGGGCAAAATGCTCCCAGCTAACTTTATTCTGCATTCCCTTCACCAAAAGATTTGCTGCACCTGTGCAAAAGTATTTCCTTTCTGCAACCTACCAAACCATTGGATTCATTTTCCAGGAATTAAATTGGCTCTGAGGTGCAGATATATTTAGAGAAGGTTTGTGCGGAAGTAGAAGTGTTTTACAGAGACAGGTTTAATCTGGGGTTCCTAATGGTCCAATGCTATTTTTAGGGGCTCTCTCTATGGACAGCTCTCTCCATAGTACGTTTTCAATATATTCCCCTAAAAAAAATGTAAAGGGTATCTCCAGATCCCAAAAAAGTAAACATTCATAAATTACATGATTCAGCCATCATGACTAATTTGAGATTTCATCTTGGTGCTTAGCGTTACTTATGAAACCAGTTTGACGCTTTTGAATTAGAGAAACAATATATTGTTGAAGTAATACATTTATCACACTAATTTAAGATTAACTAATAGATTTACAATGTGCCATACATTAAAACTGCAATCCTATTGTAATTCTAAAAAGGTGTACTTTGACTGTGATTACATCTCTGGCTTTCACATTATAGCCCTTTTTCGACTTTTGTATTGTACAGAAATGTTATCCGTGTATCCAGGTCACACGTAAACAGCCCCAAAGCAACGCTTAAACAGGCATCTTCTCACATGTTGCACCTAGTACCAAAACGTCTCTGCAATAATGAGACCCTTTTCAGGAAAGTATTCGAAATGTATTCACTATGTACCGTATTTTCTGGCGTATAAGACGACCCGGCGTATAAGACGACCCCCGACTTTGGCAGAAAAATTTTAGGTTTAGTGCTATACTCGCCGTATAAGACGACCCCCCACTTCCAGCGCAGCATAGCCATTCCGAGTATGTACCGGTATTTTGAACTTACCGTATTAGTCTAGTCCTCCTCCCTGTGGGTGAGCAGTAAGGCTTTATCAGTGGGCAGTGGGTACCTATAAGCGTTTATTTTACAAACTGAAAGACTGAACGCAAAGAAATTGGTTGTAGAAACAATCTTGCTTTACTCGGAAACATTTTATTTAAAACCATATCAAAAACTGTCACTTCTGAATAACGGCAAACATAAATAACGTAGTGCATGAAACAGTGCAAGTGCATTAAACGTTCCATAACTTCCCATAAATCCAAGCGATTTCTACAGGATTTATAACGTTCCCTTTAAAAACCTTCAAAATCCTCCTCTTCGTCATCTGATCTCATAAGTAAGTCTATGAGATCTTGTGGTACATCTGTAAGGCAGTCATCGTATGGATCTTGTACCAATTCCGTATCAGATGATGTGGTCTCTTCTTCGGCATCCTCTTCACCTTCCCACAGATAGTCGTCCTCCATACCATCTAATGAGTTCGATATGCCACACTTCTTGAAAGACTTTATGACTGTTTCTGCATCGATGTCGTTCCAGGCCTTTATGACAAAGTTGCACAAAACATCCAACTGTGGCGCACGCATGTTTCCTCCTTTTGTGAATGTTTTTTCACCGCTAACCATCCACTCATTCCACTGTTCTCGGATGCGATCTTTAAATGGCTTGTTTAGGCACACATCCAGTGGCTGCACCAACGATGTCAGTCCTCCAGGTATAACAGCAGCATCCGTTTTCAGTCTTGCCAGCCTTTGCTTGGTGCTGGGAGTTAAATGAGCCCTGAACATATCCCACACCAGTAGACTACGCCTTTGTAGAAGTCCACCTGGTCGCCTGCTCCATACGTTATCAAGCCATAGCTTTACCCCTTCTTCATCCATCCATCCTTTCTCATTAACATGCACAAAACAACCAGCAGGAAACTTGAGTTTCGGCATTGTTTTCCTTTTAAAAATAACCATTGGCCTCAGTTTGCCACCATCAGCTGTGCATGCAAGTACCACAGTGAAACTGGACTTCTCATGTCCTGTTGTTTTTATTAAAATTGTCTTTTCGCCTTTTTGATGGACAGTTTTGTTGGCGATCATATCAAAATTCATCGGAGTTTCATCCATGTTTCCGATGCTACTTAGCGCATACACATGTTCATTGCGCAGCCTAATGACGTAGCGATGGAAGCTATGCATTTTGGCATCAAGATCCGCTGGTAATTTCTGGGCAATTTTTGTCTTTTGCCGCAATACCAGATTATGCCTTCCCAAGAATCTGGTACACCAGGACACAGTGGCCTTAAATCTGTGGCTGAGATCGGGATTAGATTTGGCCCACTGAAGTGCAACCAAGCGGATTTTATTTCGGGTCACGACATACCCGCTTTGCCGATGCTCGGCCACCATGTCTGCTACATGCTTTTCCAGTTCTGGCCAATGTGGGGTGCCTCTTCTTAGTGCACACTTGCCCCTTGGCATACTCCGCAATGCTTGCTCATTTGCTCTCCAGGCCCGAACCATCTTCTCTGTCACTCCATATTGCCTAGCAGCAGCACAGTTATTATGTTCCGTGGCAAAAGCCACAACTTTGAGTTTGTAGCTGGCTTCATATTTTCTTCTCCTTGCCACTGCTGGAGCCTTGCTGAGTTCTAGACTGCCAGCCATTTGCTCTGGATGCGCTGCTGGAGCCTTGCCGGGTTCTTCGCTGTCTGCCATTTGCACGGAATGTGCTGCTGGAGCCTTGCCGGGTTCTTGACTGTCAGCCATTTGCACTCGATGTACGGTACTGGTGCTGTACAGAATGGACAGGTGCAGAGACTGTCTTCAACACCACACGTACGGTACGGCAAATACGCTATCTGGTCACGAGACTGTTTTTCCTCTTAGCAACAACCAGCCAATCACGGCAAGTGCTCTACTGCCTTCGGGAACATTCGGGAACATTGTACAGTCCCCTTTCTATGCCACGCCCATGCCAAGGGGAGAGGTGAGCGTGCCAAAACGTGCCAAACGTGCCAAACGTATCAACACACTGGGCGCTGCCATCTTCGGCGTTGGCTGCCCATTACCATGTACCGTGTTTCGGACGTCCTGCTGCCTCGTCCTGCTGCCTCGTCTGCCTGGGGATGTGCAAGCGGTTGGAGGCGCGTGTACAGCGGCAGCGGCAGTCGAGGTAAGACTCATGGCGCCATTTGCTCGCTTGTGAAGCGGTTTGACACCTTCGAGTGAAGTCCTTGCTATGAAAAAAACGCTCGCTTTCGATACTTCATGGCGCGGGGCCTGGGTGTGGACGTTGCCAGGGTCGGTGGCTGTATTTTTTGACATAAGGTGTGTTGTTTCTTGTTATTTCCTATTGTGAAGCGGTCTGACACCTTCGAGTGAAGTCCTCGCTGTGACAAAAACACGCTCGCTTTCGATACTTGCACAATTCATGGCGCGGGGCCTGGGTGTGGACGTTGCCAGGGTCGGTGGCTGTATTTTTGGACGTTGCCAGGGTCGGTGGCTGTATTTTTTAACATAAGGTGTGTTGTTTCTTGTTATTTCGTATTGTGAAGCGGTCTGACACCTTCGAGTGAAGTCCTCGCTATGAAAAAGCGCATGAAAAAATACCATAAAATTTTATACCCGGCGTATAAGACGACCCCCGACTTTCCAGAAAATTTTAAGGGGTTAAAAGGTCGTCTTATACGCCGGAAAATACGGTAAGGACAACACGAAAAAAAACTTATTTCACAGTGTCTGCGTTAATGAGAAAATATAAGTATTAGCTTTCTAGGTCGCCACAAGTGGCATTGTTATGATAATGATAGTGTATATTAATCTAACAATAGTGTTTTTATGCACTGCTACTGCTAAACAAGCTGACATTAAAAACTGATGCACTGGATACATTATTTGAAAATAATCCTCACCAAATACATGAACAATAGTTTCTAATATTGAGTATGTACAGCCTCTTTTACACCTAGAGGGGTGGAATCTATAAAAGAATACTGAAACATTTGATTACGTCTAAAATAAGGCAATATCTAAAATAACAGCAAGGGCCTATCATCAGCAAATACAGTCCTGTGAATGAATTGGTTTAGAAGATACTGGACTAGCGTCACAAATGGAAGCTTCAGCATATCAGATCTACGTGAAGTTTAAAAATAATATATATAAGAGATTTAAATGTATTAAACAGGCGCTTTTGGCTGCGAAATTGTCTTTCGCATGGGAATACAAAAAAAATAAAATGAAAGAAAAAAATCTAAAAGGGTAAATATATAAAATAAGGTAAGGTAAACTAAAATAGTCAGGGAAAATAATATGCATCCTTGTAATAGTTAAGCATAGGACATCCACATTCATTTTAGTGCTACAGTGATTGATTGCAGAGCAGACTCTTAAAGAAGTGACTTTGTCCAGGGTGTGAGCCATAATGAAGCCATAAGGAACTGTGTGTTATATTCTCTGCTCTTAGCATAAATTGACAAATTCAGAATAGCAAACAGCCATGTTTCTCTGTAGTTCCATAGCTTTATTAAGTAGGACTGATCAAAAAGATCTGCCTGGCCTACTGGGCGAACGCTCTCAGGGGCTTTTAATGTCTTTTCCATTTGTAATTTAGGGAACTGTTTGCTGATAGTCATTTTAAATGTAAAAAGCTGCAGATATCCTTCGGTCATATTTAATTAACAGAGAACTATCTGTAATGCTGGACGAGCATAAATCACTCCCCTATGCTATGCCATGTGGGGTACGCTGACAACACGCAAATTGTTGTCTCCCTAGCCTCAAAACCAGGGATCGTGGCAGCACGTTTTAACCTTTGCATGAGCCATATCATCAGCTGGATGCAGGATAACTCCTTAAAATTGAACACCAGGAAGACTGAAGTGGTTTCCCTTTGGAATTCCGCTTGGTGGCCGGGGACAGCAGGACCCTACCCCAGCCCGTAAAGAAGGTAAAAAACCTTGGAGTCCTGATCAACGACCATCTTTCACTGTCAGACCAGGTCAACAGTATCACCTCTTCGTGCTTTTACACTTTAAAAATCCTTTGGAAGATCCTTCCTTTTATTCCTATGCCCCTCAGGAAAACGGTTGTGACTGCCTTGATTTTGTCAAAAATCGACTACTGCATTTCGCTCTACCTCGAAGCCAAAAAGAGTGTGATACAGACTCTGCAAAATGCTGCCGCCCAGCTACTACTAAAACTCCCTAATTTCAGTCCTATAAGTCAAGTCATCCAGGAACAACTGCATTGGCTCCCCATTCCGGCGAGGATCCAGTTTAAATCTATGTGTATCGTACAAAAGACCATGCATGGGGCAGAACCTGCCCAGATCAGCCAACACATTAAGCGCTATACCCCACAGAGAAGCCTCCGCTCGGCATCGGCGTCTCTGCTCGCAGTACCGAGGGTAAAGACGTTGAAGTGTGGTGGTAGAAGTTTCCGACATCCAGCCCCCAGGCTATGGAATTCCCTGCCCCTGCATCTTAGAAACCAAACCAATCTACTACAGTTCAGGAAAGAACTCAAAACCTGGTTATTCACTCGTACAAAAATGGCTGTTTGAATTCCCGGTTGCCCTCCATGGTAGCAAACGCCAAGACGCCACAGCATACATGCGCTCTATAAAAACTTATATTTCAATTTTTTATTTCATTTATTTGTGTTGCTGTTATGATCCTTAGAGCTGGATTTCCTGGAGTTGGAATAAGTCCTAGACTCTTGGCTTCTTAACTTCCAACGAGCGGAAAATTTTGACTGTTTTATAAAGGATAAAATGGTCTCTCCAAGATTCGCCAACTAGGTTTACTACTGCCACTTTCGATCGTTTCATGCCATATTTTATTAGAACGATTTCACATCTTTTCTGACTTGAATTGTAATTGACATCAGATTCCAAAACAATGGTGGGGAAACCTGTTGGTAGCATCATCAGGGACATTTAGAAGCTTCTTTCATGGCTCCCTATTACTAATGTTGGTTTATCCAGAACCCAAAGTTCTGCTTCATCGGCTATTTGGCTTCCAACCTTTGCCTGCCCAATGCGATCAATATTCTGTGAGAAGCAGTTTCCATGGATATGTGAGACTTAACAGAGAGTATTTGGGAGGCTTTTGAGTTTTTAATAGCTGCAGGGATGTTTGTATTCCATTTGCGAATATTGGCAATGGACAGGCCCAGATAGTGAAGGTGTTCGCTTATTCTAGTCTTTGGTTATAAATAATAAAAGTTTTCCAGGTTTTCTGGTTCTTTCAGAAGTACATGGTTTTGGTAACCTCAGTATTTATATTTAAAATGTTTTCTTGACAGTACCTATTGTGAGAAGTTAGCCTGGCATGATATCCACTAATTCTAGTGGGCACCTTGCACCAGTCTAATCAACCCTTATTGATGGTGGTTGTAAAGTCAACCGTATAGAAAGCTAACCTAGTAGTAGAATGGACCAGCAGTCAATAGGCTAAGACTTCAGGGAGCATGTGAAGCCAGTTATTTTACCAATTATAATCCCTTGAATACCAAATGAAAGGACACCACACAAGGTATATATCAAATATATATATGTATTTATTCTAAACACAACCCCTTTGCCCTCTTTATGAGGTCAGAGGTAAAAGTACATCACAAGTTACTCAATTTAGAATCGCTGGGGCTACACTAAACAACTAAAGGTTAGGAAGTAGGAGGCCCAGGGGAGACGCGTGCAGTGTCTAAACACAGTCGCGAGTTACCATTGACTGATAATGGGAAACAAAGAAGTTACAAAGTTACTGTTTAAGGACACTTCCGGATGGACTAGGATGGAACCCTTTAAACTAGGACACTTTGAGAGTCAAGACCCACGGGAGCACCGGAGTACTTGTGTTACCTTACCCAGGGAAGCCGGGTGCATAGGTGTCTTTTCGTGCCGGGTTTAGTCGTCGTTTTCTATGGAGATCTGCAAAGAAGTGATGCAGGGGACCAGAGGAAAAGTGTCCTGGTATATCCAAGGGTGGATCGGTGCTGTGACGAACCTAAAAAAAGAGGGGACAGAGTCTGGGTCACTAGCCAGTGACCAGGAGGGAACCAGGAAGGAACCAGGCGATGTTGCGTGCATGAAGGTGAAGAAGGTGAGTTTGTCTCTTCAGCCACGAGGTCCAGGAGGCATCGACGATGACCAGGCGCTGGATTCGAGCTGTCCCAAAGAGGACCTAGTCGACTGCGGTGTCGGTATCCGGATTGGACCCAACAAGCCTTGGCAACCGCAACCCACTCAAGATGTCGAGATTGGCTCCGTTGTAGACCAGCAAGGTCTGTGGCGTTTCTCCTTCTCAGGAAAGCTGGAGCAAGCCTGGATCAACCAGGATCGCAAGTTAGATTCAAGATGGCATCTTCAGGGGGCTCACTAGCCAACGGGCAAGGAACCGGGCAGACGCGTCGAGCACAAATGTAAAGGTGGGGCCCAAGGGACACTCGCGGAGTGTGGGGGCCTGAGCTTCGGTTCAAATGATGCTCGGGACTGGGGCTTATCGTACCCCAATGCACAACTTACTTAGGCTTCAGAAAAGGAGTGCAGGTAGCAAAATGCAGGATGTCCAAGATGTCCGGTCCCATGTCTCTCGTGTCCGCCACGGGTCTCAGCTTTGCTGTGGATGTGGGTCGGGGTCAGAGAAGTCTGGAAGTCCAGTTCTTGAGTCGCAGAGTCTTCAGGTTCCGGCGGGAGCCTTGAAACTGCAGACCGGCAAAGTTGCTGATGGTGCCTGTTTGAACAGGGTGGTCACTCCTTGACCACAAGGGAGATGTCTTCTGTCTTCTAGTCAGAATAGAATGTCGAAGGTCCAAGAGTTCTGTATCAAAGTTTCTTTCCAGGATAATCTAAAGTCCTGGGGACACAATTCCTATACTAAGGATGGGGGCTGGATTACCTGCCTACGTCCCTCCTATGGGTGGACCTGAGAAGGGGGTGGTTACACCCCTTTCTCTTTGTCCAGTTTTGCGCCAGAGCTGGGGCTGAAGTGCCCCAGCAACTGGTTTGAACCGGGCTATGCATGGAGCACCTTGTGTGATCCAGGCAGTGTCTAGATGCATTCACTGAATGCAACCCTCCCTGCCCCAATACACAAAACCCCTGTCTGGGGAGGTGCTGGCACCTCCCTGGACAGAAAACCTATTGTCCAGGCCGCCCTTGCTGGAGTTTTACGCAGCAACAGTAGGTCAGCAGCATCCATTTTGTGATGCTGAGGCTCTGTTTAACTTTAACCGGGTAAAGCAGTAACGAACAAGTTACTTACCTTCGGTAACGCTTTTTCTGGTAGATACTATATCTGCCTGTGGATTCCTCACCTTGTGAATATCCCCCTTGCGCCAGCAACATTCGGAAATTCTTTTTCGTAGCCTCGCGCCGACGTGGATAGGACGTCACAGAGACACGGCTCCGCTCGCGACTCCGCTGACGTCACCGACGCCTATAACAGGCCCACGCCGGCGTGATGACATCAGTTCCGCCTTTTTTCCGTGCCATCGAGGCACACGGACGGACCAATGACAGTAGATATATACAAAGCATACACAGTATACAATAGTCAAGGCAAAACACACAGTGTAAAGCAAATGCAGGAAGCAAATGAAACATTTCCTTGACATCAAAACAAATATACATTACAGTACAATAACTCTGGCATAGAAGAGTGGACAACGGGGAGGCGGGTGGGTCAGTGAGGAATCCACAGGCAGATATAGTATCTACCAGAAAAAGCGTTACCGAAGGTAAGTAACTTGTTCTTCTGATAGATACATCTGCCGTGTGGATTCCTCACCTTGTGAATAGAGTCCCACAGCAGTCCCCACTCCCGGAGGAGGGAGTCCACTCTTCTAAACCAGGAAATCCTGAAGGACAGAGCGCGCAAAGTGGCCGTCCCTCCTGACTTCCGTATCCAAGCAGTAATGCTTCGCGAAAGTATGGAGGGAAGACCAGGTTGCCGCCCTACAAATGTCCTCCACAGGAACACCTCTAGCTAAAGCAGAGGTAGATGACTTAGCTCTAGTGGAATGAGCTCTAATACCCTCCGGAGGCTCCTTACCGGCCAAAGAGTAGCAGATCTTTATGCACAGAACGATCCATCTTGATAAAGTCCTTTTATGGACCGCTCTTCCCTTCTTGCAGCCAGCAAAGCCAATGAAGAGTTGATCGTCCAAGCGACAGTCTCTAGTTCTGTCCAAATAAAAAGACACCGCCCTCTTAGGGTCCAGACGGTGCAACCTCTCCTCCTCCTTGGATGGGTGCGGGGGAGGATAAAAGGTAGGGAGGGTAATGGATTGACCAAGGTGGAAAGGAGTCACCACCTTAGGAAGAAAAGCAGCCCTGGTCCTTAGAACCATCCGATCAGCATGTATGGTCAGGAACGGGGGCTTGGAACTAAGAGCTTGAAGCTCACTCACCCTCCTTGCCGAGGTAATTGCAACTAGGAAAACTGCCTTAAAGGTTAAAAGCCTCATAGGACATTTATGAAGAGGCTCAAAGGGAGAGCCCATCAAAAAAGTCAGAACAAGATTCAAGTCCCACTGAGGTACAATAAAAGGGGTAGGAGGAAACTTATTTACAAGACCCTTCAAAAATCTCAAGACAACAGGTGACTTAAAAAGAGAGGGCTGATCAGGCAAACAAATAAAAGCTGACAGTGCCGAAAGATAGCCCTTAACTGTGGCAACTGCCAGCCCCTGTTGAGCCAAAGAGAGAGCAAACCGGAGCACATCTGATAAATGGGCTCTCAACGGGTCAATATCATTCTCACCACACCAAACAACAAACCTAGACCATCTATAAGAATAGACAGTCTTAGTGGAGTCACGTCTAGCAGACAAAATGACATCCACCACATCAGGTGTGAGAGAATAGGAAATCAGGTTGCCCCGTTCAATCTCCAGGCATGAAGGTGCAATGTCTGGAGGTGGGGGTGTAGAACCTGCCCCTCCATCTGAGAGAGGAGGTCTGCCCTGAGAGGGAGACGGAGCGGCGGGTGAGAGGAGAGGTGGAGTAGATCTGTATACCACACCCTTCTTGGCCAATCCGGGGCGACCAATATAACTTGGGCCCGGTCTTGGCGAATTTTCCTCAGAACCCAAGGAATCAAGGGTATGGGAGGAAACGCGTAAAGGAGTTGACTTCCCCAACACAACTGAAACGCATCCCCCAAGGCTCCTTGCATCGGATACTGGAGACTGCAGAATGACGGGCAGTGAGCATTCTCGCGAGTGGCAAACAGGTCCACCCGAGGGGTCCCCCACGTCCGAAAAACGTGACGAACCACCTCTGGATGAAGCCTCCACTCGTGGTCGGCAGAGAACTGCCGGCTGAGACTGTCCGCACGTACGTTCAGAACTCCGGCCAGATGATTTGCCATCAGGCAAATCTGGTGGTCTTGAACCCAGGACCAGAGACGCAGAGCCTCTCTGCAGAGACACTGCGACCCCACTCCTCCCTGCTTGTTGATGTACCACATCGCGGTCGTGTTGTCCGTCAGGACTTGGATCGACTGACCGCGAAGGGAAGGGAGGAAGGCCTTGAGCGCCAAACGTATCGCCCGCAACTCTAGAAGGTTGATGTGAAGCAACCTTTCCTCTGGAGACCAAAGACCCTTGACCTCCAGATCCCCCAGATGAGCACCCCACCCTAGAGTGGATGCATCCGTAATCACCGTGGCCACCGATGGAGGTAGATGGAAAGGCTTCCCTTGCGACAGGTTGCCTTCCACGCTCCACCAAGACAGATCCGCTGCAGTTTCTCTGGAGATCTTCACCGACTCCCCGAGATCTCCGTTGTGCTGATACCACTGCCTGCGGAGACACCACTGGAGTGCCCTCATGTGCCAGCGTGCATGGTTGACCAGGAGAATGCAAGAAGCCAACAGACCGAGCAGGCGAAGGACCTTCAGGACTGGAACGACCGCTCCAGGGTAAAACAAAGGAATCATTTCCTGTATGTCGCGAATCCTTTGAGGAGGAGGGAATGCACGACAAACAGTAGTGTCCAGTAAGGCACCTATGAACAGGTTGCGCTGGGAGGGCACCAGGTGAGACTTGGGTACATTTATCGAAAAACCCAACCTGAACAACAACTGAGTTGTCTCCTGCAGATGATGGAGCACCTTCTCCGACGACTCCGCTTTGATCAGCCAGTCGTCTAGATACGGAAACACAGGTATCCCCGATCTCCTGAGATGCGCTGCCACCACCGCCATCACCTTGGTGAAGACTCGAGGCGCAGTAGTAAGACCAAACGGAAGGACCGCAAACTGGTAGTGCTGTGACCCAACCGTGAAACGGAGATACTTCCTGTGCGACTTCAGGATTGGGATGTGGAAATACGCATCCTGCAAGTCGAGCGACACCATCCAGTCTCCTTCCATCAACGCTTGAAGAACCTGAACAAGGGTGAGCATCTTGAATTTCTCCTGCTTCAGATAGAGATTCAAGATCCTGAGGTCCAGGATAGGACGAAGCCTGCCATCCTTCTTGGGGATCAGGAAATACCGGGAGTAGCATCCCTGACCCCTCTCCTGCTCTGGGACCACCTCTATCGCACCCTTTCGTAACAGAGTTAGAACCTCCTCCTGCAGAAGAGACAGATGTACCTGGGTGCAAAAACCTTGACAAGGAGGGTAAACAGGGGGGAATTCCCGAAAGGGAAGGGCATACCCATTTTCTACAAGATTGAGAACCCAAAGATCTGACGTAACCGATTCCCAATCCTGTAGAAAATGGGTAAGCCGACCCCCAACCGGACCCACATGATCCTGAATAGCGGATCTAGGGCTGCTTTTCTGCGGCAGGGGGGTTGGAAGAGGTGGAGGAAGAGGAGGGCTGACGTCCACGAGGACGCGCTCTTTGCTTTCCCCTGTACGATCTGTACATTGAATTTTGCTGCTGCTGCTGCTGCTGTTGCTGATGCTGCTGATGGCCTTGTCGGAAATTCCGAAAGGAGCGACCAAAGCCCCTGAACCTTCTGCCGGAAGAAGCGCCCCTGATCTGGAGGCCCAAAGACTTCGCTGTTGCCCTGCAATCCTTGAACCGCTCAAGAGCAGCATCCGCCATTTTCCCAAAGAGACCTGAGCCGTCAAAGGGGAGATCAAGCAGAGTCGCCTGAACATCAGCCGAAAAGTCCGATGACTTCAACCAGGCAGATCTCCTTGTCGCAACAGCGGTGCCCATAATTCGAGCCACAGAGTCAGCAGTGTCCAGACCACTTTGAATTACCTGGCGGGCAGCCGCCTGAGTGTCATTGATCACCTCCTCAAAATCCTTTCGGTTTGCTTCAGGAATTTTAGGGGCCAGGATACGTAAGGAGTCCATCAGGGCATGAACATACCTCCCCATTAGGCATGTGGCATTAGTTGACTTTAAGGCCATACTAGCCGATGAAAAGGTCTTCTTTGCCACCTGGTCCTGTTTCTTAGCCTCCTTCTCACAAGGAACCTGCGGAAAGGCACTAAGACTCTTCTTCGAACAGGCAGCCTGAATGACCAGGCTCTCCGGCGAAGGATGTGAAGAGAGAAAAGCCGGGTCCTCAGGAGCGGCCCTGTACCTCCTTGCAACACTCTTTGATACCGCAGGAGCAGACAAGGGTTTCTTCCAGACTTCCATAATAGGATCAGTCAAGGCATCATTGAATGGAAGTAAAGGCTCAACCACCGAATTAGGAGAATGTAAAACCTCTGTGAGGAGGTTAGACTTGAACTCCACTGTAGGCAGAGTCAATTGAAGAAGCTCAGCAGCTTTTCTCATTACTAGATGGTAAGGCTGAATATCCTTAGAAGGAGCACCTGAGCCTGAGGGCAACTCCCACTCTGGAGAGAAATCAAGGGTCCCAGAATCCGCCAATTCCTCAAAACAGCTCTCCTCTAGCTCACCTTCTTCAACGTCAGACTGAGAGCCCATATAACTCTGCTCCTCCAGAAGGCGCTGTGCTTCTCTTCTGGATCTCTCCTTAACACGCCTCGCAACCGGATCCACCAGCGGCTTCGACGGATTCGGGGCCGGCGCCGGTATCGAATCCGACGGCACAGAAGAATGCCCTCGAGGATGATCAGGAGCAGGCGAAGCCGGAATCGGCGTCGACGACTTCGGCGGAGCCGGGAAATGCCAATGCGGCGCCGGAGCCGGCATGTAGGGCATAAACGGAGCCGAAGGATAGGAGTGAGGAACTCCCAGGCTGAATGCCAACGGACCCGTGGGGCCCGAAGGCGCACCAGAGGGGTACCACGCCCTTGAGAAGACACCATACATTGCGTTAAGAAACGCAGAAGGGTCCTGGCCTGGAGCAGGAAAGGGCGGCTGAAAACCATCAGGCCGGTCCTGAAGAGGGATCGGATCCGGCTCTACGATAGGCGCGGAATCCACAACCTCCCGGGCCTCTTCCTCTTCTCGGGCCGGGGACGGCGCCGGAGACGGACTCGGAACCGGAGAAGCTTTCGGAGCCGGAGATGGAGATCGCCCACGCGACTCAGATGGCGAGGCCTCACCTTCATGCTCGGAGACTTCGAGGGTAACCACCTTCGAACGTACCTTCTTCGGTGACCTCGACCTCGACCTCGAGCCCGACTCCTTACCAGACCGGCGTCGGGACTCATGTCTCCTCTTCTTGTGCTTTTTCTTCGACTTCGAAACATGATCCGACGCCGACTTCGAAGACGACCTCTCTCGAGAAGCAGATCTCGACCTCGCCCTGGACTTCGACCTCGCCCTTCGAGAACGAGTCCTCGACGACTTCTCCTTTCCAGCTTTCACCTTCGCAACCAGAAGTTTGGCTTCTCTCTCCCTCAGGGCCTTCGGATTCATCTTCCGACATGAAGAACAATCCTCCACATCATGGTCAGAACTTAAGCACCAGATGCAGTCTTCATGGGGGTCGGTAATGGACATCATTTTACCGCACTCCCTGCAGGGCTTGAAGCCGGTCTTCTTAGATGACATTTTCGAAGAAACTGGATACAGAGAGCAGAATTAACCAACAAAATGGCAACAATGTACCAAAAGGCTACAGAGATTCCCGATAACCGTTAGCGTCGACGACGCGGAAAAAAGGGAACTGATGTCATCACGCCGGCGTGGGCCTGTTATAGGCGTCGGTGACGTCAGCGGAGTCGCGAGCGGAGCCGTGTCTCTGTGACGTCCTATCCACGTCGGCGCGAGGCTACGAAAAAGAATTTCCGAATGTTGCTGGCGCAAGGGGGATATTCACAAGGTGAGGAATCCACACGGCAGATGTATCTATCAGAAATACATGTCTTTTCCCTCTAGAAGGGTGGAATGCTACCCCCACCGCCAGAATTGGCGGGGGTAGTACTCCAAAGTGTTTGAAACCTTACACATCATGTTTTGATAAAGCCAACCCAAAGTTAGCATTAACCACGAGGATTATAATGCACTTAAGAGTATATGGTATGGCTATATCAAAGAACAGCTATAAGGAGATGGTTCCGAAAGCTGCAGAGGGGCTCAGCTCATGCCAGAGCACCCTCTCACATAAAACCAAGCACTCTGCCTCCAGGATTGTCGAGGCCTACCATAAGAGTGACTTATAGGTGCATATGTGTTTATATATAAGGTAGGTATAGGTATACTATATCTAAGTAAGGGGTGATTACACCACCTTAACAAGGCTGTGTGAACAGACCTGTGGTGTCAGTTTGGAGGGCTAGCCAGGGGTGGCATACTACATGCTATACAGGGGCTCACAAGAGTGACCCAGTAACCAATCTGGTATGTACCTAAAGTACATGGAGTCAATTTTATAGAGAAAGCAGATAGTCTGGGGTCCTGAATAGCAGGGCCCCAGGCCAACGAAGTCGAAAACAAGCAAAACACCAGGAAAAAAGTTGGGGTAACCATATAGTCAGATTCCACCTTCCTACACCTATCTAATACCATTAGTTGTGCTTGCAATGCAAACACTTTGAGATTTTCATAATTAATATAGAGTCGTCGGAATATTGGAGTGATGGAACTTGGAAGGCTTCAATTGCAAGGACGTCTATGCTTGCCTTCAGAATTAACTGTAAAGGAAATTTCTACAATGAAAATAATCATCTTATCGCTCAACTTGCCTAGGGAGCAACAATGGCAGTACAACCTGCTAACTCCAGCAGACCACGTTCTACTCTAATGATATAATTCTTGTTAGAATTGGGATTCCTGGTAGGCTAGGGCATGAGCCTAAGCCAGGCAGAAACCACCACTCTAGTCAGGGCAAGGGAGTTACACCCTGAAGATAACCCCTGCTCACCCCTTTGGTAGCTTGGCAGAGCAGTCAGGCTTATCCCAGAGGCAATGAGTAAAGTGCATGCGCAACACACTCACACAGCAGCGACACACTAGCCGCACCACAAAGAAACTCCACACCCGTTATATAAAAGATAGCCTTTGTAGTACTCATAAAACACATTAGAAAGTAATCACTTATATACACTGTGCCAACTGGCACTTGGTATGAATTTACAGGGATTATATACACTACAGGGTCAATCGGGCGACTGTCATAACCATCATAATTCACAGTTAGCGAAAACAACCAGAAACTACTGGTAAGGGTACACTTAGCACAAACATATTAGGCATGAATATCTTAGCATTACCTAGTAGAGCATGGTAAGGCAAAACATAATCACATTGGGCCCACCTTAGGCCTAAACCTCATCAGAAACAGGGCACCAAAGTAAACACTTGCAATGTGCAAATCCCCATCACGGTACAAGCTGTCACACCGAGGTACTCAGGCCCCGTCCTGGGCTTGCCCCAAAATGTATCTTCCAAAATGAGGCCTCAAAACTGGCCCTTTAGCTGCCGGTGCAGCAGAGACAATGCCCGTAATGCAAAGGGGGCGGGGTGCAACTCACCCTTGTCTCCTTCACTGGAGAATGCTCCCGATGCTGCGATAAGTAGGCAGCTGCCCGCGATCATGAGGCGCAGCTCCATGCCAGAGATGTAGAGAAACTCTGCTCGGGGCCTCCGTCGAGGTTTACTCGAGATGCCCACAACACCAAAAATGGAGAGCAAATGAGGGAGGCACCCGCACTGCTCCTGCACAGCGGGAGCCCTCCTCTCAAAGGCGTGACCCCTCATTTGCCTGCAGTGCCTCCTCTTCGTATGGCCACCCCAGCGACTTTCTCGAGCGGAAACCGGACTCGGACGGGCTTGTGTGGCTCTCTTCCCGGCAGCGCACTTTGGCCGGCAGGGCTTTCCTCATGATCTCGGGTACCCGGAAGACACAGCTTCCTCTGGTTGGGCACCGGTCAGCTTCCTCCTCTCTGCGGGGAGCTCCGCCCACACCCAGGCAACGGCCGCCTGGCTTCCGGTTCGCGGTGCGGCAGCTCTTGCCCCGTCTTGAAGCAGGAGCCCACTTCTCGGCTCAGGACCGTGATACTAAAGGCGCCCACCACAGTCTGCTGGTGGGCAGACACAGCGCTGGGGAACAAGACCACGCAACGGCTTGGGGAACACGCGGGGCTCTCCTCGTCCTCACGAGAGTCCCGCCCACAACCAGGCAGCCTCCACCTGGCTTCCTGTTTTGCGGCGCTCAGTTTCTAATGAGGAGCCACGCTACGTGCCTTCTCCTTGGTCGAGAGGGATCTCAGGCCAGAACTCCCTGTCAAGTTTACTGCTCCCTTTGCGGTTTCAGGAGGCACAATGCCCCCCAGGATCAGGCAAATAAAGATAGAACTTCCCCCAAGCAAAAGGGGGAGGCACCTCCAAGGAATCCAGCGCTCTCATAGCACTCAATCTGCTGAGTACTGCAGGGCAGGGTCAAGCGCTCACCACGCGCTGAGCCCCAAAGTAACACAGGGCAGAGCTGGGCCCATGTGGGCCAGCTCACAGGGCCCTCTAGCAGAGAGGAAGTCCTTTGTGGCGGTTCCTCCTGGCGCCCAGCAGTCCTCTTCGTCCTGTCTTCCAGTAAGTTCAACAGCACCCTTACAAGGGGTCATGGCCCCAATATTTATATTGCATGAAGTCTTTGTTTTGTCCTAGCACAGGGCTTTGGACCCAGTCCAAACCAGTTCTGGGGGGCACTTAACAAGTGCACAACACTCCCCATTGGCGGTGTAGGCTCTGGTTCCAGACACATCACATGAAGGCAGAGCCAGCATTGTGTACGGCAGGCACAGTCCTATTCAGGGTCAGGTGCTACTCCTCCCACTACTACAAATGCAAATCGGCCTATTTTGCTTACCGCTGACTCACCAAGCCCCACTGGAGCCACTGCACCTCCCCAGCCCCTGTCATCCAGAGCCAGACCTGCAATACACAACAGGCAGGCACAAAGACACACAGCACACAGAAATGCCCACTTCTAAAAGTGGCATTTCTAAAATAGTGATAGTAAGTTTGTGAACACCAGCATGCATCATTTATCACTACTATTCCAAACATACCAAACTTTATCACACTACTCCTCTCCTGTCAAGAATTGCCACTGAACACACATATCAGGGAATCCCTTACGCATTCCTATAAGAAGGCAGCCTCACAGTAGTGAGAAACCAAATAGGCTGTTTGTCACTACCAGGACATGCCACACAGTTAAGGCACATGTCCTACCTTTTACCTACACCGCACCTTGCCCATAGGGCTAGCTAGAGCCTCCCTTAGGGGTGACTGGTATTTAGTATAAGGGGAGTCACAGACGTGGCAACCACTTTATGTGCTACGTCACAGCGGCTGTAAACTGCGCGTGCAGGCCCTACAATGGCAGAGGCCAGAGACAGGCTTGAAAGGATACTTTGGTGGGTGGCGCAAGCAGCGTGGCAAGCCCACCAGTAGCATTTAATTTACTGGCCCTGGGTATACGAGATACACGTTACAAGGGCCTTATAGGTAAATTAAATACGCCAAACAGGTGTAGACCAATCATACCACGTTTGCCATAGAGAGCACTTGCACTTTAACACTGGACAGCAGTGATAAAGTGCCCAGAGTCCTAAAACCACCAACACCAGGTCAGAAAAAATACCAGGAGGAAGGCAAAAAGTTCAAGGATGACCCTGCAAAAAGGGTAAAGTCCAAACAATCCTTAATTGATCACACTAAATCTCAGCAGGAATTGTCCTGCTAGTGCATCATTTCTATCAGATGCTAATCATAGTTGTGTCCTGATGATGACCCCTTGATTTAGCCACCAGAGTGGAAAGGACAACCTCATGCAGGTGTCAAATCAACGTTGCTTCATTGGCAAACATATCCTTTATGGGCTTTGTTTGTATCCCTGCAATTTATAAGCCACTTACAGCTCTTTTGGGGCCAAATCTTCATTGTCAAAAGGCTGTTTTTGTTCTGCACTGAGTATGTGTTGTTCACATTGCACCAATGCAATGAAATTAAACTGATATTTTGGCAAAATAGTGATTCACTACAATACAACTGATCATCTGAGGGGGGAACCACTGTTCTAATAAATTCTTTTACTAACCCAGGTTCCTCTTTAATTTGGATTCCTCTGTCTTATTACATGATGCACTATTCGCCCCAAGTCTTCAAGACTGAAAATTTAGCCTTGTTTCTGATAAAAACAGATGAAGTAGGCATCCTCCTTTTGCTTGGAATGACAATGTTAATTAATTTGTAGGAAGTAACAGTCACAATGAAAAACAGCAACAACCCAGTCCCAGAAGGACGTTTGAAGAATGACATTAAAATTAAAGTTGTTTTGGCAAAATGAAGTGGGGATCAGGCAGGTCAAGGGAAGAGAGCCAAAAACACCTCACATGTAGTAGGTCCTTGATTTTTGGGTGCTTGTCTTACAGAACAAGACACTGGCACACAATAAAAGATTCTTCCCAATTCCCCTAACACTGATCTATGTTCAAGTCTTGCAAAGTCAACACAAGTACTGGCATGGGGTCTGAAAGAGTTTATTAGACTAGTGGGCTTGAAAGTGGTTAATGTACCCTGATGTGAGCAAAAGGAAGCTTTCTGGCTGTGCCTCAGTAAAGTCCTGTGAGACACTGGATTAACATATTGTGAATGTAGTTCAATAACAATTATAACACCACGTGGAGGGGCAGTGATTGTCTGGCAGGGATGGCCTCCAAGTAATCCTGATGGGCATCTGACAAACGTAAGAGGCACGGCCTGTGAAGCAATTCTGCTCAAGATCTCTAGCATCTGGACTTTAAGAGAAAATATTTTCCAACAGTGCAGAGGCGAAAGGGGCCTCTGGTGGTATATGGGTTTGGACAGGTAAGACCCCAATGATGGTAACCCTAACCCAGTACCAGAGGTTTCTTCAAACCTCTGACCGGTGCTTCTTTTTCTGGTTCAGCTTAGATCTATAATTGACAACCAGACAAGTAACATTTTTGGAATTAAAACGAGCCCTTGGGGCTCTTTGAAGCTTATTTTGAAGACTATAAATCCAAAACACTCCAGGTTCTGATGCCCTTTGGTGAAGAAACAGCTCATATGCTTTCATCATCATCAAAATATTATTTTTTTCAGTTACTTAAAACCATAAAAGATACAAGCAATACATTGTGATCTAGGATCATAATACACGAATGGAAATCAACCAAACACTAAAGATAAAGAGCTCAAGCTAAAATCCGTTGCTGGCTAGAAATAGAAATCATGTTGGCCAAAAATAGAATAAAATTACAGGTTAAACAACATCTTCTTAAAACCCAAAACATTCATCCCATAGAGTCGCTATCAACCTCTTCTCTTTCTAGCTGTAATTGTGTCTATTATAAAGTTGGCTAGGTTCAAACATATTTATTATGCAGCATCTGTAAGAAAGTTAAGGCAGGTCTAGTTTGGGTATATTGTTTTCCTTTTAATAAAGTTAAAATTAATTACAAACAGTACCATATTATTCACAAAATAAAACGAACTACATTGTGTCTTGATCAGAAAGTAGTCACAACTATATGGGGCCAGATTTTCAACTTTGCTCCAACCCACCGGCTCAGCCAAAATCCAAAGCAGCAAGTTCATCCTAAATCTTGTTAACAAAAAACGATGATGAGAGTTTGTGACTAGATAAGGCTTTTATATACCCACAAGCCTTTGTAATAACGTGCACGGACTGAGGGCTTACATAACTCTCTGCTCTTCCTGGATGCTTGCACTACAACAAAATGATTTTTTTACCCACATAAGAAATCCCCAAACAATCCTATCAGGGCAATCGTATAAATCCGGTTGTCCCAAGTCCCTAAAGGCTAATCTAATATAGATTAACCATAGGACATGGTCAGCCTTGTAGAGATGCCTAAAATCCTTCAAGATTGCCGTGTTCAGCTCCAATTCTGGGTTTAACCATATTGAAACCCATCTAAGTAAGAGTCGCAGAGTTAACAGATCAGAGATGTATCCCACCCCTTGCTCCTCATGCACAACAAAGGAGGCCACAGATTGAGGAACCGAGAGTAGGCACTTAAAACTGTATCCTTTATTACCTGTAAGATACCAGGGAGATACATTTAGAATGACAGACTTTAATCAGTGCCTTAATGGGCTTGGCCCCCAGCCGGCTAGCAAATTTAAACACCGAGGACACTGCCAAGCCATAGCGTTCCTTTTAGCTTTTAGTTAAGGGGCCCATGAATGCTTTTCATCAAATAAGACCCAGAGGTAGGGAAAGGCTTTTACCCTAGAGAGCTCACCCCCTCCGCCTTCCAGGGTATATTTCCTCCGTCTCTTTCCTCCCAACCCTATCACCATGGTATGGGATTAACTATAGTTTGTGCAAAAATCCAAATTATTCATGAAACTAACAAATTAGTTGAGGAGATGTTGCAGACCTAGAGCAGTCCTTGCTAATAACACAGTATCATCGGCATACAAAAGGGCAGGAATTTGATATAAAGTCGCTCTGGGGATATCTTTACAGGCTACATATAGTCTTCCCCAGGTCATTTATATATAATGTAAATAAGAGTGGGCCAGTATTCAACTCTGTCTAACTCCCCGGGAAACCTGAAAAGGTACAGTGATGTTCCCGGCTTGACTGTATCGGACTACTGCAGATATATCTTTATGCAATTTGTGTAAAAAGTACACTATAGCTTTATCAAGACCCACATTTAAGAGAATGGACCACAATTTACTTCTACTGACCTTGTAGAAAGCGGACGTGAGGTCCATAAAAGCAATATGTTACTGGCCCCTCTTAGCGGCTATATACTTCCCTATGATCAAATGATAAAACTTTATCCAGAATACTTCAACCCGCTCTAAAACCATATTGTAAGTCAGAAAAAACTTTATTTTCATCCAACTATGATGACAGTCTAGGGAGAAAGACTAGCCCTTCGACCTTGACTACTGAATCAATAAGTGATACAGGTCTATAACAGAGCGGGTCATTTCTTTCCCCTTTTATAAAAACCAGGCCAATATTGGATCTAACAGGGTACCATCTGCTACTGCTGCATTTAAACTATTAGATACAATTTTGGCCCATTTCACATGGTCTTTTTTTTTAACAAAAATCAGCGGGTATCCAGTCCGGCCTAGCGCTTTATTTTTGGACATACAAGCAATAGCCTCTTTTAGCTTTTCTTCCCGGAAAAGCAAATTACATTTACCATACATAACCTCCACAGCAGAATCCAACATTTCATCAGAATCATAATCACATATCCCCTAAAAATACTGCACCCAAGCTTCAGGGGGTATATGATATTCCCAACAGACCATTTGCAGCCCCTGTAAAATGAGGGTAATTTACTATATCGCAAATTCTTTAACTGTTTTTAAGGACATAGACTTGAACAAATTCGTCCCATGCTTCCTGACAGATTTTTCTGATTGGAGACTGCAATCTTATAGGTCTTTCTACATAATGCATCTTCCTTGCTGTTTTTAGGGTTTTTTTTAGAGCTGAAAGCAAGTTTTGGTGAGCCTTGGAAGAATTGTGATCAAACCATCTACATTCGGGAGCCTTAGATTTTCCTCCCATAATGGTTAGTGTCTCGCAAATAAAATTACAAATCCTGTGGAAGACTGGCAATAATCCATCAGGGTTGGTGGTAACCTCTAAACAAGTGTAGATGTCCTGGCCACATATGAAATTACCCAGTAAGGTCTGTGGGACTAGCTTAATTCACTTCAATCTACTTCCCTGAACTACCGTTTTGATGTCCAACCTCTAAGGACTGGTTTTCATCTTGACATCTTTCTCCATTCAAAAACCAATTGCAGGGGGTTATGGTCACTGAATTGACTCCACATTACCTTGTATTGCTTAACAAAGTATACTAAGTTAGCTGAAATTATTATATAATCAATGATGGAGACTGAACTTCTCCCAACAACGGTAGGAATGGCTTCTTCGGGTTCTGCACCTCCTTTGTTATAATTAAGGAGCATCAGGTTGTTGTCAGCCATAATGTTCCTTAATGGATCACCTTGTTTCCTATGTTCAAGATGGAGATTGCCGTCTATAGGCATCTACTCTTCAATTATACAGGCTGACAATATAAGTGGGTATTAAAAACCCCTAGTTAAATCACCACAAATGGCAAACATTGCTTTTCCAAATATGTCAAGAAACATTTTTAGGGCCATCAAGTGATCATTAGGGGTATTCTGCGCGTATGAATTATAAACGTTTATTACTAATAGGCTAAGTGATGTTTTAAATATCAAGTGGGCTGCCAATAAAGACTGTGAGCCTAGGTTTACCTGAAACACTTTACAGGGAATGTCAAGGGAGACCAAAATAAGTAGAACCCTTTGGATCTGCCCCTAAGCGAGGGGAAAGGTGGGATAAAGGAGATAAAACCATCTAAATAAAAAGTCATTCCTGTATCGCAAGTCTCTTGCAGTCCCAAAATATGTTTACCCTTTAGTAGGCTCAACCATCTATCATCGAATTGCTTATTGGCTAAGCCAGCAATATTCCAACTCAAAATTCTAAAAAGGGTATTCATCTTATGTGTTTCAGCAAGGTTATATTATGTGTTTCTGCAGGGATAGAGGCTTTCAAAATTGCAATGGCGTTTTGTAGATGAATCTGTGGCATTTCAAAAGCTTAACACACAAGAGGTACAGAAACCTATCCTTTGTCCAACAAAAGGTATCAACACTAGAAGCGACTAGGATTTTAGAGTCTGCATTGCACCTTTCAATGGAACAAGTGGTCCCGGGATAACAAAACCTTAGCTATGAGTATCAGAAACAGAAAGAATGTAGAGCCATTGAGATCAAAGACCGTGTTCAGGGTTGGCTCCTCGTCCTTTGGATCAGTATCTCAGTTCTTTTGATCCGTTTATCTCAGGCTTGAAAAGATGAAAGATTACAAGAGAACCTTCCTTCCGAGTCCATCACATTCTTTATGTTTAGAATGTCAACAGATTTGGTCCTACCTTGAACTGTGATCCCCAGACTCAGGAACCATGTAGAATAGACTTGTCAGTACTGCCAGAGATGTTCCACTTATGAGGCTAGTGCTACTTGCATTGTAAAAATATGGAGTGAGCGAGGGTGGGGCAATGAGAGGTTCCTAGCAAAAAATGGATTAGTAGAGAAAACTTACTAACACATGTATGAAGGCAGGTGAACATTAAAGTGTCACATAGCAACACCATGTCATATGAAAATAAGGAACTGAGCATGGGAAACAGTGAGATCCAGAAAGTGAGTTTTAAATGGAAGCATTCCTAAAGCCCTGAAGGGTGGAAAAAGCTTCCACAAACAATGGTCGAGAATCAATGAGCAGTGTAAGAATTTGAAAGAAGAAAGCACATGTAATGATACAAGTATTGTCAATTAAAAACAATGTATGTTTCATACATTACCTTCCCTGTCAGAAGTTCGAAAAGAACAGCACCCATACTCCACCAATCACAGGCTTCGGTCTCTTCCGTTATAGCTCCAATTTCTGAAAAAGAAAATAATGTTTTCTTTTATACCCAAAATCAATGTCCATCTTCAAAAACAACAGAATTAATTTAACAGAAAAAACATTACTTGATAATTCCAGTCACCTCTACTGAAAATAACGGGGGATATAAAAATGAGTGTTAAACTGTGCATTTGAGGTATACATACTTTGATGGATGGTGCACAAGACTAAGGTAAATGGGGCTACAAAATGCAGTTATGTGCCCTGTGCACACCTGGTCCTTTCCTACACGCATGAGCGTGCTACTGCCACATAGAATATCAGGACATATCCGAGGTTGGGAGGAGAGTGGGATTGAATTCCACATTGAAGAAAACCTCAAGAAGAATAGCTTCATAGCCCAGCAGATACAAAACATGAGAAGCTAATGTACAGGACCCACCCGCATGAAGAAAAGCTTCATTTTAAGGGTTGGTCTAATCAACAGATGTTTGGATCCTTGACACTAATACTCAAATAGGGAGAAATGAGTGTGTTTTGCTGGGTACATGATTAGTAGACAATGCAGTCAGAATTCTAAATGAGATGCTCCCGTTAGTTAAAAAAAAATCATTCACAAAAATAGTGCCTTGGGAAAACTGAGAAGGAAGGGGGGGAGGGCAAGGGATATAGAAAGTAATGAGGTATGGTAGATGTAGAAATCTAGAGAAGAGTGAAATGAGTAGAATGCTAGTGCCAGTGAAGACAGCAAACTGCAGAATTAAAAAATCTGCAGGAAAGGTGAAGACAAAATGTGAGGTGCAATATTTAAGACTTTAGTATGAAGGTTTAAAAAGTTGAAAGGTCAAGGAAGGGAGCGTGTTGCAGATGTTACACATCTGGTAGGGAGATGTTTCACCAACAGAAAAGATCTGAGAGTATATGTACAGTGCCAAGTCAGAAATCACCCCCAAAATGAGTGTTCTATTGGACAGCAGAAGAAATGTGAGGATGGAAGAGTCTCATTCAGTTGACACTGAGCAAGACTCTAAGCAACATGTTTTACAATGGCTTGGACACAGAAAATGTATAGACTTATAGGAAATCATGGGAGTTGAGAGAGTGTTGTTAAAGAATGTTAAAAAGCGGGGACGAGGAGAAATTTGTTTTATATCATCTGCACAGAAAGGAAGAGAAGCCCAAAAGAAAACAGCAGTAGTATCTAGAGAAGACGTGAACACAGATTAAAAACTAAAGGGCCCACTAAGACTTGAGAACAGAAAAAAATATATAATTGGAATAATTTCCAAAACCTGAACCTTTGAATCCAAACTAATGCCAAGGTAGAATGAGAGCCAAGCCGAGAAAGAGGCAGAAACACCAAATGAACAGGTGTGTTATGAAGGTCAGTGATCACCCATGACAAAACACGCCCAGAGGTTTAACAGACTCTGAGAGAAAGAAAGGAAGGACAGGCAGTGTCCTGTGGGTTGTGTTCAGGAGTAGAAATGATTCAAGTGAGATTCCCTGAACCTAGACTGAAAGAAAGAGTGAAGAGTCCCAGGAGACCGAAGACTGATTTTGAATGACCCTCTGATGGAGTTGAGAGGAGGGAGCACAGATCTCGGAGCCTAGGAAAGGGAACACAATAAAGGTAAAACGCATCAGGGTAACTCATGTTTGACAGAGATAGGCAGGTTGAAAAGTACAGCTAGCTCGGAACGATTACAGCTACAGAGGGAATTAAGACACTTGGGGAGGATTAGAACTGTAAAAAGTAGGATTTGCAAGAAAAAGAATATGAAGTTCAGTTTTTCAGAGGTGTGAGAAGAACAGCAAGAAGAGCATTTCGAAGACTCGAAATAGAACTGACGCAATATATCTTGAGAACGAAACGCAGAGTAAGACAACCTTGGGTGTGAAACACAGAGGCTGCTTAGGACTGTTGGAAAGCAGAAGAGCTATAGTTGATTAACGATGGAAAAAGGGTGATGAGGGTGAGTATCTCAAGAAAACATTGTTGTCAGGTTGTGGGTTTGCTTGGTTGCCTGGGAAACGTGATGACGTGAGGAGGGGAATGAAGGCAGACTCGCCTGATCCACAGAGTGGTGCAAGACTTTATAGCACCATTCAACCGTAGGCAAAGATTTTCCAATAGGTCCGAGGGAGGCACTGACATAAGGGGTGTGTGCCAGATGGCAAAAAGGTAAAGATGACGATTATAACAAAAGATTGTTATAGGACAGGGAATTAGATTAGAACCCTGGTTTGGAGGAACTAGCTGGAACAGTTCGAAATACTGAAAGATGTGAAGAGAAAAACCAAGAGATCTTAAATCAGAACTTTGGAACGTGATGGGAGACAATGAGGAAGGTTCCCCAACACAGAACCGGGCCCGGAAGAGGTGCACTCGCCTGTTACTGTTGAAGAAGCCGCACACGGCTTGATATACAATCTATTTTGAACCGCATTAGGTTTCCTTGCAAAAGAAATGAAATCGCATTCATTTCGATAACGGCATTTCCGAAATTCTGGTGAAATATATCGAGTGATTTCCGAGCCCGCTTTACACTCGTATGACCGTTAGATATATACATAAAGACTTCCAAAACTGCTGGACGCACTCGAACCAGTGCTACTATTGGAAGGCCCGGCTGGGTCGGAATTATCACCAGCTAAGCGACCTTCTGATGCTGATACGGCCATCTAGCCCTGAGGAATCGCGAAGGCGATGAAACACGTGTCGGCTGGCTGTAATCTTCATTAAAGACTCCAAGATTTACTCATCTTGTGGAACTTTGGTCACTTCTGTCAAATTGGTGTTCTTGAATGTGCTTGTATATTGTCATTGTACAATCGTCGTTACTTATCAGAGTGCTTCGGCAAACCTTTTACTTGATAGTAGTAGTTCTTTACTCACATGAGTGGTTTAGGTTTGTCCACTCGCCGAATAGCACCTGGAAAATCTATGTTACTTAGAACTGTATGCGTATGAACAGGCAGTGCACCCCTTTACTGATCCAAAAACCTTTCTCCTTTCCAGACATTCTGTAATTTCCCCACAGCCTTACAAGAGGTTCACGAGAACGTGAAGGGTTATGTAACCGGTTGGAGCATGAGTACAATTCCAGTGTAACAATTCAAGACTAACTAAAGTTTAGCTGCAGGAAGAACACATGCTCCAAAGAGAAATGGAAAGGAAGTCTGAAAATAAATAAATGGTGATTACGCGCTTAAGGTCTGTGGGGGGAAAAATTCAGACACCATCAAACTGATGGGAGAGGCTGAGATGACAACCACCAGCTGCTGAATGCATAGCGCCCAAAAGGAGGCAGGAAGAAAGCAGGCAGAGATCCTGCCACTGTGAGGAGTGTGGCAGAGATGAAAGAAATGTCTTATTATTTCATAATAATAATTTAATGCCACCAGCCGCTAAGTTATGGGGTTCCTTGTCACCTCTCCAGTAAACAGGTACATTGTGGGCCTCCACACTCTTCGGCCTGAGTCTTGGACTGTTATTCAGGCTGATTGACAACATATGCTCCCTTTTAGGGCTGACTTGTGAGCACAGCTGTCACCAGACCTTATGTGATCAAACTAAAAATAGCTTTCAGAAGAACCAGTGAGAGGACTTTGGCTCCACCCACATCTCATGGATTATCATAGTAGGCAAGGGTTTTGGTGTTGGCTACCTCCTCTGACAAGCCGTGGGGATACAAGATCTGCATTGTGAGAATCCTTGATGAGCTCAGAGATTTTGCTTTGCCAAACTTAATTTTGGTATACCCTTGTAATTTTCTGACTGTATGCCTGATGGTTGCCTTGTGGGAAAGATTAAACTCGCTACAGACGTTCTGAGTTGGTGATGGTGACAAGCCAATGATAAAACATATAGAAATGTTATGTCAAATGCCATAGGTCTGGCCTGTTTATTATGAACAGTTATGACAAATGCAGTAGACTTGGCTTATTTATTATGAAATGCATTTAAGGCCAATAGGCTTCTAACAGTGGATTTTTATCACACACATAATCGCGCAGATTACCGCAGTAGGCAAGGATTTTGGTAGCCCATGAGAACAAACCATGGAGATAAAAGATTTGACCTATGGTAATCCTTACTTATCTAAATTAGTAGGTATTTTATATTGTTTAATACTGTTGAATAAACATTTTTTATAGGCAATATTATTATTGTATACCTGATGGACACCTTGTGGGAAAGCTTATAACCAACAGAGCGGGTCTGTGTTGGTTATGGTGACAAGCCAATGAAAAAGATTATAGGCCTGATTGTTCAAAATGAAAATTATGAAAAAGGCAGTCGGCCTAACACACTGATCATGAAAAGCATAGGTTTAAAACAACAATAGACTGTGTACCCTCGGACACTCGCTGCCCTGTTTAGTTCAGTTATTGCAAGCATACGTCCACCGTGTTTAGACAGCAACATGTTTTCTTTTTTCCACTAGTATTTTTTTACGCATCCTACATATGTTGTTGAGTACATGTGTGTTCTACTTTGATTGTGTCAAAAAGTAAAAGCAAGAGTCAGTGAATGGATGAATAGATGCATGACTTAAAAAATAGTAATTGCATGTATAATGACTTACTTGGTACCTAAATACATCAATGGCACACTAAGGATAACTCTTCCTCTGTAGGCACTTCAATGATTTGACAAACTGTTTCTTTCTCTTTCTTAAGTTTATGGGGATGGGCTGGTCAGGGGAATATCTAAAGATGAAAACTGGGCAACAAATAATATGTCTTATGGGTCAAACCTTGTGAGTCTAAAAATATCCTCACTCTCAAGTAGGACAATTGTACAAGTGTTTTATACCACTAATAGGCAAGCTGACTGCTGAGGAACCCAAGGTGAAGGAATTGTCCCTTCCTGGCCACCTGTAGTCTAGAAGCTACTAATAGGTGAAAAATCGTAATACTCTAAAAGATAAAATGTACAAGTGGGAAAAGAAAGTGGCTGTAATAGAATATTCCACCGCTTTAATTCAGTGGTCAAAATATATTACTCAATAGAAACTGGAGTATTTGGAAAACGACCACTGATGTAAAGGGATATTTAAAGATTACTTGTTACCATCCATGTAGATAGCTTTTGAATGTCGAGGGATAAAATTGCCAAAGAGGTTTTCTCAAGACAACATGAAGCATACGAATAATTTGAGACTCTTGGGAAAGTACTTGGAGTTTAGTTGAAGCATAGTGGATCACAGGAGTATACAGTGGGCATAGAGAACAAATAGTGGGAAGACAGTGGACACTTTTGTACACCTAGAGTGGTATCTTTATTTCTTTTAGGAACATTATTGTGGTATCAAATTATCTCCAGTCTGTAATATGGTTACAGCCTTGAGGACACTGCCTGACACGCTCAAGATTTGAAAAATGAAATTACTGTAGAGGGGGGTTAGGGGAATTTCTGACTATCAATTACTTTGCCAGTACTAAACTAGTGTTGGTTCTTTATACTGATATAATCAAAGGGCTGATTAAATGGACTGTGGCACTGAGAGTCCCAAAGGATGAGAATCCCAAGGCAAATAAAGGAAACCTAGACAAGACAAGATTCAAAGTCCAAAGCATGAGGGTTTATTTAGAACTTAGGAACATTACAGAGAGCAAAAGGCCATTAGTTAGTCAATTCAAATCAATATTTTTTTTTATAAAAAAGATAACTACATATGGTCAACCTCAAGTATAGAGCTAAAGAGCACACTGTCAGAGGGACTGCCCAGTTTTAAAGGTGTTTCGACAAAATATCGAGTCTAACATTCTTGATATGATTTCCCAGCATTCCAACAAAGCACATGAAAATCTGAGCATAACCCTTCGTACGTTCTCTTTTAAAAGTATATGAAACATTATCAAATTGTATTTATTTAGATAAATGCATTTGCTCCAATTGAACACAGGGCACAGTGCTTTATTGTACGTTAACATGGCAGTATTCATGGAGCCAAGTGCAATGTACTATTGTGTTTTATTAAAGAATAAAGACAACCAACTGAAATTTGAACACGTCTATGGTACTGGAGGGATACTGGTACTGACATTAAGTGCATGCCAGGCATGCAAGATTAATTTACCAGCCAGTTGAAGGGGAGGAAACTGTTTATTAGAGTTCCTAGAAAATTGTCTAAGGCAGAGGTATGCTCCTGCAACTGAGCGTTATAAACTCCTTATTCAGGGACTGAGCTGAGCAATCTGTCGGGCATTTGTGTTAACAAGGGCCAGGCCCTCCACTGGACTTAGTATGGCAGAAAACCCTAATTTGCCATGGGCACGGGGCAGCAACAAGCACCAGACAGCACCTCGGAGCAGTAACTATGACCATTTTACCGGGGGAAGGCATTGAGGTGGTGGAGGGGTGAGGGGGTTAGACCACCTCCTAGCATGAATAATCCTTGCCCTGCTTTTGCTGCTGACTCAGCATGAATCAAAATAAATAGAAGGAAGGTGAATGAGAGTACGTGGGCAAGTACTACCATCCCTTAAATTTCAAGAGAGTGCCAAATGAAGAGGTTGTTATCTCTCCCATCTGATTTATCATCATACACCTGTTCAGCCTTCTACCATTTGCTGTTATATAGGTTACCACAGAATAGTTTTGCATACAGCATATTTATTTAGCAGATTGAAGGAAGGCAAATAAATTCTCACGGCAACAAACCTCCAAAAGTCCCTGATATAGAGAAGGATCCTTACTAACATTGTAAACCTCGACCAGAACCATCCAGAATGAACTAAGAGCTGAGCTTCTTGTATAGTTTGGGTGAGATTACAAGATGTATAATTATTTTGAAAGTAATTCAATACAAGCCTATTTTTAATAATTTTTCTATGAGTTAATGTATATTTAGATAAAGACACTGATATTTATATGTCTGATATTAAGAATATATAACAATTTTCTGAAGATAAAGATCTGCACATTTTATAAGGTTAAACAGGAAATTATTGCTAAAAACACTTCTAAAGTAACTACTTGAAGTATGTTCCAAAGTCCTCAGTATGAGTGGCCTGCTGCTTAAAGCACCAGCCCACACACATAAAAACCAACACCAATGTGTACGTAATGTATCATGTGCAGCAATCATTACCTATTAGCTGGACTGTTTCCCCTAATTACATTTCATAAGGTTTAACCTGTCGAAATTTAACAAGGGTAGAATCTTTATTGCACTCGATAATTACTGGGTGTGATAAACATTGCAACACGTATAACTGTGATACTGAACAACGCAGCCAGGTTGATTTTCTGTCCCCCCCGAAGGTCTCACGCTACCCCACTGCTGCGCAAGCTGCACTGGCACCCCATCAAGCAGAGAGCAAAGTTTAAGGGTCTCTGCATTGCGCATAAAGCAGTCTATGGCCAAGTCACAGCCAACATTAAAGAACGCCTCGAGAACTATGTTCCAGGCCGTACACTGCAATCTTCCGAGGCCTGCCGTCTGGCCCTTCCACAGTGCAACACCGCATCCAAACCGGGCAGAGCGTTCTCTTTCCTAGTTCCACAACTATGGATCCAACTGCCTGAACACCTTCGCAAGGAACCCGCACTCCTCCTGTTCAGGAAGCAGCTCAAAACGGTCTTGTTTAGGGAGGTTTTGGACATAGTTTAGCTTCCTGTCCTTGCACTGGTAGGACACCGCTAGTAGTTTTTGGGCCACTCTCTCTAAAGCACTAAGAGACCTGCTGGTGGTTATGCGCTATACAAATACCACTTAACAATTTACGTGGGCACTAGTAATGACACATCCTGACATTACTGGTCCCAACTGAGTGAGCTGAAATACAAAAGAAAAATTTGAGTTATGTTGGAAAAGACTATGTTTTGAAACATTCTAGCGGATGAAACACAAGTGGGTAATACAAGTTAGGTGTTTGACAAATATGGATTCATATCTAAGAATAGGACCCAAACTAACATGGTAGCATGAAATGACATCATCATATCTATCCTAGACAGAGAACACATGCTTTTCCAGTGCTGTATGGCTCCTAGATCATCTTCAACATCTTCTACCACTGCACCGTACTCCGCATTTCAAAAGTCATGGCTTGCACCGGCTTCTGTGCATGAGTCACGAGATGCCCCTGTTCACCCCTATAACCAACCTAGCAGTATAGATGAGGTGTCCTTAAGCATTGTTCCTTGTGAGGGACTCAACACAATGTGAATTCTGTTGACCAGGTAATACGATTGGGCTTTGGTTATCGTATAAGAAATTAGAAGCAAATTGACTGCCACCTGCTTGGACTAACCACCAATCGAAGAGCACTTTACCTCCTAAATGCTGCAACTCACCCATAAAAGATCTGTTAACAATGGCCCACTGCAACAAGGTACTTCATACTGCACTAAATGTCAAAATGACCATTGACCCCCAACCAACTAAACAAATGTGGCCAGCACCTGCAAAACGATTACAATTTAGCAGAAATCAGCAACAAGCAGAAATCTCGTACAGGCCCAAATAATCACAATCATCATACCCTGCTATCTCCTCTCCTTTACTCACTTATATTTATACTTCAGTCTACAGATTTACACCTTAGGTGGAATGCAATGCTATAAAGAATATTCTGAATCAATTCATGAATATCATCTAACATGTCAATATCCTATAAAGAGGCATGGGAACATAGGATCACAAGCAGCATGTAAAATCATGGGCATCACACTTAATGGGCAACCTCTAGTTAACTAGAGAAGGAATACTAGATCATAGACTCAACAAAGTATGATGGCTGTCGTTCACTCTCAAACCCTCTTCACAACAATCGCAAATATTTATAGCAAAACAATGGCATAGCTTGAGTGACTTCTGGACAACAAAGTGCTTTACAGAGGATCAGGAGCCCTGATTATAGATATAGGGTGCACATTTCCTGTTTGTGCCATGTGCACATTTAAGCAGGAGCACCGGGTGCAAACAGGGAAATTGCGCCCTATAATACTGAATGAGTTGCTCTAATGGCAGCCTTGAACTCGCAATGCTTCCAGGGCAACGCATTCATGAGAAATACAGGGCGGCTGTTTAAAAGCTGCTCCATGTTCCTCTGTGGAGGTGGCACTTTTAAGAGGTATTAGAGATCCCCTTGCCGGCAGGTGCAGTGAGTCACTGCACCAACCAGTAAGGAGATGTCTGAGTGGTCCATGGGTCCCCTTTTCATTCGTCCAGAGGGCTGCTTTTAGGAAGCGCACTTTCAGTGTGCCACTTTTTTGAGGCACGCTTTTTAGAGCGCCTCCTAAAGGTATGTTTGCCTCGGGGCCCACTGCAGTAATATGCTAAAGAAACAATTGGTGGCCGGAATGCTGGACAATGCAAACATTCACCCAGAGTCACAAGGATCTGGGTTTAATCCATCATTCTTTTGCTCACCACACCACCCCAGTTTGGACCCAGCCTTATGCAAATGAGTCTTGACCCTGTCCCTAATAGGAACAGTCCAGCCCGAACTGCCAAGCCAGGTCCTCCCTGGACCGGAAACAAACATCCTGGGACCGGTTTCAGGGCATCACCCTTCATCAGCCAGGCCAGCTTGAATCCAGTGGTGTAGTGAGCACGGGACCCACGTCTGGGCATACCCTTCCCACTTAGGGCAACATATGCGAAAGAAACAATTGATGGTCGGAATGCTGGACAATGAAAACATTCACCCCCAGTCACAAGGATCTGGGTTTAATCCATCATTCTTTTGCTCACCACACCACCCCAGTTTAGACCCAGAAACAAAGTTACATCAGAAGCCCTCCTCAGAGCACCTTCCAGCTATTAAGACCTAAGCCGAATAACTTTGGCTAAATTGAATAACATGTTTTGTATTTCACCCAACAGCATTCTACCACACCACCATCATTCAACCAACAGGTGAAAAGTCGTTACCACACGCCCTCTCTTTGTTTTCAGCAAAAATAAATAAAAGTAAACGAATTAAAAAAAAAAAGTAGAGCCAAAGCTATAGCTTGCACTCTTATTTCCCTTTCTGAACTCTTCTCCCCACACAAGATTTCTTTATTTCAACTCCAGAAGATAAGTTGTTTTGTCTACTTTTCTACAGTACTCTGGGCCAGTCCCTTTGCCTATTCTCCAACTCTCATAAAATGATACATGGTGCCGCTGTATTTTATGTTTATCATCTTACTTCAAATCATTTTCTGGTATTTCCATTTCCCTTCAAAGATAGCCTCCGTCCTCTGCAGCTACTCTCCAGCATGCATCCAATTTTAAGCCAATCAAAAGATGACTGCTTTCAAAGGCTTCTAAAGTAGTCTTCAGGCTTGTTTGTGTTTTTCTTATAGAAAGAGGTGCTTGAGCCTCTCAGACGTACTTTTTCATGTGAAACAATAGCGCGCTGCTTTGAAACTTGTGTATGCCAATCTAATGAAATTGCCTTTCTTGCGCCAGATACGAATTATGTAGACTTGTAAGGCACATTTTGATATTTTCAAGAGTGTAAGACCATGTTTACTTGTGATAATAATGTAGTATCCCCATGCAACTTTCCTCCACCTGGGATTCAAATTACATTAGAATGACAGCTCTTGAAAAGACTATTTTTAAGTGGCTGTTTGGGGAGCAAAGTCCGACAACAAGCCGCCATGAACCGCCCTGAAAAGCATGCGACAAATTCATATTTAAGTACGGGGATACATTTCAAGATTTGCATATTATCCGACACAACCTGGCAGTAAAAGCATGAAATGGATGCAAGTGCCACATGACAGAACTCTACATTTGTTATTCTTAACTAATAATATACCTGGTAAGCTAGTTCAGAGGACTAGGGTGCATGGAGTGGAATGTCATTTAGATGATTTGTTTGACACCTTTAAAGACTAAATATCAGACGTCCATTTCACACTCAGGGACCTTAAATGCCAACCATCATAAGCACTGTCCTAGTTCCAGTATGTAACAAACACAAGAGTACTTATACACCTGAACAATTATTGAGTGCTCCTAGAGGTGGGATTTTTTTGTGTGTCACACCTTCCTGAATGGCAACATTCATGATGTTTAATTTAATACTTCATTGCAGTGCTTTAAACAAAAAAATAAAAGTGTAGGTACTCTCGATTTAGAGTACCTGATTGCTCCTGAGAAGTGTCGGTACACTCCAGGGGCGACTCCCTCCACAATGGCGGAGGAGTGCCGCCCCACTGGCTCAGAGCCAGCACCTGAAAAATAAAACAATATACTATCATTGTTTTATTTTTCAGCTGCACTGTAAGGAAGGGCGGGTTGGGCCATGGGATGAGTGGTTGATGCACTTATAAGTGTGCCTGTGTGATTGACCGTCTGTCTTAAGCCGGCCAAACACACATGCGCACTTCGTTTTCTCCAACCCGGATGCACTGCACAGCCGGTTTGGAGAAACAACACAGACTCCCTGTCCTGAGCGAAGCATCAAACTAGCACGCTCAGACCAATCCCCGCGCTGCTCTCATAGAATGAGAGCAGTGTGGGGATTGCACAGGGAGTCTGTGATGCTGTCCCAGGGGCTGCCGGAACCAGAAAGACCGAGGTGTGACGCAAGAGGTGGCTGGCAGCTTCAGGTAAGTCTCTTTTTTAAATTATTACTAAATACCCCCGCGCTCCCCCGCACCTGCTACACCACTGTTTGGTTGTGGCAGCCGCCACCGGTACTCTAACATTTAGTGTTTGGAATCGCTGCTGAGAAGTGCAGATACTCCCCCTTTTACTTTAAAGAAGTGGAGGTACTCAGTACCAGCCTATTTAAGGCACTGATCAGTGGTGATCGAAAATTGGCACACCAAGAAAACAGAGGGCACATTGTGGGATACTAGTTACACAGATGTGGAAAATCCACAACAAAAAGTGATGGCGACATGTGGCTACCAGAAAGACAGAATTGTTAGTGCACGTCGGTACCATCCACGATCAGTGTGATTAAAGTTATTGAGATGGCACCAGTAAGCTAATGAAAAGAAAAGAACATTTTGAGAATGAAGACTTAGTGGTATCCAGCTACAGCGCAGCTTATGCAGAGTCTATAAAAGCAGAAGAAGGAACAGATTACAGATATCTATGAGATGTACCCGTGCTAATTAGAGTTGTTGTAGCCAACGTTTATGTGCAGCATCATACAGCCAGATTAGAGGGAGTAAGGGCATGTTTTAAAATTAACCAAAGTGTGTACAGTACTACCATTGACATCTGATTTGCCTCTGTTCGTTCTCACTTTCTTTAGGTCCGCACCACCCGCCCGCCCCCTCTTTCCGCCCTTCATTCCGTATTCACAAGCTCCAGGACCATCTGGGAGCAAAGATTTAACGAACTGATTTAAGTTGTGTCACTTCCAAAGATAAATCTGGGATTTTAGAGGCTGACATGCAATTGTGGCCTTTAATACGTCTTCTCTTGTATGATTGTTAAACTGTGATGTTATCTGCTATGGATGAGTTCTGTGAGTAAACAGATGTTAAGCTTTTATGGGAATCACATCCCATAATGTCACCTTGGTGGGTTATGTCAACAAAAGACCTCAAAATCATACAGTTTAGTAACTCAGTGTAACTTTGCATTCAATGTCTACTATGTGTCGCTATACTTCATACTACAGCAAACACAAAACCTGAGTCATATTTCAAAGGAGGTCAAATGCGACTCAAATAATTGCGCCAGAGATTTGGTGATACAGGACATGAAGCACAGCTCGCCCCCTATAGCCTGAACAGAAATTATTCTCTTGATATTTATAAAGAGTTTTTGTGGCAAGTTAGTAGGTGAAGTTTACATTTTTTTTAAATGACACATTTTCGAAGCTCTTGTCTTTCTTTGTAGAAAGCAATACACCTTTTTTGGTAGTTAGAAATAGAAATGTGCTCAGAAAACAGAAGGCTGGCCCACTGTTGTTGTTTTATTTGGAGAATTCAATCTCTAAAGACTCAAGGACAAAGGTAGGCACATTAGAACATTGATATACTCGATTCACTTCATAATTTCCATCCATGAATGACTTTGTGTCAATCATATATCCTCAAAAATAATGTAATGAATACGAGAACTGGAGAACTAGCCTTCTTGTCCAGCCAATTCACTGATACAATCTTAGCATGAGCACAATAAGACCTTTCACAAAGATTTTATGTGGGTGACACAGCTAGTTTCATTGTCCTTGACCCAGCTGCAAGTTTTGAGGGTGTATAGAACAATAGCCACTGTTTTTCAACTGTGGGAAGATTATTCCAACAAAACAACCCTGGACCGATTTACATTTTTCACCTAATGCATGATCTAACAAATGAATATGGAATTAATAACAGTTTAACGGGTCACCTTAACATGGCGTGTCCCACAAACCTCAGCTTACTCAGCCAAATGTTACACTTACTTCAGTTCCTAGAAATTTTTACCAACTGTGGCCTCAAGTTTCATATGGAAACACACATTTACTCCAACTGAGAAGAAACACAAGAGGTGGAACACCCATGCGCATTGCTTCCAAATGATTTACGCATAGACCACTAAAAACTGTCTCTGCTTTAATACAACAAGAAACTAAAAAAATGGGCTTGGAAAACCCATATAACGTCTCATCATAGATGGCTGCTGCAAAGTGTAGGTGCAAACTAGTCACTAGAGTATTACCATAAAGAACATAGTCAATTACTCTTTCCCCATTACACCTGAATAAAGTAAGGATAGGATAGGATAGAATAAGAGTTTATAAAGCGCTCGATTGCCGTGGCGTCTTGGCGCTGGTGTGTGTGTGGAGTCCAGAAATTGATTCATCTGCAGTTTAAGTGACAAAAAGAAGCGTCTTCAGGCTCTTCCTGAACATCTTCCTATTAGCTTGAAATCTCAAGTCCAGAGGTAATCTATTCCATAGATAGGCTTCCCCATTAGATAGTGTCCTGCCTCCCCATCTGGTCCGCTTGATCAGAAGGGGAGGCAGTGGCAATGAAGGGTATCATCTTCAAACTTAAGGTTCTGAACATTGTTCTTTCTAAGTTAAATCCCCTTTATGGCAGGGGCAACCAACGTTTTTCAGGATAGCCCCAATAGAGATATTTAGATTGGATTTATGATTAGTTCGAAATCATTTAAAAAGTCAGAGGATATCCTGAAAATCTGCCATGGCCAAAGCCACACTAGACCAACATTGAAAACCCTGCTTTATAAGTCATTTATTATCATAGCCTTTTCCCATATAGTTGTAGCAGAAAGATTCATTTGAGAACATATTTTGGATGTCATTGACACAAAACGAATCATGATTGTAACATCATTCACACACGTTTGTCCCCAAAAAACACAAAGTCTGCAAATCATGGCCAGTGCTTTTTTACAAGCAATACATGCTCAACAACTCTATAGAGTGTGTAAAGAACCAAATCCACAAAGGTGGTGTAGGAAACTGGATACATAACTAGAGGGAGAGACAGCCTCTGCCTTAAGGTTACCTGTAGCTGAGTTCACACAAATCTAAATCACACAGAAGTAAAAGTAGCTTTATGTGAGGAATTGGGCAATTATTCTAGGAGCTTGGCCCAAGCTTCCCTCAAAAATAATGTGTGCTTGAATAGGATCAAGACAGAAGTCATCAATCATTGTTGTGCCATTTGTACTAAAAATTTAAGTCTGACAAACATTTACGTTTTTATTAATGATTACAATATCACAAGAATTATGCTTCTAGCTTGTTCCTATGAAAAGCTTCAAAGTGCCTTTTTTAAAACACTGGACAGCTTGTTGCATGTAGGTTAAAAAGTCCATCGGAACTGTCCTTTTGTGAGATGCAGCTGGCAACAATATACTTGTCTAAAAGTATATAACTAGGCAACTAGGTCCTGCCCTTAAGAATGAGTTACAGTACTTTATGGGAAAAACTGCATGTACCGAGAGATTGGTTGGGGGACTTCCGTTGCCAAGCGTTCAAAACTTGCAGCTATCTAGGTGACTACAAATCAATGTGGATTTCTGACTGTGAGGTGACATCCTTGATCATATGTTTTTGCACCTCATAATCTATTTTACTTGGCCCTTTACTTCCTCTGGCTTGGTCTGACTATGGGACTAAATATGTTTTTTATGACTTCTATTTTCTATTTTAACAGATTCCTGCTGGAGCTTGCAGATAACCATGATACTGGTAGCACCCTATTTCGCGAGAGGACCAATACCATTTTCGATTCAACCACTCTGGTTAGCTTTACAACTCTGATGACATTTACGCTGCAGTCCCTAGTTTAAACAAGAGCTCCTTTAGTCTAAACCTACTTGAAAACAGTAGAGCAAGGATGTCAGAGTCTCTACAATATACTGAGTCAATCCATCTATCATTGATCTCAACAGCATCTTAATCTGGCACAGACAATCTACTATGCTAATCATATATGTGATTAATTTACCCTTAGAGCTTTTCCTACTGTGGGCAAACTTCCAACTCCAGTGGCATTTCAGTTTAAAACTTTAGTAACCCCACCCTCAGTAACGAAATCTCAAATTTGTTTTTCACTCCCAAATTGATGGCATTCATGGAAACACTGAGATTTCCAAGTCTCACCTTCTGAATCGGTGTTCCCGTCTCTAAGCTGCATGATTTTCTCACTACCTTCCAACCTATTTCAGTGGAAGCTCCACTGGTTTACATTACAAGTCTGAAATCTGAGTCTACTTTGGACCATTGTGAATGCTGTGGACATGGCATGGTATACGTCACTCTTGGTGGCACTGCTAGGGTGAAAAGAGCCCTCAATGAATGCTTTTTGAGTTCCCTCCATCATACAACTCTAGCACAGGCTGGTAATGTAATATAGTTTTATCTGTATTGAAAATAGCCGAGGAGCATGTTCAGTATATGTCCTGCTCTAAATTTCAGTCTTGAATAAGGTCAAAGTCTTATGTACCACTTAAGGCAGTTGGACATTTAGAGGGAATTCTATTTAACCCATACAAAGTCATCTAGCACTTGCTTACGATCCTCAGGTTGATGTGTCTAGAGAAAGTGGGCTAGGCGATATAATTCCAGCTGTGATATTTGGTGGTAGTGTTCTACAGGTCATTCTAAGGGAACTAAGGTTGGTGAGCTTTTCCTTTGTTGTGAACTCTAGGTGACTTTCTGAGGGCCAGAATAAATACTGTTTGGATTTTCAAGGTTGAGAACTAAAATGAGCTCTGTTCAAATTACTACAGGGCTTCAGAGAATGTTGTAACAGTAAGCTGTGTACACCTCTGTTTCAAGCACATTAGATTCTGTTAAATCTCTGGTTAGCTAGTTAGGTCGTTAATGTTGTATGTGGAAGGTGATATTTCAGTACAAGAGTTCACATTACTGTTGATCAGAACGTGCAAGAATGGGCATAATCTGCAAACAAAGTTCTCATATTTAAAATACTTTAGCACAAAAAATCTATGCCAAAGAAAGATAATTTAGATGGGCATCTTTATATTTTCCAAATACAGTTAATAACATGAACCATTCTGATAATTGGCCTAAGATGCATTTGAAATTAATTCATCTTTCAGCTTCCCTACTTCCTCCAGCCTGATGATTACCTTTTAAGTTGTTTTAAGGTCAAAACATCATCCAAAAGTATACAGTCAGATCCTAGGACCTTTCTGTGAGGTACCCTCCTCTACTGGAACCTTTTTCATTCTTGATTAACCCATCCTTTTCATCCATTCTTTCGAAGTCCCTAAATAGGCTTGCCGTTGTTACTTGTTCCACTTGAGCATTCTGGGATCACTTTCAAAAGCTCAAATAATTCAATTTCTCTGAATAATTTTCCATTTATTGAATGTATGTTAAACGTTTCTTTGCACTATATTTATCCCGTCACCTGTTTATAGAAGAATATTTTGCTATATATTTTACATTTGCTTTGTTAGTGGCTACATATTGATTACTCGGTCATTCTTAACTATTAGGAAATTAGTCCACTCTGAACCAAGTGCTCATGGTATTACTTTAACTGCCCACAGTTCTATGGTAGCATGATGGGCAGCCCTTGTGTTTGCGAATACTTTATAAATTGCAAGTCAAGAGGACAAAGAACAAGTTTAATAATAAAGGAACAATTTGAAAATTCTTTGTGGGCCCAGACCCTAAGGTCATTTTTAATAATAGCAGAATACAGAGGGAAGACTAATAACTTGGATGTCATTTAAACCATGAAGATCTCACACAGAAGAAAGATGATCGGACTATTTTTCCAACTTACATGGCTCCATTGATGTATCTGACAGTCTCTTGATGACTGTCCACCAGGGGCGTAACGCAGACCCCTGTGGAGCAGAGGTCCCCAAACCTTCAAGGGGCCCCCATTCAGCCCTAGGTCAATGCATATATGAGATGTGCTAGACGCAGGGGCCCCTCATCACATTCTTAAATGTTTGCATTACAAGAGGATATTTACAAGAGTAACCTTGAAAGCCGTGCCCCACTTCAAACCATGTAATTCAGAGTAACATATGATTCTCATGTTTCTTGAGTCATTGAGTATTTCCATCATTACTTCTGTCTTTAAAAAGGATGTCGGAGCTGATCCTGTCTTTTAGTTCTCCAAGTTGATAGAGAAAACTGTATTGGGCAGGCCACAGGCCTGGACAAGGCAGGATCGAATTCTATGTGATTTCTTTCTTGTCTTTTAGAGATGGTATTGGCACTAGGAATAGTGCATCAAGCTATAGAGTGTTAGTAAATATGTTCTCGTGAAACAGTGGCAACACATTTGGCCTTTGAGGACCTGCCCTTCATGTTTGATATGGTGGAGAGGTCCAAATTCTGGGACATCCTGAACAGAAAAATGGGGATGGGAAACATGCAACTTTATCATAAAAAGTTCACAAATCTCTTCACGTCACTGTGAAAAAAGAATGCTTTGGCAAATGCAAAACCTGACTGACGGCCACTCACCACTTTTTATTTCTCTCTTTATAGAAATCAGTTTGATGATGACCTACATGTGGAGCTTTCTTACACCACCAAATTAGGTGAACAAAGTTTCATTCTCTCTTGTATGCAGAGGACGCCGTTCTTACATCACACGTGACGATTGGTTTAAAGCGTTTGGAGATCAAGTTTCTACTTTAATTAACAGTCTTAGATTGAACATCAATTTTTTAAACCCCTGTATTAATTCCGTTGTGCCTAAAAACATTAAAATCAAGGCCATCAGTAATAATAATGTTTGCTTTGAAAAGGGTATTGTCTGTGCATACTTAGTAGAGTGTATGAAAACATGTTATCTTGCAGGTTTTAGATGCTAAAGCCAATTGGATATCTTTAGTTAAGCCATTGACAATGGTGGATAGAAAAGTCTACCCATCCTCCATGGTAAACATTTACACTGCTTACTGTATCTGCATTATGACATATGGAGCAGGGATATGGGGTTATACCAAGACTTACTGGTTGCAAGTAAGAAAATATGTGTATTAAGAGAAAACTGGTTCTGCCTTAATCTTCATCAACCTATGCAATTTCATAAAGAGCTCACATAGCCTTAACTAGAGGATGGGTTCTTTGGCTGCCAATGTAGCCACCAGACTTCACTTACAGAATCCATAGTGGTGGACATATTGAGAATGGGCGCAGTCTCCTACTAGACAATCTTCAAACTGCTATTCAATGGTTGGCTGTTCAGAGATGGTGGTGAATCTTGACTTTCTTTGACATAAAGATCGATAGAGGGCTGCTAAAATGTTTAATGCCTATGTGTTTTTGGAAAGTGAATCACTAGGATCAGCATAACCATCAGTCTAAGCGCGTGCAACCTTAAAGTGCGCACCCAGCGTGAACATTATCTGGGCTTTTAATCCATTTGTTTTGTGAGACACTTACTAGCTCAATTCAGACTGGGACTAACCATTGGGTTCCTGGGCCTTGCACATTTGAAAACATGAAAGCAAACATTCCTTTCTGCTCATGGGACTATAAGTTCATTCGGACATGCATGCAGTTATTCTATGGGTTATGGCCCACCCAGAAGAAAAATGGTGCACGTGTTGTTAACACTCGGCCATGCACATTGTAAACTGACCTCTTTGTATCTAATGCCCGCATCAATGCTTTACTGTAACTTTTTAGGAGAAAATCTTGTTATTGATGTTTTCAATGTACGTGCACCCCACCTACAACCACAGGCCATCGCTTCAAGGAAAATTGTCTGGTACGCTTCTAAATATTATGGTCCAACATAGATTATTTAGCCATAAACCGCTTTAACAACCCCCTCCCCGACATCCAGATGCACTCTCCATCAGAAGCCAAATTATTATCCGTTTTACAGTTCAATTCCCCTTGTCCTTTCCTCCTCCACCCTGGTGTAAAACTTGTTTATTTCAGTTGTGAGATGCCTGTGGGTAAAATGTGAAGCATCCTAGGATACCTGAGGCAAGTGAGCTCCCAAAAGTCTGTCACAAAATATGATTGGAAATCTACTCCTCTCTGTTTCGAACACTGTGCTTAACTATCCATGTCCAGAAGTTTCCACGTCCAGTCTCCTACCTGTGGTACACAGCCCCTTGCCCCCGTTACGGGCAATCAATTGTTTTGCTGCACACATTGTGCTTGTGACATCTCTTTACCTCTGGCTGCGTTCAGCAGATATGATTGTGCATTTGGCGGACTTCTACAACATGTAAGCAGGGAATCTGGGACTGCTGGTCTGGAACATTAAGTCTAAATCGAGCCAATGCCTAATCTGATTTGGCCTGTACCTCTTTGCCTCCAGGAGACTGGGGTCCCTCTTCACCAGCTCAAATCATTTCATGCAGTCGCTTAACATTTGGGGGGAATTCTGCGTTGCCTAGTATTGGGTATGAGCGAGGAGGGGAATGTAGTAAGAGCCCCCTCACGAGTTCAAAAGTCCCAAAGAGTCTGAATGGCTTTGTCCACCTGGCAGGAGAAGAGCTCCTAATCATGGTGTCTTTTATAAAGCCATGGCACGTGCCAAATCTGCGAGCCCGCCATAATTTTGCCCCAGAGTCACCATTTTCCTTCGGTTCTTGATTTTCTCCACTCCAACACAAAGCCCAGCAAAGCAGCATGGAAATGATTGGTGGCATTCGTTAAGCCAGACCATCTTCTTTTGAGAGGTGAGGTGAGGCATAATACCTTTAGCTATGCTCTGTATATTTTCTGCCCAGATAAAGGTATTGATTGCAATTTGGAGCTTCAAGGGCAGTTGCACTGGTTGGTTGGAAACAGGTGAAATATTTCAGAGAGTGCTATTATCTTGGCTGCAGTAATGTGACCTAACCATGACAGACCTCCCATGGGCCAGGCTTGTAAGTCTCTCCAGATCTTGGCCACAAATGGTGTATAGTTAGACTAGGCCACCGGTGCTAATGTCGGTGCACTCCTATGTATACTAAATTGTCGACCGTCCATTGAGAGGGGAATTGTGCCTCCTATGTGAGATCTGCTCCCTGGAGAGCTGGGATTCCCAAAGATTAACAATGGACTCTGATACTTTTCCCTACACAGTTACTTCCTTCAGCACAGGGGAAGGCGATTTCAGAGGGTCTGAAATGGACATCAAGTGGTGTTAATTTATAAGGGAAATTATGGAATTGAACAATGGGTTGGGTAATTGTTGAGTGTGCCTTAACTGACACTTGCAATTTGTCTGATTTGCTAGGTTTAGAATATAGTGAGCTATGGTTTATATGCATATCATATGTGTGTGTTTTTCTAACATGTCATACTAAGCTATGCTACAGTTTTTACTAATTATGACATGTGTTGTGTGTGTACTGTGTGTTTTATGACCTATTGACAGAAATAAAATTACTTTACAGATACAAATCACTGCCAAATCAACATGCATTACATTATCCTTACGATTACAAATCATTTATTTATAATCTTATAAAGCGCAACAACTACCCACATAAGGTTTCCCGGCGCAAATGAAGAAGGTAAGGTGACATAGTTGCTGTTTAAAATAACCAAGGCCTCAGCTTTTTCTGAAATGCAAGAAGTGAGGTAAACTTTCTCAGAGACTCAGGAAGAGTGTTTCACAGTTTGGGGCCCAAAACAGTGACAGAGTGACCACCTATTCGGGTCAGCTTGAACCTAGGCACAGTACACAGGTCCTGGTCCATTGATAATTACAAATCATTCAACTGCATACATTTAAGCTGCATGTTTAGTGCACTGTGAAGAGTTCTCGGAGTTGTCTACTGCGAATACGTGCAAATTAATTGTTTGTATACTACCTTTCCTGCCTGTGCGCTTTGTTTATGCTGCTTCAAAGCGCTCAAGCACCTCTCCATTGGTTCTAGTGGACATGTCTGATGCATGTCAGATCTTCAGACAGGTAAATCACACAGTTCAGGCTCCCTCACATCAAAACATTCAATAAAACTCCACCTTCGGCACTTTAAAGCCCGGCCTATGTCAAACACTTTGATAAGCTTCGAATCAAACCTTTTCAGTCCACCGAGGTTAGGTAGGCCTCTGATCTAATGCGTCACCACAGATTCCTAGGCCCACAGACCTTCGCTTTCTATTAAGTTTATGACATCATGGCTGTGTGAGAAAGAGGGGAGATCTTTGTTTTCCTGCCAGAAAACACGCACAAAGCTCTGAATTAGCTAACAAAAATATAGATCAATGGAATACAAATTTTGGACTCGCGTTTGTAGTTTGAGGCGGCCTTATAAAGGCAGCAAAAGGCTCAATACTGGCCCTGAAAAAAAACACGTTTATTTTCCAAATAAAAGCAGTCAAGTGGCTAGTGAAGTCGGGATGAAAGGTAAAGTTGTCACCTGATTATGATGAAAACAGCTAACTCCTGTTTCAACAGCCCTTTGCCCCCACTGTCCCCTGGGACTCCTTATCTTGTGCGTCCTCAAACCAGCGCCCACCTGCCACGAGCTTCATCTATCAGCCGGGCATCTTTTTATCTGCTGGGGACATAGCCTGCCTGGCTTGTTTTAGAAAACATTTCCAGCCACATATTTGATTTGCAGACAGAAAGCTGTACAGGTGCCAGATCTGCAGAGCTCACAATATTCCGTCCCAGGAGAGAGGTTTAAAGAGTAACAACACTTTAAAATGATCTATGTATCAACGTGTTTGTCTTTATTTGAGAATAACATAAAAAGACACGATTCTGCTTTGCTGAAGATGACCACCTTGATTTAAAAGTGTGTCCTGCACCAACGTGATGTTCAGGCTTTAGAAAAGAAATGCACTCACAAAATCTCTCCTTTGCAAACATCCTGCTAGAGTAGCCTATGTTTGTACCAACTCCTGTAAATCGTACAGCGTGCAGGTGTACATTCATTTACAGAGCCACAATATTTAAAAGAGGCCATGTGTATTTCAACGCCCCGTGTGCGCAGAGTCATTGTGTCAGGTGGTTTCCACCTGTTTCTCTGTTTTAATTGTACATTGAAAACCGTCTAGGTGACTAGCTCGGTGTGACCGGCTGGCTACCTCACTACGAATATGACACTCTACAGCGCAGATTTTACACCATGATACATTCACAACACGGTTGATACAATGACCTCGTTGTTACAACGCAGTGCCATTACAATGCAAGTCGTTCGAATGGACTTAGGAATAGTATGATTTACTATTCCAACTCCAGTGTGTGCAACAGTAGGCAGGGTGTTAGAATAGTAAATCATACTATTCCTTAGTCTAGAGCGCCATATAGCCTGAGTCGTTGTAACGACTTGCGTTTAATGGCACTGCGTTATGACAACGCAGTGGTTGTAACAACCGCGTTGTGAATGTATCCAGTATAAAATCCACGTTGTAAAGGTTGTTTCCCCCTCACTACAGGCCACAGACTTTCTAGGCCTGGGACCTGCCTTTGACGACCTAATGCTTTCTGGGTGTTGCAGACCGAGGTGAACTAATTTGACTAACACGCACATCTCCGCATGGGTGCAACACCCATGGGCATACGGCTCTGCTGCCTATCTTTAGAGGGACAGCCTGCGAGCAAGCTCTAATTCTATTTGTAGAATTATATTCAAACAGTCTACCTCATGACCTCAACCTCCCAATCCATAGAGTGCAGCTGCTCTCAACCGTTTAACTTCTGTGCCCCCAACTGAACCATTACTGGAATCTGGGGAACACCACTGAGTCATTACTGGAAGCTGGGGGCCCCGGCCTAACTCATTTCTATGATTTGAACCTCAATCAATAGACAGAAATAAGCATACAAATGCTCATTGAAATAGTTTCTTTAATTCACAATCAAATCTATAGTTTTAAGGGGGGGCGCTAGAGGGCGCACTGCGGGATGGTTGGCTAGTCAGTCAGCTCCGCCGGACGGGTGCAAACAAAAGCAGATTTGCACCTCTGAAAATACCCCCGGAGCAAAGATAAGGATAACATCGGAAATCGGAACATGACATGCATACTCTAGCAGTGTCCAAATTCCTGCCTGAAGTTTGTGATCGATCGAACAGATGAAAACACGGAGCGGAGGCGAGGGGCAGACTAAGATGGCCGCTCCCGGTGATCGACTCTGCTGGACATAAGTCTGCAACCGCAAACGGAAATGTGAGCAGTGCTGACTGAATTGCGACCTCACAGTAATCAGACCGAATGATGCCAAAAAGGTAATGTGCAGCATCACAGGACATGTAAGCAGAGACACTTAAGGAGTTGCGTTCCACGGCGGTCAAAATGGCGGCGACAATGGAACGCAAACCGTACACGGCGATGATGAGCTGCTGCGGGGACGCATGAAGGCAGGAAGACTCCTGGTGATCCGGCCAGGAGAGCGAATGAAGCGGCCAGAAGAGGGGAACCATCACGAACTCGTACAAAACTCCTGCTAGATCGGAGAACGAGCTGCCAGACAACGGACTCAGGAGGGATTTGAAAAATGGCGCCTATCGCGCAGTGACGGAGCCGAGTGAACGACCCAGCGGATTGACTGCCTAAAGGAACTGTGAGTACCCCGCTAAAGCCCACACGCCAGACACGGGGGAGAACATGAGGATAAGGCAGGCTGCACGACGAAACCCCACAGGCTCCTAGCGAGGTGGGTGCTACACAGGGGACTGTATGCGCGACATCGGAAGACTGTGGGTGAGCGCTGTATGTGGTGGGGCAGACAGGCAATAAACATAGTCCTAACGCTCCCGGGCAAAGACTCTTCCAAAAGGCGCAGCGGGCATAACCAAAGCCGACATAGTGCAGCGTTGAGCAGCGAACGAGGGGCCATACAGCTACCATCTCAGCCCCTGAAGTAATAAAGCACAAATATAAGGCGGCCATGCTGATGAACGGATTGGCAGATGCATAACTCTACATCGCAGCGGACGGCGAACGCACCCCAAAGACGCACTCTTGCCACCACGCGAGCAGCGACACCGGTGAGCCCAGGGAAATCGCGACATAGCCCCCTACAGTACAACACTAACATGGGAAAACCAGACAAGCAGCAAACTAAACTGCCCTTTGAGGCCAGGAGGCAAAACAAAACCAATGCAACCGCCTCAGATGCGGAAGGTGAGCAAGACGCCAATGAAGGGTCCGGCATGGAGGCAGTTCTAAGGGTGATTCAACAAAGTCTACAGGAGATGAATAACAAGCTAGACAATGTGGTGCAATGGGTAGACAGTATGGCGGCGAAAATAGAAAAGCACGATGAGCGGATTGTGGAGGCGGAACAAAGGATCTCCAGAGTAGAGGACGACTCCAGAACCACAACGAAGGTGTGCGACAGCATGGAAAAAACGTTGGAGGTCCTCAAAGCTAAGGTGGAGGACCAAGAAGCGAGATCGAGATGAAATAACGTCCGCATATCAGGCCTGCCGGAATCAACAAACACTGGCAGAATGGAAAGCTACATTGAGACATTGCTGACAGAACTATTCGGAGCTGAAAACCTATCTTCAGTGTTCCTCGCTGAGCGCGCGCACCAATCCCTGGCGCCAACTCCAAAACCAGGCGCAACACCACGCATGATAATTGCCCGCCTGCTCAACTACCGAGACAGGGACACAGTCCTCAGACTAGCCAGAGAAAAGGGTAAAATCACATATCAAGGCAATACCCTGGAATTCTACCCTGACCATACAATGGCGGTGCAAATGGCACGCAAGGAATTCGCACCAGTTAAAAAGAAGCTGCGAGAGCTAGGTGTTGAATATGCAATGTTATATCCAGCGAAGCTCAAAATCACGAATGCAGGCAAACCCGTGGTTCTTCCGACGGTACAAGCAGCGCAGGAATATGTCAAGAAGATGGGCAAACGGCGCAAGACACAAGACAGAGATGACCGGACCAGTGATAATGATTGAGCCGATGGAAGGACATATAACACCGCCGCAGGAAGGACTGCATGATAAAGGGGATGCCTCCGAACTCAGACCACACTGAACTTTTGCGGGTCTACGTTGAGGCCCTTAGAGACCTACAGACGTCATCTAAAGAGTGAGATAGCAGCACCTGCGGAACAGAGGAAGGTGTGCGAACAGGACCAGTCACCATTTTGGTTGTGAGCCAAGGTTCTGCATAAGTGAGTAATCTGACAGCCCGAACAGGCTGCGGGACAAGTAAGGAACTATGGCGCGGGAACATGTGCGCGAGGCCACATGGGGGTGGCAAAATGTTGCGGCGCCGTACATGCTAGCAGGCGAACACTGGGCCCCACCTACGCAACTGAGAAGGTGAGGACTACTATGAAAGCAGTGGGGAGGGAACAGCAGTGAACTCAATTACCATATCTGATTTCGGACATATCACTGCAAAGTGAGTCCCTGTACACTTGTAGTTGTGATGCATTAGATTACTAACCGACTGTGGCGGGGGAAGAGAGGTGTAAACAAAGTCGAGTATTATGACATCAGCGAACGCACCCGTCCACATCCACTATGTGGATGGAGATGTGTGCACCTGGCGACACCCCCAAGCGGGTGCGCCCCAATTCAAGTTTTGCTACTAGTTCTGTTACCACATGGGGATGGCTTTGGCAAAGTTGGGGTGCTAAAGTGGGAGGGGGGAGGAGGGGGGAATTGGGAGTTGTTCGAATTAATTCACTGTGTCTGAGAAGCATTGCGACCTCTTTATTTACTGAATGCACTGTAATTAACGTTAAGCTCGTTGCCAGAGCAGATACACTTGCATGCGGGATGGAGAACAAAGCTACCCTACTGTGTGGGGAGGGGGGCTCTAACAATAGCCTGCGGAATCCACAATTGCTGACGTGACGCACGCCACCACGTTGATATTTATCACGTGGAATGTCAGGGGCCTGGGAAATCCGAAGAAAATTCGGCAGATGTTTGCATATTTTGATAGATTAAGGGTGGATATAGCCTTCCTACAGGAAACGCACATAGCGGCCACCACCACATCAACATTGGGAGCCAGATGGGCAGAATCGGTCACCAGCTCCAACTACTCGTCCTACTCTCGAGGGGTTAGCATTTTAATCAGAAAGGGGGTACATTTCGATATTTCGGACACACACAGGGACTCCGGGGGAAGGAGTGTGGTTGTGGTGGGCACTGTGAGACAACACAAGATGGCATTGGTGAACACATATGGCCCGAACATAGATGACCCGGGTTTCTTTGAAAAAGTATGGAACACATTGGCAGATATCCAGGTCGAACATATTCTATGGGGAGGTGATCTCAACATAGCGTTAAGGGAGGGGCTTGACAGATCGCCAAACACACTAGAGCCACACGTACAGGCGAGGGCGACACTCCAGAACATTCTACAAGACCTACAGATGGGGGACATATGGAGAGTCCAACACCCTGGAGAGCTAGCGGCAACGCACATTAATGCTGCACATAAAAGTTGGTCCAGACTAGACTACTGGCTGGGTACACAGGAAGTGATGTCATGTGCTGTCCACATAAAACATCTCCCACGAACACTTTCAGATCACAGCCCGGTACTGTTGGAGATAGACATACCGCGTTATGTGCCCCCACCCTTTACATGGCGATTTAATGCTACAGCCTTGCGGGACTCATTATACGTTGACACTATACATAAAGCAATACTAGACTACTTTGAATTAAACTGCCCCACGACAGAAGACCCTTGCTTACTGTGGGAAGCCTTTAAGGCTACATTACGGGGGGTGTGCATTAGCACGACCACGGGCATATTAAAAGATATTAGGCAACAACTAAAAACACGCGAAAGCGCCATACACGCAACGGAAACAAAGATATACACAAACGAAAGACACGGCACTCTTAGGGGAAATACAGGTTCTCCTAACAGAACATCGACAATTTGCAGACGATGAGCTTAAATATATCTCCAAACGAAAAACGGCTAGGAGGTATGGTGAGGGGGGTAGACCAGGAAGAGCTCTGGCTGAGAAAATATGCACCGGGCGACAGCCGCAAAACATTACGGCTATCAAAACAAAAGAGGGAACCACGACACATGATATAAAAGGGATACTGGGCGCATTCATGGACACATACGGCACACTCTATGAGGCACGCCCCTCGCTACCACAAGAGGAACTACTAGAGTACATGGCGGATGTAGAAATAGCGTGGCTAGCTGACGGGCACAGAGACTACCTGGCCCTCCCTATCACGGTAGAAGAGGTAGTAGACACCATCAAACGTCTTCCAAATGGCAAAGCACCAGGGCCAGACGGCTTCACGATAGAATTTTATAAAACATTTGCGGACCTGCTCGCCCCACACTTAGTGAGGCTATATGGTGAGGTGCACGAGGCACAAGAGCTTCCGACATCTATGAGGGAGGCCTTGCTAATAGCTTTACTAAAACCAGGCAAAGATGGGGAACAATGCGACTCATACCGCCCACTATCTCTCATAAACGTGGACACCAAGATTATCGCTAGTTTATTGGCAGACAGACTAAAGCCACTCATGCCCCTACTGATAAGACCCGACCAATCTGGCTTCATACCAGACAGGTCAACGACACATAACACGCGCACCTTATTTGCGCTGGCACACTATCTGGCCCCAGAAGTGAAGGCAGTGGCGGTTCTGTTAGACGCGGCCAAAGCGTTTGACACAATAGATTGGCCATTTCTGCACGCAGTCCTGATACGTATGGGGTTTCCTCCAATCTTCATAGGATGGATCCCGATGCTCTACACAAATTTGACAGCACGCATTAGGGTGAACAGACATATCTCGGAACCTATTGCTATATGTCGTGGCACAAGGCAGGGGTGCCCACTCTCCCCGATGCTTTTTGCCTTGGTACTAGAGCCCCTGGCTTGTAAAATTCGACAACACCACCACTACTCTGCCATACAACTGCCGACACGTCCAATACACATCTCCCTGTATGCGGACGATATGGTGCTTTACGTAAAAAACCCGGAGCAGCATCTTAACCCACTACTGCGCGAATACATTAAATTTGGCCAGCACTCAGGTCTCCAGATCAACTGGGCTAAATCCCTCGTCCTGGCGTTAACGGACGGCACACACCAAACGGCCATGGATTATCCACTGGAGTGGCAGGATGAGCCGACCAGATACCTGGGAGTATGGTTTCACAGGGACCCGGAACTTGTTATCCGGACCAACTATGGGAGAGTAATCTCAGCATTAGATGAGAAGATTAAACGATGGAATAAGCTGCCATTGTCACTGGCGGACAGGGTGGCAATTGTGAAAATGGTGCTCCTGCCCAAGTTCTTATACTTGTTTAATAACATCCCAATTAAGCCTCCTGCGGAGGTATTCCGCAATATCAAAAAATTGGTACTAAATCTGATTTGGGCTGGAAAACAAGCCAGATTGGAATTACAAACGATGACACTACCATATGCTGCGGGGGGTTTCAAAGTGCCAGATCTATATCTGTATTATTTATGCGCACAAGCGCAATTCGCGCACTACTGGTACCACAAGATTCCTTTCCTGACACATGTGGCGGTGGAAGCTAGTGATGCCGACCCGGTCCCGTTGTCCAGCATACTGCCGCATAAACGTGCTAGACTACACGAGCGTGACATAAATCCAGTAAACACCACCGCGGAAGCGTGGAGGCTGATGGGCAAGGTGACTAATCGCCTCCCGCTCTATGCACCAGCGCTCCCACTAGCACACCACCCGGCGCTTTCGGTTACACAAGAGCAGATTGGGATGGAATTGCTGAGACGAGCGGGTATTGATAGGATGGGAGACTTGTATAAAGATGGGGTCTTTCAATCCCTAGACAAATTGGACTACATTAGCAATCCAACACTACTGAAATGAAATGAAATGAAAACGGGATTTCTATAGCGCATGGCTGCCCGGGAGCGTCCCAGCGCTGAGATTGCATTGACAACTGAGGGGAGAAACAGAGGGGTAGAAGGGTCAGGGTTATTGCGGGAAAAGGTGAGTCTTAAGTAGCTTCCGGAATTTCATGTGGTTAGGTTCGGCACGTAGCTGGGTTGGCAGGGCGTTCCATAGAGTTGCAGCTGTCACCGAAAAGCGACGCCCTCCAGTGCGGGCTTTCTTGACTCTGTGGACAGTAGCCAGGTTACCTTGGGAGGAACGTAGGGACCTGTTGGGTTTATATGGGTAGAGCATGGCCTTAAGCATTGGGGGCCCTTGGTTTTGCATAGCTCTGTGGGTGGTACATAGGGCCTTGAATTTGACCCTTTCAGCTTTAACTACTACAGGTTACAGAGGGCGGTCAAAGAGCACTTTCCTACATTCCCTGAAGAACCTCAGACCCTGACTTCCTTGCAACTAGTTCTCACCACGCCCACCGCCTCCCACCTAGTGTTGAAACTTTACACAAACATGCAAAATGACATTGGCAGAAACACAGAGGGGATGAGAGGCAAATGGAGCGAGAGCTTGGATGATACATTATCAGAGGATGACTGGGCAACTACATGCCTACTCACTGGCATGTTAACGGCAAATGGTAACCTGAGGATCATCCATTATAAACATGTGCACCAAATGTACTACAAGCCTCAGAGGCTTCATAGATACGGGTTGAGGGAAGACTCCAGGTGTGTGAGATGCGGGCAGGAAGATGCAGACTTCATGCATTTAGCTTGGCATTGTTGCTCTGTGGCGAGATACTGGGAGCAGGTGACAAAGGCCATAGGTGACATGCTGGGGATAACTCTGGAATGCAAGGCCAAGATATGTTTGTTGGGTATTGTCCCGCAGCTACGGGCGATGCGGCGTAGGTTCTGCGTGGTAGCACTTTTAATGGCAAAAAGAAGGGTTTCCTTACACTGGAACAGGAAGATAGGGCCGAAAATGAAAACCTGGCTGGAAGATCTGACATACTGCCGTGATACACTAGCCACTTATGAAGAGGAACTGCCGTTAGGTTCACGCCCCAAGGACTTTTGGATGTACCTACGTGACTACTTATTGAAGCACACACCAGAACAAACAGTATAGAGGGCTCGTAGATGAACTGCGACATAGTGCATAGGGATAAATCATATACAGTTCTTAATGGAGAGGAAGAATGCTGTGACACGGTGACTGTAGATAATAAAACTCAGGTTGTTTAATTGTAGTTAAAGGTTTCTGAACTGTTTTAAAAAAAAAAAAAAAAAGTATAAAATTGTAAGAACATGAACATGCTTTGCAGCGTATACAGCACTGTTTGAAAATGCGAATGCTTTTACATATTGCGCCGCCGGTCCCAACGATGTCGGCTGATGGGCTGTGTACAGAAATCAAAAATCATATATAAATTGCACAAATGTATAGCCGGCCTAATCAGGTTGTAGGCGCAAATATGTATTTTTACCTCTGTGAAATGTGCAATAAACATCTTACAACCAAAAAAAAAAAAAAAAAATCTATAGTTTTAACATTTCCGATTTTGCTTCTTTATTTGTATATACTTTATACATTTTAATGTATTCGTTTTACTCTTATTTAATTTTCTAACACAGTTGCATACCCCCTGAGTAGACCTCACAGACCGTCAAGAGTACTCAGGCCACAGGTTAAGAACCACTACTCTAGAGGGTTCTACGCACTCTCTACTATACTTTTTAAATTGTGTCTCTGTCCCTCAGCTACAGTCTCAGCTTCTTTTGCTTCATCTTCTACATATAAGTGGAAGATCACTCTTTATTTTCAGATTCAAGTGAAAGGTTGATACCTGTACATGCCTGTCGGCATTCTGTGGTTGCACGAGAATCAGTTGCAAGAATTTTAATACAAGTGAAATGGAAGTAAAGCAAACAACCCAAGAGGAAGCAGAAAGGCAAATGTTAAGAATTTTAAACAAGCACTGGCAAAGCAAATAGGCCTGTCTATTTAGTTGGCCAATACTTTTTTTTCCATTGGCTTTAACATTCCAAAATGATCGACACTGCGTCAAAATAAATGCAAACTGTGATTCGTGTGGCATGCAGGTGCTTGACTGGCCATCTGGAATGGGGTATTTTATTAAACTAAAGCTATACTATGATGCCTATCAATGTGCACTCTTGCGCTTTCACGTGTGTGTCATTGTTGTGATATATGCATGTGTTGTGATGCACCTGTGGCCATCATGGCAGTTTTAATTTATCACTCTGGATGGTGGACACCATTTTAGAACGTAAATTAAAAGAAAGTAAAAAAAGGAAATTATTCAGCAGTACAAAAAAAGGAAGCAAGATGCATGGCGGCATGGTCGTTAAAATAAAAAAGTTTTTTTTTAAACTGAAGAGGCAGAGCTACCGGATGTGGGGGGCGGGGGGTGGAGGCAGTAAATACAGACTGTGCTGGGACAGAGGAGAGACAGCAAGGAAAAACGTGCACTCCAACACAACAGAGTGCTGAAACTTAAAGACATGGTATTTTTACAGGTGTACATTTAAAATCCGCCAAGTCGAGGCTTTTGTTCTCCACACTATCCAGAAAACTTGTTTTTTTTAACAAATGAGCATTTTTTGTCAAAGTAAACTAATGCCTTAGCAATTCAAAATTGTGTAAATTAAAAAAAAGAATAATTGGGGTTTACTAAAAGCAAACGGTCGAGAAACCGGTCTACTATACAATGAGATGCATGTTACATTCTTTACTCTAATGGAACCATATAATATAGAAAAGTGTCGCGCGCTAGCACACCTGCTTCAAAGATAGTGTAAGGAGAGAGCAACGGGTTCTGAAATGACGGTTGAATTAAATATGGCTTGCAACTTATGCACAACTACGATTGATATATTTTCCAGATAGCTGTTGGAAGTGACAAAATCATGTTAACAGTGACACTGCTAAGGGTTCTAACAATTTTCTGAGCTTGTGCGTAGGGCAGCATAAACTAACAACAAGCATTTGCAATGCAATAGGTCTCACATTTGTTGGAGTTGGAGCTACTGGCATTGTAAATGGCAATGTTTTTTATTCATGCTTTTTTGTTTGCAGTGGAGTGATTTTTTTTAAAGTGCACACTATACCATATTATAAACTTTTATAACAATCATACAGTAAAGCTATAGCTATTTTAACGTAAAGGGGTGTAAATGGATGAATACAAATACAAAAAAGAATCTTAAACTGTATGGTGGAATGTATAGCAGGTGACAGAGACTACCGATCACAACATACGTACTTGAAGTGATTGTGGGTACCATATGTAATAAAAAAAAATCGGTAGTATGGGGTGTCAATGACCCTTGTGCAAATGATGCTCAGCTGGTGAAGTGGTCAGCTCTGTTTGCAGATGCAAAGTGGTGAAAGGTGAAGTATTCAGCTCGGTCTGCAGGCACAAAGGGATGGATGGTGAAGTGGTCACTCTCTTCAGCGGTGAACATGCTCTTTACTGTTGCTCATGGGCATCAAGAGAATCTGCCAGGTCTGATTCTTTTCAGACACCTTATGTGAGGGCTGGGGTTTGTAAATGCACCTACATTAAACACCACTAAGAGATAACGCGATTTCTGTGACATCACGTGATTTTTCTCCAAAATGTTTTTTTCAGTTTCACTTTTTGGGTTTTCCGGGATGCTCTGGCATAAGATTCCCGGTTCCACCATGATTCATTTTGTACAGTAAGAAAACACAATAACTAAAAATACTCTCAAACGACGGTTTAACAGAGACACCTTTTTCTGTGTAAAAAGCACCTGACCATGGACCCAGCAGGGGCACGTGCTCCTAATCCACAGCAGGATTGAGACACTTCTCTGACAGGAGTTGGGCCAACCCACCTGCAGCCAACGCCATGGGTCACGGGAACATGAGATAGAGAGAAGGGGGGGAGAGAAAGGGGGTACAGGGCGAGAGAAATGGGAAATAGGAGAGAGAAATGGGGCGGAGAGAGAAATGGGGGCAGAAAGAGAAATGGGGGACAGAGAGAGAAATGGGGGACAGAGAGAGAAATGGGGAAGAGGGGCTGGAAGGGTGAAAACGAAAGGGAGAGAGGGCGATAGTTAGGGGGGTACAGGAAGGGGCAGGAGGTGGACATGCAATATACATTTTAAAAAACAAGTCTTTGGCAGGAGGTGATGACTGCTGGCAAGGACTAACACCCGGAAAGGTGGTTTAACCTCCGAGCCCCCCCCCCCCCCCTATTATAATGTGAAACTATCAAACAACTACCATATAACAGTCATAAAAGGCGCAGGCTTTCCAAAGGCATATGACCCGCCTGATGTACACACTACAAGATTCTAAGTGCCAAGAACTTTTTGTTACAATAGGATTTTTAGGAGGCCATCAGTAATTAACATAAAGACACGTTCATCTGGTGCATTAGAAAAAAGTAATTTTTTTCAAGTAACGCTTTGTATCGAATTTGCTCCATTTTCTGCACTATTAACAGATATAGCTACTACCCAATCCATGGTATTCAACTGATCCACCTCGGAAGAATGACTGGCCAGGACTGTAACCTCTGCCCCTTACAAGTGTAAGACTCACTGAGCCTTTCTGCCGGTATTGTATTAGACACCTTGGTTGCGGTTCAATCAGTTTAGACCCTTTTGTGCAGCCTTTAAACAGAAACACAGCAGAGTCCGCTTTTGTTGGCACCAGATAACCAGGAAAACAAGCAATACACGAGGCGGGAGCGGCAACCAGAGTCACAGAGGTAAAGAGAGCAGCCTTGACTCCGCCCGTTGTGAATAACAATCTCCATGCGCCTACCAAAGTTTTAGAAGGATTGGGTCCTTCTAAAACATACATATGTAAAGTGCTCCAATTGCTACGGATTGAGTTTGCGCTGAATAAAAAAAACCAAAAGACAAAAAAAAAAAACTAAAACAACTGACAGGTCTTTTCCAGGTCCAGCGGCGGAGTCATAGTTCACACAACGCTTCTGAAGACAGAGCAGCCGCCCTGAAAACCAGCAAGGCGGGGGCGACGAGCAATATGCGAGCAGGAGCGGAAACCAGAGTCACAGAGGTAACAAGAGCAGCCTTGACTCCGCCCACTCAGGTGTCATGAATAAATTAATCTCAGCACGCCTACCAAAAAAGTTATGTGCCCTTTTGTAATGTATGCATGTATAGTGCTCCAATGCCTACAAATCTAGTTTGCGCTATATATATATATATATATAAAAAAAAATGCAAACAGCTGGCAGGTCTTTTCCCGGTCGGCGACGGGTTCATAGAGCAGCATTCACACGGCCCTTGTAAAGACAGAGCATGGGCCCCTGATAACCTGCAGGGCGGGACAGCTACAAAAAAAAAACAAGCATTGGAAATGCAATAGGTCTCGCACCATTAGAGTTAGTGCTTTTAGAATTGTTTATGGGTTTTTTTTGTAAATGTTTAGCATTTTTGTTTCCTGTAGCCAATGCAAATGAATTACAAATAAAAAAAGCCATAAACATTTCTAAAAGCTCTAACTGAAATGGTCTGAGACTTATTGCACTGTGTGAGGGTGAGGTGTTGAGGGTGAGTGAGGGTGAGGGTGGGTGAGGGTGAGTGAGGGTGAGGTGTTGAGGGTGAGTGAGGGTGAGTGAGGGTGAGGGGTTGAGGGTGAGGTGTTGAGGGTGAGTGAGAGTGAGGGTGAGTGAGGGTGAGTGAGGGTGAGGGTGAGTGAGAGTGAGGGTGAGTGAGGGTGAGGGGTTGAGGGTGAGGTGTTGAGGGTGAGTGAGGGTGAGGGCGAGTGAGGTGTTGAGGGTGAGTGAGGGTGAGGGTGAGTTAGGGTGAGTGGTTGAGGGTGAGTGAGGGTGAGGGGGAGTAGTTGAGGCTGAGTGAGGGTGAGTGAGAGTGAGGGTGAGTGAGAGTGAGGGTGAGTGAGGAGTTGAGGGTGAACGTTTGAGGGTGAGGATGTGTTTTTTTTAAAAATTGCGAAAATAAGTGCTTTGTTATTTACAATGCCAATAGTTTTATGTTTTGCAAATGTGACACCTATTGTAACACAATATGTGTTGTAGCACTGAGTAGTGTGAGGGTGAGTGGTGTGAGGGTGAAGGGTGTGAGGGTGAAGGGTGTGAGGGTGAGGGGTGTGAGGGTGAGGGGTGAGGGGGGTGAGGGTGAGGGGGGTGAGGGTGAGGGGTGTGAGGGGTGTGAGGGTGAGGGTGAGGGGGTGAGGGTGAGGGGGAGGGGGGTGAGGGTGAGGGGGAGGGGGGTGAGGGTGAGGGAGGTGAGGGGTGTGAGGGTGAGGGGTGTGAGGGTGGTGCGGGTGAGGGGGTGAGGGTGAGTGTGAGGGGGGTGAGGGTGAGGGTGAGTGGGGTGAGGGTGAGGGGGGTGAGGGTGAGGGGGGTGAGTGTGAGGGAGTTGAGGGTGAGGGGGGTGAGGGTGAGGGGAGGGGAGGGAGGGGAGGGAGGGTGAGGGAGGGTGAGGGGGTGAGGGAGGGTGAGGGAGTGTGAGGGAGAGTGAGGGTGAGGGTGAGCGGGTGTGAGAGGGTCAGTGAGGGGGTGTGTGAGAGGGTGAGTGAGGGGGTGTGTGAGGGGGTGTGTGAGAGCGTGAGTGAGGGGGTGTGTGAGGGGTGTGTGAGAGGGTGTGTGAGAGGGTGAGGGTGTGTTAGGGTGAATGAGGGTGAATGAGGGTGTGTGAGGGGGGTGAGGGTGGGGTGTTGAGGGAGTGAGTGTGAGGGTGTGAGGGGTGAGGGTGAGGGGGTGAGTGTTAGGGGCTGACTGTTAGGCGGGTGTGAGTGTTAGGGGGTGTGAGCGTTAAGGGGTGTGATTATTGTTAGGGTGTGTGAGGGTGAGGGTGAGTGAGGGGGTGTGAGTTTTCGGGTGTGTGACGGTGCGTGAGTGTGAGTGTGTGTGAGGGTGAGTGAGGGTGTGCGAGGTGTTGTTACACAGAGGGTGTGTGATGGTGTGTGAGGGTGAGGGTGTGTGAGGGTGAGTCATTGGGAGTGAGTGTGAGTGAGGGGGTGTGAGGGTGTTGTTGTGAGTGTGAGGTGAGTGAGCGTGTGTGAGTGTGATGGGGTGTGAGGGTGAGGGGGTGTGAGTGTGTGTGAGTGTGAGGATGAGTGATGTTGTTTGCGTCTGAGAGTGTGTGAGGTGTAGTGAGTGTGAGAGTGTTGTGATGAGTTTTAGGGGAGCGTGTGTGTGTGAGGGTAAGGTGTTTGAGGATGAGGGTGTGTGTGTGTGAGGGTGAGTGAGGGTGTGTGAGGTGTTGTTAAGCAGAGGGTGTGTGACGGTGTGTGAGGGTGAGGGTGTGTGAGGGTGAGTGTGAGTCATTGGGAGTGAGTGTGAGTGAGTGTGAGTGAGGGGGTGTGAGGGTGTTGTTGTGAGTGTGAGGGGAGTGAGTGTGTGGGAGTGTGATGGGGTGTGAGGGTGAGGGGGTGTGAGTGTGTATGAGGATGAGTGATGTTGTTTGTGTCTGAGAGTGTGTGAGGTGTAGTGAGTTTGATAGTGTTGTGATGCGTTTTAGGAGAGCGTGTGTGTGTGAGTGTAAGGTGTTTGAGGTTGAGGGTGTGTGTGTGTGAGGGTGAGTGAGGGGGTGTGACGTTTTGGGTGTGTGACGGTGTGTGAGTGTGAGTGTGTGTGAGGGTGATTGAGGGTGTGAGAGGTGTTGTTAGGCACAGGGTGTGTGACGGTGTGTGAGCGTGATGGTATGTGAGGCTGAGTGTGAGTTATTGTGAGTGAGTGTGAGTGAGGGGGTGTGAGGGTGATGGGGTGTGAGGGTGAGGGGGTGTGTGTGTGTGAGGGTGAGCGAGGGAGTGTGAGTGTGAGTGAGTTGTTGCGGGTGAGAGTTAGCGTGTGTGAGGGTAATGGTGTGAGGGTTATTGTGCGTGTGTGAGGGTGAGGGGATGAGGCTAAGGCTGTGTGAGGCGGAGGGGTGTTGATGGTGATAGAGTGTGAGGGGTGTGAGTGGGTGCGGCTGTCCGGTGTAGTGAGTGTGAGCTTGTTGTTAGGGGTGTTATTTTTTGAGGGGAGTGAGGGTGTGTGAGTGTGTGTGAGTGTGAGGGGGTGTGAGTGTGTGTGAGTGTGAGTGTGAGTGTGAGTAAGTGTGTGTGAGGCTGAAGGTGTGTGATGGTGTATGAGGGAGATGTTGTGTTAGGGTTATTGAGGGTGTGTGAAGGAGTGTGATAGTTTTGTTGTGTGAGGGTGATGTTATGAGTGTGTGTATGTTAATATTAATTATGTAATATGTGTTGTGTTAAAAAAATGTGATAGATGTTCCCTTTGTATTTCTCCTGTCTTATGTGTATATTTGTATGTAATGTAACTGTGTATGTTTTGTACTAAATGTGTGGTGTTATGTGTTTAACGTGTTTGTGGTTTCCCGTATTATTTTTTATTTTTTAAAAATGGCCGACGCAATGCGTCACCTTGACGTTGGCTACGTTTAGCGGTCTAGTTTTTTTGTGTTGTGAGTGTTTACGTTTTTTGACGTTTATTTCTAGCCAATCGGAGCGCGACGTTTTTGACGTTGCGTTCCGATTTGCTTACGTCAACGGTGGAATTCCCCAGAGATCGAGAATGTTGGTGCGCGGAAGGCGTGTTCTTGTTCCTGTGCTGTTGCTGCGTCGTTTGACAGGTAAGAATGTATTCCAAATTTTTTTTTTTATGTAATGTAATGTAGTCTATATACTATGTTTAAGTTAAAGACGTGAGAAATGTATTTTTTTCGATCGTAATATTTGTAAATGTTTGTAATGTAATGTAAATTAAAGTTTTGTTTTTAATTGTTGATATGTAATGCATATGTTTTCTTAAACTGTAATGTAATGTATTTTTTGCTGTTTTTTGTTATTTGACGTACAAGAGCTGTTATTAGAACTTTGAAGTGCTATTTATTTTTTAATATATTGATGTAAGTTGTGTTAGCATTATTTTTTCTTGTGATGCTGAAGTAGCCGGATTATATGTTATTGACGTATTTGATGTATGAAAGGAAACTTTGTGTATTTGCTGACTTTATTATCCCTAGCAATGTATTAAGAGGATGTACAGTGATGTAATGTTTTTTTTTTTGGCGTTTAGTGAAAGAATATTTTTATTTTCGTAATATGTTTCTTATATTAGATGTAATTCCGTGTGAATAACTGCTATTGTTCTATGCGTACGGCTTTTTGTGTAACTCTTGACCATTGTCTTTAATCCTTCCAATTCTCCGGATGAATAGTGCTTGTTTATTGCCCCCATAAAAAGTTGGCTGTTTCACTTTTGTCTTTGTACATCCTCGTCCTCGCTTCCTGCCACATATTTCGATTTGTTTTGTTTGTGTAATATTGGTGTAATATTGTACGAATGTTTTTTGCTTTTTGGCCCGAAGCCTGATCAACATCCTTGCATGCTGTAGCTCACTTTTGGGAAGTATATTTTGTGTATAACGTATCTGATGCACTACTCCGTAGACTCCCTTTTTTTTCTGTCCTAAAAGTTGTTTATGTGTATGAAAATGGCATAACATTCATCAATTTGCAGAGTGGGTGAATGATGCAGAGTGGGTGAATGATGAAGAGTGGGTGAATGATGCAGAGTGGGTGAATGATGGAGAGTGGGTGAATGATGGAGAGTGGGTGACTGAAGCAGAGTGGGTGACTGAAGCAGAGTGGGTGAATGAAGCAGAGTGGGTGACTGCCGCTTGTGGATGTGTGTTGCAATAGGTTTTGCATTAGGAAACTTTGAGCTATTGGTATTGTAAAGGACAGCTTTTTTATTTATGTGCTTGTTTTGAAAATAGCGAATTAATATGTTTGTTATTTACAATGGCAATAGTTTTTTCTTTTGCCAATGTGACACCAATTGTAACATAATATGTGTTGTGAGGGTGAGTGAGGGTGAGGGTGAGGGGTTGAGGGTGAGTTGTTGAGGGTGAGTGAGGGTGATGTGTTGAGGGTGAGTGAGGGTGAGGTGTTGAGGGTGAGTGAGTGTGAGTGAGGCTGAGTGAGGGTGAGGCGTTGAGGGGGAGGGGTGGAGGGTGAGGTGTTGAGGGTGAGGGTGAGTGAGGGTAAGGGTGAGTGAGGGTAAGGGTGGGTGAGGGGTTGAGGGTGAGTGAGGGTGAGGTGTTGAGGGTGACTGAGGGTGAGGGTGAGTGAGGGTGAGGGTGAGTGCGGGTGAGGTTTTGAGGGTGAGTGTGGGTGAGTGAGGGTGAGGGTGAGTGAGGGTGAGGGTGAGGGGTTGAGGGTGAGTGAGGGTGAGTGAGGGTGAGGTTGAGTGAAGGTGAGGGTGAGGTGTTGAGGGTGATTGAGGGTGAGTGAGGGTGAGGGTGAGGTGTTGAGGGTGAGTGAGGGTGAGTGATGGTGAGGGTGAGTGAGGGAGGGTTATTGAGGGTGAGGTGTTGAGGGTGAGGTGTTGAGGGTGAGGGGGTGAGGGTGAGGTGTTGAGGGTGAGTGAGGGTGAGGTGTTGAGGGTGAGTGAGGGTGAGGTGTTGAGGGTGAGTGAGGATGAGTGAGAGTGAGGGTGAGTGAGGGGTTGAGGATGAGGTGTTGAGGGTGAGTGAGGGTGAGGGTGAGTGAAGGTGAGGGTGAGGTGTTGAGGGTGAGTGAGGGTGAGTGAGGGTGAGGGTATGGTGTTGTGGGTGAGTGAGGGTAAGGTGTTGAGGGTGAGTGAGGGTGAGGTGTTGAGGGTGAGTGAGGGTGATGTGTTGAGGGTGAGTGTGGGTGAGTGAGGGTGAGGTGTTGAGGGTGAGTGAGGGTGAGTGTGAGTGAGGGTGAGTGAGGGTGAGGGTGAGTGATGTTGAGGGTGAGTGAGGGTGAGGGGTTGAGGGTGGGTGAGGGGTTGAGGGTGGGTGAGGGTGAGTGAGGGTGAGTGAGGGTGAGTGAGAGTGAGGGTGAGTGAGGGGTTGAGGGTGAGGGGTTGAGGGTGAGTGAGGGTGAGGTGTTGAGGGTGAGGGTGTTTGAGGGTGAGTGAGGGTGAGAGGTTGAGGGTGAGTGAGGGTGAGGGGTTGAGGGTGAGTGAGGGTGAGAGGTTGAGTGTGAGTGAGGGTGAGGGTGAGTGAGGGTGATGTGTTGAGGGTGAGTGAGGGTGAGGTGGTGAGTGAGAGTGAGGGTGAGTGAAGTGTTGAGGGTGAGGAGTTGAGGGTGAGGGTGAGGAGTTGAGGGTGAGTGAGGGTGAGGTGTTGAGGGTGAGTGAGGGTGAGGGTGAGTGAGGGTGAGGGTGAGTGAGGGTGAGGGGTCGAGGGTGAGTGAGGGTGAGGCGTTGAGGGTGAGTGAGGGTGAGTGTGAATGAGGGTGAGGGTGAGTGATGTTGAGGGTGAGTGATGTTGAGGGTGAGTGAGGGTGAGGGTGACTGAGGAGTTGAGGGTGAGTGAGGGTGAGTGAGGGTGAGTGAGGGTGAGTGAGGGTGAGGGTGACTGAGGAGTTGAGGGTGAGTGAGGGTGAGGGGTTCAGGGTGAGTGAGGGTGAGGTGTTGAGGGTGAGTGAGGGTGAGGGTAACGTATTATGTATGCACTGTTTATGTTCTCTTTGTGTGTTGTTTTTTTATTTTCTACATTTCAGTGAATGAGCTGCTACGATCGACAGGTAATTACTATTTTATTTTCATATTATTAACACCTTCGCTGCTAAGGCAATTCCCCTCCTGTGCTGGAAATTGCTATATTTCATTGTTTTATGACGAGCTGGGCTCGTCATCAGCACACGACCACTGTGCACCATGACGAGCCCAGCTCGTCATCAGCATCGAAAGGGTTAAAGAGTGCCTTTGTGAGTTGTTACACTTTTGTCTATGAATTTGCTTTTTGTGATATGAATCTAATTATTGTTTGGGGTCTTGCTTTGCTCGCACTTGGTTTCTGTCCGGCTCCTTTCTTAAGAGTGTGTTTTTTCATGTTATCAATGGCTGCTATTTAGTTCGTTTTTTTGCCATGCATTGAGTTATGTTTGCGCGTGTCGTTTTGGTATGCGGGTCCTGTAGTGTACTTCCGTCTGAACTCGCCTCCTGTAAAAAAATATTTTTATGTTGCTGTTGGCTATTTATGTTTTGCGTTTCGCCGTACGCGTTTTGTTTCGCCGCTTTGCATTGTCCTTTTGTTGTTCACATTGAAGTATTTTTATTGGTAGTATGTATGCACTGTTTATGTTCTGTTTCTGTGACGTTTGTCTGGTGAGTAATGTTGTAGTGCTGATGAGTGTTGGGGATGAGTGGTGCAGTGTCGTGGACTGATGCCTGTTTGTGTGGGTGTATGCCTGGTGAAAGGATGCACTGATGACTGTTGTGTATGTACGCCTGGTGAAAGCGTCCATTGATAGCTGTTGGTGTGTGTGCCTGTTAAAAGCGTACATGTTTTGATTGTATGATGTTTGTCTGCTGAGTAATGCTGTAGTGGTGCTGTGGTGGTAAGTGTTTGTGTGTGGTTGTAGTGTGATAGTGTGTTGTTGTTGAATGATGCTGTTGTGGTGGTGTAGAGTGATGTTTGTGTGTTGCTGAGTGATGTTAGTGTGGCGCTTAGTAATGCTGTTGTTGTGATGTGTTGTTCTGTGCTGGTGATGAGTGGTGCTGTGTTGGTGTTTAATGATTACCACCACAGCATAACTCAGCACCACAACAGTTGCACTTCTCCCAACAACGTCATCACTGATGTCCACCAATGCAACACGCAGCAATACCACTTTATCATTCTGCACTCCCACAGTACCATTGAGCAACAACACAGCATCACTCTGCACCACCACATCCGTATTTCGCACACCAACAGTCTCATTTATACATACTACTGCAGTACTGATGACTGTTGTGTGTGTATGCCTGGCGAAAGCGTCCATTGATAGCTGTTGGTGTGTGTGCCTGTTAAAAGCGTACATGTTTTGATTGTATGACCTTTGTCTGCTGAGTAATGCTGTAGTGGTGATGAGTGGTGCTAGTGAGGGTGAGGGGTTGAGGGTGAGTGTGAGTGAGGGTGAGGGTGAGTGAGGGTGAGGGTGAGTGATGTTGAGGGTGAGTGAGGGTGATGTGTTGAGGGTGAGTGTGGGTGAGTGAGGGTGAGGTGTTGAGGGTGAGTGAGGGTGAGTGTGAGGTTGAGTGATGGTGAGGGTGAGTGAGGGTGAGTGAGGGTGAGTGAGGGTGAGTGAGGGTGAGGGGTTGAGGGTGAGTGAGGGTGAGGGTGGGTGAGTGAGGGTGAGTGAGAGTGAGGGTGAGTGAGGGGTTGAGGGTGAGGGGTTGAGGGTGAGTGAGGGTGAGGTGTTGAGGGTGAGTGAGGGTGAGGTGTTGAGGGTGAGGGTGTTTGAGGGGGAGTGAGGGTGAGAGGTTGAGGGTGAGTGAGGGTGAGGGGTTGAGGGTGAGTGAGGGTGAGGGGTTGAGTGTGAGTGAGGGTGAGGGTGAGTGAGGGTGATGTGTTGAGGGTGAGTGAGGGTGAGGTGTTGAGGGTGAGTGAGAGTGAGGGTGAGTGAAGAGTTGAGGGTGAGGAGTTGAGGGTGAGGGTGAGGAGTTGAGGGTGAGTGAGGGTGAGGTGTTGAGGGTGAGTGAGGGTGAGTGAGGGTGAGGGGTCGAGGGTGAGTGAGGGTGAGGCGTTGAGGGTGAGTGAGGGTGAGTGAGTGAGGGTGAGGGTGAGTGAGGGTGAGGGTGGGTGATGTTGAGGGTGAGTGATGTTGAGGGTGAGTGAGGGTGAGGGTGACTGAGGAGTTGAGGGTGAGTGAGGGTGAGTGAGGGTGAGGGTGACTGAGGAGTTGAGGGTGAGTGAGGGTGAGGGGTTGAGGGTGAGTGAGGGTGAGGTGTTGAGGGTGAGTGAGGGTGAGGGTAACGTATTATGTATGCACTGTTTATGTTCTCTTTGTGTGTTGTTTTTTTATTTTCTACATTTCAGTGAATGAGCTGCTACGATCGACAGGTAATTACTATTTTATTTTCATATTATTAAAGAGTGCCTTTGTGAGTTGTTACACTTTTGTCTATGAATTTGCTTTTTGTGATATGAATCTAATTATTGTTTGGGGTCTTGCTTTGCTCGCACTTTGTTTCTGTCCGGCTCCTTTCTTAAGAGTGTGTTTTTTCATGTTATCAATGGCTGCTATTTAGTTCGTTTTTTTGCCATGCATTGAGTTATGTTTGCGCGTGTCGTTTTGGTATGCGGGTCCTGTAGTGTACTTCCGTCTGAACTCGCCTCCTGTAAAAAAATATTTTTATGTTGCTGTTGGCTATTTTTGTTTTGCGTTTCGCCGTACGTGTTTTGTTTCGCCGCTTTGCATTGTCCTTTTGTTGTTCACATTGAAGTATTTTTATTGGTAGTATGTATGCACTGTTTATGTTCTGTTTCTGTGACGTTTGTCTGGTGAGTAATGTTGTAGTGCTGATGAGTGTTGGGGATGAGTGGCGCAGTGTCGTGGACTGATGCCTGTTTGTGTGGGTGTATGCCTGGTGAAAGGATGCACTGATGACTGTTGTGTTTGTACGCCTGGTGAAAGCGTCCATTGATAGCTGTTGGTGTGTGTGCCTGTTAAAAGCGTACATGTTTTGATTGTATGACCTTTGTCTGCTGAGTAATGCTGTAGTGGTGATGAGTGGTGCTGTGGTGGTAAGTGTTTGTGTGTTGTTGTAGTGTGATAGTGTGTTGAGGGTGAGTGAGGGTGAGTGAGGGTGAGTGAGGGTGAGGGGTTGAGGGTGAGTGAGGGTGAGTGAGGGTGAGGGTGAGTGAGTGTGAGGGTGAGTGAGGGTGAGGGGTTGAGGGTGAGTGAGGGTGAGGGTGAGTGAGGGTGAGGGGTTGAGGGTGAGGGGGTGGGTGAGGGTGAGGGGTTGAGGGTGAGTGAGGGTGAGGGGTTGAGGGTGAGTGAGGGTGGGGTGAGGGGTTGAGGGTGAGTGAGGGTGAGTGAGGGTGATGCTGAGGGGTTGAGGGTGAGTGAGGGTGAGTGAGGGGTTGAGGGTGAAGGGTTGAGGGTAAGTGAGGGTGAGGGTGAGTGAGGGTGAGGGGTTGAGGGTGAGTGAGGGTGAGGCTTTGAGGGTGAGTGAGGGTGAGTGAGGGTGAGGGTGAGTGAGGGTGAGTGAGTGTGGGTGAGGGTGAGTGAGGGTGAGGGTGAGTGAGGGTGAGTGAGGGTGAGGCTGAGGTGTTGAGGGTGAGTGAGAGTGAGGGTGAGTGAGGGGTTGAGGGTGAAGGGTTGAGGGTGTGAGGGTGAGGGGTTGAGGGTGGGTGAGGGTGAGTGAGGGTGATGCTGAGGGGTTGAGGGTGAGTGAGGGTGAGTGAGAGTGAGGGGGTTGAGGGTGAGTGAGGGTGAGTGTGGGTGAGGGTGAGTGAGGGTGAGGGTGAGGGGTTGAGGGTGTGAAGGTGTGTGAGTGAGGGTGGTGGTGGGTGAGGGTGTGTGAGTGTGAGGGTGTGTGAGGGTGTGTGTGTGAGGGTTAGTGAGGGTGCGTGTGTTCTAAGGGTGGGGGGGTGAGGGTGGGTGTGAGTGAGGGTGTGTGAGGGTGTTTGAGTGTTGTGTATTTGTGTGATTGTGGTGTGTGTGCTTGTGTGACTGTCCCATAATTATATTAAACGTGTGTCAATGCAGTTATGAAGACGATCGAGCATACACCTTCCAGATGCCAGCACAGAAGCTGTTAGACCACTTACCCTGTGAATAATTCCCGTGGGGATATGAAAAATCCTATTGATTATGTAACCATTGATCACGTTGTCTGGCTTCTGGCTTTAAGTGAAAGGACCCTAAGGGAACAGGTCATGAACGACACACTTGCATGATCGCTATTTAAATGCTGCCACTTAAGGCAATCCTTCATTTATTGAAATATTCTGTCAGTTTATAATCCTGGTTTTCCAGCACCTGAGATCCAAAATGACAAGGCATGTTTTAAAAAAAATCCACTCGGGTCAGTGATGGTAAAGATTTGTGACTCTGTGCAGACAGTTGCATCCTCAATGTGCAGCCACGGCTCTCTCCGCGTGATTGGATTTGCCAGCTTGTCAACATTTTTCAAACCATTACATTGATAGTGCGGGGTGAGAGAGGGGAGGTGCTGGCGGCTGGGGAGGGGGAACAGATGGCGATGGCAGGAGATTACACAGACGGCGGCCTATAGTTTAGCCCTGGGCTGCACAGTATTACTCTCCCGCACAGCGGAAGGTGTCAGAGCGATCTACATGAGAACTGGTTGCAAAGTATAAGGATTTAGGATTACGAGCGTTACAAAACAGATACAACAAGGAGGAGGCAGCGAGTCAAAACGGAGGGCATTGCTGTGGGGAGGGGGGAGGAGAAATGCGACGCGACATGGCAGGCAGGGGAGGGGGCGGAGCGGGGCGGAGTCAGGCCAAGAAACATCTACCCCATCCGCCAGCCAACAACAACGCCAGGGAATAGCCAGCCGTCTGAGGCCTCAAGAGTGGGCAGATCCGCAACAGGCGCCTTGCACTGTGGAGGGATATCCTGAAGTGGCTGCTCGCAGAAATTTTTATTTTATTTATATTTTTTTAATTATACGAGTTTATATAGCGCGAATTTTAACGGAAGGTGTCAGAGCGATCTACATGAGAACTGGTTGCAAAGTATAAGGATTTAGGATTACGAGCATTCCAAAACAGAAACAACAAGGAGGAGGCAGCGAGTCAAAACGGAGGGCATTGCTGTGGGGGGAGGGGGAGGAGAAATGCGACGCGACATGGCAGGCAGGGGAGGGGGCGGAGCGGGGGTGTGGGAGGAGTGCGGGAACAGACGGCGAGGGGAGGAGAGTAGGAGGAGGAGAGTAGGGGAGGCACGGCCTAGCGGCCGTGCAATCAAGAAGTGAGGGGGCGGAGCTGGGGGAGGCTGTGAGAGAGAGAGTAGGCAAGGCAGGCGGCTGGGGGCATGTGCACGCGCTTTTAAGCTCAATGCGCATGCGCATTGAGCTTAAATTTCTCGTGCACTGCAAGGAATCGCCACGATTCCTTGCAAGTTGGTTAAAGAGTGGATAAGCCCCCATAGTCTCGCAAGCTCGATGCGCATGCGCATCGACAGGCGAGACCTAAAAAACAATGCCTGACCTGCAATAGCCAGATGGGAGGAGGGAAGAGAGGCCATCAGACGCTGTACTGTGTGATGGTGAACGAACATGTTCTCTGAGTGAAATCGCCGGAAAGAGAGCTAAACACACAATGGAGAAGGGACTTTTACAGAACTGCACCAATAAGAAGACAGCATTTCTGAATGCCATAGATAGTAACCAAATGGCAAATGGTGGGTTTGCCAAACCCCAAAGAAGAGATATAACAGGTTGATCGAAGCTCGACCTTAAAAAAGACGTTCCTATGTAAAAATCTGCATTGCCGCAGCATCTGGGTGTGATTTGATGAGTGAGTCAAATTCTTGCGTGACAGCTGCCGGGGCAGTTAAAAAATGAGAGGGTAGTAGATATGACCTGTCGCCACTGGTTGAAGGTGCTGTGTCAGCAAAACTGCCCTGCAAGCACTATTATACGTCATAATACCATGAGCACAAGGTTGTCACAATGGTAAAAGGACATTCCCAACTGGAAACTGGGTGAACAGGCACATTTGTGCATACCTTGCTTGCTCCTGCTCATGTACTAAGTCTTTAAATCAGAGCATGAGCAGCAGGCTGTGCATGTTTTGGGTGACTGGATGCAAGGCCCAGCCGAGGATACTAGGGAATCAACATCCGCTCAGTTTCACCTCAGCATGGCATCATCTCTGTGTAACCCAGTTCCCTAAACTGTCAATATTGGTGGTGGGCAGGAGTGCAGGTCAACAAGCCTACAAATTAACAGGTGCAGCAAAGCTGAGCCAAGGATCTGGCTTGCACAAGCCAAGCCGCAAAAAGATTGGGCATGTAAATCATGCAACAAACATGATGTAAAAATATGACGTCAAAATTCAAGTATTTTTATCATAAAGAACCTTTTTACATTAGATTGTACCACTGCATTGAGATGTATTTATTAAAAATAATAGTTTTATTAACATGATCTCCTCTCCTGATGACAATGTCATTAATTAATGAACTACGAGGCAAGTCAGTTGTCATGTGTACCCTATACATTGCCAAGATTCTTAATGTACAGTTAGCAACGTTACAGTCTAGAGGTTTTTATACAGCGCCCATCCTGAACGCGCACTTGAAGGTGCTCTATGACAAAGTGCCCTTTTTGCGTTGTCACCACCATTTTTTGCAGACTGATGCTGCTGTTTTTTGACTGTGCACTGGGATACTGCTATCCAGGGCTCAGAACCTGTGTTCTGACCTCGAAAACATGCTTGATAGGCTTTCTGTTAAAGCTGAATGAAGACATTCAGAAACAGCTCTACTCTAAGGCATCTAGGATTTTCTTTCCTAGCCATTGCTAGGCATGCCACGCACTTCCTCTTTACGCACACTCTGAAAATACACTGTACCTGCAGTAAATTGTAAGTGTCAGATTTAAGATCTGTTTAGAATGTTCTATCTTAACTTGTGGTCCAAAGACCCCTGAGGTCCGCAAACCCTAATCAGGGGTCCAGGACTACTCAGAAATAAAAAAAATATTATAAAGTGTACATAAATAAATAAGTAAAACTGAAAAAACTTGAAAAATGTTAAATGTTTTGTAATGGTGACTAAAAGTTATGTAGGTGAACTCAGATTGATTTGTGGAAGCAGTTCAAATGCAACAGAATATAGCATGGATGATGGGTGGCGTCAGTTGAATTTAGAAAAACCCCACCCTTCCAATTAAAATGAAATTTTTGATTTTTTTTATATTTGTTTGTGACTTACATGTGACATTTGGTATTTGCGTATTTGTTTGATGAATGCTTATTTCTGTATTTGTTATTTTGCTTTGAGGTTCAAATATTTGAAATGAACTAATCCAGGGTTCCTGGCTTCAAGTAATCATTGCAGCGGGAGGTCCCAGATTTCAATAATGATTTGGTGGGGGTTCACTGGATTTTAGTAATGATTTAGTGGAGGTCCACAGATGTCAAAAGGTTAAGAAACACTGTTCTATCAGATGAGGATTTGGCGAAAGTATGGATCCAAGACACACCAGGATTAATGGGTCATGAACACCACCTTAATGATGACTTATCTCAACTAAGCTCTTGGAGAGGTTACAGGCTGTGAAAATGTTGATCATTCCAATTGGGGTCAAGCAGCAGGTATGCAGCAGTATTCCGTGCCAATTTCAGTCACCTTAAATAATCAGCAGTGATACTCAAATACAGGCAATTTCCATAAGGTCCAAGTACAAAAAAATGGCACAGAACTCATAAGTATGTTTTGAGAATGCTGTAAATATACCTATTTAGTTCAAAGATATAAAAGAAAAGTTTAAAGAAACACAAGTGCAGAAAATTGTGATACTGGTTGAGGCAGGTGAAACCCTACTCAAGCAGCAACCACAAATTTTGTCAGGGTAAAACACAAGCAAACCCCAAATTAACCTGTGCTCAGCCCTCTGGTGGCCTTGCAAAAAAGCAGTTAGACTAAAGTATTTATGCAGCACTCAAACAGTAATAAAGCGAAAATACAACATAAGAAAAATCCCACACCAATTTAGGAAAAAAGCGTAAAATGTAATAAAATATTTGACACCAGAACAACAAAAATCCAATTAGGAGAACCGGGAATAAGCAATTTTAAATATTTTGAAAAAAAATATTACTTAAAAACACAAGGAGACAACTGTGATTATCTGGTCGCACCAGACTGAGATAAAGTAACACATTTAGGCGGACCGCGATGGAGTGTGGGTCAGATACTGGAACCAAGTCAGTCGCACTATGAAATGTATCTTAAATCCTGGTTGCGGAGCATTGCGTCAAGGCTGCCCCGAGAAGCGATGAGAGGTCCACGTCGAAGATGCGTTGGGCAGTGGTGGTTCGGATGAGCTCAAAAGTCTGGCATGCAGGCTTACGTTGAGGCTGCATCGGTAGGATACGTTGCATAGCAGCAGTTCCAAAGAGCTAAGCAGGCTGCATCGCACGGCATTGATTCGGATGAAGTGTTGCGAAGAGATGCTGCATGTTTGCATCACCCTGCATTGGCTCTGATGAGACCAAAGCTGGGCTGGCAGAGCACCTTTAGCCCTACTTGTAGCACTGGAGGAGTACCACTTGGGGGGTATTACAACTCACAACATGCAAAGTCCAGGTACATTGTTCAACATGGTTGGAGTCTTTTCAGCTCTGGAGACTCTAATCAGGACATTAGCCAGCTAGCCACAGGAGTCACTTTGGAGGCCCCGGCTTCAAGGTGCAGGTCCAATCCTTCTCACTCAGGCAGCAGAAAAGTCTTTCTTGCAGCAAAGTAGGACAGCAGTCTTTCAAAGGTCGAGAAGTGCACTGAACAGTTGGATCTGAGGGTCCACTACTTATACCCAATGACCACTTTGAAGTGGGAGAAGCTGATAGTGTTCTCCCTCAACAGGGGTGTATGGAATTTCCTCCCTCCCTGGCCTGGCACCAGCTTGACTACAGGCAAGAAAAGACTACTGTGAAACTCTTTGTGAGTGTGCTGAGGCACAGTTTTTGTGATGTGCAAGTGTGGTAGGAGACAGCTCCATCCGCCTATCAAGTCAGAGATGGCCCATCCTGCTAACACCTATTCCCCTTTTGTCTCCCTGTCAGGGAATAATACACAAAGACTAACTGGCAGCAACACCTACTCAGGTGACCCAGGATACAGGCTACAGTCACCAAATTGGTGGGACAAGACAATGGCAACTTTCTAAAAGTGAAAAGGAGATTTCCCAGAAATGTATCTGGGGATGCCCAGTGCACTACGAACACGTCACAATAAAGTGTACACAAAGTGATCAGAACAGTTGTTAATAATGTACTGTAACTTCTTATTTCAAACAACAGTACTCCATCCGGTTTCCAATGAGACAAAAGATGAAAATAAAATCTTCAAATCATAAAGTTCATGTGAATCTGCTTTATTCTTGATTGTCGCAGATGAGGTTCACAAAAGGACAACTGATGCAGCTTGTAATCAGCATGAAGCAATATAACTTTAAAAATCCCAATGCATTTCGGGCTTTTAGAGTAAGCCTTTTGTCAGGGGAATCTGTAAAGTATTAATAAGCTGTATTTAATGACTGGAGTACCATGAGGTAAACTTAACATTATGGCTCATGAGAGGGCAGGAAAAAGCAACAGATATGGTCATTGATAGAAATCTGCCAAATTCAGTGTGTTGTACAACATCGTACAAAGCAAAAAGGTCATGCAATACCAGGAAGTGACATAAATCAAAAATGTATAGGTGCCACGGAGTGAGCAATTATACAAACCGTGAACGCATGCATGACAAAGTAGTGAGAACCCGAAAACCACCATGCAGCAAAAACAACAACAACAGTGGTACCTATAGCGTTTGAGTACGCAAACTCAAAACAAAGATACGGGCCAGCAGGAGATCGTAAATCTAAAAATCACAAACTAAACCAACGTTACAATCAAAGTGCAAGGTGAACTAACGGGAAACAAGATCATCCACGTGAGCAACCCTCGGCGCTTACCTTTAATGGTACTGTGAAGCTCCCCAAATGGCAACGGTGGTTCCGGAGCAGATCGACTAACTACTTGCCCGACTCCCTGCTGATGCAAGTGCTGAAGGAAGCCGACCCTCCAACTGACGCACTGAAAAGACGCTGTCTTTTCTCCCGCCGAGAAATCCAGCTCCAGTGTTTCCAGGCTACTTGCGGGTTGCTGGGAGATCGAGTACCGAGAGAGAGACACAAGACCTCTATCATTCTAGAACCAAGGTACGGAGTTGATTAGATCCCTAGAGAATTCTTGAACAGATTCTTGGGAGAGAAATACTAAACTTAAACTACTCCTCACTTACTCCTCCCACGTACTAGGCTTAGGTTACGTACACTGGGGTAGGCGTACGTTAGAAGCACCAGTTGAGTACTTTTAGCCATCATTTTATCACTGTATGTATTTTATGCATTTTATGAATTCTATGTTTATGGCTTAGAAACCATATCATGCTTTTACAGTACTATTGTGTAATACTATTCGTATTATATGCCTCGTACTTCTTAACTAGCATTTCAATTGTAGAAGTGCATTTCTTATGCTTAAGAAATAAGACTGTTCAATAAATACTTTTATTGAAAACGCCCATCTATTTCTAAAGCAACTCTGGTGAAACTAAGCATGCACGATTGACTGAGTGAAATAGCCGTCTATTGTTTCCGCGACTCTAGAGATACGTTTCAATCTGGGGAAACAAAGTTGTCATGTTATATGGTTGTCAGAGACTAATCCCTTCTTGTTTATTCGAGAAAGTTTCTAGTGACCTCTGAGCTAGCTGGCACTCACAATTAAGTCGAATATATTCGGCAGAGACCTAGTCGACTTCAGTCCTACGTCTAAGCTGCAGGGTATATTATTCCAATGCGCAGAGCCTATTGGGAATGCAGAAACTACACTACAAATCGAACGGCTCCACACGCAACTCGTGGTGACGTCATCGGAGCCATAAGAGACGCTCGTTGGCGTGTTGTTGTTGTCAGTTCCACATTTTTTTGTGCCTTCGAGGCGAACGGGTGAACCGATAACATCTTCACAAGTATGTATACAAACACAATCATACCTGAAAATCCTTCATCATAGACATTTCCCAATGCCAACTATCCCATGATTCCAGCAATAATACACATTGATTACTTTTCGGTATAAACAGACAGGCAACAGGAATTTGGGTGGGTCAGTGAGTAATCCACAGGCAGATACTGTCTCCACCAGAAAAAGCATTACAGAAGGTACGTAATTTGTTCTTCTTTTGAATACATCTTCCTGTGGATTCCTCACCTTTTGAATTGAATCCTCCAGCAGTTCTGCTCTCGGAGGAATGTGCCTGTTTGCCTATACCAAACATCCTGCAGCACAGAACAGCAAAATGGGCGTCGCTCCTCACATTCGAATCCAAACAATAGTGCTTTGTAAAAGTGTGGAAGGAGGCCCAAGTTGCCACTTTGCAGATGTCTACCATAGGGACACCTCTAGCCAATGCCGAAGAAGAAGTCTTAGAAATATCTTATCCGAATGAAAAGATGAAAAAGGAGGCTTGGAGCTAAGAGTTTGCAACTTGCTCACCCTCCAAGTGAATGTGATTGCCACCAAAAATATAGTTTTAAAAGTTTGAAACCTTAAGTGACAACTATGCAGCGGTTCAAAGGGTGAACCCATCAAAAATATGAGAACCAAATTCAAATTGCACTGAGGCGTAATAAAAGGAGTGGGAGAAAACCTATTAATGAGACCCTTAAGGAATCTCATAAGTATGGGAGACTTAAACAAGAGGGTTGATCTGGTAAACAGAGAAAAGTCGACAAGGCAGATAAATAGCCCTTAACAGTTGCTACTGCACAACTCTGTTGTGCCAAGGAAAAAGAAAAACTCAGAACATCCGATAAATGGGCCTTCAAGGGTCAATAGCGGTTCAAAAGGGGGTGGTGATGGACGGAGCATCTGAACCAATCAAACACTCACACCCAGTCAACAGATCTGGGTTTAATCCATCACCGTTCTTTAGCCCACTCTGCCACCTCAGTTCAGATTGGTGTCAGAGGAATAGCCTTAAACTGGATGCAAAGACAACACAATGTGTCCACCTGGACACATTTGTGTCGCAGACTACGTTAGTGGACAAAGGGGTCCCTCGTGGATCCATCTTAAGTCCTACCTTGTTCAATATCTATGTGGCTCTCCTGGCTACCATCATTAGATAATGCGGTTTCGAGATGATCTCGTATGCGGACGACACTCAGGTGATGGTCCCTATTGAGACGGATCTCGAGAAAAGTTTAAGACCTGTATGCTAAAAATAGCCACATGGATGAGAAAGAACGTCCTTCAGCTCAACTCCAATAAAATGGAGATCTTGCTGTTTGGAAAAGCTGCGGAGCTGTGGACTGCTAACTGGTGGCCTGTAGAACTCGGGGATGCTCCTATACCAAAAAAGCAGGCGAGGAAACTGGGCATCATAATTGATGACAAACTTTCCATGGAGGAGCATGTGAAGACTATCTCAGGCACCAGCTTCGGCATGATGCGAATGATGAGAAAAATCTTCTCTTGGATTCCCCTCGTGGCCAGAAAAGCCCTCCTACAGGCGCTTTTAGTCAGTAGACTAGACTATGGAAATTCGCTACTAGTAGGAACGAGGGAAGATTTACTATCAAGGTTGCAAGATGTTCAAAATACAGCAGTGCGTCTTGATGAATATGAATATGAATGAATGAATAAAATATTTAATAAAGCGCGCGATGGCCGAGCGGCTTCCTGGCGCTGGGGACCTGATCAAGAACTCGGCAGAGGGGACCCAGGGAAGATTAAGAGGGGAATGCCTGAAGGAAGAGGAAGGTTTTAAGGGCTTTGCGAAAGTGGGAGTAGATGGGAATGGAGCGAATAGAGAGAGGAAGGCTATTCCAGAACTGGGGGGCAAGGACTGAGAATCGGGTTCCCCCGGTTCTGGATTTGCGGAAACGAGGGGTGTGAAGAAGAGAGAGAGAGGAAGAACGGAGGGTGCGGACAGGGGCATGAGAAGAGACAAGAGTGTTGATGAACAGGGGTGCGGAGCGAGAGTGAGCCAAGAAAGCTAGACAGGCCAGTTTGAAAAAGGATCTGAGACGGACAGGGAGCCAGTGAAGTGATTTAAGAGCCGGGGTGATATGAGAGGATTTGGGGAGGGAAAGGATGAGACGAGCAGCTTGGTTTTGAATCTCAACAAACCTTCATGTACCCCATCACTACCTCTTTTGCGACAATTGCACTGGCTCCCTATTAGGAAGAGAGCAGTCTTTAAGCTCCTGTGTATAGTGTTTAAATCACTTCAGGGAACGGGCCCCGCGTACCTAATGAAGAAACTAAAACCTTACCAGCCAGTCATCCAGATAGGGAAAAATAGGAATCCCTGACCTTCTGAGATGTGCTGCCACCACCGCCATCACCTTTGTGAAGACCCGAGGTGTGGAAGTAAGCCCGAACAGGAGGACTGCATCCTATAAATTGATTGACATCATCCAGTCATCCTTTTCCAGCTCAAGAAGAACATGAGCCAGGGTCAACATTTTGAACTTCTCCTGTTGAGGTAAAAAAAAAACTGAGGTTGAGAATCGGTCTCAAACAACCATCCTTTTTGGGGATTGGGATGTACCGGGAGTAGCACCTCTGACCCCTTTCCTGCTCCGGAACTATCTAGATTGCCCCCTTTTGAAGTAATAACATCACTTCCTGCTGAAGAAGCAGAAGATGCTCTTCCGGGAAAAGGCCCTGACAGGGAGGAAAAGGAGGAGGAAACACCTGGAAGGGTAGGGCATACCCATTTTGTATGATATTTAACACCTAGAGGTCTGTAGTAACCGACCTCCAATGAGGTATAAAATAGGCCACCCATCCTCCCACAGGAGCTGCATGCTCTAAGATGTCAGAGCTACAGCTGCTTCCTTGCAACAATGGTTGGAGAGGGGGGCAGAGGAGGAGGTGGAGGAGGAGGGGACTTGCTGTTGGGCAGAACCCCACAGATGATCACTGACCTTTCCCCTGTAGGACTTGTAGAAGGGATTTGCCTCCTGCTGCTGTGGTTGATGTCTGCCATGAAAGGACAAGTTCTTCACCCAAGCCACGAAACCTGGGGAACTGTCCGAAACTTCTGGGCTGGGACTGGAGCCCTAAAGACCTTGTGGTAGCCTTGCTATCCTTAAAGTGCTGCAGCGCTGAATCGCTTTAGCCCCAAACAGGAGGGACCCATCGAAAGGTAAGTGCAGCAATGTTGCTTGAAAATCGGGCAAGAATTCTGAACCCTGCAACCAGGCATGCCTTCTCGTCGCCATAGAAGACCCCATTGCTTTGGCCACAGAGTCTGCCATGTCCAGTCCAGATTGGATTAACTGGCGGGCTGCAGTTTGGGAATTCAACAGCACTTCCGAAAAATGGTGATGGACCTCCCTGGGTAACTTCGGTATAACCTCCTTGGATGTGTACATGAGGGCATGAATGTAACGGCCCAAGAGACACGTTATATTCGTGGATTTTAGTACTAGACTCCCAGATAAGAAAACTTTCTTTGTCAAATGCTCCATTCGCTTTGACTCCTCTCAGCAGGCGTAGCTGGAAAGGCCCCTGCTGACAGCTTTGAAGAGCATGAAGCCTGGACCACCAAGCTTTCAGGTGGAGGATGGTAGGACAGAAATGCTGGATCTCCAGGAGCCACCTTGTATCTCCTTGTCAACATCCTGGAAAACTCAGGAGTGGACACTGGTTTCTGCCAAACATCTAAAATGGGCTCATTCAATGCCTCATTGAAAGGCAACAAAGCTTCTGATGCAGAAGTCGAAAATTAAGAACCTCCGTTAGAATGTTGGACTTTAACTCTGCTGTGGGAAGAGGTAGCTACAAAAGGTCCCCAGCCTTTCGGATTACAGCGTGGTATACGATCACCTCAGGAGGCGGCAGGCCCTTCGTCGACATCAACACGCACTCAGGAGAGGTGCCCAGACCACTAGCCTCTTACAAACCCTCAAAATCAGGGTCAGGATCCACTATCTCTCCTTCTTTAGCCCCTCCATGCTCATCCCGGTATTCCTCTTCCTCCAACAGCCTTTGAGCCTCTCTCCGAGATCTCATCCTCGAAACTGGTGTAGACGGTGCCAGACGTGTTGCCAGTGACTTCAAAACCAGCATCGAAGGAAGTTCCAAAGGAACAAGGGTCAAAGTCGGCCGAGGTCGAACCGGTGCTGATTCGGATCCCGACGGTGTCGGAGAAGAATCACCCAATGTAATTCGACCTTCTACAGACTGCAACGGCATGAATAACCTCGGCATCGGAAGAGGCCAATACCCTGGAGCCACAGGGATAAAAGGCATGAGCGGTGCCTGGGGAAAATGAGGGGAAATCCTCCCCGGGAATAAGCTAATGGACCCGTGGGTCAGCAGGCGCACCAGTAGGATTTGCAGCCCTCACCAACAAGCCGAACATAGCATTTAATAAATGCGATGGATCCGATCCCGAAGTCAGGAATGCAGAGTATGCCGGATTCGGAAGAACAGGCTCTGGAGCCACTCGTGGAAGCACCAAATTTGGCTACGGTTGTGGTGTCGGTGATCTAGGAGCCGCAGGTGGAGTAGCAGACCTCGGTATCGGAGGAGGCGTAACATCCCACGAAGCCAGAGGAGTCACAGCTCTCGGTGCCGGAGACGGGCCGGTGTTGATCCTGGAGACTGAGTGGAAGAGATTTCATCCCTGCGAAGACGCCTAGGACTCGGGGACACCGCCTTTGGACTTGCATCCTTCGAAGAACGATGCCGAGAACCATGGCACCATTTTTTCTTGTGCTTCCTAGATGACCTCGAAGTGTGAGGTATTGGCTACTTTCATCGGTCTGAGATCTCCTGCAACCCTAATTCTGTTTTTTAGCTTTGCCCATGAATAACTTGGCCTCCCTTTCATTCAGAGCCTTTGGATTCATCCATTTACACAAGGTACATGTCCCGAAGTCGTGATCCGAGGACAGGCTCCACAAACAGTCTTGATGGGGTCAGTAATGGACATCTGGCCCCAACATTCTCTGCACTGCCTGAATACCAACTTTCTTGGAGTAGTCATCTTCAACTGCTACAAAGTCGCGACAACAGCAACAAAGAATCTCACAGAAATGAAGAGTCTGGGAAAAAACTGTTATGCGTCATAGGCGTGGAAGAAAGGGAACTGACGTCAGCACGTCGACAAGGTCTTCTTACGGCTCCTATGACGTCACATACAGAGCCGTTCCATTGTGTTGTCCCTGTCGACGAGGGAGAGCTGAGGAGAAAAGTTTCAGTGGAATGCAATGCATTGGGATAATTCAAAAGGTGAGTAATCCACAGGCAGATGTATCCACCAGGTGTTAAGTTACTTACCTTGAAATATGCATGGGGTTTCATGGTGGTGATGCTGCCCAGGTAGTCGCAATACTCTGTAAGTGGTATCTGCTATATCGGAGAACAGGTTCCATAGAATCCAGACAAATTGGGCACAGCATTTGGGGCAGGGTGGGGATGATTTAACGTAGAATACTGAACTAGTAGCAAGGCCTTCTAGTTTACCAACAAAATCCTGCCATATGAACTACTCTGTCAGATTTGAAGGTTTTTCTGTCCAGGACCCTACAGCTTCCAGGTTCAGCTGCTAGGCTGCATAGCGAAATATATGAAAGCAGCAGACCAGAGACTCTGCTGGACCTGGGATTTAGCAAGGAGACTCTCTGTTTTGTGTTGTGCTCTTTTACAGACAGGGCTAAACATACATAATCTGTTTGGTGGGAGTTCTTGGGAACGTGGTGTGTGGATTCTAGTCCCAGAAATAGCGGCTTGTGCTGGCTATGTAACAGATGGTCACGGTATTTCAGAATAAACCAACAATGTAACTTCTGGTTAAGTGACAAGCATTGAGACAAGGTGGCCTCTGGTCATAACACAGCCAAGCCACCATTCGACTTTGCCGTCATCCTTTTCCTTAATGCAGCTTGCTTGTGAGATACAAAGTACAGTATAGTAATGAAAGGACTTTGCCTACTCAATATTCCAGTGGCTCTTCGAGTGTTGGCTACAGGAATTTACATTGCGGAACTCACGCCCCCGTTCGACCTCGGCCGACTTCAATCCCTGTGCCTTTGGAACCTCATTCTACACTGGTTCCGTAATCACTGGTGCCGCATCTGGCACCGTCAACACCAGTTTCGAGGATGAGATTAGCTCCAAGAGACCGTCTGGTGGATGTGCGCTTTACAAATGTGCAGTAACTTAACATAACACAAATCAATTTTCCATCACCGTCGAAGAAACCCTGACCTCGTGGACCACTGTCAAAATTATGGCCCACTGTTGAAATGGTGGCGCACTGTCAAAAACAATGCTACCATGAAGACCATCCACTTGATGGTACGATCTGACCTTGCCCCCATCATGCCTTCACCAAAGGACTCCTACCAATCAGCAAAGCACACTAACCCATCCTGAATGCCTCATTGTCTCGGCCACATTCCTGAATACTTAGAAACATGACATCGTCATGCCCCTGCTCAAGAAAGCATCCGTTGACCCAGCTACGCTTTCCAGCTACAGACCCATCTCCCTCCTTCTATACCCAGCAAAGATCTTAAAGAAACTAATCAATCGACGCCTCACTGATCCCCTCAGCAAACACCAGCTCTTCAACACCACGTAGTCCGGATTCAGGCCCAACCACAGTTCAGAAACAGCACTCATCGCTGCCACAGAAGACATCCCCATGATCCTTGACAGAGGAGATACAGCAGCCCTCATTCACCTGACCCCTCTGCAGCATTTGACATGAAACTTTTCAGACACTCACCTCCAGTCACAGATCTGGGTTGAATCCACCATCGTTCTTTAACTCACCACGCCACCTCAGTTAAGACCCAGCCATGTGCAAATCAGTCTTGACCCCGTTTCTCATGGGAACAGTCTAGCTTGAATCCAGTGGCAAAGTGAGCAAGGGACCCACGTCTGGCCATACTCTGCCAACTTAAAGCGAACAAAGCAAACACCAGGAGATGATGCACGGAGCACTGAAACCTTTCAAACACTCACCCCAGTCCCAGAAGGTTGCTTAGCAGCTTTACATGCTTTTATGGCTGCCAGTGGAACTTAATGCCCTTCTTGTGTTTTACCACACAGTCTCTACTCTCTCCTAGAAGCCTGTAGTGGAGGGTTTCTAGGTACAGCAAGGGGTTGCACAGAGGTGAGGTGACAATGTCAATGGCATGTACTCCAGGATGGTTCCCTAGCTGATCCTCATGTGTTCAACACTTCCTTTTACCCATAGGGATGCACGCAAACGCCTGGGAAGCATAGCTTCTGGCCAGGATCTCTCGAAGGCCTTACCCTTTCATAAACCAAGGAAGCGGAGGTTCCTGTTCCAGAGCCATGCGATCCCACGTGCAGCAGTCCAATCCACTTGACGCGGGATCCCACCCCTTCTAGGAAGGCAGCTGAACCCACCGAACCAGGGAGTCGAACCAGATCTTCATATCACAAAGGGGAGGAGGGAAGTGTCTCAGCACTCCGAACTGCGATGGTCTCTTGAAGCTGTAATTGGCTCCATAGGATCTTCTCGAGAAGAGTCAAAGAGGGTCTTCGGTGTCAAGCAACTTTTTTTAATACTGTGCCGATAGTAATATTCTTTAAAGACAGCAGGAGGAGAATCTGCTTTAATGATCCAGAGTGCACAGGGGGCAGAGATGGCTAGAGAGTTTGAGCGCACAGGGCCGGGGACCGAGGAGTTTAGCCTTCGGTAGATACTTGGTGTGACATGCCTGGGTCCTGGGGAAGAGTCCACGCAAGTGAGAATCGAACAGAGGGCAGATGGAGCAAAAAATGAATTTACGGTCCCAAATATAGCAAACTTATCACGTGGCTCTTATAAGGCATTAGTGGATGTTTTGGCATGAATGTTAAACGGGGAGCTACTTTTATGGAAAAGGGCTCTGGGAATTCTTTGCACACAGGTGATCCTTTCCTGCAAATATTGTGAAAGGGTTTGAAAAAGAATCTCGTGACAAACTGGCAGGTGCCTTCACACGTGCACACCTCCTCCTCTCGCGCATGCATCAGTTCATCTGTTGGTATTTTAGCCAGAAGATGCCTTGGATAGGCGATGGTGTGGTTCAGATTTTCCCTTGTGCTTGCACAGTCAATGTATATTTGCAGCAAGTTGCACGAAGGAGGCTACATTTTAAAGAGGATTTTTTAAGAAGTCTGACGAACTAATGTGTACTTTATAAAGATTGTACTTATGATTTTAAACACAACGTCAATATTTTGCCATTGTTAAAGGTGGCGAAGGTACGTATTTGGATCAATCTAAGCCAACCAAAAAACACTATTAGGGACTTTACTTGATAATTCGGTCTTGGCTAGACACTAGTAAAAATACAACTTCCAACTGCAGATTGCCACCTACTGGCCGAAAGGGGGAAATGCACAATTTCATTTCAAGCGTCCTGGGGGTGACCATCGACACTTTCAAATTTCAATGCAACATATATGCCTTTCAATATATGGTTCCGCTTTACTTTTACATATATTATTCCATGAGAACATTGAACAGATCCGACTGACGAGTAACTCTGACAGCCATTCTTCTGTTTACATCAGAAGATAACACTCATTCGGGGAAAGGGTGTGGCTTAACGGCTTGAGCAGCCGATCTTGACGCTGGCAACCAGGCTCGAGTCTGGCGGGAGGCTCAAACATCCTGTGATTCTGGGCAAATCACGTGATCTCCCCGTGCCTAATAATGAACGTATCCGTCTGTAATGCAACCGGTGCTCATGTAAAGCGCTCCGATACCTTCGAGCCTAGTTTGCGCTATACAAAACTGCAGCAACAACAACGACAAAAGTCAGAGCGTCGTACTTCACTGGGGGCTGATGCATGATGTGATTGAGAATTACTCGAGCTACTCTTGCAAAGTAGCCAATGGCTGCGGAACCAACCCCTTACACTATCCCTCAGACCAGAGGTCTTCAAACTAGGGGGCGGGCACCCTAGGGGGCCTTAACTGATCCCGGGGGGCGTCAGGCTCTGGTTAAAAGAAGCATCCTGAGGATAGCAGAGCTTTGTTTTAAACTGAATAAAAAGATCAACAGTAAGGCACTTTAATGGGCAATTACTAACATCTTTTGCCATTTATATCTGGCTGGGAGTATGCGTCTACAGGGAAGGGACTCAAAATATTCTTAAAATTTCCCCGCCTCCAGAAACATTGGAAATTTGATAGAATTGTAAAAAATCCAGGGGGTGGGGGGCAACGCTTTCTTTTTATACTGAGGGGGCGCAGCATTAAAAAGAATGAAGAGCGCCGCCTTAGACTATATACAGAATACAATATGTTCGCCATGAATGGCACAGGCGCCATACATCTCAAACTTAAAATTAAATACTTCCGGAAGAAGTTTGCAATTCTATTCATACATTGGCTGACCGGTTGAAGCCTTCTGTTTGGGTTTACTAAGCACACGTTAGGAATGGTAGCAAATGGACAACTTCTTAGAGACAGCATGTGTTGGTGAGTAAAAATTCAGACCTATCCTTTAACTAAAGAGGAAGTTAGACAGCAGGCTTATTCTATAGACATATACGTGCCACACACAAATAATTTAAATCTAATGCCAATGCAAGGTGCTCCTAGCTGTGGAGACCTGCTCCCAGTTCTTCGTAAATCAATCGTACTGTTCTGAGCACTTTATAACATTTAGCTTTTCAAGATGTTCCACTATAGAATATGTTAATTGCATTTGACTGGAAATCAACTCCCACTCCAAGTAAAATGGCCATGTGTTGGAATAAGTGTGGCATAAGAGAAACCGGAAATTCACTTTTTGCCTAATGCAGATAGATATGTTGTGGTTAAAGGCTCACCTCTACATAAATGGCGACTGAGTTAGTGTTACATCTTTGCTGGAGGCCTCACTTCTTCTGGTAGCCCTGAGATGGTCACATTAAACAAAGCAGCTTTCATTTCACAACCTAACCAAATGCCTTTGGTCATCCCAATGAGCAAAGAGGTACAAGGATGCTCAGGACTTTCTGGAGCGCTCCAGACGAAGGGAAAAGGGGCAGAATACAGTAGCTGGGGCGACTTTTAAAACAAGTTATGGTGGCAATGGCCCGAATGCCCACGATTGCAGTTGACTACTCGGTAATCCGTTCAACATCCTCTTCAAGTACAGTATTTGCCGTTTAAACGACGAGTGCTCAAGAACACACAACACTAGTTGCATGTCATATGAATACTCGAGTATTTAGAGGTTTTATGGAGCACAATTCCACTCTAGAGCCAGTCCAGAGTGCTACAACAGATGGAGGTGTACAAGAGGTGTCGTTTCAGATGTTTTGCAGTCATCAATTCCTGCAGGCTTCCAGAAGAACAGCAGTCTGAGGGGCTCAGTGTACAGATGTTTTCAGAGCCAGTGGTGGGTGGGGTTACAGGGTGAACTCTGGAGGTTACAAAGTTTGAGGCAATCTGCCTCACACTGAAAGCGCTTTGGTACATCTGTGGGAAATTTGATTATTATAGGTTCATAAAAAGGAGGTAACGGGGAGTGAGGATTTTCAAAAGTTCAGGTCTGTTGTTCAAGCAGGTCTTATGGATGGTGCAAAATGTTCAGAATTTTACCTTCACCTGCATTGGAAGCCAATGGAGAACTTCCAATGCTGATCTTCGGTGTTCGAGCTGTCGCATGAACAGTCACGGTCTGATCCCCGAAATTTGAGATTTTCCTGTCCGTAACCTTTCTTGGAAGCCCTTTGTAAATTATATTAAAGCATCTAGCTGCTCTAACACAAGAACCTTTGCCAACTTCACATGATGGTTTGTTTGCTGAAGGGTGTGGATCTTCCCGAGCAGACCACTGCAAATAGATGGCCTTGCTGGAATTTGGAGGGTGAATGACAGGAATAAGTCTAGTATAATGCTCCTAGCATTGGGTGTAAAAACATCAAAGCCATTATCACATTCGATGGCCAGGAGGATTTCTCACACAACCTAATGCTAAGACATTGGTTTCTGCGGCAACGTTGTTTCTACTTGTTGGTGGAATAATGATATGATGGATTGCTCTGAGCTGGAGTATAGTACGAGTTGTTATTCAACTGGACTAGCACTGGTTGGCTTAGGTGTTAGGAGCTGGAAGGTGGTCTAAGGAGGGCTTCTGTTTCTTGAATAAACGTTGTCTTCCACTTACCTGGTCTGCTGAGCATCTTTCGATACAACATTGGAAACGAGTTAAGCAAAATACTAGAATCTGAGCATATGGCGAGCCAGTTACTGAGGATCAAGGCACCGATCTGTTTGGAAAGATCTTCTACAATTACAACGACTTTAGGATGTAAGGTTGCAAATTATTATTACAATAATATTCATCCATGAGCCATCAAGCACTGGACGGTCAAGGTGCATCTGAAGATAGCACAGCGGATAAAGGCATCATGCATACATGACGTGATCTTGGATGTATTTTGTGCCAATGCTGCATTAACACCGAATATCAATATTACCCTCCCATGTTCATGTCTCGGTTTATTCTCACAATGAGACACCGCACAAGCATGTTTTCCATGATATCCAGATGACCTCCCCAACTACTAGCCTATCTCTCACGTAGCATTCATCTGCAATATCATTGAAAAAACTGTATGTTCAACTCCAAGATAAAATCAGTGCTAGATGCAAGGAACTGGGTTTAACTCTTTTCAAGCAACAACCACAATTCTTCTCAGGGTCAAGTCACAGGCAAACACAAACTTTAACCTTTGTGCAACCCTACGGTAGCCTGGCACAGAGCAGTCAGGCTTAACTTAGGGGCAATATGTAAAGTATTTGTTCAACACTTTAAGCAGTAAAATAGTGAAAACATCACACAAAAAGATCACACACCAGGTAAGAAAAATACAGCTTAATTTAGTGAATAAAACGAGACCAAAATGAAAAATTCAAATTAGTAGAACTGGAGTTATGAATGTCTAAAGAATACAGTAAAAATAGAACCTAAAATTATAAAGCATCACCTAGGGATATGTGGTTGCTGTAGACCGGGATAAAGGCAAAAGTTCAGGCCATCTGCAATAAAGCGTGGGTGCCAATAGTCTTGTTGGCGTTGGAGAGGGTCACTGGGAGCAAAGAGGGAGTTGCAGTCAGTGGTTAGCGTGGTGTGAAGTGCAGGCCGGTTGTCCCGGACAGGCGGTCTGGAGCTTCGCGTTGGTGCCCCCCCCCCCCACACCGTGCCCCCCCAAAAGCTGTCAATGCTGCATTGTGAAAAGACTGGCTTACGGCGGATTCTGCTGATTTTCCGAGCGATTGGTGGGGTTCTGTTAGCAGTCACAACGAGCCCAAATCTCGATTTCAAGAGCTCGAGAGCAACACCAAGGGTCCAGGACCTAAAAGGCACCATTTGGGGGTCAGGAACTCACTGAAGCCAGGTCCAGGAGCTGTTGGTGAGTCTTTTATGTCCCTGAGGCTCAGATCAGGAGGCCAACAGACTAGCCCTTTGAGTCACTCTGCAGTCCTTGGTTCTAGATGAATTTGCAAGTTCAGTTCTTCTTCCCCTGGCAAGTAGGCAGCAGGTCAGCACAGCAGGGGAGCAGTACATTGTAGAGCAGTAACTGCAGCGGAGTGGCTGTCCCTGTAGAAGCACTGCAGTCTTTCTTCCTGGTAGAACATCCCTAAATCCAGAAGAGTACTGAAGAGTTGGTATCTGAAGTTCCTTTTTTATACACTAGTGCCCTGCTTCAGGAAGGTAGGAGAGACTTCTAGACAGTATCTTTGATGTCCCCTGCACCGCCTCCAAGCTGGCTGCAGTAACAATGTGGGGCCATTAGGCCCTTCATGTGATGGCGGCAGAGCACAGGCTATTCAGTTGAAAGTTGAGCTGTGCCAAGCTCCGCCCACTCATCCTGCCAACAGATGGCCCATTCAGGCCCACCTAAGCCCACTATTGTGTGACTGTCTGGAGGGAATTCACAAAGTCTGTTGGTTATACCCAGTCATGTCACACAAGAGAGGCTTCAGGCACCAAATGTCTAAGGTGGAGTGGTGTGGCTCACTAGTTAGAGGCGGCAGACCCGGAAGCAGAGAACGGCCCAGGACCAGGGTTCAATTCCCGACCGGCAGGGTCGTGGACCAGGGTCGGTGGACTCGATAATTCTCGCCTCGGTGCCTACACTAACTAGGGATCACACTCTGCAACTCTGGGCATTAGCTTGCCTCATCTCTACAACGGCCCCCACATTTGCCGGGGATGCCTGGTTTCACCTTGGAGATACCCAGTAGGGACCATCTCACAGGGATAGCCAGGATGGGTTCCCCAGCGGTCTACAGCGCCACAATGCCTCAGGGCAGCAGTGCGCTTTACAAGAACACATACATTACATTACATTACATTAAGGCAACAAATTGGCAACTTTCTTAAAGTGCAAAAAGAACAATTGCATAACAATGTCAAACATTCACCAGTACAGAGATCTGGGCCTGAATCCATAGTTTTTTTACTCCCCATGCCATTCCAATTTAAACCCAGCCATATGAAAATCAGTTTTGAACCTGCTCCCCAAGGGAATAGTTCCGCCCGAACTGCCAGGCGAGGGTATGCTCAGACGTGGGTCCCTTGCTCGCTGTCCACTGGATTCAAGCAAGCCTGGCTGATGGAGGTGATACTCCGAAACCGGTCCCAGGATGCTTGTTTCCAGCCCAGGGACGACCTGGCTGGCAGTTCGGGCTTGCCTGTTCCTAGGAGGCGAAGGGCCAAGACTGATTTGTATATGGCTGGGTAAAAACTGGGGTGGCATAGTGAGCAAAAGAACGATGGATTAAACTCATATCTCTTGACAGGGGGCAAGTGGTTTAAAAGTTTCAGCACTCCGTCCATCATCATGTTGTGTTTGTTATGTTCGCCCTAAGTATCCAAGAGTATGCCCAGATGTGGGTCCCTTGCTCACTCTGCCACTAGAGTCAAGCTAGCCTGGCTAATATGAGGTGATACCCCGAAACCAGTCCCAGGATGCTTTGTTTCGGTCCAGGGAGGACCTGGTCTGGCAGTTCAGGCTGGACTGTTTCCAAGAGGAGCAGGGTCAAGACTGATTTATTATGACTGGGTCCAAACTACAGTGGGATAGTGAGCAAAAGAACGATGGATTAAACTCAGATAACTTGACTGGGGGTGAGTGGTTGAAAAGTTTAGCACTCCGCCCATCATCTTGTTGTGCTTGCAACTTTCTAAAAGTGGCATTTTCAGAATTGCAATTTAAAATCTGACTTCAACATGAGGTATGATTATAAATTGAGATTCCAGCGACGCCAAATATGAACTAGTTATCTCTTCCCATTTGGAAATTACATATAAAATATAATAATGCAACTCTAATGTAATCCTATAGGAGATGTAGTGTCTTATGAGATAGAGATGATGGGACCGTTTGAGTTCCTGGCGGACTCCATAGAACACGGTCGCAAGTGTGTGGGTGATAAAATTCAGGATGTAGAATTTTCAGTTAAAGGTTGCAAATTCAGGAATAGAGACCTGTAATAACACGCTACATGTGTGGCGTGATCCTTTGCATGTACCTAGGCTGTGGAGGACGCTCCAGGGGAGATAGACTTTACAGTGGTGAAAAACGAATGTAAGAGTTTTCACTACCAGGACATGCAAAACGTAACTTTTTAAATACATTGCATCCTGGCCTCGGGCTGTTCAGGCCCTACCATATGGATGACTTGTATGTATTAAAAAGGAAGGTTGGCCAGGTCGACTTTAAACTTTAAAATGCACACACAGGCTGTGCAATGTCAAGTGGGTGGCGCAATCAATGCTGCAGGCCCACCAGTAGCATTTAATTTACAGGCCGTGGGCACATGTAGTGCCACTTCACCAGGGTCTTACAAGTAAATTAAATATGCTAATTAGGTATAAGGCAATTGTACCATATTTTGGGGAAAGAGCACAAGCACTTCAGCACTGGTTAGCAGTGGTAAAGAGCACAGAGTCTTAAGGTCAACAAAAACAAACTCAGCAAAAATGGAGGAGTGAAGGCAAAAAGTCTGGGGATGACCCTGCAGAAATGGGCAAGTCAAACACTAGCTAGCTATCTCCTGCACAACTACTAGGCCTTAGCACAGAGACTGCCACCTTACACATTGAAGACAATGTCTTTTTGACCACTTGTGAAGATGATTCTTGCCTCCTGATATTGCTGGACCGATCGAATGCCTTTGACAAAATGGACCATCCCACCCTTATAAGCTCCCTTGAGTTGCGTATGGGATGTGCTCTAAATATCTTTCACTGGTTCTACTCTTACATTTCCACCCAATGTAAGTTTTCTCACGTGCACCTCCAGGTTACAAAATATCCCTCTCATATATGGAGTCCCCCAAGGTTCCATATTGTCTCTTGTCAACTTCAACCCTTACATGGAGCCTCTTGGTGTTCTACTCACAGATAACAGCATGAAGAATCATCAACAAGCCAATGATACACAACTCTACTTGAAAGTCTCCTCTACATTAGTCATGCAACACCTCAAACACGCTTGCACATCATCCAGACCTGGATGTCCAAAGCCTACCTCATTCTCAATCTTACTAAGAAAGAATTGCTATTATTTACCAAGAACAACAATCAAGATACAGTACAAACCTGCCTGTATAACATGTACCAAAGGCTTCTAACCCCAACTCTCAAAGTACGCAAGATCACTCGAATTTATCCTGGACACCAACCTCTTCCTCATGCAACACATTGCAAAAATACAAAGACTGCCTGGTACCAGCTCTCTCTTCTAAATAAAGTAAAAAATGTGACTTCAGAATTGCTGTCCAATCCCTTGTACTCTTGTACCCTATGCCAAGGACTCCAAGGCTCCACACTAGCACCCGTAAGCCTCCACTGGCCAGCCCACACCATCTTCAAAACCAGCAGCATAATTTCCAAAGTCATCACAACCAGCACCCCTGCTTATCTGCAAACCACAGAAAGTGCACCATCAGACTGCGGACTATTAAGTTTAAAAAAGAAAAAACAAGACAGTAGGCTTTTTCCATCTATGCACCCAGGCTTTAGAACAACATCTCCATATCCATCAAGACCACCCCAACACTGCTCCTGTTCATGAAAGAGTTGAAGACTCCCCTTTATTAAAAAACACTATATCAAAATTAATTAGCCAACCCAAACTCAGCTTCCTCGCCTGTAACTCACTAACTTTAATCTTACAGTTGACCATGTACAGCACTCCAATGCCTTTTGGCTTGGTTCACCCTATCGATATAACATATACATACATACATACATACTAATGTCTTATTGAAAAGCGTCCTGGTTAAACATCAGCAATGCCATCATAGTTTTTCGTGGCCATCTATGCTGCAAGTGAATTGGGGATACACCTCCAATAAGTATTTCCATTGACTCTTGGTGAATTATAACTTCTGCTTTTCTAAATAGTGCCTTAGTTACAACAGTGACCACACTTTTTGTTCATTTATTATTCATAGACCTCAATAGATAACAGTGACTACTATTATTGTTTTGATTTTTGTTAACATTCAGCACTTTAGTGTTCAGCATAATTTCACCACCACAATTTTTACAATCTCCAACCAACGGACTGGGAAATCTGGAATCCTGTACATTTGGCATATTTTGATGTACTTGAAGGAGAGGACTGCACTGCATGGTGGAAACTCGCACTTCTGAAACACTGCTTAAGTGATTTTGGTTGCAACAGTTCAAGAATTTACCAGCATTGAAAAGGCCTGGGGCTTTACATGTATTTCAATATGCTTACAAATAAATGGAACTGCATTACTGGAAGAAGTAAACACAGTAATGGAAAGGTATAAATTATGTTCTAGGGGGTGAGGACTATGTAGCAGCTCTAACATTGCTTGCAGTAATTTGTGACTTTGAAAACATTAACTATTATCAAGTATTATGGGATCAAGCACTTATGAAGTCTAAGAACAAAACAAGTCCAAGTAGCTTATGGGTTGGGTCATGTCTCACCCTTAATGCAAAAATTAACATCACTAAAGGTATTAAACATCCTGAACATTTTGTGCAAGAAATTTGAGAATATGAGAGATTCTAAGAATGAAATTACTGCAGTAAACATAAAAATAGGGAAGACAGACCAAAGAGGAACCAATCAAACAGAGAAGCAAGTAGGACAGGCACTACAATATGCTATTAATGTGGCAGCCAATTTCACTTGGGACATTTTAGAGACCAATCTTGTATCAAGTGCAGAAAAAAGCCATTTTTGTTAGAGTATGTACAAGTATCAGAATGAAAAAGGTGAATTTAGTCAGAGAAGAAAGGATGATTTTCAGCATTGTAATCTTAATGTGGTTTTGCCCGTGGATGAAATGGGTAAAAAAGCTTTGCTCTCTACCGAAATTAACATGGAGAGGAATGCAGTTAGTGCACTTGTGTATTTATATGCATGGTGAAAGAATTTATGCAAAGTCGACTTTGAGTGATTCTAGAAGAATTAAAAATTGCTATATTTTTGGGCCAACTTGGAGTTTTGTAGTAGGCACACGAGGAAAGATTTATGTACCAGAACATGGGCCGTCTTTGTTGATGTGGCTGCATATGGAGGAAATTGGGATTAGTCTGGACCTCAGAGTAGGTTGTAAATAATATCTGGAGGCACAAAGCTAAGGAAGGAGGACACTGGATAACTTCAGAGGAATTGGTTATCAGGCTTAAAAGAAAACACAGCACTGTGAGGATTTGGTCAATAATTCAACTGCACCAAATTATTTTAAAGTAGTATACTGTCCTAATACAGCATTGTATAAGAAACAATCCCCTAACAAATGGAGCTAAACTCAGGTATTTATTGAATTATTTATGTGTGGTGGCAATAACAGAACCTGTGGAAACATCACCAGGTGTTTCGCTTGCATCGATTTCAGTTGAGTTCTGGCCGCCTGAGATTATGTATAGACATACCTCCTTAAACAACGGGATGGCAGTAAGGAAGGAGTGTTTTTTTGATCTAGAACTTTGAAGTTGGCGGGAGGACAGAACATCTGGAACAGGAAAAGAATAACGTGTGTGGGATGATAAGCATTACAGGATGATTTTGTGGGGAATTAAATTTATGTTACAGAGAGACCTTAAGTCACGTGTTTAAATGCAACCACCTGGTAGCCAAGGAACCATGACTGTTAAGTTAGCTAGCCTTATGACGTGCTTACAAGCTTTTCAGTATAAAATTGAATATGTTCCTGGAACAAAAATGTACATGTGGACTGCATGTCCAAATTGCCTTCAGAAAGTGGTGGCACTTGTAAATATGACAGTGATGGGGTGATTAAGGAAGAGATGAGTCTGAATAAAGTTGAATAAATACACAACCCTCGGTGTAGTTCAAAAGTAAGTGAGGGAGGGTTGGCCCTGAAGAGCGAAAGATACTTGGTGAATTAAAGGTTTAATACAAAGTACAAGAGGAATAGGGAGTTGAGAATGAGATACGGAATAGAGGAGAGAAGATAATACCAACTTTTGTGTTAAAGAAGATATCTAGCTCTGCCATGAAGGTATGTCATATTGGAATGTCTAATTCTCAAGAAGTGCACGATTGCTTCTGGTGCCTGGGTATCGAATACCTTGACAGAAAGATGGGTAAGAGAATGCAGCAAATATGTGGGAGTGACAAGACGACTAAACTGTGCATTGTGGAACTACAACCTTTGGTACTACCAGAAGGACCATGGCAGAAGTAAGGAATGGATATTTTAGGACCATTTGGGGGATTCCCAGACACAAGGCTTTGGTATTGTATTTGTTGACTATTTTTCGAAATGGCCATAAATAAGAATGGTGGGAACTGTGTAACTTGAGGCCAATAAAGAGTTATTGGGGGAAATATTCTCTATGGAAGGAATCATGGAAGAGACAGTAATGGACAGTGGAACACAATTTGTGAGTTTCAAATTGGACACTTTTTTTGTCACATATGGGATAAAGTAAAGGAAAACATTCGTGTTTTATCCTGAGTTACATTGTCAAGTTGAATACGTTAACAAAACTATTGAGGAATTCACCCACTCAGATGTAAATGGATGTATTGGTTGTAAGAAGACTTTGTAGGCCTCTTTGCCTAAAACTGCCCATGTAGTGTCTCCGGCATTTCCAATTGAATTTCTAAGGTGACGGAAACCAGGTGTGAAGTTAATGCCACAGTGGCCGAAGCAGCTGGTTGTGCTTGTGCCCCCTTCTCTGGACCTCACTTCAACTTTTCACATCGCCCAGTAGCAACCCTTGCTTGTTATACAGCCGCCAGCAGTGGGGATGACTGTAGTGGGGCAAACAGTGTGCGTGTGGATCAGGGGTGGAGGCCGTACAGGTGCGGCTTGCAGCACCGGGCATGAGGGTTCAAGTTGGGCAGCGACAGGTTGATGCGCTGAGGGCTTCAGGCACTCTGTGAGCGTCTGAGCCCTTCAAACTTTGCTGGATACCTTGTTCCCCCAGTGTTTCAAATCCCATCCTGGGAAACCTCTGGGTACAATTAAGAATTTCATTAGGGGTCGGGGGCCCTCGGGTGACTTTGAGGTCTTGGCTTTTGGGCCTCGGGCACCTTTCCTTCAGTCAGTCCTATTTCAGAGGTAGCGAAATTACTTTCTTAAACGAGGCTCGATGGGGAAAAAGGGAACTTGTGGGAGGGGGCAAGGGCACAGAAGAATACAGAAGCAGTGCTAAAGTGAAGCTGAGGAGTTGAGCTATTAGGGGCTTTAATTCAAGCACAATAAAATATGGATAAAATAAAGGCCCCCCCCAAGCAGCACCAGTATCACCCAAGCAAGTGGCAACCTGGCACGGTGACTGAAAACTTCCTTGAGCATGCAGTGGGAGCCAATAATGAAGAAAGTGTGCAGAGTGAAAGATGCATTAATGCTGTAAAAGCTACTAGTAGCCAGGTGGGCAGTTCAATTAATAGCTCCAGTAGAATTAAACCCATGGAGGTTCAGAGTAGGTGTGTTCCTGTGAATGCGGATATCGTAGTTCAAGCTGATATGCATAAGGTCTATGATGAAAATGAAGCTACTGCAGGTCTTACCTCATTGGTATATGCACCATCAATTTACGGCCAACATGCACCCGCTGTACAAGCAAATGGGGTCCCGTCTATAGGCGTTCTGGCTCAAAATATAGCTCAACAGTGAAACAATTGATTACGATGCCCTCAAAGACTAACTCATGAAACATATTTAGTGCCTGTTGCGGCATGTTTCTTTTATCAACTTAAGGAAAGATTGTCTACAATTTAATCCAAGCTTAGTTTTGTTGGATACTCTATTCAAAGTTCAGTGCCTACCCCTTGCGCTGCTGCGGTACATAAAGATCATGCCATCAAGCCCCCTGGGGCCTCATCCCAATACATTCTTGCTCCTGCTCCGATTAGTAATGCCCCCCTATTATCTGTTAACAATGCCTCTGTAACCTTGGAGAATAAGGAACCAGAACTGGAAAATAATCATTCTGACAACTTACCACTTATGCAGCTACCTACTTAGGTAAAATCGAATGTCATGAGTCTTACTGGCGTGCCCCTTCTGGGGTGCTCAGAGAAGAAGATTTCACCCAATTGAAAATAATGTAACAAAATATTCTTTAGTTACAATCAAATATGGGAGGGACAGGAATTTTGTTCCTTGAAGTTAAAGTGGATTGGAATGCTAGCCCGAGCAATTGTAAGTGGTTAGACTTTTTTTGGTAAGCATCCTCTTCATCACCTTTTGTGTATTTGATGTAATGCCATAAGTGGCCAAGGGAATGCCCAGACCTAGGATTCCTCCTCACTGTGACACTAGACCCAAGCCACACCGACTTAAGTAGCCCTATCAGCTCACACCTGGTCTTGAGTTGCTTGTTTTACGAACCAGCAATATCAAGACTGATTTGCATATGCCTGGGACCAAACTGAGGTGGCATGGTGGGCAAAAAAACAAAGGGTGCAATGCTACCTTGAGCAATTGTCAGTGGTTAGACAAATTGCAAGCATTCCTCCCATCACCTTTTGTATGTTTGATGCACCGCCCTATGTGGCAAGGGGTTGCCCAGCTGTGGGTCCTGTCCCCACTGTGCCACTGGAACCTACCTACACCTGACTGAAGAGCCCCAATCAGGGTGAAACGGGTTGTCGGTTGCCTTTGTCCTGTTTCAGGGAACACCTGGCCTGGAACTAGGGGCTGGACGGTTGTTACAGGAGCAAGGTCAAGACTGATATTTATATGGTTGGGTCCATACTGAGGTGGCACGATGAGCAAAGAACGATGGGTTGCAATGCTACCCTGAGGGATTCCAATGAATAGACAAATTGCAAGCATTGCTCCCATCATCTTTTGTGTGTTTGAAAAGACTGACCACACATATCAGATAAGCTTTTGCCTTTGTAGGATTATTGCAGTTCCTTTGGGGGTTTTCTGTAGACCTTCAAGGCCCATTTCTGTTGCAGGCAATGAGTCTGAATGCAAAACACCATGAATAAACCATGTCTGTCTCAGTCACCCTTCATTAACATATTCTCTCCACTATGTTTCCTTAAACAAATGAGTGACAGTTATCTGCCATGTCTGCGTCCTCAGATGCAGCACACCCTTCGGTATCTTGGTGATTCAAGTGAGTCTGTCAGGTAAAGCCAAGGCCATTAGGAGATTCCCAATGGATTTATTTAAACATAATCTTACTTTATGGGCACATACTGCCTCCACAGTACTGAACGCACCTGGTGCCACTTCCATTTGCTACTGGCCTGTACCATTAATAAACTCTGTTGTAGAGGTCGCTGGATGAATTATTATGAATAATTTCAAGTCTGGCCTCAGGATAGGGGTATTTTGGAAAAAATCTAGTAAGACTTCAGAGTTGGTTTGCCCATTACTGAACAATATATAGATTTACATCTTCAGATTAGTACATACACCGATGTGATAGGGGTCGGGTTCATCTAGTATATATGGACCTATGCTAAGTATTTGATTGCTTGAACAGACTTTCGCTCTGGAACGTACTTGCCCTAATGGGTATGAATAGTGATAATACCGATTCTCCGAGCTGTTTGCAGTGGGATCTCACTGCAACGTTTAGATTTGGGCCCGCCAGTGAATGTACCAATCGCTATAGATTTCCAAACAGAGTAGGGCAGGGGTGCTTTTTGGCACCCAGCTTTTCAGGCTTTATACAAATTATCTAGAGGACTGCCTAAAGAAGCATAGTCCTGATGCCCCTCATTTGGGCACTACATTAATTCATGTCCTGCTTTCTACAGGGTTGTATGATGGTACAACGCTCGCCTGAATAACGCATGACTGTACCACGCGGTCTCTACCATGAAAGCGATTTTGGTTTGCATGGAGTTACCATGCATGCCTTTACCACGCAATTTCGTGGTAAAGGGGCATGTGGGATGAAGATAATACCCCTGCCCTGTAAACTATCCCTATTCTCCCAGCCCTGCCCCCTAAAAATTAAACCCAAGCCCCAGAAACTACCTTGACCCCACCCCTAAACTATCCCCAACAACCCTAAACTACCCCGACCCTGCCCTGTAAACTGTCTCTTCTCACCCTGCTCCGAGCCCTAAAAATTAAGCCCACGCCCCAAAAACTACCCCAACCCCAGCTCCCCTGAGCCCTAAAAACGATCTCCTACATCCCTAAACTACCCTGACACTGCTCTCTGCCCTGTAAACTGTCCCTTTTCCACCTGCCCTGAGCTCTAAAAATTAACCCCACGTGCCAAAAACTACCCCGACCCCACCCCCCTGCCCTGAGCCCTAAAAAACTGTACCCTACTTCTGTGAAGTACCCTGACCCAACCCCCACCCGCACTAAAGTCTAAAACCATTCCCTGCCCTGATCCCTAGAAACGTTCCCCTACATCCCTAAACTACCCCGTCCCTGCACCTTGCCCTGTAAACTGTCCCTTCTCACCTTGCTGTGAACCTTAAAAATTAAGCCCCACCACAAAAACTACCCCAGCCCCCCTACCCTGAGCCCTAAAAACTGTTCCCTACATCCCTACTACCACGACCCAACTCCCTGCCCGGTAAATGGTCCCTTTTTTTCCCACCATTAGCCATAAAACTGTCCGCAACCCTAAAAACTACCCGACCCCCTCCTGAAACCTACCCCCACCCCGAAAAATCACCCCTCCACCCCCTAAGACCAAGCCCTAGCCCCTGGCCCTATGACTCGACAACTAGACCCTCATATTAAACGCAGACATCAAAGAAAAACTTAATTCTTGGCTGTTGTCTTTGGTCGCTCATCCGCTATGCTGATGTGTTACACTCATGAAGACTGAGATTTCTCTAGTCACAGGGAGCCTTGTCCAATTTTGGCACTCGCCTAGGTAATAAGCTCCTAAACCACATGTTGGATATATATAGAAGCAAATTTGTATCATGAGCCGTGTTGCAAGTATGTTGACACAAGCAGCCTAAAAGCTGAGGGAAATAGTTTTTGTAGGTGGATTCTGAAGCCCCCACAAAACTTCATATTTTATTTGTCACAAAGAACTGGGTTTATGTTATCGGAGGACACCACTAAGCTTCTGTTGTAGGGGTGCACCATGACTAACTTTGTTGCTTCATTTAAACATGAACATATCATGGATAGTTTGGAATGTGATATATATTTAAGATCCCTGTGGATAAAATACATTCAGGATATCAGTCCCCAATTAGGAAGACCAGGTCTATTTATGTCACCAGAGTCTATTGTGATGATGGATAAAAATGGTCTAGGGATGCCTTTTATGGCATGGAAGTCTGACAAGAGATTGCACAGAGTTGACTAGACCATCTGTTAGATCTTTTTTAGCTGAAAACAACACAGGGTAGGGAGCTGTATCTTTGTCTGGTTTCAGATAATTATGAACTTGAGTCACTTACCGTATTCAGAATGGGCATTGCCTATTATATGTTGATGTTCCCTAAGGGCTAAATTACTTGAATCTCTTGATCTCTACCCTTGTGATCACCCTAATCCACTGTACCTGTATCTGTGGCTATTTTAAAAACTGCATACAAGTGGTTTATTACACCTCTATTGAGATCTGCTGGTTTTAGATCTTATAGACTCACATTATTTATGCCTTGAAATCCTCTGATCTGTTATTCTGTTGGCGTTTTTTGTGCTGTTTTTCAAGATCAATGCTAATATTGTTGCCTGAATGGATTATGATTTTAGAGATTAAAATATTGTGTCTAACTTCAGTTTTATTGTGCATATATGTTTTTATTTACTTTGTTTTTATGGTTGATTTTGTTTGAAAAAAAATAAACAGAATTAACTGAGGTAGAAAGTGATTCTGGGATTGATTATCAGAAAATAACAAGAGATGTTAAAGCATTTAGGTGCGACATGATTAATAGAATGAGTGAACAATGCAGAAAAATAAGTTTTAAGAAAGGAGATCTAGTCTAACTGCAAAAAGTATTACAGGGGAAAGTTCTTTCAAGATGGTCTGAGCCCAGCAACATAATACATGCAAATTGAATTAGAGTACAGCTTTAGCGTGTTAAGATTACGTTAGTGAGTCACAGTGGAATAACGAGAAGAGGTGAATGCATGAGGATAATGAGAATGTGTTCTTGGATGTATGTGTTTGAATCTGAAGTTCAGTTAGAAGATAGTGGAAGTTCCAGTCCTGAAGAAGAAATGAAGGCACCCCAGGCTTCATTTCCTACACAAACTAATCAGTGAGAGAGGTCAATGGTGGATGTTCAGCCCAAAAGAAGGAGCAACCCAGGAGAGGTAATCAATGACTTATATTCTCAAGAAGCAAAAGACACAAAATTGATGGACGGAATGCAGAACAAATCAAAACATTCACGCCCGGTCAAGAGATATGGATTAATCCATCATTCTTTTGCTCACCATGCCACCCCAGTTTAGACCTGGCCATATGCAAATCAGTCTTGACCCTGTGCCTCATGGGAACAGTCCAGTCCTAACTGCCAAGCCAGGTCCTCGCTGGACTGGAAACATGCATCCTAGGAACGGTTTCAGGGTTTCACCCCTCAATCACCAGGATAGCTTGAATCCAGTGGCACAGTGAGCCCGGGACCCATGTCTGGGCATACCCGGCGTGCTTAGGGAGTTGAAGCAAAATACACACAATTGATGGACGGAATGCAGAACAAATCAAAACATTCATCCCCAGTCAAGAGACCTGGGTTAAATCCATCATTCTTTTGATCACCATGCTACCCCAGTTTAGACCTTGTCATATGCAAATCAGTCTTGACCCTGTGCCTCATGGGAACAGTCCAGTCCTAACTGCCAAGCCAGGTCCTCGCTGGACTGGAAACAAGCATCCTAGGAACGGTTTCAGGGGTTCACTCCTCAATCACCAGGATAGCTTGAATCCAGTGGCACAGTGAGCCCGGGACCCATGTCTGGGCATACCCGGCGTGCTTAGGGCGTTGAAGCAAAATACACACAATTGATGGACGGAATGCAGAACAAATCAAAACATTCATCCCCAGTCAAGAGACCTGGGTTAAATCCATCATTCTTTTGATCACCATGCTACCTCAGTTTAGACCTTGTCATATGCAAATCAGTCTTAACCCTGTGCCAACATGGGAACAGTCCAGTATGCACGAATTGCTAAGCCAGGTCCTCCCTGGACTGGAAATAAGCATCCTAGGACCTGTTTCAGGGTTTCACCCCTCATTAACCAGGATAGCTTGAATCAGTGGCACAGTGAGCCCGGGACCCACGTCTGGGCATACAAGGCGCACTTACGGTGTGGAAGTAAAAGACACACAATTGATCGACAGAATGCAGAACAAATCAAAACATTCACCACCAGTCAATAGATCTGGGTTAAATCCATCATTCTTTTGCTCACCATGCCACCCCAGTTTAAATGTAAATGTAGTATACTTGTAAAGCGCACAGCTGCCCATCACCGGGGCGTCCCGGCGCTGTATAACGCTGTGGAATCCTTCCTGGCTCTCCCTGTGAGATGCCCCTCCTGGGCACCCCCAAGGTGAAGCCAGGCATCCCAGTGTTGTAGGGGCCGTTGTGGAGATTAAGCAAGCTATTGCCCAGAGTTGCAGCGTGGGACCCCATGATTAGAGTAGGCAACAAGGCGAGAATTATCGAGTCCGCAGACAATGAGCCCAAGACCCTGCCACGTCAGGAATTGAACCCTGGTCCCGGGCCAGACCTCTGCATCAGGGTCTGCTGCTCTAACCATTGAGCCACACTTCTCCACCCACTGAGCCACACTTCTCCACTCCATTGAGTCACACTTCTCCACTTTATACCTGGCCATATGCAAATCAGTCTTGACCCTGTGACTCATGGGAACAGTCCAGCCCGAACTGCCAATCCAGGTCCTCCCTGGACCGTAAACAAGCATCCTAGGGCCGGTTTCAGGATTTCACCCCTCATCATACTATTCAATTTAGCCAAAGTTATTCGGCTTAGGTATTAATAGCTGGAAGGTTCTCTGAGGAGGGCTTCTGATGTAAATGTGTTTCTTGAACAAACATAGTCTTCAGGTGACTGCTCTGCAGAGCATCTTTCAATGTGTCGTTTCCTTAAGTAACACTGACTGCAGAGAGAATAGTGCGAGTACTGCTATCACTGAGTAGGTCTATAGATTAAACTGCGCAAGGGACATGAAAGGTGCAGAAAAAATAAAAGAAAAGTCCTAGCATCTCAGAAACTACTGTTACATCTCTGAAACCTCAATGTTTTCTGAAGATCAAAGATGACAATTAGGACTGCTTTACATTTTTTGTAATCTTACAATAAAACCCAGAACATATCTGCTCTTTCTTTGGCAGCGTTGAACCTCTCATTACAGGCCTGACCTCCAGTGATCACAAAGGAAACTCAAACTGTATTAAGTAAAACTAAGGGCCAGGGGGGTCCTTGAGTGGCTTCTAAAGGCGGGTTTTGTGTCCTGCCATGATTCTGTATCTCTCTTTTCTGTGCAGCACAAAAGACCATTTACGCCCCAACAATGGTTCAATTATGAACAGTCTCTTGCATGACAGGACCAAGATTTCTTTGAATATCAGACACTGCATTAACAGGAATAAAAGTATGTCATCCGAGCTACAAGGGGAAATGAAAGCTGCTAATCGACTTTTCAAGGCAAACGTTTGCGGCGATTGATCTAACCTGGGGCGCAGTAGAGTCGCTCCATGGCATCATTGTCGCAGGCGTCTTCCACATCACTCCACCTGCTAAAATACGTTAGCTGAATGTGTCCTAAAAACAAAACGACAGGAGAAATCAAAACATTTTTCCCTTCCATTTTCTGCAGAAGTGAACTGTAATTACTCCTTTTGTAGATAAAAACAGTATCATTAAGAATAATGGCATCATTAAGTACTAGAAGCTATTACTGCGGGTGAATTTGCGGCGCTGATAATGAAGCTCTAGACAGGAAATGAAGATACTAATTACAAGATAAAACGCCTCCTCAGTTAATTGGAAGCAACAGCGACTAAAAAGAAATGCATTTGCAAAAGTTCCTGACCTCTATCATTCAATAAGATGTTGTTTGGGTTCAAATCGCGGCACACAATTCCTTCTCTGTGCAAAGCGTCAAGGGCTACGACAATTTGTGCAGCCCATCTCTGAATGTAGTCCTCAGGGATGGAGAACTGGGAGGTGAGTGCTAATCTCTTGTCAAGGTCCTGGAACATTTGATGGATCTCCTTCTCGGCTTCTTGTGCGCTTCCGCCACAACATGCGGGCTTGGGGTCTTCATCTTTGGCCTCAAATGGGAATGTATTTTCAGGCTCCTCGTCAACCGGATCTCCAGCTCTATCTACAGAAAGAAATGGGACTTCCATGATTGAAGGCCCTGCACCAGCGCCATCTTCTTTACAGTGCAGAGAACTAAGGCTTGCATCTGTGTCGGCAGCGATCAATGCCGGAGGCGCTGAATGTGTCCGAAGACCTAGAAGTTTAGGGTCAGAACCATCTAATGCAAGGTCAGCACAAACAGGACTGGTAGAAGCAAGCATTGTCCCCAAAGCATCCTCCGAATGTCTTTGCGATATATTACACACCTCATTAGAAACGAAAATATTAGGTTCCTGCATAACCGAGCTAACAAAAACTTCCTGAGTTTTATTCGTTTCTAAACTATGGTTTAATTGTAAGACATCTGGGGTCCCTAAGAGTCGGCTCTCACAGGCATCAAAGTCAATCTTTGGAAACGCGTTTGGCTCGCACACAGATTCTGCTTCCTGCTGCTCTAATACACCTGGGAGGTTGACCAGTAGGTCCGGTCGTCCCTCGTCGGTACTACTGACGTCATCAAAAGCAGCATCTTTGAAAGATATCACTGGCACAGAGTCATTCGAGCTCTTGCTTACTGTGTCGTGGCATTGAAAGTCCACTATTTCAACGGTGGCCTCGAGGCTACTGGAACTGCTTTCGTGACCTGGTACAGGCATGAATGGCTTCAATGTTTCAGATTTTAAACTATTCAATTTCTCTCCAAAATCAAGGCTCATGAGGTCACTGGCGCTGTCTTTACTGTCGATTCGGAATAATTCCATGGGGCTGTTTCTGGACATGGTCAACGAGTCAGATATTTTTGTGGGAAGAGTAACTTCGGAGTCCCCCTCTCCAGCAAACAGCATTAGGTCCTTAGATACAAATGGAGAACTGAGGCCATTGTCAACCGAGTGTTGTGGTGGTTGCAAGCTCCCTATATCTTTGATCGAGACCCCACTGTCAGCAGGCCTGCGGACTGGCTTTTCTTTCAAAGACTCAGGCTTAATCTTATCTTTCCCATATTCATTGCATAGTGTTAGATAACTTGTAGTGCATTCTTCGTCTGAACTTGACCCTGACTCTGCCCACTTCAGAGAACTTCCCCGGTGGACTTCTTCTTGGGTGCTGCTGTCATCTTGAGAACTAGCAGTGAGGCTGCTGTGCAAAGGGCCCACTTTAAGCATGCCCCCGCTTTCTCTTGAGTCAATGCTGCTACCAGTGTCCTTTGGACTGGGAGTCACAGCCTTCAAGTAACCATCGGCAGAATTTAAATGGGGTGCCTCATGGACATTAAAGCTTTCTTGTGGGCTCCTGTTGAGGAATTTACTGATGTAGGACCACAACTTGCCACCTACATCCAAGAAAAAGAAAGTAATTAGAAGGAAAGTACTGTTTTTGTATACAGTTTTAGATCAACAAAATCAGGAGCAATTATAAACTTCAGAGCAAGTGTATTTAAAAGCTGCGGTGCAGGGTCATTTTGCAATAGTGAAACTTACATCAACACTATCACTAGTCTACACCAGTTAGAAGAAATCACAAACTGTTGCTCATTTGTACAGTTTCATATTTTAAAATACTTTTTACTGGTTACAAAACACTCATTTCCAGAAGAACAAAAAGAGACAATATATATATATATATATTTTTAACTTAATGGATCACTTATGCATGAATACATTTATGTGTTCGGATAATACAGACAACTTTTAATTGTGACAGATTAAGGGTGTTGCAAACCTGCCTTTTCTGCACAATCACCCCTGATTTTTTTTATCAACCCTATTTTTGCTGTATTTTTAACTCTGCACTTTCCCCCCTGTTAGCAGGAGTAAAGTGCCTTTGCCATTCATTTAAGCAGTTAAATTGGTTAACCCCTAATTGACAGTTTTAACTTGCCTATACGCCCTAGTATAGGGTGAAGAAAATAAACCTAAGGCCTGAAAGATAAATGCTGTCAATGGACTGTAGCATCTATTGAGCCATCCACAGAGTAGGCTTGTAAAACACGCTTCAGGCCTACCCTGTGTAACCTGATGGCAGCAGCCTAAAAACCTGCAGTGACACCTGTCAAGCTAACTCTTTGAAAAGCAGGAAACCCTGCTTATAAATATTAATAGGTCACCCATAAGTACACCTTTCCACTCTCAAGGTACAGTGCCTAATATTTAAAACAGGGACATGTGCAAAATTAAAGTTGGTATGTTCCTCAAGTCACTAGACATCGAAAGCTATTTTCACCAGCTGGGCTGTAGGTGGATCCTGGACAATGTCAAAGTACGTATTCTAAACTTTGATCTAACTTTTGATGGGAAATGGCTAAAATAGTCATTCAAAGACTACGTTTCATATTTATTAAACGTATAACTCCTAGGTAAAGTTATAATATTAGTAAATATTTAGGAAAGGTAGCTTTTAGAACGTTTCATTTTTCCTGCCTGTCTGAAGACCCTGGGGGCTAATTTGCATTAGCCGTCCGGTAGTTGCCAAAGAAGTGCTTGACCCTAATAAGGTGTGAAACCACTATCAAAGTGAAAGAGTGGCTTAAAGGTGGTGACATAATGAATTGGTTGTGGGAAATTTAAACCCTATCAGCCTAGGAAGGACAGTTGGGGTGGGCACAGGAACTTTATTAAATTGAAAGGAGGAAATATAAATCCTGCCCACTCAGAGTTTAGTGTAAGGAGAGACATGTAGAAGGGAATGCCTTTGTCTCTAAGCCCCACCCCAGAACTGGTTTGGAGTCGACAGAGGAGAGGGAACTGCTCATTTCCCTCCCCATACCTCTAGATGAACCCAAGAGCTCTGCATCAGGGAGAAAGGGTTTCCCCATGTTGGTTTTTAGGAGTGAAAGACACTGTAGGATTGTACGTAGTTGGGCAAACAGGAATCTACTGAAAAAGTGTGTAGGATTGACCCAGGGAACTTTTACTCTTTGCGTACAGGAGGAGCCAGGAGACACCCATACCCACTAGCTAGAGCCAACCATAAATTTTGCATTCCAAGGAACTGGTCAGAACCCTTTCTTAACCTGCGGAAGATAGGTAGAGGACTGGACATGCTGGATGCGGCATGAGAGATGCCTGGAAGACTGCACTTGCTCCCTCTTGTACCTACCACAAAGAAGTAAACTCCAAGGACCAACTCAACCTGAACGTGTCTTGCTGATGGCCTCTGCTGGAGTGAGTCCTTGGCATTAAGCGTTGTCCCTAAGGTTCTGGGAGCCTTAAATGTGTCCCAAAGGAACAGCTCCAGACTCTGAAAAGTGGGGTCTTAAAAATTTGGGGGACTTACAAGACTTCCAGAGCCGTCATGGGAATCTCGAACCAAAGGTGTCCAATTTCAATATTCCTTCCTTGGATACACCTTCAAGCTTGCACCACAAAATAATTCTGAGCACAATAAAAAAGGACTAACTCAGAAAGTAAAATCTTTGACACATACAAAACGAAGCTAATATTGGCTTTTAATGCTTTTTGGTGCTATTTTTTACTTAAAATTTTAACAATTGTTATCTCTTGTTCCCCTTATTAAACTATTTCATTTTGATGTCATTTTGTTTCTTAAACTTTTACTCTGATTTTCTAATTCAGTTTGGGATTTTTATTGTTTGGCATTTTGTCTTTATTACTGTTTTGCTACTGCATAAATAATTTACAACTTTCTCTAAATGTATCCAGTCTGCTCCGTACCTTAGCTGCCAGTGTGTAGAATTCAAGTTAATTTAACGACTTAGGGGTATCACCCTGGCAAGTTAGTGTTATTGGCTCATGTGTACAAAACCTATTTTGAGGTTGCAAATGGCCCAAAAGGTTTTTAAAATGTGCAACAGCTGAACTGCTACTCTGTAACCTGTTACCGAATTGCAATTTGGATTTGCGATTCAGTATTTGGAATGGGAGTGCCTAGGCCATCCCTTCCTAACACCGAATCGCAATGGAATGTATGAATGTTTTGCAACCGAAATATGGTTGCAAAATATTCATTTTTTACCGACAACCAAAGGGTGGTGGTAACCATTTGCAAATGGGAAGAGATCTCCAGGGGGGGGTCCCTTCCCCTTTGTAAATGATGAAACAAATATTTTTGAAGAGCAGGCAGTTGTTCAAGGGACCACTGTTTACTGTTAAACAATGAAACTTCAAAGTTATTTTTTTTCTTTTTAAATGCATCTCATTTTCCTTTAAGGAAAAGGGGCTGCATTTTAAAAAAAACTTAGCTTTATTAAAATACAATCACAGACATTGTGGTCTGCTGACCCTAACAGGCCACATCCCTATGATGGCCACGATTCCTAGTGGGTCGCAAATTGTGACAAACATCATTAATATTCATAAGCTAGGTCAATTGCACCCCATTAGTAATCGCTAAATGAAACTGAATGGGATTCATACATTAGGAATAGCGATTCTCAATTAGGAATTTGCAATTCCTAAAATGTGGACATTTGGCCCATTGTTGCTTGGGGTGGATAGCTTCCCTCCCCAAATAATAATCCACTTTCTCACAAAAGGGCTGTATTAAAATTAATAGGCTACAAATTTAAGATTGGTAGCTATAAACTTTTTTGCCTCATGTGGTGTCAATAACCTGAGTTAGTGTTGGGCAGAATAACTGTTATTTGCTCGGGTATATACACCTTCTCCTAGGGTAAAGATATACACCTTCAGAAGATATATTAATAGGCAACGTTTATTAGTATTTTGTGGATAAAGGCATGGATAACATCTGGAATAAGAAAAAAACAAACACACTTGGTTCCAGTCAGTTCAGATAATATGGCTATTGACCATGATTCAATAGCTACCTGCGGCTGAGTGATGGTTTCTAGGGGCTACACCGGTGGAGGAAAGTGGCAGATAGTTACTGTCATGGTAAAACTAGATTTATTGTGGCTAATGCCATTTTACAGGAGTTAGGCAGACTTTGTAACACCTTCTGCCTCTATGCTCATCTTTTTCTCTGTTGGGGCCTACGTTCAACTCTCAGGGTATGTGACACTCAGTATTGTGGGTGTTGAGGCCTCAAAACTTTTGGCACCCCAAATATTTACCTCAACATAATGCCCACAATCTGATGAATCGGAAATGGTGTTAAATTCCAATTTCATAAGGTAATGTGTCCCGAGTTGAGGCACCTCCCAAAACTTCAAAATCTCAGAAAACAGTCAATTTAGTAAAGGGCTCACTCAATAACAGGGTTCTAGATCAGCGGATTAGTTAAAGGGATGTCATTCTTTTTGCCCTGATCACCCCATTTTTTGGCTGATAATGGTGGTTACTTACTTGGAAAGTGCCCTGGGCTCTGCTAACCAGGCCCAGGGCCGGTGCTCTGTCCTCTACAGATATATGGCAAGTGGTATAATTCTAACTGGCCAAGACAACCTAACTGTGAGTACCTAGTATAGGGAATGTAGGTTTAAAGACCCCAGTGAACTTAATGCATTTAAGTGTGCTCTTGTATGGTATCTGGTGTCATTTTAAAGCTAGGCTTGCTTTGCAAGCTGTTTTTAAAATGAAACTATTTTCAAATTTGACTTTGGAATTGAAAGTACTTCCAGAGCCCAAAACTACCTTTTAATGACTTATAAGTCACCCCTAAGGTCTGTCCTAGGTGCCCCAAGTGAAGGGTGCATTGTTATAAAAAACAGTGATAACATAAAAGATGTGTTGTATGCCCTGGTAGGGAAAAACAGCCAATGTTGTTTTTCCCTGTGGTTGTGCTGCTAGCCCCATAGGCTTTTATAAAACCATCACTTTATTAAACGTAATAAAGTCTATCTTTGCTTGGGAGCTAGGTAGCCATTTCATTCAAAGTATCAAAATAATGGTTACAATACATCCAACAACTTTTCAAGGTCAGATTTAGTATAACTATTACAGATAAGTTGTTTTAGAACTTACGATCCTGAGGTTAACAAAAGCAGCTCTGTAGAAGCCTCTGCTGATTGGTCAGCCTTTGAACGCCTGAGCCAAGCTGATCCCTGAGTAGGTGTGAAGAGGGGGTAAAATAATACAACCACTTGATGGGAGAAGAATTACTGCCAGGAAGAAGGGCACTGGGGAGATAAGATGGCTACAAAGGTAAGAGAACAGATGTCACAAGACCCAAGTCAGCTCACACTTCCTTCATCCCCAGTCAAATGGGAGCCTCTCTAATCAGTTTAGGAGAGAGGCTGGAAGGGAAGTGTAGTGAGTTGTTAGCCACACCTTTGGGTTGGGTTAAACAGACACACACCAAGGAGAGATTTTCTACATTTTGGGATTTTACAGAAAACAGTGCATTCTGGGTCCAAAATATGTTACACTTCGCAGGAAGTGGTCATAGCAGAGGGAGGTAACTTAACACATATTGGTTGGGGTGCCCCCCCCCCTCTTGCCAGCCCAGAATGGCGAAAATATTTCGGAGACCTGCTGGAGCTCTTCAGCACTCTGCCTGGAATATCAGAAGAAGGAGGACTGTCCTGCTTGACCATTGGACTGCAGCACAGAAGGCTCGCCCTTAGAAGGACTGCACTTGCTGAACTCACAAGGCTCCACAAAGAAAGGACTGTGCCTGACTCAATGGAAAAGGAGCGGCCTCCCTGATCAGCAACAGGTATAACAGAGCTGGAAGATGTCACCTGCAAAGCCAAAGAGAGGATCACCTCAGCTGAAGACCAGCTGCAACTGGATCTTTCCTGGACTGCCCAGGTGCATTGTGAAAAATTGAGTCCTAGCCACCAAGAGACAATCCAGAGGGTGTGAACCCTGGGCTGGTGCTACTGGGCCCTTATTTTCCCCCAAAGGAACTAAATAACAACCCGATCTGAAAGTTTGGAAACATTCTGCAAAGATTTGTAGACAATCTCCAGGAGGAGACTGGCTCAACGTTGAAAGTCAAGCAGCCGCATTCGATATTGTGAATTAGCCTGACAGAGCTGGTTTGTCCTGCTGAAACCTACAGAGCTCCTTGCCGTTGAGGACAAAGACTTCCAGAGCCTCACCGAGTCATCACGTTGTAGCAGACCACTATCATTGAATTGAGCTACGGATCCAAGAAGCCCAAGGACCCGCCTATAAGCCTGTCGATGAATGAAAAGCTCCAAGAAAAAGAGTAAATCGAAGGTAAACTTTTGACAGAGACCTAGCCCTCTGCCTATCCGACCCGTGCTCCATCGCAGTCGGCCTAAAACTTTGACTTTGTACTGGCCCAGAAAGATCAGATAGCCGCGAGTGGCGCTTTAAACTTTTTGCCCTTTTGGTGTAAGTTTAACATATAAATATTCGCTATTTTTATAAATTGGTGTTGGGTTTTGAATTTTTATTATGTTGGGTATTTTACTTTTACTTATTTAATGTTCTGGTGGTATTAAATGCATTACACATACCTTCTCCTAAGTTAAGCCTGACTGCACATTTGCTAAGCTACCAAGGGTTGAGCAAGAATGAATTTCCTGAGACTTGACTGGACCTAGTAGTGATTGTGGTGTTATAACTAGCTGAAGGTGAATACCCCAACCTACATGATTTTATTACAAAAATGCAAAAATAAGTGGCACAGAGTTAATGTTATGAAGGTTTTCAGCAAGTATAGCAGTACAGAGAAGTACAACATCAAAATTATTCGAAGTCCCAAGTGAGTAGCACAATCAAGAGAGAAGAGGGCAGCATCCCTCGAAGCATAGCAAAGATTTCTGGCTCACCCATGAGGGTTTTATGCATAATTCCCACAAACGAAATGAACAGACCTGCAGAATCACTGTAGTGTAATGGAAATGTATACTTCTAAGCAAATGAGAGCACAGTTCTTAATAAACTTCATATTGCCTCAGCACTTAAGTACTATCCCACTAAGAGAATAATAATTCTATCCATTCTATGCTAATTCCTTTCTTAGATGGTGGAACAAACTAGATACATGAACAATAACGTGTTACATGAATGATTAAGGTTCAGTGAACCAGCGGAAGGGCCTTGGGGTTATAGTTGCAGTTTGTTACCGATCCAGGGAATGTTCATCAACAGCATCATAAACAATAACATTGGAAATAAAATAGTAGATCTCAGCTTGAGTGTGTGCTGCAGTAAAAGTAAGGAGAGAGGTGGGCAAAGGGGAAAGGCACCGAGGAATCAATCCTGGATAAAATGGGTGACAGGCCCTAATTGAGGTCTAGTTAACAAAGGTGAGAAAAACACTTTTAACTTTAAATAAATCTGCACAATATCCATGTATACATGTAGAATCAAGTGTAAACCCCACATTCTGCAGATTAATAATGCACGAAAACACAAATGCATACAAATCTCACAGTATGCAAACAGAACTGAATCTAAATGTGTAAACTGTGCATTTTTTTAAATCAACTTATCAGCGGTGAAAATCTACTATAAGAATCTTCTATACAAAAAAACTTTGACTGGACATAACAAACAGCCACTGTTGTAAGTGCCACAGGCATGTGGCACAAAGCTTGCTGTGCCATTAGTACTCAAGCTGCTTCTCAAGATGGGGGCAACAACAAGACAAAAACAACATCTGGCGATACCTGCATTGCTGTACAAATGGGGCGTGACCTAACAGTTTGGGTTGGACTGTACGTTAAGGGGTGGTACCAAGACTCATTTGCATATGGTTGGTTCCTGTCTGTACTGGAACAGATGAACGGCAAAGGGAGGAATCGAACACACCCAGAATAATTATCAGTAGTTCTGAATGATTCAAGCATTTCCATCCATCACCTTTATGTGTTCTACACTTGAGAAAAGCAAAACTACAAGGTCTAGAATCCAAAAGTGATGTTCAATACAGACATAGGACTGGCTGAAAGTCTTTTGGAGAAAATAGCCGAACGAGCTAGCTAAACTTTTTCGAAACCCCAATTGAGAGGATGTTGCCTAACGGCTAGAGAGGTCCACCTCGAAGCTGGGGAACAGGGTTCGAGTCTCGGCAGGGATGCTCAACATCCTGTGATTCTGGGCAAATCACTTAATTTCAACGCGCCTAACAAAAAAACAATGAATGTGTCCGTCTGTAACGCAACTGGTGCTCATGTAAAGCGCTCCGATACCTTCGGGTCAAGTCCGCGCTATATAAAACTGCAACAACAACAACATCCATCTTCTACCATTCAAATTTCCACATAATATGGAGTCTCAAAATTTTACAGAATGTGCAATTTCAGAATGTTTTTGTTTAATGGCAAAAACAGCAGTTGATGGACAGAATGCAGAACAATGTCATACATTCACCCCAGTACAGAGAGCTGGGCCTAAATCCATTGTTTATTTGCTAAACCATGCCATTCCAGTTTGAACCCAGCCATATGCAAATCAGTCTTGACCCTCTGCCCCATGGGAACAGTCAAGCCCGAACTGCCAAGCCAGGTCCTCGCTGGACTGAAAACAAGCCTCCCAGGACCGGTTTCGGGCTTTCAGCCCTCATCAGCCAGGATAGCTTGATTCCAGTGGCATGGAGAACACTGGACTCACGTCTGAGCATACCTGTCCCACTCGGGTGACAAATTCAAAAACAAGTTTATTGACAGAATGCAGAACAATGTCATACATTCACCCCAGTACAGAGATCTGGGCCTAAATCCATCGTTTTTTTGCTCACTATGCCATTCCAGTTTGAACCCAGCCATATGCAAATCAGTCTTGACCCTGTGCCCCATGGGAACAGTCCAGCTGGAACTGCCTGAAGAAGGGTGAAACCCCAAAACCGGTCCTGGGAAGCTTGTTTCCGGTCCAGGGAGGACCTGGCTTGGCAGTTCGGGTGGACTGTTCCCATGAGGCACAGTGTCAAGACTGATTTGCATATGGCCAGGTCTAAACTGAGGTGGCATGGTGAGGAAAAGAAGGATGGATTTAACCCAGATCTCTTAACTGTGGGTGAATGTTTTGATTTGTCCTGCATTCCGTCCATCAATTGTGGTTCTTTTGCTTTCTCGCCCTAAGTGCGCCAGGTATGCCCAGACATAGATCCTGGGCTCACTGTGCCACTGGAATCAAGCTATCCTGGCTGAAGTGGGGTGAAACCCCGAAACCGGTCCTAGGATGCTTGTTTCCGGTCCAGGGAGGACCTGGCTTGGCAGTTCGGGCTGGACTGTTCCCATGAGGCACAGGGTCAAGACTGATTTGCATATGGCCAGGTGTAAACTGGGGTGGCATGGTGAGCAAAGGACGGATGGATTTAACCCAGATCTCATGACTGGGGGTGAATGTTTTGATTTGTCCTGGATTCCATCCATCAACTGTGTGTCTTTTGCTTTCTCGCCCTATGTGCGCCAGGTATGCCCAGACGTGGGTCCTGGGCTCACAGACACTGGAATCAAGATACCCTGGCTGAAGAGGGGTGAAACCCCAAAACCGGTACTAGGATGCATGTTTCTGGTCCAGGGAGGACCTGGCTTGGCAGTTCAGGTTTGACTGTTCATAGAGGCACAGGGTCAAGACTGATTTGCATATCGCCAGGTCTAAACTGAGGTGGCATGGTGAGCAAAAGAAGGATGGATTTAACCCAGATCTCTTAACTGGGGGTGAATGTTTTGATTTATCCTGCATTTCGTCCATCAATTGTGTGTCTTTTGCTTTCTCCCCCCATGTGCGCCAGGTATGAGCAGACGTGGGTCCTGGGCTCACTGTGCCACTGGAATCAAGCTATCCTGCCTGAGGAGGGGTGAAACCCCAAAACCGGTACTAGGATGCATGTTTCTGATCCAGGGAGGACCTGGCTTGGCAGTTCAGGTTGGACTGTTCCCATGAGGCACAGGGTCAAAACTGATTTGCATAAGGCCAGGTCCAAACTGGGGTGGCATGGTGAGCAAAAGAAGGATGGATTTAAACCAGATCTCTTGACTAGGGTGGATGTTTTGATTTGTCCTGCATTCCGTCCATCAATTGTGTGTCTTTTGCGTTCTCACCCTTTGTTTAATGGCAACACAAGTGTTGCTTCCAGCTATGCGCGAAAGTGTGCGTGGGAGCTTCCAGAGCTACATATTCATTTTTTATGCGTGCATTTACATGAAAACCTACTCTTATACACACGCACACAAGCATAAACATTCACATCATGCTCTCATGACTGTTCTTCAATAAATGAACACAGAAGGCATGACCTTGTTGCAGGTTACTTGGCTCTCCTAGGAAACATTCTGCAACTGCTACAGATGGGAGAAGTGCTTTCAGAGGCAGTTGCCAGCAGACACATGAAAACACAAACTTTGTATGGCACCGGCAACTTGCTCTGCTTATGCAGCGGGCGATCCGGAAGCAACTGGGAGGCAAGCGATTGTAGTTCTTCTGTGAACCCATATGTATCACCCACTGGCGTTTTCCTTCCAAATCACTAGTGACAGAGCTGCGCGGAGCTAAGTGTCAGGCAAATATTCTGCTGCGAACAAAAAGAAGCAATTAATGAACTCTTGAGGGATTCGCTATTTACCATTCTTGCTACGAGCCCCTAACGTGAACATGGATTCTTGGCAAACAGCGACAGAGAGAGGGAAGTGCGGTCCCTGGAGCGGGTAGAACGCAGGTCTCACTTTCTGCCAAATCAGAGCCGTAGAAAGCAGATTGCAAACAATTCCTGCTAATGCTACCGAAGGTCAGACAAACCAGCGATCATTCTTCATCAGTTGCTGGCGTCTTCCATGCTCACTGCTTCCTACTTTTCGGTCTCCATCCAACACACATTTGAAAGTTTAAAATGGCGTGAACAGCCGTGGACCCTCATGACATGCGCAGCACCAGCAGCCAGCCCTGGCTTCTCAGTCGGCTGCACTTTGTATTCTGGGTCTTCTTGTCTTGCAAGTAATCGTAATTATAATAACTTGCCTTTCTGAATAGCGTTCTCTACTGCCTTGCTGCCATTTCTAAGCGCTGTAATTAACACGTGTGCTAATACCGAATTTAGTGGTACTCAGTTAACCAACCAGAAGAACTGAGGATTTCGTTTTCAGCGGAGACTGTTCCCGCTAATTTACCAACCTGAAGAGTGGCGGGTTGAGTTTTCCGGAGAGAGTGTTCTACACAAATGTACCAACCTAAAGGGTGCTTGGTTGAGTATGCCCCCAGAGAGAGCTCTACCTTAATTTACCAACTGGAAGAATGGAAGGTTGAGTCTTCAGCAGAAAGCGTTCTACACTAAGTTACCAACCTAAAGAGTGGCTGGTTGAGATTTCTGCAGAAAGCGTTCTACAATAATTTTCCAACCTAAAGAGTGGCTGGTTGAGTTTTCAGCAGAGTGTATTCTATACTAATTTACCTACCTGAAGAATGGAATGATGGGTTACAGCAGCCAGCGTTCTGCACTAATTTACCTACCTGAAGAATGGAAGGTTGGGTTTTCAACAGAGCGTGTTTTACTCGAATTTACCAACCTAAAGAGTGGTTGGTTGAGTTTTCCCCAGAGAGAGTTCTGCACTAATTTAACAACCTAAAGAGTAGCTGGTTAAGTTTTCAGCAGAGTGAGTTATACACTAATTTACCAACGTAAAGAGTGGTTGGTTGAGTTTTCCTCAGAGTTCTACACTAATTTACCAACGTAAAGAGTGGTTGGTTGAGTTTTCCTCAGAGTTCTACACTAATTTACCAACGTAAAGAGTGGTTGGTTGAGTTTTCCTCAGAGTTCTACACTAATTTTACCAACCTAAAGAGTGGTTGGATGAGTTTTCCGCAGAGAGGGTTCTACACTAATTTACTTACCAGATGACTTGAAGGTTGTTTTTCAGAAGAGAGTGGTCTCGCTAATTTACCAACCTAAAGAGCGGCTGGTTGAGTTTTTCACAGAGAGCGTTCTAAACTAATTTACCAACCTGAAGAAAGGAAGAATCGATTTCAGCAGCCAGCGTTCTGCACTAATTTACCTACCTGAAGAATGGAAGGTTGAGTTTTCTGCAGACAGCGTTCTACAATAATTTACCAACCTAAAGAGTGGCTGGTTGAGTTTTCAGCAGAGCGCATTCTACACTAATTTACCTACCTGGAAAATGGATGGTTGGGTTTTCTGCAGAGAGTGTTCTACACTAATTTACCAACCTAAAGAGTGGTTGGTTGAATTTTTCCCAGAGAGAGTTCTACACTCATTTACCAATCTAAAGAGTGGTTGACTGAGTTTTCCGCAGAGAGCCTTCTAAACTAATTTACCAACCTGAAGAATAGAAGGTTGGGTTTTCAGCAGAGAATGTTCTACACTAATTGTCCAACCTAAAGAGTGGCTGGTTGAGTTTTCCACAGAGAGCGTTCTACACTTATTTACCAACATGAAGAATGGAAAGCTGAGTTTTCAGCAGAGAGTGGTCTACACTAATATACCAACCGGAAAAATGGAAGGTTGGGTTTTCAGCAGAGAGCATTCTACACTCATTTACCAGCAAGAAGAGTGTCCAGTTGAATATTCAGCATAGAGTGTTCTACACAAATTTACCAGCCAGAAGAGCAGCGAGTTGAGTTTTCAGCAGAGAGCGTTCTACACTCATTTATCTACCTGAAGAATGTAAGGTTGGGTTTTCAGCAGACTGCATTCTACACTAATTTACCAACCTAAAGGGTGGTTGGTTGAGTTTTCCCCAGAGCGCGTTCTACACTAATTTACCAACCTGAAGAATGGAAGGTTGGGTTTTCAGCAGAGAGTGTTCTACACTAAGTTACCAACCAGAAGAGTGGTGGCTCGAGTTTTCAACAGAGAGTGTTCTACAGTAAATAACCAACCAGAAGAATGGATGGTTGTGTTTTCAGGAGAGAGTGTTTTGCACTCATTTATCAACTTAATGAGTGTCTGGTTGAGTTTTCTGCAGAGAGTGTTCTACACTAATTTACCAACCTAAAGAGTGGCTGGGTTGAGTTTTCCGTAGAAGCGTTTTACACTAATTTACCAAACTAAACGGTGGTTGGTTGAGTTTTTCCCAGAGAGAATACTACACTAATTTACCTACCCGAGAATGGAAAGTTGGGCTTTCCGCAGAGAGTTCTACACTAATTTAGCAACCTAAAGAGTGGCTGGTTGAGTTTTCAGAAGGCAACGTTCTGTACTAATTTACCAACCAGAAGAGTCCACTGAGAGTGTTTTACACTGATTTTCCAACCTGAAGAATGGAGAGTTGGGTTTTCAGCAGAGAGTGTTCTACACTAATTTACCAACCAGAAAAATGGAAGAATGGGTTTTCAGCAGGGGGTGTTCTACACTAATTTACCAACCAGAAGAGTGGCTAGTTTACGTTTTCCACTGAGAGCGTTTTCCACTGATTTACCAACCTAAAGAATGACTGGTTTGGTTTTCAGCAGAGTGATGTACACTAATTCACCAACCGGAAGCATGGTAGGATGAGTTTTCGGAGGAGAGTGTTCTACACAAATTTACCAACTAAAAGAATGGAAGGTTGGGTATTGGGAGTGCATGTTCTACACTAATTTACCTAATGGAAAACTGAGTTTTTGGCAGGGAGCGCTCAACATACTGAACATACTGAACCATTCTACTATAATCACATGTTTAAAAGACCTACAAAGCAAAATGATGTTGGCTTAAATGCCAGGTCTTACTGAATGCACAACAAATACAACAGGGGGGGCCTGAGGAGGTTTAATTGACCAGCGAGGGCAAACTCCCCAATCCTAATAATATTTTCACACTACAAGCACTCGGGTCCAGAATCCCACCGGTGAGTGTGCGAGTGGGAACGGTGGGAACAACTATGCTGGGAGGGATGAGTCCCTTTTGCGGACGGTTTCCCTCACACACCAGGGGTGTCATGATACCTCCTCAGGTCACAAACCTGGTCGTAACGCAGCTACAACACCCTCGCTGTGAGGGAGGAGCTCAGGGATGTTTTCAGAAGAGGGTTATTCATAAAACCCAGTGTTAGCGTGGTGTGTAATGGAGGGAGGGCAGTGCTACAAAAATAGTGATTAAAACTAGCTACGAGGTTAGCCAGATACAGTTTATTATTGCTACCTGGTGCTAGGATTAAAAACAAGTAGTGGATAGTGTAACTGCCACCATTAGAGGCAGTTACACTAGAGAGTGATCGACATGTTTCAGCCTCTTGACCTATTGGAGTGTCATGGCTTTCATCAGGATCTATTACTAGTAGCAACTGCTAAGCGTGAGTGAACACAATAATTAGGTGATGAAAATAAAAATGAAAAGTGTAGGTGTATAATACTAAACCAGTGATCTGGAAGTTCAACAGATTCACCGGTAAAACCTGCAACTGTCCGGTATTATACCACATCTGTCCTTGGCTGGTAGCCTTAGGTACATACGCCCATCGAACCACTCAGCTCGACCGTGGAACCGACTGCGTGTGTCCACCAGACATATAAAACGGGATTGTTGCAGAGTTTACCAGTGAATCTGTAGAACTGCCGGATCACTGGTTCAGTATTACACACCGACGCTTTTCAATTTTATTTTCATCACCTAATTATTTTGTTCACTCACGCGTAGCAGTAGCTAGTAAGAAATCCTGATGAAAGCTATGACACTCCTATAGGTCAAGAGGCTGAAACATGTTGATCACTCTCTAGTACAACTGCCTCTAATGTTGGCAGTTACACTATCCACAAAATGTTTTTAATCTTAGCACTAGGTAACAATAATAAACTATGTCTGGCCATCCTCTTTACTAGTTTTAATCACTTTTTTTGTAGCACGGCACTCTCTCCACCACACACCATGCTCACATTGGGGTTTATGAATACCCCTCTTCTGAATACATCCCTGAGCTCCTCCCTCGCAGCGAGGGGGTTGTAGACCGGGCCATGACTAGGTTTGTGACGCGAGGCGGTATCCCTATGATGAAGCATGACACCTCTGGTGTGTGAGGGAAACCATCCTTAAAAGGGACTCCCCTCCCAGCATAGTTGTTCCCACCCACACACTCAACCGGTGCGATTCCAGTCCCCAGGGCTCTTACTGAATGCATCCCATAGTATGAGGCTGCTTTGTGCCTGTGAAGACAGATATGTTCAAATTCCCAGGTGAAATAAATTGTGAGGTATATAGTACTGGACAGAAACCAAACTGGACACATTGCTGTTTTTAATTGGAAGGCATATGCCCGGGTGCTTCGTACAATAGCTAGAAAGCTAGCACACATAATTCAGCCACAGGAACAGATGAGGTTTAAACTCGACGAGGAACGCGGTGTTCTTCTGCAAGAAAGAAAGCGCGGACTGACCTTCTGCGTGCTGCAGCACCAGGAAGACGGCCTCCTCGGAGGTGATGTACTTGTGCAGGCACACCATGTTGGGCACGCAGCGTGGGATGATGGTCTTTCTGCTCCTGCTGTACTCGCTGCTCTTCCTGAGGCCCTGGGAGACAACAGAAAGGTCACTGGTACCCCGGCTGCCTTTGGAGCCCGCTGCGCCCCGTGCACAGCAGCCGCGCGCCCGCCGCCGCGCGCCTCTCCGTCCCTGGGGGCCGCGCGCCAGGCATCTGGCGGGCTTCCAGAGGCGGAGGGGGGCACGGAGCGGCCATTACCGGCAATTACACGGGTCAGCGTCTTTATCAGAATCTCTCTCAGACTTAGTTCGACACTTTGCGTTCTTCGCCTTGGGAACGCTTCTTTAACAAAGACACTGATAAAACCTGGGTTTAAACATCGACGTTCAGGCCGCAGTGTCGACGGCGCGCAGTGCACGTGCCGTGAATGCGACGGTGACAGGAGCCCCCCCTCCCCCCCCCCCCTCCACACACAGGAGGAAACAGACCATACACAAAGAATGCTACAGGCGCGAACTCGCTGGCCATAAATCACACACAATGTTAGGTAATTTAACTCGTGTTCACCAAGGCTGTACCATGCATAAGAATTCACCGTTTTGCAAGTTATTTTGCCTTTTTTTGTGTGTGACGATTTACTGATGGTTTATGTGATTTAAGCCCTAATGAATATCGAATGCTTGACAAGAAAGACTGCGCCTGTGTGATTACGATGTATGTTATGCATCACCATCACAAAACACACTGACCCACCACCAAATGAGAATATTTTTCATTAAAAGTCATGTGTAATGAGTTTCCAACAGCAGCAGCTCGAATTAGAGCCACCTGGCTGTGACTGGTGTCAATGAACTACTGCTGGAGGAAATGGTGAAATGCAGTTAAAGCTAAACCCCCCATACCCAGAGTATTTGAAAACCCTTTCTTTTATGGTGAATTATTTCACTCACTTATTTGAAAGGATACTCCGGTCCCCTGACCAAATTATACCTTTTCCTCTAGCAGTATTCGATCAACATTGAACTGCTTCTGGTGAGCAATGTACTGCACACAACTTACACAGTCTTCTCACTGGGTGGTCCGTGAGAGTGTTTCTGATGCTGACGCATGTGTGTGTTCTGTGTAGAGGTGATCCAGAGTGAAACTTTCACAATTAACCATGCAATCAAATCAATGTCCTTTTGATTGCTAGTGGACTCTATTTACGTGGCTCCCCAAATGAAAATAGATCTTTTTTTCATCATCCCCGTATGTCATTTCACCAGAGTTTGCACCACACAGGCAAGGTGTAACTACATATTTTATGTCTCATTCAAATCTATACTTCTATGACTGATGTAAAGAGTGACTTAATACTGACAGCAAGATTTCTGATAGAGAGGGTTGTGGCCAGGTCCTGTTAACTGCTGTGGACCAGTAGAGGTCACAACAGCTTGGGGGCAGAAACATGTTGACTCATCACTAAGGACCTGCATTGTACAATTACTTATACTGATGCGATAGGGAGGTGCTAATAAAGATCTTCATCACTTAGCCATCCTTTACGCGTTTTAACTTGTGCAGGTCCCATTTACGTGACCAGTAATGAGAAGGATCTCAAAATATGTCTCCTCTTAAAGAGCTTCAGTTGGTGCCCAGTGTGAAGGCCTTTTGGTTGCCACGGCAATAAGGGGCTCAATAATGAAGTATTTCACTTTGATGGGTGAGGACCTTCGTCCTTTTTAGTGAAATCTCCATGATATCCACCACTTTTGAAAAACCCATAATACACTGATTAGGTCACCCAAAAGAATCCTTGTCATATTGTCAGATACTCCACTGAGATCACAGTATCACCAATGACATGTGTGGGCTGCATGGGACTGACCAAGAGAGCAAAGATCTTGCTATCTAGGTCATTCAGATCCCTACTAGGGCAGGGAGAGCTTAGCTCCCAACGCCTCGCACCCTCAGAAGAAAAGATATCACCGTTGATACAGCTCCTTCGTCCCATGAACAGTTCTGGTTCATCTAAATGGCACACATTATTTCTTGAAATCAAAGTTTACTTGAAGTCTGAAAAATCACCAAATTGGGAGGTATGAAGACTCTGGTGATCGTTTCTGTTATTTGTACACCGCTGGGGCACCGCTTAAGCAAAACATTTTGACAAAGGGAAGTATCTATATAATAAACTAATTACATTTGTAGTACGGCAAAGATCATTAATGCTCGCAACTGGACTTTAGGGAACAGTTCCACTCCCAAGGTAAAATTAATATTGTTCTTAGCCAGATCCCGTGTAAAGTAAATCCCACGGAGTCAACAACAAGTGGAACAGGAGAAAACGTGAATCAAGCAGGGCAGCAACCCTCATTAATTTACCATAACTTTCTGACATATTAGGCATCATTGACCTTTGACCTCCATGAGCACTGAAACGCACCAAGTACATATACATCCTGGAGTACTAGTCTAGGCCCTGAAAAGTGTGTGCAACATAAACCTGTAGCAGCATTAAACAGCGGGTGGGCATTACTTACTTTCAGTACAAACGTCTCGTGGGTCCTAGTGTCCTGTACAAGCAAAACCTAGAACAGAAGATCAGTTTAATTAGTCACTCAATTGCAAGTCACTGAGAACGCTTCAGAGGTCTAACATTCTGGGAATCCTCTCAGAATATACAGAACAGCAGACACCGAAAAGAAGCAGTTACAACCCTTAAAATCACAAGGAACCCATATCATTCCAGGGGACACACGAGCATCTTTTTTCAAATGGATTTGGGAAATAAAAAAGACCAACTTCAATAATAAACATTTCAAATCTACAACTAAACCACAGCCATCTTTACATTACCAAGGTCAAACCTGGGATAGCTGCCAATTCTCCCCAAAACATATTTTTTCCCTTGCCTCACAGCCTTCAGCAAACAATTTTCTATTTATTGAAATCCTAAGTTAAACGCTTTTATGGGGATAACCGCCAACCGAAAGCGCTGGAGTTCCTGTTCTAAGGAATCCGGAATCAAGCTCTGCTATTGTGCGTGTCTACAAAAAGTGGCAGGTGCTGTACGGGTCCCTAGAGAGGACACAGGGTCGTCGCACACGAGACAGAGCCCCCGGCTACAATAAATAAGTGGGCTGTCAGTTTATGGATGCTTAAAGCGTCCATTCACTCAAATGTTTTTTTGTTTTTTTCTTTAACAAAGAGCCTACTGTCGCCTGACCCACTGCCGCATCACTTGGGACTAATGTTACCCCTCGGCTAGAAATATCCTTCTAAAGAAGCACATACATCAATAATGTCTGTCATAAACTGTTTGCTATGTCTGGGTAAAAAACAATTGACATGTGTACATTATTTTCTGTAAAATTTCCTTTGCTATGATTGGCTGTTTTCTCTGCATTTGTCACAATGTAACTGTTTTTTTGTTGTTGTTGCTATTTTTATGAGAGATTATCTTTTTATTCAGCAAAAGAGCCACACAGTTTTTATGTTCAGCAGCAATGCATTGTCAGATTTTCCGAAACGTTTTAATTTTCGTATTTTAATAGATGCCCCTCCTCAGTCACAGTAAAAAGTGTTAAGCACACTCTTGTGAGTTGCGACAATGGTTGCGGGTACAGCACCCCTTGATACTTGCTCTTGTGTAATCTGGTCGGTCGGACCACTTTCTACGTCACTGGAACAACACCTCTCCCAATAAGGAAGGAGACGCTTAGTGGAGGGACAGCGACCTAGGGTTTTGGTAGGAGACACGGGGGAATTTGCAAATCTTTGAATTTCACCGCCCACAAATCTAGATTAGGTTCCTAAGAGATGGCAAGGAGGAGGAGGGCTGCAGCATCTACCACCACAGGGGGCACCTAGTCCTTAGTCTGAATTATGCAATGTGGCTCTGCATTGACCAAGGAGACTGCACAGGGCAGTGCCCTGTGCAAACTGGCACTGTGAGCTGGAATAGCAAAGAACTAATACGGCCTCCTGTGCACCCTGCCAAAACGCAACCGAGTCTGCAGAGGTGGTGGTGGTGGTGAGGAGGGGGTGGGGGGGGTGTGTGTGGGGGGGTGCTACAGGTCCTTGGTGTTCATAGAGGCCCTGGAAGTGATAACAATAAGAGCAGAATCAATGCCTAACCACAGACCTGTCCATTAGGAATTACAGCGCTTACCAGGAGAGTCAGCAAGAAGAGGAATGGGGATGGCACACTCAGAATGAAATACCAGAATAGTCTGCATGAATGAAAAGGCCCAAGGATGTGTAGATGAGCCCAGAGGCAATGAGTGAAGGCTGGTCTCGAAACCTAGGGCGTGTCAGGACCTTCACCTGAAGGACAATGCTAGAGTCATGGCATCAAGTGAAACTCCTTTGACTGTGAGAGGCGCCAGTGGGAGGAACTCTAGTTCATCCCCTTGTGTGGAGGCGTTTCGGTGCACAGTCCACTGAGCAGCCATGTCCAAGACGTGTCCAGGACATTTTCAGCCATCACTCAGCACTCTACCATTCGCAAGATCTTGCCACTTAATGCTTTTGGTACCTCCTTTAGGAGGTCTAAATTGCTTTGCTCATTGTCCAAGGCGTGCTGAGGTGAAGAGGAATGCGTTCATATCTGTGCCAAATTACCGAGATTATGGGGCACTCAGAATGGGAATTTAAAGCATCAGTCGAAATTCTCAACTCTCAGTGCTCTGCCTCAAGACCTGAATGCGAGAACAGTGTTCTGCTTCAAGACCTGAATGTAAAAATAGTGTTCTGAAGCAGGACCTGAAAGCGAGAATAGTGTTCTGAAGCAGGAGCTGAATGTGAGAATAGTGTTCTGCTGCAGGACATGATTGCGAGAATAGTGTTCTGCTGCAGGACATGACTGTGATAATAGTGTTCTGCGGCAAGACCTGAAAGAGAGAATAGCGTTCTGCAGCAGGACCAAGACGTGAGAACCGTGTTCTGCGGCAGTACCCGAATGCGAGAATAGTGTTCTGCAGCAGGACCCGGATGCTAGAATAGCGTTCTGCGGCAGGACCAGAATGCGAGAATAGAGTTCTGCTGCAGGACCTGGATGCGAGAACAGTGTTCTGCTGCAGAACCTGAATGCTAGAATAGTGTTTTGCGACAGGACCTGGATGCAAGAATAGTGTATTGCTGCAGAACCTGAATGCGAGAATAGTGTTCTATGGCAGGACAGGAATGCGAGAGTAGTGTTTTGCTGCAGGACCTGAATGCGAGTAGCGTTCTGCTGCAGGAACTAAGTGCGAGAACAGTTTTCTGCTGCAGGACCTGAATGCGAGAATAGTGTTCTACTGCAGGACCTGAATGTGAGAAGAACTGCGATTTTTGCAACCTGTTCTTACTTTGAATTTTCAAAATGACAAACCCTGCCTTCCAATTCTTTGAAAGTTTTCATGGCCAATTACAGCCGTTACTGTATGCAGAAAATACTAAGATAATTCTTAAATTGTTTGTGATGCTGAAACTTTTTGTGGTTTATATTAAGTAACATTTTTTTGCGGGTTGGTGTTACTGAGGCAGAGACTGGGTGAAGGTCAAACCTTTTCTCTCCCAAAGTCTGCACAGTGTGACAGGGTGAACCCCGTCATCATTCATCAATGAAACCAATACAAATCAGAAAACCGGCAGGAGCTAAATGTCGGGCAGTTAACAGGCTTAATGAAGGGCATTAAGAGTAGTTTATGGGAGTACATTTATTTATATAGTGCTCTGAGCCAGTGACTAATACATGGCAATTAATCGTGAAAATGGATTGCTGTGCAACGTTGCCTTGGAAGGGCTGAGAGTTTGTACCCAGCAAATAACCTACCGTGGGAAGAGATGCAATTAGCCTTTATGCTGGTCTTAAAGCGGTGGCTGGTGCTCTGCCCAAGATGATCCAAGTTACTGCTGCCAACCTCACTTACCAGAGATACCCGGCTGGTAATCAACCGGGAAGCAGCCTAGACATGGGCAGTATCACTATAAGCAAATGTAAGAGCACAACTTCAAGCTGCTCCACTCACCTTTGGCAAGAAGAAATCAGACCAAACCTCTTCCCATGACAACAATGTACTAGCATCACACTAAGGCCAAGTCAGACTCAAAAAGCCCTGTGTCTAGCACACAGAATATTACACGGTCTTCTGAATAAGAGGCATTCGGGAAAGTTCTCTCTGCATAAACAACATGTTTAACCTTCTGAAGCTCTCACTCCTTACTCACTTGCTTAAAGATATCTTACAAAAAGTGCAGGTGAGAACCAATAAGACTCTTGTTTTACTCACCTTACATCCTATATGAGCACTCTCTACAGCCTGAAGAGGGTGGGAAAGGACTTGGCGAAGGCTGGCTCGCTGGTCCTACCTTGTGCAGACATGAAATGATCACTCGGCCCAGTTCTAATCATCAGCCGTACCCATGTGTCCCCTCGTCCGGGTACCTCTTGCAGAAACCAGTGAGAAATCACACCAAGCATAAGATGACCAGCCCAAGGTCTAATCTTGAGGCAATGACCTGTGCTATCTCCCTCTTCTAGGACTGGGACATTAAGGAACGAGGTCTGCATGGCTTCTATGCCAATCAGGTTCTTTCCTTACTCTGTGCCTCCTATGAGAATGTCCAGATTGAGGAAATGTTTCCCCGTTATCGACAGATGCCTTGATAGCGACACAGAAATGTCTGAACCTATCAACATCATTGTGTAGGTATGTCATAATGTCTAATATTTCAGCATCAAGCTACTGTCTCTTGACATCGAGCGCCTCAATGTTAATCAAGATTGGGAGTGCTGTGACGACATGTTGCGACCCACTTACCTCCAGAAGTGGCATTATGAAAAGAAGAGAGGGTAGAATGGGGACCACTCCCGCACTGAGGCAGAAGTGGACGCTGATGATGATATCCTTCGTCAAATCTCCTCTTCCTTTGCTCCGAGGAGGAAACCCTCATATGTCCCTTAGCCTCCTACATTATGTTTTCTGAGTGATAATCAGGAACACAAACTACAGGCATCGTGGCCATCCTTGCTTGGCATGTTATCCTCTACAAGGTGAGCAGTTTTAAGGAAGGCCAGCATCTTACATAAAAGCAATAAGGAAATGGAACACGACCATTATAAGTCAGAGAAAAAAAATCCTCAGAAAAAGCAGTGAAAAGAAAGATAGCTTCCTCAGAAGTTGATTATTAACACGAAAACATTGATATTAGTAGCAAAAACTGCTTTAAATAAAGCAGGACAAAGTTAAGGGTCTTCCTCACAAAGTGGGAAAACAAACTGCCATACAGACACCCTGCTGGACATGAAGGAATAGTGCAGTCTTCCACGATTTTTAATGGGGCCAGGTTTCATTTCCAAAATGTGCATGCTTAGTATTGGAGTACCAATCCTGTTTTTTTTAGGTCTTGCCTGGTGAAAGCAGCGCATGCGCTGCTCTCGCCATGGAGAGAACCTTTTGTAATCGATTTTCCCCAGCGCTTGCATGCACGCGTTTGCATGGACAAAGATAGCTGCTCTCACCATCTGTCCAATGCAGACAGCATGCGAGTGCCCCTACTGACTTTGGACAATCCAACACCATCTTGTGCTAAGCTTGCCATTTTCATGGTAACTCTTCGCGTATGATGTCCACACGCGCGCATGGCGGCGTGCTTTCACGCGCACGGAAGGACAAAGATGGCGTTGGGCTGTCCACACTCCTTTACGGCGGCACTTTTCTGTCCTGGGAGCACTCTGATCTTCTTTGCGGGCGTAGGGAAGCCCTGGTCGTTAGAAGGTACCGGGCGCTTCCTCGGAACTCAAAGCTGCTTCCTCCCTGTTGCCCGGCAACATGTGACGGTGCCTATGCTGCTACATTGGCGGTCTTCCCCGGTATAATTAATTAATTTTAAAACCTACACTTACACACTACTTCTGGCCCTCCAAAAACTCTCATCTATTAGTACTCCTTGGCCATTACTTCCCTCGGTCAGAAGTCAGCGGTCATGTTGCTTGTTTATTTAAGCCATGTTTTAAGTTCTAGTGATTAATGTGCATGCCTTGTTCTGCTTTTATTCGTGCTGTTGGCCTGACCTGTGCAGCGCTTCAGCAAGAGATTGTGTTATTTCCATGCTTTGGCCAACATTACCATTTGCACTGATACAGACTAAACACAAAGTAGTTTCAAAATTAGGCAAACGTATGTATTAAGGTGTAAGAATGGCAGGCCAATGCGGACTCTGCATGACTATGTAGCATTTTTTTTAAACATCTACATAAATACCAAAATATTGCAGTAACTCCCCTGTTGAAGATCTTTAATGTAAGCTGAGCAAAGCCGAGGAGGCTGAAACGCGTTGTGTGGGTCCGTTTTGAATAAAACAAGCTAAAGAACTTTCACTCCGAAGTGCTGTGCATTTTTGTTTCTAAAATTGAATTTTGAGGCCAGGATCCGGCCTCCACGCCAAGCACCCACTGCCAGAGCGCGCTGTCGAAAAGATCAAATTGTGGAGATATATATATATATATATATTCTCACGAGTGTTTGTTTCCACGGGGAAAAAAACCTTGGCCACGCCAGGAAACTTCGTTAAAATTGCCTTTATTGAGATGAAACAAGTGGCTTGCGGCTCAGTCCTTGACATGTTTCATTCCTCCTGGAACTTTTTCAAAAGGTAAGCCTCGCTCTGCGTCACTCCCCAGTCCGATGTTTTTGCTCATTTCATTTGCCTCCAATGGCATTTATTTGTGGAATCACTTCCTGTTTGAAATGCATTATGGGACTTGTGGTCGTGTCTTACTCCGTGACCCCTTGATTCACAGTCCGAGTTTTCTAGTTTTTCCTATTGTCTTTGGGGGTCTCCCTCGGTGTTGTTGTTCCAATTAAGTTGATATTTTTCATACCCCCATCGTACTCGTGAGTCAGGGAGTCCGTTTCAATTTTTGTAACCCTCCAGTGGGTAGAGCGCTGCGCTGCTGTTGTTACAGTGCTTCAATTGCATCAATTAGACACGAAGCTTCCCCGGGTCAGTCTGCCTTGGAAACTGACACCAGAACCAATACCGAGGTGAGGTCCTCGGCGGCACCAATCTCCCTTCTTCGGTTTTACCGACTTCACTTCAAGATGGTTCAATGCGGGAGATTGCCGGCGCTCTTGTGGCGGTGTTGAGCCTTCGGCTGAACCAAGCCGATATGTATTCTCACGAGTGTTTGTTTCCACGGGGAAAAAAACCTTGGCCACACCAGGAAACTTCGTTAAAATTGCCTTTATTGAGATGAAACAAGCGGCTTGCGGCTCAGTCCTTGACATGTTTCATTCCTCCTGGAACTTTTTCAAAAGGTAAGCCTCGCTCTGCGTCACTCCCCAGTCCGATGTTTTTGCTCATTTCATTTGCCTCCAATGGCATTTATTTGTGGAATCACTTCCTGTTTGAAATGCATTATGGGACTTGTGGTCGTGTCTTACTCCGTGACCCCTTGATTCACAGTCCGAGTTTTCTAGTTTTTTCTATTGTCTTTGGGGGTCTCCCTCGGTGTTGTTGTTCCAATTAAGTTGATATTTTTCATACCCCCATCGTACTCGTGAGTCAGGGAGTCCGTTTCAATTTTTGTAACCCTCCAGTGGGTAGAGCGCTGCGCTGCTGTTGTTACAGTGCTTCAATTGCATCAATTAGACACGAAGCTTCCCCGGGTCAGTCTGCCTTGGAAACTGACACCAGAACCAATACCGAGGTGAGGTCCTCGGCGGCACCAATCTCCCTTCTTCGGTTTTACCGACTTCACTTCAAGATGGTTCAATGCGGGAGATTGCCGGCGCTCTTGTGGCGGTGTTGAGCCTTCGGCTGAACCAAGCCGATATGTATTCTCACGAGTGTTTGTTTCCACGGGGAAAAAAACCTTGGCCACACCAGGAAACTTCGTTAAAATTGCCTTTATTGAGATGAAACAAGCGGCTTGCGGCTCAGTCCTTGACATGTTTCATTCCTCCTGGAACTTTTTCAAAAGGTAAGCCTCGCTCTGCGTCACTCCCCAGTCCGATGTTTTTGCTCATTTCATTTGCCTCCAATGGCATTTATTTGTGGAATCACTTCCTGTTTGAAATGCATTATGGGACTTGTGGTCGTGTCTTACTCCGTGACCCCTTGATTCACAGTCCGAGTTTTCTAGTTTTTTCTATTGTCTTTGGGGGTCTCCCTCGGTGTTGTTGTTCCAATTAAGTTGATATTTTTCATACCCCCATCGTACTCGTGAGTCAGGGAGTCCGTTTCAATTTTTGTAACCCTCCAGTGGGTAGAGCGCTGCGCTGCTGTTGTTACAGTGCTTCAATTGCATCAATTAGACACGAAGCTTCCCCGGGTCAGTCTGCCTTGGAAACTGACACCAGAACCAATACTGAGGTGAGGTCCTCGGCGGCACCAATCTCCCTTCTTCGGTTTTACCGACTTCACTTCAAGATGGTTCAATGCGGGAGATTGCCGGCGCTCTTGTGGCGGTGTTGAGCCTTCGGCTGAACCAAGCCGATATGTATTCTCACGAGTGTTTGTTTCCACGGGGAAAAAAACCTTGGCCACACCAGGAAACTTCGTTAAAATTGCCTTTATTGAGATGAAACAAGCGGCTTGCGGCTCAGTCCTTGACATGTTTCATTCCTCCTGGAACTTTTTCAAAAGGTAAGCCTCGCTCTGAGTCACTCCCCAGTCCGATGTTTTTGCTCATTTCATTTGCCTCCAATGGCATTTATTTGTGGAATCACTTCCTGTTTGAAATGCATTATGGGACTTGTGGTCGTGTCTTACTCCGTGACCCCTTGATTCACAGTCCGAGTTTTCTAGTTTTTTCTATTGTCTTTGGGGGTCTCCCTCGGTGTTGTTGTTCCAATTAAGTTGATATTTTTCATACCCCCATCGTACTCGTGAGTCAGGGAGTCCGTTTCAATTTTTGTAACCCTCCAGTGGGTAGAGCGCTGCGCTGCTGTTGTTACAGTGCTTCAATTGCATCAATTAGACACGAAGCTTCCCCGGGTCAGTCTGCCTTGGAAACTGACACCAGAACCAATACCGAGGTGAGGTCCTCGGCGGCACCAATCTCCCTTCTTCGGTTTTACCGACTTCACTTCAAGATGGTTCAATGCGGGAGATTGCCGGCGCTCTTGTGGCGGTGTTGAGCCTTCGGCTGAACCATATATATATATATATATTTATATATATATATATATATATATGTATCTAGCTCCCAAGTCCACCAGCCTGCTGCACTCCCGAGCGGGTGCTCTTTAGGCGGGGGTGTACCCGCCGACCAAATAACTGCTCCCAAGTTCTCTCTGCGTTCAATCCATAAACAAGAAACAGCACTCACAAGGGGGGGGGGGAGGGGGGGGGGAAAGGGGGGGGGGGGTTAAACAGTACCAATACTCTTTATTGGCAACCCAGCACAAACAAGACGCGTCTCGGCGCTTAGCCTTTGTCTATTGTCAAAGGCTAAGCGCCGAAACGCGTTCATGGATTGACGCAGAGAGAACTTGGGAGCAGTTATATATATATATATATATATATATATATATATATATATATATATATATATACGCCAATATATATATATATTTATATACATATATATATTCAATCTCTGTGGGGAAGTGACCAACAGTTGGGCGGCACTCAGGCACAGACAAGCTTGTACCCAATCGCTTTTATTTGGTAAAAGCAGTCGTGCTAGTCCGTTAATTTAAACAGCCATCCGCAACCCTGACGCGTTTCGAGAATGTCTCTTTTTCAAAGGGAAGTACCAGTTAAAAAGCACACTGGCGGCCACACCTTCCTAATTACACCCTATCGTGAGTCCTGATTGGACGACTCGTCATGAGCATTCATGTTGTGTTCTGGGAGGTGTAGTCCGGTTTCAAATCCTCAATTGGTGGTGCTCGAAATTCACTGATTAAGAAGGCTCTACATGAGCCCCGGACGGCATGACGCTCTTCATCCACATCTGTGCCCCATACTCGAAGCTCTGGTTGTTTAAGGGCTCCTTGGCCCCCATTTACTCAAGTGGTGCCAGCCCTGCGGCAGGGCTGATATATATATAGATAGATATATATATATATATATATATATATATATATCTATATATATATCAAGTTGGGTCTTTGTTGAGATCTGTCCTGTAGCCAGTTGGCGCGTGGAAGTGCCGGTAACCCAAACTGCACGTTTTAGATTACAATCCGATGTCAATAATCACGCACTCTCAGGGTCCAAGAAATAAACAAGGAGTTTATTCAACCGTTACGCGTTTCGACACACGAAGTGCCTTGGTGACCAAGGCACTTCGTGTGTCGAAACGCGTAACAATTGAATAAACTCCTGGTTTATTTCTTGGACCCCTGAGAGTGCGTGAGTATTGACATTGAATTGATATATATATATATATATATATATATATATATATATGTAAAGAAGTCTCGCCAGACGCCTGTAGCGCCACCAACTCAGTTTCCAGTTGAACAAATGACGAAGAGTAGAACCCAATTCTGGTGCCAAAACAAAGGTGCTATTATTCGTGCCTTTTAGCGCTCAGCATGTCCGCCATGGCGCGTTTCGCCTGTGTCCACAGGCTTGATCACATGATGTGTATGCATCGCCAAGGGGAGGTATTTGTAGTTAGCATAGAGGGCGGACAATTTTTACCACACCTCACTTTCACCAAGATTAAGTTGGAAACAGTAGAAAGACTATGGCGAAACTTATCTCCAATCGTCTGCAGTGCAAAATACAGTGAGTCTCATCCTAACTCAATACACAATTTATACAATGTAATAAATATGTGCAAAATTCCGCATTAGCAATAAATATAAATATTAAATTGAGTATATATATTTATAAAAACACCATAAAAAAATTACATTAATATGTTTTCAATTATGTCCTTCAGTTTCCACGTTAAATCATGTGCAAATAAATCCCAAGTGGGATAATATAAAGTGCATGTGCAATTATTTTACAACATGTAAACATCTCATATCTACCCCTATGGCGCAGAGCAGCTGTAACAGCATAGTGCAAAAAGAATTTATAAAAAAGTGCAAAGTGCATATAATAAAAAGTTGAAATACATTGTGCAAAGTAGGAGCCCCTCCATTGTATTTTTGTTCTATTAACAGATCTTTTCGATAGGCTGTTTTGATTGCAAAGGCCATTATCCTAAAGATTAATGGGTGACATCCCATGTGTGTTAACTCAGTACCCCTAGATGTTGTGTGGCCTTGTTATGGCCCACAATGTTCACTTATATGGGGATCTAAAGACATGTATACAGATCCTCACCAGCGTTAAGGCTCCCCGGGGTACAGCTGTCAAGCTCTAATATGTATCGGGTCTCAAAGACCCGTAAAAGAGCATCTCTGTTGCCGCCCCGTTTCAATGGCATCACACAGTCAATGATGTAATTTTGTAGATGCTTAGGGTCGCTATCATGGGTACTTTCGAAGTGGCGGGCCACCGGATATGACTGATCTTTAGTGGTAATAGCTCTTATGTGTTGTAAAATCCGCGTGTGAGCTGGCAGCCGGGTACTCCCTACATACCGAAGCTCACAAGGGCGCTGGAACACATAGACTGCAAAATCCGTTTTGCAGGTCAGTCGTTTCGTTATTTGTACAGGACTGTCTCTAAAGAGTACCTGCCTTGTGTTTTGTTGCAGCCATACTTACAATCTTTACAGCTTATGCACTTTTTAAATCCTTTGCTCAGAGCCATCCAAGTCTCAGGAATTGGCTGCTCCAGGTAATTTTTAACCAGTCTGTCTGCCATGGATGTGGACTTTCTGAAAGTGAGTTCGGGTTTTTTCCTCACCAAACCCCCAATGACAGGATCCCCTGTCACCAGGTTCCAGTTACGGGAAAAGATCTTTCTAATCTCCCTATGCTGTCCATTGTATGTTACAATAATTCTGGATTGATCAGACATGTCCTCATTATCTATCACCTTAGAAGATGCTCTTGATGTAAGTGCCTGCATTCTGGTGATGGTTCTAAAACGATCAATTGCTTTCTGTATGATCCCCTCAGAATACCCTCTGGCAAGGAATCACAACTTACTGGCCTCCTGGGCTTTGAAACATTCAACTTCAGTGCTACAAATCCTTCTGATGCGCAGCATCTCCCCGAAAGGAATGCTGCGTATCAAGTGGTGGGGGTGTTGGCTGGCCGCATGTAGGACAGTGTTGCCCGCTGTCGGCTTCCTGTACAATTTTGTTGATAACCTCCCATTTTCTATGTGCACTTCTATTTCAAGGAAACAGACCGATGTTGCACTTATTGTGGATGTGAATTCCAAATTCAAGTCATTAACATTCAATTGTTTCACAAATGTATCTGCCTCCTGTAAGGATCCCTGCCAGATCAGAAACAGGTCATCAATATACCTAAGATATAGCGAGACATGATTTTGCATGGTGGTCAGATGTTGTCCCATGAGGACCTGCTCCTCCCACCAACCCATGTACAAGCACGCTAGGCTGGGTGAGAAACAGGCCCCCATGGCCACCCCCCTGATTTGTTGGTACACCTGGTTGTTGAATAAGAAGTAATTCTGTTCCAAACAAACCGGGAAACATCCTTTACAACGCAACTTTTACCACGCAGTGCTTTTACACCGCAACTTTTACAACGCAAACCATTACAACGCATTGCGTTGGGGGGCGCTATAGGATAGGGAATAGATTTAATTGACTATCCAACACCTTCCCTAATATGCACGGGGACTGGAGTTGGAATAGTAAATTAAACTATTCACTATCCAGCACCCCTCAACACTATGCGTTGTAAAGGCATGCGTTGTAAAAGTTGCAATGTAAAAGCATGCGTGGTAAAAGCATGCGTTGTAATGTCATACATCCAAACAAACCCTGATCATGGAAACCTACATTTTGTTATGGGCAGAGAAATTGATGGCACGTTTATCTAAGTAACGACTGACTGCCTTGATCCCATCACTATGTCTTATGGAAGTATATAATGAAGTTACATCCAATGTGATGAGCAGACATTCAGAGTTCCACACCACATCTTGCAATTTTCGCACAAAGTCTGATGAGTCCTGTACATGTAATGTAATGTAATGTAAGCAGATTTATAGAGCGCGTGGTTACCCGGAGGCATCCCAGCGCTGCACTTGAAAACCTAAGGTTTTTGACACTGTCCTGCAAAAATTAGTCAATATAGGTTGAGATATTTTCAGTAGAGCTGTTGATGGCGGAAATTATTGGACGCCCCGGTGGCTTGTCCATATGTTTATGCACTTTTGGTAGCAGATGGAAAGATGGTATAACCGGGTGTTCCTTCTTAAGAAATCCAAACTCCTCTTTTGAAATCAGGTTACCGCTCCTCCATGCAACCAACTTTGAGTTTTGATCCTGCCATGCGGTTCTGATTGCCACCAGATTGCTTTTTCTGTATCAAGACTGGTCCTCTAATTGAGACTCTGCCTCATCAATGTACATTTGGCGCGGCCACAGAACTATGTTTCCGCCTTTGTCTGCTTGTCGGACTATAATGTTCTTGTTGGAATCAAGTTTTTTTATTAGATTGTTATAGCTTTGATTCATTTTGATCACCGCAACATGTTTTCTGTTTGTAGTTATGTACAACTTTTTTAGATCTTTGGTGATGAGTTCTTGGTACACATCCAGATTATCGTGTGTCATTGTCGGTAAAAAGGTGGATTTGGGTTTAAAGGGGGTATTGCATATGGCCAGATCAATACTGGAAGTTACTAGTGGGACCGATCTCGATGGACATCCTTCTTCCTGCAAGGCCCAAATTTCCTCAAATCCTGTGCGGTCTCCTGCTTCCAATAGAGTTGGGCTGTTTGGTACTCCCAGATCTTTCTTTCTAGTGGGTTGCAGCTTGAAATGTTTTTTTAGTTTGAGTTTTCTTATGAACCTATAGGCGTCCATTCTTGTGTCCGCGTAATTAAAGTCACACGGTGGGCAGTATGATAACCCTAAGCTGAGAATCTTCTTGTCTTTGTCGGTAAGTTGGAGTGGTGTAAGGTTTATTATAGAGCAGAAGTTGGCCCCTGAGTTTTGACGGGCTGCTTGTTCCCGCTGCCTCTTTGTGGTCTTTTCTCGCTGCTTGTTTTTACTTACGTTGCATTTGCACCTTTCACTGCGCCTCCTGTTTGCGCTTTGCTGTTTTGCCCGCCTACTTGTGTTGACGATCTTAGTGTCCCGGCGGTCCTGGCACATGCAGCTTACCTCCTGTGCTAGGGACAACTTAGGAAACCCCACCGCTGTCGATTTTGACCCCTCATTTATATATATATATATATGTGTGTGTGTGTGTGTCTGTATATATATATATATATATATATATATATATATATATATATATATATATTTCTGCACGCCCGCTCGTATACAAGAAAAGCAGACGGCACTCGAAGCTGTAGTTTGCGTGGTTTATTGACAGACCCCCGTCACCCCATCAAAATATATATATATATATATATATATATATATATATATATATATATATATATATATATATATATATATATATATATATATATATATATATGCATATGCATTTATATATGTATGTGTATATATTTACATACATACATAAACATATATATATACACATCTGCATATCTATATAAATGCAAATATAAATGCATGCATAGATATACATATGAACAAAGCCTCGCCAGACGCAGGCAGCGCCTCCAGTTCTCGTATCAACCAGATAAATGACGATGAGTCGAACCCAAAATCGGTGCCAAAACAAAGGTGCTTTATTAGTGCATAATTCTGCTCAGCATGCCGCCATGACGCGTTTCGACTGTCTCCACAGTCTTGATCACATACATATATGCACACTTATGCATGTTATGTACATGGAAGTTTGAAAAACACTAATAAAAGCAAAGTTAAAAAGCCACCTAATTACAAACAGAATCGCTTTAACGATGACGAGACCTATTGCATTTTCAATGCTTGTTTTTCTTGTACTCTAAGTACAGTGTTTCGGAGTGGTGTTTTAAATCAAACCTACTATTCTGGACAATTGTTAAATAATAAATACTTTAATTTTGCTAATTGCCCAAGATTTCTGCTCATGTAGTTTGACCTCAAAACATGGAAAATATACAGAAAGTTGTTTGTGTTCCAGGATCTTGCACAGGTGCACTGAAACTCTAACATTTACGAATATCAGAGAGAATTCCATGGTAAAGATCGAATAATACAACACTGTTACTCTGCATGATTGACACTCTTCAGTCATGTAAGACTCACAGTTCCCTAAAAACGACGCATTTTGCCACTAACGGAATGTATTTGCAAGCACTATGGGGCTCATGCCGTGCCCCGTGCGAGTTTCGAGAGGTAATACTCCCCCCCCCCCCCCCCCCCCATACCACATCTTGCTGTTTTACCTCCCAAGTCTAAGTGTGTCATGCGGTAATTAGGGATAACATGCAGGAACAGTTTTACCACATTCATTCATCCCCGGAGATTCATCCAAGTAGTACCGGAACCCATTTTGGCTGGGAAAAATTACTGTTCCACATACAGCTTTTGCAGTTTTCATACAATTTGGAAAACAATTTGATTCGAACACAAACAATGGAATTGCTGATACCCTCGCAAAATTGGGCTATATGTATTGGGCTGTCCTAGCTATTCCTGAAACATGTCTGCGGAATTGGAATGCAATAATCTTCGTATTTAAAGGCCGCAGAAGTAAATACAAAATAAAAATACAACAAAGGTGCAATAGGATGGTCAGGACATCAATGAAAACCTTCAATATAGTGTTTTTTAAAATTCCAGCCTTACCATTGTCTTTGTCTCAAAACATTTACCTTAATCTAAACAAGCAAAATACCACCATTCATTGTCATTAAGCAGTCCCCAAAAAACCGATAAGCTACACCTTATGAGAGGAAAATAAATTAGCTCGTTAGAGAACAGATGAGCTGCTTTTAATTCCTGCTTTGTGTTGGTCTCCCAAGTTTGTTTACAGCTGGAGCCCATTCACATTGCAGCAATAAATACGAGAACATATGCGATTTTTTTTAAATGTGCCCTTTGACTGTCAATTTCTCCTAAACAGGTGTTGGCTAAATGATTATAAATTGGCCTCTAGATACACCTCTTCAGCAGAGCCATGCAGGCCTGGTGATAATATAATTAGACCTAAAAACATCAGGCTGCCGAACGCCTCCCATCTGTCTGGCAATATTGTTTAGTTAACCACAGTCTTTAAAGAAGAACCTTCAACTCGCACTTAGTGGCTTGTTTATTTTGTATTCTGTTAATATGTCAGCTTGATAACATGATCGGGAATCAGTGTCGGGGTCATTTAGCTCCATGATCTTGCGTTAAGAACGGACGCAAAATCAATTCAGCCTGTTTTACTTCCGGTTCAAGCTCGGGTGCATACTGACCTGACAAAGTAACCACAATAACAGAGAGTTATCGATTGCTTCGAGGAAAGGACTTTTTGAGCCCCAAACAAAATACACATCTGTTATTGGGACAATCCCGCTTCACTACCGACAAGGCTATTTTCAGGTCATTTGTTGTCTTCTGGAACCTCCACATGGTGGCGCTAAAAGGCAGCGGAATACGTTCGTCTTTAATGTAGCTCCGGCCTTGTTCATCGGGTAATAACGTATGCAAAAAAATATATACAAAAAAACCGGCACACAGAAAATTACACAGTAAATATAACGTCCAAACAAACACATCCCATGACGTGCAAACATATTTTTTTACACAAACCAGTTCTGCACCTGCAAATACATAAGGAGTCAAAGTTACCCCATAGGAAGTCAGCACACAAGGAGGAAGAATGGACTGAACCAGCCAATCTGGCAGGTGGATGGAGAATTTACATTAAGATCAACAAGCTCAAAACATATAATTATTTAATACTATATATCTGTGACACGGAGTGGTAAGGTTGAAATACATTTCCCACAGCGAGTGCAAGATTAATAGGTAAAAAGTACCACTGTAGCAGTCTTGTTTTGCCGCCATGAATCTGAAGCGAACAGTGACGTCAGCCAGCAGGCGACAACTTGTTCTAGTTTGGACACGTCTTAAATTGGGCAGTCTGACACTAAGCATCTACAGAGCTGTGTTAGCAGCAGCTCGTCTTCTTCTGCACCCACCTCTCCAGTAACCAACAAGATAATCACAAATATACGGGAAGGTCCATGAATCTGTAAGCGCTCAAGACCTATCTCTCTCTTACAGAGGTAGAAAAGAACACATTTCTGTGAGAAGAAATCCCCGAGAGAAAAGGAGGGGTGTTTGTGTCACTTTTCTACTTTGATTACACCACTTACACCTTTTTAGGTCGAGCCTAGAGTCAGCGCACAAGCGCAGCTCTAGGGAAGATCTGGGGTAGTTCAGTATGTGAGGGAAAGCCCGCCCACTGCCCACCCATTTTTTTATTGGCTTGAGTCTTTGTCCTTCGTAAATGCTGTCTTATGATTCGTTATGAGACTTGTTAGTCCCTCCTAATGAGAGCCATGTCGTCATTTGTCAGCTCCCATGGCTACTGGCCCCTTTACTGCAAGTATTACACAGTAAGTGGACTGTGAAAACTACTTTGTCGTCCCCTTCTCCCCCTCCCCACCCCCCCGTCAGCACTGCAGTCATCCATGCCTTCTTTCCCCACCCTCCCTCACGTTGTCCGTGCCCTTCCCCCCACCCTCCCTCCCTTTGTCCGTGATGCATTTATGCGAGACCTAATGCAAGTCCTATTACATTGCATATGCTTGTTGAAGTTGGTTTTAGTTTAGAGGTGCAAGGAGTGCAGAAATGGCACAACGTGTTTGTGAATACCCACAAAAAGTTGTTGGGGTCGGTGTTCACAAGATCTGCACAGGCAGCTGGCAGGGATGGCCAGTTCCCTCTCCTTACAATTACGAGTACGGAAAATCCAGTCTGACATATTTTGTGCAATTGTAAGAGCATTGTCCAATGGAACATTCTGCAGATCCTAGTTCTGTGAACCACAAAGGCTTCCTAAGTCATTGGAAAGGGAACATGATCAGAATGGAGTTTAACCCAAGAGTTAGTAGAAGAGTATTAAATGCTGATTCCAATCAGGTTCCCAGACATCAACGGCTATTCCAATAGGGAGTAGGCCATTAGTAAGTGAAGGATTCCCTGGGTTGTGTCAAGCTTTCAGGGTAATCCAGACGTAATTCCCTCAGCCTCATCAGCATGGGGAGATAAAAATGTGTTCATGAAAGTGCATTCGTCCCCCATCCGCTTAAGTGTAGGTGTAGAGAAACTGCAGGGCAATACAACCGCCGAAATATGTGCCAAACATTAACAAGCATTTGCAATGCAATAGGTCTCGCATTAATTAAGTTTGAGCTATTGGCATTGCTAAATATTGCAACACCAATTGCAACAAAAGTCTATAAATTGTAGGCCAAAAAATGATTTTTTTTGTAGCAATGGTGGCATACTGCGCTTTAGATGAATATGTTTAAAAGTAAAGTGAGCTATATTGCGATTGCTACAATAGTTAATTGTGGATGCGTTAACAATTGATGTGTGCACTGATGGCTGGTGGTGTGTGCGCCTGTAGAAATTATGCACTGGTGGTGTGTATGCCAGGTGGAAGTGTGCACTGCCGGGTGGTGGTGTGTGTGCCTGGTGAAAGTGTGCACTGCCGGGTGGTGGTGTGTGTGCCTGGTGAAAGTGTGCACTGACGGTTGGTGGTGTGTGTGCCTGGTGAAAGCGTGCACTGACGGCTGGTGGTGTGTACTTGGTGAAAGCGTCCACTGACGGCTGGTGGTGTGTACCTGGTGAAAGCATGCACTGATGGCTGGTGGTGTGTGTGTGTGTGCCTTGTGAAAGCGTGCACTGACGGCTGGTGGTGTGTGTGTGTACCTGGAGAAAGCGTGCACTAACGGCAGGTGGTGTGTGTGTGTGCCTGGAGAAAGCGTGCACTGATGGCTGGTGGTGTGTGTGTGTGCCTGGTGAAAGCGTGCACTGACGGTTGGTGGTGTGTGTGTGCCTGGTGAAAGCGTGCACTGTTGGCTGGTGGTGTTTGTGCCTGGTGAAAGCGTGCCCTGACGGCCGGTGGTCTTTGTGCTCGGTGAAAGCTTGCACTGACGGCTGGTGGTGTTTGTGCCTGGTGAAAGCGTGCACTGACGGGCGGTGGTGTTTGTGCCCGTTGAAAGCTTGCACTGATGGCTGGTGGTGTTTGTGCCCTGTGAAAACGTGCACTGACGGCTGATGGTGTCTGTGCCTGGTGAAAGTGTGCACTGATGGTGTGGTTGTGCGTGTGGTTGTGTGTGTGTGGTTGTGTGTGGGTGGTTGTGTGTGTGTGTGTGGTTGCGCGTGTGGTTGCGTGTGTGGTTGCGCATGTGGTTGCGTGTGTGGTTGCGTGTGTGGTTGGGTGTAGGGGTGGTTGTGTGTGTGTGGGTGGTTGTGTGAGGGTGGTTGCGTGGGTGGTTGCGTGTGTGTGGTTGCGTGTGTGGTTGCGTGTGTGTGGTTGCGTGTGTGTGGTTGCGTGTGTGTGGTTGTGTGGTTGTGTGTGTGTGCGGTTGCTTGTGTGGTTGTGTGTGTGGTTGCGTGTGTGGGTGGTTGTGTGGGGGTGGTTGTGTGGTTACGTGTGTGGTTGCGTGTGTGTGGTTGCGTGTGTGTGGTTGCGTGTGTGGTTGCGCGTGTGTGTGGTTGCGCGTGTGTGTGGTTGCGTGTGTGTGTGGTTGCGTGTGTGGTTGCGTGTGTGTGGTTGTGCGTGTGTAGGTGGGTATGTGGGTGGTTGTGTGTGTGTGGGTGGTTGTGTGTGGGTGGTTGCGTGTGTGGTTGCGTGTGTGTGATTGCATGTGTGGTTGCATGTGTGGTTGCGTGTGTGGTTGTGTGTGTGGTTGCGTGTGTGGGTGGGTGTGGGGGTGGTTGTGTGTGGGTGGTTGTGTGTGTGTGTGTGGGTGGTTGCGTGTGTGGTTGCGTGTGTGGTTGCGTGTGTGGTTGCGTGTGTGTGGTTGTGTGTGTGTGGTTGCATGTGTGTGTGGTTGCGTGTGTGTGTGGTTGCGTGTGTATGTGGTTGCGTGTGTGGTTGCGCGTGTGTGGTTGCGCGTATGTGGGTGGTTGTGTGTGTGTGGGTGGTTGCGTGTGTGGTTGCGTGTGTGGTTGCATGTGTGTGGTTGCATGTGTGTGGTTGCGTGTGTGTGGTTGCGTGTGTGTGGTTGCGTGTGTGTGGTTGCGTGTGTGTGGTTGCGTGTGTATGGTTGCGTGTGTGTGGTTGAGTGTATGGCGGCGTGTATGGTTGTGTGTGTGGTTGCGTGTGTGGTTGGGTGTGTGTGTGTGGGTGTGTGTGTGGGTGTGGTTGTGTGTGTGGTGCATGCCAGTGCACATTGCCGGTGCTCGGGGGTAAACACTTTGCAGTACCTTATCAGCCCACTTTGTTCTTACCTACTTTAGCCAACTTTTTCCACTTCAAAATCAGGACATGGAGGTAGCAGCAAAAGTGGTATACTTTATAGACAACATAAGCAGCAGACACTGTACCTATCAAGAACAGTGCTCTTTGGAGGAAGTAACATCACAATACTACGGTTTAAGCTCTGTTCAGTCCCCAGAAAAGGAAGGAGTTACTCCTCTGTAACTTGGACTTCCCCCAGTTTGGAATGTTCATGGCAGGCTTCCAAGGGTTCTGAAAATGATGTAAAATTTCCTGACGTATTTTAACATGTGGACCTGAAACACAAGGCAATTGTCTAAATGACACCGCTCATTTGGTAAACTAGCACTAAAATCGTTCTACAACAGTGCAATAACCTCCGTCCTGCTGCCTGCGACAAGTCACGTATAATGAATACATTTATATCAACTATGTGCCAAACTTTGGAACAAAGCACTTGGCCATGCATATTTCGGTTTGTAAGTGTGTGGTGTGTCATGAAATATGGCTTGTACATTCTACGCAGGCCTGGCACAGCTGAAGAGGTTTCCTATGCTCGTAAGTTTGCATTGAGGTTGTTTGGTTACCAAAAGAGCCGTCAAAATGGCTCTTAGAATGTAGTACGTCAGGTGTGTTTGCTGTGTTCGTAAAGAAAATTGCCCTTTTGGTATACGTTTTTATAAACGTTATATATTACATTTGGCACGCAACGCTATAATTTTCAAAAACGAAACATGAATCTAGTCTGCTACGCATGACTTTTAGTGACCAACGCCTTTAACCAATTCCAGATTAGTCAAGAATGCTTTCAGTTAAAGGTGTATATCAAACATACACATCCATTAGTAAGTAACACGCCGTCCATTTACATGCAAAGCTCGAAAGTGCACAGCTTTCTGTGTACATAAAACGTGCTCTGCTGAGCTACTAAAGATGGGAGCGGATTTTTTACTACAGTCTTTGTTTACACTATATAAACATCCTGCAAGAAGCGCAAAGTCTTGAAGCCCGCCCTGCGGCAAGGGAGGTGTTGCTTTGCCTTTAATACATTGCATCCTCTGTGCTTTCGAGCACACCGCTGCCTGGAAAATCTGTATAGCAAACGCAAGAAAGCTACTTGTTGAAAAGTACCTTAACAACTAGAGTGAAGTGAATGGGTTTGCTGTTTTGGGATTACAGCGACATTCTTTGAGTGTTTGAAATGAGAGTGTGTGACAGAAGGAGGGGCGGGTGCAGGCTGTGGGCGCAGCAGGATCAGTCTCAGAAAGCAGCGTACATATGTGCATAGCAAGCACACGTGAATAGGAGCCTCGCCTGAGGCGTTCGGGAAGCGTGGGTATGGCCCACCGCTTTGAGAGTTAACGTGGCATATATTACGCGGCTGGTTTACTTTAAACTTGGTAATAAAATGCACAGCACCGACAGAGTATTTTCTTGTTGCAGCAAGGAAGTGGTGGTTTCTGTTAACATAAGAGAGTGCAGTATAGTCGAGCATTCTGAATCATGGGTCGGGTCGCTAGTACTCGGGTGTCACAGGGTGCACTGACCTGCAGAGGAGCTCAGCCGAGCCTTGTTGCAACCAAAACAAGCTGTCTCTGTGGAGCCGACGGGGGGAGGGAAAGTAGCATGCTGGGCTGGAGGAATGCCACTGTGGACACTGGGAGCACGTCTTAAATAAATAAACAAAGGTGGCGTGGCGGCCAGGCGGCCAAAGTGAAGTGAATAATTAGGGGAGGAGAGAAATACCATATTTCGGCCGAGCGCACGCTGGGGAAGCCTTTGATATGGCCTGGCGGCCGTGGAGAAATGCTGCTGGCAGTGGGAGGGCTGGGCATGCTCGTCCACAAGGAGTCACGTGACTCTCGTGCACTGTCCAAAATCCTAGGAAAGGAATTTTTTGGGTTGACAACATTAGGTCCGAGTTTCACTCGACCTAAAAATAGGGAGGCTCCAACCAACCTTAATAAAGTGATGAATTGCCCAGTACACAACGTCTCTTTTCCAATTGAATATGATTTTATTCAATAGGTCAAGTAAGTATTTATCCAAATCTCTTCTTGGAATAACCAAGCATTTATAAAGGTATTCACTATTAAAGTCCATGTATTGTACTCCTTTCTCAAAGGATACTCCCGTATTTAATGGTCATATCACCATTCTTCAAGGGTTCATATTCACCATTCAATCTCTGCTCCTTCTTCCAACAGGTCAAGTACTCCAGGTGTTACTCGTGTACTCTCTGTCTCTCAAAGTGGGAAGGGAATTCCTTCACCTGAAATAGAGGTTTCCCAGGTAAGGCTCAGTGCAGCTCCGATTCTGCAGGCTCCCTGCTCCCCCTCCAATCACCATACTTGCCTGAACCATAGAGGTTTCCAGGTAAAGATGGGTATAGCTCCCATTCCGCATCCTCGCCTAGCTAATTCTCCAGGCTTTTATAGTAAGTGACTCCTCTTCCCTTTTTCCCTCCTCCTCCTTCTTACCGAGCAACATAAAAGAGGTGCCCGGGGCACTGTGTCAGGGCACCTCCATTGTGTTGCTCGGTAAGCATTCTGCCAGTCATTCCTAAGCCCACAGATTTTAGGTCCTTTAATGTTACTAAAACCTATCCTACCTCAGTCCCCAGAATTCCCGTCCTGAAGAGACCCCGTACCTCGAGAGGGTCGAAACGTCACTGACTTAAGCTATTTAAAGGAACAGATCTCATGTTACCAAGATTTGCAAATACATAATTATGTTTTCCATAGAAAATGGGTTTACAGCTTGAATGGGAGATCGCCTCTTTTTCCCTGCTAGGACTGCCTTCCACAAAGGACCTGTGCAGTCTAAGTTGAACAATATGTGGATTAAAATAGCTCAGCTGTATTTATGGCAAGACGAGGTAGTACAGGATCATGTCGAGAGCAAAAAAAAAATATTTGTTGCTTTAATGAGCAACCTTTACAGCCTTGTGATACTCTTCAAGATAACTCTAATAGGATGAAAGTAACATGGGCTGAATCATGAAGGAAGTGCAATATATATTAATAACTGGATGACATTTTGCCTGATCCATTTTAAATAAATACTTCCTCTGAATCTCCTTCTTATCCGAATGCTATAAGTAGTACGATTTAGAAAAGGGGGTGGTGATGAACAGAGTGTCTGAGTTAAACAGACCACTCTTACCCAGTCCAAAGATCAGGGCTTGATCCATCACCGTTATTTATCTCACTGCCCCATCCCAGCTCAGAACCTGGCTATATGCAAATCAGTCTGTCCCTGGCCCAGTGCATCATGGGAACAGGGCAGACTAAACTACCAAGCCAATTCTTCACCAGAAAGGAGACAAGCTACCGGGGACCGGTTTCTGGCATTTCAGCCTTCTTCGGCCCGGCTTGCTTGAATCCTGATGGAGCAGTGAGAAAGGGACTCATGTCTGAGTATACCCTGCCACACCTATAGTGGCCAAAAACGATTTAGAAAAGGGGGTGGTGATGAACAGAGTGTCTGAGTTAAACAGACCACTCTTACCCAGTCCAAAGATCAGGGCTTGATCCATCACCGTTATTTATCTCACTGCCCCATCCCAGCTCAGAACCTGGCTATATGCAAATCAGTCTGTCCCTGGCCCAGTGCATCATGGGAACAGGGCAGACTAAACTACCAAGCCAATTCTTCACCAGAAAGGAGACAAGCTACCGGGGACCGGTTTCTGGCATTTCAGCCTTCTTCGGCCCGGCTTGCTTGAATCCTGATGGAGCAGTGAGAAAGGGACTCATGTCTGAGTATACCCTGCCACACCTATAGTGGCCAAAAACGATTTAGAAAAGGGGGTGGTGATGAACTGAGTGTCTGAGTTAAACAGACCACTCTTACCCAGTCCAAAGATCAGGGCTTGATCCATCACCGTTATTTATCTCACTGCCCCATCCCAGCTCAGAACCTGGCTATATGCAAATCAGTCTGTCCCTGGCCCAGTGCATCATGGGAACAGGGCAGACTAAACTACCAAGCCAGGTTCTGAAACTGGGATGGTGCAGTGAGCTAAAAAACGGTGTTGGATCTAGCCCTGATCTCTTGACTGGGTGAGAGCTTTCTGCTTAATTCAGAGACTCTGTCCCTCACCACCCCTTGTTGTAAATATTTTTGTCCACCCTAAGCGTGGAAGGGTATTCTCAGATGTGAGACCCTTGCTCATTGCACCATCAGGATTCAAGCAAACCGGGCCGAAGACGGCTGTAATGCCAGAAACCGGTCCCCGGGAGCTTGTTTCCTTCCCAGTGTAAGAATTGGCTTTTGTAGTTTGGTTTGCCCTGTTCCCATCATGCACTGGGACAGGAACAGACTAATTTGCATACAGCCAGGTTCTGAAACTGGGATGGTGCAGTGAGCTAAAAAACGGTGTTGGATCTAGCCCTGATCTCTTGACTGGGTGAGAGCTTTCTGCTTAATTCAGAGACTCTGTCCCTCACCACCCCTTGTTGTAAATATTTTTGTCCACCCTAAGCGTGGAAGGGTATTCTCAGATGTGAGACCCTTGCTCATTGCACCATCAGGATTCAAGCAAACCGGGCCGAAGACGGCTGTAATGCCAGAAACCGGTCCCCAGGAGCTTGTTTCCTTCCCAGTGTAAGAATTGGCTTTTGTAGTTTGGTTTGCCCTGTTCCCATCATGCACTGGGACAGGAACAGACTAATTTGCATACAGCCAGGTTCTGAAACTGGGATGGTGCAGTGAGCTAAAAAACGGTGTTGGATCTAGCCCTGATCTCTTGACTGGGTGAGAGCTTTCTGCTTAATTCAGAGACTCTGTCCCTCACCACCCCTTGTTGTAAATATTTTTGTCCACCCTAAGCGTGGAAGGGTATTCTCAGATGTGAGACCCTTGCTCATTGCACCATCAGGATTCAAGCAAACCGGGCCGAAGACGGCTGTAATGCCAGAAACCGGTCCCCGGGAGCTTGTTTCCTTCCCAGTGTAAGAATTGGCTTTTGTAGTTTGGTTTGCCCTGTTCCCATCATGCACTGGGACAGGAACAGACTAATTTGCATACAGCCAGGTTCTGAAACTGGGATGGTGCAGTGAGCTAAAAAACGGTGTTGGATCTAGCCCTGATCTCTTGACTGGGTGAGAGCTTTCTGCTTAATTCAGAGACTCTGTCCCTCACCACCCCTTGTTGTAAATATTTTTGTCCACCCTAAGCGTGGAAGGGTATTCTCAGATGTGAGACCCTTGCTCATTGCACCATCAGGATTCAAGCAAACCGGGCCGAAGACGGCAGTAATGCCAGAAACCGGTCCCCGGGAGCTTGTTTCCTTCCCAGTGTAAGAATTGGCTTTTGTAGTTTGGTTTGCCCTGTTCCCATCATGCACTGGGACAGGAACAGACTAATTTGCATACAGCCAGGTTCTGAAACTGGGATGGTGCAGTGAGCTAAAAAACGGTGTTGGATCTAGCCCTGATCTCTTGACTGGGTGAGAGCTTTCTGCTTAATTCAGAGACTCTGTCCCTCACCACCCCTTGTTGTAAATATAAGTAGTACAGCTGCAGTTTGGGAAAGTAATGGAAAATAAGGGATTTTAGTTGCCCCATCCTCCAAATCAGTCACACAATCCCAAGCTTGCTAGGCATGATAAACAAACGTGGATTTGCCAAGGAAGCTCTGTTGCAGGTTGTCCAAGAGCATACCCTAAAGGGAGGTTCTGTGCTTGTACTTAAGAAAGACGACGACACATTTTTAAAAAGAAGAAGCATAAGAAGAATGCAGAAAATAACTAGGACCCATTGAAGATAAGGAAATGACTCCGTCTGGAAGTAGTAATCGAAGGACCTTATGGGGGATCAGAGTACGCCAGTGTCCCAGATAACCCGGTACACTAATTTTGCTGTTTTATATTGAAAATCAACTATGAATCAGCCCAACTTCCTGTCTTAGTTGAGGAGTGTCCTCATATACATTATTCAACTGAATTAACACTTGAAGTAATGTTATGTTATGTTAGGGATTACTTGTATAGCGCCTATCACCGCCGGTCTCTAAGCGCTTACCAGAAAAAACATAACACACTAATGTCCCTAGAACCTCAGTTGTTTCACCTCCTATAATGTCAAGAAAGCCTTTCTGAAAAGATGAGTTTTAATTTCTTTCTGAAAGGTAGAAGCTGCGATTCCTCTTTCAAGGTAGGCGGGAGCTCATTGCACAGTTGCGGGAGAAGCACAGACAGGGCCCTGCCTCCTTTGGTCTTTAATTTGAACCTAGGTTGAAACAGGTTGGAGGTTGTTCCTGAGCGCAATGGTCTCCCGGGAATGTACCTCTTCAGACGTTGCTTAATGTACTCTGGGGCTTTCCCAAAGAGTGCCTTATGGGCCACACAGAGACATTTGAACTGCATTCGGAATTTCACTGGGAGCCAGTGCAGCTTCTGAAGCAGTGAGGTTACGTACGAGTTTCTAGGCAAAGAATGGATCAGCCTAGAATGGAATGGAACACCCTTAACCTCTTTAGTGTGGAGAACGAGCCATTAACGCCCTACCTCTCTACTGCGGAGGACGTCAACACATCGTCCTTTGTACTCGAATAGAAAATTCTTCTGTTTTGAAAAAGAGAAGCATTTTCTTTAATGAATTGAACGTCGGGATGCAAAGGAAGAGCTTTTGCTGTGTTCTGTGCTCCCTCCTGCCCCCGGACAAATCAGTCTCTCCCCCACGGGTTGGATAGGGGGTGGTGTTTACTGCCAATCTGTCCCGCTACCCCTTCGGCAGAAGGCCCACAGTGCACTAGGGAATTGCGCACTTCACTGTTTTTGGAGAAGGAGAGGCCCCCTGGGCATGGGCCTGTACCCCCTCATTGGACAAAAGTCTTTTTTTTCCGGCACTTAGGAGGGGCAGACAGGGGGTGTTTATTCCCAACCGAAAGCCTACTGGCCACCAAGGAATTACTCACTTCTCTGTTTTGGGGTTGCGTAGTGCCCCCCTGGGCATAGGCCTGCGCTCCCCTCGTCCCTGGGGCTAGAAATCCCATTAAAGCACCAAGGAATAGTTATATTTATTGTATTGGAGGAAGTGTCTCACCCTTGGCATGTGCCAGTGCTACCCTACCAAAGCCCAGGCACAAGAGTCTTTTTATCCCTCTCGGGGTCAGATAGGGGGTGTTACACCCAATCTACCCATCCCCCCAGGGACGAGAAGCTCAATACACACAGCATGAAAGGCCAAATGAAAGTAGAGGTTCAATGGCCTGCCAACATATTGGGCTGAGGTTCCACCTCAGTATGTAGCCAAGATTTTCTGCCCACATGAGGGAAAGTGGGGGGGGGAGGGGGGCAGATTGGGGTAGTTTACCCCCAATTTGGCCCTTGGTGGCAGAAAGAAGCAAGAATGTAAGGAAAAATGGTTGAAAAAAGGGGTAGGTGTTCGCCCACCCAGGCACTGGTCTGTGCCGACACCCAGGACGTGCTCAGAACACAGGTTTATTTGGGGGGATTTTGCACAATTCTTACCTAAGGAGGGAGAAACCTCACTATACAAGGGATCTTTTTATTTGTTTTCGGGAAATCTGGATTCTTTTGGGCGTAGTTTTGACATATGCACCATCATTGTGGGGGTAACTCCAAAATTCCTCTTACTTGCCATGCTGAATGGCTGCACTACTCAGGCCTGGGCCCAGAGAACCCTATAAACCCAAATATTTCTCAAAACTAGACAACCAGCAGACTGCAGGGGCGTGTGTCTTGAGTGGATCCCACTATGGTTTTGTACCCATGATGCACTACAGAACTCAAGGTTTGCCAAAAATGACACATTTTCCTCATATTTCTGTAACAGAAACTTTTGGATGCTGTAAGGACCCACCCAATTCCTACCACCCAGTGTTCCCAGATTTCATTTCCAGGATTTATTGGACTACTTTACAGCGCCAGCAAAGGCTTGCTTCACTCAATGGACAAGGGCCTCATTTGCTGCTAATTTGGTGCAGTTGTTTGCCAATCCAAGGCTCAAACCAAAACCATCTTTTGTTTCCTCATTCAACAAACGTTGGCGCAGCAAAAGAGAGGATCATGCAACAGGTATTTACCAAAAAGGGACCGGAGCGTGTGCACACAATCCGTGCACTGACTTCCTTTTACTGACATGTTTTGCAGATCAAAGTGTATTAGATCCACAATAGCAATGCTGCGGTTCCCGCCTTCGTAACATATAGCATCAAAGTCACTATTAATGAAACGTCAGCTTTTAATCAAACGTGTCCAGCTTGAGGGTGCAACGTGAAAAACGAATGTTAAAGTTACACTTTTTATAATTACAGAGATCTGTGCAGATAGCAATTGACTAGATTTCCGAGCTATTTGTATCATATGTGGCCATGGTGGTTAAATGTAATAGAGTCACTCGGAAGGTACCCGTCAGTTCTAGCAGTCAGTGACTGTGTCAGGAAGTTTTTGAGAGGTGTCAATGAGCTGTGCCTAATACTGAATGGTTAGAGTATGCACTATGAGCCTTGGAAACTCCATCATTAGAAAACACACCAATGGATGCTTTGGTATACATAGCGCCACCTGAAGGCACTGCACTCGCACAGAGTGGGGGTAAGGTGGCATATCAGAGGTCAAAGTGGGCAGAGTGGGTGAGGTACTACATGCCTAAACTTTATTAATTTAACAAAAACAGTCCCCCCACTTTATGTTAAAAGGCAACTGTCCCGGATGATTAATTCTGACATTTGAGATGTCTCTGCTGCAAAGCAGAAGGGGGAGAGGCTCCGTGCTGTGAAGCTGAGGGAGGGACAGACAGCGGAACAAGAAACAAGCCTTCTTGCCAGGGTATCTACTGCCCGAAAGAAATGTAAATATGCGCAATTGGTTAATCTGCAAATGGAATGGGAGACTTGAACAGTATTCTTAAAGCCAGCCAAAAGTCAGTTCTGTGGCTCTCTGCTTACTCACACATATATCTGCAGTGATAGTATTAAATAATAGAGGTGTCACAAAACAAAATAGCACATCTCTCTCAAACTTTTTTCAACGCACCTTGACCACTGTAACACATGCCCTTTTGTCAGAAATTGCATCTATATGGCACTTACTACCACTGATGAGGTGTTGAAGCGCTTTTCTGCGAGTAGTGAGCTACTCCGGAACCCAAAATGGATTAGTGGTGGATTAGTTCATGGAAATATAAGTTGTTACTTAGAGCAGTGGACATGTGAGTCTGTTAGTTGGACTGACTAGGATAAAGTAAATGAGGTATGGAGTAGGGAAGAGACTAGAAAGCGTTATATGGGAAATCATAGTAGTAAAATGAGGTTTGGGATGAGCCGATGGAGGGATAGAGGAAGAAAGAGTCTAGAAAGGGTTATTAGAGACAGTGAGGTGTGGGATGAGTCAGAGAGTGGAGGCAGAGGATATATTGAGAGAGGTATAGGATGAGACAGTAGTGAATTGGAGAGAGTTGAAGTTTTTTTCCTACATTAGGAGTAGAGTAATAAATATTTAGATACATAACTACATAAAAAGGTATACATGTATATAGAAAATAATAAAGAGATATAACATTGTATTATATAACGTCTAGTATGTGCACGTATGCGTTAATAGTTAGAAACTCAGACTTTCAAGTGTCGCTGAACATAATACTCAGTTAAGTGTATTTTTGTGAAACATTTGGGGAAATAATATGTTTTTTAATATTTGTTTATTTATTTTTATGTATATTTTCCCCAATATTTTATTTGTAAAGCACTTATAGATACAATTGCTAGGATCATATTTACACATTGATAGATAAAATAAAATAAAACAGAGACCTATAAGTATATATTCAAATAACATGTCAACTATACGTTGACCTATATACATGTTAAACATCAAATAATATATATATTAACCATAATATAAACATTTAAGAAGATCTATAAGAGAATCTATATACTTTTAGACCATAAGTAGCATATACATATTTGTACTAAGAAATGTACATATCTAAGTTCTAAATACATACCTATAATCAAATTATACAAGTTTCCATACACAGACATATGCTATACATTTGTGTTTTGAGTATTGCTGTCATAGGAAAGAGTCAACTCTTGACTAGTCTTCTGAAGATAAGATAGTTATCCGTGGCTCTTATGTCTGGCAGGGGCGGCTCCCTCCATTAGAGCGGAGGAGCGTTGCCCCACTTAAATGCCCCCCAAAGCCCCAGAGATGAAAAATAAAATGGTAATTTATTACCATTTTATTTTCAATCATCCCATCCTGAACCGAGTATCAGAACGTGGCGGTGCCTGCTGAGTGGTAGCAGAGAGGAGTGGTACGCAGAGGGCTGCCTGTGCACTGTTTAAAGTATGCATGTCGGTCGTTTTGCGATGGCTAGCCAAAAATGCATACTTTAAACCTCCCAACCCAGCTGTTTTAAACAGCTGGGTTGAGAATAAGTGCAGGCCTCCAGTGCGCTGGAAAGTGCAGAGAGAGAGGTTGTTCCCTCCAATCGGAGAACTGCTCTCATGCTGGTCAACGGCATGTGAGCAGCACCAGGATTGGTCAAGGGAGTTTGCTGGTGCCTGCACTGCAGTCGATGGACGAAGAGGTCCGGAGTGGAGGACATGTTCAATAAGTGTTTATTGTTTTATTTGCATGTGTGCGTGCCTGCCCGCCTTTAGATGCTAGCCGCCACTGATGTTTGGGGGTAATGAATTCCATAGTTTGGCTGCTTGAACGTGAAATGAATCGAGTTCCCTATTTCCCGCCATTTGCATTTAGTTTTGGTTGATCAACAAGGTGTCTTTATAGTTTAACGGATGAAGAAAAAAAGAAAAAATATGTAAAAACTCTGCTAACTGTAGTTACACTTTAAAGAAGAACACATACTGGAAACCCACAAGGTGTATACAGTAACATTTTGAAAATTCAGGAACTCTTAATTATTTTAGTACGATAATCATTAGAATATAAAACTTGACACTAAACTAAATAAAACCACAATCACATCTTGTGGCGGAGTCTAACAGCATGTGGCCACGGAGCTCGGCAGTATTTTAACAGCTATTCTTTACTAATAATTATAAATAGAATACTCTGCAGAATAAACAGGACAGCAACAAACGAGCCATACATCCGAAACTTATCAGTATTCCAACATCATATTAACCCTGCTTGTGTGTCCTACGCCATTCAAAGGACAGTAGTTTGCATCACAGAAAATGAACTTGATGAAAATAAAAAATATATATAAGCTCTGGAACGGAAAAGAGCGCGGATAAAATAGCTCAGCGAGTCAAACACGGACTGCTGCCATCTGTGTGTGGTCTCCAGTTCTCAGGTTCGAATCTGCCAATGTCAAGTAAGCCTTTCATCCTTCAAAGGATGATCAAATAAGAACAGTCTGCTTCTTGCAATAAAATGGAGTATAACGGCCTGTGTTCATTGCTTTAGTAAAAGCTCTATATAAAAAGTTTAGTCAAGGATTACATTCAGAAAGGGGTACCCGCTATAGGGATTTATGATGGTGTAACAATAAACCGCCCTTCAGTAGTTTTTACTGCAGGAACTTTCTTAATAAAACCTAAGAATAGAAATCATTGGCGATGGAAGTATATTTCAGATTAAAACATATTTTAAGGGGGAACATGCACCGTTCTTGAAGTAAATTGCGAAATTCAACTGGGCATGAACTTCCACTGTTGGAATAACGTCTGACCCAACTCAGCACGAAAACTCTGAGAGGACAGCTGAGGGATGTGACCTTGGCAGTTGTTGAAGATATTCACATGATAAGATGTCAACACAACAAAGTAGATTCAAATAAAGTACGTTGATAAGTAAGATGTAAGCAGAAAAAAATACTAGTTGAGAGACACTCAGAAATATCAGTGCATCTAATGCAACGGGTTACGTTAAAACAAGCACTGGCAAAGCCAATAGGTCTGGGTTGCATTGTAAGTCTTGTCTATAAAGATAAAAGAAGTATGCTGCAGTGAAAAAAACAACGAATAAAAAATAACCGTTTCTGTATACAAAGCATCTAAGAGTTGAAGAATTTAGTATGTGACGATTTAGTGTACTTTTAAGATGTAAAACAGTCCCCTATGTTCTGCAATGAAAGAGCTCCTTAGAGAGGAGAACGAAAAAACAAAACTGTTAATCAAGAGTAGCGAGAGAAATACTCCTCTGGGTAGAGGCAAACCCACTCCTATGTATATTTAAAGAATTGTTACCAACAGGTATGTAGGCAGCTGTGCTATCTAGCTAGACCTGAAACTTCCCTGCCTTATCAAAGCTCTGTAAAAAATAAATAATGGAGGTGATGACACATATATATATGTCTTACTTAAATAATATATATATATATATATATATATATATATATATATATATATATATATATATATATATATCTTACTCAAATAATATATATATATATATATATATATATATATATATATATATATATACATACATACATACATACATACATACATACATACATACAGTAGTGGCACTATTCCACTACAAAAAGACCCAGATCTGATAATCGAAACCTCCAATAAAGGAGGTAACTAGTCCTGATGAATAGGGAGGACAACGTCAGGGAAGTCTACAGAGAACTAGGCAATACAGCCGGTTATGTTAAAGTGGGCAAAACCTATGTCAAGGATCTGCAGATAATGTGTACATGTCTCATACAAGTTGGTATAACAACCAACTGTTGAACTGAGATAAGTTACAGTTTTTGAAGAATGATACACCTACCATCCCTATGCTTTACATGCCCCCCAAGGTCCATAAAAGTTTGAGTGACCGCCAGGACGTCCCACAGTCTCAGCCAAGAATTTCCTTTTTTTAAATTCCTCTACTCATGTTGATCATTTTCTGTTTCCCTATGTAATTGGCTTGAACTCTTATGTAAGGGATACAAAAGACTTCTTAAAAAAGATTCAGAATCTTCATTGGGGTAGTGAATGCTGGCTGGTATACCTGGATGTGGAAAGTCTCTACACTAGCATCAGAAACATTGAGAACCTGAATGCGTGTAAATACTTTTTGCGAGAAAGGAGAATCCATGAACTGGAACATACCCACATGATTTATAAAATGACACAGATCTTTTTATGTGAAAATGTATTGAATAGGATGTGTTTGAACAAATTTAGGGCACTGTGATGGGCACCTGCTTCATCCCCAGCTACACTAATCTGGCGATGGGCTGGTGGGAGGAGCATGTGCTCTGGAGCAATAACCTAGCTGACTGGACGGGACAGATAAGTATATGGTTCAGATATATAGACAATTTCTTTGTCTGGGAGAGCAATGAGGTGGACTTAAAGAGTTTTCTATAAAGATTAAACAACAACAATGTAAATTTTAAGTTTACGTGCAACACAGACAGAATACAATTGATTTTCTAGATGTGAGACTTACACTCAAAGATGGGGTTTTACACACCAAGCTACTCAGAAAACAAACAGTTGCAACTCGATTTTACACGCTTCGGGTTGCCATCCACAGCGTGTATTTACGGGCCAAGAGAAACTGTAGCTTTGAAAAGAGCTACTTTAACATAAAAAAATGGGATGACTCAAAGATTAAAAGTAAGAAACTATCCTAGAAAATCACTCAAACTGGGGAGCAAGAGAGAAGACAGAGTCACTAGAGAGGAGGCTCTATTTCGCCCACCCCCACCTAGAATTCAGCCTGGGAGTGACCCGATCCAGTATTTACGAAAAAATAGTCGAGCCAGGCTGAGACATTGTGGAATATCATGAAGAACAGATGGGATACTCTCACACAGGACAGTTTCTTGAGGGAGATAATATGGCAAACTCGCAGGATAATTTACCAGAAAAGTTTGTCTCTGAAAAACATGCTAGTACAGAGTCACCTGAAACCAAAATACACTAATTGGCTGAACCAGAGTAAGGGTTTAAGCAGATGTAGCTAATGTAAGGCCTGCCGATAAAGTCATAACACCCATGAAGTTACCTTGCCAAGAGTGAATAAGAAGTGGCACATCCCCAAGCTGATAACTTACAAAACAGACTTTGTATTCTATATAATACCTGCCCGTGTAGGAAGTGATACATTGACTCCACTATCTTTCCCGTAAAGAAACGCATTCTAGAACACTTGAGAGTCATTAAGAACAACGACCAGACATACAGCACAGCTAAACACTTCTAGGAAGTACATCATGGAGACTAGACGGTAGCCAGTTATTTTGGCATTGATTCGGTACCCAGACATCCAAGGGGTGGAAACAGATTAGATACATTACGCAGATTGGAATCCCGTTTCATCCTCCAGGCTGGTTAAGTCATTCCTGTAGAGATGAATACTGAGGAAGAGCTACATGCACATTTGTAATTTGCAACACTTTTATGAGCCCCCACTTGCTACACAGTAAGGTTCTTTATTTATTTCATGACACAGTAGGGTTAGTTTAGTTGGTGAAGGGTTCATTTGAAGTGTGATACGAACAAGTCAGGAGGAGGTTCCTTATAACCACTATTAGTTTAGATACACACCAGAGCAGGTTTGTGCCTGTATTGCTTTGAATCCACGATCTTACTTTGTAGTGACATATATCATAGCAATACTGTGTTTACTGTTTTACAGGAACATTTGGTTGAGAGCATGAATATTTGATAAATAGGCACGTGCAGACAGTTAATCGGCACAGGATAAGTTTACTACGCTATTGTGGAACTCTTTTTGCAGTGGTTGTGACCAGTTATTATTAGTAGGGCTGCTGAAAGCTTGGAAGTACGTGTCTTCTAGCATTTGGTTTGGAACTGTACTTTATTTTTTGTTGTTTTCCCACATGTCTCATCTGGGGTGCTGGATTATCTCAATACACTACGGGCACTATACCCTCAAAAAGAAACCACTGTCAACAATATACACTGCTATGCGTGAACTGTAACATACATGTACTTTCTAATCGTCAAGCAAATCATCTTTTCCCTGTATTGATAAATTGAGGGATATCTACAGTTGTTTAGCAGCATGATGCCATAACAGCACTGTAGGATTGTGGAACATGGAGTCTTTGGGCTACTACAGCTATCAATTTAGTTTCTCCCACATGCCAAGTTTTTTTCATTCCTTATTTACATTCCTTTTAATTTATTTTCATAATGATAGGAATAATGTTTGTTGGCCATGTATATTTTATGACTGACATGATTTTAATGGCTAACCGTTTCCTTGTGTTTTTCGCATTGTGCATACGTTCTGTATGTCTTTTCACTATGCTGATTAATGTCACGTCCTGCGTGACGTCGAATATAAGTGTTTTGTAACCAAGGGGACCTGATCGCTGAAACACATTATCAGTACTGTTTGCCAGGATAACAAGCATTTGCAATGCAATAGGTCTCGCATTTGCAAGAATTTAAGCTATTTCCACTGTAAATGACAATGCCTTTTATCTGTTTTGCTAATTAACACATAAATAAAAGGCATTGTCATTTGCAATGCTAGTGGCTCAACCTCTTGTAAATACGAGACCTACTTCCTTGCAAAGAAGCGGCCGCTATTTTTCTGTGCTGCTTGGAAAGTAAAACCGCACATGGTGCGCTGAATGTTGCAAGAAAGAATGTTGTCCCTGCAGTACAAGAGACTCATTAAAGAAAATAGGGCTTACACACTAAATAAGACATACTGTGTAACAACAGAAGTAAAAGGAACAGTCCTCGTGGGAGGATACTAATGAAGAAAAGGCGGTACTAAGGAGGGACTTGCAAGCCTATTAACGAACGAGAAGCCAGCATTCAGAATGGACAGTGACACAAGCCAAAGAAAAATATGGGCAGAGTGGGCAGAGCTTCAAGTCCATACTCTAATACAGCATGCTTTGCAGAGCAGCCCATGCGCTGCCCAGGCTCGAACTAAAAACTAAGCTGATCAGGAGTGGCTTGTTTTTTTCACCAGGACCAATTGAGTAGTGATTATATATATATATATATTCAATGAAAAAACCATTGGTTTTAGGCCATATATAGTTAGGGATTTGCATTTACAAAACCTTTTTTTACTCGCATAAAACCATTGAAATTCCATATATAGTTATAAGCGCTAACTATATATCGCGCACCCGCAATCCACTGCTGATGATGTCACATATTACATCATTCATGACATGGTTAGTGACATCACTGATGACATCACTGATGACATCTCAAATGACATCACTGATGACATCACTGATGACAACATCCAGTGACTGTATGTTTCTGTAAAGTAAAAATATGTCTTACATATTGAAGAATGAGTGGATGTATAAGTGTCTGGATGAAGGATTTAGTAGGTGCATATCTGACTGTATGAGTGAGTGATTAAATGTGTCTCACTGAGTGCATGGGTTAGTGACTAAACTGTCTTAATTTGTGCATCATTATGTCTGTTGTTCTGTAAACTGCTGCATGTGTTGATCAGTAGCTATATGAGTAACTATATGGGTTATTGATTGGTTGCCCAAGTATTTGTATGGGAGACTGAGTGTGTGTGTGGGTGGCTGGGAGGTGTATGACTCTGTGCATAGATGTGTGAGCAGTTGATTCACTAGATGTATGGGTTCAAAAGTGCATGTGGAAACAGCTGTATGGGCGGTTGACTGTGTGCATGAGTGTATTGGTGAATGAATGGATATCTCAGTGCTACATGTCAAAGTAAGTACATATGTAAAACACAGTACATGTGAGAGTTGACATATATAAATAACTGTGCATAAGAGCCAGTGAATGTGTGAGTGGCTGTATGGATCATTGTGAACTTGTATCAGGGATTGTATAAGAGAGTAAAGTAAATATGTGTTAGTATATGTTTGAATAAGTAAGGTGTGTATAACTGTATAGTTGAGAAAATGGAGGTGTGATTGATTTTTGGCATAACTGACTAGGTGTGTGAGTAACTCCATGGATGAGTGACAGTCTGTGACTGTCTGTTTACACTGATTGTATCTAAGGTTATATTAGAGTCTGAAGAGGTTCATAGTATTATCACATGAATGATATCATCAGTGATGTTATCAGTCATGTCAAATGAGATGTTTTCAGTGATGTCATCAGTGATGTCATTTGAGATGTCATCAGTGATGTCATCAGTGATGTCACTAACCATGTCATGAATGATGTAATATGTGACATCATCAGCAGTGGATTGCGGGTGCGCGATATATAGTTAGCGCTTATAACTATATATGGAATTTCAATGGTTTTATGCGAGTAAAAAAAGGTTTTGTAAATGCAAATCCCTAACTATATATGGCCTAAAACCAATGGTTTTTTCATTGAATTTTCAAGGTTTTGTAAATGCAAATTCCTAACTATATATCCACTATAACCTATGGTTTTTTCTGTGAATTTCATTGGTTTTTTAATAGCAAATATGAAAAGCTTTAAAATGTCAAGTACGTGATAGATAAAAACATTTTCGTATTTATGCACGCTGATGTGCTTTGAACGCTGCCCCCCCCCTTCCCCTCTTTTCTCTTAGTAGTACTCTCTCTTTGCAGATAGTGAACGGTAGTTAACGCAGGCCTTTGCCCCCGTTGTAATCCGTTGTGCCTGCTTGTCTCTCCATTTGATTGATTGTTATCCAAGCATTTACTGTTTTAGAATTGGTTCTCTTTGGATCATTCTCTATTTACAAACAAGCACAAAGTCGCAATACTCTGTTTAGTCTTTGCAGATAGTGAAAAATCGTGTAAAAAAATAAAAGTAATCGAGCAAAATCAGTAGGCCACTAATTGGATCTCTTTTTGACCTCGCTAAAATAGAAATATTAGGAACAACCCTTCATGAGAAATACGAAAATAGTGAGATGAACTGAGCTCCACACCATGAGGGCTGCAAGACAGCTCGACTCCGTCACCCACCCCGCCCAAAATAACGACAAACCCTATGCAAATATTAAAAATATAGACAACACACCAGCAAAGAAACAGGTTAAAACATTTTATTAAATAACTATTTACATAACTATTTTATACTTTTTATTGCCCGATCCGGCTAGCTCAATCGATCGAGCATGAAACTCATGCACTCTGATAGCAAGCGTTGCTACTGATGCTATGCAGACCAAAACTGGTTTTCAGTTTGTACATTTTTCTAGATTTTTCAATCCAAGGTTGGTTCACTTTGTAGAACGATGGCTTCAGATTTTCAACATACGGTGTGGTGGCGCGGACTGGGAGGGGGCGCTTCGCTCCTGCCCCCTCCCCAAGTAAGTTTTTCATACGTGAAAGTACGTTAATGGTTTTGGTCCCTGAGTTGCTTCAATGTCACTGCCATTCTCAAATGGCATAAGTTCTGGATGTTGGGTGCCATAGTTAAGAGTTCTGAGCAGTGCTTGTAACACTGTCTGAAGCTTATTTCCACCTACTGCAGCTTCACTATTCTCAAAGTAAGTGAATGTCGTTTGTGGACCTGACTGCATTAGAAAACAATGTGATATGTTACCTTCCTAAACAGCTTGACGGAGGCCCCTGAGGGGCGGTGTGATGGCCATGGACTCGGAGAAGACGCTTGGCTCCGACACCCTCCCCAAGTCTTATAGCACCGGTGTAGCCTGAGATCGCCCCCGACATAGGCGGCCGGCTCCCGGGGTCCGGCGGAACTTTTTGCCTTTTGATGACTCTTCTATTCTGGACCTTGTCCCACAATCCGTTTGACCTGAAGACACGCTGTAGTGGGGCGCCCCTTTACCGTTTCAGTTGCCATTCCGCCCGCTTTTGCTACACTGTGCCTCTTCTGCCATTCTGCTGTTTACCGCCCGCTCTTGCGACTACAGCGTCTCGCTCATCATGTAGTTGAGTTGCTCCCGCTCTTGCGGTGCAGCGATAGGCGGCTGCCACAGGACTCTCAAAATGGCGGCCGGCTCTTCGGTTTTGGACCTGGTCCACTAAAATGGCCCTGGGACACCTTTGAACTCGGACGCTTCCCTGATAGGGCTTGGGTCCCATTCTCGAAAGCGTCCCCTCAGCCGTGAAGATTCTACAAAAGTCTTGGGGGCCTCCGACTCCAGCAGGCTTCTGGTGGGGAGCGGCTGCCATGATTGCTCGTGGAATGGCCACGACGGAGCTACGAGATGGTAGTGCTCTCATGCTGACGCCAGCTTTAGTCTGAAACATCCAGAAACACTTTAGACTACCAATTCGATCAGTTCCGGTAGCGCCCCAACATGACCCGGAAGAGAAGAACTTGCCCTCCCCTCTTTGACTGATGGTTCTTCTTGCCTGTCCCCTCTGTTGTCATTTAACAGAACTTTTTGGACTGCTGAAAGGGGTTGTGTTCCGAACGCTGGTTGGTGGAGACATTTTGACTATATTCTTGACCTACGTTGTCGCGTAATGCGTTATATGACACGCCGCGTTAGCGCACCCGGAAGTGATCCGAGGCGCGGCGCGCAGCGCGTAACGTAAGCATAACAGGTCATGTGACTTGTTAATAAAACTTTTCATTGGTTCATTTTGCTTTTGTTATTTTAATGATGAAAAGCTTGGTCATATGACCTAAAAATTACGCTTTTTATTGTTTTCGAACATTATTTTTTTTAAAACATATATGTTATAATATTCCAGGCTAATGTACTTTCCCGGAAAATTTACAACTGTCCTGCAAGTAAAATATATTCCTTTTTCGAGAAAAAGGGCGTTTCTTCGTTCCATGACGGAGCCGTTGAGTAAAAGAGACTCGGCCTGCTGTCTTAGTCGCCGATACGCCTGATTATCAGATTCTTATCGATCACTTTATGTTGCAGGAGTGAAAAACACAACTGCCCTTGACCATTTATCTTCACTGCGTTCCTACATATTATACCTTTTATCCGTCATGTAATTGGACTGCTTTATTTCACTTGCCTTTTACTGATTCGAAAACAGTGACTAAAAGTAAAAACTTTACCAATGTAAATACTACTACCGTGTTTTGTTTTAAAAACATTTATTTTGAAAATATCAGTATACAAATACGGGCCTATAACCACGTGGGCCGGCCACGGAGCAAACTGAAATCGTATATGATGAGGAGACATTTACACTGTAGAGGAACGTAACGAGCGGGCCATTAGGTTGCAAGAACAAAGGTGTCTAACAGTTGCGGAATCGGTGGACGTACATTTTGTAATTAAAATACGACAGGGCCACTTACAATAACATTTTCTAGATATACATTTGCGGGCAAGGAGTTACGAGTCCCATTTATACCGGCGCCATTTTGTGCGAGGCCGGGCAGGTCCAAGATATAGTCAAAATGTCTCCACCAACCATCGGCCAGACCAGAACCCCTTTCGGCCCTTTATGCTACAAGATGGTGTCTTCCATTCAGAAAATATTGTTGGCAGCATTTTGAAAGGAAACAGAAACAGCCGTTCTCCTAGTGAGTTTCACATTGTTACATTTAGGAAGAATGTTGAAGAGTAGTATGTGGAAAATCTGAAGCCATTTTTCTACAAACTGTCAATCAGACTTGGATAGAAAAAAAAATCCTGAAGAATGTACAAACTGAAAACCAATTTTTGTCTGTATAGCATCAACAGCAACGCTTGAGTCAGCTTTGTGTCAAGCCGCCATTTTCATTCAATCAATAGCGTCCCCCTGCACACATTCAGGGACCTGGTCGTGTCTTCAGATGAAACGGATTGTAGGAAAAGAAGCAGAAAGGAAAAGGAAAAAAGTTCCGCCGGACCTCGGGAGCCGGCCGCCTATGTCATGTGCGACCTTTGGCCACACCAGGGCAATAGTGAAGCTGCAGCAGGTGCACATAAGCTTCAGACAGTCTTACAAACACTGCTCAGAAATCTCAACTGAGGCACTCAACATCCAGGACTTGCCATTCGGATCTTGGCGCCTTGTGCTGGTTCCGACCTATTCACACATCGGTCCACTACTGACATCACCTCATAAGCCAACGGGGCACCCCACGCCGACTTTCGGCGCAGCATTGTAGGATGGCCACACCAGTGCGGCAACTTGCTGGACACCACCTCGGTGCCATCCGGATCTCGGCGCGTTCGAGTCACTGTGCCGGAAGAGTGACCGGAACTCAGCTGAACACGCCGTCTTTCGGCGCAGCATTGTAGGATGGCCACACCAGTGCGGCAATTTGCTGGACACCACCTCGGTGCCATCCGGATCTCGGCACGTTCGACTCACTGTACCGCAAGAGTGACCGGAACTCAGCTGGACACGCCGTCTTTTGGCGCAGCATTGTAGGATGGCCACACCAGTGCGGCAATTTGCTTGACACCACCTCGGTGCCATCCGGATCTCAGCGCGTTGTGCTGCCTTCGGCCTATTCGCACATCGGTCCGCTACTGACGCCGCCTCACGTGCCAACGGATTTTCTACGCTTTTTGTAGCCCTATGCCGCATAACAGGTCATGTGACTTGTTTATAAAACTTTTCATTGGATCATTTTACTTTTGGTTTCCTAAAGATGGAAGGCTTGGTCATATGACCTAAAAATAACACTTTTCATTGGTTTAGAACATTTTTTTTTCCCAAACGATGAAAGCCCCACCTTGTTTCTGGATCATTCAGACTGAAGCTGGCGTCAGCATGAGAGCACCACCATCTCGTGGCTCCATCGTGGTCATTCCGCGAGCAATCATGGCAGCCGCTCCCCACCGGAAGCCTGCGGGAGTCGGGGGCCCCCAAGACTTTTGTAGAATCTTCACGGCTGAGGGGACGCTTTTCGAGAATGGAGCCCAAGCCCTAGCAGGCAAGCGTCCGAGTTCCAAGGTGTCCCAGGGCCATTTCAGTGGACCAGGCCCAAAACCGAAGAGCCGTCCGCCATTTTAAGAGTCATGTGGCAGGCGCCTATCGCTGCACTGCAAGAGTGGGAGCAACTCAACAACATGGTGAGCGAGACGCTGTAGCCGCAAGAGCGGGCGCAACTCAGCTGGATGGCCGCCACCTGGGGAGGCCCGTTCACGCCGCCTCCCCCAAGCGCCCCACCCCCGCCCCCCCCGGGCCGCCGCACGCAAATTTTCGGAGCAGCATTGTAGGATACCAAAACCAGTGCGGCAGTTTACTGGACATCACCTGGGTGCCATCAACATCTCAGCGCGTTCTGCTGCCTTGGGACTATTCGCACAACAGACCGCTACTGACGAGGCCTCCCCCCGCACCACCCGGGACGCCCCACGCCAATTTTCGGAGCAGCATTGTAGGATACCAAAACCAGTGCGGCACCCAGGCGACATCACCTGGGTGCCGTCCAGAACTCTGCACGTTGTGCTGCCTTGGGACTATTCGCACAAAAGACAGCTTCTGACCATTGTTGCTTTTTTGGGTGAAAAATGTTTAAATGTTTTTACAGTTTTTGTTCCGTTCATTATAGTTAAATGTTAATAAAGTTTTAAAATCTAACTTTGTTGGAGTGCTATATATGTTTAAAAAATCGGGTGAATGGGCCCTTGAATCGGGTTATTGTCATGTGTGGGCTTTGCAAGTGTACTGCTACAAGATCGGACATTTCAAACTCAAATGCACGTTCTTTTTCTTACCTTTCCGAAGCATGGAGCGCAATAGCAGGCAGAGAAAGGGTGATGCACGTGTTGAACACTGCCTGGCCTGGCAAGTTGCTGGCAGTGCCCCCCCCCCGCCCGCTCCTGAAAGAGGGCACACACACACCGCCGCCCCGAGTACTTCATAAATCTTTAAAAGACCATGCGCTTGTTCATGAGGCTTAAATGGTTTATCACCCCTTCTAGAACCCCTGCATCGACCCTCTGACGTTTCCTGGAAGAATTAGCACGTAACACAATACCAAGCCCTGTCAGCTGAAACCCCCGAGAAATCATGGGGCATATTATCAAGGGGGGTTATTTCCGCTTTTTTGGCTTTAAAAGCCAAAAAAAAAAGAGATAAAATTATCTCCCTATTACCAAGCTGTCGCTAACACCAGTTAGTGACAGCTAAAAGGAGATAGCGACCATCTTGGGCCCCGCTTTGCATATCAGTGATATTTATCACTAATGACATGCAAAGTGGGCGTGCCAAGATTTTAGCGACTGGAAACAGTCCCTAACCATCGCTATCTCCTATTACCAACTTTTGGAGATATTCGCGCTAAGCGCGAATATCTCCAAAACCTAACACCTGCCCTGAGCAGTTTTAGCCATGTTATCCAATGGGAAGTGGATAACATGGCTAAGAGCATTTGCTGGATAATGCATGAATATCGCTGACTTTTCAACGATATTCATGCATTGCGGCCGTTTTTTATCGCATTTGCGATAAACCTTGCTAATAGCAAGGTTTATGTGCGATAAAATTCGCCGATGTGCGGCGATAATTTTTGTCTCTAAACAAGTTAGAGACAAAAATTATCGCTAGTTGTTGGTAATATGCCCCCGGGTTTTTGCTTGCAGGAATCGGGAGGCGGGAGACTAGCACTGAAATCAGTAGTCTCACGCCTGAATCGGGAAGGTTGGCATGTCTGGATACTCTACATCTGGGGCCATAAACTACATCCGCAGGGCTAGGTGATAGCCTAGGTCCGGCCTGGACAATCGGACACAGAGGAAGAGGAGTGTCAGAGGGTGCGGTAGTGAATAGGGTGAAAGGGAGGTGTCGGGCGGGCACAGGGTGTGATTCTCAGAGAAGAGCAGCGCAGATGGGGGGAAGTATATGGCCCATGCATGAGAGAAAGAGCGGGGGTGACCAGTGCGTGGGGGAGATGCTTGCGAGGGTGGGGAGCCATGCTGAGGATCGGCGGCTTGCAGAGAGTGGCCCTGGTCAAGGCATCTAAAATGGCTGCCGTGCACGACAAAATTGTGGCATTGGACAAAAACGCAAGATGGCGCAGACAATGTTTATCAATAAGGATTCATTTATAACAAAATATTTACTCGCAGTAACAAAATGGTGGTCAACACTTCCTGATTTCCATCGAATCGAACGTTAACAAACGTCACGCAGCAAAAAAAAAAAAAAAAGCTCACGCACAGAGCAGTTTTTAGCCATGTTATCCAATGGAAGGTGGATAACATGGCTAAGAGCATTTGCTGGATAATGCATGAATATCGCTGACTTTTCAGCGATATTCATGCATTGTGGCCAATGTGCGGCGATAATTTTTGTCTCTAAACAATTAAAACGAAGCACAAAATGGCGAATTCCCGTTTCGCTACCAGTTTGCGGCCCAGTTCACGGCCCGTGAAGCGCTTCTACCGTGAAAAATCATTTTTTTTTTATTTTCCCCACGGGACCCTTTAATAACCCCAACAACAATCCTAGGGGGTCAAGAGGGGTATACCTTGCCCCCTTTCATTAAATTCCCCCTTCGTTTTTCACCTCTTCTTCTCTCTCGATCCTACCGAGAGATAAGATGGCGGCCGCTCCAGACTGTTTAGAATGTTGACAGACACCGGAGGGCCAATCAGCTTCGCATCGCAAAGTTCCGATACGCGAAAAGTTCGCTAACCGGATCGCTGCCCGGAGCGCTGTTACAGATATATATCTTGATTTAAACGTTAATTTCTCAAAATCCACTGAAGCACATATATTGAGACCTAGCAAAGGCACATCGGGCTAACAGTCCCTACAATTTTGCCAAGTTTCGTGAAAATCCATTCAGCCGTTCGGGCTAAAAGTGAGTCCAACCGCCCTATGGAAATTAACATGGGAAAAACGCGTTTTGGGACCCCCCTTTTTTCTCGGCCCCCCCTTGACGACCCCCCCCCCAAATTTCCAGGAGCTGCTCAGAAACAAAATGTGCCATTTTCCTGAAAATTTCAGCCGATTCCGTCCACAAACGCCAAAGTTATTAGACATAGAATTTTCAGAAATGCCATAGGGAAAAAATCCTAACTATATATACCTACTGGCGACCGCCAGTAGGTAATATACACACATACATACATATATACACATATACTTATATACAAATACATACATATACATACATGCATATATACATACATACATATATACATTTATATATACACATACATACATGAATATACATACATATATACATACATATATGCATACATACAAATACATACATATACATGAATATACATACACATATATATACACATACATACATATGTATGTATATACATATATATATATGTGTGTATATAAGTATATACAAAGAAAAACCAAAGGAAATGATGGACGGAGAGCTGACAATACAAGCACTCACCCCCAGTCAACTGATCTGGGTTTAATCCATCACCGTTCTTTAGCCCACTTTGCCACCCCAGTGACATGGCCATATGCAAATCAGTCTGACCCTGTGCCTCATGGGAACAGTCCAGCCCGAACTGCCAAGCCATGCCTTCCCTGGACCGGAAACAAGCTACCGAGGAACGGTTTCTGGCATTTCAGCCTTCTTCAGCCCGGCTTGCTTGAATCAGGTGGCAAAGTTAGTAAGGGACTCATGTCTGAGCATACCCTGCCAACTTAGGGCGAACAAAGAAAAACCAAAGGAAATGATGCACGGAGCGCTGACAATACAAGCACTCACCCCAGTCAACTGATCTGGGTTTAATCCATCACCGTTCTTTAGCCCACTCTGCCACCCCAGTGACATGGCCATATGCAAATCAGTCTGACCCTGTGCCTCATGGGAACAGTCCAGCCCGAACTGCCAAGCCATGCCTTCCCTGGACCGGAAACAAGCTACCGAGGACCAGTTTCTGGCATTTCAGCCTTTTTCAGCCCGGCTTGCTTGAACCCACCGAATTCCTGTACCAGTCCCTGGTCCCCTTCGCCCTCCGCAGTGGCCACCTGCGTATTGCGTCTAGAGCCGGGGAGACAAACACATTTCTTCGATAAGGGCCAGTCTTGACCGGTTCCTCTCTAGCGAACAACAGGATAAATTCTAAACATTACCTTTACCCTGCAAGCGCCTCGGACAGCCGAGACGGAGATACAAAATGGCTTCTTTCTAGCTTTCGGGCCTGTAGGCCCGAGAAAACGGAAAAAGGCACTAAACCCTGTCAAAGCACATAGTTAAGCCCTACAAATGAATGCAAATGCAACTAGGACTGAAATGGTAGTAGTCACCACCAGTCTGAAAATAGACTAAAATTACCCTGTCGCTACAATACCCCTGAGTGTAGCCCTGAAGGTGTATTAAAGTGAGTGCCGGTGTACATAAATCTGGACCTGGGCTGGACTCCCCACTGTACCGTTTGCTCCATTGGATTGTTCATATCTCTGAGTGTATTTTAGTGAGTGATGGTGGGAGTAAAACTGAACCTACACTGGAGAATCGCTGTCTTACTGCATCTTTGGATCCATCGGACTGTTCATACCCCTTAATGAAGCCCAGAGTGAGTGGTGGTGTGTGTAAACCTGCACAAGCATTGGACACTTGCCATCATATTGTACCTTTGGCTCCATTAGAGGGTTCATATCCTGACTGAAGCCCTGAATGAAGATCTAAGTAGCTGAGGGTGTAAACCTAGACCTGCTTTGGACACCCACAGCATCAGCGTACCTTTGGTTTTATTGAATCAGTCACATCTTTATGCATGCATATCAGAGTGAGTGAGTGGTAGTGACTGTACTTTTTGTTCTATCGGCACATTCATATCCCACGAGTGTAGTCCTGAGTGCTTATCTGAGTGGAAGGAGGTGAGTGCTTATCTGAATGAGAGGTGGTTTGCCTAAACCTGGACCTGAAACGTACACCCACCAGCTCACTGTACATTTGACACTATTCATAACTGTAGCTCTGATAGCAGTGCTTAATTTGAGCCGGTGGTTTCCGGTGCTGAGCACCGGTACTTAATCATCAAAACCAGCGTTTTTCATGACCACCAGTTAAGGACAAGTTCATTTATGGTAGTGATAGGGGCAGAATCACAGATGTTGAGTCGATGCGGAGACTCGAACGTGATTCCCCAGCTCCAAAGTCAGCTGCTCTGGTCATTACGCCACATCATCTCCTGACTTTCACGGTTAGAAGTTGGTTCTGTTTTATGTGGCGCTAACAGGAGAAATGGGCTGGTGCAAGCTGCCTCCTGACGAGAGCCCCGGCACTTTTTACAAATGAACCTCTGTCTGATAGTGTATCTGAATGTGTGAGTGGTGTTGCGCATAAACTTGTGCTTGCATTAGATTTCCACTGCCTCACTATAACTTTGCTTCCATCATAGTGTTCCCATCCCTGAGTGTGTCTGAATGCGTGGCAGTCTGTTCAGATCCATACCTGTGTTGGACTAGGAGTAAAATCACCAGTTGTCTGAATCGAGAGACTTTCCAAAATGAGGGCTTTTTCTGCTACATAAAATAGCTGCTCTTTTGTCCAGGAAACCACAAATTAAGGAAAACTTCAAATGTGATTGGCAATAGATCAAAACAGTAGATTATCCTTTCAAGCCTGTCTGGAAACTTTGTTTTAATGCTATTGTCTGAGAAACTACAGAAAGGACTTACATCAAATAAAAAAAAAGAAAGATTTCTGAGTAAAGCTCTACTTTCATACCTAGTTTGGTGAAAATGTGTTCAATTGTTTGTACTGTAGATGAGACCAAAGTTTTTTACGGGAACTAAAATAGGAAACACTTTTTTTGAATTTCATGATACTTAGCATGACACGACACACCTTAGTTATTAGAATGCCAAGTTTGTGCAAATCCATCCATGTGCCCAACAGTTAAAGGCAAATTAACAAAAGGCTTTTCAATGAAAGTGTGGCTGAACCTTAATTACACAGTGGTAATGGCCAATATATTATATTATCCATACATATTTTCGCTGAAAAAACAAAGGTTAGAGCGACGCTTATAGTTAGGTGTTGAAATGAGATCAGAACTAACATTTAAAAAAACTAAAAAAACGGAAATTTGCCATTTATAACTTAGTCAACTACCTCTAACTTTTGCTCGTCATGCACTGCTCATGACCGAGCATTTCACATCACTTGGCCAACACCGTGGGGGTGGCCAAGCCCCTCTGCAGCCTACAATCAACCCACTGCAGGGTAGCAAACTTCTGCTGAGCAAGGCCACTGCCAGAATGCAGGGGGTGTTGGACGCAGGCCCTGTCCACAACCCACCACAGACCAGCCAACCTCTGCTGTGTACTGCCAAAGGCCTGACCTGCGGACAGTCACAGAGCCCAACACACTACAGGGCACCCATCCACCACTGCACACAGATAAAAGCCATGCGAGACATGGGATGCCCAGAGGCTAGGGCCTATGCCCAACCCTCCCGCCCCGGAAACAGCCAACCTCTGCCAGGCCCAGCAGCAAACCTGCCGTGGGGTGACCAACTCCTAATGGGGGTTGGCTGCCGAGCCCGGCCTGGGGCCAAGCACTGCGCCAATCCACAGGCATCCGAACTCCCCCACTGCACACATCTTTTATCAGTGCGCAGCAGTGCATTGGCCCTGCACCCAACCCACTGCAGGCGTCCAACCCGCCACTGTACACGGCTTACAGCCTAAGGCCTGCACAATGGCAGTTGGCTGCTGGGCCTGGTATATATTTTTTTAAAATGTTGGTACCATGGTACCAGTGTCCCAAAATATATATATTTTTTTATTTGACTTATGGAAGGGTTCATGCCAGAGCCAACCAGAAGGCTCTATCTCTTTCATATTTTTGGGTAAAGCGGGACTCCCTCTGAATCAGATATACCTAACTTTTTCTGAGCATTAACCCCATGGTGTCCAACCTAAGACCCGATTTAAGCAATAAGGACCTCATTACAATGCAGTAGTCAGACCGCCTACAGCCACTGCGACAGTCATGAGACCGCCCGACGAGCATGCAGTGAGTCCTACCAACGTATTACGCTCGGACTAAGGCAACAGTACAATGGTGGGGGCATGCCGCTGCCATGGCCGCAGCACATGCTGCAGCCATGCAGCACTTCCTGCATGTCCATGTACCATGCAACATGTTGTGCATGGTACAGTGCACAGAGGTAAGTGCCAAGGAAGGGGGGCACTATATCTGCCCCCAGGGACACTTTTCAGGGGGCTATGACGGCCGGGAGCCCTGTTTGGGCCCCCCGATCCCTTTCCGACAACCTTTTCATGGCAGGGTTTCCGCCATGAAAAGGCTGTTGGTAAGGGATACCATAATCCCAACGGCAGTGCCTGCTTCGGCACCGCAGCCATTCCTGCAATCTTCCCCGACCGCCGATTCATCGAGATCTTTGATCCTGGGGGAGGTGGCTATGTAGCGTCCAACAGCTGTAGGTCTGACCACCAGTATCATAATACAACGTTCAGACCGAAAGGCCGTTGGCAGTCAGACTGCCACCAAATGGCTGTTGGCAGTCCTACTGCTTGCACTGTAATGAGGTCCTTAATTTGCAAAAAACAGCTGAATGGATTAACACTAAATCACAGAAAGCACACATTCCGAGTAAAATTTTAACTTTTTACCAAATTTGGTGCAATTCCTCTCAGCCATTTTATCTGTAACGGACAGCAAAGGTTCCTATGGGAATTAACATTAGAAATCTCACATTTTGTACCCCACATTTTTCTTGGCCCTGCTTGCCGCATCAGCGCAAAACTTTTCATGGAGGAGTCAAGGTGGATGAGCTTTGTTGGAACATTTTCTGCAGCTTCGTCAAACAGCACCAAAGTCATAAAAGAAGCAAAAAATGCTCTTCCTTTGGAAACTCTGACGTAGCTATATGTAGTGGCCGACATTGTGTATGATATATCTGACGGGCAGATGGCATTTGTGCAGGGCTTGTGATGACAAACATTGTTTTAAGGTAACAGTTCATTTTACCACTGGAGCTGGACCAAGAGCCTCACAAGAAGTTGTACAGTAAGCCCATTGTGGCCGGTAGTGGGAGTTATCCACAGCTACAGGGTTCAGGGGCGGCCTTAGGCATGTGCAAGCTGTGCACCTGCACAGGGCCTCCAACCCACAGGAGCCACCAGGCCAATATATATATCCTTAATATAATAATCCTCTGAGGATGGATACATATTTGTGTGGTGGCCCCTGGCAGGGATTTGGTGGCCTCCAGCTCTATTCCAGTTCCAAACACCCTGACCCCCACCCTCTACACTGGCCTCCGTGCTCTGCCCCGCTCGGACCCCCTCTTCCGGGGCCTGCCTGCCTGCCCAGGGCCACCATGAGCCTAGAGCCGCCCCTGCAGGATTATAAAGCATGGTGGAATATCATAGTAACATGACAGTCCCACGTTTTCAGCCAGACATTTCACTTGAGCGTAGCAGGTGAATTATTCAGGTGAAAAAGTGCCCCCAACGGGGTAATACCATTGGCAAATCAGCAAAGAAACATTGATTCCTGCATATTAATACCCATTTCTCATGGGACATCTTGTAATTGCGAGGTATTCCTGCAACCCAGAAATGATGATGCCTTCTGTATCTGTACTGCACAGACCGGGAATACCAGTGAGGCCTTCCCGAATAAGTCATGACAGGGCCTAAGTGGAATAATTGGCCTTTCAGGGCACATAGCTATAAAAATCATATGCAGCTTTTTTTGTACAGTGCATTTGTAGAACTCTTGGTGTTTTCGGATTTTCTGGGAAGAGTGATGTAGGTGAACGTGGGTTTACCTTGTTGAGGGTCTAGGAGGGAGTGGGAGGTAATGGTTCTCTGGCTCGAGGAGAGCCTAGTCTGTGTGAGTGAGAATATCGCAGGCAGTCTGTGCTAGAATGTGTGGGAGTAAAGTTTCGGACCTTGCAAACCTCCGCATACGTTGCATCAGTTACGGCAATGCATTCATGTATGTGTAAATGAATTGTGTGCAGTTCCAAAAGACCTAAATGGTTGCAAGTTGGTTTCTTCCAAGCACAGTGTTTGAGATGCTTCTGTTTCTAGTAAAAAAATGTGGGCTAATGGATCGTAAGTTGCAGACTTATTTTTCTCATCTCTGTGTAGTTGGGACAGACGTGCCTTCTTCATACCTAGATTTAGGAACAAATTCCTAATGCGAAGTATGGCACTGGAATGTAGAAACACACAGCCATGGTCAGGTAGTTATCAGGTTTGCGAAAAGATGGAAAGATTCCTTTAAAAAATAATAATTACACAAAGAGGGGTTGTGCATCAAGCAGGACCACTGTCCCACCTAAGAACAGTTGAAGCGGCAAGTCTACAAGAAAGAAAGGTCACCAATAGAAAGGACACGTTGAATTTGACCTGATCACTGAAACATCAGAGCGATGTATACCCAAGCAGGAGTAAGGGTAATATTTTGTATAGCAAGGTCTTAAATGTCGGCAGCATAGAGCCGACCATGCCTTTGGCAAGGCACCCCCTGCTGTTCCCAACATAAATACCAAAGAGCAGACAAGCATGCTTGTTTCTTCCACATCAAGACAGAGCGGACTCCTTTCCCACCCTTCCCCATCAGCTCGTTTTTTTTCTTATACAAACACGTTAAGGCTGCGAAGCACAAGCAACATCCAGTTCGGAATGTAGCGAGTGCTTTAAAGTCCAGCCTGTCCAGCACAAGGACAAGAAGTGTTACCTTTACAAAATCCCTGACCACTCCAGAACACTCGACCATGCCAAGCGGATTTCTGCTCCAGATGAGCAACCTAAGTGACCTAACCTTGGCATGTGTAAAGTCCACATCGAGTCTTGTCTTGGAATCAAGGAGAGGGAAGAGGCAGGCCAAAGAAGCTACAAGTTAACCTCCTGGATAGATACATTCATATACAGGTTTGCCACTTCCATTTCTTCTATCTGATAATATTTATCCCATCAACCCTCCTTATTTACACACCTTATCCACCCCATGGTATAATCTGTGAATGTTCTGCTTTCCAACATTTTATTCAGCAGGTGACGTACTACTCACCTCTCTCAGCATTGTAAGTCAGTTGGAGAGAGCGCCCCGACAACGTTTTTGACCACGAGTTCCCTCTATAAAGAATCTTGACTTGGTAGTCTTTAATTGCATCTAGTAGTATTTACAACAATCAGATTGGCAATGAGGAGGACTTCCACCTCTGTCAGCATGAAGGACTTTCCCCGATATTCATGTTCCGTCCTGTTGGGTTCACCGAAATGACCTCGATCCGAAAGAGGTAGCACAGAAGTTTGAGTTGACTGTGTAGAGGTTCTGCTTGACCGGTTTGTACCTTCACTGGAAGCAGAATCGCTGTTGCCTTCATGCCGTTTAGAATGCGTATTTACGATACACTATAGTTATTGACTCATGCCACATAAGTGTTTGAGACCTCGCAGCTTCTCTAGTCTTCAAGATTGATTTTGAAATGCTGGGAGAAAGCAGTTAGCGAGCCGCCTTCTGCATCTCTTCAATAGTGAAGTAACGCCCCACTGTTGTGTGCCATTTGTGAACTCCCCTGAGTGCCTTTGGATGCTGTGTTTTTCCTAGTGCCTGCTTAACACTGCACAGCAAGCAGACCCTCCGCCAAATTCCTCTCATCGCTCTATCTGCCATCCTGTCCAACACTTACGTTTGATTTTCCCTCAGGTAGTGTATCTTTGGTGGCGGTGTCGTTCTTGTAGCCTGTTCTACACCAACGGTGGCAGCCATCTGCTCCACGTTTCCACTCATCATCGCATCTCCTGGGGCAGAATATTTCCACAACATAACTGCCCCAAAACGCTACTCCATACAACTCTACAAGGAGCAATTCACGTCATGAAGCTTCCACTAGTGGCCACTATTGAAATTGTCCTTTTGGCTTGATTCTTGTAATGTAATGTAATGTAATGATGTCTTGTAAAGCGCCTGAATCACCCAACATGGGGTATCTCCGCGCTGTAGACCGCTGGGGAACCCGTCCTGGCCTTCCCTGTGAGATGGTCCCTACTGGGTATATCCAAGGTGAAACCAGGCAGCCCCGGCGTATGTGGGGGGCCGTTGTGGAGATGAGGCAAGCTAATGCCCAGAGTTGCCGAGTGTGATCCTTCACTTGTAATTCAATCTTGCATCATTGAGATGACTGCCTGAGCAAGGTAATACGTTATTAATGCTTCTTATGCCTGTACTCCTCCAGTCTGTGCTTTTTATTCATCATGGCAGCAGCTAGTATGTCACAACATCCTCTCTTTTTGAATGATGCATGAGACTGCACACTAACCAAGAAACAGCAGGTAATTCACTTGTATATCTTATCAAAAATCAAAAGGAAGGCAAAATGTTACTCATCTAAGGAAACAGCCTGCTTCACTCCATAATTTGGGGGTCGGAGGCAGAAAGATTTATGAAACCATGCCAGATTTACCTAATGGAGGTGGAAATGGACCAGATGCCCAGCTTGAGGCTTATAAAATGACATAAAAAAAAGTAGGCGTTCAATTTGATGATAACATTAATGTGGTACTAGAAAGGTAGAAAGGCATACGTTCTGTGTATAAGTACAAGATGAAAATAAAAAAGTGGCATGCTGTGTAACAGTACTAAGAAGATTGCCCAACACATGCAAATTTCGAGCATTTTGTCACCCTGATCTGACACCAGTGTGTATGATGCGCTGACAACCCTTACTTACAGGAAAAACTCTTGGCTAACAATCCATATCTCAATTAGACAATGAACACAGCTTAACCCCTTCGCTGCTGGCCCGATCTCCTGCTGGGCTGGGGGGAGGGGGACGCGCACAGCGCCCCGGTGCTCATGAAGAGCTCAGCTCGTCATGAGCCACGGTTCTCGTGTGCTCATGACGAGCTCAGCTCGTCACGGCCACGCCTGTTTCAATAGAACGCTCAGCACAGCAGGGGAATTATCCCAGCGTGTGAGCGTTCTAACGGCCGTGACGAGCTCAGCTCGTCATAAGCACACGAGAACCGTGGCTCATGACGAGCTGAGCTCGTCATGAACGTGGGAGGGGTTAAGGAGTATAACACACAGATGGCAGTGTTGCAACACTGCTAAAGGAGTAAAACACATGGATGGCTGTGTTAAGGAAATACAAGCATCTGTAGAACCAGTTTGTGTGGTTAAGAAGCAAGAAGTCACTATTATGAAAAATGCACCAACTCCAAGAGAAAGCTAACCATTGACTATTAAGACTGAGGGCCTGATTTAGATCTTGGCGGATGGGTTACTCCGCCACAACGGTGACGGATATCCCGTCTGCCAAAATATAAATCCCATAGGATGTAATGGTATTTAGATTTCGTCAGATGGGATATCCATTATCGTTGTGATGGAGTAACCCATCCAAGACCTAAATCAGGCCCTTAGTGTTACAAGCACGGCAGTGTGAGGCCTTTAGCCTTAATTGCTTACCAAAAAATGCTTCCTGCAAGAAAGGTGGTGGAAGAGGGCTGTCTGCAAGGGTTTTCAAAGAGGAAATGGTCAAAACAATGCAGGTTCAGCCATGTGTGTCCCAACAACGCAAGCGCAACCACGCTTGCCTTGCCAATGAATATGCCTTAACCACACATATACGTAGTTATGGCAGAGCGCCGTCTAGCTGCTTGAATGGGTGGACTGAAGAAGTAAGAGGAAGGATCGGGAGGAACGCAGTGAGGTAAGTGGTGCAGGGTTTTTAAGGGTTGGGGTAGTTTTCAGGGCTGGGGCGAGGCTGTTTTCAGGGCCGAGGGGGTCAGGGAAGTTTTTTTGGTCTGGGGATAAGTGTAGTTTTTTGTGCTTAGTGGTGGTCGGGGTAGTATTTAGGGCTCAGGAGGAGTCAGTGTAGTTTTTAGGGCTTAGGGGGGAGTTGGGATATTTTTTTTGGGCTTGGGGGGTCGGGGTAATTTTTAGGGCTTGGGGGTAGTATTTAGGGCTCATGAGGAGGGTTGGGTAGTTTTTAGGGCTCGAGGTTGGTTTTCAGCAGGGAGAGGCGTAGTTTTAGGTCTCAGGGCAGGGGCTTAGGGGCCTTTTTAGGACTCGGGGGCAGGGATTGAGGTACTTTTTAGGGCTTGGAGGCAGAGACTTTTTTAGTGCTCGGGGGAAGGGGTTGGTTTTCAGGAAAGAGAGGGTAGTTTTAGGTCTCAAGGCAGTTGGCAAGGGTTGGGGTGTTACACTTATCTGATAACCACTCATATGTCTTTGACATGCATGCCTTAACAATCCATATCTCGTGGTAAAGGCTTACGCGTGGTTAAGACTTGCGTGGTTGAGACCGTGTGGAACCGGTATGCGTGGTAATCACCTTATTTCCTCCGAGGATCTCCTAACACTATTTAATAAGGTAAAGTGGGGTTCCCTGGTAGACCCTCTCAGATCTGACCTTTTTCTAAAGTTTCAGGATTGTCTGCTTCCTGGGTGTCTGGAACTGACAAATCTGTCCTTGTCGTCAGCCTTGGTACCGGAATAGATGAAACATGCCAAAGTTATCCCACTTTTAAAAAAAACAGCTCTGGACGCTTCTAGGCCTGGAAACTTTTGCCCTATTTCTCGGTTTCCTTTTCTTGCTAAAATTACGGAATCGCATGTCAATGCTACTCTAACTCACTTTCTGGAATCCAACTCGATTCTGGGCCCCTCCCTAAACAGTTTAGGTTTCCAGGATAGCACAGAATCTGCTCTGCTGGCTGTGACAGAGCTTCTACGTATCTCACTGGATGAGGGCAGATCCTCTTGCTGGTTCTGCTTGATCTGAGTGCAGCATTTGATACTGTCTCAATACTGTCTCTCAAGATCTTGTTGCACCGGTTGTGGGAGAGTGGTATCAGTGGCAAAGCTCTCTCCTGGTTCACGTCCTTTCTGTCTGACAGAACTGCTACGCTATGGGGTTCCCCAGGGCCCTGCATTGAGTCCCACTCTGTTTAATATTTACATCTTTGCAGTGGCTTTGTTTGCAAAATCTTGCAATATCACCCTGGCATCTTAAGCTGATGACACACAGCTGGTATTCTCTTTCTCCAACCACCCTATGCAGAATCCTGCCAAATTTCAAGAAGACTTTGTCGTCATCTCTGAGTGGATAGCAGCCAATTGCCTTCAGTTAAACTCAAATAAATCAGAAATACTTCTCCTCGAGAGAGATAACCACCTATGGTGTAGTCACTGGTGACCTCCCGCGCTCGTACTGCCCCAGCAGCCTAAAACAGCTGTTAAGAACCTGGGAGTCTGGGTAGACAGTACCCTCTCCTTTGAAGCCCAGGCAAAATCAGCAGCAGGCATCTGCTTTGGACTCTTACGAGGCTTAAAACCCATTCTGGGACCCTGACTCCAACATGTGTCAGATGATCATTCAATCCACCATACAGTCTAGGCTAGACTACTGTCATGCATTTCCTTGGGTCAAAAAAGACGGTGCCCAAAATCCTGCAGCTCGGCTTCTTTTCACTCTTCCAAAGCTTGGTTTGGTCTATGGTTTTATTCGCAGTCTGCACTGGCTTCCAGTAGAGCAAAGAATTCATTTTAAGGCCCTATGTATTTCCCATACAATCCTCACGGGCTCCGGCCCCCCCATCTTGGCTCATCTGTTCCGCCCCTATGTTCCCTCCCGTGCCTGTCGCTAGGCACACCTCCACTTAGCCTAAGTGCCCTGGGTGAGAAGAGCAAGAGCAGGTGGACGCTCCTTCAATGCGAAAGCCCCCAATCTTTGGAATTCTCTGCCACTATCTATCAGGTGCATCCATGACCATCCAGGTCTTCAGAAGGGATTGGAAGACCTGGATATTCTCTGACTATTAGCTCTCACTTACCGTTCTGGGCTTTTCCGATTCTAGCGCAATGCACTCTACAAATATTTTAACATACCATCCGTGATTAAGTCAAACAGCCGTTTCCAGGGAGCAGAAAAGTAGAAGTGAGAATGTGGCAGAGTGCTTGGATATTGAATTGAAGAATACTGTACTCCAGATTACATGTGACAATACTAAACTGCAATTAGCATCTTGTGAAATTATGCTGGATGGTCAGGGCGTAAACATTTTTTGATTGGTGTTTGCCATTTCCATTGATTGAGAGTAAAATATTTTCTGAAAAATGTGGTAACAAATCATGTGTGTTAGAAAAGACCGACATCAATTCCAGTAGTTGGAATAAAGACCCTGTTCCTCTGGACGGCATGATTAGAATGTAAATCTCATTCAAGTAGGAAAGGTTTATCTTGCCAAGAATGGGTCAAACCTTTTAGGGTGGAGACACCAAAAAGAATTGGGGATCATAATAAAACCCTAATGAGACCAAACCACTAGTGATGACTGATAGGGTTTTTAGAGGAGATGATTGTTGCAAAATGTCCTGAATTACTCTCTAATACCTTAGTCTCCTTGCTCATTTTCAGCATCAAAGGAAGCTTAAATTTGTAGTTGTACCAGCTCTCACAAAGTGCAACCTAAACTTCGTTTTATGAAGAAACCTCTTACGAAAAAGTTGGTTAGGGTTCTTTTTTTAGGATAATTGAACAAATGTAAAGTTCTCCATGGTTAGTTCCTATTGTGATAGCCTTTAAGACAGGTTGGCAAAAATAAGTTTATGTATGGCCCGTAAAAACAATTACACCAATATATTGGTTGATTTAAGGAAAAGCAACAAAGCAAAAACTTTCCTTGAGATCCTCAATAAGTCAATATATGTAGTCAATGTACAGGTAAGTAAGAATTCTCTGTTTATTCGCTACAAATGTTCGTGCATGACATGAACAATTTCACCATAAAGGCTGCCATTGGATGTTACCAGTTTTCGGAATTTGAGGAATGAGATTAGAATTGTGAATGGGAAAGGTTATACTGGTAACAAGTTGGTTCCTCCCTGCACGTTACAAACTAAGATTGTAGACCTGGCCCAGCAATGCTGACCTTCAAAAGAGCTCGACGAAAAGCAAAATTCAAGGTCATTGCTGATGTTGAGTGGTAGACCTATGTTTAGAGCAGAAGGAGAAAGACTGTTAACTGTACCGCAAGTGACAAAACCAGGTTTGTCAGAAATGTTCCCTTGTCTCCAGTGGAAAATCCAGATAAGCCATAAGCTAACCTAGGTTGATACTGAAATTTGCATATTTTCATATAAGTACATTGATTTATCTTCAGAGGGTGTTCACAGCATTGAAATCTGGCAGGCATGCAAGCATGAGTGCATATTTATTGGTTAAATAAATGTGGAAATATACAAATTTCAGCTTCATTTTTTCACAAATCCCAAAATAAATCTGGATAAATACAGATTAAATTTGCAAAAAACAAATATAGATAAAAACAGATGGAAATGTCAAAAACATAAATACCATAAAACCTGGAGCCCCTATTGTACTGCACGGGATAAAACTCCACCAGCAGGATTACAAAAGAAGTTACAACAAAATGCATCATCTCAACAATCCCGGGTTACATGTAAAGGGTAGGTTCAAGTACAAAAGCATCAGCAAAAGAAATCTAAATGCTCAGTGTTCCTGCAACCTCTAAGAATTGTCAGACTGAGATGTAATGAGGCTGAGTTGCAGAACAGGCAAACATGGATCATGGATAGACTGGGGAAGGCCCATGTGCCACAAAGGTCTGAAAATGTAATGACACAGGTTTAATCAACGTCAGTGAATTAAGATATCAAACAGACATTTAAAAGTCAAGAAGATTCCTCGGTGGCAGGGGATTACATGACTGGAATGTGATCTCTTTTTTCGTAGGGGAGGAGATGTGTTGCATTATGTACAAGTTATTATATATGTGCCTCTTCAATTTGTTATATTTTGTAACATTTCTCCCCTCATAGTTCATATCTTATACACAAGATGTTTGGTTCTGACTGCCTTCTACATGGGCTAGTTAATCTCTAATTCTCTAGGAGTGTTTAGTACAACTGGTTGTATAACAAGGGCCTTAACCCCCAAAGAGAAACTGGATCCACTATGATTTAATGCTCTCAAACGCTGTTTACAGACAATATTGGACAACATTTAAAATACATGCCCACTGGTAGATATTTTATGATACTAAAGAACGTTATAGAATTGGACTTTGTGAACCCACTCTTCAAGGTGGCTCCAAGTCACAAGTTATCAGTGTTCAAATTGATCTAATAATATATTTATAATCGCAAATTGTTTAACTGAATACCAAATCCAGATATATTAATCGTATTTTTAAAATATGCCCTAATAGTGTGTCAGCTGAAGCATTATACAGTTCAGACTTAAATTAAAATTGATAATCATTTACCCATTTTCCAAAAGATTATAACGCACTAAGCTAACCATGCGGGACACAGACCAAGTGGTCTTCCTGTTTAAACCTATCCTTCAGCTAGGGCATATGAGCTCCACAACAGCCTTTTCATTCAGGTTATCTGAACTTAAAAAGCCAGTCTTTCTAATGCACATGTATGATTTTTAAGGTCATGTTGAGCATGAATCTTATCTGGCCGAAGCTGAATTCCATGTCACAAAGGAAAATCAAATCTAAGTTTGCAACATGAACTAAAACATTTGATTCCACGACTACACTCCCTTCACCACCCAAGAACAACTAATTAGAAATCCACCTGTGATTATTGTTGTTTGACATCTTCATTAGTAATCTAAATGATATGGAAAAAATAAAAGTGGCAGGTGTCACCATTGCAAACTAATTTAATTCCACTAAAAACCCTGATATTTTGGACACCAATATTTCACTTCATTGATAATACTGTATGCATCTTGCACTAAAGGTCCTATGAATGTGGGAAGATAACAAGTATAGTTCCTACTCTCTGTAGACAATTCCCCCACTAACCCCAAAGAGGCTCAAGCCAGCCCTTGCTTTCCATCCCCTCTCCTCTTCATCTCTTCTGAGCAGGAGTAAAATAACAACATTTTTCTTGCCAGAAAATTGAAAAATACACAGAAAAGAACCCGGTATTAGTGGCTTTTAAAGGGGTGGTGAGCTAAATGCTGACATTCTGAGCTTCTGTACAGTTCTGTAGCTGCCACTGTAGCTGCTAGAGACATGTCCTTGCCACAGGCTGGAACCAGATGGAGGCTGGTACATAACGGGTGTATGTGTGTTATGGCCATGCACTGACATCTCCGGGTCTGGTGGCATTTACAGAACAGACATCTGGTTCATCTGTCACCAAGATAATGTAACAGTATTACTATACATGAGAAAACACTGGCTCTCATCATGTAACCTACACACACACACACACACACACACACATAGAGCTAAGATCGAGAAAGCTTTCTAAAACAATACATTAACAAACTATTTAGAGATGTTTACTCTAGCTTCAATTCATCAGCAGCAAGTCCAGGTTATGGGTAATGGGAAAGGCACACTTAGTAGAGCTTAGCACGGATCTTTACGTTTTTCTTATTTTTTTCTCCAAATTACTAGTTTTAGATGGTTCTTACTTCTTCTTTCTCCCACACCCAAAGATGACACAGTGTAACGTGCAGCGAGTTATCTTTTCAAAAACATTTGAGAAAACAGAGGGTCTATGTTTGGCAAATGTTCTTTCTTGCTAGTTTTTCTAAAACATTTTGGATCTAAAAGTGCTTTACAAAAACTAAATATTAAGGTATATTTTTCTTCTTGAAAGCCAGCACTCGTGACTTCTATCAAGTATTCTCCTCGGCCTAAGAAAAGTCATATGTGTTGAAAAATGTAATTATATCTTTGTTATAAGCACTCTCTTGTATACAAAAGATGTACTGTGCGAGATTTACTGCTTGTGACTACTGACTCTCATCAACAGAATTCTTTAGATCATTCGAGGGAAAGCAAAGCATTTCCCACTATGTGATAATACAAAACTAATTTAGAAAATAAATACACTTTACAGTGTACACATATGATGTGGAGTGTGGGACGAAAATCTGCACGTACTGAGGCACGATTAAGCTATTACTGCCACATAATTTAGCTTTGCTCTACGACAACATCGTTCATTTTAGGATGTTTTAAATGCACAGAAATTAGCGAACAGTTGAGTATGCTAATTCGTTTTTAATTAAAAGAGATTTCTGTAACAAAACCACTTTCATATGCACTGCTGATTCTGCATCAAACGCTAAGTTTCCAACTTAACACCAGAATAGCCGGTGGCAGCCTGAAGGTTCGCCATCTGCCGCCACCCAAAGTCACGGCGGCCACCTTCAGAACATATGCATCAAAGCCCAGAGATAAGAGGCGCAAGGAGCCGCGGCGAAGACAGCATACGGCCAATCACAGGCCCAGAGGCAGGCGCGAGGCATGCCACCGGAAACAAACATGGTCCACCATCAGTCACCCGACAGAACAGCCGCGCAAGGTCACAGGAGAGGCTGCTGGGAAACCGAGAGCAGCCGGGCCGCCTCTCAAAGCCAGAGCGGCCGGACAGCAAGCAGCGGCGCTGTCATCTGCAGCCTCCTTTTTAGGATCTATTTATCATTTCTGACAGACATGGGCTCACAAGGAGCTTCATAGAAGCACTGAAAAGGAATGGGGGCTGAGGGTGAATAAGCATGCTAATGACCTCACACATCATGCCAAGGATGACATCACCAAGGATAACACTAATGTCATCAATGACATCACTATGTACTGGCAAAATAGTGGTACTGTAACAAAACAACCGGCCCAAAATACAGAATTTCTTGGAGCAGCAATTGTAATATGAGTGGGTTTAACGGTGAAGGTGAAACGGTGAACACATTAGAAATCTTTATTGCTGCCCCTGAGTAACGAATGAAAAGTCTGATTTTCAGCCTGCGGCTGGACTAAGAGAAAAGTGATGCCAAGGAAAGAGTTTTCTTGGGTCATTGTGATTGCGGTCCTGCACCAGTGCACGGTACACATGGACGAAGGCATGCACAGTGGGTGATGCACCTGCTGAGATTGGGTGCAGAGCCTGACTGAAGGCTAAGACCTGAACTCAAACCTCGGTGCAGAATTGAAGGTTGTGTGACTGGGCTATAGTCATATGAAGGCTAGGTATAGGCCCGGCACTCTACACTCGCTGGGTATGGGTTGTGTCCATACTGGGGTCGGAGGATAACCTCAGTCCCTTCACTGAGCAGGCCATGTGGTGGAGCAGGTGATGTGACGTGGGACAAAAACAGGTTACTTACCTGAAAGTACAGTGCTCCAGCATGGTTATCTTTCATGGATTCATATGCTTGAATTATTCCATGTCGTCAAGCTGGCAGTCCCACGGTTACGCTTCTACAGCAGTACCAAACAAGCATTTACAATGCAATAGGTCTCGTATTTGTTGAAGTTGGAGGTATTAGCATTGTAAATGGCAATTTATTTTTTTGTGTGTGCAGTGAAGTGATTATTTAAAGAAAAATGTGCATGCTACACCATATTATAAGCTTTTATAGCAATTGTACAGTAAAGCTATGGCTATATTAACGTAAAGGGGTGTGAATGGATGAATAAAAATACAAAACAAGGCCATGAAAAGTCATGCAGGGTGAATTTACGTGATCTCGTAAATATTGCGAAGCCCATTGCACTGGCGGCAGCGCAATGGCTTGTAAATAAGCCCATCTGTTTTTATTCTTCAAGTTTGTAAACATGCTCTCTGTTTCTTATGAAACAGCTATGAACGAAAGATATAAGTTGTTTGTGGGGAAGGTGATGGTTTGACCGTGTATTATAAGGAATAAAATAACCCCGTCACTCATTATAAGGATATTAAAAGTCACTGAAGAGTTCCATGACCATATATATTAAAGAATGAGGCCAAAGGGTGAGCTCCTTTATGAAGTCATGAAACTCTAAGGTGACTTGCAATAGCCTTATAATGTACATTAGAAAGTACTTTATCCCACATATTATACAGACAAGAAAGAATGGGGAGAGTGGGGACAGAAATGTAGGGTTGAAACGAGAGAGAAAAGAAGCAAGAGTGGGAGGAAATCAGACTGAAATAGAGGCATTGGACCAATAAGAGTACAGAAAACGACTGGGAAGAAAATGAGTGAGAACATGAGGGGAAATATGGGATAGTAAGAAAGTAAAGGAGAGTGAGAATATAACAAAGAAAATATAGGAAAGTCAGACTGTGACAGAGAAAGTGAGTGTGAGACAATAATAGGTACTAGGGAAGTAAGAAGTAATGTGGAGTAAGGAAGTGAGAAGTTAAGGAGAGAAAGTGAGTGTCAGAAAATAACTACTAGTGAGAAAGTACCACAGAATTAATAATGAAGTGAGAAGGTATAACTAAGATGACTCTGGTGGAAACTGAATGGGTGAAGCAAAGAGCAGGCGAACCAGACACACCTTCACGGAGAAGACGAGAGCATTGAAGCCAAAGTAGTAGCAGTTACAGGGCATGACATTGAAAAGAGACCAGAGCACTTAGGCCCAGATGCATCAAGCTGGAAAATCGCTCGCAAAGGGGCAGATTCTCAGAATCTGCCCCTTTGCGACGGGTATTTTTGCATTTGAGATGCATCATCCCAAATGCAAAAATCGCAAATTAAGAAATCGCAAAATTGCGATTACTTGCATTTAAGGAATCTAAATTGAGATTCCTTAAATGCAATGCATTAAAGTTTAAAAAATAGCGATTTCGCTAATAGGGCTCGCAAATTACCATGAAGTTGAACTTCATGGTAATTTGCAAAAACTTTGAAAAATGTACTAAAGTGCATTTTCAAAGTTTCATGTTGCGCACACACATGCCCTAAGGGCATATGTGTGCGCAACATATATGCACAGATCAATTTCAGGGGTGCAACAGGGTGTCCTTTGGACACCCCTGCACCCTTGAAATCGCATTCTCAATTTGCGATTTGCTAATTGCGATTCACAAACTGAGAATGTCTTCCCATTCATTCCTATGGGTCTCTAGGCCCTTAGGAATGAATGGGCAGGTGTTCCTTAATTGCGACTCGCAATTTGCGAGTCACAATTAAGGAATTTTAAGAAATCGCTATTTTTTTAGTGATTTCTTCATGCATTGCATTTTGCTATTCCTTAATAGCGAATCGTTATTTTTCGCTATTAAGGAATAGCAAAATGGGTTCTTGATGCATCTGGGAGAGAGTCTTTGGGCAGTAGGGTGGTGGCCACGGTCAGCTGCACGGTATCTATGTGGCTGGAGCTCATCGCGGGGCAGGACTGCAAGACATAGGGTGGAGGGGATGGCCTGCTTCGGGGAGCCCGGATAGGGCGGCGGGACTAGACACTTCGGGTGGCATTTGGGGTTCCCGGGCAGGGCCACAAAGCCCTTCTTGGTGGAATCAGCCATTTGGTCTAGCTCGCAATCCAAGAGAGCCACATCCAGACAGCCGGAGAGAGGTTTGTACCTTCACTGAGAGCAGCGGCCCTCTCCGGCTCCAGAAAAAAAGCCTGGCGGGGAACAGCGGAAGCGGGAAGAGGGGGCAGCATGGCCCGGAGACGGTCCCAAGTCCTGGCTGACAACAAACCCTCAAATGACGTGAACCCCCAAACATGGAACTCCATCTGCCGTCCCTTCCGCAGGAAGGGGAGCCTCCGCCTCTGCCTCCAAGACCCCACCACAGTAGAAACAAGCCCAGCTCTGGGAAATAAAATACTAACACAGCGCACCTAAACGAAACAATGAGCGCAGCGTCTGTGAGGGAACATTAAGCACACGGCAAATAAGTAAACAAAACACGATCAACTCTCACTGCAAGGAGGGCCAACAAAAACAAGCCACAAGGAGCACTTACGAAGAAGACTGTTACACCTGGAAGCAGCAAGGTGGGACGGAACCAAGCGATGTATAAGGCTGCAGTGCCCATACAGGAGAAGGGAGGAAGGGCCATCACACGCTTTAACAGTGTGAAGGCCAAACAAAATGTTCTCTTAGTGAAATCGCCAGGGAGGGAGCTGAGCACACAATGGAGGGACATTTAAGCAAATGCACCAATAACAAGCGAGCATTTGTAAATGACACAGATAACAACCCATGGCAATCAGTGGGTATGTCAAAGCCCACAGAAGAGATACAACAGGTCTTGCAGACAGCACAAGCGTTGTCAAGGTTCGACCTAAAAATTACTTAGAAAACAGCTGAAAAAAATCTCACCTTAGGTGCACAATCATAACATTTGAAAAGCCTGTGGTTGCTACTTCCCTCGTCAAATGAAAACTAACACTATAGATTGTATAGGAAGACCAGTCTTAGAGTAAAGTAATACAATACCAGCAGCTATTCACTTCCCTATTCTGTGTTTTGATAGCCAGCATCCTCTCTGCGGGTGGCCGAAAGCAAATAAGAGCTGATCTGTAAAAAAGATCGGGTATGTTTGATGCAGAATTTTAAACATCTGCTGACATCCATGGAATATAGACCACTTTTAGCAAACAGTCTGGAAAAACACTTTGAGTGCAACTAGTCTGTTGAAATGAAAGCCAGTAGGCACCTTGACAAACATTGAGGATTTGGGATTAAGTATACACTATTCTTGAAGGCGGGCACACAAAGGTGGGCCTGGTAGTAAAAGCATGCATTTCACTGACTCGACCAGTGGACTTTATAGTAGACAGTAGAGCTACTTCCATGATACAAATTTTATGCCTGTTGCATATAAAGGTTCAAATGGGTATGCCCAGACGTGGGTCATGGGCTCACTGTGCCACAGGATTCAAGCTAGCCAGCCTGAAGAGGCTGATGCACCGAAGCCAGTCCCAGGATGCTTGTTTCGGGTCCAGGGAGGCCCTGGCTTGGCAGTTCGGGCTGGACTGTTCTCATGAGGCACCGGGTCAAGACTGATTTGGATATGCCAGGGTCTAAACTGGGATGGCATGGTGAGCATAAGAATAATGGATGTATCACAGATCTCTTGAATGAGGGTGAAGGGTTGATTTTCTCTGCATTCTGTTCATTATCTATGTGTCTCTTGCTTTCTCGCCCTAAGTGTGCGGGTATGCCCATACGTGGGTCCCGGGCTCACTGTGCCACTGGATTGAAGCTAGCCTGGCTGATGAGGGGTGATGCCCGGAAACCAGACCCAGGATGCTTGTTTCCGGTCCAGGGAGGACGTGGCTTGGCAGTTCGGGCTGGACTGTTCTCATGAGGCGCAGGGTCAATATTGATTTGCATACGGCTGGGTCTAAACTGGGGTGGCATGGTGAGCATAAGAATAATGGATTAATCCCAGATCTCTTGACTGAGGGTGAAGGGTTGATTTGCTCTTCATTCCGTCCATCATCTGTGTCTTTTTTGCCTTCAAATGGTGCCATCGCCTGCTAACCATGGGCGGCATGAAGTTCCAATGGGGAAGCCGGAACTCACATGGACAGGAACACTCTTTCCGATGGCATGTGTGGCTGTATATTCACATGTTCTGCATACTCCTGCCCTCTGGTGTTGGGTCCAGAGTTGTGCAAGTTGCTCTTCTTCAAAGAAGTCTTTCGAGTCACAAGGCTGAGTGACCCCTCCTCTCCGTGATACTGAGCATGGGCATCAACTCCTTTGTTAGATTGTTTTCTGCCTGCAGTTGGGTTCGGATGTGTGAGACTCTGCTCTGTGTGTCCACTCTGTTCGATACGACTCTTCCGTTCTTTTTATAGTCTTTTATGGTATTGTTTTGATCGCATTTTCCACTTCTGCGCTGCTCCTGAATTTCGACGGTACGGGCTTGGACCGACCGTTCTTCAGAGCACCACCCATCTTGGGCCTACACCCACATGCACTTGTTTTCCATTGATGCCTTTCTGATGGAATGCACACCCTTCAAGTTTTGCCCACGTTGCCACGTGAAGTATCGGGCCACCAAACAACACCTTGTGTGCAACTTGTGTCTTTCGCCAGACAATCGTGAGGCTGACTCCAATGCATGTAAGTCTTTTCAGTCCAAAAAGACCCTTCAGGATTGAAGGGTACATTGGTTTTAAATGTCTTGCAGAAGCCAGAAGAGACCCCGAACATTTACGACAAGGTACTTGCCCAGAAGGAGCCAACTTCAGAAGAAGAAATAGGGTTCTTCTCCCCTGATGAAAGCTCCGGCGAGGAGATCCATATAGAGATGTCCAGCCTTCCATCAGGTCAACGCGTGAGTACCGCTGCCTCTGACCCAGCTCCAACACCCAGGCATTCCTCTAAACACTCACATACAGAGGTCGCCGGACCACCACTACCTTCGGGCCATGGTCGGATCTGAAAGACTGCTTCCGTCGCCCCGCCCCCAGGCCTGGCACCAAAATCTGATACTGAGGTCAAGCCTTCAGTATCGACTTCTTCAGACCTAGACCAACCTCCGGCACCGCACCTGCAACTGACCACATCAACTTCGGTGCCGACCAAAAAAACTGGTTCCACACCGAAACCCTCGGGTCCGAACGCTATGGAACCGAAACCTTCCAAATCTTCATTGGCTTCCATGTCTCTGGTCGAACCCATTCTCGAGCAAATGGACACTCAAAAACAGAAAATCCAGTTACAGGAAGGTACAGGATGGATCCTTGCTTCTCTACCTTCAAAAAGGAAGCTGTCTTTTCAAGAAGCACCGGACAGTCCTATCCCTCAAAAGAGGGAGATGGAGTCCTACATATAAGCCTCCTCCCCCACCACCTCCTCCTCCTCCTCCACCTCCTCCTCCTCCTCGCCCACCGCCTCCCCCACCCCCCCTTCACCTCCTACATCTTCAGAACATGACTCACTTGATGCTACATGTCAGGGATTCCGTCCCGGTCCCTAGGTAGATGGAGATATGAGCGAGTCTGGGGGTAGGGTTTACCAGCTTAATTGCTTCTTTTTGGTTTTACGTGCTCTGGTTGGCTCATGAACAAAAATAACACCCTTCACACATGCACGAAGGGTTCAGTTGTACAGTCACTGCATTAGAAAGGAAACAAACTAATAGTCCATTTACTACATGGAAAGTCAGGTGCAAATGAAATGGGTGTCCCAAACAAGGTCTTGATTCTTGATCCCTTCTTCGGGTGGAGCTTGGCTTCACGGAGTTGAGGATGTGGACCGGCCTCCGGAATCCAGGGTGGGGGGAAATGAAAGGAAAGAAAACACAAGCGTCAGGGTCTCGGGATTCACTCTGTACACTCAGGGAAGGGGATGTGTGCACACCTTATACCGGTCCCTAACTGTGGAGTGTCTAAGTGAGGGAGTATTGTGCTAGCGAGGCAGTGAGGTGCTCAGGCGGCCCGTCCACCACCCTCTGAACAAATACCCAGTCTCCCCCATCACTCGCCTGTTGCCACGGTCCCCGGTGACCGTGGTATCGTGAGATCCTGCCCCCTCTGGTTCCCTCAGGGGGCCGGTCTCGCTCCCGTTCTCTGGGGTCTTTTCTGCGTCTCCGGCTTGGTCGCTCTTTCTAGTGGCGTCCTCGCTGTTCTCCTCACTCTTGTCGGCGTCTTCTCCTCGGTCTCTCCTCCTCCTCCTAGCGTCCTCACTGTTCTCCTCTCGGTCGTCCGTCTCCCGCTCCTGCTCTCCACCTTTCGGCTCTGCGTACTCGGCCATTTGAGTCCACAAAGCGGACGTTGCACGGCCTGATTGTTTGTTGACGACTGGAACGCCAACACCACATCCGGTTGGGTCCAGGCCGGCGGCCATCCTGGGTTGGGTCGGGGCGAATCCCTCACACTGCCTGTCCCCCGTGAATGGACGATCGGGCCATTCGGACAAAGGACACCGTGAGAGGAAGTCCACGTTGTTCTGCATACTCCCCGGCAAGTGGAATGTGCTGTAGGAAAAAGGCTGGAGGGCGAGAAACCACCGCAAAACCTTGGGGTTAGTATCTTTATGCAGGGCTAGCCAGGTCAAAGGTGCATGGTTGGTCAACAGTATAAAATGACGGCCTAAGAGGTAATATTGCAGTGCTTCGACTGCCCATTTAATCGCAAGGCATTCTTTTTCGATCGTTGCATATGACACCTCCCTGGGGAATAGTTTGCGGCTGATATACAAGACCGGGTGGAGTAGGCCCTTCTCATTGGGCTGGGACAGAATGGCACCTAAACCCCTGTCTGAAGCGTAAGTCTGGAGCACAAAGGTTTTAAGGAAATCGGGACAGGACAAAACGGGATCTTTACACAGAGCTGTTTTCAGGTCAGTGAAGCTCTGTTCTTGGGCGGAGGACCAGGGCATTTTATCTCTTGCAAGTGGTTTGGTAAGTAGGTCTGTTAACGGACTGGCCAAGGAGGAGAAATGGGGAACAAATCGCCGGTAATAACCCACTAGGCCTAAAAAGGATCGGACCTCTTTTCGCGTTGTGGGGCGAGGAATGTGGGATATAGCGGCTACTTTGTTTACCTGTGGGCGGACTTGTCCCTCCCGAATATCATACCACAGGTATTCTATGTGGTTAGCACCTAGTGTAGTTTTCCGGGGATTGAGAGTCAAGCCTGCTTCCTGAAGGGCTCCAAAAACCTGATGTAAATGGAGCATGTGGGTCCCCCAATCTGGACTATATACCACGATATCGTCTAGATATGCCCTTGCGTAATCTCTATGGGGCCCCAGAATAATGTCCATTAGCCGCTGGAAAGTCGCTGGTGCTCCATGGAGGCCGAAGGGCATTACTTTGAACTGAAAGAGACCCAGGGGTGTCGAAAAGGCCGTTTTGTCTCTACTGTCTGGGTGTAGTGGGGTCTGCCAATATCCTTTGGTTAGATCTATACAGGACATGACCCTTGCCTGACCTAGCGTCTCAACCACTTCGTCTACCCTTGGCATCGGATATGCATCGAATTGGGATACTGCATTTACTTTCCGAAAGTCGATGCAGAAGCGGATGCTTCCATCCGGCTTTGGCACTAAGACGATGGGAGAGGACCATGGACTCTTTGATGGTTCGATAATCCCTGCCTCCAACATCGTTTTGACTTCTTCTTCTATTGCTATTCGCCTGGCTGCTGGGATACGGTAAGGTGCCTGTTTAATGGGTTGGGACGTGTGGGTGATGATAGCATGTTCTACTAGCATCGTTTTCCCCGGTTTTCCGGAGACCACCGTGGAAAAAGAAGCACAGAGGGTCTCTAGTTGCTTCTTTTGTCCCTTCGTGGTTTGGGAACCATATGAGGGGTTTTCAGTGCTTTCTTGGGTATAATGTGACACTTCTAAGGGTTTGTTTGTAACCACCAACCCCACGTTTGTCCTGGAACCAGAAGGGAGCGAGTCTGGCTCTTCCCAGGTCTTCAGGAGATTGATACGGTAAATCTGGGAAGCCTTATGGTGGTGTGGGACAGCCACCTTATAAGTGACCGGTGTGATTTTGGCTAGCACGGGAAAGGGACCTTGCCAGGTGGCCAACAGTTTCTTGTCTGAAGATGGCAACAGAATAAGTACCTTATCTCCCACCTTCAGCTCCCTTAATCGGGTATTCCTATCGTACAAACGTTTTTGCTGGGTTTGTGCGTTTTCTAAGTGCGTGTGTGCTTCTTCCCATACAGAAGATAGGGTATCTCTGAGGTTTTCGCTATATTGGAGGAGGGGCTTTCCTTCCTCCTCCGTTTCCACCCACTGTTCCATGGCCATGTCCAGAAGAGTACGGGGCTTCCTTCCAAACACAAGTTCAAAGGGAGAGAACCCCGTCGACCTCTGTTCATGGGTGCGGATTGCGTAAAGGACCAGGGGTAGCTGACGATCCCAGTCTCGGCCTGTTTTATCAATGTGTTTCCTCAACAAGGTTTTGATGGTTTTATTGTATCGTTCCACCAGACCATCAGTCTGGGGATGATACACAGATGTCCTTAGCTGTTTAATCTGGAGGATGTCACAGACTTGCTTCATAAGGCGTGACATGAAAGGAGTTCCCTGGTCACTGACGATTTCGTTGGGGAAGCCCACCCTCGAAAACAGGGTTACCATGGCCTGTGCCACTGCCTTAGAGGTTGCGGTGGTAAGGGGGAAAGCCTCAGGATAGCGAGTGGAATAGTCCACTATGACCAGGATAAATCGGTGTCCACGGGCAGAAGGAATCAGGGGTCCTACCAAGTCCATGCCTACCCTGGTAAAGGGAATATCAATAATGGGCCAGGGCTGAAGGGGGGCTCTAGGTAGGGTGGGGTTATTGACTAGTTGACAGCGCACACAAGCAGCACAAAACCTGGCAACCTCGTGATACACCCCTGGCCAATAAAAACGATCCAACAAATAATCTAGGGTCTTTTCCTTTCCACAATGACCTCCCCCTGCTTGGCTATGGGCCAGCAACAAGACCTGAGGGCGGAACGGACAGGGCACTAGGAGCTGTTCCCTTTTTCCTCTAGCCGTATGAGTCAGACGGTACAACAAACCCCTTTTTATCACGAAATAGTGTCCTACCTTTCCCTCTTGCTCGTCCTCAGCCTGTGTCCATGCATTCTGTAGTGAGCTGTCTTCTCGTTGGTCGGCCCTAAAGTTGCGATAGTTGCTCGGAGTCTGTTCTGAGGAGGAAAGAACATGCACTGTGGGGTTATACTGTTGTTGGGAACAAAGAAGCCTTTCCTCCCTTTTCTCCTTTTTACTTTTGATCTTTCGGTCTGCTGGTTGTGCTATGGAAGTGGTGGAAAAAAGGGCATTCGTCAACCACTCTGTTTTTGAGGGAGACCCTGTAAACGACTGTAGGTAGTCAGAGAAACGAGGTAAGTCAGTTCCTGGGAGGACACGTTCGGGTAGCTCAGGGATCACCCCTACTTTACGCAGCTGGACCTCTTTTTGGATCTCTAATGCCACCTCGGCAAGAGGGTACAGCTTATGGTCCCCATGCACACAGGTGACCTTCACCTGGGTGTTTGGTATCAAAAGAGCCTTGGGCACTAAGTCAGCGGCCACTACAGTTTGTTGGCACCCCGTGTCAAGTACAGCTATCACTGGTTTCCCATTCACATGTACCTTCATATTGTATGGATTAGTGGCATCCCCTGTACTATAGATTTTCCCCTTGGTATACCCCACATCCATAGGTTCAGGCCCAGGGGCTCTAGTGGGACAGTTGCGTGCGATGTGACCCCACTCGGCGCAATGAAAGCACTGGGGACCTTGGTGTGGAGGGACGGGGGACTGAAACCTAGGGGCTGGTTTGCCAGAAAGAGGGGTACTCCGGGGATCGGGTAGAGGGGTAGTTGGACGTAAAGGAGGGCGGACCGGTGTGAGGGGAGCGCGCTGTCCCAGGGGACGGAAATCAGGGGAACAATGAAAAGCACAAGCTAAATCCACCGCTAAAGCCACTGAGAGATTAGGATGTTGTTGTATCCAGGCCCGGGTGTTGCTGGGCAGAGCCTTCAGATACTGTTCTAAAACAACTTTCTCTGTTAAGTTCTCTACAGATGCGGTAGAAGGCTGTAGCCAACGACACCCAAGATCGCGAATGCGATAGTACAGAGTTCTGGGGTTGTCGCCCATTGACCACTTTTCTTTCCGGAAGCGTGTTCTGTAATATTCGGTGTCATATCCTAATCTTTCCAGGATTGTTCTTTTGATATCCGAATAGGGCGTGCTTCCATCAGGGTTAGCAGCCTGGTAGGCCGCCTGCAATTCCCCGGACAGTAAGGGAGCAACATACTGTCCCCATCGCTCGGGAGGCCAGGCAGCAGTGGTGGCCACCCTTTCAAAGTTTACAAAGAAAAAATCAGGATCTTCGCCTGTTTGATACTTTTGTAGTACGGCACTGGGTAAGTTGGGATGGACCCTTGCATTGGCCACGACATCCGATAAACGTAGTATGACCGTATCCTTTACTTGTTGATTATTAACCAGTAAGGAAGCCTGATCCCTGAGAGATGTGTGTAGCTCCTCTCGGTGCTTCTGGGCTTGTTTTCCCTGCTCTTCCACCATCAATTGTAGGTGGCGCTGCCCTTCCGCCAGTTGGTTGACTATGGTCTCCATGTTGTTAGGGTCCGACAGCGATACCGCGGTCGAAATCCCACTTCTGGCACCACTGTCAGGGATTCCGTCCCGGTCCCTAGGTAGATGGAGATATGAGCGAGTCTGGGGGTAGGGTTTACCAGCTTTATTGCTTCTTTTTGGTTTTACGTGCTCTGGTTGGCTCATGAACAAAAATAACACCCTTCACATATGCACGAAGGGTTCAGTTGTACAGTCACTGCATTAGAAAGGAAACAAACTAATAGTCCATGTACTACATGGAAAGTCAGGTGCAAATGAAATGGGTGTCCCAAACAAGGTCTTGATTCTTGATCCCTTCTTCGGGTGGAGCTTGGCTTCACGGAGTTGAGGATGTGGACCGGCCTCTGGAATCCAGGGGGGGGCAGGGGGGAGAAAAGGAAAGGAAAGAAAACACAAGCGTCAGGGTCTCGGGATTCACTCTGTACACTCAGGGAAGGGGATGTGTGCACACCTTATACCGGTCCCTAACTGTGGAGTGTCTAAGTGGGGGAGTATTGTGCTATTGTGAGGTGCTCAGGCGGCCCGTCCACCACCCTCTGAACAAATACCCAGTCTCCCCGTCACTCGCCTGTTGCCACGGTCCCCGATGAACGTGGTATCGTGAGATCCTGCCGCCTCTGGTTCCCTCAGGGGGCCGGTCTCGCTCGCGTTCTCTGGGGTCTTTTCGGCGTCTCCGGCTTGGCCGCTCTTTCTAGTGGTGTCCTCGCTGTTCTCCTCGCTCTTGTCGGCGTCTTCTCCTCGGTCTCTCCTCCTCCTCGGAGCGTCCTCACTGTTCTCCTCTCGGTCGTCCGTCTCCCGCTCCTGCTCTCCACCTTTCGGCTCTGCGTACTCGGCCATTTGAGTCCACAAAGCGGACGTTGCACGGCCTGATTGTTTGTTGACGACTGGAACGCCAACACCACTTCCGGTTGGGTCCAGCCCGGCGGCCATCTTGGCTTGGGTCGGGGCGAATCCCTCACACTACACATCCAGAGTCACCATGGACAGATGGGGGTAGCAAAGGCCATTAGGGGATTCTGACCAGGGGATGCATATGACAATGATCCCATTACCCCTAACAACCCAGATTTATATCCTGCTCCTCCCTCACCTCCAGAAGATGTCACTTCTTACCAACAAGTCATTGCCAGGGCAGCTGCATTCCACATTGTTGAGCTTCACAAAGAGTCCTTGGAACCGGATGTTTTGTTTGATCTATCTTCCACACATAGGGATTCACAACATTAACCCATGCTTCTTGGCATGATGAGGCATGCAGACAACATTTTTAAAGAGCCAGTCCGAGCCAGAGTTACCACCCCACGGGTGGTAAAAGAATACAAGGCAGCCCCTCCTGACCCACTTGTTGTCTGGAGTCAACTCCCACCTGACTCCACAGTTGCCGCAACAGCTCGTAAAGAGTAATAGCCAGGCTACTGGAGACACTCCTCCACCTGAAAAAGAAAATAAAAGGATAGACGCAGCTGGGAAAAGAGTTGCAGCACAGGCAGCTAATCACTGGTGTACTGCCGCCAATTCTCAACCCCTTTCACCCATTATGATAGAGCCCAACCGGGATGAAATGGAGGAACAGCTACAGTACTTCCCTGAAGGACACTGAAAAACAGGCCATCTCCAACAACTCCATTCGATGTGCACAAGATGCTATGTATACGGCTGCAAGACGTGTCAATACCAGCGTTCTCCTTAGACGACATGCATGGCTTAGGTGTTCTGGTTTCAAACCAGAAGTTCAGCAGGCAGTACTTAATATGCCTTTTGACAAAGAACACCTATTTGGGCCATAAGTAGACAATACTCTAGATCAAATGAAAAAGGCCACTAATACAGCTAAAGCCTTTGGAGCATTACAGACCACAGCTTTCAGGGTGTCCTTTCATCGCACAGGCTACAGGAGTGCATACAAATCCTCCACTTCAGACACCACAACTTTACAGCAAAAACAAGCCCACTCTGCCTACAGTAAAGGCTACATTAGAGGTTTCTTCAGAGGTGGAAACAACAAGGGAAGAGGCATGCGTGCCCTCCACGTGTGAAGCAGCACCCACTGCTAAGCAGTGACTACCCAAACCTTCTCCCCGACCACACCACACCTGTCCCGGGAAGACTACAATTTTTCCACCCAGTTTGGAAATCCATCACCAATGGCTACTGGCCATTATCCAACATGACTATTGTCTGGAGCTCATTTGGGCACAACCCAATATCCCTCCTCACACCCACATGTTGTCACAAGATCAACTAACATTTCTCAAACAAGAAGTCAAAGCTCTCCTTCTCAAAGGAGCTCTAGAACCTGTCCCGCTTCAACAGAAGGAACCGGGCATATACACTCTGTATTTTCTAATTCCCAAAAAAGACAGGTCACTGAGAACGATCTTAGATCTCAGACCCTTGAACAAATACATCCTCTTAGATCATTTCCATATGATGACTTTACAGGATATTATTCCAATTCTCCAACAGGGTGACTTTATGGCTACAGTAGACCTAAGTGGACGCCTACTTTCATATACCAACACACCCTGCACACCACAAATACCTCAGATTTGGCATAGCAGGCAAACATTATCAAGTCAAAGTTCTACCATTCGGGGTGACCACAGCACCTCAGGTTTTCACAAAACGCTTGGCCGTAGCTGCAGCACATCTGGGCAGACAAAACATTCCTGTATTTCAAAACCTGGATGACTGGCTCATCATAGCCAGTGCCCACCTTCAGTCAATCTACTTCACAGATTAGGATTCATAATAAAATTTGCCAAGCCTCATCTTCAACGTCTCCAAATTCAACCTTACCTAGGGGTCATCCTCAACACACTAGCTTATCCAATCCTGCTCGAAATCAGAACTTTCAGATAACTATACCACAGTTCCAGTCGGATAAGACTCATAGTTGGGACAGTGATGCATCTGGTAGGAATTATGGCCTCTTTTTTTGCATAGCTCCCCAAGCGAAGTTTCACATGCTCCCTCTGTAGCAATGTCTAAATCGGCAGTGGTCTCAATCACAGGGTCACCTTACATGCAATAAAAAGGAAGGTTTGGGCCTGGCAAGTAGGTGTACTTGCCAGGTCAAAATGGCAATTTAAACTGCACACACAGGGTCTTCAATGGCAGCCGTGAGACATGTTTAAAATGCTACTCTAGTGAGTGGCACAATCGGCGCTGAAGGCCCATTAGCAGCATTTAATTTGCAGGCCCTGTGCCCCTCTAGTGCAGATTACTAGGGACCTTAAAGTAAACTAAATATGCCAATTGTGGAAAGGCCAATGCTACCATGGTTTAGAGGACCAAGCACCTGCACTTTAACACTAATCGACAGTGGTAAAGTGCACAAATCCCCAAAGGGCAGCAAAAATAGGTCAGAAAAGCAGAAGGTCAGAATGCAAAAAGTTAGGGAAGATCACCATAAGGATGACGGCTCCAACACTAACCCTATTCAGAAGCGGAAAAAGTTCTTCATACTCTAAACATAAAAAGAGCACTTATGAACTACATAGATAGAACTAACATTTTCAGAAAACAAATCAACTTTTGTAGCCTTTCCTTCACCTCATAAAGGCAATCCTATATCCAAATCAAGCATAGACAGATGGATAGTCAAATGTAATTTGACTTGCTACATTACGGCCAAAATAACTTTTCCAGTTACTACCCGAGCACACTCCACTCTTAAAAAAGTAGCTTCTATGGCCTTTTTAGGGAATAATCCCATAGCTGATATATGTAAGGCAGGTACATACTCTACGTCACACACATTTACCACACACTATTGTGTGGATGTTTTAGCACGCCAACAACCATATATAGGTCAGGCAGTGCTACTTACCTTCTTCCAAACAACAGCAACTTCCATGAGCTAGCCACCACTTCCAAGGAGGGACGGCTTTACAGTCTATGCAGAGCATGTGTATCTATAGCCATACATGCCATTGAACAGATGATATTACTTACCCTGTACGCATCTATTCGTGGCATGTGGGGCTGTAGATTCACATGCGCCCTCCGTCCTCCCCAGACGCCTGTGGCCATTGCAGTTAAATTTCATACTTATTTAGATACATTTAGATTTAGTAAAGACATCTTTGTTCTTAAACACTCTCTACACTCCTTTCTCACTCGCATGCGGGTTGACAATCTAACACAGGAGGCAATGCCCATGTGCAGTATCACTGAGAGGAGAAGTCACTCAGTCTTATGACTTGAAAGATTTCTTTGAAGAAAAACTACTTGCACAATTCCGGACCCAACACTAGATGACAGGAGCATGTAAAGCCTGTGAATCTACCACACTACCTGCCACGTACAGATGCTATTTATGTATACTTTTAATTAGATTACACTCATGCATTCGTAGGATTTACAAACATATTGCTACAGAACCCTAATATACAAACGAAGCATAGCTGGGGGAATGTGTATACCGTGGTCCAGATTATATAATTCTACAATTAAAAGTTACAAATAGTATATGCACTCAACTGTTTTCAAGACTATAGAGGCTTGGTGCATTGCTTTTCACCCTTTTCTCCACCAGACTGAGTATTTACCATCGTCTCACGATATCCACAGCAACTTATCATGAACGCGACACAGACTTTGTTTTCAACTCCACATCTGCCTGCCTTACCAACATCGGATGGCGAAATTCTTAATAGAATTTGTTAACATTGACCCTAACAAGATGTATGTTAAGGTAGTAGGAAACCAGCATGATACAATTCCTGGTAATTTAATGAAGGTTAGTGTTACAGCAGTATTGAAGATAGCCAAACAAAAAAGTCGCATTTGTCTATGACATTAGGGAATTTTGGCTTCAGTCAAACTGCATAAAAATCACAGGCGCGAGCTTTGGAGGCTAAAAACACTTTTGCGGGACCAGATGCCCGAATGAATTGTCTGTGTCCTTCGATCTACGTCTCCATGCTATAGAAACAGATATTATGGAATGTTTTTCAATTGACTTGTGCAGACACACTAACTAGTGCATAAAGCAACTGCATGAATGCTTCTTACTGAAAGTAGTGTTCAGATATTTTATCAAATTTTTAGAAAGTTTGTTCATCAATATTTTGAGCGACAACATATTTGACAAAAAAGGAGTATACTCATGTAATCAAGCAATACAGCTGAAAAGATTTCCGTACATTTGTCATAGGGGTTTCAATGCATGCATTATGTTGTAAGGGTCCACGTTATGCTCCCCCCCGGGACACATATGGCTCTGCAGACATTTGATGCAATGTGCATAGGTCTGGATGAGTCGTCAGCAGGCTTCATCAGCCAACAATTGCATTGCACTAGTCTTAGTAAGACTGGACTACTGCAACAGTCTTTATTTGGATCTGCTCAAGGTCTCCTTATAGAAACGGCATTCCCCTCAAAATACTGTTGCGCCTTTTCTTCTAAAAATCCCCAAATTCCACTCCGTGAAAGCGACTATTAGTGAATTACACTGGTTACCGGTCAAACAACGTGTTATCTTTAAAGCCCTGTGCACGGCCTACAGGAGTTTGCATGGGCAAGGCCCCAGTTAGTTCAGGAAGAACCTAAGGTGGTATGTGCCGAGCAGGACTCTCCGTTCTAGCTCTGCTATGCACTTGGTGGTGCCATCGTTCAAACGATCATCTTGGGGTGGCAGAAGTTTTTTCAGGTCTACAGTTTGAAGTCAGCTGCCTCGCTCACTGTATATTAAGAAATCGCTGAAAACCTGGCTCTTCATCCATCAAACTGACAAATGAAGATTCACTGCTTCTACTCCCATAGTGCCAAGACGCCTCCGGGAAATCGCTGCACTCTAGAAGGCATTACATTCATTCTTTAAAACATTTGACAGGTGTATCCATTTTTTAGACCTATGCACAAAGTTAAACTTGGTCCAGCCGGATGTTGCTGTAATGCTACGAGAGGGTCAAGAATTTTACAAAGGAATGTTTGGATAACGGTTGAGAGTTATTACCACTAGCCATACAACAACTCTTCTTTGTGAAATAGACAAGAGCCAAATCAGTGTCTAGTCTCTAACACCCATCAGTCACCACTCGGAACCGCCCTTCATCATTTGGGGTTCTGAGGACCAACACATCACCTGGTCTGATCTCTATCAGGAAGGGGCCTAGTAGATAGTACACGGTCCTTCCTGTAGGCAGGGCGGGGTCACTTTCTGTTGAAAGAATCTAATTGTATCTGAGTGATGTAACTGACGGGGCAGGTGATCAAATAAATCAATTTGTAGCTGTTGCAGTTGGTGAATTTAGTTTGTCTCCAGGGCCTGGAAGTGCTGATATCTATTTCAGTGGTTTTAGATGTCTGTGCACATGATTGACACGTGCCACATGGATGGTGGCCAGATACTGGAGGCAAGTCCCACAAGGTGCCCACTGCTCTGGGTGTTTCCTCTTGTGGTCTGGTATGGACCATTCTATCCCTCAGGTTGGGTCCTCTCTTAAAAGCAAACAGCGGCTGTTGGATAGAGTGGGGTCCTGAGTTTAAAATAGACCAACGTCTCTTCACAGCTTTCTTGATGTTGTTGGATAATGTACCAAAAGTATGTACAAAAGTGAGCCTTTCCAGGGGTTCCTTTGGAGTTGAAGGTTCCAATAGTGCTGCTCGATTGTTGTTACTCGCCCGTTTCATAGCACGGCGTACCAGACGGGGGGGATATTTCCTCTCCACAAGCTGAGTCTTGAGAGCGGCTGAGTGTGTTTCAAAAGCTGGGCCAGTAGAGCAGTTTCTTTGTACCCGTAAAAATTGCCCGAAGGGCAGGTTATCCCGTAACGACTTGGGATGATGGCTGTCGTACATCAGGAGGGAATTTCTAGACATAGGCTTCCTATACAGTTCTGACTGCAATCCATCAGTAGTAGCCTTGATCAAAGAATTCTGATCACTTTACTCCTCTTGTCCCTGTTACGCTACATTACTATAGGTACCTTTGGGCACATCAGTTTGACGGGCTAAGGCAGTACACTTCGGAGAGCTGATATAGTTACAACAAAATCGCTCTTCTTACCATGCTAGCCCATTAGAGCGAGGAAGATCATGAGATCTTCACGATGAGACTTACGCTTACTATCATTATACCACTATACTAAATGGAAGGGAGTAATCTCCAACATCTGTAACGGAGATCCTTAGCAATAGTAATATCCATGCTGTGTGTGAACACGCCTACGGTGGATGACTCATGTTTGAATTTATTCACCTCAACAGAGCGGTGCTTCACCTATGTCCTGAGCCGCAGCCAGGTGGGGTGAGGTCTCTACATCTTACAAATCAGGTAAGATGTAACACGTGAAATTTGAAAATTTTCAAGTTCTAAGAATACTGGAAGGCACTAGTATATACAGTGCATTTGGCCTCAGTTGTTTTATAGGCTTCATTAATGATGGGATTCACCCATGGTGATATGAACAAGGTTGTTTGGAGATAAGTTGCGCGTGATGTACTCATGCTATTCTTTTAACTTCTTCTAGTGAACAACTGAATTTGTGAGAAGATACGGAACAGTACACCTAGGAGGTCCAGGTGACTTACATACCAGTATCCACGTTGTTTCACTTTTAAAACACAATTCCTTTACACTTTGGTTTTGTTTGCAGTAGCATTAGTCGTTATGATAAGGTCCTGAAGAAAGCAAGGCTACTTGGCCACTATTTGCTGAAACATGTTGACCACGTTCCACTACTAGACAGTTAATACATTTTCCCTGTCTTGGCTATTTAGGTCTCGCCTGTCGATGCGCATGCGCATCGAGCTTGCGAGACTATGGGGGCTTATCCACTCTTTACCCAACTTGCAAGGAATCGTGGCGATTCCTTGCAGTGCACGAGAAATTTAAGCTCAATGCGCATGCGCATTGAGCTTAAGGTGCGTGCACATCAGTTCCCTCAGCCGCACTCCAGGCCCCCGCTCCGCCCCCTCCCCTGCCCGCCGTGTCGCATTTCTCCTCCCCCCTCCCCTTATCTGCCTTCCCTCCATCTGTTCCCTCTCCCCGCTCCGCCCCCTCCTCTGCCCGCAGTGTGGCATTTCTCCTCCCCCCTCCCCTTCGCTCTCTTCCCTCCGTCTTGTTCCGTCTGTTCCCTCTCCCCGCTCCGCCCCCTCCCCTGCCCGCCGTGTCGCATTTCTCCTCCCCCCTCCCCTTCTCTCTCTTCCCTCCGTCTTGTTTGCTTTGCGTCCGAGTCGGCGTGCGCAGGGGCTATCCGTGTAATGCTTGCTCTTTCTGTTGTCGGCTTCGTCCCATGATGTAATTTCACATATCGATAAGACGTCTTCGCTCATTCCTCCACCCACCTCGTGCTGTTTGAGTGATGAAGAATATTCCAGTCACTGGCTGTTTTACTGGTTTTTTTTCCCCCCGTCTTGTTTGTTTCCTTTCCCACCCCCACCTCCTACTCTTACCTCCCAAACCTTTACGGTGGAAATAAAGTGGGCTTGTTTATCAGCGTATTTTTCATGTTTTATGTTTCGTTTCAGGAGCCCTGTCCTTCTGCCACTTTGAAAATGTAAACATCCTTAGTGATACGTTTTCTGGAAACGGTTGTTGATCATGCCCCAGCGAACGGTAACTTGCGCTACTCGCCTTTCAGTTCCCCCAGCAGCATTTGTGACTAGTAATAGCGGAAGAAAGCGACCGTGTTTTATCCAAGGAATGTTGAGTATTCCTGCCACACACTTGTGCTGTTTTAGAACTGTATTTTTTCCCCCGTCTTGTTTGTTTCCTTTCCCACCCCCACCTCCTACTCTTACCTCCCAAACCTTTACGGTGGAAATAAAGTGGGCTTGTTTATCAGCGTATTTTTCATGTTTTATGTTTCGTTTCAGGAGCCCTGTCCTTCTGCCACTTTGAAAATGTAAACATCCTTAGTGATACGTTTTCTGGAAACGGTTGTTGATCATGCCCCAGCGAACGGTAACTTGCGCTACTCGCCTTTCAGTTCCCCCAGCAGCATTTGTGACTAGTAATAGCGGAAGAAAGCGACCGTGTTTTATCCAAGGAATGTTGAGTATTCCTGCCACACACTTGTGCTGTTTTAGAACTGTACATTTCAAAGAAGCGAGGAAAATATTAAACAGATGACGTTTCATGGTTTCGTGTTTTTGTATTGTTATAACTAGAAAAGCGACTTGGGATACATTTAGATAAAGAAACGATTCACTATTTTGTTTTCTTTATACACGGTTTTGTGGTGTTTTGTTTAGTCTTTTTATGTAGTCCTCTTTAGTGGGATTCAAGCAACTGTGCGATTGGGCAGAGTTTTTAGTGGCGTAGTTAGATCAGAATCTTGCTAAAATGGCAAAAGTGTTTACAAATATTGATTGTTTTGTTGGGGGGTTTTTGTGTTGCGAAGGACGGGATTGCAAAATCTTCAGAAAACTTTACCTGGATTTTGACCGCGCCCTCATCAGTTGTCCGCACTTCACTCTCCATGAAATAACATGCCTCGGTTTAACGACTGAAATCCGTGCGTGCCTTATCCAGAGTGTGAGCTACAAAAACATGACATCCACCGCATCCACCACCACCACCACACCCACGAGCACTACATCCACCACCACATCCACTACTCACCCTCACTCACCCTCAACCCCTCACCCTCACTCACCCTCACTCACCCTCACCCTCACTCACCCTCACTCACCCTCAACCCCTCACCCTCACTCACCCTCACCCTCACCCTCACTCACCCTCACTCACCCTCAACCCCTCACCCTCACTCACCCTCACCCTCACTCACCCTCACCATCACTCACCCTCACCATCACTCACCCTCACCCTCACTCACCCTCAACCCCTCACCCTCACTCACCCTCACTCACCCTCACTCTCACTCACCCTCAACCCCTCACCCTCACCCTCCCTCACCCTCAACCCCTCACCCTAACTCACCCTCACCCTCACTCACCCTCAACCCCTCACTCACCCTCACCCTCACTCACCCTCAACCCCTCAACCCCTCACCCTCACTCACCCTCACTCACCCTCACCCTCACTCACCCTCACTCTCACTCACCCTCAACCCCTCACCCTCACTCACCCTCACTCACCCTCAACCCCTCACCCTCACTCTCCCTCACCCACCCTCACCCTCTCCCTCACTCACCCTCAACCCCTCACCCTCACACAGGGCAATAGGTCTCAGACCATTTCAGTTAGAGCTTTTAGAAATGTTTATGGCTTTTTTTATTTGTAATTTTTTAGCATTGGCTACAGGAAACAAAAATGCTAAAGATTTACAAAAAAAACCATAAACAATTCTAAAAGCACTAACTCTAATGATGCGAGACCTATTGCATTTCCAATGCTTGTTTTAATATTGGCATTGGAGGCTGTATCCAATTAAATTTAATTTTTTGCTTCCTAAACCAATTTTACTCACTTTTTCCTTACCCCTTGGTATCACATTGTTCTTTGCACTGCACTTTTTCAATTTACCCCGTCAGTTACATCACTCAGATACAATTAGATTCTTTCAACAGAAAGTGACCCCGCCCTGCCTACAGGAAGGACCGTGTACTATCTACTAGGCCCCTTCCTGATAGAGATCAGACCAGGTGATGTGTTGGTCCTCAGAACCCCAAATGATGAAGGGCGGTCCCGAGTGGTGACTGATGGGTGTTAGAGACTAGACACTGATTTGGCTCTTGTCTATTTCACAAAGAAGAGTTGTTGTATGGCTAGTGGTAATAACTCTCAACCGTTATCCAAACATTCCTTTGTAAAATTCTTGACCCTCTGGTACCTTTGTTGTAGTGAATGTTCGATAGGGCGTGTACTCAGAGCTGGTCATTAAATTAGCCCTAGGGTCCCCCGTAATTGTATGTGTTATAGCTGTAATGCTACGGCCATCTGATCTGAAAGTCTTGTAGACTATCTTTATTCCGCTGGCCAACTCTTGCGTTACCCCTTTAACAAGGAAGAATAATTGTAATCTAAAAATCATGGTGTCTGACAGCATAAAAAGTGGACATAAATTATTTTGGGGGAGAAACATCTGTAACCTCGGGAAACATTGAACACAACATTGCCAAGATAATGCCCAGTCTTCATCATATAAAAACAAGATAGATCCCCATCATTCAAGAAAGATCATTCTGTCCATTATATTGAGGTCAGCAAATCACCCATGCTGTCCTACATGATTACCAGTCTGATTTCCCTACTTCAATCGAAAGACACAAACATTCAGAAAATGCGGTTGGGCTAGATTTTCCCAGAAAAAGGCCAGGTACGTGTTGCACAAGTTCTTCAAGAATAAAAAGGAGACTGCAATGTATATAATAATAATAATAACAATAATAATAATAATAATCATCATAATAATAATAATAATAATAATAATCTTGTATTTGTAAAGCGCAAAGCTACCCGTAGGTTTCCAGGCGCTGGGGGCTGTCGGGAAGATTAAGCAAGCTGTTGCCCAGAGTCACATGGTGCTGGACAGACCCCTGCCGCCAGTGCCGGGGATCGAACCGTGATCCCCAGCGTCCGTCGTCAGTTGCCCTGGCCTCTGCGTTCTGTGTGTAATAAAGGCTTATTTAAGCTGGTGGAGGTTATCAAGGATTTAGTCAGTGGTTGTGAATTAATACTCCTGCAAAAGAAAATCTCTAGATTATGTTTATCATTTCTAATTAGAATATTTTTAAGCAGGTAAAACGTTTAAAAATCACTTTTAAAAAAATCACTATTTATTTGCTATAAGCAACACTTTTTTACACCTGGAAATTCACAAAAAAAAGAAAAAAATATATTCATTGGGTAGAAACAAAAGTCTAGGCCCTTATCAGAGCACCACTACTGTTGTCACTTATGTAGACATATTACTATGTAAGGGCGTGTATAAATGTGGGTAGACTGTGAATCTGCTGCTCCCTATTTTTTATGTTTATAATATTTGTCCAACTATATGAAACAAAAAGCTTTTCTGAATGTCTGTGTACAGGAAACCTACTTTCAAACAAAAAAAAACTTCAAGCTGATAACAAGAAATCACGATGGACATAATTGCTTGGGTGGATTTAGTATTACTTTGGTAATGTCCCCATTTCTACCCAGTATGTGAAAAGGCGACCCTATTCTGACAAACAAATCTGTGTGTTACTTGTTAGTTTACCACATTAAGTTCTTACAAACCTTTATACTAACTTGTGTGCACACTATAGGTAAATTATCCGACTGCACATAGTAACCTCACAATAGGAATGTTATTGTTGGTGTATCTAAGCCATTTACAGCTTCCATTCGCATCTCTGTATACCTTGCTTGTTTACAACTCAATATTTGTACTGAGCAAGTCTTGTTTGTCATAATAAAAACCAATAAAAACGATTAAAAACTATGGTAACAAGAAGGCAGATAAAACTGAGAAAAAAACACAACATGAGGATACAATGTGCAGAGTCTGATCTTAAAAAAATAGAACATGGGCTGCTTTGCTTAGAAACCCATGAGGCGGAATCCCCAAAAATTCAAACGCGACGCATGGCTAAAAGAGCGGAGCTCACCTTCTTGCTGGAAAGACTGAGGTGCTTAAATTGCAAGGCGCACTCTGCCCGTACACACACTGCGGAGGATCGCACGGGCTGCCTGCTGGCCTGGCTCGTCCGTCAGGATGACGCTCGATCGCCCATTGTAGCAATCCGTTCGACGAGCGCCACTCTAGTGTACACCCTAGCCGAGATACTCCACGAATTCACACATCACTAACAGACACTATACAGGTCCACAGCCACTGGATGAACCGAAATCCCCAGAAGAAATACATTCAGGTATCCACGCTCTGGCCACGGTAAAGACCCCTGGCCCGGATGGGCTCCCAACAGAGATTAACAAGGCCTGTGCCACCCTCTTATTACCTCAGTTGCAAACGGTGTATGACGACGCGCTCTCCGACTCCTGCCTCTCGGCCTTGCAGAAGGAGGCGCTCTTGGTCTCTCTCCCTAAACCTGATAGGGACACAACAGAACTAGGTTTGTATAGATCGCTGGCAATGTTTAACACCAATTACAAAATCTTAGCCAGCATTATTGCAGCTAGACTAGCTCCCTTGGTCCCCTCACTCGTCCATCCTGATCAGAATGGCTTTGTGCGGGGCCGTAACACCTCTCTCGATATACGGCGGTGATTCTGACTTCAACAGTACGCTTCCCAGGTCTGTCCTTAATTGGGCTGCATGGTCCTTGACCAGGAAAAAGCCTTTGACTCACTGGAGTGGCCTTTCTTATTCTCGGTCCTCTGCCAGTACAGGTTTGAGGAACGGTTTATGCAGCTTAGCCAGCATTATACACGGACCCCCTTATTAGGGTAAGCATTGGGCATCAAATATCTGAGCCTGTACCCATTGGCAAGGGCACCAGGCAGGGCTGTCCACTCTCGCCTTTGTTACTTTCACTGGCGATGGAACCTATAGTGGCAGAACTGAGAAACGGAGGTGGAGACTCGGGAGTTTGCCTGGGAGAAGGCTTACATGTTGTGTCTCTGTATGCAGATGACCTGTATTTATACCTGAGGGATGCCCACAGTGTGCCGAGCACGGTTGCAGAGATCTTACAGCGATTCACCCGGCTATCAGGGCTCAGGGTAAATTGGAGGAAGTCTTGCCTACATCCATTAAGACATCGCATGCGGGACCCAGGACTTATGGTCAACTGGATACATACCAACCAACGACCTTCCGGTATTTAGGAATCTGCTTCTACCACTCTGCAGAGGACATTCTAGACAGCACCCTTACCAGAGCAATAAGATCTATCAGATCCCAGATAAACTTCTGGCGGGCTCTCCTGCTTCCGGTCATGGGTCACATTACGCTTTTAAAAAATGTAAGTATTGCCAGGATGTTATATTACTTTGACAACTTGCAAGTATACATCTGAGCGAAAACATTTCGAGAATCAGAACAGTGGACCAGAGAAGACTCTGGTCGACAATTTTCGTAGAGCCACCCTGTGTCGCCCTCCGTTCCAGATAAACTGGAATGGAGGGCGACACAGGATGGCGCTATGAAAATTGTATGCGCCAGTAGAGTAGGGTGGATTGGCTGTTACCAACTTCGAGCTATATGACCTAGCCACCCAATTACAGTGGGTATTGAAGTGGCTGGCAGGCCTGTTGCTTGAAGACACGGCAACGCTATTACTGCATGGACGCCGACCAACATACATCATTTATTCTACCCCGTGGCTAGAGCGCCCATGCCACAGCCTGGGCTGCTGGCTCTGGCCAATCGCTGTTATAGGCGCAGTCTGTATCTTACCCTGGGAGACGACCACATACGTGCAGGTGCTGCCCTTGCTTGGCACGCCGAGGGGCAGGGTGCCCACAACGGGAGCGGAACTGGTACCATGTCAAGTGGCAGGGATACAAACGATGGGTGATTTATTTGAGGATGGAGCGCTTCTGACGTATGAGGGATTATCCCAGAGTTCCGACATTCCCCGGGCCAGTTGGTATTATACAACTCACTGATAGCCTCGCTGACACTGGCCTGGGGAGGCCTAGACTACGAATGCAGACCTCATCTAGTTGTACAGTATCTGCGTGTAAAGGGGACGGGTGGCCATATAATACACTGGTTAACTGAGCCCTACTAGCACACTCCAGGGATCCGCTCACCTCCCTGCGTGGCAAGTGGGAAGCAGACAGAGGGAGTCCCTGGGCAGACATAGAAGGGGATAAGGTGGCACTCAAATTCCACGGAACATTAGTTTCCAACTTATACAACACTACATCATCCATAGGGCGTATCTCTCCTCTGATAATTTAAATAGGTACTTCTAGTCGAGCTTTGCGGCTTGTCTCTGATGCATCCTACATATGCTGTGGTCATATCACGCTCTGCTACAATACTGGCGGGAAGTAACATTCTGTCTGGTCACATGTAGAGAATGAATGGAACTGCACACTTGGGAGAAATGTGTACTGGGATTGTTTCCTAGATCCAAGAAACACAAAGTAACTTCCAGATTTCTAAACTTGGGCTTGATCACAGCTAAACGTTTAATCACAAGCAGGTGGAAACACTGACGCCCCCACGACAAGGCATGGAAATAGTCTCTCCTGGTTTGGGCACAAGCGGAAAGTATAGCGCTAAACAGAGAAGACACACTGGGCTTAGAAAATATCCTATTGCGAAACACTGGGATTCTATGCTGAGGGCAGTACAGGTTATGACACACCCGGAGGTTGACGACTCCGCAACCGGGGACACAGGGCTGGGGTAGAGATTGGTGCGCTCGGGCCTCTCGCAGGCAATCGTTTCTCATGTGAGTGGCTGTGGGGTGCCTCTCGGGGGGGGGGGTGGCTGAGTAGTTAAAGGGGGGTTGACACAGTAATGGGCTAAGAAAGGACTAGGCTACTTTGTTATGTTAAGTTTGATTTGTTTAAGCATATAATATCTCTGGCATGGCACCATGCTGGTGCTTTGGCACTGACCAAGTTGATCCAATCTAAGGTCCACAGACTGCATATTTCCTACTGAGGGTCTAACCCAGGACTTACAAACCTGCAATACATGACAGCAACTCTACCATAGAAACGTGCCTCACTAGGAATAACCTGATGCACATTCATGTAAAATGTCTATATATTGATTATTGTTGATTCTCAGTACTGTCAATATCCCTTTACATTTTCTTCTGCAGGAATTACGCTAACTCACAAAATGCCAATAAAGAGATACAAAAATAAATGAGGTTACAATGTGCACACCTGACAACTAATGCTAGCACTCATTACTGCAATGCATGTTCACAAGGTTGGATTTCTTTACAACACCTGGTGAACATAACAGAATAGATGGGCATTTTTTTAACCATCGTCACCCCTGCAGTATACACTACAAGTGAGTGTGAAAATATACATAAAAAAGAACATAACTTGTCACTGTGTCTATACAAAAGCCTAAATAGATGACGTTTGAGCACCAGAGGAAACAACATATCGATCCTTGTTACACCTCAGGCAGTCGCCATGTTGTTTAACAGCCTAAAGGTTACTCAGACATTCAGATTCATGGTCTACGAGTAGATGAGAAATCATTGGTGGGCAAATTAGCAACAAAAACTGCGGAGTTACTCTTATTTTTATTGCAACGTTCTTACTTTTGGGGAATTTACAAAGAATTCCAGGAGAACGTAATGGAAGCTGCAAGAGTCAGAGCTTCTTAGAATTTTTCACAAGTGTAAAAATGTAAGCATTTGGAATAATAGTGAGTAAATGCAACACGATTATATGTACGCGTAATAACTATATTGTTTCTACACTGGGAAAATATGTCAGTGCAGACAAATCTCTTCTGCTACATTCCACCCAATGTTGTGGTTGTCCCCTAGCCATCTCATCCAGATGTTGAATTTAACCTTGCCATTGACAATAATAAGTCTGCTACTATTGTCAGTGAGACTATTTGAATGAAACAGGATTGCATGTGTGTGGGTAGGCACTGCTTTCAGCGGGTGTTCCTACCACCACCCACCCAACGTGTGAGATTTACGCATGCTTGCGGCGTAATATCTGGGTCATCCTGAGTGAAGCCTGTCAGCCACGAAGGTGCCAGTGAATGGACTTAACAACATCATCAGGATTATACAATAGAGTATCACATCTGGAGACTTTGGTTACTGAAGTACCAAAAGCTCTGGCTGAAACAGTGGGCACAAGCATGCGGGAATTGGGTGTGAAAACACTGATTCCCACACTTCCCACCTAGACTTTTCGCCCCTCTCTCCCGATTTACTGAAGCTCCAGGTAGGGCTTTAAGTTGGCCAGGTCCTGCCAGTGCTCAACACTGGCAGTTCTTAAAAACAGGTGCTGAGACAAGTCCCTATCGGGCTCTCCATTTTGCCCTCACCCTCAGGGTGATAAAAAACACTTAAGTCTGCAGCAGTAACGCCCTTGACTGCCTTTGATGTACTTCAAAGAGACTTGTTTTAGTTATTTCAGTCTCATCATTCCAGAACTGAAGCATTTTTTATATTATATACAACAAAGCTATAGTTGTTCATTTTATGTAACTAACAAACAATGATAATACCTATGCCCTGGCTTGCTGTGGGCATAATGTTACTGGCTGTAGGCATAAAGTTACTGGTTGTGGGAAAAAAGTTACTGGTTGTGGGCATAATGTTACTGGTTGTAGGCATAAAGTTACTGGTTGTGGGAAAAAAGTTACTGGTTGTGGGCATAATGTTTCTTGTTGTGGGCATAATGTTACTAGGTGTGGGCATAATGTTACTTGTTGTGGGGATAATGTTACTTGTTGTAGGCATGTTATTTGTTGTTTCATATATCTGGATGCAATGACAAACAGCAAAATACCAGTCGGGCGGCACACTATGCCAAGCACAGATTTCAGCTTATCTGTTTTTCAGCCAAGCCCTTAATTAAATTTACCACGCCCGTTTGAAAGACCCCCCCCCCCCCCCGAGTTTATTCCTCCCACTTAAAGCCATAGCTTCAGGTATGGGGAACACCAGGGTGCGGTGAAGTACCGCGCAGAAACCGGCCCATCCCAGAAGGAAGCCACAAGTGTGCCTTAATCTATTTATGAATGCAAATTCACGCCCAGCGAATCATTACCGTGACCGAACATGCACGTGAAAATTGAGCTAACTGCCAAGGGAATAATACCAGTCAATCGGCTCAAATTAGCAACTCTTTCCAGGCTGTATAAAATCAAAAAATACTGACCCCATAAAAAGTACCTAACCTGGAATCTGACCTGCACATACAGCAGGCTACTTCCAAGCACGCGCCCAGAGCGCGACCCCGTGTAGCCGGCGGTGTCATGACACAGACCCCCAGCGAGGAGGCGTCTGCGAGCGTGACCTTTAGCCGCTGGACGCGGGCGCGCACGCACCTTGGCCTTTGGCGTAAATAGATCTCGCCTGACCTTACATGAAGAGGGTACATAAAAGCTCGCTTCCCCCCGCTTTTGTTATTTTAAAGTGCAGATGCATCTGAGTCATTTTACCCTTTTGTTTCATATTCTAAGATCCAGGGCTTCAAAGACAACATGTCAGCGTGCAGTCGATTTATGAGTGAACTCTCCAAGAGCAGCCGAAGAATTACCTTGTCAATCACTCCGAGGACCCGGAAGGCCTTCAGCTCCTCGGCAGGGCTCCTTAGGTTCCAAGAGGGCCTTGAACTCACTGATCCTGGGGGCTAATGGAAGATATCAAAGATGAGACATCAATCAGAGCGGCACTTGAAGGAAGGCTGCCCGCTGCAGCACACGCCGGGCCCAAGGAAGCCAAATTTATCATAAATCACAGGCAGGAGATGAAAGCTCAAGTTGGCCTCTGAGATAAAGTTGCCAGTAAATAAATCAAGAGCACAGGAGAAAAAGCATACACATATAAAGGAGGACAAAAAGCCACCAAGTTTAAGTGCTGTGCGAGGAGCTATTTAATTAGGAAGCAGCTCCAGTACAAATAACTTGGCTTCAATGACCTGCTCTTAAATTCGGCCATGATCTGTACACAGGGATTCGACCGGCACTGAAAGGCAGGGGAGTTATTCAGGAAGTAAAAAACACACACTACTGAACAGCAACCCACAGGGCGGGCAAATGAATATACACAAAATGCTAAGGTATCACATTAACTTGATAAACCAGGCAGCATTGGTAAAGGAAACAGGTGAAATACATGATTAAAGTCTCTGCAGTTACCTGACTGCGCTGCTTATATGCCCATGTTTCATGCAGCATCTCTGTTTGGGTGAGGTGCACAGACTTACTTTGATGCCCTCCCTATACGCTGCAATGGCCTGACATCCCAGAAATCACCACTTTTCTACAGGTCTACAAGCAAAGACATCCTTCCCTTTGGCAATTCGGGAATGTAGGAGTCCCGAGGGGACTGCAGCTCTGCCTCTCCCCTATCACACTCTTGGAAATGTCTCTAAGCACCGTCTGTCATTTGATCTGTGTTCGGTCTTCTACTTTATGGCCACTCTGCCTCTATTTTGCATGTTCCTATGCTTTTTTTGTTTTGTTTGTTTTAGCAGTGAGAGATTCTATGTCAGGACCGGAGGCTTCAGATTATGCTATATCTTCCTTCGCTTTATTAACATAAAGACTCCACAGCAGCTTAGGAAAAGATATATGATAGTAACAAAAAATGCTTTAAGGCCTAAAGCATTTGACGGAACGTTCAACAGATCAAAACAACAACTCCCAAGAGTCTCTTTGTATAATGACAGTCCATAGTCCTTCCACTCTGTCCATCACCGCTATAAAACCGGCCTTCTCTTCCTCTTCCTCCTCTTTCTTCGCTGCTCCCGCAGCCAGATAAGTGCTTTTCATGTTTCTGTTATGTGTTTACTGATTGTATTATATGTACGATCGTTGGGGGACTCACTCCGTGGTTTATTTTTTCCATTGCAGAGTCCCCAGTCGCGGGAACGTTCCATCGTTCCTACGCGATCTTTCTTTCCCATTTGTGTGCGGTAAGTGAGTAAGCCGCCAGGGGGCGCCCTAACGTCTCGCCGACTCTTCGGCGCGCCTCCGTAGTTACAGGAGCCGCGCCGTGGAGTCTGCTTGCGCAGGAGCCAACCCTCGCGTACCCCTCTGACACCTGGTGCTCCGGGTCTGTACCTCCCTGTTCTGACGCCCCGTTGGGGTCTGTATTGCGGCGCTGACCGCGTAAAACACCTTCGGGTGAACTTTGTGCACCTCTTTTGATCGTGTGTGGCTTGGCGCGCTTGAGGGGTGCGGAGACTCGGTCCCGGCGAGGAGAGTCTGCGCGCTGGGGGGTTGGTGCTGCCCCACCTGCCACGTCAGTTGGCCCACAAAGTAATCGCAGCCAGTTGGCCTGGCCATATCCGAGACTTATCTCGACTGCCGCCCTCCAGGGTGTCCCGGAATTTCCCCTGTGCTTCAGCATGGAAGGGGAGTACGAGGAAGAACCTTACTCCTACCTGCAGGACGATTAATTTTACCAAGCGGTGGATAATTCGATTTATCGCTGCGTGACGGAGGTGGTAGGGCCTATGGAGGACCGCCTCTCCGCCCGCATTGTGGAAGAATGCGTGAAGCTGGCGTCAGCGCATGTGCCTCCGACCCCCGAACTCCCGGGGACATCTGGCGGGTTGCCGCCCGCACCGAAGAGGCCCTGTAGGGAAGGCCCGTCCTCGGAGGCCCAAGGAGTAGACAGGGGCGCTTTTGAGCGTCTACGGGACGCCTTCCTGGCGAAGGCAACGGCGGTGCCCCCTGCTCCCTTGGCGGATCCAGGTGCTTCAGGGGACGTGTCGACGCCCCCCGCTTCTCCTGTGTACGACTCTCCAGACACCGATGACGACGGAGAGTCGACCCGATCTTGGCTTCCCGCGTCCTCTGCCAAGGAGATGCCACGAAATGAGTCGGGCATGCTGGACCCGGACGAGATCGTCCACCCTCGCTCCGCGGCTTGGACACCGGGGGAGACGGTGGCGAAGTTTGTAGCGGGCAGGCTGCGCAAGCCGCTGGAGAAGGAGGCAAGGGGTTGCCTGCGTGGGGAATGCCCTAGACCGACTTTGGAGGGTAAGGTGGCCATGACCCCGGAGTTGGATGCCAAGATGGCCACCTTCTTGGCAAAATTTATGAAGGATCCCAGGAAGGGCATCGATCGGTCCTGGCGGGCCTGCCAGGATAAGCTGTTGGATGCGGTAGGGCCTGCCACGAAGATCCTCGATATGGCGGAGGAGGCGAAGGCGAATGGCACCGCCATTTCTCCGGAGGTGCTTTCTAATTGGGCCCAGAGGGTGATCGTGTTCTTGGGCAACGCCAACTGCGCACTGTCTACTGAGCGGCGGCGTTCGCTCTTGATTAAATTGGACCCGAAGTTGGGGGACCTGGCCTCGTCTGAGGCGGGTGCTGTTGCCCAGGGGGGCCTCTTTGGCGAGCCCTTTATCAGAGAGCTGGGCAAATTCGTGAACACGTTCACGTCGCTGGACAAAGCTCAATCCAGCATTAAACGGGTGTTTCACCAACGTTTCTCCGGAGGGGCCGGTCGCGGTAGGGGCCGCGCGACCGGCCGTGGCCAGCAAGCCAACAATAAAGGACAAGGCTCCGGCAGAGGCCAATACCAGACCTCAGCAAACTTTAACAACTTCTACCCCACCAGAGGGCAGCGCTTCGGCGGAAGAGGGTTCAGGAAGAACTCTGGTCAAGGAAATGCCTCCGGTAAGTGTACTCTGTTTGGATCAAGTTCCGATTGGGGGGAGGTTGGCAACCTTTTACGAGGAGTGGGAGTTGCTCACTGCCGACGCTTGGGTCTTGCAAACTGTACGTGGGTTCCACATAGAGTTCTACGACCAGCCCACGCAAGCGGTGCCCCCATGTCCAATGGTGTTTTCAGAGTCCGACGCGCGGTTGATAGACGGAGAGGTCTCGGAACTGCTCCGCAAAGGGGCCATCCGCCTATCAACCCGCCATCCAAACGGTTTCCTCAGCAATGTCTTCCTAGTGGACAAGACAGATGGGGGCAAAAGACCTGTGATCAATCTCAAAGAATTCAACGGGTGGTTGGTCTATCGACATTTCAAGATGGAGGGTATCCACCTCCTTCGAGACGTACTCCTCCCTCGGGATTGGATGGTGAGACTGGATCTCAAGGATGCCTATTTGGTCGTCCCCATCCACCCCCCGCATCGTCGTTTCCTTCAGTTTATATGGAACGACAGGGTGTTCGAGTTCGCCGCGCTACCGTTCGGTCTGTCGTCGGCCCCCTGGTGCTTCACGAAAGTGCTCCACCCGGTAGTGGAGTTTCTCAGGAGTCAGGGGGTCCGAATGTTGGTGTACTTAGACGACATCCTCCTCATGGGGCAGTGCCCGGAGGTGTTGGCGGACCAGCTTCGGCAGGCCGTGCACCTTCTTCAGAGACTGGGGTTCGTTATCAACGGCTCCAAGTCGGTTTTGGTTCCCACTCAGAGGATTATCTTCCTGGGTTTCGTAGTGGACTCGGTGCAGGCTGTCTTGAGCCTGCCGGGTCGGAAAGTCGCGAAAATACGACACCTGCTCCGGCAGACGATCGCCAAAGATCGCACTTCTTTGCGCCATATCGCCAAGGTGGTAGGGCTTCTGTCGTCCTCCATCCAAGCGGTTTTCCCAGGCCCCCTGCATTACAGGACGCTCCAACGCCTGAAGGCGCAACACCTACGTCGTGGAATGAGCTACGATCAGTGGGTTCCCCTCACGGAAGAAGTGAAGGAGGAAATGTCTTGGTGGCTGTCTCACATGGAGGCATGGAATGGTCGGGCGATCTTCGGATCGGCACCGGACCTAGTCATAGAGTCCGATGCCAGCAGGTCGGGCTGGGGCGCCCGGTGCGGGGATTTTTCCACCGGCGGCGCCTGGTCTTCAGAAGAACAACGATTGCATATCAACTGTTTGGAGCTCCTGGCGGGCTCCTTCGCAGTCCGTTGTTGGACCAAGGATTCGGTCAGGGCCGGTGTCCTTTTACGGATGGACAATGTTTCGGCGGTTCGTTATGTGAACCATCTAGGAGGTCCTCGTTCCCGCGCTTTGGCGGATCTGGCGAAGGACTTCTGGGACTACTGCCTGTCGCGTCACATTGCGGTGACGGCGGAATATCTACCAGGTCAGGCCAACCAGGTAGCGGATTGGCACTCCAGACACCTCAGGGACGCCAGTCAGTGGAAACTGGATCCGGTGGTTACAGACTCTCTGGGGTCCGTTTTCAGTGGACCTGTTTGCGTCCCGTCTCGACCACCAGCTGCCGCGTTTTTTCAGCTGGAGGCCGGACCCTCTGGCGGAGGCCACGGACGCCTTTCTACAGGATTGGAGTCGGGAACAGCCGTTTGCGTTTCCCCCGTTCTCCATGATAATGCGAGCGGCGGCCCTAATACGCCGGGAAGGAGCGGAGTTGGTGTTGGTTAGACCGCTCTGGAGGTCTCAAGTGTGGTTTCCGGTTCTTCTGGAACTTTCTTGGGATTTTCCAATCCTACTCCCCCTGTTTCCTCTGCTCCTGACAAATCCGGATCGGGAACCGCATCCTCTCATCACGCAGAGCTCTCTCCGCCTCGTGGCATGGAGGCTCTCAGGAGACGCTGGTCGCTCCCAGGCCTTTCGGGGTCGGCTGAACACTTGCTCTCCAAAGCATGGGCCGATAGTACGACGAAGCGCTACAGATCCGCTTGGCTTAAGTGGATGCGTTGGTGTCTACGAAGGGATTTGGATCCCTTGGTCGCAGGCCTCGTTCCCGTGCTGAATTTCCTGGCTCACCTAGCCGACAAGGGCTTGGCCTATAGAACGATCAATGCTATTCGATCGGCGATTTCGGCGGGCCATGACAACATCGATGGCCACCCAGTAGGGGAGCATCCTTTTGTTTGTCGGCTTCTGCGGGCTATTCGTCTCGCGTTGCCTCCTGAACCCAGGTACTCCGTCCTTTGGGACGTCAATTTGGTTCTGAACTTGTTCTTGTCCTGGCCAGCCAATTCCTATCTGTCTCTTAAGGAACTGTCGGCAAAGTTAGCCATGTTGCTATGTTTGATTTCTTGTAGACGCGTCTCTGACGTGCGCGCGCTGGATATATCTGCACGCATTTTTTCCCCGGATGGGGTAACTTTTACCGTGGGCCGACGCACCAAAACGTCGTCGCGATCCATTTCCTATCCAGCTTTTCTTGACACTCCTAAGTTGTGTGTTGTGCAATGCCTCAAAGCATATGAGGATCTGACCTTGGATTTGCGCCCCCCGGGCGAACGTCAGTTGTTGATTGCTCTGCGGAAGCCACACAAAGCTGTCTCCTCCCCCACTATTGCTCGGTGGGTGCGGTGGGTCATGCAAGAAGCAGGCATCAATACTACTCTCTTTGGAGCACATTCTGCCAGAGGGGCCATGGCCTCTAAGGCGTTCTCGGTGGGTGCTCGCTTGGAGGACCTAATGCGAGCGGCGGATTGGTCCTCGGATTCCACCTTTAAGAGGTTTTATTTTAAGCCGGTGGTGGATTTGGCCCAGTTGGTGGTAAGTAAGCTTTAAACTAGCATAATCTGATGCCTCCGGTCCTGACATAGAATCGAAATTTGCCTAGCTTACGTAACGGTAAGTTTCAATTCTATTAAGGACACGGAGGCGAGGATTATCCCACCCAGGCTACACAGTGGTGTCTCTACCCACCCGTATGGCAGTAAGTAAAGCGTTTTCCTTTACATTGTCTGTGCTGTATTAGTCACTGAATGCTCCTCGCCTTATTGTTGCATTTCTGGGCCACCTCGTTTACGCTGTTTCTTTTTCGACAGGCAACGAGGGTGCTAAACGGGATCAATGAGGTTCAGGCGTGATCTGCGCGAAGAAAGAGGAGGAAGAGGAAGAGAAGGCCGGTTTTATAGCGGTGATGGACAGAGTGGAAGGACTATGGACTGTCATTATACAAAGAGACTCTTGGGAGTTGTTGTTTTGATCTGTTGAACGTTCCGTCAAATGCTTTAGGCCTTAAAGCATTTTTTGTTACTATCATATATCTTTTCCTAAGCTGCTGTGGAGTCTTTATGTTAATAAAGCGAAGGAAGATATAGCATAATCCTCGCCTCTGTGTCCTTAATAGAATTGAAACTTACCGTTACGTAAGCTAGGCAAATTTCGATTCAGCAGGATTCAAGTTTTCATGAGCAATCTAAAAAAATCCAGCTCGCTGTGCTGGCCTTTGTGGGTCTCCTTGTCTATTTACTAAAAGTCCTAGTAGATAGGCAGAGCTTAATTTGTGACAAAAGTGTCAGTCTGCAAAAAATAAATCGTCTCCAGGAAGAGCCCGTTGCTGGGCAAGGAGGTGCTGCGGAGATAGGCCTTACCTTCCCCGCCTGTTGTACCGGATAAGTCCAGGACAGTGCTTTAAATGGGCCAATACTGTCAGGCACTGAGCACATGCACTTCTTTAAACGAAGAGTACCTGCACTTCCCAGCTGCAGTCCATTACTTTTAACAGGAAAGTGACTGCACATCTAATTAGTAAACAGGTTCTCTGGGTCAGTGATTGGTTCCACTTCTATATTTCCATTTCAAGCAGTGGTTCGGACAGCTGCAGCAGCTCCACCACCAGCTCTGGGCACCGACTGCCTCGGACAGCTTCTTCCTTTCGGCTGTACAGCCAGCCTGGACAGAACAAAACCACTCCCTGACCGGAAGGGACAGCTACGCTGTGGTTCATGGAAATAGAAGAAAGGTTACCAATACACTGAAATTGTGAAAGATCATAGTATTGCCTGTCCTACATCAAGGGACCTTTATGTGGCCATCGGCTGCACAGCAGGTCAGCACAGGAGGTGCAAATAGTGCTGGTCCTCAGAATAAGTGCCGGAGGTGCCCAGCAGCACAACTCGCGTACTGTGCATACATCTCTTGGGCCTGATCTAAGTACCTTGCCAGTCCTCCTCCTGCTTCTGGCTTCCTACCTTAGGTTCCTGGGAGGGGCTGATTCAGAGGAATTACAGGCTGTGAGCGAGTATTGTAGAAAATCTAGGATGTGGCTATTTGATCTCTCAATGCCTCTGGGTCGCTTTCCAAGATGTGGCATCAAAGTTTAATAAGCATTGTCAAAGCCAAAAGGTATCGCCTTTGGGACCTATCGGCTGTGACAATGATTTTAGCAATATGTTACTGTATAAACATTGCATGTTTGACGTAGGTAGGGACCTTGCGTTTTTAACAATTGTAAACTCTCTGTGCTTTAGTGCAACTTTTATTGTAGTTTGAAATTACATTACTAAGTATTGACAAAGCCAAGAGGTCTTGGCTGAAAAAGGCTGAGCTGATGTTTTTTCCCCCAATGTTTTTATCGTACATGTGAGCTGAGTTGTATTTTGGTGTCTGGATGAGATTTAGTGGATGAGATCAGGAGGAGGGTGTTCATAATAGGGCACGATTGAGAGCCCTGGAGCTGAGGCGGAAGGCAGTGTGAGTCAGTGGGTTATCACAGTGTTCTGGCTCCATTCTCAACCAATCCTTGGCCTCTCTCCAGTTTGCACAAAGGGATGACCATATATGTACCATTTGTAATTACTAATTCAAATTATTTATAACAAAGTCATTGTTGTTATTCATTTATATAAAACTGCTCATAAGCACCCAGAATTCCAGCAGGTCTGGCTTGTTTTAAGCATACATTTGTTGTGTGCAATATGTCTGATGCAATAGCAAAATAGCAAAAAACTCACAAGCAGGCATGGTTAGGCAGGGTGCTTTGTAAAGCACTTGATTGAAGTTCACATGTCTGAATCAATGCCCTTAAAATACTCTAGCCACGCCACTTATAATAAATAACACCCCCACCCCCCGTTTTTAGCTTAGTTAAAGCACTGTGGCCCACAAAACTAAAAAGGAGGCTCAGTGGAAAGGGTAGCAGGCAAGTTAGAGAGGTAAATGTGCTGATAAAATATTAGCAGAATCCAGGCTTTAAAACGGCCAAAGAGAAGAATTAGTAAGAGGTTAGATATCTGGATTTTAGTTTTCTCAAGATATTCCAAATCAAGAACACGTTAATTACACTGGCAAGTACCTCCAGCAGAGGGGCTTTTTTCTAGTTCTCCTATGCCAGATTCAATTAATGCTTTTGGCCGGATCCATGGCAGAGCCGTAACTAGACATAACACTGCATGCTAGCAGTATACTGCACTGTATTGTATTGCAATTTTGTTTATAAAACACTTATTATCCCTGATGAGGAATTATAAAGCTCTGCACTTGTCTGATCAACAAGATGTTGATTTTGTGTCGATCAGACGTAGTAAGAGTGCATTTGATGGAGCACAAGAGTGGATAGGACATAGCACTGAGCTTCCTGTAAAAAAGTGCACAAAACAGCATGAACATTTCAATTGGAATCCACAATACTATCGGTCTATATTCATTCTTCAGTTTTGGATAACTGGCTGAATTGTATATCAATGTTCCTATATGTATAACAAACTGTAATTCAAAACTACTGAAGTTATTACATTTTGCACAATCATTTCTGCATTGGTAATTCCATGATTGTTACTTTTGATTGGATTGATAGCTAACTAGTTGTCTCTAAACTGATAGTTTAGTTCTATTGCTTTCTTTTGAATCTGATAGAATACACATCTGTGAAACATGGAAGGAGGCTCTACACTTAAGGTGTCCAACATAGATCCACGCAGACTAGATTAATGGCAGGTGTTCATGCTAACAATGGAATAGGTGAACAATTTACTTACTTTTGGTAACGCTATTTCTGGTAGCGACTATCTAGCTGGAGGCTTCTCACCCTTGAATATTACCCAGGCATCAGACTGGATGAGGAGCATTTTTCAACAGTGCATCTGCATGCCAGAAGGTGGGATCTTGTGGCTCCACACCAACGCTGTTCTTCTACGGAAATGACATGCGAGGCCATATAGGCACAACTCCTGCGTGCTGATGTCAGCTACTTTCGAGACTGTCCACGCCGCCAGAGGCAGAGCCCCAAAATCAAATTGGTAGATAGGGTGAAGATTCCTAGACTTGGGATCTTATTACAGGATAGAGTTTAATCACAGAACGGGGAGGATGGGAAGGTTGGCGAGGAATCTGCAGTTGCAGCGACGGCAGATCCTCCTGGAGAACATATGCTCAATCCTAGGAGGTTTGGATACCATACTAGGTGCACAATCCGGAGCCAGGAGGAGTGCTTAGACCTGGTCAGTCCTGATCTTCTTGAGACCTCAGGGCAGGAGTAGTATGAGACGAAATGTAGACAAGGGTCCCGAGGCGGAATGCATCTCAGAGAGAGAAAGGTCCTGGAAAGTCCCAATATGCAGAAGAGCTGACATTCGCTCCCTGCAGTGGCCAATAGATCAAGCCAAGGTTCTCCTGATTCATAGAAGAGACTGTTTCACCTCCGAGTGTTACTTCCATTTGTGATCCTCTAGGCGTTGACGGCTGAGCTCGTCCACCCTGCCATTCAATGATTCTGTCAGGTGGTTCACCACCAAGAAAATTCATTGGTAGTCCAGTTATTTTCGGAGGCGCAAGGCCTCCTGGCACCGGGTCGGTGACCCCACCCTGTTTGTTGAAGTACCACGTCATTGCAGTGTTGTTATCTGTGAGCAGCACATGGAACAGCCTTCCCTTGATGGAAGGCAGAAAGGCTTTCAACGCCAAGCGAATATCCCTCAGCTCTAGAGGTGGATATGGAGCCAGGACTCAGATGAAGACAGGAGGCCTCTGATATCCACCTCTCCCAGATGGTCGCCCCATCCCAGAAGCGAGGCATCGGTCACCACTCTCAGCTCTGGGTGGGAAAGGGAGAAGGATCAGCTGCTGACCTAATTGCCGTCCGACAACCACCACAGCAGATATTTTGCAGTCTCCTCTGAAAACTGAATGTGATGGGAGAGGTCCCACTTGATGTTAGGCCCACGGGGACTTCAGATCCCACTACAGAGCCAGCATATGCCACCTGGCATGCTCAACCAGCAGGTGCAGGAGGCCATCAGTCCCAGTAGCTTCACAGTCTACCTCACTGAAATCCAGGACCAAGGCTTAAAGATCAGGATCATAGCTTGAATGACCTGGACTCTCTTTCCTAGTGGAAAGGCAAGAAAACTAACCATGTGCAGAATGTTTTTGAAGATAAACTACTACCACCGACATCACTTTCGTTAAAACCCGAGGTGCTCCAAAGGGGAGCACAGCAAGCTTGAAATGCTCCTGTCTTACCACGAACTGCAGATAGCACCGATAGGACAGCAGGACGGGAATATGAAAATAGCCACTTGCAGGTCCAACACCACCATCCAGTCTCCAGGGTCGAGGGTAGACTAGACCAGGGCCAGGATGAGCATCTTGAATTTAATTTCTCCTTTTGGAGAAAAGTGTTTAGATGGCAAAGGTCTAATGTAGACTGAAGGCCTCCGACCTTCTTGAGCACTAGAAAGTAGTGGGAATAACAACCATGCCCCTCTTCTGGCGCCAGCACCCCCTAGACAGCCCCTCTGGAAAAAAGGGTTTGCATTTTCTGCCGTAAAGGGATAGTAGAAAGTGTGGCAGGTAAAAAAATTAATGGGAGGGCATACCCTACGCAAACTATTTGCAGGGCCCACCTGTTTGAAGTGATCACCCGCCAACCTTGAAAGAATCACTGGATTCTGGCTTCCACTGGGTGGCCGTGCTTTATCAAGGGCACACCAAAGAGTTTTGACAGGTGGAGCAGCGGGGGAGCAGCAGACTGGGCAGCATACTAATCTTGGCCATGTGGGAAGAGGACACGCCAGCCATGACAGCAAAATTGCTGGGTACACGGAAGGGGAGTTAGACAGGTTGGTGGTAAGGGGTGCCTCTTCCAAAATCATGAAAGAAGCATTCAAACTGTTGTGGTTGGGAAGGAGGGGCTCAGAGAGCGAGCCATAACCCTACTCTCCTTAAATCGCTGGACAAACAGGCGCATTCTGTCAAAGAGCATGTCCATCAGGGAGGACTGGATGTCACCGTCGCCAGAGAACCCAGTGGATCGCATCCACAAATGAATGTGAAAAGAAACATTGGTTCCAAAACCTCGCCCAATAGAATCGGTGGTGTCAAAGCCACAACGAATCGTGAACTTGGCCACATAATGACCATCCAGAGTTGATTAGCGTAGGAGAGAGTGAATGTCGTCAGGGATATACAGAAGTACTTGTGCCACCAAATCCCAAATGGCATTGGGAGTAACTGTTCAACAAGCAGCTGACGTTGACTGCAGAAGGCCAGGCTGCCAAAGTTTTCAAGTGTTTAGATTCAGGGGGCCCTACAGGCCCAATAAATCCCTCCGCTCCTCCACAGCATTTCTGGCCGAGATCCCCAGAATTCGCAGAGCCAGAGCAGGAGGACGCTCCTTCTCGTATAATGTTTCCAAACTCTGGAACTCCCTCCCTCTGCAGCTGAGGAACAACCCCAGTCTGACTACTTTCCGCAAACAGCTAAAAACCCTGCTGTTTAATGCCTAATAAAGTAACCTCATGAGGGCTTCTTCTGTTTTTAGCGCCTGGACGCCTCAGGGCAGCTGCAGCGCTCTACAAGTCACATTTTCATTTCATTTCATTCAGGGGAGTGGCAGGGAACAGTTCTGTATAGACTGACTTGTGGAGGCCTCAACCTCAGGCTATCGAGTGAATGATGCTGCAAGAGGAAAGTAGTGTCGTCCGAAGCAGAACAATGGTGGCTGGAAACTTGTCGGGAGACAGGTGGACCAGAGCAAGATTTGGCCCAGGTCCCTAATTAAGTCTCCATCAAAGCCACATTAAATGGGACGATAAGGGTTGCAGGACCTCAGTAAGCACATTAGTTTCTACCTCCATGGTGGGGGGCAGGAGGTCAAGAACTTCGTCCACTCCACGAATAATCATAGCAGAGGAAGCAGATTCCTCTGTGGCAGGTCCAGGAGGAGAAAAAAAGAGCCATTTCTGCAGAAATATCGAGGCCCCACAATCCACCTGCAAGTCCTTGTACCACTTGTCATTAGTGTAGAGCTGAGCGAATTCATCACCCTGGTCATTGTCAACAGAATTGGTGCCAAAAAGGGATTGCGAGGTGGGATGCCTCTGTTGAGGGGCTGCTAAGTCCAATGGAGGAAGAGGCAGTTTGGGTGGATCAGATGAGACTTTAGTCGAGTTCAGATTGGCATCGAATTCGACGACTGAGAGAACGACAAGGTCCTCCTTTTCCGGCATCAACAGAGTCGGCATGGACGTGGAGGAACCCGGGCCGGCACAGGTCTCTGGGATGGAGTCGACAGTGGAGCCAGAGATGGGTTTGAAGGGTCGAACTGGCGCTAAGGGCAAAGCCATTGGTGGCACTCTAGATCGAGGGTCTCGTGGCTAATTGGGGCCCAGAGGCACACTAGAGAAGTGGCATGGTATTTGGCCCGGAAACCCGGGCTGTGTCGGCATAAGTGGTGTAATCGGTTCCAAAGTCAGTCAACTTTGGGAGCAAGATTGAGAAAAGTGGTGCTGCCTCCACGCCTGCTCAAGCGAATGCAAGTGACATGAGGGAGCAGAATCCTGCTTCAACTTCTTCTGTATCCTTTTAGATTTACCTAAAGACTTGAAGCGCGATGAAGACCAGCCTCTTAAGCAGCTCCAATGACTTCGGGAAAGAGAACGAGATCACGATTGAAACCTGTACCTGGACCGTGACTTCGAGCTGTCATGACAAGGAGTCTTCTAATGCTTGGCGACGTAGAGTTTCGCCTTGCGATCCTTGATGACTGTCGAGTTCATCGGCGCACAGTCTGTGCAGGATTTAGAGTCATGGCTCGACCCCAAGGAAATCAAGCATACTTTGTGGGGATCAGTCACAGATATTTGTTTGAGACAGTCCATAAAAGGACTTCAAACCTGTAGTTTTTGGTGATGACATCCCTTGCACACCGGAAAGATTTGAGGTACACTGTCTCTAAGATGCACAGTAGGGAGTTCCGGATCTGCGTCTGGTGGCATAGAAAGAAAGGAACTGACGTCAGTGCACGAGAGAGGAACCTATGTGTGCCCCAGACATCATTTCTGGAACTGAATGGTGTCAGTGCAGAACTGCAAGGCACCAGCTTTCAGTGTGCAACGGTACTGCTGAAAATGTTTCCGGATTCAGTCTGATGCCTGGGTACTATTCAAAAGGTGAGGAATTTGCAGCTAGAAGTCTCTATCAGAAAAAGTAATTTTATCAATAATAATTGTATATAAATATATCTTATATGGTTATCCTGAAATCTGACATGGATCTGGTCCTCCTGGACCTCTTCTGGACATCTCTGATCTACACCGTGCATTTGGTGACCGGAACCAGGTGGTAACACAGGCTGGTGCTGATCATGCTGGGTGGGGGCATAGAGGCACACATTTGAAAAACGAACACACGGATTAAAGAAAGTCATGGCTGCCAAATATCTTCAGAAAGGGGACAGAGGCACTTCAAAAGAAAGGTGATGGTTCTCAATCTCCGTGGATATTGGCCCAATACCTTGCATCAGCTTTAGCGGTCCAGTCAAACAATAAGATGGAGACCACCAGGCATTATTGGATGCTCTGACGGAAATAATGCAAAAACAAACCAGCACAAGAATGCAGCAGAAGACGAATAATACTGATGAAGCAACCATGGCCCTAACTAGACTGGAAAAAGCTACCACCTTCTGGAATCGTTCTTTTCCTAGCAACAGCAGTGCCCGGATTAGTCAGGGAATCAACATGAAGCAGAACGTAGGCACTCAAAGATACAATAGTTTGGTGTCCTTGTGTCAAGGTAAACATTCAGGCGAGCTAAGAAAATACTGATTCATCAGTGCAACAAAATAGAAGAAAAAAAACCAAAATAGACATTAAGTCAACTAATAGATGTACATCAATAGTATACATTGACTCTTACATTTGTGGTCTTTCCTACTCTTCAAACGCAGCTTTACCTACCAATTCGTTTTTAGAGCAACAGACTACAGGTCCAGAACAATTTACCAACTTAATACCGCCATCTTATTTTAATGACCAAATCTGATTAACACATCTTTATGAAAGGGTATCAGCCTCACAGTAAGCCTTTAAAGTCGGGGGTTGGTTTGTTGGCCAGTGGATAAGCTAGAACTCCAATATGACGGTCTAGTAGAAACATTTAATTTTCAGATAGCTCTTATTGTATGAAAGTACAGAAAAAGTTTATCATCTTTTTTGTGAAAACTATTTTGTGATGTTAAGGTGGTCCATACTAAAAATATTAAACTAGCTGTCCCGGCTTGTGCGTTATTAGTTTCAACCACTACAGAGGCGAAGTACCACACACAAGTGTTATTTTCTGGAGCAGCAAACCAAAGAGCAGCTTAAAACACAAGCAGTACTACGAATGATGCCACACTAGCCTTACTGCACATCTGTGCTAGATGCCATTTTACTGCAGCTGTTAGTTTTTTATGAAAGTATTGTTTTTTAGCTCTTTGTAGACATTTGTCCAAAACATTATTTGGATGAGATATGATGAAAGAAACACCTACCCCAGGAATAGATCTATCTTCAGATGAAGGGTTCCCATATATGCTGGAAATTCTTTCTGCTCGGAGAAGGTACTCCGCAGTCTTTTTCTTCACCGCTTCTCGGCGAGTTGGACTTGGTTCACCTAGAATGAATAGGATACTGGTATTAGGCGCTCAGGAGTGACTACTGTAAGGTTTTGAACATTTTCATTCATTAAGAACAATTAATTTACCCAATAGGATGTTGCCCAGAATAGTGTAACGCTTTAAATAATGTCTTCTTTATGATTTTAGGACTAGCTGAAATTTCTCCCTCATTACTATATTTAATTTACTGTCATAGAAATATGTCTAAGGCTGGGGGGGCGGAGCTAGCTTGCGTCCGAGATGGCCACTTGAGCCCGGAGCTCTGCGGCAATCTTCGTTTATCCTACAGTTATCCTGCTGTGTTCACGATTCTTATTAGCCCACAACAACGCCTTCGCCATCGGAAGGAGTGAGGGTGTTGCCGACCTGCTTGGATCGGTAATTAGGAGCATAATCTGGAAATGTGGCTGTGGAGCTACGGCGAGGCTGGCAGGCCGTTGATCCCCGGTCAGCAGTGAGAGCAGTGTCCGCCCTGCGTCGCTCTACATGCGGCAGACCCCGGAGCCTGGTGGTGCCCTGCTGTTAAGGACCGCCGCGCCTGGGGACGGGGTGTCTCGCTCTTCACCCGGATGCATTGAGTTATCGTAAGGCCAAAGGTGGGGGCCCGGCGGGGAGTTGAAGGGCAACGGAGCACCGTAGCTCGGAGATTGCGGGAGAGAGGAGCGAGTTGTCCCCCTGCAGGCCTCACACTTACGGTCCTCGCTAAAAGGCCCCGGGGAGGTCTGGAGAGCCCGTCATCATTGAGGGGGCCCCCTGGATCTCGGTGTGTTTTCGGGAGCTTCACCCAGCGGCCTTGAATTAATTTGGTACGGCTGGGCGGGCGCAAATGAGCTGCGGCGGCTGGCGGTGAAGGAAACACATCATCTGCCTGTTGGAAGCGGTGCCCCTGTCCCACTGAGGAGCGCAAGATCTGGTGCCCAGGCAGTTTGGCGTTGTGTGCAGTTGGGTGCACTAGGTGAGACCTGGGTGACCAAAGTGCTGCAGGGAGCCTCCCCTTGCGTGGACATAAGGCTTGGTGGATTGATCTGGCCCCACTCCCCGCCCTTGGACATTAAAGCCCCCGCGAGGAATAGTGGCAGCGAAGATTGGCGGCCCCCATCTTTGTGAGGAACGTGGGGGTAACACTGGATGCCAGTGACACACTCAGTGGCGGCGGGTGTCTGCAACAGCACATCAGGGACTTCATCTGAGCCGGCGCTCATGGGGTGTGCACAGCGGGGTGAAGCTGGTCCAGGGAGTGTCACTCTCGGCCCTTTTGAGCAGTAAGCCCGGCAAGCGGACAGATTTCTGTTTAGGCGCACAGGAGCGACAGTGGCGGAGCAGTGGAAGAAGTGTGACTGAGCTGGAGTATTGTTGCCACCAAACACAAGATACACAAGTTCCTGCCATGCTGTTGAAGTTGCTGTATTCTTGGCATCATGGGTAAAGGGGACAAAATGCAATACAAAATCTCCTTTGATCAGAAGCGATCAAAGTCCCAGGACGCCACGACGAGTGAGGCCACTAGGACGCCACCCCCAGCGAGTGGCGATCCGGATTCGGACATACGCAGTATTCTCAAGTTGATGGAATTACCGCATTGGGCACAAAAATGGATGCCCTCACATACAGAATGGACAGAATGGCTGATCGACTCGACGAGCACGCGGAACCGCTTGATATGTCGGAAAGACGGCTCACTGAGGTTGAAGAAGCGCACACTACCTTAGACGCTGATCATCAACAACTCAAAAAGGTTCTGCACGTCCTGCAGGACAAGAGGGAGGACTTGGAGGCGCGTTCCCGACGATGTAACTTACGCATCACTGGCCTCCCGGAGACCACTCCCAAGGGAAACATGGAGAAGTTCGTGGAGCAGCTGCTGGTGACACTCCTGGGGGAGGGGGTCTTCTCAGCGATGTTTGTGGTGGAGAGGGCGCACCGCTTCTTGGGCCCTAGACCCCCGGTGGGAGCTTCTCCGAGGCCGATCATCGCGAAACGACTTAATAACCAGGACGCAGCGCTCCGAGTGGCCCGGGAGAAGAACATTTTGAGGTATGAGGGCTCCGAACTATCGCTGTTCCCGGACTTCACCACTCGGGTTCAGGAAGCCTGCAGACATTTTGTACCGCTGAAGAGGCAACTTCGAGACCTAGGGATTGACTATGCCATGCTGTACCCAGCGAAGCTAAGGGTCAATAAGCATGCTGTACCCAGGGAAGCTAAGGGTCAATAAGCAGGGTCGGTCACACATCTTTACTGACCCCAAGGCCTTACAACAGGCGATCAAGAATTGGTCAAAGGAACAACGCTAGAGCCCGGAGAGACAGCTGCTGGTTGAGGCAGCGGGTGGCACACTTTATGAACAGGACTAAAGCGGCTACAAGGGCGTAGGATGATCAGGAAGGGGGTGGAGGTGGGGGAATGTGGATTGGTGTATTGCCTGGATACCTGTAGTAAACATTACGGAACTGGGAGGCCTGAAGGGGATTGCAGGTTCAAAGTAACAGGCACCGGAGCACAGTGTAACTTCGGCTACATTGGTCGCCAGTTTGGTCTAGTACTACATGTGATGACACTGAGGGTCGAGGGCCGGCAGACTAAGCACCAAATAACTGGGGTGGGTAATGGATAGCGAGATTAGAAGCCTGGAAAGGGGATAAACCCACAGGCCGAATATGCTTAAGGGAGAATACCGGAAACAGTTCCTGAAGATGCAAGCGCGGCTGGGCTAGATGGAGCGAAAGATGTTGAGTTACCTCCGCCCTCGTGTGCCTTGCACTGCTGTTGTACGTTTGGGGAGACCATGGGAGGGAGGGGTGGGGAGAGGTGCCTTTTGGGTCTATATGCGGCCAAGTTGGGGGAGGTCTGCTGTGGGTGGTGGGTGGGGGTGCGGGGGAAGTTAGCTCTGAGTAAGGGATGTCGGGGGATATTTTTTGTTTTTGCCTATGGTACACTATACACGAGAATCCACTGACATTGAATGCGTGATGAAGGCAGGCCGAAGTGATAGCGTCACATAGCACACAAGACTCTGGTGGCTCGATAGATTGTATGCGAGCTGTGTCCTGGAATGTCAGGGGTCTTAACGATCACCGTAAGCTCCGGAAAGTGCTTAGTTACCTGAATAGACACCATGTGGATATTGCGCTGCTGCAGGAGCCTCACCTGCCGCAACTGAGCCCTTTGCTGCGCTGTAGGGGACTGCTAGGTAACATCAACTCAGCGGGGTTCACATCACACGCTAGAGGGGTACTGACATGGATTAACCCCAGAACACCATTCACTATCACGCAGCTGTATGCGGACATTGATGGCCGATATGTCATGTCTATCTGCCAGGGCCGGGGCTTTGACTTGATCATAGTCAATGTGTATGGCCCCAACTATGACTGTCCTGAGTTTTTTGCGACGTTAGCTACTGTTACCAAACCATATAGGAATGCACGGCTTCTATGGGGGGCGACTTCAATTTAGCACGTAAACCAGACTTAGACAGATCGACAGGCCTTACTAGAAAGCCGGTTGCGGCTGCAAGAAGATTGGACAGTGTTATGGTTAGTATGGATCTGCGTGATGTGTGGCGGGCTCGCAATGGCGATAAGGGCGGCTTCACACATTACTCAGCATTTCACAATATACACACACGCATAGATTATTGGCTTGCCTCGTCCTCGCTACTTGACCATGTACGTCAATGTGTAGTATTGCCCAGCACACTCTATAACCACTCTCCGTTTATGTTGGTGCTTGCCACGCCAAAGAAGACTTTGCCGCCGTTCACGTGGCATTTTCCCCCCTACTCCCTACTTGACCCGCTGTTTAAGGAGGAGCTTGCAGAGGTCATAAAACTTTTCTTTGCTACTAACATTGGTTCAGTAGATAACTTTCAGACAGTTTGGGAAACATTTAAAGTATATATTAGAGGCATTGCAATGTCCAAACACTCGGGTGTGCTCAAAGCCATACGGGAAAGGCTAGCGGATCTAGAACTAAAACTGAAAGACTTGGAGCAGTGCCAGGTTGCTGGGGAGGGTGAAGAACTGGAGGCGGAAATCAAAACGCTGATAGAGGAGTATCACGATGCTGCTGACAGCGAAGTGAGACATATGGGTAAATATGCAACGGCTAGATCTTACGGTGAAGGAGATAGGCCGGGGTCGGTATTGGCTCGAGTGATGAAGGCGAAGCGAGATAAGACGCAGATATCGCAGATCAGGTCATTATTGGGGGCGCTTCTGACGGAGGAGACGGAAATTGCGGATCGATTCAAACAATTTTACTCGGACCTGTACACTTCTCGATTAGATGGGGCAGAGGAGCAAATATTGGAATATCTCTAGCATATTAAATTACCGTTCCTCCCGGACACGCACAGGGAACTTCTAATGCATCCTATCGAGAAAGATGAGATCTCTGAAGCCCTGGCGGGTATGAGAACCAATAGTGCTCCGGTGACGGATGGCCTAACGGTCATCTTCTACAAGGCTTTCATAGATTTGCTGCTCCGGCATTTAGCTACCCTATTTGAGGATTTGTGTGTTACGGGGCACTTTACCTCGGACGATGAGGGAGGCTCTTTCGGTAGCCATTCCCAAACCGGGAGAGCCACCGGAAGAGTGCAGCTCATACCGCCCCCTCTCGTTGCTTAATGTGAATACTAAGATATTCGCTAAGATATTGGCGAATCGACTTGCCCTTATGGCAAATCTTCTTGTTGCTCCGGAGTAGGCGGGATTCATACCAAATAGAAACCTTACATATAACATTCACACTGTGTTCGGTACAATGCAACATGTGAGACAGGAAAATAAGGTGATAGTGGTTTTCCTAGATATAGAAAAATCCTTTGATTCAGTGGAATGGGCATTTATGAGGCAGGTGCTGAAGAGAATGGGACTGGGGACGGTCTTCTTACAGTTGATAGGAGTTTTATACTACAGGCCTACGGCACACCTACGCCTGGGGGACATGATCACCGACCCCTTTCCCATAACCAGGGGAACCAGGCAAGGCTGCCCCGTCACCACTACTTTACGCCCTGGTGGCGGAGTCATTAGTGTGTGCACTACGGGAGTACCATGGCAATGAGGGGATTGGATTTCCGATGTACATAATTGTTGTGTCGACCTATGCGGATGATACACTATTATATGTGCGGGACCCTGAAAACAACTTGTCCTCAGTGATTAGTGAGGTTGTCCAATTTGGAGAGCTGTCGGGCTGAAGGTTAACTGGGCAAAGTCGATAGTGTTCTCCCTCATTCCAGCTACGGTAGAGTTTGAAATGGACTATCCACTGCAATGGTATACCGACTCTATTCGATACTTGGGCATTAGGCTGCACACTGACTCAGAGATTGTATTTCGGGAAAACTATGGGATGGCCATAGACAGGCTTGAAGACGATGTAGAGTTGTGGATCCGCCCCCCCGGTCCCTGATGGGAAGAATTTCACTTATGAAAATGGTGGTTCTGCCCAGGCTACTATTTTTATTTACGAACATACCAATAGTGTTGCAGCGGTCCTTCTTCCTGCGACTTCGTCAGTCCATGATAAAACTAGCCTGGGCTGGTAAGCAAGTGAGGGTACAGTGTAACATCCTCACCCTGCCATATTATTTGGGGGATCTTGGGGCGCCGGATTTCGAATTATATATATATTGTTAATTTTATAACTTTTATATGATTGTGAAGTGCTTTTATGATTCTTGCTATCCAATAAAGCTTGAAATGAAATTATATTATAGGGTAGCGCAGGGTGCTCATGTTCACACCAGGATACATGGTGAGGCAGACATACCTTTCCTTCGCATGGAGAGATTGTTTGTGGAACCACTCCCCCTACCGGCCATGATATTCGAGCCTTTGAACCGCAGAACTGGCATCCTAGACTCTATAAATTCTAACAGACATGCTTGGTACAATATACTGCAGCAGCAAGACGGAGCTCTATTGTATTCCCCTGTAATGCCAATCGAGTGGATGAGATGGCTGGGACCATGTAGAGACAAGGGAGTGGTTCAAGCGTTGTGCACTCTGTCAATAGAAGTAGCTGGAGATCTTTTCCAAGAGGGGGAGGTTAAGACTTGGGAGCAGGTGGGGGATGCAGCGGGAGCAAAAAAACTGCTGAGCAGGTTCCAGTACCACAGGGTACTGCAATAAAAGTTTATGAATTTTTTTTAAAAAAGAAATCTGCTTAAGGCTGGTATGTCTCTGGACCCTCCACAATGTGAACCTAACATATTTAGCTGACCTTCTCTGCAACTTGGGTAATTTTATTAGTCCAAGGGCCAGATGTATGAAGCATTTTTGAGGTAACAATGGCCAGATTCGCAGAATCAAGCTATTTACGGCCTCAAAAATGCTTTTTTTAATGCACAAACCACAAATAGCAACTTGGTAACAAGTTACTCAATAGTAATTTTGGTGTGCGACTAAAAACAGAATTGCTTTTTGCAAGGGGCGTGTTTAGGGCGTCTCTTACCAATAGGGAATCCTAATGGTACATACTAATGTTTTGCGACCGGAATGCGGTCGCAAAACATTCATGTTTTACCACCAACTCTTGTGATGCCTTTGCCTTTGAGAAGGTTTTCAAAATATTTGCTTTAAAAAAAAAAATTAAATGTTTCCTTATTTTTTTTAAACGCATCCCATTTTCCTTCAAGCAAATAGGCAGCCATAAAAAAAGGGATTGCTTTATTTAAAAACAATCACAGACATGGTGGTTTGCTATCCCCAGCAGGGTACCATCTCTGTGATGACAACACATTTTAGTGGGTCATAAATTGTGACCTACTTCATCAACATTCATGGGGTAGGTCTATTTGAGACCCATTACGCATCGCTAATTCGGAAATAAGGGTCAGATATACCTTTAGTACATTAGTAATAGCGATTACCAAATAGCGATTCTTCCCCCCCAAAAATCGCTATTACTAATGTTAAAAAGTCTGCCCCTAAGTTCTTTAGCCTCTATCACCCTTAGCTCTCTTACATCCTAATTCGGGTACAGTGGTAAATTCCTGGCCTAAATCTGAATATATGACTTGTAAAAGGGCATGCTGTCAAAGTTATTGAGTAATGAGACAGTTTCCATCCTTAGGGTTCCTGTCGTATTGTTAACAACACAATATTCAATATTTAAGATGCCACTTAGCTGTCTCCTGGGTGACATGAATATTGACTCTATACAGAATTATTTAATAGTCATTAACCCCTCCCATGCTCATGACTAGCTGAGCTCGTCATGAGCCACGGCGCTCCGGTGCTCATGACGAGCTCAGCTCGTCATGGCCCGTGGAATGCTCAGGTGCGGGGAGAATTCCCCTGCTGTGCTGAACGTTCCACGGGAGCCAATGCACCTGTGACGAGCTCAGCTCGTCATGAGCACAGGAGCGTCGTGCCTCATGACGAGCTGAGCTTGCCATGAGCATGCGAGCGCTGTGCGCGCTCCCCTCCCCCCCAGCACAGCGGGGGAATAACCCCCGCAGCGAAGGGGTTAAATGAATGAACAAAAATATTTATATAACAGTGTGTCCTGGAGCTTTGAAAAGGCTTAAACAGAATTATGTTAATAACGTCTTGATTTTTTTTGTAACTGGCAGGTAATAGTATCCGCTTTAATGCATAGCGATATATCATTCCACAATTTAGAGGCAGGGTAGTAGAAAGATCGTCCTCTTAAAGACTGTATTTTTTTATTAAAGGCCAGATGAAGAATCTTGTGCAGGGAGTTATGTGCTTATTAATGTCCTGAGGCCAGTCCATGGGAAAGCTCTGTGACAGCTATAAAGGGCCTTACACATTACTTGCTTTGGGATTGGTTGCCAGTGCAGCATGCAAAAATGTGCCTAGATGGACTCGTGTAATGAGATTCCTAGAATACATATCTTTACTCAATCAAAAATATGATTGTTTACATCATAAAATAGCAATTCATATGCAGGCGCGGTGCATCCATTTGGGCGTAGGGGCGTAGCCCCACTAAGCCCCTTGGACCCACCGCGTCGTCACTAAAATACAAATAAAAATATTAAAATAATCGTGCTACGCCGGCCGGGAATCCGGGAGACACCCGACTTTTCCGGAGTGCGCAGGGGGAGGGGGGGGGGGGGGGGGGTGAGGGGGGGCAAGGGGGGGAAGCTGGGCCTGCTAGAGATGCGCAAGTGGATTTTTGGGCAGAAACTAGCCCGCGCATGCGCAGATTGTTTCCCCTGTGCAGTTCCCCTTATAGAGAGGACCAGGGGGCGGACCGCAGTCCCCGGGGTTGCACAGGGCGACTGGGCGAGCAGTCATGGTGCCCCCCCAGCCAGGGTCCCTGTAAAGAACAGAAAGGGGTCAGGTATCTTGCGGTCAGCTATGACTACTTGCACTGATATCATATAAACGGAAAAAAAATCAACAGAAATATCGAGTGTTAAAGGAAGAGAAAAGACATAGATAAGAGGGAAAGTGAATGAAAAGAGGGAGGGAACAATGGCAGTGAAGGGAAAAAAGGAAGGAAATAATGCGGAAATAAAAGCGGGAAATGAAGACAGATTGTGGGGAATTAAAAAAGCATGAGTGGAAAACGGATGGATGGAAACATGCTGGTGTTTCTATATTAAAACGTTTTCAGACCTTCATTAAGGCACTTCACAGGTGCAGCAGAAGCAGCTCAAGCTCCCCTTATTTGCATGGGGGCACGAGCAGGTGGCGATAAGTCATATGACACTTATCTTGCTGTTTGGCCAACAACAAAATGCATTTGACTATTTCTAGGTCTCTCTTTTACCCAGAGCTGGAAATGGGAAACAAGCACTGGCAAAGCCAAGACGTTTTGCCTATGCAATGCAATGTTTTTAGACATGCTCGCTGCGGTGCAATATGCAAATTAGTTTACGCCTCACCACTGTCAAATGTCACCAGCCGCCCCTGTTCATATGTATAAAAGCAGTTAAAGTATACAGTACCGTATTTCATAAGAAAAATTACATTAAAAACAAATGCTATCACAGCGTCTAAGAAATATAAAAAACATTGTTCAATTCCCTGGGGTCAGATTGATATGTATTATCAAGTCAAGTTCTCAGAGGCAGTTTTAATCGTTTTTGACCTCTTCCACCAGGCAAAGAGCAAAAATCTCGAGATAGCAAATACAAGCCACCCTGCGATATCTGACCGAAAGATGCGTACGGCTTCACTGGGGCGTGTAAAAGATCATAAACGGCAGGCGGGAATTATCCAGGTTTTCCTAGTAGTAACCTGGCCTTGTTGTTAGCTTAAGCCTGTTCATTAAAATGTTAGGACGGCCAAGCTACAGGAACCTGCAGTAATCCAGGCGGGATAGCATTTACTGCCTGGATTACAGCTTTTCAACATTGCAAAGGTAAAAGCAGAAGTGCCTTACGCAAGAGGCATAAGTGATACAAAAAGATGCAGATGTAACTTTGTTGATTTGAGAAGTAAAAGAAAAATTTTGATCAAAGAAGAAACCTCCTTTTTTCCCCCTTTTAACATTTGTTGTTATATATGTTCCTTGGTTCAGAATTTGACCCTGGGACCCCCCACTTCCTATGAGGTGCTCTTTATCTTAAATTAGGATAAAATATACCTCATCATGTATGAGGGTGGACATCATGCATTTTAATCACCTGCATGTATAGGAGGTGATTTGCAGTGTGTACTTATCACAAATTACACAAATAATTTTCATGAACATGGAATGGAAACAAGCACCCGCCTTCTATCTGTCCATGATGTCTGTTATTGTTAACAATGTTCTTTTCTTGTTATGTCTTCAAACGGTCAAATTTTTTTGTTCAGCTTAATTATGATGTATGTTCTATGTTTCCATAATTCACAGGACCATCACAAATTTCAGACCAGGCAAACATTGCCCAGCAGTACTGTACTAGAATGTTTGCTTGCAGATGTATGAATGTACTTCAACATAGATAGGAGTTAGGAAAGGAGGGATCTAGGTCATGAAGAAAGCCTGGGACCCTGAGTGGGGCCGCCTGGAAGGCTGAAACATGTTGACCCATTAAGACGCAGGTATAATGGTCAGTCCAATGCACTGCCGTTGTTTATTACTATCCCTTAAGCTCACACATAGTAACAAGAAATTCCATGGTTTAGAGCACAGGACTTTTTAGTTTTCTAGGCCCTGGTCCCATTGAGACCCTACCACCCCTGCCGCATCATTAAAGTACTCTCCTTAAATACGGAGAGCCCATTCACCATGAGAAAATTAGCTGATGAATGTGGCCTGGCCAATGATGAAGCATAATACTCAGGAGGGTGTGAGGCTATGTTTAACAATTTTTTGTAAACCAAGTTTATCCTTCACATATTGTCAGGCACATATTGGTAAATGAAGAGCTCCCGGATGATAGGCAGTTCCCTTTAGGAGAGCCCTTCAGCAGGTCAGATTTGCTCTGTGTGTTTATAGTAACATAAATTAAACAGAGTAGGGCTCATGCATGAGCCTAGAGGAACTCTTCATTTTAGATAGTGTGAAGAAGAGTGCTTGGGGAAGCTGAACTGCTTAAGTTCCAGAAGTAAGAAAAGAAGAATCCAAGATAGAGCAGTGCCTTCGATTCCTACGGAGCTCAAATAGTGAATAATGCAATATTGTATTAACGTGCGTGCTAAGATCTAAAAGAATTAGCACAGGTCTCCCCCTTAGTTTACAGAGGCCAGTGAGGCCTCAAAATCCAATAAAATGTGGATTCTGTGCTATGAAGTGGTCTGAAGCCGGCGTGATACGGATCAAGAAAGGATGAGAAATCAATATATTGAGACAATTGCTGGTTGTTCTCTCTTTCCAAGATCTTAGATTAAATCGGCAATAAAGATATTGGGCGAAAAAAACTGAGTACCAAAGGGTCAGCTGATGATGGTTTCAAAAAAGAAAGCAGTAGGGCATGTTTCCAACAGGTAGGCTCCCTGCAGAAGATATGGATAAATTGCTAAGTGAGATGAAAACAGCTGTCATTTCTTTTGGTACCATATGTAAGGTATAAGGTGGGCAGGAGTCTAATGGGGAACTTGATTTAATCTGGAGGAGAAATTGTTCAGTCCTTTCAATTTATAAAACCAGAAAATTGTGTAAGGCTGAGTGGGTAGACCAGAGTTAAACATTAATTCTGACTACGTGCAAGGCAGGGGTTCTGGTCTCCAAAATCCAACTGAGAAGCAGTGCTATGAGCAACAGGAGGTGAATTCCAAAAGTTAAGAGCGAGCTTTGAGATCTTATCCTCAAAACACATGGCGAGTAGATCACAAAGCTGTTCTGAAGTCATGACAGTGGTGGCAAGATGGAGGATTACAAACTTTATTCACAACAGAAAATAGCTCATGTGAGCATTTTTTTCAGCTGCTATCTTACTAGAAAAATATTCAGTGCATGCTTCGTTTTGTTAATTTTAAGGTATTGACATAAAAGGCTGTGGCCTCGGGGCTATCATTTTGTCTCCAGTCTCCTTCAAGAAGCTTGCAGGTGCGTTTCATTTTGGCCAGTTCCCCCGAATACCACATTGAGAGTGTGGTATTGAATTTAGAAGGCATGCATGCATCCAACGCAGGCACTGCCAGTGTTTTCCTTTAGAGTTCGGGCTCTGTGGTGCCAACACAGTCGCTGTTTACCCTACTGGAGAGAACTTTGAACTGGATTGTAAGACAATTGGTCTGGTGTTTAATCAAGGTTGGGTGCCATCCTCTAACATTTGGTGAAAAGACAGTAAACACATACATACAGGTTCCAGACACTCTTAGGTGAAGAGGCACAAAGCTCACACAGCTTTCCTATAGGGAACTCTCTACTCAAAGCTGAAGGGCGACAAACATACTAAAGATGGGAGGATCAACGATCCCACATTACGTTCTGTACATTTACTTCAGGGATTCTTATAAGAGTGAGAGCATTATTGCTGTTTGAAGCGGTTGTCATGATAGTTGACTCAGAGAAGTTTTTGATTGCCACTGAAAGCCTTGGCTCGATGCCTGCATGTATGATTCATATGCACAGTCCCAACATTGACTATGCCAATTTTTTTCCTTAGAGTTAGCCCGGACAACACAGTTTCCTCTTCACACTACGGGCGGAGACTTCAAATGTGCAGCTGACTAGGCATTGGAGAGGTCTCTCCCCTAGCTAAAAAAACACTTTTAACACTAAATCCAGAACTGTGCTGTAATTGAAAATAAAAAAATGCATACTGCTTGGCGTTTGGCTAAATTCTCGCCCACTGGATACTCTAGGGATAAATGGTCTTAATGTCAGATTATACATGTTCCTCATGAGAGAAGAATCCGAAAGGGGGCTGATCACGACAGAATACCTGGGCAAAATGATATCCAACCACAAATTCCCCGCTTAATGGCAATGGATGTACCAAATGGGGTGGTGCTGGGCAGTAGGATGACCAGAGTTGTCAGCAAGTCGTTGACCAAAACTGTAGGAGACTCAAAATTGAAACAATAAACAACGGAATTGCAGATGTTGACCGACAGCTGTCTTTGTGAGAGATTGTTATGTACAATGTGGATACGCTGCAGCAGGAACCAAGCCAAACTGCCTGGATTACGCCTATAGAAGGTCAAACAACACCTGGAGGACAATAAGCCAGAAGATTACTGACATAGCTAATCTGTGACTTTAGTGTGGGAAGGATGGTCTTACAAATCAATATCCGGAGAATAGAGACAGGCCCATGGCCCAGAGACGAAAGATATGAATGTAAAATTCTTCTGACACTACTGTACCCTGTATTCACAATGGCCATCTCCACACCCTTACTATATTAGAGAATACCTAGCTTGATACGTTCTTTTAAAGAACATTTGTTTTTTGTAGGAAATTTGTGAGGCCATTTGGGTACTCAGTAGAAACGAAACCCTAGGAACAGTATACTAGTCGAATTCCATAGTATGTGCCAAGACTTCTAGAGCTATTCAGAAGCTGCACATACATGCCCAACCATCTCCTAACTTGTGTGAAAAAATTATAGTAATGATACCGAAGTAAGGAAAGGGTCTTTTGTTTTCAATAGTGAATCTAGATTACTTAATCATTGGGAAGGTTCTGAGAACCATAAATTAAAATACAATTACTCATCCGGTTTGTTACCACATACAGATCTGTTGCCACATGTTAAGACAGGTAGGAATATTTCAAAGTGGATGCTGATGAGGAGCAAGACTCTGAATTCATGGTCTTCAGAAATATATAGAGAAGGAACTGTGGCCCGGATTCTGAAGGAAAATGGAAATTACTACTCACAAATCTGGTCATTCACTAAGATGACATAGAAACTTTGACAGTGACTTTTTCTTACTTTAATTGCATTGGTATTCCACACATCAATGAGATTGACAAGCAGATCCCAACTGTGCAATGGCTGACATATGAGCTAGAGTAGGGACTTATTACTATACCTGAACTAGGATTTATCTGCTTCGCAAATCACAGGCGCTGATCAATTGCCACGTTTTCAGGACCATTGAAGGTGTGGATTAGAGCTCGCAGACACACAGTGTCCTTTTATGTGATGGGTGGCAGCTGTTTGATTCCTGAACCTGTTTTATTTTCTCCCTTGCTCGAATTCTAATTCTGTTAAAACTAATTCTAAACAAATATTCCAATCCAAAACGTTTTTTTAATAGCAAAATGTGTTTGGTACAAGGGATTTTACTGTTGCAAACTCTGAATTTAAGCAATTTGAAAACTTGGCAACCATAAAAAGCCTTAGTAAATCTGGCCCATGGGTTTTAATTTCTGACAAAATCTGAGTGGATTGGAGGTGACTCACAGCTCCATCAGAAAGAGATTGGATAAGGATTAGAGACCTCTCAGACAAGATTGTTTAATGAAAAGGCAAAGACAAAAGTTCAGCTTGGTGGACAAACGGAATGCTTCTATGCATGTAAGTCAAAGCGATGCCGAAAGGTGACAAACTCCTGCTCTCAATAATGACGAGAGTGTCAATCTTAAAAATAATAATTTGCCAAAATTCTTATATGTTCTATAAAACACCACTTGTGTGATCCCTGAGATCTTCTTTGAAAATCAGACAAAACACGGTGTACGTTATTATGGGATGGGGTGTGCCATGGATTGCCTTTGCACAGGTCATTGTGAAAGGGAGGTATAGCACTTACAAACAACAGGGCATACTACTGGGCCTCCCAGCTCTAGGTTACTAATGAATGGGTGTACACTTCAAGGGATGAGCCCGTAACAAGACTCAAAGAATCCAGGTGAAAGCACATAACTACATATATTATTAGTATGAGAAATCATTTTGGGAGGGACTACTAGGAGTGGGATACATCCGCAAAATACATGGGATTGGAGGAGAAAATTGCCGGAAAAAACATGCTATGGAAGTGAATATGCTGCAAGAGGTGAGAAAACGGACAGGGTTTATGAAATGGGACCTTATAGGGTTGCCTAGGTTAGGAGACATGCTAGAGGGGCGTTAGCTGAAGTCGTCTGAAGAACTACAGAATGAATACGACCTAGATCATACTCAAAAATATAAATATTTGTAACTTAGGCATGCCTTAGTTGCAGAATCGGAGGATTGGACAGATTTTCCAGACAGTAAGTAGCCCATGAGATAATAAAGTGCTTTTGGGAGAATTAAATAGCCAAGCAGTCACTTGTATATGCTGCACCCTCATTAATAACAAACTAGATAATCTACAGAACCTCAGGGCTACCTGGGAAAGTGATGTGGGACAGATGTAGGATGTTTACTGGAGGCTGCCATGAATCATCCTTGATAAATTGCTATACAAGGGAGACTACGATTCATTCAATTGAAAGCATTGCATAGAGTTTACCACAACAGAAGTAGGTTATACAAAATGGGTAGGGTGCAAGCTCCAATGTGTGGTAAATGCAGTGCCGCAGAATGGACCTTCCTCCATACGATCTGGGAATGCCCTAAAGTGCACACGGTAATGAGTAGAGATCGCTTCAGAGCTGGTGGCAGTGCTGGAGGTTCACTTATCCAGTAGTCCCAATCTGTTATATTAGACGTCCCATGTGACGTTGATAGACCAAGCGCGAAATTGAGGTTTTGTGCATTATGATTCATAATAGTGAAACAAGACATTGCAAGAAAACAGGGGAATCAAATAGCCCTAACTAAGTAAATGTGGCTAGCAGAAATTAAGATATGCATAGAAGCAGAGAGAGTGGTCTATGAGGAGTGACTGACCGAGGAAATTCAATAGGTATAGGCCCACTATGGGCAGTGTAAAGACAATTCCAGGAACCGGGCACATGACAGTCTGCTCACCAAACAATTTAAAATGGGGGGGGGGGGGGGGGGGGGGCGGGAGGGGGGGTTGAGCTGCTGTGTCCGACAGGGATAACATTACGCTCAGCGATTGGCGGAGGGCTGTAGAGTGCCCATAATACATGCCATACGTTCAGAGAGATACTGTATTTATCAACTGTGCTGGATATGATGACAAATTGCACAATGGATACAGTGTATTGTTTAAGGTTTTGGGAAATAAAAGAATACAAAATATTTTTTAAATGTTTTTTAATGCAAGCCAATAATAGGGAAACATGGTCAAAATGTTATGCGATGCAAAGGAGACTTGCGGAGCAAATGTTTATCATTTGTAATTGGCGGTTAAGTACTTAGAACAAAGTAAAAAGAAATGCTGTAAGTTATGCAGCAGCCTATTAAAGCAGCTGCGGCCATCTTCTGTAAGCAGTAGTGGTAGGAATATGATATATATAAACAGACCACAAGAGCAGTTTTGGCCTGTGTGTTCAGGGACAACCTGTGTTGAAATTGTTCTACTAGACAGTTACCCATTTTACTTGGCAAGAAGAAACCCTCCAGACATCCGCATTGCTGCCTAAGACCATGATTTCACTTTTGTGTGAATTCACCTTGAGCCAGTGAGATGTCCAATAGTGTCCTTAACTACTAATATGTACGAGAGGAAGATTTGAGCCTTGACACACAGACCCCAATTACTTGATGAATATTTTAAACATCTTTGTCTAGGAAACTCGATGAGATTAACTACCAAGTATCCCAACATAGCACTTGTCTCTCTCAGGGTACCGGCCTATTCAGGGGAGGTGGTGTCGGCTAGTACCACAGTCATGCAATAAAAAACACAGAATAAATCCTTGTTGAGTCAGTGCTTTTACTTATACAAAGGAAAACAACTTTATTACACATACACACTACCCGATACTTTGCGGAATTGTTACAAATCTGTATATGATGGCAGGTGGAAATATACATGGCAACACCCTCATACAGTTCACACCCCTAAAGAGCTCTGAACCCTCAAATCACAGTACTCGTTCCAGCATAAGATACAATATAAGGATGTGTAGTTATTGAAAGGCAGGACTACTGGTTTTTAGGTCTCGCCTAGGCAGCGCGCATGCGCTGCTCTATTACGGCCTTTAGCCATCGGTCTGCTCCTTTTCAAGCACACTCGTGCTTGTGGTGGCATCCACATTGCGGGAGCGAGCAGCGGTGCGCCGACCATATGTTTTCAATAAGCATGGCAGCGTGCGGCTCCTCGCACCCACAAGCATGAGTGCTTGAAAACAGCTTACCCTCCCCCACCCTACCTCACCTCCCTCTGTCCTGCAGTGTTTTCACCCGCTCCCCTTAGCAACTGCGCGCACTGCTACCCTAACATGGCGATCCGGTGTCTTTTATTACTCCCGACCATGCAATGAAGATATGTTCCTCCTGACATTAATAGAGCTGTTGAACATTGTCCGGAGAACACACGCATTTTAAGCTCAAGAAGGCTACCACCAGTTTCTCTTTGACTTGGCAGCCAACAAGATTAGTAACAAAGCATTCGTCTGGATTAACATATCTTTTTATTAGAAAACAAAAATATAAAAGCAGCAGTAGACTTTTTTAACAATACTTTTTTTCTCTTTGAACATAACAACTAAAAGTAAAAATATCACTTAAAAGAAACTCTAAACGGTGCAATGTATTAGATTAAAGAATCCTCTATCAGTTTGTTGCGTGGTTGTTCGGTGAACATTTGCTTGATTTGAAAGGATGCAATCTATTCCAAGATGGCCGCTCAGTTTATCATCGTCTTCCAGGTTTTCGTGATCTACCTTTGACTTCAATGATAACGGTCGAACAAAGGATTTAGTTGCAATGCTGGATACTTATCTGAGTTATTTTCACAGACGTCTGTTAAAAGCCTGTTGTGACAGCCTGAACCCATGGCTTGCGTGTTGGTAAACAGAGCCCCAGTGACCATGAAGGCATGAATATAAAGTAATGGTTTTTGTAGTTTCATCATTACTCGTTACCCCCAGAAGGAAACGGGTGACTGCTAATTCTCTAAGGGTGAGAAAAGAGTTCACCCCCTTGCTCTCAGTGGTCCAAGCATGCTTCATGTTACTGCGCAACCTCTTTGGTGAACTGACGTCCATGCTTATTTTGCCTGTGTTCCATATGCTTTATTGGGTTAATTACCAAGAATCAAACTTCAGGTGAATAAAAGAGGCACAACTTCAGTAAAACGTCCTTTAAAATCATTAAAGCGAACAACGCAAAAATAGAGTAAAATAAACGTTGAAAACATTTCAAAGCTTGTAGAGATATTTATTGTGTCAAATTTGAAGACTTGCACAAGTGTGTGTAAATTGAATGAATAAACGTATATTTGCTTTCTGTAATTTGTGTTTTAGATGCGTTTTTATTTCCCCTCTCCCAAATGTTTACATATCAGGACTTTGAAATGAATTTAATGGCAATCTGTAATATCTTTCTGCCCTGGGGGGTGCATTCATCATATACGCATTCATTTGTGCTAGGTTTTGTGCAGGGTTCTAGTGATGTTTCCTCAGCCGGTTTTGTTAACTAGACATATATTTCTACCATTTTATTGGAAGTTTTAATAATACTCATAATATACAGCTGTTTTTACTACTATAGGTATCTTATTTTGAAGTCTGTGCTATTTTGTAAATATTTAAACATTTTTTAGATATGGCATTTCCTGCATTTTTTTTATCTTAGGTGCTTTTTGGTGTGGTAACAAATTTGTAGGAAATGTCTGGTTTGATGTTGCAGAAGTGTGCTCCATCACCTTCTGCTTTGCACCGGGTTTGTGATGTGACATTCTTGAGTACTAACTGGCCGACATTAATACAGGATTAACTGTTTTATATGCTTATCTTTGTCTGGAATACTTGTTAGTCACATTAATATTGGTGTACATTTACTCCATTTGTACGGTGGTGTTATTTTTTTTAAAATTATTTAGAAGGCCAATAACTACTATGGCGTGAGCAGCTTATGAGAAGCAAAATTACCTGCTGTTGTCAAAGTTTGGGGCCAAACACGCACTGCAGTAGTGACAGCCATAACACCTAGCACTGCATAGGCAAGACTGCCTGCGAGGCAACTGAACGAAGGTCAGGCACAATTCCTTCACTTTCACTAATACCACATAAAACTGTCAGCCTGAACTTAAATAGTCTGCTAATTGGGCCCAACCCCTGCCCCATTATCCAATAACACACACCACTGGGTTAATACACATACTACATAACTCAGCATGCAGCGCGAATCTTGTGGTTTGTCATGTCAAGGGGGCTAACTGAGCATTTCATCCTTCCCAGGTTGATGGACTGCGCTCCGCCTATCCTTCAGCGAGCATTGGCATAGCCAATAGGTCTCGCTTTTGGGACCTTATTAGTAGTTAGGTATGCAGCACAATATCCTTGGCGCAACAACATTAACTGTTGCATGGCTATACACTTATATAAGGTCCCAAAGGCGACACCTATTGGCTATACCAATGCTTGTTTCAGGGTGTCATCACATTAGTAAGAGCAGAACTAGGCCATAAAAACTCAATGCAACATCAATACGACTTTGGCGGTGCAGCGCCAGGTCCGCCCGCCGCTGCACTTCCAAAGCCGTGGTCAGACCGCTCATCAGATTAGGAGTTTCCTCCAGTCTGGCAAGCTGGTTTTTGCCGTTCCCATGGTGGTGCCTCTAAAAATGGACACAGCAATGGGAACGCCAAAAACAGTTACTACACAGCATTGACTAAAAAGTCCATGCCATGCAGGAACTGGGTCGCATGCACGAAGGGGAGCACATGTTGTGCCCCCTTTGTGCATCCCCATGCGGAGAAGGCACAAGGGCCCTGCAGGGCTCCCTTTGTTTCCTCTTCGCCACCGTGCTCATGGAGGAGGAACCTTAATGACACCGCCGGTGGAGAGGAAACTCGCAACATGCTTGCCGTGACCACGGCGGACCCGCCAAACATATTGGGGCCTCCCATACACCGTAACACCACCAGGGCATGGCAGTTCCCTGGCGGCTGCATCGAGCTGTGGTGGTCCGACCGCCCTACTCCTAATAGGGCGATTGAGGGACTGCTACTGCCGTGCCCCCACGAGCTAGCCAGCTTCGTAATCGGACCCTAAGAATGGAAGCAGCTTACAAAGACAGTCATTGTCGCCCGTCATGACTCCCTGTTAGCCTTGTTATTGTCATTGTCAATAAAGGATTTAAAAAATGTCAATGATCTTCATTGAAACGTGATGTTGGACTGCTACCTTTGTGTTTGTCATTATAATGATTCACTCTAAACTTTGAAATGCTTGATTCACAATAGCAATTTTAATGGCATGTGTGCATGAGTCTTTAACTTTTAGTCAGGTGCCTCTGTTCTCCCAGACATGGGCATGTGTGGAGCACCCAGCCTGGTGCTTTCTTCTGTCCCTGGGAGCTCCCAGGGACCTATTCAATCAGGAAGCATGTGGGTACTTATCTTTTCTCTGCTTTCTTCCTTTTTTGCTGTGGGGCCCATGAGAGCAAAAAAACTAATGGTAGGAAGCTCCACACATGCACCGGCCCAGCCTCCATGTTTTCTGTCTAGCGCCAACCCCTGGGGACCTGGTCCTTCCCAGGCGGTATTTTGAACCTACTATGTGCACCTGGTCCCCCCTAGACCGCTGGGTCGAGCAGGATGCATTTGGTGTTTTTTGCTCCTCGTGGCCAGCTCTAGCCACCAGGAATGGTTTCTTTAGGGCTCCTTGCTTCTACATTTGTATTTTTTTAGGAGATTGCTCTCTCTTATGTGCATTCTCCTGGCACAGGACCTGTTTCCTGTCTGGGAACCTGACACTTCTCCTGGGCCCAGGGTCTTCATCAGCAGCACTCCCAAGAGCCCCAATACAGAAAGCCTGCACTCCCAGGTCCTATGGCTTCCTAGCCACCTGCAAGGCACCTGTGTGCCAGCAGAAGTCAGGGCCCCCTATTTTCGATGGTAACAAGCCTGCAGGACTAGTCCACAGAAGAATATAGGAACCGGCAGGGTCCCCACCCGCAGGTCCATCCTTCTACTGTTCCTCAGAGGGTGTAGGTGAACCAGCACCACTGGACCTGGAGAAATAAAGCCTAGTCCTTGGGAGTCAACTGAAGTCAGAAGTCTTTCAAGCCATTCTTGCAGTAGGGCAGGTGTCTCCACTCTTCCAGCTGGGAATTCCACCATTGTCGCTTTTCCCAAATCCAGATTGTTCTCTAAAGTATCTCCCTTGTGCAGGAGTTTTTAAGTGGTGGCGGAATGTTTCAGAAGGTAGGCCCCTCTGTCAAATTCTGGGATGACAATCATTCCCCCCCGTCCCAACCCCCCCCCGCACTGCATTCTGGGAGATTCCAAAACAGGGACTTAAGTGGTCTTTTGAAAGACCTTCTGAGAGACTAAGCTCCAGACCTAACTGCCACATTTGCATAGTCTTCTCTCTCCAAAACGTAAACGGGGAAACTCTCATGAGTATGGCTTCAGAAGTCTGGCTTTTCCCTTTATTTCTGTAGGACTAAGTCTCCCCTGGACAGGTGCAGTGTGGAAAGTAATTAACATATGCATATTCCGTTACCACGCTTTCCTTTTCAAGAAACAGGTCTAAGCCACTGGAAAAGAGCCCTATTGTGTGGGGTGGCCTATGATCCCCCTGCTGGCCAGCAAAGTAATATTTTTTGCCCAGTAGGGGGAACAAAAATTAGGAATCTAATTAGGAGCCGATTTGGAGAAACGTGGCCAATCCTCAAGTGCCAGAAGGAGTGCAGATATGTCGAAATTAATGTCAAATCCGTATTCAGGACTGTGATTTACAATAATATTGGCGCATGAATTGAGTTTCTTGGCCCGACTATGGCGAACCTGTAGTTCAGTATAGATTTTGCACACAGTGTACAATATAATGAAGCACGCAGTCTTTTTAGTAATCACTACAGATTTATATACTCGCACTATTAGTGCGCACTCAATTTATACGGCCAGCCCAGCTCAGCACCAATCCTGAAGAGTCTCTTTCGTAACAAGCTCTCTTTGTGCGGATGTCAGGATAAGACAGACAAGCTTGTGCATATGTGTTCCTGTGTAACCAGCCCAGAGCCTCTTACACTAGCTGAGCAGCAGTAGACCTCATCTTTAAAGATGGACTCAGGCAATTAGTACTCCCAGTCCATTATAACAGAGCTTACAGTAAGTGAGCCTCGTGAGCCTCACTTACTGCAGAAGTCTATAAACCAGGCAGGACAAAAAGCAACAAAAAAGCTATGGGGATTATATGGGCAGAACCCATTTCTCACATTAATATTTAAAATCTTATTTTGGTCTTGTTCTAATTCCTCTTGCAGAACAGACAGAAAAGGTGCCATTGCATTTGAATCCTGCTGCGACCTAAGTACTGTGGAGATATAACAAGCCCCAAGGTAGATGCGCCCGCTGCCTCCTCTGCCCTTTTCCCATGGCTCTCAGAGGTTTCCCTTTCAGGACGGGCTTCTGGGGCCCTCAATGTAAGAGAATGCGATACCGCAAATGCTGTGCCTCCCACAGCAACCCTTGGAGCACAGCAGGAACTGAAATGGGTTCCTCAGTCCATAGACTCGAGGCAGTGTCCACACTAGATGCATTAACTCGGACCCTGGGTGGTGGATTCATATCTATAGGTTTGGCACGCAGAATATGCAGCCACCGGCAACGGCTACTGCCTCCCTCTCCCAGAAATTATGTCCAATGATTGATATTTACAAGGACCCATTTGTGCTTTACTTTTCATTAATGACAGCAATGTCAAAGGTTATCAAGTTAGGAACATTATAATGATCATGAAGCTCAGAACTCATACGAGAAGTGTTCATGGCTATCTACTGTACCTCTCTCCGAAAGGTTGCTAGTAGCTGACCGCAAACATTTCTATTGTTGAATACTGACTGAAAGAAGAAGGGTGGATGCTGCCCACAGAAATTAAAAACTCAGCCCCACTCAGTGTTCTTCCCAGGGAATGTCCGGTTGCGTCAAGACTGCCGGGCAGTGTACTCTTCATAGGGTATCCTATGTGTGGTGACACATATCGACCACTGCCTGCAAAGAATGATATAGGCAGGATCTGAAGGCCTCCACCCAGCAGCATCTGACGTCGTCCCAGAAGGAGGAGGAAAACTGATTTCAAGTGAGCAGACGGAATTTCAAACTGGAAAGACTTATAGGAGATTGCTAAATACAAAACAACTATACATAAAAGTTTGACCCACTCTGCAACTCTTCAAAAACCTTCAGCTCTTCCAAATCTGCTGTCATCTGTATGGGACTGCTGCCACCACCATTATGCCCTACTGGGGCATCCACTACCCTCCATCTGACCTGGCAGGAGCCTATGTACAAGAAGTGCCCTCAAGCCATATTTAGTCATCCCCTGAAGCAGCCTGGACAGCCACCGAACCGACATGTGGCTGGATAGCTTGCTAGCTGAGTGGAGAGCTCAAATAATTCCCCATAGAGTCCTTTTTGCTGGAGGGCTCAAAGCCCCAACACTATTCTGAGGGTTGAGGGTCAGAGTGCAGACTGACAAGACGTATCTTTCCTAGACGGCCTCCACTGGACCGGTGTCAGTTGTAGCTTTGGGGTACCAGATATCCCACTTTTAACCTCTAGGAATGAAGTAACACTGAATCCAGAAAACAATACATCTAGTTGATCAAATGTATGCAATGAAACGTAAACAAGATCACTGGAACCAGAAAAAATCACTTTAGAGTGCAAGCAGATCCACTGCAGGTGCAGCAAGGCCGGTTCACTCCCGATTATCGGAATGTCTACATTAAATTAATTTATGTGCAAATGAATCAAAATAATACTATAAGTCAGGAGCCATCCAAACAATCTCAAATAGTACCGTCTTCCTTGACCGTCATTTGACAACCCGGTTTTATCGAGGTTTTCCATAAAATGCAGCAATTGCATTGTGTCAGGTGTCATTTTGGCACAGATCACCATCAGCGAATGCAGACAGTACATTAAGAGTCATCAGTTTTGAGCACAGCAAACCTAAAAATGGCGTGGGCCCAGCTGCATGATATCCGGACTTGCATCTTTAGAGCTTGGGTGAAGAAGATGCACAAATGAACGCTCTATTAACACCTTGGCCTGACTCTGGCTCACTGGATTGGTCAAACCTAGGTCCTGGAATAGGCCATGTGCACAAGCATAAAAGTAGAGACAGCACTGCTCGGGATTACCAATACAAGTACAAGGAGGAGCAAATGTGGAGTACCTTAAAAGATACTGGAATTCTGTACCACTGTACTCTCGCAAGCTCAAGGGATCCGGGTTATCAGCTGAAAAAGCAGCGAAAGCAGAACATTCACCCTTTTCACTTCAATTTAAGTACATATTCTATAGAGGTACATCGGAGTCCCCCTGCATGGAATTCTTTTCTCCCTTCTAGACTGTTTTCCTGACAACAAAGGGTGGGCCCCACTGCACCAGAAACAGGGACAGCTGTGGGGCCGCTGGATGGCTTCTATCCACTTTCCATGAACCTTCGCCTTTCATCGGATGTAATGTTGTGACAAGAACACTGATATTGTGCGATGTAACGTGGGCAGCACTGAAGTGTAACATCAAGTAATTTGACAGCATCTGCCGCAAGGTAATCACACAAAGCAATTTGAGAAAATGACCTCTTAGCAGGGCAGAGGAGAGTGATTAGCACAGGATCTCTTTCCATTGGATACAGGAGAACATAGAGTTCAGACAGGAAATAGGTAGAGAGGAGCAGTTTCCAAACACAACAAACCGCCCACATGGTGGACAGGCTGACCGCCCAGGGGGAACATCGGCTTCTCGTCTGATGGAGAGGTGCTGCAAAGCAAAACAGACCACTGACAGCATGCTGAAGGAAACAGAGGATGAGCTGCATTGTGCAATGTGGGGAGAACATAATGAGAAGAGGCGGTTGAAGAGAAACGAAAGGAAGGAAGATAGAGAAATTGTAACTTACCATTGAGAAGTATATTCCTGGTGGATCCTCTATCTGCAGACTCCTCACCTCTTGAATAATTCCTGGGAGCCAAACAGATCAGGAAAACGTTTCTCCATAGCTCCTCTTCAACAGTAAAAGGTCACCAGCTCCATTACATTGAAGATAAGCCCTAACCTTACGGTGAAAGGGTTTTTGATCTACAGACCCCCGGGTTCCCCCCACACGCGTTCTGCCTAGTCTGCTGGAGGGCATTGCTCATTTAGCCTTAAGATAGAAGTGAGGCTAGTGGGTCACTAGCTCCATCCCTTTTGGCACTCAATCATTTAGCCTTAAGACATGATAAGCTCCTGGTTTTGGGTGACCTGAATCTCCATTTGGAGGACCCTCTGAATAAGGAGGCATCCGATCTACGCCAGGATCTGCAGTCTCTTCATCTAGGCTTGAAATCATACTCTCCTACCCATCAGCATGGACACCTACTCGATCCGGTGTTCGCCAGCTGGGAGGATGTAGAAGTGTCTACCCCTCTCCCTGTTCCCTGGTCGGACCACTTTTTGGTGCCTTTTGTGATAAGGATGCCAGAGATCGAAAGTCAAGAAGTAGTAATGGGCAACCACCTGTGTAGGTAGTGGAAACACTTTGTACAGGAGGATTTTAATAGAGAGCTGACTGTGGGTGGCCCTCCGGGCGATTCCGACAGTGAAACCGCCTGTGTGAATCTGGAGAGGCGCATAATCAATGCTCTAAATAAGGTGGCACCGCTGCTCTTGAACAAAGCTAGGGGCAGAGGGCATAAAACTGCACCCTGGTTTACCCCAGCTTTACATCGCATAAAAGCGGAATGTAAACGTCTGGAGAGGCAGTGGAGAAAGGGATTTCGGAACCAGGATAGATTGATATACAGGGAGGAACAGAGGAAATACCAAGGTATGTTAAGACGGGCTAAAGCCACCCATTACAAGGCCAGAATCGGAACGGCGGAGAATTCCACTAAAGAAATCTTATATAAGGAAATCTCCTCCCTGGCTGCTACGGCTGTGCCAAGCAGGGGTTCTGGTGATGAGTGCAATCGGGTTGCAAATTACTTCTCAGAGAAGGTGAAGGAAATTTACTCATCCTTCTCAGGGACTGTAATGAGAGGCGCTGAATTTGAAGAACTGAGGGGAGAAATTAAGACAGGGCTGAGACTGGACAACTTCACTGTTCCCTCTCCTGAGACCCTTAGGAGTATCTGCCTCAATGTTAAATCTGGATCACCAAGAGATCCTGCTCCACCTAAGGTGATGGGTGAGAGTTTGGATACTCTTGAGGCGTTGATTAGGCATGTGTTAGATGTCTCGTTCAGTCTACACACGCTGCCAGGGAACTGGAAACAAGCTATTGTTCTCCCAGTCAAGAAGAAGCCGAACGTCAGTCAAGGCAAATTAGAACATTTGCATCCCATCTCGCTCTTGCCATTTTTGGCAAAGGTGGCGGAGAAGGTGGCTAATCGCCAAGTCATGACTAATTTGAAAGACGAGAGTCTCCTTCATCCGTCGCAATCGGGATTTTGGGTAGGGTATTCTACGGAAACTGCTCTACTACATAACAAGAAACCATTAGACAGGGGGCTGATGCGGGGCACACCATGGCTCTGATCATGGTAGAACTCAGTGCCGCCTTCGACACTGCAGCAAACTACACCTTGCTGCAGTGTCTGAATAAAGGAGGTGTCTCAGGACCTGCCCTGAAGTGGCTGAAATTCTTCCTAGTAGATCGCAATTTTCAAGTCAGACAGGGTGTATACTACTCCAATGACATTGAATTGGAGCAGGGAGTGCCTCAGGGCTCTGCCCTTAGTCCTACCCTGTTTAACTTATACATGTCTCCTTTGGCGGAGATAGTACAGGGCTTTGGAGTGGAGGTGGTCTCTTATGCTGACGACACCCAGCTGTTGATCTCCCTATCTCAGGCACCGGAGATTGCAACCTCTAATTTCAGGGCTTGCATGCAGGAGCTTGCCTCATGGATGGATAAGAACTGCCTGAAACTGAATGGCAGAAAGACCGAGGTGCTGGTGGTGGGAGCTGATACCTCAAGCTGGACGTCGGAATGGTGGCCTCCGAGTTTGGGCCCTACCCCCATACCTTGCACGAGGCGAATAATCTGGGGATCTGGATGGACTCCACTCTTTCCTATGACGGACATATTAGACGGGTAGTCGGGAAATGTTTTGGAGTCCTAAAAAATCGACGTAAAACGTTGGATCTCCTCCCGTTAGGGGCTAGGAAGACGATGGTGAATGCTCTTATCACATCTCGCCTTGACTATGGCAACATACTCTATCTTGGGGCCAAGGCAATGGGTCTTGGGAGATTACAGGTTTTGCAATATGCTGCCGCACGGCTGGTCCTTATGCAGCCTAGGAGGGCGGTTTCAAAAAAAGCCCTTGACTCATTGCACTGGCTCCCAGTTAAGAAAAGAGTTATGTTTAAGACATTATGCACCTGTCACGTATTTCCCAGAATGTTGGCCCTTCATATCTGAGTGACTTGGTCACCAGGTATGTGCCAAGGAGGTCTCTTAGATCCAGTGGGACTGGGCTGCTGGAAATTTCAAAGGTAAAGAAGGCCAGAATGGGGGGCCGTTCTTTCAGGTTCCGGGCTGCTCAGAACTGGAATAAGCTCCCTTTAAAACTCCGGCTGGAAAGCTCTGAAGCTAAATTTAGAAAGATGCTTAAAATATATCTGTTCTCCGGTTAGTACGAAGTGGTCCTCAGTTGCGGTTACTGTCACCTCCTTCTCACTCAGCGCGGGGACACGCTGAGATGGCGTAACCATGCGCTTTATACATTTCTTTATTATTATTATTATCAATACACAGACAGCAAATGTGCATTGCAGGACTTACCCCAGAACATTTCAGGGAACTCTTTCAGTAAATCAGAGAGCTTCTAAAATTAAGAACGGAAACAGAGGGCCCCATTGAAGCTACTGAGCGTCCTTCTTAGCCCATTATTCTCTGAGAGAGGCAACCCCTACTAGCTAACAGGTAGCTAAGGGGGCCACAGTCTCCCTAGCCTTTGTGCTCTTGTTTTGATTTGACCTGAGAGGAGACACCCAGATCCCCCGGTCTTCCTGCGCACAGTTGTCTCCAAGATCATCGCAGGGCAATCTGTGTAGAATTCACAAAAGTTCAGTAGTGACATGAAGCCTGGGACCCCACACCAGTGATAACAAGGAGATTTGTTTGAGCTCCAGGGTTGGAGACGTACCGTCAACTCGCTTTGCCAGGATTGAGACAAGTAACCTGTGAAAGGCTCACTTAACTCGAGAGGAGGGATGCCTGTGTCCAACTTTGAAGGAGAGCGCTGATTTACTACTCAGAAATGACAACCGAGACGTCCTTGCCTGAAGAAGACAGAACTTAGAAGACGCAGAGGCTGTGAGGAGCTGAAATGAAGTGACACCGACACAACAACACAGGGCATAGCTTGCATTGAGAGGCTGCGATCGTGGTCCAGAGGCCTGAACATGTCTACTTTGTGAGGGTGGCTTCGACACCTATGACGAAGTATGCCCCAGTATAGCACCTAGATGGGTAGAAGCACTGAGGCAACTGCAAACGTCAACACAGTTGGACTTTCCAGAATCTCCAAGTGCTGAGGAAACTAAGCAATGTCTGGGGGAATGTCACAGCAGAAACTCGGAGTGATCACCAGAATGTTTTGGAAGAAGGCTTGAAACAGGGCACAAGGAAGCCCCAAGCAGCAAGATCAATGCAGCCGTAAGCTCTGCTGCCACCCGCATACCTCCACATGACTTGTCTGGCCCTGATGTGATCTACTTCTGGTTACAGGTAGCAAACTAAGTGAAGCACAAACTCAAGAGAAGTACCCTTGCTTGGTGGGCCATACTGAGTGCACACCATCAGAGCAGTGCACTCTCCACTAATTGCAGCATACATAGGTAGAACCTCATGAACTTCACTACTGAGATGAGTAAAGGTAGTGTGACAATGTCCCCTGGGGAAGAGATGAGTGTAGTTAAGTAGAAACTAAATGTAAGATCTCACTATGACTAAGAATTACAGTACCAGGCAATATTCCTTTCAAGGCACCAGAAGGCTCCACACCACACAAGCGAATAGCCATTGTAGTGCACCAGAAAAGACTGTCTCATAGCGTACATATAGTACTGTTGTCCTCTGCTAAATTGTGTACAGGGATCCTTTTATCTTTATTGTGTATGGTAAAATTAAAGTATTTTCTTGTACTTGTAGAACAGGGATTTATTACCTTTTACCCGAGGACTGGTAAGTGCGGAGTCTCTAATACGGCACGATCTCCATGAGTAAGCCTTGAACTGCTACCTTTAGAATCATGGGCTGCTAGAAGAGTGTACTTGGTTAAGCCCCTGGACACCAGTGGCAAATGAGTCTGCCTGATACATTCTGAGCACAGTAATCCCCGACTTGCCACAGAGTCCTGAAAAGGTCCCAAAACAGTAAGTGGTTGATCTTTGGACTAAGGTGGGGGCGAAATTGTTCTTTAAGAGCGGGCAGTAGTCTCACTGCCTGCTATTGAAGAATAAAAAGAAAAAAATTCGTATTTTCTTTTATTTTTTTAAACACATCCTGTTTTCCTTTAGGGAAAATGGGCTGCATTACACAAAAAATTGCTTTATTCAAAAGCAAACATAGACATGGTGGTGTGCTGTCCCCAGCAGGCCACAATCCCTGTGTTTTTACAATCCCTGCGTTTTTAGCAGTTCCCAATGGGTAGCAAATTGCGCCCTACCTCATGAATATTAACACGTTAGGTCGATTGAGACCCACTGGGAATCGTAAACAGTGTAAAACACACTGTTGTACATAGCTGTTTGTGATTTCCTAATAGCGAATCGCAAAAATTCGCTATAAAGAAATCACAAACGGATGTCTATATACATCCGACTCTAAATCTTTACATTAGTTAGGGATTACGTGGCAATCTAGGGTTAAAGATACCTACAAGTAGGGGGCAAATGTCAAAGGACCAACTACTTAACCTGCTTTAATTCTGTACCATGACCACATCACTGACCACCTGCTGAATACCGCTTCATGAGCCCTCTTCGCTCCCCTCCCTTTTGTAGACAGTGGCTTGCGGAAGGAAAGCCACACCGGTCACAAAGGGTGGTCAGACAATTGGGTGGAGCGGTGGCATTTATTCATCCTCACCCACGGCTCCTACAGACACCCTTCATGGCTTCCTCTACAACCCACATTTCCAGTTCGCTGTGTGTGCCTGCCTTTAGGCAGGAGGAGGGTGGCTTGGTCCAAGAGGAAGAGGGTGAAGGGGTGGAGAGGGTGGAGAACACCTCCAAGGTCATCTGGAACCCCAAGGACCTCTGTAACCCCATACCTCCTACAGTTTCAGGGGCATAAATACCAAAAGACTTCTATCCCTTTGTGTGCAGGAGGGTGTTGCAGGATCTCGTCCAAGCTCTGTGAAGGCTCCCCCCTCCTTGGGAGGGGGGGGGGGGGGGGGTCAGCTGGGGCGCTCACAATGACTGCACTTCCAGATCCGCCTTTCATACCAAGTGAATTGGGCATGTGCGGGCTCTAAATGAGCCCAGACGGGCTGGTGTGCCAGCGCCTGATTCCCCGCTGAACAGCTCACTGAAGCCTGCATAAAAAGCAATAATGCGGATGACAAAGGGCCGCTAATACAAACCCTTCGAGATTCTTCGCATATCTCCCTGCATTTAGCACCGAGCGCCGCAGCTGTGCCTCATATAGCCTCGCTTGAATGAAAATATTTAGGCGCCAATCCACCCACTTAGTTTATTTTCCATTTGACTTTCCTGTAATTATTTTGTAAACTGTTCGCACAACAATACATAAAAACATCTGCAAAGGCAGGTAATTAATGTGTCAAGCCAAACTAATGCATTTTTATGGTGTCCATGCTTCGTCTACTGTAATTATAACTCTTTTTAAGCAAATGATGATGTGTTTGTTGCAATATGCAAGTGGTTATTTTAGAATCCTCTTTCACTGTTAGTGCAAACAAAATATGAAACTCAAAAGCGCCTTAATTTCCTATGCATCTAAACTTAACCCGCATGGGCTTGCAAGAATGGAAAAGGCGGCCCCTGCCCCGCTGCCTATTATCACGCGGCTGCTGTCTCCATCGCATGCGCCATCTTTATTTATTTACTGCATAATGCTGGTGAAGGATGCCAGGCGGGCAGCAATGGAAACCCAGCGAGCCATCCACTTATCGACTGAAAGGGTGCTGCAGAATAATGCCCGTGTACCCCTCGCCCCACACTCCACGCCACCTCTAGACCGGTGTCAATACGGCAGTGGACTGTACAGCTAGGCCACTTCTTGAACCCGGGCCTCCGCGACTGAACTATTTCATGACTTTGGAAAAATCGAGGCACTTGCTGACAAGTTGGTGATTTCAAAAGTCCAGAAGGGCTGGACAGTGTGTTAGTATAATATGGGAACATCTACATCTAAGCAAAGTACTAATGGCCTCTCGGAGGCAATACTTTTATTCGAATATCTCACAATGTCCCCAGTAGGCCATTTCACTTAAGCAGTAAGCCATAGTGATCTGTACAAATAACTGACTATCCAAACTCACCCAATAGTAACAAAGTAGGGGTTCCTGGTGATAATAAGACGATAGGAAGTCAGGTCTGAAAGCCAACCTGAGACAGGGTAAAAGTGTGTTGTGTACACAAAGGTTAGCATGGAGAAGAAACACCTAGAGCGTGCAATGGAAAGACTTTGGCGCTTTAGGCAACAAAGAAAGAAAATCAGTAAAGTTGGGGTTTGAAAGCAATGCAGTATTTAAACCGGAGGGAGGCAGATGTATAGAGGCTCAACCTTGGAGATTTGCCACCAAAGATAACAGCGTAACATCGCTCCCTAAATTCATACAGGATCAGGCATGACACAGGCCCGACACACCACTTTAGTACTGTGAAAATATGGATCCCTTTAGAATCTTTGTAACAATGTATGTTGTCCAAGAAGCTGTCAATGACATGAAACCACTGTTGTGATTTGAGCAAAGATCAGAAGGGACCATGAAGAAGATTGAAAATGGAGTAATAAACCAATGAGAAATAGAAAAACAGAAGCTGTGCTAAGCAGAATGACCATATGTGAACACCATTACAGTTTGCAATTTTTCCGCAACACAAAGTAGGTAAAGAGAAGTCAAGGTCAACAAGCAATGGGATACAGCTCATTTTTCTCATATTCACCAATAACTATGACACATTCCATTTTCAGCTGCAATGCTGGAGTGCTATGCAGGAAGCGAGAGAGTACGATGCACCGCAAGGAGGTCGGAGGAAGTATATGTTGGTACCACATGCAAACGGCTGCAGTAGATTGGAAGCCATTTCATGTTCTCCACTCTCTTCCTTGCTGTGGACCTACACACTGTTTCATTGCTTCACTTCACAACATCCAAATATAGGGGTAAGGTGCACAGAAAAAGACTACAACGGAATATGCGTAGAAGACTTCCTTTTAAAACCCTTCAGCATGATGCATACATGTTCCATCAGTAAGTCTTGTGTACGGTGTACGCCGAGGGCCAACTCGGAGCGTTCTGGATTTCCATAGGGAGAATACGTCAAACAAAAGGAAACACAGAATAGCTCTGGAATGCCTTTATACGCTAACTTTGTGTGGCGTCTATATGGATTGTTTGATAACATTATAGCCATCTTGATATTGTGGAATGACACAAAATAGTGTATTAGTTCCAAAGAGTTTAATTCTATGCAGATAAACCGACAATGGCCCTCAGACCTCCACGGTGTGGAGCCGCTTTCCACAACATGTAAACTCTGGGCGCCCATGAATGTCAGGCATTTTCTGCGGGCACTGGAGAACACACGAGCCAGTGGGCAATCACTGTGATAGGTGATGTTTGTTGCTTAAGGAACCTCAAGGATCAATTACTACTAACAGCTCAATGAAGTGCCAAGTACCTCCTTCAAAACCGTCTTGAGAATCCCCCACACAGCACACACAACACACACGCACACGCACGCACACATGCACACACACTTTAGCAGCTTAAGCGGGAAGCAAGTGCCACTTAGCCGTTCTGATTAATACATACAAAACATTGAAATTTTGTTTTTTAGCTCTTTTGATTTGATTGGAGGCTGCTGGTTTCCAATCAGACATTCATAAATACCAGTGCAATAAGACAGCACATAAGGGCTGCGGAGTGCAGAAACAAATGGAACAAGAAACCAGTCAAGAATGGAAAGGGAGGATGGATTGATGAATGGATGGAACAAAGACAGCTGGATTGAAACAAGGGAGGAATGATGATGTATAGATAAATAAAAATGCAGGCGGAGGAACATATGACAAGGTGGAAGGAAGGAAAGAAATGCAGAAAAAGACATCAGAAGAAAGGAATGAAAGAAGGAAAAAAGATTGAAAGAAGGATGAAGGAAAAGAAGGACAGTCAGAATTTCTTCGGGAGAGCAATCGCCTAAATTAGAGACAGCCTCGCCTGCCTCAAATGCTCGCTCACTCCTATTGGTAAATGATTCAAAGTGTGAGGTATTCAATTATTTGGGTACTTCCTTGACCTCCTTTCAATGGTTTGAATTTCAGTCGGGGGCGAGGAGGGAGTTGGAAGGTGAAGGTTCTCACTTCTATGATATTGGTTTAGAAACTCATTACAGGTAAAATCATTTGTGCACATCAAATAAATGGTCTAGTCTTTGTATTACTTTGAATAACCATTAGCATGTTTATCCTGGCGTCCAATAAGTTGGTATTAATGTGATAGCTTCACAGTTAAAACACTAATACCGAAAACTGGGGACAATTCATGTCTACGCAGTCTCAAGAACTTACACTCGCCGCACGTTGGAATCAGGATTCCAATAAAGATTGATTACACATTAGGCTCCTCATGATGGTGGCCTTATGAGGTTGAGCACGTTGAGCAAGCACTACGTATCTTTGGTGGACTATGGCAGTGCCGGGAGCCCTGCAGTAGGACTCTGGTTCTCATCCGCTTGCAATCTACAAGCAAGGCTCTGTGGGGGCCGTCAGAGGTGGGGTCTATCTTGTTCAGGAGGGCTTGACTTGTTTAGTCATCTACAAAGAGTCAATATCTGCAATGGTTTCCTTCCACTCCAATTTCAGCAGCAAGCCCTACGATGAGCTCCAGTGGGTCTCAATAGTATGCTTCCGGCACTGCTGTTTCTTTGTTAGTCTCCTACACAGAGAAGGAAAGAAGGAGACAGAAGATCGAAAGGTCGATGGAGAGAGACAGAAATAGAGAGCGGGGGAGAGAGAGTGTGTGTTTCTGCGGTTTCACAAAGGGAACTGATGATGGTAGTCCAGGGGGCATGTAAAAGTATATATTTTTGCATGTTCAAAATAGCAGCATAATACCCGTAAATATTGACTCACTGCTGGTAACATAAACGAAGTAATAATCACATCTAGTGTGGCAACCCATTGTGTTGTAATGTATCCTGTAAGTTGTTGTACAACAGTGACAAACATGAAACAACAATAGTATATATCTCAAAACTAATGTGATTGTGCAAGAGAAACAAAGAACAAAGTGAAAACTGCCACTATTGAAAAAAAAATTATTGTTGAAAATCATCATGTTCGTATTATTTTATATAACCATCGTCTAACGACCAACAATCATGTTGTTACTTATATCTTCTCCTATTTTCGATGCAATGCTATAGAAAGCAAATGAGCATGATATCCTAGCAAAATTGTGTCATAAAAAAACATCAGTCAGAAACATATTGGTAATGTAATCAACAGTGGATCAAAATATGTCTTCATGAACCCCCAAATGACTGTGTTCCAAAATGCAGACATTCTGTTTATAAGTCCCACTTTCTAACAGTTCTAGCATCTCATGTACAAATCAAGGAGTTTAAGCCCAGGAACAGTATCCAATAGAAAGAGAACATACGACAGAGAAAGCAGGCGCAGTATTGCATATACGCACAGAACCCTTAGTGGGTGTCCTTAGGGTTGTAAACTATATTCAATTGCTCTACCAACAGCTGGGGAGGGGGGAGTAGGACAGGAAAAGGCTCTTCTTATCACAAAGTAACCAAAGGCTAATTTAATTAACTAGGACAAATAATTCTTCATCCTTACTGTGGCCTAATGGGAACACTGATCCGAGTTCAGTTATTTAGCGTGAGTCAGTGCATCCGACCTTCAGCTTTTGGTGTCTATGGCATGTGCTCTTCTATGATGGCCAGTTGCAGACTATAATTAAGCAAAAAGTCATGTTGAATAAAATCAGGTGCAAACCATACACACCTCCAAGTTTATTAATGGTGAGTGAACAGTAGAGTGTCCTTCAGCCAGCATGTCATTCTCAAATGATAGCTTCTCTGGCTCTAGTGACACAACTGGAAGAGTGCATCTACCGGCATACTTGTACATCATGAGATAACAGAGAGTCCTTCTCTCTGTTTATTAGATCCTACAAACCTTTGGATGCAGCCATAATATCCTTATCTGTAGCAAGTTGCGTAATGTCAGCAACATCATTGACACTTTTATGCATTTGATTGTGTATGCATCCTGATGGCAAAGGATGGGCACTCACTACATAATGGCTCGAGAACACCCAAAACCAGAAAGACATGCGCATCACCCATATTGTTTTAGCAATAAAGTCTTTCATGATGTTATTCTTCCTCCAATTATAAACACAGCACTACTCAGCCACTTTCACCTAAACTTATATTGTGGCAAATCAAAAATGTGCAATTTAATATCTGCTTTGCCACATTATAAGAGATCTGAGTCTATACAGAAGGTTATTGAAAATTAATGAGAAAGTGATATTCAAAATGAATCGGCATGCCAAATATCAATAAGGCCTATGGTGTGAATAAAAACAATACAGCATTTCTGGTTCTTTGTCAATTAAAACTGTCTGAGCTCTACGATCAATTTCAGGCTGCAAACTAGCAGTAAAGTCCAGTGTTAAAAATGGCAAGTTACTGTATTGGCTTACTGGTCAGTCACCCAAGTGATCCCTGAGACAGTAGATGCTGCTGGCACCACCACCCCTTCCGCACTCTACCCTGAGCATAGGTCAAGCATTTGCAGACTTCTACTGTCACTTGTTCTCGGCAATCCCAAGGCCACAGGCAGGACTAAACCCCCTTCGACGATTTGCTGCCTCGGGTGTCATGAGTTGAACTACATGCTTTGGAACAGCCCATCATCGTTGAGGAAATTGCCGATGCTATGTCTGCCCTGGCAACCGGAAAGACATCTAGCCCTGACAGGTACCCTACTGAATTTTAAAGCAAATACAGGAAGATCCTTTCTCCACATCTTCTTGCCCTATAAAGTGAAGCAGCCAAAATTGGTCACTTCCCACAGGAACTTGATATGCCCAAAATAGTGGTCATTCCAAAATCGAGCCATCCATTTAACAACTGTGCGGCATACTGACCCATCTCACTTATTAATGGAGAGATTAAACTGGCTGCCACAATCTTAGTCACATGCCTGAAAATTACTCTCAATACTCTCATACATCCAGATCAGTGTGGCTTTGTGCCAGCTGGGGGCACATGGCACTGCCTTAGACGACTCCATGTTGCCTTGGCCCGCCAGCATCTTTTGACACCCTCTGTGGCCCTGTTTCTAATAGACTTCAGAAAGTGTTTGAGACAGTAGACTGGACTTACTTGGTTTAGGTCTTCCAGAAGGCGGATTTGGGGCCTTGTTTTGTGGCTTTGTCAAACTGCTTTACTCCAAGGCGGCTGGGCGAGTGCAGCTTAATGGCATGGTTTCCCACCCGTTCCCTATCTGTCGAAGCACCAGGCAGGGATGCCCCCTGCCCCTTCTCCTTTTTACCCCTGTTATCGAGCCACTGGCTCATTTCATTCTCAATGATGCACAGGCACTGGGGTAGGAGTGGGACACGGAACATGATGATCGCAGCGCACTGTATGCTGACCATGTCCTCATATTCATTTCCAAGCTTGAGGAGACTGGCCCACGTTGCCTTCATCTCCTTCAGCTTAATGCAGAGGCCTCTGGTCTGCAGGTTAACCATGCAAAATCAGTGCTGTTCTGCTTCCTCCCTCTGAAGGTTGTGTTAAGTGGAGGGCCACCACACTAATACGGCGTTTGAGCTTCCGCTACTTGGACATCCATGATGCACTTCATCCTGAGATGGCATGGACTCATAATTTTACCCCTCTGATCCAAAAGGGGAATGCAGACCAGAAAAAGTGGCAACCCCTCCCACTGAACGTGATGGGAAGGATTGCTCTCTATAAAATTATAGTACTACCACAGCTTTTATAACTTTTCCAAAACTTCTCACAGTGGATACCTCAACAGTGGTTCAGGGAGAAGGACTCCCTGGCAACATCCTTTCTCTGGGACCTGTCCAGGCTGTGGCTGGCTCTCACGTGGTGTCAACGGGCGTCTTATGATGGTGTGCTGGGCTTGGCTAATTTGTACCTCTACTACTTGGCATCTCAGATCCTGGTGATAAACGACTGACTTAACGGGGGTGGTCAGACCTGGCGTATAGGGTGGAACTAGTCTCACTGGGGTTCGCAATTGTGCTGGGGGTATTGTACAGCGCCCGACTCCCTAAGAACCTTCAAGATGTTTCCTGAATGGTCTTTCTCAACTGGGGTTCTGCGCTTCGACATTCCTGTTGGGACTCCAAACTCACTCAACAAACAAACCTCCTTGTGGAGAGGCAAGTGGTTACACGAAACAGCTGACTTAGAGGGATTTCATCTTTATGGTAGCATAGGCATTTGGCCCGGATATGTTCCTTTCAAGAACTTCAATTGACACATACCCTATCAAATACACAATTTCATAAATACCTAAAACAGCGGCACGCACTGTGGGTGCAGACTCCTTGGACATGACACTCCCTCAATTCAGTCGCCTAGAGGCTAAAATCATGATGGGTGCATTGTCAAAAGGGGGTATCTCCCAGATATATTGCTCGCTGGCCCTTACTCACCCTACACATTGACAAATGTGAGGACTCAATGGGAGGAATGGGTAGGACAGCTGGAGGAGGACGGCTGCTGTGATGCCATGATGGCCACCTGAACGATTTCCTCTAGACTAAGGCTGGTACAGACATATAATCTTTACTGTGCCTACCTCATCCCTAGCAGCTTGCACAAAGAAAGCCTCCTTCCCAGTCTGACATGCTTCAGATGACCAATTGCAGGTTATAATTAAGCAAAAAGTCAAGATGAATGAAATCAGGTAGCAAACCATCCACACTTGCAATTTTATTAATGGTGAGTGTTTGAACAGTAAAGTTCAATTCAGCCAGCATGTCATTCACAAATGAATAGCTTCTCTGGCTCTATTGACACAACTGGAAGAGTGAATCTACCTACATACTCGTACATCATATGATGACAGAGAGTCCTTCGCTCTGTTCAGTAGATAATACAAACCTTTGGGTGCAGCCATAATATTCTTATCAGTAGCAACTAATCTATTCTGCATGAAAACCCCGAGTTGTTTGCTTTTGATCCTACGAAGGCCGTGAAGAGTCCAACATGCCTTCACATGGCTGCAGACTCCTTTTTCAGAAAAAGGTCCTTGAAAAAGGTCCTTAAAAGAGGCGACCCACCATTAAATGACTGGTGGAAGAAAAGCCTACAGTAAACTGAAATCAAGTTTAGATCCAAATTTTTGTTTGGAAACAGCCTCCGAGCCCAACCAACAAGATATCCTATTTTATTCTTTAAACTATTCCAAAAACTGATGAACTACTTTACAGCAATCTAATCCCAGAAACCGAGGGCCAAAAACGATCTTCCGGTCCAAATAAGGAGGAAATTCATCCAGCAGTTTTTGCTATGCAGGGAAGTGTAAACTTACGAGTAAAAACGTTACAAAAGACAATTGAACAATAAACAAGTGGAACAAAGAGACAATTACTTAACTTCGTTAAACACAAACGGAATTATGATCACTAATAGTTAATTTAATAAACGTGAGATTTTTGTAATTATACTGTCTCTGGAAACGTTGCATAATATGAATTGATGCAGAAATGTGTAAAAAGTGCTCCTTGCTTTTCACTGAAACTTGTAATCCGAGGGTGTAACTAGTATTCTGAATGTAACTTTAGAAGATAGCACTAGGCTCAGTTCCATAAATACCTTATACCTTTAACAACTGAGATTGCAAATCACTCCTCTAGAGCTTCTTGTGGGATTCTCAGCAGTGGAACAACTACCTTCAAACAGGGACGACAGTTAAGGCCGTCTCACGGCGAACACTGCATCAGCAGTTGGGTCCATCAACTAACTGAAGAATATCAAGTCAAGACAACAACAGAACTGACCAGAGATTTCTGGCACCATTATGTAGATCAGCAGATTGACGATTAGACGCAGGACCTTTCATGGTCTACAAGGCTCGATAGGCGATGAGTTACAGCGATTGTCGTCTACTCAAATGTGTGTTACCAAGTTGCTGAAGCTGGTGATGATAGCCTGAGGGATGGGACGTATATGGCGCTAATATATCAGGCATGCGTAAAGTAGAATACCTCAGTCTCTTTCATAACATTTATACTTTCTTGTACACTATTGTAGACAATCAATATGAAATAGCATTCATTGTTTTTATGCAGCGACTGCTTTGGAAGGTTGCAGATGACAGAAGATGATATGCAATAAGCAAATAAGGGTTGTCAGTGTTGGCAAATTCAAAATACCAGCATGGTTCGAAGGGAAAGTGTTTTCAATTGCAACTCCTGGGACTTCACATGACCCCTCAGAAATGCGATTATCCTGTTTGCTGTGATGCTGGGGCTAATCCCGACTGCATCAGAAAAGAGGAAATCCTAAGGTTGGAGATAGTGGTTTAGCACGCTCAGAATGCTGATGCTAAATAGCGTATATTGCGAAGCTTCAAAGTTGGATACTGAAACAAGGATATGACGTAGAGGGAAAGAAGTGTACATACATATTCATCTGATTTGTGTGCAAGGCTACGAAAGGGAAACCCACAGTACAAACATTCCTCTGTGTCCCTCAGGTGGTCACAGTTTAGCATATTTTAAAAGCTGGGTTTTTAGTTATTTTCCTAGGGTCATAGGTAGCAGGTTAAAAGGCAAGTTTCCGAATGAAAGAGTGGGTTTCTAAAAAAAAAAACACTGCACCAAAGTAGACACAGTTGATATCGACCAAACATCCTTCCGCTGGACAGACAACACATATCCTAAGGATTGGCCACATTTGCCAGTCCTCATATATAGAATCACTGTAGTTATGTTTTCAGCCCCTATGCACATATTGCAGTTAGTATACCTCTTCCAGCTACAGTCATCTCTTCACTCTGATTATTAAAAACAGGAAGAGTCTATGCCTGTTGAGCCCCTGTATGAATCAAGGTGGCTTTGTCAATGAAGGAAGAAGAAAGAAAGGAAATTACATGACTGATCACCGTACGAAAACAAGGAATATGGTCTTAATGGAAACCGGTGATGTTCAACTACAGCAGAAATTAGAAGAACATTCTAAGGAACTGAATGAAGTTGAGAACTTATGGAGGGGCAGAGGAGGTGCATCAACATTCGGAACATTGTTTAATTGGTCCATACTAAATGTTTATATTGTTGCTATAATGGCTAGTAAAAAGTAGTATAACAAAGCCCTTCTAATTAAAGATGTGACTAGGGCCAAAACGATTATTTTACAAATATGAATTTCTCAAGAGCTAGAAATGTAATGTAAGTAGTGGTAACAAGCATTTTTCTTGCTCAATATCAATGGGAAATGATGTGCTGCTTAAAACAAGGGCACGTCAAGTTTTCCATAATTGAATGAAAGCACATCAAACTAATCGCGATAGGTGCACGCTATCCAAATTTAAAAAATGGTCTGGATGGCCTTTGAAAATGAATTATCAAACAGAGTTCTTTAAGTACACATCAAAATATTGAAATATTAAAAACAAGCGGGTACCAGTCTTACCTTGAACACCTTCCAGAAGTAGATCAACCCCTTGCCTATAAAAGTTCAAGGCAGCTTCATAGTCCTCTTCCTCTTCCTTCTTGAAGGCTAACTTTATTAGCTCTCCTGCTTTCTGCAAGTAATCTGGTTTGCTTAGCCTTTGCTTCAAGCTGGCCGAAAACAGACTTCGACTCTCCCGCTCGACTTTAGGTTTGCTTTGCTGATGTTCAGGAGTGGAGGACCCTGTTGCGATCAGTTCCTTGGATGGACTGAATCCAGAAGCTTTATTGGGCGAAGTTTGATTGGATGCCATTCCATCGTCTAACTCTGTCACCGAATCGACATCCACTGCCAAAGAGATCAAATCACTGTCACTGGAGAATCCTATGAAGTGAAAAACACAAGTTTTATCCTCAAAACCAAAGTAAATTAATATTAATGCAAACAATTAAAAATCTTTAGCTAGTGAGTTAGTCCTTTTTATTTTAAAGAAATTCAATACAATAGAGTTCTACAACATTGGCGATTGGGTCATCGTGAAAGAGAAAGGTCATCGCATTTTGGCGATTCTCTTTAGCTGGACTATAAAGTCCTTAGATTCGAACTCTCCATTTAACCCCTTTGCAGCTCATGACGAGCTCAGCTCGTCATGAGGCACGGTTGAGCTGTGCTTATGACGAGCTGAGCTCGACATAACTCTGTCAATCCAGCACCGGGGGGGAAAACCGCTAGCAGCCAAGGTGTTAAAGTGACATAATGCAATGGTCCTTCCATTATCTCTAAAACAAATAAAATGTTAAAAGCAGATTCAACAATGGCCATGCTCATCCTCCATGACAGTATTTGAAGTCATCTTACATTTCCACAACTCTTTAGAAATCATAAACATGACTGTCAGTGGGTATCTGTTGAATATCAATTTTGAATTTGTCAAATTTATTATTTCTCAATTGTCTTTAATATGTCTGCAACAATTTGACAATATATTGATCATGACCAGGTAATAATCCTAAAAGGATGATAAAGAATGAGAATATATGTATATGTTTGGACCCCAATGATGAAGCATGACACCAACTAGATTGGTGTGTGAGGGGTCTTTTAAACAAACCTAGTGGGTCCATGTACTAACCATATTAGTGATTGTACTATATCCACACGAAGGGCCTGTCCTTCTTTGTTTAGCTTTTCCTGCCTTAGCCATTTAGTCCCTGTAGCCTGCCTCTGGGTCACATGACTGGGTATAGCCGACATCTGAGCTTTGTGTATTCCTCCTAGAAAGCCACACACAATAGAGAGCTTAGTGTGTGTCTGGATTGGCCATCACTGGCAGGATGGGAGGGCGGAGTTGGGCACAATCTACTTACACTTGGAGAAGTGTGGCTCAGGGGTTAGAGGCGGCAGACCCGGAAGCTGAGATCGGCCCTAGACCAGGGTTCAATTCCCCGCCTCGACGGGGCTTGGGCTCAATAATTCCAAGGACTCGATAATTCTCTCGCTCCAGTGCCTACTCGACTCACGGGTTCACACTCTGCGACTCTGGGCAATACCTTGCTTAATCTCCACAACGGCCCCTCGTGGCGGGATGCCTGGCTTTCACCTTGTGGATACCCTGCCGGGGTTATCTCACAGGGGAATACCAGGACGGGTTCCCTAAGCAAGCGCTTAGATGCCTGCGATGTGGGTAATTTGCGCTATATAAATACATGTACATGTACATGTACATTTACATTTACATGTACATGTACATGTACATTTACTTGAATCAGATGTGTCCTGCCTCTGCACAAATGGCTGCATCCCCCTTGTAGTTAGTCTGGAGCCAGGATAGGGAAGACAGGATGCCTGTGGACTTCAAATGGAAACCTCTAGAGCTCCTCCCCACTCCAAAAGAAGGTCTGGTCATAAACATTGGACCTCTGATCCCAACTCTTCAGTACACTTCTGGGCCTGTGGATTCTCGGCCAGGAAGAATTACTCCCTGCTGCTGAAAAGAATGTCACTCTACTAGACGGCCAGAAGTTGCTAAGAACAAAATGTCGCATCCTGCAGCCAGGATTACATTTTGGGGGCGGTTTGTCTGCCCCAGTGTGCGGCCACTCTGCGTTTAGCCAGAAGGAATAGCATGAGGGTCAGTCATCTGGCATAGGGGGGCCTCTTTCACATAGCTCAGTAGGACTACCTGGGGTAGCCGAAGTAGGCAATGGCCCGTAAATCAAGGATGCAATTATAGTAAGGCAATTCCATGCAAAGTGCAAAAAGTTGGCTGTGGGTGCTGCACATCTCATACATTGTGCATCTTCTGCCAGTTTTATCTTATGCAGTTGGCCAGGTGTCTAGTGTTTTTCTGCCGTCTGTTTCTGTTTGTTTTTCTGCCCTCGGTTTTGCCTTTCCTTCTCTTTTCTCTGCTCTTTGGTTTACATTGCCTGCTTGTTATTCGGTCCTCTGTTTTACCTTTTCGCTTGCCTTTCTGCCCTCTGTTTTGCCTTTTTTGCTTGTTTTTCTGCCTTCTGTTTGTGCCTTCTCTGCTCGTTCTTGCTCTATTTTGGCTATTCTGCACTTTTTTGCCCTCTCTTTCCCTTTTTCTGCTCGTTTTTCTGCCCTCTGCTTTGCCCTCCTCTGCTCTGTTTCCAGCGCTGAGCTCTGTTTTGCCTTTTCTGCTCGTTTTTCTGTCCTCTATTTTGCCTTTTTTACTTATTTTTTTGCCCTCTGCTTTGCCCTCCTCTGCTCTGTTTTACCTTTCCAGCTCTTTTTTCTGCTCTCTGTTTTGCCTTTACTGCTCATTTTTCTGCCCTCTGCTTTGCATTCTTCTGCTGTTTTGCCTTTCAAGCTTGTTTTTTCTGCCCCCTGTTTTGCCCACTTCTGCTGTTTTGTCTTTTCCGGCGTGTTTTCCTGCATCCTGTTTTGCTTTTTACCGATAATTTTTCTGCCTTCTGTTTTGCCTTTTTCTGCCCGTTCCTTCCCGCCGTTTCCTTGCAACCTATCACAGGGGGAGCGGACACAATGGAGACATTGCACCCCCAAAGGGTGACAGTGCCGTGCTATGCAAATGCTGATTGATTGATTGATCAATGGCAGTGTCGCCGACGATGAGGGTTCTGGAATCGCAGCCTCACAACTCCTCGGAACAACACATCGCCTTGACTGTGCAAGGCATCCAAAACGCCGGACTCTGCATCGTGAACACTTGTCGGGAGGATCCTCGACGATGATGCAGGCCCTTGCACAGCAGCTTCGCAGCACCTTAGAACCTATGCCTCGTCTTGACTGGGGGATGCATCCTCGGCGTGGGACCTTGCAACTCCTCGCAACCAGGATTTGAGGCACTCTCAGACCTAACTGTGTCCCTGTAGCTGAGCCAAGCTCCAATGCGGTCAGTCTGAGTTTGTTACTTTGTCCCGGTCCGAAGTGACCAGATATCCACGGTTGATGCTTTCTGCTTTTTGGCACTATTTTCACTGAAATCTTTAAACCTCCATATTTCTGGTTCTACTAATTGGGATTTTGTCGTTTTGGTCTTGTTTTATTTAAAAAGAATAATCCATTTTTCTAAATCTGGTGTGGTATCCATTTGTGGTTTGTTTTTAATATGTTACTGTTTGAAGTGTTACACACTGCCTCAAAGTTAAGCCTGACTGCTGTGTGCAAAGCTACCAGGGTGCTGAGCACAGGTTAATTTGGGGCTGCTTGCGACTTCATCCTGACAATGATCGTGTTTCTACTTCAGTAGGGTTTTACCCCCCACACACCCTCTATTCAACGAGCAGCCCAATTTCTTGCACATTTAAATTTTTTATGTTGAGCAATAAGAGAAAAGTTCAACTTCTCAAAAGCAATTCCCTCAGAAAGCATATACTGCCAGAAAGCCATAACATGGAAAAAGGGGGAGATCTGATCTGGCCAGAGGATCCCAAAGCCATGGGTAGGCTCGTGTTAGGGTTGTTTTATAATGTTATGCCACCACAAGATGAATGGTCACATTTAGACTGAAAGGTACAGCTAATTTTGGTATCTTGGCATGCGGATAGCGAGGGAGGAACTTACTATTAATTGAACCTATTTTAACAATTGCACATGGAAATATTAAGTCTAGCATTACAAAATCTGGGTTAAGAATAATGACATAGGCAATGATATTTGTATTTGATAGGTACAAGGAATCAAACACATCACTATCATGGGAGATTTTAGTCTAGTTTGACAGCTATGGCCCAGAGATTTTGTCACTAGTGTATACATACAAATTGCCTCACTTACTAGCTATTGGTTCTTTAGTGTCTCCATCCACCCTAGAGGAAGTGCCTTCATTGTAATTCATAAGACACTACAACATTTCAAAAGTGACTCTTTTTCTCAAATCAGTTGTTTAGGTCACAAGTGGATTCTAGACACAAACACTTTTTCACTGCATAACAGCAAACAGAGGCATTCTGCCAGGTTTGAGTGCAAGCCAGACCCTAACATACCTCCATATTTGATGTTTTTCTTTTCACCTCAGGACAAAGTGTTCCTAAGATGGACACTCAAAGTTTCATTAGATCGCAGCTATTTTCTCCAGCTCCCTGCAGTATCACTTCACTGCCTCCAGGGCTCAGTATTTCAAAGTTTTAAGTTCACAGCAGGAAGCCATCAATATCATCCTGCTTGTATTTTTAACTCACAGAAATGAAAGTACGACTATAATGAAGGATTTATTGTCATCTGATCATGATAATGAAGCATTTTTGCTATTTGAATAAAGTTAACTAAGGCAAGGGACCCTTCCTTAAAGTCCAGTTTTTGTTTCTATCACAGAAACAAAACAAGGACTATAATGAAGGCTCTCTTACCATTCGATTTTAATTCCATTTGGTTAACAAAGGCAAGACATTCATTAAACATTTGTCTGGATGTAAACTGAATAATCGAACTCTTAAAAGGCAGTCAGTGTGCATGTGTATTTTGGACTGGCTCACAGAAGCTGAAACAAGGCTGAAGTGTGCGATTCATAATGGAGACATCAGAGATGTAAATAACACTTTACGATGAAGGACATATTAGTTCAGTCTCTCTTTAGCCAACAGTTCTCCACATTTTATTATTTCCAAGCCCACATAGAATTAGAAAAAAAAACAATTTACTGGATTAATGGTGCAACGAAGTTCAAAGTTAAAGACAAATGTTGAAGGACTTTCTGAGAGGTGCAAGTGAAAAGAGGAGTAGAATGGAGAACATAGAGGCAGGGGAGAAGTACAATAAACAGGTGTGGGATGAGAGTTACAGGGCAGGGATATGACTGACAGTGAGAGGTGCTGGGCAGAGGTTAGGAGGTTCCAAAAATGACTGTGAGAACCCTGTAAAGTGCTAATGAACAAAATACAAGTCTGACATTTCAATTTGTCTTCCACATTACATAAAGCACTAACTACTTACCACCACATTCCGACAAGCTAGCGATAGTGACATCATCAAAGGCATTTACATCTTTTCGAACTAAAAGTAAAAAAAAAAACAATGACAATTAATACAATGATAGAACTGAGTTCAGTGTGATGCAAACTGTGTCCTGCTCTGGGGTTGACCAAACACACTCCCAATGATTTAAACACACCCACTTTCGGAAGACCACTTGGAAAACTGAATTAATTCAGCCTTGCAGGAGAGCTACAAATGTCAGACCGCCTTCAGCCGACACAACATGTCGTCTAAAAAAAGTTCATGTTACTCAATTTAATGGTAATAAAATTACTGACCTCAAAGGGAATAAAATAGCGAGTAGGCCTTTCTGGGGTTCGTTCTCATGATCTGCCAATAACCACATTTTTCAGTGGCGAGTGATGAACTCACTGACACACTGTGGCAGCTTATATAGGGAGCATACATACCTTAATGTCCATGTGGATAAGGAAAGGACCTAAAACCGACCGGCCTGCAAAGAAGTAGCTACAATTTGTAGACCTTAGTACACATCATTTTTGACGACTCTTCACGGGACGAAAGCTACACACCCGCAGGGAATTTCAGTAGTTGGGGTGATGGCGAAAATGAAGTCCGCCCCCTTTTGACATGTCTGGTTGGATGGTCTGCATGATCAACCTGATATAAAGAAGTGCCTGTAAGGACAATGTCTAGTGCCAGGTATAAAGATTAACCTACGTGCTGACCACAGCAGCTATCTGATGCAGTGAGCATCTGCAAAGATGCACAGAAGACAATCATAATAGGAAGATAAGAACAGCAAAACCCGGAGAACCTCCCTGCGAGCAGCAGAACAATGCCAAAGACCTGGAGCAGAACACAGTTGTGGTTTTTCATTAGGGCTGAGGTACCGTGGATAAGAAGTTATCTGTTTTCTATATTCACAGTGTCCCAGGTGCATTGTGGTTGTGAGTCACCAAAGGTGGGTCAAAATCATTGGAAAGGAAAAGTCTTCCTCCATTTTTAGGTCGAGCATTCGAGACCTCTTGTGTATACTTTAATATATATTTATATATGTGTATATACTTTGCGGGCTCCGGAGATCAGCCCTAGGACTTGTCTGCTTCCGTTTAGGGACTTTTTTTCTGTTCAACTGCATCCATTTAACTGTCTTAATAGAAAGTGACTGGTAGAGGTCAGTAAAATACCAGAATTGCTTTCTGCTTTTCAACTGCCTCTTTTTAACTGTCTTGAAAGAAAACGACCAGTAGAGGTCAGTAAAATACCAGAATTGCTTTCTGCTGAGGGACTTTCTTTTTCAAATATTTCTGGCAACTGCCTCTATTTAACTTTCTTGATCGAAAACGACCAGCAGAGGTCAGAAAAATACCAGAATCACTTTAGCATTCTCTAGATTCCGGTCCATACAAATTGTCTTCCACAAGCACCCGTAGACAATAAAAAAGAATTCAAATCTTGTATTTTCATTGATAGATATGACCACCGAAGGCCCTGTTTTTATAGTAAAAACAGAGCTTTGCACTATACCATTTCCTGCTGAAAGGCAATATTTCTCTCCATGTGTTCCCATACCTGGTATGTCACGCAGTTTGGTGCTTACTTTCCCTCCATGTTAAAGAACAGTAGATGTTTCAGCACTCAGGCTAATGTGCTGCATAGCTAAATACATATAAGATCCCAAAGGCGAAACCGATTGCATTGCAAATGCTTGATTTTTTTTGCGAAGGGTTTGATTTTTGGGGGGGAAATTTATAGTAGAAAAGTAAGAATATTTTTTTTAAAACGCCACCAAAAAATAAACTTTTTGGGGTCTAGCTCCGACTCATGTGTGCATGCATTAGATTTCCCTGTCCCCAAAGGCGGCCACAGACTGCTAATACAAGAGTTACATGGAGGGACAGGTTTCCTGTGTGGCCTGGAGTTTAAGGTACCAAACAGGCAAAACAAGGCATTGACTGGTCCATTGGATTTCCTTGATAGCTGGGGTACAATTTCACTATCTTACACACAAAAGGGCGCAAGGTGAAGAATGCTAAAACTTATCCTCCCCATCATCAGGGGCGGCGGAGCGTTGCCTCACTGCTCTTTGAGCAGCAAAAATAAAATGATAATGGTTGTTATTTTATTTTTTGCAGGTTCGTTGCTGGGCTAGGGCGTGGCCGGAAGCACAGGGGGAGGAGTGGTTTGCACACTCCAAGTGGACATGACTGCTTGGCCGGCCATCCCGGCCCAGCCAAACAGCTATGCGCACTTTGAATGTTCCCCACCAGGCTGCATTACACAGCCTGGTGGGGAACATGCCCAGGCCCCCAGTCCCCATCTGAGTGCCAATCCACGGCCCTGAGACCAATCGCAATGCTTCATTCCAGCGTTGTGATCGGCTTAGTGGAGAGAATCAAAACGCCACATTGCAGCGTTTTGATTGGCTAGGGGGAGACTGGATGCTTCCTAGTTCTAGAGGAGGGCCACGAACAAGGTAAGTCGAATTTTATTTTTTTATAGTTTTGACCCCCTCACCTCTCCACCTTCATTCCCTGCTAGCCGCTACTGCCCATCTTCAAAGTACACACAACAAAGGGTTTTTTAACTATCTCAAAAAATAATGGTTATTTCACATAGAGTGATCTCTCTTGGAAAAGCAGGGTCCTCGCCCACATTGAGATGCGGCATGCTCCATCACCAGGCTTCCCTCTCCCTGGACCCAAATGAGTCCAAGGGGGACTTCCACCACACAAGGTGGGTAATGGGACAACCAAAACCTCGCATCAGTAAAACAAGCTGGCCAGGCAGAGCAGCTGTTACTGATACTGACGGATTGAATCTAACCAATGCTTGGAGCAGTAGAGGGTTTCCCTGACATAAATGATCATTTGCGAAAAATATATTTCTTCATCAATTAGAGTGAGGGACGTTCGCATCAAAATAGTTAACTTATTAAACACATTCCAAAGAGAAGCAATGCAACAAATACAAAAAGGCTTATATTCGCAAGTCACTTAAAAGAACAATATGCCCTGTTTTCAACCATGTCATCCCCAAGCGTTTAGTGAATGAGGCTGTAGTGGAAAGTTTGAGGGCATGAATGAGAAGGCCGCGGCAAGGAAAAGGGGATCACTATCCTAACGCAAGGTGGCAGCACCCTGAACTTTAGCAAAACAGCATCTGGCAGCGGCATCCCAGGTTACATGTATTCAGTGCAACGTCACCGACGCTGCGTGCGTCACTCGGTCGTGTACTCCGCCACCGACGTTTCATAAAGAAAATGAACGATTTGCGGTTTACAGAGGGGTTTGAAACCCATACAAGGGGCCTTGTAAACTGCGTGTGGCGAACAATGTGAAATCTGCCTGAGAACACCCCTGGGTATTACTGGGTGAAAAATCAGAGCAGAATATTTTAGGGGAGTGGAGGAAGCAGGTATTACTTTAAATAGGCAAGTACGGTGAGTTTAAAGGCAGTGTCAAAGGTACTCTGAGATTGAGGGTACTGTAAATGGGTACTCTTAGAGGGTACTGCAAACCGATACTCTGAAATAGAGGGTACTGCAAGTGGGTACTATGCGATAGAAGGTACTGCAAACAGGTACTCTGGGATAGAGGGTACTACAAACAGATACTCTGAGATAGAGGGTACTGCCAACAGGTACTCTATGATAGAGGGTACTGCAAATGGGTAGTCTGAGACAGAGGGTACTGGAAACAGGTACTTTGGAGAGGGTACTGCAAACAGGTACTCCGATTGAGGGTACTTGAAAACAGCTACTCTGGGATAGAGGGTACTAAAAATGAGTACTCAGAAATAGAGCGTACCTGCAAACAGGTAGTCTGAGAAGGAGGGTACTACAAACTCGTACTCTGAGATCGAGGGTACTGCAAACCGGTACCCTTAGAGAGTATCTAGAAACAGGTACTCTGGGATCGAGGGTACTGCAAACAGGTACTCTGAGATTGAGGGTACCTGCAAACTGGTACTCTGAGACAGAGGGTACTGCAAATGGGTTCTCGGAGATGGAGGGTACTGCACATGGGTACTCTGAGATAGAGGTTACCTGCAAACGGGTACTCTGAGGTAAGGGTATTGCAAACAGGTACTCTGAGATAGAGGGTACTGCAAACTTGTACTCTGAGATTGAGGGTACTGCAAACCGGTAACCTTAGATGGAGAGAATCTGAAAACAGATACTCTGGGATCGAGGGTACTGCAAACAGGTCCTTAGAGATAAAGGCAGGGCTTTAAGTGGGTCTGAGCACCGGCAGTTATTTTCAGGGAGCCTCGAAACGGGTCTCTATCTGGCTCTATTTTCGGACCTCGCAAAAGTAGTCTGTTTTTTTTTTTATTGGACTGCAGTGAGGGCATGCACATCGCTCACTACTAAGAAGTTGAGACGTCATGCCAGGTGAGCCGGGTTGTAGGGGAAGGAAAATCCTTTAAAGAGAACCTTTTTCTCTCAGGATTTCCCTTCTCTTTTTGCAGCGCAGGAGCAACAACATTGTGGGATGATTAGGAGAGAGACGACCAGGCGCGCAATGCCCACTGTCCCAGGATGAGACAGCTTCCCGGGCGCAGACACACAGCTGCACCCAAGTACTTCACAGGTCTTTAAAAGACCATTTGCTTGTAAATGAGGCTCTGCTGTTTTTCACCCCTTTTTAGAGCCCCTGCATCCCCACTCTGCCTCTTGCTGAAAGAATTAGTCTTCCCCCGAAATTTGGCTCTAGTTGCACCTCTGGAGACGCCCACAGGCAGCCAACTCCAGCAAGACCCTGCCTGACCTTTCACAGTGTCTTGTTTTAGTGCTACGAAAACACACGCTTTGCCTGGCTCACTTAGATCTCGCACCCCCTCTTTAATATGAAGATAGTAGCGTTGGAATTACCTTTATATTCCTATACTGTGCTTCACATGGAAATATAGAAGGGCAGGTTCTCACCACCCCAAATTAGCTGTTGGGTATACTCTCTCAAATGTAAGAACTACAAGTATTCATTATCTGTCAGTCAGGGCCAATTTAAAGCAGTGTTCCTACATAGAAATGGACAAAAGGTTATGTTTCTGAATTAGCGTCTTACACTGAAAAGCTGGTTTACATTTCTTTAGCTGGATCAACCTTTGTTTAAAACACCACCAGAGAAGGGTGGTGAACTATGGTCCACAAAGAGCAACTGAAAGCTTTCTTGTTCTTTATCAGAAACATCTGCCTGTCAATGGTTATCACCAGCCTTTTCGGCTCATTAAGAGGCTGGATGGATGAGTATAATACGGGGCGTTTAGGATTGGGGCAGAGGGTGGACTGAAAGACGGACGGATAGGTGAATAAAGGGCGAGTAGATGGATGACCAGATGGATGAATGGTTAGCTAGATGGATGGATGATTGTATGGATGGGTGGAAGGATGGATGGATGCATGGACCAGTACTTGGGATAGGCGGGTGGGCTGATAGATGCTTAGGATAGGTTCTGGGACAGATGTATGGATGGATGTATGGGCGTAGGGATGGGTGGATGGCACAGTGCTTAGGATAGGTGGGTGGGCTGATTGATGCTTAAGATAGGCCCAGGGACACATGTATTTTTTTATTTATTTATTTATAAAGTTTTATATATGAATGTATGCATGGCTGGATGGATGGATGAATGAATGAGTGGGTGGAGGAATGGATGGATGGAAGGATGAATGGACCAGTACTTAGGATATGCGGGTGGGCTGATAGATGCTTAGGATAGGTACAGAGACAGATGTACGTATGCATGTAGGTAGGAATATGTGGATGGATTGAAAGATGGTTGGATGGCGCAGTGCTTAGGATGGATGGATGCAGGGCTTTAAGTGGGCCGGGTCTGAGCACCAGCAGTTATTTTCAGGGCGCATCGAACCAGGTCTCTATCGGGCTCTATTTTCAGGCCTCACAAAAGTAGTCCATTTTCTTTTTTCTTTGACTGCAGTGAGAGCATGCACATTAATGTGCGCATGCTCATTTTGCTCACTACTGAGAAGTGGAGACGTCATGCTAGGTGAGCCGTGTTGTAGGAGGAAGGGAAATCCTTTAAAGAGAGTGTTTTCCGAAGGTAGGTTAATTGGAGGGGATTTTCTTAAGCACACAATGCTAGTTATCTTGATTTAGCACACGCCTCTACTTGGATAGGCCACACCCCTTTAAGAGGTTTGTCCCGCCTCTTTTAGAGCGCCCCCAGTTTTTCCCCCACTGAAAACCCTGGATAGAGGGTACCTGAAAACAGGTACTCTGAGACAGACGGTACTGCAAATGGGTACTTGGAGAAGGAGGGTACTGCACATGGGTATTCTGACATATAGGGTACTGCAAATGGGTACTCTGAGATAGAGGGTACCTGCAAACGGGTGAGAGTAGTTACTGCAAAAAGGTAATCTGAGATAGAGGGTACTTCAAACAAATAATCTGAGATAGAGGGTACCTGCACTCTGGGTGAAACCCTGCCATAAAAAGAATGCTGCATGCTCTTGTCACAGGCCGATGGCCTGTTGAAGACCAACACTGTCGTCTTTTTTTTCCATTTTATGTGAAGGACCAATACAAATTGTTTCAAGAAAAAAGTTAGGACTCTGAAGCACTGAGGATGATTAATCACCAGTTTCACCCACAAGAGAAGACCCTGAATAACCGAAGGAAAAATAGCAAGTGGGTGAACACACCCCTTAAAGAAGCTGAGTGGCTGTCTTGGGAGAAAAGACAAGGGACACTGCTAGGGGAGACAGGAAGGCTGCTTCCTGTTCACCACTTGCTGGGTTTGCTGCAGAAAGCCAGCATTACTATGATAAGAATTGCCTATGAATTGTTAAGTGTCATGAGGTTTTTGAGCATGTGAAGCATTTCTGGAGTTTTACTGTTGGCAGGAGAGAGGTTTACAAGTGATGGCTCTATTTTGCATGATTGTTTTTATTCATAGGGAGAAAAGACACAGATGAAGCACCAAAGAATGCAGGATATTGACAAATATCAGAAAACTACACTGAAACAAGGTGTGGCATTGACAACAAAAAATTAAAGGGACCAACTACCAGTCGTATTTTTTTCTAGGGAAAAAATTGAAGATCTTCTTTTACCTGCCTGTTACTTACAGGTGCCATGGTAAAATTCCACCCAGTGCTCAAGCACATTTATGTGCAGGTGCTGCTCTGATGATGAGCATACGCTCTCCGCCAACATGCCACATAGATGGCACCCCAGCCCATATAAGCATTGGCCACCTTATATTTCCCCCATTTAAAGTGAGTAGGGGCACCCGCCAAGAATGTCCACTCTTGCCACTCTTATTTGCTCTTGTGATGGAGCCATTAGCTCAGAGGGTTCAACAATGAGGTGAGGAGTGGGGTATACCTGTAAACAGGGAAATACATATAGTTTCACTATATGCGGATGACTTGCTCATCAATATCATTGACATATAGGATGGGATTGCAAGGATCGCAGAAGCCCTTGTGGAATTTCAAAAGGTCTCGGGTAGGAGGTTAACTAGACCAAATTGTGTCTTCCCGATCCATGCAGACAGCCCACCATAACAACTAATGGTGGACACCCACTCTATAAAATGGGAGCCCTGCACGTTTTGTTACCTGGCGATCCACATATACCAAAACACACAAGATCTCACTGACGGGAATCTGACTAGAGCCATATCCTCCCAGCGCCATCAGATGACTTTTTTTAAGAGCACCCTACTAGTCACAGTCAAAGGGCGAATCTTGATAAACAAAATGGTGACACTCCCACTCCTCGTTTAGGTCTTTCATAACCTCTCAGTATATATATCGAACTGTCCACCTTCTGTACACTGCATATTTTGCTGGGTACTTTCATCTGGAATGAGGGATGAAGACGAGTGAAACTAGAGAAATAACTGCTCGTAGATAGAGGGGGCTTTGGTGCACCTAATTTAGTGCATTATTATCAAGTAGCACAACTGCAATGGCCAGTGAGATGGTTGGCTGGATGTCGGATGGAAGAAATGGCTCTGCGGACTCCAACGCAGGTGAAGGCAGTGATTGGTGGAATGTTCTTCCCACAGGCAAGACTCACCCAAGAATCTAACAATTTACTGCGTGTAGCCTACAGTACCTAGCTTAGGGAGTTGCAACTCATGACATTGATCGCTACGTACTCCCCAGCAGTTAGATTAAGTGCTACTCAACTATTCTGTGCACTAGTTGGACGGTAGGGTGTGGGGACGTTCGTTGACTTGTTTTGTGAGGGTGTGCCTATCCCATTTGACCAGTTACAAAAGGAAAGTGAGTTGCTAGCGGGGCACTTCCTTGCTCACTTCAGGTTGCTGACAGAATTGGAGTGGTTATGGAACATTATTGACTATGAACCAGAGCAACTCCCACTCATACACACCCTAAACATTATGGATAATAGGCCAAGGCTCATTACTTGGTTCGCAAGGGCACTAGCACACACCCCGCTAGATCCTCAACAGGCAACACGCTGATGCAGGGAAAAAGGTATATGTCAGGATCTAACACCCAAAGAGTGAGTAAAAGCCCTGCATTATCACAGGAAGGTATTCGGGAATGCTACATTTCAGTATATCCAGCACAATATTCTTCAAAGGGCCTAACTCACTCCTGCAAGCTTGCATAAAATGTGCCCTCTGTGCTGTGCCGTGCACCAAATGCCAAAACAGCATCATTGTTTTGGAGCTGCCCGGTGGCTACGGCCCTCTGGAAGTGGTTGCAGAGGCATTATCAGAGGTGACGAGCCGTAAAATTTCTCACCAAGGAAGGGCGGTTATTTGGTACATTTAAATGGAAAAAAGCCCAAAAAGCAACTAACAGATTCCTAGACTTGGGCCTACTCATTGCCCGAAGGTCTACAGCGATGAATTGGAAGACGAACTTCTCCCAACCATACAACACTGGTGTGCAGCGACTCTCAAGTGGGGCAACGCTGAAGCGGCGGCACTAAGGAGGGAAGCAGTGCAGAGACTGCTCAAGGTCCTCCCTGCAGCCTTCTGTGATTGTATGCTGCATGAGCTGCAATCGTTTCAGGATGCCCTTGCGGCATAAACACTGAACACACTACATCTATAAGAGGGTACCAACAAGTGCTGTTCTGGCCCTACTGTTCCCCTCAAAAGTCCCCCACTATTTCTCGTCTCATGGGCTCGGACCTCTGCCATCAGTGGGTGACAGGTGCATAATGTTCTTAGGAGAGGGAAGGGGATGGAACAGTACAATTCCTGTTGTCTAAGATAAGTAGGGGCACAAGTATCAGAAAGAATGAGCACTTGTTGATATTGAATGATGAGGAGGAAATGTCACTGTTGTGATCTGGCCTGTTGGTTACTGTTATCACTATTTTATGCCAAACCACTTACTCTTTTTACTGTTTATGCCAATCTGCCTATCAGATGTAACCAATTTAAACTGCCTCGGTGTCTAGATCTGTATACCATGATGAAAACAAATAAAAATGGTTAAAATTAAAAAAAAGTGCAGCAAGGAGGTATCCGCGACCACAATCTCCAGAGGGTGCAGACTCCTCAAACAACATAACAACAAAAATGTTTTGAACGGTTCATCCACCAGTGCAGATCCAAAAGAACAGAGTGGGAGGTCTGCATCCGAGGCTCCCTTGAACCTGGAGCAACTGTGACTTCAGCAACCAGTGAAGGCCCCTCATCCGCCATCTGGAGGCACCGAAAGGATGCACAGGGCCATGAGAATTTGAGCCTAAATCAGAAATCTCTGAATAATCTCCCGAATATTCTGGATTCTCTCCTGAATATCAGTGACCCTTGGCATAAAAGGAAAAGTCTTCAGACGGGCCGGGTCCAGTATCAGTGCCCAGGACAGTCTTTAAGTTGGAGAAAGATGGGATTTTTAGGTGATAACTGTAAAGCCTAAGTCTTGGAGAAAAGTAATTCTACACTAAAGTTGTTTTCTGAACAGCGCTCTGGACTCTGTTTTCATTAAACCTGACTTCCAAGTATGGAAATACATGGACTCCTGGCTGTCCTAGGGAAGCCACCACAGCCACCAGCAATTTCATAAGAGTTGCGGAGTGGCCATCTGTCCAGACGTTGGATCTGTGAACTGATAGTGGTGAGACCCCCACCATGAACCTCGGATATTGCAGGTCAACAGGAAGATGGAAATAGGTGTCCTGAAGGCCCAGGAATGCCAACCGGTCTCCTGTATATAGGGCATCTAAGACTTTGCTCAGCGGCAGTACCCTGACTTGTCCTGTCGAATGAATAAATTCAGAATGTGAAGTTCCCGGATGGCCATCAGACCTCTCTCCTTTTTGGGGACCAAGAAGTATAGGGAATATAATCTTGTGCCCCTTCTTCTCATTCACCACCTCCATGGCCCTCTGGTCAAAAGGGCAAGGAATTCCTCCTTCAAAATTGAGGCAAGAGCCGGAGAGCACATCCTGGTGGAAGTAGTGTAGTTATGAAAGAAGGTGAGGAAGATTAGGATGTAGTCCTTGCAGATAGCTGGATGACCCAGAGATCAGCCTTGATCACTTTCCAATTGGTCAAAAAATTTAATTTCCCCTTCCCCCCACTGGAAGATGATGATGAGAGCAGAGAATATGAGACTTTTTGAGCCAAAAAGGAATGACAGAGTCTGCATCTGCTGTTGGTGTCGTCCCTTAAATCCACTCGGCCCCAAAAGGAGTGGTACGGCTGCTGCAGCGTCTATAAAGGTGAAGAAGCTTGTCTCTGACAGGAGGGGACTGTCAAGGAGTAGCCACAAATATTTAATGTGCTGATGCAGCCGGAGTGCTGTGCCCAATGGTGTCTACAGAGTCCAGTCCACACATCAAAATCTATTTGTATACATCGAACTATCATTGAGCAATACCGTAAACAGCTTTGCATGAGGTCTGGAAAGCTGATCACCATACATTTTGCCAACTCCCACAAGGCATGAACAAGGACTTTGACTTAACATTTGTCTTTTCATTTGACTTTGCAAAGGTAGTTCACAAATTTCGTTTGGCTTCCTTCTGGTTTGCAACATTAGTGTATGACTATTTTGTTCAACTCTTACTCCAATCTCTAGGTTCATCTAGGTCATTTCCGGTCTTACTGGTCCCTGTAATACACATGAAGCATACACTAATTGTATATCTGTTATGGTTGATACTTATCCTACCCTTGCAGTGCCTTCAGACTCATTTCACACTTATATGGTGTCTATAACCATTTCTTATACTTTTTCAGGGACATATAATTTCCCCAGCTGCGGGTCAGACCTCTGTTCCACAGACTACGTTTGAATAACAGATCATCTCGTCATCATGAGCTCAGCCCTTTCTTACTTTGTCCTTATAGCAATATGTCTCACATTCTATTCCCTTATCAATAGGTTTGTTCCGGACATCATTACTTTTTCCCTTCGCCGCACTATGGGCATGAGATAATTGTCACTGCTCTTGTACATGGATCTAACATGGGAGCACGGGCTTATCTTTTGTATTTTCACTATGTCCCACTTGGGTGTCTCTTTTTCCCTATATAGCGCTTTGAGGAACGTTTTTGGGATGTATCTCCCCTACTCATGATACTTAACTTTGTTTTCCATGGTCTCGGTGACCTTTATAGTTCCGCATCTGACGTCGTACTGTATACTTAACAGCCTTGAAGAAGTCACCTGTGTGACAAAACACGTCTCGGCTGAGGCAGTGTATTATAACAATGCTTACTTTGTCCTGAGGCTGTGGCTGTGTGGCTTGATACTATAACAACCCTTACTTTGTGCTGAATACCTCATGTTAACACAATAAAGTGAACTGGACTCCACCTTCTGGCATCCTTACATTTATGGACTTGATATATGTTCCACTGGACTTCTCCATGAGTGCTTTGGTATCTACTTGCATCCGATTGAATGCACTGGATCATTGGACTCCGCGCCTCTGACTCTCCTAGTTGTAGTAGGGGGGCTGGATACCAAGTATAACACCAAACATACAACCTCTTTTCTGCATTATACTTAGCCAAGAAGCTGTATATATTGGGAGGTGCGATTGTTCATACCACTACTACCTTTTAGGAAATCTCAAGGCATGAACATATCGACCCAGGAGGCAGACGGCATTGCCAGTGCAGAGCACCAGGTTGTCAGAAACGAATATTTTATGGAATAAGGACTCTAGTTTCATCATTTGTCTTGCAGGAGGCACCATAGGAAGGTATTCAGATTCTGATTTCAACCAGCAGAGTATCCAGAGATGGGTGAAGGACAAGAGACACAGCACCAGAAAATGTAGATCACACAGGACAGGCCTGTGATGCCTGGCAATATGTGGATGGACTGCAGGGCAACAAAAGTGTGTCTTCCATGTGGCCAAGCCATCATCCAAGAGGACTTCATTTACGGGAATCAAGGGCTCCACTCCTAAGGAGGAGGACTGCGAGATCTCAGACAAAATGGAAGACTTTGCCTCTGCAGAGGTAAGGCCAGGTCCAACATTTCAGCTCTTTTATATGTTTCAGTGATAAATGAGGAAACTTCCTTTATTATTATTATTATATTCTTATATAGCGCCAGAATCGACCCCCGAAGGGGTATCTCCGCGCTTGCCTTGGAAACCCGTCCTGGCTTTTCCCTGTGAGATAGCCCCTACAGGGCATCCCCAAGGTGAAAGCCAGGCATCCCGCCGCGGGGGGCCGTTGTGGAGATTAAGCAAGCTTAATGCCCAGAGTTGCAGAGTGTGAACCCATGATTAGGTCAGGCACCGAAGCTAGAATTATCGAGTCCATGGACATTTGAGCTCAAGACCCTGCCGCGTCGGGAATTGAACCCTGGTCCCGGGTCTGACCTCTGCCTCAGGGTCTGCCTGCTCTAACAAGTGAGCCACACTTCTCCACAGGGTCAGATGGTAAGGAATGTCCTCTACTGGTAGAGTGTCAACTCCACTCGGATTTTGTAAGTGCGAATATAAGCCAGCATCAGTATTGTACTTAAGAGTAAGGTTATCAATCAGCCTCCATGCCATCATCTGCAGTATGGCCATAATCTTTATCGGACATTAGGAGGGCTTCCAAATCACAGCTGCAATTCTAGTCCATCCAGGCAAGCCTCTGATCCCTAGGTAGGTGCTCTACCAAGGAAACATCATTGAAATTTGTCTCAACTTTTTTCTTCGTCACATTGGAAATTTCTTCCAACACGGACAGCTTTGATAGCGGTGTCTTAGTCAGGCCAGTGGGTGGCATCTCCATCACTGCTGGAGGAAGCTCCAACGAAACTGGGGGCGGTGTCTTGCAGGCTCTGACATCTTTCTTAGTGCCTGATCCTGTGGAGGCAAGGCAATGGGAGGTATCTGGTTTGGAGCAGCCAAAGTCACCAGCCTGCAAGAACGTGGTCATCTTTTGGGGGTAGGGGTTTCTGGGCAAGAGGGTGCATCGCACACCAGAAGGCTTCCACCTGTGCCGGGTTGAACAATAGAACCGGACACACCAATCTCATCTTTTTTATCGTCTGGATGTCGTCCGACAATGAGAAAGAGCTCAGTGTGATAGAATGGAGTTGTGAAACAGCGTCCAAACTAAGAAAACCTTTCTGGACAAGGCTGGCACCTGGAATGATAATACATAAAGTCATGAACCAAGTGGGAAAATGCATCCGTACGAATCAGAAACGTGCATACTGACAGCTTGTAGAGGTGTACAAAAATTCACAGTGGTTAAGAATGATACCAGGCGCAGAGTAAATTGAGGCTAGGTTGTGATCATCGTTGAAATGAAGGTGAGAGGAAGAGAGGCACAGAAACAAGGAGACGTGATGGTGAAAGAAAATGTAATGGGAAAGAAGGGGATTGGTTGAAAAACCTAGAAGGTTTGGCAAACATTTAACCAAGAAGCTCTAGTAATGTTCAAAAACTGCTTCCAGACAGTATATTCTTCATTTACATAGTGCACCTCAAGGAATCCTTGACCCGGCTATAGCGTTTGCACGTATTAGGGTGAGTTCCTTTAATTACTGGGAAAAGGGAATGGATTGTTGTTCTTTAAATCCTAGTTTGTGTGGTGCTCTGGCATCAGAACACTAGTTCATCTCTCTGGGTATAGCCGCAATGTTAGTGATGGCATGCCCCCTGAACATCAAAGCTGGGATATCAACGTATACACAATTCGAGGACAAAATATTGACTCCAAAATACTGTAAAGTAAATATAGATTTTCAATACCTAGTTCCACAGATATGTACCTAGATGATATATGTATCTTCAAGGTAGTAGATGTGGAGTGAGGATTAGTACATATGCGCTTACCTTTTGATATTTCAGTCTTCCATATTTTGTCCCCGAAAGTCCTGTATCTTGATATTCTTAACCTTGATATTCGATAGTACAATCGGAAATGATGATTCTACTGGGTTCAGTTACTGCTCTGGTCTCGTAGAGTAAAAACTGGTAACTCGGTTACTCATGAATCCGAGCCTCCGACTTCTTCGGAAGACCAAAGGAAAGGGCTTACTGTGCCAGGCGCTGTTACTGAAGAGTCTCCAAAGGGGAGAGCCCTGGGGTCATAAGGAGCGTTTGGAATGTGAGAACAGTTCCCCACTCAATGAACGAAACATGTCTTCACGGGGTTTGGGGTACGGACAATATGGAATTCATTCATTCAGTATTGGCAGCTTCGGTAGCAGCAGCACAGCCTAAGGAAACTATCGGGAAGCCCGGGACAGCGGCGAGCCCCAGAGGAACAATGACCGGCCCAACGATCCCCAGAGGAACAATGACCGGCCAAACGAGCCCCAGAGGAACAATGACCGGCCCAACGAGCCCCAGAGGAACAATGACCAGCCCAACGACCCCCAGAGAAACAATGACCCGCCCAACGAGCCCTAGAGAAACAATGACTGGCCCAACAAGCCCCAGAGGACCAATGACCGGTCCAAGGAGCCCCAGAGGAACAATGACCGGCCCAACAAGCCCCAAAGGAGCAATGACCGGCCCAACGAGGCCCAGAGGAACAATGACCGGCCCAAAGAGTCCCAGAGGAACAATGACCGGCCCAACGAGCCCCAGTGGAAAAATGACCGGCCAATGAGCCCCAGTAGAGCAATGACCGGCCCAATGAGCCCCAGAGGAACAATGACCGGCCCAATGAGCCCCAGAGGAACAATGACCGACCCAATGAGCCCCAGAGGAACAATGACTGGCCAATTAGCCCCAGAGGAGCAATGACCGGCCCAATGAGCCTAAGAGGAACAATGACCGACCCAACGAGCCCCAAAGGAGCAATGACTGGGCCAACGAGCCCCAGAGGAACAATGACTGGCCCAACGAGCCCCAGAGAAACAATGACCGGCCCAACGAGCCCCAGAGGAACAATGACCGGCCCAACGAGCCCCAGAGAATCAATGACCCGCCCAACGAGCCCTAGAGAAACAATGACCGGCCCAACGAGCCTCAGAGGAACAATGACCGGCCCAATGAGCCCAAGAGGAACATTGACCAGCCCAACGAGCCCCAGAGGAACAATGACCCGCCCAACGACCACGAGAGGAACATTGACCGGCCCAACAGCCCCAGAGGAACAATGACCGGCCCAACGAGCCCCAAAGGATCAATGACCGGCCCAACGAGCCCCAGAGGAGCAATGACCGGCCCAATGAGCCTCAGAGGATCAATGACCGGCCCAACAAGCCCCAAAGGAGCAATGACCCGCCCAACGAGCCCCAGAGGAACAATCACCGGCCCAACTAGCCCCAAAGGAGCAAAGACCGGCCCAACGAGCCCCAGAGGAACAATGACCGGCCCAAAGAGTCCCAGAGGAACAATGACTGGCCCAACGAGCCCCAGAGGAACAATGACCGGCCCAACGAGCCCCAGAGGAACAATGACCGGCCAAAGAGCCCCAGAAGAGCAATGACCGGCAGAATGAGCCCCAGAGGAACAATGACCAGCCCAACAAACCCCAGAGGAACAATGACCGACCCAATGAGCCCCAGAGGAACAATGACTGGCCAATTAGCCCCAGAGGAGCAATGACCGGTCCAATGAGCCTCAGAGGAACAATGACCGGCCCAACGAGCCCCAAAGGAGCAATGACTGGCCCAACAAGCCCCAGAGGAACAATGACCGGCCCAACGAGCCCCAGAGGAATAATGACCGGCCCAACGAGCCCCAGAGGAACAATGACCAGCCCAATGAGCCCCAGAAGAGCAATGACCCGCCCAACGAGCCCTAGTGAAACAATGACTGGCCCAACAAGCCTCAGAGGAACAATGACCGGCCCAATGATCCCCAGAGGAACAATGACCCGCCCAACGACCACAAGAGGAACATTGACCGGCCCAACAGCCCCAGAGCACCAATGACCGGCCCAACAAGCCCTAGAGGAACAATGACCGGCCAAACGAGCCCCAAAGGAACAGTGACCGGACCAATGAGCCCCAGAGGAGCAATGACTGGCCCAACGAGCCCCAGAGAATCAATGACCCGCCCAACGAGCCCTAGAGAAACAATGACCGGCCCAACGAGCCTCAGAGGAACAATGACCAGCCCAATGAGCCCAAGAGGAACATTGACCGGTCCAACGAGCCCCAGAGGAACAATGACCCGCCCAACGACCACGAGAGGAACATTGACCGGCCCAACGAGCCCCAAAGGATCAATGACCGGCCCAACGAGCCCCAGAGGAGCAATGACCGGCCCAATGAGCCTCAGAGGATCAATGACCGGCCCAACAAGCCCCAAAGGAGCAATGACCGGCCCAACGAGCCCCAGAGGAACAATCACCGGCCCAACTAGCCCCAAAGGAGCAATCACCGGCCCAACGAGCCCCAAAGGAGCAATGACCGGCCCAACGAGCCCCAGAGGAACAATGACCGGCCCAACGAGCCCCAGAGGAACAATGACCGGCCCAACGAGCCCCAGAGGAACAATGACCGGCCCAACGAGCCCCAGAGGAACAATGACCGGCCAAAGAGCCCCAGAAGAGCAATGACCGGCAGAATGAGCCCCAGAGGAACAATGACCAGCCCAACGAACCCCAGAGGAACAATGACCGACCCAATGAGCCCCAGAGGAACAATGACTGGCCAATTAGCCCCAGAGGAGCAATGACCGGCCCAATGAGCCTCAGAGGAACAATGACCGGCCCAACGAGCCCCAAAGGAGCAATGACTGGCCCAACGAGCCCCAGAGGAACAATGACCGGCCCAACGAGCCCCAGAGGAATAATGACCGGCCCAACGAGCCCCAGAGGAACAATGACCAGCCCAATGAGCCCCAGAAGAGCAATGACCCGCCCAACGAGCCCTAGTGAAACAATGACTGGCCCAACAAGCCTCAGAGGAACAATGACCGGCCCAATGATCCCCAGAGGAACATTGACCGGCCCAACGAGCCCCAGAGGAACAATGACCCGCCCAACGACCACAAGAGGAACATTGACCGGCCCAACAGCCCCAGAGCACCAATGACCGGCCCAACGAGCCCTAGAGGAACAATGACCGGCCAAACGAGCCCCAAAGGAACAGTGACCGGACCAATGAGCCCCAGAGGAGCAATGACTGGCCCAACGAGCTCCAGTGGAACAATGACCGGTCCAACGAGCCCCAGAGGACCAATGACCGGCCCAATGAGCCCCAGAGGGACAATGACCGGCCCAACAGCCCCAGAGGACCAATGATCGGCCCAACAAGCCCCTGAGGAACAATAACCGGCCCAACGAGCCCCAGAGGAACAATGACCGGCCCAACGAGCCCCAGAGGACCAATGACCGGCCCAAGGAGCCCCTGAGGAACAATGACCGGCCCAACGAGCCCCAAAGGAGCAATGACCGGCCCAACGAGCCCAAGAGGAACAATGACCGGCCCAAAGAGTCCCAGAGGAACAATGACCGGCCCAATCGTGCCCCAGTGGAACGATGACCGGCCAATGAGCCCCAGAAGAGCAATGACCGGCCCAATGAGCCCCAGAGGAACAATGACCAGCCCAACGAGCCCCAGAGGAACAATGACCGACCCAATGAGCCCCAGAGGAACAATGACTGGCCAATTAGCCCCAGAGGAGCAATGACGGCCCAACGAGCCTCAGAGGAACAATGACCGACCCAACAAGCCCCAAAGGAGCAATGACTGGGCCAACGAGCCCCAGAGGAACAATGACTAGCCCAACGAGCCCCAGAGGAACAATGACCGGCCCAACGAGCCCCAGATGAACAATGACCAGCCCAACGAGCCCCAGAGGAACAATGACCGGCCCAACGAGCCCCAGAGAAACAATGACCCGCCCAACGAGCCTCAGAGGAACAATGACCGGCCCAATGAGCCCAAGAGGAACATTGACTGGCCCAACGAGCCCCAGAGGAACAATGACCCGCCTAACGACCACGAGAGGAACATTGACCGGCCCAACGAGCCCCAAAGGAGCAATGACCGGCCCAACGAGCCCCAGAGGAACAATCACCGGCCCAACGAGCCCCAGAGGAACAATGACCCGCCTAACCACCACGAGAGGAACATTGACCGGCCCAACGAGCCCCAAAGGAGCAATGACCGGCCCAACGAGCCCCAGAGGAACAATCACCGGCCCAACGAGCCCCAAAGGAGCAATGACCGGCCCAACGAGCCCCAGAGGAACAATGACCAGCCCAACGAGCCCCAAAGGAACAGTGACCGGACCAATGAGCCCCAGAGGAACAATGACCGGTCCAACGAGCCCCGGAGGACCAAAGACCGGCCCAACGAGCCCCAGAGGAACAATGACCTGCCCAACAGCCCCAGAGGACCAATGATCGGCCCAACAAGCCCCTGAGGAACAATAACTGGCCCAACGAGCCCCAGAGGAACAATGACCGGCCCAACGAGCCCCAGAGGAACAGTGACCGACCCAACAAGCCCCAGAGGACCAATGACCGGCCCAACGAGCCCCAGAGGACCAATGACCGGCCCAAGGAGCCCCAGAGGAACAATGACCGGCCCAACGAGCCCCAAAGGAACAATGACCGGCACAACGAGCGCCAGAGGAACAGTGGCCGGCCTAACGAGCCCCAGAGTACAATGACCGGCCCAATGAGCCCCAGAGGGACAATGACCAGCCCAACAGCCCTAGAGGACCAATGATCGGCCCAACAAGCCCCTGAGGAACAATAACCGGCAAACAAGCCCCAGAGGAACAATGACCGCCCAACGAGCCCCAGAGGAACAGTGACTGACCCAACAAGCCCCAAAGGACCAATGACCGGCCCAACGAGCCCCAGAGGAACAATGACCGGCCCAACGAGCTCCAAAGGAACAATGACCGGCCCAACGAGCCCCAGAGGAACAGTGGCCGGCCAAACGAGTCCCAAAGGAACAATGACCAGCCCAACGAGCCCCAGAGGAGCAGTGGCCGGCCAAACAAGCCCCAGTGGAAAAATGACCGGCCCAACGTGCCCCATAGGAACAATGACCGGCCCAATGAACCTTGCCTTCCAATGTTTTTTGTGTCAGAGGCAATTTCACCCATGCCAGTTGCATCGCCAGCACTAGACAGTGAACTGGCTCAATAAAAGCCATACAAGACTGACATTTTTCACCTCCTGAAGCAGTTTACTGACAACGGCGAAAAATAGATTTTGGTCACAGGGACGGTTGTGTTTAGCTGGAAGATGTGTGATGTGCACATGCGAGAAATAGAAGCCTTTTGGGCTTTACTGAGAGAATCTGAGCTTGGGGTGCGGTCCCTTGCGGCAAGGAATCCCACATAGGTGGTGGTGACCAACCAATGAACCCAACAGCGGTCTTTGCAGGGTGGTTGTGGTCTGTTTGTCAACTGGTAACACCAAAGATTATATCAAAGGTGGTAATGTAAGATACACCCTAACCTAGAGGGTGTGCACCTGATCCAGATAAGGGATGAGTAAAGGCTGCTAACCACAATAGGATAACTCGTGCGCAGATTGATAGGGCAGGACTCATGTCAAAATAAACATTTCGGCGATCTCTGCACGAGCTTGGAGGCACTGTTATGACTGCTGGGCCAACCACTTAACTTAGCCCCACTATATGAAGCAAGCCGCACGCCTCCCAAGGACATACGCTTAGTAAATAACTTGGCTTTACATTTCAAGCTCCTAACCAGACAGAAACGCTAACTTCTCTCTAGCCGCAGTTCTGCAGTGGAAATTTAGGAGGTTGGAGGCGCACAATTTAAATGTTACTATCGTTCGCTGGATTCCGCTGATCAATGCATGCCGTGAATGCATGATGCTGGGTTCCAAGGTCTCTGATGTTGAGGAGCCAAGAAACACCAGTGTTTCACCTCACTGCACACTGGTAGCTTTTTTATGACGTGTACCATGCGATAACCAGGAATATCTGATAATAAATCCATAAATATCTAACAAGTCCCACTCCCCACGCACAAACGGAAATCTAATACACAATTAGGTAAGTAGTCTGCATTGTTTGTGGGGACCACGCAACATTGGGCAAAACATATTACGGAGGCTGAAAAAAGAATGGTCACCTTAAGGTTCACCTGTTCACAAGGTGCTTGAAATTCATTTTAAAACAATTATATTAAGGTGGGCGGTAAAGCAATCAAGGCAAGAAAAGCAACCCCCGCCGTTTTATCGCGAATTGATCCAAACCGGTGAAAGGACGTCGTACCACTAAGTGCAGTATAAGTGCTCTGCAAGTGCAATGGAGAGACCACGACCCGTTTCTGGAACTTTCCAGAACACAACATTATGAGCAGGAGGTTTGTCCAACTCAGAAAACCCGAACAACCCGTTCTGCTGCCCCTGAGAAGCACCACAGGTCACTTCGACAAGGAAGGGCGTACATGGGAACAACTGTCGCCCGTAAATGTGTTACGGGCTGTGGTGGAAGCACGCAGGAGGCTGGGGAGTGAACGGGTGGGTTTTGAGCGTTCATTGTATATTCGATATACATATAGTACAACATTTAGAGAAAAATAGAGGTCGGTCCATGTTGAATGGCCAGGGTAGTAATTCACAGCAGTCTTGAAGGAGGCTGGCAGTTTTTTTCCAAGAGTCTTGCTTTTTCAGGTGCTTTGGTGGACATGTTAAGAAAACCTAAACGTGTTTATTTTCACCCGCTGTCTACTCGGGCTCTTAAGAGGGGCTGAGTAGCAGCATAATTACAGCAATGAAAATGAGGATGTCTGGCAGAGCGTAAGAGCCGAGAAAAACACCTGCGATCATTGTTTTACAAAGCCGACTTCAGCCCCAGCATACGGAATTACCAAACAACCTCAACGGTGAAATCCGAGTAAAATGAAAGGGATGATACATCCATTAGCTTGACAAGGCTGCCACCTAGCGGGAACCAAAAACATAACCTCGCTCTTTGCACTTGCTGTGACAGTTTTGTCGACATAATGAGATAAAAGGATGCGTAACACTGGATGTCACATTGAAGTAAATCATATTTTCTGTCAAACCGTGAAAGTCATATTTCTGGGTACTTGTTCAGAATGTTGAGCATTATATAGGCCCAGCTGACACTGTCGCCTAATAAACAAATCCTGTGCCAAACCGTTGTACACGGGGGTATAAGTGATGAGGAGACAAGCCTTTAATTAATGTCTGACAAGAGGGCACAATTAGCATGGTAAAATCACGCTGGGATACAACTGTATAGTACCACATGGACATACCAAAAAAGCCACTTTTCACCCTCTGGTAAGGTTAACCAGACACCCCCCGTGCCGTGATAGTTACACGGTACACCAGTCACGCGCCCTCGGTGCTGCCTGCAGAAGTGATGGGAACACACCGGCACAACTCCAGGCTGTAAAGGTAAAGGCCTTCTGGGACTTCCCAAGACAATATACTAAAAAGCATACTGAATAAGACCTGATCCATCACACGACCCCGAATCTTTTAAAAATAAGCATTGACAAAGCTAATGGGTCTTGGTTAATTGTATTAAAGAAGACGGGTGAGGTGGCGACGAGGATTAAATTAAATGTGTAGATTTATATAGCGCGGTTTATCATCATGAGGATATCCAGGTGCTTTCCATGGGGAGATTAAGTGGTTTGCCCAGGATCACAGGATATTAAGCCAACGCAGAGACTTGAAACCGGATTCCCAGCTCTGGGGTCGGCAGCTCTGGTCACTGCGCCACATCCTACATGCATCTAACTGGGCCCAGGCAGTTGCCTCCAAGCTGGGGTTGTCCATATGTGAGGTCTGTGAGAAAGATCAAGGGTTTGAATTCTAGAACGTTCTGGTCTTTCTTATTCCAGGTGAGGTGCATTCACTCTTGCTCAGACGCTGCTCAGTCTGTAGTGCTGGCTCTGTCACGAGCTGTAAGTTGAGCTCAGTTGCCAATGCTGGCAGTGACGGGAAGGAGAGAAGGCAGGCTCTCTACCCACACCCGGAGCGTGTCTCTTACCCTCACCATCTCCCTGGTCAACCTGTCGTGGTATGAATGATCATAGCATAGCAGTATGTTCGGTTTCTTCTCTCTGAACAGAGAAGCCTCACACGTGTGAAGGAACTATCTATTCACACCGAGTGGAAGTGTAGGGTATCCCTCGGCGGAGACACTAGGCTTCACAAGAACAGACAGTTCAACCCCTGGTTCCTCTACTTCGAAGCCCCCGGTGCACGCGCCCCCCAAAGAGTCCTCTGTTTCAAAGAGCAGGCAGTGATCTGGTCTTAGACAGGCGCCCCAGTCCTGCAGCGCAATCTTCTGGTCAGAGCAGACCTCTTCCTTGTCGGACACTGATGGCAAGGGCCGCCCATGCCAACCAGCAGCTTGAACTCGGAAACACCTCAAGAATCAATGTCCTTGAACAAAAATTACAGATTTAGAGAAAACAAAATACCTAAAGGGCCCATCGCACGCGCAGATATTACAAACAAGTAACAGTTATGAAAAAAGTCACCAAAACTGTAAGTGGGTCGGATATGCCAAGGTATCAAGACTCCAGGGATAACGACGAAGATTGAGTGAACTTTCAACATTTTGGCTTTTGATATCAAAGATGAAGAGTTTGATACAACTGCATGATGTTTCTGCCGCCTAAGCTATTTCCTGACAGAATGACTGACAGGCAGACGGAGAGAAGCACACCCATCTGTGTGTACAAGAGACAGTGTTGGGGGGCTGGCGCCACGTGCCGGGCGCCTCTGCCAGTGTGTAATCACAGGATGCAGATGCCGGCTCTGGAGTGGGTTCATCTGGCGTCTTCCTGAGCTCTGCGGACACCGGTGTTGGCAGCGGGAGGGCAGCCGGTGGCCTTTCCAAGCCAGCAGTCCGCGTCACCGGCCTTTGTCTCCCCTGTCAGCCTTTGTCTCCGGATCTGAAAGCAGTTTCGGGCGAGCATTGACTGGGAGGTAAATCCTACATCTTAATCACCGCGCACACCTTTCACAGCCCGATGGCTGCCCCCTCGGACCTCGCTCCCACAGCCCTGCCTGCTAGATCCTGCCTGGAGCCATCCAAGGCTTCTTGGGCCATCTGTATCAGTGGCGGGCCGCTCGTTCGGCGTCCAATTCACGTTTGCAAAAACAATGTTGTCGCTGCAGCATCCCGAAGGGAAAAATATTTAACAAAAGACAGTCTGGAAGTTTTAACAAAGTCAAAAACAAATGATAAGTCAAGATGGAAGGTGTGCAGCCAGGCTCTCGGCTCTACAAGACTTGGCACAAAAAATGCATTTCCATCCGAGCATCAATTTGTAATTACTTCTCAAAGTGGGAGACCCCTTGCAAGCAGTGAGGCCCTGCATTGATTCTTATGGCACAGCACTGGAGATGGGCATTGCCCTAGTGGCTTTTTGGTGGTTTTGTGGCCCATCAAGAAGACTAGTTGATCTTCTATCAATAATTCAACTAAAAGTCAAAGTTACAGCTCCCTCCCTCTTCTTGCAGCCCTTCTCCGGTCTCTAGTGATCTTCTATTGCTTTCCAATCTTCTGAATACAGTAATGAAATGAAATGAAATGAATGAAATGAAAAACAATTTTTTAACGCGCAACTAAGCCCAGATGGGCGTCAAGGCGCCTAACCAAATAATACCAGATAACAGACTGATCCTAATTACGGATAAGCCCTGACAAAACACCAGGTCTTGAGCGCCTTTTTAAAGGAAGACAGAGAAGGTTGCATCTTAATCTCAAGAGGTAACAAGTTCCATAGTTTGGGAGCAGCAACGGAAAAAGCTCTGTTTCCCCAACGAACGCTTTTGGTACGTGGGACAACCAACAGATTCATCTCAGAAGATCTTAAAGATCTACCAGGCTGATACCGGGTCAGCAGGGCACCAAGGGGGTCAGAAGAGCCCTCTGCCAAAGCTCGATAGACAAGACAGAGGATCTTAAACGAAATCCTGAGATGAATGGGCAACCAATGAAGGCTCCTTCTGGCCATCGTAGCAGATGAAGCTTTGGGAAGTGCTAAGACAAAGCGAGCAGCCGCATTTTGAACTACCTGTAATCGCTGAATGAGCCCCTTGTTGGAGTCTACATAGAGCGCATTACAGTAGTCCAACCTTGAACCTATCAATGCTACTGCCACCTGTTTGCGTGCTGAGGGAGAGAGATAGTGAAGGATCCTCCTGAGAATCTTTAGCACTCCCCAGCAGGTGGCCACCGTACGGTTGACCTGCAGAGTCATGGATAGGGAGGTGTCAAAGATTACCCCAAGGTTTCTTGCTGACTGGGAAGGGGATGGACAGGTTCCCAGTGAGGCCGGCCACCACTCATCCGACCAGATATCCTGGTCCTTGCCAAAGACCAGGATCTCAGTTTTGTCACCATTCAACTTCAGGGAGTTCTGAAGCATCCAATCAGAGACTGTCTGCATACAGATCCTGAAGTTGGTGGCGGATGATGATACTGAGTGGGCCAGTGACACCATAATCTGGGTGTCATCGGCGTATAACACCAGTTCCATCCCCTGAGATTTTACTAGCCTTGCAAGGGGGGCGACATAAATGTTAAATAGGGTCGGACTGAGAGCCGACCCTTGTGGCACCCCACACTGCAAGGACATAGCAGGGGAAAGGAACTCACCAAGCTTGACTCTTTGCTCCCTATGCTGTAAAAAGGAGTGCAGGAGGTTCAGAGCCATGCCGGAGATCCCTGCCTCCCTCAACCGAGATGTAAGCGTTGAGGGAGACAGGGTGTCAAATGCCGCTGTGAGGTCTAGTAGAACCAACACAGTAGTTTGGCCAGCGTCCACCTTCCTACGGATGTTATTTGCCACCATAGTCAGAGCTGTCTCCGTACTATGCGCCTTTCGGAACCCATGCTGGGAGATGTCAAGATACCCAGACGAGTCCAGGAAGGCGGTAAGATGGCCATTGAGGTGTGTCTCAAGAATCTTAGCAGGAGCGGGTAACAGTGAGATAGGTCTAAAATTTTTCAACTGTTCCGGGTCCAGCGTGGGCTTCTTGAGTAGAGGCTTCACTATCGCTTTCTTCCATATTAGGGGGAAGGTACCTTGGGTTATAGCACCATTCATAACTTCCAGGAGTGGCGGGAGCAGTATCGCTCTGCATTCCTTCAATATCCTCAAAGGACAAGGATCTAGAGGTGATGAGGATTTAATCCTATCGAGTAGAAGCTCAAGTTCTTCTCGGGTCAGTAGTGGAAAGGCCGTTAGACTAACCGGATGGTCTCTAGTCCAGGCTTGTAATTTGTTCAGGGTTTGGAGTGAGGAGTCAGCTAAGGACTTTCTCTGAGTTTCCAGCGCAAGATAGATGTCCTCAATTTTTTTATGGAAAAACTCTGATATATTGTTGCAGAGCTCCTGCGAACCCACAACTGGATCCGGGACCTGAAGGGAACAGAGGGAGTCTACAATCTTAAAGAGCTCCCTGGAGGAAGTAAGGGAGGTAGTAAGATTCGAGAAGTACTGCTGCTTTTCCCTGATAACATTAGTTTTGTAATCGGCAAGCAGACCCTTATGTACTTCCCTTTCAATGGGATCCCATGTTTTCCTCCATTTTCTTTCCTGTCTTCTGCAGCCTTGACGAAGGAGTCTAAGTGAATCCGTGTACCACGGGGCATTGGGCTTACGGCGAGCCGAGTATCTAAAAGACAGGGGAGCCAGCTCATCAACCGCTAAGGTGATAGATTCAGAGAGCAATACCGCAGCATCCTCCACATCTCCCAGGGAGGAGAAGGTGAACTTCTTTATGTAAGGTTCAAGAGTGTCATTGGTGATGTTCTTATAGCTCCTTTTTGGGCCTCTGGAAGTGGAGTACAAATCGGATGTTCCTTCCAGAGGAAGGGCCATCAGAAGAGGGATCGCCGAATGGTCCGACCAGACCAGAGGCACCGGGGTGTCAACAGACAATCTGTCGTCGTTAGTAAAGACTCCATCGAGGGTGTGGCCCGCCAAATGAGTAGGGCTGTTGACCAGCTGTATGCATTCACAGGCAGCTAGTGCGTCCACTAACCTGATGGTATCTGAGTCTCTTATGTTGTCCAAATGAAAGTTAAAGTCCCCAAGAATGGACAGATGGGAATTGCCAAAGTAGGGTTCCAGGATTCTGAGAAGGTCATCAATGAACGTAACTCTGGAGCCAGGGGGTCTATAAATAAGGATTCCTGAGAAGGAAACCGAGGGAGCAAACAGGATGGAGAAATGCAAGGCCTCAAAAGAGTCCAATAAGTCCAGTAAGCCTTGTGGGTTATACAGGTCCACTGTACTGCAACAGTATTTCTAAAACATGAACAAATGCAGAGCTGGTTGCCGATCAGAATGTCTCCTGCTCTGCACACAAAGCGATACCAAAGGGGATGATGGACGGAGCGTTTGAGCAAATCAAGCACTCTCCCCCAGTCAACAGATCTGGGTTTAATCCATCACCGTTCTTTAGCTCACTCCGCCACCCCAGTTCAGACATGGCCATATGCAAATCAGTCTGACCCTGTGCCTCATGGGAACAGTCCAGCCTGAACTGCCAAGCCATGTCTTCCCTGGACCGGAAACAAGCATCCTGGGACCTGTTTCGGGTTCATAACCCTCATCAGCCAGGCTATCTTGAATCCAGTGGCAGAGTGTGCTGCACACAGCACGAATGACACACTTCTTACGAGCAAACATAAATTTGCCATATATTCCACAACCTTTGATATTTGATGCACTCCTCATTTGAACGGTTCAGTTAAACATAGTATGGAGAAAGCAAGTGCTCTATATATTTCCTCTTTCTGTGGCATACTCTCGCTACAGAGAGCTCCATCCATTTCTTGCAGACAGTACGGTGTGCAATACACCACAGAGCCAATCCTGGCTCAAGATTAGATGACATTTGGGTCAATATCAGTTATCTTGTTTTTATTGGTAGATTTTGTCAATTGTCCTGCTCTGAACACCTCACTGCTTTTTTAAACATCTATTTCTTTCTTCTATTGACTATTCTTCTCACCTGCTGTCACACGACCCAGTGTAATAACAATTATCCACTTTCACTCCACCTCCCCCAAAACTCTCCTATATCTACAAGATTTCCCTGTTTTGCCCCAGTCCATTTATTGCCTCTCTGCACTGACCAGGGCCCGTATTACTGAAGTAAACCGGGGGCACAGCGGACGTTAGCACAAACTTTATGCGCCTTCGGGGCACTTTGGTGTTACAGAAGAGCCACAGACGCTTGTGCAGCCCTTTCTGCAATACAGATAGCACTGGCGCACAGGTTAAGCCAGCGGGATCTCAAGAGGGCGTTCCCTCATTTGCATGGGGGCATGGCCCCATGCAAATGAGGGACTCTCTTCACCTCTGCGCCCTGCAGTACTATCGACGTGGGCGCAGAGGTAAAGAAGCTGTCAGGAGGTGCACTGACAGTGCGCCATAAAAGCTAGTTCACGGTCAGTGAACCCACTGATGGCAGCCCTCTAAAGAGGGAAAATGGGGTACTATGGAACCCCCAGACATCCCCTTGCTGGCAGTCACTCACTGCACCCACCTGCAAGGGGATCCCTCTCCCCTCTTTAAAAGGCAGGCAGGTGCAGCCTGCAGCTTTAAAGCAGCTGCTCCCTTTTTCAATTGAATGAGTTTGCCGCAGTGCAGCTCATGTTTGCGGCTGCCCTGAGGGCAGCACATTCAACCTAATAGGTTGTGCGAGGGTGCAGTCTGAACTCTGTAAGGAAGCATACGTGACGGTAAGCAATGGGGGGTATTAGTTGAGGGGAATGGTGTCCCACCTTAAGAAATAACCACAATCCTTGTCAGAGTGATGCAGTACAGTCGCTTACTTAACTTGAGCTCATCACCTTGTAGCTACGGCACAGAGCAAACAGGCTTAACTTAAGCAATATGTAAAGTATTTATGCAGTACTAAACCAGTAATAGTCAAAACACTGCATAAGAAAATCCCAAACCAATTTAGATAATGTGGTAACATTTTAATGAATAAAATGACACAGAACCAACAAAAATCCAATAAACAAAACCAAAGTTATGAGTTTTTAAAGTTCAAAATAGCATCAAAAAGCGTTAAGCAGGGGGGGAGGAGCTACGACACCAACTAAGATGGCCGCATAGTCTCCCGGCTCCGCTGACCTCCGTCCTACACTTCACTATCCTGTTCACAATCCTGCTTACCTGAACCGGATCCGTGTGGGTGATCCGTCCCACACTCCAGTGGTGCAATCCCGGAGTTTTTCCGCCGTCGTGGAGCGAAGATACGTCAAAGACCGTACTGAGGCCTAACCGGCCTGGGAAGCCGGGATCTCTAGTGCTGGCTCTGCCGGGTCCGAGCTGAACAACAACAGGCTGCTGCATGTGGTTGGGCCCGGTCTCTGGTTCACTCGAACTTTTTCTCGATTGTTTTGTTACCATCAGCTGCCTGGTGCCCTGTAGTGATTGAGGCGACGAGTGGCGCAAGGTACTGTCTTGTGAGGGTCCCTGACCGGGGATCCGGCATCCATAATGCTGAGCCCCCTGGATCGGCGCCTCGCCGAGTACCACCGCTCGCTGACCGCCGTTCCCTCCTTGCTTATTCCTGCTCCGTTCCACTTTGCCCCGGAGAAGGCGCCTCTCCGTTGGGTTCACCATGCCTGAGGACAGAATAAGTTTAAAGGAGCGGGTTCGATCTGGCCCGTCTTTGTTAACGGTGATGGAGGCACTTATGGCGCTTCAGGGCACTATTAAAGCTCGGACTTGCGCTTTGTTGTCTGCGATGGATGAAGTCACAGGCTCGAGACCGGACCCTGACCCGACGCTTGCGACCCGGCAGCCAGCCCACTTGGTAATGGATGCTTCGGAGGTGTATTTAGACTCGGCGGTGGAAACAGTGTTTGCCCCCATTGAGTCGGATTTGCCAGACTGGAGTGTGCCTGGACACCCAATTGAACTGTTGGAACTTTCGATCCTGCACCCTTCGGAACATTTATACGTCCCCACTGTGGTATTCTCTACTTTGAACTGTATGCGGTTTTGGACTTTGCTGATCCCCCTCCTCCACCGGTCGTTCAAGATGGCGGATGAGACGAAGCTTGGCCTCGTATATGGGGAGGGGCGATGGTGGTACCAGCAATCAACATCTCTGCGCTCCTGTTCTGCTGACTTATGGGACATTGTGTGTAAGGGACTTCCCTTAATTATAGATCTCAGTACATTTGATCGTAGGGGTCAGGGTTGAGATCCTTGTCTGGGCTTATCGAGGTGAAATTATGGTTGACGGGATTGCTTCACTGTCTTAACGGATTCCGGGGCGGGTTGGCTAGGTTGGGGGAAGGAGACCAGGAGTCCGTAGTATTATGCCCTCCTCCGATTTCCCCTTTCGATTGGGGCTTTCTTACCTTTTTCTCTTTCCCTTTCTTCTATATTTCGGGCTTTGGTTGCTGGGCGACAGGCACGCTGCGTGGGGGGTGGCCGTAGTCATTTGCAGGGGTGCAGGGTGTGGGGGTGTGGGGGTGGGTATTTCGTTTTTGTCTTTGTTCTATGGCCTCTTTTACTTCTTCTCTTCTCTTGTCTTTCTTTCCTTTCTTTTCCGGGTTAGTGTAGTGGGTTCGGCCTTCTTTGCAACCTCATCTCTACACCTGTGCCTAGATCTCTCCGGGGCCTGGGCGCTGGGGGGCGGACAACAAGGACGGTGTTGATATTAATAATGTGCTGTTTATCCTGATGTCGCATGTTTAAACGCCGTTGATTGCTAGGGTAGCGAACTTGGTATGGACGCATCGTTTTCCTGTTCGCCCTCATTCCCATGGTCCGAGACACTATATGATACCTGATCCTTTCTATTTTATATTGAAAATGAAAACCTCCTATCCTGTTTCGTATTGAACTGCACTCTCAACCATTGTACTTGGCAATCTGAGCTACTATGATCCCCAGGGACAATTGCTTTGAAACTGAATGTGATACTACACTGAACTGCTTAGCGGCCAGCCCTGGGGGTTGTAGGCCCGGTTTTGTAAATGTGTGCAAATGTTAAATAAAGGTTTTCAACAAAAAAAAAAAGCGTTAAGCAATAACAGTGGTGACATGGTTGTGCTTGACCAGTACCTAGGCACAAGGTAAGGCCGGCCGCAGACAAGCACTGATCGGATAAGGTAACCAGGTTTGACCGGGTCAGAAGCTTTACCTTAGGACTTAGGACCTGATTTATATTTAGGGGGGTGGTCTGCCATTCTACCATGGGATGGAGTAAATAACTCTGTCTCCATGGTGGAGAGGCCACCAACCTAATTTATAAATGACCCCCATGGTGGTCATTTATAAAGACATTGGCAGGAACCACCAACTCAGTAGTTCCTGTCAATGTATTTTACTGTTTGCTGCAGGGCTGAGTTGGAAGAACATAGCCCTGCAGCAAACAGTATTTTTTTTTCTTTTCAAAAAGAAAATCCCAAAACAGGATTTTCTTTTTTATAAGAAAAAATCGTAATTCTCCCCTCGCCATAGGAGGCTTCTCCCACAGCGGGGGCAGCAATAGAATGGTTTTACTGGTCCTTACCACCAGGTTTTACCTGCAGAGTAGTCCCCGCCGTGGCCAAATAAAAAATTTGCCTCAATTACATTTGGTGGGCGGGCCACTATATTGGTGGAGAGGGAACTGTCACAGTTGAAAGAGAGTACCCTTTCTGCCAAAATATAAATCAGGCCCTTTGTTTCTGGGATGCAAGTCAAAAATCCTCAGCGGGGCAAAGCAGCATGCTTTTGCCCAGGAGGACTCCACATCGCCAGGTAGCCACTGGACGAGGTCTTGGTGAAGGTGTTGATTTTTGGTGGGAAAGGGCAGAATGCGAGAAATTTGAATTTAACACCCAGACAAGGTCCCTCGCTGGCCACATACCTTTGGCGCTTTCACCCAGTGAAGATTTCTACAATCTGACGTAGTCATTTTTTTGAGCTCCGATTATTCTAGCGGGGCAAGGCTGTAGGCTGTAGCTGAACAGGGCTTCACGAGGCCAGATGCCTTCTCTGCGAGATTCAACGAGTTCAGATTTGCTGCTGCAGAAAAGGGTAGAGCGGGACAAGCTGAATCTTCAGACCTCCAGCAACACATCTTCATCGGATTAGCGTGGCAGGTTGGTTCCGGTCCTCTAGAGGTCTTTGGAGCTAAAAAGCGTCGAAGTGCTTGGTTTCGGGAATTGTTAGGAGTACACTTTGACACAGCGAAGGGTCCCAGGACATTGAGGACAGCACTAGGGGGTCAAGACTCACTCCCGCAGAGCCACCAGGAAGGTCCAGTTGGAACTGTCCGCTTCAGGAAAGGCCTCTTGTAGCTTGTTGTGTCCCTGTACCTCGAACAGGGTGTCAGCATTATGAATGAATGAATGTTGGATTTATAGAGTGCGTGGTTACCCGGAAGCGTCCCAGCGCTGTACCACTGGGGAACCCGTCGTGGCTTCCTCTGTGAGATGGTCCCTTTACTGGGCATCCCCAAGATGCAGCCAGGCATTCCCGGCGGTGATGGGGCCGGAGTGGAGATTAAGCAAGCTATTGCCCAGAGTTGCAGCGTGGGACCCCATGGTTAGAGTGGCACCGAGGCGAGATAACCCTTGGATTCCCCTTCTTTGTTCTGGGTACAAAGGAGAGAGCAGGTTTAGTCTAACATGCTCTTCATAGGTCTCAAACAGCAGGATGAGTCCTCTTCTGACCTTCCATAGGTTCAGTTGTGTTTTTAAGGAGGGTACTGTGGGTGCCACATTTAAGCCCAGGACCAGCCTGTGGGTGTGACTCCTGGCTCCTCCCTAACGAACGTGGCACACTTTTCGAAGGGTAACCCTACTCATTTTTGTAGCATTTCATGTGTGCTTTATTCCAACCAATCTCACTGTGCCTTTTCTACCTAAAACCAAGCTGGCAGAGCCTTTCTTCCCCTCTGCAGAGCATTCGTGCCCAACCCATAGGTGTGGCAAGGTAAATGAGAAACCCTTACTCTGTGGTCACTTTAAACCAGTTGTAGGGGCAGCTCCTCTCCCACTGGGATTTGGTCCTGCCTGACTCGTGGAACAAAGGAGGGTCGTGCCCAGCGTCAGCTAACATTTGCCTGTGACAGGGCAGCCCTCCTTGAAGTTAATGAAGCTCCATGACACAGCCCAGATGGTCATCTTGCCAGAGAAATAGAAACAACTCCCCACACCCAAGCCTTTTCATGCCTCATCAATGGGGCTATTCAGGTGACAGTCAGAGCTCATGCAAATGGGCTTTCAGAGGTTTTAGGCACAGAAAAGGTCCATTTCTAAAAAGTACCTTTTGCATAATAGGTATTAACAATTGGATCTTGCCATTAAATTGAATTCTGAATAACCACTGAAAGTTTTTGAATTAGAGTTCTGTTTGCTAAATTAAACTAACATAAAAAATGTAATAATGTAACCCAGTGATTTCCTGTGGAACAGCCAGCTTTGCTACAGTGAAAATAGCTTTTTCATTGTAGGGAAATGTTTAAATTTAAACCTTCACATATTCTAAAAACCATTCAGCCTACGCTATGGGTGAGTAGGCTTACTTAGTGGTGGCTTATAAATATTTGTAAGGAAGGTTCTGACTTGTCAAGATGGATTATTTTGATAGGTTGGATTTGCAGTTAAAAACTGCAACAGTCCCGCTACAGATGGTAGGCCTGCAGTTATGTTTGCAATGGTTGCAGCAGTCTACTAGTGACATTTACCTTACATGCCCTGGGCACACTTTCTACCATATACTTGAGACTTAAGGGTAAGTTAAATATGCCGCTCAGGGTAATACTAATTTCATCATGTTGAATGGAGGAGTACAGGTGCTTTACTACTGGTTCGCAGTGGTAAAGTGCACAAAGTTCTACAGACAGCAAAAATAGGATTCTGCAAAAAAATCCAAGACAACCACGTGGAAAGGACGAAATGCTGACAGTGATCTATAAAGTTTCTAGTTTGTCGGGCTGCTGAACGCATGAATCACGGAGGAGAAGAGTGAACTAATGGCACAGCACTTCTACCAATACGCTTGATGGTGCTTCTTGCTGTTCTTCCCTTTTTTGCACACCACGCCTACTCAGTTTGGACCCAGCTATATGTAAATCAGTCTTGACCCTGCTCCAGTTGAAACAGTCCAGCCCGAACTGCCAAGCCAGGTCCTCCCTGAAACAGAACACAAGCAACCCAGGACTGTTTTTGGCCTTGTTATCGGCTCATCAGTTGGGTAAACCTTGGTTCCAATGACACAGTATGCATAGAACCCATACATGGACATACCCATCCCACTTAGGGCAACGTACTAAAGTATACAAAAAGTGATGGATGGAATGCTTGAATTAATCTCAGTCACTGGTAATTACTCAGGCCGCATCCCAGTCATTGTTATTTTGCATACCATGCCACCTCGAGTTGGACCCAGCTATATGCAAATCAATCTTGACCGTGCTCCAATGAGAACTGTCCAGCCCGAACTGCCAAGCCAGGGTCAAGATTGATTTGCTTAGGGCTGGGTCCAAACCGAGGTGGCATGGTGTGCAAAAAAACGATTGATTTGGATCAGTCTGAGCATGGCTGGGATTAAATCAAGCATTCCACCCATCACTTTGTTGTTGTTGCATTTGATGTCTTAAGTGCCCCGGGGATGCCCAGACAGGCAACCAAGGTATTCCTGATTGAAGAGCCCTAACTATGGCGAAACAGGTCCTAGGTCGCTTGCGTTCCTATCAAGATAGGACCTGGCCTGGCTTTTTGGGTTTGACTGTTCCCATGAGGAGCAGGGTCAAGACTGATTTGCATATGGCTGGGTCCAAACTGAGGTGGCATAGTGGGCAAAGCAACAATAGATTGGGATGCGGCCTGAGCAATTGCCACAGATTGAGATTAATTCAAGCATTCCATCCATTACTTTATTATTTTTGCATTGCATGCTGAAGGCGTGTCTAAAGCAAACCCGTCTGCACACTCGATGAGCTTAGGGCCAGGAACGCTGAAGAACTGATAGTCCTTGCAGGTAGAGAACTTAGCTGAAGAACTCCGTCTCTCCACAACTCTCCTTTAAGCACTCTTAGGTCTTCTGAATTTGCCTAACCACAATGCAGTCTTTTATTCCAGTCTTCCGTGTAAACCTTTTCAATATGCATGAGCTTCAGTCACATACTTCCACACAGATTCATTTATCACCAATTCTGTATTGTTAAACCTGACAAATAACACCCCGGACACAGATAACCATTTACTTAATATAAAGTGTGTTTTATTCAATGCAAGTTCTTTGGCAAACCTAATCAGACGTTTATGAACCTTCTTCCGGATGACAGAGTGGACATTGCTTTTATAACTCTCTGAAAGTAGATTCCACTCCTCACATCGCTGCTCAGTTCCTCTAGGCTACAACAAAAAGCATCTTAATTGCCTATTACTTCCTGGTGGAGATGTTCAAGTAATTTTTAAAGCCATATTCAAAGTCTCTATCCTCGCCGTAGGCCAAATTGAAAATGTGTAAACTGCAGCTGGGACCACAACGGTTAGCCCGAATTTCTCCTTAAAGGCACTATCAATGTATGGACCCTCCTGGTCTTGAAAATAGTTTTCAATTTCACTGTTTGAAGTGATTGCCAGTATTTGTCTGGACACCAATAAATGTTCTGGGTGAATGTAACCCAAATGTTAATGACACTAAGGACAAGGTAGCTCAGGAGCTTCTTGGCTCCTGCTCGGCTTCCAGCTCACCCAATTAGTTTCTGGATCTACACTCTCTGCTGGGCACACCACAGTGATGTTTGCCAATCAGGGGGTACATCAGCTCACACAGTTGATCATAAAGCCATTTCTTTGGTTATTCCTTGACTCATTTCACCTAAAATAGGCTGCATTTCCCACATATCCCAATTGTGTCGTCCGCGGTCCAAAATTAACATTTCTAATATTGTTTCTTAATTGGAATGTACCCGGCCCACTTCTCACGCCGACATCAATACTCAGCCTGACCTTTTTATTTAATGAGATGAGAAAGTATTAGACACCGTCATTCATTTAAAAATGAGAAACTACCCAAGACAGCTTCCTATGGCCCTTTTGTACACTGAAGAATTGTCTGTACCCAAGAGACGCTGTAAAAAAATCAGAAAGGCAATGAAGGATTTACTACAGCATTGCTATAAAAAACTAAATCAAAACTCAAGAGCGAACTTCAATCACAGGCATCTTATATTGACCAAAACTCCTTTAAAGACATGTTCTCGATATACAACACTCTCGTTCATTCTGTTGCAGCCAATAGGATTGCTGAACCAGTTCTGTTTTGAACTTTCTGACTTTTTCCAGGAAAAATAAAAAAAACTATTAAGCTACTTTCCTTCCAAGATATTCTTAACTCATCAGAACTATTACACTCGAAGTCTACATCTTCCACCGGCCCAACCCTTGTTTGGTCAACATTTGCTTCTAAGCATTAGATGAGATCTTTGCTAAGATAATTCGATCTTTTCTCTGGATCGTTACCTGGCAAAGGTTGTTAAATCTGTTGCTTTCTCCCTCACTCTTTCATAAACTCCCTCTGTAATACTTCTCTTACCTCAGACATGTGCCTGATGGCTGGAAAAGGTCTTGGTCATTTACCTCTTTAAAAGCATACTTTACACCTAGCTGTTCTATCTAATTAATTTACTTGCTGCCTCTGACTGCTAAGATATACCAGCAATTGTCTAAACATATTGATGATTACTCTTTATTTAACACGTTTCACCCAGGTTTTCGTCACCACCACAGTGACTGCTACCAGTGACATCAGGGTGATTCCAGAAGCGGTAAGCTTGGCTGTCCGCATCCTTTCAGATCTTTGGGCTACGGCTTCCCATGACATCTTCCTCTGTAGGCTGGGTGCTATCGGAGTCACGGGCACTCTTTGAAACTGGCTTTCTTCTTTCTTACATGGGTTTTCCCAAGCAGTAACACTATCAATCTGCAATAAAGCCCATGATTGGCTTTGATACTGGCACCTTTGTCCTTGTGGGTACTTTTGTAGTAGGGTTTGAAAATGCTAGTAAGGGAATTGAACCCTGTATTGAAAATACCTCTGATCTTTTTCTTGGTATTTCTCATTGAAGATTTTTTTTCTTCAAGGCCCACTGTCTTCAGGGTCTCTGCCTCATTTTTTATCTTCAGGATTTCTTCTTCTGTGTGGTGTCCAAACAAGGCAGATTCTGAAAATGGGTTGTTAATTATTTTTAATTGTGACTCTGGCTTTAAGGTGTTAAGCAAGAGCCAGGAGGATCAAAGGATAGATACCCCATGATAATCTCCAGTGGCAGCCGGTTGAATCATCTTTAGGATTTGTGGTATGATTAAATACCAGCAAATTTTCGTGTAGCGTTGCTTGTCAAAACTTCTAATACAATCGCACAATTCCCTCTGGTAGCCTCCAAGGCTGAAGTATGTCTACTGAGTCACTAATACAGAATCAGGCTTTGGTTCAGGTTTAAGAAGCTCAAAATCCTGTGGTGGAGCGTCATATATTTTTTTTAGCAGGCGCAGAGTAGGAGCTTTTACAGTAACCTGGGAAAGGAACTTTTCTATACAATATGAAGTAGGCCAGGCAGTACATGCAGCAAGGGTTTTGGGGATACTGCCATCCATAAAGTTTCCAAAATAACCGGACCAGCTGACTCCGGTGCCTCTAAAGGAATGTTCAACCTAGAGATTGTTGATCTTGCTGGTCTGAAAGGCAGTGGATGTGGATCTTGAGTGATAGGATGAATTATAGGCTGAGGAGGCTTTGAAGGACTCTCTATTCTCTTTTTTAGAGTCAGAGTTTGTGAAGAGGTGGGGAAACGCGGTGTCACCTCAGGAGACATTCCAAGTTGGTGAGGAAAGTATTACTTTGGAGAATCCAGTGACAACATCAAGATAAGTGATACTATTGACGGCGAAGGGTTAGCCATCATAGAGATCGGTGTTGCAGGATTGGGTGAGAAGTCCATTCTTGATCTTTTCTACACTGACAGTAAAGAGGACCTCGATAACGTCCTATGGCATTTCCTCTTCAAAGCCAATGAGTGTGACACAAAGCAGTGGTCTGGCTTCAACATCAGTGGTGTTGAGAGTGCTGCTCACGTTGTCCGTTTTAAGTGTCGATGGTGAAGGCTTCTTAGGCGGGTGTGTCTTGCAAGAGGACCCTCCATGACATAAATGACTTATAGACGTTGAGCCCCCTTTAGACGGATTGCAGGTCAGAGCCGAAGCTCTTGACATTGATGCCATTACCATACATTTTGATGATGTTGTTGGTATCTTTCCTTTATAGATGATCTCCTGACTGAAGATTGCCCCATGTGGGATTCATTTTCAGGAGTGGGCTATTTTTCAGATGATACATGAGAGGATGATTTCTCCAGCCTCCTTTTCATCTTCCTTTTGTCCTCCGCTCTTCTATCTTACATTATGAGCCTGAGCCTTAAGTCCACTCTGACATTTTGGACATTTTTGCGAATGTCATCATCTTTAACCAGATGGGAGGCGAGCGGGAACAGCACAGAGATCCGGTAAGTGCCAGAAATGGCTTTCCTCCTCCTACAGGAGGGACACTTCTGAAACACAGAAGGCATTTCTGAAAAAGAATGTTGTCAAAAAATAGCACTAATCACTTCTCCCGACAGAATGATGTTAAATACATCAAGGTAAAGGCAAAGACTGGCCACTTTTTTTTAGCAATGAAACAGAGGTGTGCAACCGCATGTGCTTTGAGATCCTACTCACAGAAGCCAGAGAAAAATACCTGGATCTGTGAGGCAACTGTCAGTACAGTGCCTCATGGGGTGGAAGCACCTCAAGTCTTATGAGACATGAACCTTTTTCACACCTTTCAATGTAAACCTCTTATAGGCTCCTACCAGGTGCGGCTCATAATATGGATCTACTGACAACCCGTGTTATAATTCAATGACCAACACATCTGTGAAATGAAGATCCTATGATGTCAAAATAAGCCTCCTGTGCTAGTTTTGAGAAAAAGACTAGAATTGGAATATTACATTTGCTTTGTCAGCATCCACAAATGTCTCTGCTGCCTTGAAGCTGCAAATCAAGGCAATACAATCAAAAGCATTAAGAGTAACATTTAATATTTCATCCTTCAGCTTGTATCTCCATCTCTAGCATCTTCCTGAATTCTAAAGAGTACTTTTAGCTTTGGAACTTGTTAGAAAACTACCTGCATTGCAGTTTGAGTTTTAGTACAGAGTGTAAGTGATGTGAGTGTACGGAGAAGTAATGAATACAACCAATCATATTGGTTTTCACAGTAGAGCGAAGATCCACTGATAGATGGCACATTGGAACCCTACACAGTACAGAAAGGGATGTCTGTAGATTAGAACCCTGCATTCAAAGGGGAATAAGTCATCATGGCCTGAGAATGCACTTTGTCCAAATAAAGTTATCGGACCCTTGGCTGACTACTTACCTTTAGAGGTGCCTGGGAAAAGTTAATCAAAGTTTGTGGGATGTTGCCATTCATGTATCCAGTTTGAAATTACATGGCTGATTGTGCCTAGGTGCAGCAGTGACCCTACGGTGCCCTAGCAGCAATTTTAACATCAGAATTACAGACCTGCATGCTTTTAAAGTATTTTTACAGTGTAAGAGTGGCTCAGAAAAGGGAAGGGGGTCAACCCTCACTGTCAATGAGGGGGCGGGTGTTAATGTTCTTCACTATCTAGTCATACAGAGCTACCCTCACCCTAAAACACTGATAAAGGTGAATTACGCTGCCACCTACGCCCTGGAGTGGTCGCAATACCCTTGCCGGGCATCCGCTGCACAAAGTGTCAACACACAAGCGTGTATGAGGAGGAGTGGGTGAGAAAAGGGCAGGGTTCTGAACCCTCACGGAAGGCCCTGTCAATGAGGAGGCGGGTGTTAGAGTCCGTTACTACCTAGGCAGAGAGAGCTACCCTCACCCAAAACACTAATAAAGGCTAATGGCGCTGCTGCCCATGTCCTGGAGCGGTTGTAATACCCTTGCCGGGCATCTGCTGTACAAAGTGTCGACACACACGCTTTGAATGCCACTTTGTACAGAGGTTTCCAGCTCAACTTGGTTTCCACCGATCGATATCTGCTCTTCACCTGGAGAGCATGTGAAGAGAACCGATACTGTGAAGTACACGGCAGCAACTATGTGTGTGGCAGGTCTGGCGCAGTTTCAGCGTAAGCTAAGTAAAGCTAAGTAAATCAAGTTAATAACCTGAGCTAATGTTTGCGGTACAGAATGCACTACTGATTCACCTGACCCAGTGCTGCTCTCATTTGGGAATTTGCTGGCTCGGTGTCTGGTTTTCCCTTCTAGCTGTCAGTGGTACTCTTCACCTGCCCTCCTTCCTGTCACTGGTGGTATTTCCCATCAGATATCAATTCAGCATATTTTGAGTGCCACAGAAACTGAAAACTAACAGATGAGAGGTACTGCGACATAAAAATAGTTTCAAATGTATGCACAGAATGCATTTTTCATTCACGCCCACACGAACACCAACAGTTTAATAAAAACAAAGAAAGCAGCCAATTTGAATGAGGGAGAAATATGCTGCCTTGCATTTCACACTCTGAAGAAACCTGCCATTTCCACTGCACAACTAACCTTTCTATCAAAGTATGTGCATTCCCATCGTGGCGCATTTAGCAATTATTGAGGCAGACATCTCATGTGTTGCTCACAAGCTACAGTAGGCATGCACGTGGCGGTTTATACACCAGAGGGTGAACTGAAGACAAACCTTCGGTACTGCAGTCCGACAAACTGTCCGTCAAAGAGTCAGACGATGGCTCGGCTGGGCCGATCAGGTCAGATCCGTCGTGCACCTCTCCCCCCTAAACAGAGAACACAGAAAAAGGACTGACATTCTATTCAGCACGGAGAATCTGATGGCATGAGGGGAAGAAACAGTTACCACAAAACTCAAAGTCCCGTATTCGCTTCGGTTCACTCTGTAATGAACCATCTTCTCGCAGTTGTATGTTTAATTGTATATTGGAAACTGACTATAACCAGCAACCAGTAACAGACCAGTAATGGGGGCTCGCAGCAGGGTAGGTTTCACCTCCCTTCAGCAGGGCGGCTTTAGGAATCCCCATCAAGCAACATCTCAGGTACATTTATTTTTTGAACTTACACAAAGTCTCAGATTGATCATAGGAAAGAAGAAAGTTACTTACCTGTAACACCACTTCATGATCATCAGAATCTTCAAGAAATGCATAATCACTCATTATTTCTGTGCATACCGGAGGCTCTTGAACCCGTTTTTAATATCAGCGAAATACAAAGGCCAACATATACTTGTGGTTTTATTTTTAATCAAAATTTACACATATCAAAAAAGAAAACCTTTTAGGCAATTAAAATAGATAAAAAATACCCAGCACAGTAATGACACCAAAATCCTTTTTATGCCTTCCTCTAAAGCAAGATAAATGCTCCCCATGTCAGGAATCCCCCCTCTTCTGGTGGTTTAGACCGAAACCAACAGGATAGCCCAACTTGCATCTTGACCGCAGGCCCCTTGCGGGCCCGCTTTACCAGCGTGCGTATAAGATCTCACATAACGATGCCGAGTTTCACTCCTCAAATACATCCAACCATAGTTTCGCAGTTATACTGCTTCATCAAGGCTCACTAATATATAGTTATGAACAGGAGATCATAATTCTTTTTATGTCCCCATGATAAGATCACCAAAATCCAGGAAGGCAAAATGTCCATGCTGCATTTATGATTACTACGGACGGTATGCAGAAACGCTCTTAGCTACCATAGCCACAATAAATCCAGTTCAAATATTAGATTACACTCGTAGGAAACTAAATGTAATAAACAGTAACATTTTTGATATGTCGATGGCGGTCTCCAAGTTCTGGAGAGAGGTCCATCCTTGGTACTATTGAACAAAAAAGCCCTTATTAGTAGTTGGGACAATTCACCAATTTTTAAGGGTTTTAAGGGGTGTATGCTGTATGTATACAACAAATAGAGGAACTCTGGGGGCTGATATTTAACGGGGTCCAGTGTATAAGCCCCTGACGTAGTCAAACTAAAAGGATACACTGTTCCCCTGGGTAGGAGATGCAAAGAACCAAGGGAAGTGGAGAGGGGGGAGGCCCCCTTGCGGAACTAAAACCCTCACACACCCAGCAAGCTAGGTGTCATGCTTCATCATCTGGGTTCTGCTCCTCGTCAGACTGGCGCTGCAATGTCTGACAGGCACCCGCGAAGGGGCTCTTTATCGGAGATCTTTTGTTCCAGCCAGATGGTGCATGTGGGTATGAGGGTTTTAGGGGAAGTGTAGGCGTGAGCAAGGAGTGAGGTGGTGCAGATTAAAAAAGGTTAGGAAGTCCACGGGAATTTTTATTAGTGTGGCTTAACTACCTTATTAAAAACAGTGTAGGGAGGTACACTCACGGGTGCAAGGATCCAATGAGGTTTTCTCTACCTAGTGGTTGGTCAACATGTTTCATGCTAAAACTAGCAATTCATCAGGACCTATATGTGAAACGTCCTACACGTATCAGTGAAGGGCAAGTATTACCTTCCACAAGTAACCAGTAGCAGGCCGATTGGTCCTACCACAATTAGTGGAACCCTACTTGTGTAGAAGAGTGACGTCACCGGACTTCTCCCGAGCGTTAGTACCACTGTTGTTGGTACCTGTCCGCACTATGGACATCTCGATAAACCTACCCGCACGCTGGCCAGGGGTGGAGGAAGCCGGAGCCGTATGTATGCCTAAGACCGGTGACTCAGTGATGCAAGTTAGGACTTCTAGGTTACATACGAGGGATTTTGTCTAGTGAAACTAGCTTGATATGCCCTGTGTTGAAGTCGCCCACCATGCAGCTGTTGGGTTAAGTCATCTCAGCAAAGGAGTCAAGGATGGCATCAAGAGACAGTAGGGTTGCATGGAGGATGTTAGCAGATCAGCAAGAATGGGGACATGCAAGTAATGAAGGGAAAACATCCTTTTGGTATCAATTCACATTGTGAGCCAGAGAAGTTAAAGAAATAGGAACAGAGTTAGTTACCTTCTACATTTTATTTTTTAGAATCTCAAATCACAAAATAATATCACAAGAGGATCTAAGGCACCAAACCCAATATAACAAACGTAAGATACAAAATGGCCATCAGTTCCTCATTATCAAACTTAAAAGACACATCACACCACAGCACATCCCATAAGGTCTAGCAGAAGCCACAGAGAAAGCAAAAAAGAGAATAACGGAAACGGATAAGGAAAACCCGTGGACGGAGGGTATCAGGTGCCTCATGACAAAAGAGCAACTTCACTGTTCTACTTTCCATAGTAAGACACAACACAAATGATCCTGATCCCAGTCACAAAATATTGTGAACCCTGGAAGTAATCGGTTCAAATGCAAACGATATAACGATATAACCATAGACCCGAAAGAAGAGAAAAGGAACATGCCAAGTGGACATTTCAGAGAGTGACCACTATGCTAAGTATTCCTTGGCGGCTGCAGGCCTGGTGAAGGTGAAGGTGACAGTTTCCGAACTCTAATGAGCTGGGCTGAGGTCCACAATGAGCTAGTCGACACGAATGCAAGAAAATCTTTCGACAGTTCTTGCTATCACTGCAGTTAAAGTTTAGTTCACCACTAAGATCAGGAACAATGAGATCAGCCTTCCATTTGTAGAAAACCTTTCTAAGATGCAACTTAAAAAAAACAGGGTGGCGCAGATCAAGGACTCCTAGGACCACAATAATGGTGTGAGCCCGATTGCAGAGAAGAGGTCCCTGTCTCTCTCATCGGGTGTCTGCACGCTGTGATGACCATCAAAGAGCCTAGGAACTTAGTAATGGCCAATTTAGTCACAAAAATGTCTAGGCTCACTAACAGAATATCTTCCCCCCACTGGAATAAACGGGATTCCCAGCACCCTCAGGTTTTTTGATCTGCTTAACGTTTCTAAGATCTCAGTTTCATCAGACTATTGCAGGACCATCCATGTTACGCCACACTAAAATTCCATTAGTTCTTTAAAATCCACATTGGGGTGGGGGGGGTGTCCAATATGGTGCCGAGTTGCAGCACTTTCTTGGAGGTCTGCCATTCAGACTCACCGGAGGGGGCGGATGAGGCACGTTCTTGATCCCCATACCCTTGGCCCTCCTCGGGGACACCCTGGTGAATACCTAGGGCGTGGGCCCTACCTCTGTCCATGGCTGCTTCCACTCTTGGAGAGACTGCTGGGTGCCAACAGCTGCAAATCCAGTATGGCAGGCACCCGTTCCTGAAATCAGCCATTACATCCTGGGTCGCTGATCCTGCCCGGCCGCACTCTCCTCCTCACCTTGCTGGGGCCGCTGTGTCCCCAGATGGAGACGGTGATCGGCTCCTACTAGAGCCACAGGAGGGGCTGGGGGGCCCAGTGCTGGGGACCACATCTTGCGTAGGCAGAGGTGATGTTACGGGAGAGGCGGCCTTGCTCCTGAGCCTGTGGGGCCAGCCCTCCCTTCCTACCATATGACATCAGTCGAACCCAGGTGAGCGGAGCCATGACAGTGCTTGTGGACCAGAGACGTGTAGGATATACAAAGGGATGGGGTCGCATGGACGCTCGCCCCACCAGACTGCCAAGCTTATGGGCCCTGCATCTAAGGTTAGTCTTGAAGACTCTAGCACCGGCCTAAGGCAAAGCAGCTGCTTGCCAACTGCGGGATCTCCCGTCACATCAGGAATCTACTGAGGGATCTGGTTGACCCTGCCTCAGCTAACCGGTGGCACAAGGTGGGGCATGTCTTACTGCAGTGCCAAATGGACACTTACATTTGGCGAGCCCAGGGCGACATAGAATGATAGTGGAGCCTAGATATCAGACCATCATGCAGTGACTTTGCAGCGTATTACTGTCTACGGGACCCTAAAGTACTGATGAGGCACTTATTCCCTGCCATTGTGTACTGGTTGGGTTACCACAGGCTGTATATCAGGCCTCTTGATAAAGCACCTGTTGCCCCAGCCTTCCTTGAAGCGGTGCTGCACGGGGCTGTGGTGTCTCAGTGCGGGGCCACCCTACATAACAAGGCTCACAGCGAGTTGGGAGGAATACATGTCAGCCAGGCCATAAGGATCATGCTGCATCGGGGAAAACATGCCCACTCCACCCTACACGTTGACCTGCTAAGCAGTAAAGCAGAGCTGCCTCCTTGCAGTAGCATTGACCCAGGGACAGAGCGAGGCCGTCCCTATTGCACCAACTGCAAAGCCGAGATAACACAGTAGAGCTGGATGATGATTGACGGAGGCTTGATTGATCTACATGGAGTGACTGCTAGTTAGTCTCTCCCCAGCATGGAGGGCATGTTCACATACCAGAATCAAGATTCCTGTTGTTCCGTCCTCCCCTTTGGACACCTTCTTGAATTACCAGCAGAGAAGAGCAGAGTTCCGCCTTAAGACATCTATGCGAACTCGCCTTTGACATGGACCCTTAACTTGTTGAATGGAGTGTTCCCAGAAGGGGAACTTCTCAGTTGTATTGTTCGATGTTCTCCCCTCTTTCTCCCTAGTCAATGTTCTCTCCTTCACCACAGATATCTCCAGCTAGTTTATTTTCCCTGACATACAGGGGTATTCATTACATTAGCAACTTTGCCACGCTCACCACAGCGCCACGCTATACAATGATATATGGTTACGATATTAAGCATTAATGTACGGGGTCTAAATATACCAGTAAAGCACCTGGCACTCCTCTCTTTTCTTAGTGACTCTGGTTGTGATATCTGTTTACTTCAGGAAATGCACCTCCATCAAGCTGACTTGAAACGTCTATGATCACACTGGTTTGATGGACATTTTTGTCTTCTGGGCTGGGGAAAAGGGCAGGCTCGGCCATCTCACTTCCAGGGATAGTGGTTCAGATGCAAACAGAACTGTCCGATAGACTTTTATACCTATGCCTGGAGATGAGGGGTTGTGGTTCACGTTCGCAAATGTGTGTGCCCCAAACATCTTCCTCAAAGATGCAGTGGGACGGGTTATGGACACTCCAGATGCAGACATACTCAAAGGGTGCAACTTCAATACAGTACCCGACGCATCCCTGGACAGATCGACCCAGAGGGCGAGACAGTCGGGGGCCCACACACCTGCGCTCCGGGGGCGATGGCTGATATGAGCCTGGTGGATATATGGCGACACTGCAATCCGACAACAAAAGACTATACATTATTTTCAGCAGCACACACGACGCATGCAAGGATAGATCGCTTCCTGACCTCCTCGCGCCTTGCTATGTCCACCCCAGCAGTAGAAATTGGAATATCTGCACTCTCTGATCACTCACCCATTATCATTACACTGTCTTTACCTGGCTCCGCCCCTTATAGATGTACATGGCGTCTTCACCAAAAATTACTAACCTATGACTCCAACGTATCAGAGATACCCGAAGCCATACATATCTTCTTGGCTACCAATGGAACACTTGATACCCCCATTGCCTTATTAAGGGATACGTTGAAGGCAGTTCTCCAGGGATGCTTTATAGCCATTGCAGCCCGATTCAACAGGGACAGACAGGACAAGCAAGCTCAATTAGAGGGCAAGATAAGAGACTTAAAAGGCGCCGCATAAGAGTACTGGTGTAAGTGTGTGAAACCAGCTTACAGTGGCTCGCAAACAACTCAAAGTTTTGGATATGGATAGGGCAGAGTATGCCCTGGTACACACAATGTGTATACCAAAAGGTTTTGGGTCCGACAAACTGACCAGCCTGGACCTCAACAGTTGTGAAACAGAACAAAGTGGCTAGCCAGGATACTTTAAATTCAAATTAGAAACCACACAGTCCATGAGTACTGCGTGACCAAGCCATTTGTTTAGCAAAACATTTATTTTAGTTCATAATCAAGTTTCTAAGTTCATAAAAGCATGTCATCAAAAGGAAAACACTGTCAAGAACAGTCAAGTCAAAGGCAAAAACAAACAATTGTGTGCACCAGGAATACAAAATATACAAACATAAATACTAAATATTCAAACAATTACATGACACCAAAGTACAACTTAAAATGCAATACATACATTCCAAATCAATTGTGATCAACAAACATTAGACATGTAAGGAAAAGACCAGTCCTCTAACTAAAATACCAGTGAACAGGCGGAATTAGAGGTGGAAAACAACTGCCTGCCTGTCTCACAAGACCTGTGACTGGATGTTCAGTCTGGTTGCACGCAAGGGCCCACAACAGTAAAGTAAATTGATCCCTAGCTGCACCCTTCTTTCTTGTCACAGGCTGGGGGTCAACGCGTTTCGAACCACAAAAATTAAAGGTTCTCCTCAGGACAGGGACTGGGTACAATCTTCACTGTGAAAAGAATTGAAAAGGGTGGTGTCAAACTGGTAGTGTCACAATTTGAGGAACCTCTCTGTCTATCCACAATTACGAAAAAAGCAAGTTACCTGCACCACGAGCGAAAGAAATTGCAGGAGTGGAGGTGGACTGTAAAGCAGGACAATTAATCTGTGAAAACAATAATAAATAAAATGGGTGGCAATGAGGGCGATGTGATTAATTACTTGGGCACCCTCAGCAAGCTCCTATGTTTGTAAATAGCGAATAGATACCTGAATAGAGTTGTGAAGATGTCAAATGACGAGGCGCCCGCCAAGCGGTGCGCCGTTGGGAGGTAGCAGGGTTCACATTTCTTGTATCAACTGGGGAGGAAAAATAAAATTGGCCCACATCAAACAGCGAACACCAATTGAGTGGACACAAATCGATCCAATCATATGCACCGCATCTCCTACCTGCACGCCGTATGACAATGGAACCTGCTGTGTAGAGACTAAGTCGGAGAGTCTTAATCAAGTAAGTTTCGTTGTCGGCGGGAATGATTCTACCGCACGAAGCCGCTGCAAAAAGCAGAAAATAGGCGCGTTTGATATTGCCTGATACAGCAGGTGTTTAATCTGCTGCGGTCGGCTGGGGGGCTCGAAAGAAGAACTTACATGTGCACAGGGGATTCAATCCAGACAGCTGCCAAAGGCGTTCAGGACGTCCTTGGTGTGGGCTCGTTTGAATAATACTAAATGCTATCTCAATGAAAACACAGAGAGCGAGGGAGGACACCGGAAAGTTCTGAGAATGCTGGTACTTGGAGTCCCGCCGGTCAGGCTAGTGAATCTGAAACACTGATTGTCATTGTCCAACCGATTCTTTTAACATTACATAAATGTGTACAAAATCAAACAGTGTTTTTTATGCAATGGCACATGGTAAGAAATATCTCACATTTTTTTGCACAAATCGTATCTTACCAAGAGCAAGAGTCTAAAATGCATCAACCAATACAAATAGTATATATGTGCAAGATCTAACACCGCATCTGATCACATTTATAATATCAATGGCCTGGGACCTCATTAGTGTTATAAAGACCCAGGACACTAGACATCGCCACTGTGTAGAAAAATACTACTCACTATGGCCACAGGACAGTGGCATGGTAGGTTTTATAAAAAAGGGGGGAAAATTAGGTTTGATATGGAAATGATGCAGTTCTATACCACAACCCAGGCAGCACGGCTAGAGCTCAAATGCAGAAAGTGCAATGAATTAGAGATTACCCAGTTCCGACATTTCATTCAGGCCAGAGTTTGAAGTGTCAAATTTCAAAATGAGAAACGCCTCTTTTTGGGAGAGGCGTACGTCCGGGTCCCCACTGCCGCCTCTGATGACCGCAAGCAAGGTCCATCTGATATCATTGGATGAGTGTTTATGTTGTATGAAGTGGGAAACCAGTGGAGCTGTTAGAGTCTTGTTATTTATTCTGGAGCGGTGTTGAATGATTCGTTGACGAACCTCCTGAGTGGTCTTCCCAATGTACCTTGAAAAGATCGACAAAGATTTAACCATATTTAGGGACAACACCATTAACTTCAAAACCACCAAATTTGAAAAAGATCAAAAAAACTTTAACATCGAGACGGTCTATCCATACCTCAAGGATGAGTTTTACACCAGGTCTGATTCCATCAGATACCTCAACACTAACCAAGGAAGATCAAAGAGAAGATTCATGACGTTCTCGGAGACATCTTCTTCCGAGTCAATGGAAGATTCTGATTCCGGACGTACGCCTCTCCCAAAAAGAGGCGTTTCTCATTTTGAAATTTGACACTTCAAACTCTGGCCTGAATGAAATGTCGGAACTGGGTAATCTCTAATTCATTGCACTTTCTGCATTTGAGCTCTAGCCGTGCTGCCTGGATTGTGGTATAGAACTGCATCATTTCCATATCAAACCTAATTTTCCCCCCTTTTTTATAAAACCTACCATGCCACTGTCCTGTGGCCATAGTGAGTGGTATTTTTCTACACAGTGGCGATGCCTAGTGTCCCGGGTCTTTATAACACTAATGAGGTCCCAGGCCATTGATATTATAAATGTGATCAGATACGGTGTTTGATTTTGCACATATATACCATTTGTATTGGTTGATGTTTTTAAGACTCTTGCTCTTAGTAAGATCCGATTTGTGCAAACAAAATGTGAGATATTTCTAACCATGTGGTCATGGTGAGTGGTATTTTCTCATACAGTGGTGTTGTCCAGTGTCCCGGGTCTTCATAACACTAATGAGGTCCCAGGCCATTGATATTATAAATGTGATCAGATGCGGTGTTAGATCTTGCACACATATACTATTTGTATTGGTTGATGCATTTTAGACTCTTGCTCTTGGTAAGATCCGATTTGTGCAAAAAAATGTGAGATATTTCTTACCATGTGCCATTGCATAAAAAACACTGTTTGATTTTGTACACATTTATGTAATGTTAAAAGAATTGGTTGGACAATGACAATCAGTGTTTCAGATTCACTAGCCTGACCGGCGGGACTCCAAGTACCAGCATTCTCAGAACTTTCCGGTGTCCTCCCTCGCTCTCTGTGTTTTCATTGAGATAGCATTTAGTATTATTCAAACGAGCCCACACCAAGGACGCCCTGAACGCCTTCGGCAGCTGTCTGGATTGAATCCCCTGTGCACATGTAAGTTCTTCTTTCGAGCCCCCCAGCCGACCGCAGCAGATTAAACACCTGCTGTATCAGGCAATATCAAACGCGCCTATTTTCTGCTTTTTGCAGCGGCTTCGTGCGGTAGAATCATTCCCGCCGACAATGAAACTTACTTGATTAAGACTCTCCGACGTAGTCTCTACGCAGCCGGTTCCATTGTCATACGGCGTGCAGGTAGGAGATGCGGTGCATATGATTGGATCGATTTGTGTCCACTCAATTGGTGTTCGCTGTTTGATGTGGGCCAATTTTATTTTTCCTCCCCAGTTGATACAAGAAATGTGAACCCTGCTACCTCCCAACGGCGCACCGCTTGGCGGGTGCCTCGTCATTTGACATCTTCACAACTCTATTCAGGTATCTATTCGCTATTTACAAACATAGGAGCTTGCTGAGGGTGCCCAAGTAATTAATCACATCGCCCTCATTGCCACCCATTTTATTTATTATTTTTTTCACAGATTAATTGTCCTGCTTTACAGTCCACCTCCACTCCTGCAATTCCTTTCGCTCGTGGTGCAGGTAACTTGCTTTTTTCGTAATTGTGGATAGACAGAGAGGTTCCTCAAATTGTGACACTACCAGTTTGACACCACCCTTTTAAATTCTTTTCACAGTGAAGATTGTACCCAGACCCTGTCCTGAGGAGAACCTTTAATTTTTGTGGTTCGAAACGCGTTGACCCCCAGCCTGTGACAAGAAAGAAGGGTGCAGCCAGGGATCAATTTACTCCACTGTTGTGGGCCCTTGCGTGCAACCAGACTGAACATCCAGTCACAGGTCTTGTGAGACAGGCAGGCAGTTGTTTTCCACCTCTAATTCCGCCTGTCCACTGGTATTTTAGTTAAAGGACTGGTCTTTTCCTTACATGTCTAATGTTTGTTGATCACAATTGATTTGGAATGTATGTATTGCATTTTAAGTTGTACTTTGGTGTCATGTAATTGTTTGAATATTTAGTATTTACGTTTGTATATTTTGTATTCCTGGTGCACACAATTGTTTGTTTTTGCCTTTGACTTGACTGTTCTTGACAGTGTTTTCCTTTTGATGACATGCTTTTATGAACTTAGAAACTTGATTATGAACTAAAATAAATGTTTTGCTAAACAAATGGCTTGGTCACGCAGTACTCATGGGCTGTGTGGTTTCTAATTTGAATTTAAAGTATCCTGGCTAGCCACTTTGTTCTGGTACACACAAAGCAGAAATACTATACTGGGTCCAACAGAGTGGGCCATTTATTGGCCCACCGGCTCCAGGCTCAAACCCTACAACAACGGGTGACTGAAATTGAAGGGCTACAAGGTATTAGGGTGTTTTAGGACGCCCAAACTGCGCAGGAATTCAAGCATTTTTACCTAACCTTATACACGGCCAACATACTAGAATCAAACAATGCTGAAACCTACTTAGCACAAACACCCTGCCCCTTCCCACTCATAACGAGGCATCGAAACTAGAAAAAGACATCCATCCTACTGAGGTCCTTCTGGCCATACATCGCCTGCAGTCGGGCAAAGCATCTAGCCAAGCTGAATACACTTCTGAGTTTTATAAAGCTTTTGCAGCCCCCACCTTGCCCCTCTGCTGGTCCGTCTGTATAACTCATTCAGTACCACAGGCACACTTACCGACACTATGAAACTGAACCATAACAGTCCTCCCAAGCTTGGTAAAGACCCGAAGCACTGCTCCTCATACCGTTCCCATCTGACTGGTAAATGTCTACACCAAGATTTTTACCAGCATCCTGGCCTCCCGCCTCACCCCTTACATGCAAGGCCTCATTGACCCTGATCAAGCCAGGTTTATACCCGAAAGGGTTTGCAGTTGTGACAATACTAAAAGCATTTGCCATCTCCTGGACAAAACATAACGCTCCAAACTACCTGCCCTTCTACTATCTATTGACGCAGATAAGGCGTTCGATCATGTACACTAGCTGTACCTTCAGTTAGTACTAGCTAAATTCGGGCTGGGTACACAGTTTCAGCACTCAATAAGGATGCCCCATCTCCATTTTATTTTCCCTTTACATGGAGCCATGTGAAGAGTGAATATGCTTAAACCCTCACATATCTGGAATGCCAATGGGAGGGAGGGAACACAAGTTGGCTCTTTATGCCAACAATGTCTTGATTACAGTAGCACATCCGCTCGCATCCCTACCTTTGTTAATGCTTGAGATGGATGCATTCGGACTAGTGTTGAGGTTGAAGATTAATTTCCAAAAATCTCAGGCTCTCAACCTTTATATTCCCAAGACTAATCAGGTCAAGCTTCAATGTCTTTCCCCTTTGTATTAGCTGCACATGGTATTAAATACCTGGGCTTGCAAATCCACTTCGCAATAGGACGTACAGTAGACCCTAACTATGCCACGCTTCGCGCCAATAACCGATCTGATCTTACTGCGTGGCAGGGCTACAAGATTTCCTGGCCGGGACGACTTGCAGCGGTCAAGATGAACCTGCTGCCCAAAATCCTCTTCATAATGCAAACCCTTCCCCTTCAGCCCCCCCCCCCCCCACATATGCTCAGCAAACTACAACAACTCATTGATGACTTCATATGGGCTGAGAAAACGGCCTGTATTGGGAAGAGACAGGCATACCTCTCTCAAACAGAAGTTGGACTTGGTATACCCCACCTGGTGCAAGACTACCAAGTGGCCCAACTGAGATACCTGGTAGAGTGGACTAGATCAGGTACTGAGAAGCACTGGTGTTTCATTGACCAATAGGTTGGCAGAATTCATATCTGGAAGGTTCCTTTGCTACCCACACCATCCTGGCCAACAGGGGTTTCCATATGCCCTGTCGTCCGAGTAACGGTGGGGGTATGGGATAAGGTGCAAGTGCAAGTGTAGTTTCCCATCAAATCACCAGTGCAGCAGCGCTGGCAGCTGGAGTGTGGACACCCCTTCACCCCAAGGAGTAGCATGTCATTTTGCACAGAGCGCATACTTCTGCTTGTAGTGCATCTAGCAGAGAAATGGAGCATAAAATAGCACACTTCTGGTACTATGCCCCAGCTAGGGGGAAACGCCAATTGTTGGAGACATTACGTACAGGTCAGCACACTGACACAGCTCCTTTGGCGCTACCCCCAAAATACAGCAGTTCAGGGTGGAGGTTATAGTGGATGTCAATGGGATGTCCGACACTGATCTTCCCAAGTTCCCCAGCTATATTTTGGTAGGGCTCCTGAATGCATTAGGTACCCTCTGAAAATGGATGTGCAATCGCGCTGGCTCTTGGTGCCGCTAAACTAGTCCTCTTATTCCGTTGGAGCTCTGAAACAATATACACAAGACTGGATTGGTTACAAAAACTCTGGGAGCTTTTGGGAATAGAGAAACTGACAGCCATGGTGGCTCACACACTCCCACGATTCGATAAAACATGGAGACCGTGTATCCGATTTCTCTCCAATGAATTTAGGGAGTTGACCTATCTGGCATATCAACAAATACTCCGCCTCACACAGACAGGTTACTCTACTGACTAATTTAAAATTTCCCCACGCTCCAGTACAGCCTCTCCTTCCGTCAACTTGATGTTAACCTTACTTATCATTGAGAATAACCACTTTAGCTCCTTCTGTTCTTCCCCTATCCACCATTTCTTCCCTAGCTCTTATAGTTCGTTCTCTTTCTAAGGTTTCTATTTTCTTTTATTGTCTCCCACCGTCCGTTGGATGTAGGTGGGGTTCTTGTTATATTATGTCCCAACTTGAAACAAAGAAACAGATTTAAAATCATAAAATCCACATTTGTACAACCTGTATATGCCTCGAATGTCGGTAACTTTGAAGCTGAAGAAAACACCAAGACAAACAAGTTACTTAACTTCAACTTTCTGATGGATATCTAATGCAGAGACCTTACCTTAGACATCTCCCCAAGCGCCTGCTGCATCTGGAAACATTCCTCATAACACGACTCCCACATGTAACTTGGTAGTGGTGCAGTGCAGCTTCACATTGAGTGCATGCCAGCCTGAAAGAGTCGGAGCAGAGCTGCATATAAGTGCTACCCGTGCACGGTGATGCCAGTTTCTTGTCTTTTCTCTTTCCATGTCTTCAGATGGGAAGTGTGAACAATTGTTGGTACAAGTGTGCTGAATACTAACATGGGACCTCTTTAGATGTAAAAAAAAAGGCCACACAATAGAACAGGGAAGGGAGAAGACAGTGAGGAATCTGCGGTTAGAAACAGTATTGACTAGAAAGTGTGTTTCCAAAGTGTATCTGGTGGATACTTCTAACTGCAGATTCCTCACCTCATAATAGAAATCAAAGCAGTACGCCCCAAGGAGGTGGATCTAAGAAGTTACTCAGAAGAAAATTTATTTCAGGTAAAATGTCCTTCCCACCGGACATGGCTGTCAAGGCAGTAGTGCTTTGTGAATATGTGCACTGACACGTTACAGTCCGTCAGATGACATGGACAGGCAGTCTGCGTGTCAAGGCAGTGGTTGCAGCCTTGGCCCTGGTGAAACGGGCTTTGAGCACTTTCTGAGGCTGCTTCTTGGACACTGCAGAGCACATCTTAATGCATTCAACTATCCACCTCAATATGTCTTATTTTGCACAGCCCTCCCTTTTTTTTCTCCGGAGACCCACACCAAAAGTTTATCATCCTCTCGATGGTCTTTGGTACGATCACTGTAAAAACGTAAAGCCCTTTTAGTGTGGAGCCAATGAAGCCTCTCCTCCTCTTTTTTAGGTTGGTGGCGCAAAGAATGCTGGCAAAGTGAAGGACTACCCAAACCGGAAGGGATTTGAGTCACAATTTTTGGCAAGAATGCCACTTGAGTCTTCAAAACCAACTAGTCCCAGAAAAAAGTGGTATATAGTGGTAGCACTGAAAGTACTTGAAGTCACTCATGTGATGAAATAACATAATCATAGAAAGTTGTTAAAGTCAGTAGACACAGCGAGCAGCTACGCATAGGTTTGAAGGGAGTACACAAGAGCTGCATCAAGACCAAGTGAAAGTCCCACTTCGGCATCACAGATGATTTGCAGGGGAACATGTGTGGCAAGTGTTTAATAAATCTAATGCACAATAGGTGATTTAAACAAGGACAATTGGGCAGGGAAATTTAGAAAGGCCCATTCCTGGGTATCATTCACGCGGTGCCCAGGGGGACAACTCCTATCAGGATCTGCACCATCAAGTCTTGCAAATGCCAAATCAGGTCACAGATTTGTTCCAGACCCTGGCGTGAATGGATTTCATTTTAGGCCTGCTGGTAGCAAGGAAGACATCCATTACTTCAAGCCACAGATGAAACGCTGTCAGTTGCCACTACTCACTCTCCAAACATGTAGGTGGAGACTGCGGACACGTACCCTGCTTAAACAGGATGGTCTCGCAAACTGGTAACCAGATGGGAGGACAGCTGTTTATGCCCAGAAGATCCAAGTACCACACAATTCTGGCCCAATCCAGAGCTACTAGGAAGTGTTGGGTCAAGTCATTCCTGATCTTTTTCAGATTTCGGGGCAAGAGAGGCAGAAGCAGGAAGGCATACATGAGTCCTATGCTCCATTCCAGTCAGAATGCATCTACTAACAAGTTTTTTTTGCAGAAACTTGAATTTGCTAAACTTTTGACACTACAAATTCTCAGACGTGGTGAAAATATCTAGCCAGGGTTCTCCTCACTGTTGGAAGATGTCTTATACCACTCGTGATCTGCCAGACACTTTCCACTCTAGCATTCACGACGAACCCTGCCAGAGGGTTTGCGATCAGTAAAATACCCCAGAGCCCTTAACTCCACTGTGTCCAGGATCTATCCAATGAATGGAATCTTCTGTAGAGTCAGGTTTGACTTTAGCTCATTGATTTTTAATCTAAACTATCATATAGGTATGCTTTACCTGCACACTGTGTTAAGTTAGCACAAGCTTATTAGGCGCTTAAACACCATTTTGCCTTTCTGCTGCTTCTGCACACGGCACATTTTGTTATTATAGCTTTGAGCCTAGGAGAGTGTTTTGCTTCACACAAGAATAATATGTTGTTGCTTCGGTATCAGCTTTGCTTGGTAAGCTATGTCTGTACAGTGAGTGCTGAGGCCTTCAAGGATACTTCAACACAGTGGTTGTTGTGAGGTCTGATCTTCGCACATTCTAGACATAACATACATGCAGCTGCGGCCAAACTCTGGCTTCAGGCGTGTTTAATATTGCATTGCACAGAGAATACACACACACTTGATAATGCATCGCATGCAGAGAGCTGGTGGAAGATAATGTGATTCCTTTCCACTAGGATCAGAGGTATGGGGTCGCCCTGCTAACACCCAAAGAGACCTTCTTAGATATAAAATAATACATTAGCAAGGGAGGGTAAGATTTAGGTGCACTTTAGCCTTCTTCCCCTTAGCATTTTAACATGCTTTCTCCCTTTATATTCTATGGACTAGTAACTATGCCGATTACTTTGTTTCTTATAATATGTTTGCTTGTATTAGCTAAGATACTGCGCTTGAGAACACTGCATTAGAAAATAAACATTTCAAAAGTGCAGGTGTATTCATTTACTCCTCGTTCTGGATTGATATGTTGGTATAACGAAAGAGAGTTCAGGTGTTCCACGTTACCTGAGGTGTTTTAAGTCCATGTTCTGGTTTGTCTAAACATTGGGCGTGTGTAAGAACCAATGAGACACTGTTGCTAGTCTGGTAGGGGATTTTTGGGTACTAAGGAGAGTTTTGGGACACCCTAATTCACTACGGTTCTATGTCTCTGTGCACAGTTCTGTGTGAGAACAAAATCCCTGCGACATGGCGCCCAACCGTTGGTGGTCTTATTACATGACACTTGAGTAGTGAAATATTCGGTCCTTAACCCCTTTGCTATTGCTTCTGGTTGGCTGTAGTGTCGGACAAACCTACTTATGTTTAAATAGGTCTTTTCAAGCTTGATTCTTTCAAAACGGTTTCCTTTAATTACTACCCAGTTGTGCTACATAGTTTTCTTTGTACCTCTTTCTTTCTGTGTCACTTTGGCCGCGGTGGACATTCCACAACATAGTCGCATTGCGGTGCGCAATCATTTGCAGACTTATAATGTTCCCGTGGATGGCATGGCTGTGATCATGGTTGTGAGTGCAGAGGTGGCTTACCCGTACGAGATTTTTTACTCATGGGTGACCTTCCCGGCTGTGAACGCAAATAGCAATGTGTTCGAAACGTACACTCCCACTGCAATGCCGCAGAAGTATGCTCCATATAGGGCACAGGAAGTTCCAATTGACGCTTGGCAGCACCGAGTTTGGTTTAATGGCGCCCTACCCCACTCTTTGACAGCTCCAAGGTTAGGTCCCTTGTCCATTCCGGGCGCGACTTGGCCTGTTTTGGCTGGATTTACACCTCATCCTCAGCACGGGGCGTGTAATGTTGCTGAGTTAAGACGACTACATGTAGTCGCAATTAGCGTGATTAGGTCGTTAGTGCAATACATAACCCGTAAGCTCCCGGGCGGGGTCCTGCCGGACAGGGCAGAATGAAGCTTAGTCCTGTACTGGTCAACGCTGTGATGGGCAAGCGTCCCCAGGATAAGGATGATTTTCCTTTTTGGCTTGCCGAAAAGTTTGACCAGCTTGAAGCGGTATTTCCTAACACGACTCCGGGTGAAAAACACAGGATTCTGACAATTAGCATGCCAAAAGACTTGACCCCAGAAATTGGTGACTGTGAGTCGTGGGGAAAGACCTTTGCGGCAGTGTATACAAGGTGCTACGGCACTCAGTCTATGACTGTCCTTCCGACAGTCATTAAGCGTGTTCAGGATGAACACGGACCTGAGGCAGCGGTTGAATTGGGTATGCGCCTATGTGGCTCCTTGGACGTAGTTTCCGATCTCATACTTGCAAATGTCAAGGGAGATGCGGTGAACTTTCAGGTGTCCAATGCTTTGCAGGCGGTTCCCGATGCCGACAAACCCTGACAGTTACAGAGGATTATTGTGGCGGCTTATAAGACTGTGGGCCGCAATAGCGTGGGTCTCAAGCCTTTTTCCACTAAAGAGAAAAAGCAACCTCAAGGGCAGAAGGCTGAAACGGACAAACAGCCCAAGACCAAGGAACAAAATTGGCCGAAAAAACAAAAACAGGGTAAACAACAACAGCAGAAACAGGAGTCTCGTCCTGCATCTCCATTGCCTGCACCGACAGAACGTACTTATGACTTGCGCGATCGTGCGACGATAAAATGACCTGATCGTTTTCAGGTTTCTGATCAATGCTCTCCTCTCTCTTTTCAGGATTCATCGGCCTCATCTACCGGTGGTGGAGGAGGCGGTAGAGGTCGGGGTGGCCAGCAGGGACGCGACCAGCCCCGCCCGAAGGATGGTAAAGGCAAGCAGGACGATTCTACACCGAAGAGACCCCAGTTTCAGAAAAAGAAAGTCGCCGCATTAACAGCGAGATATGCCACAGATAGTGAGAACGCAGCTTCAGAATCAGACATGGGCTCTGACCTTGCTGGACAGCGCGGCGGAGATTACCATAGTGCGAGGGGCCCTACGTCCGCTACTGAAGGTGACAGCGACTGACCGTATGTTGTTGGGGAGACAGCTGACACTAGAGTAGCTCCTCCTGATAGACTTTATGAAATAGTCCTTCTAATTGAAGGTGACATACAACGTACCATAAAAGGGGTATGTTGATAAAATCTTACGACTACCTATGACATTTTGTTAGCGGAGGCTGACTGGCCCCCACTTTTTGTGCTCGCAGCTCCGAGAGGGGAGGAGGTAATCCTCCCTAGTTTCGCGCACACTGTCTCGAAGGAGCATGCGCTGAATTTTGCAGAAGAGTGGGCTAAAGCTCTTGCGCCGGCTCTGTACCGTACACACTGTGGCTGGGATAAATTTTCCCCACACCATGAGATTCCTTTACGGTCTATGCCACAGCCTCAACCTCGATATCCCATACGACGTGAAGCTAAAGCTTCTGTTGCGGAAATACCTGAACAATTAGAATATCAAGGTGTAATTGAAACGTGTGTCACCGATGAATAACCCTCTTTTTACTGTGACCAAACCTGACGGATCATATTGTTTGGTATTGGATTACCGGCATTTGAACTCGCATTGCCGTACCTGTGCAGTACAAAATACTCACGGCTCTGCTTTATTGGAGAGTCTTGTGCGTACGCGGTTTAAAACTACTCTTGACATATCCAACGGTTTTTATGCCTACCATTTGGATGGTTTAAGTTCCCAATGGACCAGTTTTACATGCGGCGACAAACAAAAACAATTCAAGCGTTTACCAATGGGCTATAAGAATAGTCCAGGCGTGTGTGCTGCCCGCATAGTCTCTCTTTTGGAGAGGATAGACACGGATGCGTGTTCGTATGTGGATGACATTTACCTTACAGACGACGAGCTTTGGGCGCATCAGTGTCACGTTGACCGCATAATTTGTAACTTTGCGGACTTTGGTTACAAATTTAACTTTGCGAAGTCACACATTGCAGAATACACAGTGTTGTTCCTGGGCTACGAGCTTAACAATGAAGCTTGGGGATTAGCTCCTCACTTCTTGGAGAAATGCGCACAGTTGCGCGTTGAGGTTCTGTGACAATTGTAAGTGGTGTTTTTGACTTGCACGAATATGGTCGAGTCTGGTATCTATGAACCGCAAATGATGAGTTTAGTGGGTGCACGCGTTTTCGCTGTGCTAGCCTAAACCGTTTGTTTGTTTCGTGGGTTTCTTCATCTGAACCCACGGGTTCCATCTTAGATACGGCATCCATGTTGTTTCTTGCCCTCAAGTAGCCAGCGAACGGACGCTGTCCGCTTCGCGACCCTGGGATTCCCAAACTCTTGCGGAAGACACGTGTTCCTTTGAGGGTGTCTTTATGATGAGGGGGATGACACTGTAAGGCAGATGGCCCCTCTCGAGACTCGTCTTGCCGTGCTGGTCTATTGTCTCAGTTGTGCATTCATTAGGCACGTCCCCTTTGATGCCTGCAGCTCGTGTTTCCTGGTACCTCCCTTTTACACCCTTTTCGATCTGTTCACTGTCTTCGTCTTCCTCTGCACCTGTTTCTGTCCCCTCCTCGACTCGTTTGATTGGAATGCACTAATGGTGGGAAGATGTATTTTTACAGTTGGGAACCTCCAAATGTTACTGTAATTATGTTCCGGGCCCTGAATACATGAAAGCGACCCCCTTATGGTCTTTACGATGGGAACCAAGTTGTAAACCTTTGTGTACCATGTTATCCTATGCACGAAAACTGTATAAAAGGAGCGATCCACAGATACAAGTTGAAGCAGACTCCTCGAACCTACACGTGTTGTACTTCCTGTGACTTCTGTGTTCCCTGCAGTAATAAACCTCGAATCTTTGACGCCGAAGGAAGTGTCCCGTGTCTCTGTCATTTGTGCGCCGGAACAGGTTACCCACGAAGGTTTTAGGTGTTATCCCTGGCACCGCTGGGTCTTAGAAAAACCCAGTCCTTCAGTTGACGCCCAATGTGGGGCTGCATCAGTGGTACCGGTCCAAAGCCCGACGATCGTGAGGAACTTCGTGTGAAATCTCCGAGGGAAGGTGCACCCCGCTTCATCGATCCTGTTGTCGAAATAAGTGGCCCGACGATTTTTCCCGCAAAGATTCCCGCCTCCTGACGGCTGCGACGGACTGCTGCCCTGACTGTAGACCTGTTTTGGCGCCTGGCGTAGACCTTGGTACAGCGAGACGATTGACGGGCCTTCCTGGTGACGCCACTGATCTTTGAGTTAAGTATTTGTGGGTCGCTCCCAGAGTCCTTTGTTGTGGGTGCTTAGTTGTTGCATGGTTCCATTGCATTTGTGGTTCTTGGTATTTTGTTCTTAGTTGTACTATTTGACGTCTGCAGTCGCCAAAAACCGAGGGTTTTTGCTCTTTGCAGGGACATTATAATCCCGTTACCCTTGACGTTTGTGAAACTCGGTTAGTGTGCACGATGCCTGGCTGTAGTACTTTGTTCAGTTGCTTTAAAGGTTGTGGTACGGATTCCCGGCTGGAGGACTCGTGTCCGATACCTCCGGTTGGAACTCCAACTTATGAATTATATAGCCGCCATGGTCTGGGTCCAATCACGTTTAATGAGTGTTGGGTTTGTTACACTAAAAAGGATGGTGTCCTTAGTTGGCCACCTCATGGTAGTTTTGAGGCCCCGATTTTAGATAATCTTGAAGCGAAATTATTTCAGAGAAAAGCAAGGCCGGCCATGTTTGATTCCTTTCGGTTGTGGCGTAAAGAAGCCAAGCAGAGAGAAATCAAGCAACTTAAACGTAATAAGAGAGAAGGTATTGTTACAACGGTAAGAAATGCAGAGCAGTTTCAGCGAGATAAGGAGGAAAAGGAAAAGGAAGTCTTTGATAGATTGCAGCGCATGACTGTCGATAAGTGTTACCCCGCTTTACCGCTGGGTACGGATCAGAAGGAGGAATCAGTAGAGGACCCCTTGTTGTCCTATCTCCTGAAGTCACCACCTCCGTATGCACAGGGTACCGCAGTTCCTGTGGTTCCCCCTGTCCCTGTACCTCCACCTGCTCCTGTTCCTGTGCTCCAACCTGTTCCCGTTCCTCAACCTGTTCCTGCTCCATTACCTGCTCCTGTCCCTACTGCTCCCCCGCTTGTAATTCCTCATACTCCTGCTCCCGCTGTCTCTACTGTTCTGGTTACTCCTGCTGTTCCTTCTGTTACTGACACTTCTCTTGTTACCCCGTTGTCTTACTCTACTACCCCATCTGCTCGACGTCGTACCCCTTCTGTCGCTGCTAACTTCTTTAACTCTCTTGGACCCGTTCTTGAGTCAGCTGGTTCTGATGGTCCCCAAAGACCAAGTTTGCTTCCTGGTGGTAGGGAACGTGATTCGCTATATAATATGGCGATGGGTTGGATTAGATACCCCCTTAGAAATCCTCCACGTGTGGTGCTCGATACGTTTTGTCAATTCAACGAACCGACACAAAGGTTCGTGTTTGAAGAAATGTGCAAGCTTCTACGTGATCAAATATTGGCTGATGCATCTGACGAAGTATTGACCGCTTTGACTAATCTTCAGCTCCAGTTTGCGAGCGGAATAATGGTGGGTAGCAATGTTCGACGTGCTGTCGAGCAGTTGCTGTCTTTTCGTCCTTCTACAATGCCTCGGGCATTGTTTTTAGAAGATATTGAGGATCCGCCAGCAGCGCCTGGTCAGTATCCCATGCGCGAAGTTCCACCAGTGTGGATGCCAGGTAACCCTGGTGCTGCTCCGCCGATCCTGCCACACTTCCAGAGAGTGTGGATACATCTCCCGTGGAAGCGATCGGAAGTATTGCAGGTGAAGCAATCTTTGCCCGACCCTCGCAAAAATCCTGCGGGATATTATAAAGAATTATCGCAGCTAGTGGATGCTACGATAATGAATCTTGCGGACATTGATATGTTGTTCGGTAACGTAGTTCCGCAACCGGTGTGGGCGAAAATTTGTCAGGAAAATCATGTAGCAGAATTAGGTGGTGATTGGGCTGCTCTTATAGCGGCGGATACACGGCAAGTTGGTGGGGCTAAGCCTGAACAGTTAATTACGGCTTTGCCCCAGAGAATTATTACCCTTATGAAGACGCTTATGCCTGCTATGAAGGTAAATTGGGACAAGTTGTCCGCTTGCAAGCAAAAGAAGGATGAGAGTGTCTCTGATTTCTTTACGAGATTTGAGGAGGCATTCATTGATCATAGTGGTCAAGATATGGGTACTGAGGGAGGTCAGAGGTTGTTTGTGGACAAGTTTGTTTCGAATTTGTTGCCAGACTTAAGCAACAAATTGAGGAATTCAGAAAGTGCATGGGCTGTTTCCACTTCTGCTCAAATATTGGCCACGGCCCAATATTATGAGAATAGAGAGAAAGAGGAAAATGATCGTGCCGATAAAAAGACAAAAGAACTCAAAACTAAAGTGTTGTTGCAACAAGCGTATCCTCCACGTTCGAATCAGAATGATTCGCAACAGCGGAATCGATTGCAGTCTCAGTCAAATAGGTCGCAATCACGAAATGATTCCTCTTCGCAAAGATCTACGTTGGGGTACAATCAGTGTGCCTATTGTAGAGGAGAGGGTCACTTAAAATTCGATTGTCCAGTTTTACGTGATCGAAATAGTGGAAATTCATCTAGAGGAGGTCGTAGTGGTCCTCAACAGGCCTCACGTGGTAGAGGTCGTGGTGCTCAAAATGATCGTTCCAACAATTCTTCTGATTCTAATAATTGTTTCGATCAGCGCGGATCGTCGCAAGGCAGATCTGCGCAGTACAATGTGGACGATTATTACGTCGATCAGGACGCGGACGACGGTAATTACTAGGACAGCCATAGACAAGGAGAGGGAGTAGTATCAGTTCCGGTTGATCAGAGAGGGCCTTACGTCGCAGTTGCCACCTCGGGCGTAGTTGAACCTTTTCTGTTGGACACTGGTGCAGCGAAAAGTTCCATCATGCATTCGAAACTCCCTGGCGCACCTTTGTCTGGCTTAACAAATGTTTCCGTTGGATTCTCAGGCGCCCCCGTTAGCAATCCGGTTTCTCGCCCTTTGCGCCTTACAATTGGGCCACGTGAGCTGAAAGCTCCTTTAATTTTGACTACTGGTTGTGGTGAAAATCCTTTGGGCTTGGATTTGCTAAAACGACTATATGCGACTTTGTATTGTTCTCCTGCGGGAGTGAAGCTTACTTTGGGTGAGAGAGTCATCTCACCTACGTACTTGTCTCTCGATAAGCTTCCACCGGAATTGAGTTCTCTTCCTGCATCTTTGTGGGCGACAGGTCCCAATGACGTAGGTCTGCTTGACATCTCCCCTTATGTTGTTCACTTGAAATCTAATGTGCGATTGCCACGTATTCCCCAGTATCGTATCTCCCTTGATGGAGAGCGAGCGCTGTTAGCGATCATCTACGATTTGATTGAGAAGGATGTTATTGAGGAGACACGGGGAAACGTGTGCAATAGCCCTGTGCTGCCCATTCTAAAGCGCACTGATCCATCAAAGCCCCCTGTTTATCGTTTTGTTATTGATTTACGGGAAGTGAATAAAATTGTGATTCCTCAGTTCCCTGTGGTGCCTGACATCACGGTTCTACTGACTCTGATTCCAGCTTCGGCGTCCTGGTTCTCAGTGATCGATCTGAAGAATGCTTTCTTTAGCATTCCGATTGCTGAGGAGAGTAGGGACCTTTTCGGTTTCTCTCTTGGTGGCCGCAGCTTTAGGTTTAAACGCGCTCCTCAGGGCTACTGTGAGAGTCCATCGATATACAGTCAAGCCTTGAAAGGCCAACTTGATGCGTTTGTGTTGCCGGCTGGTGCGGCCTTGATCCAATATGTCGACGACTTATTGGTGGCCGCGGACACTCAGGACATTTGTAAAACTGCTACGGTATCGTTGTTGCAGCATCTCTGTGACTTACATCACAAGGTGTCACCTTCTAAATTGCAATATTGTTGCCAAGAAGTAACCTATCTAGGTCACTTATTGTCAAAGGAGGGAAGAAGGTTGACCCCAGAGAGAATTGCAGCGATCGCTCGAATGACTGTGCCAACAACTCAAAGAGATGTGCGTGCCTTTTTAGGTATCACGTCATACTGCAGGCAATGGATTCCAAATTTTTCATTGCTAGCGAAACCATTGGTAGCTCTTACGTGCAAGGATGTTCCAACTCCTTTACCATGGACGGAAGAATGTCAGAAAAGTTTTTCTGAACTACGTGACGCGTTGTGTTCGGCTCCTGTGTTAGGTACCCCTGACTACAGCAAGCCGTTTACACTATACGTTCACGAGAGGGAAGGTTGTGCGTTGAGTGTTTTGACGCAACAATTCGGCGATAAGCAACGTCCATGTGCATATTTTTCCTCGACCTTGGACCCAGTAGCTAGAGCATTGCCGAGTTGTTTGAGAGCAACAGCAGCAGCTGCGGTGTCCATCCGACAATCTGCAGGATTGGTCATGGATAATATGCTTACGGTGATGGTTCCGCATGCAGTTGACACTCTTTTAAATCGTACAAAAACTCAACATCTGACGAGTGCAAGGTTGTCTGGTTATGAGCTGACGCTTTTGGCAAGTCATATTCAAATAAAACGTTGTAATGTCCTGAACCCGGCGACTTTGCTGCCAACCAATACGGAATCAGACGAAGTAGCACCTCATGACTGCTACTTACGAACCGAGGAAGAAACAAAAGGTCGTGTAGACCTGAAAAATACTCCATTGGAAGATCCCGATGGGACCCTGTATGTGGATGGGTCGTGTTTTAAGTTGCCGAATGGCGATGTGACGACTGCGTATGCTGTGGTGACGTTGAGTACGGTTGTGGAGACTGCGAGATTGAATCAGAATTCTGCTCAGGCGGCAGAGCTGATTGCTTTGACTAGAGCGTGCGTGTTGTCGAAAGGGAAGCGGGTGAATGTGTTTACTGACAGCCAGTATGCTTTTGGTGTTGCGCACAGTTTTGGACGATTGTGGAGAGAGAGAGGTTTTATGACGTCGCATGGTACGAAGATTCAGCATGGACAGCTTGTGAATGACCTTTTGGATGCACTCACATTGCCCGAGCAGGTGGCGATTATTAAATGTAGTGCGCACCGTAAGGTGACGGATGATGTTGGTCGTGGCAATGCGTTCGCTGATGAGATTGCTAAGGAGACTGCCCGGAATCTTAGCACTAAAATGTATGTGACAAGTTCGGTAAGGTGGCCTACAGAAACAAGTATGTGTGAGGACACTATAGAGAGTGTGAAAGCGATTCAGAACGAGGCCACCGAGACTGAAAAGACCAAGTGGAACGAGAGTACGTGAAAGCTGGATGCGAATGGTTGTTGGATTGATTTGTCGGAAAATAAGAGGTGGATGTTGCCGGATGCGTATGTACTAGCTGTTGTGACGATGGCACACGGCTTGGCACATATTAGCGCGAAAGGTATTTGTAAGTTGTTGTCCCCTGTATGGAAGAATGATGGTATCGCTAAGTGTGCTGAGAGATTGGTTAAGAATTGCATGATATGTATGATGTACAATCCTGGTAAGGGAACTCCTACACCTCCTGGCTATTTTGCTCCCCCTTCATGTCCCTTTGAAGTGATTCAGTTAGACTTCATCCATATGGAGCGATGCAATAACCTGAAGTACATTTTAGTAGTGGTTTGCGCATTCTCCCGATGGATTGAAGCCTACCCTCTCAAAGACAACACTGCTCTGTCCACTGCAAAGATCCTACTGAAGGAATACTTTCCTCGGTATGGAATGCCACGGATTGTATGGTCTGATAACGGAAGTGAGTTTGTGGGGAGTGTGATGAAGAGTGTGTGTAAGGGCCTTGGAATTACACAAAAATTCCACAGCGCCAATCATCCCCAGTCAGCAGGTTTGGTTGAAGGTTATAATGGTACCCTTAAATTAAAGCTGGCAAAGATTCAGGCTACGACTGGTCTCTCGTGGCCTGACGCTTTACCCTTAGCTCTATTGTCAACAAGGGCGACTGTACACTCCCGAGTAGGGCTCAGTCCCTATGAGATTGTGTTCGGCCGCCCTGCCAATGTTTGGGGGGTCCCTAGACCCAGTGTGTTCTCTGATCTTGAGTATCCAATGTTGATCGATTATCTTCATGATCTGACTGCCTAACTGAGGTTAATTCACCAACAGGTTTTTGAAGCACTGCCGACGCAGACGGAGGGTCCAGGCCACCAGCTCCAGCCCGGAGACTGGGTGGTGACGAGGAATTTTGGCAGAAAGCGCAACCGTGAGCCTCGTTTTACCGGACCCTACCAAGTGCTCCTTGCCACGAGGACTGCTGTTCGTTTGAAAGGACGCAAGAATTGGGTGCATGCCACCCATACTAAAAAGGTACCTAGACCTTTACCAGCAGACTCATGGGTGAGGTAGGGCATTGCCTCGTCTGAAAGCGAAACTGTGCCGACCTTCGTTCCTTTTAGCGACGCTCAGCCTGTTGGAGATACCTCAGCGCAGCAGAACGACATTGTTGAGCATTTGTCATCACAAAACTCACGGTTTGAACAATTGACTGATCAACAGAACTCTGTGTCATCACCGGACCAACTGTTTGACGACCAGACACGTCCTGGGAGAAGCCGATATTTTCTTCGATCCAGTACTAGAGACTAATAAAAATACTTTTGCTTACTCCCCTGACATCCACGTTACCCCATTATCACTATCTAGTTTGAACACACTCGCATTATTGTGATTTTGAAATGTTGAGTCTTTTCTATGTATATGTTTTTGTTTCCACAGCTAAGAGATTTTGTGTATATATATATATTGTTGATTAAAAATACCTTACATCCGGGTGGACCGTAGGGCCGCGCGGGTACTTCCTTCTGGTTAGTAAGTCTTGACACTAGGTCGAAGACCGTCGGTTCCTAGGAACTCCTGGGGATTGACTACTGCTACACAGAACGAAGTGCGTCAAAAACATTGCAGACGGTTTTAGAGGATGGCTTTCTCGAAGCTGTCAGAATTGGAAAAGGCTCAGGCTCAAAGATTTGAATTGCGTAAAGTTGCACGAAGACAATGCTTCATGTTTCAGGTGTTCCTTCTATTTGTAACTGTTTCTTTGTTATTGGTGGGTGGGGTGTATTCCTTGTTGCCTACTGCCTCACCTACCCTTTCTTCTGAACCTAAACCTATCTCCACTGTTTCTCCTCATTCTTTTCACATCTTACCCCAACACGAGCAGGCTAGACGTGCGGAGTTCATGAACAATTCCTTCGTTCAGCTCCTTCATCAGCATCAGTTGGTGGTGAACACTACCAATTGTTGGGTGTGTGGGTTAATGCCACACACCACCGATAAGGGAATTCCGTACTTGGTGCTTCCTTATAGTTCCCAGGGTTCAGCTCGAGCATTCCAAACAATGTTTCGAAGCGCATTAGATTCTTACCCCAATCGAGAGCCGCGTTCTCCTCACTTTGGTCCCGGTCCGTACCATAAGTCTTTGGCGATAGCGATAGCTGATTTAGATAGGGATATCTATGAGCCGTCGCTCATCCCAGAGGAAGAGGTGCGAGCTTATAGGGATCTGAGTGAGGTTGAGTATAGCGTGCTTGTGGGCGATAGACAGCTTAAAAGTTCATCTCCAATATGGATCGTACCCCACCTCGGTAATTTCTGTCTGAAAGGCCGTGGCCGACGCCCAAGAGCTCATCTCGGGGAGAGTGCTTGCTCCGAGACGTATGTTCTACCGATGCTCTCGTCCCCTGTTCTCCTGACTGCCAAGGGTACGTACTTTGTCTGTTACGACCGTGCATATACATGGTTGCCCCTTGACTTCGCGGGCACCTGTTATATTGCAAACTTGTTGCCACCAACCTTTACGGTTGCCGCAGATTACCACAAGACTAGAGTTGTGAGCGGCGTGATTAGCAAAGAGGACACTGCCGGTCAAGAGGCAGGAGACTTTTTCAAGGGTTTCTTTCTGTTTTGGGGACCTATGGTCAATAGTAGGAACCTGAGACAGTTGACTCGTGTGGTGGAATCGACTGCTAATATCACTGCCAGTGCCCTTGGCAATATCACAGCAGAGCTTCAGGCGGATAGGCTTATGACGTTACAAAACCGTATGGTTTTAGACGTTGTCTTAGCAGATCGAGGTGGAGTATGTAAGGTGATCCATTCGAGCTGTTGTATTTTCACTCCAGACAACGCTCCGACTGTCTATCAAGCCATCTCGAAGTTGCATAAAATCTCTGAGTCCATACAGGTGGACGTAGGGGATTGGACGCTACTAGGATGGTTTTGGGGCCTAATGTCGACTTGGGGTTGGAAGATTCTGATGATCATCGGGGTTGTTGTAGCATTCCTGTTCACGTACTGTCTTTGTGTGCAGTGTGGTCCTGCCTTATGTGGCCTCTGTGCTACAACGTGTATAAGACGGCCGCCTGTTACCAAGGAAGCATGGATGGATAGAATTATGTTGCAGCAGCATCTGGATGGTCTGATGAATATCGAGATCGATTAGGATTCCGACTAGTGCTTGCCTACATGAGGGCAAAAGGAGCGTCTGAGGTTCTGTGACAATTGTAAGTGGTGTTTTTGACTCGCACGAATATGGTCGAGTCTGGTATCTATGAACCGCAAATGATGAGTTTAGTGGGTGCACGCGTTTTCGCTGTGCTAGCCTAAACCGTTCGTTTGTTTCGTGGGTTTCTTCATCTGAACCCACGGGTTCCATCTTAGATACGGCATCCATTTTGTTTCTTGCCCTCAAGTAGCCAGCGAACGGACGCTGTCCGCTTCGCGACCATGGGATTCCCAAACTCTTGCGGAAGACACGTGTTCCTTTGAGGGTGTCTTTATGATGAGGGGGATGACACTGTAAGGCAGATGGCCCCTCTCGAGACTCGTCTTGCCGTGCTGGTCTATTGTCTCAGTTGTGCATTCATTAGGCACGTCCCCTTTGATGCCTGCAGCTCGTGTTTCCTGGTACCTCCCTTTTACACCCTTTTCGATCTGTTCACTGTCTTCGTCTTCCTCTGCACCTGTTTCTGTCCCCTCCTCGACTCGTTTGATTGGAATGCACTAATGGTGGGAAGATGTATTTTTACAGTTGGGAACCTCCAAATGTTACTGTAATTATGTTCCGGGCCCTGAATACATGAAAGCGACCCCCTTATGGTCTTTACGATGGGAACCAAGTTGTAAACCTTTGTGTACCATGTTATCCTATGCACGAAAACTGTATAAGAGGAGCGATCCACAGATACAAGTTGAAGCAGACTCCTCGAACCTACACGTGTTGTACTTCCTGTGACTTCTGTGTTCCCTGCAGTAATAAACCTCGAATCTTTGACGCCGAAGGAAGTGTCCCGTGTCTCTGTCATTTGTACGCCGGAACAGGTTACCCACGAAGGTTTTAGGTGTTATCCCTGGCACCGCTGGGTCTTAGAAAAACCCAGAACTTCAGCGTTCCGACAACTCTGAAAAAATTACAGACCTTGTTGGAATTTTTGAATTTCGGGCGTACTTATATTCCCGATTATGCCCAGCGTATCAAGCCTTTGTATGCTTTGATACAAACTACTTTTACCAAATCTTGCTAGCTGCCAGAACATTCAGCCATTTTGCGATCTCTGCAGGCTGATCTTCTAGCATCTAAATACTTACTGACTCGTGATAACCACACCAACCTGGTGATAAGAATCATTCCTGGGGCGGTGGGTTTCACGTACCTTACTTTTAATGAAGGAGACACAGTACCTATTGCTTACAAGTCACACTTGTACACTTCGGCTGAAATGCGGTTTTCCTCTGTGGAAAAGGTTTTGACAGCAGTGCAAATGGCGATCCTTAAGGAACGTGCACTGTCGCAGGGAAAGCGCATGTTGGTTGTTACCCCGTTTCCTGCGTTAGAAACAGTGACGAAAGCCAGTGTACCAAATTCTAAAGCCTTGCACCCACGGTGGATACAATGGGCTGCATCATTGACATCTCCGGAAGTCACGTTTATTTTTGATGCCGCTTTACAGTCGCAAGAGTTTTTGCAGTATGAGTTTGTTCATCCTGCGCCTTCGGCTATGCGGCCTTTGGAGGATTTCCATTGCATCATATACACTGATGGTTTGGCGCAAGTTGCGCATGGGTCTAAACACGCATACGTTTCCGCTTGCGCCACTGTGGTAGGTGCCATGGTGAACAATGAGTTCAAGTCTAAGAGTCGTGCACACGCAGACTCTAGGGGACTGCACCGCACAATTGGCAGAGCTTCGTGCTCTGATGTTTGCATTGGAGTACGCTGATCCCAGTGTGAAGACTCTTATTGTGAGTGATTCTTACTACTGTGTCCAGTCTTACAACAAAAACCTCTTCTTTTGGATTCAGAATGGTTTTCGTGATTCCAAGGGTAGCACAATAAAACATAAAATGATCTGGGTCCGAGTGGCTGAGCTTAAAGAGCAGTTGCCACTCGTGTTTGTGATTCATACTCTTGGTCATCAGCGCGTAGAAGTCCACGCTGTTGGCAATTCGCTGGCCGATGAGGCCGCAAAATCAGCAGTATCGTCATATTTGGTTGCAGCGGTTACACGGTCCAAAACTAAGATTGATGACGATATCTTGGCAGCTGTTGCTGCGACTGAGAAGGGAAGTAAATACCCTAAGGGGTTCCCTTCAAAGTATACATACCACTTAAGTCCTGATAAAGTTCCTTATGTGAAAATACCTGACGTTGGTAAACGGTTGATTCCCAACGCGGATCGCAGAAACACATTGCTCATAGCGGCCCATGAAGGAGTTGCGTCTGCGCATGCGGGCGTTTCCGCTACTGTGACTCAGTTACAACAGCGTTTCTGGTGGCGGGGACTGTACAAACAGACGCGTGATTATGTCCTTCAATGTGACATTTGCCAGCAGATTAAGCCTTCAACTGCTGCGCGGCCGCCCCAGACACAGTTGTACATTTCTAATAAACCACTTGGTTGTGTTTACTTAGATCACTGCGGTCCTTTTTCTTCTGATACTGCATATAAGTACATCTTAGTAGCAGTTGATTCATGCACACGCTTTGTGTGGGTATGGCCTCACCGCAGCGCTGATTCACGGACAGTCATAAGAGATTTGCGTGTCTTTGTAGGGATTTTTGCCTGTGGTACCTTCCATTCGGATCAGGGTCCTGCCTTCGCCTCTAAGGCGTATAAGGATGCCATGGCTTCGTTGGGGGTCCAAGTCAAGTTTTCGTCTTCATACAGACCTGAGGGTAATAGTGTTGTGGAACGAATGAACCGTGACTTAAAGCAATCTTTGACAGCTCGAGTTATAGGCACTGGCAGGAACTGGCTGGCCCACCTCAATGGCGTGTAGCGTGCTCTTAATAATCTCCCTAGAAGGTCTCTGGGTGGGCGGACCCCATACGAAATGCTCTTTGGTATCAAGATGTATGTACCAGACCTTGACGGTCTAGACTCGGTGGCTGTTGCTGCCTCCTTTGACGTAGATGAACATTGCAATGTTTTACAGACTCTACAAGAGACGAGAGACAGTCTTGCAAAGGAACATTTGCCCTCCACCTCGGATGATGCGTTGCTCATTCCGGTAGTTGGCTGGCTACCCCAAGTTGGAGAATTGGTTCGGGAGAAGATCGAAAACAAGAAAGAATTTGGTCCCTATTATCGAGCTCCGGTTCCAGTGTATGGTGTGAAGGGCACAAGAACAGTCATTTTACCACCACTTCCAGGTCATAAGGAAAACAGGTATATCTCCATTGACAATGTCAAGATACACAGAGTGGCCGATTCTTCTTAGTATGACACCGGCAGTCTCATGTCCTTCGATTGTGCGAAATTCTGTATTGGCGACGGCTGCGAATCCTGAGGTTGCCCTGGAGATGCCTGCAATTTCTAGTCCTTTATTGAGTACATTGCCTGGTACTCACCTAGATGAAACTGACTACACTTACCCAACTGACTTATCAATGCCTGATTTACAAACTCGCTTGGCCACAGAATCCAGATTTTCTTTTGACACTGTTTCACACACATCGCAAAAGCCTTCAAGGATTGCAGTTAATGCAAGGCTGTTCAAAAAAAATTTTTTGATTTCCCCTTGGACCTATGTTTGGCTGGTGCTTTTTGCGATTTACCTTTTTATGTCAATTGGTTTTGTGTTTTATTTTTTCCGTATCGTAAATGGACACTATGTCGAAGAGAGAACATGCATTCGACATCTTAGGTTTAAAGTATTTTATTAAGGTATAAAAAACATGGGGAAGGGGATAGGAGGTCAAACGAACATACAGTACAAAAAGCGAGGTTTGCAGCGGTTCAGAAAGAAAGTAGGGAGACAGGAAGCCCCAGAGGGTAACAAGGCATAAGTCTTAAGGCAATAAGGCATCGTGAATGACCCCCTAGTAGACCCCCACTCCCTCAGCAAGGCTGAGCTGAAATAGCGCCCCGCAACACAGCAAAAAAACACGCCATCCCTCCAGCCCCCCAACCCCGGAAAGTTAGGAGAGAGAAAAGCAAAGAAAGAAAAGGAAGAAAACAATACCCCAACATCCCCGTCCGAAGGTCAGCCTTAGAAGCATATAACCCCGCCCCCCGCCCCCAGCCCCAGACCCCTAAACCCGCACATTCATTCCGTTGGAGCCGCCGGCGGCGTCAGCCTAAGAAGTCGCAGGTACCGTGGGCATGTGAGCTCGCGAAATTCCGTAGATAACAGTGCCAAAAAGGGATGCCAGAGTTCTTCAAACTGGTCAACATTCCCAGCCACCGTCAGCGACATCTTTTCCATGCCCAGTACCTGCCATAGCCTGTGTAACCACCCAGTGATAGAGGGGGCAGTGGGGGTACGCCAGAGCACCAAGATGTTTTGAACCGCGGAGCCCAGCGCAATCGCAATCTGCCTACCCCTGCGGGACTTCAGCGGGTACATCAGGTCATTGGGGAGGCCTAGCAATACATACGCAGGGAAGCGCGGGAGCTCAATTTCAAAATGCCTGTCCACCTCATCCAAGACCTCTTTCCAATAGGCCGACAGCACCGGGCACTCCCAGAGAATATGCGTGAGGGTACCCTCCTGTCCGCAGCCGCGCCAGCAACCTTTATCGCCGATTTTGCGCATCTCGTAGAGCCGTTCCGGGGTGTAATACCAATAGGTGGACACTTTAGTAAAGGTCTCCGTCAGCCCAGTGTGGTACGCAGAGTGCCTCGCCCGATACGCAATCCTGTCCCACTCTTTGTGGCTCAAGGTCCTGCCCAATTCCCTGTGCCAGCGCTCCCTCCCTGGGTTATGGTAATGGAACGGCGGGGGTTGGAGAAACTTGTACAAGTCGGTGATAAGCTTGGCATCCGAGGTCCGGGTTACCAGCCATCGCTCATAGGGCGTAATCGTACGGGCAGCGACGTCGCGCACCGGGGGTTGAAGAGCCCAGTGGCGGACTTGCATATAACGCAGTCTGTCCCCCTCCGTCAGGCCAAACTCCTGTCGGAGCTGCTGGAAGGGGAGTACGCCCTCCGGTCCGTAGATCTGGAAAAGCGCCCTGCAGCCGGCGCTCACCCAGTGGGAAAAAGCCCCCGGTTCCAGGCCCGGAGTGAAGTCTGGATTGCCAGCAATGGGAGTGAACGGCGATGGAAAAGTGGGGAGCTCGCGAAGCTCGCACACCACGTCCCACACTCTCAGCGGAACCAGGGTGATAAACGAGGCGTAGAGGTTCGGCGGACGGTGAGCGCGCCGCAGGAACGGGACTTCCTGGAGTGTACGGCCCGCAACTGCCTGGTCTTGAAAGAGCCAGTGCTTGTCTGATTCCCACCGGCTCCACTCCACCAGATACCGAAGTTGTGCCGCCTGGAAGTACTTCCGGAGGTCCGGGACCCCGAGACCCCCCGCCTCCGGGGCAAGCATGGAAAGGACCCGCTTCATTCGAGGTTTACGGCCCTGCCACACAAAGCGGGAGATGTCTGCCTGCGCCTGTCGTATCCAACCCACAGGGGGCTGGAGAGGTAGGGCGCGAAAAAGATACAGGATCCGAGGCAGGATGGTCATCTTCACCGCTGCGACACGGCCCAGCCACGAGAGCAGGCCCTTGTTCCATCGGCCGAGTTCCTCTTTGATCTTTTTGCCCAGAGAGGAATAGTTAGCAGCGACCATTGCAGGCAGGGAAGGCGCAAGCAAGATCCCCAGGTAAGGCACCGTGGAGGAGGACCATTGCAGAGGAAAAAGACACTGGAGGTCCCGCCTGGTGTCAACAGAGTGTTGCGTGCTTATCTAGGTTCCTGATCGATACTGTGACCTTATGCCCCTATTCGGCTATAAATCCCTTTATTCCCTATATTGGCATAACCGTTCAAGTGCGATTTTCTGAAAAGTCATCTCTGGCCTCACACGAACAGAGCCACATTCCAGCATGACTCTCTGCTACTTCCTTTGCGACCAATTAGTACAATGACAGAGCAGCAGTCACTATCTGATATTCCTAGATAACACTCCGAGTTCTTCAACAAGATAAAAACTTAGCAAACCTGGAAATCCCCGCTTGCTATGTTTTGATTAGTAATGGAACTCTAATGAGCAACTGATAACTGTCACTTCCTAGTGACATCTTTAATTGACGTCTTATGTCCAGCAAACTTGCGTCAAACCCGGCACCTGTCAGGTATAAATATGACCAACGTTGCCTTAAGCAATGAGAGAGAGATACGAGCTGCGAGTTCGTTCCCTGTTGCTGATGCCAGCTGCCTGCATGACCCTGTGTTGGTAAAAACTAGCACTCTGTCGCTGCAGCCTGCTATCCTGTGGTGGTGAAGCTGCTGATTACCATTATTGCCGCTACAGCGCGAACTATGGTGCAGTACGCTTGAGGAGCCGAGCAGCCGTCCTCTGCGAAGACATCCAGCCGATTCCAGCTGCCCGCGGACGCTGTCACCCCTCCTTCCTCGACGCGCTGAGAGAAGCCGCTGCATTTCTCGTGCAGAGAAATCCAGTCCCGGCGCTTCCGGTTTACCCTCGCGGGTGACTGGGATATCGAGAGAGACCCCTGAAGGAGATACCAATCCTCCATCATTCTATTCAGAGGTATGGTGTTGACTAAACCCTTAGACGAGAATTCTTGAAACAAACCTTGGCAAAACCAACTTAACTTAAGCTACTTACTTACTCCCCTTTTCACGTGTTAGGCTTAGGTCAGGCACACTGGGGTAGGCTTAGTTAGAAGCACCAGTTGAGTATGTTAGCCTAATGTATATATGACTGTATATATGTTTTATTACTTTTAAACCATTGTATGGCTAAGAAACCATATCAATGCTTTTACAGTTCTATTTCGCAATACTTATCTTACTGTACGTACTTTTTATAATAACAGTTATTGCAATTGTGGCAATACATTTCTCTTGTACGAGAAGAAAGACTGTTCAATAAATGTTAACCCTTTATTGATACACGCCCGTCTCTCTATTCTCTACATCTCGTGAAAGTAAACTGCACTAGACTGACTGAGTGAAATGTATGTCTATTGTTTCACACGACCCTAGAGATCGACTCTTGATCTGAGGAGCAAAGTTGTCATGTTGCACGGTTGTTGGAAAACTGAATCCCTTCTTGTCTGTGCCAAGGAAGCTGATCACTTCCTATGCAGAGAAGAAAGTTTCCAGTGACCTCTGAGCTAGTTGGTAACACAACCCAATTAAGTTTAGCATAGTCAGTGGAGGCCTGGAATATCCGCAGTTCCACGTCGATACTACTGTTTATGTTATTCCAATGCGCAGGGCCTAGTGGGAAACTAGGAACTACACTACATGGCGCCCAAACGTTTGGTAAGGCGATAAACTAACGCAAGACTTATAGAGTAACTCAGTCGTGCATATTTCACAGACCCCTTTCTCCCGTAAATACTCCAATAGACGTCTGGAGTGGGTGAAAGGTTAAAATCCGCCCGACCTTAGTAGGAAGAGATTCCTATGTAAAGCTCTGGTTTATTCAACGTTGAAGGATACAGTGTTCCAAAATATTGTGCACCTAATCTTTGTCTCCTTGGAGACCTACTCTGCAAAAACTGCATTTATACAATGTCAGTAGAAAACAACGGCACCGCTGGGGCCGCAGCAGATGCGACTCAGCAAGGTCCCGAATACACAGACCCGGGTGCTATTATCATCCCGGTCCAGTTAAGAAGATCTATAACTTTAAAACTTATAGAAAACGGACTGACACCTCAAGGTGGTACAGTAATTTTCGTGATAGAGGCTCACGAGTATCGGCAGACAGAGGTATTCTATTCATGGATAAACTTTCCAGCGGTAAACGCTATAACACAAGAGTTTCACTATTACAAAATAGAGGAACCCCCGGAAGAGTACGCTCCTTTCGAGGAGATTGAAATTCCACTTAAATTTCAAGAGCACCTGCTCTGGTTTAATGGCGCCCTAAAACATAATGATCACATCACCAGGCTCGGTCCACTAGGTAGACCAGGAGCCACGTGGCCGGTTCTAGCCAGCTACACACCACATCCTGACATTGCAAGAATGTCTAGAGAAGAGCTGTTAGCACAGCTAAACACATTGTAAAAATACATAGGCAATTAGTCCAATATGTAATGCGGACTGCAACAGTCCAGCCAGCTGTTAATACACCACAGCTGACCCCTCATCAGGGGAACACAAATAAAATTACACCACAGAACATACAGTCATGTCTTGGTAAAACACCCGTAAAACGGGAACAAATTCCTTTCTGGTTAGCACAGAAAATCACTCAAATAGAGGCAGTATTTCCTGATACTACCCCTATTGAGAAACACAGAATCTTGACCATCTGCCTTCCTATGGGAATCGCACCACACGTGGAGGACTGTGACACTTGGGGTACAGTCTTTGCTTCCATTTACACAAAAACACATGGTGTTCCGTCTATGGCGGTAATACCAGAAGTGCTAAAACAGATTCAAAATGAATTCGGTCCAGAGCCCGCTTTAAATCTAGGTATGAAATTACTGAAAGACTTCAAGCAGGTCACGGCTATATTATTAGCCAACATAAAGGGATAAGCAGCATCTGTGGCGATCCGCCAGAAGTTGAGGGAAACAGATATAAAAGATCCTGTTGAACTTCCAAAATCATAGAAAAATGTTTTGAAGAATTAGGTAGAGACAGTTTGGGTGGGAAACCGGTAAAACCCCAACTGCTCGAAAATCCTGAAAAATTATTTATTAAAAATAATTCAAACACTCCTAAAAAGAGCTGGGATGGAAATAAACAATCCACTCCCAAGGAAAAAGTTTTCCAGTCCAGAGGAAGGTCTCCTCGACGGAGGGAAAGAACTCCGACTCGAGAACGCCAGTCTCCCCAACGGGAGCCCTCTGAGAAAAGATATAACCTTAGAAATAGGGATAATATAAAAAAACCTGATAGATATCAAAGTATTGATACACGTCCCTCTCGATCTTTTCCACAGAATTCGGAAAGAAGAGGACGGTCAGACCCAGGAGAGCACACCAAGTCCAAAGACAAGGAACCTGCTCAAAATAAGAAATCTCAATTTCAGAAAAAGAAGGTAGCCAGTATTAAAGTAATCAACCATGCCGAGAATACTGAGGACACAGTTGAAAAACGGGGAGTGGGCATTGACAATGTTGGACAGTGCAGCAGAAATCAGTATAGCGCGCAAGATCTTGATGAGTCATCTGGAGACAGTGGACACGAATGAATACATTCAGGTTGAAACTGCCGACGCCAGACTTAGCGAGCCCCATAAAATATACGAAATAACATTGCGTATGGAGGGTGATAAGACTAGGAAAATTAAGGGTCTATTTTGGGATAAGCTCTCAAAAGGCTATGATATTCTGTTAGCTGAAAAAGATTGGCCCCCGGAGTTTGTCAGGGAGTGCCCTCGTGGCGAAGAAGTGATTATGCCTGCCTTCTCGAATCACATACTGATTCACAAAAAATACACATATGCAAGGAAATGGGGAGTAGCCCAGGCACCTGCATTGTATAAAAATCATGTAGGGTGGGATGAGGATTCACCACCTCACAAAATCCAATTAAAAAGTGAACCAACTGCCAAACGGCAGTATCCCATAAAGCAAGAAGCTAAAAAACAAGTCAGGGAGATCTTAGATCAACTTGAGTACCAGGGGGTGATTGAAACATGCACCTCTCAAATGAACAATCCTTTGTTTCCTGTCTCCAAGCCAGACAATTCATATCGTCTAGTTTTGGACTACAGACATCTTAATACATGTTGCAAAACCTTTGCAGTACAAAACTCGCATAGTGCAGCCCTAATGAATAACATAGTTAGGAAAAAATATAAAACGACATTAGACATTTCTAATGGTTTCTTTTGTCAAAACATTGCACCGGAAAGCAGATATTTGACCGCTTTCTCCGCATTTGGGTCACAGAAAAAATTCTGTCGTCTCCCACAGGGGTTCAAGAACAGCCCAGGACTATTCTCAGCTAGGGTAACAGAGTTACTACAAATCTATGATGATGAAGCATTATCTTACGTAGATGATATTTATCTCACAGACGACGACTTGGATACTCACTTGAAAAGAGTGAACACCATTATACTTGGGTTCGCAGCAGAGGGTTACAAATTCAACTTTAAAAAGTCCCGAATTGCCCATCTGACAGTACTATTTTTAGGGTACGAATTATCAAGTGAAGGGAAAAGCCTAGCGGACAACTTCTTAGAGAAGTGCGCTGTACTCCAAGCTCCAAAAACGCTGAAGAATTTACAATCCATACTAGGTTTTCTGAATTTCGGAAGAACTTACATCCTAAATTACGCAGAGAGGGTTAAACCTCTCTACGAACTAATAAAACCTGATTTAAAACAAATCAATTGGACTCAAAAACACACAGAAATTTTGAGATCACTGCAAACAGACATGTTAGCAAAAACTAAATTAGATACACGTGACAACACGATCGATCTTGTAATCCGAGTCATCCCAGGAAGATGCGGATTCACGTACCTAACCTCTAATGAGGGAGAAAAGGTACCAATTTCAATTAAATCTCACTTGTACACACATGCAGAAAAAGCATTCAGTCGCACAGAAAGAACTGTGAACGCAGTGCAAATCGCATTAGCAAATGAACGAGAACTAGCACACGGCAAACGGATCAATATCCTTACAGCGGAATCCGCCTTCGAGGCGCTATTCAGCCCAGGAAACCTGCCTACAGTGTCACTGGATCCGAACTGGATACAGTGTATAGATTCTCTAGGAGTGGAAGATGTGAAATACTACTTCGCCCCGCAATTCGAAGAACTGAATGATTTAGAATATGAAGAAGAATATCCTCTGCCAATCGAAATTCTGCCTCTCCCACTGTACGCCTGTATAATATATACAGATAGCTTTGTACAGCATTTCAACGTAGAGAGAAAATCCTACGATGCAGCATGTGCGATTATTAAATGTCGTTGGCTGTGCGGTAAAATTACACCGAAAGTAACAAAAACTGAATCAGTAAAGTACTGTTCGGTTCAGAGAACTGAAACCAGATCTTTAAAGATGGCGCTCGAAAATGCAGAACGCGAATTCCCGACACTTATAGTGTGCGATTCTCATTTTTGCGTCAACTCTTACAACAATAAACTGCAGAGTTGGATCGAAAACGACTACAAAGATGACACAGGTGCCACAATAAAGCATAAATTGCTCTGGAACGAGGTAGCTCTTTTAAGCAAAGAACTACAAAAGACTCACGTGATTCACGCACAGAGTCTTCAACGTGATGGCGTTCACGTTGCAGGGAATTCATTGGCTAATACAGCCACCGCGGAAGCAACTAAACCGGCTTCCGTAGCCACAGAAAAGCGTACAGATAAATACATAGACGGGGAAACCATGCTAGCAGTAAAAACGACCGTAAAAGGCGACTGTGCAGCACTACCCGTAAACTATCCACTCAATTATGCATACATAATCGATGCAAACTCCGTTCCTTTTGCTCGAATCCCTGGAGTGGGGGACAGAGTAATTCCAAACATGAACAGGAGAATATTTTTAATAGCAGACGCACACATGGGTTTGGGTCTACGGCACAGAGAGATCAAGGAATGACTGACTGAATTACAATCAGTATTCTGGTGGCCGGGAATGAGTGTAGAACACCAAATATATGCAAACAACTGTGAAAACTGTAATAGGGATCGCAGTAGCGAACCTTGCTACCGGCTACCAGTCAGAAAGAGCGTAACGCTGCCTACACCCCACCCTGCGTCCTATTAACAGTTAAGGCGAAAAGCACTTAAAAAAAAATGAGGCCCCCAGCGCTCGGCTGACGCTAGAACGGTTATAAAAGATTTGCGAGTCTTTATCGGCACATACGCAATTACCACGTTCCATTCTGACCAGGGTCCTGCTTTCAGCTCTCGAGCCTATAAGGAGGCCATGGCCAGCATGGGAATTGGGTTGCGGTATTCTTGTCCGTCGCACCCGGAAGGGAATAGTGTGGTAGAAAGAAAAAACCGGGACATAAAGCAATCTATAACAGCGAAGGTATTAGGTTCAGTAGGTTCAGGCGCTGGGTGGGTCAAACATTTAATAAGTGTCCAGACTAGTCTTAACAACATGCCAAGAAATTCTCTAAAAGGTTTCAGCCCATACGAACTATTGTTCGGAATTAGAATGAACGTTCAGGACCTCGATAGTCAGATGTCAGTGGTACAAGAAGAAACAACGCAGTTTGATGTAAAAGACCGTTTGGCTGTTTTACAGGAACTGAATGAAACAAGAAAATCATTAAGCAACATAAAGTTAAAGCAACAGCCAAGTACCACTGACGAGGCACCACCCGCAACAGCCCCAGCAAGGCCTGTCTGGATTCCAAAGATTGGGGATCTAGTCAGAGAAAAGATCGCGGTGAAGAAGGAATTTGGGCCTTCTTACAGAAAAGCAGTACCTGTCTTAGCAGTCACCGGAACAAGATCAGTTGTGCTACCGCCCCTTGCTGGTAAAAAGGAGAACAGAATCGTGTCTATCGATCTGGTAAAACCACAAGCATGTGGCCTATAATCAACAGTAGGCCCAGTGGACTCCCAAGAAACAACAGAATACCCAAACTTGCAACAATCCAAGAGGTTCAAACTGAAAGACTAATCACATTCGATCAGCCTGCAGTGCACAATGAAGGACTATGCAATACAGCCATGGAACTCGTGCCTCTTGAAACACAGATTGAAACAGTTCGTCAAAAAACAACACCAGTCTACAATGATGTGGCATCAGAAAGTGCTACCGAGAGACAGATTGAAAGAACAATCCCATCAATTGACAGAACTGCCTCTGGTTATTTCATCAACTTCGACAACTTCTCTGAAGATTTAAACGACCCCGAAGTGATGCCAGAAACAAAAAAGTCTTTTAAAGAAAATACAACAGGACTCCTTCAACAAATCAAAGAACTATATCTGGATTCACCGTTGATTGAGCATTGGATTATCACAGGGGTATTCATACTCCTACTCTGCCTAATTTTAGTTTTAATTTTAGGGAAGTTCATTACAATTGAATGGACACAGCAAGTCAGAACATCAACTTAGTCCTGAAACCACACAGATCATCCCACGTGAAGAAAAGAGAACTGTCAACAGTAAATGTCACAGCAATTCCAATACCTGGTGGGGTAGTATGGGAGAAAACAGACTATGAGATCTATGGTCCGGTCGAAATCCTGAAGTATCCTCATCAACTAAAGGTTTCCTTAAGTGACTTTGTGACACCTAGTACATTCTCTGATGATTGGGACTTTAACAGTATTAATGACATGATGTCTGATTTAGTAATGTCAGCTAGATTCACAGATCATGATTATTTACAAGGTTCATCTTGTTATGACCAATTATTCTGTTACACCCACTATGGGGATCATTACTTGCATAAATCTGCACAGCCTAGAAATGTTTTTATGTATAATCAATGGGAACATTGTTCTACACCACCTAAAAGCAGTTCTAAAGCATTTTTTGAGAAATTCAAATACTTCTCAGGGTTTAACACCAGTGATGCAGAAACGTTTTATTACAAACTGTTAGATAAAACAGGAATGAAAACAATGCTGACAAATTCTAAATTGATATATTCAGAAGCATTTTATGACAAAATGAAGACATTTGGTTTTGATTATTGGAAAAATAATATTGAAACGAAAACAATTTGGGGTACAAAAGATTGGCAGGTGCAAGGCATTGAAGCACTATTTAGAACCTGCATGATACCAGAACAAATGTTATTTTTAAATGACACAGTACACCAAACATCTTGTCTTGGCCTAGCCAAGAACAAAGACCTGAAAACACCGTCTATTCCAAAGCCAATACCAGAAAATGCAACAGCTGATATTGAGTTAGACGTGTCACAAATTTTACATTTCAACAGAACACATCCTGATTGGAAAAAGTGGTTAATCTGGCCTACAGACACAAATAGCTGTCAAGATAGGTTCCTGAATAAAACACAGGGTTTAAAAATGACCAGATTAGACCCTAGATACTCCCAGAGACAACATCCAGGGATTATAACAACATACAGTGTAGGGAAACTCTGCCTAGAATGGCTAACCTCGTCCACACTGGCTGAAATTAAGCAACACTTGTCTTTATTAAAAGATGGTGCTGATTTGCGCGATTTCATTCTTGGACCACGCAAACAGCGTCAGAAGCGTTTCATAGCGACCAGTATCTATGCTGCTTACAACGAGGCTTGGAAAGTAAAGCAAATTGAAACTGCTGAAAAAATACGAGAAATTGATCGTATTAATTTGGAGAAATCACTTTCTGTGGTAGACAATGGGTTAATGACTCTGTCTTCCAGAATATATTCTTTGGACAATATTGTATCCTCTGCCTTTGATGTGATAGACAGAGATTTGCTAATGTTACAACATGGCCAGTCTCAATTACGCTCTATTATAGAACTAGGCTGGACGCTGCAAAATCTTCGTTCAGGCTATGTGCCTTGGCGTTTAATCAACACAACGTCATTATTTTACAGTTTTAACCTTACTGATAAACAGATCAGTTTGGCACAGAAAGGAGCAGACTATACAATCCTGAGCATCGAAAAACTCGAGAGATTACCATTGACAATGTCAGAGAGTCCTGTCATTGAATGGATAATACACGGAATTATCACAATTCCGATAACAACTTTCCGATTTAAAAAGTGCCTTGAGTACATACCTGCTGGCCAATATGAACAATTGGGTAAAGGATATGTTAAATCTATATGGAAATTACCATACACTCATTCTTGCTATAGTGACAGCGACAAAAATGTATTTCTTAGTGGTGAGAACTGTAAACATTCACTAAGCGGTATACTTTTGTGTCAGGGTATTAATTTACGCGGAGCATGTGATGGAAAATTCAAACAACCTTTCATGCCACCAGCTAGTCACACCTGCAACTCAGATAGAGCCCTTCTTTATGCAACTCGCAAACGGGAGTTACATTCTTAGAACGGATCACAGGTGTTGTGGCCTCGCGCCAGGGAAAAGTTATCTAGTACAAGTAACGTCCATGGTCAAATGTTGTATGCAAGCATTGTTCCCGAGCGGGCCTCCAGACATAGTGACTCCCCTCTGGCCTCGTCTGAATCTCTCTTCTATACGAATTGATACATTAAGCAAAATGAAATCTGTACTTTTACAGACAACAGTGCCTATAACGTCATCTAAAGAGACGTATGATCTTCTAGTCGCAAGGACGGCTACTGAAGTCCATGACCTTTTATCAACAAATTGCCCCGTGCATTTCGTAGAAATGTTCAGCCAACTCCTTAACATGTCTAGTGCAACAAGCATCCCAGGCATATTTAAGACAGTCTTTACGGGACTGCTAACACCCTTCCAGGCAATTTTGGGAATCTTTCCTAATTTTGTGCACTCCATTTTTGGCGGCATACCACTATTTTTGGGACTCATCGCAGGGATTCTATTTTTGACCATCCTGCTACGTTATGGCAAGCCTCGGCTCAGACATAGCTCCCATGGGAATGGAAGAGACAATCCTAGCAATGCGCTACAGGGACAGGATAACTAACGTCCTCGGATTGGCCAGGCTGAGAGATCTAAACATGACCTGGTTCCTTTCATTCAGACCGATATGGCAAAATTGCATTTTACCTGTGCTACGGTGTATGCTTTGCGGCGATGAATGCGTGTTGGACATCTGTCTTTCACTTCCATCAGCAGTACCAATGGACGTCGATACTTTGCTCAGTCCAATAACGGCTCACGCATTGTGTTGTCCCCAGCGGCTACCAATCCTGATGACGGCATTCGTGGAGACTCCTGTACTACAGCCAAGAGGTAACAGTGGAGCGAGTGACAAAAGCAACATCATCCAGGTACAACGTTCTGTGAGCATTGCTGGTCCTGCCTTCGATGACAGCAATCATTCTCACACCTGCCAAGTTACAGCGCTATCTAATTTGGTTGAACTATCACCTGATTTTGTAGACCAATTCTTTGCGAGCCTGTCTGATACGATGTTCTCACCCATAGAGAAACAATAACTTTTGAAAAGCTTTCCGACACACAGCGTTCCCATGAACTCTGAATTCGGCCTTCAGTTTTGATCAACAAAGACTGCAATAAGCTTTGGAACTCTATATTTCCCCGTTCAAGCATTAAAATTTTTTTTTTTTTAAATTCGACATTTTTAATAATTCACCCTTTTTGGCACGAACAATTCTTTGCTTAACGTAAAAACTATTCTTAGAGAACAGAAGCTTCACACTTCTATTTCTAAACACATCTAGAGACATAACAACATAACACCAGCCTCTAGCACACATGTTATTACAATGCATTTTTATGTGATGATTTATCTCGCATTTCTTCTGTCAGAGATACTTCATGTGTAATTCTTTATGCATAATCGTTCATTGATTTCATATGCAATACCTTTTGAATGATTACTATGCTTTAAAAAACGTACAGTACCTAAATTCCATGTATTACAAGTACGCCTATTTCGAATGCATTCATGTATTTTGGGGTGGGCAATGTTACACATGCATCTAATTGCTTAGTTTTAGTAATTTTGATGGACATGAAAACGTGGAGTGGGTGTTGCGTGCTTATCTAGGTTCCTGATCGATACTGTGACCTTATGCCCCTATTCGGCTATAAATCCCTTTATTCCCTATATTGGCATAACCGTTCAAGTGCGATTTTCTGAAAAGTCATCTCTGGCCTCACACGAACAGAGCCACATTCCAGCATGACTCTCTGCTACTTCCTTTGCGACCAATTAGTACAATGACAGAGCAGCAGTCACTATCTGATATTCCTAGATAACACTCCGAGTTCTTCAACAAGATAAAAACTTAGCAAACCTGGAAATCCCCGCTTGCTATGTTTTGATTAGTAATGGAACTCTAATGAGCAACTGATAACTGTCACTTCCTAGTGACATCTTTAATTGACGTCTTATGTCCAGCAAACTTGCGTCAAACCCGGCACCTGTCAGGTATAAATATGACCAACGTTGCCTTAAGCAATGAGAGAGAGATACGAGCTGCGAGTTCGTTCCCTGTTGCTGATGCCAGCTGCCTGCATGACCCTGTGTTGGTAAAAACTAGCACTCTGTCGCTGCAGCCTGCTATCCTGTGGTGGTGAAGCTGCTGATTACCATTATCGCCGCTACAGCGCGAACTATGGTGCAGTACGCTTGAGGAGCCGAGCAGCCGTCCTCTGCGAAGACATCCAGCCGATTCCAGCTGCCCGCGGACGCTGTCACCCCTCCTTCCTCGACGCGCTGAGAGAAGCCGCTGCATTTCTCGTGCAGAGAAATCCAGTCCCGGCGCTTCCGGTTTACCCTCGCGGGTGACTGGGATATCGAGAGAGACCCCTGAAGGAGATACCAATCCTCCATCATTCTATTCAGAGGTATGGTGTTGACTAAACCCTTAGACGAGAATTCTTGAAACAAACCTTGGCAAAACCAACTTAACTTAAGCTACTTACTTACTCCCCTTTTCACGTGTTAGGCTTAGGTCAGGCACACTGGGGTAGGCTTAGTTAGAAGCACCAGTTGAGTATGTTAGCCTAATGTATATATGACTGTATATATGTTTTATTACTTTTAAACCATTGTATGGCTAAGAAACCATATCAATGCTTTTACAGTTCTATTTCGCAATACTTATCTTACTGTACGTACTTTTTATAATAACAGTTATTGCAATTGTGGCAATACATTTCTCTTGTACGAGAAGAAAGACTGTTCAATAAATGTTAACCCTTTATTGATACACGCCCGTCTCTCTATTCTCTACATCTCGTGAAAGTAAACTGCACTAGACTGACTGAGTGAAATGTATGTCTATTGTTTCACACGACCCTAGAGATCGACTCTTGATCTGAGGAGCAAAGTTGTCATGTTGCACGGTTGTTGGAAAACTGAATCCCTTCTTGTCTGTGCCAAGGAAGCTGATCACTTCCTATGCAGAGAAGAAAGTTTCCAGTGACCTCTGAGCTAGTTGGTAACACAACCCAATTAAGTTTAGCATAGTCAGTGGAGGCCTGGAATATCCGCAGTTCCACGTCGATACTACTGTTTATGTTATTCCAATGCGCAGGGCCTAGTGGGAAACTAGGAACTACACTACAAGAGAGGGACACGTCCAGGGCGGCCGACTTAGACATATTCATCTTGAAGCCTGCCACGCGGGCGAAGGTATTCAGTTCCCGGATGCAGGCAGGGAGCGACCGCCTAGGGTTATCCAGGGTCAGCAAGACATCGTCCGCATACAAGCTAACAGTATGCGTGTATTGCCCCATCTTCACTCCGATGGCGTCCGGGTTATCACGGATCCTCTGGGCAAACGGCTCCATATATAGGGCAAACAGGAGCGGTGAAAGGGGGCAACCCTGTCTCGTGCCGCGCTCAATGGCAAAGCTGCCAGAGCTGTGCCCGTTGACACGCACCGATGCTGACGGCCTCTTATAGCAATTAAAGATCATAGTGCGGAACCTCTCGCCGATCCCCAGTTTCCCAAGAACCAGCTCGAGGTACGGCCAATGAACCCTATCAAAGGCCTTTTCCGCGTCTACCGATAGCAGCATCCGCTCCCCGGGGACGCGTGAGGCCTTTTCTAGCACGTGTGTCACCCTCTTGGTGTTGTCAACCGTCTGCCTACCAGGTACAAAGCCGGCCTGATCCGCCTCCACCAAACCTGGTAGATGTAGGCCCAGTCTGACCGCCAAGATCCCCGTGTACAGCTTGAGGTCCACATTCAGAAGCGAGATGGGCCGATACGAGCCGCACAGAGTCCGGTCCTTTCCCGGTTTCGGGATAACCGACGCGGTCGCCGAAAGAAGGTCCGGCGGGATAGCTCCCGGTTCGGAGAAGGAGTTGAATAAGCGAGCCAGGAGAGGCGCGACAGTGGGACAGAAGGTCTTGTAAAACAAGGCCGTATAGCCATCCGGGCCCGGGGCCTTGCCGTGTTTCAGCCGTGCAATAGCGGAGATGACTTCCTCCACGTGTATATCCCTCTCCAGGTGGGCCGCCTGGGCGGGGTCCAAGGCCGGGAGGGTTACTGATTCCAGATAGGCCTCAGCCTCTCCCGGTGGGGAGGGCTCAGCCGCGTACAGCGCCTCGTAAAAGGCACGGAAGGAGTCCGCCACCTCCGCGTCACCGGAAACCGGGACTCCATCTGCTCCCACTAGCTCCTTTACGACGTTGCGTTGCTGCGCAGCCCTGAGCCGGTGGGCCAGGAGCTTACCGCATCTATCCCCGCCGGTGTAAAAGGCATGTTTCAGGCGCAACGCCGCATACTCCGCCCGGTCCAGGTCCAACGCAGAGAGAAGTTTCCGCGCCGCCTTCAGCTGCCTCCAGACGCGAGGGGCCCCTGTCCGGCGGTGAACCTGCTCAAGTTCCCTGACCTGCGCCGTTAATTCCTCCCTCTTGCGTTGACGCTCCTTGTTCTCCGCCGAGGAGATGGAGATAAACTCCCCTCTGATGACCGCTTTCAAAGCTGCCCATTGCGTTGCCAGGGACGTATCGGGGTTGCTATTGTGAGTCAGGTACTCCTGAATGACCTCCTCCACTCGCTTCACCACCGACTTTTTATGGAGAAGAGTGTCCCGAAGCCGCCACATCCCTCTGGAGGGGGGGGCCGCCGGCCAAGCAAAAACTCCGGAAACCGGCGCATGATCGGACAGGGACAAAACCCCGATGTGGCGGCTGAACGGAGCGGTCCACTCACCAAGAGGTAATCCAACCGCGAGTAAGTGCGGTGTGCGTGGGAGAAGTATGAGTAGTCCCTATCGGCGGGGTGCATTATGCGCCAGAGGTCATGTAGATCCATCTCTGCGATCCGGTCCTGTACCGCCCTAGAGAGCTCCCCCGTCTGCGGAAAGCGCTGGGCCGACCTATCCAAGGTGGAGTCGAAGACCATGTTCAGGTCTCCCCCCAAGATGACGTGGCGGTCGGGCGAGGCAGTAACGTCTACCAACACAGATTCCAGGAAGCGATCCTGGTGGTCATTTGGGCTGTATACGGAACCAACCGTAAAGGCTACACCCCCTAGACGCATGCGATACACTAGGAGCCTCCCCTTCTGCTCGGCATGTTTATACAGCACCTTACCTCGGAAGGTGCTGGCTAGAAGAATGGCTACCCCTGCAGTCTTAGTCGCAGCCGAGGAAAAAAGTTGCGTAGGGAACTTGGCAGAGCGCAGCCTATGGCAATCTTTAGAAAGTAAATGGGTTTCCTGCAGGAGGCAGATATCCGCCTGCGACCCCTCCAGCAGGGAAAGAATCGCCCTACGCTTCACAGGGTTGTTCAGACCCTTAACATTAAGGGTCACTACTTTCAGGGGCGGCATCATTCCCAGGGAAGCAAAGCGCCGTGCAGCATGCTCGGGATCAGTGGAAGGGGCGCGCGGGGCAGGGGTGCAGGGAAGGCCAGAATCGGCTCCGCATATGTTCGGACAGCATCGGACGGGACCCCCCCAACATCAAACCAACTGTAAAACCCCCCCAAAACCAACCCACGGCAACCAGCCAAAACCAAAAACAAGAAAAAACACCCCATAGTCTCAGTCTAGCCCAAATGGGCGAGTCTGCAGAAAACAGTCAAGTGGACGTCCAGCCACACACCTCCAACCACTTCCCCCCAACCCCCAGCCCCAACCCAGCATCGAAGAAGCTAAGAGTTCTCCCCCCGGAGTAAAGTCAGGCCGTCTGGGCCACGCCATTGGAATCGGGCAAGTTCCTGGCCGCAGTCCTCAGGGCTTCCGCCATATCCGCCCTGATGGTAGGGGAGTCAGGGCGACTCGCCGTCGCCGACGATTGGCGCCTCCTCGATCTCCGTCGGCCCCGCCGCTCGGGGCGCCGCCATGCGGGTGTGGCTCCTTCTTCCTCCGTAGCTGTGAGTCCCAGTACCCCACAGACATCTTGTAAGGAGCGCAGCTGATGCAACACCCCATTCCATCGAAAAATAAGACGGAAGGGGTGACCCCAGGAGTAGGCCGTCTCATGCTCTCGCAGGAAGTCCGTGGCGATGCGGAAAGACCTGCGTTTCTGCAGTGTGATGGCGGACAGGTCCTGATAGAGCGCCACGGGTCGTTCTCGAAAGGACAGCGGCTGTTTCCTGCGGGCCTCTGTCATAATGCGCTCCTTTAGAGGGAAATCCGGCAAGAACGCCAGGATGTCAGGCGGGGGTGCCGAAGATTGGCGCTGTCGGCCCACCCTGTGTGCTCTGTCTATGCGGATCGGGAAGTCCGCTCCTTCTCCCAAGATGTCGCGGAACAGGTCCTGCAAATAGGCCACTAGGTCCGTACCCTCATCCGCGGACGGAACTCCCCGCACCCGGATATTATTCTGCCTGGATCTGTTCTCAAGGTCCTCCGAGTGGGCCTGGAGCTCGACACACTGCTCCCGTAGGCGGAGGACGTCCTGCTGGAGATGCACTATCTCCTCGTCGCGGCGCTGGGCCGCCGTTTCCACAGAGTCGACTCGTTCGCCCAGGCCTTCGATCTCTCTTCGCACCTCACGGACCTCACCCGCCACCTCGGTCTTGAGAGTCTGAAATTCCTCCTTGAGGGAGCTGAATAAGTCCTCCATGAAGGACCTCGTGACAGGTGGTTCGCCCCCGGTGGTGTCCGTTGAGGCCCGGGAGGACCCCGGGGATGGTTGCGCCCTGTCGCGCAGTTGCTGGGCCCTGCCGAGCATGTCCGGCAAAGTGCGATCTCCCCGTGCGGCGCCTCGTCTTCCGGCCATCCTGGTCTCTGCGGTGGTCGAAACTTAGGGCCGGCCGTTGCAGACGCGTCCAGCCGCTCGTGGGCACCAGGTGTGAAGTCCTCGGCGAGGACAAGGGTAGTGCGTCACAGGCGACAAAATGGCGGCCCGGGTCAGGGCGAGACGACCACCGGGCCAGGCAGGGCGGTCAGCAATGTCCAAGTCGGAGGCTTTCAGCTGTGTGCTCCCAGGGAGGGCAGCAGATGTATAGGCACCAGGAGAAACCGAGGCGCTCGTATAACCAGGGTGCGGGCGAGGGTCACCAGCATCAGTTCCGCAAAGACAAGATGGCGGGAGGGCGGAACCCAGGATGCCAGCCCAGGCCAGCTAGTCTATGGGCGACCCTCAAATGGCAACGGGTCGGGGAAGTGCGGACCCAGTTTTCCCAGTACCATCGGCCAATACGCCCGGTCCGGGCTCCGTTCAGGCTTCACCGTTCCACTCCTCCAGACTCGGGGTCCGTAAGGCGTCACACTCCGATCCCCATGGCAGGGGGGTAGATCGTCGTCGAAGGGCAGGGGTCTGTCGTCTAGCGATGGTCCCGGCCACCAGGGCGCCGGCCGGGAAGCTTCCACACTCCGCGGAGTTCGTCTAGTCCGTCCCCCGGGGTCTCCAGCTTTCAGCACTCGACTCCGCCGAGGCGCGCGGACAGCGCCGCAGTACGCTCCGCCTCCAGGCCCTTCGCTTCGGGGCGACCCAGGCTCCTCTCCTCGGGTCGATCGTTGAACAGACTTTTCAGGGACTTCCCCCGGGGCAACAGAAGTCAAAGTGGTATCAAAACGTGCCCCAAGAACTCCGGCACAGTTCTCTCGCCCGCAGTGCGTCCGCGGGGGGAGAGAAGCGCAGGAATCGGTGCTCGAGCTGAGCCGGGCCGGAGGAGCTACGGGAGGAAGCGTCCGCTCACCCCGCCATCTTGGCCACGCCCCCGCATTCGACATCTTAATGTAACATTGGCACCCCATTCCTCCTCGCATACTGCACACAGATTGAAGAGAGACTTGGCTTTTGTTAACATCACTGTTTGGCCTGTCCTGGATGGGATAGTATTGGATGCTGTTAAATTTCAAATCCATGGCCCCACTGAGGTTATAAATGTCCCTAATGTGCTTAGAGTTAACATGGGGGATGTAGTTAAACAAAACATACGTTCTGATGATTGGGATGTTCAGGCCGTAGAGGCATTGTTTTCTGATTTGAAATATTATGCTGCTTTCGATGCTGAGGATTTATATTTAGAATCTGCTAATTACAGTGATTTATATTGTTATCAACATTTTGGCGATCACTACTTGCATAAAACTAATACCAGGAGGAACACTGTAAATTATACACAATGGGAACATTGTCCAGCTCTTGTACATGGCAGTTCTGCTTCCTTTATGAAAAAGTACACTTATTTCACCGATTTTAATCAGACCAATCCCAATGCATTTTATTTTAAAATGACCGAAAAGTCCACTTCCAAAGTTAGACTTACCGATACCAAATTATTGTACTCGAAGTCCTTTCTGGACCAGTTAGCTGTTGAAGGCTACGAGTTGTGGAAGGAAACAGTTGACCTTAAATCAGTTTGGGGCTCTAAAAGTTGGCAGGTGCAAGGCACTGAGCCTTTGCACCGTGGATGTCTCATCCCGAACCATATGTTGTTTTTAAATTCTACCATTTCACAGACAACATGCTTTGGATTGGCTACCTCTAAAAAATGTAATGCTCCTTCTTTCCCTGATTTGGAAGAATATTCAGGTTGGGGTAATACTAACAAAATTTTGATTAGAGAGTTGCATACTCTCTTGCTAAATTCTTCTTTTAACATATCGAGTTTGGATCCCAATAGCTGGTTGCTCTGGCACAGAAGTTCTGACTCGTGCCAACATCGTTTTCTGGGCTTGGCTCAAGGCTTTACACAGGTCAGGGTGGACCCCCGGTTTGACAGTGACCATTCTGTGACTACCTATTCTGTAAGGAAATTAGTCAGAATTGGCTCAAACATTCTACCTTGGCGTCAGTTAAACTGCATTTATCTAAACTGATTGACGATGTTGATCTGAATGATTTCATAAAAGGCCCGGCTAAAGGTAGATCTAAAAGATGGATATATGCTGTTTACAATGAATTCTGGAAAGCATCCCAGATTGAGGCAGCTACCTGCCTTAGGGCTATAGATCAAGCTAATTTAGAAAAAGTGCTTGCAGTAGTAGATAATAGCATTAACACACTTTCTTCCCGCAGTTACACATTAGACAATATAGTGTCATCTGTTGTTGATATTGTACAAGATGAAATGTCTGTATTGTACCATGGTCAGAATCAATTGCGTTCTATTATGCAGTTTGCATGGACCCTGCAGACGCTTAAGGCCGGAAAAGTACCATGGCATTACATGAATACCTCTTCTCTATTTGCCCCGTTTAATTTGACTGATAAGCAACGTTTACTTTCAATGAAGGATGCTTCTTTTTCCATGTTACACATTGAACGTTTGGAGTCCTTACCATTTTCTGTGGCAGAGGCCACTACTGCAACGTGGCTTATCCATGGATTAATAACTCTAGCGTTTGCTCTCTTCGAGTTTAAAAATTGTATGAAATATTTTGCCATTGGTAGATACGAGCCTTTTGGTAGTTCCTATCTCCATGAAGCCTGGTCGCTTCCCTTTACATATAGATGCCTTAGGGAGGGCAAGGAAGTTTATCTGAATGGTGAGGAATGCACTGAAACACCGGATCACTCATTAACGTGTAGACATATCCAATTACACGGCTCCTGTAATCAAGACGAGCCTAATTTAGCCTGTGTTTTGAAAGGTACCCCGTGCCCGCTATCGTTCCCACATTCACATTACTGGCAAATGGGAGTTATTTACTATTGAACAATGAGGATTGCTGTGGGTTAATAAAAGGCATTGCTTATGTCGTTACCGTCAGTGAGCGTGTGGTTTGCTGTAAAAATGTGATGTATCCACCCACGCATGGGAAACTGGATGTTTCCATCTGGCCGAAGATTTTGACCTTGAAAGCAGAGTTCAATAAGATGAGTCGCATAAGAGCTCTATTGTCCCAAAGAGACGATGCCCTCACATCTGCTCGTGAAACATTTGTCCTTCACATAGCTAACACCCGCACAGAGGTGCATGCTTTATCAAATACAGACCTGCCATTGCATTTCGGTGAGTTAATTCACACAATCTTTAATGCGTCCTCCACGACTGGGCTGGCACACTTTTTTAAAGTGATTAGCAGAGGCCTTGTGACTTCGTTTCAAAATATATTTGGGGTCATTCCTGCTTTCTTTCATTCGATCTTTTCCAGCCTATTTGGTGGATTTCCCGTTTTACTGGCACTGGCGGCCGGCGTTCTTTTGCTGTTTTGTTTCATTCAAAATGGATGCACATCCTGTGTTTCAAGGCGAGCTGTCACGACTGGCACTGTTTCGCAACAGAATGCTTGAATATTATGGAGCGCTGCCACTCGCCACCTTAAGTGCAGCTTATGGATTATCGTTTCGATTTTCCTATTTTACATGTGTCCAGCCTGTCTTTCATTGCCTGAGTTGCGATTTCGACTGGGCCCTGGATTTGTGTCTCTGCAATACGGTGTCTCCTGAAGTGGATTATAACTAGCTCATGAGCCCCTTAGTTGCTCATGAATTCAAATGCTACTTACCAGTATGCATCTGTTCTTGGCATGTAGGGCTGCTGACATTCATATCTGTGCATAGATCGCCGCCTAGTGTTGGGTCCGGATGATTGCACATTGTTGTCCTGGAAGAGTCTTCGAAGTATCACGAGATAGGTGGCTCCTCCCCTGGACTACAGTGCGCATGGGCATCGCCTCCATCCCCAGATTGTTTTTAGCCATTGGCAGAGATGGAGTGAAGTATGTGAGTGATGACCATGCTATGAGCATAGAAATATATGAATACTGCAGCTGCTACAGGCGCCGGGGAGGAGGGTGGGCGATATGAATGTCAGCAGCCCTACATGCCAAGAACAGATGCATACTGGTAAGTAGCATTTGCAGTTCGAGGCATGTGGGCTGCTGAATTCATATCTGTGCATAGAATAAATAGCAGTCCCTCCATTAGCGGCGGCCGCCCGTGCCAGCTGCAGCAGTCTGAAAAAGTGTTTTGAGAACAGCCTGACCAACAGCTGCCTGCTGTTTGGAGTGCACGTCTACACAGTAATGTTTAGTGAAAGTATGTGTGGTAGACCATGTGGCTGCTCTACAAATATCTTCTAAGGGAATGTTACCTAGGAAAGCCATAGAGGCTCCCAACTTCCCGGTGGAGTGGGCTCTTGGTGGGATAGTGAGAGTGCGTTTAGCTTTAGCGTAACAGATTTGAATGCATTTCACGATCCACCTAGCGATCCCAGCTTTGGAGATAGCGTTTCCCTTGTGGTGTGTGGCAAAAGCAACGAAAAGCTGCTTGGTTTTGCGAAAATCTTTTGTCCGGTCCACGTAGTACATCAAGGCTCTTTTAACGTCAAGGGTGTGGAGCATCCGCTCTGCCAGCGTCTCTGGGTTTTGGAAGAACACCGGCAACTCAATTGTCTGGTTCATATGGAATTGAGATACAACCTTGGGTAAGAATTTAGGGTTAGTGCGGAGCACAACCCTGTTAGCATGTACTTGGAAGAAAGGTTCTTGGATGGTGAGCGCCTGCAACTCGCTAACCCTCCGTAGCGATGTAATTGCTACTAAGAAAGCAACCTTCCAAGTCAGAAACTGAAGCTCACAAGAGTGCAGTGGCTCGAAGGGAGGACCCATCAGTCTTGTAAGAACCACATTGAGGTTCCATTCTGGAGCTGGTGGGGTCCTTGGCGGAATGACTCTCTTGAGTCCTTCCAGAAAAGCCTTGATAGCAGGGACCTTAAAATGTGACAGGTGTTGCCTATTCTGGAGGTATGCTGCCATAGCGGACAGATGAATGCGGATGGAAGAGTACGCCAAATTGCATTGATACAGGTGGAACAGGTAACAAATGATGTTTTGAATGGAAGCATCTAGCGGGTCAATATCGTGGTTAACACAGTAAATGACAAACCTCTTCCATTTAGCCGCATAACAAGCTCTAGTAGTGGGCTTCCTTGCCTCCCGAATGATGTTCATGCAATCGGGAGGAAGATTGAGGTAGGCAAACTCTAGGACTTCAGGAGCCAGATCGCCAGGTTGAGCTGTTGCGGATCTGGGTGCTGAATGTCGCCATGGCTCTGCGTCAGAAGGCTGGGAGTGAGATGAAGCCTTTGATGCGGTACCACGGAGAGTTCCAGAAACGTGGTGTACCACGGCTGGCGAGCCCACGTTGGAGCAACCAGGATGAGAGTCATCGAGTGCTGCCTGAGCTTGCGTGCCACCAGCGGTATCAGAGGTGCTGGGGGAAAAACATACGCAAATCTGCCTGACCAGTTCATCCACATCGCATTGCCCTGCGATTGCGGGTGTGGGAACCTGGCGGCGAAGCTTTGGCATTTTGCGTTCTCCTTTGTGGCGAACAGGTCTATCTCTGGATGACCCCACCTTTGGAAGTACGGTTGGAGTACTGATGGATGTATCTCCCACTCGTGCATTTGATGGCTGTGCCTGCTGAGCAGGTCCGCCATCTGGTTGTCCTTGCCCGGGAGATGCTCTGCCATGAGGAAGATGTTCCTCTGAATGGGCCACTTCCACATGCTCTGAGCCAGATGAGACAGCTGCGGAGAGTGTGTGCCTCCCTGCTTCTGAATGTAGTACATGGCTGTCATGTTGTCCGTCCGGATCAACACGACCTTGTTGCACAGATGTACTTTGAACGCCTTCAAGGCCATGAAGATTGCCATCAGTTCCAACACATGTGCATCTTCCTTTGCTGTAGTGTCCATAGTCCCTGCACCGTGTAGTGGAGTACATGCGCTCCCCATCCCTGGAGAGAAGCGTCCGTCGTCAGGATAATCTGTGGCACAGGCTCTTGGAATGGTCGGCCCTTGCAAAGGTTTTGTGGATTCCACCAATGCAGAGAGTTGTATGCCCGACCGCTCACCAACACTAGGTCTGTCAGTTGCCCATGAGCCTGAGTCCACTGACGTGCTAGGCACTCCTGAAGCGGACGCATATGTAGTCTCGCGTGCGGGATGATGGAGATGCAGGAGGCCATCATGCCTATCAACTGCATGAATACCTTCGCTGGAAGCGAGTGCTGAGGTCTGAATCGTTGGATCAGCGTTTGGATACTGGCGATTCTCACTGAATTTGGCTGCGCAGTGGCTGCCAGAGTGTTTATTGTCGCGCCCAGATACTGTCGTACATGGGCGGGCTGGAGATGGGATTTCGGGTAGTTCAGAGAGAATCCCAGATCGTGCAGGAGATGAATGGTGCGGGACACGTGGTCGGCGCACTGTTGCTCTGTTTTTGCCTGAATGAGCCAGTCGTCCAGGTAAGGGTAGACGTGGACGTTCTGGCGTCGTAGATGCGCCGCCACAGTCGCCAGGCACTTTGTAAAGACCCTTGGCGCTGTGGTGACCCCGAACGGCAGAACCCTGAACTGGTAGTGCTGGTCTTGAATCGTGAATCTGAGATACTTCCTGTGGGAAGGATGCAAGGGGATATGAAAGTATGCATCTTTCAGATCCAACGTAGCCAGGAAGTCCCCCTGTTGAAGCAGAGGGAGTACCTGCTGCAACGTGAGCATATGGAAATGCTCCGAGAGAATGTACCAGTTGAGGGGCCTGAGGTCCAGGATGGGCCGTAGGGATCCGTCCTTCTTGGGGATTAGAAAGTACAGAGAGTAAACCCCTGTTCCCCTTTCTTGCAGTGGGACGAGCTCTATTGCTCCTTTTTGCAGCATGACCTGAACTTCCTGCTGCAACAAGTGCAAGTGCTCGCCGGACATAGGACGGCTTCTTGGAGGTATGTTTGGCGGAGTGGAAGTAAGTTCCAGACAGTAACCGTACTGGATAAGAGACTTGACCCACCTGTCCGTGGTGATGGATTTCCACGCGGGCAGGAACTGCTGGAGTCTCCCCCCGACCGGTGTTGAGTGGTCGGGGGGCAGTGACAAGACGTCACTGCTTGTTGGCGGTGGTGGACCTGGAGCTGTTGTTTCCACGTCCCCTGCCTTTGACGTTGTTGCCTCTGTAGCCACCTCTACCCTTGTTGGTGTATGAGGTTTGGGTATTACTTTTATAATACTGTGTGGATTGCGATGCCTGACCCCTTGAGGTGCCTCTGGTATTGGAGCGGCGAAAGGAACCACCCCGAAACTGCTGAGACTGGAGGGCCCCCATAGACTTAGCAGTGTCTGTATCTTTTTTCATTTTTTCAAGCGTCGCATCAACCTCGGGACCAAACAAATGGTCAGGATTAACCGTCTGGTTCAGGATGGTTGTTTGTATATCAGGTTTAAACCCTGAGATCCTAAGCCATGCATGTCTTCTGAGCAACACACTGGTGTTGATTGCCCTGGAGGCTGTATCAGCCACATCTAGCGCACATTTGATGGAAGCGTTTGTAATGAGCTTTCCCTCTTGAATTAACATTTCCCCTGCCTCCTTGTACTGGTCAGGCAAGTGCTGGAGCAGTGCTTCTAGGGTGTCGTAATGAGCCCTATCGTAGCGTGCAAGTAGGGCCTGCGTGTTTGAGATGTGCCAAATGTTAGCTGCTTGTGCAGCAATCCGTTTCCCTGAGGCTTCAAATATTTTCGACTCTTTGTCTGGGGGAGGAGCGTCACCAGTTGTCTGTGAGTTCGCCCTCTTGCGAGCGTTGGATACCACTAAAGAGTCCAGTGGCAAGTGTCCCTTGATATATGTTGGATCCGAGGGCGCTGCCTTATATTTCTTATCAATGCGTGGATTGATGACACGTGCCCGAGTGGGCTCCTTGAAGACCTCCTGCGCATGCTTGAGGACTCCTTTGAGCATTGGCAGAGTCTTGATTGACTTTTCAGCCACTGAGAAAGTGTCAAATAAAAAGTCCACATCCACGGGGTCGGAGTGCAGCTCGACATCATGGTTAGCCGCAGCTCTCTCGATCAGAGCGTTGAAGGCTGCAGAGTCCTCCGTCGGCGAAGTTCTCGCCGCAAAGAGCTGCGGTTCTTGACCCGACTGCGGGTCCTCGGGGTCGCCTCCGGCAGTCCAAGGTTCATGTTCTTCCTCCGGATCCGAGTACGCTGGATAGTTGTACTCGACCTCCTCCTCGTCACCATCACCCGCGGTAGAAGGAGTTGGTGAACGCGGCAGGTCTCTTGGAGACGCCGGCTCCATAGGTGCTGAAGTACCCGCAGAGTCTTTCTTGTTCTTGAGAGGAATGCGAAAATGTTCCAACACCGGCTCCGTGGTGATTTTCCTTTTGAGGAGGGACAGTTTCCCGGTATTGGCGTCGATGATAACCTCACGACGCTCTTCCTCCGCAAGTGGTTGGAGCCGAGGCTTAGACACCACCGGAGACGCTTTGGGCGTCGACACCTCCTTCGAGGGCACGCCTGCCCCATGCTTCGAAGCGAAAGCCTTCGGCGTCGACTTCGGCGGCAGGGTGAAGCGGATAGGCGTTTGCGCCTTTGACGGCTTCAGTGCGGGCTTCGACACCCCCTCTTCCGGTTCGGGAAGCACAGCGACCTTCCGAATCCGTTGCAGGGACTCCTCGACCTTCTTCGATAGCGCTGGAGAGGGATTGACCGACTCGGGCGATTTCCCCGTCTTGGCAGTGGTGTCGGCGAGAGGCCCCGTCTTCGGAGCCGACGCTGCACCGTCCTTGGCCCCGACGGCCGGAGCCGGCGAAGCCAGAGCCTTGGGATCGCCCTGACGCTTCTTCGAAGGTTTCTTTGGGTCATCGACCGCGACCATCTTCGGCGCCGACGCAGCCGCGTCGGTCGACTTCGCCTTCGGCATCGACCCTGAGGCCCTCGGGTCGGCCATCTTGGCGTGACTCTCCATGTCGGCCATTTTGGGTTTCTTAGACTTTGACGCCTCCAGAGCCTTCTGCACTGCTTTCACTTTCGGTTTTGAAACCGGAGTTGCGGATCCTGAAGGCTTCACTTTCGTTTTCGGAAACGTGAGAGGCACCTCCAAAATGTCCTTTGCCGGGCCCGGAGGCGGGGCTGCTGGACTAAGAACGAGGTCTTGGGTAAGGCCCGAAGGCGATCCCTCGACCTGGGCCGCAGGAAGGGGGTCGACCCCTGAGTCAGTCCGGGGATGCTCTTCCTCCGAGCTATCCCCCACGGTGGCAATGGCCCCATCGTCGTCCCCTACCTCGTCGCCGGCTTCGTCAAACTCCTCGTCTCCTGCGTCGTAGGCATCCCCCTCGGACGCAGGGCTAGAGTCCGAAACCTGTTGGACATCGTCGTCTGCAACGTCTTCTTCGAAGATGTCGTCCGGCGGGGGCGCAGACATCTGGGCCTGGAGTCTCGCAGCGCGACGAATCTTGAGGGTCTTTTTACACCGGAACCTGGAGCAGGCCATACACTTGGCCTCGTCATGGTCCGGCGACAGACAAGTGTTGCACATTGGGTGCACGTCGAGGTGCGAGTATTTAGAGTTGCACACCGGGCACCGTTTAAACGGAGTCCGTTCCATGTCTGGAGCGTTGTGTAGGCCCGTCCGCGCCGACAGCACGCGGAAGGGCAGCAAGAGTTCGGAGCTGAAGAAACAGTAAGACCCGAACGAAAACGATACCGGCGCCAAGCCTAAAGACCTTTTGGTCTCGAGTAAAGAGAGTTAACAACTATCGGTTCCGACAGAGGGAACCGACACACATCCGAACCCAATGGCGGAAAAAAACAATCTGGGGATGGAGGCGATGCCCATGCGCACTGTAGTCCAGGGGAGGAGCCACCTATCTCGTGATACTTCGAAGACTCTTCCAGGACAACAATGTGCAATCATCCGGACCCAACACTAGGCGGCGATCTATGCACAGATATGAATTCAGCAGCCCACATGCCTCGAACTTGTTTTGTTCTGACGGAGGGATTATGGCCTTTGCAGCAATGCATGGAATACTGGGTCGTTGGAATGTGTTCGCAGCGGCGCAAGATTTCTTGGCACACAGCTTCATCGAGAACCCACCGAGTTGCCTTCTGATGGTACTAGGGGCTCCGGTAATTGAAGAGCATGTATGTTCTTTCCCGCTGTTAAATTGGATGGCTGAACTTTTTTCAGATGAGAACAGTGACTTCCGATTGGAGGCTGTTGCTGCTTATTTTGCATATTCGATGTTAGGATGAAGGCTGTCATCACCTTTATTGACATTAAACACCTTTTGTTGCTTTTTTGGCATATGCAAGTTTTTTTACGTCCCAGGCCTATTGACTTTGCTTAAACCGAAGACTAGACTTTCTTTGGAGATTTTGGTTTTTGGGTGAATTTTTTTTATTTTTTTTCACTGACACAAATTTAAACTGACTGTCGTTCTTGGACTCTGCATTTCAAAATTTGGCCCTTATCTTATCCGTGCTCGGATCAAGGGAGGGTGTCATATAGATATGCTTTACCTACACACTGTGTTAAGTTAGCACAAGCTTATTAGGAGCTTAAACGCCATTTTGCCTTTCTGCTGCTTCTGCACACGGCACATATTGTTATTATAGCTTTGAGCCTAGTAGAGTGTTTTGCTTCACACGAGAATAATATGTTGTTGCTTCGGTATCAGCTTTGCTTGGTAAGCTATGTCTGTACAGTGAGTGCAGAGGCCTTCAAGGATACTTCAACACAGTGGTTGTTGTGAGGTCTGATCTACGCACGTTCTAGACATAACATACATGCAGCTGCGGCCAAACTCTGGCTTCAGGCGCGTTTAATATTGCATTGCACAGATAATACACACACACTTGATGATGTTTCGCATGCAGAGAGCTGGTGGAAGATGATGTGATCCCTTTCCACTAGGATCAGAGGCATGGGGCCGCCCTGCTAAAACCCAAAGAGACCTTCTTAGATATAAAATAATACATTAGCAAGGGAGGGTAAGATTTAGGTGCACTTTAGCCTTCTTCCCCTTAGCATTTTAACATGCTTTCTCCCTTTATATTCTATGGAATAGTAACTATGCTGATTACTTTGTTTCTTATAATATGTTTGCTTGTATTAGCTAAGATACTGCGCTTCAGAACACTGCATTAGAAAATAAACATTTCAAAAGTGCAGGTGTATTCATTTACTCCTCGTTCTGGATTGATATGTTGGTATAACGAAAGAGTGTCCATGTGTTCCACGTTACCTGAGGTGTTCTAAGTCCATGTTCTAGTTTGTCTAAACATTGGGAGTGTGTAAGAACCAATGAGACACTGTTGCTAGTCTGGTAGGGGATTTTTGGGTACTAAGGTGAGTTTTGGGACACCCTAATTCACTGAGGTTCCAAGTCTCTGTGCACAGTTCTGTGTGAGAACAGAATCCCTGCGACAAACCAGTGTCAAGAGGTTCGCCGTATGGAAGTGGTCCATGAGTGACTGTGGTGAGTCACCATTTAACAGCCAGGTATAGAAATAACGGTATCCCCACATCCAAAGCTGGGTTGTGAAAACCCCCTCAGTTTCATGAACACCTGAAGGGTGCTGGTGAAGAAGTACAGCAAACTGAAAATGCCACTGGCTTACCTTGAACTGCAGATGATGTCTGTGGGACTGCAGGATGGGTGTATGAAACGTTGCCTCCCGTAGGTGCACGGACAGCATTTATTCACCAGGATCCAGAGAGGACAGAATCTGTTTTTTGCAAGCTTTTTGAACTTATGCTTATGCAGGAAGCTGTTCACAGCCGGAGGTCCAGAACAGCCCTCAGGACCCCGTCTTTTTTTGGAAAGAGGAAATAGCAAGAGTAACAACCCAATCCTCATTTAGAGTTCGGAACCCTCTAAATGGCACCTTTGGAGAGGTACAGTTGCACCTCATGTAGCAGAATGGACAATTGCTCAACATAAATCTGCTCTGGTGTGAGAGGAATAGTGTGTGGGTGGGAAAGAAAAGGCAGGACACAGCCATTTTGAATGATTTGTAAGATCCCATCATCTATCTGACATGATGGATAGCCAACCTGGAAGAAAATTTCCAATTCTGCCCATCAGCAGTTGGATATGCCCCACTAAGACAAAAGTTTGGCAGCCGATGTGGCAGAAGAGAAGGAATTAAGAGTACGGAAGCCCTGCTGGCCGACACGCTGCCTGCCAGACCCACGTCCACCTCCTCGAAAGTACTGGGGTGATGCTGCTTTGGCTAGAAAGGCCGTCTCTGGACGATAGACTGCGCCCCTGGAATACCATCTAAACTTTCTGAATTGAAGTAGAAACTATTTAGCAGGGGTTGACAGTCCCTAAAGAGCGCGCCCTGGTTCTATTATCCTTAAAGCACTCCACAGCAATCTGACTTCACACGGAAAAGACTAGTACCAACTTTCATCCTTATGCAATCCGTAGTATTCAGACTTGTGTGGATAGCATATTTAGTAGCATCCTGTCCATCATGAATTGTCTGAGCCAAGACGCCATAAAGTCTTCTCAAACTGCTGGCAAGATCTCACGGGCCATGTACCAAAGACCACGTGTGTAACAACTTTCCTAACATAAGCCAGCTCATCTCCGATGTAGAGCCGTAGGTGGAAGTGCTGCTGTCTGACATGGCCACGTGGTGCTGATACAGGTTGCCCACCAGTTCTGTGGAGGTGAGACGGCCTTGGTGCGGCTTGCAGTTCAACTCTCCACCCTGCTCAACCTAATCCATCCCAACAAGCCCCAACAAAGCTCCCACAATGCACAAACAGTGCTACTCAGACCTTAGAGAACTTCTCAACTGTGCCTGCGCAGCACATACTCAGACTACACCTGGACCGGCCTGGAGCAGTTTGGTCATTGACTACTACCCACCTCAACAGTGGCAGAAGCGCTATCTTTATAATGAGCAAGGGTGTGGCGTACCTGAAAAAAATCTTCAAATTGTTTGCTGTTATAAAGTGCAGGGATGTTGACAGAAAACTGCAGTAAATCTTCAGCGCACTGCCTTCTTTCTTCGATCACGCTCTCATCAAAGCGCCCTGACACAAAAGAGAATGGGCAAAACTTTATACTGGTGAAAACATTCAATATTTGCAACAACACTTGACTTAAAGAGAGCATGTCACAATAATAGAGCATTCACACATGGTTAATAGCACTGGTTCCATAGATCAGGCTGAAGAGCAGGGATTAACTTTTCCAGGGCTGTCCCTACACCCTCCACAGGAAGAAATAAAATGCTTCCAATAATGACGCCCTAAAATGTTCCCACTAAGTGCATACTCAGTTCTTCCTGGGGTACCAATGTACCACCTACTTGACATTGAGCAATGGACAGGAATGAAGTTACCTAAGTGAATTCGATTTCTCTGTTCACACTCTCCCTTTTTTCCGTCCCTTTAATTGTATAATTACAATGGGGATAAAGATTTTGAGAGTTGGTGAAAAATACTTAGTCATTTAGAAGGTACTCTGTTCTTTGGGACTCAACCATTATAGTCCGACGATTATCATCATTAAGTGTATATCACCAATAGGTTAAGCGTCTTACGAAAAAGGGGGAAATCAGAAGTGAAAAGGGAGGGTGGGCTTGATTATAAAACAACGCTGGTGTTTTCACCTTTATTCTAGTAAAACACAATTACTTATAATAAAGTCTCCAACATTCAAACACTACTAGGAAAGACCGTCTTCCTATATATACACTTATTAGAGACCACAATTCAAGCATGGCTAAAAACATAAAAGGGGAGAGACCATCTTCTGCCCCATCTCATGATCAACATGTTTAGGCATTCTCATATACCCAAGTGTGGCGCCTTAATCAGGATCCAACAGTCAACTGGGGCTGCTTATCGTCCATAATATTTTCTGTTTGATGTACTTGCACTGCTCCCATGAATAAATCGAAGGATAATACCTTAATTTGTAGCTTCCAATCTCAAATTCCTTCACATTTACAGAATGTTTTTACAATTTCAATCGTGCATTTTGATTATTAATGTATCTACACTTTATTAATCTGTTAATATTATGTAATTTTCCAAGTAGTCACGGACCCCCCCCCCCCCCCCCCCCCCCGAGTAGGATTTGTGGACCCACAGGGGTCCCTAGACCACAGGTTAAGAACATCTGGTCTTGAGTACTACAGAGAGTTCTAGGTCCCTATTACCCAAGTCTTCTTTCCAACAGCCTGTCACAAAGCCAATGGTTTACACAACAGTACACCTTCTTTTCTCTTGCAACTGCTCACTGAGGGTTCGGAGATATCCTGATATCAGTGCAGTAATAAATGGACAGGAACTAGCTATGTCAAAGTAAAATGACTTTCTGCTAACACGCTACAGAAAAGTACGGAACATAGATTAGATAGTTGAGGGTGAGCACATATCGCTAATCAAAAACTGATACATTCCACAAACTTGGAGGTACACATACAATTATGAATCACCCGAAGGGCACAGAATGACTTGTTTAACCTCGCTCCCATACTTAGACAACGCAAAGAGACACTAAGGGGAATTATATGCAACTTTAACACCCAGCATCATCAGTGTTATCTAAATTGCTTTCTCCTACAGGGTGCTAACCAGCTCTGCAATGGGAACACATAAAAACTTGCCTCCCTTTGTGTTCCATCAGCATGAGCTACATTTTGTAGGGATGTCCTTCTGAGTTCGTTTCTCCCTTAGTTAAGTGTATTAAAATGTTTTAGGCTGCTTCTGCTTGCACAGCCACAAACAACACTTTTGTTTTTGTGGCATTATTTTAGAAATACGCTGTACATGTTGTTTTGTTATTCTATAACTCTTCTTGGGATTCCGTCTGTACATTTCATATGAGGTCATTTAGAATAAATAACACCATGGTGTACTGTTTTCTGCACGGTCAGAAACAGCTCTTAACGTTTTTTACATAACATGACAGTCTAGCTGTGGCACGATAGTCTAGCTGTGATCAGTTTCCCCTGCTATACAGTTATACCAGAGGTTCCCAAACTTGTTCGACCTGTGGCTCCCTCGACCTTATTGGCAGTTGGCCGTGGCTCCCCATCATGTCACTTTTTTTTACCGGTGGGTGGATGTAAGCCCGTTTTTAGGTCTCGCTTGCAGGCAGCGCGCTATGGTGATGAACACTTGTGTCTAAAAAAAAAACTCTAAAATGGGGCGTTTAGCCCACCCATTACTTAACATTGTTTGGTATCCTTATCACTCTTTTTTTGCCTCCTTCTAATTCGGCAGAATATTTGAGGCGTCACTTCGTTTTGTTTGCGAGCGCAAGATCAAAGTACAGATTAATTAATGTTAATTAGTGTCCATTGGCTGCTCATGCTGTGATTAATGTACTATTTCTTCTTTTTTTGGCTTTTTATTTTACAGCGTGAACTCGACTTGAAAGTATCAGCGCTTTACAGGAGCACCAGTTACATTCCACAAATTCATACTTTTATTTTTTAGCGCTTCAAATGAGCATTAATTACATCGAACAACTTCACATTTTTCTATTTTTGGAAAGAAAAGGTGACACTCAAACCAGATACCCCAGTTCTGAGGATGGCAGCTCTGCCTTAGCGCCACATCCTACTTCACATCCTACTTCCCCCCCTCCCATTCAGTATCCTGCCACCCTCATTGCTTTTAACAATGGAGCACAGAAGCTGTGCTGCTGTACAGCATGGCTCAAAAATAATTGACAAAGCCAATAGATCTCGCATAGGTGAGACCTGATGCCTTTGCCAATTCTTGTTGCTCACAGCAAAGTGGAACATTTCACAGGACACCGGTTCTTCCCGTCTTAGATTCTAAGATTGTTTAAACATGTTTTATTTCCTATGATTCTGTTGTAACTGGTCGGTCGGAGGCGCCCCCTGCAGACTGTCTCTCAAGGTTAAAGGTCGCGGCACCAGGTGATAGTGCCACCCCTGCCAGCGCCTTGGGAGCGAGCCCCTCTGCTGACTATGTTTCCAGCTGAGCGAATGCCCCCCTGTTCCCAGGGTCATTGGTGGGAGCGCCCTCTGCAGTCAGTGCTCGTGCTTGGTGAGCATCCTGCTGTCCCCCGTACGATTTTCCACTGATTAAATTAGCTTGCGTTTAATTTTCATTTTCAGTGTGCATTATTTTTAGTAAGTAGTTATCTGATGGTAAAAGAAAAAAAAATACAAAATATTTTGTTTATTTAGCCATTGCTTTGACCCCGCCTAAATCTCACCCATTGTGCATTGCATCTCAGTACACATACATTTTTTAAAGCACTTTGACCACTGCCTTCAACCCACAAGAGAGATCCAGAGTACGTGTTTACACTTTCCATATCCGGCTAGGACAAAAGACGGACTTCTGAGAAGTGATAAGTGCTGTTACTTAGATTCTCTCTCTGAGCATCAGTTTATAACACAGCATAACACAACTGAATACCATGTTCGGTGTACTGGTTCTACAATAGCAAACACTCGGCAAATGTGAGGAGTTAATTGACCGAAGTGGCATTCTGCTGTTTGAGCGCAGTAACACCAAAGCCGCCCTGCTGTCATCCATCCAACCCAACTGGCCAAAGGCCGCCCCTGCTTTCAGTGCTATCAGATGAGAGCGCCTCCTTCTGCCGCCCCTCCAGGGGAGTGCATCCCCTGCTATCAACATCCCTAGGTGAGCGCCCCCCCAGGTTGGTATTCGTTGAAGCATGGCACAACCAGCAGTGGAACTGCTTGGGATCAAAGGCTTTGTAAAGGAGATGTTTAATTATCACATCATTAGCTGCTACCTCGGCACAAGCTCTTTCCCAAATCGTGCGCGGCGCCCCTGGCAATTCCTAACGGCGCACCGGGGAGCCGCGGCGCACAGTTTGGGAACCACCGAGTTATACTGTCCTAAAACCCAAGGAGCAGCATTATACAGATCAGAGATCTGGGGTATAGAGGAGTGTAAAGGCCTAACTACCAAGAAGAAGAATTTTATTAGATCCCTTCTTAACATGCCTGTTAGTACTACAATACTTCTGGTCTTTGTAGATCTAGGTCTAAAGACAATCGCAGAATTAAGACCACTTATCAACCGGTTTAGGCTTTGGTATACTCCTGAGTAGGTTGCTTAGAGATTGAAATTACTGGCGATGATGGGGATGGCCAATGAGAATGATCATCCTTGGCTAAAGTATGTGAAACATTGGTTACATAGTACGTTAAGGAAAAAGTATTTTTGGGGATAATCCAAGTGGAATTAATGATATTCATATAAATCGCCTGAAGGTGCATTATTGGTCATATGCTTCTGAACATTACGTTGTGAAGGCAGGGGAAGGTAGATTAACGAATATAGTTTTGACTTTCAAGATGTCTATGGAATTTTAACCATATTTGGACAGTGTTTTTCCTTCCTATGCCAAATCCCTTCATATTAAATGTAGATTAACCACTTTACCGATTACCTCCTTTATTGTTAAGTGGTCTTCAAAGCATGCTAACTCTGCTCATTCTTCTGTGAGGATGTCTTTGAATCCAAAAGGCATTTAAAATTTTTTTGTCCAATCTATAAGCAGTTGGGAAATAAGTGGATTTGTCAGATATGCTTGAATTTGGATTTGCGGAAATATCAGAGTTTAGGTTCTTAAAATAGGGCACATACGAGCCTATAGTCTTTAGCTAGAGTAGATTTTTGCATACTGCTTAGCTATTAAGGAGGGAGAAGCTGGATATAATTAAGGCATATGATGTTTAATAATTGTGCCTCCAATTGGACCAATGTGGTTTATTAAAGGATTTAATGTTGATTTTTGTTTTATATTTTTCTGCCATATATATTTTACAATTTGCACTTATTTCTATTTGTATTGGAAGGGGTTATACCCGGAGAATAAAACTTTTATTTTATATTGATTTATACTTTACAAAAGTTAATAACCTAGCATTTTTTTCTTTTGTATCTTTGTACATTTAGCCCCAGTATAGATTGCTTTAATGAGTACAATGTCGCCTGTTGAAATATAAAGGCATTATTTTTACAGGCTTTTAATAGTTTTTAGTGTTTGTGTTTACAGGCCTACTAATGTTTATATATTTTATGGATGATGACTTATCTGAAATAAACATTCATGATAACTGTCCTGCATGTAGTATGAACAGGATAAAAAGCAATAAAAATATGTATTGGAGGGCAAACTAAAGGTTGAATACAATTCTATATTATCTCTTCATAATGGAGTAGTATTACAATTTTAAACAGGAGTTGGACACAAAATCATATTTGTGTAAAAAAAATAAAATCACAATTGTGTAAAAAAATAGGTATCGAAAAAAGGGGAATGTGAATAATGCTATGAAGACTATATGGGTAGCGCGAAAGGTACAAGTGAAAAGTCACCCTTTGCAGAAGAATAATTATTTCTCAGCAGTACCACCAACACCAGAATTACAGCAACAATACTCAGCTCCATTCAATCACCTCATTAAGGCCCTCTGAGTTGGTTGGTTCGGAGAAGATCCACTTTGCTTTCTTTCTTGAAATAACTTGTTCAGTCCATAGTCCATTTCAGATCTGTCAGTGGATATTAATTTTTGGAGAAGTGTGTGGCCAACTTGGTAGGAAGTGTTTTTAACGTAGTGTATTAATATATTCTTGAATGTGTAATTTTATTTTCCTGGTGATTCTAACAATATAATATAGGCCACAGGGACATGTGATTCTATGTCAGGACCGGAGGCTTCAAATTATGCTTTTCCTTATTCGCTCTTTATTTAGTATCAAAAACACAGCAGCCAGAAAAGCTCAAATAAATGCTTAAATCCCAGAACAAAGGGAACAAAGCATTAAAACATGAAAAACACACTTGGATCTCAAGGAAATAAACTACAAATCCCATCAGTTTATTTAGGGAGCACACAGAACTAGTCCTTTGTTATTATCCATGACAGCTAGACAGGACGTCCCTCCTGTGTCCACTCCCTCTTTCTTCGCTGCTTCGTAGCCAGTTAAGTGGTTATTTCCTTTCTCTACTATGAGTTGTGTAGGAATTGTCAATTTGGCTTCTTAAGGCATTTTTTGCGTGATGTGGGGGCCCTGTGGTGAAAAGTATCTTGTTTCTGTGCGTTTTTGCCTTTCAGAACCCCTTTGATTGCGGGAACGTTCTTCGTTCCTCACGCGATCTACCCGACACTTGTGGTGCATTTTCACCCGCTACGGGGAGCTGCAGTGTCTTGTTGCTCCTCGGCGCGGTTTCTACTCACAGGGAGGAGCCGAGCTGAGGAGACTGACACGCCGGAGCCGTGCCCCTGCCGCCTCACCAGTACGCCCAGGAGTTCTGGGTCTGTACTTTGCCTCGCATCTGTGAGAACGCCCCCGCGGGGGTCCGTACTGCCTTCTTAACCGCGATTGACACCTGAGGGCGAGTTAAAGCACTGTTTAGCGGTCTTGGCAAGGCGAGGTACCAGCAGCTATTAAGACTCAAATCTAACTTCTGTGGCAGCGCGCAGGGAGGCGGCGGTGACCCGGTCTTTAAAAGAGGGTCAGCGCACTAGGGGAATAATGCTGCCCCCATTTTCCGGTTTTCAACCGGTGCAAGAAGCTGTCGGGCCTGTGGCCTACCCACATAGCATTGTCCCTCACAGCCTCCCAAGTGCAGCAGTTCTGCTAGTTGCTAGACACAACATATCCCTAATGGGCACTAGGATGGATCAGGAGGGTTATTATGAAGAAGAAGAGACTCATCAGTATATTAATGATGATGAGTTCTTCAACGCAGTGGACAGTTCAATTTACCGATGCGTTCAGCAGAATGTAGTCCCCATGGAGGAGCGCTTGTCCACCCGTATTGTGGAAGAGTGGCAAAATTGGCGCAAGCACATACAGGGACCCCTATGAGTGTTCCACCCCCAATAGGGGACAGTCCCCCAGCCCCCAAAAAGGTGTGCAGGGAAGGGGATTCTGTAGCGACGCAGGGTGTGGACAGGGACGCCTTTGAGCGTTTACGCAACGCTTTTTTGGCTAAGGCGACCGCTCCCACCACTGCGCCTCTGCCGGCCCCCGAAACCTCAGTTTCTATGGGCACAGCGCCCTCATCTCCGGGAGGGAGGGGGGGGGGCGGTGTCCCAGCAGACACGGATAACGACGAAGGGTTGGTACATTCTTGGCATCCGTCTGGCTCCGCCTATGAGTTACCCCATGTCCTTGACCACTTTGGAGGGTAAGGTGGCCCTAACGCCAGAGTTGGAGTCCAAAATGGCCACCTTCCTCGCAAAGTTTGTGAAGAATCCTTGAAAAGGCATTGACCGCTCCTGTCAGGATAAATTATTAGATGCGATTGGACCCATCACGAAAATCCTTGACATGGCGGAAGAAGCTAAACTGTCAGGTGCCGCCATCTCCCCCGATGTTCTGTCGAATTGGGCGCAAAGGGTGGTCATCTTTCTGGGGAATGCCAACTGCGCCCTTTCAACTGAATGGCTGCGGTCGCTTCTAATCAAGTTAGACCCAAAGTTGGGCAACTTGGCCTCCTGGGAGGCAGGGGCGGTGGCCCAAGGGGGTCTCTTCGGAGACCCCTTCATTAAAGAGCTAGGCAAATTCGTGTCAACCTCTACATCTCTAGACAAGGCCCAGTCTAGTATTAAAAGAGCAATGTTTCTCTCGAGGGGCCGGTCGCGGTGGGGGCCCGTGCGACCAGTCGTGGCGGTCAGCAGTTTGTCAACAAGGGTCAAGGCTCCGGGCGAGGTCAATACAACACTTCAGCCAACTTCTCGAACTTTTACCCAACCAGAGGCCAGCACTCCAGAGGTCGAGGGGGCTTCAAGAACGCCTCTGGCAACACCAATTCCCACGGTAAGTGTTATTCCGGCGGACCAGGTCCGCATTGGCGGGCGTCTTGTGGCCTTCCCGGGGGCCTGGGCAGCGATTATGACAGACGCATGGGTCTTACAGACTATCTACAGCTTTCACATAGACTTTAAGGACTCCCCCCGCCAAGCGAGTCCTCCGCGCCCCATAGTGTTTTTTCGGACCGATGCGCAGGTGATCGACTAAGAGGTCTCAGAGTTGCTCAGGAAAGGGGCCATTTGTCGATCAGCTCGCCACCCTTCCGGTTTCCTAAGCAATATCTTCCTGGTGGAGAAAACCGATGGAGGCAAGCGTCTGGGGATCAACCTCAAGGAGTTGAATGGCTGGTTGATCTACCGTCATTTCAAGATGGAAGGAATCCATCTTCTTCGGGATGTATTGCTCCCAAACGACTGGATGGTCCGCTTGGACCTCAGGGGTGGGTACCTGGTGGTACCCATCCACCCTCCGCACCGTCGGTTCCTACAGTTCATCTGGAGAGATCAGGTTTTCGAATTCACTGCCCTTCCGTTCTGACTTTCCTCGGCTCCTTGGTGTTTCACCAAGCTACTTAACCAGGCGGTGGAGTTCCTGAGGAGTCCGGTAATTCGGGTGATTGTCTACTTGGACGGCATCCTCCTGATAGCACAATGCCCCAAGGGGTTGGACTCCAACAGATGGTCTCTCTGCTGCAGGGTTTGGGGTTTGTGATCAACAAGGACAGGTCCGTCCTCTCCCCATTTCTGGGGTTCGTCATAGACTCAATCCAGTCCTCCTTAAGTCTTCCATCCCGGAAAATGGCCAAAATGGCCAAGATTCGGCATGTGTTGAGACAAAAAATCTCCAAATCTCACACCTCCCTCCGCCAGATTGCCCGGGTGGGGGGGCTTCTCTCCTCTTCCATCCAGGCAATCTTCACGGGACCCCTTCATTATCGAGCCCTCCAACGCCTCAAGGCGCACTATCTCAGGAGGGGCATGTCTTACGATCAGTTGGTAACCTTCTCAGAGGAGGTGAAGGAGGAAATGGCCTGGTGGCTCACCCCTACGGAGGCCTGGAACGGCAGAGAAATCTTCGGGGCGGTGCCGGACATGGTGATAGAATCCGATGCCAGCAGGTCGGGTTGGGGTGCCCGCTGCGGGGAATTCTCCACAGGCGGCGCCTGGTCGTCAGAGGAGCAAGAGTTACACATAAACTGTTTGGAGCTTCTGGCAGGGTCCTTCGCAGTGCGCTGCTGGACCATAGACTCAGTACAGTCATGTGTTCTCCTATGAATGGACAACGTCTCGGCGGTTCGATATGTCAACCACCTGGGGGGCCCTCGATCTCGGGCTCTGGCAAACTTGGAGTTTTGGGACTACTGTTTAGCACACCATGTGTCTGTTACAGCGGAATATTTGCCGGGCCAGGCCAACCAGGTGGCGGACTGGCATTCCAGACACCTGCGAGACTCCAGTTAGTGGAAGTTGGATGTTCAGGTCTTCCAATGGCTAAACGATCTTTGAGGTCGGTTCTCGGTGGGCCTGTTTGCATCTCGATTGGACCATCAGCTCCCGCGGTTCTTCAGCTGGAGGCCAGATCCTCTGCGGAGGCCACGGATGCTTTTCTCCAAGATTGGAGTAGAGAGAGAGCTTACGCGTTTCCCCCCTTCTCGATGGTGATGCGGACGACGGCCCAGCTGCGCCATAAGAAAGCAGAGATGGTGGTGGTGACACCTTTCTGGAAGTCGCAAGTTTGGTTTCCGGTTCTTCTGGAACTTTCTTGGGATTCTCCAATCCTACTCCCCTGGTTTCCTAGTCTCGTTGTCAACCCGGACAGGGAACCGCATCATCTCATAACGCAGAGTTCCCTCCGCCTCATGGCATGGCGGCATTCCGGCGACGTTGGTCGCTCCCAGGCCCTTCGAGATCAGCTGAGGATTTCTTATCCAAGGCCTGGGCAGTTAGTACCAGGAAGCGTTATTGGTCCGCCTGGAATAGGTGGGTGCGTTGGTGTCTTCGATAAGACCTGGATCCGTCCTGAATTTCTTGGCAGAGTTGGCATCAGACGACCTGGCATATCGCACCATTAATGCTAGGCGTTCTGCGATTTCGGCTGCTCACCAGCCAGTGGACGGAGCTCCGGTGGACGAACATCCTTTTGTGTGAAAGCTCCTTAGAGGTATTCGGCTTTCTTTACCTTCGGAACTGCGTTACTCAGTCCTTTGGGACGTCAATCTCGTTCTGAATCTTTTTCTATCATGGCAACTGTAACGAGGAGGGGGAAGGGTTGCCGCCGCACCCTGAACCCCGGGGTGAGCCTTTAACCTGTAACCCCTCCCTCTTGTTTCCACAGCCACCGATGCCCCCTATCTGGAACACGCATGAGGAACGGTACAGTTGCGATGAAGAAGATGGTATCGGGCCCTTTAATTGGACCGGCGGGAGCATGGAGGAGGAGGAGGGGTCAGGTCCCACCTTAAAAGACGTCAGCCAGAGAGCACAGGGGTGTCTTTACACCCGAGGAGTGGACAGCGAGTGGCGGAGAGGAGGAGCGGCGTGAAGCAATAGAGAAGACGAGAGCGGAATTGAGTGGTGGAGAGGAGGAGCGGCGTGGAGCAATAGAGAAGACGGGAGCGGAATCGGGAGTACGGAGGAGAAAGTGACGCGAGGAACATCGGAGGCGGAGGAGCCGCGAAGAACAGCGGAAGCGGAGGACGGACGGGACCCGGTGGAGAAGCAGAAGACAGGAGGCCAACTGCACTACGCTTCGCCCAGCCGCACACCAGGAGGGGTGTGGCTAACCGAGGTGCGTAACCATATCGTGGGTTAGGTTGGAAGGAAGGGTAGAGGCATCCCGTGAGCATTCCCCGAACCCCGGTATCCACCGCCCTCACTTCCCGAATACCCCGAGCACTGTGGTTTCCTTCACTCGCCTCCCTCTGATTGACCTTTGGAGTAGAGCGTGTATACTGATACCTCCCTCTCTTGTGTTTCCCCCACTTGCGGAGCCTGGGTCACAACGGAGCCCGAGGAAGGAAGGAGGAGGAGCCCGACTCGCCGGAGGGAAAGAAGGTATCCTGAGGAAGTCCCGAAGGGAGAGGAGTAGATCCCCGAGGAGGGCCGTACCTCGAAAGACTTGCATTGATTTATTGTTCCACCAAATAAAGCCTACTCGTACAAAGACCCGTCTCCTGCCTTTCCCTACCCCGCAGGTTACAGCAACCTAATAAGTACCTTTCCTTGAAGGAACTGTCAGCTAAGTTAGCAATGCTTTTGTGTTTGGTGTCTTGCCGAAGGGTTTCAGATGTACTAGCCTTGGACGTTTCGGCAATGGGTTTTTCCCCAGAGGGGGTTACCTTTACGTTGGGGCGGCGCACAAAATCTGCATCGAGGACAATCTCTTACCCAGCCTTTGTGGATGCCCTCAAGTTGTGTGTTGTTCAATGTCTTAAAGCATACGAAGACATGACGTTGGAAATTTGTCTTCCGGGCGAAAGACAGTTGCTTATTGCCTTACGAAAGCCACACAAGGCAGTCTCGTCCCGTACCATTGCCAGGTGGGTGCGGTGGATCATGCAAGAGGCAGGTATCAATACTAAACTATTTGGACCCCACTGGGCTAAAGGGGCCATGGCTTCTAAATCTTTTTCTTTGGGTGCTCGCTTGGAGGACTTGATGCGTGCTGCAGATTGGTCCTCGGATTCCCCTTTAAAAGGGTTTTATTTTAAACCTGTGGTGGACATTGCACATTTGGTGGTAAGCTTTGAACTAGCATAATCTGAAGCCTCCGGTCCTGACATAGAATTGAAATTTGCCTAGCTTAGTAACGGTAAGTTTCAATTCTATAAGGACATGGAGGCGAAGATTATCCCTCCCAGGCCACCTTCGGGTGCGAACCCGCCCGTACTACAGTAAGTAATCAGGTTTTGTTTTACCTGTGGTTTGTACATTGTTGATGACGTTGTAGAGTTTAATGAGATTGTACTGTTTAACATTGCTTTTGTTGAAGTGTGCAAGTTTACCCTACGGCAATGACGCTGTTGTGTTTTTTCCATTAGGAATGAAGGTTCGAAGCTGGCCCAGTAGAATATTTGTGTGACTCGCGCAAAGAAAGAGGAAGTGGACACAAGAGTCCTATCTAACTGTCATGGACACTGTCGAAGGACTAGTTCTGTGTGCTACCTAAATGAACTGATGGGATTTGTAGTTTATTTCCTTGAGATCCAAGTGTGTTTTTCATGTTTTAATGCTTTGTTCCCTTTGTTCTGGGATTTAAGCATTTATCTGAGCTTTTCTGGGCTGCTGTTTTTTTGATACTAAATAAAGAGCGAAGAAGGAAAAGCATAATCCTTGCCTCCGTGTCCTTAATAGAATTGAAACTTACTATTACTAAGCTAGGCAAATTTCGATTCTATAGATCACTCATTTTGAGCTGCAATTTGTGAACTTGAGTTGACGCCATTTCACAAGGTTCTCAGTACTTGTTTGTTAAGGTGCAATCTTTGCTACAGCGACACAGATGGTTTCCAGTGAGTCCTGGATGTTACCAAATGATATTGCTGAAGGGCATCACACTTTTAGGATATATGTGTACGAGTCAGCCCCAAAAATTGCTGGATCGTTTACAGACAAACCTGGGTTTGAGTAACTTGCCATCTCCTGTTTCTAGTAAGTGCCAGTGTTTCCTAATCATATTGTGGATCAGGGTTGTGCGAGATCAAAAGGGGACATCAAGGTTATACATTCAAATGTGGGCTTCAGTTGTTTTTCCAGTGGAGAAGCCCTAGACGTATTCAGTGCTTGTTTATAACATTGACACATACATTTTCTAAGGCATGTTCGCAGTGGCAATTTATTCTGATGGTGTTACTGTCCTGCCAAATCCAAGACACTGGGCCACCCTATAGTTTGAAGCATCAATGTAGCTACAGGACTCACTTCAAGCTGGTGGGTAAAGTTAAAATAAAAGGCAATAAATACATTTGGCATTTGTGAAGAGCAGCCCCACACCACAGTAATAAAACAAGATTTAAGCATCGAAACAAAAAAATATGAAAGCATCTGTATCTTGACTTCTACTTATGACTTGTAAAGCGCTCTGATATTCGCAAGAGTCTATAAAACCTTCTAAATAAATAAAGGAGACTGAGTCCTCAATAAATAGTAAAGAACAAGCAAATGACGTGGCTGCAAAGCCAATAAACACTTTGGGCCACATGCATCAAGCTAAGGAAAAGCGATTCCTTAATAGCGATTCTTAAGGAATCGCAATTCTTTATGCATGTAGATTTCGCTAAAATATTAGGGATTGCTACACATTCCTTAATTGCGGATCGCAAATTATGATTCACAATTAAGGAATGCCTTCCCATTCATTCCTATGGGCCAAGAGGCCCATGGGATTGAATGGGACAGCATTCGCAATTTGCGATTACCAAATAGGTAATCGCAAATTGTGCATGCAATTTCAAGAGTGCAAGGGGGCCAAAAGGCCACCTTGATGCACCCCCAACAAAGGGAAGTATGCACATGTGGTGCAAACAAATGCCCTAAGGGCATGTGTATGCACCACATTGAACTATGAAAAATGCATTTTTGTGCATTTTTCAAAGGAATTGCAAATTGCCATCAACTTTAAGTTGATGGTAATTAGCGATTCCAAATTTCGAAAACGCAATTTCCGAATGCATAATGCATATCAATTAGGGAATCACAATTTGCAATTCCCTAACTGCATTCGTAAAATAGGTAATTTCAAAAATTGCGATTACCTATTTTGCGAATGCCTTTGGGATAGATGCATCGCAAATAGCATTTTACCTGTCGCAAATGGGCCGATTCTGCAAATCTGCCCGTTTGCGACCGGTAAAATGCTTGATGCATGTGCCCCTATGTCACTGGACTCAAGCGGCATCTCACTGATGGAGCCCAAATATGCCGAAACCAGTCTGGGTTACTTCTGTTCCTGTCTGGAGGTGACATGGCCTGGCAGTACGGGCTGAATTGCTCTTACTGGAGCAGGACCAAATTTGATTTGCTTATGGCTTGAATCTTTCTAGAGTGGAATAGAAGGGAGAAAAAGATGGACAGGAAAGCGACCTGAGTAATTACCAGTGGCTGTGATGAAACCCAGCATTCAATCCATCACCTTTTTTTATTTTCTATTGTATGTTAAAGCACCAACGATAAATAGGTGATGAAAGTCTCAGCAGTCAAGAAGGAAAGGGCTGGATCAAAAATTGTAAAGACTACATCTTTTTTTAAAGCCTTGTGGATAGCTACTACACATGCTCACTGCTAACTAAGCAAATTTAATAGTGTGTGTACTGCCTGAAGGACAAGGTGGGCAAGTAGGACATCGGAACTTAAGACTCTGTAAAGTACTTCTCATGCAGAAACGGAGTGGAAATTAACTACTTTATTTGATAAAAGCACCACCCGCAGAAACGCATCTTTCCCCTTTTCTTTTTTTTTTTTGTTAACACTAAATACAAAACATTATACACAATATGAAATAATGCTAGAAATATTTAAAAAAAAAAAACATTTTGAGAGAATAAGTATCTAACAAAGAAGACATGAACAATAGACATTCCAAAAGAAAGAAAAAATTGACAGAATAATCCGCCTACATTCAGGTTTCCTTGTGATCCTTTTACCCTCTTCACCAAAACTCTTTTCCACACAACCACTGCCCACATCCTCACTGGAAACGTTGTGTGTCAAATCAGTGAAGGTGTTCTCACCCCCCATCCTCAAGTTGTGATTCAATGTTATTCCAAATATCATTAATGACCCAATAAGGCGATTTGACAGAACTGTTTTTATCTCCTCTGAGGACAGCTATACGTTTGAGATTCTAATCTTTTCCATCACTTAACCTTACAGCAGTTTTCAAAACTTCTACCACATCAAAAGGTCCCAAGAATTTCCTAACTTCTTTTTTAACCCTCCACGGTTTCTTGACCTGACTGACAAACCAACTACGACATCAGGAGCGCCGTTAGCGCCTCTTCTAGGATTATAGATAGACTTGTACCCGTCATGAGTGTCCTTAATCTTGTACATCACCGATTCCAAATCCATGTTTGTACTAGAGTTTCGAACTAACCATGAAGGATCCCTTTTAGTCCTAGCAACTCTCCCCCTCATAATTTCAAAAGGGGTACGCCCAGTCATTTCATTAATCGTGGTGCGATATATCCACACAGTTTTGTGCATTTGTAACTGCCAATCACTGTTGTTCCCACCTGCTGAATGAACAGCACCTTTGAGTACCCAGTTAAAGCTATGAATCATGCAGCTGCCACTAGGATTATTTAAGGACGTGGTGCGATGCTTCCAATCCAATCTACTAAAATAGTTATTCGTTTTGAGGGAAATAAATTGTACGCAATTGACTGTGATAATTTGAGTAGGAATCCCTTCCTCTGTGAAAATACTGTCCAAAAAATCAAACACAGCATCAGTATCCACTTTGTCCACAATCCTGACAGCAGTCCACCTAGAAAAAACCTAAATGGCTGAAATATCATACTTAGACTCTTTACCAACAGGGCCCATAATATCTACAGCAATAGTCTCCCAAGGATTACTAGGAATATAAGGCACACGTATATTGGGTCTCGATGTTTTAAGAGATTTATCTGCAGTGGCACACACAACACAGTTTCTGACAACATGTTCAAACAGCATGTCCAAACCTGGCCACGAAAAATCATTTTTCACAGGCTGTTTAGTTCTAACAATGCCTCCATGACCTTCATGACACTGCATAGTGATAGATTTCCTCAACTCTATTGGAGGCACAGCTTTGTCACCTCTAAAATGCCACTGACCAGTGACAATTCATTATACATATCCCAAAACCTTAAATCAGAACCTAACAAGCTCTTGATAGGCAATTTATCCTCAATATATGCAAGGACTTTCTGTATCGCCTCATCTTTAGTGTATGCTGCCAACCAAGCTTGTTTCTCAATTAAAGGAATACCTACATCATACACCAGAGCAATATGAAAATCCACCTATGTATCACCAGTATTCTCCCTCATCTGCAAAGACATTCTACACAAAATATATGCCGACACTTTATCCATACCTTATTTGCCGCATAAAATATCTTATAAATGAAATCCTGCAGCCTCATCGACATCCTGGCAATACGCACAGAAGCTTTAATCATCCCATCTGTGGTGATAAGTCTGATTAAAGGTTTATGATAAATTCTCAAATTACAATGCTTACCCTAAACAAATGCTCTAAAATGTTCTAGGGTCCATACACAAGCTAACGTCTCTCTTTTGATAACAGATTTTTTTTTCTTCTTCCTCGGTAAGGACTTTGGTAGCAAAAGAAATTATAACTTCACCACCGCCTTCCTGCTTTTGGGATAAAAGCCCCCTAAATCCTTGAAACTGGCATCAGTGTTAATAACACTGTGGAGATTGGGATCAAAACCGTGCAAAGTAGTGGCTTCAGCAATGGCACGTTTAACATCTTCGAACTCTCTTTCACACACCCGACACCAATTGTATCTGTACTTATTTTTAAGCAATTGTCTAATTTGGAAAACCCTACAAGAGAAATTCTCTAGGAAATTTGCATTTAGAAAATGTTACAGTTCAACCTCTCAAGTCCAGTATTTCCAAAACTCTTTCTAACACTTGGTCATGTTCATTCCTATCCTTCCCATAAATAAGTATGTTATCCTGAAAACACTGGAAATTAGATAACTGACCAAATAATTAATGCATCAATCTTTGGAAAACAGCAGCGGGTGAAGCAAGACCGAAAGACATTTTTTTGTATTAATAGCAACCTACAGTGGTGATAATTGCCGTATAACGTTTACAATCCTCCTGCAGCACAATCGGGTGATACGCTGCAGAGAGGTCTATGGTTGAAAAATACTTAGCAGTTTTGATAGAAGACAGCATTTCTGATATACAGGGTAACGGAAATTGATCTATCAGGATATTGTTATTAAGATATCTCAAATCTATGCACCAACGAAAATTTCCATTAGAACGTCTGGCAATCACCACAGGAGAAACCCATTCAGGCAATTCTATTTTTTCAATAATTTCCCTCACAACCAAAATATCCAACTCCTTTTCCACTTCCTTTCTGACAGTAATAGGTATATTTCTTTCTTTAAATACTTTAGGACTAACATCCTCTTTAAGAACAATATTGTGTTTGAAATCTGACAATTTTCTAAGTTTGTCACAAAACACTCCAGGAACTTTTTAAAGCATGTTTAGCCCTGTATTCTCACTGTCATTCAACACCATAACAGGTTTAGAACTATTGGGATCAAGTAAAATACCAAGTTCACCTTGATCAACCCACCCTAAAGCTGAGGTTTCTTTCTTAGCAATATAGAGTTTTCCAACACTCTTGTGGTTCTTAAATGTGGATACCAACTTGCCAAAACCCAACATGTCTAACCTTTCTCCAGAAAATCCTTCTGGAGATACATCTGGTTCCTCAAGTACAGTACCTAATTTCTCTGTAAACTTGGTTCTACAAACACTTTAATTAATAATGGAGTAAGGAGAACCTGAATCATCATAAATTTGTACGTCCACCCCACCAATGGTTATGTCACATAAAGGTTTCTTTTCTTACCACAACATTGTCTACGTTAAGAATTTTACTATCTTTAATATTGAGAACAAATTGTTCATTTCATTACCCTATGTGAGAGAATAATTTGAATCACCATCACTTATGTCACTATCCTCAACACACTTCACTTTTTGTTTCATTTTCCTCCTCCACACCTTTCCAAAATGCCCTAACAAGCCACAAAGAGAGCATTTCTGTTTCAAAGAAGGGCATAACTTACTATTGGCGAGATGTGACTTACTATCACACCTAAAACACTTAAGAACATCCTTTAACTGATCTTTTGGCTTTTCCTTAAACTTAATTTGTTGCTTGTAATCCATTACTTGAACTACACCTTTACTTGTACATATGTGATTCACTATTTACTTTACTAACACATTCTTCAAGCTTGACTCCAAACTCAGATTGTAAGACTTTGGCACTCCTACTGGATATTTCAGACTTTATAACCAAAGCCAACACATGTGGTAAATTAGTGTCACCATTTACCCATAACCTCTTCTGAAAAGATGGATCCTTAACATGCACAACAACTTGATCCCTGATCAAATATTCCTGCAACGATCCAAACTTGCAATCCAAAGATAGAGTCCTAAGAGCTGCCACATAATCATCTGTACTTTGGTTAGACTTCTGTCTCATGTGAAAAAAATTGCACCACACAATACCATTGCAAACCTTGGGGGAAAAAAACGACCAGTTAAAATCCGTAATGGCACAATCAAAAACTTTCCTCACACCCTCCCCTCCAATTTCTTTAAGCCGGAAAGATTGTTAGAGGGCTAAGGAGATATTCTGTGCGCACATTTTGAAAATGTATTAAAGATCAAAGAGGGACTAGTTCACTGTGTATGTAAGAATGATATAGAAATTGAGCCTGGACAATCAGCAGTACAGAAAGCAGAAATTGAGGCAAAGCATTAAGTAAAATCTTTTAACAGAGTCCATTCTTCACCCTCAATGAATAGAGGAGAAATAAAGGAGCAAAAAAACTCCTAAAATATGCCTAAATGTCCGTATTAGATTGACCATGAATGAAGAAAAAATAAAAAATAAAAAATAAAAAATAAACGTGTCACAAAATAAAATTAAAACGTCTTTACCACAAATGCCAATGTAGACTTTTGGTGAAGAAACCGTCTTGACGCAGTAAACAGAATCCAACTAGGGTCAAAGTAAAGCTGTAGCTGTTGCAAGTGAGCTGTGACCAGGCCCAATAAACCTGAAGGTAAATAATATAAAAATGGCAGCACGCAAGGTGCATAACTAGAGACGAGTACGCTGATTCAATGGGGAAACAGCATCCAAGATGGCCTCACGCAACGTGCGTACAATAAACCCCTCAATCAAAGTGGATAGAACTCCTCACAATATGGAGTCACGTAGCGTGCATGCGTGTATCGTCAAACACGCACAAGAAGATGTCATAGCGGGAGGAGCCAAGATGGCGGCGGAGACGGACGTGTAATCGCCCGGCTCCCCGAGCCTGTCCTGTAACTATCCCATCCTGAAATCTATCCTGCTGCAGAGTTGCCGAGAAAGGACGAGTGAAGCGCGCTGCTGCCGGCGGCGTCTCTCCGGTGTCCCTACCTGCCCGATTGCCGGTTGTGACGGCGTGTTCCCCCGACGACCGCTGTTGAGCCCCGGACCAGTGCCCTGGATCGACGTGCATGGCCGGAGACGACCGGATCGCCTTGGATTCTACTGACGGGTGGCGTGCCGGCTGTTCCCCGTCGCGATTGCCTGCCTGTCAAGGTGCCTACATTGCTTCCCTCTGCGGTAACACCACTCGACTGGCTGTGGATTTCCATTGTTTCCCCCCCTCCGAACGGCGTTGAGGTGAGCTGCGGCCCTTGCTTCGCGCCGTGATGGGTCTCCTTGATTAGACTTGTGTGCTCGGTTACACGCGAGGGAAGGGAACACTGGACTTTGGCGAGATCACACCCCCGCTATTGTCGTAGAATCCACCTAAAAGAGCAGAGACCCCCTTGTGTGGGCGCAACATGGCGGTCGTCTCCACTACATTACGGATGGGCTCCATCTCGACCTCTGAAGGGACTGCCATACATGACCTCGAGGGGCGACCGGAACACCCCGTTGCCCTCTGCAATGCCGACTCCCTGGCTCACCCGCCTGATGTTACCCCTGGCTCCATTCTCGCAGCGCTAGCTGATCTCCGAGCAGACCTGCATGATTGCTTTTGTGTACTCAGCGCGAAGCTAGACGCTGCCGTTCTCGGATCGGAGGGTGCCTCGCCAGCTGACCCCTCTTGTGATATTGACCAAGACTCTCCTGATATTGAATTGGGTACAATGCTGCTGCGTGACTGTCAGCTGGAGCAACATTCTGAAACTGTATCTCCTGAAGTACTGCCGCCAGCCCCTGTCGTTGATGCTACAATGTTTCTTATCCCTCATCAGCTTTCACTGTCAGAGGATGCATCATTGCTCTCGTTCACGGCGCAGTGGGCGATGCAACAATGTTTCTATACTGCTCAGGCCAGAGATTTTGTGGTTTTCAGCTGCTGTATGCTATCTTGGCAGAACTTGGGTGTAGTACCCTTCTGTGTCGATGCCATTGTTTGTGACTGGAGGTGTCCATTTTGTGCAGAGGGACCTTCTTCTCGTGGAGAGCGGCCATTTTATCCCTTTGTTTCATTTGGGGCAGTGCCTTTCTCGAAGCCATGTCTGAGGGGACGCTTGAAATCCGGCCAGGGTTAGGACTGACCATCTCCGTGTGAACTGTGCTTGAGGGACGGGTGGGGGACCGAGTTGGGACGCTTCCTCGACGTGTGCTACAGTGATAACTGATGTCTCTCCCTCCTTCCTTATGAGTGGACGCTCTGGTTATAATGTTGCAGTTAGAGTGGGGAGTATTTTGGTCGGGGAGTTTGGGTGATTTAGAAGTTTGGCCCTCCTCCAGTTTTAGGGAAATCTTTTTCTATTCCTCCTTTTCTTTTTCTATATTTCGGGTTCTTTAGTGGGCGACAGACACTTGCCGGGGGGGGTAGGCCGTAGCCTCCGCATTGATGTAGGGTGGGGGGATGTTTTGATTTTATATAGTTTATTTCTATGGGCCTTATTTTTTTCTATTTTCTGCGCTTTCTCTTCCTATTTCTGTCCTGGGTCCAAGGCAAGGGTTGGTGGGGAGTGGGTGGGGCTGTACATGGCGTGTGCTTGCCAGTTTACGTTCTTATTGATTCGCCATGTTGATAGAGATGCTAGCCTACACGATTGGTATCATACTGTGCTGTTGCCTGCTCCTGATGTGAAGTGACGATGCGGACTCAGTACTCCTTGAATTCTATTCTTCACTGTTTATATTTTACACGTTTAAAAAACTTTTAAAATTAACCTTCACTGCTCCTGATCTCCTGGTGGCACGTAAACGTTTACAGAGTCATTACTTGATTGTTGCTATCTATCCTGGTGCCACTGGAAGTCAGTATTGTTTGCTTCTGTGCTCATAAGTATCGCGGCCGACCTGATGGTTGTGGGCCCGTATTTGTCTACTTTTTATGCACAATAAAGGTTTACAAAAATTTAAAAAAAAAAAAAAAAAAAAAAAGAAGATGTCATAGCAGAGTCCCCAGGCCACACTGAGTAAGAGCAAGATCAGAGCATGGACGAATCAAAGTGAGGAGAAATTTCAATTCTCAGCTGTAAGTAAAAAATGAAAACATTGAAATTCAATATCTCACGCCCAGGTGTAGGTCAAACGACCCAGAAAGAACCACCAGCAAACTGTAAGCGAAGCGATGTAGAAACTCAGAGAGCACGCAATAAATCGAGAAGTAAAGTGTCGAGATGAAATTTAAAAAACACAGGGCACGCACAGGGTCTGTCGGGGTGGTGCGGGAACTCGTCGGCAGAATTGTAAAGTACTTCTCACGCAGAAACGGAGTGTAAATTAGGTACTTTATTCAATATAAGCACCACCCGCAGAAACACCATCCAGCTCTATGTTACTTGTCACAGCAACTGTCTGGATGCAGAATTTACATTCTAAACTGGAATGCAGAAAGCATCCATGACAGCCTGCACGAGCCACTTACACACGACCTGTAAACAACACAACAGACTCTTCCAATTTTGTCAACTTATTTCCAAGCTGTGCCTCCTATAGTAAGATAAAGCAATAGATAGGTCAACAATATTGGCTCATGTTACAATAAAAACATTGAGATGTTGACACTGGCTTGTATTTATTTATTTACGGTTTAATTAGAAGGCTTGTTTTATAATAGTCTGAGAAGACCAAAATAAAGATTATCTTTATTTGAAGAACATAAGAAAATCAAAGTCTAAATGAGGGTCTAAATAGAGAAAGCATACATTGAGATGAGAACATAGGAAAGATTATCAAAATCAACATAGATCACTGGTTAGATGTTTAAAACAGGTTTCTTCCCATTACATTCTAGTCATTTTGCTCTAGGTCCAAGCGAGGTGGTGGCTCATGGCTTTGAGGCTCACAGCTTTGTCCATCTCTTTCATCCTCCCATACTCAACTCTCTCAAGAGACTGCAATAAATGGCCTCCTTCAGAGCTTTGTAACAATGATTGAGATGCTGGTACACACCATGCTAAAACCTTCAATGAGGTCTTCTGCCAGGCTTGAATTCTACTGCACCACACATATTGCTGTATGTTTCCTTCGCAGTGCACTTCTCACATAAATTCGAGCAACAAATGTACTATAGCCATCAAAAAGCAACACACCACAATAACACAGGAGGAAGCTTACCAAACACTTTAGCTTTGGCAAAAGGTGGGAACAAGTCTGTTTGTCTGTACAAGTTTCTATGAATCTGCCAGAGATCTTTGTGTAGCTTCTTAAAGTCACTGTATCTCTTCCAAACGATTATCTGAGCGGAGAGAAAAGCAAAAAAGGTAGCAGTGAATAATAATCGATATATGCCGAGTTTAAAAAAAAAAAAAAATTATTGAGAGTTCAAATAAAACAGATAAAGAAAAAAACAAACAGAACACGTTTGAACACGGATTATGCAGACAGTTGGTATTTTTGTAAGATCGGACTGTCCCCAACAGCAGCTTAAATTAAAAGCCTACTATTTATTTCCTGAATCTGAACCTTGATATCTATGTAGGACAGACCAAAGTGAGTGAAGTTCACCTCCCTATGAATGAGAGCGCAGGTGAAGTGGGTCTTAAGTCACAAAGAGCAAAATCAACAGTTGTGCAGGGACAAATGCACAGCAGAGAAATAATATTATTGTTGTTTTCCGTTCCCTCGTGTATCACTTTAGTGTTTTGTGCACTTCTGGTTTTGTAAACTTGTATGCAGATTCTGTGACAACTATGAGGTAACAGAACTCAGTGCCTTTGACCCTAGCAATGTTCCCAAGTTCGTCGTTACACTGTAGTGGGCAAAGGTATCATTCTTTACTATTTCTATTGCAATATTTGGCGCTGGGTAGTGATTTATGTATTTTCTAAAAGGATACATTTGTGTGCTTTCTGGGATACAAAACAGCCTCTTCTCACTTTTCAGCTGATTATTAACCCCTTGCATGCTGCCGCGATTCTGCTCCACATTCCGATCGCGGGTGCGGCCATGACGGCCCCCAGCCGTCATCAGCACACGAGCATAGTAGTGCATGACGGCTGGGGGCCGTCATCAGCATGCAAGGGGTTAAACAATGACATGATTTTACGGTCTATTAATACAACTGCATCACACCAGCCCAAGATACAAACATGGCTTCCCTCCATAGGGGACACCAATGTGTTAGCTGGTGTGATGCAACAATGTCTCCAGCATGAAATGGGTACCGGTTGTTTGACTTTTAATTACATCCGGAGCCCAGAATACAATCACCCTGAATCACAGGGAACAGCAGAAGGCAACAGAATAGTTTTAGGTCTGGAAGAAAGACAGCTTAGGCCGTCTTGCCATCCTCATGTTTTCCCCAAAATTATCATACAAAAAATACATACGTATAAAGGGGCTCCCAATCACCGCTCTTTCACAATTGGTCGGTTGACATGTCACTCAAATTATACTCTCTCCCACCCCAACAGAAGGTATAGATCAACAGACCAGCCCAATACAGCCATTAGATACATTCATGTTGAGTGACAGCCTTTTTTCCCCTGCACATGTATACATACACCAAAAAATAGTTCCCATGAACAGGAATTGTTAGGCACTTGCAATTCCCAATGACTGATAGCCCCCTATGTATGGTAGGGTAACATCAACTATTTTCAGAACTCTTAAAACATTTATTGTAAATGACTATATTCATTCTTCACAATAAACCATATGTGGTATATATTCATTCAATCCATTGAAAATGACCACAAGTCATTAGTGTAGCTAAAGTGAATATGCAGATTTTTAGGTTGAAATCACACCCCGCAGGTTTGTGATTGACATTTCAACTACTTAAGAGAGCCCTCTAGTAACTCCTTGTGGAACTTTATCACCTCTATTGGAATGCTGTACCAGCACGGTCAGTATGCAGAAAACACAGCTCACAACTCCAAGACAAAGTCTAAACCCATTGAAACATAAACAGCCAAATTAAGCTATCAGTGAATAAAATGCCTATAAATAGTAGGGTGTAATCACAAATGTAAAAAATAAGAAAAATGTATTGAAATCTGTAATTGTGACTGGTTATTAAGAACCAGTTTTGGCAAATAATTAATATTATGAAAACAAGCACAAATTATTAAAATAGCAAAAGCGTGTATGCAAATTTCTATTTGAAAGCTACACCCTGTCAGCTGCAGTCATTTGAAGCAGTTGCTTCTGACTTGAGCTGGACCTCTATATTAACAAGTGGAAGAGCAGACTCATGTGAGATTTCAAGGCTTTTCCATTTGACTTGTGGGGACACCTAGTAACAACTCGAGGAACTGCACATTCATGAAAGAATTTCAATGATTAAGCATTAGACTTTTGACAACACCTAGAGACAACTAGTGCAACTGCGTCTGGATGAAAACATTTCAGTGCTTTTGCATTTGACGTTTGACTGAAACCTAGTGGAGAATACTGGAATGGTGGCTTTCACTACTTTTGCATTTAACTTGTGAAGAACACCTCATAACGGCTGGATGAATTATAGGTTTGAATATATATATATATATATATATATATATATATATATATATATATATATATATATATATATATATATATAAGCGTAGATAGCTCTGTGCTAATCCTAAACCTAAAATCTTTGCTACAAAAAGAGATGTTTTAGGTAAGCAGATTAAGAGTGTCATTGAATATGTAGGGTGTTCTTTATAGGAGGGGTTCTCCACCTAAACTTGAGAACTGCCCAGACAGACAGATAGACTCCAAGTTAATTTTGGTTCTAGGGCAATGACCATCCTTAAGTAGGGGAAGCGAAGTTTACATCTAGAGAGACTGACTTGCCAGTTGATGACCTCGGGACCACCTCATATAGGGATATGGAGTGATGTGGCCCAATTGAACACCAACCCTGATGCATCTCCATATAACTGGAGCATCTAGAAGAGCAAGGGTCCAGCGATGTGTGATTGATAGAGAAAGAGCAACATGTTTTCTGCTTATAATGCAATTCGGTCCTCTGGACAATTCTGCCAGTAAAAACCCAAAATGGGGGTGTCACAGCGTACCCAGACTGCCAAGGGCTCAATCAGCAAGACGAAGAGCAGTGGTGAGTGAGGGCATCCTGTCTAGTGCCTCTGTCGATTGAGAAAGTGGGGGACAGGACGCCGTTGGGGGGGGGGGGGGCATAGTGCACTCTAATGACAGACAGGAAGCAGATCCAAATCCCATACGGGAGAGAACCCGGAGCAGGGTCCTCACATTAGGCACAGTTGTGTTGTCCTTAGAGGGAGCCATAGTAAGAAGCGAAAGTAGCTGGGAAAGTCCGAAGTGTTGAGGCACTTCCCCCCCCATGGGGTACAGATCCTGGGGAACAATCTAGAGGCTGCATCACATGTCATCAGCCAATATAGGAGCCTCCCGAATTTGTCTTCCAATTCACAAACACGTCTGGTAAAAGCCATCCAGCAATGTTGGGCCTCCTCCAAACACAGCTGTCGGAGAGACGTTCTGCAGTTTTCTAACTGCAGCAGGGAGTGGGTATTCCAAAGCTGCTGGTAGCGACTTTCATGGGGCCGAATTTCTGCTTCCAGGTCCGAGACATGCTGAAGTCTGGCGAGAGGCCTTTCTGCAAAGAAAAGTGTTGGCCCTACCCCTCAGGAACACCTTGCCGGCCTGCCACAAAATCCCTTTGGAGTCAACCGATCCTGGGTTGAGGTCCAAAAAAGTGCGGAGCTCTTGAGAGAGGTAGCCAGTGCACTGCGTGTCTACCAGGCATCAGGTGTGAGGTGCCACAGAAGCCTGTTGCCTCCAGCTCACTGTCCATAGTGTTGCACAATCGGAGCATAGTTGGCGATGTCCTCGGGTAGAAAATGCGTGGCTCCCACTTTCAGAATCTCCATGGCCAGAAGGAAGAAATAATCCATCCTGTGGGCTGCTGAAAGGTGAGTATATTCGATCGTTTCTAGGTGTCATATCATTCAGATGTCACAGAAGCCTAGAGATGCCTCCCATTCTGCCAGCAGCAAGGAAGATTGGGAGTGTGTTGACCTTGCACCTGTAGGGGTCCATTACGATGTGAAATCACTTTAGACAATGGTAGAACCCAGTACTAGTTCCAGGAGGATGTCTAGGATGTGTCCCAGGGACTTCTGAATTTGACGTCGTGGAATATACACATTAAGGTAATTGTATTGTATACCCTTAAGGAAACCCTTTATCCGGAAATATATCCCCTCAGCATCTGATGCTGAATGAATGGACAGAGAGGGTGTCGGTGTTGTGGAAGATTATAGTGACACCCAGGGAGCCTCTAGTGTGATCGGCATGGTAAACTCGGTCATACCCATACTGGGCAAGAACCGGGCAGCAAGTTCCAAAGAGGTCTGTCTTCTGAAGAAACAGCATAGCAAGGGAGTGGCACTTAGTAAAGAGAATAAAGTTAAATGCACAAAGCCTCTGACACCATGGATCACGCAAGTTATTTTATATTTTCACGTCCTATTTATTGACAGTGAATGCTCTAGTTTTTAGCACATTATTCAAAGGTTCAAATGAGTACACATTGGGTGTGAACAACTCGATTTTGATTATCTCCTTACATCAAAAAATACATTCGATAACAACAAAGAATAGCTTACTGGCTAATCAATTAACGTGAGACAAACACAATAACAAAATGAGTGGAAACACTTAATAGATTCAAATATAAACAATCCACACATAAAATGAAAAAGTGAATTCATATATCTACAGTATCTTATTTACAAATGATATGTCTAGGTCCTACTGTAAATCTCAAGGAGATTATGTTACTGTCCCGGGGGGGTGTTGTTGATTTGTCCCTCAAGCGGGAAAGTTAATTGTCCTGTGATATGCCAGGGAAAGTCATATTTTCAAGGGATTCTTTAATGCCTAGTGGTGAGATATGTCTCTCACTATATGTCCCAATAATTTAGTTGGATCATATGGCATATATTCCTCCTGGCACCAAAGATGAGCCTACGCGTTTCGACCTTAGGGAAAATCTTGACAGGAAAGAAACTTTGTGAAGGTCTTCATCAGGGCTCTTAGTAGGTGATGAGGAGCGTCATGTTGCACCTACAGGAAAAGTTATGGGGGCATGTTTTAGTTGTAGGGTGTAAGATGTATAGGACCACATACAGTGCTTATGAAAAAGGGGTTTACAAATAGTGATAGGCTCAAATTTTTACATAAATCACGTACCCAAGGTTGAGAAAAGTCAGTACTGCATTCGATGGATACAGTTAGCTTGCAGAGAACGGAAAGTTGGTTCTTCACACTGCTGTGTGGTGAAGATGATTGACTGCAGTCTCTTATTTATTTAGTGCTGTGGAGGGAAGCAGGGAGAAAGGGTTCAAGTCTCCGTGTGGGTGCACCAGGTTTCATTAATTACGCGAGAAAGTGAGGGTTGCGCCTGAATTGAGCTGCATGGGGACAGTTGATGTCTTTTGGGCAGCTTGCGTGGGCCTTGTGCGCTCATTATTAATGTTACAGGTTGTGGTTTTACGCCTCGCTAAATTGCTGGTGGCGTGCGGCGTCTCGTACCTGCAGGGATTTGAAGGGCTCTTCTTCAGCGCTACCGAGTCATTGTGGCGGGAAACGTTCTCCGCAGTTTGGAGGTGCCGGGGTCCGTTGCATACCCGGCGCTACCTTACTCTGACGTGTAGCTTCTTGCTCGGCATTCGTTCGAAAGGTTTTACACAGTGTTCGGCAAGCGAGGGTTTTCGCGTCCTGGTTAGCAATCAGAGCGGGGCTGCCATTGGATCGTTCTTCGGCAGTGTTGTCTCGAGGCTTCCAATAGGGCTGGATCTCGCTTCGAGATGGACGTGGTCCCGTTGCTAGGTGATCAGGACGCTTTGGGCTGCAGTCGAGGAAATCGGTCTGCACGTTATGATTATGTGTTGTATTTAACACAGAGAACTGGAGATTTCTGATAATTCGTTAAGACCGTGGTTAACTGTATCAAGATGCATAATAGTCTTAGCTTCCTGCTTGGACAGATTGCTGGCTACATTTTGACCTTTAACTTGTTTGACTACAGTCCATTTCAGGTCATCTGGTCCATGGTTTTTTTCAATGAAGTGGGAGACCATGGGTGCATTTTCCTTTTGGCACCGAATTCTGGAGCGATGCTGTGATATCCTTGTTTTAATTGGTTGACTTGTTTTGCCCACATATGCAAGTCCGCAGGGGCAAATAGCACAGTAGATCACGTTACTGGTGTTACAATTAGTAAATGTCTCGTGTTTGATTTGTTTTTGCCCATAGTAGAAAATAGTTCCTTCAATGGTACTGTTGCATGAAATGCAGTTGCCGCATTTATGATGTCCTTTGACAGGCGGAAGATTCAGGAGTGACTGAATTGAGCTGTCTTGTCTCGGTGATGTAGTGTCCGCTCTGACCAGTTTGTTTCTTACACTTTCATTCTTTTTGAGTGCGAAAATGGGTGGATTTTCGAGTGGTTTCAGGCTCCGTACGGTGTTCCAATTTTTTGTGACTATTTTCTTAATTTCTGTGGTGGCTCCAGAAAATGTTGTCACACATACAATTGGGGTATCCTCCTTGTTCTTGTCTTTTGGAGTCAGAAGGGTATCTCTCGGTATATACCAAGCTCTCTTCATGCTTCTCTTCAGCAATTTCTTGGGGTAACCTCTCTCCAGCAGTTTGCACATCAGTTCCTGGGCGTGTAGGAAATAGTCAGGTTTCTTAGTGCAATTCCTGCGCAGTCTCAAGAATTGGCTGAATGGTAGATTTTCTCGGAGGTTGCGTTGATGAAAACTAGAGAAGTGCAGAAAGGTATTGCGGTCGGTCTCTTTGGTATATAGTGTGGTGTACATAGCTGTGGAACGGACCCTGCCCCTACCTCTATTGGGCGGTGGCTCAGTACTGATTCTTTGGGCTCCGTTGATGGTCCCACCGCGTCCCTGGCAACCCGGCATACTCCCCTTTCTCTTTCCATGCAGGAATCGAGTACGAGCGACGACAACCCGGAAGCAACTATCGCTGACCCCGGAAGTCCCGCCTACGATCCCGGACCGGAACACGGAAAAGGACGCCGCAGAGAAGGAACAGGTTTCTTGACGGCGGACTCGTGGCAGGAGACAGCAAACCAAGAACTGGAGGCGGTGAACGGAGATTGCGGAGGCCAAGGAGAAGTGAAGACCGGAGGCGAGGAGGAAGAGATCTGGAGCGAGGACTGGTGGAGTCCCCAGGAGGTGGCTGGAGAGCGGCCGCAACTCGGAGAAGAGTTGCGGCGGGGCATGTGAGTACCCTGTCTCCTGAACTGCAGGTCGACTTGTATCATAGTGTATATAAGAAATCCCCTCACTGTATAGCACTCCTACGAGCACTGTATATACGCGCACTTCCCGAGCCACTGTATATAGAGAATACCGCCACCGTACCCCTCACTACTTTCACCCTTTTCCTTTCCCGCTTGTATCCCCTTCCGTCTTCGACCCTTCCGAACCCTCCTCACTCTCTCCTCTGTCCCATCACAAACCGGGTGTTGGTGTCATCGGTCAGTACTCCACGTCGAGCACTAAACTGCCCTATTTTTGTCTCTCTTTAACTCCGAGGGCCACCGGATTCTCAAGTCGGAGAGAAGAAGACGTACCACGCCAGCTCATCGCGGATCGCCCCTCCCTGACGACTACCTTCCAAGACCTTCCCTCTCCAATCCTTTGGTGCCTCTACCTCTGAAAACACTATATCTGTGTGTGTTAATAAAAAGAGCTAAAGACATAGCTCACTATATACGGCCTCCACGCCTGTTATTCCGGTCCGCCCATACCCAAAGCTCACAGGTGGTGTCAGAAGTGGGATACACCGGAAGCATGGAGGCTGCTGTAAAGAAGTTGGCCGAATCCCAGGAGCAGATGGGAAAGCTCATGGAACAATTCCTAAAGACAGCCGAAGAGGATCGTGGGCAATTACACGATGTCCTGAAAGGACAAGGTACGGCCCAAGACCAGGCCCTAGGAAAACTCACTGACGTGTTGGGACAACAGAGGCCCGTTACTTCCCTTCCGTCGGTGGTGCTTCAAAAGTATGTTCCAGGCGAAGACCCGGACTTTTTCTTTACAAACTTTGAACGCCTGGCCCACGCTGCTGCTTGGCCAGCCGACCGCTGGGGTCACTATTTGGGTCCTTTGCTTACTGGGGAGCTACAGGCGGCCTACCAGCAGGCCAACGTCCAGGGGCAGACCCCGTATGCTGAGATAAAGGCATGCATTCTGGAGCGGCTAGGAATCGATGATGAAACATATAGGATACGCCTCAGACAAGTGAAAGAAGGGCCACAAGAAAACCCCAGAGCTCTTTCCTTCCGTATCCAGGATTTGGCTAATCGTTGGCTGAAACCCGCCACATCCTCCAAGGACGATATATTGGCTAAAATATATCTGGAACAATTTTTGGCTTCCTTGCACCCCTCCACGCAGAAGTGGGTACGACAGCACGCCCGCCTAACGCTAGATACGGCCGTGGAAATCGCCAGCGCTTTCAATCGTGCCCAGGAGACTCAGAGGATAAAGGAGGAGCACCCAACCCGAGGTCATCACCCCAATCACATCCGAGCCCAAAGACCTCCACTACCGAGAAAACCAGAACCAACTCCCCTATTTCCTTACCCCGTCCTACCACGACCACCGAACCCCGGGCCCCAATGCTACCATTGTGGGGGTTATGGGCACATCGCCAGAGTTTGCCCCCAGAGAGAGGAACCCATGGAGGTGGGGCTGGTTAGGAATCTGGTATGTGACACCCCGGAGAGGGAACCCCCTCGTTTTCACTGTCCAGTGAGAATAGACGGTCAACCATTACACGCTCTGGCTGATTCCGGTTGCCGACAAAGTGTGTTGCGCCCTCAGGAACTACCCACTCGCATAGGACCAGTGACCGGTACAGTTGCCATCCAGTGCGTACACGGCGACACCAAGACTTATCCCACTGCTAGGGTGCGGGTACAACATCATGCAGACCAAGGAAGCCTTCTGAACGTAGGCTTAGTACCCAATTTACCAGAACAAATAATACTGGGCAGTGACTATAGCGGACTTCCTCATCTCCTCCAGAAAACAACCAATTCCCTTGAGAAGTGGTGGGCAGAAGCACCATTTCCCCAAACCAGTAATGATGCAACCCTACCGATCAAACCGTACAAAACCAAGAGCCAAAAGAAGAAGGAGAAAAGAAATCACACCACCGCGTATCCAGTTCAAGTGAACGACCATCCTTGGGAATCTGATAGGGAGTTCCGGGCGGCTCAACAAGAAGATCCCATGTTACAGAATGCCTGGAACCGGGCTCTGGACAATGAAGACCCTCTTCAAGTAGGTCCCTACTTCTATAAGCGGAATGGACTACTATACAGGAAGGGCAGCCCTCAGCAAGCTTCGCAGTTGTTAATCCCCGGTCCCTTTCAGGAGAAAGTATTGTTCCTAGCCCACAGCCACCTACTAGGGGGACATTTTGGTGACGTAAAAACGGGACAATCCATCCTCGACCGGTTCTATTGGCCGGGGGTCTATCAGCAGATAAAACGATACTGTCAAGAATGTCCCGTGTGCCAGAAAAATAGCAGATATCGCCCTCCCCGGGTACCCCTCCAGCCTATGCCCCTCATAGACATTCCTTTTAGTCGGGTTGGCATGGATCTGATAGGTCCTCTGCTTCCTTCCAGAAGTGGCTGTCGATACGCCCTGGTTTTGGTAGACTATGCCACTCGTTTTCCAGAAGCAGTGGCCTTAAAACAACCTACCACCCAGAACATTGCAAAAGCACTTATTTCCATATTTTCCCGAGTAGGTTTTCCCCGAGAGATCCTAACGGATCAAGGGACCCCCTTTGTCTCCTCCCTTATGAAACAGGTATGTTCACAGCTTGGTGTAAAACAGATAAGGACCTCGGCTTATCACCCCCAGACCGATGGCCTGGTCGAACGATATAATGCCACCTTAAAGACTACACTTAAGAAACTGCTGGCCCTCGAAAGCAAAAGGTGGGAAGAGATGCTGCCCCTAGCCTTGTTTGCAATCCGATGCAAGGTCCAAAGTAGTACAGGTTTCTCCCCTTACGAACTTTTATATGGGAGGGCTCCCCGAACCCTGTTGGACATGGCAAAAGAAGCCTGGGAGGCCGAACCTGATCGCACCAAACCCCTCCCAGAATATGTTGCTAACCTAAAAACCCACTTAGGACAGATACGAGAGATTGTGCGTCAGAACCTGTTAACAGCCCAGGCTTCTCAAAAACGTCAATATGACAAGGGAACCAGGTCACGTTCATTTAACCCAGGTGATCTGGTACTTCTCCTTCTGCCATCCTCAGACCATAAACTACTGGGTCAGTGGCAGGGCCCTTTTGAAGTCCTACGTCAAGTAACCCCTGTGACCTATGAAATTGAGTTGGATTCTCAACGAGGGGTTACCCAGATTTACCACATAAATCTTCTAAAACGATGGGAAGGACCCCGTCCTGTTCTGTCCGGTCTTGCTACGCCAACAGTCCTCCCTTATGAGGTCTGTTTTGATCCCGACTTACGGGAGGCCCAAAAAGAAGATCTACGTACTGCCTTGACCTCCTTTCAGCAGGTGTTTTCCTCCTTACCAGGCCATACCTCGGTTATAGAACACTGTATTCGAACCGAACCTGGGAAAACCGTGAGACAGCGGCCCTATCGAGTTCCAGAGGCTCGAAGGACGGTGATCAAGGAGGAGACCGACATGATGCTAAAAATGGGCATCATTGAGCCGTCCCTCAGTCACTGGAACTCCCCTATTGTCTTGGTACCGAAGCCGGATGGCTCGGTACGATTTTGCATAGACTTCCGGGAGGTCAACAAAGTCTCCTGTTTTGATACATACCCGTTACCCAGGGTAGATGAAATGGTAGAACGCATAGGCAAGGCTAAGTTCATCAGTACCCTTGACCTCTGTAAAGGCTATTGGCAAATCCCCCTCCGCGCGGAGGACAAAAAGAAAACAGCCTTTTCAACCCCGGATGGCCTGTTTCAATTCAAAGTGATGCCCTTTGGCCTTCACGGTGCCCCCGCCACCTTTCAGAGGGCCATGAATCTGGTCCTCCAACCTCATTCCCAATACGCCGGGGCGTATCTGGATGATATTATCATCTATAGCGACACCTGGACCCAACATCTACAACACTTACAGAAAGTCATCTCCTCGCTGGGGAGCCATGGCTTTACCATCAATCCCTCCAAGACCACACTGGCAGCACAAACCGTAAAATATCTGGGTTTCCTCCTGGGCGAGGGTGTCATCAGGCCCCAAAACAAAAAGATAGATGCCATACAGGCCATCCCCTTCCCACAAACACGGAAAGAATTAAGGGCTTTTCTGGGCCTCCTGGGTTACTACAGGAGGTTCATTCCCCGTTTCTCTCAAACAGCTGCTCCCTTAACCGATCTCCTCAAGAAGTCCACGAAAGCCGAGGGGGCCCTCTCCCATCCAACCCCGGAGTTGCTACAGGCCTTCAGCCAACTGAAGCAGTCTCTGCTTTCCGAACCCGTTCTAATCAGTCCCGACTACACCAAGGCGTTTATCCTTCAAACGGATGCTTCAGACCAAGGTATAGGGGCCGTACTATCCCAGAAAGACCGGGACGGCAATGAGAGACCAATCCTCTACCTAAGCCGAAAACTCTTTCCCCGGGAGCGGAATTATGCAGTAATCGAGAAGGAGGCCTTGGCTATCAAATGGGCCGTAGAAAGCCTTCGTTATTACCTGGATGGTCGCGAATTCATCTTATATACGGACCATGCACCATTAGAATGGATGGCCAGAAACAAGGGACACAATGACCGTGTTCTACGATGGTTCCTTACTCTTCAACCCTACAGATTTAAAACACTGCACAGAAAAGGGGTGGAGCAGGGAAATGCCGACTACTTGTCTCGTTACCCACCCCCAACAAACTCTAGTAGAAAGACGGCTAGGGGAAAGGGATGTGGAACGGACCCTGCCCCTACCTCTATTGGGCGGTGGCTCAGTACTGATTCTTTGGGCTCCGTTGATGGTCCCACCGCGTCCCTGGCAACCCGGCATACTCCCCTTTCTCTTTCCATGCAGGAATCGAGTACGAGCGACGACAACCCGGAAGCAACTATCGCTGACCCCGGAAGTCCCGCCTACGATCCCGGACCGGAACACGGAAAAGGACGCCGCAGAGAAGGAACAGGTTTCTTGACGGCGGACTCGTGGCAGGAGACAGCAAACCAAGAACTGGAGGCGGTGAACGGAGATTGCGGAGGCCAAGGAGAAGTGAAGACCGGAGGCGAGGAGGAAGAGATCTGGAGCGAGGACTGGTGGAGTCCCCAGGAGGTGGCTGGAGAGCGGCCGCAACTCGGAGAAGAGTTGCGGCGGGGCATGTGAGTACCCTGTCTCCTGAACTGCAGGTCGACTTGTATCATAGTGTATATAAGAAATCCCCTCACTGTATAGCACTCCTACGAGCACTGTATATACGCGCACTTCCCGAGCCACTGTATATAGAGAATACCGCCACCGTACCCCTCACTACTTTCACCCTTTTCCTTTCCCGCTTGTATCCCCTTCCGTCTTCGACCCTTCCGAACCCTCCTCACTCTCTCCTCTGTCCCATCACAAACCGGGTGTTGGTGTCATCGGTCAGTACTCCACGTCGAGCACTAAACTGCCCTATTTTTGTCTCTCTTTAACTCCGAGGGCCACCGGATTCTCAAGTCGGAGAGAAGAAGACGTACCACGCCAGCTCATCGCGGATCGCCCCTCCCTGACGACTACCTTCCAAGACCTTCCCTCTCCAATCCTTTGGTGCCTCTACCTCTGAAAACACTATATCTGTGTGTGTTAATAAAAACAGCTAAAGACATAGCTCACTATATACGGCCTCCACGCCTGTTATTCCGGTCCGCCCATACCCAAAGCTCACAATAGCGCCCTCTTCATGTTTGATCATGAGGTCCAGGAAATTTATTTGTTTTTTACTGTATGACAACGTGAATTGGATGTTGGGATTACGATCGTTGAGCCAGACGGCAAATTCTTTCAAGGTAAGCTCTTCACCTCGCCACAGCATGAAGACGTCATCTATGTAACGTCTCCAAACTTTTATATGTCCATCAAAAGGATTGTTATTGAAGATCCAAGTGGCTTCATATAGTGCCATATACATTATGGCCATTTCCGGCGCGAAGGGACATCCCATGACCGTCCCCATGGTTTGGAGGTATTGTGTGTTGTTGAATTTGAAGAAATTGAATTTCAAACAGGTTTCCGCTAGTTTGAGAAGAAAGTCAGTTGGGACATTATGTGGCCGTTCTCTCTTTTCGAGGAAGAATTCAAGTGCTTCCAGGCCATCTTCTTGCGGAATGTTGGAGTATAGACTCACGATGTCCATCGTGACCAAAAGTTCCATTGATTCGTCAAAAGGTTGGCCGTCTAGAAAATTTATCGCTTCCATAGTATCTTTTATGAAGCTGGCAGTCTGGCCAACAAGCGGTTTGAGAAACGTGTCGAAGCGAGATCCAGCCCTATTGGAAGCCTCGAGACAACACTGCCGAAGAACGATCCAATGGCAGCCCCGCTCTGATTGCTAACCAGGACGCGAAAACCCTCGCTTGCCGAACACTGTGTAAAACCTTTCGAACGAATGCCGAGCAAGAAGCTACACGTCAGAGGAAGGTAGCGCCGGGTATGCAACGGACCCCGGCACCTCCAAACTGCGGAGAACGTTTCCCGCCACAATGACTCGGTAGCGCTGAAGAAGAGCCCTTCAAATCCCTGCAGGTACGAGACGCCGCACGCCACCAGCAATTTAGCGAGGCGTAAAACCACAACCTGTAACATTAATAATGAGCGCACAAGGCCCACGCAAGCTGCCCAAAAGACATCAACTGTCCCCATGCAGCTCAATTCAGGCGCAACCCTCACTTTCTCGCGTAATTAATGAAACCTGGTGCACCCACACGGAGACTTGAACCCTTTCTCCCTGCTTCCCTCCACAGCACTAAATAAATAAGAGACTGCAGTCAATCATCTTCACCACACAGCAGTGTGAAGAACCAACTTTCCGTTCTCTGCAAGCTAACTGTATCCATCGAATGCAGTACTGACTTTTCTCAACCTTGGGTACGTGATTTATGTAAAAATTTGAGCCTATCACTATTTGTAAACCCCTTTTTCATAAGCACTGTATGTGGTCCTATACATCTTACACCCTACAACTAAAACATGCCCCCATAACTTTTCCTGTAGGTGCAACATGACGCTCCTCATCACCTACTAAGAGCCCTGATGAAGACCTTCACAAAGTTTCTTTCCTGTCAAGATTTTCCCTAAGGTCGAAACGCGTAGGCTCATCTTTGGTGCCAGGAGGAATATATGCCATATGATTCAACTAAATTATTGGGACATATAGTGAGAGACGTATCTCACCACTAGGCATTAAAGAATCCCTTGAAAATATGACTTTCCCTGGCATATCACAGGACAATTAACTTTCCCGCTTGAGGGACAAATCAACAACACCCCCCCGGGACAGTAACATAATCTCCTTGAGATTTACAGTAGGACCTAGACATATCATTTGTAAATAAGATACTGTAGATATATGAATTCACTTTTTCATTTTATGTGTGGATTGTTTATATTTGAATCTATTAAGTGTTTCCACTCATTTTGTTATTGTGTTTGTCTCACGTTAATTGATTAGCCAGTAAGCTATTCTTTGTTGTTATCGAATGTATTTTTTGATGTAAGGAGATAATCAAAATCGAGTTGTTCACACCCAATGTGTACTCATTTGAACCTTTGAATAATGTGCTAAAAACTAGAGCATTCACTGTCAATAAATAGGACGTGAAAATATAAAATAACTTGCGTGATCCATGGTGTCAGAGGCTTTGTGCATTTAACTTTATTTACTTTGATTCCTGCCTCTGATTCCCTAAACAGAATCAACCCCGTTACTTTGCAAAACTTAGTAAAGAGAAGCTTCAAACTTCGTTCAAAGTCCTAATATTAATCAGTGCCAGCAGTCTATGGAGCCAGGAGGGTGACCGCAAAGAAAAGGATGACTTACAGAGAAAATGCATCAGTTAACAGTAGTGGAGAGCGAAGAAGGCAGGCATGTGGCACAACTGATCAGTGAGTGTGTGTACTGCGTGGGTGAAAAACAAACATTTGCAAACAAATTTCCAACAAAACCCTCAACAACCCCCCACCCTATACTTCAGCCTCAGAAGCGCCGGTCACCCAAACTCCCTCTTAGAATTAAACAACAAGGGGCGTGGAGAAGCTGCTTTCCCCAACACACATCATATTAGAGTAAAGGATAAAATGCTGCTGGCGAAGCAAACATAAGTTCAATATTGGTAGCAGAATACATGGGCTTGTAGTTACAGTACTGACTTGAGTCACTGAGGCAGGGGCCTGGTCACGAAAGTCTCAGCCTGGGCCCAAGACTTGGACCCCATCGGGGCCGGAGGGGGGGGGGAGAGAGGACCTGTTGGAGGCAGCAGGCCCCAGGCGATCTCTTTCACCATTGGACAAAATTGGCCCACCTGCAGTGGCCCCTCATCATCACCTCGAGTGCCATCATCTTCTCATCCCAACGCAGGTTGCATCAGCACCAGGACTGCGTGGCTGCAGAATATCCGACCCTTGGAAGGGGGGTGGTGTGTGACACCTGAGTTTTTTGCGTTATGCGGCCTAGTCCTATACCGCATCTGGGGAGTCAAAGAAGAATGAGGTGGATTCATAGAACACCTTTACCTGGAAGGGAACAGAGTATGGACGACAGCTGAATTGCGCTGAGCTTTCACTTCATTGAGACAAAGGTCTTTCGTTGCTTCTGGACAAGGCGAGTGTAGTCTGGAAAGATGAGGATACAGGTACCTTGAAATGGAAAGGGCCCGCTCAGTCTCACTTCCCTAAGAACAGCATCTCTGTCTTTGTAGTTAAGGATTTTGGCCTTGTAGGGGCCCAAGATGGAGTCCTTCCATCACAGGTCTGTGGGCATGTTACAGCACAAAGCAGGTAGATAGGTGGTCAAATGGGAGCCAAGATTTGATCCAATCTTTCGGAAATTTGGTTGAGCATCGACCCTTTCACTCCCTCTAGGAAGCCAATGAAGCGTGGATGGTTTCTGCGAGCTTGGTTTTGGCACCCTCCACACGTTCCTCTAGAAGTTTGGCGGATGTAGACAAGTGGTGGGCGGTGGATTGGAGTTCCTGAACAATGCCCTCGAGCTTCAAGGTACAACCTTCGGCATCAGAAACCCTGTCCACCACATTACGCAGGTCCAGATGTAATAGAGTGACATTTACCCTCATTGGCCTTGGTGTCAAGGGGCGGTAGAGAAGCTTGTATACCTTATACTATAGGATATATTCCGTGCTGACAGCGCCAAGGACGCTGATGCTGGCGGAGGGTCAGTGGCAGGCTTAGAAACATCCACTAAGGATGTGGTGTATCTGTCCATTTTCATTTGTGCTTGAGAGGAGGACTGACAGTCCCTGCCCATGATGTGGTCTGAGGTATTACCCCGAAGTCGTGGTTGGCTGCAAAAAAGGGTGGGGTGTTCAGTCCGCTTGCACCATAGGTTCGCTTGGGTAGCACAAGCAGCGGTCCGCTCAGAGGAGAAGTACCACTGGAGCCACTCAGGAGCTCAGAGGAATGATGGGCCAGGGACCTGGTCGCGAACCAGCGGGTAGTGGAATTGGCCTATCCCGTGTCCAGGCCTGGAGGTAGTCCAAAAAACATCACGGGCAGTCTATATCCACCAAGCCAGAGAGGGACCCCAAAGATATGTTTCCCAGCCAGCCCTAGCTGACCCCCCACTCAGGAACATTTTGTTTGAAATAAGTTGATTTTGTATGTTGTGCTTTGCATTTCTGTGCACATTTTTCCACCCACTGTCATTTTGGAATGTAAGCACATAGCAATGAGTTCTTTACATTCAAATATCTCGTTTTTCTGTGAGTCAATGTTATCTTAGCTGCTAACTAGGTAATGAAGACTGTGAACCCAAATGGACTTTTGAAGTTCCAATTATAGGATTTTGATTCCTTCATCATTGAGGACAACCCGTCTTGAATTGTTAAAGAAAGCGATTAGATCTGCGTCTAGAGTATTACCACAAAACAGTTGTCTGCAGCCCTTGCATTACAACCCCTCATAAACCAAACTGCCACACTACTTAGGACAAACTTGGAAATTATAGCCCTGAGGGTCACAAAGGAAAACAGGACTATCATAGATTTAGGAACAAACTTGACATTCACCTCATCCGCACAGAGGCTTCCCGTGCGGGGGTTACTGACACCCAGATACAGCATTTTATTCTATATTAAATATGCTTAAATGCGTGCTCTGAATAGGGTTTAGAAAACATGAATGGTTCCTTGGAGAGAAGTCTTTTGCCTAACTGTCTACGGCAAACAAACGAGTAAATGTCATTACAATATAACTGACAGTCAAACAAACAAGCAAGTACGTCGACGTATCAATACTTTAGATAAATTAAGATAGAGTCTTCATCAGGACAACACATGAAGTGACCTCCCCTTCACTGAAAAATCAATTGGAAGATCTCAGGGTGCAGACAATCACTTTTCACACAAATCTGCTTCATGGACCACAAATGATCGCTTAAATATCCTTCAATTCGGGATGGGGATAAATAGTACAAACGCCAACGATCCGAAACTGGGTTTAAGCAGCACAGCACATTGCAGTCGATGCCATTAAAAACAGCTGCAGCAGTGAAAATGGCACTAGATAAATAGTGACACTGCGAGGTGTGGCATTTACTAGGTGCAGTATTTCCACAGCTCGGAATGTGAAATAATGCAGTAATACTACGTGCTGTGCCCCTATATGAGGCGCAAAAATGTACACTGGTGTGGTTTCTCTTTGCACACATTCCACCAGCCGTACCTGGTGAAATACCTGGTGAAAATGATGTGGAGAAATTCATAAGGTGCATGTTGGAATCAGGATTCGAGATTTCTAGCCTGGCGGTAATAATGTCAACTTGCAATGTTTATTCACATTTATAGACAGTGGGATTTCGAACATTACCACAACAATCACTTTACATAACAGCAGAGTGAACAAGGACTTTCAGTGAAGTAAATCTTGGATGTAATAATTGACACAGTAAACAGGTAAATAAAATATTGAAGTGGTGAAGAGAATGCAACCAAACAAACAAGCTAAGACATATTTTACTGCGCTTAAGAAATACCCACTCTTTTTTGTTGACTTATATAATCATGACCCTAAGGATAAACTTTCCTGTTTAATGTCCAAGATCTTAATTATTTTGAGCAAAGATATGTTCTCTTTAACAAAATGAAATGTTTGATCGCAACAATAAATTATTTGCAATACTTTCAGGGCTTTAAACTGTAAGAATAATTGTGTCTTTCATATGTGCCTTAAATTTCACTAAATTACAAATATTAACTTTTTAATACCTTGATGTAAGCGCTTGCTGTGTCCTTTAATGGTATGATTTTGTGAAGGTAATTAATATGTTGGCACAAGCATGCACACATTTAGATTTTGTGTATTTTTGGTATTAGAGAACTTTAATGGAGCACGAGAGCCTACAGGTAGACTCTTGGGGCGTATTACACAAAGTGCCCCGGGGGCACACCTGGCATTAGCACCCGCTTTGCGCGCTCCCAGGGCACTTTGGTTTTACGGAAGGGGCCACAGATGCTTTTGTGGCCCCTTCTGTAATACTGATAGTGCTGGCACACCGCCAGCGCTTTCTCAAGAGGGTATTCCCTCATTTGCATGGGGGGCATGGCCCAATGCAAATGAGGGAAAGTCTTGGCCTCTGCGCCCGCACCATATTATACACGCGGGCAAAAAATCTGTCAGGAGGTGCACTGACAGTGCGCTTCCTGATAGCAGCCCTTCTGACGGCCCCCCCTCCCCCCAAACATACCCTTACAGGTGGGTGCAGTCACTCACTGCACCCGCACGAAAGGTGATCTCGAAGCCCCTTTAAAAGTACAGGCAGGTTGCCACCTGCACAGTGAAACACGGAGCGGATGCTTCAAAGCTGCTCTGTAATCTAAATGCGCTGCCCCTAGGGCAGCACCAGTTAGCAGCTGTCCTGGGGGCCGTGCATTCAATGCAATAGGGCGCAAACAGTGAAAGTGCGCCCCATACATAATATGGCCCCTGATGCGTTCAAAGTCAGTGGACGGATCAGCAGATCCCCTCCCCCACCCCTCAGCTCCTTAAGACCCTCACAGGTGAGTAACCGTGCTATACGAACTCCTGATTGATTAATTGACTGATTGAAAAAAAACAATAGTCAAAAACTGAGTATGGTTCTGGGTCAAACACCCAAAAATACTGAAATTCACAAATTTGCAAAACATGCCAAAATTTGAACAGTCTATCATGCTCAAAACATCAATTTGCCAATGATGCACAAAGAAAGAAAAAGTTATCAAGAGAACAACATGGAAAAAGCACAAAGCACTGGGGTAGATACAAAATCTCCAGCCTCCTAAGGTTGCCTTGCTTTTTGTATTCCTACCAGAGTGTCCTGCCCAGGCATTTTGGAAAATAGCAGAGACATTAAAAGGGTTTTACCCGTCTGACCCAGTTATGTCCTGGAAGGGTATAAGTTCAGTATATATGCCCCTAATTCTACATCCCTTTAGACCTTGCGACAGAACCATACCCTTCCAAAAGCTGTGTCCTACATTCTTCCTTAAAGACACCCATTCATAGTTTCATAACAATCTGGTAGCTAGAAGCCAGTCGTTCCTTTGAGTCACTCTTGAACCTCAGATGGACACACAGACTAACCATTTTATGGTTGGGACACAGCTGTTCCAGTGGCTTGTGTCCCACTACCCCATAAGATGCTCTTTGGATCTCTGGGGTACATGAGGGAGCTGCCTGTTTGCAGAAAGCCAATATCCTCAATAAACACAATATTTGAAATGAAATGAAAAAAATATTTAATAGAGCGCACTGCGGCCAAGCGGCTTCCTGGCGCTGGGGACCTGATCAGAGCTCACAGAGGGAAACCAGGAAAACTAAGAAGGGAATGCCTGAGAAAAGAGGAAAGTTTTAAGGGCCTTACGGAAGTGAGTGTAGATGGGGATGGAGCGAATAGAGAGTGGGAGGCTGTTCCAGAACTGGGGGGCCAGGACAGAGAACCGAGTGCCTCCCGTTCTGGATTTGCGAAAACGGGGGATGTGCAAAAGAGAGAGGGAGGAAGATCGAAGAGTGCGGATAGGGGCGTGAGAGGAGATGAGAGAAGTGATGAAAGAGGGGGCAGAACGAGAATGAGCCCGAAAGGCTAAGCAAGCCAGTTTGAAAAAGGATCTGAATCGAATAGGAAGCCAGTGAAGAGTTTTGAGAACGGGAGTGATAAGGGAGGATTTGGGGAGAGACAAAATGAGGCGAGCGGCCTGATTTTGAATGGCCTGGAGCCGGCGGGTTTCATAGGCGGGTATGCCCACGTACAGGCCATTCCCATAGTCGAGGCGGGAGATGACTAAAGCCATGACTATGGTTTTGAGTGCGTCAGTGGAAAAAAAACGCGACATTTTCCGGATGAGACGGAGGGACAGAAAACAGGAGGACACGACGGAGCTGATCTGGTTGTGCATGGATAAGTCATGACTGACTTTAATACCAAGGGTGCGAACAGAGGAGGCGGGTGAGGGAGGGGGGCCAAAAGATAGGGGCCAGTGTGCAAAGGGACCAAGGGTTAGAGGGACCACCAGTGAGGACAAGTTCCGTCTTGTCAGGATTGAGCTTGAGATGATTAGCGCTCATCCACTCGGAAATGAAAATTAAAGTGGAACAAAATTTAGAAAGAGAGTCCGGAGAAGAAGAGAGATCAAAGACGAGCTGGAGGTCGTCGGCGTAATTGTACACAGAGACCCCCAGCTCGAGAAGGGAGGAGATGAGAGGATGGATATAAAGATTGAAAAGAAGGGGGGAAAGGGAGGAACCTTGGGGAACACCACAAGTGACCGAGCGGGGAGGGGCAGAGAAACCGGAGAGGTGAACAGCCTGGGACCTGTCCCGAAGGAAGGACGCGAGCCAGGAATAGGCCGCGCCCCGAATGCCCACTGCGCTGACACGGTCGAGAAGAATGGAGTGGTCAACCGTGTCGAACGCAGCGGACAAATCGAGAAGGACCAAGGCTTGGGGAAGGTTAGAGTCGGCTTTCCCCTTGAGTTCATCCAGAACCGCGAGGACTACCGCCTCCGTAGAGTGGCCCGGGCGAAAACCCGCCTGATGGGAAGCCAAGAGGCCATTCTCCTCGATATACGAGGAGAGGCAGGAGGTGACATGGGCCTCAAGGATCTTGCCGAGGTAGGGAAGAAGGGAGATGGGTCGAAAATTAGAGGGGAGAGAGGGATCCAGACCAGTTTTTTTTAAAATGGGGAGGACGATTGCGGATTTGAGAGATAAGGGGACGGAACCAAGAGCCAAAGAAGAATTGAGTAGAGCAAGAGGGGGGGCAGGGCAGTTGGTGAAGAGGGTTTTAAGAATGCGTGCCGGTGCGCAATCCGCGGGAGAGCCAGACTTAACTTTGAGCAGATATTTGAAAAATAAATCAGGGGAGATAGGGGGGAAGAGAATAAAGGAAGACGGGGGAGGTGCGAGGGGGCAGGTGCGGCTGGGTTGAGGCACAGTGGGGATGTTAGCTTTGATCTTCACAATCTTGTCAATGAAAAAGTCATTGAGTGACGAACAGAGGGACAGGGAGGGAACCAGAGAAGGGGAGGAGCGATCGGAAGTGGCAAGATTGTGAACCAGGGAAAAAATTTCACAGGATTTGTTGGCGGAGAGGGCTACTCTCTCAGTGAAATAGGAGGTTTTGGCCGTTAAAATTGCTTTTTTATATTCGGTGAGAAGTTGTTTGTATTTGGCGCGCAGAGAGGCACAGTACTTCCGTCTCCAGAGACGTTCCGACCGCCTAAGGTCGAGTTTTAATGCTTTGAGCTCTGGAGAGAACCATTTGTGCGCATCATAGGGGCGAACCGCTTTGATCTTTCTGAGCGGGGCCACTAGGTCACACGAAGAAGACAGCCATGTGCTGATGGCGTTGGCCTGAGATTCGAGGGGAAGATCAGTGAGGTCCGGGGCGGATGAAGCCAAGGAACGCGAAAGAGAATCAAGATCGGTCTTATTCCAGTTGCGGGCTAGAATGTTTTTGGGAAGGAGGGGCTTGTCGACCACACCCAGGTGAATAGAAAAGGAGATGATAAAGTGATCCGACCAAATGCAAGGAGATATAGAGGGAGGTGAAGCGAGAGGACAAGAGGACCAAATTTGATCTAAAATGTGACCTTGAGCATGGGTGGCAACTGTAACATGGGATGTGAGATTCAAGCATTGGAGGGTGGCGGAAAAATCTTTAGAGGGAAGATCTTCCCTAGGATCACCCGGCCAGAAATTGAAGTCGCTGAGCAATAGGACGGAGGAGTTGTTGACCACCAGGGTGGCCAGAAGGTCCTGAAGGGAAGCTACAAAGGAAGGCATAGATTGAGGGGGACGATAGACGAGGACAACAGTGAGGGGGGCAGGAAGATTGAGAGAGCGGGCCACTAAGTAGTCCACATTAGGTATAGGGGGGTGAGGAAGAAGTTGGAATTTCAGAGTCGACCGAATGATCATTGCCACACCTCCCCCAGCCTTGCCATCCGGGCGATCAGCTCGGAGGGCGTAGTAGGTATCGGGGAGAATGGCTAAAAGATCTGGGAGGGAGTCAGCTGTGAACCAGGTTTCGGTCAGAAAAAGAAAGTCAGGGGAGTCAGTGGTCAAGAAATTGAAGAGTGCTGTCTGGTGCTTGACTGCAGAACGGGTGTTGAGTAGATAAGCGGAGGCTACAGTAGGAGCAGGGGAAGGGCGGAAGACAAGGGGAGGTTTAACAGAAAGAGGAGTAGGGCTATGAGAGGCCCGTGTCAAGTGTGACGGGGAAGAGGTGAGGATACCGAATGTGTCTAGATGATGCAATAGAGAGGGTGAGGAAGGAGAGGTTGCGGAGAGAGCAGTGAGTTGGGAGGAAGAGTAAACCAATGAAGGAGCAGAGTGTGTGGCCCCTGGTCCCGGCCCGTCGCGGACGGGCGCAGACGGGCTTAACTTAGGCGCAACTTCGGCGCGCCTTTGTCGCGCCCGCTGCGCCCGTCCGCTGCGCCGCCGGAAAAGAGGAGCCATAATGTAGGGACACATGGGGGAGGAGGATCAGGGGGGCGTGGCAGGGGGGGAGGAGCCAAAGAGCTGTAGCGCCGAGCCCAGACCCGCCCAAGATGGAGGAGCCGCCCGTCCCACTCCGAGAGTCAGGCAAGGAGGGGGCGATCAGCGGAGGCGGTCTGGGTCGCGTGCAGGAGAGGGGGCAGCCGGGAGGATCTGAGCGCTGGGTCCGAAGCGCTTGAAGGCAGGCAGTGCAGGTAAGCAGAGTTTAAAAGTCTAAGGATTAAAATCCACGTTGCTCCCGGAGAAGCCTCGGGAGATCTGAGAATGAGCGTTGGTCCCGGAGAAGCCTCGGGAGATCTGAAAGCAGGTTTTAGGCGTGCGAGCAGGTGAGTGCCTAAAGTACTTGCCAGGGGGGGAGGAGCCAAAGAGCTGCAGCGCCGAGCCCAGACCCGCCCAAGATGGAGGAGCCGCCCGTCCCACTCCGAGAGTCAGGCAAGGAGGGGGCGATCAGCGGAGGCGGTCTGGGTCGCGTGCAGGAGAGGGGGCAGCCGGGAGGATCTGAGCGCTGGGTCCGAAGCGCTTGAAGGCAGGCAGTGCAGGTAAGCAGAGTTTAAAAGTCTAAGGATTAAAATCCACGTTGCTCCCGGAGAAGCCTGGGGAGATCTGAGAATGAGCGTTGCTCCCGGAGAAGCCTCGAGAGATCTGAAAGCAGGTTTTAGGCGTGCGAGCAGGTGAGTGCCTAAAGTACTTGCCAGGGGGGGAGGAGCCAAAGAGCTGCAGCGCCAAGCCCAGACCCGCCCAAGATGGAGGAGCCGCCCGTCCCACTCCGAGAGTCAGGCAAGGAGGGGGCGATCAGCGGAGGCGGTCTGGGTCGCGTGCAGGAGAGGGGGCAGCCGGGAGGATCTGAGCGCTGGGTCCGAAGCGCTTGAAGGCAGGCAGTGCAGGTAAGCAGAGTTTAAAAGTCTAAGGATTAAAATCCACGTTGCTCCCGGAGAAGCCTCGGGAGATCTAAGAATGAGCGTTGCTCCCGGAGAAGCCTCGGGAGATCTGAAAGCAGGTTTTCTGGGTATATGCAGTATTCGCAGTCAAACTATAGAGGATAAAAATAGCATAACCAATATATAGGAAGGTGCTTTTTGTAGAGTCTAAATGAGCTAAATGAGGAAAACAATGAAAGGCAACATTTCTCAAATGTCTGCATGGAGGCATATTGTATTTTGTAAAAATATGCAGAGGGTGCCATAAATATAACAGAGGGTCATTTTACTAAAACAAAAATCAGCAATGGAAAAATGACATGCAATTTTCAAACAACACGGTACAATAGAAGACATCACCAAGTGAAGCCGATAACACTGTCTAAAGCTCCACCAACCATACCTCGTCAGGAGGTAAGGAGGTGGATCTTCTAGTTTTATAGATTCAAACTGTGACACATGTTTACACAGCCTCAAACAGACATGAAAGTTGGACATTTAGATGCTGATGCCACAGGTAAGCCTCAGCGATCGCCTGGGTTCAGCAGAATAGCAGATTAGATAAAAAAATGTATTTTTTGGACTTTATGAGCATTCCTGATAGACCCTAAAGCAGAGCAGTGTCAGGCTCAAGAATGTGCATTGCCAGAGAACATGAGAACTCTGTAAATATGACAGACTGCTACATGTTTTTCACTGTAATATAAAGCAAATAAAATTAAAGGAGCAGCTAGGAACACATAGGTGAAGGAACTCCATGAGCAACTCACCGATAAGGAATGGAAACAGACCTGTGCAGTGGTTAAGGATATCTCCAGAAATGTAAGGTTTAAATTAATCCATTTTCATAATGTTCACCACACATACCTCACGCCCCTCAAGTTCAACAGAATATATGCAGATCGCTCAACTGCTTGTCCCCGCTATGGAAAAGGGGGAGATAAATTCTTTCACATGGCAGTGCACTGTGATGAGGTACAGGAACATTAGCTGGAAGAGGTGGCGGAGATATGGCTGGTGACTGGGTAAACAATGGCTTCTCTTAACAGACTAACTGGGTATCAAGGGACACCCCAAGCAAGGAAAAATGCAATATAAGTTCTTCAAGTTAGCCCTTCTCCTGGCGAAGAGGTGTGTTGCTATGGGATGACAAGGCACACTGAGATCCACGGTGGCCAGTTTGGTGAAGGATATAGTTGAATGGGCATTAGCAGAGAAGACACATCTTCGGTTCTCCTGCAGAGATAATAAGGTACTCGAAGACCTGGAGCTCTGCTCGATGGGAAACAGCTTTTACAATGCGGGCATTACAGCGTAATGCCTTTGTCACACATCCATTACCATGCAATGGCTTTACCAATGATTGCCTTTTCAATGCATGCCTTTACCGCGAAAATGCCTTTACAATGCATGCCTTTACATCGCAAGGTAAGTATATATAAGGCGTGTGTGTGTGTCTATGTAATGACTGAAACAAAGGTTAAAGTAACGTTATAGTTAGATGAATATGTTAGAGACAACATTAATATTTTGAACAAAAAATAAAATAAGAGAAATTCACCAGTTATGGTTAGCAGCGATAACTGTAACTTGCGCCTCCACAATGCACTGTTTATGACCTACCATATGACACTACTCATGAAAAGTTCTATGACATCATTTATGAAATCACTGATGACATCTCAAATTACATCATTGATGACATCATCTGATGAGTGTGTTAGGTTGTTTTAAAGTTTACATTCTAGTGGGTTACTACTATATTGCTTTTCTATCTAATTTTGTACAGCCTGTGTTTTCAAAACACATGTGCTCCTAATGCATCAGACATGTGTTGAGATATTGAACACATTATAAATGTTTGTATTGAATATTACCTCAGTCTATAGGAACTTTATTTTCCACACATGTTTTTTGTTACTGTAGAAAAAGTTTCCAGCAGGGCAAAGATTCTACGTACTACATACTAAGTATTGTAAGCAGCCTTAAGTTATAGAACAGAATTGTCTAAGTATTACAATTTCTACTTAACATAGAAGACTGTGTGCACCAGGTACGAACCTATGTACGTGTGCTTGTTTTGCTTCACAAGGATGGCTAACTGTAAAGTTTTCACAACAGTATGAAGGCTGTAGGTAGTGTGCTTTTTAGCACCTTCAGACATTGGATATTTTAAGTGAACAGTCGCTCTTTGGACACATTTTGCATATAGTGTACACTGTTCTTAGTAGAAACGTTTTAATATTCTGTGGTGTATTTCTCATGAGAGTTTCAATGTTAGCAAACAGTGTGGTACCGAGTAAACTCTCTCCTTAGAGTAAACATTGCTAACAGTGCCCACTTTTGTACTCATATCAACTTCATTTCTCAATAAAGGTTCAGTGACTGTTGAGACTGTCAGGACTGTCTGTAGTAGAGCAGTAGTTAAGTATCAGGGCTTGAGAATCTGGAGGAACTTGCTTTTCCCCGAACTCATATATAAAGATTGATCACCATGTGCACTATAAGTTACCATTGTTCCTGTGGTACACAGTCAACATGAACTAGGCTACCTATGAAGTGTATGGTATAGGGTCAATGTTGCAAATAACACAAGCTTACTTTACCTGTGGGGCTGTATGTATAATAGCAGTAAAGTCGCTTCATATTCTTCTGAGCTATTTTGCACTTACATTCATAGCTCTAAGGGTATAACCGTTTGTCGAGCAATGTTTACAAAAGAAGATTGGATCATGTCAACAGTGATGGTATCAAATTAAACTTAGCCAGGAAAGAAGACATTTGAGGTGAGTAGATTTAGAGTGTTTCTGGTGCTTTACACAAGCTGCTCTCCACCTAAAGTTGGGAACTACCCAGAGTTCTCTGCTTCTTTTTTGCATAATTTATGTGGCACTCAAAGCCTCAAAGGGTTTTGTTTTTGACTTGTACTGTGTGCTCCCTTGTGTCTGGACAAAGCTAAACCTCTCTGAAGAGCTATAATGATAACAAAACACATGTCAGTGACTGCTTTTATTCGTTTCATGTTGGCTTGGATGGTATTCTACTAATACAAAGCCATTTCTTCTGTTTTATCCTTAAACATTAATCCCAAAATCTTTATAATGCACCATGCATTATTTGAGTATGAATTTCTCCCATTTCCCTTTGCCAGAACTTCATCCTAGAAACCCAAAACACATAAAATATTTCCATAAAATGAGTGGGTGTTTGTTAAAATACAGCTGCCACAAAAGCGGAGTCAAACTCTGTGACTGAAGCTATATCCACACAGGGACGTAACAGTGGTCAGTGGCGGATGGCATGGAAGGAGGGTTGTGGGGACAAAAATAAAAAAATCTTTCCACTTACCTTCTTCCTGGCACGATGTTCTCCTCCTCACTCGGGTCTTCTCCCCTGGCGGGCGGGCAAGCTCCAGGAAACTGAACGAACCAATCCTTGTGCTGCTCTCATGCTGCATGAGAGAGGCACCAGGATTGGAGGGAGCTGCCTCTTGCCGCTCCTGAGGACACTGGAGCCCTATGCTTTCTCTAACCCAACTGTCTTAAGGAAGCTAGGTTAGAGAGGTTTGAGGGGCCGAAAAAAGTCTACTCTGACAAGGGACCTGGCTAAGGGGACGCTGGTCCACTACTTCACCAAGACAACACCACTTACAGTCCAACAAACAGTAAGAACAGAACGAAGACGACTGTCTACAGACTGTTCTATCAGTGACTCCTCCCCCCCATAGTCAGCTGCCGCTCCACAAAGTCTATCACTGCTGGAGGAACTTAATAGTTTATGCAAAACCAAGTATGCTGCCGTCGAGACCACCCCTGAGCAAATTAGTGCTTCTATCCGTCCTACAGTCATTACAAGTCCCCAATCCTACATATTATCCCCACCATATGGAAATCTCCTGGGTACGCCAATTTCTCCACCAGCTATAGATAACACGAACCCTACAATGTCCCTCCCGGACCTTTCTGGTAAAAGGAAACGACCTGCGGATAAACATACAGGCAGCCAAGCAAAGCAGCAAAAATTGACTTTGAACTCACCATTGCTTATTACCCTTTCCCCGGAAACATGTAAGGATCCCGTGAAACTGCTAGTCCCTGCACCCCTTACCTCAACCCTGTTGGCCCAGATACAAACCATGATCAACTCTTTGATACATCCCCTAATAGAAAGAATGAACAATCTTGGGGATAGGATCGTGGCAATAGAGGAAATGACCAAGACAAACTCACTACTTCTAAAAAGTATAGTACGCTCCAATCACCCACAGCCTCTAACCAATACTGCAGTGTCTTTAATAACTCCCCAAAGTAACATCAACCAACTCCGACCAGTAGCCTCACGTATGTTAACTCCAACCATCCAGAAAGTGCCCACCAAACATATAACACCACATAGTTGTTCCCTTGAAACTGGGCTGAACAAAGTAACTATACCACCCAAAGGGTCACTCCCCAATCCAGTGAACATTCCACAAAAAACTAACCACATACAACTACCACCGGAGGCTGCCCCGTTTGTGTGTGTCCTTTCCGGAGTCCCAGTACTTACTAATGGAAAAACAGAAAGTCAACAGGAACTAACAAATAAGACACTGTTTTGGTTAACAAAGAATAGACCCCTGCCTCCTGATATCGACGGTAGAATACGAAGTGTTAGAAGGGTGGGTTGGCTGGGCCCGCTTCGAAAAGAGATACCTGGCGATCTGGTGTTAATAAAGTTTAGAAATAGTAATGTTGTCCCATACCTCCAGACCTGGCAACCACAGATAGGAGATGGTCCTATACACACCTGGGGACTATCTGACTTTTATCCCAGAGAATCATTTCTCCCCTATACAAGATTAAAGAAGAGAGTAACTTTTGGTTGGGCTGAAATGGCTCCAGGGTGAGGGGCACTAACATCCAGACTTGACCTAATATACTCCGCAATGATCTATTTGGTACCTGAATTAATATTTTAAGCTATGATATTACATGCTGTAAAATGAGATGAAATGAAATGTAATGGTGTTTATATATTGCAATGTGCTTTTATAATTTTATACTTCAAAATCGAATAAAGCTAACGAAACCGAAACCGATACACCTCTAACAGCTGAGCCTTACAGTCTTTCTTAAGGGCATAGTTCCATAATAATCTGGTAGCTAGGAGACAGCCTTCCATGTGAGTCAGTTTAGCCTCTGATGGACACACAGACTCAACATTTCATGGATGAGAAGCAGCTGTTCCAGAGGCTTGTGTCCCACAGTCCTTGTGAGGGTCCCCCGGCAAAAAACATAGCTCACTTGGGGGTTCCCCAAAGGTTGTACCATGCACTGGGTTACATCTCTGTCACTCATGGGTGAACCCCACACATACTCATATCAGACTGCCAGTCAGTTGGTCACCTCCTTTCCTAGGTTGACTGACTCTTTATCATTAGTTAGAGAAGTTAAAAGCATATTAATGCTGGAAGCCATGTTGCACTGGGTGGCACCTCTGCCGCTCCACCTTGGTCGATAGACATCAATTTCGCAAATTGATGATTCTGGGTAGCTATCTCCCCAATGGGATGCCCCCAGGATTTCTTGTTGAAATTCTGAAGCTTATATTTCTCTTGTTCAGACCGTAGCTATGACTTCCAAATTATGTTGCACCGTACTGCTCTGAGGTGAACCTCACAACAAAATGAAGGGTCCTACTTGGCCAAGCTACAAACCAATACCCCACCAACCAAACTTAAACATCTGGATAACTTCCAACCCAAGCTCTCAAAGGTGCTCAGTATATTCTAGGTTAATGCTTAAATGGATCCACAAATTTGTCAAAAAAACAATTAGGGCACAACTGCAAACCTCACGTAAGACCCAGATAGCCTCCCATACAGACAACTCAACAAAACAACACTTTAACAACCTGCACAACTCCCACCCATACGTGCTTCAGAGCTTCATCGTTGATAGAAAGTGCTATATAAATGCTTAAAATACAATTCATTGTAATTGAACCTAGCCACAGACCAGCTCACAATCAATATAGTTGCAATTGTTGTATTACTTCTTTTTCGATTAGTTCTGCCCAACCATCTCATATAGCTATTACTTTAAGAAGTTAAAATACTAATTTGGTAAACACACACTAAACATCCTTACATTCAGGATATTACCACAACACATAACACACTTTAAAAACACCATTATCTGGGCTTTATCAGATATCAAGTTACACTCTCCACTCAAAACATGACACATAATCATTACGGGTGGCACTTTTAAATGCATATTATTCAGATAGGAATGGCCCTTGCATGGCAATCTAACTAGTACGCCTGCACTGATTGCCTGACTGATTATGAAACGGACATCCCTGACTTTTTATTCTGCCATGGCGTCACACTAATCTAAAATGTTTGCAGAGGTCTTGACCTGTACCTGGTAATAAAAGGTCCAAACCCTGCACTGTGGCTTCGATGGGTGCGACCAGTGTGTCCTCATGTTGGATATTAGACCACTGTAAGTGCACTGAGTAGATCAGAAAGTGATGGTGGCAGAGTACCATATAATGTGAACCTTCAGTGTAACCAGGCCCTCATCTCTGTTTCAGAGAGTGCAGTCTACGCCTCTAGCGTAAAGTTCAGCTATTATGTAAACCCCAGAAACTTGCGCTCACAATCTGGTTGTGTATTGAGTGTGTGTATGTGTAGTGAGGGTGTAGCACGTGCATGGCAAAAGGACTCTGTGTGTGGCATGAGTCTGAGTACTGGGACCAGTGTGGTCATTTTTGGATGCCCCTGCGTTATTATAGGATGGGTAAATTTGCCTCCAAGGGAGTTTGTTTGAAAGTTAAATTTAAATAGTTATGCAAGTGAATTGGATTCAGGTAAATTAATAGTCCTGAGTGAGTTTAATTTCACAAAATCATGTAGACAAACATATAATTAAAACTAAATAAACATGACAATAATTGACATTAAACAATAACCAGTAGACATGTGTATAAGCAAAGCAGTAGATTTTATCAAAATTGAATCATAAGGGGAAAAGAATACAATACAGATAAATATATGTTCAAACAGGAATACAGGAAAAGTATATATGAAATCAAATCAAATTCTCTGTAAAGCCTGTGGAACACCTATCCAAAATACAGATGTATAAATTCTTCTTTGGATAAGGCTGAAAGTCGACGTTTCGGTCTTTATGGATAACTCTTTAAGACCATCATCAGGACAGAAAGAATTGATATTGTAACTCCCCAAAGAAAGGGTCCTTGAGGTATCGTTTGCCTGGGACTCTGTTAACATCCGTAGTATTGTTTCATGGCGAATCTTGATTCATCCACCATCAACTGATACGGTGATGAAGAAGACGATTTATAAAAGACTCTGGAGATGGGCAGAGATTAATCTTGATAATGGCGAAATGGTAGGCAGTTAACGCTCTTCACCTAGTTATCAATGCGTCACACAATCGTCAAAGTATCGCAATGTGTCATAGAATCGTCAGAAAGATCGATCTGTAAGAGTCTTGAAGGTCCAAACAACGAGGTGTGCCAGCCGTAACTCTGCAAGCTTGCCCAAGTAGACAAAGGCGGTGACCCTTTCAAGTTGAATGCCTCCAAGCCTCGGGATATATATATATATATATATATATACCCCCACTACGAGGTTTGGGATGCGAGGAGGAAGCCGGGTAGACGCCACTGCGGGGTGGTTTTTGCCCTTTCTCGATGTCAGTAAAGAAGCAGGGCAGGTGACTGTTGGGTGCCCTTCATCAAACCCACTTGGGACTTTAATGTGTTTTAGAGGCGCGCTCACATGAGAGGGACACAGTGCACAACAACAACCAAAATGCCGTGCGGTGGGCTACGCCCAGCTCGGCAGGTGTTTTTAGTTATGGTGCATAGTGGAACAGCGCTTTCAGTTGTCCTCAACAGCACGCCATTGAAGAAGGGAGGCAGAGACTCTCGAAACGCGTCTGGCGTTAGGATTTCCTGATGTGTGCTCCTTCCAGTCGCCTGCTTGCACACTGCCATTCGATAAAGTGATTACTTTGATTCTTCCTGAGGCCATCTTTAAATGGGTTTCCTGCATTCGTTGGATAGATATATATATATATATATCATTTGAGATGTCTTCAGTGATGTCACAGACCATGTCATGAGTGATGCAATATGTGAGATCATAAGCAGAGCACTGTGGGGCCATGAGTTATAGTTAGCTCAGCTAACCATAACTGCTGAATCTCTCTAGCTTTGTGAGAGTGAAATCGGAGCCTAACTATAACGTCCCTGTAACCTATGTTTCTTTCAGTGAATTTCTAAGGTTTTTTTAAATGCTAATTCATAACTATAACATCCCTGTAAACTCCCTCATGATTGTGCACTGTGGTGGCAATAACATAGGCACATTGACTGGGGTAGGGCTGGATATTCTAATGAAAGAAACCTTTGCAGAACTGGTGTTGCTTTTCCCACACACTGCCTTGGTGTACTCTAATATATACCAAAATACAGAAATGGTAAGTGGTCAAATCAATTCTGCCCACATTTTGGCAAAGCCAGGAAATATGTTGATAAAACTGCTTCTGCATTCCTCAGAGACCATCACATGGGCTGTATCTATAACAACAATCTGGGTTTTGACATGCATGGAATTTAAAGAAATGATGGAGTGCATTTTACAGATGAAGACAACAGCGTGTTTCTAAGTAACCTGAAAGTCTGCATCTAATGTGTAGCATCCATATACACACAAACAACGCTCCGGGTCTTGTCAGAGCCACCCTAGTAACCGAAATATTGTGATGTTTGTTTCTAAAGGTTTTTTTTTGTTTATTGGGGATCTTCGCGATCCCCGAGGACACGTCGCGAGACAGGAAAACAAAAGCAAACATTCAATGGCCACCTACACATCTAAAAATAATATGTAAAAAAGTCCATTGTGAACATTGCGCTAGACATATTACTATATACATACTTCTTTCAAAGCATGTTTAAACTCATATTTTTCTACCAAGTTTCTTTAAATATCATCTTTCAGACATATTTTCTGATCGCACAGTTATTCAGGTCATTGCAATGACGTTGCTAACCGCAACGATCGTGCCTTTTTCATAAAGTCTAAAATACATGCATACACATATATTGCAGTATTTTACAAACTAGGGGTTTCTGACAGTATTCTCTAAAATCATGTATTTCTAGAGATTTCTATAAAAAAAACAATCTCTAAAACAGAGTTTATATTTTCACGGTGAGGCCGGAGATCGCAATTACAATGGTAATTGCATTCCCCGTGGACACATCGCGAAAACAGAAAACAAAAGCAGGAATTCAATAGCCACCTCCACCACATTCAAAAACTAAAACTATATAATTAATTCTAACCATAACAGTAGATACAGCACTATATAAACGACTCTAGAAAAATATTCATCAGAACGTCCCCACGACGGTACACTTGACGAGGACAGGGGCTGCCCACGGTGGTAGTCGCGTTGTCGAGACAATCTCTCTTGGACACATAATTTGTGTCACTAACACCCCCATTTCTCAACCATTGGGTCAGCGTATCTCCACCCTGATCTTTTATGTGGGCTTTCACATAAATGTTCAGCCCTGGGTACCGTTCCCGAGCAATGAATTGATGGCCGCAACTTTCTGTTCAGGTTCAGTCCAGCCACTCGGAGCATTCCTGTTTCAGGCATGCATTTGCAATTAATCGCAAAACCACCGCGAAATATCCGTGGCCAGAGACATAACTAAAATTGTAAACTTAATTTTCTCAACAACTACTAAACGGATTTACATCAATTAAGCAAAATGCACTTCCTTGAACCAACATCTACCTCCCTGCCAAATTTGGTGTAAGTTTGTTCAGCGGTTCGGGCTGTAAGTGTGGCTAAAGGCTCCTATGGGAATTAACATTATAAACGCAACCTTATTTTGCAAACAAAATTCTCAGTCCCACTGCACGAATCACCCCAAACTTTCCATGACAACCAGAACCTACCTTGACACTTCTTTTGGAAAATGTCATGAAGATTGATCAAACAACGCCAAAGTTATAGGCAAGTCAAAAAATGCTTTTCCTATGGAAATATGGTCTTAACTAAAACTACCTACTGGTGAATGTGAATATAAAAAGAATATATTTTATATATATATATATATATATATATATATAATAAAATTGTACTAGGATTAAAGTAGTGCATTGCTCATGTGAAGTGTAATACAGGAAACACACAGACAATGGCAATGCAGGGATCATGCTCTTGTATACAGGTAATACAGACACACACATATGCACAATGTGTAAGCAGGCAATAGACTATCAGATACCAGGGATTCAAAGCAAAGGAAGTAGAATGCATTAACAGCCGTACCACTAATTATCAGAATGGCTTCCTACAAACACCATCACATATAGATGATGGGCAACCCAATAACCCCTAGGGAGCCAGAGTTAAATTAACCTATAAGGTAAATACTAGCAAGGTGATCATTTTTATTATATTATTTGGACATAGTTTAACTTAGTTGTCAAAGGGAATTAATCCAGAGATGTTCAAAAGTGATTAATCAAAGAAAATGGTATTAAAGGGAGAAACAAGGTGTTGCACTTCGCACAAGCTAACACTTGGATCAGTGGGTTGATGGATATGCACAAGGGACTGATTCCATTCACCAAGAGAGTAGACTTGACATGAATTCATTTATGAGGTTTTTATGGATTTCTGATTAGTGTACATGGTTAATGTATGCTGGGCTTTTGCTTCTGAATGTACCCTACAATTGTAATGTATTCACATACAAACAACATAAGTGCTTTGTGTACACCGGTTTCTCCTTTTTCTACCATTTTATTTGTTTGATCAATGCTTTGCAGATTTCAGGATTAATTCCCTTTGACAACCAAATCATATTACAAATGACCCACTTGCTAGCATAAAAGATGCCTTTAAACACAGCATACATTTCAATGTGAAAGGATCGCTAGGCAGGGATGAATTTAAGCATAACTTAATTTTATATAGGAAGACACAGTAATGAAATTGAAACACATGACTAGAGTAACTATGAATACTATTGTGTTGCCTTTGTAATTTCATTTAGGCCACCTTTAAAGTCGGTTACCCAAAAAAGATTTCAATCGGAAAAACACAAGTTAAAGGACCCCCATAAAAAGTGCTTAGAGCATTAGAATTACGTTGACATTGCAGACATATCTTATGTTCAGAGTTTTCAAAGAAAGATAAACCATACAAAAGGTCATTAACGTAGTCTATGTAAGTCATGGAAGAATACCTCAATAATGGTCTGTAAGGTCTGGAGTAGGACTAGATTATAAATGTATTTTTCAGTAAAGGACTTCCTGTTCGACCTTCGCATTTACTTGATTAATATACATATACTATCACTTCTAACTTTCAACGTAAGGGAGTACTCCAAGACACACAAAAATGTTAATTTAATCTTCATAGTACTGAGGCAGGCAAAAGGATAAATGGCCTGGCCACGATTGTGAATAGTCAAAGCATGTCGTACCTCCAAACTTTACTACTGCAAAGAGACAAAGTTAAACGTAATTGACTGCAAAGAGGAAAATATTTCTAGCACATTAGAACGACATTTCTGTTGTATAAGCATGAACAAAGTATTTCGATTTAGAAATGAGGCTGTTATCCGGTATGCTCAACAACATTTAAGGGGGTTGGATTAACTACATATTTGTACACTGCCAACCACAACATCAATTTTTAAAACAGGCTACCTCTTGGACGTCATCCGGATTTCGTCTTGAAACAATCTGAAAAAACAAAAGAAAAGTAGTTAGCAGATACAAACTGAAAACAGCAAAGAGACAGGAGAGCGCACACAGCACATGTTTTATAGGTTTTTACTTGTCTGACACATAGAAGAGCACTTCTGATTAGAACTACGAAAAAGAGACACACAGATCAACTGCAAAAGATAAAGAAACTGAGAAAATTCAACATGTAAATTTAATGAATTATCTGCAACATTTCGAATCAATTTTACTGCCACAACTGTGTAAAAGCCAATAAAGGCGACAGATATTTCAGCAACTTGGAAACATCCTAAACTTAACATTTTAACAGATTTAACACCAAAATAAGTTGCCCAAAACTTTTATTTTTTGGTACGAGCCTATGCATTCTCTGTTTGGACTCATTCGCTTCTAGAGTTTGCTAAGGAAAGGAGTTGCAAGCCCAACAATTTGTATTACGCACCACAGTGAGAATTACACTTTATCACCAGGCGGTAATACCCAGGTTAGGAAACAATAAAATGTACATACACCATGGGACTGCTTTAGGTTAGGATTGTGCAGTGCTCTATTGAAATCATAAATGTTATCACAATATCAGTGTATTAATTTTAACACACATACAATTTGTTGATTTTATTTAAAAAAGAATGATCTTTCTTCACCACACATTTTTTTAAGTAAGGCATGGCTAAGCTATCTAAGTTATGCTAGAGTCAGATGAGACTAAGATGTCCTCCTGCTTTCCTCAGCGGCGCTGCCTGGAATTGTAACTGTGATCACACAGACTTAGCCTTTATTCTAAAAGCAATGCAAAATCACAGAGTTTACTAGATGTTCTATTGCTAGAAAAAGTACACATGAACTGAGAAATGCAAACAACACATTTCTCTGGAAGACATAAAACAATGTAATGAGTTGTCTACTCCCAAGACATGCTTATTGCGTCACTTAGACTCCGCACACAAAATTCACAATCAGCATAACGGAAGAGAAGCAGTCGCATGAAGTGCATCATGTTGGTAAAAAATGAGGCAGCATGGGCCATAAGGGAGCTAACACAAACAGACGATTGCTGAAAGTGGAGAAGGCATTCAATATGCTTGAATAGCTATATCTGCATTGGGAAGCTTTCTGGGCAACCAAAGGGATGTGTAAGAAAGATGGTGACAGTATATAATGGTCCCAAAACAATGGTACCAAAATCACAAGGGAGTTACCCTTCAACCGGAAAAGGGATGGGTTACAATGTCAACAAACAGCAGGTTTCCCTTTTCCTCCCTTTTTCAAGGATAATGATCCTCATGGGTCACTAGATTTTAGTGCGCCCTACCCACCCAACAGGAGTATGGTCAATGCAAGAGTTACCAAATGTAAAAAACTATTTTGGGACAATTCTTCAACAAGAGCACATTCTCACACATGAGTTTAAAATTTCAATGATTTATTGAAAAAAATGGTTAAAATATCAGTATTCTATTTGGGTCATGGTGTACATTATTTCCAAATCAGTAATCACAATTAAAAAGACATTTCTATTAAAATCATAAACAAACAGAATTTATTGCAAACAATTCTTTTGGTCACTTTAAAATTAAAAATAAAACAAACAAATTGTCGACGCAGCGTTTCGGTGACATACACAATCTTGCACCTTCTTCAGGACTTTGTTCATTGCATGTACATCTAGAAAATATATAATGACACTCCATTAGGCCCTGCTCATGGTGGTACTCGTTACTTTGTTGTCTTTAAATTTATACATTCTCATTCATCACCCTGTTATTTGGTAACCCCACATGACCACTATTACAATGCTCCTTATGGGTTTTTTTCTAATACTGTGGCGCGCCCCCTCCCACAGAGATTTCATTGTGCGCATACCTATTGGCTCCAGATGGAACCTCCAAAGTTCTGTATGGTTAAAAATTCTTCAGGTCCGAAAACAATGGTACCCACAAACGGTCTCCTATTACAGCAGACACAGGGGAGAAATCTAAATTGGCATTTGTGCCCTACTATCACCCCTTCTGTTTGAGCTCAGCATTAGCAACACTATTTAGAACTGCACAGGGATACCGCTTTGGAAGGTTTTCGTGAGAACAAGGTAATGTCTGTATCTTATTCAGGCACCTAGAAGGTCAGGCCCATGTACTACCAAAACCAGTTGTGCAGAGTCTCAGAGGATCTGTTGATCATGGAAAGGAAAAAAGTTCAAAATGTTCACTTGTCCAATAGGAGTCATTCATTTTTCAAATTGGGATCTGCGGGTCCAGATTTGTGAATCATTTGCGAACTAATGGCTAAGATATCTATAATTTATTCCTGCAAAGTCTGCTCAAAATGTTTTTATAATGCATATATTTCAAAAACAACTTAACTGACTTATAGCAATGCATAAAAAGGGCTTTTTTCAAGTTAATCTGTTGTTTCCTGTCTTAGTAAAATTCCATAGTGAAGCATTTTTTGGAAATAAGACTAGAATTCATATAGGAGCTGAAATGGAAAACACTTCTTTTTAGAACTCCTGTATCACGCTTTCCCTTTGGACAAATGAGCATAACACTTGACATATCAAAACTTAGGCAGATGTGTCAACAAGCTTCCGAGTTATATGCAGAGTCATCTAATGGTGTCAAAGGAATTAGCAAACCAAAAAAGTATTTTCAATGGAAAGTAGAAAAAACATAACTAGAGACCCAGAGAGGGTTAATGCGTACTATGCAATATGTATCCAATACATATATATAAAAGTTGAACTTGTTATTACGTATTACTACCAAACAATATAGATTATGAACAAATGCAGTTAATCTTCCAGGTGATTCAATGGAAGAGGTTGGGGCCTCTACATACCTGGGAAGTGTCATAGACAGACAGGGCGGCAAAGACACCAACACCAAGGCAAGAATCGGCATAGCAAGGGCTGCCTTCATTGAGCTAAAGAAGATCTGGGGCTTCAAGGACCTAATGCTACAAACCAAGATCCGTTTTTTTAACAGCAATGTAAAAACCGTCATTCTTTAGAAGCAGGAACTTGGAGGACAACAGTGACTACCAACAACAAAGTCCAGACCTTCATTAACTCCCGCCTGAGGAAAATCATCCAAATTCGGTGACCAAACACCATCAGTAACAACAACCTATGGCAACAGACTCTCCAACTCCCTCCTCATGAAGAAATAATGGATCCCTCCTCATGAAGAAATAATGGAAAGACGTTGGAGCAGGATAGGTCACACCCTCCCACCGGGCAAGCTCTGACCTGGAAACCGCACGACAAAAGTAAAAGAGGAAGGCTAAGTAACACCTGGCACTAAGGCCTTGAGGCTGACTGCATGAGATGGGTTACACCTGGAATCAGACTGAAAAAGCCCAGGACAGAGGTGGCTGGAGAGTCCTGGTTGAGGGCCTGTCCTGGGATGTGTAGTGGGCATAAGTAAGTAATAGATTAGGGAATGGAATATGGTCACATCTAGTAGACCAACTTTAATCTTCTATGAGAAGAAGTATGTGCAAAGAAACTAGCCTCTCTTCATTGAGTCAGGTAACTCTTCACGAATATTGTTGCCAACGCTTCCTGGCAAACCATTCTACTTCTTGCATTCTTACCATGCATGTTATTTGGAAATTACATAAAGTGAAGATCAGTCTTATTTCAGAGAAAACGTATAAATAATCATGATTGTATGAGCAACCACATCTAGCAATCCCGTTCATAATAAGGCATTCACTAACCTAAATATGGTTGTCGAAAAAGGCTTTTGAACCTGAGGAACGTATCATACAGTCCTACCACCCACCTGACTTTTTAGCAACAAAAAGATTAGAAGTAAGTAAAAGGCTAAAAGCCATCTTGCTTATGTGATGCTATGCATTTTCTAAAATGAGACTGGCTTCAGGTACATGTTACTTTTATTGCGACAGTCTCAACTGTTAGTACTCTACTGTGGACACTTCTTGGAAACTCCATATTGTACACCCTAGCATTTTCACATACATATTATAGATAATTTATAACGCAAAAACGGTTTTGTGAATTAAGGCAATTTTAGTGTGTGTATGAAATGACTACAAATTATATTTTGAACAATGCTACGGTTCAGACATGCATTTTCAAATTTCAAAATCTGTTTCATTTGATCCTCTCACAACATAATGCTGCCTATTGATGTTTTTATCCAGATCACTTTATTAGCATCTAATCAGTCTAATGTGTCTTTAACTACTCTAGATGTAAAGACATCAATAAAAGAACAAGATAATTATTTTTCCCTTGCACAAGGATACGTACTGTGACATAATAAAGAACAGTCTTTAATGTCATTAGGTTTCAGCTTACATTCTCAAGTTCTCGCTCAATAGTCAAGAGTGGTGGTTCTCTAGAAAGTTTTGTGGTTTAGCCATCCGGTGACTTCACTGTAAGAGAACCAAGAACCAGCTCCAACAGCTGATTTATATCTTTGGTCAGCCCTGGTGCCTCCCTTCACGGTTCTACTGTGTCCCATCAGTGGGGTTGGTAAGGAGGGCCAACACTCTCAAGTGCGTTCGGGTCCGTGCTAACCCTCTTTTTATAACCTATGATGTTGGGGGAGAGCATAGTCCAAGGTGTGGTCTAGGTTGTGAAGTTGTGAGATATAGAAATCAGCATGTTCTTAGTCTGGAAAACATGGTCTCTCTTTTGATTTTTTTCCTTTCTCTTGATGTAGCGTTTTCAGTGGTTCCCTATGCTGCCCTGCCTGCTCACCTTCCCTGTCAGTGGATCTCAACTCTACATGGTATCCAGTGGCTCTTCCAAGCCACATAGAGGACCTAAGAGTACAATCCCTTCTATCCAGGGTTCACTGTTTAGGTAGCGTTAAGGTACTGCCTCCCTGTCATCCCAGTTTAATTCATCTAGAATGAAACGCCTGCAGTGACCCAGTCACACAGCTCTAAGGGTAAATAATATTGTCATTTCCAAACTAAAGTATGTTTATCTTTCACTATAGAGATATTTACAGATACCTACTGCATAGCAAATCAAACATGCAAGAATCCAGAAGCCTAACACTCCACTATCCAGATGCATGCACATTTCTGCCTCAACTTCTAAGGAAGCCCACTTTTTTTGTGTTAGTCCAGGACGATTCAGTGCTCACATAGGAGGCAAAAATAATAAATATTCTATTAATATATTTGTAAATTATGCATATCCTGTTTTTAATCAATATAGATTCCAGTCAACAGTGAATTCACAAGATGAAATTTACTAGTTTCAAAGCAGTGTCTTAAACCTACATGTAGGGAATTACAGAAAGCTGTTAGTTGGAATATCAAATAAATTATACGTATGAATGAAAGTTGTGATATACATGACAGGTTTAATTTGTGCTGCTGAAAAACTAAGCAGGAGGCTGTTTATATTTGCGTCCTGTAGAAATCCTCTGGGATGTGTTCCCCCAGAGATGCTTCTCTGCTTTTTCTAATATCACAATGGATCCACGTTACTGGTGTTAACAAAGAATAAGAAAGGACACTGCACATCCGCTTTGAGTTGTAATGCCAAAACATTTATTTTGAAGAAAAGGTACGTTTTGGTATAAAATAAGGGTTGAGGTGTACTTAGATTTGCCCTCCATTCAAAATGGCTGACTTTTATTAGAGGTTCTAACATTCATCTAATCGTCTCTGTGATTTTCCTAAATGTCCATTAAACAACGGATTTCAAGAACAAAGTTGCCTTGATTATTTATGACAGCAGCAGAGGACAGTTATGTATGTATGTATGAACTGCATATTTCACTAAACTGTTCATTTAAGACACAATTCATGCTTTCCTTTTTTTTTTTTAAAAACCCATGGCACTTTATGCACACCAAATTCTCTATAAACATATATTCACCAGGAAAGACGCTGGGTACATAGCACAATAACTCAAAATAAAACTAAACACTAAATCGACTTTTGAAAGCACTGAGAAAATGGCATGAACAAAATGCAATGGTATTTGGGTTCAAGAATGAGGTTGATGTTCATGTTTTCGTTTTTACACTAAATACAGTTTATGGAACCAAAGCAAGAAAGTAGGCAGACATCGATTAAAATAAGAAGTCAAAAGAAGTTTACTCGATAACAGTAACATACAAACTTCATACAATCAATTAGTAACTTACAATGGTTGTGAAGTAGTCTACCATTGTCTAGAGATGTGTGTGTGTGTGGTGTGGACTTGGACTGTCTGGTAAACAGACACACTGTCGATCAAGATGAATCCCACTGCTGACAAATCCTGCATGAGTACCTTCGCTGTTGGCGGATCTCCTTTACTTAGCATGGCCTAAATTTCATGGGAAACCAGTCATCTGACCCTCTTCTCTGTGCTTGCAACTGTGGCAACAGGATTGATTGGAGAAGGTGCTTACTGGTACCTATTGTCACACCATTTCAGGGGTTCCAGCCTCCACATCATTCAGCCCTCCTCTTGACGAAAGTGTGCTTCTAGAGATTACTGTAAAGTCTGCAAATACTATTCTCAATAGCATTCTATCCCCAAACTGGTGATCAGGCCGAGAGATAGCAAATCAAGTCATCAAAAAATATCTGTGCTTGTTTATTAGAGCTTCACACAAAGTAACTAGACATTATTATCTTCACTTGTAGAGATTTCTCACAACAATTCAACACTTACATTGTTAAAATGTTTCTTTTCTTTTGCAGTTACTGATGGAATCCAACAAGGTTGCTTTGTCTGTAACTTCCCACACTGAAGTAGGGGCATCAGATGACAAAGTGCTTGATCATTAACAGTCATATTTGAAAACAAGGAAATTGGTATCTACAATATTCCAATAAGGATACAATCCATTTACAATTTGAAAAACATAGGCCAGTCCAACCCATTCGCCACATTTATGGTTTGTTTTTGGTATTGCAAACATGATAACCACAGTATCTCTATGGTTGAGCCTATCATATCAGTGAAGGATCTATCCAGTACTACATTTGTTGATACTGAATCCTAATTGCCCAACCGATTTCACAAACAATGCTCACCTAGCCTTGACGCATCCAAACATGAAGTGCAAGCCATATTTGGCGCATGTGTTTGATTACATTGCACGGAATGCAGAGTTCACTTGAAAGCGAATGGCCTAAAAAGCACTTCCTTACAATTCATACCTCAGAACATGTTCCCCATTTGACACAAAGTTTTCATATTTACTATCCTTATACTCCAACTCCATTTCCTGATGCTACAACCTTCAACCTAGGGTGAGATTCTTTAGGGGTCTATTTGCTACCACATAAGTATGAGTATAAATGTTCTCAGCTGACGAATCCCATTAAGACAAAACCCTCTGCAATTTCTCTGCTGAAGACAATTCTTCTTTAATTGATGGAGTTCAGCTGGGTCTCTAGATCAGGTACGGAGTTTCTAACACAGACAAGCTGTGGTGTTTGTGGAACCAGATGCCTACATACAGGATCTCTGCATGACACACAAACCATCTCCATGCTTGGTGGCAGTGGTGGTGCTGGAATTGCAGAACGCCTTGATTGGTCATAGTTCCACACCTATGTTAACTGCTCAGACTTCACATTTTTTTCGCATTTCCTCAAGGAACCTTGGTAGAGAACTGGATGAGGAGAGGCCAGACTATTCAATGCTACTACCACCCTTCAAATGCGCAGCATGTCCATTATATATAACTGGGTGTAAAAAATGATGTTGCAACATATTTTTTTATTATGCAACACAATTATGTTGCTGTCTTTGCAACGAGATATCTATTGGTGTCTCAAATCATTGCAGCCTTCCTGCGTCTTTGCACGTTCTTCACATAGCTGTTATTCTTGAAATCGCTGATCCCACTATTCTTTGCTGTATCTCAGTTAACTGTGATGTAAGAGGCGGTTAGGTAGTTGGGTCGTAGGGATGTCTTTGATGACTGTTTCCCTTCTTTTCCCAGCTGTTTCTCAGCATCAGACTCCCAGACACTGTCTTGACAACAAATGTGGAGGATGCTGCCCCAACATTCAATGGCTGGTTCAGTTCCCCTGACACTCAAACGAGGTACAGCACAAACCTAGAGCGTTTGCTGTGGTTTGTATCAACTCCTTCACACTTGACCACCCCAGTCAATAAACAATCCACAACAGAATAGTGTCACTATACAATCCAAGAAAATACAGAAATAATGCAAGAACACGTACCGTATTACGATGTTCATATCCACTAAGCGTTCAGAGAAGTGAGCCATTCACTGACATCTGCAAAATGATAGAATAGAATGGTGTCGTAGACCCCTGCTGCTATTGCCTTCTCGCGTCACTGAAGATTAAGGGCTAGCTGTATAAAACAGCACTTTCTTGCTGGTATGACGCCCATTGACAAGGTCCCTGGACCTCAAATGTAGCAATTTTCCAATCAAGGACTCCCTTGTGCTGGCAGGATTTAGTAATTGTCCTTCAAGAGCCTAGTACATCCAAAGTACTCTGGTTATTTCTCCACTGAAGGGCTCTCTGGTACTAAAAGATTGTGTCAATTTCCCAATCCAATAGTTCTTGCTTCTAGATGTTTGAGTAATGTACATATTTTTCCTGTTAGGGGTGAAATTGTATTATTTAAGAGTATAGCGCTCTATTAGCCATACACTATGCAAGTCAATATTAAGCGTTTATCCCTACATTTGAATAGAACACAATTTTATCTAGCAATTTCTTTAAGACACAGACCAGAGTATCATATATTGGTTTATCACTTATTACATCAACAATTTATTTTCATCATAACATACCTACACATTAAAAAGTTACAGAGCTGTTTAGTGTTCCTAATGTTTTTCGAGCATTACACAGTTCATTCCACATGTATATCTTAATTGCTAAAACTGAAGAATTATTGACAACAACAAATAATTTGTTGGTAAATTTCACTTGATTAGCATATTTCTTTGATTAATTTCTTGATGCTATTGCTACCTCTTTTGTTTGTCCACCCGTTTTAGACCTAGGCAACTTCAAGGCCTCCTCAAGACAAAAGAGAACCGCTGAAAATAAGTCATAATAGACTGCCAGAAAATAGACTTTTTCGATAGTCCTTACTTTCTCTATTCATATATGATGATGTCTTTCTGAACCTGGACCCCTGTTTTGCGTGTTATTTAATAGTTTAGTAATTACATCTTACTGAAGAGATGCCACATCCACTCACTAGTGGCTCCTCATTAACTCAATCAGAATTAAGCAAGGTGTGTTTTCCTGCCAGGAGTGGATATCCAAACTAGCTGGCTTCAAATCTGTCTTCAGTAACTTAAAAGAGAAACCTGTTTCTCTAGCATGTGTATTATCTGCAATTGTGAACATCCTGCAGCTTATTGTAACAAATATTCTAAGATTCATTTTTGGCCATGCCAGACAGAAGTACATCACTGATTGTTTTCATAACCAAAAGCATCTATTACTTGACCATTACTTGACCAATCTGGTTCAATCATCATCAAATCTTTATTTAGGTAAAGTTCACCAGAAAAGACACAGATTCAGAGGATGAATTAAGTATATGCCAATATACATCAAAGGATGCACTTCAATAATAAAAGTTGTACAATTTTAAAAGGTAGCATTAAATGTAAACACTCGCGAGGATAGAAATAGACATGAAATTAAACTACGGGAGGTATATGGATCTCATTATCCTCATAGGTACAAACCATCCTGATGCTAAAATAGAGGCAAACTTGCAGATACATTTCCTATATGAGCCACGTTCTTGCGGAGATGTTTTAAGTGCTCTATGTTACATTAGTTGTTATAATAACACAGCATTTCCAACATGGATTCATGGCAATGATGGATATATCGAGGAGATGGATCACTCATCTGTTTATACAATACAAAACATTAAAAACAATTTAAACATTTTTTACAAAAGAAAAAAAACTTAAAAGAATGCTAAACAATATTGCTTGCTCTTCCAAATTTACTGTCAAATATGGCAGCATTATTTTAATAAGGATTTAGACACGAATGCTGATCATAGGGTTAGGCCGGGAAGGATTCAACGCCCTTCTTCTGATTGCCCATGAAATTCCCAGGTATTTTGCAATAGCAGACACAAATAGAGGTCTTGCATCACATTACAGTATACGCAGAGCCACTCCGTGCTCTCGAGTGCCAAGTTCTCTACAAACAGGAGAGAGCCATCTACTCCTGGGTTTAGTGCATGCTTTGCATGCAAAAAGGAAGTGAGCAATAGATTCTTGTGGAGAGGGACAGCCCTTTGGTAATGCTTTGTTAGACAGTCATGACTTTCTAAATGAATTAATAGGCAGAATGCTGGCTGCCAAATCTGAACTGAATATATAATTTTCTATCGGCCGGCACTTTAATAATATTGAGGTAATTTTCAAGGGTGCGGTTACACTTAATATTGTTAAGTTCCTTGGTCAGTCTCCCTCGATTGCTGGCTTAAACGGCAGAGTGCTCAACCACTTCCCAATAGAGGATTTTAATCTGACTTTTAGTGAGGGGTGGTGGAGAACCGATATCGTGTCCCACTAGACCTATGTGTGACAGGAGGCTTTTGACGTGTTTTGTCCAACCAATTTTATGCATGGAATGCAGGGCGCAAATCTCTTGGAAAGCGGCAGCATACACCAATAATTCTGGGGTGGATACCAGCCTATACCAGAAAAATAGGGGCGGAGCTTCACTAAGTCACTTATGGGTTTAATGCCAATCTGGTTCAATCTTGCAAGCATACTTTCTATTTAAAAAAACATTCAAACATATTCCCAAGTGTTTGTTTTGGCTTGGCTCGCTTCATACCATATCATGGCGCCATATTATTCGGCAACCTCAACTTTGGACATTTGGTACTGCTAGGTGCAGTCCATTGGTTTCCGAATTTCCAAGTCGGTCATCGCTGTTCTCAAATCATTCCCAATATTTTATTAAGGACTGCACCTTCCTTTTGTTTGTGTCCCTATTATATCATCAGTTTAGTACTCTGTTTCAGATTTCAAGGTAGGAATTATCCAACCTGATGTTCTAAAGCAGCCTGCTCAGATGTTAAGGGGTTCACCATTTTTTAGCCGTTAATTCTGCAACAAATTTATTGAAACGTGAATACTTGTTCACTACAGCCTCTCACCAAACAGGAGCGCTCCTAACATAGCAGACGTTTTGCGTCTTTAATTTATAAATATTGAGAGGTAGTACAGAAACAGTCAAACCTAGGCTATGTTTTAAATCGAGTCACTGATGGAATCTTTACTAGATGCACTTAAGCTGTTTCCAATCAGTCTCGGAATCATTACAAAATCTGATACTGGGTTGTGTACACTTAGTATACAACTTCTCAAAGTTTCTTTGACACTAGCATAACAAAACCGTCAATGTGGGATTTGCAGTGCTAGGATGCATGTACGAAGGACACTGTCAGCCTTGCATCACTACGCAGTGTACAGAAGAGAATGCTGTGTAGAACCAGGCTATGTTCTATGTGCATTGTATGGTGACGAGGGCGGTGCCTGGTGCAGCCCTCAGCATCTGTCAGTGGGCTGTGAAGCACCAATCTTCCAACAGAGAAGGGTTGGATTGGGATCAAAAATCAGCCCAGCCACCACATTTGCAGATTGCTCTTTTATGCAAAACGCTGCTTCAGTGTTACAAGTAGTATAAAAAGACGGAGGATGGTTCTTTGAAAGAGCCACTGGCTAATTTCGCTTTCTGGCCTATGTCTCATCGATTGGAGTGCTACCAACCCCTAAAATTTCCATGTCTTACAAAAAATTTAACATTTGGTTTTCAAAATATGTAGAAATCCCAAATAGTATTCTTATAACGTACTTGTGACTCTTCTTCTATCTCAGTTAGATACTGTGGCCTTCTTTATAGTAGATAATGGAAATTCAGGGTTCCGGCTGTAAACAGTTCCCCAAAATGGTAGATTAGAAGGCTGTTGTAAACAGGGAGGTGAGGCAAAATAACATCCCCTAAGCTGCGTGTGCATTACGCCAAGCCCAATGAGTTTAGAAGTCTATATTCTATTTTCATTAAAAAAAATGTATCTTTATAGAGTTTCCCTGTGTGCTGTAGGTATGTCCTGTTCAAAGTGCAAAACGTCTCCAGGGGCACCTCGCAAACTACATCTAATGATGAAGAAGAATATTTGAGCTTGCTCATTCTCCCACAGCAAAGATATCAACTTGCAGAATCAATTCTCACTACCTATTCTAGGCATAGTTTCACTCTTTAGCACATGGTGTTTCTCCTCTTTGCAACAGACAGACAAATGCAAACATGTTGGAATGGTGCAGAAGGCCTAAAAGCAGTGGTTAAATTGTGCAGCTGGATGTAGATGGTGGTGTTGGAACTCATCTAAGTGGATTGGACTTGTTTTACTCATCATTTCTTTTTTTACATTTATTTCTTTGTACAAATGCATGCTATTTATGAATAAAAATATGCATTATTTCCTCTAACCATCCTTTATCATATTCATACAACTACCAGACTCGCATGTCTATGTCAGGGTGTAGACTGGCGCGCCTGCCCAAAAGACTACGTTTCCCTGCACTCTCTGGCAAAGACTACTTTTCCCAGAATCCCCAGCGGGATTACAGGATATCACCGGGCGGAGTCTGCCGTTCGGTGCTAGTGATTCCTGTGTTTGGAGGCTGCGGCTGCTCCTCTGCTCCGAGGGTTCAGAGCGGCCGTGTGGTTTCCAGCTAGGAAAGTCGAGAGCCTGTATCCTGGTAACGTTTGAATGCGCTGGCTGGCGCGTTCCCTTCAGCTACTTTGTATTGGCGTTTTCTTCCAAGTCGGAACAACGCTGGGTGTTTGTTTTGCCTCGCGGCTGCAAGGGATTATTTAAAGAGTTTCTATTTTGCTATGCACACGTTTTTGGAGGATTCCTGGGCGTGTGTGGTATAGGACTGTATATTGGCCATTCAAGTGGCGGAGTGCAGGGGGGAGTTTGGGACCTCCGCACTACCGTCACGAAGCATTGGTTTGGGGCTACCTCATTCGGAACTGGTGGATTTACAAATACCAAAGCGGAGTGCTGTAGTGAAGGAACTGCGCACTGCCGTGTTTGGTTATCTTTTTGTACTCATTGGAAGGAAGGAAAACATTTGTGCTTTCATTTCACAACGGAGTGGATCTCTTTGCTTTTCTGTTGAGCACAGGGGTGCTCATTTAGTCCTGGTGCATTTTCGCAAATTCTTTGGAACTAATTACAAGCACATATATGTACAATGGGGTATGTGGATATCAACAACAACGGCTTTTAGATAATGGAGTACTATGGGTTGTTGCTAATACCTTCTTTTGTGTTGAGCAGGATGGAAGGAAGACGGGAGACACAGCAATAGGGTGGCGTAGAGTCCATGTACTACAGGTGAATTCAGGGGTTATTGACCTAGTGAGAATTCATGAGTGTAGGTTTAAGTATTGTATTAACCTTTGTACATTTGTTTTACAGTTTCTTTTTCCCTGCTGCCCCTTCCTTCTTCTCTTTGTTCTTTCTGGGTTTTTTCCCTCACCGTATCGTCTGAGCACCCTGTGTTTATACTTCAGGGTGTTCGGAGGGTCCAGAGGTGGAGCATTGTTGCTGCATGCGGATCCTGCGGAGTGTACACCTGACAGTCTACCACTCCCAATAACAATTTATATTTCACACTACTAATCCACCACTAATACACCTGGGTTCCTGGGTAGCGTGCTATCACCGAAAAGCACTTTGACGCCTTGTCTGGGGTATTAAGCAGTATATAAATACATTGACAATTGTTAAGAAAGCAAAACTGAATTATTTTCCAAGAAGCTTTGTCCATGTAATTAAGGATGTGGTTTAAAACATTTGAACTAAATTCCCGTGACAGACCAGTATTTGGGCACGTTGCTGGAATTTTCTGTTATTGCATCCAGGCGGTGTTCCTAACTTCACCATTAGAAAATGAGCAGATAACCATAAAGGCCTACCAATTAGGGAAGCCATAATCAGAGACAGATCAGTAATCGATGCTCCTTTGAACACTTCTGGTGCAGCATCAAAGTCTAAGCAGAATTTTTTTCCCCAAAAAGCCTCACATCCATCGCCTAAACAAAGGACTGGGGCTTCTGAATACAGTTAAAATGATTATAACCATGGCAATATGGCGGACTGAACTGAACCTGTGACCTTTTCATGGTGAACTTAGTCATGTAATGCGCACATAAACATACGGGGCTGCCAGTCTGGCTGTAGAGCGCTCTCAACCACATACAGACCCTTAACTTTTGTTTACTGAGCTTCACTGAGATTTTTTGTATTAAGTCACGTAATCAGCATAAATTAAATCTAATCATAGCTGAGAAATACGAAAAAAAGAGAAATATCAATACCAATTTGAATTAGGATCTCCCAAAGTTTCAACCTGTTCATGTGATCAAACGCGCTAATTAGGTCCATAAAAGCTAAATGAACCGAGCTTTCTAGCACTACTCTATACTTGCTAATAATAGAATGCAAGTTTAAGCATTGCTCCGTGGTCCCTACTCCTTCTCTGTACCCATACTGTACGCCTGACAGAATTATGATCCTCCACCCAAGCTGGAAGTTTTTGCAACACCGCTCTGCCGACGACTTTCACTACAGAGTCTCTTAGATAGTGGTTTGCAGCAGAAGGCATCTTTATGATTACCCTTTTAAAATACAGGGATTTTCACAGAAGAGGAGCATGAACTAGGAAACTCACTTCTACAGGCTGAGTTCAAGACACTCTTGATTAATGAATGGAGCCTATAGATCTATTTTGGACTCTCTTTTTTTAAAGACCAAATAATATTGGGTTCTCTGTTCTACTCTGGTAGGCACATTCACAAAAGGACATAATGCAGCAATCAGTACATCACTAAGAACAGAAAGTAAACATGGGAATACAACTTTACAAAACAATAGAAAGCCTGGTTATATGATGTGTATCATGAGACTAAAGGTGATTGGGGGGCTCCAGTTGCCACAATTGGATCAGGAGCAGGCCGATTCCTTGGGCAAGGATATCAACATAGGGGAGATCAGGAGCGCAGTAAAAAACAAGCATTGGAAATGCAATAGGTCTCGCATTAGGAAAGTTTGAGCTATTGGTCTTATAAATGACTTTTTTTTTATTTATGTGTTGTTTTTTAAAATATCTAAATTAATAGCTTTGTCATTTACAATGCCAATAGTTATAACTTTCGCAAATGTGACACCTATAGCATTTGTAATGCAACATGTTTTGTATTTACGTGACTTAGATGTATTGATATTACAAATAACAATGGCTTTTAACTTTTTTAAATAATTATTACTTAAATAAAAGTGATTGTAATTTATAATGGCAATAGCTTAAACTTTTGTAAATAACTTTAGTGAAGATTATGTTCAGTGTATTTTATTGTGACGAAAATCCAAGAACAGAAGTGAAATATTAACATCTTTTTTGACATTTGTAATTAAGCTTGAAACATTGAGAGAACATATTTGATTTGAAGTGGTGATGCTGAGTGATGCTGTGGTTGCGCTGAGTGATGCTGTGGTTTGCGCTGAGTGATGCTGTAGTTTGCGCTGAGTGATGCTGTGGTTGCGCTGAGTGATGCTGTGGTTGCGCTGAGTGATGCTGTGGTTGCGCTGAGTGATGCTGTGGTTACGCTGAGTGATGCTGTGGTAGGGCTGAGTGATGCTGTGGTTGCGCTGAGTGATGCGGTGGTTGCGCTGAGTGATGCTGTGGTTGCGCTGAGTGATGCTGTGGTTGCGCTGAGTGATGCTGTGGTTGCGCTGAGTGATGCTGTGGTTGCGCTGAGTGATGCTGAGTGGTGCAGAGTGGTGCTGTGGTGGTGCAGAGTGGTGCTGTGGTGGTGCAGAGTGGTGCTGTTGTGGTACTGAGTGGTGATGTGGTGGTGCTGAGTGGGAGATGGTGAGAGGGAAAAAAGGAGAGCAGGGAGAGGGAGAGGATGGAGAGAGGAGAGAGAGAGGGGGAGAGAGAGAGGGGGAGAGAGGAGAAAGAGAGGGGGAGAGAGAGACGGAGAGAGAGGAGAGGGAAGAGAGGGAAAGGGAGAGAGGGAAGTGAGGGAAAGGGAGAGAGGGAAAAGGAGAGAGGGTAGAGGGAGAGAGGGAGGGGAAGAAGAGAGGAGGAGGAAGAGAGCGAAGGACGGAGGGGAGAGAGAGGGGAGGGAGAGAGGGAGAGAGAGAGGAGAGCAGGCAGAGGGGGAGATGGGGAGAGGGAGAAAAAGGAGAGCAGGGAGAGGGAGGGTAAAGAGATGGAGAGAGGAGAGAGAGGGGGAGAGAGGAGAGAGAGAGGTGGAGAGAGACGGAGACGGGGAGAGAGGAGAGGGAAGAGAGGGAAAGGGGGAGAGTGAGAGGGAAGTGAGGGAAAGGGAGAGAGGGAAAAGGAGAGAGGGTAGAGGGAGAGAGGGAGGGGAAGAAGAGAGGGGGAGGACGAGAGCGAAGGACAGAGGGGAGAGAGAGGCGAGGGAGAGAGAGACATTTTGGTTCCACCTACAACATGGGTCAGTCCATTCTAACCAGTTACTCCCATCACTTTGAGTTATTGCATAACGCGTGTGCACATTGTTCACATCCACTTAAAGCAATTCATTTGTCTTCACTGACACATCTGGCTCAAAGTGTGTTGTAGTTACTTTTTTTATATTAACTTTAAATACAAGCATTTATTTTCACCTGCACTTTGGGTGCCAAGCTATATGGTGATTTATTTTTTACCTTCTTCTGAACTTTGCTATTATAAAGTATATAAGTAACAATGTCACATTGTACCTGCCCACAGTTTGAGTGCTTGATCAAGCAGTGATTTGTTCTTCTCGCCTTCACAAATAATGATTTTAAAATGTATGGCGCACCTGAGAGACTTGTTATTTAAAAAAAAAATCACTATTAAAAGGGCCACAGCAGTTAGTTTTTAAATGTGTTTTTATTGTAAGCATGTGGTGGTTGTGTGGCTGCATGTTTTCTTATTTCCTCTTTATCTTGTGGGTTAAACTTGCAATTAAAAAAATCGCACAAGTTTGTGAAAGACAGACATGTTGACTTTGTCAATGCTTGTTTTTATTTATTTTCTTTACAAAAATTAAATTAACATACATTCCCCGTAGTTGTACAGCAATTTAAAGTCATAACTCATCTGAATTACAAAATCCATGAATGCTAGAATAAACACCACCTGGCAATTCAGATGTAGTCCAGTAATAAACAGATGTATAAGCTACTTGTCAGTATTTGCAAGACAGCTATCTAAATGTGGAATTTGATCTGCCTCTCTTCCATTGGTCTGTGAGACAGGACAGTCCCACTCTGTGACCCTGCTGAGTCCACGTGGGAGGTTTGCTGAATTGTGGCTTCTGTGTTTTCTAGACTTTGTCACAGAACGTTGTTACATTTATCCGTTCTGCCTTATTCTGCCTCTGTGGTTTAACTGGTAATGACTGAGCGACGCCGAAATGTAGCTCCAAACCCGTGTCACGTCTGATAGCCATGTAGCATAACAGCCTCTGTACCCCTAAGTGAGGAGTAGAGCAGACGAACATTGAGTGAGATTGAGATATGTTTGGGCTCCACGAGTGTGAAGGGAGAGCTGTGACCTGGATAAACCTTTAGAGCACAGAGAGACAGAGCATGATCCTGAACGTGCACCAATGTCAAACTGGAAATCCTTCTATAATGTGCAGTCAGATGCCGGCTGTCTTTCGATTCTCAGTTACCAGCAGTGAAATGATTCACCATACAAGCAAGAAAGAAGAAAATATGTTTTCCAAAAAGACAGAACCCTAGAAATGTCACTATTTCTAGAGAAACTAACAAACTCAAAAGGAAGTAAGATGCCTAGTCTCTAATATAATGTGGATGTTCTTGGAGAAACACGAGAGACGGCCTGTGGCCGTCAAAGTGAAAGTACGGCCGGCGGAGGGCATTGCTGTGGGGAGGGGGGAGGAGAAATGTGACACGGCGGGCAGGGGAGGGGGCGGAGCAGGGAGAGCGGCATGAGGGTGTGAAGCAGAAGGGGAGGAGTGCTGCTGGCGATTGACTGGCGATTTGATGATGTGCACGCGCATTTTAGGTCAATGCGCTTGCGCATTGACCTAAAAGCGCACCGGCACAGCATCAAATCGCCAGTCAATCGCCAGTCTAGGTAAAGCTTATTTAAGCCCCTTTATATCGAGCTCCCGCTCAATGCGCATGCGCATTAAGATAGGTCGCTCGACCTAAAAATGGTCCGTAACAAAACCTCGGGATTGGATGGCTTGCCCATAGAATTTTACAGTAGATACCTGGACCTGCTTGCTCCGCGCCTCCAAATGGTGTACAATGAGGCCAAGTCCAATGGCCGACTCCCCCAATCCATGTGCAAGGCTCTGGTAATCCCCCTGCTGAAACCGGGGAGGGAGAGCCACAATCCGGCCTCTTATCGGCCACTGTCGATGCTGACCACAGACTACAAAATCCTGAGCACCATACTAGTGACCAGACTGCTGCAATATATGTCTGGGTTGGTCCATAGCAACCAGGCCAGATTTATTCCAATGCGCAATACTACCATAAATATTCGGAGACTCATACGCTTGCTGGACGATCCACTACCAGGAGCACAAAACCCCTAGTATTATCAGTAGATATAGAGAAAGCATTTGATAGCTTGGAGGGGGAGTACCTGTACAAGGTCATGCAACGATTTGGCCTCGGCGACGGCTACATCCGCTGGACGAGAGTGCTGTACACATCGGCAGTCGCGAGGGTGCATGTGGGATCCCTCAGATCACACCAGTACCCGGTGGGCCGGGGTACTCGACAGGGATGCTCCCTGTCCCCCCTGCTGTTCGCTTTGGCAATAGAACCCTTAGAGGCTGAGACCAGGACGGGAAACCATTATAGGGGCATAGTAAGTAGGAGAGGCCCGCAGTTCATATCGCTGTACGTAGACGACCTCCTGATATTCCTTGAAAACGCGGATGAGGCCTTGGAGGGTGTGGAGAGACTCCTCTCGCTCTTTGGAAGGCTCTCAGGCCTGAAAGTCAACTGGTCCAAGACCTGCCTGTTCCCTCTGCGACAGGGAGAGGCACGTCCCGACAACCGCCCGTCGCTTACGTGGGAACCCACCTGTCTAAAATACCTCAGAGTGCACGTATACCACACTGCAGCAGATATGTTGGAGGGCAACGTGGGCCGCTGCATGCGAGCACTGAAGGGAAACATGTCCTTTTGGGCCACCCTACCACTGTCGGTGACTGGCCGCATTTCTCTGTTAAAAATGATTGTGTTACAGCGCCTTCTTCACTTCTACCGTACTCTTCCAGTGTGGATACCTGGATCCATTTTCAAACAACTGAAATCGCAATTGACATCGTTTCTCTGGGGTACGGGCAGGCGCAGAATAGCATTAGCAACGCTTACGCGCCCGAAAGACGAGGGAGGCCTGGCGGTCCCCGACTTCGAGCTATACTATTTAGCTGCACAATTGCAGATCTGTACGCAGGAAGTGGCGAGAGCATTCCGAGGCCCGGAACAGGAGCGGGATGCAGGCACCCCACGCCACATCTTGGGCTATATCACGCTGCAGCAAAGGCTCTATCCTAGAGACTTGTCCCTGGAAGAGCAAACGTTCAGGCTCTGCTGGAACCGCTCGCAGCGCCGAGCGGCGTGCGTCATCCGTACGCGTCTGAAGTACTGCTGGGAATGGTGACTGCGCTCTTCCACGGCGGAGACTGGTCGCGATTACAGATCTGGGAGGACGCGGGACTGCAAATGCTTGGCGACCTGTACGAAGATGGTGTGCTAATACCATACCAAACCTTACAAGACCGTTTCGACCTGCCGAGGGGAGGATATCTGCTGCACGCCGCGGTGACCAGGGCCATACAGGCACACTGGAAGGAAGGGCTCTTGGAACCCACGACATCCATGGCCTGCCAATATACCATGATGGAAGCAGGCACTTATAAAGCGGTGACGTGCCTCTACTCGAGGATGTTACGGGAGACTTTACAGCCCCTGACAGTATTGAAAGCTAAATGGGAATCGGATCTCGAAACGGAGATCCCCGATACGACTTGGACACAAATAGTGCGGCGAGCGCCAAAGAGCACGAGAAATGCACGCTTCCAGCTAATACACTTTTATGTTCTCCATAGAGCCTATCTAACACCTGGTAAAATTGGGAAGTATTTCGGGGTAACTGACGCGGCCTGCCCTAGATGCATTGTGGGGAGAGTGGAACTGGGCCACATGCTATGGGATTGCCCTCACCTGCGTGAATACTGGCACGAGATTGGCGAGACACTTAACGAAATAACGGACAGAGAGTAACAATACGATAAGGCCATTAGTATATTGCACTGGTTCCCTCACACGCCCAAAAATAAGATCACAAGTACATTTATATATATATATGGGCCTTCTCTTGACCAAAAGAGAAATAACAAGGAACTGGAAGTCGAGAACGGGCCCTAGCTACAGGCGATGGGTTAGTGAGTTCCTGATATGGGCAGCCTGTGAGAGCACACTTCGATATCAATTGGCTCGCCGCAAAGCGGATGATAAAGCGATAGATGCAGCAGCTGCATGGGAAGCGCTTGTGCAAGCTTTACGTGACGGCACATCTCTGGACACTGAGAGCTCTCCCAACCTGGGTGCTACAGCCCCAGACAACACACAGGATTCATCTCTTACTTAGACATGTAACGACTCCTGACTACACTCATACATGCAGGCTGACCTAGGGCTCAGGCGTAGGTGGAGGGACTTGTGGGGGGGGTGGGATGGGTGGGAGGGGAGTTAGATTATTGAGCCAATGTGGGGGGGGAGGGTCCGAGGGGGGAGAAAAATAAAAGCGGAAAAGGGAATTATCACCGAAACGGCTGCAACTGTTACTGCACTACTGGGATCTGAGTTATGTTGCATGACGCCGCCCGACCTCCGGGTTGTGGGCTTAAAGGCCGTGTACGAAAGTCAACGAAAGTTGAGGGGCGCTGATAGCAGGAGGACTATACCTAAATATATGTAACCTGTATGTCATAAGTCTGCAATAAAAACCGTTTTAAAAAAAAAATGAGACTAAAAGGTGAGATTGTTTCAGTGTCCGGGTACACCTTTCGGCAGATCATTTGCCTCCAATCATGGAAGTCCAACTGTGGCTAGGGCTGTGTGGTGGGTTTTACAGGACAGGATTACATATAATAATAATATGATGTAGCATACGAGCCAGCCTACGACTGTCAAGTTTCATCATTTCATGTCATTTTTTTAAAACATCTTTTTATTAAAGTTTGGTAGTCATACAGCAGATGTTAATGACGGTTATTGCATTAGTCAATCAAGAAACTGATTTTGAATTGCTTTCCCAAAATCAAAACTAAACATTCATGACCCATTAGGTTCCATTTCCACATCTTTTGTAGTGGAAAGCTGAATTTGTACCACGTGGAATCCATAGGACATTTATGGAGTCTGCGCACCTCTTCACAGAAGAGGGACACAGGCTCTGCCTATGCCCAAAGAATCACTGTGTCATGCAACTGGATAATTCCAGACATGGACAAAGCCTTCCATCTCATTGTGACTGTACACTTAGCTAGGGAATTGAACCATTTAGGGGTATCACTATGATCCTTCTTAACAGGCCTAATAAGCAGATTCTTAATGGAGTCCCTTAAATTAATAAAGGAACCTACAATATCCTCAGGTGAATACTCTGATAATAAGCATGAATAAAGCATGGTAAATGACTAGATAAAAAAAGTGCTGCGATATGGAAGTTTACAATTGAGTCTTAAACCTTCGGACTTAATTTAAAAACATGAGTTTCCCCTTGGTAAATAACTGATAGTAACCTAACTACTGGTAACTAAATATTAACTATTAGAGGGTTGTTGTCACTACAGCAACTCGTCCTGACACCCACTTCAAGGATGAAATTTCCCAAACACATAGAAATCAAGATATAAACAAACATTTTAGAGCATACTTGCCTAGTAAACGTGTGAGTTTGCTCATCACTACTGCATACAATTGCATGTACACTTTCCAAGTTGCGCACAATGAGATGGTTGTATAGCGCTAAGCCCATTAAATCTATGGGTAGTAAAATATGATTATCTTCCCTAGGTCAATTTCAAGGGCTGAAGGCAATGATTTTTATCCATTGTTGGCATGAAACTCACCCCCAACTATCAAATTAGAGGCCAGGTAAGACTCCTCGCAAGAAACATGGATGTTAACAATAGTGAACAAAGAACCAAAATGTGATTACCTGAACAAAAATCGTTGTTATGAAAATTTCTTTTGCACCAGTGAAATTTGCATTCCCATTTAACTAAAATATTTGAATCTCTTCATGACCAGAAGCAATTGGTGTAACGTGACATTTCAACGAAAATCTGAACCTATTTATTTATTTATGCGTTTTTATATAGCGCTGACTTTACCCGAAGGTGTCGGAGCGCTTCACAACAGGAACAGTACTGATACATGAGGAGAAAATTACAAGTGAACAAATTACAAAAGCAAACGTTAAGTTACATGAGGCAAAATTGACAATCGTGAGCAAACAAATACAAGAGGTTGCTAAAGGGTACATTACAGGAGGAAAAGGTGACATGTGTGCAGCATACAAAAGCGTACAAAGTACACGTAGAGGTATAGTACTGCATAATAGCCAGATACTCAAACACAAGAACAAACGTTACGTAGGCAATGGTGGCACTTGTGCAAGTATCTAAAGCAAACAAAATGTAAGAGGTAGCAAACAGTGTGTTACAAGAGAAAAGTGACGTGTGCATGTTACAAAAGAGTACCAAACACAAGTAGAAGGATAATACTGCAATAAATGGCAGACACTCAAACCACAAGAACACACTGGGAAGGCACTTTCATAGTCAAGGAGAATAGAATTTTCTATAATAGAAGGTCTTCCATCAGATAATAGAGAGGGCGTGAATTAAATTTGGAAGGGTCTTCGAAGGAGGAGAATTTTGAGGTCGGTTTTGAAGGCCTGGGAGGAGGTGGTGGTCCGGAGCTGAGGCGGAAGTGAGTTTCAGATTCTCACCGTGTTGCCTGAAAAGGATTGGGCCATCAATCTTTCCTTCTTGAAAGTGGGAGGTTCAAGCAGTAAATTTGCCGCATGACGTGCTGGTCTAGAGCCTCCATAGAGTTTCAGTTTATTCGCCAGGTAGCTAGGAGAGGAGGAGTGCAAGGCTTTGTGGGTGATACAGGCAGTCTTGTAGATAGATCTTGCCTCGATGGGAAGCCAGCAGAGGGTGGATAACATGAGTGTGATGTGGTCACTTCTTTTGGCCCCATAAATGAAGCTGAATGGAGAACAGATTTAAGGGGGGACAAGTGGGATTTGGGGAGGCCAGAACTGCAGTAGTCCAGTCTGGAGAGGACCAGCGATTGGACCAGGGTTTTAAGGTCCTGCCCCAAAGAAGGCGCAGTTGGTATGAAGCAGACTTTGCAATGGAATTGATGTAGGAGATTAGATTGAGTTTTTTGTTGAGTATGACACCAAGGGATTTTGAGCTGTCGACAATAATGGGTTTATTGTTAAGTAGATTCATCTGATCCATCCATGACTGAACCGGGGGAGGAGAAAGTGAGGAGGAGAGGAGGAGGAATTCAGAATCAGTTGATTAGTTGACATCCAGTTTTGAATGGAGTCGAGAGTAGAGCTTAGGATGGAGAGATCGTGAGTGGAGGCAACCTTAAGGTAGATTTGAGTGTCGTCTGCATAGAGGTGATAGTAGATACCGGATTTGCTTAGGAGATTTCCCAGTGGTTCTAAAAAGAGATTGAACAATGTGGGTGCAAGTATAGAGTCTTGAGGAACACCTTGACCTACCGCAAAAGGAGATGAAAGACTATTCGCTATGACCAAGTAGGAAGTCCTCCTTTTCCCCTCCCAGAACTGGATGAAACACCAGGCAAATGATTACAATCAAAACCATAAAACGTAAGATCAGCTGTAGTCCAAGTCTCCAGTGGTAACATAATATACGATTTTATAAATGACTACCAGTGGTCCAGTTTGATCTGGGCCATGATACCAGCAATATTCCAGCTAATCATATTTTAATAAGACAACTTTCTATTGAGTGAACCCACTTGGGGAAAAACAAAGATGCCTCCTGACTTTCTACCCGAGCATGCTTCCAGAGGTTATTTACCTAATCTCATTTCTCCATAATGTAAGATCATGAATGATTTCATTTCATCACTGCTTGATTATTACAACTACTTATAACTTCCTTATGCCTTGAAAGAGAAATTTCAATTAGTCCAGAATGCGACAGCCGAAATGATAGTAGGCTTATAGACAAACTCACAATACTCAAACGCTTACCATCCTTCTCTACCTGCCTCTACCTCTTAAAATTGTATTGCGCCTACTGCACAAAGTCTTATATTCTGGCAAGCAATCATTTTTGCACCAAAGTTTATTTGCAAGGATCATCGCCGTGCCTTAAAATCAGCTGATCAATGGCACGTACAAATTCCAAAAAATAAGTGTTCCTCTCTAGGAGGGAGGGCTTCCTCAGCAGCAGGATTTGTGCAGCGCACCGTAACACTCTCCTCTTTAACGTTCGCTCATAAAACAATCTGCTCAGATCCTGCTAGACTTTACTTTAAATACGTGGCTTAAATCCGCATTGGTATGATAGTTTGATAACAATAAACCTAGGATTAACTCATTAAAGGCAATGTGGAACTGGTGTATGTTCGTGCTATATGAATACACAAATGCAAATACAAATGTGATAGGCATCGATGAGTACAGCCATTGGAGCTGTATATAGCTGGATGTGTTGTGTGCAGTGAGCTGTGCTGAGTTACACGCATGGGAGTGTTGTGTGCAGCAACGTGTGCTTTGTGCTATGTGTTTATGTCCACGGCGCGCAGTAGTGCGAACAGCTGAATGGACATGCAGTTCTGTGCGAACTGGGCTGTGCAGTGTTGCCTGCAGCAGACTGTAAATAAACGGTTGTCTGTAGTAGGATGTGCAGTATTGAGTTGAACAGAGATACTAGCCTTGCTTTGATACAATTAACCCTGCGTGAAGTCATTGACTGTGCAGCACGAGTGAACAGTGCACTGCTTTTGCAGTGCAGTGCTTTATGCAGCGTTGTACCTATCTGACTGATACAGTAAGCTGTGTTCAGTCCTATGCTCACCGAGGGGCTGACACTTACCCTGGCGGTCACTTTGTACACGGTGTAACCCCGCTGATGTCTCTTGGGCTCAGTGACAGTGTAGAAGCGACCAAGTTCCCCGCCGCTGCTGCCTCTGCGGGCGATCATGCTGGCCTGGTGGCCCCAGAGACACCATCAGAACCGCCCCGGGCTGTCACTGAGCAGCCTCCACCACAGCCGTGTCCCACAGCTGCGTTTACACTTCCGGGTTACTAGACCCATACAGTCACAAGTGTACCTAAGGACAGGCTAGTGCCAGCTGATGAGATGTAATGGGAAGCTCTGGCGGCCATGTTAGACTAGTCACATCTCCAACACAACTGCCCTCTGGGGATGCTGTCAAAAATAGAATGACATTGTATTAGCTATCCGACTACACTAATGTTAGCCAGTACTAGTACGTCGCTTATCTCTTATAAACTTTTTTATACAAATCCATTGAATGTACTATACATTTTTTTTAAATGACTAAAACACGAATCGTTTCCAAACAAACACAAGTAACGTGTTTCTAATTGGCTCGTTCATTTACAATCGCGCAAGCAAACCTTGTTACACGAACGCTCCCCTGGGAACAATTTATGAAGGTGATAATTCTATGTTATTTGTCTTTAAGAATAACAAAGTAAATGCAGCGGCCATTTTGAAACGGAATGATTTTAGTGGCTGTTCCAGTAGAGGACGTAGCCTGCAGGCATAATAAACACATTTCTGTAACAAAATGCTGGCGTACACAGTTGACAAAATGTGCAGTCATGCTACTCTCAAGCAAACCTTACTCACCATTGAACAGGTAGCATGATCAGAGCTTAAAGTGCTTGTTGTGTCCTAGCAACTGCCCTGGCATCCCTTCCATGGTTACCAGTCTCCAGAGGTGATACAGGCCAGAGGAGGAGAAGAGTTGCTGCTGAATGGACATGTCCAGGGATTGTTCCTCCTATCTCAATAAAGCTCTTCTATTCAAAACTACTGTCTGCGCCTTAAAAGTGGCGACGAAGATGGGATGGTGCTTCCCTGTGGGCAGACAGGATATGGTGATGCTGCTGTGAATTGATGCTGATCCAATAACCGCTGGACAACCTTGTGGTCTAACTGTCAGTTGGTTCTGGCTAACCAAAGTGGTGTTGTCACTGCATCCCACCAGGTTGTCCTGAATTACAATGGACGTCAAGGGAGTTACTGCAGTGAGGGTTTTCCGGCGTTATTGTGACCAGGCAGAAGCATTGTGGTGTACTGTGAACCTGGAAAGTAATTGTGCTAAGAACCTGGAAAATTGCATAACATCGCAGGGCATGAGGATGCATAAAGATATGAGCAAAGACATAATACTTATGTATACAGTGAGGGGAGAAAGACGCTGGTGGCTGAAACAGTCAGATAATCACCACCCTTGAAGGTCAAAGTGAGGGGGGAGTCCATAATGTTATTGATGCCTAGGTTGGTTGACTTGGTCGGTAAAGTATTGGTTGAGGAGAAGGAGTTTCAGGTCCTTTTTGAAGCAAGAGAAGGAGGTGTTGCATCTGAGGTCAATAGGGAGTGTGTTCCACATCCTGGGTACGTTACCAGACAAGAATCAGCACTGGGTTGTTTTCCTTTTCAGTGTCGGAGGGATGAGAAGAAGTGAGTTGGTGCTTCTCAGAGTTCTGAATTTGCCAGCTTTTACCAGTTTCTGTTTAGGTAGTTGGGGGATTGGGCATGAAGGGCCTTGTGTGTGATGCAGGCCAGTTTGTAAATATATCTACCTTTCATTGGAAGCCAGTTGGGTGCGTTGAGGGTTGGTGTGATGTGTTCAAATCTTTTTTACACCAGTTATGAGTCAAGTTGCCATGTTAAGGACTGACCTTAATGGGGCTAGGTGAGCTTTTGGTGACCCTGTTAGGATGGCGTTCCCATAGTCCAGTTTGGAAAGGACTAGGGATTGTACTCTTTGTTATACCTTGATTCCTACAAGTGCATCTCCCCCTTAGCTGCTCAGCTAGAATGAATATGATGGCTGTGTGGAATGTTAGAATGCCTAATGACAGAGAGAGTGGAATGTTAGTGTGCCTGCTTGTGTGGAGAGAATTACAGTTGAAGAGAGTGGGCTGAGCAGCAACCATGCTGCTCATGATGGGACCTCCTTAAGACCTCTATGAAACCTGTAAAATACTACCGAACCAACCTATAAACCTTCTACATGAAACATATCTCCTGGCTACCTCTGGTCATCTTTGGAATTTACTGTACAACATTTTAGCGACGATCTAGAAGAAACCCTGCGTGTTTTGGCCACAAGACTACAGACGGCGAGAAAAATTAAAATTTTACAGAACTACTTAAGGCAAACCTACTTAAAAAAATTGAAAACAAAGAACAGAACGCCCCCCTGAGTCCCACCAGTGCCCTCTAATATCTGTCCAGCCTACCCAGTGCGCTTCACATTCCTTGTGATTGTGGACTTATGCTTTATAAAGAAAGATTACAGCGCTGGCATTTTTTTTTTTTTAGTTTCTTTCTGTGTACTTTATTGGTGCTACAGTGTTGTAAATTGACTAGTCAGCTAACAATCTACTGTGAACCCTGCTGTCTGTTGTAAATAAAGTGCCAACTGGATATTAGCTTCTTAGTAGATTTATTGTAGGAGAACAGTAGAGTGCGACTCCAGTGTCCGCCGACCAGCACAAACTGACCAACGCAGAGCACAGACTGCAGATCTATAACTAACAGCATTCTGGAGCACGAGAAGTACATAGGGAGAAAAGGGTCAAACTGGAGATAAGCAAATACATTTACAACACATCTTCTTTCTTTACATAAACAAAGACTAAAGAATACAAAAAACAAAAAACAAAAAGATTAATCACAACAATAGTCATTAAGATATGCTGGTGGTTTACGGTACCTTGTAACTCTGGTATTAACATCAAGTGAAGAATTTTGAGTACAAGAATTATCATTGGAAGTACCGGGACCACCCGAGGATCACCACCACCAAAACAATTCCTGTCAACAGGAGATGAAAATGAAACAGGGTGTTCTGAAGAAGAGAACATATAACCACTATTCCCATTTTCAGAAAACAAATCAAAATAATCCTTCAAAACATTGTGGGTAGAAAACGAAGCATTTTTTTTATACAATGCAACTCTCCTGATATTCCACTTTTCACCATTTGAGAGAACCGCATAGTGTGGAAAAACTTCTTTTACTTTAAAGGGTCCCCTAAATTTTGAGAGACATCTTGTTATTCTTCCAGATTTTACTTTTACAAAATCACCTCTAGAAATAGACCAGCACAATCTGACCACACAGAGTGCAGAACTAGAACTAATAGCATTCTGGAGCACGAGAAGTACATAGGGAGAAAAGGGTCCAACTGGAGATAAGCAAATACATTTACAACACTGTCATCTGGCAATTTCAGACTTATGCTGTTGATCGTATTTCCTGCAGTCAAGGGATCACATCTTTCATCCTTATTGGTGCAGCGACATGCAGTGACTGTGAGGGCATGTATCTGCATATACAAATACTGGTAAAACATCAAACTGTCATTGGCTCCTTCCTGAATGTACTTTATAAATTGAAGAGAATGCGTGACTAGACAAAGTACTGCTTACTTTTTAAAAGTCAGAAGCAGCGCTATGTCCTTTCTTCGACATTGGAAACTGGTAGGATCATTTTTTTTTTTAAAGTATTTTTTACTTCACTTCAAAAACCTTCCCTGTACATAATACTTGATCCTTAATTAGCAAACAGTGATCCGGCACTCCTCTCAATGATACATATGTTTGTAAAAAACAAATTTTCAGAAACACAATACTTGATCATATTCATCCTGACTAGGTGCTGCTCCTAGGGGAGGTGATGCTGGAAAAAACGATGAAAAATGTCCAAACTTGTTCAAAGCCAAATCGGGTTATAAAATATTTGAACACTTTATTGTGTTGGAAGTTATGCCGAAAGTTCACAAGGTAAGAAATGTCCAATTGGCATTCCCGGGGCAATTGAAACAAGAGATAGACAGGCTATTTAATAGCAATGTGATTGAACTAACAGAATCATCTGAGTGGCTTAGTCCTGTGGTTCTGGCCATAAAAGCTAATGGAAAAATGTGCATGACAATATTTGCGTGGATCATCATACTCGTTCCATCATCAACAACACATTGATGTGCATGTGGGGTGCATGTGTTTTAGGTCTTTAGATTTGTCCAGTACCTATCACGTATGTCTGCTTCCAGAGTCCAAACAGTTATCTTCTTTTATTACACAAATTTGTAAGAATGCCTTTTGTGTTAGCCTCAGCCTCTGCAGTGTTTCAATTTGTAAAGTATTATTGTAGTAACATGCAGTTTTTCCAAGATGATATCTTGGTATGGCGTTCAGATCAAATGAAACATGATGCCAAGTGTTGGAACTGGGGTCACCAGTCCCCTAGGGTAGCATGGCACGAGCGGGTAGGCATCAGAAAGCATATGTGTTAAGCAACCATGCAGCACACGCAACCACTGAGTCAGAAACCTGGGCACGCAATTAGTGACACCACTCCAGTGAGTTTGTGTAAAAACTCAAGTTAACTTTATTAAGATAGAGCTGGGTCAGGGTATTAGGAATTCATCATAAAATTAGCTTATTAACTTTCCACTAAAATACATGTGTGAGAACACTTGGCAATAAATACTGGATGAATAAATAATAAATATTAAATATTAAATAACCACAGGCCTGACCTTGGCCTGGTTTCTCATCATCACCTGTAAGAAATACATTATAAGGTCATGAATACAACACTGCGTTAAGTAATGAGGAAACATTTCACTAAAGGTATGACATCCTATTAGCCTCAGCCTTAGGCTCCTCCTCCCCTATTAGGGGTAAAACTTAGGAAGGCATAAATGACGTATCATAAATAACTGTAGATCAGAGTTATCATTCTTCTTACGCCTATGAAGAACTTCCTGTGAAGTCAACGTAAAACATTTCATTAGGTCAGTATTACCTATCTTATCAAGTAAGAATTTCCTTCAATCAGGGTAGCCTTTCTCTTAGCAGAAGTAAACATTTAATAATAGATCAACCATTTCATGCCTCAGACCTGCACATTCCATTGGGCCTATGCAGAGCATTCCCCTAAATAAGGCAGTAATAACTAGGCCTATTGTAATATGTGCATTTCATTAGTAGCACAAACACTGCATTTCTCAGCAATAACATTTCCTAAAACGCAGGAATAAACAGTGCCTCAAATGAGGGTAAAGCATTCAATTGGCAGGAGCGACCCCTTCCTTAACCAGGAATGACATTTCAGCGGATAAGGGTAACATTTCCTTATTCAGTGCCCAACAGTTCAATAATCCCAAAATAAGTCAGGCTTCAAGCATTAGTGAACATTTACTAATAGGTAAACCTTTCATAAGGCCTAGGCTGAACAGGACTCTAGGCGGAATATGGAAAATCCCTGGGTTTGGGTCTATCACTCGCTATTTCTCTTCATCAGGGAATGGTAGGCTTTCCATTACAGCCCCTAAACAGGGGGGTGGTTACCCTATTAGGAATTGAGGCCTATAAACTATGGGCCTTGGGACCTCTCAACCAGTCCAATACCAGGGTAAACATTTCCTGCAGTAAAGATAAGCAGTTCAACAACACAGTTCCTTGGGTTAGAGTAAAGGAAGCAATTCACCAATGCATCAACATTCAATAAAGGCATCACCTTTCATTATTTTCCAATAAACATTTCAGTATAACAACCCCAGCATTTCATTAACCCAGCATGGAACATCTCCTCATTTACTGGTGGGTAATTAATCACCATCTTCCTATGGAACAATATCCATTTCCTTAGACATAGAGAACCAGGCCCTAGTTAGGGAAGAACTTTCCATTAGACAAGTTAAGCATTTCGTTTAGCAAGAATGAGCTTAAAGAACTTGGCTTGCACATATAAAACCTTCCCTTATGCATATAGAAACATCTCCTTAAGCCCGGATAATCTATGCATCAGGCTAAGATGAACAATACATTAGTCTAGGCTTAGCCATACCTAAGGCCTAAATAAGCATTCCATAATGGCTAAGCTGTCCCAGGCCTCAGACAACAAGAAGTCAGGTTCCCCTAGCCAGGGGTTAACTTTTAAGGGCCCACCAGACAATCCGGGCCTCCGCCCAGTTCAGGGAGTGCTGGAGGCACAATGGTGGCCAATGGGGCCCAGTAACAGCTTTTCCCAGGACGTGGCAGGTGAGCGCTTGAGGGGGGTTTCACGGCGCTTCTCTCCCTCATCACATTTCACAGGGGGGCAGCCTCGTGGGGACAAGCGGTGCTTCAGCCCCAGCCATTTCCTGGCATACAGCGCTTCCACGGGCACCCCAGTTCTGGGAGCTTGCGCTCAAACAGCAGTTCCCGGGCAGTATAGCGCTTCAGCAGGCAGTCCTAGCACTTGGGGCAATTCACAGCGCTTTACAGGGGGGGCAACTTCCACAGCCCTGCAGGCAATTCACAGCGCTCCCACAGGACACAGCAATTCTTCACCAGTCAAGCGCTTGGAGGGCAATGTAGCGCTTAGGCAGTTTCTAGGTTGGCGCTTCATCAGCAGTTGCTTTAAAATAGAGGCAGCTCACAGGACATGCCAAACAGCAGCGGTAGGTTAGCGCAGGGACCCCAGGTGGCGTCAGGGGGCACAGGGAGCAACACAGCACCAATACCTGGGTGACTCTTCAAATGTCCTGTGGAGATTCAGTCTCTTCTTGGCGCTTTATGTTCCTTGCGCCTTTGTAAGTTTCTTGGTTACTGGTTCCTTGATTTCTTCTTGGCGCAGCTGTTTCTTGCGCCCTTGTAAGTAGCAGTTGGGTTCTTGTTTCCTTTGGTTTCTTATTCCTTGAAGGGGGTTAAGTTGGTGGCTGGTGTTGGATCTCCTCAGCCAATCCCCTCAAGTGGTCCCTGGGGGTTCCCTGCCGCGGGGCTAGGTCAGTGGGGGGGGAACAGGATACCTCAACACTTGTAAAGCAGCACACTAGGCCCTGTCATTCCAGCATCATAAGACCCTGCCCTGACCCCCACTGCCTATCCTCCTGCGTAGGTACTTCCCCAGGTCTTCCCCTCAGCTTCTCTCCTCAGGAAAGTTCCCTCCCTTACCTTTTATAGTGCCAGTTGACAGTTGGTAGTGTCAGTTGGTGTCAGTTGGTGTCACCTCAACTCTCCCAGAAGGTTCCAGAAGGTTCCACCATTCTACCTGTGGACAGGCTGGCAGGCTAAGATGGATACATTGCCTGAGGGTTCCAGCCACCCCCTGGCTACTAGAATGCGCTCTCTAAACCACGCTGCTGCAGCAGTGGTCTGTGGCGGCCATGTTAGGGGTAGGAAGTACCTGTACTTTAACACTAGTTTTAAACTACACAGGGCATTCTCCACCACCCAAGGCCTATACAGTGTTGTTTCAATAGGGGCATTCTAAATTAACAGGGGATAAAAAACGAAAGATTTCTGGGGAAAGGGCCAAGTCTCACACCAAGTTGAAGATTATGTAGTCAAAATTAGCTGGTTTGATAGCGGGGATTAAAAAGTGTACGTTTGGGGTGAAGTATGTAGACTGAATATTTGGGAAACACGTTATCGAGTGAAGGAGCAAAGCTAAGAATGAAACTGGTGTAGTTGGTTGAAAACGCAACCTCACCTGAGAATTAAGAGCAACCACATTCTTTCCTTGGTCTGGCTATGTCAAATTTGTAGACCTCTTTTCCAACAAGATTGTTCTATGGATAGTAATAAAAAAAGAGGCTACGTTTGAATCATCTGTTGAATGCCAGAGTACATTTGATAGAATCAAGAAGTGCATTCTGCATGTGGCCAGTTCCGTACCCTTTGACTGAAGATATTTAACCATAGTGGTTACAGATGCCCGTGCATATGGGCTTGGTGTGGTTTTGATGCAGGGGAAAAATGGGTGTGAGAGATGACCGGCTTTTGCATCTCATACGTTGAAGGGTGCAGAAAGTTTATACCCCACTATATAGAAAGAGGCTTTGGCCTATTGGTGGGAATACAACATTTTAGATTTTTTTCAAATTGCGCACTCACCACAAACCGTTAGTTGACTTATTTTCAGTGAAGGGTTGCATGCAAGACTACTCCACGAATAGCCAAGTAGATTTACCATTTACAATTGTATATCTTCACCATCAAATATGTAGCAGGTACCAAAAATGCCAGTGCTGATTGTTTGTCTGGGATGACCTTGAAGAATTTGAGGAAGGAAAAAAAGGATGAATGAATTGTGGCTGAAATAGGACAATTGTGCAGGGGTGCCCTTTTGAAGAAAGATTGGAGGAAGGAGATAGCTAAGGAGTAGTTGATGCAATTATCAATAAGGCTGTTACCTCAGGTGAAGAATTTAACAGAAATAACTGAAGCAGGATTAAATGGTTTTACAGCAGTGTTGGCAGAATTGTCTGATCTGGATGGGAGAAGTAAGAAGGTGTGAGTTTGTTTGTGCAAGGATTTTGTGTCACGGGTTCCATAAATTGTTGAAGGGACATGGGGGAATGTCCACCATAAAGCAAAGGTCCAGGGTTGACTTCTGGTGGTGTGGAATGGATCGGGAGATTGAAAGGTTATTGCAAAATTGTGTTGCTTGTGCATGTAGTGATAAGTCCCACATATGTGTGGATACTCCTTTAGTACTGACTGAATTTCCTAGGAGAACCTAGGAAAAAGCAGAGATTGACACCTGTGGCCCATTTGGGTGTCCAGGTATAGAGGTCAAGTATGCTATAGTAAGGATCAATTACTACTAATCTCGTGGCAAAAAGAGGCATTGTTGGAGGAAAATGAAGACATTCGACGTGAGGAGATGTTCAGGAGAGAAGGAAGTCCAGGAGTTGTTGTTACTGAAAACATCCCACAGTTTGTGGCAGATACATTCAAGTCTTTCCTTACAAAGGAGGGAATCAAGCACAACAGAACTGCTGTTTACCATCCCAGGGACAAGGGTCTGGTTCAATGCTTTAATCGAGTGCTTAGTGAATGTGTGCAGTTAGCTGTTTGCAATGGTTTGGATTGGAAGCGTGAAATTCTGAAAATGCTGTGGAGCTAGAGGACTAAGCCACATTCGGTAACTGGAGAAACACGATTGTTTCTTATTGAAAGGAAGAGTACCTTGCACTATGATCACATCTGCTTGAATTGAAAGGGTGAACTACGGTACGGTTGACAAGAGTAAAATCAAGTACAGGGTACGTTGCCATCAAGTAAGGTATGGCAATGGACATAATGATTAGTTGAGGTAAGAAAATCCCAGTTTGCACAAGCAGATTTTGTGAGAGTGTGTCTTGAATCTGGGTGCACAACAAGGTTTTTCACTAACGGTTTGATCACAAGCAAGTTAGTGATGTGAAAAGGTATTTGTTAATACTGAAGGATGGATAAAATGGAATTCAGAAAAGTTACAAAATGCAGTGAATTGGAATGACAGGCGTTGTTTGAGGAGTAATGTGAGTCAATAACTGGAGAAGCGAGGGTCAGTAGAAAGGGCTTAAAACAAGCCGAAGAAGGTTGATGAGTATCTGAGTAAATTATAAAGGGGTACAGCTTATTCCCTTTCATGCTTGCAGTGTTTCCTACTTTGTCAATTAATTTTTATATCATCCATGTCTTATGTTAATGTATTGTTACCTGAACATGTTTTGTTCTTATTGTTTAGATTGTTTCCTGATGCCAATTTGTTTCTTATTGTTTATTGATTATATAAAAGGGGATATGTTATGTTGTGTAAGCTCTAATGCAGGTTGGCACCCTTTATGTTGTGTATTCTGGAACGAGAATGTTGCATGCATGCCATTAGACCCGATTCAGGCATGAGACTCACAATACCTCCATCGCCCGATTGAGTTTCCGTCTGGCCTTTTCCACAGCAGCGTGACTCCTTGCCCCTCTCCAATGTTTCCTATATACAAATTCTGTCCAAATTAAACATGTGCCTGCCCAATTGTTCTTTAAAATGGCGAGGTTCAGCTTCATTTGCCTAATGAGAGACAAACCTGACAAAGGAACTAAATCGTTCTTGCCTAGATGTATAATTAGCATGTCAGGAAAACCTTGTGCAGAAGACTGTGAAGATAGAGAGGGGAACAAACCTGCCCACTGCATACCACCTTTACCCTTCCAATATACTTTATGCCCAACGCTTGGAAGTCTGAGGGATCTGCCATAAATCTGCTGCTGGGTAAAAATCACTGCCCATTTAATGACAGTATGTCCCACTATCCAGGTGTGCATTTCTGCTGACAATGGACCCTGCTGGCAACCTAGACAGAAAAATAAATATTATGAAAGAAGCATACTGAAAAAAAACCTAAATCTAATTTTCTGACTGTAACGAGGTAGGGATACATGCCTCGCATGACTGGTGGAACCCTTACCCTGCTGACCATACTCCGACTCCTTCTTTTCAGTCCGAACGGTGGAAGGAAGGTCGGAGCGAGCCAGACGACGAGGACAACAACAGTGGCTCCTTTAAATGGGCGTTTTCCATGGAGGAGGAGGACACGCCCCCGACGGACGTCAGAGTGACCGGATTGGTCAAAAGTCGGGAAGTGATGTACACCGGGTGTGTGAGCACCCCGGAGGAGAGACAGGAGGAAGCGAGCGTACCGGAGGAAAGAGGCGAAAGCGGAGGAGACGAGGAGAGTGGCAGCCCGAAGGAACATCACGGAGGAAACGGAGAGACGGAGGACGGAGGAAAGCCAGGAGGCCAACGACCCCGTGGACCGCCGTGCCACACTCCCGAGGGAGGAGTGTGGCTGTCACAGGTACGGCTGCGTTGGGCAGCCTGGGTGGGGAGGCGGAGTGATCGCGTGTAAATAGAGTAACTTAGTCCTGGTTTGTTCCTGCCCGTTGTAGTTTTCCTTCCCTTCCACAACCCTTTTCCTTCCCTGTTCCTCACATCCCCCCCCCTTGTTCACCGAGCACTGTACACTGAGTAATCACGTATCACTGGGTTGCCCTCACCTCCCCTGGACCCTCTTGGTGCAACACCCATTGAGGACTGCGTATTAACGGCTTCCCTCTCTCTTGGTCTCTTGCATGTACCGGAACCGGAGACAGCTGTAATAACAACCAATCAAACCCCAACTTGTGAAGGAGAAGACCACCGCCACGGACCCCAGCATGTTCACCCGAGAGAGACTGACCCTACGGAACAGAAAGACGTTGATGTCAAAACCCCCTAGACCTATAAAAATAAAACCTTCTTTAACCCCTCTACTTGGTGTCATGGTCGTCCCTACTCCCACGCCCACACTGGTGTCAGAAATGGGATTCACCCCTTCGGAAACAACCATGGCAATGGAACAAGTGATCCAGACACTCAAAGAAGGGCAACAAAAGCTAGAATGGGTTATCAGCCAGCAGATCAACACTGCGGATGCCGACAGGGAACTATTCCGAACCTCCATGACTCAGCAGATGGACAATCTCCACAAAGTCGTGCAGGCACCAGGCACAACAACCCCAAGACCAGCTGGTCCACACCCCTCTGGAGTGGCCCTGCAGAAATATGTGGTAGGGGAAGATCCCAACGCATTTCTAGTGAACTTTGAACGGGCGGCAAGGGCTTGTGGATGGCCCGAGGACAAATGACCCTTCTTCCTAGCTCCCTTATTGACTGGTGAAGCCCAGGCTGCCTATCAGGTGGCCAACCATGCCGGCACGTCCTCCTACTCAGACATAAAAGCTGTGATTCTGGACCACCTGGGAATGGATGCGGAGGCATATAGACTCCGTTTCCGAAAGGAGAAGGGTATCACGGGTGAGAACCCCAAAACCATGTCCCTAAGAGTCAAGATGGCCGCCGAAAAATGGCTAAGACCGGACATACGAAGCAAAGAGGACATCATGTCCAGCATCATCTTGGAACAGTTCATGGAGGTCTTACCATATGGCACCCAGAGATGGTTGAGGCAACATCCCGGACTAACGGCGGCACAAGCCATCGAGATGGCCTCTAACTATAACAGGGCGGCTCCCAGAACTTTCCCTTGAGATACAGACAGGAGTGGCAAGCCCAACCCGACTCCTTCCAAACCTGATAAAAAGAAACCGGTCACCGAACCTCCCAAACCCCGACCCTATCGACCGGAAGCAACCCCCATCATGAAGGGGCCCCAATGCTTTGAATGCGGAGAGTGGGGACACATAGCCAGAATGTGCCCCCACCGAAGACCCACCGGGGAACCCTTGGAGGCTGGCTACATCCCCAAAGCCGTGATGTACACCGCAGAAATGGGCCCTTCATTCTATGTAAGGGTACGGGTAAATAGTAAACCTGTAAAAGCCCTCTTAGATTCCGGATGCAGGCAATCAGTCATCCAGGAAAGACTGTTGCACCCCTCCCAGATAGGTCATGATGGCACTGTTCACATTAGATGCGTTCACGGCGACGTCAAACCCTACCCCATGGCCCGCATAACCCTGCACCCAATAGGTAGGGAGCCATGTTTGGTGAAAGTGAGAGTGGTGGGGTCCTTACCAGAGGAGCTAATAATAGGAGTAGATAACCCTGATTTTCTATCCCTGTTTAAAAGAGAACTAAAGGACCTCCCTGCAGGGGCATACCTGTCCGTCGAACCCTGGGTTTTTGATAGGGGTTTTAAATTTGCTCAATCCAATGACCCGTCCCTCATGAATGCTTGGGAAGCGGCCCATCTCGCGCAAACCTCACCTGCACAGGGGTACCCCAGATTCAGTATTGTAAACGAATTACTGTATAGGGAAGGGAAAGCAGGGGATCCAACCCAACTAGTGGTACCAAAAGAATTCAGGGAGCAGATACTGTTCTACGCCCACACCCACCTTACTGCTGGGCATAGTGGGACAGAGAAAACGACTCAAAACATATTGCGGCTATTTTTTTGGCCTGGTATTCATAAGGAGGCAGAGACATATTGTCGACAATGTGAGGTGTGCCAAAAAAAGAACTTGACACGACCCCCTGCAGTTCCCCTACAACCGCTACCACTCATAGGCAACCCATGGGATAGGGTGGGGATGGACCTCATCGGTCCCCTACCACGTACCTCACAAGGACATACTACGCCCTAGTGGTGGTTGATTACAACACAAGGTTCCCGGAGGCCTTCGCCCTCAGCGCCCCGACTACGAAGAATGTAGCGGAAAAACTGGTGGAGCTGTTTTCACGGGTGGGGTTTCCGCGGGAGATCCTAACGGATCAGGGAACTCCCTTTGTTTCCCGGATGATGGTAGAGGTATGTAAGTTGCTGGACCTCCGCCACATCCGAACGTCCGCCTACCATCCCCAAACGGATGGCCTCGTAGAGAGGTACAACCGGACGTTAAAAACAACCCTAAAAAAATTGTTGAGCGCTGAAAATAAGGACTGGGACAGGATGTTACCCCTGGCCTTATATGTAGTGAGAGCCCAAGTACAGAGCAGTTTGGGGTTTTCACCGTTTGAGCTCCTGTATGGTCAGCAACCAAGATCTCTTCGGGAGATCACAAGGGAAGCCTGGGAGAGGGAGGAGGCAGCAGAACAGAGAAACCTACTAGAATACACCCAATAATTACGATCTAGACTGGGAAAGCTAAGGGACTTGGCATACTCGAACTTGGAAAAAGCTCAACGTACCCAAAGACAATACTACGATAAGGGCAAGAAGTGGAGGACCCTTGAAAAAGGGGATTGGGCCCAGGTGCTCCTACCATCTTCTTCCCAAAAGTTCAAGAGTGAGTGGAAGGGGCCATACAAGGTTATAGAGTCCTTTGGGCGAACAACATACCGGTTACAAATGTCTCCTACCCGGAGACAAACCTTCCACATTAATCTCCTCAAACGGTGGATAGGACAGCCCCCACGTACAGCCAATCTAGTGTTACCATCCCGCAGCACCGCCTCCACCCTGGAGGACCTTTCAGTGAATACCGAGTTGACTGACACCGAAAGAAAGGAGTTGTTAAAGACACTACACCCTTTCTCCCCGATATTTTCGGACACCCCGGGGTGTACCCATTTGGCGGAGCACCAGATTAAAACAAACGAAGGACAGATGGTGAAACAGAGAGCCTATCGCATTCCAGCTGCAAAAAGGGCCGATGTGAGGAAGGAGATACAGGAAATGCTCAGGCTAGGGGTGGTAAGACCTTCCAAGAGTGACTGGGCATCTCCCATAGTCATGGTTTCGAAGCCCGACGGGTCTACCCGTTTTTGTATGGACTTCCGTGCCCTGAATGCTATTTCATCCTTTGACGCTTTCCCCATACCCCGGGTGGGTGAATTGATAGAACGGATCGGTGAGGCTTGTTACATTACTACCCTCGACCTAACCAAGGGTTATTGGCAGGTACCCCTGAGGGAGGGGGACCGACACAAAACCGCTTTCGCAACAGAAGATGGGCTCTTTGAGTTTAATGTTCTTCCTTTTGGACTCCACGGAGCCCCGGCCACTTTCCAAAGGTTAATGAACACGGTGTTAGCTCCCCATACCCAATACAGTTCGGTGTATCTGGACGATATAGTCATCTTTAGTACCACCTGGGAGGAACATATGGGACACTTGGCCAAAGTCTTAACCGCCTTACAGGAAGCAGGATTGCATGTGAACGCGAAGAAATCAAGAGCTGCTTTCCCAAAAGTAAAGTACCTGGGGTTCATGCTAGGGGAGGGTGTGATAGCCCCACAAGAGGAGAAAATCAGAGCCATAACCCAGACTCCATTTTCATCGACTAAGAGGGAACTGAGGGCTTTCCTAGGCCTCATTGGTTATTACAAGCGCTTCATTAAGAATTTTGCTGACCTTTCCAGTCCCCTTACCGACCTACTACAGAAAAACATCAAAAACACCATTCTGAAGCCTCCCTCCGAAAAGGCCCATACTGCCTTCCAGGCTCTGAAGACGGCTCTCACTACGAGCCCGGTCCTCATCCCTGCAAACTTTGAGAAACCTTTTTCCTTGGCTACTGATGCCTCTGACACTGGCATTGGAGCGGTATTATCCCAGGAAGGGGATGACGGTGCCGAACATCCTATACTCTACGTGAGCAGGAAACTCCACCCGAGGGAACGTAAGTATCCCACGGTGGAAAAAGAGTGCCTGGCAATCCGCTGGGCTGTAGATAAATTGCGGTACTACTTGGAGGGTAAGGCCTTCGTTCTCTTCTCGGATCATGCCCCACTGCAATGGATGCAGAGAAACCGATCCCAGAATGCGAGAATCCTACGTTGGTTTCTCTTCCTGCAACCTTTTTCCTTCAAGGTGATACACAGGAAAGGAAGGGACAACGGGAATGCAGACTTCCTTTCCAGGATACCCGTTCTCCCCGTGCGGGTGAAACCAGGGGTGGAGGAGTGTAACGAGGTAGGGATACATGCCTCGCATGACTGGTGGAACCCTTACCCTGCTGACCATACTCCGACTCCTTCTTTTCAGTCCGAACGGTGGAAGGAAGGTCAGAGCGAGCTAGACGACGAGGACAACAACAGTGGCTCCTTTAAATGGGCGTTTTCCACGGAGGAGGAGGACACGCCCCTGACGGACGTCAGAGTGACCGGATTGGTCAAAAGTCAGGAAGTGATGTACACCGGGTGTGTGAGCACCCCGGAGGAGAGACAGGAGGAAGCGAGCGTACCGGATTAAAGAGGCGAAAGCGGAGGAGACGAGGAGAGTGGCAGCCCGAAGGAACATCACGGAGGAAATGGAGAGACGGAGGACGGAGGAAAGCCAGGAGGCCAACGACCCCGTGGACCACCGTGCCACACTCCCGAGGGAGGAGTGTGGCTGTCACAGGTACGGCGGCGTTGGGCAGCCTGGGTGGGGAGGCAGAGTGATCGCGTGTAAATAGTGTAACTTAGTCCTGGTTTGTTCCTGCACTTTGTAGTTTTCCTTCCCTTCCACAACCCATTTCCTTCCCTGTTCCTCACAACCCCCCCTTGTTCACCGAGCACTGTACACTGAGTAATCACGTATCAATGGGTTGCCCTCACCTCCCCTGGACCCTCTTGGTGCAACACCCATTGAGGACTGCGTATTAACGGCTTCCCTCTCTGTTGGTCTCTTGCATGTACCGGAACCGGAGACAGCTGTAATAACAACCAATCAAACCCCAACTCGTGAAGGAGAAGACCACCGCCATGGACCCCAGCGTGTTCGCCCAAGAGAGACTGACCCTACGGAACAGAAAGACGTTGATGTCAAAACCCCCTAGACCTATAAAAATAAAACCTTCTTTAACCCCTCTACTTGGTGTCACGGTCGTCCCTACTCCCACGCCCACACTGACATAGCGAGTACAACATGACAATTTCCACCTTCCAATCCTCCTTATATCCTCCCAGGCCCAACCCAACCTGGCGGCCTCAGTGGCTGCCCCAATACGAAAATACTGTGTGCCAAACAGGAGAGGATCTCTGCCCAGCCTGACCAGGGCCTTCCTTTAAACAGCTAACAAGTGGGCGCTAGAAATCGTATTCCCTTTTATGTGACAAAATATCGTATCAGGCCTGAACAAAGGGGCTTTGGTGACGGAATCCCACTCCATCAAAGGACAACAGCCCACCATCCCGCTGCTGTTTAAGTGAACCCCCATGCCTTTGCTTAGCTGATCTGTTTTTGACATTCTCAACCAGATCCTTAGCCTGCGCCCTTGCAATTCAACCTCAGTGCTGTGAATGCAAGCCTCATCCCGCAGGCTCAATAATTCAGAAACCCTGAAAGCACCGAAAAATAACCAAATCCTGCATAACCTGAAACAGGTGACCTCCCATTCATCATTACAACAAAACGGTAACTGTAGCAACAACTGCTGCAATATGTTAAAAGTCACTGGTTCACGTAAAGGCAACGCATGAGTCCTCTCTCTGCTGAGACCTTTCAACATTTTCCTTAACAAAACATCCTCAACCGGGTTGTGACCCCACCATAATTGGCCATGGAAGGAAATCCCTGCCAATTTCCCCGTAATTGTAGTGTTAGATAGGCCCTTGTTTATTAAATGCAACACAAACTGCAGAATGAATTGGTTGAAACCATTTAACTTCCCAAAATAGCCTTGAGATTTTCCATAACTTAAAAAGTCTTTCCAAGCATGCTGATAGCTTCTTCTGGTGGAGGGAGCTACAGATTTCTCAACTAGCACAACGATCCTCAATCCCCCAGCACCCAGATGCTATGTGGAATAGTAGTTTTGAAGACGTCTGCCCCTGGCTCCAAATCGTGAAATTTCTGCCAATGAAAGCGTGATAGAGCGTCTGTTATAGAGTTGTTGGTGCCAGGAATGTACCTAGCTCTGAAAACAATGTTCACGTTAGACTGTAACATGAAAACCCGCAAAAGGCGTAACACTCTTAAATCTTTCGCTCTCTGTTTATTAATTAAATCTACCACAGACATATTGTCAACGTGGAAAAGAACAGATCTATCACAAAATTCTTCCTCCAAACAAGCACAGCCACAATCAGAGGGAAAAGCTCCAGGAAGGCAATGCTTCGCCCTTGTTGAAGCCAATGAGAAGCCCATCTTTCCGCATACCAGCGACCTTCCCAGAACAAGCCAAAACCATGTGCCCCTGACGCATCTGAAAAAAGTTGGATCTTCCATATGGTATTGTCCTCAACAAAATATAAGGACACTCCATTAAAATCTTCAAGGAACTGTAGCCAAGTATACAGATCTTCCCTAATGGCTTTAGAAATCCTGATCCTATGATGGGGGAGATGAGCCCCAGACATTGTCATTCCCAAATGCCTGCAGAAAGTCCTGCCTGCCCTGAACACTTGACAGGCAAAATTTAAATAACCCAACAAACAATGGACTTGCCTGAGTTCAAGTTTTGACTGATCAATGAAACTCAACAACAAGCATTTACAATGCAATGGTCTCGTCCTCGTTAAAGGTAGAGCTATTGGCATTGCTCATGACATTATTTTTGTTTTTAAAACATATAAATAAATGGCATTGTCATTTACAATGCCAATAGCTTAATCTCTCGCAAATGCGAGACCTATTGCATTTGCACCCACACACACACAGAGCCACACACAGAGCAACACGCACCCACAGAGCCACACACAGAGAGCCCCCCCCACACACACACACACAGAGCCACCCACACAAGCAGGGAACAGAGGCACTAAAAATGATCACAAGCAGGGAACAGAGGCACTAAAAACGATCACAATCAGGGAACTGTTACAGGCAGTACTTGAAATGGAAAAATAGAAAAAGTGCTGATACTTATTATCCACACAGTTCTCATTCACTCCTCCGAAGTGCAGCTGATCTCCCATTAAATGTACTGCAGCAGAGCTGAGAAGTGCAGATAGTCTCCCTTTTAAGTTAAAGTAGTGCAGGTACTCAGTACCTGACACCATCTGCCCAGTTAAAGCAATAGTTTACAGGAAGAAGTTTGAATTTAATGATCACTCTGGAAAGCTGTTGCAGCACGGACTGGCAATTTTACACTGGAAAGAGCTGTGCCAATTATCTGCGGCACTGCAGTGCAAGCAGGTGTAAAGTGTAGGATGAGAGGAGATTATGCAAGTGTATCAGAGCACTTCGAAAAAGGGAGTTCGTGTTTTGAAGAACTATGTGGTATTGCTTTTGGCACCTGTTGAAGAGGACTGTCCTTCGTTTTCTGACACTCTGCAGCATGTTTAAGATCCTCTTAAAGAGTTTCTCGTTGCCCCAATTGGTGTAAATTACGATATCTAAAGGTTTCCCCTCCTCTCCGTTACTCGAAAGTGTCACTCATAGTCGTTGAATGTCACTCATAATTGCACAGAAATTCTGAAAATGTCACACAAGTTATCTGAAACCTTGGCAGCTGTGCTAATGTGCTAAACGTGAGTTTGCAGCATTAGCCATTAAAAGTGCTCAGTAGCAAAAACAACTGCTGTAGATGTCAGTGTCTAACCCTGAGTCTTCAGCTATGAAACAGCACACTGTCTTCCCTCTGTTTGAGGTGGATAAAACGAGCACTGTGAAGTAAGCACTTACTACACCCAATGCTGAAGCGTCAAAAGACAAGTAAGTGTTTGGTGGGCGCTATATAAATTATAAGCAGTGACATTAGCAAATAACGGCATAGCAAAAGATGACCCATTGCCAACCCCGCCCCCTACTATAAAACCAGTTGAATGGAGCAGGTCTGACTATCAAATACCCAATTACCGCATAAGATGTGGCTTACCTCATCAGGACGTTTTAGGAACATCTCTGCCCTGGAGTCAGAGACAATGATGAGGATAGCAAAATGTTCGGGCTCCCCTAGACAACAAACACAGCTTCCTTAGGGTGAAACAATGTGCGGTGTATCGTTCTATTGCGCATGCGCAGAGCAGTAGCTACTGATTTGGAGAACATGCGCAGTGAAGGCATCTGTTCGAAGCATGCATCTTTGGAAGAAGCCGAAATGCCCCGATTGAGAACGTGCGCGTCTTTTCTATGCAGGTGGCCGATTCAGGGAAAATCACCTTGAATTGTCCTTTGTTTTTGGTGCATGATTGCGCCTTTTGTGGAACTTGGGTTGATACATTGACCAGGCAAACATACCAGCACTGTTCGGAAAATATAAACGTCGGCGCGCCCCTTTCCCTTCCTATTTGTCATTTGAGTACTGAACAGAAGCCACACACTTGGCGAGGATTGGAACCGCCTAGGGGGCGAGAACCATCTTAGAGTCAGGCAAAAGCCCTTCTCTTTTACGCTCTAACACATACAATTTACTGACTCCAAAAGGGCCTCCGCCTGGGACATAACTGGTGCATGCGCTTTCTTTTTCCTGTGCTCGTCGTTTTACAACTGACAGGCGCGCACTTCCTTAAACGGTCTGACAAAGGCACGTTCCCGAGCCGGCAAAAGCGTCTACAGGAGTGGCGCGAGACTCCACCCTTCAGTCAGTTGCAGCAGCGTGAAGGGGAGAGCGCTTGCGGCGGAGCGCAAGACCCAACAGACTCTCACACCCGGTTCAAATCAATTCACGGAGCGAGACTCCAACCTTCAGTCAGTTGCAGCAGCGTGAATGGGAGAGCGCGTGCGGTGGCGTGTGAGACCCAACAGACTCTCACAGCCGGTTCAAATCAATTCACGGTAAGACAAGCACTCAGTTGGGGTGGAGGACTCGGCGACTTCTTCTGACGGAGGTGCGGGGAAATGGCAGAACAAAAGCGCTGCCATTTTTGCAATTCGGGGGCGTGTATTTAGCAGTTGAGTGACGGATGATGTCACGGCTTAAAAACTGCAAAAAACACGCCCCCGAATCGCAAAAAGACGGGGCTTGAACTGAGTGACGCCCCTCTCCTCCAATGGCTGGCCTTCATTTAGGAAGCCAGCCAATGGAGAAGAGGGGCGGGTTCAAGCCCCCATACTGCCAAAACAAAAAATGCAACGCTAGTCCGAGACCTAAAAAGGACCTGATTTCCTGGCCTTTCTTGGGCGGCAATCAAGCTGTCATATCCAGTGTATCAATTTCGATTCCCAGAAAGGTTAGCTTGGTGCTGGAACATTCTGTCTTCTCTGGAGCCAACGGAACACCCAATTTGTGGGCCATATCCTGAAAATTGCACAAAGCCATCCTACACTGATCAGAATGAGCAGCTCTAATGAACATGAAGTCATCCAAATAATGGCAAATAGAAACATGACCACTCCTCTTGGTAAAGCACCATTGCAGAAAAGTGCTAAACGTCTCAAATAGGACACGAGAAACAGACCAACCCATGGGGATAACTTTGTCTACATAGAAAGCCCTGTTAAAAACATGCCCAAGAGCTCGAAATCCGATGAATGTATCGGCAATAGGCGAAAAGCTGATTGAATATCACTCTTTGTCAATTCAGCCCAGGCCCCAACCGCCCTTACCAACTTCAAGGCGTCATCCACTGAAGCATAAGAAACAATAGTATCAGAAGGGGAAATAAAATCATTAATGGACTGACCCTCCGGCCAAGATGAATGGTGGATCAATCGAAATTCCCCTGCCGCTTTCTTGGGCACTAAACCCAGAGGTGACACAACCACGTTCTCAAAAGGACACTGTCAAAATCGGCCCGCCATTCTGCCAGCTTGTAATTCCGCACCTAATTTCCTTTGCACAATATGCAGAGATTCTTTTGCGGATTTGAGATTGTCTGCCCATCTATTCTGTCTTGGACCTTGAAATCCAATCCTGAAACCGTCTCTGAAACCCCAATACAGTTTAGAGGCAGCCTCAACATCTGGATAATCACTCAGCCATTGTTCCAAAACCGGCAGTCTAATTGGGGTATGCACCCTTTGGTTTAGGCTGAAAAGCTGTACCCCTCCCTCTTTGAAATCTCCCTTGGTCACCGAACCTTCGACCAGCGAAACATTGGGTGATAGCATGTTTACCCCCACATTGCGAGCGTTAGTGTTTGAATCTACAAAACTGCCTGTTACAAAAACCCTGGTTGAAGTTCCAACATGCTCCTGACACTGGAGACTGTCCTCTTCCAAACCAACCCGCCCCAGTTTAGGAGGGGCGAGGCTGTAAGGACTGATATGTAATTGGCAAACCACTTGCCGTATGTGTCATTGCCGGTGGCTGAGTAGAGGACATCCATTAAAGATATAGCTCAGCGTCAACGTCACCCCATGGTTTGTCATGAAATATGCTAACCCTGGCACTAAATTCTTCATCGTAGCTGAGCCACACATAGCCACCGAAGTGCATTTGGGCCTTGCGAATGATATCCATGTATTTGAACATGGCTACCGCCCTGTCTTGGTGTCTTTCGCAATAGATAATCGCATATACCAAGAAGGCTGACGTCCAATTTTCAATGGTTTTGGGAACCCTGGGGCGTTTTGCAAGCTCTCACTCTTCTTCTTTGGACCCCTCTTTAGCCTGTATGTCCCTGTGTATTAATTTAAAAACATCTACAAATTTTTGCTTCCAAATTCTATTCTTTGTCTTATCAGAAAGATGAGTCCCCAAAGACATTGCTATACCCAAGTAAGGGAGCTTCTTGTGAATATTCTGATCTTCACTCTCTTTCGCAGTACCAGATATATTTGCCTCGTCAACCTTCTTAGCCTGATTACAAGAAGTCATGTCAACTAATCCACTGCCCACAGCTTTGGCCTGAGTATTCCTATTCCCCATGCCCTCCCCAAAATGGACACACAAATCAGAAGACAACAATTCTTCCCCAACACCAATAGAACATTTAGTGCGCTTGTTATTAGCTGATTGAGACCAAGAAACCCACCATTGTTGCTTCCCTGTCGGCTACTGAGCGGAGCGTTTCTGAAATTCCTTAGGATCACCAAGTTGACGATGAGCGCGTCGCTGCTCTTGATCCGTTGCATTGTCCGCTCCTGACTTTTGCAACACACTAAGAACATTTGTTGCCCCCAACAAAGCCCTTGAAACCACATTCTTGTGAATTTAAAACTGTGCAGTATCATCACAGGGCTTTTCCCTAAATGTCCCCTCTTCCAAATCATCAAATTCTTCCCCATATCCAATTGATCATCATACAGATCCAAACCAATGTTGCTTACTCCAGGCATTTCCCCATCACCCACACCCCCATCATACAACCTCGAATTGGACACAGACATTCAATCCAGATTCCCGGCCGCCAGAGGAAAATCCGCTCGTGATCCGCCTTGCCTGTCTGGCTTTTGACTCAAAGCCGCATAGTGCTCAGTTGAAGAAGAACTGGAGCCTCCAGCCGCTGTCAATTCTCCTGACGACGCTTGAGCCTTCAAGCTGCACTTGCCTGAAGAAGACGAGAACTCCAACCTCCCCCCCGTGAAGAGCTGCCACCTGTTGTTGCTGGAAGAGAGGCGTTCGAATGCTCAACCCACACCCACTGACCAGACGAGGACCAAAAGAGGAGTCGAAAAAAGACGTGGGCTGTGTAGAGGGGGACTAAGTGTGGGAAAAATGAATTTGCTCCTTGAGGAAACCCCTAACTGCCCACCGTGAGGAAGAGACTCTAAAACATCAACCCCCTCAGAGGAAAAATTATGTACTGAAAACCCAGGATCCTCAGTCTGTAAGGCTACATGTGGGTCCACTACTACAGGAGGAGCACTGTAAAAAGAGGGGCCTCTGGGAACAGGAGACTGTGAAACTACAGAAGTATCCCCCACCAACAATTGCCCTGATTCAATAACGTTGTTTAATAACTGTGAGTTGCCTAAATGATTAAGGGCAGACAACAATACAGAGTCCACCATATCCTCTTCACCACTGTCGCTGGAATAAGCCACCAGCGAAGCAGAGCACCTAACAGAAATAACTTGAGGCGCAATGTTTATTTTCTCGCCCACACTTAAACAAGAACGTTTCATGCCAGCAACTACCTGACCTCTGGCCCGCCCTCTAGGGGAGTGGCTCACCGGTAAAGACACAGAGGCTGTAACCCTACCTGTGAAACCCCGCCCCCGCTTCAGCCCTCCACAAGAGAGCGAGGCAGAAAGCTTCTTTCCAGAGGTAACGCCCTTTAGGGAAGGCCCTCTCTTGGCTACCCGGCCTCTACAAGGGGCGGGACTACCTCTAGCTAACCCACCTCCGCAACAACTGTTGAAGAACTGCGCGCCAGCAACACCCAAGCGCTACTGCCCCTGAGGCAAGAACAGCTGTAACTTTGTTTATTTTGAAATGTATGGTCCCTATTCACTGCCGACAGCGGGACGTCCGACCCTGCTTGCGGCAGGTCGCTCCCCACGCTGCTGCATGTCTCTGCCTGCATTGTTTTTGCCTAATTTTGTATTTTTCCCTGTGCCTAACTTACTTTCTTGCCCAGACTTGTTTTTATTCCCCTGTGCCTTTACTTGCTTTCTTGCCCAGACTTGTTTTTATTCCCCTGTGCTTAACTTGCTTTCTTGCCCAGACTTGTTTTTATTCTCCTGTGCCTGTACTTGCTTTCTCGCCCAGACTTGTTTTTATTCCCCTGTGCCTAACTTGCTTTCTTGCCCAGACTTGTTTTTATTCCCCTGTGCCTGTACTTGCTTTCTTGCCCAGACTTGTTTTTATTCCTCTGTGCTTGTACTTGTTTTCTTGCCTAAACTTGTTTTTCCTTTCTGTGCCCAGTTCTCCCACGGCCCCTGCCCGTTTTTCCCGTCGCTGCGTCCCTGCACCCCTGCAATCACATTCGCCGTCCTGCTCCCGCCTCCCAGCTGCTCCTCCCTCCCACATCCCCTCATATGGAGGCTGCGCAGCGGCCGTGCGCAGTAGGCGTGCGCAGCGGGCGCGCCTACGGCAAGCCCGTATGTGCCCGTCCGCACCTGGACCCCGCGAACGCCACGACGCCCGACACCGCTACTATGCCAGAACCCTCCACGCGCTCAACACAGACGATCACCCACCTGCTTCCTGGTCGCCCTGAGGCGCACCCACGGAGCTTTCCCCTGCCGGAACTGCAGCTTCACAAGCATCCGCCCCACTATGCTGCCGACCAGGAAAGGACCCAACCACCTCAGATGCATCCTTCTCAACACCAGCTCCGCCCGCAAACATGCTGCTGAACTCTGGGACCTACTCGACTCAACCTCCCCAGACGTCGCCTTCCTGACGGAGACCTGGTTGCACCCCGCCTCGGCACCCGACACCCGACATAGCCATAGCCGTCCCGGATAGCTACAAGATCACCCGCAGGGACCGCACCAACGGAGCAGGAAGAGGAATCGCCATCATCCACAGGAACACTCTCAGAATCTCTACCAACACCGACGACACCCTCAGCACAGCCAAAAACCTGCACTTCCAGATCCACACCGACCCCAACACCACCCTCAGAGGAACCCTCATCTACAGACCCCCTCGGACCCCGACCACAGTTCAGCGACTCCATCGTCGACTTCGTCAGCACACACGCCCTCGCCTCCACGGACTACATCCTCCTCGGGGGCCTGAACGTCCACCTCGAGAACAACAACGACACCAACTCCACCGCCCTGATCGACAACCTAGCCAACCTCAGACAACTCGTCACAACACCCACCCACTCTGCCGGTCACACGCTTGACAGCATCTTCTCCGTAAGCCCCCACGTCTCCTACAACCACACCACCGAACTCCACTGGACCGACCATCGCTGCATCCACTTCAGCTTCAAGAAACCCACCACGCACCACTGCACCCAACAGATGCCTCGCCGCTGCTGGAGCAAAGTCACCGAAGACCAGCTAACCACCACCCTCCCCAAGAGCCCACCCGCCGACCCCACCGACCCCGACACCGCCACCCGCAACCTCAGACAGTGGATCAACGACTGCGCCAACACCCTCGCCCCAATCAAGAAACGCTCCAACAGTCACACCAACAAGAAAGCCAGCTGTTTCACTGAAGACCTCCGGGCCTCCAAGCAAACCTGCTGAAAGCTGGAGAAGATCTGGCTCCGTGAACGAACACCCGACAGCCACGCAGCCCACAAGAACGCCACCCGCAGACACCATCACCTCATCAGATTTGCCAAAAGAGCCTCCTTCAAAGACCACCGAGACAACAACGCACACAACAGCAAAGAGCTCTTGAACATCGTGAAGGAACTCTCCAACCCCTGCTCCAACACCAACGATGTCCCACCCTCACAAGACCTGTGCGACTCGCTAGCCACCTTCTTCCACCACAAGATCGCAGGCATCCACAACAGCTTCAACGCCGACTGAAGCTGAACTCGGACAAGACGGTGGTCCTCATCCTCGGATCCACCCCTTCGGCCTGGGACGACTCCTGGTGGCCGACCGCACTGGGAACTGCTCCAACACCCACCGACCACGCACCCAACCTTGGGGTCATCCTCGACTCCACCCTCTCCATGACTAAACAGGTCAATGCCGTCTCCTCCTCCTGCTTCAACACCCTCTGCATGCTCCGCAGGATCTACAAGTGGATCCCCACTGAAACGAGAACGGTCACCCAGGCCCTCGTCAGCAGCAGGTTCGACTACAGAAACGCCCTCTACGCAGGAGCCTCGGCCAAACTCCTGAGACGGCTCCAACGCATCAAGAACGCCTCTGCACGCCTGATCCTCGACATCCCTCGCCGCAGCCACATCACATCCCATCTGAGAGACCTGCACTGGTTCCCGGTCAACAAGAGGATAACCTTCAAGCTCCTCACCCACGCACACAAGGCACTCCACAACACTGGACCAACGTACCTCAACAGACGACTCAGCTTCTACACCTCCACCCGCCAGTTCTGCTCTGCCGACCTCGCCCTTGCCACAGTCCCCCACTTCAGAAGTGCGACCTCCGGCAGCAGATCGTTCTCCCACCTCGCCGCCAAGAACGGGAACACCCTCCCCATCCACCTACGGTAGACCCTAGACCTGCTGACCTTCCAAAAACTCCACAAAACCTGGCTTTTCGAGCAGTAGCAGCATTCCCCACCCCAGCGCCTTGAGACCCTCACGGGTAAGTAGTGCGCTTTACAAATGATATGATTGATTGATTGACTCTGCCTGACGCCGGGAAACAAGAGGCAACTGCCTCTGCCACCCCCGAGCCTCCTTACGACTAGGGCGCACAGTACCCGCCCCAGCTGCGGCAGACACGTCGGGCCTCAACAGGTCCTCCCGCCCGCCTCACAGAGAACGTCTCTCACCGCCCCATTCTCAGCCATGTCACAAAAAATTACACTATGAAAAAACCCCAGCCAACAAACTCCCTGACCAGAGAAAATACCTCAACGAAGACTGGAAACACTACCCAGGCTCAAACGCCGGAGTGTTCTCCCGCCAAAAGCACTCCTACATATAACCTACCTAAGTCCCGCCCCTTCTACCTACCAATACCTATCACGCCGCGTGGTTTGCTCCACTGCGTGAACAACGCCAGGGGGATACCGGCTCACGCCATGCTCCCCCTGGGTCCCCATTGAAATGTTGGCAAATATAATGTGGGAGGAGTGGTTGTACAATACTACTTATTAATTAAAACCTTCTTAATCACTTATTAATTAAAGTCTTCTTAATCACCTATTGTCATGTCAGCTCACTGTTCCTTAAAATCCTGTGTGTTTCCATCCTCTGCATGTCTGCACTGGTGTCTGGAATGCTGAGAGTGAATGATGTAATAGAATGTTGGTTTGTTGTGGAAACAAGGAGACTGGGACAGATGAACGGAGGATGGGGCCCTGACAAGACCTACCTGCTGATGCTGCAGCCTACGGGCCTAACATGTCATAAAGAACTCATCTCCTGCTTGAGTGACCCAAGACTCTTGTGTAAACTATGTATGCCCTCCAACTTCAACACTGTCTTATGTTAGAAATGGGGTACTTCTTCCTACGTAAAAAAGGGTGGCTAGCGGAATGCCAGCAAAGCGGGAGTGCTGGACAACGTTAACTGACATTTGGTGTGCTGCGGTGTTCTTCTTCGATATCTTTGCCGAAGTTATATCTCTGCACGTGACTTTCAATCCAACCAGGCTACACAAAATCCCAATCTAACATGGCCACCATGAAGATAAATACATTCGCTGATTGAGAAGACATTCTGGGATGAGATCGGTAGCAGGCCACGCCCCCAGCTCCGATCAACGCTGGATGCCGAATATTTTGCTGATTGGATGGACGCTGAGCCACGCGTCTGAAAGCCGCAGCGCCCGCCCCGCGCTGTGATTGGCGGAGGTCACACATTGTCCATCCTGTAGCCACAGAGCACAAGCTGCATGGCAGGCTCTAGGCAGCGTCCAGAGGGAGAAAGACATAGACATAAGCCACCGGACACAGGTCAGTTAGGAGTCTACCCGTACCAGACAGTCTGTGTGCTGGGGGTGGCGCGAGGCTGCATTAGAAGCATGATGTAATGTGTGCTAATATTGTGCTCCACGATTTTATTTGAACTTGGATGCTCTCTGATTGATGTCGTAATGAAATGTGAGCCCCCCCCACCCCACCGCAGAGTAAAGGAGGGGACCCCCATGCTCAGACCTAGTCAAGAGTTCATGAACAGTGCCATAGGGGGCCCAGAAGCTCTCCCCTCGCACGTCTGGGTCTATTGTTATACCACTGACGCTGATCATAACGTTTCTCGTATCAAAAAAGTAGTTTGGGTCAGTGAGACCAGCATCTGTCGGGGGACGCGCTGACCTACGCTACAGATAGTGAAACAGCTTAATACTAAAGAATTGTGACTGCCTCTGAACACAATCTCAACACCTCCTGAATCACTCACAGATTATCTCCTCATACTAGTGGCAAATTGTTTTTGGTCAGGGGTTAATGGGGTGAGAGGGAGATAGACAAGAAAGGGGGCTGATGGGGTGTTAAAACCGCGCTTGCAGCACTGGAGCCAGATGACAGAGACTTGGCTATTAGCATGACCTTAATGCAGACTGTTGATTACACCCCCTCTGAAAATTGGGCCCAGGTCGCTCCTGCCAAAAGCTGGCCCTGATTAAATGAATGAACCGGGCCAATTATTTTTGGAAATCTAAGGTGGCGGGGGGCCGGAAGTTTAGAATCGTGTGAGCTCAAATGTGGGCTATTTCCTGAGACTTATTCTACCATGTCAAAAGGAGTTGGCGTCAAGATTTCCGCAGAAAAAACTGGATGAGAAGTTTAAGATAAGAGTGAACAGATTGAATGTTCTTTAATCGTGCAGGCAGGGGCTGTCTTGGAATGGATACTTCGAGTCGCTCAGGGGGGCCTTGGGCATGTGCAAGCTGTGCGCCTGCACAGGGCCACCAACCCTCAGGGGCCACCACGCCAATATATATCCTTAATATAATAATCCTCTGAGGATGGAAACATATTTGCGTGGCTTACATGGTGGCCCCTGGCAGAGATTTGGCGGCCTCCGGCTCTGTTTCCACTTCCAAACACCCTGACACGCCCCCCCCCCCTCCCCCTCTTCACTGGCCTCCGCGCTCCGCCCCGCCAGGACCACCTCTTCCGGGGCCTTCTACCTATGCTCCCTGCCCAGGGCCGCCATGAGCCTAGAGCCTCCCCTGAGTCGCTGGATAAGCTTCAAGAGCACCGGTTGAAGTACGAACATTGGAGATGTTTTATTATGAGTAGAGAATGTGACAGTAATAAACAAATGTAGAATGTTTGAAATTAGGCCGCTTTGTTTTCATGCTTTAAATTTGCATTGTATGTTTATGTCCTGTTAGTATATTGTTTTGTATATTCTGCGGTTGACAATGTCTGTGAAACAATCTGCAGCTCAATCTTAGTCTCAGGCAGATCCAATATTGTTGTCTTGGGCAAGAAACACATGCAGCACGTTTCTTGGTAAGATTATGCATATTTATTGTATGTTGTTTTAAAACCGAATACTGAACCTAGGTGGTTTGTGTGGGAACCACCTTGGTATGTATTACTTTTAAAGATCAATTCCTTTTGCTTCCATAACTGGCCTTTGACAGTACTAACCGCTGGTGGTTGCTGATGTTAGTAACTGGGTTCAGACCTGTTTTGCTGAATCAGAGTGGGGGGGTCAGGCTTCTGGATTTCCCATGGTAAAATCCACAGCGTAGGTCATAAATGGGTCCCCTCATTGCCCTCATTCCTTATCCAATGTGTACAAGAGTATTTGGGACATAAGTGCTGGTGTATTCCAGATGTAGTCCCTTTCCATAGGTAAGCGATTCCTAAAGGCTGAGATTGTGTTCCATAGGGTTAGTGTATGCTGGAATATGCGGTCTCCCTTCTCGCTCCACCCCCTGTACTGCTATTCTCTGTGCCTCTCTTATACAATGTTTTGTAAAGATAGGTACAATTGTCTGCCCTCAAATACTCATCCTGAATGAATGAGAGGCGAAAGGTTTTGTTGTCGCTTGACTGAGCTTAATCAGTTCTAACTGGCCTGTCACCTTGGTTAAGCTACACCTTTTGTAATCTACTTTCTGATATAATGCATCCTCCCCATTGTTGTTCTCTGCCGTGCTGCTCAGCTAGTAGTGGGGGTTATCAGAATGCTGGGAGTGTTTGTGCTTGGACAAGAGTTGGTTGGGGTGAATGGTTTGATCAGCATGGAGGCTGCTCCAGATGGGGCATTACATGGAACTGATCATCTACCTGTAACTGAAGATATAACTTGAAGAATAAACGTATATCCTTTTCCTACATGCCTGATTTTTCGGCATACCTAGTTTTTAACAACACCCACTGGCCAGGCTGTACACTTCTTACAATGAAGATGGGCTGTCTTCCCCATGCCTTCATCCTGTGCCTTGTGTTGAAGAACAAGGAATGATTACTCAACAAGAGTGTCCTAGCGCTGTGGAAACAGGTGGCAGGACTCTGTAATGCAAACTAATCCTAAAGAGCCAAGTTTTAAGACTTTTCTTTAAAGTTGTCCAGTCAGCAGTTGCTCTTAGTGAGGTGGATAGTCTGTTCCACGCCTGAGCACCCAGGACAAACAAAAAAGACTCCCCGAACCCCCCCCCCCCCCAAATGCAGGTCAAGCAAATTTTAGGGATGCGGAAGAGGATGAGGAGGAGGATCTTAAGGTCCTAGCTAGAATGTAGCGATTCACACTCTTATTTAGATAACTGGCTCCTATGCCGCAGAGGGATTTAAAGAAGATCACCATGGCTTTAAACTTGATCCTTTCCTTTATTCGCAGCCAATTTAGGGTCTTTAGAATGGGGGCCGTATGAGACCTGGATTTAGGTCTAAGGAACGCCCTAGCCGTGGCGTCTTGCATCACCTGCAGGTGCTGGATAAGGTAGGTGGATAGGCCCAGGTACAAGCTGTTTGCATAGTCCAATCTTGATGTCACCACGGCTTGGATCACAATCTTCCTAGTATCTGATGACAATAGAGAAGGGATTTGTTTAGCATACAAAGTATAACATGCTTGGACTTGGGAGCTCATGGAGAGGGAACTGTTGATAAAAAGCCCATGTTTTTGACCCTCGTTTGGGCTGAAAGGGAGTAGACCACTCCTCCGCCCACCATAAACTTCGATAGTTAACTATTGGCTGGCCGAAAAAGACAATCTCAGATTTATCTGGATTGCATTTGAACTAGTTCATTTTGAGCCAGTTGAACACCTATGAGAGGCAGGATTTAATGTTGTCTCCATCAAAGTCTGCTCCTTTTTCACAGCTGAAAATCAGTTTTGTATCAACTGCATAGGTAATAATCTTTGCACTGTATTCATCTGCTAAGGGTGCAAGGGGGGACACATATAGATTGAAGAGGGTAGGGCTAAGAATGGAGCACCGGGGTACTCCTACATCCATGCTCTGCATGGGTTCTAATAAAGGGGGTATCCATATTTCCTGTGAGTTCAGTAGACAAAACAGATGACAATTGTTTTTTGGGGATATGGATGCCATGAAGTTGTGGCATATTGAATGTAATTAACTGAGTTAATTTATTCTCCCTCCGCCAAAATAACATTTTGAGGCCATTTATTAGTGCAGAGTAGAAAATAAGCCCACCCCTGCTACATAGCAAGGATTCACATTTTCCACCTTTGAGCTCTACACTCTAGTACTGAAGGAAGTTAGGATCGGAGAGATGCTTGGAAGTCGCCATCTAAGGACAAGGCCATACTTTAAGGATGAGGAAGAAACACTTACTTGCTGTTTCTATAGGATAAAAGAGATGGACTGCCCAAATGAGGATAAGACCTGCCTTGATCATAAAGAGCCCATGCTCAGCAAATTGTTGTACGGAGTTCAGAAGTGCAAAGCCTGCCAAGAACAGGAGCCTGCAACTGCTGCCCAAGCCAACTGACACATATCATCAGAAAGTCGTCTTACTTCCATATTGCTGTTGTTGTGAAAGAACAAGTTTGTGTGATGTGAATAATTGCAGGTGTGGTATGTGCTTACTCCTTGCATTTGCTACACAACTTTCTTGAGGCAACGTTAAGGACCCGATGAAGTCCTGGATTGTCAGCCTGCATCGCCACACATCATTTCTTCAATCCATGTGAGGATCTTGAGCAACCATAGTGCCCCCATATTGCATCTCCTCTGCAGTCCATTGACTCCTGCTGCACCTTGAGATTGCCTTTCCCCGGGAACAGACAGCTGTCCCAGACAGCAGAACTTTTTTGGAACAGGAAACCTGGAGAAGTGAGGCCCACCTTCCTGGCTATGTGTAACAGTATGGCTTCCAACATTGAATGAACCCAGGTACTAAACTTCATTGTAAGATTGCTCCCAGAGTAGAGTTGTGTGCTTTGCTATCTAAACACATTGCCACTGCTGATGTATCCATTTGATAATTGTGCATAAAACATGGGAACAGAAAAGTAAGTAACAGTTTAACAGAGATACCGTTTCGATTAATGTCAAAGAACGTATTCACGCTTCTTAGCATATTTCTGGAATGTTCATAGAAGTCTGATTATTGTGAGTGATACATGTGATGCGCATACCAGATTTCTTTTACCCCACACCCTCCATCAAGAGTAATTCTTTACATTTTGCCACTGCTGCCCACTGAAGGTCAATGCCTGAAAGTGAGCTCACAGTAGTATCTTACGTTTGCATTTCCAGGAGCCGCAGCAATATATTATTCACAAGTAGGGCATATATGCAACAGGATTAGGAGGCATTTAAGAACTGTCCGGCCATATACTATTTATTACATGTACACTAGAGAGATGAAAAATGTCAGGGAGTCCTATATTGCACCCACTTCAACCTTCTGTGTTCTTATGACTTGTTTACATTTCAAGATTATGTGAAGTGGCCGATGCAGCGAGCTTGTAATGTCAATAGTGTTGGAGTATGTTTCATTTGTAGGTTGTGTATGTAGAGGCCAAACGCTTTGTTGAAACTGAAACCCATGAAGGGATTCATTCCCGAAACCTGTTGTAAAGTGTAACAGCTAGGTTGAGATGCCCATTCCCTGTGAGAGGTTGTTTTTGTAAAACACTCTAAACACGACCTTTCTGGAAGCTGCATTAAAGACAGTTTTCTGTCAAACTCCATTGATCGTTATATGCTCTGAATAGTGCCCATATACCAATTTGATACAAAAAAAATATAAATCTAATATTTGTCTTTAGAAAAGCCACATTTTAAAATTCAAAATATGTTTGTGAATGCCTGTCTTTGGGCTCTGTTTCCCAAATGTTGTGTATTTGAAAAAAGGCTGATTTAAAAATGGTACTAGTTTAATAAAAATAACCATTTTACATGAAGCATAACCGCATGGCGATGTAGCTAAATGGGCTGCAGCCTTACGAGGCGAAAAACGTGCACCACCAATATCGCACTTTGGGCTGTTAGTGGCAGTGACCGTAGTTCATGGAGGAACTTCTTGTAAGTAGTGCATACATTCTTATATTTTTTATTTTTCTTTCCACATCTCTGTTAAGGGATGGATTTGCTGCTCAGTTCAGTGCTTACGACTAGGCAATCAACAGAGTTCCCTTAAAAAAGAGGGAGCATTTAGACCTGTAATCCTAGTTCTAGATCAGGTGAATCAGCATTGATGTCTCCTTAAGAATGGAGAGGACTACATGTTGTATAGCTTAAATGACAGTACAGTCTGATAAATGGCAATGACACGCTTCTCCTACAGAGTTCACTAGCCTGGCAAAAGAGAACGTGCCTTTCTTTCCCTGTTTTGTGGGGTATGAAACATTACATTTATTTATTTTAATTAATTACTAGTGCTTACTTGGGAAGTTTGTGAATCCTGGACCTGTTTGTATCCCTTGAACAGTTAGGTTTCCCACTGCCTTTCTACCTACCTAGAACCTAACCCTAAAAACTTCAATCTTCAGTGATCTGCTGTGTAGTAAAACATCCCTCTGTGAATACTCTGTCAGTCAAAGAAGTGGAGTCAGCTGATGGCAGACTTCTACCCTTCATATTTTGGAGGAGACCCGATTTTCAAGTAATCCAAATGCAAAGTTTCTCTAACTGGTTCTTACAATTAATTCAACACATTGCAACTCTTTCAACATAATACTTTACTGGACGGGGAACAGCTCTCAGAAGGGAACCCTTTATCTAAAAAATTATGGAGGGGCGTGACTCCATCCAAATCTAGTGCCCTGAAGAAGTCCTGTATACGGACGAAACGCGTCGGCTGTTCGTTGTGTTGAATGCAGTGTTTTATCCGAAATAAAAATGAAATAAGAGAAAGAAAAAAAATTACTGAAGAAGTCGGTTTTATGGATATGGACAATTGATTTGTTCTTGTTGATAAAGTGTTTTTGGGTGGTGCATCTTTGCTTCTTTTATAAATATATCTTGTAAATGTGTACTGCGAAAAAAGTGGTGTCCAAATATATTTTTAAAAGTTACTTCTCCAGTGGGTGACAAGCTACAAAATCTACTTTACTTCAAAACAGTCCACAAGTATTATTTACTCTCGTCCAGTTGGGCCACAAATTACAGCAGTGCCTCATGTAGGAGCGTTGATCATACCAGGCTGTGGTTATGCCAGTGTTTGAATTGTAGCAAGGTGATGCCACCTTTCTGATTATACTCTTAATTTGAATAGCTTCCTGTGGTATCCTCTTATACAAATAAGAGAAGTATTCTGCTTTGATGTAAGGTAGAGTGGTTTTGCATGATGTTAGAGAAACAGGAGAGAGAGTCAGCTTTTTTTTTACAGTGGCTGGAGCGTTGTGCAGAATAAACATTGTTTCTTATTGCATGGAAGCCCATATCATTTTCACAGTTCTCTTTAAGTCATGTATTGTCAAATGTTTAGTTTATGCCTGGGCTCCGAGTAGAAAAGTGTTTTGTTAATGGCGGGCTCCAAATGGCAAGACTTTAATTTTGCAAAAGTTCTATTTATTGCAAAGACCTGGATATGGCTGGTTTCTAATTATTCAATAACAAAAAGAGAGAGTGAGGGAAGTTTACAAGTATTTATGTGCGATTGGAACTCCTGGTCCCCCAGATAAATTACAAAAAACAATAGAGGAGTATCCCATCGAAGGCAGAGAAAAAATTCTCAGGACCTAGGCTGAAGTGCTCTAGTCAGCACAATATGCCCCAACCTGTTCTCGGATAATGCATATCCTTGTAGAAGACCCCTCACTTACCAACCTAGTTGGTGACATGCTTCATCATCGGGGTCCCACCCCATAGGCCGAGTGCCTATAGGGTGTGCTACGACACCTGACTACAGTGGAGCTGGTTAGTATTTTCTTTTATGTGTGCATAACGATCAAAACAGTGAGTTAAAAAGGGCCAAAACTACTCACTACAAGTATTTATTCTTGAGTGCTTGAACCCTTATTAAAAACTGTGTGGCACCTATGCCTAATTAGGTAGACTTTGGTGTCAAAAGTTGTGGAAAAAGGTAGGGCTAGGACCTTTCTCAGGATTTGCCCGGCGCTAACCGCCCTTGTACCATTCAAGTTTACCAAGCAATGAGGCAGGCGCCGGAGACCAGAAGGCAGGAAACAGAAGTTTATTCCGACGGAGCAGAACACATCAGATCAGACAACAAGGTATCGTCTCGAGGTGCTCTAACAGCCTCTCGGAGGCCTGGCCTCTTATACACTGGTTTATGGCATGTGACCTTTCTTTATTACAATCAGAACTTTGTAAAGCAAGAAAAAGACATCCCCGTAATCCTCGTGTCAATCCCACCCCCATATACCTTCACAATAGAGTTCCTCAACCTGCTGATAAGAGGAGGGGGTCATCACGCAGCTGAGTGTTCCGTCGAGTCTTAGGGTGTGTGCGCCTGATCATATCACAGGGGGTGGGGAGGCCTGGATCAATAGAGGGTCCTTTGAAGGAGAGCGACCTCATACAATAAGGGGCAGTAAATGATATCTCCCGGCTTAGGCAATGGCCTCGGACCTGTGTGGACAGTCGGACACGGGGTGAGGGGCCATCAATGGAGTGGTATTCATGCTGCGTGGACAATGCAGAGGGGAGGTTTATCAACAGAGGGGCATTCATGGGAGGAGAGGAGGTGTTGGTCAGGCGCTGGCGTGACTCCCAAGGACAGGGTCATGCAGAAGGGTCATGCTCATAAGGAGGAGGGAGGGGGAGCCAGGGTGCGCGGAGGATGCTTGCTGGGTCAGAGGGGCGCGCTGGCGATCGATCGTGGACAGGGAGACCATGATATCTAAAATGGCTGCCGTGCACGTAGTACATAGGTGACAAGCTGGCGCAGATGATGTTCAGATCGCAAACTAAAATTCCACAGTCCTCCCTTTTAACATGTCTCGCCAACTTGTCAGTTCGGATTTATCCCCATAAGGCCACGTATTTCTACTTCATAGAGGGGGCTCATGTGCTCATTTCGGAAGTCCAAAGTCTTTGGGCACATACAGTTAGAAACAAGGCCGCACAAAGGTGGCAGACATTGGATACCTAGGCAACACCCACATAATATTACAACAGGTATCAGCACGAAGGAAAACAACTTCCAGCCCCAGTTCTGCAGAGTGTCCCAAAACCAATTCCCAAGCGACCATCCTTCCTGTTCTTGGTGAACCTCTGAGGAAAGTCTGTGGAGGTGTTCGATGGCTTTGTAGACTGAAGGCGAGTTGTCTGGCACGTAGGTGCAGCAGCTGGATCCGATGATGCGGCATGCTCCTCCTCGGTCGGCTAGGACCACGTCTAGGACAAGACGATTTTGAAGGGTCACGAGGCGGACCGCCTGAAGCTCCGCAGTGTTGTTGGCGAGGATGCCAGCCGTGATGTTGATCGTTGTTTCTACTGCCTGGGTCAGGTGTCGGATAGCACGGCTGTTTGCCATTGGGCCCCACAGAGGAACAAGACCCTTTGCTGCATCCAGGAACTGTGCTCCGGTGGAGTCGGCTTGTCCAAGGTCGTCTGCACGCCTCTGCCGGTGATGGTTGGCAGGGGCTACATATGTGGGTGGAAGAACGAAGGCAATGTAACAGATACCCCTCCAACCCTTCGGGAGCCAGGTGTAAGCTTTGGTGCCACACACAAAGTACATGTTCGGAGAAGCAACAAAGGAAGGGGGGGTCAGCTGAGTCCAATGTTCTGGTGATTCGGCAGGCGCTGTGACCCACCAGCTGCGTTCCATGGCCTTCGAGACACACGAGACCTGTGACATTGATAACAGACAGGGCCACAGTTAGAGTGGCGGTAGTTTGTTTTTGCAGATGAGTGAAGGTGGTTCTGGCTGGATTGTGGAGCACCTGTACTTCGACTCGTTCTTTGGCTGGAATGTCTTTGATGAAGGTGGCGCCTGCGAGCGCAGGACACAGGGCAGCAGGGGTCTTTCCTGTTTTGTTCAGCCAGAACCCAGAGTAGAAGTGTGACACTGTCCGGCTGGAGGTGGCGTTGTCCTTGTGGCTCTCTTGCATGAGGATCAACCAGGCGAGGCAAGAGCCGTGAACTGAGAAGGGTGAAGGGATGAAGGGGATGAAGTGTCCAGTGGCATGCGGGAGCAACCCGCAGATCCAACAGTTCGTAGCATTCGCAGCAAGGTTGTGTTGGTGCAACAGTTGCACGAAGGAATTGTTCCAGAATTCCCTGCGCCTTTCTCGGAGCTGAGGCGACAGAGAGATTAGGTGATGCTCTTTCAGGGGTGTCGGCTGTGCAGTAGGTAGCAATGCCTCATGGGCCGGTGTGCTTTCCTCCAGAATCCAGAAGGAGGTCATGAGGAGGAGGCAGAAGAGGAAGACAATGAAGAGTGCAATTGTCTTTGATTTGTGCAAGTTGTCAGTCTTTGGATTTCTATACTGAGTATTTCCTGTTGCTTCCATCATCTTCATATCTGGCGCTTCCATCATCTTCTTATCTGGCGCTTCCATCACCTTCAAGGGGCTCGGTAGTGGGCAGAACCACAGACTTCGTTTAGCTTCTCTCCCGGCAACCCTTGATTGTGTTTAGGTCACCGTTCTGAGATTTAACTTAGTCCGTGGCCTACTTAGCCGAAACTCCCTCCTTTCGACGCAGGAAATACCCTTCTCTGGATGGCACAGTGGGATCAGAGAATTTTGCAAGTTCGAGTGCCTCAGTATCGGGATAACAGTCCAATATCGGTCGGTCTTTGCTCAGGAGCTCTTCTTGGGTGCTGACGTTTTCTGTCGTGGCCAGGTTTGCAGAGACCTTCCGGCAATGATGCGCGTGCAGCCAGTGCTTCTTCCCCTCCACTCGGAGTGCCGTTCGGGTGGTGATCAGCACTTGCCAGGGGCCCGTCCACCGAGGTTCCAGACTCTTGGTTCGCTGGAAATTTCGTATCAATACGAAATCTCCCGGTTGGATGTCATGGCCGGGGCCCCTGGAAGCATCGGGGATGGCCTGCTGCACCTGTTGAGGAATGACAGACAACGTTTTAGTTAACTTGCACAAATAATCAGACAGTAGGACGTCCGGGACGTCATGAATGGAGGTCGGTTTGGGAGCAGTCCAGAGATTCATCGGTCGCCCAAACACGACCTCGTAGGGGGTCAAATGGTGCTTGGTGGGAGTGGAGCGCATCGATAACAAGGCCAGTGGGAGGTCATCCGGCCAGTTAAGTCCAGTGGTGGCCACTATTTTTGCCATTTTCAGCTTCAGTGTGGCATTATGGCGTTCCACTAGACCGGCGGATTGGGGGTGGAAGACCGCATGAAATCGTTGCTTCACCCCCAACCCTTTTAGGATTAATTGGATAACCTCAGCTATGAAGTGGGGGCCATTGTCGCTCCATAAAATTCGACAAAGGCCATAGCGAGGGAAGAATTCCTTCAGTAGCACTTTGGCAGTAGTCATGGCAGTGTTGTCACGGGTTGGATAGGCTTCTACCCATTTGCTGAAGGCACACACAATGACTAGTACATACTTCAGGCTTTGGCATCTCTCTAGTTGGATGAAGTCCATCTGAAGGACCTCGAAGGGGTGATTGGGGGTCCCAAACCCTCCCCGGGGCACTACAGTTCCTTTCCCGGGGTTGTGTTGCAGACAGATAAGGCACTGCTGAACTAGGCGTCTGGCTGAGTCAGGGATTTTGTCGTTATGCCAGACTTTGGAAATGAGTTCGATCATGGGTGCAGATCCTATGTGTGCGGGGGAGTGAGCCATTGTCAGTATGGGAATCAGATATGAGTCGGGCAGCAACCATTTGCTTGCATCCTTCGTTCGCCAACAGCCCTCCTCATCCTTCAAACCCACCCTTGCCCACTTAGTCAGCTCGTGAGGGGTGCTGGCCGACTGTATGTCTCTGATCATTATCCTTGTGTCACTCCATGTTTCTGCTTGTGACCTGGTCATGTACATGCGTGTCACCGTCCTATTCTCAGCTGTGGTTCGTGCAGTGATGTCGGCCAACGCATTCCCTTGTCCGACCAAGTCTGTCACCCTTTTGTGTGCCTGACATTTGATCACCGCTAATCGTTTGGGGAGGAGAACTGCTTCAATCAGAGCGGAGACGAGATCTCCGTGGAGGATCGGGGTGCCGTGGGACGTCAGGAATCCCCTCTCCCTCCACAGGAGCCCAAAATGGTGGACCACTCCGAAGGCATACTGGCTGTCCTACGTTCGTGGTGGTCCCTGCGGCTATGATACATGCTCGGGTGAGGGCTATCAGCTCTGCTGCCTGGGCAGATCGTTGTGTGATGCAGGCTGTCTCAACTACTGTTCGGGCTGTCGTTACTGCATAGGCAGCTGAAGTGGTGCCATCTGGGAGTTTGATGCATGAGCCGTCTACCCATAGCTCTCCATCGGGGTCAGGAAAAGCAGTGTCTCGGAGGTCAACCCTACTCCTAGTTTGTTCGTCCGTGAGGGTCACACAGTCGTGGATGGGAGGAATGTCGGGGTCATTTTCAGGCAGGGGTAACAATGTGGCAGGATTCAAAGTCGTGCATCTCTTTAGTGTGATGTGGGGTGCAAGTAGAGTCAACTCGTACCCCGTCAGTCGTGCGCTAGTCAGGTGTTGGGTCTTGGTCTGGTTCAAGAGGGTGTCGACTGCATGGGGTACTAGCACTGTGAGGGAGTTGGAAAGTACAATTCCCTCGCTCTGACGGATAGAGACAGCAGCGGCGGCTACTGCTCGAAGGCAGGCAGGCAAAGCTCTGGCTACAGGATCAAGAGTGGCGGAGAAGTAGGCACAAGGGCGCTGCTTAGGACCAATTGATTGAGTTAGGACAGACAATGCGCATCCCTCCCTTTCGTGGGTGAAGAGGGAGAAGGATTTGGAGTAATCCGGGGTTCCTAGGACAGGCGCTGAGCAGAGTGCATCCCGTAATTCCTTAAAGGAGGCTTGACACTCAGCGGTCCAAGGAAGCGGGGAGGGGACATCTTTGGTCAGCAGGGCAAGTAATGGTTTCACAATGAGGCTGTAATTAGGCAACCACTGTCTGCAAAAAGATGTTAGGCCAACCAAAGAGCGGACCTGCTTTTGTGTTTTTGGGATGGGGGTGTCTAGGATGGTTTGGATTCGGTCGGGTGTAAGTTTCCTCCCTTCTTTGGACAGAAGATGGCCTAGGTAAGTCACCTGTGGCTGACAGAACTGTAACTTCTTTTTGGAGACTTTATGGCCATTTTCTGCAAGAAAGTGTAGGAGTTGGACGGTGGCTGTCGTTGCAAGCGGGGTGGTGTCGGCCGCCAAAAGGATATCATCGACATATTGGATCAACACCACTCCCTCTGGTAGCTGGAAGGCATCCAGCTGTCTTTTGAGGGCCTGGCTGTAAATGCTGGGACTTTCAGTGTACCCCTGGGGAGCTCTACAAAATCGGTACGAGCGGGATTTTAAAGTGAAGCCGAAGAGATAACGGCTGTCTGGATGAATGGGGATAGAGAAAAACGCGTTTTTAAGGTCGATAACAGAGAAGGTGGTGGCAGTGGACGGGATGAGGGTCAGAATGGTGGTGATATCAGAGACCACAGGATATTGGGGTACAACCACTTTGTTAATCTCTCGTAAGTCGATGATGAAGCGGTACGCTTTCTCATCTCCTTCACCTTGCTTCTTAACAATAGGTAGGATTGGGCTGTTGCAGACGTTGCTAACCACCTCTTCAACCACTCCTGCATCTACCAGAGACTGAATGATCGCTACCAGTGCCTTCTCACCCTCTGGCGATATCCGATATTGCGGGAGTTTCTGGAGCATAGCGTCCTGTCGTACAGTTATGTCAATAGGATCAATCATCATTCGCCCCACATCAGAGTCATTTTTGGCCCACAGGTACGGAGGCAGGGTGTCAAGCAGGGGCAGGTCAGCGTCAGTTATGGAGCACATGTGTCGTGGGGGACGGGATCTGGGCATGTCTGGGTTGTCGTACAGGATGACTCGTATTCCATCTGGGGAACACCTAATGGTAGCTCGAAAATGTTTCAGTAAGTCAATGCCCATAATGGCGTCAGGGGAGTTGGAGGAGAGTAGAAATGTCGCGTCAGTGGTGTTGTTTTCTAGGTCAAAGGTAATAGGTACGGACAGGGGGTTAGTGGAGGGCGTTCCATCGAAACCTATCGACGTTATGTGTGAGCCAGACAAGGGTGCCCTTGGAATCAGTCGTTTTGATAACACACTACGTGTCGCCCCAGTGTCTACCAAGAATGGAGACTCTGTACCCAGGACCTTAGCGGTGACATAAGGACCTTGCTGGTCAACACAGAGCTCGACTGGATCCCTCCCTTGCCCCTGGCAGTCCTATGCAAAATCGGGGGCATTTTCACCTTCGGATAGCTGATATTGGTTCTGTCGGGGACGGTCAAATGTGTTCAGTCTCCCTGATCTGTCATTGTTGGTGTCATTGGGGTGCCCTCGTCCCTGTACTCTATTCCTCGGACCACCTGCCACATCCCTGGAATCCCTATTTCTATTCATCTCTAGCAGAACCGGACACTGGGATTTCCAATGGCCGAACCCTTTGCAGAAGGCGCATTGGTCATTGCTGATGTCTCTCCGTCCAGTGTGGGATGTTGGGGTGTGATCTTTAGAAGGTAGATCTCTGGGGGTGGTTGATTGGTAGTTCCCCCTTTGGTGTTCCCGTCCTACCGCTATACCCTGTATCTGGGCTATCATTACCCTTTCCTTTAAATCTTTCTTCTTTTTCTCGGACGCCCTATCATTCTCATTCTTTTGGTGCTCGTAATACTGAGCCATCTGAAGGATAGCTGCGGGTTTGGAGGCCCCCCAACTACTCTCACTCGTCTGCAGTTTTTGGGAGACTTCTTGTGTTAGTCCTTTTACATAATTTTGCACAAACAGGTGCTGTCCGGTTGCGGTGGTCATGTCTTGGCCACTGTAGTCGGAGAACACTGTCTCGAATCGGGAGAAGTATTCTGACACATCTTCCTGGGGTTTCTGTCGACAGGCCGTGACTATCGACCAGTCTACTTTTCTTTCCGGGACCAGTGTTTTTAACTTCTGAACCAGTTTGTCTGGGAGTTCCAGTATGTCTTTCACTGGTTTACTCCCCGGCTCTCGTTGTCTATCTAGTTTACCGAGTTGGTCCCAGGTATGTCCAAACAGATCCGTGTGGTCAGCCTTCCGGATTTGCTTCCACACGTCAGCTGGCAGGCATAACCCAAAGAACAAGTCAATGTCCGCTAAAGTCATTATTGTCGAACCCAAGGCTGTGCCTAATTCGGTATAAAATGCCGTCGGGTTCTTTCTTAAATCGGGCAAGGTTTGTTTGAAGGTTAGGATATCCTGTCGGTCCCATGGTTGGTAAACCCAATTGTACACAACCCTCCCCTTTGCATTTTCATTATTAATATCATCGCTCGTTCCCTGGCCCCGTGGCGGGATCCAGTAAGGAGCCGCTTCTCTGATAGGCATCATAGTATTGGCTACTTCTGCCGAGGTTGTTTCAGGGACCGTAGCCTTGGCTTCTGGTTTCTGTTCCGCGAGGTGGCGGAAGACCTCAAGCATTTGCATGAAGAGCTCCGTCGCCTCACGTTCAGTCCCATCCCCAACATCAATCTTCCTATACAGCGTTGTTAGTTTAGCGGGACCCTTACTCTGATACCTATCTTCATACGCGTTCAGGGTGTGGTAGCTGAATCGCAAGATGAAATGCCGTCTGTGGCTTTCGGCATGTAAATTATATATGCTCATTGTGTATTCTTCGCTCTCCCTTCGGTCTACCAACGTCTTTGCTATTTTGTTGATCCCATCCCGCTCATCTTTGCTTAACCTACTTAGCCTGGCTGATGATTGTTTGTTAGCCTCGGGGTCGTCTGACGAAGTTGTTAATGTGGCTGGTGCGGAGGCCGTGAGGGCCGGTGCACTAGCACTAGGGTCACTTTCACTCACACTCGGGGCTTGCAGGTTTTGTTGGCTGGGAGCATATGGAGGGGGCATGTAGATGATTGGGGGACCTAGCAGTAACTCATCGTTTGCCCGTTGTTTGGAGGGCAGTTCAGGGTAGAGCGCAGAGGGGGTCCTAACAGGACATTGGCCTGTTGACCCTGATTCTTGGTTTTGTGCAGCTTCTTTTCTTTCTTTTATTTCCTCTTCTAGTTGCTTTGCGGCCAGGTGGGCTGCCTTTCGTAATTCTTTCCCTATTTTTGCTTCTTCTCTTTTCTTTCGTTGTTCCGTTTCTTTGCGCCACATGCCGATACTGTCGAGCATAGTGGGCGTGGTCTTATTCTTCTGGAGCGCTATTTCTAATGTTTTTGTTTTTATTTTCATTAAAGGAACCTATCAGTGGCCACTGACTTTCAGGGTTCTTTTTCGTATATTTATGCCATAGTTTAGTGTAAGCTATAGCGACTAGTCCATACTTAGTGAACATGTCCTTATTAGGGGTGCCCTCCAGTGGAGCTGGATGGTTCATCTCTAATAAGCGGTCCGGGCTAAACAGGCTACCAACCAGTGGGGAGAAGATAGGCATGACGGATTACAACGGGGACAAAAGTCTGCACTACCTATCTTATCACGGCGGGCAAAGACTAGACAGAATATTTCTATTCTCCGTTGTTTGCCGGCGGTGAATACCTCAAACGAACCAATACCGAACAATCGGTCAATCAAAACAATTCAGTGGGGAGAATAAGTGGGCACGAAAAGTTATCGTTACCTACTCTTTCTCTCCCTGCAAAGAGAGACCTTGTTCTTCCCTGTTTGCAGAAAAAGAATCTCCAGACAATAATCCACGAACGACAGTCCGGGAAACAGTGGGGGAGGAAGATAGGCACGACGGATTACAACGGGGACAAAAGTCTGCGTTACCTATCCTTCACTGTTTGCAAAGAGAGAGCCTGTTGTTTTTCTCCGTTTGCAGACAGCGAATCTCCAGAGGTTTCAACAAAGCGTAATACTAGTATTATCCAAACAAAACAATTTTTTCTCAGTTCGTCGTGTTTACACGACCTTACCCGGACCGCATGGACGGTTTCCTGTCCTCTGGATCCAGCGCCCGATCGTCCTCTCTCCTTCGTGATGTTCGCGGCACTCCTGATGGTTCCCAGTCAGGACCGTAGATCACTCGAGAGAGGTCTGTTCAGAACTAGTGAAGGTCGGATGATCGGCTGTCAGACGAGGGTCTATCGGACACGAGCTCTTCCCGATCGTTGCAGTCGTTCACTCTGTCATCGGGACCTCTCCCACTGGATCCACGTGTCGCTGATGGGCCCCACGCTTTGGGACGCCAATTGTGGAAAAAGGTAGGGCTAGGACCTTTCTCAGGATTTGCCCGGCGCTAACCGCCCTTGTACCATTCAAGTTTACCAAGCAATGAGGCAGGCGCCGGAGACCAGAAGGCAGGAAACAGAAGTTTATTCCGACGGAGCAGAACACATCAGATCAGACAACAAGGTATCGTCTCGAGGTGCTCTAACAGCCTCTCGGAGGCCTGGCCTCTTATACACTGGTTTATGGCATGTGACCTTTCTTTATTACAATCAGAACTTTGTAAAGCAAGAAAAAGACATCCCCGTAATCCTCGTGTCAATCCCACCCCCATATACCTTCACAATAGAGTTCCTCAACCTGCTGATAAGAGGAGGGGGTCATCACGCAGCTGAGTGTTCCGTCGAGTCTTAGGGTGTGTGCGCCTGATCATATCACAGGGGGTGGGGAGGCCTGGATCAATAGAGGGTCCTTTGAAGGAGAGCGACCTCATACAATAAGGGGCAGTAAATGATATCTCCCGGCTTAGGCAATGGCCTCGGACCTGTGTGGACAGTCGGACACGGGGTGAGGGGCCATCAATGGAGTGGTATTCATGCTGCGTGGACAATCCAGTGCAGAGGGGAGGTTTATCAACAGAGGGGCATTCATGGGAGGAGAGGAGGTGTTGGTCAGGCGCTGGCGTGACTCCCAAGGACAGGGTCATGCAGAAGGGTCATGCTCATAAGGAGGAGGGAGGGGGAGCCAGGGTGCGCGGAGGATGCTTGCTGGGTCAGAGGGGCGCGCTGGCGATCGATCGTGGACAGGGAGACCATGATATCTAAAATGGCTGCCGTGCACGTAGTACATAGGTGACAAGCTGGCGCAGATGATGTTCAGATCGCAAACTAAAATTATACAAAGTAGTGTTTTAAAAATAGCTAAGTGTGCTATGTGAGGTGTGATATTTACAATGCTATTGATTAAAAAGGTCTACATGTTTCAACCATTGTATATATTCATTGGTTTTCATCAGGACCGTGTTATTGAACTGGGTGGTCCACACACGCTAAGGTGCGTCCTACCCTAGTCCAAGTTAGAATACACAAATTGCGAACTCGTGTAAAATAATGCGATTTTCTTTTTGAGAAAAACCTGTAAGGAAACAGGAAAACAAAAAACAGGAAGGGGTCACATACCGGGGTAGACAATACACATGTACTACATTTAACATACATATTGCTAATCTTAGCCCCATTCAAGACAATAGATGGGTTCATGCCAGCATTTCAAATTAGACAATAGGGTCCATCTATTGCGGTCACGCAACAGTGCTTCAGTGTCTTTACCGGACTGTGCCTTATCAATAAAGAACCAGCGCCAAGAAGAGGTGTCGGACTGGTTTTGGCATCTGGGAATATAGTGTAAAAGGGGCGGCGTACTATGGGTGAGTGATTTTAGTGGTGCTGCGATGTGGACGGCTGCAAAGAATTGTGAGCAGTTGTGACGTTGCATTTCTTGAATCGCGACTTATTTTTAGCTTTTAGCTTATGCTTTGTTGCGGCACTACCGCTTCATGGGCACCAGCGTTTCCAAGACGGCAAGAGTCCGTCTCCTGTAAGTTGATAAAGAACAAATGCCCAATGTAAGTTTAGTGGCTGCTTAGTTTGGACAATTAAGTTTGACCTGCGCGATCGTGTTGCGGAATCATTTCCGCATTCAGGTCAGCCCAACGGTACTTACTTGCAGCTTCTGATCATCAGGCGGAAAAACCTACTTGGTTCCGGCTGGAGGTGCCCCGAGGAATGACCGGATTGTTCGAGGATACCGGTAAAGTAACCCGAAGCAATTCCTGGTTGGGCGTGGCCTCGTCACGTGGTTTGAGCACGTGGGTAGTGGTAGGCCAATCAGATTGTTTAGCAGAGAAAAAGTGGGTGGAGTTATCCGTCCCCGGAAGTCAAGTCGAGGACTATTTACGTTGCCATGGAGATGGCGGTAGCTTTTTGTTTTTAATATGATTGGGAGATTTTACAGAAAAGAGGACAGAATCGGGATTGAAAACCACAGGGATTGTTTGCGCAATATTTACTGATTGTTCAGAGTTGAGAATACATAGTTAGTTTCACAGTACATACGAGGACAGGTTTTTAAGACATTACGCTGTTCCACAGGATATTGTCATTAAAGCATGACTTGTGGGTGGAGAGTCTGTAAACCCATCTCTGTTCTTTTTCAAATAATCGTTGTCAGGTTAGCTCCTGGCTTGACTTGTTCGATGATTGTCCATTGAAGGTCATCTGGTGTGTGACCTGCGGACAAAAAATGCTCCGTGAGTCTGGTATTGGTGTTTTTGCACCTAATGGTGCTTCTGTATTCACCAATCCGTAACTTGATCTTCCTACTCATCATTCCTACGTAATGTAGGTCACACGGGCATGTATTTTGCCACTATGGTGACAGGCCACTATAAATGTGGTAGTTGTAGTGTTTGCCCATACACCAAGAATACCAAAGCATTACAGTTGGAACCAAATAAGATCTGGACAATTAGAGGGCAAACTAATTGCAATAGTGAAAATGTCATCTACAGACTTATATGCCCGTGTGACCTACATTACGTAGGAATGATGAGTAGGAAGATCAAGTTACGGATTGGTGAACACAGAAGCACCATTAGGTGCAAAAAGACCAATACCAGACTCGAGGAGCATTTTTTGTCCGCAGGTCACACACCAGATGATCTTCAATGGACAATCATCGAACAAGTCAAGCCAGGAGCTAACCTGACACAACGATTATTTGAAAAAGAACAGAGATGGGTTTACAGACTCTCCACCCACAAGTCAGGCTTGAATGACAATATCCCGTGGAACAGCGTAATGTCTTAAAAACCTGTCCTCGTATGTACTGTGAAACTAACTATGTATTCTCAACTCTGAACAATCAGTAAATATTGCGCAAACAATCCCTGTGGTTGTCAATCCCGATTCTGTCCTCTTTTCTGTAAAATCTCCCAATCATATTAAAAACAAAAAGCTACCGCCATCTCCATGGCAACGTAAATAGTCCTCGACTTGACTTCCGGGGACGGATAACTCCACCCACTTTTTCTCTGCTAAACAATCTGATTGGCCTACCACTACCCACGTACTCAAACCACGTGACGAGGCCACGCCCAACCAGGAATTGCTTCGGGTTACTTTACCGGTACCCTCGAACAACCCGGTCATTCTTCGGGGCACCTCCAGCCGGAACCAAGTAGGTTTTTCCGCCTGATGATCAGAAGCTGCAAGTAAGTACCGTTGGGCTGACCTGAATGCGGAAATGATTCCGCAACACAATCACGCAGGTCAAACTTAATTGTCCAAACTAAGCAGCCACTAAACTTACATTGGGCATTTGTTCTTTATCAACTTACAGGAGACGGACTCTTGCAGTCTTGGAAACGCTGGTGCCCATGAAGCGGTAGTGCCGCAACAAAGCATAAGCTAAAAGCTAAAAATAAGTCGCGATTCAAGAAATGCAACGTCACAACTGCTCACAATTCTTTGCAGCCGTCCACATCGCAGCACCACTAAAATCACTCACCCATAGTACGCCGCCCCTTTTACACTATATTCCCAGATGCCAAAACCAGTCCGACACCTCTTCTTGGCGCTGGTTCTTTATTGATAAGGCACAGTCCGGTAAAGACACTGAAGCACTGTTGCGTGACCGCAATAGATGGACCCTATTGTCTAATTTGAAATGCTGGCATGAACCCATCTATTGTCTTGAATGGGGCTAAGATTAGCAATATGTATGTTAAATGTAGTACATGTGTATTGTCTACCCCGGTATGTGACCCCTTCCTGTTTTTTGTTTTCCTGTTTCCTTACAGGTTTTTCTCAAAAAGAAAATCGCATTATTTTACACGAGTTCGCAATTTGTGTACTCTAACTTGGACTAGGGTAGGACGCACCTTAGCGTGTGTGGACCACCCAGTTCAATAACACAGTCCTGATGAAAACCAATGAATATATACAATGGTTGAAACATGTAGACCTTTTTAATCAATAGCATTGTAAATATCACACCTCACATAGCACACTTAGCTATTTTTAAAACACTACTTTTGACACCAAAGTCTACCTAATTAGGCATAGGTGCCACACAGTTTTTAATAAGGGTTCAAGCACTCAAGAATAAATACTTGTAGTGAGTAGTTTTGGCCCTTTTTAACTCACTGTTTTGATCGTTATGCACACATAAAAGAAAATACTAACCAGCTCCACTGTAGTCAGGTGTCGTAGCACACCCTATAGGCACTCGGCCTATGGGGTGGGACCCCGATGATGAAGCATGTCACCAACTAGGTTGGTAAGTGAGGGGTCTTCTACAAGGATATGCATTATCCGAGAACAGGTTGGGGCATATTGTGCTGACTAGAGCACTTCAGCCTAGGTCCTGAGAATTTTTTCTCTGCCTTCGAGCGGTTTCTAATTATGCCAGGACTCTTTCTTACCTTAATTTCTGTGGCCAGGCCTTGTGAATTATTTGCACTGGCAGAGGAAACACATTTACCCGAAGGCAGTCAACTAATTTTTCTAAACTGTTACTGTAAATAAACCCGGGATATACTTGCTGGTCATCCCGGTCACAATTAGTCCTTTTCCACTTCACCACTTTGTATTTTCTTGGTGCAAACCCCTTCATTTCAGTGGGCTTCTGTTCCCTTGTTTGTCAAACTTGTGAGCATTTACTAAGTGTTATATTGATAACCGAGCATTTAAAGTTTACAAGTAAAGAAAGACTGCACAATTCATGTCCAATATTATGATCAGTGTGGGATCTAAATAACACTAGCATTCATGAAAAATATTTTATTTAACCATGCTCACAGGAAATGGTATATAGAGTTATCTTAAAATTGCGCAATTTCCTAGCAAAACTGTTTCAACATGGCAATTTGTTTTTTTGTTTCTTCCAAGTTTTCAAAATTATTTGGATATTAAAAAAAAATTTTTTTTTAAACGACTCATCTTGTATACATTCAGACAATCTGTTTTCTTTACAAATTGATCGCGAGATTCTCAGAGAACAGGCTGGGCTATTGGGTATTCCAGCCATCAACTGACTCGAGGGATGATCAAGGTTTAAAGATGTCACTAGCAAGATTGTGAAGTTTCAAGGAGAAAACGAATTACTGTTTTTAACTATCAGTTTAAAACATATTTAAGAACACTCTGCTAATTATTCATGAAGCACTTACATCGAAATTCAGGGTCTTTATTGGGACGCAGGAGAGAGCATGTTCCTGCATCTAATCAATGAGCAGTAGCCACAGGTTGTAACATTCTGCAAGTGTGTTACTTATTTTATCTTTGGGATCACTTTGTCAGAAATGCAAGTTCATCTTGGGGCTCACTTTTGTTTCCTTATAGCAATCACCTTTTCATTAGTGAGATGAAGATATATATATGATTTTGAACTGCTTGTACCTTTAGATAGAATGGGCCTGGTGTATCACTGGGCATGGCCTTTTTGTGCCCATCCTATCATTTCGTGAGACTGGTGTTCTAGTCACTCGCCTCACATATATATTCGTAGACTGTCGCAATAGTTCTGCCTCGTATACTCTAATTTTGTGACACTCTTTGAATGGCTGCGAAGGCAGAGATGGAGGCCTGTGAGGGACCACACACCTCAATCTCTGGGTTTGCACTTCCAACATGTCAGCTTTTTTTTTTAATAGCAGCCCATGCACATTAAAGGGGCAGATGGTGTGAAAAAAATGTTGAAATACTGGGAAGTCGTCAGAGAAAGCATGCAGTGGCCACCTGACCATTCATTGTCTGCTCACCCTGGAGCCTTCTGGCAGGATTTGCAAATAGAATGGGGCGTCCCTTTCATGCCTCTTCCTATTTGAAATTTGCAATGTGTTGCAAAACCCTTTCTGCGAATGAGAAATACTTTTATCTCTCATAAAAGTGGTTTTGTTTGTAGCAAAAACCTCTTTTGTGGTCACAAATCCTCTTCTTCTTTTTTTTTTTTTTTGTAACTCGGTTTCTTTATGACTGCAAAAGTGTTGTGTGCATGTGTCTTGCTTTTCCAGTAGAGGCACATCTTTTACATAACCACACAGGAGCACTGTTAACTTGTAGACCGGTACGACAGAAAAACTACAGTCTAGGGGCCAGATGTAGGTGGCCGTTTCAGGCCATTTACCGATTGGTAACGGCCGATTTTGGCCGTTACAGATCGGTAAATGTGTGAGAGGTATGTAGGGGGCATTTTTTTACAGATTCGGTAAAATTACCGAATCGGTAATTTTACCGAATCGGTAAAATAAAAATTCGGTAAATTTACCGAATCTGAGGCTCCCAGATGTAGGTGGGACTCTTCTGAGTCCCAGAGGCCTTACAGAATCGGTATTTTACCATCAAATCCAATTTGTTGGGAAAATACCGATTCCGGTGTGCATGCACATGTGTGCATGCACACCTATGCCATGTGACAGGCAGACCTGCCCTTAGGGCATGTATGCCTGCCACATGGCACCCGAGCCTGTTTTGGGGGCGCCGGAGGGTGTCAAAGTGACACCCCCTGCACCCTTGTGGAAATCGGTATTTACCGATTCGGTAAATACCGAATCGGTACTGCCCAGAATCGGTAAATACCGAATACTTCCGATTCGGTATTCCAGCACATCTGGAATACCTACATGTCCACAGCTTAGATTTACCGATTTTTAATTACCGAATCGGTAAAATTCGGTAATTAAAAATCGGTAAATCTATTTTACCTACATCTAGCCCTAAATGTATAGTGAACAAAATAGACGTGTAGATTGGTAGTCATGAATTCCACACCCTTGACTGTTACGTTAAATTAACAGCCTCACTGCCGAATAGTTTAACCACTGCCACCTCAGTCTGTGTGTGTTCCCAAATGGTGCAGCTAATACTTTTTAGCATTCAGAATGCCTCCCGCCGGATCCTGCCAAGCAAAAGCATCTTTTGATGACACCCTTTGCTCTATTACATTCAGCAACAAGTTGCCCAGTTACTCTATTCATAATGCCTCTAAAACTCCAGTTCTCTTTAATCTGCCCTAGTTTTGGTTATTCACCTTACAGCTGGATTTTCATGTAAGTTATTGTCTATTGCTTGAACTGACTCGATTTTTCTTTTATAAACTTCTCCATGCCCTACTCCTCTTAACATGGTAATAACATTGTTTTAAAAATATAGTCTTACTAATGTTTACATAGCAGAAGTAAAACCATGTTGAGAAAGTTATTGAAAAAATCTTGTTGCTTTAATATATTACCTGAACAAACATGTGTCCCTTTGCTTCTGGTTATTCCGGTCGTTAATAGCAAAATGGATTTACAGGAATTTATAAGGATTGTTTCTGTGTAAATGGGAGTTTTGGAGGCACCCCTTTACCCTCGTCCTTGCAGTGACACCCTCTGAGCATTGCTTTCTCAGTTTTTCCATCTTCCAACTAGTTCTGTTAACAACTCCTACAATGTTTCATCACTTTTGTTTTTATTGTACTGTGTTTTGGGCTACTTTTATTTTTGAGTTTTGTATTTTTTTTTCACAATGTTATTTGTGCTTTTATTTTTAATGTATGTCTGGTCTTCCTCCACTGACAGCCCTGTTACGGCATCCTTTCCTGGTCTGGCACTAGTGGAAATAAAACATTTACTTTTTTATAGTCCACTGCATGTTGAACTGTGTCTTGTAGCTCTCAGTACTGACAAATGAGGGACCTATGAGAGTTAGTGAGCAGCTAAGCAGCGGCGGGTCCTCCGCAATGGCAGAGGAGCATCGCCCCTCTTACTGCAGAAGAGAAATAAAACGACAAGCATTTGGCTTGTTAAAAAGTAGTAACTGCGATTTAATCCTTTATACCAGCAATCGCTGGTGGCAATAACGGTCATAAATTGACTTGACTCCTTCTCTTTCTTTCTTTTCTCATGCTTTATTGATGTTTCACTTATTCATTACACTTGTATAGAATCACTGTTTCTTTTGCACATGTATAAATTGTTTTCTGTCTGTACTGGATTTACCTTTTTCATGACTGTTTGTTTATGTGTCAAGTTGAGAACACACTTGTGTAGATACAATTGCAACAATTTGGGTGTAAATACGTGATGTAAATATTCGTTTTTGTATGCCTTTAATTACTGTCTTTGGAAAAACTTTGATCAATTATGAAATAACTGGTATAAATAAAAGTACCTTTTCGAACTTGAGAGCTAGCGTTTTCGACATTCCTCAAGTGTGGATGTAAATATAGGTGGCTAGGCACTTTTCGTGTTTTTGCTTATTCAGATAGGGTCCAGCCTACCCACCTGTCCTTAAGGGCCTGACTCCTTTGGTTTCTCATTAGTGAAAGCAGCACAAGTACAGCAGGCAAAGTCCTGCTCGTATGGGTGGTCTCAACTGAAGCATATGTATGCATCAACAAAAAGGACAACCTGCATTATGAGCAAGAAAACAAAGTGATATGTGGCAGGTATTGTCCCAACACACACTGCCCAACCAGTTTATTTTGGCAGCAGCTGCCCCCGCAGGTAATGTCACACTATATGGTTAAGTGCGAAAGGTGGGCTATAATAATAAGCCCAGATCTTCACAATCATAATGACCAACTTTCGCATCTCTTATCCTTGTAATTATTCTAATAATGAACAGCTTTTCAAGTGTCTGTGTGCCTATGCTGTTTTGGAGTGGTGAGGAGGTGGTCATCTTAATTTTTTCGGCATGATCAGCCATTTAGGCTATTTTCCTCTTCCCTCATCATTTTTGTGGTTTTCTCTCAGGACCCTCCCCACGCACCCATTCTTTTTCATCGGGCATCATTTGTTGTTCATTTGATGGGGGCACCCATATATCCTGTCACATCTAGATGTAGACCGGGTGAATACTGACTGTGTTTGCACCTCTGCTTCTGTACTGTGTGCGGGTGCAGGATCAATATTTTGTCCAGTTAATTGCTTTTAAAACAAAGGTGCTTGTGATGGGGGTCAGGATCGATGCCTGTGTTCCTGACTGCAGTCTCTAATTGCTAAGCTGTGCCTGATACCAGTACCCCACTTAGATATCTTGTGAGTATTCTTCAACTGCAATGTATCTTTGTGTGTTCAACTGAATAAACGTTCTCAAGCTTGCTTTTCAATCTTAAGATGCTATAAAGAATCTTCTTACACTGATTTAACTGTTACTGCTGCCCACATAGCGTCTCAACTTGTCTATTCCATTGTATGCATCTTTTATAGTCCCACCATGTCCTTGTCCATTCTGATATAGCCACAATGTGTTTGTTAGACTCTGGTCTATTGGAAGGTCACCAATCCCATTACCCTCTCTTTACTCTAGATCCATTGATTCCTGATTGATGGGAGAGCTGAGTTCAAAACTCATTCATCCATCCCAACGACTACGATCAACATTTTTAGGTCTCGCCTGTCGATGCGCATGCGCATCGAGCAAGGCGAGAGTATTGGGACTTATCTACTCTTTATCCACACTGCAAGGAATCGTGGCGATTCCTTGCAGTGCCCGTGACTTTTAAGCTCAATGCGCATGCGCATTGAGCTTAAAAGCGCGTGCACATGCCCCAGCCGCCTGCCTTGCCTACTCTCCCGCCCCCTCACTTCTTGATTGCACGGCCGCTAGGCCGTGCCTCCCCTACTCCTCCTCCCCTCCCGTCTGTTCCCGCACTCCTCCCACACCCCCGCTCCGCCCCCTCACTCTCTCTGCCCGCCCGCTCTCCACTCTATCACCAGATTCTGTGTCAGGCATATGCATTTGATCATCCGTTGATAAATGAGGAAGCCCACTGGGATATTCATTACTCTCAGGAACCCCCAGTTCTAAAGCCCCCGGAGTTGCCAATTCGCCAACGCCATCGCTCTCTCCCCCAATGGTATCCAGCCGCCTGCCTTGCCTACTCTTCCGCCCCCTCACTTCTCCTCCTACTCTCCTCCCCTCCCGTCTGTTCCCGCACTCCTCCCACACCCCCTCTCCGCCCCCTCACTCTCTCTGCAGAGAAAATTGCTGGTATCTTTTTCTTTTCAGCACCGACCTTACTTTGAGTAATCACGGCATCCGATGCAACACGCTGACCAGCGCTAGCGCCCTTTGCCAGTTTACAAAGTTCTTCTAGCTTAGCCTCGCTCGCCTCTACAACAGTAGTCTTATCTTCTGTGTTCGCTGAGGTCTTCCACACGTTCCCTTTGGGGGCATGTTGAGAAACTGCAACCGCGTTTCCAGCGCTTCAGCTCAGAAACAGGAGCCTCAGCGTTATCCTCCAGTACCTAGCCTGCCCCACACAGTGCCAGCCGCCGGTTGCCAGGAATCAAAAACGCCCACATGCCGTACTCCACACGCTGCAATGGTAGGCGGCTCAAGCCCACTACTTCCCGCGGGCGAACCGAGCTGAATCCAGGCGAGCCGAAAGTCAAAGAAAGTCAGGGAAATCACTTTTTTCCAATCAGCGGTAAATAGTATCGCTCATAGATCAGATCCGCAACATTGAAGCAGATTTTTCTCCTGAAGCCGTGAGAGGGAGCAGGAACGATCTGCCTATGCGTCCACAGCGGGCGCCATCTTGCCTCTTTCCAATGAGGGAAAAAAATCGTTCTCTTCAACTTCAATGCTAACAAGCTTTGTCATATCCTCCAGTACTGCCACCCAATCTGAAGATAACCCTAGCAGATTTGTAGCCCCTAGATGAATCAGAAGACACCAGAGCAGCTACGAAAATTAATCTTCCTATCGAACTGTGCCTGGCTGACAGCATTAAGTAAATCCTGCCTAACCTCATCTGAAAACCACAAAGCCAGTAAAACACCTCATTAACACTGTCCCTCTTCAGAGAAAGACAAGGTATACTCAGCGAAGCCTGACATTTACAGGTCACTCTCAAATCTCCAATATCAGAGCAGTATCCTGTCAACTGATGTAATAATACATCTCCAAGAGAGAAGAACATCTCAATCTATCAGGCAGCCAGCCGCACTCCTCCCACACCCCCGCTCCGCCCCCTCACTCTCACTCACCCTCAACCCCTCACCCTCAACCCCTCACCCTCACTCACCCTCACTCACCCTCACCCTCACTTACCCTCAACCCTTCACCCTCAACCCCTCACTCACCCTCACTCTCACTCACCCTCACTCACCCTCAACCCCTCAGCATCACCCTCACTCACCCTCAACCCCTCACCCTCAACCCCTCACCCTCAACCCCTCACCCTCAACCCCTCACCCTCAACCCCTCACCCTCAACCCCTCACCCTCACTCACCCTCACTCACCCTCACTCACCCTCACTCACCCTCACTCACCCTCACTCACCCTCACTCACCCTCACTCACCCTCACTCACCCTCACTCACCCTCACGCACCCTCACTCACCCTCACTCACCCTCACTCACCCTCACTCACCCTCACTCACCCCCTCACTCTCACCCTCACTCACCCTCACTCACCCTCACTCACCCTCACTCACCCTCACTCACCCTCACTCTCACCCTCACTCTCACCCTCACTCTCACCCTCACTCTCACCCTCACTCACCCTCACTCACCCTCACTCACCCTCACTCACCCTCACTCACCCTCACTCACCCTCACTCACCCTCACAGTGCAATAGGTCTCGGAGCATTTGAGTTAGAGCTTTTAGATTTGTTTATGGCTTTTTTTATTTGTAATTCTTTAGCATTGGCTACAGGAAACAAAAATGCTAAAGATTTACAAAAAAACCCATAAACAATTCTAAAAGCACTAACTCTAATGCTGCGAGACCTATTGCATTTCCAATGCTTGTTTCTTCTTGTCACACATAAGTTTCACTATGGTCTCTCCCACTTGCTTAAATTAAGTCCATATAGACTTTTACTGGTCTCACAAGTAAAGAGAGCCTGTTTAAAGATTTTTTTCTCTTGTGGCAGAAGCCCAGCAAACATCTCCCAGTACTTACACTTCAGCTGTTTCCATTGGGCTATACTACACATCACAATACAACTTGGCAGTTAAAACAGGGCATAGCCCCAAGACCGCGCTTGTTGGTCTTGGTGTGCTTACAAAATCCTAACCTACTTTCCACCTGTAAAGCAGTCGTGTCTGTGGTTGGATTGACAAGAGGCTACAAATCAATCAGAGGGTCTTAAAAAACGCACAGCTGCTCTGAAGAACATCTCGGCACTGAGGATTATTAGGAATGAAGAAACTATCATGGCTGCACAAAAAGCTTAGTCTTTAGCTTTTTCCTGAAGGATTACTCTGAAACAATTGATGGGCGCTCATATGGAAGCGTTTTCCATGCACAAGCTGCTAACCGGGAGAAGGGGCGAAGGCCCCTTCTGACCTACCTAACTCTTGGGACTACCGCAATGGAAGCCCTAGCAGAGTGCAGTGCTCTACGACAGGGGTCTGCAACCTTTTCTGTAGTGAGAACTGCTTCTGATCAGTGAAACTCATTGTGAGATATTGAAGGCCAAGCCACTCGTGCAATGTTACCAGCCACCGGATTCCATAGAACTCCTCATTTACATTTTCTCCCATTTCAAAGTGTTGCATTTGCAAAGAGCAGGCATCGTGCACCCTGTGCCCTGTAGACATGGTGTCATATTTATAACAGTAAAATACAGCCATTTGTTTAAATAGGTGGAAATTGAAGTGAACGAATATGCTTCATAAATTATTAAGACGTTATTTGCTTAATTTAAAGTAGAGATAAACATTAACTCAATGTTTCATAGAAATATTTTTATTCTCTTAATTTCTCCCATTTGAAAAAAATCAAAGTATTTTTCTGTTATAAATATGGCACTGTGTCTACTGGCAATGGGGAGCAAGAGGTCTGCTGTTTGTAACTGTAATACTTTGGAATTGGCAAAAATTAAAATGAAAAGTTAACTTAATCATTTTAGTTAACTTTTCTTTTTTCCATTTAAAAGCATTCAGAAACATCAATTTCTTCTCATGCTCCAATACTGAGTTGACCACTTTTATTTAAGATTTAAATACCTCAAGGCTTCAGTTCTTCACCTCTGTGCCCTAGGCCATAAATCTGACTCCAGCACTGCCTTTTATGAAGCCTTGCCGTCTGCAGCCCGAAGATGATAATGTAAAATAACACAGCCTTCCCCTAATTTTAAAAGAAAATGTGACCAGTGCTTATTTAAAAATGAACTCAAAGCTGTGAGCTACTCTGATGGGGTCCATGACCTACTGGTTGCTCGCAATCCACTGGTTGGAGACACCTGCTCTAGTAGGGACATTGTGTTGCTCTCTGGTCACCAAAAATTGAGGCCCAGCCGTGAAAAAGGCCCTATGGGGTTAAACAGAATGCGCTCGTTCATTGGAAACCAGTGCAAAGAACGTTAAATAGTTGAAACTGATTTACCAAAAGGTGAGTTTCAGAATCCGCCGAGCCACTACATTATGAACTGACATGAGTCTATTCATCAAGTAATCTGCACGCCCAGCTATAGAATATTAGTGTAGTCGGACACTTTGAGAAGGGCAATTTGGAAGAGATGGTTCACAGTTCGATCTCCGGTGCCAGCGGCAGATTAGCCCAGCACCATGTGACTCTGGGCAATAGCTCGTTTAATCTTCCCGACGGCCCCCAGCGCCTTGACGCCCTTGGGTAATTGTGCGCTTTACAAATACTGGTTTCATTTTTCATTGGTGTAATTTCAATTTCTGTGCTAAATTTAGGGCAAAAAACTGACTATTTGGTGTTCAGCAACATATTATTATTTTCCAGATACTTCAAAAACTCCTTGCTAATTAATTAATTTCTCCAGAATCTTAGTGTAAGCTCGAAGCCGAGATATGGGTCTAAAATTCACCAAGATACGAGGGGCTGCGGTGGCTCTCCTAAGGAGAGGGACCAGCATAGCATACTTCCAATCTGCTGGAACTACAGCTGGAGGACGCATTTCACATGCTGGTCAAAATAGGGTTCACTACATTCAGCGCATTAATATGTAGAGTCATAGGACAGGGGGTTGCTAGGGGAACAGGACTTCAATCAACAAACAGTAGATCCGGATTCAGCAAAAGAAATGGGTCCAAACTGAAGTAGCAAGCCCTGCCTCGAGAGAGTCCGGAGCAATAGGGGGCACGTCTCCTAACACTGGGGCCGAAGCCAAGTTTATTTGGATGTTGAAGATGTTATCTTAGAAAAAACACAGAAAGCATCTCTCACAGGTTCGGGGAAGGGGTGAGGGTTGATAACACTACAAGCCACAGGAGCTAAAATATTAACACTTTTAAAAATCTCATGTGACCTGTTATCCACTGCAGCAGTTTTTGTCATTTTAGCTGCCTTGACTGCTGAGTGATATCTCCTCAAACCAACGCTGTAAGCCTCTTTATCCTCCAAACAAGAGTTTCTACACCATTGTTTTTTGTCCTTTTGCATACTTTTCTTTCGACTGTCGCGTTCTTTGTGAACCACGGCTCAGAGGAACCCTATGATTGTGACTTATGACAGATAACGGTGGCGTTAACATCTGACTCGATGTTGTTAGAGCAGGCAAATGAGAAAGTGAATTAAGCAACTCATTAAGATTTAAATACGGGTATAGGCATGAGAGGAAATAGGGATATTCCTCTTAATGAGGCCAGTTATCTCTTTTACAACTGACATTTAATAAGTGATCAGACTAGAGCATAAGGCAAGGATCCTCCATCTCAATACGAGAGTTAAAAAAACACAGTCAGTAATATGCCCAGTGTTGGAACTGGCTCGTCTGGTTGGCTGAAGCAAGGCCATAGCCAGGCAGAACCTATTCTCACACTTGGGTAGCTTGGTACTGAGCAGTCAGGCTTATCACAGATGCCACGTGTAAAGCATTGGCACAGTACTCTCACACAATAAATACTCTGAGCTTCGCAAAAGAGACTTCACATGTTGTGTACGTAAATAAAGTATGCATTCAACACACATTAAGTAACACAAAACGAACATCATGTATTTTTGGGCATAAATCATATTCGGAAATATCGCTAGTAGTACTAGGCCTAACTGTGTTAAAATGACATCCGTAATATGCACATTTGGGAAAGATCCTTTTTACCCTTCCAGCACCCTTATGTGGTGCGAAACATTGTCAGAAAGAGGCCCACCGTGACATTTCTACAATTCAATACCACACAGTTATAGGGTGCACCCCACATCACAACAATATCAGAAATGTGTACACACCGAAAATTACAACACTTTTAACCAGCACCTTGGGCCAAGGCCTCATGGGTAAAACCAACGTCAAACGTAGTATTCTTTTTGCAAGGGCTCAACGTGTAAAGCAACACCGATGTGCAGTGTAATTAATCACAGGCAGTCTCTCACTTACATTCACTGAGCACCAATGCGCGGTGCCACAAATATCAGGCAGGTCCATATAGAACGCACACACACAGCACTGTAATGCAGTGCAACTGGTATCCGGCAGATGAGTTGATATTGCATATGCAGACCCAGTGTCCCAAGTGCTCGGCCACCATTCAGCTAACCCAGATTACCCTACAACCACAAGCTAGAGATAGAGAAAACCTTCCCCCTGACCCTAGGCCGCTTGCGGCCGGAATTGCTCTTAATCAGGGTCCCATGGAAGAAGGTGTGTATGTACGTATGTATGTATACGCATTTATATAGCGCACTACTTACCCGTAGGGTCCCAAGGCGCTTCGACCGTTGCGAAACCCTTCCTGGCTTCCCTGAGAGATGGTCCCTTAATGGGTATCTCCAGGGTGAGACCAGGCATCCCCGGCGGTCTGGTGGGGCCATTAGTGAAGATGAGGCAAGCTAATGCCCAGAGTTGCCGAGTGTGATCGCTGATCAGAGTGGGCACCGAGGCGAGAGAATTATCGAGTCCGCTGACCCTGGTCCAGAAACCTGCCACGCCGGGAATCGAACCCTGGTCCCGGGCCGTCCTCTGCTCTCGGGTCTGCCGCCTCTAACCAGTGAGCCACACTACTGGGGTAGGTAACAGAGCTAATTAGGCGGCAGTTGACAAATGAAGTTTTGGCCACTACTCTGGAAGTTCACCCACGGTATGCGGAGCATACCGGGCTGAGGTCGATAGTCGTTCAGTCGAAGAATTCCACATTGTGCCTTCCGGAACCAGCCCTGTTCTGCGAAGCACAAGGTGGTGGTGGGGTCATGCAGTCTCTTGACCCGTTTCTAATTGCTCTAGGAAGCGTTCCTTAGCCCAGTTAATTACTCTCACCACCCCGGCCAATACTACCTTGCAACACAAAGTTGTTGGCCGGGTGAGGAGAGGAAATTTGGTATGCTGCACTGATGGCACAAAAAGAACAATCGATGAATTGAGGCCCCACGATGCAGTGGGCCACACTCCTTAGATGGGAGCAGTACATTTGGGGCTCCGCATAAGGCAATCCGGTCTCCAGGCATAATATATAGTTCCATGCTCACACTGCACCACCAGTTGGGATCCAGCAGATGATGAGGGCACCGCTCTCCAGGTGTCACAAGTAGACGGTGTGGGTCCCTCGCGGGAGGTCTTTGATGTCCCTGAGACCTCCACAAGAGAACTGGGGGCAAGCCAACAATCCGATGGAGAGCACACTTCAGGGTTCCACACAGCAGCAGGTAGTCGGCCCAGGCCAGCCTCCATTCAAGAAGCGTGCACAGTCCATTCTAATGGCGGTAATCCTCCTTGTGCACAACAGATCCCTCTGGCAGTGTGCACCACACAGTTCGAGGGACTCCGGTCCCACGTCTCCACAAGTGTATCTCTACCCTGCTGAAGTATGGCACCAGTAGTTACAATGTAGTGTGCCTTTTAAAGTGGGGGTGGTTCAGAGGATTTCCCTTTGAACCACAGATGTCTCCTCTAAATGTAAGGCCTGTCTGCCTGAGGGCTGTAAAATGCAGAACTTAATCTTTAGTGGGACCATGATCTGGCTCCCAGAGGCCAAGTGTCAAAACCTCTTCCTCCAATCTATCTGGCCAGGCCCTCAAATGGCAGAGGTCTGTCCTTCCAGTTGCACAGCCAGTGTTTATATCTGTCTCTGAGAAATGCACAGCTGTTCTCATCCTGCCTCCAGTGTGGACTAGAGTCAAACTAAAAGTCACACAAAGATTTAGAGCAGAGAAATGCCATTTTTCTAGAAATTGTATTTCTAAGCTATTAATGACAACCCCGTCTTTACCAGAGGAGAGGGTTTGTCATTGTGAATCCCAATTACAAGAAACATTATGAGGCTGCTCGACTGTAAGCCACTATTACAGCTTGAAGTAACTTCAGCCATTCTCCTATGTTAACCTATGGGAAGAGCAAACCTCATAGGTAGTGAAGCCACATGGGTATTCTTCACTACAAGGGCAGGGAACACACGTAAATGTGTACCTGCCCTGCCTTTCACATACCACATGCTTCACCCCATAAGACTTAACCCCAGGTGTGCCCTAGTGGGAGTGAAAGGTCCCTTCAGGATTGGCCAGTGGTCTTGAAAGGTCAACCTGAGCTTAAGTGCAATTGCGCACACACAGGCCTACAGTGGCAGTCTTGAGTCAAAAATATCCGGTAAGCACCACTTCCTAATGTGTGTAGGAAGGGCGTGCACATTTACAGTGGGAAAGTGCCCAGAGTCCTGAGGCCACTGAACAAGAATTGGCAAAACCCTGGTGCAGTCCCATCGGTAGAGTCCACCTCCTAGGTAAGGAAAACCCACATGGGGATTCTTTTACCACCTGGGCAGGGTACACCCATGTGTATTTGCCCAGCCTTTTGCCTACCACTTGCTACACCCCTAAAGGCTTACCCTAGGGGTGCTGTAGTGGTAGTTGATGGTCCATTCAGGGTTGGCTAAAGAGTTAGAAATGCCAACCTGAGCATAGGTGCAACTACACACCCACAGGTGTGAAATGGCAGGTTTGATACATGTTTGAAAGGCTATTCTGGTGGGTAGCACAATCAGTGCTGCGTCCCACTATTAGACAGTGCAGTACCTGCCCTGGGTGGTGTACCTTTTTACCTACCACTCTCAGGTATGAAACTTAAACCAATCAAGTAAGCACCACTTCCTAGCATGGGTAGGAAGGGTGCAGGCGCTTTCACATTGCTTTCTAGTAGGAAAGCTCCCAGAGTCCTAAGGCCATGAAGAGTCAGCGAAAACCAGGAGGACAAAAAGCAAAATGTTTGAGGAAAATACCCTAAGAAGGCCATGTCCAACACGCAGCTTGATGAGTCGGGAACAGAATAGTTGAGACATGTTAAAAGAATAAAAAGCCACATAGTATTTAATCAGTTTGTTGCTGTTGGCACAAGAGGTATGTGGTGCATAGCCACCAAATGTATTTTGTAACCTGCTGACGAATGTACACTCAGTATGGCTGTGCCTGTAAGTCACAGAGAATTGGTATGTGATGAGTGTGTTGAAATGCTGGCAATAGCAATCTGGGGGTTGGGTAGAGTAGATCTAATGACCACTGCTCTTTTGACTAGGCAATGGGTTTCGTTGTTTTAGGCTTTGGCCCAGGGCGGTATGCTATTTGGTTAATTGGCTACGGGTGAGTGGTCGTAGTAGAGATACTTTGTTAGTACAGCACATGGCCTTATGCTGGTGTGCCCATCACTAGATGGCTTTGGATGGAGTCTGTAGATGTTTGTGCCATGCCAAGTTGTGACTTCCATAACCATGTGGAGGCCGTGATGTCTCAATGGGTGCCACCCTACATTGTGATCATACACCACGCACAAAGATCATAATACAAAGTCTCTAAATGTGGTTAGAGGCAGATTCCAAGAGGTGTGGGGTCAAAGTAGTTATGTCCGCTCCTGGCATGACAGCCCACCTGGAATATTGGACAGTACCAGGCCAGGCCTCCCACCAGTGTTTGTGGGGGTCGGGTGGGGGGGGGCATGATATTTTTGTAAAACTTAATAGTGATCCCCCTGACTGAAATACAGTCCGTTTCCAGAGGTTGCCCAGTTAAAGTCCACTTTTAATAAATACATTGTTAATTTGTATCGCCTAAATGCCTAAACTCCAATGTATATTTACTTCTGCTATTTTGGGCATTAAAGAAGGTGGATAATTAAGATTATGGACATTACGGTTTAAATTAGAAAAGGTCCGAAAGCGGGTCTTTGTTGATTTCTAGATATTAGCTTCGTCATGCTTTTATTTTGAATGGAATATATTGGTGGAAGAGAAAGAGACATGGTTTCAGTGCTTTGCTCGCAGTATATTTGAATATAAACGCTGTAGTTAATAATAAGTTATTTGAATACAAGTGTACTGTAACAGGTTACTTACCGGTTAGGGTGCTTTAAGATACGTGGTCCTCGGCACCTTCGGGTGGTATATACGGTTCGTCTGCACAAGGGGGGCTTGGGGGAGGGCAGCCGACCCCCGGGAGGTCTCCTCCCCCGGGCGGTTTGGGAGATCTGGGTGGGGGTATTTCTTCTAGCAGGTTCTTTTTGGGCGTTTTTGGGCTGGTTTTAGTTGTATTGTGCGCTCCCCTATAAATGGGCGGGGCTCCTCGCTCCGGGCACCATTTTAGGCTTGGTGACCTGGTGGCCGGTTGAGCTTAGAATTTTTTGTCTTGTTTCCTTGTGCTTTTTGATTCGTGGTCATGTCTGGTGAGGATTACCGAGTGTTGGAGGCTATTCGCCTACTTAGCGAGGCGGGGCGTTTGGACCTGGTCATTGGCGACCGGGGTCAGACGGAGACCCCGCGCCCTCAGCGGGAGGCCTCTGCGAGGGTGTCGGCTGTGGTGGCAGCATGTTACTCCCCGAAACGTCGGAGGCAGGATGGGGTAAGTGAGCGGGGTCGTCCCAGGACTCGGCGGGCGGGTTCTAGGGCCCGGCGGGGGAGTGATGCTAGTTCTTCTGATCCGGCCGTTTCTTTGGATTCCTCTTTGTTGGACGTGGCTGGGGAAGGTGGTTTTTCTCCTGTGGAGGGGGTGGTTTCCGAGGTGGGTTTGCGGGAAAGAGCAGCCTCTGCTCCCGTTTTGCGGGGCCGTCGTGCTTCCAGGCAACGTGGTTGCACGCGGCGTTCGGCTTCTGCCTCCGCGGGGGTGGGGACTGACGTCACTCAGGTGGGGCGGGCGGAGGCCATTTTGGATGTGGCTTCTGTGGCGCAGCTACCGTTACGGGGTGCTTCCGGTTCGGGCATGCAGGAGGTGGTTGCTCCTTTGAGCGTTATACGCCGCCATGTGGTTCAGGTGCCGTTACCGGTTGACGATGGTGCAGTAGGTGTGCCCATCGCGCGTCCTTTGGTTTCGAATCCTGGAGTTGGAGGGCCTGAGGGCCGTGGTGTGCTTGTTCGTTCGGTGGGGAGGGATATGCAGAGTCCGTTATTGTTTTCTCCCTCGGGATCCGTTGGGGGGGAAGCTGTGTCCGGGGGTGGCAGTTCGCTGGGGGAGGGGGAATGGGCCCAGATGGGTTTGGGGGAGGGTGTTGGGCGGGCTGACATACTTATGCCGGGTGGGGATTTGGGTGCCGCGGGCGGCTCGGTGGGGGGTTTTCGTCAGTTGGAGGTGGTGGGAGACCTTCCTGTAGGGGGGGTTGTGAGTGGGGAGGATGTTGCTCGGCAATGTGAGGAGAGAGAAGGATCTTTTTATAGGCTGGCGGGGGAGTTTCAGTTTCCTGGTAAGAAGGTGGTTTCGGGGCCTGCATCTCGGGGTGCGGTTTCCGTTGGGGGATTTCAGGATTGGGATCCTCAGGGAAATGCTTCACGGATTATTCAGGCTGTGTTGGATGGTAGCTCGGATGAGGAGGTTTGTCCGCCGTCGCCTCGGCTTTGCGATGCTTTAAAAAGGAAGAGTGCTGTTAGTTCTGGAAGTTTTATGGTGTCTGGCAGGGGTGGCGGTTTTACTGTTGGCGGTTTGTCTTCTGCACATAGAGTTGGTTTTTGTGAGGGACCCGGCACACCAGTCCGGCCTTTTTCTTTACAGGAAGAAGATCGACCTTCGGCAGCAGACTTGGCAGGGCGGCAGGCAGCCCGGGTACGCCGAGGAGAAGTGCGGGTGGAGCCTAGCGCGGCACGTCCCATACCCTCGAGGGATCCCGCCGCGGCCATCACACGCAGGTTTACTACGACCTCGATGGTCCCGACGAGGGATTTCAACATGGGCGGTGCTTCCGGGTCCAGCACGACCTTCCCGTCCTCAGCGGTGGAATCCAACGTTGTACATGGGAGCGGGTTACGTACGACCTCTCTCGTGCCACGTGGTGGTTATAATACTGGTTTATCTTTTTCTGGAAGTCAACAGGTTGCCAGTGGTGCTGGCGGGGGGATGTATAGACGAGTTCAGTCGTCCTCCCCGCCTAGGTCCAGAGTGAGGGCTGATAAGGCCCATGGTCGTTCAAATACGGTGGAGTCAAGGCAGACTTCAGTGGTTGTCCCTGCCCCCCCTCAGTTGGAAGAATCACTCATTTTAGATTATGATGAGGATAGCCCTGAAGAGGGCGAGGTTCGTGAATTGGTGTCGTGGGGGGGGGCATGTTAATGTTACTTGTGATATGTTACAGGACCAAGTGGTTCGGAGTCGTGTGGAATCGTCAAGGCCACGAGTGCTCGGCCCCGCGGTGAGGGCTCCTCGGAGGGCGGACGAAGGTGCACGAACGGCGTGGAGGACGGAAACCAGTCAACCGCCTCTTTTACGTCCAGGTGAGAATGTGGTTCAGGCCGTGCGGCCCAATATGGTCTCTATTGGTGTTGGTGTAGATTTAATGTCTACCGAAAAGGATGGTAAATTACATAAAGGTCGTGTTGTACGAGACCAAGGTGTAGGTACAAACGGGGATGATGTCGATACAAGTGGAAAGGTGGATAGTGGCACGTCCACTGTTGGTTTGGGCACTACGAAAAATGTACTCCACAGTAAAGAGCTTAAAATCAAAAAGTTGCCGTACATGGGTGTTACGAAGCCTTTGGGGGCTCATTTGATGCTCAGTACGAAGGAAAAGATATGGAATGGTGAGTATGTGGAACTGTTGAAATTGCTCCACAGGGAGGTTCGTGCTAAAGAGGGTTCCAAGGAGGAGGAGTTTGAATTGGCGAAACGCCCTAAGGTCCCTTTGACTATAGAGAATTGGACGGCGGCCTTTTTAATCTTTGCCAGCGTCTACTGTGAGAAGTTCCCTGAGCGCTGTGTGTCCTTATTTAAGTACATGGATGTTATCCGTAAGGCTCAGCTCACTAGGACTGATTATGCTTGGGCTCAATATGATGAGGAGTTTAGGGCACGTATGGCTTGGGATCCGGAGGCGAAATGGGGGGAGTTGGATTCTGACCTTTGGCAGCAAACGATGGGGTCGTCTGCCTCTGGTAAAACCATTTTTACAGCCAGCGGTCTTCCTATATTATATCGTCCCTTTCAGTCCCGTCCCACCCGGGGAGGGGTGGGGGCCATCTCTACTTCCCAGTCGCCTACCGGCACATGTTGGGATTTTAATACCGGGACCTGTACTAGACAGTTCTGTAAATTCCGTCACGAATGCTCACAATGTGGGAGGAAGAGTCATCCGTTATCCCGTTGCTGGAGCCCTAGGGCTCAGGGACCCCAGGGTTCTCAACAGAGTTCAGGAAATTTCGTGCCACCACAGCAACCCTCAGCTCCCAGGGGAGGGAAGCCGTCATCCGGTGCTGGGCCCAAAGGCTCGTACGCCGGTTAATGTTACTCGACTAGCCGCTGCTTTGCGGGACTACGAGCCTGCCGAGCTGCGGTCGGTCTTGTTGCTGGGTTTTCAGGTGGGGTTTCGTTTGGGGTATGAGGGACCGCGTTTAAGACGTTGGTCCAAGAATTTGAGGTCAGCGAGTGAACACCCTGACATTGTACAGTCGAAATTGGACAAGGAAGTAAGTGAGGGTCGAATGGCGGGCCCTTTCGATGATTGGCCTCTGGTGAACCTGATTGTGTCCCCTATTGGTGTAGTCCCCAAGAAGGAGCCTGGTCAGTTCCGGCTCATTCAACACCTATCGTGGCCTGAAGGTGGGTCGGTGAATGATTTCATTGACACGGAAGCTGCATCGGTATCTTATTCATCGGTGGATGTAGCCATGCAGCTAGTTGTCTCTGCGGGCCCTGATGCTCTGATGGCAAAATGCGACATCAAATCCGCATTTCGGCTCCTTCCAGTCCATCCTGAAGACTGGTGTCTTCTGGGCATCCATTTCCTTGGAAAATGGTACGTGGACAAGGCGTTGCCAATGGGCTGTTCCATGTCTTGTGCGTTGTTCGAATCTTTCAGCACATTTCTTCAATGGTGGTTTACTACACAGAGTGGCCATGACCTTGTCACTCACTATTTGGACGACTTCTTTTTTGTGGGTGCTGCCAATTCGTTGGTTTGCCAAGCGGCTCTCACATCGTTTCAATCATTGATGAGTTACTTGGGTGTGCCATTGGCCCCGGAGAAGACCATGGGTCCTTGCGCGACCATGTCTTTTTTGGGGATCGAGCTTGACTCTCATTTGATGCAGGCTCGTCTTCCGTTGGACAAGAAACAGAAAATGCTTGAGTTGGTTGGAACTATGTTGGGGAAAGAGAAGGTGTTTGTGAGAGAGATACAGGTTTTGCTGGGACACCTGAATTTTGCCTGCAGAGTGGTTCGGGCGGGTAGGACTTTCTGTAGGCGGTTGGGCAGAGCTTTGTCTGGTCATTCCCTTCCACATCATAGGGTGAGACTGTCTGCGGGGGTGAAAGAGGACTTACGTATGTGGGTCTTCTTCTTGCGTTCCTTCAATGGTGTGCCTTTGTGTTGGGAGGTGGATTGGTGTTGGGAGGTACAGATTTTCTCTGATGCCGCTGGTAGTGAGGGTTTTGGTCTCTACTGGCGAGGAAAGTGGTGTGCTCAACAGTGGCCCATACAATGGAAGAATGGTGGTAGGAGTATTGCTTTTCTGGAACTTTTTCCTGTGGTTGTTGCGGTCACACTGTGGGGGGCGGAGTTGGCCCACAAAAAGGTCTTCTTTCGGGTCGATAATATGGCTGTGGTTCAGGTGATTAACAAACAGTCGGCCAGAGATCCCCAGATTTTGAAGCTTCTGAGAGTGTTTGTGTTAGGTTGTCTGAAACATGATATTAGTTTTCGGGCCCTGCACGTTCCTGGCGTGGACAATGACATTGCGGATGCTTTGTCTCGTTCACAGTGGGAGAGATTCCGTGGGCTTGCTTTGGAGGCAGACGAGGAGCCGACTCTCATGCCAGACCACCTGTGGACGGTAGGCAACACCGGGTCCTACACCTGGTTTTAGGTTCCTTAGCTCCTTCCACGAGGACAGCGTATGAGTTAGCCTGGAAGGAATTTTTGGAGTCGGGTGCTTGTTGGCGGGAACTGGATTGGCAACGGTCGGAGGATGTGGTACAGTTCATTTTGGTTTTGATGGATAAGAAGTTGTCTAGAATTACTATTTCCGGTAAACTGGCTGGTGTTTCCTTCATGGGTAAGCTTTTGTGGGGATACTCTCCGTCAGCTGGGGAGTTGGGTAGGAGAATGTTGGAGGGGTGGTCTAGAGAGAGTGGTGCTATTCGCACTTTGAGATCCCCTTTGTCGTGGCAAAGGCTGTTTCAAGTTATTTCTGTTCTCCCGGTTGTGTGTACTGACCGAGTGGAAGCGTGTTTGTTTGCCACGTTGATGGTGTGGATGTTTTTTGGAGCCTTTCGTGTGTCTGAATGGCTTGGCAACAGGTCCTCCCCATGCCTTCTGTGGGGGGATGTTCAAATATCGGAGCGGGGGGTCCACATCTGGCTCTCACACTCCAAAACGGATCAGAGGAGTATGGGTAAGGGTGTCTGGTTGGAGTCGGTTTCACCTCCGGAAACGTGCCCTTTAAAATGGGCCATTCGTTGGAGGAAACTGTCGGGTGGGCCTTTGGGTCTTCAAGTTTTTCGCCATGCGAATGGTTCTTGTGTGACAAATTATCAACTGCGCATGGTGCTGCGTAAAGCGCTGCGACATATTGGTTTGGATGGGTCTTTATACGGTACTCACTCCTTTCGGATTGGGGCGGCCACGGAGGCTTTCAACAGGGGCTGGTCGAGGGAGGACATCATGGGTCTGGGGCGCTGGACTTCTAATTGTTTTCGGCGCTATGTGCGTAATGAGGCTGCTGGAGCGCTGGCGTCTTCATCTGTTTTGCCTGTCTGATTCTGTTTTCTTTTACAGGTTCTGTGGCTGGTCCTCGGGCTGCTTACATTACAGTTTGGATCGTGGGCCATTCCTTCATTAAGAGAGCTCAAGTTCAAGCTCGTCAGAGTTATTTTGGTTCATCATTGGGTTTCAATGATCGTTTGTTTAAAGTGGTGTGGAAGGGTAGGGGGGGTATGTTATGGAAGGAACTTATCCCTGCCTTGAATTCTTGGTTGGTAGGTGGGGTTTGCCCGGATGTTTTGGTGCTTCATTTGGGTGAAAATGACATGGGTTCCGTTAAAGGGGTTGTCCTGCTTCGGGCAATCAAGAAGGATTTGGCCTTATTGCACAGCCAGTGGTCGGGTTGTCATGTCATTTGGACGGAAATGGTGCCGCGGAGGGTTTGGAGGTATGCGGTGAAACCGAAGGCGGTGGATAAATCTCGGAGGAAGGTGAATCTGGAGGTTTCCCGTTTTTGTAGGGACTTGGGTTTCGGTCGCATCGTTCATAGTGACATTAAATATGATGCGGTGGAGTTTTTTAGGGGAGACTGTGTCCATTTGTCTTGTATGGGTATGGACCTATATCTGCTGGAGTTGCGGGAGGTTCTATCTCGCTGTTTGGCTGTGCAACAGTTTGTTGGTGAATAAGTGGTAATCGGTGCTGTTGTTTTTAGTTCCCCCTCTTTTTTCTTATGTACTCTCCCTCGACCCCCCCTTCCCCCCTCCCTCCCCCCCCCCCCCCCTGTTTTAGGTCGGTGTGGGGGGCAGAAAGGTGGGGCTCTCTCCGGACCAGTCCTTCACCCCACGGCTTTCTGGATGGCGGTTTTGCTATGTGATCGTCAGTTTTGGGCCAAGTTGGACCCGTTAGTTGTATCGGTTCTTGTTTGGGGATTGTTCAGACTGATTGAGGTAGGCGTTCGGAGAATATGGCTCGGGGGATATGTTCAGTTAGTTTATATTCAAAGATGTAAGATTTATATTTATTAGGTGATGTTATAATGTTATAATGTTATTGGGGTTTGTATGGTTTTGTGTTGGGTATGTACGGGTGGGGGTGGGTGTGATGGAGGGTGTGGGGTGGGGGCGGGGTTTGGGGTTTGAAATAAAACGAACAAAAACTTGGGTTGTGGTTTAGATTGTGAGGCGGTTGCCGAGTTTGTGTATTTTGTAAATGTGCACCTGTTCCAATAAAGCGGCCTTTTTCACACTCTAAGGGTTTTTGAGTCTGCTCACTCTCCCCCCACCCCTCTCTCCCAAGGGGGGCTTGGGGGAGGGCAGCCGACCCCCGGGAGGTCTCCTCCCCCGGGCGGTTTGGGAGATCTGGGTGGGGGTATTTCTTCTAGCAGGTTCTTTTTGGGCGTTTTTGGGCTGGTTTTAGTTGTATTGTGCGCTCCCCTATAAATGGGCGGGGCTCCTCGCTCCGGGCACCATTTTAGGCTTGGTGACCTGGTGGCCGGTTGAGCTTAGAATTTTTTGTCCCTCCCTCCCTCCCTCTTTTCGGGGGTCTCCTGTCTATTATTTATTTATTTCTTTGGCTGCTGTTTGAAACATGTGTTCATAGGGTTTTTACGTTGTTCTTTTGTCGCTTGGGACAGGTGCGTGGCGGTTTTGCTATGTGATCGTCAGTTTTGGGCCAAGTTGGACCCGTTAGTTGTATCGGTTCTTGTTTGGGGATTGTTCAGACTGATTGAGGTAGGGGTTCGGAGAATATGGCTCGGGGGATATGTTCAGTTGGTTTATATTCAAAGATGTAAGATTTATATTTATTAGGTGATGTTATAATGTTATAATGTTATTGGGGTTTGTATGGTTTTGTGTTGGGTATGTACGGGTGGGGGTGGGTGTGATGGAGGGTGGGGGCGGGGTTTGGGGTTTGAAATAAAACGAACAAAAACTTGGGTTGTGGTTTAGATTGTGAGGCGGTTGCCGAGTTTGTGTATTTTGTAAATGTGCACCTGTTCCAATAAAGCGGCCTTTTTCACACTCTAAGGGTTTTTGAGTCTGCTCACTCTCCCCCCACCCCTCTCTCCCAATGTGTTTGTGTTCAGGTCAAGCTAAGGCAAGCTGCCAAGAGAAGAAAACACGACCCGGAAACCGTGCGAGTCTAACCTTTCACCCTGGGGCCGCTGCTGTTGTAGATGTTTTAGATAATTATTAAGAGGCTGTTTGAGTCTGTGTGCCGGTGCCCGAGGCCCGGACTGGGGGTGGGACAGCGCTGTGGGAGGATGTGCAGAGTGGACAGGGCACTGCCTCTGGAGAGGAGCTCTTGAAAGGCGCGCTCCCTCCTGGGAATGCTGTGTAAGTGCTCTGCTTACCTATTTCTTCTAAGAAAGCGGCTAACTGCTGCTGCTCTAAGCGGTGGGGTACTTGTGTTTTCTTTCGTATCGTATAATGTATAATACGTGTTTGTTTCTGGTTCTGCTTGTTGTGGTGCGCCCACACGTGATTGGTTTTACCGAGGTTTGATATTTCGCGGGCGGCTGTTTGTGCCAGGTAGTATGGCGTACTCGGACTAAAGCTCCACAGACTCCAAGCCGCAGAGGGCATTAAAGGTGGATGGGGCCTATATTATCAGCCTGAGCTCGGCGGCTCGGCCGGCCAGTGTAGCGGTAACCGGGGTGGGATCTCTCTCACTGCAGGCCTGGCCTGGTCCCTGAACCTCGTAGGCAGCGTAATGAGTGCGTGCTTCAGAGGCGCGGTGATAGTGCAGCAGGTGGTGTGAGGGAGCACTGCACATCTACCATTAACAACACAGCCGTAGGCCCGGGGTCGTTCTCTTCCTTGTATCAGACACATCAGTGCTTTAAATGCAAAAAATAAGTGCAGGTCTAATCACCAAGTTGGGGGTGTGGCTTGGGGGCGGGGCTAGATGGCAAACATTTATGGGATCCGGGTTTTCTTTGTGCGCCTATAATAGAGACATTTCTGTTATCTTTTGTGGATTCTTGTTGTCCTTGCACGGACAAAAGGACACCTTTAACATATGTGCAGATTGCCTCTGCACAAATGGTACAAACAAAATGTAGACTTTTGATACAATATACAATGTTGTCTTATGTGGTCAGTTTATTATCTTTTTTTAACGAATATTTAAAATTGAAAATATTTCAAATCTGAAAACGTGAAACTGAACTAGTAAGGTCTGGAAGGGGTAGTGGTCTTTGAATTGTCAATCAACCATATTCTGGCATTTTTACGGGTAGTCTTTGCACCCTTTTTATCTTTCTGAAATCCTCACAGCAGCTCTGTCATCTCGAATGTTTTTACTCTGTCCTTTTGCATCCTTTCTTCGCCTCAAATTCACCGTGTTCTTTTACACCCACAAACATGCCCATTCACTCTCTCTTCACCTCTAAACACACCATTTTCTTTTGGCAATATTTCATCCGCTGCCTACATCCTTCGCACACTTACCTATATAATCCTAATTAAATTTGGCAAATATGGAACTATTGTTCTGTGCACTCTGCTGAGAAGCCAAGAATTGGATGTGCACGCTTGTGTCCCACATGCAGGCACAATGAGAAGCTCACACTGCCTTCATCCTAAAGTCCAAAATGATCCAATCTTACCCCACACTAATGCACGCCCTCAACCCAACCAGATCACAAAGCCTAATTTGTAAAACTAAATATATTACACAATCTACTGATGCAGACGGGCCCTGGGCCAAGAAGTAATTAGAGGCAACTCGGATATAATCTCAAGAGACCCAAATACGAGAGTCGAGGAAATGGGTGGGGACTGTCACATACGGAATTAGCATAAATACGGTGTTTACGGCTTAGTAAACAATGCTTAAAAAATTTGCATGTTACAGGGAGAGTATTTGTCAAACACGGAGAGCTCCCCTGTATACTTTTAATAAAAAGGCCCAGAGGTTCCATGATTATATACCATACAGGAGGTGCAGCAGACATTGCTACGTTGTGGAGTTAAATGGTTTATTGGGCGTGAGAACTTTAGCATATGTGTCCCTTCTTGGCTTCCCCCAGACACCTTAGGTCTGCTGTGCTAAAGAGAGTGGTGCCATAACCCTCGCACTGTGCCCATTCCGTGGAAGACATACGGATGCTCCCCCCGTCCGCCTACCAACATCCCAAAAGAATTGGCCAACAATATGTGGATCTGTTGTGGTCGTTGTTGGCCGCAGTTTTATTAGCATTATACATATGTTGGTTATACATTTGTCATTTGTGCATTGTCATAGGTTGATCATAACTCATACATGTCCTAAACCATTCTGGGCCGCAACTGGGCCGATACTCTTGTGGTCCATATCGGTTCGTAACTGGCACCAAAACCAGCTCTTTTTGTTAGTCCTTGGTAGTCCTCTTTGCTGGTTATTTCTGGGATCACCATTTGGTTGGTCACCCACTCCCTCCGCGTGTAGTGGAGGGTAGCTTCTCTTTCTGGAGTTAGGCCCCCAGCTCGCTACCTTTCTGGGCAGCGAGCGCCGTCTCCTTTTTGCTACTCCTCTCCTTGGCGCGGCCACCTCACCCTGCCGTGCGGCATCCAAAAGTGAGTGGCCCTCATCCTACACACCGCCCGTCGTTGTGTCTCCTTAGCCAATCCTTGTACCAATTTCCGCCACGCTGCAGGGAAGCTAACGTCTTTCTGCGCCCCCCCCCCCTCCCTCCCCCCTAAAAAGAGGAGTTTTTATTTTTATTTTTTTATCTGCAACCTGCGAGAGCCATTGCGCCCCACAGGTTGTCCCAAAAGACTCTCATCCCTATGTTGGAGAGATGGACTCCGTCTGGCCCATACAGTTCCGGGCGTCCTGGGTGAATCAGACCATGTCTGATGGATTTTAACCCGTTGGTCTTGCAGAATTTGTGCATTGCAATGTTCAGTTTTCTCCTGGCGTTATCCACAGCTTTGTTGGACTCCGCGCCCCTCCAATGCCTCCTGCTGACCATCTCGGACCATATGACCGTCGTGCCCCCGAACCATGTAGCCGCCTTGGTGAGGTCCATTTGGATGGCCTGCCCCAGTGCCTTGCCTCCCATCTGGGTCAGATCGTTGCCGCCAAGATGGATGATCAGGACGTCCGGATGCCATGCTGAATCTGCCAGGAGGTTGTCCAATGTTGCCGGCAGTTGCTCCCATTTCATCCCTGGCTGCCCCAACCAGCGGATGCATGTCGCTTTGGGTTTGTTCTCCATCCTATGCCCTGACTGCTGCCACCAGGTCCCCATTCTGGACACGAAGGAATGGCCCACTACCCATACCAGTTGTGGGCGTCTCCCTGCTAAAAGAAAATAGCACAATAAGGTGGCCTGCTGTGCACCGGGTCCGTTATCTGCAGTCTGGGGTTTTCTGGAGGGGGACTTCTGACACCCTGCCGTGCGGCATCCCAAGGTTGCCCCGCCTGCTGCTCACCCTGCCGTGCGGCATCCCAAGGTGACTGACCCCCCCCCCCCTTCCATGCTAGCTCTTTTACAACAGTTGTGGGCGGATGTATGTCTTGTAGGCCCGGGACCGCCATCAGCCTGGATTCTTTCTTCCGACATGCCATGCTGCAATGCCGAGGTGACTGCGCCGATTCTAAAAGAATGGGCAGCAAAGCACTCCGGGTGGAGCCCGGCCTGTGCGAGGCCCTGGCGCATTACCGCAGTGAATTGGAATTTGCTCAAGTTACTCCCATCCTGATGCTTGAAGAGTGGACCTTCGCCCGCCGGGCGGGCCACCATGTATTTTACCAAACAGCATACTGCGCAGAAACTGGACTCTGGAATGCATTGCAGCCGTACAGTCGCACCCTTTCCTGCCCTGTCAGTTTTTGACCTTCTTAATATTATGTCCACCGCCCTACCTAAAGGTCTGATGTCTGAGGCCTGGAGGCACCGCTGGGCCGGGCCCCGCCTGCTAGGTGCTAGCAACTCGCTAATGCGAAAAGCGCCAAAGAATGCGGTCGTAAATGCTGCCCTGAAGAGTTGCAGCTCAAAGCTGTTGTCTGTAACCTTTACCAATGCCTCTACCAACTGGCCTAGTTTTGTAAAATCAATGGGGCGCCTGGTGTCCGCCCTTACCCCATCAGCTCTTTTCCACCCTTTTAATGCTGTCTTGAGGTATAGCGATGATGTGGGGTCTTGCCCCGTGAAGATCTTGGCAAAGTGGGCAATAGCTGCCAGATGGGCCTGTGCCCATGACCGTGGCCACATATTTCTTGTACCTTCTGGTTGCCTCAGGGGGGGTTAGTGAATGATTTACCAGTACGGATAAGTCTACCCCCCCCCCCAGGTCCCACAGGTCTGCCGGGAAAGGGGTCATCTCCTTGTCCGCCCCAGGTATCAACTCTCTGAATCGTTTCATTTGAGACCGTGAGAAGGCGTCCGCCGCCGTGTTCTCTGCCCCTGGCACATGGTGAGCCCTCAGCTCCAGATTGCCTTCCAGCTGCAATTTAATTAACTGTTGCATTAGCCTTAACGTGTCAGGGCACCTCGCTGCGCCTTTGTTAATGGCCTGCACCACCCCCTTGTTGTCAGACCAAAGGGTCCGCTTCATGTTTCTCAGCTCCTGTCTCCATATTGTTAATGCCATTATTATTGGGAACAGTTCTAGAAATGTGATATTACCGGTGATGCCCTGCCTGTGCCATTTCTCCGGCCACTCGCCCAAGCTCCCTGCTGCATCCGTGAAAAGGGCGATGTCTGGCTGTCACCCAGCCCTCTCTCCATATCAATATGCCATTAAAGTTTTGCAGAAAATCATCCCACATTAGTAGGTCCTGCTTCACCCCAGCTCCTAATCGGATGTGATGGTGCTTGTGGGTGATGCCTGATGTAAGCTGTGTTAAACGCCTGGAAAAAACTCTCCCCGGGGGAATGACTCTGGCCGCGAAATTGAGTTTTCCGATCAGACCCTGCAATTCGCGGAGTGTGGCCTTGTTCCGGCCGCACAACTTCCTGACCTCCTCCCTGAAATGCTTGACTTTGTCCAAGGGCAGCCTAGCTGTCCCAGCTATGGATTCCAGCTCTATGCCCAAGAACGTTAGTCTCGTCTTTGGGCCCGTCGTTTTTTCGGCTGCCAAAGGGACCCCTTGAGTCTTGGCCAACTCCTCAAAAGCGGCCAGGGTGCTCCCGCATGTGGAGGACCCTGCGGGGCCTGTAAACATGAAATCGTCTAGGTAGTGCAGTTTCCCACCCTCCGGGTGTCTATTATGCAAGGCCCACTCCAGAAAGGTGGCAAACTGTTCAAAATATGCGCACGATATGGCGCACCCAATGGGCATTGCTTTGTCGATAAACAGGCCGCCCCCCCCCCCCCCCCCCCCACTGAAAGCCCAACAAGTGAAAACTGGAGGGGTGGACAGGCAAAAGGCGGAATGCAGATTCAATGTCTGCCTTGGCCATCAGTGCCCCCTTTCCTGCCGCCTTTACCATGTCAATTGCGTCGTCCACCGATGTGTAGCCATCTGAGCAAGCCTCAGGAGCAATTCCATCGTTCACTGAGGACCCTTCGGGGAAGGAGAGGTGGTGTATGAGTCTAAATTGGCCCTGGCTCCTTCTTGGGGACCACGCCCAACGGGGAGACAACAATACCCCTGTGCAATTGCGGAGGAAGGGGGCCCTCAATTCTGCCCAATGCTTTTTCTTTTGCCAATTTGCAGTGCACCACGTCAGGGTGTTGCATTGCGGATTTTAGATTGTTAGCCCCTTCTAGTGGTAACGGGCCCCTAAAAGGTATCACAAAACCCTCTTCAAAGCCCCCCACTAGGACGGTGGCGTCTGTTCTGTTAGGGTACTTGTTAGCTAGCCTGCGCAGCTGTTGCTTGTTAATAGGTGATCTAGCCAGCCGGCAGTCTTTGATGTCCATCAGGTCCCCCCGACCTGCTGTCCTGGCACTAATGTTTCTTGCTCTTGTCTTTTTTGTCCCTTTTTGTTTTGCACTTACTCCGACATACCACTGCTGGGTGCCCTCCACCGCAGCTTGAGCATGTGTGTTGGAATTTACACGCGGCGCCCCACGAGAAGTCCCCGGCATCATATTTCCAGCAAATGGCTGAGGATCCATTGGGGGATAGGGGTTTCCCTGCGCTATGCTTCGCCCTGTGGAATGTCCTGCCCTTCCCCTTGTGGTAGGAGCCCCGAAAGGACTGGTCGCTTTTTCCCGCCCAAGCTTTTACCTCCTTTGCCACTAGCATCTTGTGTATAAAACCCGAAACATCCACCTCATTCCATTCTATCTCAGGGTGTCGCTGCATCTTAAGCCTGAAGCCCTTGTCATACTCCAGCCAAGCATCCCTGGGAAACTGCCTCTGTGCCCAATGAATATTAGCCTCAAACAGCCACAAATCTGCTGCACAGCGCAGGAATATTTCAACTATAATGCATGCCATAATTCTAAATGCATCCAAACATTTGTAAAAATTCCTTTCTTTCCTAGCGCCGCGCCTTTCCTTTCTGTCCTCATCCTTTTTATCGCAAGTCGTGAGGTCCAGTCCCTCTAACTGAATCTCAAGCAGGGAGAAAATATCTATAAACTCCTTGCGCCATATCCTCTCCTTGACTGACCAGCTAGACCGGTGGCCCTTGTGGTTAAAGACGCCGGGCCGGGGTATGGCCTGGTGTATGGATCAGTAGCTAGGCCCTCCAGCGCTGTGGTCCCTGCCGTACTACTGTATCCCCATGCTGCAATTGGGGATGCCTGCTCGCCCTGGGTAGCTTGCCCAACATGCCCCTGTACTCTAGCCTGTCGTGCCCAGCCCGGGTCAAGCATGTGCCATGGCAGACCAGATGTCTCCTCTGCGCGCTGCTCCTCTGACCTTGCTGCCCCCTGCCCTGTCCCCTGAAGCCACGTAGGGGCCAATGATTTTAGACATTCTTTCACAATGCTTGTACTATGCCCACCATTAGCCTCGCTCTGGTCCCCTGCCCTCGGCGGTAAGCCCTCGCACGGCAGCTCTCTCCTCTGGGGCTTCTTTCTGGGTGCCTTTTTCTGCCGTGTGATCCTGCGTTTTTTAGGTGACAAGGCCTCATCCTCCTTTCGTGCTTCCGGGCCGGAGCCCCCGGCCTGCTCCAGATGCGGCTGCAGCCACTCGTTGCCGTGAACCGCCTGTTGCCGAGGGCTCTCCGCCGCTCGTGATGCTAGTGAGGCGCTAGGTCTGGCCAATTGCTCTCGGCGCCAGTCTCGCTCAGCGGTTACCACCCTTTCACGCTAGCTCTTTCCGAGGGCTCTCCCCCCCCGCTCCCGATGACGATGTACTCGGCTGACGCCTCTCCTGACACTCACCCTTGTCGAGGGCACTCTGCCGCTCGTGGTGTTCAGGGATGCGCTAGCTGCGGCGGGGAGCCCGCCGCTACCTTCAGTCGGGGTTTAATTCAATGCTCTCTCCTGCCGGGGCGCCCGCTTACACGTTGCCAGCCTCTGCCCCAGGGGGACAAAAAGCCCTGCTGTCGGTATGGTGCGTCGCGTACCTCGCTGCTCGCTTGAGCCGAGCCTCCTGCTGCACACAACAGCGCAATATTCCGAGGTAGCACCTCGAACACCCAGGATAGCGGGCTCAGCGGCAGGGGCGATGCGCAGGAGTTTGTTGGATCAAAGCACGGGAACGCCCAATGAAATCCCGGCACCGTGGGTAGTCCGGGCGGCTTCTTGCTGGCAGAGGGCACCGATCGCCCGGTCGGCGCACCGTGTTCCTGGCTGCCCCCCACGTCCGCTTGGTCCAGTTGTCTTCACGCTGATCGTCCTTTCCAACAGGGCTTCGCCATGCACTGCTACTTCAAGGGCCTTGTTTCGCAGAGATCCATCGGTGCGCCGCTCCCCCTGCTCCACGAAGTTAGGAGCTACCTGGGCGAGCGGCGACTTGTATCCTAAACGTCTACCCCTTCGGTGCTCAGGTGGCGCCCCCTGATTGGGGGGTTCATACCTAGCGCCACCTGCCCATTGGTTACCTTTCTTGGCGCGGGGTCCAACCTAGCGCCACCTGTCCATTGGTCACCTTTTTGGTGCCATCTGGCGCTCTCCTTTTTGTGGCGGGAGGCATCCTACTTTGTTATGCTTCTGGGCACTTTAAAGCGCCCTGTAACGGTTTTCCACTGGGGGCACGGCGCGGGTTATGGCGCCGCCCCCCCCCCCCCCCACGCCTCCCGCTTCGGAGGGGTCTGGCGGCCTCTGCAAAAGAACACCTAAACTTTATCCAAAGTATTCCGACCTCCTCACTGCACCACATGGCACACTCCTGCACAAGGATCCGCTGTCAACCAAGTTGATAAGATCTAATGATTCACCATTTTAAGCAGTCTGGAATCTGTTCAGAAAGAAAATTAAACAAAAAAAACACACACACAAATGTGGGTCTACAGAGCAGGGCTGACTTTAGGCATGAGCAAACTGGAGCAAGGCCCAGAGAGGCTTACTTCAGGTGGGTATATTGAGCTTGCCTACCAAATTGCTTTTTTAAAATCATTTTTGGAGCGGCCCAAGTACTGTGACACACATGGTTTCCACAAACACATAGAACATGCTTGCCACAGTGAAAATGCTAAATCTGAGATCTAAGATTCGAGGTCCCAGGCTCGGTTCATTTTTCCTGACTGGTTTTGACTTGACTGCAGTGCTTTTTACTATTCTTAATGTATAATGTTTAAGATTTACACCCGCCTAGATGAGATATCTTTACATCTCTTTTTGGAACATGGAGGTCCAGCAAGTATTGCAGATATTCAGTAGATTCTAGCTATGCACATGTTGTGCCATGTTAAGCAGGTAGCTGAGGGGTTGGCCTAAACCAGTGCAGAGCCAACACTCCCCGAATTGTTCACGGCATTCAGCATTTTGGCTCTCTGCTTAAGCCACAGCACCTGTGTTACTCTGAAAAAGTATGGACAGCTAGGGAACTCTGTCACTATACCACCTAAAGTAATCACCCATACAGAATTCGATTGCCCACCTCAAACGACCATTTACCAGATGGTCATACACTAGACATTATAGAACAGAAAAGATTAGAGGCAATTGTAAGTTGCAAAGTTCGTATCCACAACAATTTTTTGCTGAAATATGCAATAAATAGATTTATTCTTGCAATTTCTTATCACTTCTTTTTCTTTCTTCTCAACAACAGAAAAACACGCAGCCAAATCGTTTTGCCCATTACTTGGGCTTCTTCAGGGCAATGTGATTCTACTAATTATAGTTGTACGTTTGAAGAACGGTTGCATCTCACCGAAGATTTGGAATTGTATATTACGCTATTCACACACCATTAGGGGTCACAAGATATCAACAACAAATAAATAGTACAACAATTGCGATGTCTTCACAAAGTTCTTTGTCTCATAATGTAACAGTGAATTTAAAATGGATATGCCGTGCTCGGCAACTAGACCGACCCAGCCACGTCCATGTTTCCAATTTGCCTCACTTCCAGTTTGAGGCAAGGGCTGGCCTTGCTACAAAGTGGCGGCCACCTGCAGGGGATATGATGGCCTCCTTGACAGTCCTATTCAGTATTCTTCCCTGGGTCTTGACTGAAAATTTCAGGTCCTATCTGTGCTGGGGGCGCCAACATGTGCAGTTGGCAAAGAAGGAAGGGAAAGCCTTTGCGAATGGTTCCCTTTACAGGGATTCCACAGTGCAGCGCCAAGGGTGACGTCATGCGTCACGTTTAAAGCAGTGGCTGCTCACTGGAAAATGGGCATGTGCGCTCGCTCACGTGACTGTTTTACCCCAAACCGGACAGGCCCAAGTGAATATGGTACTCTTCTCAGGTCTGGAGAAATTCCGGTCCTCAGAAGGGGAAAAAATCTAAAGTGCTGATACTTGGTACCTGTGAGTACTGGCCCATTTAAAGCACTGAGGCACATGACACATTTGCTAGGCTTCTGGGTCTGCTGCTTCTCCTCAGTTTGTTCTGTTGCCATAACTCAGTCGCGATCCAACTTGCATTAGGAGATTCACCTCCCACACTATTATTTACTTGCCAGTCCGTCTTTGACCCCTCTTTTTTTACCACACTTTTATAACACTGCTGTATTGTTTTCTCGCTCTTATACTGCACTCTTAACGCTATCTATCGCTCAACAAATGGTAAAAATAAATAAAAATAAATAAATAAATATCTAGTATTGAACTTTTACTCTCTTTAGCCACTATTTTACCTTCAATATGGTCCCTGTGTTTCATGAATTTTTTCCATAATAAAAAATGGTCTATATTTTTACTTTCTGAGCATTATCGCAGAATCCATTTGGTATCCGCCAATTTTGTGCATCCCGTCATTCAAAATTGTGTGCCAATCTGAAGACTGTTCAAGAAAGTCTCTCCAATTTTTTGACCCACACTGCAGCCACTTTTTCTTCTAACACTTTGGCCGCTGCTCCATCGATTTTGACAATTTGCCTTTGTCTATTGCTCTTTGTCATTGGAAATGTACGTCTGTCAATCCCATTTTTCTCACTGCATGCACCATGACCTAGCTCATTTCCCAGTATCCCTATGTGAAATAGCTTATAGCAATCTCAATGCATCCTTGAATCCTCCTTTACTTTCACTTTTTCTCTAGGCTTTCTATTGACCGTCAACTTCCCTGTACATATACAAACTGTCCATTTATATGATCTCTGGTCTATTCTGTACAATAGCCCTGGTCCACATACTTTCCCTCTGCTTCTTCATGTCTGTGAGTCAATAAACATTCAACCTCCCATCAACCCAGCCTAATAAATTAATGGCTAGTAGTATATTTTTAGGGAAACGGCCTCTACAACGAAGCCGTTTCCACGAAATCCTTTACCACGCATGCTTTACAACGCATGCGTGGTTACGAGAGGCTTTACCACGCATACCTTTACTACAAAATACGTAGTAAAGGCATGTGTGGTGAATGAAAAAAAAAAAAAAGGGGGGGGGTTTGGGGGGTCTCCCCCATAAAAAAAATAAAGTGTTGGGATAAAAAGGGGGGCTGGGGGGGGTCTTCCCCCCCCCCCCCCCCCTAAAAAAAAAAAAACTTACATGAAAAGCCGAAGTGAAGACGAAGCTGAAGCAATCGACGTCGTTAGAGTGGAAACGGAAAGTAACTTCCGCTTCCTCTCAACGACGTACGACCGACGTATACAAAGAAGAAGGAGAGAAGGGGAGTTAAAAGGTAAGGGGCATTTTAGTAAAATAAATATATATATATATATTAAGGGTTAAGGGCAGGGGTAAATATAAGGAGTGGAGGCAGGGGGCATTTAAGGGGAGAGTTATAACCTTTATCAAGAGTATGCCCTCACCATGCATACATTTACAACGAAAAATGATGTGAATGTATGCGTGGTGAGGGTATATTCGAGGTAAAGGTTAAGCGTGGAAAACTAATTCCGTTGTAACGCATGCGTGGTAAAGGCATGTGTTGCAACGGAATTCGTTGTAACGTCATACATTCATATTTTTAGGGAAATTCTTCGAAAGTCCAGCCAAATATCGACAGTCATAGAACAAAATAAATTCCTTTCTAGTTGTTAACCTAAGGTCTGTCCTGTGTGCTGTGCTGCTAACTGACATTTCAGGTGCTTTTGATATGGTCCCTCATTTTACAGTGCTGCAGACTTACCAACATGAGTCCAAGGGTCTGTCCTCAACCGGATCGCCTACTACCTCAAGCTCCTTGTTGGGACAGGAATGTTTAATGTGTTCCACCCCTTCCCGGAGTGCCTGGCTGCTTTTGAAACTGTTAGCTTGACCTTTTGTTTGGAGCGGGTATCGCACTAATCTAGCATCTGCACAGAAGTCTAATTCTGTCCCTTGTAATGTGAGATCCAGAACTTGTTTTGTGACCTTAAGGCGCGTAACAAGTGTGCTCATATAATGGGCAGAAAAGGACTGTTCATGCCTTGGGTAGTCTCATAAAGTAGTGGTGGTAGTGTACCAAGTTTTTGTGAATCATTAGTGTGATCAGACCTTTTTCTTTGTGTCAAGGAGAGGTTGGTCTAAGGACTTCTTTCATCCAAAGTTCTGCAATTATTTATTTTTATTTTTATTTATTTTATTTGCAATTTATATTGCGCGACTAAACCCGAAGGTGTCAAGGCGCCTACCAAAAAGGATCAAAAAGATAGAACACAACTACAGGTAGGCCTGCACAAAAAGACGGGTTTTCAGGGCAGTTCTAAATGATTGTAAAGTGGGAAGGGACCTTAATTCCAATGGAAGGGCATTCCACCACTTTGGGGCCAGATTGGAAAAGGCTTTACCACCCCATCTAGTTTTCCAGATGCGTGGAACTGAAAGAAGCAGTCTATTGGAAGAACGAAGGTTCCTACCTGGACTGTAACGAGACAGAATGGATCCAATTCCAGTAGAGCTGCTTTTTGCTAGGGCCTTATAGACCATACACAAGGTCTTAAAGTGTATACGGTCCTCAACGGGAAGCCAGTGAAGCTGCTTCCTGGCAGAGGTAGCCGAGGCACACCGGGGTAGATCCAGGACAAATCTGGCCGCTGCGTTCTGGACCACCTGCAAGCGCTGCAGCAGACTTTTATTCAGACCGGCATATAGCGCATTGCAGTAGTCCAGACGGGAGCCAAGGAGGGCAACAGCGAGTTGTTTCCTTGCCTGCTGTGAAAGGTAGTGCCTAATTTTCCTCAGTATGCAAATGATTCCCCAACAGGTTGATACAGTCCTGTTCACCTGTTGGCGCATACTGAGGATGGGATCAATCATAACCCCAAGATTTTTGGCTGAGGAGGTAGGATCAGGACAGACTCCCAATGAGTCTGGCCACCACTCAGCTGACCATATCTCCTCCTTTCCTCCAAACACCATCACCTCAGTCTTCTCCCCATTCAGTTTCAATGAATTGTGAATCATCCATTGGCCGACTGCCTTCATGCAGGATCTAAAATTGGAGGCAGTCGACGTAACTGACTGGGAGAGAGAGACGAGGATCTGCGTGTCATCCGCATAGGAAACTACCTCCATCCCAAAAGATCGAATTAGTCTGGCAAGGGGGGGTCACATAAATGTTAAAAAGGGTCGGGCTTAACGCCGACCCCTGCGGGACCCCGCATTGCACAGACAGGGATGGAGATAGAAATTTGCCCAGCATCACCCATTGCTCTCTGTGATCGAGGAAAGAGGTGAGGAGCCCCAGGGCCGCCCCCTGAACCCCAATCTCCCTTAGGTGAGATGTTAAAACCGAGGGAGAAAGGGTATCGAAGGCAGCCGTGAGGTCTAAAAGGATCAGGAGGGAGGTCTGTCCCCCATCCACACGCGTGTGGATATTATCAAGCACTATGGTGAGGGCAGACTCGGTGCTGTGTTCCCTCCTGAAACCATGCTGGGAAAGATCCAAACAACCCGAACTCTTCACGAAGGCAACAAGATGTTTATTTAAATGAGCTTCTAACATCTTTGCGGGAGCCGGGAGCAGTGAGATGGGGCGAAAGTTTTTTAATACCCCAGGGTCAAGAGAAGGTTTCTTGAGCAAAGGTTTTACTACAGCATTTTTCCACTGCTGGGGAAAAATGCCCTCCCTCATAGCCCTATTCATGATGTCAACAAGAGGGGGTAGGAAGGATTCTCTACACTGCTTGAGGATCTTAAGCGGGCAGACATCTAGCGGGGAGCCGGATTTAGTTTTATTGAGAAGAGTCTCTAAATCCTGTAAAGAGAGGGGAGGAAAGGATTCCAGGCCTCCCGGCAGGAGTCTCTCCGCGAGAGCGGGGACCAGGTCAGGGGGAGCTGGGGGCTCAGTAGTAAGAGATCTCTGCGACTCCAAGGCGATGTAAATGTCCGATATTTTAGACTGAAAAAAGGAAGCTATACTATCGCTGAGCTCCTGAGATGCAATTACTGGGTCCGGGGTCTGAAGGGTAGTAAGAGAGTCCACTATCCTAAAGAGCTCTTTCGGAGAAGAGAGTGAGGTTGTAAGGGCCGTGAAGTATTCTTGTTTGGTCCTAATCACTTCCAATTTGTATTTCTTTATCAAGATCTTGTGGGCTTCCTTGTCCTTTTGGTCCCAGCTAGAATGCCATAAGCGCTCCTGTCTCGTGGCTTCCTGTCTGAGGAGTCTTAGATGCTCTGAGAACCAAGCGGCTGAAGGTCTTTTCCTGGCTGAGTAACATGGCCGAATGGGAGCCAGTTCATCCAAGGCCTCCTTAATGGTCTTTTCATATTGTGAGACCGCCGACTGAACATTATTCTCCTGGGATGTGGACAGACTAAGTGTCCAAGGGTTAAAGGAACTTTCCATGATGTTTTTAAAGTTCCTACGTAATTCCGTCGTACTCGGAATTTTCCTAAAGGTATCCTGGATCAGATAAGCCAGATTGAAGGGAACAAACAGCCAGATGATCTGACCACGAAAGGAAGAAAGGATCCATTACCGTCAGCCTCTGGTCATTGGAAAAAATCCCATCAAGCGTATGCCCTGCTCGGTGGGTGGGCCCTTTCACCAATTGGGTGAGTCCACAGGCTGACATAACTTCCAGCAGGGAAAGAGTGTCATGAGTCTCCAACATCTCTAAATGAAAATTAAAATCTCCTAGAATAGTAAGATTTTCGCGGCCAAAATAGGGTTCAAGAACACGAAGCAGCTTCTGACCAAAGTCTGCTCTGGGACCGGGCGGGCGATAAGCCAGAATCCCGTTGAATGCGGGATTATGGGAGTCAGTCAGGGAGAAATATAACACTTGAAAAGCGTCCTTGGGATCAGAGACAGGTATTGTATGACAGTGAAAGCTATCTTTATACAGGATGGCCAGTCCGCCTCCTACGCGGCCCATTCTGTCCTGACGTACCAGGCAGTACCCTTCGGGTTCCGCTTCGACAAGGTCAGGGCCTGAGGAGTCTTTTGCCCACGTTTCAGTGACAAAAGCCCATGACGGTTTCCTCTCAAGTACCAACTCCTTGAAGACAATGTTATTTTTGATAAGTGAGCGAGCGTTGATAAGAATACCATTTTCACTCAACGCACTTACTTCCGACTCAACATAGGCCTGTATGGAATTGGAAGGGGAGGGTAAATTAGAACCCCCAGAACCTACCTGAAAACAGCCGCACCCTGTAGGTAATAGAAGATCGTCAGGGGAACTTTTGTGAAAGCATGACAATGCGAGAGGTTTAAGCCTCAGTATCTCCTGTAGTGAATATTTCAATGTCGGAGGGCCAACCTTATCCTGACCAACCGTCCAACCGTCCAGCCGTCCAGCCCGTACTCAGCGCAATGTGCAACGTGCAATGTGAACACCAGACCCATGTGCTGACATTCTGTTTGTATGTCGACTGCATTTATGTGCCCTCACATGTTGTTGTCATGCCTGGATCTCTCTCAGTGAGTGACCCCACTTTACAGATGTGCAGAGAGACGTGGCAGGAAGTCCATCCCCTATTAATTATGAATTAGTGAAGCCTGAGTTCTGGGTGCCACTTGTACAGAACTGGTTCTGAAACTTTGTTTTTCATGCGTTGTTGAATGCCGAATGGCAGCCTAAGATGTAAACCGGTCAGTTATACACAAAGGGGTGCGTACTGCCCCTGGTGTCTTCCTCCGCCACAAGTGTGTGAGAGCTTTCACTCTGAGCGGGCAGATTGTTGCACACTCTCAAATCCAGCTCGTATGGCTCTCGCCACTCAAGTCTAGGAGACCCAAAAAAACTTGCCATTAAATAAAATCCTTTCAACAATGCTGGTGCAAGAGTAGATTTTTCATGTTATGCCCAGAAATAAATAAACCGTGTAAAACCCTTGGGAAGTGTAAAACCTAATCAGTAAACTTAACCACTTCTGTTCTAATTAGGGCTGAGTCTAAATAACGCTTAACAAATAAGTAACGTATCAGCATTACTTCTGCAGAAACAGTCATTCCTATGTATTTACAAGAATTGTCCTCAAAGGTCCTTCAGGAGGTTCAAAGATCTGCTTCAAATATGGCAAAGCATAGTCCATGTGCATGAGCACGCGGTGGTGCGAAGCATGAAAACAGCTGTATTTCTGCATGCCTTCTTCCCATTCCCTATCCTTTTCTTTTTATATATTTTTATCTTTTTACTTTCACTATATAATAGGTCATCTGTATTATGTGCTGGACGAGACAAGTTTTTAGTGTCCTTTGTAATTCCAAGTGATTGTCAATTCTTATTATTGTTGTGGAAATTGAGTTCCCGGGCCTGGACGTTTGGACGGAATATAAGCTTCTGGCATTTCAACAGTTTTTGAAGGGAGGCACTGTCACAAGTGACCTCATTCTAGACCTAATATCCTTGATTGGCAATAGATGTGAAGTTCTGCTGAAGAAAGAGTGTTGCATTTGCAAGGGCTGTTCACTCAGTAATGCATGTTGCTGTTAATCTGATGCGTCCAACCACAATGTAAGGCAATGATCCCTGGTGTGATGTTCTCTCAATGGGGAGGTTAAGGAGTTGCCTGGCAGCAGTAGTCTGAATCTTCGGTATTTATTACTGTATTAGGAGTGGCTCATGTTTGTCTGGATAAATCTTTGTTCAAGTCTGAGAGATTACATGAGCTTCATGTCCGTTCCAGATGCAAAGAAAGTAGGTTCCCTGACCTTTTACTGGAACCCAGGGATTCCGGCTGAATCATTATTGGAATCCTGGGACCCCCACAAGTCATTACTGGAAGCCGGTGACCACAGCCTAAGCATTATCGATGATTTCAACCTCTAAACAATACCCAAAAAGTACAGAAAAGAGCATTCATCAAACAAATACACAAATGATGACATTTTAATTAGTTTGCCAACACCTATATAAATAAAATCTTAATTTTCATAGAAGGGTTGGAGCTTTTCTAATATAGCCTTATAGCCCGCCGAAGAGGGCTATACCGGCTATTAAAGGCATTCTCCAGCGTTAAAGGCCCGAGCCGAAGGCGAGAGCCTTTAACAAGGGAGAGGGACTTTGAACACCTTGGGTGCTTGAGATATTTTCCTCCTGTGCTGAATTCCCTGAATTCCCATTGTTCATAACGAGCTCAGCTCGTCATGAGCACAGCTCAACCGTGCCTCATGACGAGCTGAGCTCGTCATGAGCATCGAAGGGGTTAATAGCCGGTATAGCCCAGCTACGAAGGGCTATAAGGCTATTCGAACATTCTGCCACTAGAGGGCAGCATGTTCTAACAAAAAATAACAAATCCTTATGGGGGCTTGAGGGGATTGGAATCCCCTCAGGCTCCTTGAACCCTTTGTTTACAGCCAGAGCTGTGAACAAAGAAACATTGGTATATTGGAGCTCCAGGCTTATACCAGCCATCATAAGCCCAGAGCACTCCATTGTTTTCAATGGAGCTACCAACATTCCAATGCTCTAATTTCAATTGAGGCCACTCACCTGCACTGCTACCACGAATCAATCAGAGGATACTAATTACATTTTTAGCCTTGTTTCAAAATTCTTCACACTTACAGTACGTTGTAACATTTTCAATTGTACATTTAGCTTCTTTATTTATATACACTTTATGAATATGTTAATATTATTTAATTTTCTAAGTATTCATGGACCCCCTGAGGAAGCTTTGCGGACCCCCAGGGGTCCCTGGACCACAGTTTGGAAACCACTGCAGTATAGCACTGTTTGGGGTGACAACCCCAGCGGACTGATACTTTTGCTTTCATACATCCTATATGTATTTAGAAGCCTTGGACACTTCTAGATCACAGAAGTAGTTTTTCAGGACTATTGCTCTTATATGGATTTTTCCCAAAGCATGAGTTTCTTCAGAAGTGTTGCAACCTCACTTTTATCAAGTCTTTAAAATGCTGCCTATGTCTAGCTGCACCAGGTTTTTGTTACTAGATAGATGAATGTGTGGTTTGTTGGAGGGGAAGAACGTATGCTAGAGGGTAACACGAGTATGTGTGTGTTTGTGCTCTCCTTTAAAGCGGCAAAAGTAGAATATGGGTATAAAGGGATGTGCTATGGAAATGTAAGTATGGAGATTCTTGATCTTGGCAGAAGCCAAAGGCTGGGAATGCTGTAGCAGCTGGAGTGGTGCTGTAAACTGGATGTTAAGTTTATCTTGGCACCAGCATTTGTCTTGGGTCATTATAGTGGCAACGAGTCCCCAGTTGTGCCTATCGAATCTCCTCTGTCAATGTGGGTGATTCTTGCTACTCCTGTTTGTGTACTCTGATTCTGGTGAGCTATTGTTTGTGTTTTACTCCTGCAGTGATTTGGTGTTGGGTGCAAATGACGTCTGATAAAGACACTTTACTGTGTTTACTAGGTCGAGGCTTGTGGCACTGCCAAGATACAGCGGTGGGCTGTGTGGCATATGCATCTCTGCCTTTCACATGTGTAGAGACTTGTGTGCATTAGAGTATGTTGAGGAAATCGGGTGGCGCAATGTGGTAGTGGCTTGCGGTTTTGTTGTAAAGATAAGACTGCGAGGGTCTTACTGCACTCATGATTTGGGCATCAGCCAAAGTTGTATATAACATACAATCTTCAGGTGTGATTGTGAACCTGTGTAATACTGGTACACATTATGTTATGTTAATTGGGGTGCTTCTATAGCGCACGGCTACTCCGAGGAGTGTCCCGGCGCTGTCAGAGCCTCACAGGTCTAGGGGGGTGGGGGGGGAAGACAAACAGGCAGCGCAAGCAGCGTGAAAAGAGAACAAGGTAAATGGACTTATTGCTGAAACAGCCAGGTTTTCAAATCCTTCCTGAATGCCAATAGATTGGAGCTGGATCTGAGCGCGAGAGGAAGATCGTTCCATAACATTACACATTTGTGCAACATGTTTACAGCAATCTTCATGAGTCAGAAATCAGAGTCTTGTGCAGGGGCGGCTCTAGGCTCATGGTGGCCCTGGGCAGGGAGCGTAGGTAGGGGGCCCCAGAAGAGGGGTCTGGGCGGGGCGGAGCCCCCTGGAGCTCAGGAAGGGGTGTTTGGAAGTGGAATAGAGCCGGAGGCCGCCAAGTGCCTGCCAGGGGCCGCCATGCAAATATGTATCCATCCTCAGAGGATTATTATATTAAGGATATATATTGGCGTGGCGGCCCCTGGGGTTTGGAGGCCCTGTGCAGGTGCACAGCTTGCACATGCCTAAGGCCGCCCCTGTCTTGTGACACAGCGGCGGACAAAAACTGATAACCGGGAGGAAACAATTGTTCATAGTGAGGATAAAAGGCATAAATAGGTGGAGTTCTCAGAAACAAGTAGGCAGATCAGCGTTTTTTGTGATATATTTTTTTTGGTATGAATGGATCCACTAAAACTGTTGTCATTTCTATCAGACTGTTGCCATTAACATAGAAAGGCTCAATGCGCAAACGCACAATGGTGAGGAAGTGGGGACCTCTGGTGCAGATTGAGTTAATGGGTTGAGTAGTTACCTCATTGTGCTCAAGGCTTGGGTACACATTTTCTTTGCATTTTGTTTCTGTGTGAGTGCTTACAAACTTGTGTCTGGTGCTGCATATTTGATGTGGTTGTTGCACACTTGAGATCACTTTGGACTTCTGTTTATGATGTGTGTGTTTTCTCACAGTGAAGAAGATGCAAGGCTAGAGCAAGATCAAAGACCCCAGCGGCACCGCCGTCTTAGTAGTTGTCAAAACAGATGCATAAGAAAAGACTCCACGACTCTACGCAACATTACTCTACTAAAAGTAAGTCTCTGAGACTCGCTGCCTCTGCGAATGCTTTCAGGTCATAACTGGTATGAGTGGAGGACAACACGAAGGATTCGGTGCCTGTGGCACCCTCGAATATGGCGCTGATGCTGAACACGCCTGCGGCTCCGAACCGGAGGCCCCGGTCCAGTCAACTTTACTCGGACTTCCTGGCTCCTGGAACAGACCTGGCACTGTTTCTGAATGCCATGTTCGGTGTATTTCTAAGATCCATGGTCCCCTATGGAGCACCTGCCAGCCCCACCAGTCTTAATGGGATATGCTTTTAGAGCACTTTCAATGCCAATACAGTGTGCTCCCTTCCTTCCAATGACGCCGGCTACCTGGGCCCACCTCTGCCAAAGACGCTGGTTCCACCCGCACATTCAGTGCCACCCCGGATGCCTCCTCCACTTACTATTTCTGTTGGATGTTCTCCTTCGGTACCAGACTCGCTTAACTCTCCGATACCACAAACGGCTCCCATCAGACCCACAGTCTATGCTACCAGCATCCCTACCCACATATGTTTACACAACTGACGTGACTGGCTCCACAGCCCGCTAGATCAGATCCTCTACATAGTTCGTGTTCGGAGGCTGAACACCTCATAGTGAAGGTAGGGAAGCCGTCGACAAATGGATGAAAAACAGCTGCCTACAACTAAACACCAACAAAACGTAAGTACTCCTCCCTGGGCCCATACCCCAATGCCTGGAACAATACCTGGTGGCCCCCCACCCTCGGAAGCCCGCCCACCCCCACGGACCATGCACACAACCTGGGAATCATCCTGGACTCAGAGCTCAAAATGGACCGCCAGAACAACTCTGTCTCGTCCTCCTGCTTCTACACCCTACGCCTCCTACGTAAGACCTTCAAATGGATCCCCCTTGAACACAGAAAGACCGTCACTCATGCCCTAGTCACCAGCAGACTCCACTATGGCAACGCGCTCTATGCCGGAATAAACAAAAACATCACCAGCAAGCTTCAGAACATCCAAAACACCGTGGCAAGACTGGTCCTCAACCTGCCAAGACACTGTCACATCTCCCAGCTCATGCGCACACTCCACTGGCTCCCACATCAAAGCTAGAGTCACCTTCAAGATGCTCACCCATGCTCACAAGGCCCTCCACGACACCGGACCAGCATACCTGAACAGCCGGCTCAAATTCAACGCACCCCAAAGGACCCTACGATCAGCCCAGCTCTCCTACGCTTTGGTCCCCCGCACCAGAAAGACCAGATCGGGAGGCCGCTCCTGCTCCTTCCTCGCGGCCAAAGCCTGGAACGACCTTCTGCTCCACCTCAGACAGACAACATTGCTCCCCATCGTCTCAAGAAACCTCAAAACCTGGCTCTCAACAGATCCCCTCCTTGATGGACTGGAACCTGCGAACCCCCCCCCCCCCTCTCATCGCCTTGAGACCCTTACGGGTGAGTAGTTGCGCTTAACAAACACCTGATTGATTGAGATGGGGAGATTCTATTTTGGGGACTCTGATTTTCACGCACCACCCTCGTCAGGACACAGATGATGATGACGAGCAGTACATGACCCTGGACCCAGATTTTGCAGGTCTAAAAGATGCTAATGGCCTGTATGCCTCTCTGGAATGGGAGTTGTACTCCCCAACTGTGTTGCCTCTGCCTGAAAAACAAACTATCACTCTGTTCTAAAGAAGGCAGCAGAAATGTTGGACCGCCACCTCCCATCTACTGAAACTAAGGCCAGCATTCTCATAGAAGTTATTCATGCTACATCGGATCCTACATAGAGCCTCTGCTTTCCTTTAATGAGATCCCATTCTCACTGTGTGGGAGAAACCTAAATTCTCCATGGTGGTTAACAGAGATATAGACTGGCAATACAGACTAGCCTTGGGCTTTTCAACTTTAATGTCATCTCACCCATCGTCGAAAAGGCTTGTGGTCAAGCATCTTGCTTGTCAAAATTATCACCAGGAGTGGTACCTACCACCCCTTTGAAACGCCAGCTGCTGTCTATTTGTATTGTCGTGCCCATACTGTATTTCCATGTATGTTCGATAATCATGTTTTCCTAAGGTGTCCCAGGTTTCATCCAACTCCTCCTTGAACCTGTGTCGCACTTCCCAAATTGCATTAGTGTGCCTGTCTATGTCCTCTATTTTGTTATTCCAGGCGGGTAACCGTGTGCCCTAGCGATCTCAGCTATCCATACGGGATTGTGCTCAGAGGATCCATGTAAAAGTTGAAGAGAATTGGGGCAATGAATTAATCTTTAAAGGAGCATTAGTTGCCTGTTAAATCATCGGCATGGAAATATTATAAGCCATGATGTTTTTGGGACTGAGTCATCGAAGTAGCTTGAGAGGACAGACTCTTCTTTGACCATCAAGGAGTTATGATGTGTTTATCCGATTTCTTTTATTTTTTATTTTTATTTTTTTATAAATTTGTTTTTATTGGCATTTGTAACATAAAAACTTTAACAGTTCCATTCAGCAAGACAATCGGCACATCATATTCGGTCTATAGGCCATATGTATCCTGGCCTACCATGTTATATGCAGCTTGTATCAGATGAGAACAACAACAGTACATTAAAGTATGACAGCAGTGGTTAATAAACATTTCCCCACATCCAGACTATGCTTTAGTAATATATTGTTGGATCTCGGACCCTAATGTCAGGGAGGGTATTAATATCTGGTATACACGTTAAAGGTTGTCTAAGTTAACGGTGTTTAGCCATTCTCCGAATGGCTCCCAGAAACCACGGGGCGGGATCGCACTGGCAGCTGTTCCCAATATGTCTCCAGTTGCGTTTTACATTGTGTGATACTAATGATCCAATTTTCTGTGGTCGGCGGCCGAGTCGCTCTCCAATGAATGGCGACTTGGCGTTTTGCCAGAATTACCAGCATGGCAGTTAACCTTCTAGGTTTGGGTTGAAAATCAGTGCTGTCTCCCAGCAACGCCGCCAGCAGCGTGCAGGGCAGTGTGTGTCCAATAATGGTTTGTATGTGTTGCAATAGGCGTATTCAAAAGTTAGCCACCGGCCGGCAATGCCATGCCACGTGCAGGAATTTGGCCTGTATGTCCCCACATCGCCAGCAGCGATCATCAGAGCGCAGGCCCATTCGGTGCAATTGCGTTAGAGTGTGTTATAGGTGGTGCATATATGCTTATCTGATTCTTGAGGCAACTGGTTTTCTGCATTACCTTACTAATTCACATATCAGAGCTGAGTAATCACTTGTGTCATCTAGAATTATGAGAAATGGCTTCAGCGCCAGGATACTCTTGCTGGTGGTAGTGCATTTTATAAATACACATAACCAATGAACAAAGTATAAAAGGATATAAATGTTTTGAAAAATGTGAGAGGCAACCTCTTGAAAAAATCAGAGGGACGTCAGAGGTGTGAGTGTTTCGGGGAGACAACCTAGTGGAAAAATGAGAAACAGATTATGGGTGTTCATGTCTGGGAAACGGACATGTTCGGTAGACCTTCTTGAGGAAAAAAATCTGGGGGAGCATGATATTGGGTGTAACTGGTGACGATTTCAGAATTGTGTGGATTGATGGTTAAGGGTATGTGTTGTAAGTGTAATGATGTGTCGATTGAATGAGCTGAGTGAACTGATGAGTTTTTTTTTTTAATTGTTCAATTACAGTGAGGTTATGGGTGGTGTTAGAACTGGCTATTTCTGTCTGGCTAGGGCTGACGCCAAAGCCAGGCAGAAACCACCATTCCAGTCAGGGCAGGGGAGTCACATGCCAAGATAACCCCTGCTCACCCCCTTGGTAGCTTGGAACGAGCAGACGGGCTTATCCCGGAGGCAATGTGTAAAGCATTTGCGCACGCACACAACAGCAACAACATCCCAGGCACACCACAAAAGGAACTCCACACAAGGTTATATAAAAATAACTTTTGTATTGTAAAAACACATCTGATAGTACTCACACAATATACATGGTGCCAACTGGCACGGGCAATATTCACAAGGGATTATTTACACAGGACAGGGCCACGTGGGCCACTGTCAGAATCAGCACTTAGTAGAAATAGCACTTCTAGAACATAGAATATAGATATAAAATCACTGTTGCACAAATTAGCAAGTATAGCACACGACCAGTAACTACTGGTAACTGGTAAGTACCACCTACGCAACCCTAACCACCTTAGGAGAATGTCACGCAGGGAAACAGGACCTCACTAGGACCTCCTGTACTAGAAAGAACCACCTAGGTATCACAATACAATTAGGGGTATAAGCAAGAACATTTTGTAAAGGGACACAGCCCCTTTTTATACAGAGAAATCCTTTGTCTAGCAAGGTGCAGGGAGTGTTTGAACCAGCTACAACTGGTTATAGGGAACTTCTTTCACTGGCAAGGCTGGGGACATCAGACGCACCACAGGGGGTGGAGCCAGCATTGTGTGGGGAAAGCCCAGCCCTATTCAGGCCCAGGTGCACCCCTTCCCTCACATCAGCATGCTAATCACTCCATTCACCACCGGGGCAGACCCTCCCAGACTCTTGGAGCCAGGCTCATCAGCCAATCACACGCCAGACACAACTTACACAAATATGCCAACTTCTAGAAGTGGCACTTATCCAGTATTAGGGTATCTTTCATAGATTCACATGTCTGAATCATTCCCCGTCGTCGAGGCGGGAGTCCCACGGTATAAACATATACAACAGCAGTGCCTAGAAAATTTCTTGTAGTTGGCTGGAAAAGCCCAAAGGCCTAAGTAGGCCTCAAAACTTAGCAGCCTATCTACATCATTATGTAAAAAGACCTCAAATAGTAGCCTCAGCCAATCAGCTGTCCTCACCCTCTAGAACCTTCCCAGCTCAGGCAGTTCTCCTCAGATTTTCACCGCACTTCGTGTGTAAGGGAGTCTCTCTGAGTGCCTACTCAGTTTTTTGATCTTTTTTCCTCAAAATGTCTGAAAAGAAGGCTCTTTTCAAAGCTTGTGGAACCTGCTGAGGGTCCATGTGGATGACCAGCACTCTGACTGTATTTATTGTCTGCACCCTTCACATATTGTGAAGGACTGTAGGATTTGCCGTACCTTCCCTCAGAAAACTATCAGGGATAGGGAGGCAAGGGTTCTTTTGTGGTTGAAGTCTTCTTACACTGATGATGAGGACAAGGCATCTACCTCCAGCAAGAGAGCTAGATCCAAAGAAAGTTCTTCTCCTGAGAGAAAGAAAAAACTAAAAACCTCTCAGAGAACTTCAGAACCCTTAAAGAGTGCATCGGCTTCTTCAGGTTTAACAACTGTGAGTACAACCCTGGCTAAGACTGTTTCTCTGGTGTCTGTACCTACTACTACCTTGACTTCAGCCTCTTCATCTACTTCTACGGTTACCACTTCGGCTATTACCTCACCTTTGATGTCTGTTAAACCATCGCTGACTAAAAACAAGTTGCCATCGTCGACATCTCCGTCGATGACGGCTCCGTCGTCTAAATCTTCTGGTCCGTCGATGACAATTCTGTCAACGAAGCCGACATCATCGTCGACGAAGACACTTTCGACTTTGTCGTCGACGAAGGCCTCGTCGACAAAGGACTTGTCGACGAAGACATCATCGACGGCCTCGTCGACAAGACTCGTCGACTAAGGACTCGTCGACGAAGACACCATCGACGGACCCGTCGACGAATAGCTCGTCGACGAAGACACCATCGACGGACCCGTCGCGACGAAGGCATCATCAGCGGTCCCGACGACGAGGGACTCGGCGACGACACTATCGACGGTCCCGTCGACGAAAGGTTCGTCGACGAAGACACCATTGTCGGCCCCGTCGACGGCAAAATCTTTGTCATTGACAGTACCGTCGACGGAAATCCCTGTAACAGTGGCTTCCGCAGTGACATCTGCTCATCTGTTGCACAGTTCACCTCCGACAAAGATACAATATACTCATTTTCAAATGAAGACGTATCAAAGGCAAGATTATTCTCACATTTCTCCACTCTTACCATCGCACATTTTGGAGACATATGTGGAGGAGGAGTCAGATGAAGGGGAAGAGGATGACGGTCCTTTTGGGATTGCCCGTCACCCTTCTCAATTAAATATTAAATATCAGGAGGATGATGAAGATAAAGTCCATAGTCATTATACGCATGACGTTTATTCCACGCCATATCAATCACCTCATACTAGACCTTCTCGGTCTGAGGACACTAGTCATTTGCCAACTTCCTTAATTCAGGATTTGCAGGCTATGTTGGCGGATTATCGCCAGAGATTTCCACCAACCCCGGTTGCACCCGCTGGGTCACCTATTCCAGTTGACGTGCCAAGACCTCCGTCACCACGAGCTTCATTGTGTCCAAGACAAGATACTGGTCCAGCACCTCAAAATGATACAGATACTTCTTCTAATGATGACGAAGAAAGCAGGGAAGAAGGCGAGTTGCCGGATAAATCACCTGTAGATCCTTGGGAGGATTAGGTCATTCCTATGCCTTTGCCGCCTGCGCCCCGTCCTTCAGATTCTCCGCCTGAAGATATTGGCGGTTTTCATAATATTATGCAGCGAGCTGCTAATAGATTTGAATTGGCCGTCACAGTTGAGCAGTCGGACTGCTTTTTACATGACTTTAAAGAGGGATATCGCAGAGTTACCAGGGCTATTCCCATTATTGGCTATATTTGGAAGGAGGGCCTCAACATAATGAAAACGCCCGCTTCCATTCCTGCAGTTCTTCCAAGAATAGAGAAAAAGTACTAAGCATCATCGGATACTCTATCTTGTTTAATAGGCCACCCTCGACCAGATTCTGTCATATCCCAGGCTGCGCAGCAGAAATCCAAAAATCCTTCTGCTACCATTTCAACACCACCTGACAAGGAGGGCAGAAGACTTGATGCCGTTGGAAAGAAGTTTTTGGCAAATGCAGCAGCCTCCATTAAAGCAGCTAATTCATTGGCTATCCTGGCTCGTTATGATAGACAGATGTGGTCCGATCTGACGGAATATCTTGATTTGATCCATGAGGATCATCAGATGGAGGTACGCAGAATTGTGCAGGAGGGTGAAAGGGCGGCTTCAGAAATCATCGATTGCACCCTGGACATTTCAAACACCAATTTCAGGCAATTGGCTGGAGCAGCTGTACTGCGGCGTCAAGGTTGGCTCAGGGCTACCACCTTCAGGCCTGAGGTCCAAACCAAAATCTTGGATATGGCATTCGATGGAGATTCACTTTTTGGGAAGCACATCGATGACGCTTTGCTGGCTATAAAAACTGATACAGACACAGCTAAATCACTTGGTACCCTGCAATACAAGAGGGGATCCTTTAGAGGAGCAAGAGGCCGTGGTTACTCCTCCAGAGGCAATTATTCCAACCAACAAAATCGTCAGTATCAATCTAACTACAACAAACCTTACTATCAATCCTCTTACAGGCAGCCTGCCTCTGGTTCTTTCTCTCGGCAAGGAGGGAAACGACGTTCAAGCAATCAAGGGCGAGATTCCAACAAACGCCAATGAGCTTTGCCGGATGTCAGCCACTCACCTTTCCCTTCCCGTGGGCGCCAAAATCTCCGCCTTTTACCACCAATGGCGGAAGATAACTTCAGATCAGTGGGTCCTGGATCTTGTCAGGAATGGACACACTCTGGAGTTTTTGCAGAAGCCTCCAACAACGCCGCCCAGGGGTCCCCCTCCCCCTCGTCTTCACTTATTCTTCAAAGAAGCCTTAAAGATGAAACACAAGAATGCGATAGAACGAGTTCCTCCTTCTCAGAAAGGGAAAGGATTTTATTCTCGCTTCTTCCTCGTAGAGAAAAATTCAGAAGAGTGGCGTCCAATACTGGATTTGCGCAAACTCAACTAATATCTAAAGAAACAGAGTTTTCGCATGGTAACGTTAAAGGACATTCTGAATTGTCTCAACAAAGGGGACTTTATGGCTTCTCTGGATCTGCAAGACGCCTACTTCCACATCCCTATTCACCCGAAACACCGCAAATACCTAAGGTTTCAAGTGGCTGGCGTCCATTTCCAGTTCAAAGTGCTCCCATTCGGCCTAAAATCGGCCCCCAGAATCTTTACCAAATGTCTGGCTCCGGTGGCATCAATGTTGAGGTCCCAGCGAATGCAAGTTTTCCCATACCTCGACGACTGGCTGTTAAAAGGTTCAACCAGAAACTCAACAATGGAAGCGGTCAGGAGTACGCTTTCTCTCTTCTCGAATCTGGGACTGACCCTAAATTCGAAAAAATCTCAGCTTCAACCTCGTCAAGAATTTACCTTTCTTGGAGCAGTCTTGAACACATGCCAGTGCAAGGCGTACCTGACACAAGAGCGCCAAAACAAGCTGTTAAAACTAGCAAGACAAATATTTGCAAGCAGGTCACTTTCAGTTCGGATATTCGCTTCCCTTCTAGGGATGTGCTCATCTGCGATCAGCCTCATTCCTATGGCGAGACTCAGAATGAGACCGTTGCAAGAAGAGTTACTTCGTCAGTGGAAGCAAGTCGACGGATCATTCGACGACCGCATCAAAGTGACTGCCAAAATGAAACATGCTCTTCTTTGGTGGTCGGAGGCGCACAATTTGTCGCCGGGCCTCACCTTTCTCCAAGAAATTCCAGAGTTCACCCTGACTACGGACGCATCCATGGAAGGTTGGGGAGGTCACCTTCAGGACCTTCAGATCCAGGGAAGATGGTCTCGCCAGTACCAACAGAAGCACATCAACATCTTGGAGCTGAGGGCCATTTTTCTCTCCCTACAAGCCTTCCTGCCAAGGATTGTGAATTCGTCCGTGCTGGTGCGTACGGAATACCACCAGCATGTTCTACATAAACAAACAGAGAGGAACGAAATCTCTCACCCTGTCGCTGGAGGCTCAGGAGATGTGGGAATGGGCCCTGCGCCACGGCATATCCCTCCGAGCAGAGCATGTACAAGGCGTTCGGAACTCTCTAGCAGACAGCCTCAGCAGAACGTTCACAGGCTGTCACGAATGGGAGCTCGAACAACATCAAGTAGAGATGATCTTTCAACTTTGGGGGACACCGACGCTGGATTTGTTCGCCAAACAACAGAACAGCAAATGCCTGTTTTATGCCAGCAGGTTCCCACAACTGGGGTCAAGAGGAAATGCCCTTCTGATGAGATGGACCGGAATGTTTGCGTACGCCTATCCTCCGATTCCGCTCATTCCGAAGGTACTGCAAAAGATGAAGAGGGAACACTGCACTCTCATCCTCATTGCTCCCCGTTGGCCAAGGCAATTTTGGTTTCAGGAGCTCCCGCTGCTCTCTCCACAACCTCTGTTTCGTCTCAAACCGACCGTGTCGATGTTCATAAGAGAGGGAGGTCAAATCCATCATCCGGATCCTCAATCGCTGCACTTGCACGCTTGGCTCCTGACTTCCTAGAGTTCAAGGACCTAAACATCTCCTCGGACTGCAGGGCGATCTTGTCGCAAGCACGTGCGCAAAGTACCATCAAAACATATCGTTTTAAGTGGAAGCAATTCTGCTCATGGTGTGGAGACAATGATGTTCATCCACTTCAAGCTCCTCCTGAAGCCATCCTTCCATACCTACTGTCTTTGGCTAAGGCTGGTCTACCTTTTTCTTCCATTAAGGTGCATCTGGCAGCGATATCCAGATTCAGGAAGAGTTCCAACAAACCATCCTTATGTTCATCCTCTTTGATCAAACAATTCCTTAAGGGACTGTTCCGAGCTTTTCCACCAGTTCGTCCTCCTCCTCCTGAGTGGGATCTTAATAATGTTCTTTATCAGCTTCTAAAAAGGCCTTTTGAACCGATTCATAAAGCGGAACTAAAGTTTCTTACTTGGAAAGTGGCTATCTTGCTGGCTCTTACTTCAGCTCGCAGAGTTAGTGAAATACAGGCCTTCACTATTACTCACCCTTTCTTGCAATTCTCTAAGGACTTTGTTACGCTTAGAACCAATCCAAAGTTAATTCCCAAAGTACCAACTCAATTCCACATCAATCAACCGGTCAAACTCAGAACCTTTTTCCCGGATCCTAAAACTCCTGCGGAGAAAGACTTACATTCTCTGGATGTGAAACGGTGCCTGAAGATTTATCTTCAGAAGACAAAGGACATCCGCAAATCTAAACAACTTTTTGTTGCTTATGGCAAAGCCACCTTGGGTAAAGCTGTCACAAAAGCAACTATAGCTAGGTGGTTGTCTTCTACAATTACTTTCTGTCATGACAAGGCCAACAAACCTTTATCAAGGAAAGTCAAGGCGCATTCCACAAGAACAATTTCAGCGACTACGGCCCTTTTCGCTGGAGTGACGCTGGAGAACATTTGCCGAGCTGCTACTTGGAAAAGTGTACACACTTTTACCGAACATTACTGTCTGCAGTTGGCGGTTCATGATGATACAGCAGTTGGTGATGCGGTGCTGCAGCATCTTATTCACTAAGGTTGGTTAACTTATGGTCTTTTATTCTTCTTTTAAAGTTTAAGTATTTATAATGCTGTCCTATCAATGATGTTTTTTTATGAAGGTTTTAATGCATGTGTTATGTTAACAAGTTTGTGCTCTATTACCTTCCTGGTTGTGTGGGGATAGATATATGATTTCTTTGTCTCCCACCTTCCTCTATCGACAGACATGATGTTACTGCTTGCTACTCTGATTCAGACATGTGAATCTATGAAAGATGCCCTAATACTGGATAAGAAAACGAGTTAATTACCTGTAACTACGGTTATCCAGTATTGGTATCTTTCATAGATTCACATGCACCCACCCTCCTCCCCGGCAGGGCAGTTCTATTCTATGGATACTCATTCTCACTTGTGCTGGGAAAATCTGAGGAGAACTGCCTGAGCTGGGAAGGTTCTAGAGGGTGAGGACAGCTGATTGGCTGAGGTTACTATTTCAGGTCTTTTTACATAATGATGTAGATAGACTGCTAAGTTTTGAGGCCTAGTTAGGCCTTTGGGCTTTTCCAGCCTACTACAAGAAATTTTCTAGGCACTGCTGTTGTATATGTTTATACCGTGGCACTCCCGCCTCGAGGACTGGGAATGATTCAGGCATGTGAATCTATGAAAGATACCAATACTGGATAACCGTAGTTACAGGTAAGTAACTCGTTTTCTTCCACACTAGACACAATCATGCCGCATATATAATTGCGCAGCATTCAATCTCACGAGTTCGCACATACCAAACTCGACCCTGCACTCCCCACACATCAGGAACTACCATTGGCATACATATTCCCCATTCATTCCTATGGGAGGGCAGGTTACTCTCACCACACACACACAGAGCCCACTCACTTTACACTGTACCACAGTGAAAAAGTGCGCAGAGGCCTAAAATCAACAACACCAGGTCACAGAAACAGGCTAGGAAAAAGCAAAAAGTTTCGGGGTGAACCTGCCAAAAAGGGCCAGGTCCAACACAACCCCTTTCTAGCCAAAACGCAGGGTAGAAAAATCACTCCACTGATGGGCTTCCCTGCTTTGGGCGTCAAAACACGGACACGGGCCCGCACGGCAGGGACACCCTCCGGTTCTACGCCATTCTGACCCCACATGGTTACCTCCAAACCAGAACTCTGACCCAACTAGGATACCCCACTGGTACTCCCTAGTCGTCCACGGCCAGGACCAGGCCCTAGGCCATCCAAATGTCACAGGTCCTGTCCAATCCACAGAGTGGGGGGCGTAACCCCTGGCACACAATAGCCATTCTCCACTCTTCCTCTCAGTGTAGCTACAACTACCACTGATCCTTCAACTTGGGGACCATACCATCAGGCTGACCAGAGGTCACAGGCAAGAATGCCCCACCCTACCTCTACTTCTGTGGTTCCGCACCCTCCCAGGGAAGCACCCACCAGAACACATCTCTCCCACCAGATCAGGACCTCTCTCCATCATAGGTCTACCACCTGGGATCTGGAAACTATTTCACTTCGGAGGTACAAAGCACACAGCACAGTCCCTCTTCAAGCAGGTGGGGGGACACAGCACACAGCAAAATCCCCTTTCCTCTACCTTAGTGGAAACAACAAACTGCAGGTGAGCCCCAGATCACACAGCAAGGGCAGCCCCCTCAGTCTCTTCAGTTTATCTACTTTGGCAGAGATTCCTTCTTGACCTGGAAGTTTCTTAATCTCCCAACCTAGGATCTAAACCCTCGGGTTGCACTGGGGTCAGAAGTACACCGTCCCTCTGCACCCCCTTCCAGAGTTCTGCACCCTCCCACTTTGGAGCGGTACCCTTGGAAGCCAAAACCGGTCAGGACACTGATTACAGATGCCCTCCCCTCCAGGTCAGGCTGAACCTGAACCTGGCCTCCCCCCTCCTCGGGGAACAACCTCCAGAGGCCCCACAAATGGCCAAGCACTCTAGACTGTCAAATGCCCAGCGAACCAGGACTTCTGCACCCTCCACTTAGGACCGGTACTGCCCAACACCAGGACCGCCGGAGTTCTAGTTACAGACACTCCCCGTCCTCTAGACACAGGAAGATCCTCCGCAAATGACCTGTAAGTACAGCCTAGGCCCCTGACCTGGCGCTCCCTTAGGGAACCCTCCAGGCCCTGAGACAGGGTTTCGGGCCAACGTGGGACACACGTCTCACACTTACTCCGCATCCACTGACGTGAGCCCCTACACCCCTACCATCCTACTGTGACCTAGCTGGGCTACACATGAACCTCTTCCCCTACACAGGATCATCAGATACACAAGCCACTACTTTTAGAATCACTCCCCAATGCCTCTGCAAGACCTCTAGCACACCGCCAGACGTCCACCTTCTTGTCCAGTGCCTCTGCGGGACCTCCTGCACACCACCAGAGGTACACTTCCTGTGCAAGCTCCTTTTATTACAAAAAAAACTCACACCAACTCCTCCAGTTCAACACACCACTCATCCACGCACTCCTCCTCCAGACTGGTGAGACAGTTCCTCACTGCCTCTGATTCTCAACCTGTACCCCTCTTACTGAGCACCAGGCACCATACTCTGGGAACTGGACATGGGACTTCACGCACTGGACACATTTTAACTGCCACCACTGGATCCTACCATACTGGGGAATCCAGACACACACACTACACTCAGGCGATAACCACCCTCCTGAGTTGGTCATTTCTCCTCCACACTCCCTCTCTTCCATCTACCCACATAGGGACAGGAACAGGAATTGGGCACTGGACCCAGCAAGGGATTCCTTATCTATGGGAACCTCCCCCTCTACTGGCCTCCCGCCCTGTCATTTTCTCATCTGCTACTAAACATAAAACGCAGGAACACCGTTTGAAAATGACATTCTTGAGGAAAAAACAAAATCAAAAACAATAATCCCAAACATGTGACTATCTATAAAATGCAGAGTTTTGTAATGTAGCCAGCTGTCGCTGTGGCACTGTGCAAACACAAGTCCTAATCCTCACCGCTGTCCAACAATGTTAGAACTGGCTATTTCTGGCTGGCTAGGGCTGACGCCAAAGCCAGGCAGAAACCACCATTCTAGTCAGGGCAGGGGAGTCACACTCCAAGATAACCCCTGCTCACCCCCTTGGTAGCTTGGAACGAGCAGACAGGCTTATCCCGGAGGCAATGTGTAAAGCATTTGCGCACGCACACAACAGCAACAACATCCCAGGCACACCACAAAAGGAACTCCACACAAGGTTATATAAAAACTTTTGTATTGTAAAAACACATCAGATAGTACTCACACAATATACATGGTGCCAACTGGCACGGGCAATATTCACAAGGGATTATTTACACAGGACAGGGCCACGTGGGCCACTGTCAGAATTAGCACTTAGTAGAAATAGCACTTCTAGAACATAGAATATAGATATAAAATCACTGTAGCACAAATTAGCAAGTATAGCACACAACCAGTAACTACTGGTAACAGGTAAGTACCACCTACGCAACCCTAACCACCTTAGGAGAATGTCACGCAGGGAACAGAACAACCACCTAGGTATCACAATACAATTAGGGGTATAAGCAAGAACATTTTGTAAGGGGACACAGCTCCTTTTTATACAGAGAAATCCTTTGTCTAGCAGGGTGCAGGCAGTGTGAGAACCAGCTACAACTGGTTATAGGGAACTCCTTTCACTGGCCAGGCTGGGGACATCAGACGCACCACAGGGGGTGGAGCCAGCATTGTGTTGGGAAAGCCCAGCCCTATTCGGGCCCAGGTGCACCCCTCCCCTCACATCAGCATGCTAATCACTCCATTCACCGCCGGGGCAGACCCTCCCAGACTCTTGGAGCCAGGCTCACCAGCCAATCACACGCCAGACACAACTTACACAAATATGCCAACTTCTAGAAGTGGCACTTCCACACTAGACACAATCATGACGCATATATCATTGCGCAGCATTCATTCTCACGAGTTCGCGCATACCAAACTCAACCCTGCACTCCCCACACATCAGGAACTACCATGGGCATACATATTCCCCATTCATTCCTACGGGAGGGCAGGTCACTCTCACCACATACACACACAGAGCTCACGCACTTTACACTGTACCACAGTGAAAAAGTGCGCAGAGGCCTAAAATCAACAACACGAGGTCACAGAAACAGGCTAGGAAAAAGGAAAAAGTCTCGGAGGAAACCTGCCAAAAAGAGCCAGGTCCAACAGGTGGTAGCTGTGATATTATGTCTATTGATGCTTATATTAACCCCGTACATTCATGCTTGTTTGAGAATGGTGTGATCTGAAGTGTACAGTTGCTAAGGATTTTCTGGCCAGAGCAAGTTGGCAAAGCCAGTGAAGACCTGTGCTGATAACTGTGTGTGTTTCTGTTCCAGGTGGGACTTAATATTACCTTTAACTAATCGGGCTGCTAAATGGTGTACTACTAGAAGTAGTACCTCCGTATTTAATAAAGACACTACAGAGAATCTGCAGTGTGTTACTACCATGTGCAGCTTCTTTTTTGAATACCCACCTCAAGAGAAAGCCATCCTATGTACCAGTCATATGATGGGAAGTTACGCCTTAGACTCTTCAGAGTTCTGCGCCACTACTTTGTAATTTGTGAGTCTACTTAGGAGAGGTTTATGTTTTTCTATCAATTGCCAATTTATTTATGCTTTGTATTGATGCCACTTCATGTACTGTAGTCAAACGTTCTGCAACATCACTTCCTGTGAAGTCATCTGATATGTTAATTTGTTCTCACTCCTAAGAATTTTGGCAGCTTGGAAAATATCCACCACTGACTGGAATATTAATTATAACATCCCAGTATGGTTCTATTCGCCTGGGCTGATTGGTGGACACGCACACTGTGAGTTTTTGTGGGGAAGGCATCTAACCAATCACTGCGTGTAAGCTGTGAAGTACCTGAATGCTTTGCTTTGTCAGCTATTAATGCAAGTAAAAACAAAAGTGCGAACAGGAGGGGAAGCAGGGCTTGTGCTACGCATTGGCAGTGCGAGTAGCTGCCCTGGGCCCCATGCTAGCTCACCACCTTGGGGCCCTGAAGTACTCTTTGCACAGATACTGTGCCCCACCCTCATCTGTCCCTCACACATCAATGCAGAGGGCATGGTAGACTTTCAGAGAAGGCTGAGAGGCCCAAGGAATGGGCATCTCTTCGCCCATCAGCCTCATATTTATAATCCAGTGATGTGAGATCCAGGAGAAGTCACACCTCCCCTGAGCTTCACAGCTATGGCCTAGCAACCCGAGGCCCAAGAAAATGGTTCCTCCCCTTCTCCCCAAGGCCTCATAGCCATTGACCAACACTGGGAGAGGGGACCAATGGGGGGGGGGTCCCCTCTCCTCTGGGCCTTGCTGTACTGAGTGGTGCAGGAGACGGGACCTTTCTCAGTGGTGTATCTATCCATTTTGCTGCAGGTGCAGTGGCACTGGGGCTCAGGGGTGTGTGGTGCCTGATAATCCCAAATGATCACAGTATTTTAGCATCTAGTAAGTGAACTGTGGGCCAGTTTAACTTGCTTGTACCAGGGCCAATGGTGCCTTTTCTATGCGACTCCACTCTCTCCAATGGGCCTCACAGACACAATCCAGCACTGCAAGATCATGTATTCCCCGAGAGATGGCTTCCCGCTTGCCTGGGCTTCAATTTACCTTGCTTGGACTAAGGTCCATGGTGCCTTTGCTACACCAGTAGCCCCTTTGCCCAAAGCCATGCAACCATAAACGATTGCTGTGAGGCCCAGAAGAAGTCTCTCTTCCATGAAGCCTGCCAACCGTGCTTCCAAATTGTGAGGTCCAGGCTCTCTGCCCTGGGCCTTGCTTTACTGAAATACGGCTGGAGGCCCAGAGAACAGAGGCACTCTCAGAGGCCTACTTATTAGTAGTGCTGCAGGTTATAGTGACCCTGGAGCAGAGGGGTTTAAGGTGTTCAGTCACATACATTATTGGTATGTTTTATTGCCCAGTCATGTCAAAGAGCTATTAACTCACTTGAATGTACAAGAGAGTTACTGTGAGATGCAGAAAGATCCCACCCAGGACATCATTAAGTTGATCTCTGGATTGATGCTGGAGGGACTCACTGAGAGATATATCAGTGAGCTTAAATATGATTTTTTTTAATAAAAAAGGCACCAGAATACCCACCCTACAGTACACAAACTTTGAGCAACCACCAGGGAGACCCATAGTCTCAGGCTGCGGCTCAATTCTGGAACCCCTTTGTCAATATATTTACATTTTTCTGAAACCTTGGGTATTGGAAACCAGGTCTTACCTTAGGGGCACAGTGGATGTCATCCAAATGGTGGAAAATCAACCTTTCAATCCCTTAACTCAGTTTAGGGTGACCCTGGATGTGGCTTTGCTGTACACCAGCATACCTCAAGACCAGGCGCTTGAGGTTGTACGGGAAGTCCTTAACAAAAGAGCGAACCCCATATGGGCCTCTACCGACGCTATAGTTGAACTGCTCAAGATTGCCATGCTCAAAAACTACTTTGTATTCCAAAATGTATTCTTCCTCTAGACCAAAGGGGGTAGCTATGGGGGCTGGGATCGCTCCAGATCTGTTGAATCTAGACATGGACAAGTAGGATGCTCACATATATAACCTATTCAACCTCCTTCTTCGATAACATCTCAATGTTGAAGTGGTACATTGATGATGTGGGTATGATATGGACTGGCAGTGAATTGAGCCTCAACAATCTTTTCAGTCAATGGGAGATCACCAGACATACAGTTCACAATGGAACTTAACAAGGAGGAGACATGAGACTATACACCACGTTTTACAGAAAAATAGTGACCGCAACACACTTCTCTGGTATCGCGGCCACCATCCTAGGAACTTGCCGGATAGCCTATTTTATGGGAACTTCCTGAGGTGCTGCAGGAATTGCTGTTGTAGGATTGATTTCTTTAGGGAAACTAACTTGCTGATAACCAGACTTTGAGAGGCTACCCCAAGGGCTTGTTACACAGAGTGAGAAAGAGGGCATGTGACTGCCACATGACACACTTTAGGAGGTGTGGGAGAAGGGAGACCCAGCTAAGAACAGATTGGTCTGTGTCACCACATTCTGCACAAGACGTCATGAGATCAAAAATGTGATGAACAAAATATTGGGGTTTGGTGGCTGACGAAGTGGACTTGGCTGAGAAACCACTCTTTGCTTTCAAAAGAGGAAAGAATGTTAGGGTCTATGTGGCCCCACCTGAGAACCCCTTAGACCCAATTGAGCCTACCACCACTTTTGGACCTCTATAAATGTAGTCCTTGTAAGGCCTGTGAATTAGCTGTAACGACTAAAACCTTTATTCATTCCAACCAGAAATATAGACTCAAGAGCCATACAAACTGCAATAGTTCTGATGGAGTATATGCAATCAGATGCCCTTGTGACAGTTTAGATGTGAGACAGATATGCTAAAAGGTGAGGGCTAGGATCCTCCAGCATTGTAGCAGACTCAGATGTGGGCTCAGGGAGCCCCCTTAGTTGAACACTTTCAGACTATGGGGCACTGTGCAGAATATCTGAGTTTGTGGGTGTTGGGGCAAGTAATCAGCACCCGAGAGGTGATGATATCACGTCCATTTTGACTCTGAGGGAATGGAAAGGGATTCACACTTTAGACACAGTAAACCATGATCTCTGCGAGTTTGAAGAAACCAACAGGCAGGCAGGGCTACTTAGCAATGGTTGATCTGAAGAGGCAAATTATGATCTGCATTTTTGTCACCTTCAGCGAAAATTGTATCTCAAGATCTTTGGGTAACTGGAATGTGGTATATGAATAAATGGCACTCACGATGAAGAGCATTGTTTAACTTTTATGTGTGTCAAAGATTCACAGTACTCGCTGAGAAGAACAGTAACGCAAGTATACCTTGTCAGCTTTGTATGCATTTTATATGAACCCCTTCGTACCTTCTTGTCAGCTTTCACCGCAATGGGATAGGCTCTGTTAGGATATGTTAAACGCACAGAATGTCAGCTTCATATTGCACTTGTACTGGATATTTCCATGGCACCTGCGTGTATACTGATGTTTCCTTGAGATGTTTCCCCATTACCTACACTAAGGTTTTCTCGCCTGTTAACTTCGTAACAACTTTGCTCATACCCGGACCTCACCCTAATCCTTATTATTGTTTTTCGCTAACTCATTTCGGAGGTCTCTGAAGATGGCTTGTGTAACTTGCAGTAGTTATCCAACCACTTGGCCAACTTCTGACTTTTTATCGGACTGGATCTGGCCTTTTAATATTTTTACGACTCAAGTTACAGTTTCACATGACATGGTATACGTATGCTACACGCTGGCTAGTGGGTATGTTTACCCTGCAACATCAGTGAATTCCCCCGACCTTCTAACGAAGCTGGTTGCAGTATTTTTAATAATTGTTGCTTTGATTTAGACACATCAAGGTATGCCTTATACATATTCCACGCTGTTGTTTTTTTTCGCTCGCCTGTATCTGAATTCTCTGAACATGCCCTTTCTACCTTGCAGCAATTATCCAACCTCCTAGCCTACTTCGGACGTTTGATGAGGCTGAATGTGACCTTTAAAAAAACAACAACAAAAAAAGTGCCACTCGTGTTACATTTTTACATGCCACGGTATTCTTATTACCTTTGAACATCAGTGATTTTACGTGTACTTTCCAACTAGGCTGTATGTGTCATTTTACACCGTGGACTTCTGTTGGCTTTCACTTAATGGACATCAAGCCATTCCTCGCGTTGCTGATTGTCTTCACATGATGTGGTTGACGGCCTCTAACCGTCACTCGACTACCAACGTAAGTTGTTGAGTAGGCATGCACACTTGCTCGGTGGCCGCCACACTCTATATATTTTTCCCAGAGTATATTAGACGTGTTTCCCCGGTACCATTTGCTCTCCATGCGCCGCGGGAAGAAAATGACGAAAATAAGATTATCTAGTTGAGTCTAGGGCTGCCCTTTTAAAATAATTTTCAATCCAACTGATTTGAAGTAACTCTCTAAATAAATCAAATTTTTGTACTTTCTAGAATACTATGGGGATTGGGAAGATATGTTGCACTTATCGCACACTTTATACCTAACGCTGAACTTACCGCAGACTCCGTATTTAACCTCTTTTTTGGCAACTGAAAACTGATGAGCTATTGAAGACCCTTTGGCTTCTGTTTTATGTATATGTATGCAGACAGCCCATATGTACAAATGAATGCAGTTTTAACTATGGAATCATTCTACCCTTTTGGGACCCCCTTTTTAGGTCTCAGTCTGCCAATGCGCTTGTGCATTGCTGGCGGAGATTATAGTAAGGGCAAAAGAACAGTCTACCAACGGCGGATTAGCCACAGTTCATGTGAACTATGCGTGTGCACGAACCAGCCACGCCACAAACCACCATTTGTCTGTGCCTCACATCACACTTCAAAGGCTGCCGCTCCCCGTCTCTGCGTGCGCACACCAGCACTCTCGGCCTGCCAATGCGCTTGCGCATTGCTGGCGGAGATTATAGTAAGGGCAAAAGAACAGTCTACCAACGGCGGATTAGCCACAGTTCATGTGAACTATGCGCGTGCACAAACCAGCCACGTCACAAACCACCAGTTGTCTATGCCTCGCATCACACTTCAAAGACTGCCGCTCCCCGCCCCCGCGTGCGCACACCAGCACTCTCCTACTTCCTTTCCCACCTCCCACGGCCGGCCGCTCTTCCCATTCACCCGCTCTGCAGGTCACCATTTGGCAGCATGCGGAGACTTCAAAGACTTCAAGCTGTGGCCATAATCAGGCTCCTCTGCTTTACGTAACCCTTCCCTTTACCCCCTCTCTCCTGGTCAGCCTCGCACACTTTATACCTAACGCTGCACTTACCGCAGACTCCGTATTTAACCTCTTTTTTGGCAACTGAAAACTGATGAGCTATTGAAGCCCCTTTGGCTTCTGTTTTATGTATATGTATGCAGACAGCCCATATGTACAAATGAATGCAGTTTTAACTATGGAATCATTCTCCCCTTTTGGGACCCCCCTTTTTAGGTCTCGGTCTGCCAATGCGCTTGTGCATTGCTGGCGGAGATTATAGTAAGGGCAAAAGAACAGTCTACCAACGGCGGATTAGCCACAGTTCATGTGAACTATGCGCGTGCACGAACCAGCCACGCCACAAACCACCATTTGTCTGTGCCTCACATCACACTTCAAAAACTGCCACTCCCCGCCCCCGCGTGTGCACACCAGCACTCTCCTACTTCCTTTCCCACCTCCCACGGCCGGCCGCTCTTCCCATTCATGCGCTCTGCAGGTCAGCATTTGCCAGCATGCGTAGACTTCAAAGACTTCAAGCTGTGGCCATAATCAGGCTCCTCTGCTTTACGTAAACCCTCCCTTTTCCCCCTCTCTCCTGGTCAGCCTCGCTCTCCCAAGCGCCTCGCTTAGGCACATACGTACACCACTCGTGTGCTCCCCCTCCGCAGATCACTTTAGCTTTCTCGTCCGTCTCCCTAGATATAACACGATTACACGCAAAACAGAAAATGTATAGTTCAGCTGTTGATCTCCCAATTCAAGGCCGTATGTGCGACATCAAAGAGTTTAAATACCTATATTCCAAGAGCAGTGCTTGGTCTTGAAGACCTGCATTAAGAAAATAACTCTAAAAGGATTGTCTTTGCTTAGGGGTAAATCACAACTGCGATCAGAGACCTTTGTTGAGAACCCTAAAAGGCTATGTTGTCGGAGATTCAGGTTTCTACTTAGACTCACAACTTGTCTCCACCAGCACTGACCGAGACTGCCCCTGGACGCTTCCTCCACTTCTCGCTTTGTTTGTTGCACACTCGTTCCCTCAGCATGTTTCAATAAGCCCAGTATGCCTGTCACACTCTACTCTCCATGTTACTGAATACACCAACCCAAATTTGGTTGGTGTATTCAGTAACACGCTGCACGCCACACACTGCTGCACGCCTCATACTGCTGCACGCTGCAGGCCACACACTGCTGCAGGCCACACGCTGCTGCAGGCCACACGCTGCTGCAGGCCACACGCTGCTGCAGGCCACACGCTGCTGCAGGCCACACGCTGCTGCAGGCCACACGCTGCTGCAGGCCGCACGCTGCCGCAGGCCGCACACTGCCGCACGCCACACACTGCCGCACGCCACACACTGCCGCACGCCACGCACTGCCGCACGCCACACAACAGTGGAGAAGTGTGGCTCAGGGGTTAGAGGCGGCAGACCCGGAAGCTGAGATCGGCCCTGGACCAGGGTTCATTCCCCGCCTCGGCGGGTCTTGGGCTAAAAATTCCACGGACTCGATAATTCTCGCTCCGGTGCCTTCTCGACTCACGGGTTCACACTCTGCGACTCTGGGCAATAGCTTGCTTAATCTCCACAACGGCCTCTCGCGGCGGGATGCCTGGCTTTCACCTTGTGGATACCCTGCCGGGGTTATCTCACAGGGGAATACCAGGACGGGTTCCCTAAGCAAGCGCCGGGAAACCCACTGCGGGTAGCTGTGCGCTATATAAGCTCAAATACATTTACATTTACATTTACACCACCACATCGCTCTGGGACACCACCACATCGCTCTGCTCTGGGACACCACCACATCGCTCTGCTCTGGGACACCACCACATCGCTCTGCTCTGGGACACCACCACATCGCTCAGCCCAACCCCATCATCACTCGGCACTACAACAGCACTGTCCTTGCTTGCTACCAACAAGCATTGCCATAGCCAATAGGACTCACATTAAGAAAGTGTAAGCTATTGGCTTTGTGAATAACACTGCTATTAATATATATATTTTCAAAGCCAACACAGATTTAAAAAAATTGTTATTTACAATACAAATAGCTCACACTTTCCTAATGCGAGACCTATTACATTGCAAATGCTTGTTTCGGATGGAGCCCATTTTCTGGGCTCCATCCTGACCTGGATGGGCTTTTCTTTGCCTAATGACCAATCTAAAGCCACCTTACATCTAGGTGAGTCGCTTATGGTCCCCTCCTTGATATTCCCTTTTTAACTTACACACCATACACAATTCTGATGTGAGCATTTGTCTCCCCACTCATGCTGTTCACATTTATTTAGTCCTCAGTAAGACCCGTCATGTCTAACCCGAAGCACATACCCACAGGGTTGACTCGTCGACGATCACAATAATGATCCATGCTTTAAGTCAAGCAGCCTTTAAAAAGTGCCTGTGATAATATTGGTTGCATTTTTAACTGTTTTCAAATGAGAGAACTAACATTTTGTTAAATGAATTATTCCTCTGTCTTATGTTTAGGCCATTTTGCATTTAGTATTGTCAGTCTTCTTGTCCACATTGTGTCACTTTATCACAAAGTCACTTTATTGGTTATACATTGTGTGTCTAACAGCCATATATGAAACAGAAACATACTTGTGCAACTTGGGTGCATAATTTAAGAGTATACTAAGCAATTACAGGTATTGGTGTGTGTTTTCTAATTCATTAAGTGATTTGGGGCTTGCCAGATGTTTTTTGACTCAAGCCCAATCTTGCAAAAAACTTTCACTGATCTTTCATTGGCCTTTATACATAGGTGTATTATTAAAACACAATGTTTGTATGCAAAGCAATAGCATCTCCCAACATAACTCACTGTAGCTCTTTAACATAAAAAACAGTCTTTGGACGGAGGCTGCAAGGCCAAGGATAAGTGGTCCCTCAAAGTTGAGGTTATCAATGGTGCAGCAGGTGCAGTGTCCCCTGGGCCCTGAAGTGTTAGTGACCCATTGCACCCAAATTATGACTGTGTTGTAGTGTTCAGCCATTGTTTGCACCATGGTCAATGGCACCTTTGCTTTGCCACTGGGCCCTTTCCCCCGGGCCTTGCTGCAAAGATCCAGTGTTAGGAGGCGCAGGGGAGGGGAGGCAACTTTCCCCTTTTCTTCACAGCCATGATACAGTGCTGCAAAGGCTTAAGGTGGGGCCTACTGTGGACCCCACAGTCATGGTTCAGTGCTGTGAAGTGCAGCAGACTAGGGTTGCAGGCTCAAGGATTGGCCCATATTTTAGAAATTTCTCCGGCTTCTTGAAGTGAGCTGTTGAGGGACGCCAAAAGTCCTGCTTTTTGCTCATAAAAGGGACTTCTGCAGGCTAATAAATCAGGGATGTAAAATAAACAGCCCAACCGGAAAGCATTAAGCTTCCTAGCTCAGTTGGATGCCCCAGCACTCATTCTGTGATCAGCCACTGTTCAGAAGTTGGGTGGCCAGCTTTTGTTTACATGATACCTGGGAGGCTGAATTTGTAGCATCGTAGGTGACCACTAAGGCCACTTTAGCAGACTGTTCACCTTAAGAGGCTACTAAAAAGGAGGAATGTAAAAAGTAAGTATGAAGCAGCCTATTCCCACCCTTAAACCTTTACATTCAGATTTAGTTCATGCCGCCTATGAGCTAATGGTAGATCTGGGACAAAGGTCCAGCAAGACTATAATTTGCCCAATATCAAACAATTTGGTCAAAAAGGAGAATAGAAAATGCAACACCGGACTGCGTGTTTCAACCCAATAACTTTCCTACTATACCACATTTTTTTTATCTCTTAAAGAAAATAGGGGCCAGAGTTAGGTTAGGGTATTAAGGAATGAAAACCTAAAAAATAACTCTTTGACTTTTGCTAATCGCCATATAAGTGTCTTCTTGTTGAGACCATAAACGCACAGTATCCTGTGACGTGATATTGACATGTTAGCTACCATACAGGGTAGAGGATTGTAAGGATGGGACTGATGAGGTGTGGATTCTGTTTTACACTTTTAGAACTCCATGACCAGGGGTTGATTCTTGCCAATGAGGCCAAGGCAGAATGTATGTATGTGTATGTATGTGTTGAAGAGGGTGGAGATGAATATTGTACAGCAGAACTATCAATCGTCCAGTTTTCCACTTTCTTGATATTTTTATTATTTATTTATTTATAAAGTTTTATATATCGCAGACAAGATCCCGAGGGATAACAGAGTGCTTTACAATATGATGGGAGGCAGGACAAAAATCAATATCTATAACCATATCCATAAGAGTAAGGGAGGGAAAGAAAATAAAGTGCAAAATACAACCAAGAGGGTAATACAATAAATCAGGTGTAGGCAGGCAGCAAGGGTGAAACACAGTGTACAATAAGGGGGAGCTGTATCAAAAGTAAGAACAAAAGTAGGAACAAAGTCAACAGGTGCAATGTCAATGGGCCTGTGAGTCTAACCCTATTAGGGTATGAATTTGTTAATTAGGAATCTTTTGGTTTCCACTCTGAAGAACGCCATTAGATTTATAAATCTTATTTTTGGGTTTTCAAGAGTACCGTACAACACTAGGCATCATCCTCAAGACACAGTAGCCTTGTCTTTCTTGATCCTAAGCTGACATGCGCTTTAAATTTACCCTGGTTTTCTCATTTTCATTGCTCCCAGTTTTTTTTATATCCAGATCTGGAGATAAAAAAGATAAGTTATATCCCAAAAAGTACTGTTGAAATTTTTGATCTGTTTAGAAAAACAAATAGCAAAGGGAGGAGTTCTTGGAGTAATCTTAGACACTGGCCATTACTTAGGCGGAATTCAAGTCTGTTTTTTTATTCACTGTCACATCTGTCAGGGACAAAACTTATGCAAACCAGTCTTGGCCTTGTTCGGACAGGAACAGTTCTACTATGTCACGTCTTAATGGAAAGAAAAGCAATTCTAGATATGTTTCAGTTTTGCCATGTCTCCTATGCGAGTTGCAGATTATCTTTTTTCCCATCGAGCTTTTGGACCCACATCTGGCCATACCCATTGCACTCCAGGGGTTTCACTGAGAAGAAGAAAAAGTTGAAAGGTGGAATGCTTGAATTAATGTCAGTCCCTGGTCATTCTTATTATAAGCATTCTAGTCCATAGTGGTTGTATAGATTAGGATTAACCATATGCAAATATGCCATACTCCTCTGATAGAAAATGCAGAAAAATATTGGCTCTAGCTCCATTTTTCAATTGTCCTGATTCAGATATATTAATACAAGGCGTACTCTGTGAGCTCAATGGGTGTTGCGCACCTGGGTCAGGCATAGATGTACAGGCTAATGTCTGAGCTGTCCCTGTTTTTTTTTTCAAAATCTGGTCACCCTAGATATAAAGCCGAAATATTTCAAACTGCTTTATTTCTAAACAATCAGCAACACGGAGCTTATGTTTTGTTTTGCGTTGTTGAGGGATCTTTATGCAGATTTTTTTTTTTTTGGTGCAGCTTTATATAGCGTGGACTTTATTTACCCACGGGTCCGAGCGCTTTACAATAGAACCAAGTACATTATATAAGGATATTTACATAGTTAGACGTTACAAATACAATCAGGATAGTTAAAAAAGTAAAATAAAAATATTAGGTTAGTACAGGTATATTTTCACGTTCATTTCTGAAGACATGTATTTAAGGATATTTCCACTGATTTACTGGGTTTATAACAATGACCTGTACCATGTATCCGCAACATGGAAACAGGTTTGATCTGGACGTTGTGTGACTGTTATATAGATCTTAAGTAAAATACAAGAGAATACTAATAATCTGGTGTGAAGCTGGAGGCGACCTGGTTAGTCAGCTGTGATATGACACAAGGCGAAGTGGTTTCGGATAAGATTATGCGTAGTGCGGATAGGTCGAACGTGTTATGACTGTTCAAGAACGGAACCAATCGAAAAGAAGAGTGGAAAGACGAATGGAAGACACAGCAGTGTAGCACCTCTTCCACAGCCGGTGTTACACCGGGCCCTGTGGCTGCTGGAGCCGAACGGCGGTTAACGCTGCTCAAGCAGGAGTAGCGCTTGCCGCTGGATCTTGAAAGCGCATGCGTGCAATCACACGCATGCGCACAATCACACGCATGCGCACTAAACCGGCAGAAGTGTGGGGAGCTTAAAAATACATGCAGCCAAGACATGGGGTTTACACGCATGAGCTTAATTATGCGCATGCGTGGAAACGCTGGGGGTGTAAAGAGAGATGGGGTGGGTCTATTGATAGTACACCGGCCAATCCGTGGGTAGGACACAATAGCAGCAATGGCGGTCAGAGTGTAAAGTGTGCTCTATGGCAGTATTGGGTCGTTGCTGGTTGCCGGACTGAGAGGAGCTGGAGGTAAGTGAGCAAAAAGCTGTATTTGCGCCTCAAAAGACTTCGTGGTTATGTTGCACAAGGTAATTTTATGCACGGCTCTGGCCTGTCCTATGAACGCCTTGAAGGAAGGGGCAGCGCAGCTCTCTCTTGCGATGTGTGCTGGCGCGGAACATTGACGTCAAAAGTGCGCTTTTCTCATAAATGAGCTTCGTTTTGTATTTCTCTCCAGGACAGAGCGTGACAGCTCGGGTGCGCTTAAAAAAACATAACTGTTCTATATTTTAGCGCTCCGTGGGTATATTAAGCTATGACGGCTTTTGATCAATAAAGAATAAAATTTAAAAGCCTGTTTGCTGTTTGCATATTACCAACATGTTTACTGATCTCGCGTTGCACCAAAGCTCTAAGATTTCAAAGTTTTGCATATGATTAGTAAATCTGTTCCATTTTCTTTGCGTTTTGGTATTTGCAGTTTTATTATAATAGAGTACGTTGGTCTACACTTCTCAGATTGCAAAGAAAAAAGTAGATGAAAATGTATGTATTCACATATTGTTTTGGATAACTTGAGAGATCACGGTGTCTCCAGGTGGGCGTTTTGTGGATTACCGAACGCATTTTGCGACACATTGTATTTATCTTTTACATGCCTAAGTACCCGCTCTTCGGTATTCCAATTCTTTCCTCTAAGCCAGGGGTCTTCAAACTGTGGGGCGCGACCCCCAGGGTGGCCGTGGAGCGATGCAAAGGGGTCGAGTGTCACTTCTGCCCTGGCCTCCAGGGCTTCAGCCCCCCTCCTCCCCCATCCTGTGTCTCAGCCCGGGCTGCTGCAGAGCAGGTCGCGCTCCTGGAGCCTCGGCTGGGCAGTGTCTGGAGTCTTATCTCCGGCCAAGTTTTCCCAGGTCTTTGAAAACCATTCGCATATTTACATGCCTTTGTTAACTTATTACCAAAGCTTAGTTTTTTTAGGGTTCCAGTACCTCCTGGGCCCCCACTCTGCCTATTCCTTACATTTGTATTTTTACACTTACTGCTGTAGTGTGAGAATGCATTTAATGAAAATAAATATAAAGGTGGGTTGCCAAAAGAAACATGCCTGCTATGTGTTTAAAGATCCTGCAGGGACCTGCTCTTGACACTAAATTGAGTTATAAATAAAAAAGTATGTATTAATTAGTTATGTGACTTTTCTGTCTTTATTCTCTTTAATAATTAGTCATGGATCATTGAGGCATCCCTAGAACACAATTAAAAGTGCGTTCTATTTATATTTGCTGTTCTAAGTATTCACAGATAAGTGCAAAAAATACAGCTGTAGGTGACTGCTTATTTCTGGGCCATCAAAATAATGAGCTGGTAACCCTAATCATTAGACTGGAAGTTTGTTGCAGGATCAGCACATTATTTATTTCCTCCACCCTCGAACCCTGATTAATGCCATTATAGCAATAGTTTAACTTATATCTGAAACCCTACGCTTCAAGTTTCTGGGAATGCACCCTGCTTTCAGACTACTCACTTCTCATTCTCGCCTTCACTTTCACGTTCACCCTGCACTCCCAGCGATCACAATGCACTCCCAGCGATCACAATGCACTCACACTGATCACAATGCACTCACACTGATCACCATGCACTCATAGCGATCACAATGCAGTCACACTGATCACCATGCACTCATAGCAATCTCCATGCACTCATAGCGATCACAATGCACTCACACTGATCACAATGCACTCACACTGATCACAATGCACTTGCACTGATCACAATGCACTTGCACTGATCACAATGCACTCACACTGATCACAATGCACTCACACTGATCACAATGCACTCGCACTGATCACAATGCACTCGCACTGATCACAATGCACTCGCACTGATCACAATGCACTCGCACTGATCACAATGCACTCGCACTGATCACAATGCACTCGCAGCAATCACAATGCACTCGCAGCAATCACAATGCACTCGCAGCAATCACAATGCACTCGCAGCAATCACAATGCACTCGCAGCAATCACAATGCACTCGCAGCAATCACAATGCACTCGCAGCAATCACAATGCACTCGCAGCAATCACAATGCACTCGCAGCAATCACAATGCACTCGCAGCAATCACAATGCACTCGCAGCAATCACAATGCACTCGCAGCAATCACAATGCACTCGCAGCAATCACAATGCACTCGCAGCAATCACAATGCACTCACACTGATCACCATGCACTCACACTATTTACCCGCTCACCATGCACTCACACTATTTACCCGCTCACCATGCACTCACACTATTTACCCGCTCACCCTGCACCCTGCACTCATACTGATCACCATGCACTCCCCCCTTACTGCTCAATCTGTAGCTCACTCAAACAAGGCCATCACTAACCATGCACTAATTTGTCCCACTCTGCATTTACAGCTGAACCCAAATTCATTTGGTCACCTCACTCACCCTGCAGCCACTCCTTTTACCCTACTCACACTGTTGCATTTCTCACCGTGCAGTCACATGGGCACTCTTGTCACCCACACAGTGCAGAAGGTTAAAGTGCCTGGTACAAAGAAGATGTACCATGCAGATCACAGAACTGAGTGTGAGTAAACTATGAGTAGAGCTATAAAAAAATGAAATGTTTGTCAGACAGGTGCTATAGAGAGATGAGGTGTATTGTTGGTGAGTGGTAGTGAGGGAATTCATGGAGAAGGTGGAAAGACTGTTGCACCGTGTGCAACCAGTGCTTGGACAAGTCCTGGCTGGGAGTGTTAACCCCCCCTCCCCGAAGTTCGGGTCTTGTGGATCCCCTGCTTCTGCCTATTATTTACATTTGTAGTGCGCTACTGTTACCAAAAGGTGTCCTGGGGCTAATAACCATCTCCCTGCAATGTGAGAGAGGGATCCGGGGTTGGGAGAGAAGAGAGGGATGGAAGGAAGGGGGTGAGAGGAAAGGGGCATGGGTAAACTGCTTAACTCTGCACAAGACCGCCAAGGTTTGAATGCACCCTTGCTTCTCCCGGCCATGGCCAGGTGAGCTTCAAATGTGGCAGCGCGTATTCCTGCGGATTGGGAGGTCTTTCACAGAGGTTGACTAGACATCTTTCTGATGTTAATTGATGTATTTTGGTTATAAACTGGTACTGATAGGGTGAAATCTTTCCTTAGTATTACTGTGTTTAAAAAAAATCTAAATAATAAAGCAATACTACCCCAAAATATGCAGCATCACAAAACATTATTTACATTTTCTACTCACACAATTTAGTCAAGCCTGTCACATAATTTAGTCCTCACCTTCCTCATAACCTAGAGGTTTCGAAATTTTTGTCAGGAGGGGTCCTTACGCTTGAAAATGTTGACAGGGGGGTCCTCGGCATCCAAAAGTTTGAAGACCTCTGCTCTAAGCTGTGTCCTCGGGCAGCACTTTTGCAATTCAAAATAACAAACTACTTTTCAACCCTTCCTAAAATACTTAGGCAATATATAACTTTCCCCAAAATAGATCAGATCTAGCGTCTTTTGCATGTGCCATCCACACCTTCCATCTTCTACTCACAATTTTGTCCTCTGTTACAATATATTTTTGATAATGCAGTCCCGTGTTCTTTGTCATACAGTGCGCAGGTGTCGCTTGTGATGTTGCAGTAAATCCGAATTGTGTGATATGGGGAGACTCGCTTTGTTGCCATCATTGGTGGTGCCATGACACAATTAAGATGATGGTTACTGTGCAGGGTTTGGTGTGACAGGCTCTTGGCGCTCAAAGGGTAGCTGTGGAGGATAACTGGATATAGGAAATAGTTCAGGGTATGGTGCTACCAGGAAAGGGGAAAACCCAAAACCCCTCACAAGGACAGGCGCAGGGTCCTGCACTATATGATAAGAACACAAAACCTGGGCACACATATAATTGTAAGCATGTAAGCGTCTAGTCAGAACGGGTTACCCGTTCCGACTAGACGCTTACAGGAGAAGTGCTGCTTTTTCAGATTTCTCCGTGATCTCGGACTCATCCACCCGTCTGACCACCTCCATTATACGGTTTCTCATTTTCTTTTACCCGTATCCGGGTTGGAAGTATCACCGGACAACTGATCCCTAACATGACGGTCGTTAAGCCCTGAAGAGTCATTGGCATTGTCCTTTGACGAAACACGTGTCGGCTGGCGTTTGTCCATGTTTTACTACATGCATTAAAGCTACAAGATTTACATCCGGTGCTGACCAGACTTGTATTACTTTGTGACGAACTGTCAATTATATGTGTGCCCAGGTTTTGTGTTCCTACAATTAAGATGATGCTGTGTGTCATCAAAAAGGCAATTTTCAGTGATGATGTGGGTTCCTTCAAAGATAAGCTGAAAGACGAGTTACTGAATGGTTTGAAATCGTAATGTATTTATTTTTTAGGTCTCACCTGAGCTGGCACATGCGATATCGCGTGCAAGATCTTTTGTTAAAAAAAAAAAAAACGTCCATTACTCTTATTCCGTTGCTTCTCGATGGTTATCGCATTCTGGTTTCACTTTGTCGTTCTACCTTCCAAGGAGCATGGACCTAAGAACTGATTGACTTTTTTTAGGTGTCCTCCCACTGGTGGTGCTGTGATTGAGGCTTTTTTTTTCTGACTCCCACCACTCTCCCGCTCTGTTGCTTGTTCTTGCATATAGTGCTATATCTAAACAATGTGACCAACGCGCTGAATAATTATATGAACTTCACATCTAGCTTGGGCCTATTGCAGTGGGTTAATCATTTAGTTGTCCTTTTCCCCCAGATAGGCCCTCCACGTATACAATATCTTATAAATGTAACCCTAGCTTTTTTATTTTTATTTACAATTCCAGGCCCATTCCGCGGGAACCAGCTGCACCACCTCCTGCACTTGTCAGTCTCCTTTTGTGAGCAGCCCCAAGCGAGGAGCTGAGTCCTTGATCGAGGTGCTTAATCGTGAGGATATTTTAGAAATTAAGAAGCAGTGATGGAGGTTAACTGTTGGGGGTAATGGTGGAATACACTAAATAGCTGCATGTGATAGGCACCTGAAAACACCACAAAGCGGGTAACTGTACCCTGCCATGACAGCCCCGAAGCACTGGTGCACAACGACCTAGTGCCACTCTGCTCCCCACTGCGTACAGAGAAGACAGCCATTGGCAAAGCAGGATGTGCAGTGTCCCACCCAAGGTGTTCATGGCTGCTTTAAAGTTTTTTTTAAATTAGAAGTATGGGCCATTTAAAAAACTAAAAAAAAAAAAAAAAATTCACTCATACATGACTCTGGGCAGCACCCCAAACCCCAGGAGTGATGGTCTACATAGCAGCAGGGCAATAGGCCTGACTAATGACCTTGATCACATTTGTCACCTGTGGTTCCTTCTTGGCACTTAGACGTGATGAGTGTCATTTCCTGGGTGTCTTTGAATTGAAACAGTTCAAGCAGCATTTTGTAATACTTAGAGGGGCTGCCGCTCAGGAGCCTTTTTGATTGAAAATATGGCATTACATACTTTTGAAATGCTATTGATCCTTATTTGCTATCAGTAAGTCAATGAATTGGGGATTCGTGAAGCGTGCTACTCACCTGTGAGGGTCTCATGGTACTGGGGAGGGGGGGGAGGAGGTACGTACTACTACGATTCAGCCGAAGAGCCAGGTCTTGAGGCTGTTCCTGAAGGTATGCATAGTGGGGGAACATCTGATGTTGAGCGGGAGCTCGTTCCAGGTCATTGCCACAATGTAGGAGTAGGCTCTTCCACCTGCTCTGGCTCTGCGAATGTGCAGTATTTCGGCAAGGTCGGCAGAGCGGAGGTTTCTCTTTGGTATGTGGAAGGAGACTTTCTTTGAGGTATTGGGGTCCATTGTTGTGGAGGGATTTGTAGGCGTGAGCATCGTTCCCTCTAGGGTGTGCGCGCACCACCCCTGACGTCAGCCCGCACCACCTCGCGTGGAGCGCGCACACTGGACGTCGCTCGAGAGTCGCGCCGTCCGCCGCTTTAAAGAAGCAAACGGCGCGAACTTGAGGCACTTTTTCATGTGGTGGCGGAGGAGCGGGCGTGAGGAGTGCCGTTAAGGAGTCGGGGGTGCTGGTGGGGATTGTGATGCTTGCAGCTATGTGGCCTTTTGTTTAAATATTGTTGTTAATCAGATCCCCTTCACGGGCTCCGATTAACATCAATACTTAAACGAAAGGCCACAGTCTGCCCCGCGCTTTACTAACAAAAGCATAGACAGTTTCCAAACACAGCGTGTACTTTAGCACACGCTGTGTTTGGCAACTGTCTACGCTTTTGTTAGTAAAGCGCAGGCAGACTGTGTCCTTTCGTTTAAGTATTGCTGTTAATCCGAGCCCATGAAGGGGCTCTGATTAACAACAATATTTAAACAAAAGGCCACAGCGGCTGGGGAAACGAGCGGAACAGCAGGCAAGAGGGCAGAAAGGCACAGAAACCGAGTGGGACCGAGGGCAGAATGGCTCAAAAAACGAGTGTGCCAGAGACAGGCACAAAAAACGAGTGGGAGAGAGGGCATAAAGGCACAAAAAACGAGTGGAGCACAGGACAGAATGGCACAAAAAACGAGTGGGACAGAGGGCAGAATGGCTCAAAAAACGAGTGTGACGGAGACAGGCACAAAAAACGAGTGGGAGAGAGGGCATAAAGGCACAAAAAAACAAGTGGAAGAGGGCAGAAGGGCACAAAAAAACAAGGGGAAAACGAAGTGGAACAGAGGGCTAAAAGGCACAAAAACGAGTGGAACAGAGGGCAGAAGGGTACAAAAAACGAGGGGAATAGAGGGCAAAAGGGCACACCAAGCATTTGCAATGCAATAGGTCTCGCATTAGGAAAGTTTGAGCTATTGGTATTGTAAATGACAACTTTGGTATTTATGTGTTGGTTTTGAAAATAGCAAAATTAATAGCTTTGTCATTTACTATGCCAATAGTTTTAACTTTCGCAAATGTGACACCTATAGCATTTGTAATGCAATATGTATTGTATTAACGTGACTTAGATGTATTGATATTACAAATAACAATGGCTTTAATTTATTTTTAATAATTAATACTTAAATAAGTTATTGTAATTTAGAATGGCAATAGCTTAAACTTTTGTAAATAACTTGTGAAGATTATGTTCAGTGTATTTTATTGTGACTAAAATCCAAGAACAGAAGTGAAATATTAACATCTTTTTGTGACATTTGTAATAAAGCTTGAAACATTGAGAGAACATATTTGAACCAGTTGTTGTTGAATGGTTGCACAAATTGATGCTGTGGTGGAGCTGAGTGATGTTGTGGTTGCGACGAGTGATGCTGTGGCTTTCAGTGATGCTGTGGTAGCGCATTGTAGTGATGTGGTGCCCCTGAGTGATGCTGTGGTGGTGCTGAGTGATGCTGTAGGGATGCGATAGAGTGAGTGCGATAGATAAATAGATAGATAGTGTTGGCGATAGAGTGAGTGCAATGGATAGACAGAGTGAGTTAATAATTTTCTGCTGTGGGCAGCGGTCTCCTCAGAAGCATTCCCCAGGTAAAGGGAGGCTTTGTGTGAGCCGCATTCCAGGCAATTTAGTGTGACGGTATGACCAGAGAGGCAGAAAATGTGATGAGAATTACCGACCCGCAGGCCTCCATTTTTGCTGATGCGCATGAATCTCAGTAATTAGTCTGCACACAAATTGATAAATGTATCCCCCTTAGCCGTAGCCGTTGAACCACTGGCTCTGTGTTGCATACATGCGTTAACGTGGCAGTCTATTTTGGCCAGCAGGGGCCCCTCACAACACAATGAAAATGAACTACTATTACCCAATGTAACGGTACTCAATTCATCCACCTTAGAAGCTCGAAGTGTGAGTTGGTCCTGCCAGGATGTGAATTGATGACCGTCATTACATAACTGAAGATGTATGCCGCGAGCATTTATAACAAAGAAAAATCTTGCGGGGTGTGTGTGCGTGCATGTGTGTGAAAGAATTAGCACTAAATAGCATGTGTGTGAGTTGGTCCTGCCAGGATGTGAACTGATGACCTTTATTACATAATTGAAGATCTCAGCAGCGAGCATCTTGCTGTGAATGTGCGCGTGTGTGTGTGTGTGTGTGCATGCATGTGTGTGAAAGAATTAGCACTAAATAGCACTTGTGTGAGTGGGTCCTGCCAGGATGTGAACCGATTACCTTTATTACATAACTGAAGATGTAAGCAGCGAGCATAACTGAAGATGTAAGCAGTGAGCGTTTAAAACACAGAATAATCTTGCTGTGAATGTGCGTGTGTGTGTGTGTGTGCATGCATGTGTGTGAAAGAATTAGCACTAAATAGCACTTGTGTGAGTGGGTCCTGCCAGTATGTGAACCGATTACCTTTATTACATAACTGAAGATGTAAGCAGCGAGCATAACTGAAGATGTAAGCAGCGAGCGTTTAAAACACAGAAAAATCTTGCTGCGAATGTGTGCGTGCATGTGTGTGAAAGAATTAGCACTAAATAGCACTTGTGTGAGTGGGTCCTGCCAGGATGTGAACAGATTACCTTTTATTACATAACTGAAGATGTAAGCAGCGAGCGTTAAAAACACAGAAAAATCCTGCTGTGAATGTGCTGTGTGTGTGTGTGTGTGTGTGTGTGTGTGTGAACTGATGACCTTTATTACATAACTGAAGATATCAGCTGCGAGCGTTTTAAAACACAGAAAAATCTTGCTGTGAATGTGCGTGCGTGTGTGTGTGTGCATGCATGTGTGTGAAAGAATTAGTACTAAATAGCATGCGTGTGAGTTGGTCCTGCCAGGATGTGAACTGATTACCTTTATTACATAACTGAAGATGTCCGCAGCGAGCGTTTAAAACACAGAAAAATCTTGCTGTCAATGTGGGTATGTGTGCGTGCATGTGTGTGAAAGAATTAGCACTAAAACAGTGCTCGCAGCAAGCTCAAATCCACGCATCTTTCGATTTCTTGTCAAAACCATTTATATAGTATGTCTTCCCAAGTTCAGAACTGCCCCAATTTGCAAGCAGGGGGCACTTTTATGACTATCTAACTTACTATTCGGGGCAACGTTTATTTGGTGCATGACACTGAGGGAGTGTAACAAATTATTCCTAAACAGTCCTAAATGTGACTGGT